>NC_137775.1:131743557-134490790 GCF_963455305.1 Plecotus auritus
CCTAGCAGTCCACGGGGTTCCAAGCAGGCAGCGTGGTCCCCGGGTCCTAACAGCCAGAGGCCAAGCGCAGTGCCCTTGAAGCCGTGGAGGGCCTTCGACTGCCACAAAGGTACCTGTCCGGCTTGTCCTGGGACGGTGCTCTGTGGTGGTAGCTGGCCACTGGATGTTAGCGGGCCAACATGGTTTTAAGGAGGAATAAAGAACTAGCCAAATGCTTTTCTGCCCAGGTTGAAGGATATTGTTATGTTGGTGAAAGATTAACGAGTTTACACAGCCTATAACGCCCTCAAGTCACGTCATAAAGGCCATAATGGCTCATCGTCAAGGACAGACATCAGTCAAAGGTGGGTCAAAATCCTAATCCCATTGACGAATGCCAAAGGCATCTCTGAAAGAAAAGCAGAACTTGAGAGGGAAATAATGGATGGTTTGAATGAAAACACTCATCTATGGGAGAGCCCAAGCCTGCTTTCCCAAGCAGGTGGGGGATAGGAAATGTGGGAACTGAAGGGGGTGGGTAGGGGGTAGATTCTTGAAAAGTAATACACATGAATGAAACAGGCTGTAATGATGATGGAGCCCCTAAAATCCCTGACAGGCGCCCTGCTGCAGGCATCAGTTTTCCCGCTCGGCTAGAGAAGAGCAGGCAGGAGAATTATGCCTGAGGCCGCAGAGGTCAGGATCACCTACCTGCAGGTTCAGGTCATATTTCCAAGCACCAGCCCTGAATATCCACACCCCAGTGGGACATCTGTGTTTTCTCTCTTTAAAAGTAATTTAGATTTCCCTCAACTGCTGTTACTTGATTGTATTCTTTGTTTGCTCTTATTGATGTTTGATAGAATTTTAATTCCTAAGCGTGTTTTTAAGTATAGATGATTTTAATCTAATTGTGATACATTATTTCTATTTCATCAGGCACCCTAGAATTAGATGACATAAGTATTTTGTTTTTACTATTATTATAAACCACCATTGACATTTCATAAAACCTGAGACTGAAAAGAGATATTTGAAGCAAAAAAAAAAGACTTTTAATGTATATATTATTAGAAATCTATAAAAGTAGCTTAATATTTACCTCAATAAACTTTTACCTCAATTTATCTCAATAAAGACATCCCTGGTTGAACCTGTCAGCATTTTTCTTAGTTAAATTAGAAATTCATAGATTAATGTAAGGGACTAGAAATTACAACCATTGTTCTTATTTTATAATTTTATGAAGTTTATCGTTTTAGATTTGTTCATGATATCCTTTGCCTGCAAGTCTTTCGATGTTATGCAGTTAAAACTTTTCCCTGTGGCCCTAACTCAGTGGTCGGCAAACCGCGGCTCACGAGCCACATGCGGCTCTTTGGCACCTTGAGTGCGGCTCTTCCACAAAATACCATGTGCGGGCGTGCACGTACAGTGAGATTGAAACTTTGTGGCCCATGCGCAGAAGTCAGTTTTCGGCCTGGGCGAGTCTATTTTGAAGAAGTGGCGTCAGAACACTCAAGGGGCCAAAGAGCCGCATGTGGCTCGCGAGCCTCAGTTTGCCGACCACTGCCCTAACTGGTTTGGCTCAGTGCATAGAGTGTCGGCCTGCGGACTGAAGGTCCCAGGTTCAATTCTGGTCAAGGGCATGTACCTTGGTTGCAGGCACATCCCCAGTAGGGGGTGTGCAGGAGGCAGCTCATCGATGTTTCTAACTCTCCCTCTCCCTTCCTAACTGTAAAAAATCAATAAAATATATTTTTTTAAAAAAACTTTTCCCTGTGAAAAATAATAAAGGGTCAGAGGTCAATTCCAGGAAGGCAGCTTGAGGCACTGTCCACCCACTGCCCAGCGAGAATGCCATAGCTGGTATAAAAAAAATGTCCTAAGGACATACAACATGTGAAGAAACATCCATTAAAGACAATCTACTAAATCAGTAAGAGCAGTGAGAGTATAGCATGTGGCCAAGAACACAGGGATTATAAGCCCCCATCCTTCCCCAGTCAAGGGCTGCAGTGCCTCCCCTGGAGGGGCAACTGCTAGCATTTCTCTGTCCCTACCTCTGCGTTGCACAGGCTAAATGCCAGGCAAGTACAGCCAAGAAGCCAGGGCCTCCCCACCTCCTCCACCCAGCCCTAAGACAAGGGCTCTTCCCAGAGTCAGCAGCCACGGACACTGGAGCCTGGTCTTTGTCCGAGCGTGGTCACAGGGCGGGGTTCCACGGAGGAGAAGCGAGCTGAAAGGCCAGAGGCTGCCCCGCTCAGCACCCGGCTCCAAAAGCAGAAGTGGTGCTAGGAGGAGCAGCTCACTGTCCCTGTCCGCAGGCTCAGGTATTTGCCCCAGGAGGAGAGGAGGCCCCCAAAAACAGAGCTCCCTGGGTGATCGGCCTTGTTTGGAACAGAGTGTGGAGATGTTTGTAGCTGAGGGTATTGTCAAAAGCAGTGGAGATTGTGGTTACACAACCAAGAGGAGGCTAGCAGCCTGATAAGAGCAACCGGCTTAACCAGAGGCCAGCTCTGTTGCCAGAGGGAACTTGTGAGGCAGAAATAGCCCCCCTACGGTTAAAAAATATATTTTTTAATTTCCAGTTAAAAATGGCAAAGGACACACACTTAATTTTGCTCCTTCTCTAAAACCCACTGAAATAGCAATCATTTTTATTTTTTAAGAAAAAGCTGCAAGGACGAAAATAGGGGAGGCTATTTTGGAAACTAGGGAGCAAATGGCTTTAAACTTCTCGCCAAGAACATGAGAGCTTGATGGAATGGAACAAGGCTTTCAAAATGATGAGGCAAAATATCTTTAGCCTAAAATTCTATACTCTCATCTAATTTTGATAAATAGTGTTTAAAAGTAGAAAAAAACAAGTCAAGAAAAGCCTTTGATGCTGGAAATAGGTGGACCAATAGGAAGAGGCAAAGGGAATCCAGGGCGACGGCGGCGAAGTGAGGTTCCAGGTGACAACTGTGTGTCAGGTGGCAAGGCCCGGGCCCAGCCTGGACAGGTGGGGAGGCACTGGGGCAGCCTTTCTCAGGAAGAGATAAAAACGATGCATATACATTTCTCAAAAAAGATTTGATGAAGATTTGAGGTTTGGGTTAGTGTCAAGTACATTGAAAACCAAACAAAAAAAAAGGTAATTATCTCCAAGGCAGACAGAAAGTTATGCAGGAAAGAAAAAGAACTCATCGCTTTTCACATGGCTCAGCTTTGCATACAGTATTTACATAGTCACAATGTTGTAGACACTGAGTATTGATTTACATGAAATTATAACCAGTTCGGAAGCAGGATGGAAAAAGGACTTATACTTGTGGAACATGGAGTCGGGGAGAAGAAAGCTAAATCTTTATCTTCTACAGGTGAGAGTCAATAGATTACACCTGAAAGGGAAAAATCAGGAAGTACCAATATAAGCATGTTATTCAGAGAATTGTAGTATCTACCTACGGAATTAGTTAAAACAGGTGGAAATACTTATCTCTGAGCCAAAAAATAATTCAGAGTGTGGGGTGGCTGTTTTTCATAATAAACTTTGGAGAATATTTGACTCTTAAACGAATATGCATTATAACTTTTAATAAATGTTTAAAATATATGTTCCTTTCTCTTCTATATTGTGTCCCTTCACTCACCAGTGATCTGTTTGCAGAGTAATGGTTTGTATTAGTATCAAAATGTTAATTCTGCCTCTGGCTTAAAGACATTACTGTGAAGGCTAAACTAGATATTTAGAAATTTTGCTTTTAATAATAACAGCTACCATTACTACGTGCCCAGTACCGTACTGTGCTCATGTATTATCTCCCATTTCCACAACAGCTGTGCAAGTAGTCCTGCTTTCATTTTCGATCTACTTTAACCCAGAGAGATTAAATAATTTGCTAATTTCTCACAGAGCTCCCTGATGCCAACGCCTCTATTCTTGCTTTCCATTGGGTCACATCACCTCTTTCTAGGGTTTGAGCTTAAAAGAACTTCAAAGAGGGGGAAAAGTAGCAGATCAAGGAATTCATTTGGGGGGAGGGGAAGAGAAACCCTGAAGGATTCAGCAATATTACTCGATAATAACTAAGCTTAACCCAACTTGGAATTTCCAAATGGTCATGTGAGCAAAGTAAGCAGTTTTTAAAACTGGCCAGGAGTCCCCATGATTTCAAACATAAAAGTCTGGTTCTCTTATTTTGAAAGAGCTGCCCCAGCTGCTCAGCAAGGACCTAACAACCGCGTGAGAATGCTGTGTGTCCAGAGAAGCCCAGGATACAAAGCTGATTTCTGAAAAGCAGGGGCCCAGCTAGCATAACTGCTTCCCAGTGGGTTCGGTAGCCTGGACCTGGTTCGGAAGCCCCTTCTAAATATGATTCCCGGTTGTGTTTACCTTGCAGTTTAAATCACTCAGAGATTTGAGAGTGTGTTGGCCCGTGCCTTTCCTGGAATTGTTGTGTGATACAATCAAGACACTTATCTGGTCTTGAAGCCAGTGGGTTGGCCGGCTCCAGTTTGGGTAAAGAGCAGGACAGCATTGTTTATAAGCCTTCTTTCCGAGAAGTCAGGGGCCACTAAGGGCAAGTGAAGAAACGAAAGTGAAATCAGCTGCTGGTGACCTCAGCACAAGAGTGGGCCGAAGTTCAGAGAGCTGTTTACTCTGCTAGGTACCAGTGCAAATGCGGGCAGGTCGCGGCTCGCATCTGCCTGGTGTGCCAGCCCCGCTCCTGGAGCCTGACACGTCCTGCTCCTGGGGCCTGACTCGAGCAAGCCAGTGAGAAAGAGCAAACAGAACCTGAGCTCCTGCTCCTCCGGTTCAGGAGTGTTTCTGTAGGCTCTGCATCTCCTTTTGGTGAGTACCCGTCCTCCCTGCACCCTCGATTGCCCAGCCTGCCTCTCCATGCAAGATGAGTTTGTTCCTCCCCCGCCCGCCGACCTTTCACATTCTAGCCGTGGGCATGGCGAAAGTATCGGCTGTCAGTGTCTGCGGCCTTCCTCCCCCACGTCTGATTACCCCGTGCTCTCCTTCCTCCCTTCAGCATCACCCTGTGTATCTCTGGCCTAGAACATGGTGAGGGCAACGCCAGTATCACTGGGTAGAAACGCGGGGATAACCGCAGGCAGCAGGGGCTTGCACAAAGTCTGCACAAACGTCCGTGGCTGGTGAGGTGGATCCTAAAAATACAACCTGTGGATTAAGGTTGTCAACCTGTGTTCTTGACTCAGAAAGGATACCATAGGGTCTAAGATTTCCGGTGCCTGTGTGATTGGATGCCATTACTTCTCACGCCTTGATGGAAATTCATGGTGGGATTTTAGACCTGTTGGTGCACATCTTCAAAGGTTTTTGGGGGGTTTTTGTGTGGTTTTTTTTTTAATATGGGCTCTTTCTCTAATAATGTTCATTATCTTCTTCACCCGTAAGATGAAAAAAATTCTTTGAAAAAGGAAGAAAAATGCATGCATATGTGTGACCCTTCTTTCCTTCCTCCCTCAGGACAAGGACATTTTTTAGCGTTGGCTCCCTATGCCCCATCCCCCCTGAAGCCCTGGGCCTCCGAGCCAGTTCACGTGATGGTCTCCACTCACTTTGCATGTGTTCCCCCTTCTCACCGCTCTTCCCAGCTTACTCCTGGTCTGAACGCTGAGTTGCTTGTTTATTGCTTCCCTTTTTCATAGCTATAACGTAATTCTGGAAGTACTTTTAATGCAGAAAGAAGAGAACAGCTGCCTATAATGCCACTATCCAGAGATACCTCGTTTTTCTAAAGGTTGCCTAGAATTTCATCATCTTGATAGGTCATTTAATTCTGATGTTGGGCATCCACGTTGCTTTCCATTTTTTTTTGTCCAAATAATACTGTGATGAACATTCCTGAGTGGGAATCATTGATTGCATTTCTGATTGCTCCCTTAAGATAGACTTGTGAGTGGAATTACGTGGCCAAAAGATGTGACTGTTTTGGGGATTTTTAATGCATATTGCTTCCAGAAAGTTTGTAAGAATGTTTACCTCCACGGTCATTGTATGAGAATGCCCGTTTTAATGCGTCTTGGGATCAAGTGTTTTTATTGGCTGTTTTGATGAAGCACATAGATTATTTTCCTTGGCACAACTTTGACTACATTGCCTAAGGCAGTGGTCAGCAAACTCACTAGTCAACAGAGCGGCAAACCGCAGCTCTCGAGCTGCATGTGACTCTCGAGCCGCAGTTTGCCGACCACTGGCTAAGGTATAGACTTTTTTATGTTAGCTAATGTGATACAGTGATTTCTAATAAATACATATTTGCTCTTTGTCCCCGTTCCTGGCTCAGAGCTCCTAAAAACTCTTGGGATTTCTTAAGTGATCTTAAGATAAAAGTGTCTTATTTATCCATAGCAAGCCCTTTTAAACCACATCTGAGTTTGTTAACGGGGTGACTTCTGGAAAGTCCCAGGTTGCAAGGGAAAACAAGCATGTGATTAGAGGGTTGGAGCTTTCAGCCCCACCCTGAACCTCAGGGAGGTGAGTGGCTGGAGACTGAGTAATGAAACCTTCATAATCCCTGCAGCACAGGGTTGGAGAGTTGCTGGGAGCGTGGCGTGCTACGTGCACCCCCCTGCCCGTCCCCCCACCCCCAAACCTTCCCTAGGTGTCTCTTCCACTGGCTGGTCCTGAGTTGTATTCTTTTATAATAAACCAGTAACCTAGTAACCTCCCAATTGTAACCAGTCAGTTAGAAGCACAGATGACGATCTAGACCTGAGGTTAGCATCTGAAGTGGAGAGTGGTCCTTGTGGAACCAAGCCCTTAACTGATGCTCTCTCCAGGGAGATGGTGTCAGAATTCAGTTACATTGTAGAGCAGCCAGAGAACTGCCTGGTGGAGAAACCCCCCCACAGCCCCCCCACCACACGGTGGAGAGGACAGAGAAGGAGAAACAGTTGTTTACAGAGCTCTACGGTTTTGCATTCCTTCTTTTGTCAAATATCTCAACTATCCCTTCATATTCCTTGTCTACTTTCATGGGGGTTAATCTTTTCTTTTATCTGTCTGCATGAACATTTTATATATTAGGTATATTAATCATTTCGTTTTCTGTTGCAGATAGTTTTCATGCACATTTACTTGTTTTGTTTGTTTGTTAATCTTCACCCGAGGATGTTTTTCCCACTGATTTTTAGAGAGAGTGGAAGGGAGGGAGAAAGAGAGAGAGAGGGAGGAAGGGAGAGAAACATCGATGGGAGAGAGACACATTGATTGGTTGCCTCCTGAAGGTGCCCCAACAGGGGTCCGGGATCAAACCCGCAACCCAGGCATGTGCCCTTGACCAGGAACCCAGCCTGAGACTCTTCAGTGCGCGGGCCAACGCTCTAACCACCGGGCACCAGCCAGGGCGTGCTCACTGACTTTTTTAATTTATGTTGTTTTGTTGTATATTTTAAATAGTTAAATCTGTACAATTTTTCTTTGTGATTTCAATTTGCTTTTAAGCTCAGAGCATTCTTTCTCATAAATCAAATATATACATATTTCTAGATTTTTCTGTTCACTACATTTTATTATTGGATCCACGTGCAATTTATTTGGGTACTTGGAGTTAATGACATGAGGACGTAAAATAGTTTCGTTTTCAGTTAACAAATTGCTTCCGCGGTAATAAAAAACCCGTTCTTCCACTAAATTATAACGCCATCTCCATCCTGTGTTACTTTGTATGCATAACTTTTCAGAGGCAGTCTGCTCTCTGGAGCTGTCCATCTGGACCTGCCATTCCGTTTTATTCGGCCCAACTTCCCCTCCAGTTATTCTAGAAACCTACCTGGGAACCGGAGGCCCTGCTTACTTCTGCGACTAGCCTGCCGTAGGGCCAAGTGATATATCTTAAAGTTAATTAATAAACATAACAAATAGTTTGGAAGCTTCGTCTTCAAATCCATGGATAGCATGTTCTCATTAGCACCTGAGATCTTGCTGAGCATGTACCTGGGCTCGCACTGCCTCAGCTCTCTCAGCCCTGCCTGTCCAATGACAGAACTAAAGCAGTTTAGTAACCAGGTGCTCATTCCTTTAGTCAAGGCAAAACTACCCATCCTATATAATAAAAGGCTAATATGCAAATTGTCCCCTTGGGAGTTCAACCAACTGGGAGTTTGACCACTTGCTATGATGTGGACTGACCACTGGGGGGAGGGGCACAGAACAAAAGAAGGCCCTGATTGGCCCTGATCACCGGCCAGGCCTAGGGACCCTACCTGTGCATGAATTTCGTGCACCGGGCCTCTAGTTTATTATAAAAGGATACAACTCGGGACCAGCCACTGCAAGAGACACCTAGGGAAAGTATGGGGGGAGGGAGAGGGAGGTAGCATGCCACCCTCCCAGCACCTCCGTGCATTCCCCAACCCAGCACCCCACAAGCAGTGGAGCCTCTTCCTGAGGGATGCTGGCAAGAGCGAGTTTTATGGAGTTAGAAGAGGCCACGGGAAACGGGCAGGATCGGGAAGCCGGCAGGATTGGTTGAGGGGGGATCTCCTCATCAAGCTAGAGGACCTGTTTCCCAGGGTCAGGTAAGCGAGCCAGTGCTGAGGTGGAAGACTGTGGCTGGTGCCGGTGAGGGTTCTGTGACAGGTGTTTCCCTTAAGTGTTGACCTAGATTTAGATCTGTGCAGGCCCAGCCACTGGGGCGGCCTCCGTTGTGTGGGTCCCAATAGATGAATTAACTTTATCAGCCCACACCTAGGCCTCAGGAGATTTTGGGAGTTGACCCGCAGATCCCAGGGCTTTGTCCACTTGGGAGGGGGCGTTCTAACAGCGAGGTCCTGGCCAGAGAAGAAGGAACGCCGTCCCTGCCCGTCCTCGGGCTTCCTTTCCTTCGGGAAGCAGAGCCACAGTGAGCCAACCCGCCAAGTGACCAGGGAAACGTCACCTTCTGGGGTTCCCAGATGCTGGCCTGAGGGCTGCAGGGTGGCCCCTTAGCATCTACTCACTCAGATATTCTGCACTCGTTGAGAAGCCATTTCACATGCATCTGAAGCTCACAGGAAAGAGCGACATCCTCTAGTGTGGGATGGAGGTGAAATTCATGAAAAACAGCCTCCCTTCTTGCCACCTCTCAAATACCTTTGCAAAAATTAAGGTCAAGGTCTACGTGACTATTATTCTTTGCCTTTGTCTCTACTTTTCTTTGACTGTTAGGTACCAAGTGCATGGACAGGCCTTGGTCTTCCCAGCAAGGCTGGTGGCAGCAGGGTCCTGAATAACCCCTGGCATTGCTCCTCGCCTCCCCCCTCAGCATCTGTCTTGCTTCTTCCCTTTTCATCTGTGTCTGCGGTTTCAGCCCCACCCCCTGGGGGCCTATTCCCATCTGCTGGGGCAGGAGGGTCTGAGGTAATGGAGCACTTAGTCAGAGGACACAGTCCAAACCTCCCACCTTGGCCTACAAGGCCCTTGGGGGTCTGGGCCCCACTCACCTGTCCACTTTCATCTTGTCCCTTCTTCTTAGTTGGGCTGCAGCCCCTGGTCTGCAGTCTGTTCCTCTCCCAACAGCGTGTTTATCACAACTGCGCTCTCCTCCCAGAAGGCTCTTCCCTTGGCCCAGCCCACCATGGCCTTTCACACCCTCAGGCCTTCCCTAACCCCTGATCTAGACTCACCACTTCCTCCTGCCCGTGTCTCTCCTCCACTTCATCCTGTTTATGACTTCCCAAAGTTTTTCAGAAGTTATAATTATTTTTTTTTAAATATGTGTTTGAGCCCAACTGGCTTGGCTCAGTAGTTGAGCGCTGACCTATGAACCAGGAGGTCACAGTTCGATTCCCAGTCAGGGCACATGCCCAGGTTTCAGGCTCGATTACCAGTGGGGAGCATGCAGGAGGCAGCTGATCAATGATTCTCTCTCATCATTGATGTTTCTCTCTCTCTCTCTCTCTCTCTCTCTCTCTCTCTCTCTCTCTCTCTCCCCCTTTCTGTCTGAAATTAAATATATATGTGTGTGTATATATATATATTTTATATGTGTTTGGTGTTTTTCACCCCAGTGAGAGCACAAGCTCAATGAGAGCAGGCCCCTGGTTTGCCCTCGTGTTACTGGTTCCCTGGCCTGTGACTCAGGGAATCCCCCAAAATGCATGGTTAATGGAGCCAGCAGGTGGGATGATGGGTGATCAGGAGAAGAGGGCCTGGGAGTCTTCGTCATGACCGCAGCAGAGGGACTGGCGCAGGACCGAGGTCTTGGCCGGAGGCATCCCTGGCGTCTAGTGCTGTTTGTCTCCCACTCTGCTTTGGGTCCATGAACCTTAGCCTCCTGTGAACTTGACTGTGGAGTCCCACCAATAAAAACAAGTGAGGATGGGTTCCAAGGTACAAGCATTTTCTCATTTTTTAAGGATTTTTTTCCTCCCTCTAAATTTTTTTTTTTTGACCTTTGTTCCTAGCTGGATAATCTCTAGCAAAGAAAGGGCTAATAAATAACAAAGCAAGTGAACGATTAGCAAGTTAATTTTAATGGAATCGTTGCAGCAGCCTGTTGTATGTGGAGGTGGTGGGACCCAGGCTTCCGGCTAAATATTGCAGTCACATGGTGTCGTATTTCTGCTGGTAATGCTGTTTTTATTTATGGGGGAGAATTAAGTGGGTCAGATTAAAGAGCTGCTGGCAGGCCTGGCCTCCCGCAGCGCACTCTGGGGAACCCAGGAGGCTGCCCCCCAAACGCCTTCGGGAAAACGCTGAGGCCCCGTTTTGAAACAAAGAGAATGTGGGCTCATACTTCGCCAAAGGAAATAAGACACAAATGTCTTGCTTTTTCCCTTTTCATTGTGTGGGAGCCACACCCAGACCATGAACACACAAGTTCAGCCAGAGACAGGCCAGTGGCCTCCAAGGAGGAGGAGGAAGTGACAGCTGCCTCTCCCCGGCAGGCTCCCTTTCCCCGGCTTTCTTCTGTTAGCACTTTCCTCCTGAGCTTGGCTTCGCTTCGCTCTGCTCCTGTTACATTCCCCGAGCCTCCACCTCTCCCTCGCTCTTCCCTCGATTCCCTTTTCTCTCCTGGAGTCACGGCTTCGTTGGTGGAGTTAGAGCAGCCACAGGTGCTGTTTGTTCTAGGCATAAAATGGACTTACCTGAGTCTCACAAAGCATTGAGAGGGGGGGGAGGAGGGGATGTTGGTGACCGACAGAACAGCGATGGGAACCCAGATGGTCTGACTCCAAGGTCCACGTCTTAACCGCCAGGTCCCTATGTGACAGCTGCCTTCCTGGGACTCGCCGCTGACAGGCGGTGCGACCACACAGCTTCCTTCTTTCCTCCTTCCCTCCCTCCCTCCTGTAAGGTTTAATCAGAGATGTAAGACTTAACCCGACCGAAACCAATAAGTTGACCAAGACAAACAGGGTAAAAGCGAAAAATCGCGTTTATTGAAAGCTCTCGGGTGAGGTCCCACGGCCCAAGAGCACAGGCCGGGGGAGTCACACTTATTCACCTGTGGGTTCACCGGTGGGCTTAGAGAAAATGAATTCAAATTCTAAGCAAGGCTACAAGCAGAACTTCCCTTTTTATTAAAGAGCCAGCCCTATGTGCACTTAGTGGTTATCTCGCTGCTGGCCTTGAAAACAACACAGTTCTATCCAATTAAAAAATGCACCTGGCATGGCATTGAAAGTATGGGCATATCTAATCTCTTGCCTACAAGGTCAGACAGCTTAAGTTTATCTTCCTCATTATTCAAGCAGGCTAAAGCAGGCTAGAAAGCAAAGTTTATAAAGTTCCTGCTTTCCCAGCCCCAGACCTTACATCCCGACCTCTTTGGTGACATAGGACGATGACTGGTCTGACTTCTTCAGGCTGACCAGGGGCGGAGTTTAAGCAAGGTCGGGATCCGGTGGGTCCAGGGGCAACGGGCTGTAAGGGTGTAAGAGGAGCTGGTTGACCGTTATCCGAGAGATTTCTTGCATGCGGGACTGCAAAAATTTAAAAATACAGGGAGCAAGCATTAGGATTAGGCTGAGGGTTAGTAAGGGGGTGAGTATGGGGAGTATCCATTGCATCATTTCTCCCTCCCACCATCCCGCGAAGGGCCCCCCCCCCCCCCCCGTCGGCGTTGCTTTAGTTCCTCCCTCATTTTACTGAGGACGTCAATGTTTTCTTCGACTAGCCCTGTTTCGTTGATGTAGTAACAGCATTCCTCTCGCAGGAATAGGCAAGTGCCACCTTTGTCCGCCGTAAGCAGGTCGAGGGCTCACCTGTTTTGTAGGGCGACTCTGGCCACTGATGTTATTTGGCGTTGCAGGGAGGCTAGGGAGGCAGCGGAGGCTTCTAGTGCTACCTGCAGTCTTCCCTCTAGGTTCTGAGAGGAGGAGATGCTGTGGTTTAGAGCCCCGCCACTTAGGCCCCCTGCTGCCAGAGCGGAGGCCAGGGAGAGACCGACCACCACAGGGAGAAAGACAGCGCGTTTTAAGCGGGAGGGAGCTGGTGAGAGTTTTTGTAGGAACTCTCCCCGTCCATACATGGTTAGCTGAGGGACCAGGGAAGCTGGGTAACAGACCTGTGTCGAAGGTGATACAGCCTTTGTTAGGGTGCCGTTGCACCAGAAGAATCCTCCTGGGGGTGCCTGGATGGTCTTGTCGACTCGAACCGTGATGTTGCAGGAAGTCGGGTTCGGCTGGGAGGAGTAGCAGACCCTCGGGAAATCCGCTCCAGTGTATAGGGGTACTTCTGTAAGATTTTTAAGCTGCGGGGTTTGAGAAGGGAGTGTTGCAGTGGAAAGGAGCGCAAGAAGAGAGGAGTGTGGGAGGGAAGGGAGGTGGATACTGGCTCCAAGGCGGTGTAGGATGTCCCGACCCAGTAGGGGAATCGGGCAGGAGGGAATAACCAGGAAGGAGTGTGTAAAAAAGGTTTTTTCAAGTCGGCAGTGCACTGGGCCGGTGGCTAACGGGTGGGATGGTTGGCCATCAATCCCCACCACGGAGACCTGGGAAGGACGTAAGGGACCGGAGAAGGAGGGAAGGACAGAGTAGGTAGCCCCCGTGTCCACCAGAAAGATGGTTGACTTACCCGCTACCTGGAGAGTTACCCTAGGCTCGGCGAGGGTGATGGGGGTCTCTGAGTCTGGGCCTCCTCAGTCGTCTGCAAGTCCAAGCATTGCAAGATCCAAGGCCGGGGTCTCAGCTCTCTCCCCACGTAGAGGCACCGAGAGTGCATTCGGGGTCCCAGGACAATCGGATTTCCAATGTCCGGCCTTTTTGCACAGTGGACATGGCTTGCGGGGAGGACGAGGGTTGGGGCAGCTTTGGGCCCAGTGACCTTCCTGATCACATTTGTAGCAGCGTCCTGGAGGGACGCCGCCTTTTTTCAGGACCCCCTTCCCAGCTGCCGGCCTTAGAGCAGCCAGGAGGGCCTGGGCCTGGAAAGTAGCAGTCTCTTTAGCCTGGCGCTGGCGGGCTATCTCTGCGTCCTCCTCACGGGAGTTAAAAACTTTAATTGCCATGTTTACCAGGTCCCGTACTGGAGTTTGAGGGCCCTGTTCTGCCTTTTTGAGCTTCCTCCTGATGTCCGGGGCTGACTGAGTGATAAAGTGGGTCGCTAAGACCACAGCCCCGGCAGGGCCTTCAGGGGAGAGTCGGGTAGAGAAAAAGGGACAGGGACCCGGACGATTCCCTCAGGTCCTGCGACTTCTCGGAGGGGAGCTAGAGTCTGGGGAGTCTGAGGGGGAGTCCAGGGATCAGCGAGGGTGGGGTGATTTGACCTGGTCCGACCTGCTATAGGGGGAGAAACCAGCGGAGGTTTAGAGTCCGCGGTATGAGGAGAAGCGGAGAAGCGGGAGCTGGAGCATACGGAAGGGGAGGAGGAGGGGGATTCCACGCAGATGGGAGTTGGGGGTAGAGGGCTGCGGGCGTGGGGGACGGCGCAGAGATGGGTGGAGATGCTGGGACTGGTGCAGTGATGGGTGGAGATGCCGGAACCGGCGCAGGAACAGGAGGAGGTGCCGGAACCGGCGCAGGGACGGGAGGAGGTGCCCGGACAGGGGGCGTTGCAAGCAACTCTGGCGGGATGGTTAGTGCTGAGTCCTCTGGCTTTGCCGGGGGCGAGTCGCCCGCGGGTCGCTGATCCGGCACCTGTGGAGCAGAAGCTTTCGGGTCTGTTTTAGCGAGGAGAATTTGGGTGAGAGAGCAGATCATACAGAGCTGGGGGCGAGAGCGGAGGTACCAGAAAGCCTGAACATAAGGGATTTCAGGCCAGTTACCTGTGCGTTGGCAAAAATTGGTTAGGTCAGTCAAGATTCTGAAATCGAAAGTGCCGCCCAGGGGCCAGACAGAGCCGTTGTCCAGAGTGTAGCGAGGCCAAATTTCAGTGGACAATTGGATGAGGCGACGCTTTCTCTGTTCCGTCTGATCGTACCCTAATTCGCGCCAATTGGAGAGAACACACCCTACGGGTGTTTTGGAGTGCGGCTTGGAGGAATTGCTGCCCATACTGATTCAGGTCCCGGGTCGGAGAGGTCTCTCAAGCAGGCGTCCCCAGTTGAGAGAGAACTCTGAATACAGAGGCAGGGGACAGGCCATCTCGGGGGCGTCCCCACCGGAGAGGCAAGTCCGTGGAAGATATCCCTGGGATACCTTGCAGGAGGGCCCCCTGGCGTGGCCGCGACTACAGACAGGGTGCCCTAGGAACACTGAATAGAACGGGTGGAAGCCTACCTCACCGCCGGGCGAAGATCGGTTCTGAGGCCCACTGGTCCGGTCAGGAAGGTCCTGGCCGAGAGGCTTAATAAGCCTCCCGGGTTTCGGCACCAGAATGTAAGGTTTAATCAGAGATGTAAGACTTAACCCGACCGAAACCAATAAGTTGACCAAGACAAGCAGGGTAAAAGCGAAAAATCGCGTTTATTAAAAGCTCTCGGGTGAGGTCCCGCAGCCCGAGAGCACAGGCCGGGGGAGTCACACTTATTCACCGGTGGGCTTCACCGGTGGGCTTAGAGAAAATGAATTCAAATTCTAAGCAAGGCTACAAGCAGAACTTCCCTTTTTATTAAAGAGCCAGCCCTATGTGCACTTAGTGGTTATCTTGCTGCTGGCCTTGAAAACAACACAGTTCTATCCAATTAAAAAATGCACCTGGCATGGCATTGAAAGTATGGGCATATCTAGTCTCTGGCCTACAAGGTCAGACAGCTTAAGTTTATCTTCCTCATTATTCAAGCAGGCTAAAGCAGGCTAGAAAGCAAAGTTTATAAAGTTCCTGCTTTCCCAGCCCCAGACCTTACACCTCCCTCCCTCCCTCCCTCCCTCCCTCCCTCCCTCCCTCCCTCCCTTCCTTCCTTCCTTCCTTCCTTCCTTCCTTCCTTCCTTCCTTCCTTTTTAATCCTCAGTCAAGGATGTTTAGAGAAAGGAAGAGAGAGTGAGAGACATTGATTGTTTGCCTCCCATACTCACCCTACAGGGTATCAAACCCAAAACCTTGGTATATGCCCAGACCTGGAATCACACCGGCCAGGGCAAAAGGTAGAATTTTGATAGATGATAGATAATAGATCGATAGCCAGCCAACCATAGATACATAAAAATGAATAACAGGCAAAATTCCTTGTCCTTATAGAGCTCCCATTCTCTTGGGGGTGGGAAAGACAGCAAGTACAGTATTTAGACCATTCCATGTTGCAATGCTGTGAAGAGCAGGAAGGGGGCAGGGGAGTGCTGGGGACTTCAGAGGGGCTGGTGCAGTTTAAAAAGCCAACCAGGATGGCCTCGCTGAGGGGAGGACATTTGGGCAGAGATGCAAGAGAGGCGAGGGAGGGAAATATATTTAATGGAAGAGCATTCCAGGCAGAGGGAATGGCAAGCACAAAAGCCCTGAGCTTGGCCCAGATTTTTGGAAAAATACGGAAGAAGGGGTTGTAGCAGAAGCTGGGGGAGATGGGAGAGCCAGAAGACGAGACGAGGTCAGAGAGTGACATGGCAGTGACAGCACGAGGTGTCCCGTTCCTGCCAATGTTGCCCATGAACAGAGGGCACCCTTGGTAAGCCGAGTCACCCTTGGTAGAAAGGTCCGGGACACATACATACCTGCCAGGTGGAGCATGCTGTTCTGGAGAGGGAACTCGAGTGTTCTGGGGTGCAGTCCCCACCCCGTGGAGAGGGAACGCTGACGGGAGGGGACATGCTCTATTGGGACCCGTGTTCCTCGCTGCTGGGCACACCGCGAGGCTTCACTGAACTGTAAGGAATGTAATAGCCTGGCACTGCTGGTGGGTGTGGGTCCCCTGGGTCGCTGTGTAGGCATGCTCTGTGAGGCTGGCCTCGGGCATTATCTGTGGCCAAGATGTGCAGGTGAGGAGTCAGGTAAATGGTGAGAAACTATATAAACCAAGCTCTAAATCAAGTCTGATTACTCAATATCATCACCCATTCTGCCAGGAAGAATGAATTTTTTTAAAAACCACACAGAAGAAGCTTTTTTTTTTTTTTAGTTGGGGGGGTTCCTTTTGTATAAGATAAAGTAGAGGAGAGGGGAGTTTACTAGGGACCTCAAATATTGGCATAAGATGAAAAGGTAATATTAAAGCCTTAGAGCAGTGACAAGTTAGAAATGATAAATGAGAGCATGATCGCTGTTTGATTAAGTTATGCAATAGCCAGCATGTAAGAAAAAGGCACAGCGTATGCTCGGGAGGCAGACATTGGCACTAGAAACCCGCTATGAAAAGGCAGGCACAATGGGTCGTTTGTAAAGTTCATTTTGATTCTGTGACTTGAGAGAGCAAGCGGCACTCGGACATCTTAAATAAATCAGCAAGGGTTACCAGCCTTCCTGCTCCCCAGCCCTGCCGAGTGCTCAGGAGCACCTCCGGGGCAGTTTCTACTCACACAGGCTGGGCCTGCAAGCCGCTGCTCTGCCCACTGGTGCCCTGCACCCTGGCCTGGGCAGCCTGAGGCTGTGACGCAGCATGATGGACAGCCAGAGGGGTTTTTCAATGCTGTTTCTGCCAGATTGCAATCCTCCCTCAGACACAGCCTCACGAACATTTCACTCCTTTAATATGAAACTGCCAAGAATAGGATGTGAAGTGTGTCTCTTTCAGTCACCATCCTGTCAGCGTGAACATTTTAGAAATGCTTAAATGAAAAACAGCCTGCTTCAACTGAATAGTCTGAGAATCTTTGCCTTCTGCTTCCCAAACTGGGAATCCCAAGTAACAATGGTCAAGTCTGAACACACTGATTTGGAGTCTAAATTTGTGTCTTGGTCCAGGGGCCCTGGTGCAGCAAAAAGGGTTGTGCTTTATTGTAACAATTATGACAGCAAAGGGCTAACAGCCTTTATTTATAAAGGGGCTCATACAGACTGAGAAGCAAAAACCAAAACTCGAAATGATAAGAAAAAGACACACAAAGGAACTGAGAGCTCATCACCAGAGAAAAATTATAGGCGGTCAGTAGACACTTGGAAAATGTGGAGCTTGACTCATGAAAGAGAAATGGTGTCAGCTGTGTCACTGTCATTATCCAAGATGAAAAGACTGGAGAATGCCCAGTACTGTGGACGATGAGAATCAGCATTCTCTCAGCTGCTGGTGGAAGGTGTCCATGGAAGAAGTGTTCAAATCTGGAGAGAATTTTTATTATTTGAGCCAAAGTGACTACGTATGCCAGAAAACAAGCTCTCAAATGCTCCAGAGAATAGCAGTTTTGCAGTTTATTTTATACATTAGAATCAAAGGAGGAGACGTAAAAAGGTACATGAAATCCATTGGAGGTAGATTAAGGAGGCAGGTGGGAGAGAGCAAAGCAGGAAAATCTCTGGGTTTGGATAACAGACAAAATGGAGAAACACATTTCTTTTCCGCTGTCCTAATTATTAGGACAGCTAATAATATTTACAGCACACAGAGGTGGTATGCAAGGAGCAAGCTAACAAGGGTTGCTATGGCCTTGTGCTCCGGTGTGGGCGGTTGTGCCTTGGAGGGGTCTGGAAAAGGGAATTCCTCTGGCATTGGAAAGGTATGTCATCCATGCATAAGAACAGAGTTCACCTGAGGTAAAGACGGACTCGCTAAGGAAGCTGCAGGCCTGCAAGTGGTTGGCTGCATGACCTGCTGCGCTAGGAACTTGTGATCAGGCCATCCTGTGTGGGGGCTTTGGGTCACAGGGCTTGTCAGGCCTGCCAGGTGCATAGCCCAGTTTTTGCTCACTAAGGGTAAGTTGATCCAACAAATATATTCACCATAGCATTATAATATTACAAAGAAATGTTATAAAACACAATCTATAAAAATTTAAACTGTGCAACTGCTATGCAGTCATTCAAAATATCATTTAGGGGCATTTCTTGTGATGTAAGGAAATATTCATGCTATAAAGATATTTACAAAGTGAGACATAAACAGATGTAGTTAATGTAAACTCAACTCTGCAAAACAACGTTCCAGAAGGAAATGTGTTGTTAAAAGTGGTTATTTCTACGACCTGAGGTTATGGATCAGACTTCCACAGTTCTATTTATCTACCATCAGCAAGTATTTACTTTACTTAAAACGGAAAACAATTCACCTCAAAATGGCAACAATGATTCAGCAGCCTCCCCTTTGCCCTCTGAAGGAAGCCCAGGCTTATCATTAACGGGAATTAGAAGGCTCATAGTTGTGAGAGCATAATAACTACGATTACTATGATACTTAAAAGCCAAAAAGCACACAACAGGGTAGGCTCCTAGGACAGCCGAGGAGAAGGGTGCCACGGGGTTTCCCAACCAAATGTCCGTCGACTGTCACTGTGAAAGGTTTAGAAAAGGAAGCCAGGATGAGCCTCCAACCTCTCTCTGTCCACGAGTTCCCGAAGTCTGTCCATATTTCCAAGAGGAAGTGTGTAGGGGCCATCCCAGCACGGTGTTGAGTATGTATGAGACATAGAACACGCCTCCCTCCCGCCAAGGTGTCTTCTTAAGATAGGTGCATATTAAGATATGTACGTGAAAGGACAATGTGAGTTCCTACTGTGTATCAGTACCATACTGGGGAGAAAACAAGGAAAGTCGTCCCTGGGAGAGTCGTCTTAGGCTCTACAGCAGCGGTTTTCAACCTGTGGGTCGTGGCATTAGAAAGGTTAAGAACCACTGGTTTAGAGGAACAGCAAACAGGGCAGGCCTTTAGGAGTTGGGCAGATGGGAATGAGGACATCCTGAGAGATGCTGGATTAAGCAAAGCAAGACTGGAAGACCCAAGGGAGCAGGGCCTCACTAGAGAATTCCAAGTTCAAGTTCTAAGTCAGGCCTGATGGTGGAGAGCCCCAGGCAGCAGAGCTGGGACTGGACTCCCCCCGCATGGAGGTGAGAAGAATAAAGGGAACCAGAGAACCTGTCACCTGCTCCACACGATCAGGGGCTTCTTAGCGCTTTTGTTTCACTCTACTGAAAACCTCCAAAAGGTCAGTTGCAAGAAAAACAGGAAGCTGGAAACAAAGGGCTGGAGGAGCTGCGGGAAGGTGGCTGAGTCTCCTCCTGAGGAGTCCCCTGAGTCTTTTTCGACCGAGTCTTGTTTTCAAGAAGTTTAACAGTGACTTTTTTTTGAACCCAAATGTAACAGGCTCGATATCGGAGAAATAAGGAGGGGCATTTATACAAAGGCAAGTCCCAACCTGTTGGTTTCTGGACAAGGGAGGCAAGTCAAACGGTATCTCCTGCAGCACAATGACGGAAGTCGGGGTTCCAGTCCTAGCACTGTTTTCCCCCCTGAATCCCTAACTTCACTAAACATGCAGACAGAGGCCTATACAAACATGTTAAATATGCAAAATATGTCCCTGCTGGCAATTTCTCCCGGATGGGCCCTAACTGGTTAAAACTCCTCTATTATCTCAATCTGATCAAGCATGGACTAAAGACACCATTTTCATTCCTGATAAATCTGTAGCAGGCGTCATCGCTGCAGGAATCTCCCAACCACCTTCAAACGGGGCCTTCAGCTTCTCAGTTTCACTAATTCAGGCCTCCAAAGACGAGGATAGTGGCTGCAGGGGCAGCTCCCCAGGCTCCGCTGAGCTGGCCTCACCCCCAGGACAGAGCTCCCCGGCCCAGCTCGCAGGAGATGCAATGGGCAGAAGACCGTGGTCAGGTGGCGGCAGCATGGAGTCAGCCCTCCCTGTGTGCTTAGGTGTAGGTTCCTGTCCTAACAGGCACCTGCCTCACCTCCAGGCAATATCCCTGGGTCTCTGCCCCGGGAGCCACTGATAAATCTTTATTCTCATTATTTGCATTCACTCAGGTCCTTTGAATGGAGCCACCTGCCAGACTGAATGTATGTGTGGCCCCCCGCCCCCATATATGTTGAAACCTGATCTCCAACGTGATATTAGGAGGTGGGGCCTTAGGGAGATGATTAGGTCATGAGGGTGGAGCCCTCAGGAACGGGACTGTTATAAAAAGGCCCCAGAGAGCTAGCTCCCTTGCCCCTTTCACCGCAAGGACACAGAGGTGTCATCTCTGAACCAGGAAGTGGGCCGCACCAGACGCGGAGTCTGCAGGCACCTTGAGCTTGGACATCCAGCCTCCAGAACCGTGAGGAATCAATTTCTGTTCTTTATAAGCCACCCAGTCTATGGTATTCTGTTACAGCAGCTGTAGGGACTAAGACGCCACCTCTCCCACATCCTGTTCCTTCAGACTGTTCTTTTCCAGTTGCTCCTTTTCAGCTCTTGCAGAGCAGATGTGGGTGTGGTCAGGACCCTCCAGTCCACTCTATTAGAGGGACTACTCCCCTGAGGGTCCCTTCAAAAGTTCATCTCCAGGGCTGTCTCGGGGCCTCCCCCCAGGGCCACCAATGGCCACCTGGTTCTCCTGGCTGGGGGACTGACAGGACGAACACCCTGGACGCCCCTCTGCATTCTGGCCTCAGCATCCTGTCTCATCTGGCTTCCGGCACTGGTTCCTGGGCACTTCACTGTGTAAAGGGCTGTTTTGTCCCGTATTGGAAAAATTGTATCCAGTGTGCAGACTGTTTTCGATGCCGATTGGGAAAAGTCCTACTGATTTAAAATGTAGTGAAAGGATTTTTCAAAAAATGGTGAGGCGGGTTAGGCAAGTTTTCTGTAGGTCAATTTGGCAATACGCAATGAAATCACTAAAGGAGTCTACCCTTGATACAATAATTGCACTGTTACATAGTTAGCACTTACCTTGACTGTCGATTATAATGGTGAAAAATGAGAAGTATTTGTCCAAAAAATAGTGCAGTGGGTAAATCTGACATGAACTATCATACAGCCATTGACCACGCTTTTGAAGAATATTAAAGAGCTTTGAAAAATGTGCCTAATAGTAAGAAAAGCATTATGCTTAATGGTGATTATTTACAAATGCTGAATATTGGTAGATTAACAGTGGTTCTACCGTATGTGGTGGGGAAAAGGTTGTTTTTATATATTTTTCTTTTAAATATTTTTCACGATTTAAAAAAATAATCAACATATATTAAGTGTTGTCAGGAAAAAAAAATACTGGAGTCGTTCTAAAATGATGTGATTTCATCACCAGGCGGCATGGAGTCTTAGCCCAGGAACGCATTCCTGGAGCAGGCAGGGACTCTGGCGGTCCTCAGCCTGCTCAGCCAGGAGCGGCAGAGCTGAGAACACCTGCGCCTGCCCCAACCCCAGTTCTGAGTTAACTGGCTTGTGGCCAGTGATGGTCACCCTTACAGCTCCCGCGTGGTCCTAGGGGTCGCCAGGACCCTCAGCATCTGCCTCTTCCGTCAAGCCCCAATGACAGCCTTGCCCCTCGCCCTCGGCAAGGGGCCTGAGAAACCTCACACGTGTCTTCAGGGGCTTGTGTGTACGCTGCATGTCTGAGGCACTCAGGCTGCCGGGAGAGCCTGTCCTGGCGACAAGTTGCCTCACATTCCTTGGAGGCGGCAGAGTGGGAGAGAGTGGGAGTTTGCCACAGGTTTTTATGGAATTCCAGAAGGGAGAGCATGAGCTTGGGAAGAAACTGGGAGGGAGAAAGGGAGAGCTGGACACTCACTGATGTGACTTCCCTCAGGTTCCCAGGAGGGTGGCCCTGCTGAGAACAAGAGAAGATGAGCCTCCCCAGACCCAGGCGGGGCGACCAGCTGCTGTTCCTGGGCATCATGGTCCTCGAGGTCGTGGCCATCTTCCTGCTGTTCTACGCTCTCCTCTGGAAGGCGGGCGACCTCATCAACCTGCCCAACCTGAGAATCGGCTTCTACAACTTCTGCCTGTGGAACGAGAGCGCGGGCTGCCTGCAGTGCCACCGGTTCCCTGAGCTGGAGGCCCTGGGGCTGCCTCAGGGCGCCCTGGCCCTGGCCAGGCTCGGCCTGTACGGGGCCCTGGTCCTCACCCTCTTTGTCCCCCTGCCTCTGCTCCTGGCCCGCTGCAACAGGAGCGAGGGCGAGTGGCATCTGGCAGTGTGCTTCCTGGCGATGGCCTCCATGCTGCTGGCGGGGGGCCTGGGCCTCTTCCTCACCTACACCTGGAAGTGGGTCACGCCCTCCCTCCTGGGGCCTGGATTTCTAGCTCTGGCTGCTGCCCAGGCCTTGCTCGTCCTCTTGCTTATGGCCACAGTCATGTTCCCCCAAAGGGCAGAAGATGACAAGAGCAAGCTGGAGGGCTGCTAGTCCTGTCCGGAGGCTCCCATGACGGCCAGAGCTGTTTGAAGGAGGCTCAGACAGGCGCCAGAGGACTCATGGGTTGGTGTTTTCTCAGCCACCCTGCTTCACAGCTAATACTGATCTCAAGCTTGAGCAGATGGGCCCCACTGAGGAAGGGGCACCCGGCATGAAGGAGGCCGGGGCAGCGAGGGTGACTGGGCCCTGGGCTTCTTAGTGTTGGCTTGTCTGTCCTTTGGGACTGCTAACACCACGCAGCTCCTTGTCACGAGAACTGCTTTATAACTGATCTGAGCAAACCATTCTTACTTCATTCTCGGATGGTGGCCAGAGAAGGGTTCCCGTCCCAGGGCCAGATTTTCAGGATGATTGGCCAAAGGCCAAACTGAGACCCAGGGAAGGTTCATGGCAACAAATGGGGAACACTGAGAGCACCTCAGTGTCCCCGGGGCCCTGGTGAGCAAGCTTCCCCCTTCCTCACCCCTCCCCATGACACCACTCCCAAAGGCACAGGAGAGATCTCCGAGGGAGTCCCTGAAGTTCCCCTGAGTAAGGCTGCCAGACCCCAAGCCGGACCCCAAGCTGGACAGCAGGCGAGTGAGTTGGCATGCCGTTCCTAACGTGGGACCTGGGAGTCCGGGAGCAGAGCATGCCGAAACCTGGTGGGGCAGGGAGGGTGAACAGGACTGAATGGTTCCACAAACGCTGCGTCCCTTCACTGCTCAAGCTAGACCTAGAAAGGACACAAGCACCACTTGTGCATGGGGAACTATACTTTTCCGCACTGTATATTGAAAAGACTATAGCAATGGCCGCCTCACTGTCTGCCTGCCAAAAGCCACAGAGGCAGTGTGGACTCTGCCCTGACCGCTTGTCCTTAGCGTCCACTTTGGGAGCCTGCCCCACAGCGCTTTCAGAGTGGCCAGGGATCAGGGCCGAGGCCGCCAAGTAGAAGGAAGGGGGCAGCTCAGGAGAGGAGGCCTGTCTGATGGGTAGAAGGCTTGGACCAAAGGTACCCGGGAGCGCTAAGCTCCCAGACAGAGCAGAGCACTGTGGGCAGAATGTCTTCAGGGCTATGAGGGAGGCTCAGGGGTTGGCTGGCTGCCTGTGTGGGAAACTTTAAATTCGGCTTCCTCCCCATGGAGAGAGAGAGCTGCCTAAACTGGACAATTCTGGTGTATTTAGCAGCCGTACTTTTTTCTGTTTGAAAGGTATTAAATTGATTCCTTGGTGCCAATCAGTCTGACACTGCGACCTCATTCTCTCCAGAGCCTGGTCCCTGAATACACAGACATGGGGACTGCAGACCCCTGTGCCAGGGTGGGGGAGGGGCTGGAGACACAACTCCGAGAGGAATTCTAATGGCAGTTCATTTGGATCCCTCACTTCCCAAGGCCGAGTGTCATGGTGGCCAGAGAAGGGTTTCTGGCTCCAAGCCCAAGGGTATGGAGCTGGGAGCAGTCCCCAGGCAGAGCCAAAGCCCAGCTCCCGTTAGCTGTTCCGATGTAACGTCCTGGGACAACCTGTCCCTTAGCTGAAGAATATCTCCCTGACGTACTTGAACGCATCCTCGTCTTCCTCAGGGCTTGTGCTGCAGGCAGGCTCCAAGCCTGCAGACCCCTGAGGTGGCCCCAGACCTGGGGGGAGGGCTGCTTCCCCACTGTCCTCACCCTCACTTCTCTCAGGAGAAGTCGGCCCCTCCAAGCAGGTGGGGGCCAGCTCTGGCGCATCAGTGCCTGCCAGGGGCCGCTGCTCCAAGGCCTTTTCCTGTTTTCGGCTCTGTGAAGAAAGACCAGACGAAACACATGTAAACTTATTTCCCTAACGTGTCAGTGGTGGAGACCATGCCCAGAAGCAACTGCGAAGCCAGCACTGACCAGGTCGGGCACTGCTCCCAAATCAGTGGCTGCTCCACCTCCTTCACCCCACTGCTGCCCACCCTCCACTCTCAAGAGCTCTGGGAGAAACCAAGACCAACTCGAGAGAAGGGGGCAGAGGCCTGAGGAATACCGAAGTAGAAAAGAAAAATACATAAAAAAAACTAGTCTGGGAAGGCAGGTGACAGTGGAAGGAGCACTGGATAAAAGAAAGTGTGGGCCTACACCCTGTCACTTATGGGCAACTTAGGGGAAGTCCCTGCATCTCAACTTCTTCATCTGTAAAATGGGAATAATAGTATCTGAAATAACTACATCCCCAGATTATTGCAAGGATTAAATGAGATAGTGATATATAAAAATACCTGATCATCCCTAGCCAGTTGCTCAGTGGTCAGACCATTGGCCCATGGACTGAAGGGTCTCGGATTTGAGTCCAGTCAAGGGCAGGTACCAGGTTGCAGGCTCGATTCGATTCTGGCCCTGGTCAGGGCATGTGGAGGAGGCAACCAATCGATGTGTCTCTCTCACATTGATGTTTCTCTCTCTGTCTCCCCGCCTTCCACTCTCTCTTAAATCAATGGGGGGGAAATATCCTCGAGTGAGGATTAACAAAACAATAAAAATACCTGGTCTATTATACAGAACTACCCAACTCTAAGGTGGTATGATTATTACTTGCTTCGGGAAGACAGGAGACCACAGTGCTGTTCTGCCAGGCACAGAGGCCAGGAGTCATCTTGCCCAACTGAGATCCTTCAGAGAACACTGCAGGTCAAGGCCTCCTGTCCCCTCGGCATTCACCCCGGCACAGTCACCCACACAGGGCTGCTCTCCCTGCCCAGCCACCCCTCCCCGGGCATCCAGCCCCAAATGCGTGGTTGGTGCACAGCTCACAGCGGGGGAGCATGGCCTGAGAGATTCATGAGACAAGGGGCAAGCAGGAGAAGGGTGGACACGTGGGAGGGCTCCCCGAGGCTGTCCAAGAATTACTGACACGAACCAAGGGCCCAGTCTAGTTTCAGCCTGTAAAGCGTTTGTGGTCAAAAGAGCAAGAACAGCCAACTGGTGTGGCTCAGTTGGCTGAGCATCATCCCATGCACTGAAAGTCTGCTGGTTTGATTCCCCGTCAGGGGACATGCGGGGTTGCGGGCTCGATCCCCAATAGGGGGCGTACAGGAGGCAGCCGATTAATGTTTCTCTCTCCAATGTTTCTCTCTCTCTCCCCCTCTTCCCTCCTCTCTCTGAAATAAAAACATGTTTTTAAAAAAAGACACAGCTGACTTTACCTCAATCAGGACCCCCAGAGCAACATCGACAAGTTCGGCTTCACTCATGCAGTACACAGTCTTCACTGCGGGGAGCCTGAAAGAAAGGCACAACGCTACAGATGGGGGCAGACGGCTCTCCCGTCTCACGAGGAAGGAGAGCTGCATCCCTGGGCCTTCCGCCAGGGATGAGAGCACCAGCTTCCTCAGGGCATCAAGCGGCTTCCTCATTGGGACCAGTGACTGGCAGAGGGAGGTCTTGGAGGCAACAGTGGGGGCTTCCCAACTCTGCCAACTCCCCCAGGGATTTAGAAATAAGGCTTGATGGCTACTCCCAAGAGCCAAACTGACACACACATACCTCTGAGCAGGTCAAATGGACCCCCAGGCCAAGACCCGCCTGAGACCTAACTAAATGCATGAATACAGTCCGGAAAGGCTGTGCCAGTCAGAGAGGGAGGCTGGTCAGGTAAGAAACCTTATAAAAGGAAGAGCAGAGGGGCAGCACTGAGCACTCGGTACCCCCTCAGGTGAGTTCAGGGACATCTCCTCCCTGGCGGCCTCAAGACCCCACAGTTGCCATCATCCACTAGTTCACCCACAGCCTCTGATCCAGGCTGACACAGGGGCTTGCTGCTCCTGTCCCAGGACATCTGCCCACAGAAGGATGATGACCTGGCCCACTCATCTTGCCCACTTGATGGCCACACTTATTGTTGCAAATAAAGAGAGGGGCATTTTAGACACCTGGTGTTGGACAGCTTGGCTGATGCGTGCAACCCCGAGAAGTGGGGGGGCACTACCTGGGAGTTGCAGATTCACCAAGAGGCAGAGGCGTCTGCCTGGGTGAACACAGCTCACTCAGCCTCCTGCGCGCAGCCCGTGCGCCTCCTAAGAGCTGAAGAGATGGACTGAAGCGCCGGCCCACCTCACGGTTCTGCCAACGCTGTGATGACCCTGGCTCGGAGGTGTCCCACCTGGCTGCAGCCGCCGGCACCGCTGCCATCCTCCTCCTCTTCGGGGCCTTCACCGTCAACATTCTCTCCCCGGGCCCCTGGGCTGTCATCCAGGAGGGAAGGACCCTCTTTTTATCCCCAGAACGTGAGGCTGCCATCTCCCTCATCACTGATGAAGGTCAGGGCCCTCGCTTACTGACTCGCTTTTCTGATCCAGGACAGCAAATCCCACTTTCTCATCACACCAGGAATTGTAGGTCTGTTTGTCCTTGAATGGGAGTCAAGCTTTGATTCCTACAAAGAACAAAGCCCAGTGAATTCTAATATGCTCACAGGTGACCCGGCTGGTGAGTAGGGCCCAAGACTCAGGCCTCTCACAGGGCAGCCAGGGAGGTGTGGCTGGGCAGGCCCCAGACCCCACACAAGCAGGCCCAACAGAAATGCCTCCCGCAGCCTCTGCTCTGAGCCGCTGAACATGAAGAGGGAAGAACACCCTCCCAGGAGAAAGAAAGGAGGTGCCACCCTCCTGGCCACCCCAGGTGCTCACGGTGCCCAGTCTATCCTAGCCCTAAAGTATCTCCCAATGATCTCTCTGGGCTTCTCACTCCCTCTACGTTGGTGTGCTTACAAGAAACCCTGAGGCCATTTGATCCACAATAAGGTTTCATTGGCCAGCAACCCCTCCACCAATCCAGAGATTTTTAACCAGCAGCAGGGCTCAGGGACAACAGTGCCCACTTCGGAAGTGAAGTCCAGAAGGGCCCACCAGCCCTCAGCAAACTTGGCCTCTGCTGCCTCCCCGACAGGATTCCACCTCAACCCCAAGTCCCCCCCCTCCCCCCAACCCCACCCCCGTGACCCGAAGGCGCAGGAGTCTGCCTTCCCCTGAGCAGTCAGCTCTGAAGCTGCACGCTCCGCCAGGGAGGGTCCCACTCCCTCACCCGGAAAGGTGGGAACTGCCAAGGAGGGGCAGTCGGCCCAGAGGAGGAGATTCCTCTCTGAAGCACGACTTGATCGTTTACTGCTCATTGGAAGGGCTGTTCACAACTTTAAAAAAATAGCAGGACATCATCCTAACCCTTTGCCAGGGACTCATTTCTGTCAACATTCGGGCAGTGATCAGTCACTCCCGCGCCGTGAGCACAGCTAGCCGCCAGGCACGGGCGCAGCGCAGTGGTCCAAGCAGAGGCACTGATCTGGCCCCAGGCAGAGATTAGTAAGCCCATTTCACAGACGGGGAACTGAGGCCTAGCAAGTTCCACAAGGTCACACAAAACTTGGAAACTGCAGCCAGGATTCAGCCAAGTCCTGCAGGCTCCAGACACCAAGCACAGAGGCCGCGCTCACGAGGGGAAGTCCAGGCGGCCCCGCGAGCACAAGGTGCCGGCACCCTCTCCAGCCCACCCCGTTCTCGGGGACCCCGCCCCGATCCCCGAGTTCCCGCGCTGCCCTGGCAGCGACCAGACGTGCAACCTAGAGGGGCAGACGGGGCATCTATGCGGGCCTCGCTGGCGACGGGAGCCGCCCGCTGCGGCCCCAGAGCTGCCGGCCGGCCGGGTCTCCGCCAGAGGCCAGGCCGAGCCAGTCCCGACGGCGCGCTGCTCCCGCCTCCCAGCCTCGCGCCCCCTTCTCGGCTTCTGGGGCGAGCTCGGCAGGCGGATTTGGGTGGTCGTGGGGTCCGGCCCCCGGCCCGCACGCACCTCCTGTCCCAGGGTCCGCGGCGCCCGCGCGCTCCCCGCACTTCCGGTTCCCAGCAGCCAGCGCAGAAGCACAGGCGCGCCCCCTGCAGGCAGCTCGCGGTGTCTGCGCCCCGGCGGATGCGTGAAGCCGACCCCGCTGTCCTGGGTCCTGACAGTCCCCCCTTGACCAAACTCCAATCGGGCTCCGCTGAACTCTTCTCCACTAGGCCCTGACTTTCGGGCTTCTGTGTTCATCTCCACATTGTCCAGTTTTAGCAAGAAACCTGCTAAGTTGGTTTAGCCAGAGGCCGCTACCCTCAATATTTGATCACCCTAAAAGCTGATGAGGTTCCTGATCTTCCACTACCAGCCCCCCAGGTGATGTCTGATCACCCAGATTGCCTTGGGCAAGAATCCTGTTAGGTCAGTTTAGGTCGGTTTAGCCAGAATCCACCTTTACCTCCTCCTAGTAATTTTCCATCCACTGACCCCCAACCTGCTCCTTGGCTATAAATTCCCACTTTTCTCTATGGCATTGGGAGTTGAGCCCAATCTCTTCCCCCACTTCAAAACCCCACTGTAGTAGCCCCCCTTTGAATAGTTTGCCTTACTGTTCCTTAACAAGTGTTGCAAATTTTTTTGTTTAACAGAATGTTTTAACAGTCCCCAAATGTGGCTCCATTTGAGTTTTGCTGGTTGGTCTTTGTTAAAGTGTGGATTCCCAAGCCCCCTGAATCAGACATTAGGGGGAGGGAGGGAAATGTGGTTTACCACAAATCAGCTAATCTATATATATAAAAGGCTAAGTGTCTGTCCAACTGGTAGCGATGATGTGCACTGACCACCAGGGGGCAGATGCTCAACACAGGAGCTGCCATGACACGCACTGGCCATTTCAAAATAAACAGCACCATGGAGCTGGCGCCGATAAACCAACACTCAGCTTCCACCAAGTGGGACACCCCACTGTGACACCCCACCAAATTGCAGCCAACATTGCCAAGACCCCATGGTGCAAAATGTGGCCCTCAGCCCAGCCCAGAGATGATCACCATGGATGCCAGATAATGATGTCACATAGCAACGCCTGGCTTCCTCTCCCTAGCGACTAGCCTCCTTGGAGTTTCTTCAGCCCAGGAACACGACTTGCTTTATAGCCAGGTGCAAACATTTTACAGTTTAACCAAATGTTTGTGATGCATTTTCCCATGCCTCATCTCATTTGATCCTCTCAGAAGTCCTGGAGTGGTAGATAGGAAACTCGGTAGAATCTTATTTTTTTCATTAGCAAGATGTGAATAGCGATATTAAAATATTTCTTCTAATTAATTTCCTTTAATGTGCGTGAATCCATGCACCAGGACACTAGTAGTAGTAGAATAATACTCTCCATATACTAGAGATGCACAATAGGGGAGCTTGATCCAAAGTTTGGAGACCAGACTCTGGAGCTAGGAGAGCTCCCCTCCACCTGTGATGTTTCTCCAACGCACTTTCACCTCTCTCCTGAATATTCATTTCAATCCCAGGGAAGTAGGCTGGGAACATTTAAATCAATCAAGGCTTAAGGAGATAAATCAGGTCACAAGAACCACCTGTGGAGCATTGGTTAAACCTGGGCTCTGCCTCCCGCCTCTGGAGAGCATCCCACAGGGGCAGGGACTGCTTTTCCAGTTTCCATGAAGGTGGGAGAGCCACTGACCTCTCCCCTCTTCTGCTCTCACAAGCTGTGAGCAAGGACAAACCCAACTCTAATTGGTGGAGAAGATGCCTTGTTTTGTTTTGCTATTAGTAGAGCTACTCCTTCCATATTTATCTCCTTAAAACCTCTTCCCACAGCCAGCTGAAAAACGAGGTCCGAGGAGCAGGAAACCTGTGTGTCTGCACAAAAAGCTTCCTGTTTGAAAGGTGAGAAGCCCAAGTAGGGAGACACCTGAGCTGGGGGATTTGGATGCATTGGAGTCAATTCCTGCAGTGTTTTGAATGCCTCACTCAGGGAGCCTAAGACCTGGCAGCAGGAGCGGGCAGGTCCCAGAACACGGAGGAAAATGCACCTGGAGGCTCTCACCAGAGTCAGGCCCCACACCTGCGTCAGGCATGCAGCCTCAGGGGCCGAGGCTGGACTAGCTTGATGGTTCTTTCTAGCTGCCTTCGCCCAAAATAATGGAAGAGTCTCGCTGGGGTCTTGGGTAGATGCTGAGCAGGTATTGTGAAGGGAAGGTAAGTCTACCTTTGAATCCTGGAGGGGAGTGGGTGGGACAAGGAGCACCACCAGGATGAGACAATCAGGCTAATAAGCACTCAGGATGGAGTGAAGTCGGGGAGAAACAGGCCAGGAGGGGGCAGGGTTGCCCGCAGCACATAATACTGCATTTACAAATTTCTACAGGTTAGAGGTTAGCGGTGTTGGAGTTCTGTTGTTAGGAAAGGTTGTGGTTTGGTTCTGTGTGGTGGAACCCTCTGCCATCCCTCCTGGTGGGGCCTTGGCCACATCTGGCGGTGAGCCAAGCTCAAAGCAAAGAGAGAGGCAGGTGTCCAACCCACAGAAAGGAAATGAGAGAAGAGACAACTTTTAAGTGTCCCTTGTTTCTCCAAAATCCTTAAAAATGTTTCAGCAAGCTGTGAAGTCCGTATTGAGAAGGGAGAATGGGTAAGACAGAGAAAAACGTTTGAAGAAAAGTTAAACAATGCACTCTCACTCAAATGAAACTTGACTTTTTAAATAACCTAAAGCAAGCATGTCAAACTCAAAGGCTAACATAGAGCAAATAAATGAGGCATGCAGCCCGTGGGCCTCGAGTTTGGCATGCTTGACCTAAAGAATCACTGGGGGAGATAAATAAGGTTGCTGTTTCAATGCAGAAAATGAAAAAAATTATACATGAAAAAATTTTGGTTTTCTTCATTTGAAGGAAGGATTACCAGGATAGAAATCGGTAAAAATGTGTAACTACTTATTACCAAGTCTCTGGTGTTTTCTCAGAATTGAGCCACATACCTCCCTCCTTTCCCCCAAACTCCCAGCACAATGAAGCCAAGGCTTTCATACCAATTTACTCATGGTTTTCCAAAAGCAGGAAACTGGGAGTACCCCGACTCCAGACCAGCACCCCATGACTGGGCTGGAGCCCAAAGAGGCTCTACAGTGACCACTCCTAGCAGCTTGGCAACAAGGCTGCCTGTCAAGAAATCCCACCACGAGGCTGATCAGCTGACCGTGCCTCCCTGCCTCAGATAGAAATGGAAGGGGGAGAAGGGAGCCCTTCTCTCGTTCTTCCTCACCCTGTGAGAACACTGGCCTATTCAAGGTCCCACCCCAGCCAGGAAGCAGAAGGCAGGACACAGGCAGGGCTGTGGACACAGTGCGGATGAACTTGGCCAACTTGATTCAGTCATTTTGCCAGTCGCCAACAGAGGGCGCTGGCGGCTGGCTCCGGTCAACCTCAAAGATGTGAAACTGAATGAGAGGACCCATGACAGGTGCTGGGAAACGGCCGCCACCAGGTGGAGGGCAGCCAGGCTCTGCCATCGTCCATAGAAGCTTCTGTAACAGAAGCGCCAACGCTCAGGGAGACAGGAATGCTGTGGTTCCTTGTCTGTGGCCCAGAGAAATAGGAACAGCACAAACCTTAGCTAGTGGAACGGAAGAGAGGACATCCTCCTACAGCAAAGCAACAAGCAAACATCGCCCAGGCTCAGCCCCACCGCCGGTGAGGCAGAGCTGGGGTGGGAGGCCTGTCGCGGGGCAAAGGTGAAGGGAGGTGCCCTGCTGCACTCACACTCCCGAAACGGACACCAGGTAACCACAAGGGCATTCTTTTTTTAAAAAAAGAAGAAACTGAGCAAATGTATACAAAATACTGTCAATCTCTCCTGGGCCAACAGGGCAGCCATCACAATGCTTCACCTGCAGTGTTCTGAATGCCTGAGCTTTCTCCCGCCGTCTGGGTGCTTCTGGCACCGCCCAGCAAGCCGGTCTCCGGGGCACACGCGCCACTCCTCCGGGTGGCTCCTGTTCCAGTCACCAGGCTGCACAGCATCCGAGCCCCCAAACAGCCTTTCCCTGAAGATTCCCCGCCCTGGCAGGGAGCCGGAAATGGAGCGTCCCGTCTTCCTGTTTCCTGTCTCCCCATCCCCGGGGATAACACGGCTTCCGTGGAAGTTCTTCGGGCAGGTGCACTCAGGCTTTATGGGCCAGGAGGGTGGTCAGCTTGATCTTGCCATCCATGGAGGCAGTGAGGCAGGTCCCGCAGTCCATCGCCGTGCTCCAGTCCACGGTGACCACGGGGGCTCGGTGGCCACCCAGGCTCAAGCAGCTCTGCAGAACCTTCTCGTCCCCGCCCAGCTGTAAGAGGACAGGAGAGGAGGAGGTGTGAGCGGACGCCTTTCACAAATACATCCATGTTCTCCACCAACCACCTCAAGCCTGGGGCTGCCACCCCAACCTCAGGATGTGCCAGGTACGCACAATCACCCTTCCAGAAAGCCTGTTTAATTTCTTAGACAAGAAAATACCTTCATTGTTCTGACTAGAGCTTTTCCTTCATCTTACGTGCAAAACAAGTCCCTGAAACGCTCTAACAGGCAGGGAATTTTCTCTGCCGCCTCTAACTTGCTGGGGGCCAGTGCCCCTGCACCGCCGGACCCCTCTCTCCCAGCATCATCCCTGCTCCCAGACATTATATCATGTATCTGCTTCTTTGTTCCAGGTCTGCTCCCCCAGGGATCCCAGCTGCAGGAGTGTGGGTCTTGGTCAGCTCCTGCAGTGCCCGGATAGAGCAGGCACCAGCAGCCCCTCATAATGTACAAGCACGGCTCCCCTCTGCCCCACAGTACCCGCCAGGACTCGTGCAGGTGTGAGGAGTTAGAAGGTAGTAAGAAAAGGTAAACCAGGACCAGCTGAATAATGATCAATGCAGCCACAGATACCACCTGTGAGCAAGAAGTATACGACCGTCATGGAGAAAACATGTTTTTTGTTTGTTTGGTTTTTTTATTTCAGAGAGGAAGGGAGAGGAAGAGAGATAAAAACATCAACGATGAGAGAGAATCATTGATTGGCTGCCTCCTGCACGCCCCTACTGGGGATCTAGCCCACAACCTGGGCATGTGCCCTTGACCAGAATCGAATCTGGAATCCTTCAGTCCACAGGCTGACACCTAATCACTGAGCCAAACCCGCAAGGGCGAGGAAACATCTTTAAAGTCATGAATTGCTTACAGATTGTGAAAATGGGATCTGAAGTTCATTATATTCCTTAAGTAATGAGACCCCATTGGCATTTTAAAAATTATACAAAGGAAAATCTTTTAACTCATTAATTGGTTATAGAGCAAATCTGACTGCAAAGCATATACACTGATCAGGACAAATGACAAAGGCACATGATTAAAAATAAAATACATATACATACACATAGCATACATACAACAAATAAAAATCATACAGAGAGCAGAGAATGGCTTACCTGAAACTCAATTTTTAAATAATAAAATTAGGCTTGTAAACAGAAGGCTTTACAGTATTTCCCAATAGCAAGTATCAGAAATTATGGCGCTGAGGGCCACGGCCACCCAACGCATCACAATTTGGAAAAGAGGAGCCAAGCTAACCCTTCCTCTCACCCACCAAGGCCTGCATCCCCGTCCTCCCAACTCCTCCTCCTCCTCCACGGCCTCAGATCCACAGACTGCCCCCAGGATCTTCACTGAGGACCCAGCTCCCCGGCCCTCTCAGAACCCTAACACTGCACTGCCCCCGCTGGGGCTCTAAAGTGGGTGTGAGGGCGAGGGGAGCAGGACCAGACCTTCTGTCCTGTGTGCAGGGCGGGCCTCAGCCAGTGGCCCCCCACAGCTACTGTCCAAATCACGTGCTGTCTGCTGACATGTGAGCCCTGGCAACGAGAGCATGGAGAGCCCCCAGCAGAGGACATTCCACCTTGGGGCCCTTCACACCTACAGAGTGAGCACCACCATCAGGCCAAGGTTAACACGGAGGCTTTGAACGGAATTCACCTGGTACCAGAAACATGCGCTTAGGCTACGACACCAACCCTCACCCCTTCTCTATTTGTTTATAATACCAGCAAAACAGAGGCCATTTGTAACTTCATGCAATTATACAGAAAGAGGTACATGAACCAGAGAAGCTCGGACATGAAAATTAAAGAGATAAACTGACGACAAAACAAAGTGGACAACTTACCTCATGGTTTGACAAATCCCAGCCCAGGTCTGTCCTGAGCCATGGGTTGTCATGTCCTTGACCCATGGAACTTCCAATACAACAATAAATCTATGCCTGGTTAAAGTAACTAAAACAGACCATGTAAGCACTTACCTGTTTGGGGTGTGTTGCTCCAAACCAAGACACTTCCCAACCCTTCTCCCATTTCTTACTGTTTTTATAAAAGGTACTAGAGGCCTGGTGCACGAATTCATGCACATTGAAAGGAAATTAGAAGAAATATTTTAGAGGCTGGAGAGGGACTGTGGGAGGTTGGCAGGCCTGGGAGGGACCCCGGGAGGGCTCCAGGACGTGTCCAGCCCATCTCGCCCAGTCCTGATCAGCCAGAGCCCAGCAGCAAGCTAACCTACCAGTCGAAGCATCTGCCCCCTGGCGGTCAGTGTGCATCATAGTGACTGTTCAAATGGTCGACCAAACGGTTGACCAATTGATCAGACACTTAGCATATTAGGCTTTTATATATAGAGATTATTATAGAAAAGGAAGGCAGCCAGAGAAGGGGCAGGGTCTCATCAAAGCACAGCGGATGGGCCAGCAGAGGAGGATGGTGTCGCCTCTGCCCACGCTCTGCTGACTCAGCCCTGCAGCAAGGGGGCTTCGGACTGGCCACACGGGCAGGGGCGGGGAAGAGGCCCACACTCAGCCCTCCAGGAGGAGCTCCCTCCCCCCCACCACACCCCAGGTACCTTGTAGATGACGCCCCCAGTGGCAGAACATGTCAGCATGTAATTTCCCTCGGAGTCAAAAGCGAAGAGCCGACCCCGGGGAACCTGAACCTGCTTGTAGCCGCTGTAACCGGACAGCACGAAGGGGCCCGTGGCGTCCGCGGGGAGCCCGAACTCGGACACCTTCAGGCCACTCTTGTGGATGTTCCACTGGATGAACTGCAACCACAAAGCACAGCAGAGTCTCTCAGCAGCGGGACAGCCTAAGAGGAGGGGGATGGCCCAGAGCAGAGGCCATGGGTCCGCAGGCCACCAGGAGAAGTAGTGGGATGACACCCCCACCCCCCCAGTCCCATCTCTTCCCAGCACAATTTAAGCTTTTTTTTTTTTAGGGCAGAAATTCTAGAAAAAGGGTCAGCAACGTCACATCAAAGTCCAGACTTTCTCTCTGGCCTGAGCCTAGGAGGAATGTTTCAAGTGACTGTCACTATTGTTGTTAGGGTCAGAACCCAACTAGACCGTTCTGACTTAGGAATTCCCAAAGTGGAGAGGACAAATTCCAAATGTACTTCCAGCATCTCAGCAGTGCAATGACCAGAACACCACAGTGCAGTTGTGAATTTAGCTTCGTGTAGTGCAGCATTTATAATTCTTTAGCCTGCCCCAGGGGCGGACTACCTGCGTGTGACCACCTCTTAATTGAAAATCCCACCCAAAAAACTAGGAAGCCAGGCTTGACTTTAAAAGCCCCCTTCCCGCAGTTTTCAAATGAAGAAATCATTTTGTAATTACTGTTTTCCAACGGGTAATACAGGTTGACAGGATAAAATCCAAAAGGTACAGGAGGGCACAGATGAAAAGCATGTATGCTTATCCCACCCCAGCTCCCTTTCCAAGGGTCTTCACATATCTTTCCAGAGAGAATCCACAAAGGGCACTTGTTTTTACTTTTTTCCCGCCTCCCTTTTTACATTAATTACTTGATTCTGTTCACTGCTTCTAGGAAGCTGCTCTGACCCCCGGCAAACTCTACCCATCCATGCTCACGGGGCACATCCAGCCCCAAATCCGGACCCCACTGCTCCATGTACAGTGGGATGAATCACTTGCTACAATCAGGAGGAAGGATAGGGGTCCCCCCTTTCATAAGAATGGCAGCTCCCACTGCTCATTTAAGCCTCACAAAGATCCAGTGAGACTGGTTACTATTATTATCCCTATTCTACAGATGACAATACTGAGGCAGGGAGAGGTCCAAGGTCACAGCGAGTAAAAGGTGTGGTCAGAATTTAAACCCAGCCCACCATGCTATTCTGGTGCTCTCTTGACTCCCAGATGCCTAAGCCAGGGAAGGGAGGTTCCTGCACCCGCCTACCTTCCCGTCCTCGCCAATGCTGTACACGGTGTTCTCGTCGTAGCTGAACTCCACGGAGCACACCTCCCCGCAGTGGGCCTTCCAGCTCATGGCACACTCATGCTGCTGCATGTCTAAGGCAGAGACAGAGACGATGCTAAGATTCCTGCCCAGGCTCCCAGGAGGCACTGGCCCACAGCAGGAGGCACCTCCCACCCTCTGCCCAATGGGTGGGAGCTGCTCTGGGACAGAGGGCGTCACCGAGCTGAGCCCTGCTGAGGAAGGGTTGCTGGCTGCTTCAGTTTGCTAATTCTCTCCTCCGCTGCATCTAATCTTCTAGTTATAGAGGCCTCTGTAACTTTGCACCAGGGGGTCTGGTGAGGACACAGTCCCTGTTCCATCCCAGGCCATCTGACTCTGGGCCTCCTTGGACAGGCTGGCATGGGGATCTTTAAGCAGCTGCCGATGGCTCTGATGTACACTGTTCTAACGCTTAACAGGGACAGGAAACTGGCCACACTGAGAGGACAGGACGGCATTACTCCTGCGGGTCCTCCTGGGTCTCACTCAGGCCATGAGGACTCAGACAGAACACCTCAAGACGGAAGGACTGCTGAGCCCCACCCCGCCCTCCTGCGTCCATGACACTGACCATGTGCAAGGTGACTACAGAGGCTCTGAAGACAACAGATGCTGACCAAAGCTAAGTTCTGTTACGAGCATGCTGAATTGGGGTTTTGCTTTTGGTCCAGCTGGCAAAAATCCAACTCTCTTCCCAGGACATTTAAGGAGAGACCCAGGGCTGCCACAAGCATGACTGCTTACCAAATAGCCGGATGACGCCGTCCGCCGCCCCTGTGACCAGCAAGTTCCCGTTGTGATTGAAGGCTGTGCAGTTGATAGCAATGGGCCCTGGATCCAGGGAGAACTGGAGCTGGAGAAAACAAACTAAATTTTAAAATGTAAGAAAATAATAAACCAAAATTCAAGACAAATTCTCTCTGAAAGGGGACAGGAGACCGAGATTAGGGCGAGGCACATGAGAGCATAAAAAGTACTGATATTCCATCTTTAAGCTGCGATGGTGTATAGGGCCAGACCAAATGACTTCGAGAGCCTTACATGGCCGCAGGCCAGACGGTCCCGCCCCTGGTGTAGGGTCAGGGGAAGGACGGGCTCAGAAAGGCGCCCCGTTTCTAAGTGAGACACATGTGCCTAGATAAGGAAGCTAGAGGAGGAACAGACAGGGCAGGGCCTCGTGTTCAAGAATGCATGTGTGGCCCTGACACCTGTGAGACCTCCACATGGGAATATATACTTCTTCACAGACGCTGCAGTAAGTCACAAACTGAACACCTGGAACACAGCCACCTATGACAGGGACCCTTCAAGGGTCCAGTAACATCAGGAAACTGTTCAACATAAAGGCCACACCACTTTTGAGCACTAAAACTAACTTTAATAAGAAGCATCACTGCCCTTTAAACAGGAGAATTTACGCATCATTTACTCTCTCTAGGGCCATGTTGCGGGGGGCGTGTGGGGAGAAGGGGAGGGGACGCAGAGCACAGAGGATTTTTCGGGCAGTGAAAATACCCCGTATGATGGTGGATGCATGTCATTACCAATTTGTCCAAACCCACAGAATGTAGCAGACTAACACCGAACCCTGCAGTAAAGGTGGACTCTGGGTGATGACGGGTCAATGTGGGCTCAGAGAGTGTAACAAGTGCACTGCTGTGGTGGGGATGCAGATAATGAGGGCAGGGGGTATATGGGAAATCTGTGCCTTTCTCTCAATTTTGCCATGAACCTTAAACTGCTCAAAAGTAAAGTCTTTAAAATATAAAACGAAGCCACAAGGGCCCTCTAGGAGGCTGTGTGACTTGTGAACTTGTGGCACAATTCTGTGGCACAATGACTTCAGCTGGCAATCTACCCACTGGAGCATTACCCCTTTCAACACTTACACTTTGATGTTTCCTCACAAATCAAAGTTTGAGGAGACCAAAGCAAAGGGAGGGAGAGACTCGGAAGGGAGTGTGGCCAGCCCGAGGCCCGTGGGGCAGGCCCGCACCTGCTGCTTCATGGTTTTCGTGTCCCACAGCAGCAGCTTGCCGGGAACCTGGTTGGTGCCCTTGCTGCCCATGTCTAGTGCCGAGAAGTCCACCTGGGAAGCGAGGCTCGGAGCTGCGGCCGAACAGACGAAAGAAGCCCCATTGGGGCTGCACGCGAGAGACAGGATTCTGCAACACACGTGGGGCGGGGTCAGCACTCCGTGGCCACCGGAGGGGTGAGATGGAGAAAAGGCTGCAGAGCACAGCAAGGGGAGCGGCCTCCAGCTCACCTGGGCATGTCGTCGTCGATGCTGATTTCACAGAGATTCTTCTTGGCTTCCGTGTCATAAAGGCGCACTGTCCCCACACCACTGCCCAGCAAGAGCTGGAATGAGAAGGGGCGGGAGGTGTGAAGAATAGTAGGAGGTCAGGCAGGTCAGGGAGGACCACTGGAGTGGTGGTGGGGGTCCAGGCCCTCTCCTGTGAGGTCTGGGCAGGCTGCAGGGGCGGGGCCGCCTCCACTTACCCAGGTAATTTAGGTGATATCTGGCTAAAATGGACGTCATTTAAAAATTAAATAAAGAGCCTGGCTGGTGTGGCTCAGTGGTTGAGCATCGATCTATGAACCAGGAGGTCATAGTTTGATTCCCAGTCAGGGCACATGCCCGGGTTTTGGGCTCAATCCCCAGTAGGGGGTTTGCAGGAAGCAGCCAATCAATGATTCTTTCTCATCATTAATGTTTCTATCTCTCTCCCACTCCTTCCTCTCTGAAATGAATCCTATCTAATAAAAGGGTAATATGCAAATTAACCATCACATAAAGATGGCGGCGCCCAGTCCTCTCAGCCCCACCGCCGGTGTCCCCCCAGTCCCGGTGGGGGGGAGGGTGGCCGCTGAGAGCGGGCAGCGTGAGCAGCCTGGCAGAATGCTTGCTTCGTCGCCATGGCGATGAGGCAAGCCTTCCGCACCTGCCGTGGATGGGCCTCTGGGCCACGGAGAGCCTCTGGGCAGCGGGCACGGAGCAGCCAGGCCCCGCAGAGAGCTACTGGTGCACAGATTTGTGCGCAGGGCTACTAGTAAAAATATATTTAAAATACATAAATTAAAATTAAATAAAGACATCAGAGCTGATCTCGAACAGAAGAAAAACCACAAACGGAATCTGAGGATGGGAAAGATGTATCACCCCAGACATACCCGGAAAGGTTCTGGCTGATTAATTGAGACCCTCTGTTCTTTCCTCCTTTTCTTTCCATTTTAAATCCCAGCTTTAAATCTCCATGGGTGCTGGCCCTGGCTGATCATGGGGCCTGGACCCCCTTTGCTTGTCTGGGGACAGCTCTGGCTCTGAGCCAGTAAAGGCCTCCAGAAAAAATAGAAGAAGCTATCCTTGCCTTCAGGAACCTGTAATTTATTTGCTGAAAAGCTTCAAAGATAATGAGCACCACCAGAAGAAAGCACCAGAAGCAGGTCTGAGGGTATCCCCAGGAATACCACCTATATTACGACCTTAGCATTCACTTGGCAAATTATCACTGGGTATGCCCTGACACCTCTGTACCATAACCAAAATGCCTGCAGTTGTCAAAATTATTTAAAAAAAAGGTTTGCCCCTCGGATTGCCTGCTACGATCTCCTCAAAATGCAATAAAAGAAAAGAAAAAATTACAAATCAACTTTACCTCCTTAACTACAAAGTCTATCTCAAACATTAAAGTCCAGAAGGAAAAAATAACACTGTACTATTCCTGGAGGCCATCAGACCCGTGGGAACCGCCAAGTAGGGCACCATCCCCCACCAGCTTCAGCTGCTTCCTTTGGGCCTGACACAGGGAGGGGTCTAGCAGCAGGCGGGAGCAGCTGAGAATGTTTGTGTGGGTTGTTAGAATCTGGACAGCTGAAGGACTGATGGGGAAGAACAGGAAGTGAGCCAGTCTCTCCCCAGACAGAGCAGCAGCGAGCCAGACCACCACAGAGAGGGAGGCACCCTGGCCGTCAGATGGGGGAGTGTTCTCCAGGTTGCACTGCAGTCTCATTTCAATTCTCATTCATCCTGTCACCTCCTTGCCCACCCCAAACAGGAGCCTATAGGGTCAGTCCTGGTTATGTGGTCCCCATGGGGGGTGGGGTCTGGCTCAGCTGCCCGTGGTGCCTGACCACCGGTGGACAGCCCTGGGGAATTCTTCACAGACTGCAGAGCAAGCAATGAGGCATCTCACTCACCAGCCGATCCCGCTTGGTGGCCCACTCTAAAGACAGCAGTGGTGACTTGGAAATGGAGGACGCTTTGGTCTGCATGATGGGGTTGAAGGACCACACTTTGATGACCCCGTCTACGTCTAAGCTGGCAACCCTCCTCCCCGAGCAATCCACTCTAAGACAAAAGAGAGAGGGGAGCTGTTAACGTCCTTGCCGTAGTCCATCCTCCTCTTCAGCTAGTTCAGATGGTTGCTTTTCTGACATTCAGACTGCTTTAAAAAACAATCCTGAAATGCCTACACTCCAATGATCAGTGGATCGTTTCTAGAAATATTCATTCATTCATTTGTCCAAGCATTTCTTATAAAGCACCATTATGTGCTGAGCCCTGGGGTAAACAGTGGGCATAGAACAGTGGGCAGGATGCACTGGGCCTCAACCTCGGGTGCTCGGTGTCTGGAGATTGAGAGCCTCCTGCACTTGGCTCCGGGGCCCATCAAAGCAAGGGACACACCTACCCTCCGAACATTACATCTGTGAGGGTCCCTTCATGAAAGGTCAAGTTCTTACCATGTGCAAGTAAAAACTTATAAATGGTAAGTACACAGTGGGCAAAAGTAGGCTTACAGTTGGAAAATAATACAATAATCAATAAGTAATAACAGGAGAGTAAACTCTGTGTTTCAAGTGCTCACAAATATAAACCTATTTTTGCCCTGCCTTGTGTTTATCTAAAATTACCAAAATAGCCTGGCAGGTGTGGCTCAATGATTGAGCGTCCACATATGAACCAGGAGGCCATGCACGGTTCGATTCCTGGTCAGGGCACATGCCTGGGTTTCGGGCTCTATCCCCAGTGTGGGACGTGCAAGAGGCAGCTGATCAGTGATTCTCTCTCCCTCGCCCTTCCTCTCTGAAATCAATAAAAAATTTGTTTTAATAAATAAAATTATCAACATAAAGTAAATTAAAATTGAGTGAGCTTGCCCTAACCGGTTTGGCTCAGTGGATAGAGCGTCGGCCTGTGGACTGAAGGGTCCCAGGTTCAATTCCGGTCAAGGGCATGTACCTTGGTTGTGGGCACATCCCCAGTAGGGAGTGTGTAGGAGGCAGCTGAATCAGTGTTTCTCTCTCATCAATGTTTCTAACTATCCCTCTCCCTCTCCCTTCCTCTCTGTAAAAAAAAAAAAAAATCAATAAAATATATTTAAAAAAAATTGAGTGAGCTTTAGGGAGTTCAAATAAAAGGCAACTGTTCCTAAAACTCGGAGTCTCATGGTTAGAAAGTTCAGAGAGGCTGACGAGGGCTACAGCAGCTCTGAGCGGGACACCCCACACCCAGATGGCAGCTGCCCAGCCTCCTCTGACTCTCTGAGGGTGACAACGGTCCTTCAGGAATCCCACTTTCCATACCTCCTGCCGGCTACACCTTCATACACAGCTTCCCAGGGAGACCAGTCCCACCAGGCTAGCGCTTTCCCTCGCTGGGCCTCGCCTCCACCTGAACCCACCTGCAGTGCATGATGGAGGAGTGATGCTCCCCATACTCCTCCTGCCCTAGCACAATGAACGGCTGTTCGGAGCGGACCCCTCCACCCTCAGGGCCTGCTGAGGCAGCCCGCGTCAGCGTCTCCAGCGCCTCCACGTGGAGCTCTGGGCAGGGCTCTGGTTCGGGGCCACAAGCTTCAGGTTTCTTCTCTGCACACTGTGCCAAGCAAAGTAGGGAAAAGTCAGCTGTGACAGGTCTGCGCTGGGCCTAGCTACTCGCCACATCCGGGGACACGCTGCAGGACACCTGTGGCTGCAGCACACTGCAGGAGGCTCTTAGTGATCGTGGGTCTAGTCTAGAACCATGGTCGGCAAACTGCGGCTCTTTGGCCCCTTGAGTGTGGCTCTTCCACAAAATACCACGGCCTAGAGGAGTCTATTTTGAAGAAGTGGCGTTAGAAGAAGTTTAAGTTTAAAAAATTTGGCTCTCAAAAGAAATTTCAATCGTTGTACTGTTGATATTTGCCTCTGTTGACTAATGAGTTTGCCGACGCCTGGTCTAGAACAAGCATGTCAAACTCAAGGCCCACAGGCCACATGCGGCCCACAACAAATATTTTTGTGGCCCAGCCAATATAACGGTATGTAAGAAACGTTTTAATAAATATTTTGTAACTTAATTTTTACAATATCCTGTTATACATAATTATTAATAACAAACTACAACGTTCGGTAATGACTGATCACTATAATCGTGTTACACTCATTTCCTTTACGTGCATGCAGGCGCACCATTTCTCTCCACTAATACCAGCAGCAAATATTTTAGCAGCCAACTGCCACGTCATTAGTCTTGGACTGACTTGTTTGGTGTGTGCAACAGGAACTATTTCGTTTTCGGAGAAGAAAAATAGGTTTATTTGCGTAACGCTTATTAATTTGTGCAGTTATGCAGGGTCTGATAAGTTAATGTTCAAGAAATAATATTAATTTTTGTTAAAATATTCTATTAATTTATTTTAACGATCACTCATTTATTTCAGCCCTTTGTATTCAGCATGTCTCTATCAAAATAAACCTACGTTTCTATGAAAATTGAAGCTTTTGTTTTTTTGCGGCCCACAGAAACTTAAACCTTGTTTATTCAGCCCGTGTTAGCCTTTGAGTTTGACATGCTTGGTCTAGAACAGTGGTCGGCAAACCGCGGCTCGCGAGCCACATGCAGCTCTTTGGCCCCTTGAGTGTTCTAACGCCACTTCTTCAAAATAGACTCACCCAAGCCAAAAACTGACTTCTGCGCATGGGCTACGAAGTTTCAATCGCACTGTACGTGCGCGACCGCATGTGGTATTTTGTGGAAGAGCCACACTCAAGGGGCCAAAGAGCTGCATGTGGCTCGCGAGCCGCGGTTTGCCGACCACTGGTCTAGAAGAAAGAGCTCTAAAATGCAAGAACAGGGCCCAGTTCGCCCAGGAAAGGCAGGTGCCTGCTCTCCTGCCATCCCCTTCCTAGAGAGCTTGCTCCTCTCGTGGGCTCTGCTGAGGGAAAAAGGGTCAAGGGTGACCCCTCCCTGTCAGGACACACACCACCTTGACAGACCAGGCCTCTGATGCCTTTAAATAGGCAAGTAGTGCCTGGCTGGTGTGGTTCAGTGGTTGAGCGTCAACCATGCACCACGAGGTCGTTGGTTCAATTCCTGGTCAGGGCACATGCCTGGGTTGCAGGCTCAATCCCCAGTAGGGGGCATGCAGGAGGCAGCTGATTGATGTTTCTCTCATCATCAATGTTTTTATGTCTCTCTTCCTTCTCCCTCTCCCTTCCTTTCTCTCTAAAAAGCAATAAAGCATATATATATTTAAAATAGGTAAGTAGTTCCAATTAGGAGATAAATGGTCAACTAGGTGACAGGCAAGGGACTCAGGCAGCAAGTCCCCGGGGCTTCCCGAGTGTTTGACAGAGTGGAGGCAGCTTATGCTGCCAGAAGAGCAGACCTGACCCACATTCAGCAGTGAGGGGCGTCCCAGGACTTGGCGTGGCAAGGGCCTGGGTCGCAGAATGACACTATGTGGCCCTCAGGCAGCAACTCCAGCAGATGGGCCCCTGGCAGTGCAGGAGAAAAGGATCCTGAGATCAAGCAAGTCTAGGGATTCTGGGTTAAAACAAGGGAAACCGGTCTCTGTCCTGCCAAATCTGAGCCTGTGACATGCTAATACTAACGTGCACAATTAACCTAAGGGAAAAACGCAGTATGCAAGGGGTCCCAAGCCAATTTAATCACAGCCCTCATCTTGTGGGAACATTTTCAGTTGGCATTTTGTGGCTTCTGTTTAGAAAAATGCTACAGCAGAAAGAGGGACCACTGCAGAGTCAGGCAAACTATGAACAAAACAACCAAAGTGCAAGCAGTTACCCCAGGTCAGCAAGACCACACTCTACACAACAGCAGAAATCAAGGGAGGTCAGAGTGAGCCCTGCACCACCCTGTCATTTTCCACAGCCCTCCCATGGGCATGCTTGGGACGCTGACGACAAGCCATACCTGCAACGTCAGAGACAGAAGCTCCTTCCTCTCCTTGCCGTGGTCCTGCAGGCGCCGCTGCCGGTGCTGTGACCAGCTGGACTCCCCCGGGGCCAGCCCGCTGAAGAGGCTCTTCCCGTCCCTGGGTCCGCACGCTGGGTCCTTTGCCTTAATGGTCTGAGGGCGAGACACCAGACTGTGAAAGTCTCTTCCTGTCTGTGCCCACGCCAACAGCCCTTGGCCAGGAGCAGGCAGAGGCCAGGGAGTGGCTTCTCTACCCAGCAGCGCCTGGGTAAGGTCCCTCCCTGGCCATGCTAAGCAGATAGTTAAAATGTTACCATCTCATTGGTGGGCCAAGTCAAGAGTGAAACATAGACTGTTTGGACCTCCTCCTTTCTGTTTTCATTCGCGTCATGAGAGGACAGGTGGCCAGCACGCCTCAGCCTGCCTATCCCTATCACCTGGAGGGAGGTATCCATATGTCTCCTTGATCTGATCAGAACAATTACTTTTAGTCAAGGGGGACGAGATCATGTCAGGCCCCATGCTAGGTGTTCTAAACATATATAAGCAACAATATGTGGCAAGGGCCTGGGTCGCAGAATGACACTACTTTTGGGCAATATAAAAAAATTATGCAATATACAATCCCTTCACTGGAGGGGAAAAAGGAACACAAAACCCTTTGGGTCAAGAGTTGACTAAGCCAGAATGTTAACAAATACTCAGGTATTTGGAAATGACTACCAGGTAACCAGAAATTCTTAATAGAAACTATTGGAAACTCAAAGACCTTTGAACAAGAGGAACTGCACAGAAAAGAAACTGGCATCATCTGGCTCCTGTTCATAACATGAGTGATAAAGTCAACCAAGGTTAGAGCAGATAAATTCAATAATCCCACCACACTCCCAGGGAGAGAAGATTCTTAATCAAGAGTCTTTTTTTTTTGTCAGTTTTTTTTTTAATTTAATAAATTGTTGTTCAGATTATTACAATTGTTCCTCTTTTTTCCCCCCATAGCTCCCCTCCACCCGGTTCCCACCACACCCTCTGCCCTCACCTCCCCCGCACTGTCCTCATCCATAGGTGTACGATTTTTGTCCAGTCTCTTCCCGCACCCCCGACCCCTTTCCCCGAGAATTGTCAGTCCACTCCCTTTCTATGCCCCTGATTCCATTATATTCACCAGTTTATTCTGTTAATCAGATTTTTTATTCACTTGATTTTTAGGTTCACTTGTTGATAGACATGTATTTGTTGTTCATAATTTTTATCTTTACCTTTTTCTTTTTCTTCCTCTTCTTAAAGAATACCTTTCAGCATTTCATATAATACTGGTTTGGTGGTGATGAACTCCTTTAGCTTTTTCTTGTCTGTGAAGCTCTTTATCTGAACTTCAATTCTGAATGGTAGCTTTGCTGGGTAGAGTAATCTTGGTTGTAGGTTCTTGCTATTCATCACTTTGAATATTTCTTGCCACTCCCGTCTGGCTTGCATAGTTTCTGTTGAGAAATCAGCTGGCAATCGTATGGGTGCTCCCTTGTAGGTAATTAACTGTTTTTCTCTTGCTGCTTTTAAGATTCTCTCTTTGTCTTTTGCTCTTGGCATTTTAATTATGATGTGTCTTGGTGTGGTCCTCTTTGGATTCCTTTTGTTTGGGGTTCTGTGCGCTTCCTGGACTTGTAAGTCTATTTCTTTCACCAGGTGGGGGAAGTTTTTGGTCATTATTTCTTCAAATAGGTTTTCAGTATCTAGCTCTTTCTCTTCTTCTGGCACCCCCATAATTCAGATGTTGGTACACTAGAGGTTGTCCCAGAGGCTCCTTACACTATCTTCAAGTTTTTGGATTCTTTTTTCTTTTATCTTTTCTGGCTAAATGTTTTTTGTTTCTTTGTATTTCAACTCTTTGACTTGATTCTTGTGGTACTCTAGTCTGCTGTTAGGTCTCTGTATAATATTTTTTATTTCAGTCAGTGTATGTCTAATTTCTAGTTGGTCCTTTTTCATATCCTCGAGGGTCTCGCTATATTTATCAGCCTTTTCTAGGAAGTTCTTGAAAAACCTTATAACCGTGGTTTTGAACTCTATATCCAGTCTTTTGCTTTCCTCCATTTCTTTCATTTGTGATCTGTTTCTTTGACGCCACATTTTTATTGTTTCCCTGAGTTGGTAAAGTAGCTTTGTGTGCTAGGTGTCCTATATGGCTCAGTGGCTCAGCCTCCCCAGTTACCTGAGATGGACACTCTTAGTGCATCCCTTTGTGGACTGTGTGCACAGCCTTGTTGTAGTTAAGTCTTGATTGTTGTTGGTATCACTGGGAGGAATTGGCCTCTAGGCCAATTGGCTGTGAGGATCAGCTGTGTCTACACTGGGAGAACTTCTGTGCTGGAGACACTCTTATGAGACAAGACTTGCAAAATTACAAAAGCCTCTGTGCTCAGCTTGGATGGGGCAGAGTCTCAGGGCTGAGCAGACAGCCTTGGCTTCCCGTCAGCCCTGCCCTATGAGGCCCCTGGGTCTCAGTGTCCCTCGGTAATCACTGCAAGCACCTCTGAGAGAAAGCCGCCCTCGAGTTTCGCCCGCTGCCAGACAGTCCAGTTTCTCCCCGAATGAGTCTGGATTACCAGAGTCTCGCCCGGAACTGGAGTTCAGCGCAGTCGGGAGCTTCAGTCCCCCTCCCGCTTTAGAAAGCCAGCCGCGCACTCAAGTCTCCCGTGCATTCAGCAGTCAGTCCTCTCTGTGCACGCGCGCGCCTCCGTACCTCTGCCTTCCGCAGCTCCCGAGTCTCAGTGTGCTTTCTCTTTTTCTGACAGTCCAGTTTCCCCCCGAATGAGTCTGGTTTCCCAGCATCTCACCCGGGACTGGAGTTCAGTGCAGTCGGGAGCTTCCTTCTCCCTCCCGCTTTAGAAAGCCAGCCGTGCTCTCAGCCACCCATGCACACAGCCGCCCATCCTCTCCACATGCGAGTCTCCATACCTCAGCCTTTTGCACCTCCTCTGAGTCTCAATGTTCTTTCCTCTTTTCTTCTAGTTGTAGAATTTCCACTCAGCCAGCTTTCCTGTGGTTCTGGATGGTGTCCGATTTGTCTTTTAGTTGTAGTTTTGATATTGTTGTTCGAGGCAGCAGTTTCGGTGTTTACCTATGCCGCCATCTTTGTTTCTCCTCTAATCAAGAGTCTTTTTAAAAAGAGCTGACACCTCATTCTCTTTCCAGATTACCTGGCCGGGGTCTTTTTCCAACCTTATTCCCACAAATTGTGAGGTCAAATAGCCTCCCTGCCTTTTTACACAGATATGGATACAAACCTCCTTGCCAGCCACCTATACACAAGACCTAAGTCAAGAGAAGAGACTCCCTGCCCAGCCATGTGGCTCAGTAGTTAGTGTCGACCTATGAACCAGGAGGTCATGGTTCGATTCCCAGTCAGGGCACATGCCTGGGTTGCGGGCTCGATCCCCAGTAGAGAAAGTGCATGAGGCAGCCAATCGATGATTCTCTCTCTCCCTCTCCTTTCCTCTCTGAAATCAATCCTATCTAATAAAAGAGTAATATGCAAATTAACCATCACTCCGCTACACCCACAAGCCACGCCCACAAGCCAATCAGGAGTGAGTATGCAAATTAACCCAACCAAGATGGCTGCAACCACTGAGAGAGCATGAGGGAGTCTTGGGTTTCCCCAGCGATGGAGGAAGTCAAGCTTTCCGCACACCCTGGCTGGCCCACTCCAGGCTATAAAGTTTCAATTATAGAAGGTAAATAAATCCCGATAAAAATGGTGGCAGCCGCGGAGTTGGAGAGAGCAGAAGGCTAGGGTTGCCCCCGGCAATGGAGGAAGCCAAGCTTCTGAAGCCCTGGCTTGCCCTGGCCTCCGCTACAAAGTTTCAATTATAGAAGATAAAGAAATCCCAACAGAAATGGCTGCCTCCACGGAGCGAGCAGAAGGCTTGGCTCTGCTCCAGGCTACAAAGTTTCAATTGTAGAAGATAAATAAATCCCAGATACCAGGGCCTCTGCTTGGTTCGCCTGGGGGTGTGGCTGGCCTGCAAACCACCACAGGCCCCTCGCCCAGGCCGCCCCACGCCCCAAGGGAACCCCCACCCTGACCCAAGACACCCTTCAGGGCAAACCAGCTGGCCCCCACCCATGCACCAGGCCTCTATCCTATTTAATAAAAGAGTAATATGCAGATTGACCATCACTCCAACACACAAGATGGCTGCCCCCATCTGGTCAAAGATCCTGCCCCCATGTGGACACAAGATGGCCACTACAAGATGGCCAGCAGGGGAGGGCAGCTGGGAGGGACCAGGCCTGCAAGGGAGGACAGTTGTGGGTGACCAGGCCTGCAGGGGAGGGCAGTTAGGGGCAAGCAGGCTGGCAGGGGAGCAGTTAGGCATCAATCAGGCTGGCAGGGGAGTGGTTAGGGGGTGATCAGGCTGGCAGGCAGAAGTGGTTAGGGGCAATCAGGAAGGCAGGCAGGCGAGCAGTTGGGAGCCAGCAGTCCTGGATTGTGAGAGGGATGTCTGACTGCCCTGGTGGGATCGGGCCTAAACGGGCAGTCGGACATCCCTCATGGGGTCCCAGATTGGAGAGGGTGCAGGCTGGGCTGAGGGACATCCTCCCCCACCCGTGCACGAATTTCATGCACCAGGCCTCTAGTAAAAATATATTTTAAAAAAAGAGAGAGCGATTCCCCCAGTCTACTGTCCTCTCTAGTTCTGCTATTTGCTATTTCTTACATTAAGTCTATGTCTTATGTTAAAACAACTTAAGATAATTGGCATTGATCCCTTGGGACCCTAGAGCCACGTGAACAGATAAGAAAGAAAATTTTAAAGGACTGAGCCTAACTGTGTCTGGCCTGCAGGGTATTTGTTAGTTTTGTTTTTCTGACTGAAGTGACCTCCAGTGTTATCTACTGATGCTTGTAACAAGTGTTTCTTCTAGAGGAAGTACTTGATTTTCCAAATTCTGGCTTATTTTGGGAGAAGTAGGGTTCTTAGACAAGATAAAAGAAGTGATCTAAGAAGAATACCAATAACAATAACAGCCCAGTATACTATATTATTCACTGAATGTTTACCAAATGCAAGGCACCATGATAAGAACTTTACAAACATTCCCTTAAAGGTGAGGACATTACTTATGAGAAGCTGAGGCTTGGCGAGGATAAGTTAACTTGCTCTACACAGGCACAACTTGAAAGAGCTGAACTTCATACCCAGATATGACAGCAACTCCATGCTCTGAGAAACCCGAAGGAAGCAATACCATGAAGGGAACATGTGGAAGAAAGCGACACTGAATAGAAAAGATAAGAAATGTCATAATCCTGAAGCTAAATAACATACCCAAGACAAGGTCCTTCTCTTGGCGCTCTGGCCATTGCTGAGAAGTACCCCTGTGGTCCACGGAACCAGGGGCAGGATCCACAGCTTTAGAAAGTGGGAGGCTTCTCTTACCTTTCTAGAAGCAAAGGGTGTCAAGACAATTGATAACAGAAAGGTCCTGAGATAAACATGGTGTCCCTCAAATGGTCCCCAGGTGTGTGTGCCCACTCCCTGGAATGTGATCCAAGGGTGCCAACCCTCCATTGATTCCTTCCCATACCTACTGATCTAGAGGGCCAATTGCTCAGACTGAAGAACACATGGGAAGCTACACCTACATCAGGCAAAATAGACTTTAAGTCAGTGAGTATAGTAAGAGACAAAGAAAGTGATTACATAATGATAAAGGGGTGAATTCATCAAGATATAATAACCATAAATATAAACACACCCAACATCAGAGTACCTATTTACAGGGTGTCCCCCCAAAACTGTATACACACTTTGAATGATTATAAAGTCAGTGTTTATTAACATACAGTTCATTTTCAAAATTTAAAAGCATCTACAGAAACAAATAATTTTTTTGTCAATGCCTGTTTTCAAACTGATGACTGTTCTGGTCCAGGCACTGCTGATAACGTGAAGCAATGGAATCACAAACATCAAGAATCATTTCGTTCGGTATTTGTTCGCCCTTAATTCGTCAACTGTGGCCCGTTTTGTACCATAAACCTTATCTTTTATGTATCCCCATAAAAAAAGTCTAGTGGCACTTTAGGGTAAATTTTCTTTGTTCAAAGCTTAGTCTGGCTTCACCCATTATTTCAAATCAGTTAAACCTGAAAAGGAATGAAAATTAAGTGAATTATCAGCTGTTAAAGTGTGTATACATTTTTGGGGACACCCTATATAAAGCAAATAACAGACATAACAGGAGAAACAGGCAGCAATACAATAAGACCAGAGAACTTTAATACCCTCCTTTCAACAATGGATAGATCATCCAGACAGAAAAGCAATAAGAAAACATTGCACTTAAACTACACATTAGATCAGAAGGACATAACAGACATTTACAGAACATTCCACCCAAAAGCAGCAAAATGCACATTCTTCTCAAGTGTACATGGAACATTCTCCAGGAGAGGTCATATATTAGCCCACAGAATAAGTCTTAATAAATTTAAGAAGACTGAAATCATATCAAGATTAACAATGATATGAAACTAGAAATCAATTTATAGGAAACCTAAAACATTCACAAATATGTGGAGATTAAGCAACATGCTACTGAACAATGAATGGGTCAAAGAAGAAACCATAAAAGAAATAAAAAAAATATCTTGAGACAAATTAAAATGGAAATATGGCACACTGAAACTAACAGAATGAAGCAAAAATAGTTCTAAGAGGGAAGTTCATAGCAATAAACACCTACATTAAAAAAAAAGATCTCAAATAAACAACTTAACTTTATACCTAAAGGAACCAGAAAAAGGACAAACAAATTTCAAAGTTAGTCAAAGGAAGAAAATAATGAAGACAAGAAAGAAAATAAATAAAATAGAGATTTAAAAGGCAATAGAAAGGATCAATGAAACTAAGAGCTATTTTTTTAATATGAGCAAAATAGACAAACCTTTAACTAGACTGATTTACCAAGAGAAAAAGAGGTCTCAAATAAATAAAATTAGAATGAAGAATTCCAAAACATATCTCCAAAAACCTAACATTTTCATGGAAGAGACAAAAGAACTGGCAGCAGAGGCCACGTTTTCTAAATCCAAAGGTGGCCACGGGAATCCAGCCACATAAACAGTGCTGAGTAGCAGGAAGATCAGTGTCCGGGGCTGGCAGATGTTTTCTACAATAGTGGGGTCCTGGAAAGTGAGGAAGTCTCAAAAAGCCTGGAACCTGCAGGTTTGACAGATTGATCAGCCTGACCAAGAGATCTTTAAATTGGATACTTGAGAAGAAAAGGGAAAGAACCCATGTAAAGCTGCATCAGACCACAGGGGGATCCTCTCTTGGAACCAGAGGTGGGAAAGGCTACAGAGGGAAGACAGATGCTATTTTCTCTCCTTAATTACCCACCACACCTGATAAATAGTGTCTTTTCCTTTTTCAATGCTTGGTGTCAAGAGTGCTCAATTCAATTGGCCCACACTGATGGGATAGGGAGGTTTAGGATGGACGTCAAATTCCCCTAGCTGACACAGCTTCCACAGCATGGACAGAAAGTACAATGTTAAGAAGTGCAAGGCAGAGCTTCCCTCACAAGTGAATTTGGAATGGAAGCTGTCCAGCATATCATCAGGCTGGACAGAACTCCAAAATGAAAATTCAAACAGGCATTAACAAAAGGCACTACAACAAATTAAGAACTGCCTTTATAATGACAGGGCAGTTTATACAAAGAGAACCGTGAACCTAAGTGTGAGCTATCACATCCTGCTTAAAAGAGACCTTTTCCTTAAACTGTATCTACTAAAGTTATTTATTAAACAAGCACAAACAACAACAAAAAATGTGCTAAAAGCTGATGAATGCAGTTGTCCAAAAAACACTCAAATAAGTAGGCTAAGGTAAACCCATGTCTAGCTACAAATGTACATAACTTAAAAGTTCACTGTGACATAAGCAGCAATTCAAAAGTTTAAAAACAAACTTCATAAAAATCTCAGCTACTGGATTAATATAACATTGCAATGGCCCAAATTATATCCAGTCATATTCTATCATAATCTACCTGTCTCTGGCCCTGGCCAGGTAGCTCAGTTGGGTAGAGCATTGTCCCAATATGCCAGGGTTGGGGAACCTCTTTTCAGCCAAGAGCCATTGGATATTTATAACGTTATTCATGGGCCATACAAAATTATCACCTTAAAAATTAGCCTGCTATGTTTGGTCAAACATTTAATTAACTCACCCCTAATGCTTTGGCAGGGCCAGACCAAATGACTTCACGGGCTGTGGCAGGACACTCCCCACTCGGACTATGCCAAGGTTTCAGATTCGATCCCCAGTCAGGGCACATACAAGAATCAACCAATGAATGCATAGATGGGTAGAACAATATATCGATGTTCTCCCTTTCTCTCTCTCTTAAAATCAATCAACCAATAAATACCTAAAATTAAGAAAAATAATAATCTACCTGTCTCCTACAGTTCAGGAGAGAGATTTTTAACTGTTTATCACTTGGCCTCCTCGCTTCTCACTCTGAAGAAGGCTATAAATTAATTTTCGGTGGCCCGAATAGAGCTTACCAGGCAGTTATCCAAATGGGGCAGGAAACGAGTTCCAGTAATTTGATCTCCCCTGAAGCAAAATAAAGCCACCAGAGGACAGGCCCTTGGAACACAGAAATTACAGAATGAAGGATGGCAAGAAGGCTCCCTTTTCCCCATCCAGCTAAGAGCCATGGAAACAGCCCCCAAGGTACTGTACTTTACCACTGATTTCTCAGTAGCTATGAGGTAATTTGAGAATACCATGCCCGCTTTGTTTTCTTTACATGATGGCAATTAGAGGTTATCTCTATAATAACCTCTTGCAGCCACACAGCTTACTGAGTGGGTGTGGAAGGAGTGGAATTAGGGCTGAGGTGCCCTCAGGGGCTGCCGCTATCCCAGAGATGCTGCAGGAGCCTGGAAACCAGGGTTTTATAGCTACTTCCATTTGTTGTTTTAAAATTTGCCTCCAGATTCAGACTGAAAGCACTGAGTGTATCACCATCTACTTTGCCATCTACAATGCTATGAACATTTCAGTAATAATGACAACAGGTAGAGCAACCAATTAATTATAAGTGGGCAAATGCTGATGTAATGGAAATTTATGCTGATATATACAAATACTATTTAAAATAGGAAAGCCTTATCATTTTATGTGTTGTTAATTAATAACATAGCACATGGTTTTTTATTTGTTTATTTGTTACTAGTAAAAAAGAAAGAGGCAGTTCTGGTGTGGTAATAGTGAGAAAAAGGCTATACACTTAACATGTGCTAACAAAGCAATATGGCTTTAAAAAAAAACAATGTCACTTCCTATTGAGTTAAAAGCCATATATCATTAAAATCATAGGAATTGATCATACAACTCTACTTAGTATTGGTAAGAGAGCACCTCAAATTATACACTCAAATTTGGCCATTAACTGTAATAGAGGAATTAAAAAATTAGAATGCCCTTCCCTAAAAGGAGGGGGACCAGCATGGTGAGGGGTCTAGAAATGAAGCCATAGGTACAAACAATTTTGGGGAGAGGGAGGAATGAACAGAGTGCTTAGCCTGGGAAAGATAGGAAGGGTTGTCCCAAGAGAAGCCTTAGTTTACTCAGCATCAGAAAGCAGAGCTAAGATCAGTGAGTTTAATTATAGGAAGGTTTCTACTAACAGCTCTGCAACGGACAAACTTTCCCATGTTGACAAGCAGTGAGCTCCTCATCACAGGAGGCAATGTATTGGAGAACATGCCCCTCTACTCAGTAGGAGGATGGGCCAGAGGACCTTTAAACTTCCTTTGACTTTAAAATTATTTGATTATCTTGAACCTCAAATCTACAAGCTATTTTTAGAATTGAAACAGCAACACTGAGTCTAATTAATAAATCAATAAAAAATAAGTCACCTGCCTGGCCTGTATGGCTCAGTGGTTGAGCATCACCCTATGAACCAAGAGGTCTCGGTTTGTTTCCCAGTCAGGGCACCTGCCCAGATTTCGGGCTCCATCCCCAGTTGGGACATGCAGGAGGCAGCTGATCAATGATTCTTTCTCATCATTGATGTTTCTATCTCTCCTTCTCCCTTCCTCTCTGAAATCAATAAAAACATTAAAAAAAAAAAAAAAAAGGGACCCAACCACTGGGTGTTTCAGATTGTAGACATCTGTGGCTTCCATTAAGGAAATGGGAAGAGGGCTACTTTTGTTTTAACATACCATGTGGTGAACCAAGCTTTGTTGGAATATATATTAGAGGTGAGGTAAGGAATGTTTGCTACAAACTACACAGTCTTACCCTCATCTCTTGAGTGTACCCCAGGCCCATTTCAATCTCACCATCTGACACTTAGTCCTAAAGACATAAAGAGCAAGGCCACCGGCTTCACCCAAAGAACCTGTCTCTGTGTTCTCTTTCATTTTCTTTTAAACATTTTATTGATTTTTTACAGAGAGGAAGGGAGAGGGATAGGGAGTTAGAAACATTGATGAGAGAGAAACACTGATCAGCTGCCTCCTGCACACTCCCCACTGGGGATGTGCCCGCAACCAAGGTACACACCCTTGACCGGAATCGAACCTGGGACCCTTCAGTCCGCAGGCCGACACTCTATCCACTGAGCCAAACCCATTAGGGCTCTCTTTCATTTTTATTTTTTTATTTTTTTAAAAATATATTTTATTGATATTTTACAGAGAGGAAGGAAGAGGGATAGAGAGCCAGAAACATCGATGAGAGAGAAACATCTATCAGCTGCCTCCTGCACACCCCCCATTGGGGATGTGCCCGCAACCAAGGTACATGCCCTTGACCGGAATCGAACCCGGGACCCCTCAGTCTGCAGGCTGACGCTCTATCCACTGAGCCAAACCGGTTTCGGCAGGGCTCTCTTTCATTTTTAAAAATACAACTGAATTGTGTAATTTCATGCACATTCCAAGGGACCTAACACTCCCTGTGTCATCTATTACACTTATAAAATATTGCACAGTGAAGAGATCTGCAAAGCAAACAGTAAAACTTACTTGAACACACTCCACAGAACTGGAATCCTAACTAAGTTTGAGCCTTAGAAAAATAGTCATAGTAGGAACTGTGACTGATGTTTGACCTCTGGGTGCTAAGGTTATAGTCGTTATGCATTGCTGGCACTTTAGGTCTCAGAACTGACTTGGAAACCCATGCAGGCCAGTATCTTCACAGATACAACTACTACTAAAATGTATTGAGTCCTTGTAATCTGCCCAGTACTATATATACCAAGGGCCCTTAGATCAGCTCAATAAACCGAGCCCCTGACCCCGAGGGAGTAAATACTAATATTATCACCCTCCAGCAAACGGGGGTTTAAGCAATCTGAGCAAGGATGATAAACCAGGCACTGAGCTGAAAGCGCAGCTGTCTGACTCCGAAGCCCCCTGCTCTTTCTTATCCAGTGTCCTGCTCAGCTGCGGCACTTCAACACTACTGAACCCAAGTGCTGTGCTAAAAGCCCCCACTTCCTAGGAGCAGTCTGGGGCAGACCCCTGACTCCCAGAGGCAGTCAGCAGCCTCAAACTGCTGTGCCACTTGCAACTGTTATCAAGCCAGGCTGGCAAGGCTATGATGGCTCACTTTACCTGTAGCTAATACAAGTATAGTAAGAGAGAAAGGGTCCCTACCCAAGCAATATACGCAACGCTGTGTCTGTAAAACTCCCACTCGGGCAGGCATTTCTGAAAGCAATGAATTTTGACCATCTCTGCAAGGAAAACTACTCAGTGGGACCCTTAGCTGTTTGGAATATATGCTAGCGTAAAAGACATTCTGCAAGCTTCTATATATGTGAAAAAATAGTGAAAATCCTTCACAGAATCAGTAAATCCAAACTGTACAAGAAATTCATTGATTCAGAAGTAACTCTAATTTACTCTTTATCTATATACTACTTTATATCACCCAAAATTCAAAATTCCAGAATCTTGAGTCACCAAATCACAGTCACAAGCCCTCCTGAGTGCAAAGGAAATCTCTCAGAAAAGGGGAGGGACCCTTCAAAGCATACTTCCTCTCACTGCCATCCACCCTTCACCTGCTGAGTGCCCAGTGCTGGGGCCTTTTGAGAGCTGGCACAGAGGCTCAGGCAGTGGCCAGAATGGCAGCATGCTCGGGGAGGAGAGAAGTCCCTATGGGTTAGACCTGGGTCTGAGATCTGGCACTTTGGTCAGCCGCACACATCTGCCTCCTGTCACCTTCTGCCCGCAACACATGTAATTCTGGCCGGAGGTGGGACTGGAGGGGGAGGGTGGTGGAGAGTGCATTGAGTGGATTTCCCTGCACTATGCTCTTATCTCTATTTCATCCAGCAGAGCTGTCACTTGTCTAAGAGCGGAAAGGCAGAGGAGGAGGAAGAAAGGGAATGAGATGTGAATTTCTGATCTCACAAGCATACCCAAGAATTCAGTCCTAAGCGAAAGACGAACACATCTCCACTTGACAAGCAGGTACAGTCATTATGTCAGAGGCCTTTTGGCAAGTTAGAAAAGATGGGACTTGTGCTTACCTGACTGCTGGTGGACTCTTTCTTGGCCGAGCTCTGAGCCTGCGGTGGGCCCTGGGCAGGTGACAACCGAGAGGGGCTCTTCTTACTCTGAGGCAGCAGCGAGGACAGGAAACCCACACGAGGGGACTGGGAGAGGGACGTGTTCCTCTGGCTGCACACCATGGCTCTGGACAGGCACACACAACACAAGGTCACTGGGCTGGAGGGGGGCCTGGGAGAAGCCGGAGCACAGGTGTGCTGGGCTGCGGACACGCCAGGGCCAGGGCCTTAGCCCGGCTCACACGCCTGGGCTTTAGGTCGCATTATCCTCAGTTCTGTTGCCTATACCAAAGAGAGCCGGCAGCCTGTCTGGCACAACGGGAAGTCTGCAGCTCTCCTTTGAGGGCCCAGGAAAAGCTCAGATGCTTTGTTTATATTCATTACATGTTTGAAATGATAATCTGGATATACTGGGCTGAATAAAATACATCATTAAAATTAACTTCACCTGTTTCTTTTTACTTTTTTTTAACATAGCTAAAATTTTTTAAATTCCATTTCTTAGTGTGCATTCTATTACCATCAGATGGTGCTAGCTCAGAAACGAGAGCAGATTCACTGGATGCAGTGCTTGGCCACATGTAGGTTAGGAATCTGACTGTCTGGGTTTGTGTCCTGACTCACCACTCACTCACTCACTCACTCACTCACTGTGACCTCTCTGTGCCTATATCTCTTCAACTGCTACTGCTGTTATTATTATCAACTGGGTCTTCTGTTTAGCTGGCTGGTTTTTAATGTCACTCAAATACCTCTCCCCGCATCTGCCTACCTCTTCAAACCCTCACACAGGATGATGCTTCTACTGTGGAATGCATCCAACCTGTGATTGCCAATCTTTTCAACCACGAGGTACTGCTTCCAATGCACAACAACTTCACAAGGTTTTAGGACACTGGTCGTATTTATTTATCCAGGTGGCACACACCTGGATGTGCAGGTCCCTGGAAGAGCTCGGCAGGTGGAGGACCTCAGAGGCCAGGGGAGCTTACTCAGTGAGGAAGCATTCACCGTGAGTGCAGGAGGCTCTTGGGAAATTCTGCATCTCCAGGAGCAGGGGGCCCCGGTAAGAGCACAGGGGAAAGAGGGAAGGAGGGGGCTAGGCCCTCCCAACCACGGGGCGGGGCACACACTCACAGTTCCGAGTCCCCCAGGCGGTCCATGTTGGAGACGTAAGGAGGCAACTTGTGTTGGACCAAGGCCTTTTCTTCTTCTGGCTGTTGCTCCTCTTTCTTTAATCGGTGGATTTCTGCTTGCAATGCAAAAAGCTGCACAGAGATGGGACAGGGTTCATCAATGACATCAGCCCGCTGGGGAAGATTAGCCACATCACATCCAACACCCATCCTCACTGGTTCAAAAGGCCACTGGCTCTCAGTCTCAGGATGCCAGTCCCGCTCTCTGCCCACTGTGGTTTGGGAAAAATGGGTGAGTGTAGCTGTTACCTTACTATAGTGAGGTGGGAAACTAAAAACCGTTAGATATACAAACCCCCTTTTTTTTCTTTTTATCATTTGACTCGCTTCCCTTTTATCATTTTACTTGCTTCCTCCTGAATTCACTGAGAAAAACAGCTCCACCCAATCCTGCTTTGCTCTTGGGAATCTACAAATCAGACTCTGGAACTCTCATGGAAAAGTTTTATTAAATGAAGCTCAGCATTTTTTACGGTTTGCCTGAAGAAAATTATACACACACACCCAAAACCCAAGAATCTTTCTTTCTTTTTTTTTTTAATTCTCACCCGAGGATATTTTTCCATTAATTTTTAGAGAGAGTGGAAGAGAAGGGAAAGACAGAGAGAAATATCGATGTTAGAGAAACACATCAATTGGTTGCCTCCTGCATGCACCCTGACCAGGGCCCAGGCCCAGGGAGGAGCCTGCAACCGAGGTACATGCCCTTGACTGGAATCGAAGCTGGGACCCTTTGGTCCGCAGGCCAACGCTCTATCCATTGAGCCAAATCGGCTAGGGCAAAAAAACACACCAAGAATCTTAAACCCCAAAACCTAAACAGTTTATAATCTTCCTTGTTCTGAAAATCTTCCTGTTTCTAAAGAGATCTTAATTTCAAGGACAGATAAATGCTCAATAGGCAAAATATAAAGGCAAATGTGGGTTTCTAGGCCCTGTCACTTTACCAAACTAGAGAAATATAGAGCTGAGCAGAACAATTAAATGATATCTGGGTTATAAACAACACAGATGTGGATATATGTGGAAAGGGACTGGGATCATGAAATAGACATACGAACACACAGGTCAGTTGCCAGGTGGCATGAAGGCATATATAGTCATTTCTCTCTCAAAAGTACATTACTGTTACTATGTTGTTCATTCTTAAATAACTTAAAATATGAACTTTGCCTCTGGTTTTCAGAGATTATTACTGCCCCTGAGTCTCCAACTGATTTTCTGGCAGCTCACTTTCCTCTGAGATCAGTGCTTTCCTCTGCATGACCAGCCCTCCACCGCCTCCACCTGATTTCAAACATGAAAAGCAAAAGACTTTTCCAAGAAGCAAGTGTGCTCAGAACCAACCTTCTGACGTAGAACTTCATTTTCTTCTTGAACCTGGTTGGTCCTCTGGCACTCGGCATCAAAGTTCAGGATCACAGGCACTGGTGCACTCAGTTAAAGAATAAGCCTGCCTGGGAAAGGATTGAGACCGTCCCAAACCCTTGACACAACAGCATCACCCTTGAACACGAGACAGGGCAATGGAGTACAGATTCAGTGCTATGGGCTCTTCTCAGCTTTATGAAGTAGACTCTCCCCGGAGGCCAGGCCTGGCCTGACTTCGTTCAGACAGACTTACAGACACATGACAATCTGCTGACTAGCCCACAGAGAGGACATAAATCCAAACCTGAGAGTTCTTTCCCAATGCCAGCAATGAAGAGCCATATCCAGTGGGCTTCAAAGCCAGTCTAAGCATCGGCAACAGGCAGCTAACAGCGAGCGCAGAGGCCAGGCCCTGTTGGCACGCTGCCGGCTGCCCCACCAGTTACGCAGAAGGGTCAGCCACTCGGCTTTCCCCTGCCAATTGAACCTCTCCCTGGCAAAGGTTTAGACTGAGGAGAAAGCTTTCTGCATTTTGTGTGACCACATGCCACCATGTGAACATCCACAGTGTAGGTCAGCGTGTCAGCCTTCCCCAACCACCTCAAACAGCTGCAGTGAGGAGGATCGCAAAGCAGGCAGGGCCTCCGCACTGAGGACGTGAACGGAGGCTCGAATGGGCACTGTCGTGCACTGAAAAGACCTAGAGTGACATTTTCCATTTCCCTAGAGGGCCCACGTGGCTGTGCCATAACCACCTCTGGCCTGAGCCTGCTGCTGGTTTCATTTGAAAGCCCTCAGGATGCAGAGCAGCAGCAGGGCCAGAAGAAAGGCAAAGCTGGCGAGAGCAGAATTTACAGCAGCCACAACGCAAAAGGAAAGGGCACCCTTCCTACCTCCACCAGCAGATGTTCCTCCCACAATGCCCCATTTATCAGTGACTCACCAGGCAGCCCCATTCAAACCAGACTCTTCCCTGCCCCCAGAGTTCCAGCCTAGGGAGCATAAGCAATGGATAATGGTCCCAGGCCTGGGATCAAAGGCATTTCCTAACAAAATGGGAAATATGGTAGGCTGTAAATTATTTACATTCTCTCTCAAATAACCACACATACATTCTTGGAGCTGCTGTTTTCTGGCAACTTGAGGAACACTGAAGTCACCGTCAGAGAAAGCAACCCAAACACTAATCTAGGGAGGAAGTTCCAGTCCAAGAAGTGTTCTCATCTGCTGCCTAATCCCAACAAAGGCAAGTGATACTATCCTGGTGCGGGGAGGGGGCTCAGAGATGGTGCTCTCGAGGATGGCTGGTGTCACGAAGCAGCAGCTACCTACCAACCCCTGTATCTGCGAAGAGAGGCCCTCAGACCTGCTTGAGGGCTCCTCTCAGAGTCCCGCACTGGCACCCCACCGCTGCTACAGTCCCTCATGGCAACTATTACTTCAGCAGCAGAATGTCAGAACTAAGACTTATGATTCCCTGGCCTACTGACAAAAATAACCACAATCTGTCCAGTCACTTCACATGACACATGACAATGATCCTTGGGCATTTTGTGGAAGAACTGATTGCAACAGGGCAGCAGCCACTGATCACATTGTCTGGACGCATCAGGGTAGGCCCACAGCCCCAGGCAGCTGAAAGGATATGCATGCACTGAAACAGGACGCTCAGGAAGTTGTGCAGCGACACAATGAAGGTGTCCGCCCACTGACGAGAAAAGTAGGTAGCAAAGGTGGGGTTGGTGTCTGGAGATGGCAGGAAGGGCAGGACAAACCAATCCTTCCACTCGGCCTGGTTCTGGAGCTCCGTGGCCTGCTTTGCAAAGAACTCCTGAGCCTTGTCATTTCTGTTTGTCTGCCAAGACACAGAGGAGACAGCAAGGAGGGGGAAGAGACAGAAGTCCAGAGGTAAGATTCTTCATCATTGCCTTTGACTATCAGCTTGCTAGGTAAGTGGCCAAACATAATCTACAAACTCCATAAAATGAAGGAAATCATCACTCATTTCTCAAGTTCCTTGTAATTTCAAAGAAGTTGGTTTAAACTGAAGTCCTGATGATAACTGCCAACCTAAAAATGAATTCCTAGTTGATTTTCAAACAATCTAATTAACTATTCCCCCAGGGCAGCTATAATCTTTATTATGCAAACTTTAACCCAGCTACTTATATTCTTTAAAACAACAGGCAGGCTGGCCAGTGTGACTCAATGGTTGAGTGTCAACCTATGAACCAGGAGGTCATGGTTCAATTCCCAGTCAGGGCACATGCCCGGGTTGCAGACTGGATCCCCAGTAAGGGGCGTGCAGGAGGCAGCTGATCAACGATTCTCTCTCATCATTGATGTTTCTATCTCTCCCTCTCCCTTCCTCACTGAAATCAATAAAAATATATTTAAAAAACCACCAGCCAGGCTTGCATGCTTAAAACAAGAGGAGAAATTGAAATGAGGAAGACAAGTCATGTGATCTGCAGATGAGAAAAAGGGGGGAGGGTTAGGAAAACAGTCAAAAATAACTTGCACTGCGACTGTTTCACCCTTTCCCAGAGTAACACAAAGAGTCCTCTCTAGAAGTGAAAAGAAAATCTATTTCTGGTTCAAATAACTCTTTCCACCAAGGAATCCCTGAATCAACAAGCACCTGAATTGTGTAGACAAGATAAAAGCGGAACAGGCTGGTTTTCAGTTTGTTGATGGTGGGTCTGTATATATCCTCCAAGCGGCTGAAGAGTCGCCGCTCCAGGTAGCTCCAATAATCCCGCAGGGCAGCCAAGTCATACACCTGCATTAACTGCTGCAACTGGTCCACAATCTTGTCCACCTAGTGAGAGAAGGTGGTGAAGGACAGAAGGGAATTCTCCCCGCATTCCACGGAGTTAATACAGCTTTTTCCTCTTGCTGGGGCTTCTGGATGTTAGATAAAAATTCAAGTTAGCGATCTAGAGAACTTTAAAAACATATTCATGTAATAGCTCTTAAGTTATTGTCTGATATTAGATATCTGGTTTGACCTTCTAGCAGGTGTGGACATTTCCGGTGTTAAAAACGCTGACTCAGGAAGCAGGAGATATTGGGTCCGGGTCTTGGACAAGAGAGAGCATGAGAATCTCCATGGTCCTCCTCCCAGCGCCACTATTCAAGGATTTCAAGGCTCATGGTGAGCTGCACTGGCTGACTCCTTAAAATCATCCAAGCATCCCAAAGCCTTTGCAGCTGCTCAGAGTGTGGGCTAAAGAAGTCCCCTCCTCGGGAGGCGCAATAACACTAGCATACAATCTGGAAAGGTTTATGGCTACCAATACCAATCCAACGCCCCCATTTTACAGATCAGGACACTGAGGCCTGGAGAACTGAGATGCTTTGCTTTTGCCACTAAGGAGCCGGTAATTTTGGCAAGTCAGGAACCCAGGTCTCCCAGCTCCCCTCCAACTCCTGCTGCTAGCTCACTGCCTCTCTCAATTCATTGAAGTCAGCAAACGTATAAATTCCGAGAACTTCTCAACGGAAAATCATGTCTTAGCAGGGGACATATAACTTATTAACTGTGCAATGAGGTCTTCCTCAACTGCTGAAGCAAAACTGCCAAGGAGTCACTGGCAAGGCCATTTTCAACAAACACCGCACATCCTTGAACCGCTCACATTTTGGGCTGCAGACCCCTTTGCTCCCAGGGCCATCGGAAGCTAACTGCAGAACATTGTGTTGCCCACATCCAAGCATCTACCCAGCCTGAGCTCCGAAAGCCTCGTGGCCATCCCAGCCAAGTCTGCCAGCACCTGCTGGAAGGCTGGGGTGCAGGACGGAGCCCTGACCCGGGAGCAAGGGCACCTGGGCTCCAGCCTCGGCGAGGCTCCTGGCTCGCCGGGCAACTTCAGGCAAGTCATGTCCCCTCTCAGGGCCCCCGTTTCTCATCAGCCAAGCGAGGGCAGACGCGCAGAAGTGGAAGGCTCCCCAGCGCGGGGACAGCGCCGCTCCCGCCTCAGAGGGCGGGCTAGTGAAGAGCCCGCTCCAGGCTCCCTCAGGGCCGCCTCTGCCCGCCTCTGCCCGCGCCCGCCGGCCTCTCACCCGGAACCCCTTCTCCTTGTCCGCCTTGATCTCGGCCTCCAGCTGCCGCAGTGTGTACGTGAAACCGCGGAAGAGCAGGTACTCACGGACCAGCTCATCTGTGCGCTCCACGGCTTCCGCCATCGCTGCGCGAGCGCCGTTAGGGGCCGCGGCACCCGAGGGAAGAAGGGGCGGGGCCTCGGCAGCACGGGGCGTGGCCAGGCGCGGGTGCCAGTCACGCCGCGGCCGGCCTACCAGCCCGCACGCACTAAGCGCCGCACGTCTGTGGTCCCGCCCTAGTCCCGCCCACAGCCCCGCCCAACTGTCTCGTCATCACCACCCTCCCTGAGGAGCAGCTGGAATACCCAATGCTCTCTGGAGTTTCCTGGCACCGCTGGCGGCGGCTTTGTCATCTGAGTTATTGAAAGTGGCTGCTGCCATCCAAGTCAAGTAGGGCTGGACCTTAGAGAACATCCCAGATTGCCACGAGGAGGGCAGGGGCCTGAGGTACCCTGCTCATTGGCATTATATCACGAATCCTCTATGCTCTACTCCCATTTTGCCAATGGGGGAATCTGGAACCCCAAGAGGTAAAGTGACTTGTATGAAGTCACACAACCAAGTGTGTCATTAGAGAGTTCTAAATCCCCCCAAAACCCTGCTTTCATTAATAAGACTAATCAATTACAAAACAAGATAACCAAGATACACTGTTAGGAGAAAAAAAGGCAAGTTTCAGGCCAGTATATATAATATGGTTCCAGTTTCTTGTAAAAAATAAAACATATAGTGTGTGTGTATATTTGTGTGTACATTTTTAAAGTTAAGGAAGATTATACAGTAACCCTTTTTTTCTCTAAAAGGTGAGATTATAAGGAACTATCACTTCCTTTTTTTGTTTATTTGCTTAAAATTTTTACAAAGTATGTACACTGGCCAGATTATTATGATCTCTGAACGCATAATAATCTGGTCACTCAGTGTATTTGTATCTCAAATGGGAACCCAAAGTATTCTAGACTTTTGCGGGAGATCAACCACCTATTTGCCCTGAGCTTTCTATCAGCCAATGAAAAGGGAAAAACTGAACAGGTGCACGATTTATAGCATCTTTGATATCAAATAAATGAGGTACTCGAGAAGTACACTGAGTGGCCAGATTATTATGCGTTCAGAGATCATAATAATCTGGTGACTCAGTGTATATTTCTATTTGTAACCATGGAAATAGCCAATCTTTGACTCTTACTTTCCTCATCTATAAAATAGTGTCGATGTCTACCTTGCAGAATAGTAATGAAAATTTAATAAGATAATGTAAAACGCTTAGCACAGTGAATAGCCCAGCAGTAAAACTCAATGCTTGTTCCCTTCCCCTTCCTAATGGTATAGCTTTCTGTATTTGTCAAAGCTCAACTCAGAATCATTACTATCACTCTGCCCAGACCCTCCAACCCAACTACATGGAAATTTAGCTCCAAGGGGGCTCTGATTGCATTAGAGAAACCAGAAAAGATAACATCAAGCAAGCCACAGCAAGACAAGGTAGAGACTTGTTCCTCCCTCTCTGCTGCTTTACTTCTCTCCACCCAGACATCCTTCCTTGTCTGCCAAGGCAGGAAAGCACAGTTGCCTCTGACAACTGGAAGGACCAAAACATATTCTACTTTGACTGGAATCTCAGATCTTCAAAAATGAACTTGGGAGGTCCCAATAAGTAGCAAACACCAAAACCTCCCCCTACTAAGGAATGTTGGGAGGTAGATTTCCCTAAGGGACCCTAAAGTGTCTACAGAGAAAAAGAAATCTGAAACAACCACAATGTTCAACATTAGGGGAAAGCTTGAATAAATTATGCTACATCCATCCCATGCAATCTTACGTAGTGGTTTAAAATCATGTTTTTTCAAAGACTATTTAACTACTTAGATAAATAGTCACACTATGTGTTAAAAATGTAAGATTAACACTCCAGGAAAAAAAATCTGGCAGTTTCTTATAAATTAAACATGTGATTACTATGTGATTCAGTAATTATACTCTTGGGCACTTATCCCAGAGAAATAAAAACTTATCTTCACATAAAAAGTTGTACACAAATGTTCAAAGCAGCTTAATTCCTAATAGTAAAAAACTGGAAACCTCTCAAATGTCCTTCAAATCATTCTGGTAGAAACTGAAATAAACAGGGCCAATAGGCAATACTGTGACCCAGAGCATGGCCTCACCTCCTCTGGCTAAACAAACTGGTCCATCCATACCATGAAATACTACCCAGCAATAAAGAGAAATGAATTAGTGAGACAAACACATAAATCTCAAGAAAATTATGCTGAGTGGGGAAAAAAAAGCCAATCCCAAAGGTTACATACAGAACAAAAGGTGTGATTCCATTTATATTACATTTTGAAATGATAAAATTTAGATAAAGTGGAGACCAGATTAGTGGTTATCAGGGATCAAGGATAGGTGGGGGCATATGAGAGGAAGAGGGTCTGATTATAAAAGGGCAAAGTGAGGGCTCTTTGTGGTAATAGTATTGTTTAGCAACTTGACTGTGGTGTGGATGGGTGAACCTACAACATGTGACAAAATTGTAGAGAACTAAACACACACACAAATGTGTAAAAGTAAAACAGGGAAATTTAAATGTATTGGTAGATTGGAGAGAAACCAAGATGGCGGCATAGGTAAACACCTAAACTGCTGCCTCGCACAACAATTTCAAAACTACAACTAAAAGACAAAACGGACACCATCCAGAACCACAGGAAAGCTGGCTGAGTGGAAATTCTACAACTAGAAAAAAATAGAAAAACACATTGAGACTCAGAAGAGATGCAAAAGGCTGAGGAACGGAGACTCGCGCGAGCGGAGAGGACTGGCGGCTGAGTGCGTGGCTGGCTTTCTCAAGCGGGAGGGAGACGGAAGCTCCCGACTGCGCTGAACTCCAGTTCCAGGCGAGACTCTGGTAACCCAGACTCATTCGGGGAGAAACTGGACTGTTTGGAAGTGGGTAAAACTCGAGGGCGGCTTTCTCTCAGAGGTGCTTGCAGCAATTGCCATGGGACACTGAGACCCAGGGGCCTCATAGGGCAGGGCTGACGGGAAGCCAAGGCTGTCTGCTCAGCCCTGAGACTCCGCCCCATCCAAGCTGAACACAGAGGCTTTTGCAATTTTTCAAGTCTTGTCTCATAAGGGTCTCTACAGCACAGAAGTTCTCCCATGGTAAACACAGCTGATCCTCACAGCCAATAGGCCTGGAGGTCAATTCCTCCCAGTGATACCAACAACAATCAAGACTTAACTACATGCCGAAACCGGTTTGGCTCAGTGGATAGAGCGTCGGCCTGCGGACTGAAGGGTCCCGGGTTCGATTCCGGTCAAGGGCATGTACCTTGGTTGCGGGCACATCTCCAGTGGGGGGTGTGCAGGAGGCAGCTGATCGATGTTTCTCTCTCATCGATGTTTCTAGCTCTCTATCCCTCTCCCTTCCTCTCTGTAAAATATCAATAAAATATATTTTTTAATAAAAAAAAAAAAGACTTAACTACAACAAGGCTGTGCACACAGTCCACAAAGGGATGCACCAAGAGTGTCCACCTCAGGTAACTGGGGAGGCTGAGCCACTGAGCCATATAGGACACCTAGCACACAAAGCTACTCTACCAACTCAGGGAAGCAACGAAAATGCGAAGACAAAGAAACAGATCACAAATGAAAGAAATGGAGGAAAGCAAACGACTGGATATAGAGTTCAAAACCACGGTTATAAGGTTTTTCAATAATTTCCTAGAAAAGGCCGATAAATTGAGCAAGACCCTCAAGGATATGGAAAAGGACCAACTAGAAATTAAACACACACTGACTGAAATAAAAAATATTATACAGAGACCTAACAGCAGACTAGAGTACCACAAGAATCAAGTCAAAGAGTTGAAATACAAAGAAGCAAAAAACACTCAACTGGAACAGAAAAAAAAAAAAAAAGGAATCCAAAAATTTGAAGATAGTGTAAGGAGCCTCTGGGACAACTTCAAGCATACCAACATCTGAATTATGGGGGTGCCAGAAGAAGAGAAAGAGCTAGATACTGAAAACCTATTTGAAGAAATAATGACCGAAAACTTCCCCCACCTGGTGAAAGAAATAGACTTACAAGTCCAGGAAGCGCACAGAACCCCAAACAAAAGGAATCCAAAGAGGACCACACCAAGACACATCATAATTAAAATGCCAAGAGCAAAAGACAAAGAGAGAATCTTAAAAGCAGCAAGAGAAAAACAGTTAACTACAAGGGAGCACCCATACGATTGCCAGCTGATTTCTCAACAGAAACTATGCAAGCCAGACGGGAGTGGCAAGAAATATTCAAAGTGATGAATAGCAAGAACCTACAACCAAGATTACTCTACCCAGTAAAGTTATCATTCAGAATTGAAGGTCAGATAAAGAGCTTCACAGACAAGAAAAAGCTAAAGGAGTTCATCACCACCAAACCGGTATTATATGAAATGCTGAAAGGTATTCTTTAAGAAGAGGAAGAAGAAGAAAAAGATAAAAATTATGAACAACAAATACGTATCTATCAACAAGTGAATCTAAAAATCAAGTGAATAAAAAATCTGATGAACAGAATAAACTGGTAAATATAATAGAACCAGGGGCATAGAAAGGGAGTGGACTGACAATTCTCGGGCGGAAAAGGGTGTGGGGGGTGCGGAAAGAGACTGCACAAAAATCGTACACCTATGGATGAGGACAATGGAGGGGGAGGTAAGGGCAAAGGGTGGGGTGGGAACTGGGTGGAGGGGAGCTATGGGGGGAAAAAAGAGGAACAATTGTAATAACCTGAACAATACAGATTTATTAAATTTTAAAAAATAAATGTATTGGTAGATTATAAGTGTCAATATTCTGATTGTAATATTGTACTATCATTTTGCAAGATGTTACATTGTGGGAAACTTGGTAAAGTGTACATGGGATCTCTGTATTATTTCTTACAACTGCATGTGAATCTACAATTACCTCAAAATATAAAGTTTAATTTTAAGAAGTCTGATACAGAATTGTAGATGCAATATGATAGCTTTATATAATATTTTTGAAATATACATACACACAAAATATTTACAATTATTGCCTTTAGGGAGTCATGTTGGATTTTATGACTTTGTCTTTATACTTTTTAATAGTTTTCAAATTTGTACTATGAACACATATTCATTTTATTTTATAAATATAATGAATATATTTAAACATAGCATATTCATTTGTCATAACAACCATATGTTAGTGCCAACTCACACAAACATTTTGTCAACTAACCCCAAAACTTTTAAATAAGGACTACTGCTAAATTAGGAATTCCCAATCATGAGCTTATACAATTCCATTTTGGAATCCAAATGCAGGACCTCACACCTGAACTCTGATCATCAAGTTGCATCATTTCTCTGTTTCACAGCTTCCTCATCTGCAAGGGAGAGGCCTTGGGTCAGAAGAAACCTGAGGTCCCTCCAGCTCTTACAGTCAGTCCACAGGCCTCATGCTGGTGTAAGACACCTACTGGGAACCTTGGTCTGTCTGTTTAGAGTTCTTGGGTCTCAGAGATTGAAAGTGAACCACCTTCTCTCTGACCACTGCAACCACATCCCTTAAGGAGTAGCTCAGGTTAGAGTCAGCAAAATCCCCATTTGTCCAGGGCAGAAAACTGCCAAGAATGGGCTTAGACTGCTAGCAGTAGGAATCCATCGGTTGATGAGTCTATAGACTCATTCACTTTCACTGCTGGAACAATTCAAGTCTCCTAGGTTAATAAGTAACACTGCCTCTGAAAGCATCAATGGAGGACAGCATGGGGGAATTCCATCTCTGTTAACACACTTCCTTAAAAACAACACCTTGCCCTGTGCAATCACGCTTCCACCTTCTGCAATAGCTGGCCTAGCTTCAATCTCTCTCTCTCTCTCTCTCTTCATATATATATATATATATATATATGTATGTGTGTATATGTATATGTGTATGTGTATATGTATATGTATATGTATATGTATATGTATATGTATATCCTATACTAGAAGCCCAGTGCATGAAATTCGTGCATGGTGGGGGGGGGGGGGAGGGGGGCTGTCCCTCAGCCCAGCCTGCACCCTCTCCAATCTGGGACCCCTTGAGGGATGTCCGACCCTGTTTAGGCCTGATCCCACCGGGCGGTTGGACATCCCTCTCACAATCCAGGACTAATGGCTCCCAACCACTCACCTGTCTTCCTGCCTGATTGCCCCTAACCACTTCTGCCTGCCACCTGATCACCCCCTAACCACTCCACTGCCAGCCTGATTGACACCTAACTGCTCCCCGGCTGGCCCGATTGCCCTAACTGCCCTTCCCTGCTGGCCTGGTCACCCCTAACTGCCCTCCCCTGCCAAGTCTGGTCACCCCCAACTGCCCTCCCTGCTTGCCTGATCACCCACAACTGCCCTCCCCTGAAGGCCTGGTCCCCCCAACTGCCCACTACTGCCCTCCCCTGCCAGCCATCTTGTGGCGGCCATCTGGTGTCCACATGGGGGCAGCCATCTTTGGCCACATGGGGGCGGCCATCTTGTGTCTTGGTGTGATGGTCAATTTGCATATTACTCTTTTATTAGATAGGATAATAAGAGGGTAATATGCAAATCAACTGAACAGTGGAACAACCGGTTGCTATGATGTGCACTGACCACCAGGGGGCAGACACTCAACGCAGGAGCTGCCCCCTGGTGGCTGGTGGTCAGTGCCCTCCCACAGGGGGAGCGCCACACAGCCAGAAGCCGAGATGATGGCTGGTGAGCACAGTGGTGGTGGTGGGAGACTCTCCTGCCTCCACGATAGCCATAAAGATGTCCAAGCAGGAAGCAGGCCTAAGCCGGCAGTTGGACATCCCCCGAGGGCTCCTGGACTGCAAAAGGGTGCAGGCCAGGCTGAGGGGCCCCCCACCCCCGAGCATGAATGTCATGCACCGGGCTCTAGTATCCTATATAATAAAGAGGTAATATGCAAATTAACCATCACTCCAACACACAAGATGGCCGCCCCCATGTGATCAAAGATGGCCGTCCCCATGTGGACACAAGATGGCTGCCACAAGATGGCCGACAGGGGAGGGTAGTTAGGGGTGACCAGGCCGGTAGGGGAGGACAGTTGGGGGGGACCCAGGCCTGCAGGGGAGGGCAGTTAGGGGCAACCAGGCTGGCAAAGGAGGGCAGTTAGGGGTGACTGGGCCATCAGGGGAGGGCAGTTAGGGGTGATTGGGCCATCAGGGGAGGGCAGTTAGGGGTGACCAGGCCAGCAGGGAAAGGCAGTTAGGGGCAATTGGGCCGGCAGGGGAGCAGTTAGGCATCAATCAGGCTGGCAGGGGAATGGTTAGGGAGTGATCAGGCTGGCAGGCAGAAGCAGTTAGGGGCAATCAGGAAGGCAGGCAGGTGAGCGGTTGGGAGCCAGCGGTCCTGGATTGTGAGTGGTCCCAGATTGGAGAGGGTGCAGGCTGGGCTGAGGGATACCACCCCCCCACCCTTGTGCACGAATTTTGTGCACTGGGCCTTTAATATATATATAGAATAGTGATTCTCTGGAGAACCCTGACTAACATACCTTGCAAAAGGTTTCTTCACTTTCAAATGAATTCCCATTCCCTTATAGTTGTCTAATACAGGGAATATTGTGCAGCAGTCGAAACAAATAGGGTAGATTTCTACGTACAATTAAAATGATTCTCCAACTCATACTATTGAATGAAAACAGAAAGATGCCAGGTGATACTCTTATGTAGATTTCTTTCCTCCAAAAAATTCACAAAACAAAACTTATACTCCAAGGAAAAACACCTGTAGGAATGTAAACGTCTAACAGAATCTGGAAGCATTCATACCAAACTAATGACAGTTGTTAATTCTATAAAGGTGTAGGGTCAAATGTTTTCATTTTTACAAGGGGAATGTGTCTTTTGAGAAATTAAAATTAATCTTATAAAGAATATTAATCAATGAATTGACCAATTATTTTATTTATAAGAACTAAACTCACCTGCCCCATGGTCATGTTACTGTGGGTTGTGTGGGAGTATTTCAGATATGAGCTATGCTACTGTAGGTGGGTATTTTAGGACCAGATCTATGTTACTGTGGGAAGTATTTCAGAATAGAATCTATGTTACTGGGAGGGGTTATTTCAGAGCAGGATCTATGTTATTGTGGGGAGAAGTTAGGGTCAGAAGGTGATGGCATGTGTGTGGATGTTGCCGGGGAGAACTCTGATTGTATCCAAAGCTGGTGAGAGGTCATCAGGAGGTCTCAAGGTCACCAGAAAGTTCCTGAGCAGAGCCTTCTGCCCCCCAGTTATGGGGAAGGTTGACTGAACTAGACAAAAGATCTGAATTTCCAATAAAGAAATCAGGCTGCTGTAGGTAAGGAAGCCTCTTAGCAACATCCCACTCCAAGGCTGCATTTCTTCTAGGTGCAGATCTGCTCTCCAGGTGTATGGGGTGGTGGTGGAGTAGGAGTGGGGTGGAGGGTGACCTGATGAAAGGCTGGCAGGTCTGTTTCTGAACTTCTGTGTGTCCTCTCGGTACAAAGATAAGGTTCTCCAAGACGGCTGCACAGACTCCTGAATGCCCTCTGTTCCCATGGGGTCCCAGCAATGCTGTGTTGGGGACTGGTGGAGGGAGGTGAGGAGCAGGGCCAGGGGAGAAAAAACAGGGAGCGGGGAGAGGGGCAAGAACAATTCCTCAGTGGTCCTCAGAGAGCCTGGGTCAAAGGTGCCTGAGAGCCAGAATGGACAGAGCCTTGACCTAGGCAGAATTTTGGAGAGAAATAATTTTATGTTTATCTTGAAAAGAGAGGAGAACTGACTCTTATCACATGCTTTCTAGGTGACAGTTTATTTATAGATAATAAAAGCATAATATGCTAATTAGACCAGACAGATGGGGCTGTGAGGGTTGAGGCAAGACGTCATGGCTGCGAGGGCCGAGCCCCTTGTACAAATTTCGTGCATCAGGCCTCTAGTTTAAACATAACACAATTTGATGTTCCCCCAAAATCCGAAGTTGAATGTCAAGAGTGCCCCCATAGCCCAAGTACCCTCCCTATGTGCATGCTGTAGGGTGGCCTCATTTATGGTCCTTAAAGTCACTGTGAGGTGGATCCTGGATAAGAATCCAAATGCATGCAACCCCAAGTGCACACTGCTTGGACTAGACCTTGTGACCTTTGCTTAACCCCTGCCCTGGGGAGAAGTAGCTTGCCCCAGGTCAGAGAGCAGCAAGGAGGCGCCTGGCCTGGCTGCTACCCTGGTGTGAAATGATGTAGTGGGATGGTCACCATCATGACATATTTAGGGGTGCCGGGCTTCAAGCAAAAAGACACCTATACACAAGAATATATTCTCTAGTGAAGGGGAAATGATTTTTCCCCCTAAACTGGAAGAATACCTACTTCCTACTGTCCCAAAGGGTGACAGCTTTTAAAGGTCTCTTCTATGTAACGCCTCTTACTCTTCATTCCCTTTTTAAAACATCATTATATTCTGATTTCTCTTCAGATCACATAATCTTTCACCTTTTATACTTTTATACTTCCCCTGTCCCATCGTTGTTTATGCATCTCTCAGTTTCCATGACATCCACATGTTTTCCTCTTTTCTCCTGAGACCCAAAGGCTGTGCCCAGGCCTTTAATTCAAGGTGTCTTCTCTAAGCTTCTGGATAACCCTATAAGGTAGGTGGCATAGCCCCGTTTGAGGGATGCTGAAACTGCGCTCAGTGGCAGGTGAGGGGAACATCCATTGGGGAACATCCATTGAGTCCTCTGCGGGCACATACAGACCATATGAGGTTACTGAGGTGACATAGGTTTCGATTTCCTGTTCCATTCGGCCTCCTCTCGGAAAGAAGTCACCACCTGGCAAGGTGAGAAGGTCAGTCCAGCCCCGCCTTGTTGTGCGCCTTCAGACCCCCAAGTTACATTGTTTCTTCCGCTGCCCGCACCTCATTGGCCCGCCACAGCGCATCCCAATTGGCTGTGGGTGCTGGGGACATCCCTGATTGGTCCGTGCCTAGATGCTGGGTCTGTTTTTTGGCGAGGGCAGAAGCCATGGTCCCCACTCTGGCTGCCACAAGGCCCTCGATCACTGTCATCGCTGTCGCTGCCATCAGGGCTTCACGTGGCCTCCTGCATGTTCAGGGAGTGGGGACGTCGTGTGCACAGGTGCCCATCCCTCCAAGTGTGAGTATTGACTAAGTGCTGAGGTTATCACACCCACTCACCTCCAGAAAGGTGCTCTTTGCCTTGTGGTGCTTGTTTCCAATTGAGTCAAGCCGGTGCATCTATCTAAACAGGTGAACATTTAGGTCTGGGGCCAGACTTGAATACAAATGTTTGTATATGTCATTTTGACAACCTATATGTATTTCTGAGAATTACTTCGGATTTTTTTTTATGTGATCTGATAGGTGTGCCTAGGGTTTGAATGAATCACACTTGAATGCTTAAAAGTGGTGGAAAATTTTTCTGAACCTTATTTTCTTAAATTTAGTCTAGGGAGGTTTTGTGTGTGTGTGTATGTTTTAAGTCAGCCCTAAGCAGATGTTTTTATAGGAATGCATTTGGTAATGAAAGTATGCTTTGGTTTATAGATGAGAATTAACAGAAATATGGCATGTAGTAGGTATATACTATATCTATACTGAGTTCCCTCGACTCACACTCCTTTTAGATGCCCAAACCTGCTCAGTTTTCTGAGTCAAAACAGTATATCCAGGTTCATCCCCTTGTCTAAGTCCGCCCCACCTCTCTTATGTGGTAATTGGGCAGCATCACTTTCAAAGGCTTTTTAAGCTTCTCAGAGGTATGTGCCTCTTTTTGTGAACTGTGCCAAGAACTGAATTCATGAGACTGTAAGTGGTTGAGATCCAGAGAGGCCTTTGGGGTTAGGGTGGAACTACCTCTTATTCCCTGTCCCCATGGTTTTCTCTTAATCTTCATTTTCCTTTAGCTCTTTTAACCCAGTGCCTCTGCTCACCCCCAGGCCTGGATGGTGTGGTCTTAGCTGTCCAGACAACAGAACTCTTTGTGGTTTTACTGTGGGAGAAGGAGCTGGGGAAGGGAGTGTTAGCATTAGTCATGTATGGATCGCCATACAGTATGCATGGTACACACCCTGGGACGGGCACCTTGTGTGCTGGATACATGGATCCTAAGGACCTTACTGCTACTGGGGTGGGGGCATTCGAGGTGGGAGGAATAGAGGTTGGTGGGCTGGAGAGCAGATGTTTCTTTTGTCGGTAGTGAGGGGAAGGGAAAAGGGAGAGTCTGAGTTTCCCAGGCTATTACAATGCAGATTTCCAGGCCCTGGGGATGGAGTCTCAGACTATACGCTCTGGCTGTTCTAATTCCTTATTCTGCTGGGAGCAGTGTCCTTAACACACTTTGCATCTGTATAGGGCTTTTGGGGGAAAAAGTTTGTTTGTGTTTTCTCTTGTTTTTAAGTAGAAGATGATTTCCTGGTTTCATTTTTATAGTTAGTTCCCCCAGTGCTAGCAAAAAAAGCCAGCCTTGGAATAAGCCAAAAAGGGTCCTGCCCTCCCCTCCCCCAACCTAGACTGTAACTTCTGTGGCACTTGTCCCGGGAGATCCATCCCTTCACACAGATCACAGGCACTGAAGGGACAGATCCAACTGTATAACTGCATCAGAGAACTCTCTAAAAAATAGCAGCTTAAGCTCCAGTCAGGTCCACAGTGCACATTAATAAAGATAACTTGAAAAGAATGTCTTATGGGGAATTCCTAGCTAATCATTCCTCATGGAGAGCACGAGGCAGCATTTGGGAGCAGAATATTTAAAATAGCACAAGGTCTAGTCATGCTCAACACCTCCTTGGCTTGATTCTCCTTTAAAGCAGAGTGGAAGAACCTTCTCCCATCTTCCTTGTGGTGAGCCCCACCCCCACCCTAACCCCGGCATCTTCCAGCTCCTGACATGGCGAGCCTGGGACAGGCGGGGTGAGGTGGAGGTCACAGGTCCCAGTTGCTGGGCAGGATGCTCTAGCGCCACCTTCTCCCTCAGCGGTGGCAGTGAAAGCTGCCCCTAGGGGGAGCAAGTAATGGGAGGGTCTGCCCCCTACGGGAGAGGCAGAGGGCTGCACCCTTATCCCGTGCCTGAAACTGACTACACAGCCATCTAGATATTTTAGGAATGTCTTTGGGTAGAAGCCTGGGAGAAACCCAAATTATCAGCATTGGCACTGGGAGCGTCCCACAGCCCAGAGGCCTTTGGTAATAGAATTACTAGACTTAGAAAATTCGAGATTCTGGGAGTTCCCTGGTATTTTCACCTCCATTCATTGACTTAAAGTCCCTGGTATGCAGGTGCATTCATTTTCCTTACATTTAAATAAGTAAAGAGAAGCTATGTCCTTAGGTCAGAAGGGTCTCATTTTGCCCTAGGCAGTTCAAAACCTTCACTGTTTCCCGGTGCTTTGTATGAAAGATGTACTGGCTTCTGGAAATTGGAGACTATGAGGGTGTGGCCTTCGATATAACCCAGCCCGCGGGCTGGGCGGGCCGCTGCAGGTTCTGCGCTGTCTCGACATGCTGCTGGTGTGACTCCTGGTAATAAATGTTACAGGAGCTTCCTGCCACGGTCTGGGCAGCAAACCGAGGGAAAGCAGATACCCTGGTGAAGTCCACATTGTCGGTGGGAGATTTGCCTTCTGACCTAAAAGGCGTTTCCAGTCCCACGCTGCCTGACTGGGTTCCTGACCTCCGGCCGATTTCACCCCTAGAACTTAGTGGCAAAGCATTCTTCCACCCCTTCCCCGATATTCCCTCTACCGAGGAGATTCCGTTCCCAGCTGCTGCCAGCTGTGGTGCTTTGACAGAGGTGTTGCCACACGTACGCTCAAACCATGGAAGTCTCAGAATGACCTGGGGAACGTGTTGCCCACCAGATGCCTGTAGCTCCAGACAGCTATCCAGTGTTTTTGAGGCCTGGGCAGGCGGGGTGAGGTGGAGGTCACAGCTCCGAGTTGCTGGGCGTCACAGCTCCGCTGGGCGTCACAGCTCCGAGTTGCTGGGCAGGATTCTCTAGCGCCACCTTCTCCCCTAGCGGTGGCAAGTGAAAGCTGCTCCCTAGGGGGCGATGTATGTTTTCAACAGTCTCCCCAAGTGACTGAAACACATAAAAACTGGCTGAGGTCATGCATTGTCCCTGCGCAGCAGGACTGAGCTCAGGGGAGAATGGGCCCAGCGAAGACCTTCCATTCTAATTTACTCAAAACCCCAGCACTGAGCACCTACTGGGGTCCAGAGGTGTTGGAGACGGGACCTCTCTGTTCAAAGAGCTGGCAGAGGAGTGGTGGGGTGAGTGCCTGATGGAGGGGTCCATGCCTCAGGTAAGAGACCTGGTCCCTGACTCTTAAAACTGTCAGGTATCAGTCCCAGAATCACCTCTCCTAGAGAAGGGCTCCTGGTTCCTAAACTCAGAGGTAACAAAGGATGATGTAATGATCACCTTCAGAACCCACTAGAAGCAGGACAAGCTAAACTCACTTCTCTGTCGACATGTGACTTTTTGCTTTCACAGGTAGAAGAGTGCATTCTCTTCTCTTTGAAGAGCACCTAAAGAATACACCTTGATGGGTTATGTTTTCATATCTATACACCTGTGTAACCACTACCCAGGTCACGGTGGGGTGCATTCTGGCATAGGAAATACCACAGAGGGTGGGCTGCCTACCTGTTCAGCTTTTAACAGAAAGTAAAGAATGTGATCTCAGGGTACAGCTTGCTCTCCTTGGCCACCGCAGTCAATGAACAAGTGTCTGGTGAGTACCTGCAATGTTCTGGAAGCTTCCTGGTGCAAAGCCGCAGTGCCCTTCACCTGTAAGTCAAATATAAGTGGGCTTGTCTTTAGGAGTGGAACTTAAATAACACATTTTGTGTCATCTATTGTTTACTACGTATCTACTATTGATTCTATTCATTGGTTTGGGATCCTTTACTTTCTTCCTGCTTCAATCTGCCTTCCTTTTTCTTTAATATTGTATCTTTATTATCTAGGGCCCCCCTCCCCAAAAGCATAATATTACATTGTAGCTTTTAATGGCGACCAATGGAGAAGGCAGCGACCCCAGTCACAAAGCGGCGCCCTGGCCCCTGGCACAGGCACAGGTGCAGGAGCTGGAGCCTCGGGTGGCCCGCAGACGCCTGTCCCAGGCTCGCCACCGAGCCACCCTGACAAAGCTCTTCGGGAACCTCCGGAGAATCGTTTACCAGCAGTCTGATTTCACAGCCTCGAAGGTATGGGGACCTGAGTGTGGGGGGGAAAAGTTCCTATATGTGGAGCCAGGTGGGGATGGGCCTGGAGATGCTACTCCCCCCATGCCTATCCCTGGGGGCTGGGGCCTGCCTGGGTGGGCCAGCGATCAGCTGTGGACACCGCATTGTGCTGCGCCTGCTGCTGTCTGGCTGTGCTCTGTGCCCTGCTCCACGAGGCCCGTCAGTCCCTGCAGGTGGAATCAGTCCCTCCTCCCGTGTGGTCCCACCGCCCTTTGTTTCTACCCCCTGTTGGCACTTCCTGAATGCTAGTTTGTGTTACAAGTAGTTGTTCCTGTGCCTGTCTTCCCTGATTGAATGTCAGCACCCTGAAAGCAGGGCTGATGATCTGTTCTTCCCAGGCCCAGCACAGCTGTGTCCCCTTACCATACATACCGAGGAGTGTGTCGCTCCAGACAGCTATCAGTGGTCAGCTAATAAACAGTATTCAGCAGTTCTCGTTTTTTAACAATCTCGCAGTTATCATTTTGACTTTAGTAATAATTTGAGGGCCCTCGATAATAAAGATACAATATTAAGGAAAAAGGAAGGCAGAATGAAGTAGGAAGAAAGTAAAGGAAGGAAGAGAGCGAGGGAGGGAGGAAGGGAGGGAAGGAGAATGGGAGTGTGGGAAGAATGCTTGTGATTCTAGTTTTGCAGAACAGGAAATTCAGAGTTCAAGTTGACAGAGCATTTAAGTTTTCATATCAACTGGAGTGCATGCATTTAACAAATAAATCTATTGTTAGACTAGCACATTTACTATTAACCAGCCGGATGCACATTGTGACCAGTGAGCGGAAGGTCATTGGGAGCCTGCTGCCCGCCTGGGGCTGACATCCACTCAGGCCACCTCTAAGTCACCCTTTATTCCACCTTCAAGTAGCACATGGAGTCGTTTGCCTTTTTTTGTAGCCCTAGTAGTTTGCTGAATGCAGCTTAATTGTTTCTGAATACTTTGGTATTTCGGTGAGAACCGTTTCCCGATTACAACTTAGATAAATACATAAATACATAAATACATACATAAACAAACAAACAAACAAACAAACAAACTTCATGCCTTCTGCACATCAAAACAAACTTCCTACCCTTTTTATCAACAACGTGAAGGATGCTGATTTTGCATCCAAGCGGGGGGGGGGGGGGGGGGGCGGGGCAGGGGGGGCGGTGGCCTCATACCCGGGAAGGGGCTCCTGTGTCTGCAAAACCGGTCTGTGCAGTGGGAGACCGGCCTCTCAGCATTGTCTGTCTCTGTCCGCAGTGGCAGGTTCTGAATAGGGCGAAGAGTCACATTCAGGAACAGGAACAAGTCTTGGATAATCTGCTGAAGGTGAAAGGTAACAGGTCCTACCTGCCACCCCCATCGCCCTCCCAGGGGAAGAAAGACTTGTTAGTTTTTCTATTAAAAACAGACACTGGGTGAAGTGAAGTGAATGAATATTTACTGAGTACCTACTGTGTGCTAGGTAGGCACTGGGCTTGGGCCAGGGGCACGATGAGATTCACAGCCTGACCTCGGGGTTGTCAGCTGTTGAAGGTACCTGATCTCATCTTGAGAGGCCAGAGAAGACATGGGCCAGTGTTTGTCAGAACCTGGCTCCCTTCCTCGGCACTTGGTTTGGGAAAGATGACTGCCGGGAACTTGAGTTTAATGAGCTGGTGGAAGCTGAACTCTGAAAGGGATACTTTCGATGCCTTGAGTGAGACGGGCCAGTCCAAGAAGCCCTTTCCCCTCACATCTGGAAGGAGGGGTGCAACTGGGCCCTTGACCCCCTAACGCTGACCCTGGGTGGGCTCAGGGATCCCTGTACTCCCCCTGGAAAGATAGGAGAGACTCAACAAAGGCGCAGCTTTCCCCCTTGCCTTCAACTCCCCAACAGATTCCTTCAAACTGCAGGATGGAAATGCAAACAGCTTAGAGGAGGTCAAGGAAAAATATGCCAGGATGTTCTCCAGAAATCACAGGTAAGACCCGGCCCCAGGAGCACTGGGGCCTGCTGGTGTCACTGTCCGCTGTCACGGAAGCCGCTTTCCGCTGCAGCTTGGGAAGAGTGGAGGAGGGCTGCTCACCGGTTAGAACCCTCTTGGGGAATTCTTTTCTATTTTATCTTATAACGTGCCTGGGATTTTGTTTTCTGATGATAAAAATCTCTGCTTATTACAGAATATGTCAAAAATACAGAAAATCCCTAAAAAGAAAATTAAAATACATATTGTTTCACCTCTCAAGGAAAACCAATGTTAATTTCAAAGCACAGCCTTTCATTAAAAAAATTTGCACATTATTTTATAGAAAGATGAGATCAAGTATTTATTTTGTATTATAGCTTTTACAAACTCAGTGGCTTATTGGCAGGTGCATATGAAAGTAAGGAAAATCCAAAGCTCAGCCTGATTCCCAAGCTTCACAGGTGCCAAGAAAAGCCAGTTTGGACTTCTGAGAGCTTTGATCGTGAATGGATGTTGACTTTTGCCAAGTGCTTTTTCTGCATCTATTGAGATTGTAAAAATCATACTATTTTAAAATCAAATATTGATAAGATTTTTAATCTGTCTATATGGTGAGTTACATGGATAGATTTTCCAAGTTTAAAACAACTCTCTCGCATTCATAGGATAAACCCCACTTGGCTATAATATATTAACACACACACACGTGTGTGTGTTACAATATATGACCTATATGATATATATCATATATAACCTATCATATATGTTTGCTAAGACTGTTAAGAATTTTGGTGTCAATGTTCATGAGGGACATTAATCTGTAGTTATCTTGTTTCTGTTTTCTCACCAGCCTGCTCCCAAATAAGGTTCATCCAAAAGACTTTGACAACTTGTACCCATTTGAGGCAGTCGGGACGGATGAGGAGGAGGAAGACGAGGAGGAGGAAGAGGAGGAGGAGGAGGAGGAGGAGGAGGAGGAAGACCAAGAAGAGGAGGAAGAGGAGGAGGAGGAGGAGAAGGAAGAGGAGGAGAAGGAGGAAGAGGAGGAAAAAGTGGAGCTCTTACACTCCCCAGTCACTTTGCCACCTGACCTCATGGAATTTGAACGGTGTGAACAGCTGAGCGAGGTGTCTCTGTGCACAGCTGGAGCTCCTGTTGGGGAAGGGGCGAGGCTCAGCTGGGCAACGCTGCAGCCTCAGCGAGTGCTCGGGCCAGGCCCTGAGCCATGGATGCTCAGAATTTCCATACAGGAGGGGCTGGGGGATGCGGTTGGCAGAAAAGCTAAAGAAATAGTCTTGAAGCTACATTTGCATAGCACGTACACTGTGCTTACTTAGACCGGCTGCTTGTTTGGGGTGCCTTTTGGGGGAAGGGTTGATGGTGATTATAAGAGCTAGAGCCCCCTTCCACACACACCCCAAAGGTCTGTTTTGGGCAGCAGTATAGTAAGAGATGAGAATGGCTGGCTCAGACTCCCACTGCCACTCACCACCCTTCACAGACTGAGCCCCTTGGCAGCCACATCAGCGTCCAGGGCGTTGGCTCAATAGATGGGAGGCTCCATCCACAACTGAGCCTGACTCTCAGGCCGCAAGTTTAAGTGGGTGTCACGTCTGCACATCCATGGGCTCGGAATTTTAAGCAGTTTTCCTGTGGGGTGAGAGCTGAGCCAGCCACGCCTCTCATCGTCTCGTCTATAAGGCACAGGAGGATGTGAGGAAGGGCTGTGAAGCAGAAATCTGTCTCCATGGCCCCAGAATGGCGTCTGCTCTCCAAGGCTCAGGTCCCCCAGAGACTAGCAATGCCAAGCCCCTGACACAGCACAGAGAGGTGGCCACACGGAGTCCCGAGGAGTTGGCTTGGGGTGGGTGGCGGGGGCCTTGGCCTCGAGCTTCAGGTCTGGGAGATGCTGTCATTTATGCTCCAGGTACCTCAACTTTTACAAGCAGACAATGGACCTCCTGACCAGGAACGGGATTGTCTCCTCCCAGGAGGTGACCCTGCCCGTGGTCTCTGCGGCCATCTCCCACCTGTGGCAGACCCTCTCTGAGGAGAAGAAGGCCAGCCTCCTGCAGGCCTTGGCGCAGAGGCACAGCGGCCTGGCGGGCCTAGAAGGGGCCCCCCAGGAGCCAGCCTATGCCGAGGACAGCATGAAGGACAGTGGCGTCGACAGCCAAGGGGCCAGCTGCTCGCTCGAGTCCACCCCCGAGGAGGTGAGCGGTCCCTGGGGGTGGAGTGGAGGGGTGTCACTCCAGGCCAGGAGACGCCAGGGATCCTCGAGGTCACTCAGCAAGTCTGAGGAGCTGTTTGGATTCTGGTTCACGTGGTCAATTTCTGATTTTCCTGACATCATCTCCACAACCACAGAACAGCATTTCTTATTCTTTGGTTTGTTTCCTGGCCTTCCCTGGGGATTATAGAAGAGAAGCCTTAGACTGGTTGATGTGGCTCAGTGGTTGAGCATCAACCTATGAACTAGGAGGTCATGGTTCGATTCCCGGTCAGGGCACATGCCCGGGTTGCGGGCTCAATTCCTAGCCCAGTGTGAGGCGTGCTGGAGGCAGCTGATCAATGATTCTCTCTCATCACTGATGTTTCTATCTCTCGTTCCCTCTTTGACATCAATAAAAATATATATTAAAACATAATAATAATTAAAAAGAATAAATTTAAAAAAGAAGAGAAGCCTTAGATGGTTGTAACAGCTGGGTTTTTTATCTGCAAGTCCCAGCTCATTAAACCCTGAAGGAATGGACCGCTCACACCCAGGGAGGTCCCAAGGCAGGGCAGGGTCTGGTCAGCGTCAGTGATGTTACCGCGGACTCGGTTCGTTTCTGTGCTCTGCTTCAGCTTAAGGCTGGTTTCTCACCTTCCCTGTCCTCCCCACTTTCCCTGACCCGTGTGACTGTGGAATGGCAGCTGGTAGCAATTGAGCTGTCACTTCTCTATGTCAGGTTAGAGAGAGAAAGATTCCTGTGGCTTCTCAAGGATCAAGGAAGAACTTTTCCAGAAATTCCCATCAAACCTTTCTCTCTCATTGGCCAGATTTGGCCAGATTGACAGATTACTGAGCCAATGACCTGCATAATCTAGGTAAGGTTGCATTTAGACCAGTCAGGCCCAATCTCTGAGAGGAGGTCAGTTCTCACCCCAAAGAGCATTGCTACCATTCAGTGATATTGGCTTTTGCAAACCCAGGGCTGGGTGACAAGGCCAGCAGAACAGGAGCAGTTATGTCCAAGGTAGAGACAGGGCCACTATTCCTGTGGCTTCTAAATTAGTTGCAGCTCCTGGTCCATCTGGCGCGGTTCTGCTGTGGAACAGTTGTGTTTGGAGCCAGGCCTGGACTCCGGGTCGGGTGGTGCCGGGTGCTTCAGAAGGGCTGTGGAGCCTGCCTGTGCCCCTCCTGGGCTGGCTTATGAGGGGGTTGCCTGGTGGGGACAGCATGTGGCCTGCAACTTCAGTGGGCAAACTGGCTGAGGGCAGGAGTTTAGGTCCTAAGGCTCTGCCCCCGGCCCACGGGGGAGTCATACAGAGGTGATGGGCTTCTAGGCTGATGGACACGGGACCTCACGGACCCTCCCCAGATCCTGTTTGAGATGACCAAAGGGATATCTAAAAGAAGGCACAGGAAATGTCTAGAAAACCAGGAGGGGGCCATCCACATGGCTAGAGTCCCAAGGGGTTCAGTTCAGGGGAAGCACATTTTCTGAGGACTCGAAGGTCAGACACAGCTCCAGGCGGAGAACTCCCCCAACTCTCTGGGGGCTGTCTGTGTGACTGGTGCTGGATAAAACAGCCCGGCAGCAAAATTGTTCATGTGAGAAGGTTCCATGCAATAAATAGTTCATCTAAAATTCAAATTTAACTAAGTATCCTGTATGTTTATTGGCTAAATCTGGCAATCTTAAGTGTATATCTCATTCCTGTGGAATATTTAATATTCTTCAACAAGTTAAGGAGAAGCAGGACCAAAAACTATCTAAATAGCAAGATTCCAAAATTGGGAATCCTGTATAATAAAGAGGTAATATGCAAATTGACCATCATACCCTCACACACAAGATAGCAGCCCTCATGTGGTCACAAGATGGCCACGCCCATGTTGTCACAAGATGGCCGACAGGGGAGGGTAGTTGGGGGCAATCAGGCCAGCAGGGGAGCAGTTAGGCATCAATCAGGCTGGCAGAGGAGTGGTTAGGGGGTGATCAGGCTGGCAGGCAGAAGTGGTTAGGAGCCAGCAGTCCCAGATTGCAAGAGGGATGTCCGACTGCCGGTTTAGACCCAATCCCACAGGAGTGGGACATCCGGCAGTCGGACATCCCCCGAGGGGTCCCAGATTGGAGAGGGTGCAGGCTGGGCTATGGGACACCCTCTCCAGTGCATGAATTTTGTGCAGCAGGCCTCTAGTATATGACATAATATGCCTAGGGGAAGGATGGAGGGAAATAACTCAATATGTTAACAATGGGCCTCTCCAGGTGGGATTGTTTCTTGGTGATTTTTATTTTTTCTATCGGTTTCTATTTTCATGATAAACATGTATTTCTTTTATAAAGCAGATAATATTCAATAATAGCTAATATGGCCCTAGCCAGTTTGGCTCAGTAGCTAGAGCCTGCGGACTGAAGGGTCCCAGGCTCAATTCCAGTCAAGGGCACATGCCTGGGTTGTGGGCTCGATCACCATTAGGGGCTGTGCAGGAAGCAGCCAATCAATGATTCTCTCTCATCACTGATGTTTTTCTTTTTTTTTTTTTTTTAAATATATTTTCTTGATTTTTTACAGAGAGGAAGGGAGAGTGATAGAGAGCTAGAAACATCGATGAGAGAGAAACATCGATCAGCTGCCTCCTGCACACCTCCTACTGGGGATGTGCCCGCAACCAAGGTACATGCCCTTGACCGGAATCGAACCCGGGACCCTTCAGTCCGCAGGCCGACGCTCTATCCACTGAGCCAAACCGGTTTCGGCATCACTGATGTTTTTCTCTCTCCCTCTCCATTCTTCTCTGAAATCAATAAAAATATTTTTTAAAAAAATAATAGCTAATTTGTTTGAGCCATGATGTGCCTGGTGCCTCACACAGCTCTTCTTATTTAGTCCTTGCAAAACCTTACGAGTAGACACTGTTGTGATTCCTGTTTATAGAGGAGGGTTGGAGAGATGAAGTCACTTGTCTAAGGTCACGCAGCTTTCTGAGTGGCAGGGCTGGGTGTTGGCTCTCCTTCAGCCTAACTCCAGAGCCCCCTTGACCTCTATGCTCAGCTGCCCTGGCATGAAGCTGTCAACCTTGGCTCAAATGGGCTCTGCACCTGCAGAGGTGTAGATGAGCCCTTCTCCAGGTAAACTGAGGCTCACGCCGTCTTCTTTAGAAAGAGGAAACCACGGTCCCCAGCACTTCCTTCTGGGGTCGGAAGTTTGTTTTGGGTGGGCAAGAGCTTCATATTCCCCTCCTGGGAAGGTCACCAAGCAGAGACCCGGAGAGTCTGACTGGGCCCAGCTTTCATGGGCACGCCCTTCAGAGATGAGGGGTAAAGAGAGACCCTCTTGCTCCTCATCCCGCAGCAGCCCAGGGCAAAGGTCAAACTGTTCTGTGCTTTCTTTCAGCTCCTTTTTGAAGATGCCTACGATGTGGCATGTTTCCTGGATAAAAGTGAGGCACCAAGTACATCTAGCTCCAGGTGAGGACAGGGTATGAGATGGTGTGTGTGTGTACTCAAGTGTGTATTGTGTGTGTGTGCATGTGTGTATGTACATGTGTGTGTGCGTGTGTGTGTGTGGGGGGGGATGTACCCCTCCTGGGATGTTTAGGAGATCCCCTGCAGCCCTTCAGAGGAGTGCATAATTCAGTGGGAGTTCTTGGAGATCCACTTTTTCCTGTGATTCGAAGTGGGCTGGTCCTAGGATTGTGCCATTGCCCTGGGGACAGTATTGTCTGGGGTTCTTCTGAGCAAAACATTCTTCCATCCTGGCCCAGGGCTGACACACAGGTTATCAACTCCAGATTGTTCATGTTGCACTGTTTTCCCAGGGTGAGGTGGCCATGGGCAGGTTACAGCCCTCGGTCTGACCTGAGAGGTGGGCGGGGGGTCTGGCCCCGAGAACTGGCCCCATGTCCCTCTCCCTTCCTCTCTGAAATCAATAAAAAATCTTTTTTTCTACTTTGCCTGGAAAAGGTGGGGGCTGCTGTCAGAAGGTTCCTAGCTGGCTGGAATGTGAGGTCAAAATGCCAGCTGTCCTGGCATGACTCCCTGCTTCTTTGCTCTGGGTCCCTGGGTGTTGGCTTCTCCTTGTCCCAGGAAGGCAGGGGGAAAGGAGTCTGCAAAACAGGCCTTTCCTCTGCACCCATGTTCCCCCTGAGACCTCCTGGGTGGAGGCATCTGAAGGGCCTGAACCCAAGTGTGCGATGTGCCCGCAGGTGGGCCAGAGCCGTGGGGCTTCGCTGTAGAGGTCGACTCTCAGGGACAGAGGACATCTTGCCCCCTTGTTCCTGAGGTTATAGCTCAGGGCCCTAAATTAGGACCCAGGAGCCAGTCCCCCTATTGTCTCACTTTCCCAGCGGGTTCCAGACGTGACATTAAGCTGAGGCGATGCAGACCTTCAGAGAAGGACTCCTGGCTCTCTGAGGATTCAACTGGGTGTTTGAAAGTGCTTGGTTGACATCATCATCCAAGTTCTTTAGGGTGTACAAGCAGAGGTCAAAGAGTAGGATTCAAAACATTGGCTTTTCTCCTTCTCTGTCGTCAGTTCTATGTTCGCCAGCTGCAACCCAGAGAACCCAGAAGAAAAGTTTCAGCTCTACACACAGATCATCGACTTCTTTAAAGACCTCTGCTGTGCTCACCCTCAGGAGAAGCAGGTAGGACGGAGCCGAGTGGGAGACCTCCGCCCCCTCAGGATCCAGGTCCCTTGAGGGGGGCTAGATCTCACCCGATCACACCACAAGGCCACTGGTGGGGACGCTCTTTCATTCTCTCCGGCATGCTCCATGGATGCTCGACTTCAGCCTAAGGCAGCCTGTGGATGGAAGATGTCAGGGAAACTGAGGGGAGAGGGAGGGTTGCCCTTTAGGGCAGACCTTGATGTAGCGACCAGGTCCCAGGGCCTGGCTCTTCGCAGGAATTCCTAAATGTCCTGTGACTCCTTGACTCCTCGCCAAGAGGCAGAGCTGTTTCCCTATCTAGATCCCGGGCAATATTCGCTGTCAGCTTTGGGAAGACGTTAATTTCTGGCTGTGCAACTTATAATGATATAAGCAGCGCAGGTCTTGGTTAGGAGGTACATTCTGGAAGCTTTCTTGCGGGGAGGAGTTTATGCTTGAGCCACGAAGCTTCATAGCCATAGCTTTGCTTTACTAATTTAGAAAAACTACAATTGTTTGTCTTAAAAAGCAAGCGGTAATAATGAGAATGTTTGTGTGAAAATCATCAGGACAGCTTTTCAACAGGCTAAGCAGTAACGTCGCCCTTTCCCCACGGAGCCGTGGTGAGAATGCATTAGTGGGGTAGTCTTTGCTCTCCCTGCCTCCTTGCTGCACTCGGGGCAGAAGAGGAAGAACAAGCAGGGGTGGGAGTAGCCACACAAAGCAGAGGCGCTCAAACTAAAATCACCTTGGGATCTTCTTGGAAATGCAGGCTCCTGGGGCCCCGACCCCCAAGATGCTCACTCAGTGTTTCCAGGTGGGACCCCAGGAATCTGTATTTTGAAAAGGTTATCTTAGAGCCGTGGTCGGCTCTTTGGCCCTTTGAGTGTGGCTCTTCCACAAAATACCATGGCCTGGACGAGTCTATTTTGAAGAAGTGGTGTTAGAAGAAGTTTAAGTTTAAAAATTTGGCTCTCAAAAGAAATTTTTTAAAAATAAATCTTTATTCAGATTTTTACAATTGTTTCTCCTTTTTCCCCCCATAGCTCCCCTCCACCCGGTTCCCACCCCACCTTCTGCCCTTACCTCCCCCACACTGTCCTCATCCATAGGTGTATGATTTTTGTCCAGTCTCTTCCTGAACCCCCCCATACCCTTTTCCCCCTGAGAATTATCAGTCCACTCCCTTTCTATGCCCCTGATTCTATTATATTCACCAGATTATTCTGTTCCTCAGGTTTTTAATTCACTTGATTTTTAGGTTCACTTGTTGATAGATATGTATTTGTTGTTCATAATTTTTCTCTTTACTTTTTTCTTCTTCCTCTTCTTTAAGAATACCTTTCAGCATTTCATATAATACTGGTTTGGTGGTGATGAACTCCTTTAGCTTTTTCTTATCTGTGAAGCTCTTTATCTGCCCTTCAATTCTGAATGATAGCTTTACCGGGTAGAGTAATCTTGGTTGTAGGTTCTTGCTATTCATCACTTTGAAAATTTCTTGCCACTCCCGTCTGGCCTGCATAGTTTCTGTTGAGAAATCAGCTGACAGTCGTATGGGTGCTCCCTTGTAGGTAAATAACTGTTTTTCTCTTGCTGCTTTTAAGATTCTCTCTTTGTCTTTTGCTCTTGGCATTTTAATTATGATGTGTCTTGGTGTGGTCCTTTTTGGATTCCTTTTGTTTGGGGTTCTGTGCGCTTCCTGGACTTGTAAGTCTATTTCTTTCACCAGGTGGGGGAAGTTTTCAGTCATTATTTCTTCAAATAGGTTTTCAGTATCTTGCTCTCTCTCTTCTTCTGGCACCCCCATAATTCTGATGTTGGTACGCTTGAAGTTGTCCCAGAGGCTTCTTACACTATCTTCAACTTTTTGGATTTTTTTTCTTTTTGCTTTTTCGGTTGAGTGTTTTTTGCTTCTTTGTATTTCAATTCTTTGACTTGATTCTTGTGTTCCTCTAGTCTGTTGTTGGGTCTCTGTATAATATTTTTTATTCCAGTCAGTGTATGTTTAATTTCTAGTTGGTCCTTTTTCATATCTTTGAGGGTCTTGTTATATTTATCGGCCTTTTCTAGGATATTCTTGAAAAGCCTTATAACTGTGGTTTTGAATTCTATATCCAGTCGTTTGTTTTCCTCCATTTCTTTCATTTGTGATCTGTTTCTTTGACGCCACATTTTCACTGCTTCCCTGAGTTGGTAGGGTAGATTTGTGTGCTAGGTTTCCTATATGGCCCAGTGGGTCGGCCTCCCCAGTTAACCTGAGGTGGACACTCTTGGTGCACCCCTTTGTGGACTGTGTGTACAGCCTTGTTGTAGTTAAGTCTTGATTGTTGTTGGTATCACTGGGAGGAATTGACCTCCAGGCCAGTTGGCTGTAAGGATCAGCTGTGTCTATGCTGGGAAAAGTTTGGTGCTGGAGACAGCCTTATAGGATTAGACTTGCCAAATTGCAATAGCCTCTGTGCTCAGCTTGGATGGGGTGGAGTCTAAGGGCGGAGCCGACAGTCTTGGCTTCCAGTCAGCCTTGCCCTTGCGCGCGCGCGCCTCCAGACCTCTGCCTTCCCCAGCTCCCGAGTCTCCGCCCGAGAGTCCAGATTCCCCCCACAAGAGCGTGGGTCCCCAGGGGCTCGCCTGGAACTGGGGTTCAGTGCAGTCAGAACTGGGGCTCAGTGCAGTCAGGAGCTTCTGACTCCTTTCCACTAGGGAAAGCCTGTGGCAACCTCCGCAGCCTTTGTGCACACTGGCGTGCGCGTGCCTCCAGTCCTCTGCCTTCCCCGGCTCCCGAGAGTCCAGATTCCCCACCCCCATAAGAGCATGGGTTCCCAGGGGCTCACCTGGAACTGGGGTTCAGTGCTGTCAGAACTGGGGTTCAGTGCAGTCAGGACCTTCCGACTCCCTTCTGCTAGGGAAAGCCTGTGGCAACCTCCGCAGACTTTGTGCACACTGGCGTACACGCCTCCAGACCCCTGCCCGCCTGCCGGGGCTCCCCTGGGTCTCCCCCGGGTCTCCGAGTCTCCGGGTGCCTTTCTCTCTGACAGTCCAGACTCCCCCTGTATGAGCCTGGGTCCACGGGGTTTCACCTGGGACTGGGGTTCAGTGCAGTCAGAACTGGGGTTCAGTGTAGTCAGGGACTTCCTTCCCCCTCCCGCCAGAGAAAGTCAGCCAGGCTCTCAGCCACCCTTCCTCTCTGCGCGCACAAAGACCCTTTGCCGTACCTCCAATTCTCTGTGAGCTTTTCTCTTTCCTTCTACTTGTAGAATTTTCACTCAGCCAGCTTTCCTGTGGTTCTGGATGGTGTCCGTTCTGTCTTTTAGTTGTAGTTTTGAAATTGTGCGAGGCAGCAGTTTAGGTGCTTACCTATGCCGCCATCTTGGTTTCTCTGCTCAAAAGAAATTTTAATCGTTGTACTGTTGATATTTGGCTCTGTTGACTAATGAGTTTGCCGACCACTGCCTTAGAGCAAGCATGTCAAAGGCTAACACGGGCCAAATAAACGAGGCATGTGGCCCACGGGCCATGAGTTTGACATGCTTGCTCTAGAGGTTCTGGTGCAGGAGGCCTGGGGCTGTCAGAGCTGCTGGTGTGAAGAGGGAACTTCCATTCTCTCCCCATCCACCCCCCCATTGGCTCCATGGGAGGAGGCTGAGTGACACTTCATTGTGGGTGCCAGCTGTCACGCACTAGCACCAGCTCGGTGGTGTACAACTCCTCGTCCGGGAGGCCAGAAGGCAAATGAAAGTGTAGGCAGGGCATGCCGTCTCTGGAAGCTGGAGGGAGGAACCCCACCACGCCTTGTCCTCGCTTCTGGTGGCCCGCAGCCCTCGCACTCCTCGACTGGCAGCTGCACCCCTTCAGCCGCTGCCCTTGTCTTCACAAGGCCTTGCTCTGGGCCTCTCGGTCCCTCTCATCATCTTTTTTTTTTTTTTTAAGTATGTTTTATTGATTTTTTACAGAGAGGAAGGGAGAGGGAGAGAGAGTTAGAAACATCGATGAGAGAGAAACATCAATCAGCTGCCTCCTGCACACACCCTACTGGGGATGTGCCCGCAACCAAGGTACATGCCCTTGACCGGAATCGAACCTGGGACCCTTCAGTCCACAGGCCGACGCTCTATCCACTGAGTCAAACCGGTTAGGGCACCTCTCATCTTCTTATAAGGACGCCAGTCATTTGGATTGAGGGCCACCCCAATCCAGGATGAGTTCATCTCAAGATCCTTAACTCATTATAATTGCAAAGACCCTATTTCCAAATAAGGGGGACATGAACTTGGGGGAACACTAGTCAACACACTGCAGCGCCCCAATTCCTGAAAACACCTCTCACAGCCTGTTGCTTTTGCAAATCTGCAGCTTAACATGCCTCAGATGCCATTTTCAGGGGCTTAAGGAACTGGAACATTTTGAACATTATTCGAGCACTTTGTGTGACAGACTTGAGTGTCTGGACCTCTTGTGTCCCCTATACTCCGACTCCCTCTTTTCTCAACCTTTGCTGTTGTCTTCACCCTGAACAAGGGGCCCGGGTGATCTTCCTCTGACCACCAGATCTCCCTCGGATACACTGGCTCCCCGTGCGCTTGCCCCCCTCAGGAGAGCACGGAGAATGAGGACCCTTCTCCTGAGCTGGAAAGGCTTCCTCTGCAGACTCATCCCCCAGTCTGGCTGTCACCCTGGGACCAGGTTCACAGTCATGAGATGGTTACCCAGGGATGCTTCCCAGGGCCCCAGGGGATCAACCCCAGACCAGCAGGGCTAACAAACGATAGGGGTCATTTCCTGCTGGGGTGAGACAAGTGCAAAAACCCGGGGACATACTTTTAGAGGGAGAAGTAACGGGGGATTCGGAGAGGTTGGCTGGGGTCCTTGTAAAGGGAATGAGAAACTCTTGCTAAACAAACATAGTGCTGCTTCTTGAAAAAATGATCTCCTAACAGCTCACCCATGTTTAAGTTCAAGTTACCAAAAGGCATACAAGGAAAACAGTGTCTTTCCTACCAGCGCCCCTTGGTTACTACCCAGTCTGCTTCAAAGGCAACCACTATGACCAGTTTCTTGAACAGCCATCCAATGTTTATATATTCTTTCAAACACAAATGGTAGTCTACTGTGCACATTGCTTTGTATCTTGTCCTTTTTTAAAAAATATATTTTTATTGACTTTTTTTTTTTTTTAGAGCAAGAGGAAGGGAGAGAGAGAGAAAGAGAAACAGAGATGTGAGAGAGAAACATCAAACACTAATTGGCTGCCTCCTGCATGCCCTGCACCGGGGACTGAGTCCGAAACCCAGGAATCGAACCAACAACCTTTTGGTCCATGGGACGATGCTCAACCAATTGAATGACACCAGCCAGGGCATTCTTTCCCTTTTAAATTAATATGTCCCACAGATAGAGAGCGATTGCATTCCTTTTTTTTTGGAAACAGCTGTATAGTTTTCCATTGGTAGATGAGTCATGGTGTAATTCAAAGTCCTCTATTGATAAGCATTTGAATAAAGCTGTAAGACTTCCCCTGTCTCTCTTCTGGGCTCCTGGAATTCCCCAGGATAGGAAAGCAGCCAGCTCTGCAGCACCCAGGAAAAGCCTTTGTTGTGGTCAAAGAGTAAAATGGACATGGGACCTTCCTCCCCACTGCCCTTATTTCCTGGCCGTAAGCTGGAGGTGAAGATGCAGCTGAAAAGATATGAGTAGAGACTGAGGGAGTGGGGCATGCCTGCGGTGCAGGGGCCTCTTCACCCCCAAATCTGGCTGTCACCCAGGGCCAGGAATCCTTAAATATCAATCCTCTTCCATCCTGTGTGTTGCAGGAACCAGACCTTCCCATGGACGATGAGATGTTGATGTTGCAGTGCATGGAGACCTTTGATGATGAAGATCTGTAGTGCAGAAGGGCTGGCAGGGGAGGCAATGAATGAAGTGGACAGTTTCCAAGTTTGAATGCCCGTTGCACCCGCCTTGGCCTTCTGGGATATTTTGGATGGACTCTCCCAGAAGCATGCTGATGGTTTTCGTTTTTGATTATTATAAAGCATTAAGAGCAGCGTGGCTCTGTGTTGGTCTCTCAGGGTTGTTTGGTGCAAGGGGCTGTCCTGCAGGGCACACACCTGCTCCCCGTGCTCCTTTGGGCAGGGTGGTACCGGGTGCAGCTGAGGCGCAGGCCCTGGGCCGTCCCAGAGAAGGACAGGCAGCACCTGCCTGTGGAGGTGCCAAGATACTGGGTACTTTCAGTGCACTCTGGTTCAGGTTGTTGTTCTGCGGGGTTCTTGAGACCACCCGTTCATCCTGCATGCTCTGGGAGCCTGGGAATAGTGCTGAGCCCAAACGAGTGCTACAGGACATCAGCCAGGGTGGAACCAGCGACACCTGCTTCTTCTGGTAATAAAGACCCCTGAATGGAGCCCAAGCCAGATCCCAGAGCTTTCCAGTGAGGCTCCTGGACAGAGAGTGTATAATGTCCCTAGGCATGTACACTGGGAGTGATAGTTGGTCAAACGTTATTCTAGATGTTTCTATGATGGTATTTTTGATGAAATTAACATTTTAATCAGTAGACTTTGAGTAAAGCAGGCTACTCCCCTTAATGTGGTGGGCCTTTTCTAATCAGTTGAAGGACCAATTAGACCAAAAGACGTAAGGAAGAAGGAATTCTACCAATGACAGCCCTCAGAGACTCAAGCTGCAACTCTGCTCAGCCTACTGGGGTCTGCCCTGCAGATTTTGGACTTGCCAGCCTCCACAATCCAGGAGCCCATAGCTTAAAGACTCTCTCTCTCTCTCTCTCTCTCTCTCTCTCTCTCTCTCTCTCTCTCAGTGTGTGTGTGTGTGTGTACAGCACATATGTGCATATACAGTACATATTTACTAACGTGTGTGAACATATATGTATGTAGACATGTGAATATATGTATGTGAACATACACACACATCCTATTGACTTGTTTTTCTCTAGACAACCCTGACTAATCCACTGAATGTGCAGAGAGAATGGGGATGGGTTTGCCTGGCTCTTTGCAGTTTACACATCTTAGCAACAGTAGCTCCCCTCCACTGAAGGCTGTTTCATCTCCTGTCTGCTCCACAGCCCAGGTCTCACCGCTCACCGTCCTGTGATGCAGGAGGCAACCCCAAGGACTCCCACTGGGGGGTGCAGGGCTGCAGCTTGTTGACACATGACTGCAAACTGCAGGGGCACAGAGGGAAGGGCCTAGAGGGGCCAGCAGGGAAGAGACCTGTTCTTTCAGCTAACAGCCCCATCTCCACCCCCTGCTCCACCCCAGGCCTCTTCTCCCAAGGCATCAAAACTTCCTAAGAGCATGTGGACTGAGGGAGTTTTGATGGGGATGGACATCAGGCTACACTGGTTTCCATGACAGACAGCAGGGCTGGAGCCAGGGGAAGGATGCAGCCTGAGGCCAGGCCACGGGGACGGAGTGCCAGGTCACAGCATGCTTGTCATGATCTTCACCTACTGCGTATTCAGCTGCCACAGTGTACAGGACACTGGGGGTGCTCAGGAGGGTGTGGTCCCTACCCACGCCTGCACGGGGAGACCAGCACATTCTGGGTTGGGGTGGGGGTGGAGAGGGCTTGGGGACGTGTATCAGAAGAGACAGCCTCACATCCGGGTCTCTATGGCACCCTTTGGGCGCTCTCCTGAGGAATCCTGGGAGCAGAGTGTGAGCTGACTCAGTCCCATCTCCCCTTCCCCACCAGGTTCCCGGCTGGGCCAGAAGGGGAGGAACTGGGTGCAGGAGGAAGTGCAGCACTTGGTGCCAATCCCACAGGGGAGGCCGTAGATCTCCAAGACCCTCGTAGTCTCCGACCCCTGGGCTTGATTCCATGCCAGGAAGCCTCGCTCCTCCAGACTTCCTGAGAGGACACAGGGAGCAGTCAAGACTGGGCCCAGGTAGAGTGGGCGAAAGTGAGCTAGAAGGCGCCTCTGGTGCCCCCTGCAGGCACTCATGAGGTCTCCTCTCAGCGCCCTCCACCTGCCAACAGAGCCGCCAAGCCCATTTGAGGAATCACACAGCTCAACCCGGTTCCTCAGGCAACCCTGAGCCCCGAGGTGGGGCTGACAGTGCAGAGCTCCGGGCAGGACCTTCTGTGAACCACTGTCCTGTCACTGGGGCTGGCTTTTCCACGTTAATGTTTCTGGAATGCAGATACATTTTACACGTGGAGGAGAAAGGAAATGTGGAAAGTAGAATAGAAACAGATGCTATCATAGAGGTCCTTGCAAGAGGCTGTGGGAGGGTCAAGAAGGGAGCATGGGGGCCCAGCTGGTGTGGCTAAGTGGTCGAGTGTCGTCGACCTATGAACCAGGAGGTCACAGTTTGATTCCCAGTCAGGGCACATGCCCAGGTTGCAGCTTGATCCCCAGGGTGGGGTGTGCAGGAGGCAGCCGATCAATGATTCTCTCTCATCATTGATGTTTCTCTCTCCCTTCCTCTCTGAAATCAATGAAAATATTTTTTTAAAAGAAAAGAAGGGAGCATGGGAAGCCATCAATGATGGTAACTCTGCGCTCTCCACCTTCCACACCCTCAACACTTAGAGACCCAATTGGTTCATCATCACACTTTTACCTCCGATGGCAATTGCCTGCTTTCTTGACTCTCTCCCACAGTAGCCTGTGGGTTTCTGGAAGGCAGGGGGCATGTCTTTCTGCTCTCCATATTCTCAGTTCCAGACCACCAGAAAGAAGCAAGTATTGTAATAAAGTGAGTCATAATCTTTTTGCTGGTGGAGTTTGTTAAAAAAAAACACACAACATAATATCTGTGAAGCGCAGTAAAGTGAAGTACAATAAAACAGGGTATGCCTGTACATAGCACCTAGAACACAAGTGCTAAAGGGGTTTCTATTAAAAACTAGAGGCCCAGTTCATGGATTTGTCCACCAGTGGGGTCCCTCGGCCTGGCCTGTGGGGATTGGGCTGAAACCAGCAGTCCAAGATCCCCCGAGGGGTCCTGGAATGCGAGAGGGCACTCTGCAAAGTTGCTGTCGCTCAGCAGCTCCTGTGTTGAGCATCTGCCCCCCGGTGGTCAGTGTGCATCATAGCCGCTGGCTGGTTAGCCCACCCAGTCGCTTAGGCTTTTATATATATACTAGAGGCCCGGTGCACGAAAATTTGTGCACTGGGGGGGAGGGGTCCTTCAGCCCAGCCTGCACCCTCTCACAGTCTGGGACCCCTCAGGGGATGTCCACCCGCCAGCTTAGGTCCGCTCCCTGAGGGATCGGGCCCAAGCTGGCAGTCAGACATCCCTCTGGCAGCCTGGGAGATGTCCAACTGCAGGCCTAAACCACAGTCAGACATCCTTAGCAGTGCAGAGGAGGCGGGAGAGGCTCCCACCACCACTGCACTCGCAGCCATCAGCCTGGCTTGTGGCTGAGCGGAGCTCCCCCTGTGGGAGCGCACTGACCACCAGGGGGCAGCTCCTGCATTGAGCGTCTGCCCCCTGGTGGTCAGTGCACGTCATAGCGACTGGTCGTTCCACTGTTAGAGTCAATTTGCATATTACCCTTTTATTATATAGGATAGATATCAGTGAATGAATGAATGAATGGATACTTGTGTTGTCTCCCTCGTCAACTAGACTGTAGGCTCTAAGAGAGCTGGGCCTATGTCTTTTTCTTTTCACTTCTGGTGTATTTATCACCATAGGGCCCTGTGATGGGCTGAATTGTGTCCCCCAAAAAACTATGTTGAAGCCCTAATCCCTGTACCTTACAATATGATTGCATTTGGAGATGGGAGCTTTTAAGAGATGACTAAGTTAAAGAGAAGGGTTTTGGGGAGGGCCCTAACCTAATCTGATGGGTGTCTTTGTAAGAAGAGGAGACTAGGACACATACAGAGACCCCGGGCATGCACACCCACAGAGGAAAGGGCAAGTGAGGGCACAGTGAGAAGGCAGCCGTTTGCAAGCCTAGGAGAGAGGCCTCAGGAGAAACCAACCCTGCCAACACCTGGATCTCGGATTTCCAGGCTCCAGACTGTGAGAAAATACATTTTGGTTGTTTAAGGCCCCTAGAAAGCTAAACAGACCCATACGCCCCCCTCTCTCCCCCAGAGACCCAAGGCCCATGCAGACTGTGGCAAGCCTGACCTGGCAATCAGTGCTGGAGAAGCAAGGCGAGTGGCCCACATGCTGGCCACCTACCAAAACAGCTAGCTTGCAGTGTGAAGGGAGCCCTACCAGGGATGGTGTTGTCCAGTAGAAAGGCCAGAAAGCCACCGACAAACATGCCCGTGGTCAGCAGCACCTGGATGACCTGGTCCAGCTGGAGAATCCCTGGAGTGGAGATAAAAGTGAAGAGGATTCCCAGGGCTCGAGGGCCCCACTGGCCCTGCCCCTGGTGTGGTCACAGTCCGGAGGCTGGCGAGTCACCTGTCTGGAGCTTGTCCGAGTTCTTGTTCACCCAGTTGGGAATGGTGAGCCCACAGTAGATGGAGAAACCAAAGACAAAGAGGTTCCTGGACGAGTTCATGTCCACGTGCTGCGGGAGAGAGGCCCCGGCCGCCCAGAGACGCCAGTGCTGCTGCTGCACACCCAGCTGACAGCCCTCCAAATGCCCCTCCCTCCCACCACGACCATAGGTGTGGGGCAGGAGGCTGAACTCAGCAACACATGCTCTCCGTGGACAAGCCAAGCTCCAGTTCCCACTGGACCTTGGGAGCTGAGTGGTTTGGGTAATCCAATTCAAACTGATACAATTTCTGGTTTGGGGTGCTTCTGTTTCTTCCTTCCATTGGGGGCCAGTGTGGTTACTGGCCTTCCCTCCCCTTCCCTGGCCCTGTTCCATTCATCTCAACCCTGTGGGCTCCTTCCAGGGTGGGAAATGCTGCTGCTTTCCCAAGGGCGCCTGGCTCACCTGCAGATTGGAAATCCCCACGGCTGTGATGATCCCGAACATCACGATGAACATGCCTCCGATCACGGGGGCCGGGATGGTGGCAAACACAGCCCCGATCTTCCCAAAGACACCCATCAGGAGCAGCACGCAGCCCGAGGCGACAATCACCATCCTGCTCCCCACCTGAGGCATCCGGGAGATGGGAGGAGGAGCTCAGCACCAGCCGGGCCACAAGCCACAGGGGCCTCCACCCTGCTCCCGGCACCTCAAACAACGCTCCCTCCCAGAACTCACAGCAGCAGCAGCACCTAACCCCAAAGCGGCCCCCCTCTGCTCTCACATGGGGTTTGGGAAAGATGGGGGTATAACCAGGTGGCAGCTGAATATTCAGGTCTGGAGGCCTCACCCAGACTGGGCCAGAGGTAATTTCAGAAAGTAAGGCACTTATCCAGGGTTCACAAAGCCACTGATTCCCATGGGTGTCAGGATAGGCTTTCTGCCTGTGGAATGGCCACAACCAAGAAGGGCAAGCGTGGTAAGCGGAAGGATGGTCCTTCGAAGAATCATGTCCTAATCCCCAAACCTGTGACTATGTCACCTTGCAGGGCAAAAGGGACTTTGCAGATGTGATGAAGTTGGGGTTTTGAGCTGGAGAGTACCCTGAGTGATGTAGGGAGGCCTGATCTAATCACACGGGTCCTTATAAGCAGAGAACCTTTCCTGGCTGTGGTTGGAGGGATGTGACTGTGGAAGAGAGGCCAGATGGAGGCAGCATTGCTGGCCTGGACGGTGGAGGATGGGGAACCGTAGCCGAGGCATGTGAGGGGCCTCTAGATGATGGGAAAAGCCAGGAGATGGATTCTCCTCTGGAGCCTCCAGGAAGGAACACAGTGCTGCCAACACCTTTATCTCAGCCCCACGAGACCCTGTGCCACACCAGCACGGCCAAGGGTGAACCTGAGTGGGGGCGGTGAAGGATTGAGAAAAGACAGACAAGAGAAGAAAGCTGGGTCTGGGTGGGACGCTGCCCTCTCTGATGGAGAGAAACAGTGCCACAGCCTCTAAGCCAGCCGTGGGCAAACTACGGCCCACGGGCTGGATCCGGCTGTTCTATCCGGTTCTCTTGCTCTCCCCTCCGCTCCTTTACTTTGAATTTATATTAGTTCACACAAACACTCCATCCATGCTTTTGTTCCGGCCCTCCGGTCCAGTTTAAGAACCCATTGTGGCCCTCGAGTCAAAAAGTTTGCCCACCCCTGCCTGTCTCTTTATTTTATAGCCAGATTCCATGAGGCAAAGTAAGGAGTGGTTACAACGTTCTCGTGGATTTCAAATCTACTCAATTACATGCACCTGAACTCTATCAAGCCCACATCACTCAGACGCGTGGGGCCACGTGTTCCGACCATCGGTTCAAGCTTACAGCTATAGCCTCTGGCTATCATTGCGCTGGGACTTGCATGTAATTTTGCCATGAGAGGACTGTGCCCTCTCATTAGTCCAAGGCTTGAACCTGTCCAAACACTGTAGCCGCTCTCCACAAGACCCATGTCAGACTTTCTTTCTTTTTTTTTAAATATATATTTTATTAATTTTTTACAGAGAGGAAGAGAGAGGAGAGGGATAGAGAGCTAGAAACATCGATGAGAGAGAAACATCGATCAGCTGCCTCCTGCACACCCCCTACTGGGGATGTGCCCGCAACCAAGGTACATGCCCTTGACCGGAATAGAACCTGGGACCTTTCAGTCCGCAGGCCGACGCTCTATCCACTGAGCCAAACCGGTTTTGGCCCCATGTCAGACTTTCGACCTCTGGATCAGTAAAATAAATTTGGGTTATTTGTAATCACTAAGTTTGTGTTCATTTGTTATAGCAGAAATAGGTGACGAATACATTGAGTGACAGATTTAGGTATCCCACCTGCCGCCAGGAGCCACCGTCAGCAGCCTTACCTTGGTGATACCCAGTGCCCCCACGTTCTCACTGTAGGAGGTGGTGCCGTTCCCTGTGCCCCAGGCCCCTGCCAGCAGACAGCCGAGGCCCTCAATGCCAATGCCGCGGTTGATGGCATGCTTTGGAGGGGGTGGGGCCCCCACCAGCCAGGCACAGGCATAATAATCGCCTACTGATTCCACCATGGAGGCGATCACCCCGGCGATGAACCCAAAGACCCCAGCCAGGCTGATGGTAGGGAGACCCCACTGTCCTGGAAATGCAATGAAGAGGGGATGTGAATTCAGAAGATAACAGGGTGCTGAACCCCAATAATGTCTTTGCCGGAGGGGTCCCTGGAAGGCTTTAAAGACCGGGCAGCATGTCTTCAACCCCACAACAGTCCGGAAGCTTTGGCTGACTCCTGCCCTATCCTTTCTCCTCGGGGCGGGGCAGGCATGCTGACTTGAGGTCACGGTGCACAAAAAGAGCCATCAATGGAGTGTCTCCCCAGAAAGGCCTCAAAGCATTTGGAAGATGAGAGTCTTACTCAGGCCAGGGCAGCCCTGTGGAACCTGATTATTCATACACCCTGAGCCAAGAACTGCGGGGAAAGGAGACCAGAAGGGGCTAAGGGATGGCCTTGAACTTGTCTTCCCCAAAATGTTCTCATTCAGTCCCAGGCCTCCCTTGTGTGGGATCTATTGAATCCGAGAGGAGACCCACAGGTCTGGCTGGGAGGTGGGGACCTCTCTGTCCTCTCCCCACTCCCAGGCTCACGGCTCTAGCAGCGTGGAGGGGGATGAGAGATGTAGGCCAGCTCAGAAGGAGGCCTGAGAGTGGGAGCCTCTTGAACAGCAATAAAATAATAAATACGGGTTGTTTGAAGCCACTAAGTTTGTGCTAATTTGTCACAGTAGAAATAGGAGACTAATTAATTGTGTGACAGATTTAGGTAACCCATCTGCCCCAGGAACCACCGTCAGCAGCCTTAGCCTGGTGATACCCAGCGCCCGACTTTCTTGCCATTGGAAGGAGTACTATTCTCTGTCCCCATAGGATTCTTAGGACAACCCAGGGGTCTCCTTCTTCTCTTTGGGCTCTGACATGGACTCCCCAAGGCCTGTCCCTCATTGTCAGATTCCTTGGAGGAAAACCCACCTCCAACCCTATTCAACTCTCCATCCTGTGCCCTGGGTCCCACGGGCAGCCCTGGGAAACGTGCCCCAGGCCAGAAGGGTCCCCATCTTCTCATTACCTGGGTAAGGGAAGCGAAACCAAGGGGCTTGGCTCAGGACATCGCCTTTGGTGTCTGTGCGGGCCAGGTACCCGTAGGCTGTGGGGGCCGAGGGGAGGGTGTTCGTCTCCGTGAGCGCGAAGCACAGGAGCCAGGAGATGCAGAGGGCCAGCAGCACCTTCCAGAGGAAGGAAGCGCCTTCACCACTGGAGGCCCACCCCGCCCCGCCCTCGTCACCCCTCCCTGCCCTCGTCACCCCTCCCCGAAGGCCCTTCCAGGGACAACAGGAGTCAGCTGCGCTGTGGGCAATCAGCACATTAACAGAGCGGAGCGTAGAAAATAAACAATGGGGAGCCCTTGTGTCAAACAGGCAGAATGTCTACTAACGTGGGCACTTATTACGCAGTCTGTCTCCCTTTCTGCTGTTTGCTGGTCACATGACCTTGGATCAAAATCCTCTGAGCCTCAGTGTGCTCATCAGTGCAATGGCGGTACAATCACTGTTCTGTGGAGCCTGAAGCAGGAGTTTTTACAGCTGGTCCTCAGATATACGATTTTTCATTCCCGGTGGCTGGATTTTTCATTACAAGTGACTCATATGCACACTACATTTTGGAACCACTGGCCTACAGGGGCTTGAAGGATCAACGAGATCACTCTGTGGGGGTATCTTCTTACAATGGGAAGTGGAGTTCCCAGTCAGGTAAACCTGAGATCACCTGCGTGATTGACAGCTGCATATACTTGACGGTGTGGTGCACATTCAACAGACAAGGCTCTGCAGAGGGAGATGCAAGCATCATCACCGGGCACTTGAATTACCCATGAGCCACTGAGAAAGAACCTGATCTAAGAATCTTGTCCCTGGGTTTTATATAATTAGCCGTGAGCCTGGCTGTCTCCCCAGTATCTCGCTGTGAATGGCCCGGGAACATGAGGAGGCTGTCCCACACCGGTGCCCAGAGCAACACCCAGGGCAGGATTCTCTGCTCCTGGGAGAGAAGCACTGAAGGAAGACCTGGGATGGCATTACCCCAACGGCCAGGGAGCATTCCCACAGACCACAGGTGGACCAAGGAAGGTCACGGAGGGGAGGCCACTGCAGATGGGGGAGCATTTGATTTGTAGGCCATCCGGGAATACAAGACACTGCCCCTCACTTTCCAGGTGAGTCAACTAAGAATGGAAGAGATGGGGAGTCCTTCTTACAGGGAAGAGCTGAAACAGGTACAGGCTAGACGTGTGACACTTCTTCTGTCGTCCATAAAAGGGCACAGGCACTGGGATGTGCTTCAGGTACTGAGAAAACAGCACGATGAGGAAGATGGTCCTGAAACAGAAACATGCCACACCCAACCTGGAAGCCGGGGCCATCCTGAGCGAGGGTCCAGGACGCTGAGCCGCCAAGGGAGGGTCCCAGCCAGGCCCTGCTCTGCAGCCCAGGCAGCATCCCGCCGGCTCTGGGAAGGAGGGCTATTCCCTTTCAGAAGCTGCTGGTGGCTGAAGAGAACTAGTGGGAAGTGGGGGGCGGGGGTAGCATTCCCTGTGGGTGGCAGCTGAGTAGATCCAGCAGTTGGAGCCACGAGGCCAGGGTCGGAGATTGCCTTCTCTCCCAGGTTATTCTGCAGGTGCTTGTGGTCAGACCACAGTGGCAGAGTGAACGAGAATGTCCAGCGTCAACCTCAAGTCCCTTCAGAGCTCTGTTTGCATGCTGAGGGCCTCTTTGTCCAGGAAGCCGTCCTGATGCCCCGAGCTGGTGTCACCACCCCTCCCTGAACATGCCCGGCATTCTCCCTCTCATCACTGTCTCCTGCTGTCAGTCTTCTCTTGCCCACACTGTAATATGAGGCCATGTCTTTGCTCCCTTCCCAGGTGCCAGAGGTTTACAAACAGTTGCTCAGTGAAAACCTGGTAGGCAGGAAACTGGTGGTATCAACTTACTGTGAACCCCACACGAAGTATTCTTCACTGCCTGTGATTACCCCATAGTCTGTGTATACTAACGACATAGTAAATAGCAGTAATAATCTATATATATAAAAGGCTAAGCGACCATCCGACAGTCTGACTGTCCAGGAGGTATGATGGCACTGACCACCAGGGGGCAGATGCTCAACACAGGAGCTGCCAAGCTACAGTGACTTGGCAGTGGTGGTTCTCAGGTGACACACCCTGAAACCAGAGAGGAGAGAGCCCGATTCCTCGGGGGGCCACACACATGATAATCCACCTTCAGCCGTGGGTTATGTTGTTGCCGGGGCACTGTCGGCCCCGAATCTGGTTTACTGCACACTTGCGTTTGCATTCCACACCCTATATGATAGCAACTTTGCAGAGTGCCCTCTTGCACTCTGGGACCCCTCAAGGATGTTGGAGAGTCAGTTTTGGCCCTATCCCCACAGGCCAGGCCAAGGGACCCCACCTGCTGGAGGGACCCCACTCACTCTGAAGACACCCTTTGAGCCGCAGTGTCCGGGTGTGGCTGGCCAGGGAGGGACCACGGGAGGTTGGCTCCAGGGCGTGGCCAGCCCATCTTGCCCAGTCCCGCCCCACCGGCCACCTTCTAATTAATTTCCTTTCAATGTGCACGAATCCGTGCACCCGGCCACTAGTAAATTATAAGCAGCAATCTCACTGCTTTTCAAGGCATCATAATGTTCTTGGAAGTATTTGTAAAGCACAGAGTTGGCCAAAATCCAGGACTCTTAGTATTCTTGCTGAGTAATCTTCCACCAAAGAGAACTCAGACGGCTCTCCCTCCCGGGAGAGGACTTACATGGCGGCAATCCCCCAGTGGGCTCCGGCATCATTGCCCGCAGAGTCGAAGAGAGGCAGGGCCACCAGGGAGATGGTCGGAGCAATGGTCAAGGGGCCAATGAAGCGCATGAGATAGCCAATGAGTCCCGAGAAACCCACGAGCATCTGGAAGCAGGAAGCGGCCATGATGACGCCCTGCAACTGAAGAGCGGACAGCTCAGGCATCTGGGAGCCTGCAGCAGACGGTGGGCCCCAGCCCAGCCCAGCCAGGCCACTGCTACAGCTGGTCACCCCTGGGTGCTGTATTCAGAGGCAGTGCACGGGCAAAGCGGGACCCCAGAGGCACCGAGGGAAGGAGAACTCTGAGCTCACTCCTCTCTCTAGTTCTGGACTAGCTGTTGGACATTTTTACTTAATACGAACCTTCTCAGGAAGTAGTCTTCGAAAGTATTTATTGCCCCCAGTGGTCGGCAAACTCATTAGTCAACAGAGCCAAATATCAACAGTACAACGATTGAAATTTCTTTTGAGAGCCAAATTCTTTAAACTTAAACTTCTTCTAATGCCACTTCTTCAAAATAGACTCGTCCAGGCCGTGGTATTTTGTGGAAGAGCCACACTCAAGGGGCCAAAGAGCCGCATGTGGCTCGCGAGCCGCAGTTTGCCGACCATGGCCCTAGGCAGTTTTCTCAGTGGTTAGAGTGTCGGCCCGAGGACCTGAAGGGTCACGGGTTCGATTCCCAGTCAAGGGCATGTACCGCGGTTGCAGGCTCGATCACCCAGCCCAGGTCAGGGAGCATGTGGGATGCAACCAATCGATGTGTCTCTCTCACATCAATGTTTCTCTCTCTCTCCCCTCCTCCCTCCCTTCCACTCTCTCTAAAAACCAATGGAAAAATATCCTCAGGTGAGGATTTAAAAAACAAAAGTATTTATTGATCATAGTGATGATGATAATGACTCTTTTTAAAAATATATATTTTTATTGATTTCAGAGAGGAAGGGAGAGAGAGAGCTAGAAACATCAATGATGAGAGAGAATCACTGATTGGCTGCCTCCTGCACACCCCACACTGGGGATCCAGTCTGCAATCCGGGCATGTGCCCTGACCGGGAATCGAACTGTGACTTCCTGGGTCATAGGTCGACACTCAACCACTGATCCACGCCAGCTTGGCCTGCCTTTTGTGGTTTTAACTGAGTATCTATTTAATTCCATTGTATCTCCTTTCTTAGCATTTTCTCTTCTTTTTAAACTTTCTTTTTTGGTGGTTGCCCTTGAGTATGTAATATACATTTACAGCTAACCCAAGTTCAGTTTCAAATAACTTTAAAACACGTCACGGGGAGCGTGAGTCCCTTATGATAACACAATAATCCTAATGCATCCCCCCTATCCACTGCTGTCATTCATTTCACTGAGCAGCCTAAGAATGTACATAGAAAACCAACTACCATGACCCTGGAGGGTGAGGCTAAAATGGTCTGATTTTAAAAACTGAACTTGCCATCTCTGCCCAGTTTTCTACTTTTCCTGCTACCGCCGTTTCCTCAAAGCAGAACCACAGCTCAGTTTTACCTCTCCGTTACTTCTCGGATCCCGGCAGGTAATGACATCCCTATTGGCCCTGTACCCGCCTCACTTTCACTTGGGGCTGGTATTGTGATGTACAGGTGGTCTGCCGACCCTCAGCGGTTTCAAGACTTGATATGTGTGTGGACAAAATACCGCAGTGAGACACGGAGAAGACGCCTCAGATTCCAATAGGCTGGCCTAGCGAGTGAGACCAATCTATCAGACAATTCATAAAAGGAGGTTGAAACATGTGACGTTCTCCGGTTTGTAGCACGGGTGAAAAGCGTGGGGCCAGCAGATGGAGCTAAAGTACCGGAGACGGGACTCTGGTCGGGGCTCATTGTATTGAACACTGGGAGGCCATGTGGGAATAAGCGATAGAGTCTATTCCTTCTCGTTGGTCAAATATGGGTAAGAATGGGGATCTTGTACCATGTCTCTCCTCTGACGTCCCTCTTCCTTTATGCTTCGGGTATAGGGGATGTGACCCCGGATGCAGCCATGAGACTCGGGGGGTACTGAACATGGATGGGGGTGGGCTGCAAGATGGACCCCGCTGGTGTAGGCTCCTGGCCTGGGTCCCATGGATATCTAGGGAACAGACTGCTCAGTTCAGGAATGTCCCTGGTTTGGGTCTAGTGAGTCTGCAATAAGTGGGGCAATCCGTGGGGTCACATTCAGGCCTGAACAAACTTTGTACTGGAGCCCCATGATCATGGGGTGCTTGGGAAAGCCTGCCCCTGCTCTGCCGGGGGTGACCCCTGGCCCAGCTCCAGGCCACGGTGTTTCAGGTCAGCAGGGAGGGAGATGGTTGGGCTTCCCGGAAATCTGAAGTGACCTTTACTCCCTCATATAGTACCCCACCCACCAGCCCTCAGGTGAGGATGTTGAGATTGGAAAACTACCTAGTTTACTGTCCCTGAGGGTGTGGCTGAACTCTCTGCCAAGAATCCTGAGTATCTCTTGCTTAGAGAAGCCTGGCCGAGCTTCCGAGTGCACGCTCAGGCCAGCAGCTCCTCTCCCCTGATGGACACCTGAATCGAGCAGGGGCAGGCCTTACAGTAGAGAAGCACACGGGCACAACCATCCAAAGTGGGCAGACTGAGCGGCCAGTCCCCACTAGCAGATACCTGGTCCTGCGCATTGGTTTTCCCTTAATCTGAGCCTCCCATGGATATGGTCAATGTGGCACGGGTGCATCCGTGAAAAACTTGTAGCAGAATGTTGGGAAGCCGAAACCGGTTTGACTCAGTGGATAGAGCGTCGGCCTGCAGACTGAAGGGTCCCGGGTTCGATTCCGGTCAAGGGCATGTACCTTGGTTGCGGGCACATCCCCAGTAGGCGGTGTGCAGGAGGCAGCTGATCGATGTCTCTCTCTCATCGATGTTTCTAGCTCTCTATCCCTCTCCCTTCCTCTCTGTAAAATATCAATAAAATATATTAAAAAAAAAAAAAAAAGAATGTCGGGAAAACTCTACGTGCTTAGTAACTATGACCTGCTGCTACTATCATCACCATCATCACCATTATCATCATCCTCACTACAATCATCACCATCATCACCATCCTCCCCCTCCTCATTATCATCACTGTGATGTGTCTCTCTCCTCTTTGCTGTCCTCGCACTTAGCACAACACTTGACATCAACAATGACATTTGATGAGTTAATATAAGACAAGAGTACTGCCCGCTGCCCTCTCTGCCTCCTGGGACTGGCGAGGAAAATGCTTGCACTCTTCCTCCTTGAAATATGTGAAATATGATGCATCTTCAGTCCCTCTCCATCTTTTCCACCTGGCAGCCCCAATCCCTCTCTTGCTCATCACCCTGCTTGATTTTCTTCATTACGCATACGACTCCCTGAAATTCCCCCTTTTTATTTACTTATTGGGATATTTTTGTCTCTCCCTCCCACCCTGGCCTGCACATCTACACATTAGGCCCTCCTTGTCTATCTTATCTACAGCAGTATCTGAATGCCCAAGCCTTTGCCTAGAGGTGAACTGAACAATGAATGTTGAACAAATGAATCAACACAGTAACCCCCACTGAGTACCTCTCCACTCCACACACCGACCCCCACCTCCTCCCTCGTGTCCCGTTACCTCTTGGATCCTCTTCTGCCATTCCTCGGTGAATTCAGGAGAGCTGGTGTTCACCTGGCTGGCATTGAGTGTCCACTCAGGACACTTCCAGGCGGGAAGGGAGAGCATGGCCAGGGAGGGTGCCACAAAAGCAAACGTCCCTCCCTGGAGAATGGGCAGCCTGGAGAAGGGGAAGAACACAGTCACCCCCACAGTTCTTTAGCACTGGCCTGTCACTGCCCCAGCAAGGGGCCTTTTAATCCCAAGTCCTAGCTCGGGTTAGAGGCAACACATGACGCCTATACAGGGAGTTCCTGCCAAGCCTCCACTCAGACCCACGAACCCTGCCAAACCTCGACAGGTAGAAGAGGGGAGGGGAAAGACAAGCAGACCTAACCCCCATCTTGGAGATACAAGCCCAGGAGCAGAGCGTCAGGCTCTGGGAAATAATTTGGAGACAGCACAGAGCTCAGCACACATGCTCAGTGGGTGCCATTGTCTACCCGGGTCCCAGCAGATCTTCCCCAGACCCCAGGACCAAAGCACAGCTCTCACCGCGACCTTCTCCCACCAACAAAAGAGGCACAGCCTAACATCTCGGTCGCAAGATTCTCTTGTGCCTTCAGAAATGAACCTTATCCCAGACCTCTGCCTTCAGGCTCCTTTCCATCATGTGGACAGAACGGGCTTGAGGTCAATAATCAGGGCTGCTCCCTGCCCAGACCCTTCTCCCTCCTGGTCGGCCTGTCACTCTGGCTGCTGTGAGGACTAGCAGTGCCTCTCGGACAGCCCTGCGAGAAGCACACAGCCTGCGGGTCAACCTCCAACAACCCTCTCTCACTATGTCACAGCCTATCGAGGCTAACCTAGTCTGCCCACCCTGGACAATCGAATTCGGGGTTGGGGACTGGGCCAAGGAACCCCAGTACTTGATCACATTTGACACTGTGGCACACCTAGTCCCGATGCTTTTTCTTTTCTTTTTTTAATATATTTTATTGATTTTTTTACAGAGAGGAAGGGAGAGGGATAGAGAGTTAGAAACATCATGAAAGAGAAACATCGATCAGCTGCCTCCTGCACACCGCCTACTGGGGATGTGCCCGCAACCAAGGTACATGCCCTTGACCGGAATCGAACCTGGGACCCTTCAGTCTGCAGGCCGACGCTCTATCCATTGAGCCAAACCAGTTAGGGCCAGATGCTTTTTTCTTAATATGAGAGGGGTGGGTTTTTTTTTTTTTTTTTAATATATTTTATTGATTTTTTACAGAGAGGAAGGAAGAGGGATAGATAGTCAGAAACATCGATGAGAGAGAAACATCGATCAGCTGCCTCCTGCACACCTCCCACTGGGGATGTGCCCACAACCAAGTTACATGCCCTTGACCGGAATTGAACCTGGGACCTTTCAGTCCGCAGGCTGACGCTCTATCCACTGAGCCAAACCGGTTTTGGCGGGGTGGGGTTTTTTGTGTTTTTTTTTTTTAAGTATATTTTTTTATTGATTTCAGAGAGGATGGGAGAGAGAGATAGAAACATCAATGAGAGTCATCAATCATTGATCAGCTGCTTCCTGCACTCTCCTTACTGGGGATCAAGCCCACAACCCAGGCATGTGCCCTGACTGGGAATCAAACCCATGACCTCCTGGTTCATAGGTTGACATTCAATCACCGAGCTACACCAGTCAGGCTAGGGGGGTATTTTTGAATTCAGGATTTTACTAGGATATCTTGAAGAATTATTCTGGAAAATGACTGGAGACATTTTATGAAATGAAAATGTAGTTTATGAAAGTGCCTCGCTGTCTAAATGGCCTTTGTATCCTGGTTGAGCACTAGAATCAGCAAGGCCCGGTTCAGACAAGGTAGTGGGCTGTCTAGGGGTGGGCCCAGGCATGGGGAGGGCAGAAGCCCTGGGTCATCTTAATGTGCAACTGATCTAGATTCATAAACTAGACCCATAAGGCTCCAGAGGAGAATGGGATACACTGAACACAGGGCAGGAACATGCAGGTGGTGGTAGGGGTATCTGTGAATAACTTTTTAAAATTTAACAGCCATGAATCTAAGTAAATTTTCATAATTAATTTCATTTCTACCATAATGCAACCCCTGTTTTTAAAATTTGCCCATGAGTATGATTCACTACTCTTCTACATGCACTATCTGATTTTAATGTCTGTCTTGTAAACCATAAACTGCTGCTTTAACAACATTTCAGAGCTAGAAGAGCCCTCTGGAACATATCCCACGTGGCCTTGTCACGTTATAAATGGCGAAAGGATCCCGAGGCCACAGACTTAACCAGGAGCTCTCGAGCCTCCTCACCCATCATCACTGCCCTGTGACACTGTAATCGGGAGCATGGAGTAGGCCAAAGGCGAGTGTGAACCTGGTTCCTACCTTACCAGTTGCATAACCTAACCTGTTGCCCAGCTTCTGCAAGCCTCAGTGTCCTCTCTGATAAAATAAAGATAATAGTACTCTCCCCAAACAGTAGCATTGAAGGTAGAATATCCATAAATGCCCAGAGCATAGAAGAACTCAGTAAATAGCAGTGATTTTCATTATTATTCCCTCCGAAATGTGTGGGCACTTCCCAAGAAGGTAGGGCATATCTATGACATTTTAACTGATTAAAATGATTCCTCTAAATAACAGCTGTTATGTGGCCAGGGGGGATGGGATGCGGAGAGATGGAGGAGGGCATAGGAGATAAATGGTGATGGAAGGAGACTTGACTTGGGGTGGTGAACATAGAATACAATATACAGATGATGTCTTGTAGAACTGTGCACCTGAAACCTGTATAATTTTGTTAACCAGTGTCACCTCAGTAAATTCAATACAAGTAAATAAGGGATGTTGTAGTATGGGCCTTTCTAAACTGTTATTTGGCATTCCCATTTCTTGGAGGTTGGTTCTTCAAGATTTGTGTTCTACATCCCTTGTTTTTTTTGTGTTGTTGGAATCCATGTGCTTGGGATGGTCCAAGGCTGCATCTTTACGTCAATTCCTCCTTGCTCCGTGCCATCCACTCGGCCCCTGGCGGAGCAGAGCCTGACCTGCAATGTCCGTCCATTATAGGGGCTCATGTTAACTTTTAAGGGTCAATGTCTGAGGCCTGGCTGTCTTCATGTGATGTCACAACATGTGTCAGTTGGGATGGACTTGTTTTCATTGGATCTACTACTAATCGTTTCGAAAGTTATCATTCTTGGATTATCGCTGGATCTATTTCAGACCCTCCCTCTTTCCCATTCTTTTGTTTTCATTATATTTTATTTGAAAGAAGTGTTCTGATAATGTCCCACAAGTGCTGGCAAGCTGTGTACTAACTTTAGCTATTGACTAACACTTCATCTTGTTCCAAATAGGACTTCAGGAGACTCACAAATATGTTATGATACATTAAGGACCTGATACTCTATACTCAGACCCTCCAATTTCATTTTCCACCAGTTCCTCTCCTGCTCCCCACCCCATGTTGCCCACACCCAGCCTCAGGAATCATTGCCGAGGGCGCCCGTCTGGGCACAGGGTGAGGGGGGAATCTCCAGGGCCACTCTCATAACATCCCATAGACATCACAAGCAGACGCTCCCTCCACCTTTCACCATGGCATCTGTACACTCAGGTCCAAAGAGGAGAAAACTCACCACCATTTTCCTTTACAACCATGACTTGTGTCTTTCCTAAGAAGAGATAAAAATGTCAAAATCTGTATTCTCAGGAATGTACCTTTAAAATCTAATGGGATTGGTATTATGAGTTGGCAAAGCCACAGAAATATCAGCCCCTGGGGTGATATTAACAACTAGGTTTATGTGGTATTTTTAAACTGCACAGTGCCCTGGCCGGTGTATTCGGTGGTTAGAGTGTCAGCCGTGCACCGAAGGGTCTTACTGTAACATCAGCGATATCTAGAAAACTACCTTATGCAATACTGGCTAGCCCATAACCAGCAATCAAAATCTAGTTGGCCTTTGATTCATGAGCTGTCAGTTAGCTTTTGCAAGCTGTAATGTCTTAGGCACTAACTCATTAGTGGAACCAAACTCGAGTTTATCCCCAGCTCCTCACCTTAGTCTAATGGCATTTATTTCCTAATTTTATATCCTTCTTCCTTCACATGTTTAATTAGGGTGTAAGTTGTTTGAACCCTAACTCCTAATTAGTTTATATGCCTCACAGCATTAACTAGAAGGCTAAGGCACTTTTACTAGTGATCATTCCGTTGAAATGTAGCCCTTCTCATCTTCTCTGTTAACATCATAGGTGTCTACAATATTAGAGAGAGAAGGAACTTTTAGGTGCTGTAGAGTTCAGCTCCTTCGCTGTACAGATGAGAAAATTGAGCCCTGGCGAGGGTCAAGGACTTATCCAAGCTCCCACAGCACAGATGCCAGGACTAGGATTCAGGCCTTCAGTTTCCAAGCTCGCAGCTTTTCTGTAATTGGAACCAACACTATCTCAGGTTTAAGGGGAGGAGCTCTCCCACCCAGAAGAGCTTTGTGATTATAACTGTCCTTGGGGTGGGGCAGGGATGGGAGCTCCGGGGTGTCCAGCCAGGTTGCTGCGGGCCTCTCTAATGCCACCACAGCATCTTACATTCCTGGAACTGAGCCTGGATTTTAGGGGCCTGAGAGACAGACCAGACCAAACCCTGTCCCGCTTTGAGTCCGAGGTGGGGGGTTGGGAAGAAACCTGGGCTCCCAGCGATGGTGTCAGAAGAAGGAAGAGGGAAAAAGGAAAATGACCTCATCTCCCACTCCTGTCAGAGGTGGGGAGAACTCCAGCATTGTTATTCCTCCTGGAAATGACTTGAGAGGGAAGCATTCTGGAAAGTGTTTGATTTAGGCAAGAAGATCACGCTGGGAATGAGCGTTCTCCTCAGCCAGCCTCTCCTGGAAACAACTGGTCAGCCCTGGGCCAGTCTACACTGGTATGGCTTGATTCAGGTGATTGATAAAGAACAAATGGATATTAACTTTTCTCATCAAACATTTTCTCTTAAGCACAGGCCTGGCACAGACTAGGGCAAAAGCAGATTTACAGTGAAGGGCCTCCCACTTGCATGGCTCCTTCTAAAGTCCAAGGAGGGTCCAAGGTGATCATGAGCCATAGGCCTTGGTAAAAAAAGGCTTCAGCCAAACTGGCTACCGCTAGTGTCTCTTTCCACCACCACCTCCCTAACTCTGCACCTCGCACCAGGAGGCATCCGAAAGGCCATGAGCACTTTTAGGATCTGGCTGAAGGGAAGTTGAGTCAGGATAATGTAGTTTGCATGCACTGGGACATATTCAGGTGGCTTGAGACCACTAAACGAGGTATCGTGGTGTAACCATGGTGCCAGCCCACTGCACGTCATGACATGGAGGTGCAGGGCCAGAGGTTGCACGATGACCTACAGCACCTGGCGCCTGATGGATGTGATTGGTGGATGAGAATCAAGGTTCTAAATGTGTGAAGCGAGAAGCAAGTCTGGAAAATTGGACAACCATCAGATATGAGAAACTGCCAGAGAAGGTTTGGTTCTCATTGATGTGCAGGCTAAGTGGACTAGATGCTAAATCATTGCTAAAGGCAGAAGACACCATACCAGTGGTCTGAGTAGGAAAGGGCTGGTTACCCACAGGGAGGCCTTCCTGGGAAGATGGTGACTGGATGGAGCCACCGGGCAGGGGGTGGTGGGAGAGGATGTGTGGACATGAGGAGGGGGAAGGCTCCAAAGACACATTTGCAAAAGTACAAGGTTTTCTTCCCAATTCTGTCCAGGCCCGCTCCAGAGCAACAGGACTCTGTTTCACTGACTGAGTTTGGCAGCCTACATATACACATAAAGGACTTGATGGTTAAATAAAAAGGAGGCCCGGCTGGTGTGGCTCAGTGGTTGAGTGTTGACCTATGAACCAGGAGGTCACGGTTTGATTCCCCATCTGGGCACATGCCTGGGTTGTGAGCTTGATCCCCAATGTGGGACATGCAAGAAGCAGCCAATCAATGCTTCTTTCTCATCATTGATGTTTCTATCTCTCCCACCCTCTCCCTCCATCTCTGAAATCAATTAAAAAATAAGTTAATTAAATAAAAAATAAAATAAAGACAGAATTACAGTTATCACACCAATTGAGTATCTCAGTGCTACGGGAAGGGAGCAGGGCACACATCACCATTTGCCTTACTTGACAGGTGTCAGACCACAGATCTGGTCAGTGAGTGTCCAGAATCCATCTCCCCTGCTTCATCAGGAAACCTTCCTGAAGGGGAGTTGCCATATTTGTCACCCTGGTAGATCCAGGGATGGGCATTTAGCTTGAGCTGTGCCAATCAGAGCTCTTCCCTGGAATTTTACAATGTGAGGCCAGCCAGAGCAGTACTTGCTTGCTTTCGAGGGTAAGTGCCAGCAGCCCCGTCCACAGTCTGAGCAGGAAGTCTGTCTGCGAGAACAGGCCTGGTAGGGTGAAGGGACAGCCCTGCCCTCAGACTAGGGAAGGGGCGTCCCCTGCACTTAGCCCAATGCTCTTGAGGGTCCCACTGTGGCCTCCTCTGGGGAGGTGTCTGCAGGGCCAAGGAGATATGCCCACCTCAATCTACAGGCCCCTCCTCTTTGAGTCCCAAGAATTCTCTACCCAGATGGCCCTGAGCCTCTTCCAGATCTTGCTTGGGCCTCTTTCCCAGGTCTGCCCTGCTGCACACAGCCCATGACACAGCCTGAAGGATGGCCAAGGGCAGCTGTCTGAGGAATCTGGTGTGGGGGGCAGCTGTGTGGGGATGAAACTTGGATGTGCAGGTTGGGGTGTCCACATTCAGGCATGCAAGACCATTTGTGATCTTGGGCAAAACTCAAGGTGGGAAGAGAAGGATGAAGGCTACAGCTGGGGGCTGCTTTCCCTGCTTGCTGCCAGAATCCAAAGTAGAACTTTAAGGAGTCAGAGAATTCTAAATTCAAGCCTGGCCTTCCAGTTTGTGTGCTGGCCCTTTAAGAGAAACATCCAGATAAGATGATCGGCACATATGTTATTTAAGAGTTTGTAAGCTTGGTTTATAACCCTGTGGTATTTAAACATGGCATGTGTGGGTCTTGCCAGTATGAGGGGCAGGCCTAAGTAGAAACAAGTGATGAATAAAAGGTCCTTGTGGCATTGGAGTCCCTGGTTCAACATGTTCCTGATGCATGATGCACCCTGCCTTTCTCTTCACTTGATCTTATAAGTTAATAAAGAATAAATTTTTGCCTGAGCTAATCTGAACTCATGTAAGTGTTGGAGCTGGGACTTGAACGCAGGCTCTGACTGCTAGCCCTGTGCTCCCTCTGTCACGCCCCACCAGCTTCCTAACCACCTTTCTGGCTGCAATCCAAGCACACTTTGCCGATTCCTTGGCAGGTGAAAGTCAGAACCCACAGGGAGAAGTTGTACCTACCTGACTCCAAAAACCACTTGCAGGAGAGTGCAGATGCCAGAGACGAAGAACAAGGTGCTGATGAGGTAGCTCTGGGTGAGGGGGTCATGCTGCAGACACAGGCCCTTGGCCAGGATCAGCGGCACTGCCACGAGTCCCCCCAGGGCAGTGATGAAGTGCTGTAGGCAGAGCAGAGAGAATGGACAGCACTGCATGCAGTGGATGCCTGCTCCACCTTCATTCTGGTTTCTAGGCCAGAGGTGAGAGCTCCACCTCTAGTCTCAGAGGAATCTGGTCATGAATGACAGACGGGCAGAGATCCGGGCAAGCAGTGGGACCCAAAGAAGGCCTAGCAGCAAGAAGCAAGAAACTAGCCTACAGATCTAGAGTTGAAGGGCAGGACCCTAGTTCCAGACACTGACACCCAGGTAAGAAATTAAGGCAGGAACACAGCACAGGAGGACGTACCAGGAACCAAGGAGGCAGCTTTAAGAACAAGGTGGGAGAACCAAGAAGGCAATATAGGTAAACGCCGGTACCCACTGCCTCCCACAACCATATCAAAATTACAGTTAAAATACTGAACAACTATCAATCAGAACCTGGCTGAATGGAAGTCCTAAATTAGAGAAGTAAAGAAGAAAGCACATTGAGACTGGTAGGAGGGGTGGAGGTGCAAAATTGGCTGGTCTGATACCCACATGTGCTGTTTTTATCAACCGGGAGGCATATCGACTGCAGAGGCCTCCCATGAGGAGCAAGTGGTTCCAGCCCCACACCAGACCCCCAGCCCAGGGTTTCAGAGCTGAGAAGAGAAGTTCCTGTAACTTTGGACTGTAAAAACCAGCGGGGATTGTGACTGAATGACACAGAGGCTGCTGACCAGGTGTTTCTCTTAAAGGGCTAGCACACAAACTTACTCAGACTCTATCCCTCTGAGCTCTAGTGCCAGGTGGCTTTGGGGGACCCAGGGACATATGGGGAGGAACTGGATTGTCTGGCATCAGGGCAGGGACTTGGGGGCGGCTTTCTCCCAGACAGAGGTGCTTGTGGGGGGTCATTGTTCCTGTGCTGGAACCTCTCCCATCCCAGGCTGCCTTACAGCCATATTTGAGTCTCCATTAGCCTGGTTCATACTGTTCACTCCACCCTGGTGATTCCCTGAGACCTGCCCCATCCAATTTGCAAGCCCACCCACACTGTTTGCAGAGGCTTTTCCATTTGAATGGCCTGTCCTAGCTCAGGCTTCAAACTTTCCTAAAATCTCTCAAACAAGCAGCAGCTGGCATCAGTGTGCCCCAAACCTATCAATAAAAGACGCAAGACCTGGCACTAGCACCAGCCTGCCTTGCTTCATGCCTAGGCACTTCCAAGCCCAATACAAGTAGCAGCCACCTGCAGACCTCTCTGTAGCTCCTACCAGGTAGCCCCGGGCAGTGGCTGACTTTGCACTTCCTCAGAGGCCCCAGAGCCAGTGCACCCAGTGGTGAGCATCAGACCATAGCAGATTACAACTCTACACATCCACAAGCGACATACTCAGGGGGCAGACTCAGTGAGCACCAAAGCCCCACTGAAGCAAGTCCTACTCCATAGGGGTGTCTCCTGCACAGCAGCTCTTCCACTGCAGTCGCAGCTGGTCCTCACAGCCAGTTGGCCTGAAGGTCAATTCCTCCCAGTGATGCCAACAGCAATCAAGGCTCAACTACAACAAGACAGTACATACAGCACACACAGGGGCACACCTAGAGTGCCCAGCTCAGGTGATTGAAGAGGCTGAGCCACTGGGCTCTACAGGACCGCTACTACACTCTACCCATTCCAGGAGACATCGCAGCTCTACCTAATACACATAAACAAACACAGGGAAGCAGCCAAAATGCAGAGACAAAGAAACATGTTGCAAATGAAAGAAATGGAAGCCAGCAAACTACTAGATACAGAGTTCAAAACAATGGTTACAAGGTTTGCTCAAGGATCTTAATGAGAGCTTTAAGGGACTTAGTGAGACTTTCAAGGATCTTAGTGAGAATGTCAAAGACATGCAAAAGGACCAGTCAGGAATTAAGCATATACTAACTGAAATAAAGAATAATTTATAGGAAGTCTATAGTAGAATAGAGGATTCTGAGAATCAAATCAACAATTTGGAATATGAGGAAGAAAAAACACCCAATCAGAAGAGCAAAAAGAAAAAATAATCCAAAAATATGAAGATAGTGTAAGGAGCCTCTGGGACAACTTCAAGCGTACCGACATTTGCATTATGGGGGTGCCAGAAGGAGAAGAGAGAGAGAGAGCGAGCAAGATATTAAAAACCTATATGAATAAATAGTGACAGAAAACTTCCCCTACCTGGTGAAAGAAATAGACTTACAAGTCCAGGAAGCACAGAGAGTCCCAAACAAAAGGAATCCAAAGAGGACCACACCAAGACACATCATAATTAAAATGCCAAGGGCAAAAGACAAAGAGAGAATATTAAAAACAACAAGAAAAAAGCTGTTAGTTACCTATAAGGAAGTGCCCATATAACTGTCAGCTGATTTCTCAATAGAAACTTAGCAGGCCAGAAGGGAGTAGCAAGAAATATTCAAAGTGATGAATAGCAAGGACCTACAACCAAGATTACTCTACCCAGCAAAGCTATTATTTAGAATTGAAGGTCAGATAAACAGCTTCACAGATAAGAAAAAGCTAAAGGAGTTCATCATCACCAAACCAGTATTACATGAAATGTTGAAGGGTATTCTTGAAGAAGAAGAAGAAGAAGAAGAAGAAGAAGAAGAAGAAGAAGAAGAAAATAAAATGGAAATAAATACATATCTATCAACAATTAGAATCTAAAAATCAAAATAAACGAACAAGAATTCTAATGAACAAAATAAACTGGTGAATAAAATAAAATCAGAGGCATGGAAACATGGAACAGACTGACAATTATCAGAGGGAAGGGTGAGGGAGGCGAGAGAGATTAATCAAAGAATTTATATGCATATATGCATTACTTATGGACACAGACAATAGGGGGTGAAGGCTTGTAGCAGGACAGGAACTGGGTGGAGGAGGGCAATGGGGGAAAAAAAGAGGGACATATGTAATACTCTCAAAGATTTTTAAAATATAAAAAATATTTCCTCTAAAAAAAGGAACAAGAACAAGATGAGAGGCTCATTATGAAAACAAGGCACAAGGGAGGGGCAAGACCATTGACCAGGAAGACCTGAACACATTCTCCAGAATAGATCCTATGTTGAGTCACAAAACAGCCATATCAAATTTAAGAAGATTGAAATCATGCCTGGCCATTGTGGCTCAGTGGTTGAGTGTCAACCCATGAACCGGGAGGAAAGGGTTTGATTCCTGGTCAGGGCACATGCCTGGATTTCAGGTTCAATCCTCAGTAGGGGGTGTGCAAGAGGCAGGTGATAAATGATTCTCTCTTATCATTGATGTTTCTATCCCTCTGTCCCTCTTCTGTCCTCTCTCTGAAATAAATTAAAAATATTTTTAAAATAAGAAGATTGAAATCATACTTCAAAGGAACTAGAAAAATAAATTCATCCCAAAGTTAGCAGACGGAAGGAAATAACAAAAAACAGAGCAAAAATAAATTAAAGAGGCCAAAAGAGCAATAGTAAAGATCAACAAAACTAAGAGGTGTATTTTTAAAAAGACAAATAAACCCTTAGCTAGACTAAGAAAAAAGGAGACAATACAAAAAAATAAAATCAGAAATGAAAGAGGAGCCATTAAAACTGATACAATAGACACAAAGTACTGTAAGACACAAATTGGATAAATTCATAGAAACATACAACTTACCAAGACTGAATCACGAAGAAATAGAAAACCTGAACAGACTGCTAATGAATGAGAAGTTTGAATCAGTAAACTTCCAACAAAGAAAAGCCCAGAACCAGATGGTTTCACTAGTGAATTCTACCAAACATTTAAGGAAGAATTAACACCAATCTTTCTCAAACTCTTCCAAAAAATTGAAGAAGAGGGAACACTCCCCAACTCATTTTATGAGGCCAGCCTATATATAACCTGATACCAAAGCCAGATAAAGACACTACAAGAAAAGAAAACCATAGGCCAATATCCTTGATGAATATAGATGCAAAAATTCTCAACAAAATACTAGCAAACGGAATTAAACAGTACATTAAAAAGATTATACACCATGACCAAGTGGGATTTATTCCTGGGATGCAAGGATGGTTCAACATACACAAATCAATAAATATGATACACTATATTAATAAAATAAAGGCTAACAATCATATGATCATCTCAATAAATGCAATAAAAGCATTTTACAAAATTCAACATCCTTTCATGATAATATACCTAAATTAACCATTTTATTGGCTCACTAGTGGCCTGGTGCATGAAATTCATGCACATTAAAGGGGAATTAATTAGAGGAAATATTTTAATATTGCTATTTGCCCTTTCTCTATAATAGAAGTGTCAGAGATAAAAGAAAATGAGTAAACTGTATATGAAAATCTCCCTCCTGTCAGAGTCTGGGGCATGCCGTGGGACCCAGAGTCAAGTCTCCACCCACCTGTGTGGGCCTTGAAATCGCACGAGACCCAGACCCAGCTGGCCCCACAGGGTGGGGGGCACGGCCTCAGGTCCCCTGGCCCCAGTGCGAGGGCGTGAGGGCACGAGGGCGTGATGACCATTTGCATATTAGCTCTTTATTGTACAGTATAGGATAATATTTTAAAAACAGTACAACAGCCCTAGCCAGTTTGGCTCAATTGATGGAGCGTTGGCCTGTGGACTAAGGGTCCCAGGTTCAATTCTGGTCAAGGGCACCCACCTCAGTTGCAGGCTCCCTGCCCCGGTCGGGGCATACAGGAGGCAACCTGTCTATGTGTCTCTCTCACATCGGTGTTTCTGTCTATCTCTCCCTCTTCCTTCCACTTTCTCTAAAAATCAATGGAAAAAATGTCCTCAGGAGAGGATTGAAAAACAAAACAACACATTATGACATTTGCTCTTCTTATTTTATTAGAAAAGCACAAAGAAGCAAACAAAAATGTATATCCCATCCCCAATATGCCACATGGAACAGTTCGTAAAATTAAAAGAAACACATATATGAGATTAGAAAATTTATGCAATCAAAAGTTACAAAATAAAAAGTGAAAGCTGAAAGCTACGGTTAAATACCTTCGTTAGTTTCTTGTGAATCCTTCAAAACATACAAAATTACTACATACACTTATTTCTATCATCCTCTTTATCACACTATGCACAGTTATTTACTTTGCTCTTTTCACTTAATATATCTAGGAGAACATTCTCTAACCTTGGGGTAAATATATATTTCTCTTTTTAACAGCTGCATAAAAACATCATTTGTTAGATTATGTCACAAATTATTTAACCGGTTTTCTATGATGGATATTTTGTTTGTTTGTTCTGTGATTTTGGTTTTACTATTATCAATAATGCTATAAGAACATCTTTGTATTTATTTTAACAAGTCTAATAAGCATATCCTCAGAGAAATTCTTACACCTCGGGGTTAAAGGGTATTTGCATGTTACATGTTAATAGAAATCACCAAATTGTCATCTAGAAAGGTTGTACCAAATAACAGTCCAACAAAAGTGCTTGTTTTTCAAAATTTCCCAGGCATTGATTATCATGCTTTTTAGTTGTTGCCAATCAAATAAATTAAAAGTAGTATCTTTAGCCCTAGCTGGTTTGGCTCAACCGATAGAGCATCAGCCTGCGGACTGAAAGGTCCCAGGTTCAGTTCCTGCTAAGGGCACATGCCTGGGTTGCAGGCTCAATCCCCAGCAGGGGGCATGCAAGAGGCAGCCAATCAATGATTCTCTCTCATCATTAATATTTCTATTTCTCTCTCCTTCTCCCTTCCTCAATAAAATACATTTTTTAAAAAAAGTAGTATCTTTACAAATCAACAAAAACACACCACAATGTCCCAGTCATTGTCTTTAGAGAAAGAGAATCCTCCTTAGTTCCTTCCCCCACCCCGCAACTCCTGGAGAGAAAGAGAGGCCCAAGAAGCCCTGAGTTCCCTTGGAGGTCAACTACGAGGAAGACAAGAATATCCACAACTGAAGTGTGGATCTTGACTAATTTGACCTGGGTGTGTACTGATGTGGCTTTTGAGGCAGCGCCTCTTCGGACCTAGTGCTCCCTGGGTGGCATTACCTGGATCCCCAAGATGATGCAGAGATACCATGGTGGAATGTCCAGGATGCCATAGGCCAGGTCACTGCTGCTGGGACTCCTGTGATGGCCATCCTTCTTCCTGCCTTGGCCATCGTCATAGAAGGTGAGCACGCCATCACCCTTCTGCTGGGAACAAGACAAGGACACATCTGGGCGTTTCAAGAGGAATCAAGTGGACTTCCTGATTTCAACCATACAGAGGTCAGAGGCATGAGACAGGGATAACTGTTGGCCAGCTGGGGATTTCTAGGTCCAAACTCAAAAGGCCATTGGTTTTCTATATTATACCTCGCAGCAGGTGAAGTCTGGGGCCATGCAAAAGGAGTGGATGCCGAGCCAAAGCCCTGGCAGGGAAGCAGCTTTGTGCAGGAAGGGATGGGGTCAATGCCAAGGTCAGGACATGGGCATGTTTATCCCCCAACCAGTCAGGAAATGGGGATCCTGGTCCCAGAATGGTGTAACTGCCCCCAGGCCATGTGCTGACATCTGCCAAAGCCCTCATCACAGCACATTTATTTATTTTTATTATTTTAAAATGTATTTTATTGATTTTTTACAGAGAGGAAGGGAGAGGGATAAAGAGTTAGAAACATCGATCAGCTGCCTCCTGCACACCCCCCACTGGGGATGTGCCCGCAACCAAGGTACATGCCCTTGACTGGAATTGAACCTGGGACCCTTCAGTCCCCAGGCTGACGTTCTATCCACTGAGCCAAACCGGTCAGGACACAGCACATTTATTATAATGAGCGGTTTCCTCATCCACCTCTTCTGCTGGGCTGTGAGTTCCTAGAACGCATGGATTGGGCCCTTGGCCTCCTGTGTGTGCCTGTGAATGAGCTCACAGGCTGCGGCAGGTACAGTTGTGTGTGTTCCACCAGCGAGCTCACCTCACGCCCTCTCCCTGGACCTCTCATAATTCTCAAGGCGATGGAGAAGGAAACATGGGGGGACTGTTGGTTCTGAACCTTTTTGTCTTTTTTCCTATTAACAGACAATGACTCAAAGACTGTTCTCAGCGCGATGACCTCTGAATATGCTGCCTCCATATCAACTCGGACCACTTCTACATGTGCCTTAAAACAATGCCTGGGAAACTGACCTTGCATACGGTTCCAAATAAGAAAAACTTTTAGAACACGGAGCTGGGGGGAAATGTGTCTCCCTTGAGAGCAGCTGGTTCTTCCTGTCTAATAAGAGTGTCTGACTCTCTGAAACCCATGAGCTGTGGCTGGAAAGCACAGAGCCCAATCAAAATATGACTTTTGTTGTAAACTACCTCACGTCACTTATGCCAAGAGATGGGACAAACAAACAACAAAAAAGACAAATACACAGTGTGCCTGAAGATTCCTGTGCATCAGAGAGGGATCATTAGCACACTAAAGACCCACACAGAAACAGACATTTGAGAGCAGGGCTTCTCCAATGGAGGTGGAAGAAGCCCCAACTCGTAGTCTATCCCAATATGGGGAGTACCTTTATCCCTGGAGAACCCCCTGCTGGGGAGAAGGCTGTGCATGTGACTCACACAATGGCAGGAAAAAGATTGGCAGCCCCTTTTCGGGGGAAGAATGAATTCTTTTTTTTATTTTTTTTATTCTTGGCATAAATTTTAATTTTTTCCAGTAGAACCAAAACCTCTTGAGCCCCTTTCAGTGTCATCCAAAACTTGAACTTCTTCTATTTCTGGATAAAAAATCCGTTCACAAATGAGCTGTGCAATTCGGTCACCCTTTTTTATTTCAAAATTTTCTTTGCCAAAATTAAACAGTGCAACACCAAGATTTCCGCTATAATCTTCATCTATAACACCAGCTCCTACATCTATAAAGTGTTTTGCAGCTAAGCCGGAACGTGGAGCTACTCTTCCATAGCACCCAGAGGAAGAGCTATCCGAATGTCGGTTTTCACAAGGGTTTTCTCCAGGGGTGGTATTGTGTAATCAGAGGCACTGTACAGGTCGTAGCCCGCGGCGCGCGCGGACCCCTTGGTGGGGCGGTGGCGTGCTCCGAGAGCCACACGAAGCGGAGCCGCAGGTCGCCCTCCTCCGCGGGCCTGGGCCGCTTGCTGGGGGAGATGGCGGGTGTGTCTTCGGAGCACCGCATGGCAGGGTAGACCGCGGGCGGAGGTGGGCGCAGGGGAACAAGAGGGAGCAGAATGAACCCAGCCCAAGAATGAATTCTTAATGGAGCGACCCCTGCTGGTGAGCACTGGTATGAGAAGAGGGGCCACACCTCTTCGGGGTGGAGGTGAGTTGACCAACTCAGCACATGGGCTGCAATTTCACCAAAAGAAGCATTCTGGTGAGGCTTGCCATTGTGTGGTGCTTTACAGTTTACAGAGAGCTTCCAGTGCATCCTCTCATTTGATTCTCGCCATCATCTGATCACTCCCCGATTTACAGATGAGGAAACTGAGGCTCAGTGAGGCTTGTCCAAGATCCCATTGTGAATGGGAGAAGGGCACCCTCCTCTTTTGGCGTCAAGGGCCGTTGCCTGCAGGTTTCTCCCTTGTGCATAGAGGGACAGCCCTCCAGCTCCCTGGAGCAGAGCCAGAGGAGCCGGGTGCAGGGACAGCAGCCTAGAAAGGGGGTGGCCTGGGGGGAAGACGGGTCACTTTCTCTCTCACTCCATCCATACACACAGCCTTCCATCCCCCATTCCACCCTCTAGGCTCATTTCCTAACACGCCCATTCACCTGGCTCTAGCCAACGGGACTGCCCAGGTCTCTCCAAATGAGGCCGCGGTTATCCTGCACCCAAGGGCTCCGTGTCTCCTCCTCCGTCCTCTCCCAATGCCCCACCCTGTGTGAGTTTCCTGCCTCGGACTCCTAGTGCATTTTGTCTGCCTGTTCTGTAATTAACCATTTTCTCCCTTAAAGTAGAAATATTTCTGTGTACTCTCCTTTCCCCTAGTTAGGCCATAAGCTTTCAGGGCTGGGGAGCTATCTTCCCATGTTTATAGCCCTAGAAGTTTCTCGCAGAGCAACATACACGTGAAAACCAAACGCATCCCAGAACAGCGCCTTCTCTCATCTGGGTTTTGAAGTTGAGGTTCTGAGGAAAATGAAGAGAAGACAGGCCACTCACAGGAGATGGGTGCGTGCCCAGACGCCTCCACGCGCCCACTGGCCCAGGTAAGCCCAAAATGTGGCAAACATCACAGCCTTCAGAAAAGGGCGTCTTCTTTGACTTAAGATTTGTTTTGTTTGGGGTTTCTCTGGCGGGGGGCGGGGGGGCGGGGGGCTTCCATGACGTAGTGGTAGAAATGATTCTGAGGAGAAGAAAGGAGCATTCTCTCAGGTGCCGCCACGAAGAGGGGCCAGGGCCTCTTGACCAGAGGCTGACCACATGAGCAGGCCCTGCCGCGCGGCTCCAGCAGACAGCGCGAGAGCCCAGCCCAGATCCGTGTCCTGCAGACACCTTGGCTGAGCATCGTTAGGGCCACAGCCCTGGCCTGGCGTGCAGGGAGGGGCTCCTTCTGCCCGCGGTGGGCAGTGGCCAGAGCAGAGGCCCCCCCCCCCCACGCCCCATATGTCCCGGTGGCCAAAATAGGTTGCAGAGGTGGTAGGGACAGGGCTTACCCCGACTTTACTTCTCTGGGCCTCAGGTTCCCCATTTGTAAAATGGGAGCAGAGAGCTTGCTCCATGGGCTCCAAAGGAACGAAATAAAGTACATGAAGTGCCTGGGGCATTTTGGCTGCTCAGGAAATACCAGTTCTCTCTCTCTCTCTCTCTCTCTCTCTCTCTCTCTCTCTCTCTCTCTCTCCCCTTCCCTCTCTTTCCTTTAGCTTTGCTTCAGAAAGGATTTCTGACCAAAGGAACCATAACCTGAGAAACCTGGAAAACAAACATTTAGATCCAAGGGAGTCCAACCTGTGAGTAAAGGTAAAGCCGAGAATTTTCCATCTCTTCCTCCCCTTTGTGATTCATTCACAGAGGTCAGCACTCAGGGAGGAATCGTTGCCCCTGGTGATGGTGAGGTCCAAGCACAGCTGCCCCCTTGTCTAACAATCGCAGATCTTTAGCTCCTAAGCCATCGGTCTGTCCTTCCTCCTTCCACTAATGATGAATCAGGCATTGGGGTTCCATGCTGGGCCCCTCCAGGGCTCTTCTGTCCTTGCAGCCCACTCTCCTCACCCCTCCCCCTCTCTCACCGGCACTCACCGAGGGGTCAGGGTGCTCACAGCTGGTGATGGCAGAGTTCATGGCAACTCGGGGTCTTCTCCTTTGGGTGCCCTCTCAGGTTAGAAAAGAACTGGAGCCTCTCCAGTAGAGAAAGATTAACTTCTCAAAGCCTGCTGAAATAACAAGAAAAAGAGAAAGACAGGCATCCCAGCTGGCTCTGGGGAGGGTGGGGCCTCCAAGCCCCGCCTGCTGATGGACACCAAGCCCCCCCACCCCACCTGACCCCCGCCCCCAGTTCTCTCCCTCTCTGGTCACTGCAGGGGACCAAGGTGCATTCTGTTATAGCCAGTGTTTCATACTTTGACAGGTTGGAGCAATTACGGAGAAGTTAATGATCCCTTGGACACAAGGAAACAAGTCAGGGTACAGCCCCTTGGGGTGTGGCAGGAGCACACTTCCCAGAGGCCAGGACCGGAGGTGAGGAGGTGAGTGAGGGTGAGGCTCTGGGCTGAAGCCAGAGACATTTCAGACATTTCTAAAGCTGATTCTAGTGACTGGCTGCGCTGGAATGAAAGCACTGCAAACATCGCCCTTTGGGCCTGGGCCCTGAGATGCATTAATGAAGTCATTAATGAGGAAAAGAGGATTAACGTTGAACTGGGAGCAGCTGCCAATGCTCTTTGGTGGGGCAAAGCTTCAAGTGAGAGCCGGAGAAGAAATGCCTTCAGTCCTTGGGTGAGTCTCTGTAACAGCCAGGAATGTCTAATAACCCGCCTCTGGGAAGAGAAATTCAGGAAGGTTCGTGTTGCTCTTATTCCGGACAGGGCGCTTGGAAGCTCTATGAAAAACTCTTGATGAAGCCCACTCTGTGAAGTACATAGCAAGCCACGTTCCAGTTACTCAGGATAGTGGAATGTTCTGGAATGGGCGGCACTGAGTCTCAAGATTCTGGAAACACATAGCGGTATGCACACAGACGTCAGTGGGAGTTGGTCCAAGAGCAAGCCCTGAAAAACACAACAGTAAGATTAGATGTATCATGAGGGAGGAGACAGACCCGATCTGGGCTGTGACAGAAAGGCAAAGGTCAGAAGAGAGTCAAAGGTCACAAAGTAGCCGGCCTTCACGGAACGCTTAACCACCGACACTACAATCTATCTGTTTTATATGATCATGTTTTATGTTCACAACAAAGTAGCATTCACATCCTTATTTCACGGATTGAGAAATTCAGGGCTTGGTGGGTTGAGTGATTTGCCCAAGGTTATAGCAAACACTGGAACTGAAATTCAAATCCAGACCATCAGGTTCCACAGCCCTCGGGGGTCAAGGAGATGCCAAATGGCGATGTGCAGGCCGTGCGGGTCTGAAGATGGGCAGGCTGAGGCTCAGGGAAGATCTTGGCCAAGGAGGAGGCCCCCCACCCTATCCCTGGATGAAAGCATTGATCCTCTACAAATGGCACCTAGGGGTCCCAAGTTCACCTCAGAAGTGAAGGTGAGACTGAGCGTCAGGAGGGCATGGCCCTGCGTCCGTTGGGTTCCCCTGAGCACACTAAATGGGCAGTTCCCTGAGCTGGACAGTAGTGCGGTGAGGACAGAGAGCAGGTACCAAGGTGCACATGGAGCGGCCCAGGCTTTGTCACCATAGGAAGCCTGGCTGGTGTGGGTCGGAGGGGAGCTGCCTCCACTGCCCACCACAGCCCCACCCTCGCGACCTGCGGGCACGGGCAGAGTTGGGTTCACACTGCACATCTCTTCTCCATGTTACACCTTCGGGGCAACATGGAAGAAGGGGCTTTACAGAGACTCTGCCCTTCCTGCACTGCAGGTCCTGCCCTCCCCGCCGCTTGTCTAGGCACACAATTCAACTCCGTGTGAGGTAAATGGTGTGGGTTAGCGGCCCACTGGAGGCAAAGCAGAAAGATGGTCCCCTGTTATCCACTTAGTTTGATTGCCTGTATACTGTGTTCCAGAGCTTCCTCCATTCTTCATCTTCAAGTCCTCGCTCTCTTCAGGGCCTGGCACATGGTTCTTTGTACAAGTCCTTTCTGGATCCACCCTTTGGCTTGTGGTCACTGCTACTGCCCAGGGAGTCCCCACCTCCCTCAGCTGCTCAGATGAGGAGCTAAGCTTTCCTTCCCTCAGAAGTCACTGCTGCAGGCTTTGCTCCCTCCACTCATTGGTCTGGCCTGCCTCCTGCCAACATCTCTCATCTGAAAGCCACTGTGGTACCCCACAGCTCTCCCACAGCTTCAGCTGCCCAGCTGGTGGCCTCGACTTCCCTCCCCAGCTGGAATCATCCTTGATTTACAACTTCACGGTCTAAATAATCCCCATACACACAGCAGCTTGGGTTCACCGCACCCCCCAGCACATTCACAGGTGATTATTTATGGCCCTGTGCTACGGAATGAGTTATGGAAATCTAGTTCTACTAATTAGCAATGAGACGAATTTGTTTTAAGAATATGGATTCTCGCCAAAACTGGTTTGGCTCAGTGGATAGAGCGTCAGCCTGCGGACTGAAGGGTCCCGGGTTCGATTCCGGTCAAGAGCATGTACCTTGGTTGCGGGCACATCCCCAGTAGGAGGTGTGCAGGAGGCAGCTGATCGATGTTTCTCTCTCATCAATGTTTCTAACTCTCTATCCCTCTTCCTTCCTCTCTGTAAAAAATCAATAAAATATATTAAAAAAAAAAAAAAGAATATGGATTCTCTCTGGGAACTCATGATCTTTTCCCAAATACACAAAGGAGTTAAAACTCTTTCCCACTAAAGCTCCCAATTCCAAATTTGAGGCAGTTGCTCAGGTCCCAGGCACTTTGGGAGAAGAAAGGCACCGGGCCTCTGGGTTTACAATGCCTGATGGTTCCACTGGATGCACCATCTTTGCGTGTGAAGTAGGTTAAGCAGGAAGGCTCGACCTGGACCTTTGGGCACTGAGGTCAGATAAATTGGCAGTTGGCTATTGTAGGAGGGAACATGCTAAGAGACAGTCATGGGGCAAATCACACTTTACAAGAGCAAACGGGGCCAACAGGGTTTCTAAAGAGCAGGTCCAATTAAACTGAGGGTGCTGCTCTTGATATTGCCTTTCAGAATCCATTTAGCCTTCTCTCATTTTCCTCTTTCTTATTTTTTAAATATATTTTTATTGACTTCAGAGAGGAAGGGAGAAGGGAGAGAGATAGAAACATCAGTGATGAGAGCGAATCATTGACCGGCTGCCTCCTGCATGCCCTCCACTGGGGATTGAGCCTGCAACCCAGGCATGTGCCCTGGCCAGGAATCGAACTGTGATCTCCTGGTTTATAGGTTGATGCTCAACCACTGAGCCATACCAACCAGGCCTCTCATTTTCCTCTTGAAAACCATCCTGATCTACAGCTACCAGGCATATGCTTCCGGCAGAGTTTCCTCTGTCCTGTGGCTGCCCTGCATGGGGGTAAGGGCGCAGCTGGAGTGCTGCAAACCCCGGCCATGGCCTTGGGTTAGCGATGGGCATGGAGCCCAGCTAGAGCCATGAGATGCAAGGAGACTTCTGCTGGGACTTGGGAGCGAGGCATTCTTTTTCACTGACCTTGAACCTAAGAGGTTGCTGCTGGCAGCCACTCATGACTACCTAGGCAGGGGTGGGCAAACTTTTTGACTCGAGGGCCACAATGGGTTCTTAAACTGGACTGGAGGGCCGGAACAAAAGCATGGATGGAGTGTTTGTGTGAACTAATATAAATTCAAAGTAAAGGAGCGGAGGGGAGAGCAAGAGAACCGGATAGAACAGCCGGATCCGGCCCGCGGGCCATAGTTTGCCCACGGCTGATCTAGAGCCTGAGAAGGAAGCCAGCCTGGAGAACAGAGCTGAGAGGGAGAGAAGCTGGGTCCCAGTGGTGTTTGAATCCATATATCATGCCATCTGCCTTTGCTAGTAAATGCTCTTTTGGGCTTAACCCAATTTGATTTGGGTTTTCTATCATTTGCAACCAAAATATACCAATCCACAAACCTACACATTTATCTCCAATCCCAGACCAGTTCTTTTTCTAGAATGACTTACATAGTGTTTGCTGATTTTTTTTACCCTTCACTAACAATGACTGTTAAATTCCAAAAGCATTTGAATAACTTAAATATCAATTCTAATGCTAATGACCTTAACCTAATTTTCCATGATATATAGACTTGTCTAAAATGTGGCAAAAACCATCCAAGAGAGGCCCTGGGAATCGATTTAAAGGCCACTTGTTCCTAAGAGGCTTCACTCAAATGAATACCTGATTTCATATCTGGAGAGGCGAGAAACCAACATTAGCCACAGAGGGCGGGCTTTTCTACTTCTTTATTGAGCCCTGACCTATTTCATCACAAATTGGAGTTGTAGGATTGTAGTTTGGTTCTGCAAAATTATTTACTTCCAATTTTCATATGTGCAGCTTCAGAAAGCTGCCTCAAGTGGACTGTGGCTCTTGACTAATGACTTCCCGGCCTAAATAAACTCCACATTCACGCTTAATTGAATTTCAGTTGATAAAACAGAGGCTGGCCAGCTCATGGACTCAACCTGGCCCACTGCCTGTTTGTGTGAATAGAGTTTTATGGGAACAGACCCACGCCCACTGGTCCACGTGGTCTCCAGAGCTGCTTTTGTGTCACCGGTTGAAGAGCTGTGACAGGCCCACAAAGCCTAAAATAATTGATTACCGGCCTTTTTTAGAATGCCAGTCCGAAAACTCATGCTTAAGAAAAACATATAATTTTTCATTTCACAACGTAAGTATGATTTTAAATAAAAACAAAGTATAACTAAATCCTTTTTTTTTTTTTTTTACCCAAGTTTCTCCTCTCCATTTGCTACCAGTCTGTGCCTTTCTCTTACAGAGCTCCCTCCACATAGTACAAGTCTCTGTTGGGGTTCGGGCTGGCATGCACAGGCATGCCTCTGGGGCTGCTTAACGGGAATTTGCCATTGATAATCTTGTTTCTCTGCTCTTGTGTAACCAACTGCTTCTGCTAACCCTTCAGCTTGTCTCTGAGTCTTGGTGCCCAAGCCCTTCTGTGGGTCAAGCAGGGACCAAGGAAGAATGTACAGGGGTGGTGCCAGGAGCCAGGGTTGGGTACCTGGGTGGGATGAAACTGACCTGAGGGCTGTGGAGGAGGGCGGAACCAAGACCTAAAACCGGGGTATGGAGAGTAGGGTTGAAAACCACTTCTCTACCACAATCAGGCAGATTCCAAATTTGGAAAACAAGTTGCCATAATTTCACAGCTGCTCTAAGCGTGGTGGCCTGCAGCCAGCTGGGTGTCTTGGAGATTCTGGCTCTTCCTCATAGCACTCAGTGGAGGGTGGCGCTTCAGCAGGCGGACCCTCCCAGCTCCTGCGTGTCCTCCTCACGGCAGTGTGGGCACTGGCTCCTCTTCGGGAATCGGCCGAGAGGTGTGGGAGCCTGGGCCGGAGACCTTTTAGATCTGGGCTATAGACTGAATGTTCGTGTCCCCCAGGATTCATATGGTAAATCCTAAAGCCCAATGTGATGGTATTTGGAGGTGGGGCCTTGGGGAGTAATAAAGGTGGAGCCCTCATAATGGAATGAATGCCCTTATCAAATAGACCCCACAGAGCTCCCTTGCCCTTTCTGCCATGTGAGGACACGGCAAAAAGACGGCTGTCTACGAACCAGGAAGCAGGTCCTCGCCAGTCACTGCCACCCAGCCTATGGCTTTTTTAAATTAACAGCCCAAACAGACTGGGGCAATCTGGCATGTGCGGAATTCCCTTGTGATTGGCTTTTTAAGAAGAGAATGGTGGTTTTGGCCTCTGGTTTTTCCTTTGCTCCATGCCTCTCAGGAGGAGTTTGACCTAAATACTTTTGGCAAGCAGTGTCCGTCTTCTCTCCAGGCGCTCGGGGAGGGTGAGTAGCTCTGCGGCTTGTGCGACACATTGGAGATGCTTCCCCTGAGGAGCACACAGGGGGCCCTCGGCTGCCCAACTCTGCCCATCACTCACGTGCCTCAGTCATGTGCTGAATGCCAGCCTGGCAAGATGTTCAAGCCAAACTCAGGGCCCATTCATGTCACCATCCCTTCCTCTCCTCCACCCACCCCCATTTCCTTTTTTCTTAAATAGGTTTTTATTGATTTCAGAGAGGGCAAGGGGAGGGAGAGAAACATCAATGATGAGAGCGAATCATGGATCAGCTTCCTCCTGCACAGCCCCTACCACGTATCCAGCCTGCAACCAGGGCATGTGCCTTGGGGAATCGCACTGTAGCCTCTGGGTTCATGGGTGGATGTTCAACCACCGAGCCACGCTGGGTGGGCCTTCCCCCTTTTTGTGCCTCTACCTTCTTGCAGAAAATTTTCTTACTAGGAAGTAGAATTTTAGATTTGGAGAGCTGGAAGGAACTACAGAAGAAACTAATGTCCAGAGACGAAGGGAACCTGTTGGTTCATACACCTCATCTCAGTGAATGACACCATCACCCCCGAACACTCAAGCCAGAGCTTGGTCCACCATACGCAATTCTTCCCAAGTCCTGCTCACATTGCCTCCTAAGATATCACATACATGTCCAATTTTCCCATGGTGACAAATATGATAACTTCATCTAAGCCACCTTCTTTGCTTCTCTTGTAATTCGACATCAGCTTCCTTATGAATTTATGCACAGCAGTCTGGATAAACTTTTTTTTAAACAAATATGAGATAATTTGTCGGTTACAACTTACTACTTTACAACCTAATAGTTTAGGTTACAACCTGTTCATTTACAGTGCTACCAAAGTTCAAAGGTTAAAGGGAAATGGCTCTTTTCTTTGTAATATATTTTTGTTGATTTCAGAGAGGAAGGGAAAGGGAGAGAGAGATAGAAACATCAATGATGAGAGAGAATCATTGATCGGCTGTTTCCTGAATGCCCCACACTAGGGATCTGTGCCACGCCAGCACGGCCAAGGGTGAACCTGAGAGGGGGTGGTGAAGGATTGAGAAAAGACAGACAAGAGAATGAAAGCTGGGTCTTGGTGGGACACTGCCCTCTCTCGTGGAGAGAGAGAGACACTGACTACAAGCCATGTCTTTATTTTATACCCAGATGCCACGAGGCAAAGTAAGGGTGTGGTCAAGATGTTTACAACATTCTCATGGGTTTCGATCCTACTCAATTACATGCACCTGATCAAGCTTTGTTTACTTGCAGCCTATATCACTTAGACACCTGGGGCCACATGTTCGGACCATAAGTTCAAGCTTACAACTATAGCTGTTGACTATAATTGTACTGGGAAGGCTCTGCCCTCCAAGCTGGGATTTGCACGTGGCCATGAGAGGACTGTGCCTTCTTATTAGTCCAAGGCTTGAACCTGTCCAAATACTGTAGCGGCTCTCCACAGGGATCGAGCCCACAACCCAGGCATTTGGCCTGACCCGGAATCAAACCATGACCTCTTGGTTCATAGGTTGACACTCAACCACTGAGCCATGCTGGCTGCACAATAACTCTTTTTTTTTTTTTTTACTTTTTCTCATAAATGTAAATTTTTCAGTACTCAATACAATGAAATATCCTTATAAGACTATAATACACTACTCTGTTTTGTATTGAAATTCTTTTTGTTGTTGTTGTTAATCCTCACCCGAGAATATTAAAATAAATATACCCGAGGATATATTTATTTTAATTTTTTTTTTAGAGAGAGAGTAGAAGGGAGAGGAAGGGAGAGAGAGAGAGAGAGAGAGAGAGAGAGAGAGAGAGAGAAAGAGAGAAACATCTATATGAGAGAGACACCGATTGGTTGCTTTCCATAAGTGCCCTGACAGGGATGGGGGATTGAACCTGCAACCCAGGTACATACTCTTAACGGGAATTGAACCCGTGACCCTTTGATGTGAGAGGCTGACACTCCAACCACAGAGCCACACCAGCTAGGGCTGGATAAACCCTTAAAACATAAATCTAGTTATGTCATTCCCCTTTTTAAAACTTGCCTCACTCACCTGCACCTTGAGGAGACAGTAAAACCAGTCCTTTGCAAGGCCTACGACGACCTTCATCACTGACTCTTCGGAGTCCCATTGCTCACCACTCCCATCACTCAGGGCCTGGCACACACAGGAGGCCTTCCAAGAATAGGAGCTGGACTTAATCAGATTAATTTGTGACTCTGAACTCTTGGGCCAGGTCTTCATCCAAAAAGAGATGGACTTCAAACCCCCCATCCTCTGTCCAAGACTCTGGCTATAAACAACAGGTGTCTGGAAGCAGGGGCGGGTCTGATTTCCTCTGGGAGCCCAGGATGGCAGACCCCAAGGCCGGGGACGCCGCAGGGGGAGGCACAGGGCTGGCTTTTCTCTGAAACTTTAGAAATGCCATCTCCATTTCAGAGGGCGGCACAATCCCTTAGAAAGGGACATAACTTAGCTGAGGTCTTTGGCCTCCATGTGCCCGGGCTTTTGCTTTCATTCATGCCTGCGAGGCCAACAGCGCAGGACCTGGCTGCCGCTGAGAAGATAGTGTGTGCACCACACTGAGGAAGGCCACTTCCTCCTCGCCTTCTCCAGCCCCCGGCTCCCCGCCCGCACCAGGGTCAGGAAGGCCCTCATCCTCTCTACCTGGCTCTCCTGGCTGGGACTCTCCCCTCATGACTCCCAGACATCAATGTTGACCCAGACACAGACAGTGTCAATGACTCAGATTCCAGGCTGAACTGAAGCCAACCACTGACTCAGAGCCAGCCACTGAGCTCCACCTCACTGGCGGTGTAGGGTCGACCTTGACCTCACTGACGTTTACTTGGAGAATGCACAGGCTTTGGAATTGTCTGCTGATGTGGAATCAACGCCCCCCCCCCCCCCCGCCCAGCTTTGTGGGGGGCAGCCACAGCAAGTGTCACTGGAAGAGCCTGTGACTGGCGCCCCAGCCGAGCCCAGCACCTCCCGGGTAGTGACGAGTTCATCTCAACGCTTGTGTAAAACGAGGCAGAGTCTCCACTGGCTGTGATCGTTATCTGCTTACACAACTTTCTAAGAAGATTCTGAGCTTCCGCACAAGCCTGCAGTGCCATGCGAGGCGTGTGAATAATTGCAAAGGGCCAGTGAGCCACAGGATGTACCGGCTGAGGATGAACACAGTGGAGACCATTGTCCACAGACGGAGGAGGCCCATCAAGGTTCATTTCAAAGGAAAAAAAAGAAAAAAATAGTTTGTGACAGTTTCCAGGAGGAGGCGGCACAGCCGGCCACGCAGGGCAGGGCCACACAAGGAAGCACGGGGTCAGCCAGGAGGAAGGAGTGAGGGGAAAGCCCACACAAAAGCTTTCATTGTGCTGTCTGCAGGGAGGATGGTGAGGCAGGGTAAGTGGCTGGACAGGTTCAGCATTGGCTGGCTTGAAGAATTCTGGGGGGCTCTGGGGCACAGGGGCTGTCCTGATTTGTCTGGTGTCTGGCCCTGGGACGATTGGGGCAGGGAGCTACTGGTTTGGCCAGATTGGGGAGTGTGAGGGGTGTGAGGGGAGGGCTCTGGATGGGTTGGTTTGCATATGAAAGCAATGCTCACAGGGGAGTCCTTTGCTACCTCTGCTGCCCTGGGAGTGGCAGTTTTCCCCTGGTCCTGGAGCCCCAAATGCCAGAGCATCAAGAATACAGAAAATAAGAGCATCGGCCCACGGACTGAAGGGTCCCAGGTTCGATTCCTGTCAAGGGTTCCCAGCGTGGTCGTTGGTCTGGGACTATGTTCCAAGCTAATTACTGGAGGATTCATGACAGTTCTGAGTGTGGGGACAGCCACCGTTTAAAGCTCTGCTGCATTCGAACAACTGACTTAGGGCTCAGGAGAGGATGGGGTCCGGACTTCCCTGGGGGAGGGATGGCTAGGAAAGCATGTGGCTGCCACTTCTGAGACAGGAGGGAAGAGAGACCTGAGCTGCAGCTCTGTCAGGAGGCTCTTACTGCAGAGAGCCGGCCTGGGTCCGGGCTTAATCCCACACTTCTGCTTGTGACTTGATCACCGAATGCAAGACAATTACTTCCAATTCCCAAGGCTTCTGAGGCTCCACATCCACTCACAGAGTGTGTGACTTGAGCCTGAAATTTAACATGCCTGCCCCAAACACCTGCAGCTGAGCCTAGGATTATGATGCCTTTAGATTTCCATCTGGCCTTTTGATTTCTAAGTGGGCCACCATTTCAAGTTCATCCTTCTCCCCCACCGCCCACTCCCACCCTCCAAACCCACGCGCCCAGCACTCACCCAAGGCCCTCTGGCCGGTGCCCTCACTTTACCAGACTATCTTAGAAGAATTATGTTCAGCTGGTGGCCCAAGGCTCTCAGAACCCACCTTAGGAGTTCTGAGCCTACCCCACCATTCTTAGCATGTTGATCCAGTGAGAGGAAGTTGCTCAGAAAGCTCTCGAGTACACCCCCTGCAGATGTCTCAGGACGTCAGACACAGGGCAGATAAAGGTCCAGACCCTATAGGTTTCACGATCCTGGGAAACAAAACCAAAACCCAGATAAGAGATTAGCAGGAGGAGGGTGTATGAACTGGTGCTGTGTGTCCATCACTGTTTCCTGGCATAGAGTTAGGGGAGTTGCTCCCCCCACCACCCCTTATTCAGGCCTGGCCAGTGGAAAATCAAACATCTGTCTTCCAAGTTGGGGACAGTGGGGCCTGCACAGAGGGACTTCACGGAGATCACGGGATGGTCTGGAATAGAGTAGACCCTTCCTGGGGTTTTCTGCCCAGAAATAGGTTTTCTGCAGTCCTGGAGGGTCGTTCTTTTTGGCACTCGCTCTCTTAGCTCCCACGACGCTCTGAGCCACTCTAAAGCAGTGGTTGGCAGACTGTGGCTCGCGAGCCGCGGTTTGCCACTCTGTTGACTAATGAGTTTGCCGACCACTGCTCTAAAGAACCCAGTGGCCAGGCTGTGGCCCTGCCCGCTTGGCTCCTACAACTTCAACAGGCTCAGGCCACTCTCTGGCTCCGGGGTTACGATCCGGTTACGTTTTGAGTGGGATGTCAGCTCACAGGCAGCACAGCACTGGCCTGCCCTTGGGAGTCAGTACTGCATGCAGCCTGGAGTCCCCTAGGGTGAGCAGGCAGCGGCCACGCATTGTGTGACCCTCAAGGTAAGAGAGCCCCACCAGGGGCTTTGCTTCTCAGCTCTCTCACATTCTGGGGCCCAGGAAGTCCTGAGTCCTCCGAGGGTGGCTTCCGCCTGCAGTGTGAGCCTCCATCACCAGCAGTGCCCTGCCTTCTCCAATGTGAGCTTCCACAGGAGAGGGTGCCAAGGAGCCATTCTGGGTGAGTGCCCCAGGCCTGTGAGGCTGGAAGCCTGGAAGGCTGGGTGCACCTAGCACACACTGGCCCTGAGGGTGGATGGGCCCAGGGGAGGCAGGGAACCAAGCCCCCGGCACCTTCGGAGGAGCTCTTGCTCACCTCCTGACTCAGATGTTTGCAGAGGTGCTGCGGGCATGAGAGGGAGACACCAGGGCTGGGGGAGGCCTGGTGAAACAGCTGCAAGCAGTGAGTTCCATCCGAGAGCTTCCCGAGCGTTCCCCCCCACCACACTCCCCCCCCCCGCCCCGCCCCAGGCTGCCTAATCTTACCACTCAGGTCAAGCCAGATCGCTGTGGTGAGTAGCACAGGAAGGCTAATACCCAGGCTTGGGCTCCCAGCCAGTGTTCCCTGGACTGACCCAGGTAATCCCTTCCCTGTTACCCCGAGCGGGGAGGGCTTCCTTTGCTTTATCGCCTTGCAGCCTGCCAGCTGGTGTGATAGTGACACCCAGTGGAGACATAGACCACAGCTCTCTTCTCCCTAGAGAGAAATTGTCCTGCCCTCTGCTGCACGGGAGAGTCCGGCTAGACCCCATCTTCCCAGGACTGGGCTTTGAGTCCTGTCCATGGTACTGACGCCCGAGGCCCGGAGACAGACCAGCTGGACGAGGGGGATGGAAGGGCCTGAGAGCTGCTGCTTCAGGAGCCGCCCGGCCACAGCTCGCACAGCTGCCAATCACACGGGATTTACTAACTCTCTGTATCTTGTTTCTTTTTCTTTTTTTTAAATATATATTTTATTGATTTTTTACAGAGAGGAAGGAAGAGGGATAGAGAGTTAGAAACATCGATGAGAGAGAAACATCGATCAGCTGCCTCTTGCACACCCCCTACTGGAGAAGTGCCTGCAACCAAGTTACGTGCCCTTGACAGGAATCGAACCTGGGACCTTTCAGTCCACAGGCTGACGCTCTATCCACTGAGCCAAACCGGTTTTGGCTGTATCTTGTTTCTTAAGGGAAGTAAACTTAGGAAGAGAATGTCATAAGAAGGCGAATTCACGGCAAGGACTCCTGAGGAACTGGATGACTCCCTGTCCCTATAAATCGTTAGAAAGAAGACGGGCTGCTGCCATTGGATAGCAATTGGGGACAGCGTGACCCTGAGGACCACTCACCCTATTTGCAGGGTCCAGGGCCCAAGTACCAACAGAGGCCTACATCCTGTGTCTTCTTACTGAAAAGTTACAAATCAAGCTAACGAACTGAATGCACGCATCTTACCGTCCTGCCCTGAGGAGTGCACCCACGTAAGCACCCGGTAGCCGCAGGTTTCCATTCAGAACTCTCTGACGCCCTTGGCTCAGCCTGACCCCTGCTTTCCTCACTCCTGGCTCCGTCCCACATCGGGAGAGCCCTGCAAGTGGACACTTACCCGCACTTCCAAGCTGCCCACCCTGCCCCATGAGCAACCCCCCTGGGCCACTCCTAGGCTGGGCCTGGGCCGCACACCTGGGGAAGAGGCCTGCACCTGTTCTGCAGGTGGCCTTTTGGGCAGGAAGGCCAGGATCTTGGAATGACTGTGTGGTCCGGAAGGGGGGTTGTAGATCCACACTGGCATGCCTTCTTGGCCCCACAGACTATTTGCCCCATGGGGAGAGGGCATACTAAGAGGAGGGGCAAGTGGGCCCCTCCAGCCAGGCCTACGGGTGCTCAAGGGCAGGGCAGCTCAGCCACTCACTCTCTTCTCTACCAGCAAGTGATCAGCCGGTGAGACTTAGAAATGGTGCCCTCTGTTCTCCTGTCTAAGTCTTCCCTCTCATCCTGGTCTCCACTGCTCCATCGTCAGACCCCACCAGGAGACAGAGGGCATAATCTTATTAGACCATTTACAGGTGGAGATGGACTAGAAGGCAACCACCATGGATATGTAGTCACCCCAGAGTAGGAATAGCGGACGAGGAGAGGGAAGAGGTACTGGAACCCAGGAGGAAAGAGTCCTGTCGAGAAGGATGATTTGAGAAATACAGGGACCTTTGTTTGAAGGATACAACCAATCAAGGAGCCTCACAGGTGGGGAGCCAGGTGAGTAAGGTCATGGCCCACTCTTTATCCTCCCTCTAATTTCCTACTGGTGCTCTCCATGGGCCAAACTCAACCAAAGCCAGGGGCATAGGCTATTGATGTGGCTCAATTAAGTCTCCCAGGACTTACCATGGGATGAAGAAAGTTGAAAGGTGGATATGGAAAGACAGGAAATACCTGGGACAGACACTAAGTAATGACTCGGATAAAAGTGATCAGTAACAGAAGATGAAAGGTGGGCATTTGTGAACAGTTCGCTCCCATGATCCATTAAAACTGAAGTCTTGATAAGAATGTGCATGTTCAGTCCTGTGCTATGTGGTGATTGGAAAGGACTGGCATGCAGCTCACCCAGACAATGCTGCACCAGTGTCCCAGCTCCAAAGGGTCCAGAGTGTGCCAGCTAAGCGACAGACTGAGATTAGACCCCAGGTCCACCGCCCAGCCATGGCTTCTCCTACATCCCGGCCCAGCGCTTACAAATGAAATCTACAAACAAGAGAGGGAGGGAGAACTGGCTGGGGAAATGGAGCCAGGCTTTATGCATGTTGGGTGTGAAGGAACACTGGACATCTGCGTGGAAGTAGCCAGCCAGCAGCTGGACATGCTGGACTCCGGCCCAGAGAAAAGAACTGCTGACCTGCTCCCTGTGCTTGAGCGCCGGACCCAGGTGGGAGAGGTCTGCACCTCCTCTCCACAGAAGCTGGCTTAGTAACCAGATGTCCACACAAAGGCCGGCCAGCATGCCACCATTGCCTCCATTTCCTTATCAACTTTCTTCCTTTTCCACCCACTAGCTCAACTCCCTGACCACAGCCTCACAGACCCTATGCCTTTCTTCTCCCATCAGCCCATTTCAAGACTACTGCCCTTGCCTTAGTTCATCTAAAACCTAACGACGAGCGGTATATGCCTACAAGGACCAGATTCAAAATGAAACATCAGATGGACCACACTAAAACAAAAATTAGAAGACAATTAAAGGCATGATGCAAACCGGCTGCGATGTTGGATACTAAAATGGAAACCCTCCACGGTTTCTCCTGAAATGTCATCTGTTCAGAGAGCGAGAAGTGCGTTTTCCTGAGTCTCTGGTAGGGAGCTGCCCTCCCTGTCTGTGGCTTCGCTCAGCCCCATCAGCAGACGGCGCGAGGCTCACCTTGAGCAGCCTTGATCTGAATGGGGATGTGCCAGGTTTCTTGTCACTCCTGGCAGGCTTCCTAATTAACTTGCTGATGCTGTCCCTGCTTTGGAGTGCAGTGCTGCCTGCACTATTTTTAGGGGCTTGCACTAGGAACCCACCTGTCCCTCAGCCGGTCTGTCTCCATGTGTGACTTGAATGTTGGCACCATGGATCGCCCAGGAAAGGAAGACTTCACCAAGAGACTCTCACCTCACTACTTTAGGGCGCTTTGGTGCCACATCCTCTTGCCACCTCCTTTGCCCAGAGTTTCCAGATCAGCTCTTAGCCTTCACAAATCCACCAACCAATATCATGGCCCTAAGAAGCCAACCTAGGCGAAGACGTGGGAGATTGGCCTAAAGACACTAGAAGCCAGATAAGCCAATGAGGCCTTGGAGCCCCGCAGGCAAGAGGACTATGTGACACTCAGCAATAGTGAATTACAAAACAAATCCCAGCGTGGACCAATAGTCCAGTCCTATTCCGTAGTCATTCATACACAGTATCCTAGTCCTCCTGGCCAATCATCTGGCAAATGGGTGCCACCATCACAAAGGTAACTGAGTGGGAATATATTAGAGCAGAAAAGAATTTTCAAAATCACTTAATTCAACCCTTCATTTGATAGACGAGGACCTTGCGATCCAGAAAAGTAAAATGACTTGTAACTTACTCAGCATCACACAGGAGGTCAGAGGCTAAATGAACTGGGATTGAGATTTTCTAACACCCAGTTTATCACATGTCAACAATACGTATTATGACCACTGGATACATGAAGTGTAAGTCCCGATTGACAGTCAAGAAATTCATCCTTATCTGTGACGAGGAGGAAATCATTATGTTTTAGGAGAGGTTCCCCAAGGCCGAAAAGAGTGCCTTCTACTGACACAGGAGCCATCTTCACAGACTCATTTATAATTACAAGGGAAGATTCAGTTTGGTGTTTTCCATCTTCTTTAGTTCAAGAACCTCACATTTAGACCAGAGAAGAGAGGCTGAGGGTGCAACACAGATAGGAGGTTTCAATGATCACCACTGATACATAAGATTAAAAATAGGAGAGTGGACACATAGATGTTAAAATGAGTGCAATTTTCAAAGGAGAGGAAGAATCTCATATTTTATTTATTTGTAATTTTTATTTATTGATTTGAGAGAGACAGACATTGATTTGTTGTTCCACTTGTTTATGTATTCATTGGTTGATTCTTGTATGTGCCCAGACCAGGGATTGAACCCACAACCTTGGCATATCGGGACAACACTCTAACCTGCTGAGCTACCCAGCCAGGGCCAAGAATCTTGTATTTTAAAGAAATTAGTCTCCACGGACTATTTCCATTTCTTCACTTCCCATTCATTTCTTAACCCACTGTAATCCACTTCTACCTTCCCTCTGGAAAAGGCCACCAATGACCTCCAAATTCCCAAATCTACCCATTGTGCTCAGTCTTCATCCTAACGGGCCTCCACAGCATTTGGCATAACTGACCATGACACTCTCTTCTCTCTTAGCTTCCACGAAACCATTTTTTTTTCTGGTTCTTCTTTCCTATTTTCTCTCAGTCTCACTGTTTTGGTGTTCTCTCCCCTGCACCCCGACTCCTCCCTAAATGACTTCAGTTCCATACTACCCACATACTGACAACTCCTAAATGGGTATCTCTGTGTGTGACTTGAATGTTGGCACCATGAACTCTAGTATTTTTTTATTTGTTTTGTGTGTGTATATTTTTTCACTATAGATCAGATTCCACAAACTCATACTTCTCTTCCTCCTGAACCAACATGTACACAGCCACCCAAATCAAAGACCTATCATCTCTGTCCTCTTATGGGGGAGGATTAATTCCTATTTGTCTCTTTATTCTCATTATCTTTATTTAGACTCACGCACACATTCTTAGCTTTTGTTTTTGATTGTGGTAAAATATATACCACATCACATTTACCATCTTATCCCTTTTTGAGTGTACAGTTTAGTGGCATTAAGTAGATTCACTTTGTGCTATCCATTTCCAGGACTAGCCTGTCATCCCAAACTGAAGCTCTATACCCATTAAACAGAAGGTCCTCATTCTCCCCTCCATCCCAGCCCCTGGTAACACCTATTCTGCTTAGTTTCTCTAAGAAATTGGTTATTGATGCCAGTCTCCTCTTTACCGTGACTTCTTAGGTGGTCAGGAGCACATCTTTCACCCTTGGCACTGTAGCTGGTGGGTACCCAATAAATGTATATTCAAGGAATAAATAAAATAGTCACCCATCTACAACGGGGTTAAAATTCAGCCTTGTCTGATATAAAAGGACACATTAGGTGTTCCCTAAAAGGCTTCTTAGATACAGGATTCTGAAATATACTTTAGGTGCCCTGCCACATACTATAGGGGACGTCTCAGAATGAAAAGCTGTCATCCCAACATCTGGCTATGATTAGTAGCTCTTTAAGTGTCAAATGTAATCAGGGTAATTACTCAAAGCTGTCATCTTGATAATCTGAGGCAATGAAACCCAAAGCAGGGCCTTTCCCCCAGGAGGGCTGGGAGCAGAATTCAAACCTGGAAGCACTTGAACTGAAGATCTTCTCTAAGGGAAATGGTGATGCCACTCCCGGGAGGAGTGACGTGCAGAGTGCGATGTGGCCTGTGGGAGTTCCCGAGGGCTCTTTAACACTGAAGAAATCCATGTGGCCAAAGCAGCTTCTTCCCATATCCCAGTCACCAGCCTAAAGCTGTATTTAAGGAGGAGACACTATTTTGCAGTAAATTATTATGGAATCATTCTTTGTATTTGTATTGTGCTGTAGTTTTCAAAGCACTCTCATTTATAGTATCTCACTTGAGCTTCACGGCCACGTGAGTACAAGGGTCTGGATATGGAGATGAGGAACCCAAGGCCGACAGTGGTATTGCAGTCTTTCCAAGGCCAGAGAGTAAGCAGGGCACTCTTCCCTGTTGCTCAGCGAGAGCCTGGGGAGCTTGTGATTATTTAAGGTTATTAATACATAAGTTGCAAGTATTTTCTGCCAATCAATTTCTTTGATCTAATTTTGTCTATGGTGTTTTGTTTTTAAATTTAGGTTTATTACACTGATCAATATTTTTCCTGTTGGGTCTGTATTTTGTGTTTTGCTTACAAATGCTTTCCTTATCCCAAGGTCATTCACATGTTCTTCTGCCTTTCTGATATGACTGTATATTCCCTGCTGGGCTGTTTAATGGGCATCTCATACCCGAAGATGAGGTCCAGCAAAGAAGGGCTCATGTCTGTTTTATTCTCAACTGCATCCCTAAAGCAAATCACAGTCTAATAACACTGTGCTCAATAAATGTTTAGAATAAACAAACAAACAACCCCACGATGATGTGGGTGTTATTAACAAGAACATAGAGATATCCCTTAGAGAAAACCAATATATAGAATTTGACTTTTGTGAATTTCAGAAAAGAATTCTGTGTACATTCTATTAAATTTTACACTTAAAATTCCTGGCTATTGACAACTGCAGTAATCCTAAAATAACCATAAAACCTTGACTTTCAGAAGAAACTTCGGGGTCCATTGAGGGAGTCCCACCTTTTAGCTGGTGTGGCATTGCTCTGAATGGCTCTGTCCCTGACAGTAGGCTGTGTAGTTCGTGTGCACAAGTTCATGGGCACCAAGACCTCTCCGGGGGATGGAAGCATGGTTTAAGCGCACCCCCTACTGTTGGCCTCTGTGGCCCAAACCTCAAGGTGAGCAATTTGAAATCTTCACCCATCCAAAGCCTCAAGCCATGATTTTCAACCAGGTCTAGAAAAGCTCCAGGTCATCTCCACCTCTGTTCCTTTCTTTTGCTCTAAGACTGATGAGCATCTCTGAGCAACATCAGGTTATTCTCATTTCAAATATCTGCTAACCTCAACGAGGCCCTTGCTTCTTGCTTCCCGCTCCTTTAAAAAAAATTTTTTTTTTTAAATTGGTTTCAGAGAGCTAGAGAGAGAAATATAAATGATGAGAGAGAATCATTGATTGGCTGCCTCCTGCACACCCCATATTGGGGATCAAGCCCACAACCTCAGCATGTGCCTGACCAGGAATCGAATCATGACCTCCTGGTTCATAGGTTGATGCTCAATCACTGAGCCCCGCCAGCTGGACCCTGCTTTTTTTACCCATCCTCCTATCTTCCTGCTGCATTCCCCAAAGTGGTAGGAACACCTTTTGTGTGTTCTCAAGCTCTAAATCTCGATTCTATCTCTGGCCCCCTCAGTAAACTGAGCTTATGGGTTCACTTAACATTTCTTGTCTTCACCTCAAAACTCTCTCTTTCATTTGGAGGGAAAAGTATCCCTGTTCCTAACAAGTAAACCTCCACATGTGTTCTTGATTCTGTTGAATTTGGCTTCTCATTTAAATTTACTTTTTCACCAAATAGTTTTGTCTCCTTCGACTTCTAACAGGCTTATGACTTCCTTTGGGGGGAAAAGGCATCCTTGACTTTGCTTTGTCTTTCAAATTGTGCTGTCATTGTCCTTGTATCCAACTGGTTTTCAGTACATTATCTCTGATTCTTTTCATACCTAGTACTCTTCATTCTGCAACCTTCTGCAATTGGCTTCCAGCGCCAGCGCTGGATTAAAAGCAGTCCCTTGAGAATCATGACTGATCTCCTGACAATAAAATGTAATAGCACCCCGCCACCCACAGCTTCCTTCCTTCCTTGTTTCATTCATTCAAACCAAATGCCAAGTAGTGTGCGAGGCCCTGGATATATGTAGACAAAAAGAAACATCCCTTCGTCACTGAAGCACATATAAGGTACAAAGTGGGGCAGGACAACTCAGACCTGCCTGGGCTGAGAGGAAGCTCCAGGGAGCAGAGTGCCCGCGTGAGGGTAGGAGGGGGGTGCACATTTCAGGGTGAGAGGACAGAGAGGCCCAGTCACTGCAATAGAGAATATCATTCTCTCTGTTAGGGGAGAGGGCACTGCAGCCACACAGCAAACGTTACATTTCATGGTGAAAATTTTGGGGATGGGAGAGTTTTGACAGGGAAGTGACATGATCCACTTCAGAGGCTCTAAACCACAGGTGCTAGCTTGTCTGTTGACAATTCACCATGAGCCCCACTCCTTGCTCCCATCTCCCCTGCATCACAGCACAGATTCCTTCCAACTGGATCCCAGGTTAGATCCTGCTGATAAGAGGCACAGAGGTGACACTTGAAAGATGGGTGAGAAGCCATACGTGGAAAGGTGACAGCTCTGGGCAGGTGGCTGGCCATTGGCAAGTGTGGGGTTTTGATAGCTGCTCCCAGAGTCCTCGGAGTCACCACGTTGTGCTGCAAGGAGCTGACTCTGTGACTCCTGCACTCCCACATCTCCTCACCCTTCCAGTGGCTGTGAAAGCCCTGGTTTCCTGACGAAATGCCGACTAGCACAGAATACCATCTTGAATAATTCTTGTCCTGAAATGGACCTACATTGACACCTTCATTTCAGATCACTCATCTCTATGTGTCCCAAGGTTATCATTTCACTCATCTCCCCTATAAAGATGACTCCAAAACTATATTTCTACCTCTGGCCTTTCTCCTAAGTTCCACACCCAAATTTCCAACAATTTCCTGGACACTGCCACCCGGATGATCCACTGAAGCCTAAAACTCAACAAATCCGAAAATAAGAATCATCTTCTTTTTATTTTTTAATTTTAAAATATATTTTAGCCCTAATCAGTTTAGCTCAGTGGATAGAGCATTGGCCTGCGAACTGAAGGGTCCCAGGTTCGATTCCGGTCAAGGGCACATGCCTGGGTTGTGGGCTCAGTTCCCAGTAGGGGGCATGCAGGAGGTAGTCGATAAATCAATCTCTCTCATCATTGATGTTTCTCTCTCTCCCTCTCCCTTCCTCTCTGAAATCAATAAAAATATATCTTAAATATATTTTTTAAAATGTATTTCTATTGATTTCAGAGAGGAAGGGAGAGGGAGAGAGAGAAACATCAATGATGACAGAGAATATTGATTGGCTGCCTCCTACACATCCCTGACTGGGGATTGAGCCCGCAACCTGGGCACATGCCCCAACCTGGAATCAAGCCATGACCTCCTAGTTCATAGGTCAACAGTCAACTACTGAGCCACACGGGCTGGGTGAATCATCTTCCTTTTAAACCAGTTCATTTTCATGAGCCCGCATCTCTTTTAAGCACCATACAATTCTTTATTCCAGTTATCTGGCTCAAACCACATAATCTATATTTCACTCCCATTCAGGTAAAGTATTTCTTGAGAGGCTACTATGTGCCAGGCCCTTCGCTAAGTGCTGGGAGCACATTGGTTAATAAACAGAAGTGTTCCCTGCTCTCAAAGAGCTTACAGTCTAGTGGAGGAACTAGGAAAAACCTAAGAAAGTTCTAAAATTGTTTTCCTTAACCTTTAACTATATCCAAAACCTTTCAAAAATTCAAGACTGGAATCTTTCTTGAATTTGTTCCCCCTCCTCCCTTTCTCAATCCTCTTACCAGCCAACAACCTTCACATGGACTAGTTCTCTAGTTTAGGAGCCAGACTTTTATTATATCATGGACATTTTTTATGCATTGATAAAGCATATGTGCATGTACCATATTTTACAGAAACTTTAGGGGGTCATTGACGGCACTTCTGAGGCCAAATCTTAGATCCCTTGGGTTCTCTCATTAGCCCACAGAACTCCACCTCAGTGTTGTTCCGATCCTCACCACTTATGCCTCAACTGCATATTTATAAAGCACAATCCTATCATGTCTCTACTCCTTGACTGTTTCTGCTTATATTGAGTGTTATTTGCATTGAATTAGACTATCAAGTTAGCCGGTACCTTCTGGATTTTGTTCAGATAAAGAATAAAGACAAAGTAATTGTCTTAAAATATTTAAGGGCAGTTATGTAGGAGAGGAAACAGGATGCAGGATGTAACTGGCACTGAGATGTGAAAGAGAAACTTAGTCTCACGTTTCAAACATCTACTTGGGGCTGGGCCTTATGGCAGATGCTAAGATGATCCCTGCTCTCATGCTCTAAAAAAGTTTGGATAGTTGACTCTCAAACAAGACTGAATGTGAGTCTCATCAGTACAAAATGTCCAAGTAGCGGAAGCTTTGGATTAGCTGAGGCTTGGTGGGGGACAACCTGAGCAAAGAAAGACGTGGAGACTGCACAGAGCATGGGGAGGACTTGCACCTCAGTTTGGAGGGAACCTGGGGCTTGTGTAGCGGGCTTGTGAGAGAGAAGGCCTGCGGGTGAATGGGGTGCTGCTTTTGTTGGAAGTCCTTAAGGATTCTATTTCCCAACCATCCTTTGACTCACTTTATGATAAATACGTATCTCTTCATAGCTTTTCTTCCACACCCACTTAGCTAACATCAGGAGAAAGAGAAAACATCACGCTTATCTCAGCCCATATTTATAAATACAAGCAAGAAGGCTGACAAAGCACCTGAAATGTCGACTAGAACGGGAGTACGACCACAGTCATGAACACATGTGGTCGCGGACGGCTAACAATTAGCTCTATCTCTGCTGTAAATCTGTGACCAGGACAAAAACACAGCTTCTATGGGCCTTTTTGTCTGCTTTTGCATATTATGGAGACGGATAAAAGCCAAGGAATTCATGCTCCTTAAACAACAATAAAAAGGAGGCCTTCTGGACTGTATTCAAAATACCAGGCAGTTTATAAACATTATTTTAGTTTTGCAAACACTAAGGCTGAAAATAAGCCACAGATCCTTTATTTATCTTTAAATGCTTTTAATTCAGTTATTTATGAGCCTCAACGTTTTAAAATCACTCAGCCCCCCGCCCCCCCCCGACACAAATATTATTTAGCCTATTAATTTCTGTTGGTCTTATACACCTACTTCCTTCAACTATGGAAGGAGGTGCGATGACACAAACACCTGCCTATTACACTCAGTTTCCCTCGGATATTAATCACATGCAGAATATATTCTCCAGGATGGCCAATTCTTATTAGATGGCCCCTGAACATTTGGGCCAATGTTTATGCTCTTTCCCAATGTATTTGGGTTATCACCAACAGAAATACTTTATCCTTTAAAGGGATTTTTCTAACCATGTATCATTTCTTAAAATCAATTTGTTCAGAAACAAGTTTAGAAATGTATTTTCAAAGACAGCTCTTCCTGGGAGGAAACTGCCCAAGTGTCTGAAGGCTACGTCTGGGCTAAATGAACAATGTGTTTTAAGCACAAAGAATGAGGACTGATTTTTGTGACAAAATAAGTATTTGTTTTTTTCAAAAAGAGTTCATGCTAATGACCTCAGTCATCTTTCACTTGGATAGATCACTTGGGCAGAAATAGCTACCTCTGCTGATGGATCTGTCTCATGATTTTGTTGAAGGTATATAAGCTGTCTGACTTTTAAAAGTTTACATACCTTAAAGATAATACGGACCCTGAATAAATGATGTTGGTAAAGAATTTGATAGAAAACTCAAATAATGAGCAGTGTATGCCACATCTTCAAGTTCAGGGAAATGGTGCTGGACAGAACTGACTGTATACAGCTCTATATTGGTTATCATCGTAAAAACCAGGGGTGGAGCCCTAACTGGTTTGGCTCAGTGGATAGAGCGTTGTCCTGTGGACTGAGGGGTCCCGGGTTCAATTCCTGTCAAGGGCATGTACCTTGGTTGCGGGCACATCCCCAGTAGGAGGTGTGCAGGAGGCAGCTGATGGATGTTTCTAACTCTCTCTCTCCCTTCCTCTCTGTAAAAAATCAATTAAAAAACAGAAACAAAAACAAAAAAACAGGGGTGGGGAATGCCCAGCCTGAGAAATCATTTGGTCTGGCCCTGCCAAGGCATTAGGGGTAAATTAATTGTTTGACCAAATATAGCAGGCTAATTTTTAAGTTGATCATTTTTTATGGTCTCAAAATGAGGTTATAAATATCCAAATGGCCCTTGGCAGAAAAAAGGTTCCCCATTCCTGCAAACCTTGTGGAAATAGATTGTTGACATATATTACCTACTCGCAAAATACAATTCATATATAGTTAAAGATAGGCTATTTTTTCCTACTCTGCAATTTCTAAAATAGTTCTAATGCAATGTAGCCTAGAAAATGCAACCCTCCGACTTGTCACCCTCCCACCAAATGGCAATAAAAGGCAAGTAAAATGTGCCGTTAACATCCAGGCTAAAATTTTAACCCCTAAAATACTCTCCTGTATGATGAGCTTTCAGAAAACAAACTACTGACTGTAAATCAAAGAGCTTCATTGGAAAAAAGAATGTTAAAAAGAGAAACCACTTCAATGTAACCAAATGGGCAGATGCCATTCACACCAAGAAATATACAACATGGTGACTAGTGTTCATTGGCCAATAGCAAGAAGCTCCTTCTACCTATGGCCTGACAAACTATGCCCATTAGCTTATGAAGTCAGAGCTCAAATCAGGACTAGGGTGGCAGATTAAACCTACATACTTAGTTTCATTTCTCCCTATAGGTCTACTAATGTTAGAATAAAGAAGAAAAAACAACAATAGAGAGAACACGAGAGGAGATGACAGAAGAAAATGGTGACCTAGGAAGCAGAGGGCCAAGGGAACTCCCTTGGCTTGATGAGAAGCCTCAAGATAGCAGTGGGGAAAGCTGAGACTCAACCCGTTTTACACTACACACCCCTCACTGGCACACTAGCTGACTGTGCCAGGTACCCCTAGAACCAGGGTAGGGCTAAAATAAAGGTTAGCGAGATGTTTTGAGACGTTAGTTCCCAGGATTCATCCCCCAATTCCACACCATAGTGCAACCATACTTTATCCAAGGTGAGCAGATATTTGGAAACTTAATCTCTCGAGAGGAAAGAAGTCAAAACAGGAAATAAATAAATATATGCATAATGAATCCAGAAACCACCAATACAGCACTAGCAGTCAGACCCTTATCCATCTGACCAGCCCCAAAGAAAAGGACTAAAGACATTGACAGTAGGGGTTCCCCAACACGGAGCCCACCCAGATCTTCCAGCAGGGGTGTTCAAGCACAGCAAGCCTTCATGTTTCCAAAACTTCCTATCAGCTTTGTAGTCTTATTCATGAGTCAGGATCTGAGAAGTTTCTAATATGGAAGATAGCAATAAAAGCAAACAAATAGCTAAAACCAACTTGGAGAAACAAAAACAACACAAGGAGAAAAATAACTATAAACAATAAAGTTGAGATAAAACTTCCTAGAAAGGAGATCAAAAGACAGATGGAAAATGGGGGGTGAAAAGGGTGCTAAACAGAGGAATGTTCAGAAGGTCTGATATCTGGATAATGGGATTTTTAGAGAGGGAGAAGAAAGAAAATAATTGCAAAAAATTCACTAATGAAATAAGTCAAGAATTTCCCAGAACTAAAGGTCATGAGTCGCCAGATTTTAAGAGCTTACTGTGTGTCTGGCACAATAAATTAAAATAGACCCACACCAAGGAACATCACTAAAATTTCAGAGCATAAGACACAATTTCTGTAAGTTTTAGAGAGGGAGAAAAAAAGATTACATATAAAACATCAGAGTGGCTCTGGATGTGTGTGTGCATGTGTGTGTGTGTGTGTGTGTGTGTGTGTATTATCCTCACCTGAGGACATTTTCCCATTGATTTTTAGAGAGAGTGGGAAGGGGAGAGACAGAGAGAGAAACATCGAGGTGAGAGACACATCGATTGGTTGCCTCTCACACATGCCCTGACTGGGGCCGAGGATAGAGCCTGCAACTGAAGTAGTGCCCTTGACCGGAATCGAACCCAGCTATCCACTGAGCCAAACCAGCTAGAGCTGGCAGGTCCTATTTTTAACTTGGGTGGTAAACACACAGATTTGTATTGTTTTATTATTCTTTAAATGATGTTTATACATTTTATAAAGTCTTATGTATCGTTTGTTAAACATACATTCACAGCATAGCTTTGCAAGAATTTCCTTCCTTTTCAGACAAAGCAACATTTTTTTATTGCTATGCCTGTATCTAAAGAATATCCAACCACCACCCCCCAAAGCCTTGATTACAACTCACTGCTACCCGAATATTATATACTAGAGGCCTGGTGCACAGATTCATGCACCAGTGAGGTCCCTCGGCCTGGTCTGCGGGGATCGGGCTGAAACCAGCTCTCTGACATCTCCCAAGGGGTTCTGGTTTGCAAGAGGGTGCAGGCCAGGCCGGGGGGCAGGGGCGCGCACAGGTGCATGATTGGAGCCAGGGAGGGACCGCGGGAGGTTGGCCAGCTAGGGAGGGACCACAGGAGGGCTCCAGGACATGTCCACCCATCTTGACCAGTCCCAATCTGCTGGACCCCAGCAGCAAGCTAACCTACCAGAGCGTCTGCCCCCTGGTGGTCAGTGCATGTCATAGCGATTGGTTGAATGGTCGAATGAACGGTCAGACACTTAGCATATTAGACTTTTATTATATAGGATATGTTGACCCATCACTTTGCAGTGCAATGTGAATATTCAGGAGACCGAAGCAAAGTTCATAGGACAAAGAGACCCTGAAGTTTTTAGTCCTCTTCTCTGTATCACAGTAACATTTTGGTAAATTAGAAAAGAAAAAAAACAATTCACTATTTACCCAGTTGATATCTATTTGTGGTGACATTTGAGACTATCCTGTTTACATTTTTCCAAAACAGTGTTGAAATTGTTTATTTTGGGTGAGGGGAGCAAGGGGGCTGGTAGCAAATCGAAGTACAAAATAAAGGTAAGAAGGAGAAAATCAACCCGAAAATACAGAATGCAAGATTGAGATCTACTTAATTCACCCTACAAAGATAACCTTAATGGATGTGACTGGAAATATGGGAACTCCAGCTTTGGACTTGTGGACAGAATCCAAGTCAGGACATACAAGCCATACAAAATCCTAGGAACCCGGTAGGGAACATTTCATTTCTGTTCTCTGCCCTCTTTTGGTCAGTGGTGTGACCATCTCTCCATCGTTAGGCATTCCCCAGCAAGGCTGGTCACAGATTTAGCAGTGGGTCACACATCAGTGTTTTCTCATCCCTCTGCCATCACGGCACTCACATAGGTGCTGCTACTTGTCTGGCACACTGGCTGCTCCCGCCAGGTCTCCCAAGACAACCAATCTCTCAGCACATCAACAGCCCATCTGCTCCTTCCTGGAACATGAAGGATGGTTTGGTCTGCATTATACAATAGCAAAAGGCGGTTTTGTCTACAGGAAGCCCCTGGAAAAGGACTTCTGGAGTGTAAGGTGAGCTGAACTTCAAAAATGGCAGAGACTGACAATAAAACAATTTCCCCCCCTAATTTCTTCTGCTATACCATCCTCCCTATTGTTGAAGATGTACAACCAATGGAAACATCTGGTGACCACTATCACAAAATGTTTGAAACTCACATGCAATAAAATGGAAAAAAAAACAAAAAAACAAACAAACAAAAAAAAAACAAGAACAGCCCAAGGGTCATCATCAAGTTTTCTGTTTTATTTAAGATTTTAGTTTTAATTCTGAAGAAAGAGGTACATTTTCTTGGTTTTAGTTTTAGCGTCAGGTTATAACCAGGTTTCTGTTTTCTTTTCTCCTGTCTTTTCAATACTGCACAAATGTCCAGAAACTACAGGGTTAAGTAAAAGCTGCAGGCAGGGAGGTTGGAGATTTGCTCCTGTGGTGATCAGATGTCCCCAGAGCAGTGCTATCTCAGTGCCCTAGTCAGGTGAATTCAAGGTCAAAGAAAAAAATATTCCGACAGATGAGAAAGACTGAAGAAATCACTTATATTTCAGCTCTTATGTTATACATAGGTATTAAATCTGTGAATACTCTTTTTCTTTAAAACATTTGAATTTACTTTAAATATAAAGCCAAAAAATTTTTCTCCTTAAAAAAATCATTTCTCCCCTCCTTATAAACTCTTAGCAACTGGCCAGTTACTACTACAGATCAATTTGTCTTTCCATCAACTTCCAATAAATTCTTTTGCTTAACAACACAATCAAGTCCATTCCATCAATTTGCCAAAAGAATTCAAAATAAAATAAAATTTTAAAAAGCATTTTCCCTGCAATAGTGATAAGCTGAATACAAGACGGCTGCCAGGACCACGCTTTCCCTCATGCGTTTAGCAATCTCATTTCTATTAACCCGGTTTTCAAACTTCTGCAGTTGACAGTGCATTTACTTGACCTTTTCTATAGATTAATCGTCATTTTCTGCTAAGCAGATTATGTCATTATTATGCGAAACAAACAGTAATTTTCTAAGTATAGAGACTGCCCTTTGATTTTTTTTTCTTCCTTAGAAAGGCATTTTTAGGAAACATTCAACAGTGTCATTCAAATGCTGGATCAATAGAAACTTTTACAATTAAAACAAAAGATGGTCATGACCCTGTGATCGCATTGCATCTGGGGATAGGGAGAAAAAAATTGATCGGGAACTGGATTCTTCAGAACTTAAGAGATGAGAAGGGAGCTGTGGGTGAGCCGAGGGAGAAAACAGGGTGGGACAAATCCTGCATTTTCTAATGGTGTCTCCCCTTTCCCTAATGGCGGTCCAGTGTTGAACTCTGTAGTAAATCTGTGGGGGTTTTGCTAGGGGGTCTGAAGGCTGTCTGAAAGCCTGGGGGTGGGGAGTGGAAGCTGGAAGGATTTGAAGGAGGGTAGGGGTTCCAACTGGCTCTGTGCAGGGGGATCTGTGTGCTGAAGGGGGCGCTGTGGTGGGCTTGTGACGGAGCGGCGCTGGGGCCGTCCATCTCTGTGAGGGCCTGAAGGGATTTTAGCCAGTGTGGAGGATTGTCGTCTTGAAGAGAGTCTAAACTGTTTCCTGAAGAGGCTGGAATACCTAAGGAGAGAAAAGAAAACAAGAGGGAAAATGGTGAGTTTGAACAGAAAGAATAGGAAATTCATCAAACAACAACAAAATGTTTAAGGTGATTAGTTTCACACACCCCCATACACCCAAAAAAAGAAAAAATTACAATTTTTAACTCCTTCCAAGTAAATCTTTTAAATCTTACATTCCTCTTATCCTCCACCCACAACGACCATGATTTATTGTCACGGAAACCCATGCCTCCTCTTCCACTACACACTGTCCCCCACTGTTAAGAGGCAGAGCTGCAGAAACGAGTCCCCAAAATTGCATGACGTCATTTCCCAATTGTGCTTCTCCTCTATTCGGAATCCATAAAGAAGATAGCCTTATAATAAAGAGCTTTATTTTAAAAGTGGAGTATGTTCCTTTAAGAGGGTAAGTCAGATCCTTATTGTACTCGAAAGCCTAAAACATACACACATGCTGCAGACGTTAGCACCTGCTTACACCAAAAGAAGCCACCTAGGCACCAAATGCCTTATTACACAACTAGGCCAACGGAGTTAGCGTGACTGCACCCCTGAGAACGAAACAAGCCACCACACGTGTGGCTTTGTGAAAAGAAGCTGATGGAGAAGGGACTTGTTTTAGTTTAGTCTGTGCGAGAAACCAAACTGATGGCAGTCAGTGGAGCTGAAGGAGCGAGAAAGTTACCTGTGATGATGGCTGGGTCTGTCCAGCTGCCAGGGCTGTCCCAACTCAGGCTGTCGGTGGTGGCAGTGTTGGACGTTGGTGCACTGTGGTTGGCGCTGGAGGGGGAGGAGGAATTGGGCAGTCCACCAAAGTTGATGTTAATGTTGGGTAGAAGTGCCCTGAGCCCGTCCTGCCATTCCTTCATATTTAAACTCTCTACAGAACTGCTGTTGTCTGGGAGATTTACCAACAAAAAATGAAAGATAAAAAAAAAAAAAATAAAAAGCTGACGTTAGAAACAGATGTGGTTCTTTAGTGGTTAAGCGGGAGAAGAATTATTCTTTCTCTATGGAGCATTTAAAATGGGTTGACCTAACCACTATGGAAAGCAGTCTGGTGATTCCTCAAAATATTAAGAATAGAGCTTCAATATGATCCAGTAACCCCTCTCCTGGGTATATACCCGAAAAACTAAAAAACATGTATTCACAAAGATATATGCACCCCTATGTTTACGGCAGCATTATTCATGGTGGCCAAGACATGGAAATAACCAAAGTGCCCTGCAATAGAGGACTGGATAAAGAAGATGTGGTACATATACACAATGGAATACTACTCAGCCATAAGAAAGGATGTAATACTGCCATTTGCAATAACATGGATGGACTCTGAGAATATTATTCTAAAAGAAATAAGTCAGTGAGAAAAAGCTAAGAACCCTATGATTTCACTCATATGTGGGATATAAAACTGAAACTCGTGAGCACAAACAGCAGTATGGTGGTTGCTAGAGGAAAGGGGGTGGAAGGAGAGAGGGTCCTAATATATGGTGGCAGGAGAAGATTTGACTTGGGTGGTGGGCACACAGTGCAATATATAGATATTGCAACATAGAAACCCATACCTGAAACCTATATGATCATGTTGACCAATGCCACCCAAATAAATTTAATATAAAACAAAATAAAATAGGTTGTCCTAGCATGATAAACTTGGTTAGGATTTTGCTCGTGAGCTTACAGCCCCTGAAACACGTTAGGAAAAACTTGCTCAAGGATCAGGAGAGGGAGCTTCCTGTCCTTATAGCCGCTTCCCCATTCTGCGCTTGTAAATCAATAATCCAGTTTAAAATCTTTGTGTGCCAGAGCACAATTTAGTTCCAGCCACGCTCTGAAGTTTGTTAGTGAGGCATTTAGCCAGCTGAGCTGATCTATTCTATTAAAAAAAAGGAAGCTTGCAAAGTTCAATATATGAGCTTATTTCTGAGCCCATTAAAAGGAATAAAAATAATTTTATGAAGAATAAACATAAGGCAATAGAAAAAGTAATTAAGTTCTTCCTGATTATAAAACTGGTAATGCATCTCAGAGGAGAAGGGCAGTAATGATTAGGCTTTTGAATTTGAGAGTGTTTTTCCATTAGTCACAAAGACCAAAGAGGCAGGGGGGCTAAGCTACCTTTTCGATGGAGTAATTTTCAGCACAGTCTGCCTACCTTGCTCCAAGAGTTCTACCAATCATTTAAAACACCAGTCCTGGAGTCCTACAGTACTCTGGGTCTACTTGTGAACAGCATAAAATATGCTGAGACACTGTCAATGTAAAAGGCTTTTAATAAATTGTACCCAACAATCTATCACCATCCAGAATCCACACAGTATAACTAATTGGTTGGGGGGAAAGGGTAAACTATTGTTTAGAATAACTGTTTGAAAATAGGAGTGTAGGTCAAACTACCATCTGGGGGTTTTGAGAAGAGCCTAGAAAATTATTTCTGGTCCTATAGAATTGATTAGCAACTCCCATGGATGATGATGATGATGATGATGATGTAATAGGCTTAGTCTATGCTATTTGGTGAATTCAGAATTTTGTTTTGCACCAATCACTGATCTATGCCAAATATCATGGTTTAGCAAGTGAATAATTTAATCTTATTTTAAAAAGACAAAAAACTACAACCAAACCCAACAAAAGTCATCTCTGAATTTACTAAGGTGAAGAAAAGGCAATCTACATCATGAAGACATGTCAATAGAAGGGAAAATAAATTCTTTCAACCTACAGCCATTTTACAATCAATGCCATTTCCTAAAGCTCACCCTTCTAATTATATCCTACTACACATTTTCATTGTGTTTTATAACTTATAAGGCACTCTCATAGTCAGTTATTTCATTTGGTCCTCTTGTTGTGAAGTAGGCAGAGCAGGAGGAATACTTTTCATTTAATGGATAAAGGGATAGACTTCAGAATAATTTGCCCAAGGTCACAAGAGGCCTTGAATCCAGACTGTACCTGAGTTGTGTTTTAAATAACACCAACTCTCTCTCTCGTATAGACCGTTAATTGACTTTTTAATGGGTCAACTATTTAAGGGTAAAACCCAGTGGCCTATGAAACCCATGATTTAAAGGAAGCAAAAAGAAACACAGCAGATTATAATATGTCCATTTGCCATGATAAACAGGATAGAGCAATATTTTGGCTGAAAGAACCAACTGGTCTTCGCAGGGGGTTGGGGGAAATTCTACTCAACAACACAGTCATCAATATTCCCTAAGCTCTAAATGCATGAGACACTAATAAGATCACACTGATAAGGTCCTAGAATACCCTCAGTTATAGGAAGGCTTGGTGGCTATGGTACATTCAACCTCTACAGCAATCACATCATCAGACTGAATAAGTTAAGAGTTTCAATGATCCAGAAACTGAATTTTAGAAATCTAGGAAAACCTCCTAGGAGGGAAATAAATCCCCTCTGGTAAAGAAAGATGATGTATAACTCCGTGGGAAATTTTTGAAGAAGATGAGTGGTCTTGACTAGGCAGGCAGAGTCAATAAGAAGCTACGCAAGATGATTTGAGCCTCTCCCACAGAGTAGGGAAAAAAGAAAATACCCATAACTCACCAAGATGTATTTTCTCTTTACTTTTGCTTTACATTTAGTGAGAACTGAAACCAAGGATAAGAAACCTTTCATTTTGCATTAATAGAATAACACTGCATTTATATGAACTTTATTTGAAAATTAGTATTACAATGAAGTAAAAAGGCATTTGTTTGTGGGCAGGGGATATTTGGGAACTGTAAATTTCCTCTCAATTTTGTTGTGAACTTAAAACTGCTCTAAAATTTCAAGTCTGTTTTTAAAAAAGATCATTGTTTCTCTGCTTAATGTTTAATAAAACAAAACAGGAGTATGTCAGTCAAAAAAATTCACATATGGCACGTGATATAGAAACAGTGTGAAACTTAGATCCTCTCAGGTGAATTATAAGACTTTGGGAAATAAATTAGCTAGTTTATCACTTGTATGATCTTGCCAAAAAATAGTCACGTGCCCTAGACTGCTTGGGAGCCTACAGCATGGGTGCGTGGTTTACAGAGAAGCTGCAAGTGTCATGGGAAAGTGACTGACATGTTCAGCTCTTGGAATAGGACCGCTGTTCCAAGTACTTTAGAAGAAGAAAAAGAAGTTTCTTCAGTGTTTTCTCCACTATTGCTGTGCCAAGTCTTGGCACAAAGAAAGGGCGAGAGAAAGGAAATCAACTAACTCTTAACACCATCAAAATAGCTCCTCTCGGTCCAATGCACTTGAAATCACCTCCTTTACCTGCTCCCTGCCTCTGACCCAAGTTCGTTTTAGCTTCTAGGACTTCAGTTAATTCCATTCCTTAAAACACAAACATCAGGATTTATCAACCATGGCACTACTGACATTTTGGACTATATAATTAACTCCTTGTTGTAGGGACTGTTCCAGGCATTGTAGGATGTTTAGTAGCATTCCTGGTCTCTACCCACTAGATGCCAGTAGCACACAGGAACATGCACACACCCCCACATCCATACCCTAGCTTTGACAACACCAAATGTCTCCGCAGATTGCCAATGACTCCTGGGAGGCAAAATCATTACTGGTTGAGAACTGCTGACACAAAGAAAGATTCCTTTGTTTCTGGGGCTCTAAGTAATCCCACTCAAATACAATTTCTCTTTCAAATAGTACCAGGCTTTGACCACCAGACTCAACTTGATGCAACTTCATTTCCCATTATTTGTACAGGACTTCACAATGGGGTACAATTCAATATGTACAAGTCAGTGGGTCTAATGGAGAAATTCTGGGCTGAAAACTGCAGAGGTATTGTATGAGGCCACTCCACACGAATTATTAATATAACTTTGGGCATGTAAGTCATTCTGTTAATGTCTGAGGACCCTACTTCGTAAGTAGAAATAACATCTGCCTTACTCTCTCAGAAAGATAAAGTAAGAGAAGGGAAAGTAATGTGAAGCCCATTTATTATCTTATCAATGTCTAACAATTTTTCTCTAGTGCTCAATACTGAACAGATAGTAAACTTTCCAAAAAGCCAAGGCACAAGGGTCCCCTCCCTGGAAGGGATAACACTCAGCACACCATGGAAGTACTGTATAGTCAAGTCTATTTAATAAGGCTTCTTGTCACCAAAGTATTGCAAAGACAAATAAGATATGAGAAAGCACTTGAAACTTTCCACAAGAAAGACTAGACAAGACCAAGCAACTTGATGAAAATCAAGTTACTAAGCATACTTTATATTAAAACGAGTGATTTCATTTTTAAAGTAATTAGTAGTAGTATAATACATTAGGGAAGGATTGCATATTTTAAAAGGATTGCTAATGTTTAAATGTTTTATGATGTCAAAAACTAATTTTAATTCATCATTTTCAAATATGTACAACAATGCACTGGTTTTGGTTCTAAATCATGTGAGGGCAGGAGAGCGGGTCCAGTTGTTTGTAGTTTTATTTTTCTGCATAGAACTTAAAGTACTTTCAAGATGCTACATACCACACTCACACATTCCAGTGTGTATGAAGTGTCAGTATAACTGGCTTAGCATACCTTTTATTAAAGAAAAAACTATGGTTAAGTCTATAACAAATTGATTGTCACACACCAAGATGACAAATCTAGTTTTTAGCAACTACAAAACTTATTATAACATGTATGAGTTAAGGCTGCCAAGATAAAGTCAAAGCAACTATTTCCTAAAAGTGCGCAAGGACAAAGCACTTAAACCATGAATCCTATTCTCACAGAGCTTAACATCTTAACAGTGTGACAATGCAAACACTGGAAAAGTTCAACAATTACAATCTGAAAAAGCATCTGAGGAAATGTCTAGGGCTGTACATTTTTAATGAATACTAAAAACTTTAGTAAAAAGAGAGGCCACTTAGGCACTCGCATGAGAATGTGCTGGTGGGTGAAGAAGAGTAACCATCATTCATTCATGGAGTAGTTTAGTTACTACATAGACCCCTACGCCTGAAAAACCCACAAGTTGAAACTACCTTTGGTATTTTTATCCAATACTATACTAGTCCAACTACTTACTAGGAGGAATAGTGGCTGCATTTTCAGAAGGATCCAGGACACAGCCTGTGTCAGCCACTGTGCCCTTCTCTAACACACACTCTCACCTCTTCCTGCTATATACTATTTCCTATCAATTTTGGGCTGGAGTACATCTCCACCAGTAAATGATTTTAAGAAAGCATACGCTACTTTCTCAAACTTCAACAACGTATCTCTAGCAACTCAAATATAAACAAATTACGCTTGTCCTATATGTCAAACTAAACTTTATAGAGCACACAAAACTTCTATCAGAGAACTTAAAGTCTTTATGACACAGACATGTTGTACACAAAAAATCAGTTCAATTTAACTAAAATTTGCAGGGGAAATGACTACTATGTGAATGAATTCTTTAAAACAGGCTTATAAAATCAGATTATGAAAAAAAATGTTATTCTACTTAGAGTTATGTTTATTATAAAGCAAGTAGACCAGTAGTGCAGGGCGAATTTGCTTAAGAGTTTGACAGATCTGAAAATAGTGATTATTATACTAAGTGAAAAATTCTTAGAACTCAAATAAAAGAAACAGAGAACTGAACAAAGTAATAAAAAGAACAGTAAAACTTATTCTCACTACAAGGAAGCAGAAAAGATATAAACAAGAAAAAAGAGACCGTATGGGTCAGCTACATACGATCTGTACTTTCTAGACTGTCTCTACTTTCTGCCTTTTTCCTTGTCTAGAATGCTTTCCCAATCTCTTCAATGAATTTTCACTCCATCTTCCAAAAGTCTAAGTCTGTTCTCTTCCACTCAGATCCTGAACCACACTAATGTGGCAGCTAACTGTGCTGTGACAGCTACAGTAGTACAGTTTATGCTGCACGGGACTCATCTCTTCTCCCTCGCAACTGAAAGCTCTGCAAGGAGACATTGTGTACATTCTTCAGCATGCCACTCAGCATCTCCAAAATTGACATGCTTCAAGACATCTGCTAAATCTGCTGAAGCAAAGGTCCAACTTAAGGAGCTGGAAAATCATTTTGCCCAAAAAGCCTGTTTAACTCATATCTCTATAATGCTACGAATCAAATAGGGGTGTCTCCAAAGAGATGCAAATCTTTTTGAAAGCAGCAATCAGTTAAATTTTAGGAACTAAAAAGCTTCTCTGCATGTAAACTGAAGGAGAACTAAGAAGTATGTTTTTCAATATGCTTGAGATGTCAAAACACAAGCAATACAATTTTTAAAATCTAACACACCAAGATTATTTAAATGTTTTTTTAAAAAGGTACCCTTTAATATAGTAGCACACAATCAATATATATATATATATTGATTTCAGACAGGAGAGGGAAAGAGAGACAGAAACATCAATGATGAGAGAGAATCATTTATCAGCTGCCTCTGGCACACCCCACACTGGGGATTGAGCCTGCAACGGGGCATGTGCCCTGACCAGGAATCGCATCGTGACCTCCTAGTTCATAGGTCGATGCTCAACCACTGAGCCACACCAGCTGGGCTAAAAAAGATATTCTAATATTATGTATATAGGATAGTAAGTAGGTCTACTAACTATATTCTATCATTTTCCTACTCTAGACACTGTTCATTGACTCACCATGCACTTAATGCACTGGATTACTTCACTACCCACAATCCAAGCCAAGTATCAGCTTCATTTTACAAATGAGACCAAGTGGCTCTGGTAGTTTAAAGAATTTGCCCCAAGTTATACAGTTTAAAAGTGTCAAAGTCAGTAACTAAACGGAGTCTGACTCCAAAGCTTTTCTTTTCACCACCAAGCACATTACCAGCCAGTCCTTGTGCTGGCAGGAATCCCAGAGGAGGGGAGGACAGACATGTTTAACTAACTACACTACGTGATGATAAATGCTATTCTGGTATGAAGGGGCACAAAGAAAAGGTGAACAATTCTGCCACCTTATATGCAGGATAAATGGTGAATGGAGAAGCCCAGAGGAAGAGAAGCTGAAATGGAAGAGGGAAAGGTCATTCCACACAGAACAGGGCAGAAGAAGACGCTAATCACAAAATATAATAGGAACATTTCAAAATATAAGTAGATGTGTTTTGCACATTGTGTACTTTTCTAGAATGTTCCTACAGGGATCCAAAGTTCTGTTTGGGGGGAGAATCAGATCAACTACTGGGAACCAGGAAACCATCTAGATATTTGCTTATGAAGGATCTAAGGAAGCAGAATCTATTTTTTAAAAAAAGGGAGGGGGGAGACTTATGAACAATGTCCCTATAGAAAGCTGTATAAAGAATGAGAAAAAGGGAAACTTAAAAAAATTGTTTAAAAGTATTTCTTATTGATTTCAGAGAGGAAGGGAGAGGAACAGAGAGATAGAAATATCCATGATGAGAGGGAATCATCAATGGGCTGCCTCCTGCACGCCCCACACTGGCGATCAAGCCTGCAACCCGGGCATGTGCCCCGACTGGGAATTGAACCGCGACCTCCTGGTTCATAGGTCGACACTCAACCACTGAGCCACACTGGCCGGGAGTAAACTTAAAATTTAATGAAAAGATAAATACATTCTTAAAAGCATTATAATGTGGATAAGATGGAACCTGAACCAGACAGAATATACAAGCAACAGAGCTCAAGGATGGGAACGTATACAATCTGAAGGTGGAAGCGTGGAAGGCATTTGAGTGAGCACAAAACTGAGCAGTGCCTATGAGCACAGGCTGGTGAGCACATCCAGGACGACCGGGAGCTCACTGTCAAGGAGGGGATACACAGGTTACCAGGATATGACTTCACCAAATCAAATTACAAAATTGTAGACACACGAAGGGTGTCAACCACCTCGACATCTCAGATCTAAACCTGCTAGAACAAAATAAACCTGGGAAATTAACTTCCTAACCACCTCGTTTTCCCGAGGTGAAAACAAGGAGGAAAACTTTTATTCTGGGCTTGTGAACAATAAAGAACTGGTTGCCTATTGTAAACAGAAGCCCTAAAAGTATATGAGATAATTTTAGGATTTATAGAAGCAAAGACTTAATAACTAGATTTGAGTTCTCAGATGGCAGGCATGCTGGCTATTTTTGAAATTACCACAGTGAATAGCAATCACCTGTTTACATGTTAAGGAAGAGGGGGTGAGGCGGGGAGAGAAAGAGGGAGGGGGAGGGAGAGAGGGAGGGGGAGAGAGGAGAGAGAGAGAGAGAGAGAGAGAGAGAGAGAGAGAGAGAGAGAGAGAGAGAGAGAGAGAGAGAGAGAGAGAGAGAGAGAGAGAGAGAGAGAGAGAGAGAGAGAGGTCACTCGGTTGCTTCCCAAAGTGCCTGGACCAGGGATCGAAACCACAACCTTTTGGTGCATGTGACGATGCTCCAACCAATAGAGCCACCCAGCCAGGGCAACATATTAGTTTTTTTGGCTAAATGTTGACTGTGAGCTCCTCCAGGAAAGGGACTTTGGTTTAATTCTCTTTGATTTCTCTTTGTATATAGTGAACAGTTCCTGAGCAGAACCTAAAGAGGTATTTATGTTTTCTAAATAAATAGCCCTTAACATTTGCTTCTAGGTTTTTTTTAAGACAGCTTTCCAACAATGGGCAAAAAAAGGAATGGGCCAGGATGGCCCCACGGTTATAGAGAGCAGTGCTTCAGCACAGCAAATGCTAAAATATGACAGTCTGACTATGCAGTAACTCTAGTAAAGAAAACAAGCTGGGGAGAAACATAAAAGAAAGGAGAATCTCATGGAATTAGAGTTGAAAAGCTTAGAAAAGATGGATGGAGGTATATAACCTACCTGTATAAGAGTATCATAATCCTTGAGGATTAAAATCAGAATCCATAATGAATGAAGCTTGTGGAAAATGCTGAAGGCAAGAAAAAGCTAAATTTGAGTAGCAGAAAATTAGGGAAAGTCAACACTCAGCCTGATATCACAATGTTAAGCCCCGAGAGAAGACCCAGCTATTTGGTTCCCTCTTCATTTTGCTTCCCTCCGTCTTCTTTATAAAAGAGCACACAATCCTCAAACCAGAAAGAACTGATTAAGAAATGTACAGAAGAGAACTGTCACTAGAGATGAAAAATACTAAAAAAAACAAAAAAACTCCTCAATTGAAATGAGCTTAAACTCTCTAGGTGCAAAGTGAATTCTACCCCAAGGTATTAATCCTCAGATATGATCACAAAACCATTGTTGAGAAGTGCCAGAAAAGGAGGGAATGGCAGACTCTAGAAGCTGCATGCTTGTAATTAGTTCTTGGGGAATTCTGAAGCAGATTAGGAGCTGATGATTCCTTTAGAAATTAATAATGAAATAATAGGTTTAAGCAAGCACTGCTCTATGGCTTGTATTTGAGGCATTTTTCATGGGAAATATGTAGCATTCTGGCTAGAACCTCAGTTCCCTTCTAACGGAAATACACAGGAAGTTAAACTTTAACTTTGAAGTGGAATAAGTAGTCACGGAGACAGGTTCTACTGACAATTGTTTCCCACTGGAAATGTCCTCCTCCTATATCCCAGGGTCCAATTCCTCTCCTCTTCTGTTGCATGCCCAAACCCAAAGACTTTGCAGCTAGCCCCATTCCCATCCCACTGACATGTAAATTCCATAAAGCAAAAGAACAGAGTAATCAATGAGAGCCAAAATGCATTTCCATGAAGAACCAATCTTATCAAAGTAATTTATTTTGGGGGTAATTTCCTAGGATGTCACAAATATATCTTGAATTCAACAGTTTCTGGTAAGTTTTCTGATGGTAACCGTTGGGATAAGATGGTAAAGTATAGCATGGATAACAGCAGTGTTTAAATGGATTTGCACACAAATATCAGCCTAAAAGTTTCTGAGCTACTGCTTGGCATATCTTTTGACTCCATGCTTTAATTATCATTAGTATCATTTATAATCACATAGTTCGTTCATAAGACAAATTTGTAAGATGATGATATATAAACAGGATACACCCTTAACTACACCAAACCCAAACACATAAAAATTAAGATATACATTCAGATTTTAAAAAATGTATTAGGAAAGCACAGGATGGAAGAATCCAACTAGTCATGTGTATGAAAAAAGGTCTAACCTGTAACACCTTAATAGGCTTAAAATATTTAATATGATAAGTGGGTAATGGAACTTTTAAAAAGGTAATGTTAGGACCATATAAATAGATGTACAATGTCTAAATTAGCAATTGTTAGACATTGGACAAATCACAAATGATAAACACCAGGGGCCTCCGTTTCTCACAAAATGGGGATAATACCTACCCCACAAAATATTTTTATAGAAGAACTCTGTAAATTGAAAGGAATATATGTTAGTAATAATGATTTTACTTAAAAAGTAGATCTATTTATTATCTGATCACATCTGGATTGTGAGCTTTATATTTTATGAAAGGTATTCATTATCAAGTGAAAATATGTGTAGAGAACTGAACTACAGAGAGAACTAGAAACCATATTAAGTGTCTAATGGTTGAAAGAACTAAGAATGTTCCATCTATATCCAGAAGTTACTAGACAAGTTGGAACTACGTTCACATATTTAACCAGAAGTATAAATGGAAAAAAAGATTGTTTTAACCAAGAGAAAAAAATTATTTAACAATTACAAGTTGCCCTAAAGAACTGCCCTATTATTAAGAAGTACAGATTGGTACTTACAAAATAGTCCCAGGATGTCAAGTACAACATAGGGAATATAATCAATAATATTGTGCCTTAGCCGGTTTGGCTCAATGGACAGAGGGTTGGTTTGCGGACTAAAGGGTCCCAGGTTTGATTCTGGTCAAGAGTGCATGCCCAGGTTGCAGGCTCGATCCCTATTAGGGAGCGTGCAGGAGGCAGCCAATCAATGATTCTCTCTCATCATTGATGTTTCTCTCTCTCCCACTCCCTTCCTCTCTGAAATCAATAAACATATATATTAAAAAAATAATATTGTAATAACTGTGTATGGTGCCAGGTGGGTACTGGAATATCAGGAGAAATACTTTGTAATGTATGATTATCTAATCACTATGCTATACACCTGAAAGTAACACAAAATAATATAGAATGTAAATTGTAATTAAGAAAAAAAAAAAAAGACTAGCCCTACTTAGTAAAGTATTAAGCTCCTCAAACAGCTCATTACTACCCATAAAGAGTTCTGAAAGAAAAGGTATTTTATAGAGATTTTCTGAATTGTGGGTGTATGTCTAAGGGGAAGATGTATATATATTTATCTATCTGTACACATGTGTATACAGATATATGGGGTGTGGGAAAAGTAGTTTTGCAGTTGTATGTGAAAGAGTTTATTCTTGTATTATTTTTCCATATAAACATATATACACATACGTGTATATATGAGAGAGTTTGTATCATAAATGCGAAACTGAGGTTAAGAAAACTGTTAGTAATTTTTTTTTTTTTTTAAGTTTGTGCGGGGCAAGGGTTGGGCTGGTCTTGGGGAAATAAGGAAAAGTCAAGAGTTTTCTTGAGGTTCCCAGAGTTCAGAGTTAATGAAGACAGAATAAAAGGAATGATCATGGAGTAGTGAGGGGAATCCTCACACTGAATGCCATAGTATAAGTTATAACTCATGTCCAAGTGAATCTGATTACTTTTCTAAAAGTCCAGATGTAACACAAAGCAGATCCAGGCCTCCAGAAGCAATCAGACACTAACATCACTCTCTCAACCATTAGTGTTCATTCCACGAACATTTACTGAATATCTATCATTTTCTCTGGAGCCTGATGCCATTATATTCTACAGCAGTATCCTAAAAGTCATGCTGTTCTGCTTTGCTTTTATATTTCTTTAGTGGATCACTGAAAGTTGGCCATTTTGAACAAGTCAGTGATAGCTTTTGATTATTTAGTGCCAATAAAATATTTTTATGGGGATAAGTTCCTCTTTAGGCTTGCATTCAGACTGAAGTATTTTTCTGCCTATGCAGCAAATCCTCTGTGGTTATGTGTCTAGTGAAATTCCTAAGATTTCTGATGTTCACAATCTCCCAAATTTTCTCAAAGTTATTAAAAACACCAAACCCAGTTTTTTATTCCATTTGATCACATAGCTCACTTTTATTTCAACAGTGAAGATCAGTCAGTCTTAACTTTTTCTGAAAGATAACTATCAAAGTCACAAAATCCCCCCGAAAGACTAAAATTATCCATGCTCTAAAACATGACTTTAATTGACAAATTCTTCATAATCCAGCTATGAGCTTCATTTTTATAAAGTATCTTTTCAGGCATTGAAACAAAATTTGCTTTATTTCTTAATTTCAGAAAAAAATTATTTCAGGAAATGAAGTAATTTCCTCATTATTTTATACTAAACCAAAATGAAACAGATATGGGTATATTCATGGTGAGGGACATTTCCAACTTAACAGACCAACTATATATATTTTTTTAAAATATATTTTATTGATTCTTCAGAGAGAGGAAGGGAGAGAGATAGAGAGTTAGAAACATCGATGAGAGAGAAACATCGAGCAGCTGCCTCCTGCACACCCCCCACTGGGGATGCGCCCGCAACCAAGGCACATGCCCCCGACCGGAATCGAACCCGGGACCCTCGAGTCCACAGGCCGACGCTCTATCCACTGAGCCAAACCGGCCAGGGCTGCCAACTATATATTTTTAAAGAGTTCTTTTTCACTGTACTATTTACCCAAACCAAGAAATAGTTGTTAGTTTTGAGACTGTTTTGTGTAGATTTAACTTTCAAAACAAGCATTTATGATTTGAAATTTAACTATTTTATCTATGTATAATTAAAAAAAAACAAGACTATTTTATTTTTTCTCCTCCCTACAATTTATTCACATACTAGGCAAAATAAAAACTTTTTGCTTCCAACTTTCAAATGATGTCTTGATTTTAAAAGAATTCGTATTAATAAGAATTTGTCCTTTCAAGACCCTGATGAACTCAAAGACTTATATGTTCACCACCAGTCTACCAGGAGCCTCAGTTTAAAAATCATTTACATTTATTTAAGTGTTCATTCTTAGCTATGATTTATTACAGTTGAATTTGAAAAAGATTTTTAACAGAATCAATTCTCAATCAGTGTTGAATCTTACTGTGCAGGAAGAAAAGACGGAAGGTCAGATGAATACATTTTTAAAAAAATATATTTCTTTATTGATTTCAAAGAGGAAGGGAGAGGGATAGAGAGATAGAAACATCAATGATGAGAGAGAATCATGGATCAGTTGCTTCCTGCACGCCCCCTACTGGGGATCGAGCCCACAACCCAGGCATGTGCCCTTGGCCAGAATCGAACCTGGGACCCTTCAGTCTGCAGGCCGATGCTCTATCCACTGAGCCAAGCTGGCTAGGGCCAGATGAATACATTTTCAAATATAAATTAGGAACTACAATTCTTAGTGCACTATATCCCAGAGCTTAGTACTGAACCAGAACTAACATTTTTCTGAAAAAAGTTATATTAAAAAATTACACATATTTGTAAAACACAGAATTTTAGTCATATTGCTAGAAGTATTAAGTGATTTTTCAAAGAGCTAGAATAACTTAGAAGGTGAGGAAAGTGAATGACAGTTTTACAGTATCAAAAATCTTTATCAATTTGACATTTAACAGTACATGGTTGTTACTCAATCTACTCTAAATACCCAGCCTATGCTTTCTGTTGTTGTTCTGATTTTTTTAAAGGGAGAGAAAATAGTAAGATCATTTAAAATAAAAACCAGTCTGGAAATAGTTAAAAGGTAATAGACTTGTTACTGGGAAGATAACTGATCATAGAGACTAAGCCACGTGATAGGGACAAAGTTTTCTCCTTTTGAAAAGGGAAATTTGGGCCTGTCAGGGAATCATACAGGTGGTGTACCGTAAGGTCTAGTTGAGCCCGGCTGGGTGGCTAAGTTGGAGCGTTGTCCCATACACCAAAAGAGGTGGGGGTTTGATTCCTAGTCAGGGCACAAAGGGTTGTGGGTTTGATCTCTGGTTGGAGAGCATACAGGCAGGAGGCAACTAATCGATGTTTCTTTCTCTCCCTTCCTCTCTCTCTAAAAATTCAATGAACATATCCTCAGGTGAGGATTTTAAAAAAAAATCTATGAAAAAGATCTCTAGTCAAGACCACTCCTTCTAATTGTGGTAAGTTACATGGAGAAAAAAACCACTTTTTCTTTGTTCAAAGGGGAAAAATAAAACTGGATAGAGAGGTGAGCACACAGAATAAGACTCAGGGGGGTCAAGAATCAAAATCTGAAAGCATGTTATAAAACAAAGGCTGCATGATTGTGCGTATTTATTTAGAGACTGTATAAGATCTTTGCTTATTTTGGTAACAGGCTTAATTCTAGTCACTTACCATTTAAAATACAGGTGAGGTCTTGGGAGTTTCACCTAGCAACATTAACTACACTAAAATTCAAGAAAGATATGTTTATACCTATCTGGGACTAGGGAAGACTACCATTAATCAACAGTGAATGTTAACAGTTTAGGAGTAAAAAGAAACATACTTGGTACCAAATCTTACCCTAAATGGGAGGTGAGGGGATAGGGCATATAACAGTAATCCATTATCATCTAATAAAAACATAAGTGGAACAAAATATGTAGCCCAACACTCAGCTTAAAGCCAATAAGAAACCTTCCTACTTAGCTGAAGTCATAACCCAGGACCTCCTTTACCTTTAGCTGGATACTCAATTTGTAGATGTAATAAAGAAAATAAACAGCTTCAGGGTGTCAGTCTTCTTGCAAATGTCAACATGTAAAATGAAAATGTTTAAAAACATCCCAGTAATGTTCCAGGTCACTAAGTTCTGCTCGTCGACACATGACTTCAGTATGCAAGACTGTTGACAGAGCATAAATACTAGTCCAGTCCTTGGGATAAGATCTCGCCATATTAGGCAACAGCACTAGGCTATAAAAGTTGATGGCAGTCGGCTTTCTTGCATTTCTTCTTGGACATGGTGATGATATTATCTTTAAAATCCTTGTGGAGCTTTCCCTTTTTTCATTATGCTGAAAATGACTTTCTTGATTAAAAAAAATTAGCAGATATGCTATCATTTTACATGGTGTAGCATGTAGAAGCTCTTCAAAGATGAATCTGAGATCACACCTTTAGTGTGGGTACAGCACGTCCTGGTGCCATTAATATAAGCTTTTTTATTAGAAATGTCACCAGTCTATGGCATGCATTTTAGTCTTTAAACACTCTTTGGCACTGCAGAAAAATCCTGGGTAAATTTCATTCCACCCGTTTTTCTCTTTTAGTTCTGACATTGCTAATTATTTTAAGTCTACATTAAGAGTACTGCAAGGTTACATTTGCCACCCACTTAGGTTACAGCCTTGTAACCTAAGGCTGTTTTGACAACTTACAGGATCTGTGATAATAGTTGCCAACAGATGGACACTTTGAAAGCCTAAAATTCACTATTTGCACTGATACTCACAGTTGAAAGCCCTTGACCTGCAAGAACTACTATAATAATCCAACAGTAAGACACAACAAAGTTTAGAGAAGGGATATGTTCTGTTGGAAGTATTTTTTCTCCTTGAGTTACACATATGAAAGCAAATTCAGATGGTTAAGGCTAAAAGAACTTTACATTGTTATTGGAATGTTATTATGGGCAAGTTACAATCCTTCTGAGCCTTGTTTATTATAATTACTTTGTCTTTCAAAGGAGGATTATTGAAAATTATGTTATATACTATGCAATTTCATGATTCTAACACAAATATCTTTTTTCTTATTAACCTTTCCTTCGGGTTTCCCAAAGAGTGTGATATGACTATTCTTAGTAGTGCGAGTGAAATTTGATGAGAAAAAGCTATGAAAATATTTGTTCAGAAAAAACATGACCAGGGGTAAGGTGACACCAGTATTATAACCTTATTGCATTTAAATAGGGTCTTTATTTCTTTCAAAAATTACTTAGAGAAAGACAGAATATAAATATAGCATTATCTTGAACATATAATTTAATCAGAATACAGCAGGAATAAATACATGAAAAGCCACAGAGATGGCCTGACACTTTTTCCTCTGCTACATCCACCAAGTGGAGGATTTAATTGAAAATTACTACATATAACCCAACACATGCACTCAACCACATATTCATACAACGCTAGGCTTACACTTCAACTTTGCTAAGCAAACCTTTTCTTACATAACACTAATCAAATGTCATGAAGACAGAAAGACCATTATTCTCATTTCAAAATTATTGAAATGGTTGTTTCAAACTATTTACCCACTCAGGAAAGGAAGTATCTAAGGTCTCTTGTCTACAGCCCCTTGGCCTCCCCCCTCCCCTTGTCCCACACACCTCCTTTTTAGGAGAGAGTGGGGTATAAAAATTGCTTGATCCACAATTTTAGTACTGCAGTGAAGAAGTGTGAGATACATTAAGGTGTAATATTTGCCTTTCAGCCTACTGGATGAAACAGCGAGTTTAGGTGCAGCTACCACCACAAAGCCACAATAAGGAATAGGCCAAAACTCTCAAGAGTTGGAGTGGGTTATTTATTCTATTTTAACACTGAGAGTTAAAGAACAATGCTGGGCCACTGAATTGTATACTTTAAAGTAATTAATTGTATAGTAAGTGAATTTCACTTCATTTTTTTAAAGTACTGGGTGCTATAAAGGCTTTAGAAATTATAGTGAGAGGGGTACTTTAGGGATATCCTTTGTAACAGAGCACAACAGTGGTTCTCAGTACCAAAGAGAAGCTGGAACAAAACTATTCTAGGTACAGTATATTCCAGGGCCAGTTTGGAGCTTCTAGGAACCTTCAGAATGATAATAACATGTGAATTGGGTCAAGAAGAAAGTAAAATCAATAGCTACCGTAGGAAGTTTGGTCTGAGGAAAATGGATTGGTTCAACAATTTCCAGTGCTTTCATGGAACTTCTAGGTACTTCAGTCATATTGTCAAGCAGCTTAGATTGCTGAGGCTTGCCCTCACTTCTAGGAACCTAATAATTATAAACCAGATTTCTGTATAACTCAAGGGAGGACACTCTAAAACTCTGAAACAAAGTTCCATTCTCCTTAATGAATCCTGAATTCTCAAGAGTAATTCTTTAGGAAAAGCTCCTGATTAAAGAAGCTGTAGGCTAGCATGCCTAGCAATTTAATACTGTTGGCAGCAAATCATAGGGCAGTAAGGAGGCTTCTTGCTCTAACAGCATGGTTTCACAAACATAGTATTCTTGAACAATGACTTACACTTTGAAGCATTATCATTTTTAAATGTCATACTTGACATCTCAGCTGACATATATGAAATAAGTCCAGGGAGTTTAAATTTTTTAGTGTCAGAAAATTAAGGGTGCTTCCAAATTAGGCATATTTGCTATTAATCAAGTAAGGAGGAAAAATGTGTTCTATATCTCTATCTCCATCCCTATTCCACTACATCTGCAGCAGTTTTTCCTAAAGGTCACATCTAAGTATACAAAATATAAGGACCAAGAGTAGATTAGTTTAACAACTTGCAGGTATGCATCTATTCACAGGTCACATTCTCTTTTGGGGAAACCTATTACAATGTTTTTATAATCAGTTATGAGAAATTTCTTAATTTCTCTCTTCTCTACTCTTCACCAATCTACTGCTTTTAATTCCAATTTGTTATATAAATGAAGCAGAATGACCTAGTCTAGTGATCGGCAAACTCATTAGTCAACAGAGCCGAATATCAACAATACAACGATTGAAATTTCTTTTGAGAGCCAAATTTTTTAAACTTAAACTTCTTCTAACACCACTTCTTCAAAATAGACTCGCCCAGGCAATGGTATTTTGTAGAAGAGCCACACTCAAGGGGCCAAAGAGCCGCATGTGGCTCGTGAGCCATAGTTTGCCAACCACGGACCTAGTCCAACTAAGAAGAGATACTTTCCCTATGTAGATGGAAAGCTTGTTTTTTTCCAGTTTGTATGTGAGCCTGGCAGAAACCAGTTCATACCTGTAATATGGGCTAACTACCAAACTCATATGCCATACCTACTCCCTCCGTCTCAGTCCTTCATATCAGCGGTCGCCAACCGGTGGTCGAGGCCCGAAAGGTTGGTGACTGCTGCTTCACATCATATGTAACGTGTCTGTCTACCAATCCCTCACGCTCACTGGGCTTACCTCCACCTGTCCAATCTCATCTCTGGCTTTTCCCCAGCCTTCCCCTTCACTCTGCTTCCACATCCTCCTACTGTACTTTGAGAAAGGACTATTTATTCCATTGTGCAAAGTTTTGCTTTGCATGATCAACTTACAAGAAACCTGACCCAGGATTCCCCAGGCAATACCATACTTTCAACAATTCTTTCATATAGTCTAACTTCCTACTCTTAAGAAAGGACTGGAGAGAAAGCAGGTAGAGATCATGGGGGTTCTGAAAGTTAGACTTTTTTCCAACCTCTAGCCCTAAAGTTAATATATCTGCCATCCTTTCTTTGTTCTCATTCATCATTCAGCAGAGTAGATATCTCACCAGCCACAATCTCCTAATCTGACATTCTCTTAACAGGACTATACCTGCTCTTTGTCCCTATGAAACCTAAAATCACTGAACTCTCTCAACATTGACATCACTGGATCTTTCTTGCCTCAGTGCAATCTTCTTGACAAGATTAGGTTATTTCAAAATTTACTTCACCTTCACACCAAACTCTTAATATTTGCTTTGTCCTCTCCTGATGCTTTGTGCTGAAGCAGAAGAAATACAAAAATCATACACTTTTAGACTCAAATTTTTAAATTTGGTCCTTATCTTTACTCAGCAATTCTTCATTTCTTTCCAATGCCCTTCTAGGCTTATTCTCACAGATTAATTTAATCTCCTTTCTTTAAAGGATCCCAACTTCACTCTTTGGCCCCCATTCTCACACAACATGCATTCAATAATTACTGATATGAGTACCTTTACTATTCCTATTTTCTCTAATCTCACATTCTATTCTCTCTCCTAAGTTTTCTGATTGTTTCTACAAATAATAGAGGAAGATATATTACACCTCTCTAAAGCTAAACCCACAACTTAACCTCATCTCAGAGGCTTACTTCCTCCAAAGTACCTATAGAAATCTGTACCTTACTGGATCAGCCACTCTTCTCTTCAGCACTGTCCATCTCTTCCTCTCAATTGGTTCTACATGGTCTGCCTTTAAATACTTAGGTATCTCACTTATCTTCAAGCAACACCTTCTAAGATCTACCACACATCTAATTAGCATCTTGTTTGTCTCTTCCCCTTTGTTGTCAAATGTGTTAAGTACTCAATGACTGTTGCATCTATATCCTTGACATTTCCTCATGAATCCTAGAGATCTGGTTCTTATCTGAACCTTAAGTTACACTTCTAAAGGTCACTGGAGACCGAACCAAACCAAAAGGTTTTTTCTTAGGTTCTTTCTGACTTCTAACTCATAATTTCTTTTCACTTTCTATTACTGTTATAGTCCAGGCCATGTTAGCCAGCAATGAAAGACTAGAACTGCTAACTGGTCTTAATTTCAAGCAAAGATATTACCAAATTAATCTTCTTAAAATACTACAATCAAGTTACATCTTTACCAAAGAAACCACCATTCTCTACCACTGACCACAATCACATTAAGACTAAACTCTTCCTAGGGTTCAAAGTTTATGCACACTTGCCCCACCTTTCTCTACAACCTGTATACCTCACACCAGTCCTTCTCCTCCTCACTGTCCTTCCCTCCCAAACCCTACAGACCATGCTAATGGCTATCTCTAATTCTTTGTTCAATCTATTCCCTTACTGTATTTCCCCTCCTTCATCAACCAAATTTCAGCCATCCTTCAAAATAAGAGCCCAGATTTACAAAGCCTGTCCTTGAACAAGCTCATAACTTCTAATTCCTACTTTTATTTTTGTATCAGCATAGTGTCTGATTAGTTCACTAAACATTTTAATGTGTGATACCTGCATATATTATTGGCATATATTCAACATAAGGAGACAACACAGTAGGGACTCATTCAGATCAAAAGGCTGAGATGAGAGAGACAGCACAAAGAGCAGAAGGACTAGCTTGACACCAGATAACTGACTTTGGTCATATTTTGTAGAAAAAGACATATATGTCATGTTTGGGGTTATCACCTCTCTTTAAGATAATATTTTAAAAATACTGCTTTCAATTATATGGTGTCTATCTCTTAGAGTCAATTAAGCAGATTTGGGAAAACTTCATAATCAAATAAACAAACAAACAAAAAATCCAAACTTTACAACTCAACATAGGAAAAAATGTCCCCAGTTTTCATGTACATATAAATAACATGGTGGTCTTCATTTTGTAAGATTTCAATGCACCTTCAATTCTTTCCTTTCTCTTGGCTTTTTGAGGCAATGCCTCTGGTGGGAGTAAGTAGGAATAGCTCCCTATAAACCAGTGTCACAGCAGAAGAGAGCTCTGGCAGTTTGAAGGTGCTTGGAATATTGTACAAATAGGAACCATGTCAGTAAAAATGTGCACAGACACAATGCTTTAAAGTTGTTGTCTTTAAAAGAATGCATTTATAGAGCTCTACTTAAGTTGAAGGATACCAAATAAAAAGTAAAGGACATGAGCAATACATGCACATGACTGAGAAATACTTAAATTAAAATAACAAATATACACCTTCCCTGTTAAGATTTTTTTCACTCCTGGCAAATTATATGTTTAAAATGTTCAAGGATCAGTATTCAGTACCCTCTGTTGCCACTGTCAGAGTGATAATGAAATGAGTCTGAACTGCTATGGCTGTCCTTGTGGCTAAAAATATCAAGAGATGACCTCATAAGAATAATTTGAAATAAAACTGTTACTAGATTGTTATCCTTGACAATAGGGTCTGTACTTTACACCACCTTGTATCCCTCAAGATCTAGTTCAGGTCACTAACACAGAATAGGCACTCAAATTATTAATGTGTTGTTGAAATAAGGGGAGAGTATACAAAAGCACCACCTGGAAAAATAAAATGCAACAGCAGAATGAAATAATTATTAATCAGAAAACGTTTTCTAATAGAATCGTTAAGAAAATAAAGAGGCATTTGACATTCATCGTATGACTAAAATCAGTCTAGATGTCTCTTTCCTACAGTGGCACTAAAAACATTTCAAGATAGAAGTTCCTGCCCTAGCTGATTTGGCTCAGTGGATAGAGCGTTGGCCTGCAAACTGAAGGGTCAGGGGTTTGATTCCAGTCAACAGCACGTACCTCGGTTGCAGGCTCCTCCCCGGCCCGAGCCTTGTGCAGGAGGCAACCAATTGATGTTTCACTCACATCGATATTGATATTTCTCTCTGTCTTTCCCTCTCTCTTCCATTCTCTCTAAAAATCAGTGGAAAAATATCCTTAGGTGAGGAAAAAAAAAAAAAGATAGAAGTTCCTAATTTTTTTTCTTGGAGGTGTTACCAAACCCTTTACAAACCTAGTAACTTATGGGTCTTCTACTCAGAAAAAAATGGACAGATGTACATACAAACTCATAACTTTGTAAGCATGACTAAAGAGTTCTGGACTCCAGGTATAATTCCCAATCCAAGGAATTGACTAGTCACCTTTTAAAGGTTAAGTAGGTAAGAACATACAAAATCTCCCCTATGCATGATAAATTAATGATGCAGGAATTTATCAAAAATAATCTGAAGATTTTTTAGAATTTCTCATTCTTTACCATCATTTGGTTTCATCAATTTACTTGCTATGTGAAGTGATGCTTTCTTCTATGTGTTGTATACTTTCTTCTGTGCTTTAGTATACTTAATCATGACTGTGATGATAAGACTTCACTTTATTTAAAAAATCATACTATATGAAATATTAAGTAAGCAAAACAGTGAGGCTTGTTATTCTTCGGCTTCCAAGACTTCGGAATTACAAAGATAGTTAAAGGATAATCTTTAGCTTTCTATGTGAAAATATATAAATTGAAGCCTAATTGCTTCAGAAGCATTGTCCTGACATATGATGTCTGCGGAAGCGGGGAGGGGGGAGGAGGAGGAGGCAGGGAAACAGTTCTGGGTTCTAGCGAGTCTGGGCAAACTACCTGACAGCTCTTTGGCACTGGCTAGGAATGAGAAAGGAGAGACAAAGATACCAAAGGAAAGAAGCCTTGTTTAACAGGTCTACCTCTCAACACAGAGAAGTAAAGAGGAGCTCATCTAGGAGATGAAAGGCTTGCCTTGAAGGCTGGAGAAAGCTATGCTCTACTAAGCCTCATTTCAGGGAGCTCAAGTCTGTTAACAAAGCCCAGAGCCTTAGCACCACAAGAGACATTAAGTAGATGTCTTTGCCTCTTACAGCAAAAATGAAGCCATAATTAACCCATGATGAAAGGTTTCTAATAAGTACAATATTTCATTTGTATTTTCTAAATTTTTTCTAAGGCTATCCTAAAATCACTTAAAAAATTAGAGGTTGTCATTTATGAAGAATTTCACAAAAATAAATTAAATGGCTAGGTAAGTAACTGCTTTACAACCTCAGTTAACCAAATCAAAGGTTACCTAAGAATAGATTTTAGTTTACCCCACTATATCTCAGGACAAAGCCATTTAACTTATATAAAAATAATGAAAAGTAACCAGACTTTATATAGAGAGGTAACCTTCAGAATTCCATCTCCAACATATTAAGTGTCTCCTCATAAGGTGTTTTATTATTATTTTAAATCTCTATGCTTCCTTTTTTGGCATTCACATTACCTTTTTAATATTTTTAACAAATGAAGGCATATCTTTTAAGTCACAATTGTTTTTCTGAAAACTTCAAGAGGTGCTCTGACTTTCCCCTTCTTGCTAGCTGCTTAATTTAGAACATGATTTCTGAATCAGCTTTTGTCCACTGCTTACAACTGAATTCAACTTATTTTCTTTCACTATCAATTTTAAAACTACTTCAAGAAATTGTGTATTATCCAAAAATATCACTTCACATTATGTCCTAATAAAGTATTCCACTACTCTGTGATTAACTAAAATGATCTATGACAACTTATGTGGCCTAATTTTAGAGGATCCCCAATCTCTTCTCTTCCACCTTAGTCCCATTCTGGTCAAGTACTTGTAATATAGTTTTATTATCACATTTCAATTATTTTAAACAATGAAATTCCCAAACAGATATCCCACAGAAGTACTGTTTGTTCAAAGAAAAAAGTTACACTGCTATGGTTGCTTCTTCACATACAATGTCTACCCATATTCAAGTTTCTGATAAAAATCAACTGTAAGTTGCAATTCTGTTTCTGAGGCACTTCCTGGTATACTAGGCAGTGCATTAGAAAAGAGATTATATTGCATTTAGTCTATATTGATTATTTTTAACCATCTATAAATAATTAACAACCATTCAAAAAGAAAGTGCAAATGTGCAAATGAGAGAGAACAAAAACAGTTTCTAAACATGTAATGCATAATATAGGACATAAATCCGTACAACTAAAAACAATTGCTGATAACATCCTTCTGAGCATTAAATGACACCACCAATTTTGTTTTATATGTATTCTTAAGTATTCAAAGAATGCAATAGACATTATCTTCTTAATTTTTAAATTTTTCATGAGTATATTAGGATATTACCATTTTTTTCACAAATCAAAAAACAAGGAACTACCATTATCTTTGCATATTTTCAATAATAGAGCCAAAATAAGAACAATTCTAGCTAATCTCATTTGGGATCTTAATTAGTACTACAAATTTATTTTTGAGTTAAAAGTCGTATCACTCATGAGAAATAATGCCAAAATTATTATACTAATAAATTGTGTTAAAGGCCTAATGAAGACATACTTCAGTAACTATGAGGTAACACACTAGTTGTAGGCATGAGGAACGTTTATATTGGCTCTTTTGGGTGTATACATTAAATGCAAAATCAGAAAGAAATCATGCAAAAATCCGGTTGCCCATGCAAGCACCCCAGAGTCTAATCCTCTCCTCTCAGTTCTGTTGTCAGGCCACAGTAGTGTGGAGACTTGTAGGCTGCTGTCCTTGTTGTAATGAATGGGAAGAGGCTGACAGTGGCATGGTCGAAACCTTCACCTCTTCTTCCCCTGTGGAAAAGTCAGTCATGGTCTAGTTACGGGTGACTAGATTTGTTAACAGTCCCTTTAAAAATGATTTCAATATTTGGAATACTGATACATATATAAAATACATGCTTAATGATTGGAATCCGGGTGTGAAACAAGACATGAATTTTAAAATATAAATGTATCAAGTACCTAGAAAGTAGTTACACTCTAAACACACCCTTAAATTTAATACTATGTCAGATATGACAACAAATATAATAGATTTAGGATTATAAATATACAAAAAGGAAAAAAAAAGAGACCAGGAAAGCCATTCTTTGCCAAGCCAATTGGACCCCTTATAAATTTAGAAACTGCAAATAGTAAGTAATATTTTATGAAATAGTTAAAACCAAATTCACAGAAGTGAAAAATGTGATTTTTAAAGGGAAAAATGATAAATTAATCTTTAAAAGCAGAAATTATGCTTAGAAAAGAGAAATAAAAAGATATAAATATTAATTCAGCAAATTACCATTTAGCACCTGAAAATTTAATGTGTACTTTTGAAGTAATTAGAAAATAGTAAAATGCCAACAACAATACAATGATCCAATTGACTGAAAGCGAGATGACTACTTCTAGGTCAAAGAACTATATATGAAATGAGATCAGTTCTCCTAATTAAAATTGATAATTATTTGGCTACATGTGACTTGTTTCACACATGACTCAAAATTCAATCAAGTCACTGTTAACAAAGAAAATTTAAAGAAAAATGCCCTCTCATAAGTAAAATTTAATGAATAAAAACATGAAAAAAAATCCAACTCTAAGTATATCTTGACATAATGCTTACAGACTTAGACTTACTATTATTTGTTTTTCCAAATAATTTTTAGCATTATGGAATAAAAACATCTTGGCAGAGTTCCTTGAAAAACATACCTGCAAAATTACATTTGGAAAGACAGCTTCACTGACAATGGGGAAAAAAGGACTTTCAAGTCTCTAGAATAAGTTATTTCATTGTTTTCTTTTCCCAGTAAGTTGAAAGGACTCTATAAACCCTAAGTACATAGCATGGAGGATGTGCAAGGGGAATTTATACTAGAGTCTTTGAGAATATGGTGCTAATGAGCAATAAACAAAAGATTAATTTTCATCAGGTCAATAAACTTCACTCTGTTTTGCAACAATAGGTCACATTCCTGAGGTGGGCCAATTGTCTCATGAATAGATACTGGTGATAAAAATGGACCTGCAAGCGTGTGAGAGCAAAAATCAATTATTACAGGAAGAAAGCCAAGTTAAAGTACATGCTAGTGATCTTCATTTATGAAGGAAAGCATCAGTGTTGTAGTGGAAAACATTTCAGTTATTGAATTTGGGATGTGGGTTCTTATCCTAATTCTCTTACTAATTGAATGTGGGACTTTTAACAAATTATTTAACCTTTCTGGAACACAGTTTTGCCAATCCTAACACGAGGAATTGGGTAAGTCACTTTTTAGGACCAGAAAAGTCATTTTTTTACAACAAAAGCACATGGTTCCAATAATAGAAAATATCTGAATGGACTTACTATAACTCCCACTAATAAAAGTTTCCCCCAAGAATATTTATTTCAAAATTCCTTCTAAACTTAAGCAAATGTGCTGCCAAGAAATGCTAACATCTTTTCTTCTAATTAAGGAAATAACTAATTTTAAACACAAAAATGTTTTCAATTAGGCAAAGGAAATGAAAGCCACATTTCTGTCAAACTTCTGGCAACTCTCCTTCCAATGATAGGTTTCAGATATATCAATTTTTAATAATGAACTGAAACAAAAAATTTAAATACAAATATGTAATAAATATAGATATGGTATTTATATGATATGTAAGTGACTGACACCTCTGAGTATTTATTTGTTCCTGAAGGTCAGAGACCCTATTTTGCTCCACATATCTAAAGAATAAATATGCAGGCCCTTTTCAGCATAGAATATTTTCTAAGTATATCTTAAAGTGGCTAGTCTCACTGAAACAGTATGTACCCTCCATTATCAAGTACTAAGGAAAAGCTACCCTATGTAAAATAGCATGATATTTATTCATCACAGGATACAAAGTTGAATCTATTTCAATAGTTCAACTCAAGTACAACTGAGTTACAACTAAGAATGTGAGAGGCAGATATTGCCTAGGTATTAAATTGCTTCAAATTAGACACAGTTAAGATGTACATAGTTTTCTAGACTTTTACTTTCTGTCATTTCTACTTATTACTAAAACTAAATCATCCGACTACAATTATACAACTATTCTGTTTTGTGGCTTAGCACATTCAGCTTTCTGAGGTATCTGCCAAATATTTGTAGACCGTAAGAGGATTCTGTATAACTCTTGGTAACAATTTAAAATATTTTGGTACATTAAACTAAAATTTCTCTAGTCATCAAATCCTTAAAAATAATCTAATAATAATCTTAATAATAAGACACCATTTAAATACCAAACAAGTATGCATAGTCAAAATCTGAAATAACAAATTCTCTCCACCTCCCACAAGATTTTTTTTTCATTTGACTAACATGAGGATAACTATACTCACAAGTCAGTGATTACTCGTTACCACTGTGGCATTTCCAGAACACATACTGGCTTAAAATATTTGGATTAAAACTGCTCTTTTTATGCTAATGGACAATACGATAATAATAAAATTGGAAGAACAGATAATGGTCATGTAATAAGTCAAATAAAAGTACACAATGAAAATAGCTAAGAACTAAAGTTCCACAAAGGCATCCATCCTCCTTCCTGTCAGATCAAGTCATGCTGTTTGCCTTGCTGACCAAGCTCCCATCTTCTTATCTGTTGCCTCTACAATACATGAAGCACCTCCTGTTACAGAAGGCAGTTCGACTGCTTCTTCACATCATGACATAGTAATAAATTCCTGCCTCTAGACCTTTATTCAGACAATCCCATCAACATAAAAGGTCTTTCTCTTTCCCTCCTGCTAACCCAAATCCAAGATTCCATAGCACAGATCAATTTCTACTTCTTCAGTGAAGCCTCCCCAACAACATAAGCTCCATTAATGTCTCTGGGATTCCAGTATCATATAGTTACCACTTTTATACATAATCATCTTATCTCTTCAACTACACTGTAAAGTACCTGGAAACAGTATCCATATTTTATATTTCTTTTGTATTACCCACATGGCCTCCTTCATTGTTGGGCAAATAGGAGCCCAACTATTCATTGTAATTGGTTTAATATTTTATTTTTAAATGTTTAGACTACTTAGGGGAACGTAACTTTAATTTTAATGTAATAATCAGCTATAAGATACACTAGTAGTAATTGAAATCCCACATTTCTAAACGATTAAAACAAAGCGAAACAAAATTACACCCTAATATGCTGTCTTGAAAGGAACAATAAAATGAGTACCAAAAACCGAACACCTAGTGTTTCTGTGAATAGCATATAGAAGAGGATTAAAAAAGTCACTCTGAGTCACCTACTATCATATCAGATTAACATGAGTCCCACTGATATGCAAACTACTATAGTAAGTGCTATCAAGATTATGCAAAATAACTTTACTGTATCAACTGTTATATTCACTATATCAACAACTACAAACAATACTCTCAATCCCCCTATTTGTCTTAAAAATGAAATATTGTTGGTCATAAAGAGATTAGAGCTAAAGAATTTTGATGGATCTCTGTAAATGCATCTATCACTCTTTCTAAAACCAAGCCAATGAACACCTTGCTGGTAACAGTACATTATGACAATAACACTGTGCCATGCCATATCTTAAAGGCTATGACAAACAATAAAAATAAATATCATGAATTACATTTGAATGAGGAACTATTCTATTCTACTTGAGAGAATGAGAAGAACACCACTCCTTTTACTAGTCACTTCTAAAGCCCAAATTAAACTTTAAAAAACTATTAATAAGAATGAGTCCTTTAAATATGGAAGTCACTTGATCTAATTTTGGACCTTAAAACCCAAAAATTCTGAAACTTTCAAGGTAACAGTTCATACCAGAATTATTCTGGCATCACTTATAGAAACTTAATACCACCACCCCCCCCAAATAAAAATGACATACCAAAAGGGAAAATATCTCTCCTTGAACAATTCCTTTTTTACAAAAAATATACTTAAGCATGTAGATGTCTGTGAAATATTAATAATCAGAGTTCTCAAATATTAAATACTTTATTAACATTAAGCACAGTTTTGATGTGTGTATGTATGTGTATATCAGTCAAAATAAGTAACTGCCAAAAGTATTTAGAGAGTGGCTTTATCCTTCATGCTCTCACTTATTACCATCTTTAAAAATTTTTTTGAACCAGTTTACTTTTAGAATGTATAATCAGAATTTTGACCACGGTGTTGGCACCACAATTTCAGAGGCCATTTTTTTTCTTTTTCTTTTTGTATTTTTATGGCATGTGAAAACTTGGTAACTACCTTATTAAGTGAAATTATTCCAAGCAGTAACTAGGTATAATACTCCACCATCCTTATAAAGCTCAATATTACAAGGCATCCACCCAATTAAAAAAAATTTAGATTACAAGGACTTTAATTTTTTTCCAAAGAAATTTCCAAGACTAAATAAGAACTCTATTATTCAAAAGTTCCCTCCCTACCCACCCAATAACCCAAAGGCATGAGTTATTCACAAATTCTCAAGGACTATAAATGAACCTACCTGCTATAGGGATCCCTCCCAGACCTGTGTTGTGCTGTGGCGGGAGATTCAAGTCCAAGAAATTACTATTTGAGGTGGGGTTTGCTGTGTGGTTCAAGTGCATGATGCTATTGCGTGGAAAGGCCATCCAAGGATAGCGGGCAGCCTGGCCTGGAAAATTGAATGAATTATAAACTGCTCGGTGCTGCTGAAATTGAGGGAACCTCTGTGGCAAGACTGAAAAGGTACTATTGAGAGAGTTGGCATTTGTAGGTGCAGCAGGATGCAGGAATCCAGAGCCTGGACCTTTGGCGGTTGTAGTGTGTGATGAGGAGTTCTGAAGAGATGTGGGTGAAAGGGAAGGCTGGTCTTGGACTGATAGTTCCTTTTCAATCAGGTCTGCTAAGGCTTTTCGAGTGACATCAAAGGGATCAAAACCCAAGTCATCCTCTGGTTGTTTAGAAGAACCAAAGCCAAATGCTGCTTGCCAGTCTGTAGAGGACGATACTGGGATTGTTTCTGTTGGAGACAAAATGAGTGATGAATTTAATATACATAGCCCACTTTCACACTTAGTAAGTATCCACACTAGTGAAAGTTAAACATCATATTACAAGGTAAAGGCAAATATACATAAAGTATGATTTCTTAGCACATTAAGATTTTATAAAATTACAAAAGTCCTCATATACTTCTAACTAATTTCATTTTATATATATATCTGTATATATATATATAAACAATATGTATATTATTGATTTCAGAGAGGAAGGGAGAGAGAGAGAGAAACATCAACAATGAGAAAGAATCATTGATCAGCTTCCTCCTGCAAACCCACACTGAGGATCGAGCCATGTGTCCTGACCGGGAATAGAACTGTAACCTCCTGATTCATAGCTCAATGCTCAAACACTGACCCACACTGACTGGACAGTAATTTCATTCTTAAGTTACTAACATAAAAAATGTAAAATTGCCCTAGCCGGTTTTGCTCAGTGGTTAGAGTGTTGGCCTGCAGATTGAGGGGTTGCAGGTTCAATTCTGGTCAAGGGCACCTGGGTTGCAGGCTCGATCTCTGGCTCTGAATTTCCAATATAATTTTATTGTGCAGGAGGCAACCAATCAATGTGTCTCTCACACTGATGTTTCTCTGTGTCTCTCCTGCTCCCTTCCACTCTCTCTTGAAAAAAAAAAAAAATCAATTGGAAAAAAAAACCCCTCAGTTGAGGACTAACCAAAAAAACTCAAAAACAACAACAAAAACCTCTGAATGATATAGACTGATTGTGCTAATGAAAGAAAAAGTACTTGAAACCCAAATTATATTCTTAGACATTCATAATCAAAACCCAGCTTTGCTGGTGTTGCTCAGTGGTTGAGCATCGACCCATGAACCAAAAGATCACAGTTTAATTCCTGGTCAGGGCGCATTCCTGGGTTGCAGTTGGGCTCGGTCCCCAGTAGGGGGGCAAGCAGGAAATGGCCAATCGAAGATTCTCTCTCATCATTGATGTTTCTATCACGCTCTCCCTCTCCCTGAAATCAATAAAAATATATTTTAAAAAAAACACACACAACAACAAAAAACAAGTCATTTAAATGAAATAAAGTAATAACAAATATAACAGAATTTATTAGTAAAGTTTACATTTTAAAATTTTTATTAAAGACAAAGTATAATTTGTTCCATTGAGAATAGATGCTATTCACATAAGAGAACTTATAATAAATAAAAATGAAAATGGCTCAAAATGCCAAAATATAAATTTTATTTTTTTAAAAAAAATAAAAATCAACATATGTCTTTTGTCAACTGGGGGGAAATCTTAAATTTAACTATACAAACACAAATCTAGTTTAAAATTTAAGCCCTGCCCTAGCCGATGTGGTTCAGTGGACAGAGCATCAGCCGGTGGACTTAAGGGTCTGGGGATCAATGCCAGTCAAGGGCACATACCTCAGTTGCAGGTTTGATACCCGCCCTGGTCGGGGTGCATGTAGGAGGCAACCAATCAATGTGTCTCTCTCACATCGATGTTTCTCTCTCTCAATGGAAAAATATTCTCGAGTGAGGATTACAAAAAATAAAAAATAATAATTAAAATAAAATAAAATGTAAGCCCTTAATACTTTCTAGAGGAATACGTGTTTTACAATTGGAAAAAATGATCTAACCTTTGATTTCTGGAGAAATCTGTCTGTTAACATAGAACTAAATTCCATGTCATAAAACAACTTATCTAACCATCCAATTCCATGCAGTTTATATTTTTAAATGTTTACATTTTTATGAAAAAGGAAATGGAAAGAAAAAGTATAAAAACCCATCAAACCAGGGTCTCATTGTAGTCTGAGTGTAATTATGAACATGCAGCGGTGCCGTTATATACCTGATGTGAAGAGGCTCTGTGGCTCTGGTGCTGTAGGCCAGTCACTAGATGTCTGTGGGGAGCTGGGGAAAGGAGGAAGCCCACTTGGAATAGGATTGGGATGGCGAAAGTTATCTGAGAATAACGACTGTGACTCAGTTACTGCCCCTTCAAAAGGAGAGCGTGCACTGTGATTGGATGAACTGATGGGGATGACTGGGTTAGATTTTGATAAACCAGGTGGCGGTGATGGTGTATCACTGTTAGATATCTAAATGAAATAGGAAAAGAAAAGAATAATCAATATAAGTTTATACATTTTAATAAGCCACAATTAAAATGACTTGCAACAAAAGGTATTAGAATACTTATCTTCAAATTGGGGTACTTAACTTCTTTTATGGGAGCACAAATTTTCAAAAAAAATCCATCAATTTATATAAATAGTCTTCTCTAAAACTGACACTCCTGAAAAGACTAAACCAGTCTCCTCTTATTTTACAACCTAACTTCTCTCACTTTACACAGAAAAGAATATTTCTCACTCTCTGGGACCTAACTACAATATTTTGCCCAACAGTAAAAACTTTCTGGGAATCAAACCAAAATTTATTAGAAATATTCAGGTTGGTGATGAGCAAGTGACTGACTCTAACGACTGGATTCTTTTGCAAACTAGGTGATTCCCAATGCACTAGTTTTGAACAAAGATGGATAGAAGATCTAATCAAGTTATTTCCAAATACATCATTAAAAATAATTTTTATGATAAATCTTTATATGATTTTTAGGTATTCAACTCAGAAGGAGTTAAAAAAATTGAGTGATACTGATATAATACTGTTTTTTCCACCTCTCATTTATACGAACAAGATATCTTAGCATTTACATTTAGAAAAATGAAAACATGACTGGATTGCTATTGAAACTTAAACCGAAAGGTAATATGCATGACAGGTACAGGAAACTAATTTTAAAATGTCCTTATCTATCTCAATAAGAGATGAATTTCCAATATAATTTTATTGTTTGTTTTATAATTAATTTTTATCAAAATCTATACTTACATAAGTTGCTTTGATCAAATCAAAATATCAATTATTTCCTTTGTAATTTTAAAAAATTATTATTAAACAAATCTTAAATTTTAACCTAAAATACACAAGGGGACATACAGATTTTCAAATTCTTTTATGGAATTTGTAGGCAAAAATTTTGGAAAAGCAGTGTATTTCAGATCTCTACGTTTCTCACAAACACTATGGAAGAGATTAGAACTACATTTTATTTCTACCAATGTAAGAGAGTGTACAAAAACTTAACCAGTGTCCAGCTGGTGTGGCTCAGTGCTTGAGCATTGACCTATGAAACTGGAGGTCACAGTTTGATTCCTGGTCAGGGCACATGCCCAGGTTGTGGGTTCGATCCCCAGTGTGGGATGTGCAGGAGGCAGCCGATCAATAATTCTCTCTCATCATTGATGTTTCTATCTCTCTCTCCCTCTCCCTTTGTCTCTGAAAGCAATTAAAAAAAAAAAAAAAGAAAGAAAGAAAGATGGCACCTAACCAGTGAAATACTAGCAACTAGACAAGATGATACAAAGTATGCTCTAAAGATTAGGACCTTATTCAGTATCACTATGAGGCAACTCTGAATTTAACTATTTGGTTTATCATTTCAAATCTGTCATTTGGAGGAAGGGAAAAACTTTTGGGAGCAAGTACATGAGAGAAATAGAAAATAAAGTTGACAGCAAGGGACAAGGGAGCATATGTCATAGAAACAATGCTTAAAATCAAGAATGTAGAAGGCATAGTCTGGAACCATTTCATGTAGAGTCAAGAAGACCAATAATAGCAGATTCTAGGGACACTAATATATTGTCACACAGTACAATAATGTGTTCATAATGATAATTCTGAACACATTATGAAAGGGTTAAATTATGCTCTATAGATTCTGTAGAGAAAAAAAGAAGGCTAATTATAATACATTTAGCAAGGCTATCCACTAAAAGTGTTTTTAAATTGTTTAAAATTTAAAGTATTTCTCACTATCTAGAAATTCATTTACACAGAATGCCCTGTTTTAGGGTGAGAACAGATACGTGAAAGGACACAATATCAAAACCTTACCTGCTGGGAATTATCACCATTCCCTATACTGAGAGAATCTGAAGGTTTGTCAATGGGGCTGTAAAAAGAAAACAAATCAAATCAAATCAGAGTAAAATCACACTTCCACCATAAAAAAACAGACTTTTTAAAAGCCAGAAAAATAGGCATCTTATCCTCCAGTAATACTTACTGAAGCATTATGATGTAAGATAATAGTTTGATATTAACAATACAAAGTATAATAAGGTAAAATTCCTACCACTGAGCAACTTACATTCTAATAAGATTCTCCAAAAACAATGGGTGAAACAATAGCTTATTTTAAAAAGTACTACTTAAAATGAATATGACTCCAAGTAATAGGTTAAAAGTCTAATAAACTATTTAGTTTTGTGCATGTAATTATCACATTCCCCATTAAATTTCTTGAAATAATACCCATTTTTCTAGGTGTTTTTGACAGGGGGCATAAAAGTTATTGGAATGTTCTCTACAGGTTCTTAAGAGCAGTAAATTTAATACTTCAACCCCCTGGCAGTGAGCAAGGAGACACCTCTCATCATTGATGTTTCTATCTCTCTCTCCCTCTCCTTTAGTCTCTGAAAGCAATTAAAAAAAAAAGAAGAAGAAAGAAAGAAAAGACACCTAACCAGTGAAATACTAGCAACCAGACAAGATGATACAAGGCATGCTCTAAAGATCAGAACCTCATTCAGTATCACTATGAGGCAACTCTGAATTTAACTATTTGGTTTATCATTTCAAATCTCTGTCATTTGGAGGAAGGGAAAAACTTTTGGGAGCAAGTACATGAGAGACATAGAAAATTGGTGATTGGTGGTGTTGCTCTTATATCAATCAGGGGCAAAGCAGATATACAGTCCTTAGTTCATCCTAGCTTGTGCCTGTGTTAGTGGCCCAAGCTTTCATGCCTGAGGCACATAAAATTATAATTCCTAGGTCTTAGAGGGGAAAAGGTCAGAAATACTGGTCTCATAATAAGTAGATTAATATTAACTGAGGCTTAGGAGGGGATATAGTTTTAAAATGTTTTTGGAGATATTGTGATTACTCTAGTAACTTCTAGGTAACAGTTTATGTGGCAGTTTTGCAATAGGACATGGATATATGTCATTCTGCACATAAAACTGGATGCTATGAGATCGAGTATAATAAGTGGGTCACTACTGGCTTTCAGAAAGTTGGGTGGGGGTCTAGTATGGTAATATTGAAATTGTTTCAGAGGACAGTTACTGTGAATCATGTATGCTCATGAGCCAGAATTTGTTCAAATCCTGTCTCTGCCACTTAACTGTCAGTGTGGTCTTAGGTGCATTTAACCTGCCTGTTTCTTGCCTGAAAAGTGAATTTTAATGATAGTACATATGAGTTGTTGAAAAAATAAAACATGAGAAGCACTTAAAATGAGGCCTGGTGCAGTTGTAGCTAATCTATAATAATGAAAGTATAATACGCAAATTGGCCAAACACCGGAACAACTCTCCAGACATGAAACCGAAGCCGGGGCTGCGAGGGCCAAGGTAGACGGGGGTGCAAGGGCCGAGCCCCTTGCACGAATTTCGTGCATCGGGCCTCTAGTAATATATATGAGCATTTATCTTTTTCTAGGTTCAGAAGAAATAATTTAATACTTCAGTATTCTAATCACAACCCTACAGAAGGCATGTGCATGTACACACACACACACACACACACACACACACACACACAGAAACAAACCTTTGTTTGATTGTGCTAACAATCAACTGTTAAAAAGAAAAAACACATTAAAACTTGACTTCCATACAGAGAAAACTGAGTACCACAGTGAAGTAATTTAGAATTGCTAACTTCAAGTCCACCTGAACTCCTCTGATTTAAAACCAAAACTGGTATAAGCATTACAACACTGACACAGCTTTGACATAGAACTAGTAAGCTATTTCTACAACTAACTTTATTTAACCCCAGCATATGAACAAAAGATAAATATTAGTACCCAAATACAAAAACTTATTTCTGACATAGTAAAAAAATCAGATTCCACATTTCTCAAAATGATTTTATTGCCTGAAAATACATACAAAGTCACCTTACAGACAACTTACTAGTACCACATTTAATTACTCTAAAAAATTTAACAAGGGCTAGTACTCAACCTGAATACCAAGAGTACTTTCTGAAGAAATACTGCCCAATGCTCTACAATTTGACAGATAGAGGTCTGAAATTTACGTGAAGAGCATCTTTACTTCTTATTATCCATAAAATGTAAATAAATCAATTCCTGTTATTAAGTCAAGTGGGTAATTACAAATAATTGTAAGATATAGTTCTGAATCCATTTAGTTAGAGATATTTGTGGCAATAAGACATGTGCACAAAAACAAATATCTGCCAGCGCCAACTGTTAAATTGTTTCATCAATAAATGTTAGAGGTCTTTAGAAGTGAACCCACTGAAGTGGGACATTCAGAGAACATTTCCTAGGGGAGTTCAAATTTAAGTAAGCCATTGAAAGGGGGAAAGACTAGCGTTAAAGGTAGGAATTACAAGTGTGTCCAGAATCAAAAGGTTGCAGATAGAGCTGGGAAAAAGTTAAATAATTAGTTTAGTTAATGTAGGATGATTTTAACAATGGGAGGTAAGGATAGAAAGATGGACAGAGGCCAATGGAAATTTGAGCACAGAAATGATAAAAATAAAGCACTGTTTTACAAAGATAAATTTGGTGGTAACATGAAGAACAGATGAACATAATACACATAAACTGAGATAAACTTGCAATATATTTTTTAAATTTAATGTGGTAAAATACACAACATAAAACTTACCATGTTAAATATTTTAAGTGCACAGTTCAGTGTTACTAAATACATTCACATTGTTGTTAATACTGCCAACCATCCCCTTAACTCTTCATCTTGTAAAACCTGAAATTCTGTACCCACTAAACAATAACTCACCAATTTTCCTATCCCCCCAGCATCCACCATATTCTTTCTGTATGATTCTGACTATCCTAAATACCACGTATAAGTGGAATCATGGAGTATTTGTCTTTTTGTGACAATAATGTGCTCAAAGTTCATCCATGTTGTAATATATTGGAGAATGTCCTTCCTTTTTAAGGCTGAATAATATTACATTGTATGTATATACCATATTTCTGCTTGTCCATTGATCTGTCCATGGACACTTGTTGCGTTCACATTTAAACTATTGGGAGCAATGCTGTTATGACATTAGTGTACGAGTATCTCTTTGAGATGCTGCTTTCAATTCTTTTAGATATATACCCAGAAGTGAACTTGATGAATTATACCGTAATTCTATTTAATTTTTTTAGGAACTTCCATACAGTTTTCCAAAACAGTACCATATAAAACAGCAGTACCATTTTATATTCCTATCAATAGTGCACCAGGGTTCCAATTTCCCCATACTCTTTCAAACACTAGCTTTCTGCTTTTTTTCATGGCTAATTGACCATTTGTATATCTTCTTTGGAGAGATGTCTATTCATGTCCTTTGCCCATTTTTGAATCAGGTTTTCTAATTTTTGTTGTTGTTGAGTTTTAGGAGTCCTCTATATATTCTTGTTATTAGTCACTTAGATATATGATTTGCTAATATTTTCTTCTATTTTGTGGGTTGTCTTTTACTGTGGATAGTGTCATTTGATTCACAAAATTTTAAAATTTCCATGAAGTCCAATTTGTCTACTTTTTTTCTTTTATCTGTGCCTTTGTTGCCAGACCCAAGAAGTCATTGTCAAATCCAATGCCATGAAGTAAATACATGTCGTGAAGTCCTATTATTGTTTTAGATCTTATGTTTAGGTCACTGACCCATTTTGAAGCAATTTTTGAATAAGGTGTTAGGTAAAGGTTCAACTGCATTCTTTTGCTTGTGGATGTCCAGTTTCCCAGCACCATTTCTTGAAAAGATTGTCCTTGCTCCATTGAATGGTCTTGGCATCCTTGTCAAAAATCATCTGACCCTATATGTGAGTTAATTTCTGGACTCTCTATTCCACTGGTCTATATGTCTGCTTTAGCCAATAACACATTGCTTTGATTACTTAATAAAAGATTGCTTCTTTTTTAAAGATTATTTGGCTATTTGGGATATTTTGAGATTCCATATGGATGTTAGAATGGGTTCTTCTTATTTGCAAAATCTGCCACTGGAATTTTGATTATGGACTGTACTGAATCTGTAGACAGCTTTTTTTTTTTTTATTACTAATTCAATCTCCTTAGTAGTTATATATTTATTAATATTTTCTATTTCTTCCCCCTTTTTTTATCTTGGTAGATTTTGTTTCTAGGTATGTCCATTTCATCTATGTTATTCAATTTGTTGGCATACAATTGTTCACAGTACTCTCTTACAACGCTTTCTTTATTTCTGTAGAATCTATAGTAATGTCCCTACTTCTATTTCTGATTTTAGTAATTTGAACCTTTTCTCTTTATAGTCCATCTAGCTAACAGTTTGTCAATTCTGTTGATCTCAAAGAACCAACTTTTATTTCATTGATTTTCTCTATTTTATCTCTGCTCTAATATTTATTATCTCCTTCCTCTCCTAGCTTTGGGTTTAGTCTGTGTTTTTGTTGTTGTTGTTGTGTTTAGGTTTAGTCTGTTTTTGTTGTTGTTGTTATAAAGTTAGATTGCTGACTTGGAACCTTTCTTGTTTTTTGATGTAAACATTTACAATAGTTCCCCCTTATCCACAATTTTGTTTTCTGCAGTTTCAGTTACCTGAGGTCAACTAAGGTCTGAAAATATTAAATGAAAAGTTCCTGAAATAAACACTTCATAAGTTTTAAATTGTGCACTGTTCTGAGTAGCATAATGAAATCCTGCTCCACCCCACATGGGATATAAATCAGCCCTTTCTCCAGCACATCATGCTGTAAACATCACATGCCCATTACTCACTTAGTAGGCTTCTAGTTATCAGATCGACTGTCATGGTAGCACAGTGCTTGTGTTCAAGTAACTCTTATTTTATTTAATAATGCCACATAATGCCTTAAAGTAGAATCGTGAATATAACAAACTTATGAATCTGAGCCCTGCTCCCAATCTCTTTGCTTTCTTTTCAGCATGTAGGTGTGATCATGTCAGAAGAATAAAAAAGCATGTTTGCATTTTATTGATATAGATGCTCTCGATCTCTCTAGAAATAGCAAAATAAAATCTTACTTTAAAAGGAAGCCTAATGCTTCTTGACAAAGTGATACTGCCCACGTGGATTCTGATGGTATGTCTTTATTTCCTGCTGTCAGGTCAATGAATTGCTCTGGGAGTTATCTGTGTGCTGCTATAGTATGGAACTTGTTGCTCATTTAAAAATCTAGGCCTCTTGCTTATAAAGAAAAATAGCTTTGCTAAAAAATTAAGACTTTTATGAGACTGGAATGTTTACTTCATTGCATTAAAAAAACATAGCAACAAAGCTGCTAAAACAGAAAAAAAATGCCACATTTACATAACTTTTATTACCGTACTAAAGGCCGGATGTACGAAATGCGTGCAAGAGAGGCCTTCCTTCCCCCAGCTGCCAGCACCAGCTTCTCTCTGGCACCCGGGACCCAGTTTTGTCTGGAAGGACGAAAGGACGTCCAGAAGGATGTCTGGTCTAATTAGCATATTCTGCTTTTATTATTATAGATATTGTTATAAATGTCCTATTTTATTGTTAGTTATTGCTGTTAATCTCTTACTGTTCCTAATTTATAAATTAAACTTTACCATAGGTATGTACATATGTACAGGAAAAAACATTGTATATATAGGGTTAAGTACTATCCCCAGTTCCAGGCATCCACTAGAGGTCTTGAAACTTATCCACTGTATATATGAAAGGACTACTGAATAGCCATAAATTTCCCCCTTAGCACCACTTTTGCTGTTTCCCATAAGCTTTGATTTGCTGTATTTTCTTTTTCATTTTTCTCTAAGTATTTTCTAATTTCCCTTGTGACTTCTTTGATACATTAGCTGTTTAAAAGTGTTGTTTAATTTCCAATTTTTTGAATTTTCCAGATTTCCTTTTGTTAATGGTTTCTAACTTCATCCAGTTATGGTCAGAAAAAGTACCTGGTATGATACCTATCTTTAAAAATCTACTGAGACTTAACATATGCTCTAACTTGGAAAATATCCCCTGTCCACTTGAGAAGAATGTGTACTCTATTTTTTGGGTACAATGTTATGTATATGTCTATTAGATATAGCTAACTTTACCTATCTTGTGTTTGGCTTTTCTATCCATTATTGTGAGTAGGGTACTGAAGTCTCCAACTATTACTGTTGAACTATTTATCCCTTTAATTCTATTTTCCTGGTATTAGGTGTTTCATGTCTTTTCTTCTTGCAGGTTAGAAACTTTTATTAATATACTAGAGGCCCGGTATACAAATTTGTGCACGGGTGGGGTTCCTTGGCCTGGCCGGTCAGTGGGAGGGAACACGGGAGGTTGGCTGTGGGAGCACACTGATCACCAGAGGGAAGCTCCTGTGTTGAGGGTCTGCCCACTGGTGGTCTGTGCGCATCATAGCGACTAGTCAACCAGTCATAACAGCCGCTTAGGCTTTTATATATATAGATATATATAGATAGATAATGTCCTTCTTTGTCTCATAATCCTTTTTTACTTAAAAAGTTTGTCTGATATTAGTATAGCCACACCTACTCTCTTTTTCCATCCTTTTAATTTCAACTTGTTTGTGTCTCTCGATCTAATGTGAATCTCTTGTAGACAGCATATAGTTGGATCATGTGTTTTTATCCAGTCTGCCAATCTTTGTCTTTAGATTGGAGAGTTGAATCCATTTACATTTAGAGTGATTACTGATAAGGATGGAGTTACTTATGTCATCACACTATTTTTTTATAACTGCCCCCACTCCCTCATTTCCTGCATTGTCTTCTTTTGTGTTTAGTTGACTTATTTTGGAATGAAATGTTTAAATTTCTTTTTTATTTCCTCTTGTGTATATTCTAGAACAGTTTTCTTTATTGTTACCATGGGGATTACATTTAACATCCTAAAGCTATAACACTATAGTTACACTAACTTAACTTTAATACATACAAAAACTCTGCTCCTTTACAGCTCCACCTCTACCCTTTTCAGTTGTTGATGTCACAAAATTACCTCTTTATACATTGTGCACCAAAAAACAAAATAGTAATTCTTTTAAATGCAGTTTCTTTAAATTATGTAGAAAACAAATTTGGAGCTACAAACCAGTTATAGTAATATTAGCTTTTACATTAATGTATTGGACCTTAAATGTATTGATCTCTTAAATCATGTAAGAAATAAGAAGTATAGTTACAAACCATTGTCACAATAATACTAGCTTTTGTAACTGCCCACTTATTTACCTTTATTGAGATCTTTCTTTCTCCATAAGGCTTTGAGTTACTGTCTAGTGTCCTTTCATTTCACCTTGTAGGACTCCCTTAAGCATTTCTTGCAAAGTCTATAGGTTATAAATGCTCTCAGCTTTTGTTTAGCTGAGAAGGTATTAATTTCTCCCTCATTCTCTGGGGACAGTTTTGCTTGATATAGGATTCTTGAGGTTGACACGGTTTATTTTTTTCTTTTAGCACTTTAAATATATTGGCCCATTGTTTTTTGGCCTCCAAAGTTTTTGATAAGGAATCTGCTAATAATCTTATTGAGGATCATATATCTATGTGATGACTTGCTTCTCTTGCTGCTTTCAAGATTCTGTCCTTGTCTTTGGTTTTTAAAGTTTGATTATAATATGTCTCAGCATGCATCTCTCTCAGTTCATCTTAGAATTCATTAAGCTTCCTGGATATTTATATTCATGCCTTTGGGAAGTTTCCAGCCACTTTTTCTTCAAATAGCACCTTTTTCTTTACGCATTCTGAAACTCCGAGAATGTGTATGCTGGTCAGCTTGAGAATGTCCCACAGGTCCCTTAGGCTCTCTTCACTTTTCTTCAACCTTTTTTCTTTGTGTTCCTTAGACTCAGTAATATCCATTATCCTATCTTCAAATTTGCTAATTCTTTTTTCTGCCTGTTCTAATCTACCTTTGGCTCTTTTAGTAAATTTTATTATATTTTTCAGCTCTAGAATTTCTTTTTAGGTTTTCTGCCTCTTTATTGATATTTCCATTTTGTTCATACATCATTTTCTTGCCTTCACATCTTCATTTACTTCTTTAAGATTTTTAAAGAGAGGTGTTTTAAAGTCTTGGTCTAGTGTATCTGTTATTCTTTTTCAGAAACACTTTCTGTTGATTTTTTTTCTTTTGAATAGGCAATATTTTTCTGTTTTTATATATGACTTGTGATTTGCTGTGTTGTTGTTGAACACTGGCAATTTGAATCTAGTAATATGGCCCCTTTGGAAATCAGATTCTTCCCCTTCTCCAATGTTTGCTTTTTGGTTATTGGATTTTGTTTGTTTGTTTGTTTTTTATTGTTGTAGGCTGTCTCTGTGCTGAGGATCAGCCTTAAGGGTAAAGTTAAGATCTTCTCATGTCCTTTCTGAGCTTTCCCTGAACAAACAGAGTCATTTTCTAATTTCCCCCATATGCAGTTGTTCTTTAATGTCCTAGTCTTTAATGTCTGGCTCCCAAAAGGGGAAAAAAATGAAAATTTTAAGAGGGGTGAGAGAGGGGCAATTAGTCCTATAAATTCCCTTATAATCACTTCAGTCAGAGGGAGAGGAGGTTGTAAGAATGGGGGAGGAACAACAATGGTTGCTTGACTCTGTCCGCACCTCTGTGATCAGAAGCAATACTCAGCAGTCTGAGAAGAGAACCTCAAAATTTGGGGAGCAGGGTCCCTTTTGCCCACCCTGGTTCCCTCAAGCTATGTTCAAGGTGCTACAGAAACATGTGAACAGCTGTCTGTCACGCTGCTACTGCGCTAAGAGCTGAAATTAACCAAAATTAACTACCAAGTCTTTTCCTGGAGTTGCAAAACATTAACAGACTTCAAAGTTCCAAAATAGTTACATCAGATAGATTCTTATTGCTACCTCCTCTGCCATCTTCCCCAAACTTGCACTGTTTTTATAATATAGGAATAAGGGCTAAAAGTTGAAAGGAAGCAACAGTAAGACATTACAAAGAAAGAATCTTGCTTCACCTTTCCAATCACCACTAACAAAGAGCACTAAATAATTTTCAATATAGTTGAGGGCAGATTGTTAATGTCAAGGGCAAAATATGAAAATATTGCATTCAGAATAAATCTAAGAAGACTTATGAATTACAGCCAATTAGAATAACTTATAGCATCTTATCCACCACGCCAGCTGAAGTTTTATAAGCAGATTTTGTATACTTTACCTGGGAAAGTTTTATCAAAGATGCTTAAAAATTTATAGATAATTGTCATCAATCCAAAGACAACTGCTGAAAAATTGGGATGGGGCAAAATATCAGTAAGCTTATGTTCCACTGAGTTTTAGTATATTCTTCAATTTGTTTTAAGAATAATTAAGAAGCTCAATGTAAAAGTGGCAAATAAAGAGGGGCTCTGAAAATGTACGTATAACTCCAAGAAAAAGTATATTTACAAATTTCAATTCTAATAAATATGAACTCTTTGGATCTGTAATAGCTAGACAGAATGTAAATATCCCAAGGCCTAACAGGTCAAAGTCCTTACAATTACCCTGACATCAGATGTCAAACTTGCTTCCTCAAACAAAACTCTGTGTTTGCTTAAACTGTGATCTATTAACAAATTTGTTGTTTTACATTCAAAATCCACCTACCCACTGTCGTCCATTATCATGCCAAGAAGGTTAAAAAAGGAAAACAAACTTTAATAAACACTACATTTATTTATTAATGAAGAAAGAGACCTACTTTATTAAATGTACTGGTCAAAAACTACCAAGTCCCATTTATATCAGATGAAGGAAGATTGGGTACACTAAGACAAATTGCACATGGCTTTTTTATTTAAAACAAACAAAAAATCTGTAAGTTACCTTTTCTTCCCAACCTGGCCCCCACTCCCCAGGTCAGCACAAAGTTTATTAGCCACTTCTGCTCATAAAGTCCTCTTTCTGAGTAGGGATGTTCCTCTAACATACCAGGCACAAAACAGCCACCTATTCAGGCACACCTCAAGGATATTGCAGGTTCAGTTCCAGACCACCATAATAAAGCAAATATTGCAATAAGGCAATTCAGTCTGTTTGCTGGTGGAGGGCTTTGCCTTCAACTTAAAAAACAAACAAACCAAACACATGTGAAGTACCATAAAGTGGAACACAATAAAATTAGACGTGCCTGTACAGGGCCCTTCATTTGCACCTTTGGTTACACTAGGAGCACATCTTAGAGCAAGCATGTCAAACTCGCGGCCCATGGGCTGCATGCAGCCTACAGTGAATCTATTTGCGGCCCAGCCAATATAATGGTATGTAAGAAACTTTAATAAAAATTTCGTAACTTAATTTTTACAATATCCTGCTATACATAATTATTAATAACAAATTACAATGTTTGCTAATGACTGATTACTATAATAGTGTTGCATTCATTTCCCTTACGCACCTTACACTCAGGCGCACCATTTCTCTCCACTAATACTAGCAGTGAATATTTTAGCAGCCGATTGCCACATCATTAGTCTTGGACTGACTTGTTTGGTGTGCACAACAGGAAATATTTCGCTTTCGGAGAACAAGAAAAATAGGTTTATTTGCATTACGCTTATCAATTTGTGCAATTATGCAGTGTCTGGTAAGTTAATGTTCAAGAAAAATATTAATTTTTATTAAAATGTTCTATTAATTTATTTTAGCAATCACTCATTTATTTCAGCCCTTTGTATTCAGCATGTCTCTATTGAAATAAACCTATGTTTCTATGAAAATTAAAGCTTTTGGGTTTTTTTGCGGCCCACATCCTATATAATAAAAGCCTAATATGCTAAGTGTCCTTTAGCGTAATATGCTAATGATATGCTAAGGCCACTCAACCGCTTGCTATGACGTGCACTGACCACCAGGGGGTAGACACTCCGACTGGTAGGTTAGCTTGATTCTGGGGTCTGGCTGATCAGAACTGAGCGAGACGGGTCAGACATGCCATGGAGCCCTCCCGGGGTCCCTCCCCAACTCCTATCATGCATCAGTGGGGTCTCTCGGCCTGGCCTGCGCCCTCTCGAAATCCGGAACCCCTAGGGGGATGTCAGAGAGCCGATTTTGGCCTAATCTCACAGGCCAGGCCAAGGGACTCCACTGGTGCACAAATTCGTGCACTGGGCCTCTAGTAAACTTAAACCTTGTTTATTCGGCCTGTGTTAGCCTTTGAGTTTGACATGCTTGTCTTAAGAGTAATGGCAGTTGTTTCCTGGTAGTGGCTCCAGGATATAGGCTCCAGCTTCAGTTCTAGTCTCAGGTTTGCCTCTGGCACTCTGTGATACCATGCACACCTGTGTGGACTCCAGTCCTGGCCCCAGATATAGCCCTGCCTCAAGCAGTGGTTCTAAACTCAGGCCTAGCTCTGGCCCCAGTACTAGTCCCAGCTCCAGCTCTAATAATTCCAGTTCTGGCTTCAGCTTAAGTTCCAGTAGTTGTTGCAGCTCATCCACCTGTGTGTTCAAGACCACGATGAGCCTATGTTTTGGGTATTTCCTCCATTCTTAGAGAAAACTATCTCCTCTTAGTAGCACCCAAAAGCCTCATCCCAGGGGATTTGGAGGTAGAGGAAGCACAGCAGGTTCTCAGCTATGTTCTCCTCAGTGAGCAGTTGGTAGTGGTGGATGCTTTCAGTCGGTGTGAGTGACTGTAGTATCTCTTTGGTGTAGGGCTGCACAGAGTAGATGAGAACCTTATCATCATCCTGGTGTTTTCCCTTCTGATGATTCACTGAAGCACAGTAGGCACCAGAAATGGTCTCTTCAGCAGATGGTGTTCTTTATTCTAGTTTGCAAAGCCCATGTTGTGTCCATCATTCCAGAGATCTGTCAGGTTGTCCAACCATGTCCTGGGGGGTGGGGGACTCTCTTGCTTTAATGAAGTCACCCCGGGACAACAATGCACACTCAATCCTAGAGTTCTGCCCAATCAGCTTGTCCCTCAGCTTGCTTAGCTGCTCCAGGTCAAGGGCTTGCCCAACATAGTAAGATTGCCAACTGAAAGTAGGACCCAGCAAAGTCTAGGAAGACTTTTTTTTTTTTTTTTGGGGGGGGGGGGACTTGAAAAAGAAGTGCTGATTCTGGGGAGTTAAGCTGAGCAGACTGAACCAGAGAACTGAGGCCCAGGCAATTGAGAGTAAGTTCATCTTAGATACAGAAATACTAACCACCTGGAGGGTGTCTGTTTTCAGCTCCTGCTTCAGTCCCTGGTAGGTGTATCCAACCATGAAGCTGATAATATGCAGTTCCTCTGTCATACCTAGTAGCCCCATTGTTGCCCTTTCCAAATTACCTGTATGTTGCTCAATCAGTCAGGTAGCCCAAGTCCCAAATTAAGCCCTGACTCTGTCCTTCTTTGGGGGTCAAAGTTTTCTGGTTTGAAGTCAGAATACTTGACTTCTGGAAACCTTGTAATGACAGTCTCTTGTCAATGGAGATTTCTGCAGTCAATGACTCCACTGTCTTCTTTGAATCTCAGCAGTGGTCTTATTCATATAGTAAACTTCCTCCAAGTCTTAAGGTTGAGGGATTGATGGGAGTGAAGGTCAAACAGACCTGGGTTTCTACCACAAAGGCTTTGTGAAGCAGACACTGTAGCAATTCTGTGACCTGGTCCTTTTGTAGGTCCATCCCTTTGGTCAGAGGGTCATCCTGCTAGCCAACAAAGTGACGTAATCCCTTTAGTTCTTCAGCAGCTGATGCAGGTGAAACAACAGCTTTGCTCCAGCTGTGAATCACTTTTCCAAGTATTCCAACCGTGGTCCAGGGCGTTCCAAAGCAGGCATTTTGCAGCTAGACTTTCTATGCCTCCAACTTAGGCAACATTTCCTCAATTAGGGTAGTTAATTGCACTAGCAGTGCTTTAAAAGCACCCAGAACCTCCTTCCTCCTTTTGTCCAGTTCACTGAGTCTCCCATAAAAGCTGCTGCTCTCTGGTCCATAAGGGTCGACAGAGGGCATTCATACTGGGGTCTGGGTCTTTCAGAAGACATCCTGCTGGTCTTTCAGTTAGCTGACAGATTTCACCAGCTTTTCCATCTTAAAGCCCTCAATTCCAGGATCCAGGATTCAATGCCATGCTGCCGGCTCTCCATAGGTGCTTCAAGGCCTGGTTCTCCTTGCTTGACTGAGCTCTCTGAGCCTGGATCAGAATTAAAGAAATTAAAGATCATCTCAGCCAATTGGACAGGACCCTGGGAAAAGATTTGAATGTCCTGATAAAATTTTCACAAGTTGTGCTGTAGCAACAAGCACTCGGGGTGCTGGCTATAGCAGCCATACTCATAGTTCAGTGAAGTGGAAGAATAGCATGTTAACTTTGGAGTTATCGTTGTGCAGTGTAGTCTCCTGGCCAGTTCTGGTCTTCAATCAGATTGCCAAATAACTATCAAATGTCCACCAGCAGGAGGCTCTTTGATCCTAAAATGAGCTGTCAAGATTCTGCAGAATCTCTCACTGTACCATTTGGGGTCTGAGTTTGGCTAGGGACTCAATTCCCACTCCCTTTAGAGGCTCTGGTCACAGCTTCTAGTCTCCAGAGGGAGCTCCAGCACCAGGGCCTCCAGCCATCTTGGCTTCAGACCCTCTGACCCACCCCACATAGCAAACTTGAAAGGGTAACTGAATGCCAGAGCTAGACATTCCCAGCCGGATGCACCAACACTGGCTGCCACTCAGTCCAAGCTTTCTTAAATCAACCTCTTTTTGCCACACTGAAAAAATAGTTTACATTTTGAAGCAAAAGTTTTTGTTATTCATTCCAGTTTTAACAGGAAAGATTAACAACCATTTGCACAAAGCAGTGGGGCAGAGGTTGCCTAGTAAGGGAAAAAGAAAGGTGATGAAAAGTTGAAGCATATTAATTTGGTTCTCTTGGATAAAAGCAGATAATATAAACTGAACCAAATTCAAGAATGAGAGAGGCAAAAATAGGCTGACACTTTGAAAAGGCTATGAGCTGGAAGACTACCTATACCTATAGTTCTCTCAAATATTGCCAAGTTGTATGCTGAGAGAAAGTGAAATCAAGACACCTGAAGACACAGTTGATTGAAATCACTGAGTTCAAGTGGGACTAAAAAGTTTTAATAGATAGTTTGGTCTCATAACATAATCAAGACTTTATTTCCAGAAGGTAATGATGTGTATTTAAAGACCTATAGATCAAAATTCCTAAACATGTTTTGATACAATCTCACTAAATTTTTTTTTTAAAGTTTTAGTCTTAAAATAGTTCTGAAATAATGATGAACATTAATTAGATTTCTCAGGAGTAAATATTTTTCAGTTAACACAGCAGTTGAAATCCAGTGCTATAAAGCTCTTCAAAAAACAAATTACAAGTTTATATTTATTTAATTAAAATATTTTCCAGGTTCTGTCCCTGGAGATTCTAATTCAATTCGTCTAAATTGAGATGCCTGATATCTAATGATCACTGTACTAGAGGAAGTGAAGAGCAACACAGTGAAAAGACATCTATCAAATCAAGTTTCCACAAAGTCTCTGAATGTATTAGATTTTAGAGCTTGAAAGATAATTAATATAAAATTAAAATATTTTGTTTTATAGGTAAAGAAACCAAAATTCACAACTATCTGCAAGCAGGCAGGCTGACACAACTGTGCCTCCATTTGAATCTTTAGATGCTTGGCCAACTTGGCTGGCTTTTAACTTGCCCCAAAGTCTTCAGTTGGTGAACAGTGTCTCAATCTAAATGAAAGTATTTTAAGTGCCAAAGTTAAAAACAAAATACCCAGTCCTTAAATATCACTACTGCGTAGTAGTGATATCACTCCCCAATCTCGTTTATATTTGTCATTTCAAAATAACTTATTAATATAGAAAAACAGCACATCTATAATCAATGCTCAATCTGACAGACATACTTTCAAATTCATATAATGGAGGGGAGAAAGAAAATGCCACATTCCATTTTAGAATTTACTGTTCACTTAAGTGAGACAGGACTAAAAACAAATTGGGATTAGTAGCTATAGTACTCTTAATATTTGTACTCTGGCTTAATTAGAAATAAGAAAAAACTACATTGTAAGTTTAGTGTCAGTGTGTAAGGTTCTAGGTTTTGCTTTCTAACAATTCTTCTAAGACTGCTCCTCACTATATAGGAATGCCAAGGAAAGAGGGAAAGAAACCATTAATTTTTTTCCTTTTTTTTTCCTATAAAGTCTAATTCTCACCTTATCTTAAATAAAAACTTCTCTTGGGTAGGACCATGGAAAGGTTATGCTGCTCATCATTCTAACTTAGTAAGTTTTACCCTGTGGGAAGAAGAAAATGTATCTACAAATTTATCCCTACTGCTGTACCCTGTATGGTGGCCATGTGGAAATGGGGACCAAAGCGGACCTTTGGCATCACTGACAGTCAAACTTACTCTCTTGTAGGGGTTAGCATGGAAAGAAAGAAAGCTATAGGAGCTTGCCAAAACAAACAAATAAGCCACAATTCTCTCTAACTTAGGACATCAACCTCCCTTAATAAATTTTGGGGACCTACTTAAACAAAAATCAACTCCTCCTCTATCCCTAGGAAAAAAATTCCTTTATCATGTAGTTACACAATGCATAAAACCATGTCCCAGCTGATATTCTGTAGCATTGGCTTTGGGCAAAGTTATTAAATGAGCACACTGTTTTAAATCCTCCTTGGGCCCTGGCTCAGGGGTTGATCATCGACCTATGAACCAGAAGGTCATAGTTTGATTCCCAGGGCAGGGCACATGCCAAGGGTTTCAGGCTCCATCCCCAGAAGGGGGCATGTAGCAGGCAGCCATTCAATGATTCTCTCTCATCACTGATGTTTCTATCTCTCTCTCTCCCTCTCCCTTCCTCTATGAAATCAATAGAAATATATGAAAAATAATAAAACTAAATAAATCCTCTTTGGTCTTCCCTCTACAACTTGTGGCCCCTAGTAAACTACTCTCCTGTTACTAAAACAGTTATAAACGTACTCTGACCATACTCTGTATAAAGACAAAGCCAACAAAATATTAGTAAATCTATTTATAACTGATCACAAAAAGTAAGTTAAAGAAAAGCTAAATACTTGTTATAAATGCTGAAAGACATTTGGTAAATTCCTATTTTCACTTCCAATCTAAAGAAAAAAGTCCAATAAATTAGAAATAAGGTATTTTCATATTATGATTAAAAATACTTATCTCAAATGGTCAAAAATCATACTTAAGAGTGCATAATACAGTGAAGATATCCTTATAGAAGTAAAGAATAGGATAAGGACAAGGACCTGCTAGTACCACTTTCTAACACTGTTCCTTAATTTTTAGCCTAGGGATTCTCAGTTGGAGGTCCACTACAATAAAATAGGAAAAAGACAAAAAAGAAAATCTTTCCTGAGGGACACAAATCACATAAATAGAGAGATATACATGCTAATGGTTGAGATGATTCAGTATTACATTGTCTAATATGTATTCTTCTAAATCAGATTTATTAATTCAAATATTGTGAAATATAAATAGATTGGTCAACAATCTATAAATTGTGTTTATTGACAGGAAGAAAAAAATACTACTAGAAAATACATCAAATCATTTTCAGAAAAATGTCCAAGTACTGAGATTACATATATTTACTTCTTTGTGTATATTTTAAATTTCCTTCAATAAAAATATATTACTTTTATATATTATATTTAAAAAACAAACAAATGTTATCTCAAAGAGATAATCTAAAATTTAAATTTCTGCTCTGAATTTTCTAGGTACTATAAGCTCAGAATATGATTTTAATTCAAATGACTTTTTAAAAAATTGATTGCAGATAGAGGAAGGTACAGGGAGAGAGAGAGAAAAACATCAATGGTGAGCCCTAGCTGGCTTGGCTCAGTGAACAGAGCACCAGCCTGTGCACTGAAGGGTCCTGGGTTAAATTCCAGTCAGGGGCAGCTTGATCCTCAGCCCTGGTCAGGGTGCATGCGGAAGGCAACCAATCAATATGTCTCTCTCATATCGATGTTTCTCTGTCTCTCCCCCTCCTTTCTACTCTCTCTAAAAATAAATGGAAAAATATCCTCGGGTGAGGATTAACAGAGCGGGGGGGGGGGGGGGAGGGAGAGAGGGAGGAGAGAGGGAGAAAGGGGAGGGAGGGAGGGAGGGAGGGAGATGAGAGAGAATCATTGATCGGCTGCCTCCTGCACATTCCACATGGGGGATCGAGCCCACAACCCAGGCATATGCCCTGACAGGGAATCAAACCATGACCTCCAGGTTCATGGATTGACACTCAACCACTGGGTCACACAGGCTGGGTTCAAATGATACTTTTAATGAAAACAGTGATTAAAAGTATCTGAAATAAATTTTTACTACAATAACCCTATTCTTCAAAGAAGGACTACAGAGTCAGCAACCAATAAGGTAAATAATAGCATATGGTTCATATTAAACATACAGGTAAAAAAAAATCAATGGAAAGGGTCAAAGATTATCAACCCAGAAGAATTCTTTTGGACTTAGCTTTTATTCTTAACTTTGATATTTACAGAGTTCACATAGTTTATTATACAGTATCATGTTTTACTCTGTGGCTTCTTCTATATATATATATTTATATAAACTTGTACGTGTGTGTATGTGTATAAACAAGAATTATTTTTAAATACTCTTTACTATCAAAGCAAATAAACTTAACAAGGACTTCAAGAATTTAAATACAATTTTGAAGAAACTGACTCTGATTAATTATTAATAATTCATGTAGTTATTGCCTATACTTGAAAAATGGCCCTTACATTATTTTAGTCCTAAATAGACATTGGACTATACATGTAATACCCAGACATTTAAAACATCACTAAAGCAAATTTAACTTTGGAATAAAATTTTTAAAAAAGTAAATCAACATATCTAAATTAATTATAGCTATTTACTTTAAATGAATTCATTTTATATAAGTTAAACAGACCAAATTAAAAAAATAAAGATCCTAACTCATCAAACTTAAGGAACATTCAGGATAGAGTACAACCTTAAAATGATTGTTTCTATTAATCAGACCATTTTCTGACAGGCCATAAGCAAATGTAATAAAAGATGCAAAGTGTACCACTTCAGAATGAGACTCGGTATTTAAGACTATCTATTTGTTTAAACATTGACACAACACAGATCTGTGCAAAAACAAGTTGTCGCCTAAGATGAATAAAATTCTGAATATCAGATACCCTCCTCACTCAGAGAATATAAAACTTTAGTGATTCCTGAGACTAGACAACCATAAATATTTGTATCCCCAACAAACAATACTTCAATAACTCCCTTTCCCTTTTACAGTATTTTGTTTCCCTCATTATGTCAGGGGAAAAACCTCAATTAGGTGACAAAGATTTTTAATAACCAACATCCCTTAATTTTCTTTTTATCAATTAGGGTGTTCCTAAGGCCGAGGGTCATCTGCAAATCAATACAAATGTGAAGCCATTGAAAGGCTCATCTGAATTATCATCAGTGAGCAGCAGGCAACAAATATTCAAACCCAGAAATTTTGACTCAACATTTCCTATATAGTGCAACAGTTCTGCATAAAAATGATAAGGTATTGAAATAAGGTTCAATCTGAAAATGATGTAGAAGGAAAAGAGATCGACAGACAAGAACGTAAGGTGTCTGATTATACCAATATCCGTACTTACGTATCATACCTCTGCAGTGGGGTCACTTTGTTCTTATTCTTATCAACTGAACCCGTAGACAATTGAAGAAAATTGGGGTTTAATTTATATAATTCTTGTAGTAGCTTCTGTTCATATTCTTGGTGTTTACCTGCCTAATGAAAGAAGAAATTAAAACTGCAGTGGGGTTCACAAAATGGCTGGTATAAAATATTGAATTATTAAAGATATCTTAAATAATATAAGTAAAGGTTTTGCATGTCAAAGAAACCTGTCAGGAGGATAGCACAAAACTTTTTCTAGACCAATGAAAGTTCTTCCAACAAAACAACAAACTAATATATTCCATTAATAAAGGCATTTCATCAACAACTTGTGTAGAAAAGTATATTAAGAGACAATATTTTTGCTACCTCAAAAAAACCTACTTTTAAACCCCATCTCCATATAAAAATTAAATATTATAAAAGGCCATTATTAAATTTTCTAAAGATTACTGAAAATCAGTCAATTTCTTTTTCTCGATTAAAATGTTTATGTTTCTACCTAACATTTCATGTATTTTAAACTCTAGACCCGGGGTTGTCAATTTACAAACAGCCACTTTGATTTTGTAAATAAAGTTTTATTGGAACAGTCATGCTCGTTCATTTATGAACTGTCTATTATTCATAAATAGTTGTCTATGGCTGTTTTTGTGCTATAACAGCAGAGTCGAGTAATTGCTATAGAGACCATGTGTCTGAGAAAGCCTAAAATATTTATGAACTGGACCTTTACAGAAAAAGTTTGGTGATCCCTGCTCTATACACAATAAAGAAAATTCTGTATTTACTGTAGTTGGTAGTTACATATCAGAAGGCAATGTCACAAACATTATGGGAGAAACTAGGCAAAGACTGACTGGAAACTAGTCATATATGAAAATACATTACAATGAAATTAATTTGAATAACTTTTTACTGTATGCACTGGAATGACATGTTTACTTACCTTCAGGACTGTTAATTGCTTTAAAAGTGTGGTCTAAATGTTATGAGAAAACCAAACCCAGAACAGAAAAGATAAAAAAACAACAACAATAAAAACAAGCAAGGGCAGGGCAATATCATCTAATCGTGCACAACTGTATAACATATACTGCACAATGCATCGTTCCCTGTTCTGAGAGGGCTCTTGCCTGTTTCAATTGGATCTCTAAATATTTCACAGGATCTCTGAATTTTGAATTATACAGTAACAAAAAGAAAATATCCTGATTTTTGCCATGATATACTTGTTCCACTTTTCTTTCTACTTTGAGAAAGTATTTTAGCAAAGAAATCCTTTTACAAAGAAAATTTAAATTCAGGTAAAGAAGAGCAAGATGAAGTCTGGACAACAGTATGAAATGAATTTTAAAGTAGAAAAAATACAGTTAGATGTAGATTTTACATCTTTAACACATAAGAGCCTTAAAAATTCTGCAATCAATACTTCAACAGACATTATGGTGTTCACTGGCCACAAAGAGTTCAAACTGATATTCAATTGATTCTACAGGGGCACTTCATAAAACAGGTTAAATCCCATTACAAATTAAGTTCTAAGGCAGTGGTCGGCAAACTCATTAGTCAACAGAGCCAAATATCAACAGTACAACGATTGAAATTTCTTTTGAGAGCCAAATTTTTTAAACTTAATCTTCTTCTAAAACCACTTCTTCAAAATAGACTCGCCCAAGCCGTGGTATTTTGTGGAAGAGCCACACTCAAGGGGCCAAAGAGCCGCATATGGCTCGCGAGCCGCAGTTTGCCGACCACGGTTCTAAGGGATCGTCCATCCATTTCTGAAAATTTTTTTTCTTTATTTTCCTATTAAAATTGACATACAATGTTATATTAGTTTCGGGTGTCACCCATTTTCTTCTGTTCAACGTTCTTTAAAAATGAGATAAAATGGAACTTAGAAATTCTTTGATAGAGATTTTCATTGTAATAGTACCTGTGAGTAAAGCATATTCCCACTAGTCAAAATTCAGTTTGAAATAGCTAAACCTTAGATTTCATCCAAGAAAGCTGCAGTAAAAAAAAAAAAAAAGATCAAAAAGCACTTATTGGATATAAGAAATAAGTCACTCCACAAAGATCATAAAGACAACACTGTCAAGAAATTCCAATGTATTTAAATAATGGGATTTAATCTGCAATAATTCCAAGTTAAAAAGGGTATTATTTTATTTTATTTAACAATCTGCTCTTAAAGGAACCCCTACTAGACTTTTTCTAATTTGACCTGGAGAATGAAAGGTAGCAATCAATGCCCCCCACCTTCTAAATGAGAAGTATTCCTGTAAAAGTCCACAGCAACAATCTGAAGTCCTCATCTATAAAAGGGAAGTGCAGCATTGTGCTTTGGTATAATCCTCATTTAATATGCCGCATAGTCAACATTTTTACTTGTAAAGACATGTTTATACTAAAAACTGAAAGGAGACAGACAGGAGAAGAGGAAATGTAAAAATGAACATAAAATAATAAGCCTTCAATTTACCCTTTACAAGACTTTCACGGGAGGGAGAATCATTTTATAAAAATGCGAGCTTATCAGCAACATTTGCTAGAATATTCTTTCCTAGCATGCTCTGTAAAGAGTAGAGGTTGGGGAGAAAACCACAACTCATAATTACAGTATCACACTTAGCTGTCATATTGCTGACATTCCCCCTGAAGTAGCATTTCCCAAAATGCTTTCCTTGGTCAATATAAGTTCCAAATGTACATTCTTATCTTGGGTATGTTTTAGCATATTAAAGACTCTGAGAAGTCCTGTAGAAAAGAAAACCTATTTATCTTCATTAATCTAGCATTTTCAAATTTAGTGGACCAAAGACCCATTTTTATTATAACAATATAATAACTGACATTCCATAGAACACAGTTTAGAAAATGCTACTTTAAAGTAATGCCAATTTAAAAAAAAATAAAACCCCCACTTTAGCAATTTTAACTTATAAAGAAGAATCCTCTCTTTTTCTGAAAACTTGAGAATTCACAATACGTGACTACCTGCATTTCCTCTTTTGTGAAGCTGGCCGCCTCATCCCCCAATTCATGTAGATACATGCAGTCAGGCTTTGGACACTGCATATTTTTTAAGAAGTAACTGCAGTATTTTGTTGTACCTAGAGATGCCTGCAGGAGGAAGAGGGGAGGGGAAAAAAGGACCCAAAATGTAAAATGACACCACAATGAGAATTTTCATGTTTTGTGTTTTCACTTCACCTAAAATGAGACACAGACATAACAAAACAAGAAGTACAGCTATGAATACTAGAGAAATAAACTATTACTAGCAGGATTTATTAAAGATGACGCTCATTTGGAAGAACTAAAGAAAACATCTCAGTCTATGGTTTCTAGGACTTGAGCATCTAAATCTTCTTCCCTAGCCATCAGAAGAGAGACAAAATCTGTTGCATTTTATGTGTGGTTAGGCAACTTGCTTTTTCTAATTTTGCCATTCTTCTTCCATCTATATAAAGCACTAGAGGCCCGATGCAGAAAATTTAAGCACTGCGGGGAGAGTGGGTGCGAGTCCCTCAGCCCAGCCTGTGCCCTCTCGCAGTCCGGGACCCTTCAGAGGATGTCTGTCTGTCGGCTTAGGCCCCGGGGAAATTAGGCCTAAGCCAGCAGGCGGAAATCCCTCTCATAGTCCGGGACCCCTTGCTCCTTACTCCCTACCTGCAGCAGAGACAGGAGAGGTTCCCACCACCGCCACTGTGCTCGCCAGCCATGAGCCTGGCTTCTGGCTGAGCGGCGTTCCCCCTGTGGTAGCACACTGACCACCAAGGGGCAGCTTCTGCATTGAGCGTCTGCCCCCTGGTGGTCAGTGCAGATCATAGCGACCAGTCATTCTACAGTTCGGTCAATTTGCATATTAGGGTTTTATTATATAGGATTGCTTGGTGAGACCCTTCACTCAAACATGCATTGATAAATGTCCAAATATTTAATGACAACAAATTAGAACTATTATTTATTTCTGATAATAGATTCATTTTTTACACAACAAAATATGTAAATATAGGAGATTTTAAAAGATTATCACCTAATATTGAAAATGTTTGTTCATACCTGACAAAACAGGACTTTACATAAGTCAGCAGTAAACAAACTAGCTGTCATAGGTTGGTATGGATGCCTAAGAAGCAATCTTTAAATAGCCACTCTTCAAATGTAATATGTAAATGCTAGGTACTTCTCTGCTTACTACATTTTATCCCTTCCTCTTTAAAACAAAATAAATCAAGAGGACCATATTACCTTAAGCGTTCTGCCATCTACCACCACATTGTTGACACACTGTATGGCTCTGAGAGCATCTTCTGACCGGATATAGGTTACATAAGCACTGGCACTTGGACCCTAAAGTGAAAACCCGCTGTTATTACTTTCAAATTCAATAAAAACATTATAAAAAATTTATCTTGCAACTTGCCTATGAAATTCTAAAAGCCTTTACTACTTACTATCATTAATAATAATCACAATAATTTTAAGTTGTAGTAACTTTAATTAAACCATATACTAACTCATTGTAAATCAATCATACTTAATGAATTTTATCTGTTTTTAAGTAGACTAAAATATGTATGAATACAATATCATCTTTGGTAGCTCAAATGGTTAGAGCATTGTCCCTATATGCCAAGGTTGCAGGCTTGATCGCCGGGTCAGGGCATGTACCCAGGTTGTGGGCTTGATCCCTGGCGTGCGGGAGGCAGCTGATCAATGATTCTCTCTCATTGATATTTCTATCCCTCTCTCCCTCCCTGCCTCTCTGAAATCAATAAAAATATAGTTAAAATAAAATGAAATGAAACTTACGTGCTTTGCTCTCTCTGCTCTTTTTTTTAAAAAAATAATCCTTGGATTGGCTTATTCTTTTAAAGTCATCTGACAAACTTTGAAAGTTAGATTTTAAAAACTAAGATTTGAAGACACTGTGTCAAATTATGTTCTCCCCAAAATCAATGCACTTTGCAAGAACAATCTGTCTGCTAATAGCAGCATAAGAAAGATGTTTTCAATATCTGAAAATATTAATTAGAAATCATTACCTAATCATTAGACTAACAATAGACTCAACTTCCCCTCCCCTTCAAACCACCAAATCTTTGTTTTACTGCTTCCCTATTATTACTAGCAATTCACGGTTAAGTCCTGGAAGAGTCCAATCAATGAGCACCAAAAATTGTCCCTCGCCATCAACAGAGATCATTATACTATTTAAGTCATTGGCCCTCAAGCTTTCTAATCACAAAAAATAAATTTTCCTTCTGAACAGCCCAGATCAAACCCCAACCATAGGAAAGGCAAAAATCCCTATAGTTAGTTACCTGTGAACCTGCATATGATGTGCTATTATTGATGACAACTTTATGTATTTTACCAAACTTCCCAAAATATTCTGGTCGTTTTAAAACCTATAAAAGAAGAAGAAATAAGGTATAAACTGTCCCCATTTTCATCAATTTTATCCTTATAATGGGTACATATACTCTTCAGTGAAAGAAAAATAACTTTTAATGTTTTCTAATAAATGTGACTATTTCTTAATTACAATTTGTGTGGTTAACCTACAGGAAATCATCAACAAAATCTAAAAGCTATTTTTTATTGACCTACTAAAAAGAAACTGAGACTCATTAAGTTTGATATTTTCTATTATGTTCTAATTTTTGTACCTATACTCTATGGGAACTTACATTTTATAATATTCTTAAACACAAAACAGATACGATATCCTGACCATTTTTTCATTAATAGATGATCCCTGTAAGAAATTATTTCTCAAAACAATAACCAAAATTATGTACTAAACACAGAGATAAGAATTCAGGGACCTGAGTAGAAACAGTCTACTCATAAATCTATTGTATATAATATCTGACATACTAAAGCATTATTTATGAGCTACAAATTCAATATGGTAACAGAATGCTCCTCAAATGTCAATGCTTTATGATTTATGTGTGTGTGTGTGTGTGTGTGTGTGTGTGTATTTAGCTTCCTTATGTCCATCAATTTTATCACTTCTCAACTCTCCAATTTTTTCCCCTCTCTATTTCTGATAAATAATGTGTGTAAGGTGATAGGTGGGGGGGGGGGGGGGGGAGAAACAACAACAGTTGGGGAAAAATTCATACATTTCTTCTCTATTACCTTCATGGTTATTTCCCCTCATATTTGTGATCATCTTATATACTCATTTAGCTTCTCTTAAAAACTTACTCGCTAAGTTGTGTGTGAGTATTTCCAAGTGTTTGGAAAGAATGCTTTGCATACACTTGAACAGGCATGCGCAGAAAACTTTCATTGAAAGAGAGCTTGCTGTTTGAAGAGATTGTAGGAACAGTAGGTCTATAGGTAAATTTTAGAAAAAGAACAGAATATAATTTCGAGATAGTTGCAAATCATGGGAAAGGTTTTTGTATCAACGTACATATTGGCAAATTAGCCAAGTTTATATGTTCTGTATCAGACAGAATCGAAGCTTTATGAAATAGTCTATGACTGGGGTGTCATTAATTCTTAACAGTTTCCAACTTAATTAATATACAGTTGACCTCTGAACAACACGATTTGAACTGTGTTGGTCTACTTATACAGTAATTTCTTTAAATAAATATATTGGAAAAATTTTTGGAGCTTTGCAATGTGAATAAACTCACAGATAAACCATGTAGCCTAGAAATATAAATATATATATATATATATATATATATATATGTATATATATATATATATATATATATATATATATATATATATATATATGAGTTAATGGCTATCATCAACAAATCAACAAACAAATGCTGGCAAGGATGTGGAAAAAAAGGAACTCTCCTGCACTGCTGGTGGGAATGCAGACTGGTGCAACCACTGTGGAAAACAGTATGGAGTTTACTCAAAAAATTGAAAATGGAACTCCCATTTCACCCAGTGATCCCACTTCTAGGAATATATCCCAAGAAACCAGAAACACCAATCAGAAAGGATATATGCATTCCTATGTTCACAGCAGCACAATTTACAATAGCTAAGGTTTGGAAACAGCCTAAATGTTCATCAGCAGATGAGTGGATTAGAAAACTGTGGTACATCTACACAATGGAACACTACGCTGCTATAAAAAAGAAGGAACTTTTGGCCGAAACCGGTTTGGCTCAGTGGATAGAGCGTCGGCCTGCGGACTCAAGGGTCCCGGGTTCGATTCCGGTCAAGGGCATGTACCTTGGTTGTGGGCACATCCCCAGTGGGAGGTGTGCAGGAGGCAGCTGATCGATGTTTCTCTCTCATCGATGTTTCTAGCTCTCTATCCCTCTCCCTTCCTCTCTGTAAAATATCAATAAAATATATTTAAAAAAAAAAAAAAAAGAAGGAACTTTTACCATTTGCAACAGCATGGATGGACCTGGAGAGCATTATGCTAAGCGAAATAAGCCAGTCAGAGAAAGATAAGTATCACATGACCTCACTCATTTGTGGAATATAATGAACAACATAAAGTGATGAACAAAAATGGATCCAGAGACAGAGAAGCACCGAATGGACTGTCAAACCTCAGAGGGAAGGCAGGGGAGAGCAGGGATGTAAGAGATCAACCAAAGGACTTGTATGCATGCATATTAGCATAACCAGTAGACACAGACACAGGGGCGGTGGGGGGCTTGTCCTAGGGGGTGGGAATGGCTGGGGAGGAGATGATGGGGGAAAAGGAGACATATGTAATACTTTAAACAATAAAAAAAGAAATAAATAAAAAATAAAAATAAGTGTTAGGTATATCATGAATGCATAAAATATGTGTAGATACCAGTCTATTTTATTATTTACTACCATAAAATATACACAAATCCAATATAAAAACTTAAATTTTTCAAAACATGCAAACATAGACCATACATAGTGCCATTCAGTTGAAAGATGCACTGTTAAATCATAACTGCATAAAATTAACTGCAGCACATATTGTACTACTGTAATACTTTCCTAATCACCTCCTATTGCTACTGTGGTGAGCTTAAGTATTACAAGTGTCTGCTTAAAATGCCATGTGATGCTGCTAATCATCTCTGTGTTAGCAGTTGTCTCTCTAATACACTGGGTATCAGTAAAAAGTGATCTCTCGAGCTTCTTGCTTATTTTCCATTGTGTTCAGTGCAATACCATAAATAATGAATAACACCATGGCACCCATATGAAGTGCCACTAATGATGCTGGCAGTGCTCCCAAGAAGCAGAGAAAAGTCATGTCTTTACAAGAAAAAGCTGAAGTGCTTGACATGTGTCATAGACTGAGGTTTGCAGCTGCGGTAGCCCGCCATTTTGAGGTAAATGAATCCAGCGTAAAAAAGGAATGGAGATTTATGAAGCCCTTGCTGCAGCTGCATCAGCACTTGCAAAAACCTTGGACTTCTGAAAAATAACTTTTATCTTGTATTGAAAATGCAGCTTTTATGTGGGTACAGGATTGCTGTAAGAAAGGCATACCTATAGAAAAAGCAAAGTCATCATATGACAACTTAAAGCAAAAGAAAGGTGAAGGAGCTAAAGTTAAAGAAATTTTTTAAAAATAAATTTTTATTGATTTCAGAGAGGAAGGGAGAGGGAGAGAGAGATAGAAACATCAATGATGAGAGAGTATCATTGACCAGCTGTTTCCTACATACCCCTACTAGGGATAGAGCCCGCAACCGGAGCATGTGCTCTTGACCGGAATCGAACCCGGGACCTTGTATTCTGCAGTCCAACACTCTATTCACTGAGCCAAACCAGCTAGGGCTAAAGTTAAAGAATTTAATGCCAACAAAGGATGGTTTGATAATTTTAGAAAGAGGGTTGACTTAAAAAAGAAGTCAAGATAACAGGAGAAGCAGCTTCTGCCAACCAAGAGGCAGCAGACAAGTTCCCAGATGCCATTAAGAAAATAATTTAGAAAGGATATCTGCCTAAAGAGGTTATAATACAGATGAAAATGCCCTATTCTGGGGGATCAGAAGGGGGGAAATGCCACAACAGATACTAGTAAACAGGGAAGTAAGCACCAGGATTTAAGGCAGGAAGTGATAGGCTAACTGTTTTGTACAAATGCATTCAGGTTTATGATCAGGAATGCCCTTATCTATAAAGCTGCTAACCCCCGCCTGGAAGGGAAACGACAAACACAAGCTGCCTGTCATTTATTGTACAACGAGAAGGCCTGGACAATGAGAACCCTTTTCTGGATTGGCTCCATCAATGCTTTTTCCCTAAAGTCAGGAAGTACCTTGCCAATAAGAGACTGCCTTTTCAAGCTCTTTTGATTTTGGACAATGCCCCTGGCCACATAGAACCCCATCAGATAAACAGTGAAGATGTTGAAGTGGTCTACTTGCCCCCAAACACTATGTCTCTTAACTCAGCCTCTAGGTCAAGGGTCACAAGGATCTTTAAGGCTCATTACACACAGGACTCTCTGGAAAGGACTACCAATGCTATGGAAGAGAACCCTGATAGAGAGAACATCATAGAAGTCTGGAAGGTTCCATCACTGAAGATGTATTGTTGTTACAGAGAAAGTTGTGGAAGCCATCAAACCCAAAAGAATAAATTCCTGCTCAAGAAAACTGTCTAGATGTTGTATATGACTTTACAGATTTTATGACAGAGCCAATAAAGGAAATCACTAAAGAGGTTGTGAATATGGCAAAAAAGGATGAGGGGTGAAGGGTTTCAAGATATGGATCTTGCCCTAACCGGTTTGGCTCAGTGGATAGAGTGTCGGCCTGCAGACTGAAGGGTCCCAGGTTCGATTCTGGTCAAGGGCATGTACCTTGGCTGCGGGCACATCCCCAACAGGAGGTGTGCAGGAGGCAGCTGATCGATGTTTCTCTCTCACTGATGTTTCTAACTCTCTATCCCTCTCCCTTCCTCTCTGTAAAAAGGCAATAAAATATATATTTTTAAAAAAGATATGGATCTTGGAGAAATTAAAAGTTAGTAGACATCACATTAAAAGAATTAATAGAAGAAGACTTGCTGGAGATAAGTGCTTGCAAACCAGAGCCAGACACTGAGGAAGAAGATGTAGAAGCAGTGCCAGAAAACGAAGTGACATTAGGTAATCTGGCAGAGTGTTCCAATTATTCAAGAATGCTTTTGACTCCTTATATGACATGGGCCTTTCTATGACATAGCTGAAACCAAGCCAAACAGTGGAAGAAGGATTGGTACCATACAGGAACATTTTTAGAAAAATGAAAAAGCAAAAAAGCCAAGTAGAAATTACAATGTATTTTTCCACAGTTACACTGTGTGTGCCTGCCTCTCCTTCCATCTTTTTTGCCTCTGCAGCCCCTGAGAAAGCAAGACCAACTCCTCCTCTTCTTCCTGCTCCTCCTCAGCCTATTCAGTGTAAAGGTGATGAGGATGAAGATCTTTATGATAACCCACTTCTGCTTGATGAATAGTAAATAATCCACATATCCTACAGTTAATAATCTCTGCTGTGATGTGTGTCTTCGTGTGAAAAATCTAATGTGTACAGCAAATATGTTAGTATGAAACATTTTTTGTGTCATGATTGTCATTATTGCCTAAGTGATCACTGTGTAGAACATCACGTGCAAGACTTGCAAGGAAGCAGATAGCCTATCCTTACATAGGCATAAAGTGAGGCATAATTTTATAATATAAAATTAATAATTTTTTATTGTTTTCTAAGTATGCTTTAAAAGAATTCCATTACTATATAGTATGCCTCTCTCGTATTTGGAGAAAGTGCAGATCATCCTATCATCACAAGCAGTTTTTTAAAATGTAACATTTCCAATACTGTTGTTAATTGCTTACTGTGCCTAATTTATAAATTAAAGCTTATCACAGGCATGTATAGAAAAAAAAATAGTATACAGGGCAGGGCAAAATTAGGTTTACAGTTATTTGTATGGAAAATAATAATACAAGAATAAACTGTTTCATGTACTCACAACTGTAAATCTACTTTTGTTCCGCCCTGTATGCAGGGTTTATACTATCTCAATTTCAAGCAGCCATTGGGAGTCTTGGAACAAATCCCTCACAGATGATAAGGGAGAATATTGTAAATAAAAACAAATCACAGATTCTAAAGAAGAGATAGAAAACTTATAATCCAAACTTCAGATTGAGACTATGGCTTAATGTTACCCAACCTTCAGGTACTGCTCCATATACCTCCTCCAGTTCTATAAATGACCAGATCCAGGATGTATTTAAAAAATCAAGTACAGCCCTGGCCAGTGTTGTTCAGTGGGTTTGAGCACTGGCTTGCACACCAAAGGGTCGGGTTTGATTCCTGGTCCAGGGCAAGTACCTGAGTTGCAGGTTCATTTCCCCAGACCTGGTCGGGACAGGTGCAGGAGACAACCAATCAATGTGTCTCTCTTACATTAAAGTTTCTCTCTCTCTCTCTCTCTCTCTCTCTCTCTCCCCCCCCCCTCTCTCTCCCACCCCCCTTCCTCCCTCCCTCTCACTTTCTCTAAAATTTAATGGGGAAAAATATCCTTGGGTGAGGATTAACAACAGCAAAATCAAGTACAGTGACATCTAATAAGAGTTATCAAATCAAGATAAAATTTCCATTAGTTTACTGGAGTAGCAGATCCAAAAATGCAAAAGTAGTTTCTAATCAATAAGATTAGTAGGAGTGAACAGAGGCAGGTAAATAAAAAATGTGCAGTGGCAAGAGTGCCCTCTGGTTAGGAAAAAAGGCAGAGCTGAAAGAAAGAGAGAAGGGTTGATGAAAAGTTGTGGTGGCATTCAAGGAAACTGACAAGGGTGAAGTGGCATTGTGCCTGCCAGGGGATTTAAGCACTAGCTTAGAAAAAGGAAAAATTGGCCCTGGCCAGTTTTGCTCAGTGGATAGAGCGTCAGCCTGTGGACTGAAGGGTCCCAGGTTCGATTCCAGTCAAGGGCACATGTCCAGGTTGTGGGCTCGATCCCCAGTAGGGGGCCTGCAGGAGGCAGCCAATCAATGATTCTCTCTCATCACTGATGTTTCTATCTCTATCTCTCTCTCCCTCTCCCTTCCTCTCTGAAATCAATAAAAAATATATTTTAAAAATTTGTTTAAAGAAAAAGGAAAAATTGACTAAGGATAAATCATAGATCTAAAATGAGCTCTCCTCTTCTTCTTTTTTTAAAATATATTTTTATTGATTTCAGAGAGGGAGAGAGAAAGAGAAACATCAATGATGAGAATCACTGATCGGCTGCCTCCTGCACACCCCACATTGAGGATCGAGCCCACAACCCTGGCATGTGCCCTGACTGGGAATCGAACTGTGACCTCCTGGTTCATAGGTTGATGATTACCACTGAGCCACTCTGGCTGGGCAAATTCTCTTCTTAATATCTCTTACTGAAGAAGTGTTTTCCCATAAGAATTCTAGACCCATCCTTTTGGCTTTAGAAAGAACCTGGTATCCTGAAGATCATGTAGCCCACTAATGCCAGCTTCCCTGGACCTAGGGTCCTAGTAATTCTTGAGTTGCCACTATACTTATTGTCAATGGTAGAGCCTTCTTAGTAAAATCTCCCTCACTTTCTCCTCCTCAATACATAGTAAACTCACAATCAATAAACATTTATTATTCTCTCTAAATTGAATTTTATAAAATCAATTTATAAAGTTTAGACTTCTTAAATTTCCTCTTTCTGGGGTCGTTAGCTTACTTAGCCAAGTCTGATGATTCCCAACTTCCTTAGCATATTCATTACAATCCACCCTCTGATTGGAATCATGATGAGCATTACTTCAAAATCTTTTCAATGGATACTTAGGCAGATCCCCCAAATCCAGCTCTCTCCTACTGAAGTAAACACTGGCTATCAATCAGCATCCATCTGCCTTCCCATTAATCTGCTATATCAGAAACTAAAAATTAGTAGATGTATATTCAAAGGTATCAGGACTAAAGTTATGAATTCAACATTACCCTATTAAGGCTGGTGGTGGAAGGAGAGAAAAGATGTAATAAACAAAAGGGTTAAGATCTCCCCTGTCCACAAACAAATGACAAAGAACCTGGTCCATTATTTTCTTTTTATCAAATTCTTCCTCTTTCCCGAAAATTGGCTTGAAATGAATGAGTAAAGAATGATGATACAGTATAACAACAGTTCTATAACTGTTCTATAAATAAGAACTACTATTGGGACAAGATTTAAAAGAATGCAGATCTCTAGCAAGTTCATGTAACTGCATCTCCACTGTTGGTCCTTATAAAGCTATTGAAAGTAGTTGAGTCCATGTTAGCCTTAACAGCAAAACAGAACTATTATCCAAGTTTCAGATTATTAACACTAAAGGAGACTTCAGAAATCTAGTACAACTGCCTGGTTTTACAACTGAAGAAAATGAAGCCAGAAAAGATTTTAAAACCTACCTAAGATCACAACTAGTTATTGGTTTCTTAGTGATTATTTTAAAATATTTCCCATTTTCTCCTAAGTTTCAATATTTTTCGTAGAATTCTGCAGTTGGGCAGGGTCAGCTTCTTTCCCAATAAGAGAAGCAAAAAGAAAAAAATGTCAAGTTGAGAAAAAAATAGAAGAGGACTTACCTCTGGGTCTGCTAGGCGCTGAGACAGACCTACGACAAAGACGAGGTTTTTTTGTACAACACGTACACTTGCCAAATGTTTGCGATTTTCTGATATTTTCTGTTTTCTCTCATTTTGTTTCTGTTTTTTCTCATTCTTTATCCTTTGCAGTTCTTCCTGGGAGAGTGGTTTATAAACTGCTGGGTCTTCTGGATATGGCTTTAAACATAAAACAAAGAAGTTAACATTAAATAAATATAAAAACAATACAAATAACAATTATCAAATTCTGGATGATGGTAAGTGGTTATTTGTTACATCTCCCCTTTTCGGAATCTTTTAATTGCTTAAAATATTTTTATTTAATAAAACTTAAATGTTAAATAAAAATTTTAAATATTTGTTTTTTCTAGCTTAGCATTACTTTTAGTGCTAAAATTTAAACCACTTAAACCATTTCTAAAATTAAAAAAAAAAAAAAACACACAAAACAATCTTGGGGTCCCTTAGCACATAGTTTACACAAAAATTAAAATTCTAAGGTGCTGTGTAAGAGGCAACAAGTATTAAATTTTCTCATCTAAATATTAGTTTATTTATTACAAGCCACAAATATTTAATGAAAACCTACTATATGCTGAAAGATCAATGAAGTACTTGTTTTTTAACACAGTCCTAATCAAAGAGAAACACAGAAGGGGAAATAAATGTAATACATAGAAACTCTGGCTCAGGAGTTTGAATTTAGTTTCAATACCTACTAGCCATGTGGTCTTAGGCAAGTTAATCAAACTCTATGCCCCAGTATCCTCACAAGTAAAATGAATATAATCTTATAGGCTGGTCTAAAAAAATGACACTCATAAAGCAATTATTATTATGACTGGTACATAGATATCCTCAATAAATAGTAATTATATTATTGTAATCTTTTCCTTTTAAATCATTACAGTATTGCTTTTACTAGTATTCCTATTATTAATGCCAAGGCTACTGAATAAGACCTGTGAACTCACACTGCCTGGCTTTGAATCTTGGCTCGATCTTTACTCTCTCAGAAACCTTAGCTAAATTATTGTGACCTGTCTGCCCTAGTCTTCTCTTCTGTAAAATGAGTCACAGTAGTTTATTCAGAGGGTTTTTGTGAGTTAAAAAAGATAAACACATTTATATAGCAATTAAGACTGTGTTCTGCACATTAGCATTCATAAGTCAGTTACTACTAATAATAAAAATAGTTAATAATAAATAGAAGATGGGACACATTAAATACAATATCTAAAACTGGATATGAAAAGATCCCAAAAATGGGAACCACAACTGGTTGGGAAATTGTGCCTATCAGAATACAGGAGTAGGGACCAACAAAAAAGGATGCCATCAAGAAAAACAGTGGGAACAAGAAAGAGCAGAAGAAATATCCAAAACCCTGCTATGCCTTTAACATAAAGCACTTTCATCTTTTCATGTATAGTGAAAACAAAAAATGCTCAAATTTGTGATCACACATTAATAATGAAGGCAATTAAGAAAGTGAGATTTCGCCGAAACCGGTTTGGCTCAGTGGATAGAGTGTCAGCCTGCAGACTGAAAGGTCCCAGGTTCGATTCCGGTCAAGGGCATGTACCTTGGATGCGGGCACATCCCCAGTGGGAGGTGTGCAGGAGGCAGCTGATCGATGTTTCTCTTTCATCGATGTGTTTCGAACTCTCTATCTCTCTCCCTTCCTCTCTGTGAAAAATCAATAAAATATATATTTTTTTTAAAAAAAGTGAGATTTCGCCCTAGCAGGTTTGGTTCAGCAGATAGAGAGCTTTGGCCTATGGACTGAAGGATCCCGGGTTCGATTCTGGTCAAGGGCACATGCCCGGGTTGGGGGCTCGATCCTCAGTAGGGGGCATGCAGGAGACAGCCAGTCAATGATTCTCTCTCACCATTGATGTTTCTATCTCTCTCTCTCCCTCTCCCTTCCTCTCTGAAATAAAAATATAAAATAAAATAAATGAGATTTCCCTCTATGTTCCTCAATTTATACTAATAATATCTTAAGGTCTCCAAAAACCCTGTTCTCAAATATTCAGGTATATCCTGCAATATACAAACACCCATATCATTAGATTCCCACTTTAAAAATCTGAATCTATTTGATCCTATTAGGCATACTCCAACTTACTTTTGAGTGAGAAGCATATATTACAGCCAACTCCATAATTTATCTGACTTTTGCATGGCCTAAGAACTTTCAAATATAATGTCAGTACCACACATTTTAGGACCTCAATAAATATGTGCCAAATGAACACCAAGTTAATCTCTAGAATTGAAATTTTAATGCTGCTAATTTTCTTTAAAAAACACACAACAAAAACTTATTTCAAAATGGTCTCTCATTTTTATTTAGGGAACCAAATGATTAATGATCTATTACAGTAAGTTCAATATTTTAATCAATGATGTAACCTTTCCCCATTTAAGTTTTCTCCCTCTCTCCTCCACTCACCTTTCTGTGCTTAATAATCTCCTTTCAAATCTTTATCTGCCCAAATGATTTTAATCCCATGAAACTATGAGCTATAAAGGCACAAATATAAAAATGAACTACATATACAGCAATTAAAATACCTTTCCATAGGATTACTTAAATTTTTCATTTGCACATGGAAAAGTTGTTTTCTACCACAGGATTTCTGGCTAGCTCTTTTTGGAGCGTTTATCACTAAGTTAATTTGAAAGCTGGGGGTGGGGGGGGGTGTTACAGTTTCAATTCTGATTCTTCATCAGAGATAGTCTGAAAAACACTGATGTAACTTTTCTGATACTCAAATTCTTCTGTAAATATGAAGGACTTGACAAGTACTCAAAGTTTTTTTTTTCCTTTGCTAACATTCTCTGATATTGTAAAATCCTGATAAAAGATTATGCAAAGTAATGTAAAAGCAAAAAATGCATAAGCACACACAAAAAAGGAGGCTTGATAAGTACCAAAATTAAGTTGCAATATCAACTCTCATCAAGTGTATTACTGATGCAACACTGGTTATCCTAGTCTTTCTTCTGTGTTATTGCAAGTTTTTTTCAATGAAAATATAATTCCATTAAGCTTCAAAGTCAACTTTGATAGAAAATAACTGCCTCATAATGTAAAAAACAACAATATAGGAGAACAATAAGACAAATTAGTTTGCTATGATTTACCCTCCATAATATCTCTTATTACAGCAACTTATAGAAAGTTATACTAGCTTTTTTAATATTAATGTATTTGTGAAATACATTTCTGTTGATAGACAATATAAAATATGCTTATTTACTCTAAACAGAAAGGCAAATATACAAATCTTATTGGCCTTAGGTTGCCTAAAGTTTTCATAAAAAGTTAGGAACACATGTATTCCATGACGCTTCCTTCTGCACACACACACCATAAATATCTATTCAATGAATCCAATGACAGAAAATTAATAAGCTGATACAATGAGGTGAGGAAAGGAAGTAGACCAAAGATGAAAGATGAAGCATGATTTTAATAACTGCAGAAAAAGAGTGTGACTCATGAAGCTAGTAACAGTAGTACTAAAAATAAATATAAAGAGAAGTACATCTGGTCTACTTTTTGACTGAAACACATAAATTAAACTTTATTTTCTAGGAATATAGCATCAAATGAAAAATTACAAGCAGAAAATTTTTCTTTAAAGATACTACTGTGTATTATATATTAAAATAATGCTAAATAGAGTGTCTGAAGAAGCATTATTAATGTATAAAATATTTTTAATAGTGTTAATTTGGCAATAAATTGCCAAACTACTAATTAAGATGATTTATAGTCTCTAGTGTAATCACTTAATTTCTTTCATATGTCTAGTATGTTCCCACTTATATTCCTAATGTATTTACATGTTTCTTCTCTTTACTTTCTAATCAGACTTGCCAAAAGTTCCATTATTTTATTGCTCTTTTCAGAGAACCAGCTCTAAACTTTATTGAAATACTGCTTTTCTTCTACAGGGTGTCCCCCAAAATTGTATACACACTTTGAATAATTATTAATTCCAATGGGTTAAAACTGAAAAGAAACATCAATTGAGCGATCGAAAAATGCATGTGTATAATTTTTTTAGGGCACCCTATATTTCACTAAATTCTGTTTAATCCCTATCTTAATAAATCCCCATATTTATTCTTTCTCTGCTTTCTTAACCTGAAAATAAGTTCATTTACTTTTGTTCTTCATTTTTAATAAATGCAGTCACAGCTCTAACTTTTCCTCTTGCTAAAGACAATGAAAAACACTATAAAAAAACTTTAAATCAATATCTTAAAAACAATAATGATCTGCAATAGAGAAGTTGCAAGCCAATTTTTGGATGAGAGTCAAAATCCAAAGAGAAAAGTGAAAAGTCTGAGTAACAACAAACAGGGAGAGAGGGACAAATGTGGGGAAAGGGACAGCATTCAAAGCTGAAACCAACCAACCCTAGAGAAGATGTGCACCCTGGAAACCAAAAGTCCTTTACACTTGGCCTAAACAAAGAGTTTAACGCCTGAAACACCCCTGATGCCAATGAATATAGGACCCCCCAGGAGTCAAATCAAAGCCTCTCTAGAGGATGGCAAATCTACTCTGGACCTTGAAGAACCAGGAAATAATTCAAAGACAACAACCAAGAAGCAGGCATAGGAAACCACACATATCCTAACATATAAAAACCCAGAGTCCATAACGACTGACCGAAGGCTCCACCGAACACCGTAAGTCAGTCCTGCAGTCAGTGCTGGGTTGCTGTGGTGACCCAGCACTGACTGCCAAGGGGGCTGCGGATCAGGCCCAGAGAGAGGCCCGAAGAGAGTCAGGGTCTGATCCACAGGCTCAATGGCAGCTGTTGACCAGCTGTTGCCTCTCTCTTTCTCTCCGGGCCTCCGCAGAGGCTGCTAATCAGCCACACCTCTCTGATCAGGCCTGGAGATAGGCCAGGAGACACTGACTGGCATAGAAACCAACCAATCAGAAGCAAATCTGGGTCAACTGTGAGGAGCCAATGGCTGCCTAGGAGGCGGAGCTTTTGATGCTGACTGGCATAGAAACCAACCAATCAGAACCAAATTGGCCGGCAGGGGAGGGCAGTTGGGGGCAAGATCAGGCCGGCAGGGGATGGCAGTTAGGGGTGATCAGGAAGGCAGAGGCAGTTAGGGGCGATCAGGCTGGCAGGGGAGGGCAGCTGGGGGTGGTCAGGCAGGCAGAGGCAGTTGGGGGTGAGATTAGGCTGGCAGGGGGGGGGCAGTTAGGGGCGATCAGGCAGCCAGGCAGAGGCAGTAAGGGGCGATCAGGCAGGCAGGCAGAGGGGTTAGGGGCAATCAGGCAGGCAGGCAGGTGAGCGGTTAGGAGCCAGCAGTCCCAGATTGTGAGAGGGATGTCCCAAAGATCGGGCCTAAACCGGCAGTCAGACACCCCCAAGGGGTCCTCGATTGGAGAGGGTGCAGGCTGGGCTGAGGGAACCCCCCCCTTTGTGCACAAATTTCGTGCACTGGACCACTAGTCTATAATAATAAAAGCAAATATGCTAATTAGACGTCACAGCCAAACAACCTTCTGGACATCATTCTGGATGAAGCCGCAGCTGCGGGAGCATAGGCAGAGGTGGTTAGGGACAATGAGGCAGGCAGGCAAGCAGTTAGGGGCGATCAGGCAGGCAAGCAAGCAGTTAGGGGCAATCAGGCAGGCAGAGTGGTTAGGGGCAATCAGGCAGGCAGGCAGGCAGAGCGGTTGGGGGAATCAGGCAGGCAGGCGAGCAGTTAGGGGCAATGAGGGAGGCAGGCAGGCAAGCGGTTAGGAGCCAGCGGTCATGGATTGTGAGAGGGATGTCTAACTGCTGTTCGGACATCTCCCGAGGGGTCCCAGATTGCGAGAGGGTGCAGGCCGGGCTGAGGGACCCCCCTGCCCCATGCACGAATTTTGTGCACCAGGCCTCTAGTAAAGAAATAAAGTTAACATGAATGACGACCAGCAGGAGCATTTCTCACAGACCAGCTACTAGAATTATTGGACACAGATTTTAGAACAATGCTTATCTGTTTAAACAAATATATAATAAATCGAACCCTGACCCCCTGGTTCATAGGTCGATGCTCAACCACTGAGCCACTGTGTTCAGGAGCAAAACATTGTTTTAAAAATCTTTAAAACTTAGAAAAATGATAAACCTTATTCATGAACTAGATAAATCAACATTTGTAAGATGTCATTTTCCCTCAAACTGTTCTGTTTATTCAGTGCAATCTCAATTAAAACCAAGTAGATTTTTTGTACAAAATAATAAACTTATTTTAAAAACTTATATGGAAATGCTAAGGACTTACTGTAGATACTCAAAATAAATTATCTATATATAGATATCTATATATAGATAATCGCCCCTAACCACTCTGCCTGCCTGATTGTCCCTAACTGCTTGCCTGCCTGCCTGATCGCCCCTAACTGCTCACCTGTCTAACCATCACCTGGCTGGTAGCTATGGCATGCAATGACTACCAGGGGGCAGACGCTCAACGCAGGAGTTGCCTAGCTGCAGTCACTTGGCAGCAGCGGTTTTTGGGTGACGCACTCCAGAACTAGAGAGGAGGGAGCCCGATTCCTTGCGATTCCTCTCGCACTCCAGGACCCTTCAGGGGATGTCAGAGAGCTGGTTTCGGTCCAATCCCATAGGCCAGGTCAAGGGACCCTACCTGCTGGAGGGACCCCACTCACTCTGCAGATGCCCTTCGAGCCGCAATGCCGGCCCAGGTGCAGCAGGTTGGGAAGGGACCACGAGTGGTTGGCTCCAGGGCATGTCCAGCACATCTCGCCCAGCCCTGCCCCACCGGCCACCACCTGGGACCACCTGCATTAGTCCCTGCACCTAAGGGACTAATTAATTTCCTTTCAATGTGCACGAATCCATGCACCAGGACACTAGTAAAAAGAATAACAACGTTGAAAGATCTATTATACCAGATTTGAAACCTTAGAGTAATCAGGACAGTATGGTATTGACATAAGGATAGATGTAATTATCAGTGGATGGAATACAGACTCTAGGAACAAATGTACTCTTTCACGGGCAATTGATTTTCAAGAAAGAATCCAAAACCATTCAACAGTGAAGAGATAGTTTTTTCTAGAAATAATGCTATAACAATAGGATATCTGTATGGAAAAAAAAAAATCTCAACCCTTACCACATATTTGAGCCACTGTAGTATAATGTGACTACTTTTCCTATTCTGTACAAATATTTTGTTTCTCTAGTTATTAACTGTTTTGTCTGATTATATTTCCATGTGTTTATTCAACCATCAAATCTCCTCCAATTGCTGAAATGGCCTCACAAGACATTTCTTTTGAAAAATATCAAGTATTCTTTAACTGGGGCACAGCTGTCATCTTTTCACATTATCCAAGAATCCCATCGCTCCTCTGCTCTATATACCTTGTCCCATGTATTGTTCTCTCTTCTTCATTCCCTCATGTTGGTGGGGCATATCCTCTAGTACAGTAGAGTCCCCTGAGAGTGTGTATGAAAGGTAAAAAAAAATTGAGACCTTTCAGGCCTGAAAATGTCTTTTGTGCACCTTTTTCTCACACTTAACACTTGACAATATATGGAGTTCTAGGACGAAAATAAATTTCCTTCAGAAGTGTCCATCTTGCTTTTGAGAAGTCTGAAATGATTCTGATTCCTGGTCTTTTATGTATGACTTTTTTTTTTCTTTTCACTTCGGAAGCTTGCAGAATTTATCTTCAGTATCCTGATATTTAAAAATAAAAAGTTTGTGCCTGGCACTTGATGGGACTTCTTAATCTGGGAAAATGTTTCTTTGGTCCTAGGAATATTCTTCAATCATATTTTTCACGACAATTTTCCTTCTGTAATACCAGAACACAAACTTATTTGGTATTTGACCTCTTAGCTTGATCCTCAAATAAAGCTATATCTTCTCTCAAATATTCTTTTTTTTTTTTAAATATATTTTATTGATATTTTTTTACAGAGAGGAAGGGAGAGGGATAGAGAGCTAGAAACATCGATGAGAGAGAAACATCGATCAGCTGCCTCCTGCACACCTCCCACTGGGGATGTGCCCGCAACCAAGGTACATGCCCTTGACCGGAATCGAACCCGGGACCCTTCAGTCTGCAGGCCGACGCTCTATCCACTGAGCCAAACTGGTTTCGGCATTCTCTCAAATATTCTATCCTCATTGTACTTTTGCACTACTTTTTAAGAGCTCTTCTCAATCTTCTCTTTCCTTGAATTATTTCTGCTATCATTATTTTAACTTTCAATCACGATGCGTATTGTTCGTTAAATTTTTAATACTATCCTGCTGCTGTTTCATGAATGCAGTATCTTCTATTATTTCTGAGATTAAAATAATAATACCTTTGCTAAGGTTTTCATTTATTTGGCCAGTCTCTGATTTCCATGTGAATCAATGTTGTATGATGCTATGTCAGTATACCACCTGTGTTCCCACATCTGCTATCCCACCAGGTAATTTTCTCAGAAATGCTGCAGTAAAACAACATACACAGGCAGTCTAAAAAAACACCAGGTAGCCTATGCCACTATTTAAGAAAGCACTAATGTCCTTTTGATTCCATTAGGCTCAACAACTAGCACCAAACAGAAGCACTAAACTCTCTTGGTCTTTAAAACCTGCCATCTCTCTGCTTTTAAAAGCTATTAAAGCAAAGAGGCCCTTCCTGCTAACAGGCAGGTTTCACCTTGTGAGCCAAAATCAGGAGCTTACTTAAATTAGCCCCCTACCTGCATCTCCAAGCTTATTTAATCATGCCAATTTGGCATTCCAAAGTGGCTTCTTAAGGCTCTCTCCCTGCAGGGTTGGACTAAAATAAATGGTAGCTTCGTGGTCCTTTCCAGGCCTCTATCAACCCTGATGGTTTTCCTCTGTGTTAATACAAACACTGAAGCTGGTCTCCAGAGAAATAAATACTTGCTGGTCTCTAAAACAGGCAGCTTCACAAATATTGTGCTCAGAGTGTTCAGCACATTCTCTGGCAAGGCTAAGCCAGGTCTCAGTTTCTAAGACTCTGTGTGTGGACTACATTGTCTGCTTTCCATGACCCACTCCAGCCATGAGACAAATACAAGCAAGGTCTGGTAGTCAAGAGACGAAGGAGAGAGTCTGGAAGCTGTGGTTCCACTAAGCCTACAACAACAATAACAAAAACTATGCAAATTTACTCCTGTTTTTTTTTTTTTTGTTTGTTTGTTTTTTTAACAACAACCATCCCAATAATAAATAAATAAATAAACGCCTCAGTTAAAGATTATAACTTGGAGACCCTAAAGGAGGTCATCTAATATTTCTTCTATCTGGATTTTTTCTATAAATGATGGAGAGCCTTGGTACTCAACCTTCGAAAATCTCTTGCCTTTTCTATTGACCCTCTCTTTCTTATGATCTCATCGAGAATCATTATTTATATACTAGAAGCCCGGTGCATGAAATTCGTACACTGGAGGAGTGTTTCTCAGCCCAGCCTGCACCCTCTCCATTTGGATGTCTGACTGCGCTCTCACAATCCGGGACTGCTGGCTCCTAACCAATCGCCTGTCTGCCTGCCTGATTGCCCCTAACGACTTCTGCCTGCCAGCCTGATCACCCCCTAACCCAGGGGTGGGCAAACTTTTTGACTCGAGGGCCACAATGGGTTCTTAAACTGGACCGGAGGGCCGGAACAAAAGCATGGATGGAGTGTTTGTGTGAACTAATATAAATTCAAAGTAAAGGAGCAGAGGGGAGAGCAAGAGAACCGGATAGAACAGCCGGATCCGGCCCGCGGGCCATAGTTTGCCCACGGCTGCCCTAACCACTCCCCTGCTGGCCTGATGCCTAACTGCTCCCCTGCTGGCCTGATCGCCCCCAACTGCCCTGCCCTGCAGGCCTGGTCTCCCCCAACTGCCCTCCCCTGCCGGCCTGGTCACCCCCAATTGCCCTTCCCTGCTGACCTGATCTCACCCCCAACTGCCCTCCCCAGACGGCCTGATAGCCCACAGCTGCCCTGCCCTGCCGGCCCCGTCTCCCCCTCCCCTGGTGGCCTGGTCGCCCCAAACTGCCCTCCCCTGCCGGCCATCTTGTGATGACATGAGGGCGGCCATCTTGTGATGATGTGGGGGCAACCATCTTGTGGCAACGTGGGGGTGGCCATCTTGTGATGGTGTGAGGGTGTGAGGGCCACCTAGGCTTTTATTAGTATAGATATAAAAGCCCAGCGACCAAACAGCGGAACGACCAGAACGACTGGTCGACCAGTCGCTATGACACGAATATTCCCGTTTATTCAACAGCTTAATGCAGGAGCTGCTTCCTGGTAGCTGCTAGCAGGTCCAGGGTGAGGCTGAGTCTCCTCACCTATCAAAATACCTGAGACAATCCAGACTCTGCCCTAACTACACCAGCTGATGTAGGCCTTCTAAGATGTGTTCTAGAAAGAGTGTGGGGAGCTTGCATAGGCGGGTGGCAAGCGGGGACATGACTGTGGAACCCCCAGGGAGGCTGTCCTGATGGCTGAGGATCCTGGAGGATGGCTGCCCTGAACATCCCCATGGTGTCACCAACCTGGCATCACACATCAAGGACATTCATTGAATGGCTTTGGAATGCAAAGCTCTCCACCAGATTCCTTCAGGACACAGAACATGCCTTTACCCAAGACATTACCCCGAAATATCAGCTCAGACTAATTTCCTCATCCAGCAGTTGCTTAGAGGGCAGGTCCACAGCTGCTCAGCTGACTGGGATAAGTGGTGCTCCTACAGCAGGCCGATCCCCACAGGCCACGCCCCCCCCATCAGTGCCCAAATCTGTGTACCGGGCCTCTAGTTTTATAAATAAAATTCTATTTGTTGATAACTCCCAAATTTATATCTCCATATCAGAAACAAACTTGAATATTCCCGTCTATTCACCATATTCAATTAGATTTCTACTAGGAATCTCAAACTTAAATATCAAAATGAGTTCCTGATCTTCTCAAAAGACCTATTCTTATTATAGTCTTCCCCATCTCAGTTAATGGCTATTCTTTACTTCTAGCTGCTCAGTCCAAACCTTGCAGTCATCTTCAAATCTTCTACTTGTCCTACAAAAGAAGACTAAGCTTTATGAATCTTTGTATGTCTGAAAAATGTTTTATTAAGCTTTCACATCTGAAATTGAGAATTCTTTATTCAAAGTTACTGTCACTCAAAAATTTGGAAACACAAATTTCTCAATTATTTTCTTTTCTATGCTTGTAAAACAAAATACTGGTATCAGTTTTATTCTTCTTCCTTTGTAGTCATTTATTTCTCTCTCATGAGTCTTTAGAAAGTTGTCATTATTCTCAATACTCTAAAATTTCACAAATAAATAAATTTCACAATTATATAAACAGTTGTTGATCTTTTTCAGTCATCTTGCTTCATACTCACAGAGCCCTTTTAAAGACAACTACTTTTCATCATGAGAAATTTTCTTCTTTAGTTCTTTATTTCTCCCTATCCATTCTTAGTTCACTGCTGCTGAAACTTGTTAGCAGATTAGAACCAGTAGATCTTTGTGTTGCTTCACTTTTCTTTCATGCTTTCTCTTTCTATTTTTTGCACTATATCCTTCAAGAAAATACTCAGCACAATCTTCCAATTTACTAATTTGATCTTGAAACATATACATTCTGTTCTTCAGCCCATCTATAAGATTATACATTTTCAAGATCTCTAAATATACTTTTTAAAAAATGTTCTTTCTACATGAATATGTCATTCTCTCTTACCTCTTTGAGAAGTACCAATGACACTTCTAAAGGTTTTTTTTTCGTTGCTGTTTATTTACTTATATTAAGTTCTTCGATTTATTGATTTTTGTTCTCTTTCATAATGTTGGTTTTTCTGAAATGTCTGTTGAATCTTATTTGTTGTACATTTTTACATGTAAGGATTCTGTCAACCAGTCTATAAATGCTATTTCTTTATTGCAGGATGCTCTTTAATGACTGTACAGAGGAGAAATTCCTGGACAGGGTATGTCAGTAATTAATCTTCTGACCATAGGCAACCCAAGTTCCTCCAGGGTATTTCTATCCCAAATTTATAATCAATGTTCCAGCTAGAGAGCATTTTCTCTCCTATGTGGTATAAAAGTTGGGCTGGACTCATATGCTGCTTGAACCCCATACTCAAACAACTACACCGATATTTTTCCTAAGATCTTGAAGCACCGCTATTCTTACCTTTTTGTTTTCCAGCAGTTTCTCCTGAATATGTTTTTTTAGCTAATGCTTCTTTATTAAAATTGATCCCAATGGCCTTCTGTCTTTCATATTCCTCACACTCCCTCGTTCTCCCAGAAAGACACACTTTATTGATAACCAGCTTTGCTAAAGTTAGTTTTGTTTTAATCTTTATTTTTTCTCCACGTTCTAAGGATTTGAGGTAATTCTAGGTAATCCCTTAAAATCGAAATGAATTTCTTTGCCATTTCCCCAAATAACTGATTTTTGTCTAATGACAATTTAACAATTGGTCTTTTATTAAGACTCTACTTCATAACCATACAAAGGAAGAAAGAGAGAGAGAGAGAGAGAGAGAGAGAGAGAGAGAGAGAGAGAGAGAGAGAGAGAGAGAGAGATAAATGTCATGAAGTCAATCACATTCACAGCCTTAGCTTAGAGTCTTGGGTTATCCTGAAAGTTACCACTTTCAACAAAATAGTTCAATATGATCATCTTCTTGTGAAATGACCAGGAACCAATTTATAAAATATGACTGAATATTTTAAACCCATTCCACAAATTTATTATAGATTTTAACCAAAGCTAATATTAAGATTTTATTTTAAAAATGAAATGATATACATTAAATATACACTGTAAATATCTCTTACATGTTATATATACTATATACAGTATATGTGTGTGTGTGTGTGTGTGTGTGTGTGTATATATATATATATATATATACCCTATATTAACACTTAAGTATATCTGTTTTACATTCGTGTAATGTATATTAAATAACCACTATACTCTTTTAAAAGCTAGACAAAGTATTGCCTTCTGAAATAAAATTCCTCTGGTAAGGAAATTAAAAAATAAAAAATTTAAAAATAATCTAGGTAGCCAGGGCCGGTTTGGCTCAGTGGATAGAGCGTCGGCCTGCGGACTGGGAGGTCCCGGGTTCGATTCCGGTCAAGGGCATGTAACTTGGTTGCAGGCACATCCCCAGTGGGGGGTGTGCAAGAGGCAGCTGATCGATGCTTCTCTCTCATCGATGTTTCTGACTATCTATCCCTCTTCCTTCCTCTCTGTAAAAAATCAATAAAATATATTAAAAAAAAAAAAATCTAGGTATCTAAAACACATTTCTGCTTTCTCAAAATCTGGTAGTAATTAACATAAGAGCTCTTTCAAGTGGATACACAGAAATAAAAATTTAAATCATACAGACATTAAAGAGAAGGCAAAAATAAATAATTGCATGAAGCACTAAGGTCACAAATAAAGTCCTTCAAAACAGAAATGCAGTGATCCTACTCACCCTAATAGATCATTTACTATACTCTGTCGCACCACCTGCTTATTAAAACAACAAAACCCAGAAAATATTAAAAATCATATATATTTTTTAAATTTAATATATAAATTTTATTTCCGAGAGGAAAAGAAAGAGAGAGATAGAAACATCAATGATGAGAGGTAATCACGGATCGGCTGCTTCCTGCACACCCACTACTGGGGATCAAGGCCACAAACTGGGCATGTGCCCTGACTGAGAATCAAATCATGACGTCCTGGTTCATAAGTAGACACTCAACTACTGAGCCACACTGGCCAGGCAAATCACAGATTTTTTTTAAAAGAGTTAGAAGAGACTCAAAAGATGCATTTGAATCACAAACCAATTACCACTAGTTGATATCTATAGAAAAGTTTCTTCAAAGGCACAGTTTCCTTAAGTGTACAATGGGGATAGCATTATCAGCCTAGAATTACCATAAGGACTCAAGAAATGAGTAACTACTACCTTCTGAGGCAGAATTTCTGCCATTTTAACCCATGACTTATCTTGGTAAACATCAAGACTTCTCTCCTATTCTGTACTAGAAAATTAAAGTATATCCCTCACAGATTTCTATTGAATGTGTTTTTCCAATTTTATGCCATCCTATCTAAATTCTTTGCCTCTCTACTCCTAATCCTCTTAAGCAGACAAACTGAAGTCAACCAAGAGGTTATGTGACTTAACCAAAGTCATATACTTAGGAAACAACAAAGCCAAGAATTTACTTACTCATACTCACGTACAAAAATTATTTTTAAGTATTTACCTTTCTACATGCAGGACAAAGCCCATTTTCATCAGTGCGAATTCGATGCCAACAAAATCGGCAAATCTGGTAGCCACAGGTGCAAGGGAAAAAATTGATATCATCTATCTCCAAGGGCTCCATGCAAAGAGGACATTCCACAGGGTCTTCCTTCGCATCAGGACTGCGAGACATCTTCACGTTTATTAAACAGCAGCAAAAGTTTATAATAATTTAAGGGAGAAAGAAGTTCAGCACTAAGAATTAAAATGTAGAACTTCAAAGACCTGCATGAGAAGAAACAAAATATATTGTTTACTACTGGAAAAAATAGGATTTTCAACAGTCAATAATCATTTATTAAAAATGTTAATCAGGTCAATCTTTGCTATCATGTCAGAATAGATTTCAGAATGGAATCCTGAAATTTTTTGCATGTCAAGAGAAAAAACCTGGCATTATTAACTTTTTGGGTTTTTTTTTGTGTGTGTGTGTGTGTGTGTGTTGTTGTTGTTTTTTAAATATATTTTTATTGATTTCAGAAAGGAAGGGAGAGGGAGAGATAGAAACATCAATGATAAGCGAGAATCATTAATCGGCTTCCTCCAGCACTTTCCCCACTGGGGATCGAGCCTGCAACCGGGGCATGTGCCCTGTACAGGAAATTAAACCATGACCTCCTGATTCGTAGGTTGACACGCTCAACCACTGAGCCATGACAGCTGGGCAACTTTTTGGATTTAATTAAAAAACAAAATAACTTCCTTTCTTCTAGATAAAATATTTAGTACTAACCTCATAGTAATCATATCATATTTGAGGGGAATAAGTAACATATAGAAGCATCTTCGGCATTAAAACACACAGTAGACCTTCTTATCCTTGTCCTAAACACTAGTAATCCTATATAATAAAAGGCTAGTATGCAAATTGTCCCCTCGACCAGGAGTTCAACTGGGAGTTCCACCACGGGGCGGGGTGGGGCTGGCCAGCCAACCTCCTGTGTCCCCTCCCCCCGCCTGGCCCGATTGGCCGTGATGGGGGTGGGCCGGCCAGACCCCACCCGTACACGAATTAGTGCACTGGGCCTCTAGTACATAATATTGCCACATAACTAAAGAAGCAAGATATCTAAAATGTATCACAATTTACAAAATAAACCTAATGAAAAAAAAAAAAGGCTTTAGTCATCTAAAATCACATGTTAATATCAAATCCTTACCAAAGAAAACAAAGGCTAAAGTCCTTTAAAAATGCCATGTAATCTAACTGTTTACAATTAAACATGTATAATATGTCAACGAAAACTTCTGGGAGAATAGGCACATATTAAACAAACCAATAAAAATTAAATATTTTTTTAATTCTCTGTATTGATTTCAGAGAGGAAGGGAGAGGAAGAGAGACATAGAAATATCAATAATGAGAGAATCATTGATTGCTGACTCCTGCATGCCTCCTACTAGGGATCAAGCCCGCAACCCGGAAATATGCCCTGACCTGGAATCGAACAGTGACCTCCTGGTTCATGGGTTGACACTCAGCCACTAAGCTACACCAGCCAGGCAATAATGTATCTTTTTAGATTATACAGAATTGAAAAGTTTTAGGTAACAATTTAGGTTAAAGCCACTCTTAAAACATTAGAATGGAATCACTATTTTAGGTTAAAAAAATTATAACCTCCAAAATATAACAATGCAATCCCTATCAAAATAACAAACATTTTGTTTTGTTTTACATAATTTGACAAAATGATTCTAAAGTTGACATGAAAGAAAAAAAATGCATGAGAGTTGCTTTGAAACTTCTGGAGGTGTGTGGGGAGGAATATGGGCATTTGCACTATCAGATAATGAACTGTACTACAAAGCTACAATAATTTAAATAATTTGATTATTGGTATAAATATGGACAAAAGGTCAAAGAAAATAAATTTTAAAATCTAGAAAAAGAACCATAAGTTCATAAACTTTAATATTTGATAAAAGTGACATTACAAATCAATATGGCAAGGATGACCAATTAATAAGCAGTAACAGGCCCTAGCTGGTTTGGCTCAGTGGATGGAGCATCAGCCTGCGAATTGAAGGGGCCTGGGTTTGATTCAGATCAAGGGCATATGCCCAGGTTGCAGGCTCGATACCCAGTAGGGGGCAAGCAGGAGGCAGCCTATCAATGATTCTCTCACATCACTGATGTTTCTATCCCTCTCTCTCTCCCTTCCTCCTGAAATCAATAAAAATATATTTTGAAAAATAAGCAGTAACAGGATACTGGTTGATGTACTTTAAGAAAAAGAAAGACAGTATCGCCCGGCCAGTGTGGCCCAGGGATTGAGCATCAATCCATAAACCAGGAGGTCACAGTTTGATTCTCGGTCAGGGAACATGCCCTGATCTCCAGTAGGGGTTGTGCAGGAGGCAGCTGATCAATGATTTTCTATCATCATTGATGTTTCTCTCTCTCCTCTCCCTTCCTCTCTCTGAAATCAATAAAAACATATTTAAAATAAAATAAAAAACAGTATATATCGGTCACACTACTATCAAAATAAATCCCAAATGATCTGCCTAAAGAAATATTCATTGAAATAAACTATTAAAGTGTTAGAAGAAAAAATCATAGAATTTTTCAAATCTTGGGATACAGTAGGTCTTCCTAAGCAAAAACAGAAATTCAGAAGCCCTAAAAGAAAGATATTATGATCAACTTAGCAACATGAAAAAATAAACTACATAAAATTAAAGGCAAACAACAGAGTAAAGGATATATACACTATATGTAATGAAGGGCCAGTGTCCAAAATAATTAAAGAAACTGTGTAAAGCAATTTTTAAACGGCAAATAAATCAAAAGAAAAAATGAGAATAGAATATAAGTAGTTCACAAGAATTACAAATGATTACAATATATGAAATGGTGATCAACCTTTTTAGTTTATAAACAGTAAGACAGCATTTTTCCCACCAGCCTGCCAAAGAAGTTAATCTCCCCACAAAGTAGATATTATCACTGATCTACGTTCCTCTTCCTTAAGAGGAAACGGGAGCACAAAGAATACCTTGCCTTAAATTGCACAGCAATTAGGTGGTGCAGCCTGGATTCATTCCATGAAGTCAACTCCAGAATCTGTGTTACAAACCACTTCCTTATACCACCTAAGAACCTGTCCTACATACTCACACATGTGCACCAAGTATTCTGATATGTTTTACAGCATTGTTCATTCGAGTAAAAAACTGCATCATTATGTAAATAATTATTTTGCCATAATGAGGTAGATGTGCGTGTTGAATCAGAAGATATCTATTATGCAGTGCTTTTTACTTTTGAAAAGTAAGTTGAAGACTAACATACTTGATTTGTTTCTCTAAAAAAATAAAGCACTTGAAAGGTTATACACCAAAATGTTACCGTATCACAAAAGACAAAATGGAGGAAAGTAGACTACTAAGTTATTTTTTGAAAAATCTGTGTTACCTGAATTGTTACAACAAATATCATTTTTGCCATTCAAATGGCCAACTTAAAAAAGAGAAATTACTTTCATCTCATTTAGGAAAATTAAATATGACTTTTGTTAATAATTAGCAGAAAAAATGAAGTGAAATGTCTTCCTATAATTATTTCAAAATAAAAATGTTTAAAAACAAAGAAATGGGCCCTGGCTAGTGTGGCTCAGTTGGTTGGGTGTTATCCCATGCACAAGGAGGTTGCCGGTTTGATTCCCAGTCAGGGGCACATGCCAGGGTTGCGGGCTCTATCCCCTGAGTAGGGATGGCATGCAGGAGGCAGCCGATTGATGTTGATGTTGATGTTGTGCTCTCACATCACTGTTTCTCTTTCTCTCCCATCCTCTCTCTAAAAGAAAAATAAACTATTCGGAAGGGAGGGAGGGAGGGAAGGAGGGAAGGAGGAATTTGCAGACACAGTTTTGCCACTATCAGTTTCCTCATATATAAAATGAGCGGTCTAGAGACAATCTAATGGCTCCTCCAACTTGAATATCCAAAAACTGTACCTATAGAAAATACAGACTCAAACATTGGTTCCACCAACAAGAAACTAAACTAAAATAATTGAGGGGTGCTGTCTACACTACACTTCTAATATACTTTTGATTATAAGATTTTATTTCTATAACCACAGCTTATTAGAGTTTTAACTGAAGTAATATATGGGATGCTGGAAAGGAAACAATATACAAAGTTTATGAATTGAAAAGCTTTCTAGAAAATAAATTAATAGAAATTAAAAATGACATATTGAGGTTTTGCTTTTTAATTGCTCATTTAGTTTTAAAAAAGTTGGGAAGAGGATGAATCTTCCAGTTTAGAGGGAGAGAGAGAGAAAAAAAAAAAAGACAAACTAGTAAGAAGTCCCTTAAGGTGGTTAACACAAAACCAAATACATTTTGTACACTTCTAGCACCATGGAGAGATGCCATGCACTCCAGTGGCCAAATGCCATCATACAACTGGTCAAATATAGGAGAGAAGTCTGATGTGGTAAAACACTGGAACACCAAGTAAAAAAAAAAAACTGACTTCTGTCTCACCTCTTCCACTAAGTATCTGTATGATTTTGGAAGACACTCAAAAGCTCTAAGATTCAATTTACTCATCTGGGAAAAAACTAAGAGACACAAAATTTAATGGAATTTCAAGTGGAGAGAAATTTCCTTTATGTAACCCCACTGAACCAAGCTTTTACAATAAACTTTGGAATCAACTCTCTCCCTTCCAAATATCTTTGCCAGGATTTTCATTTAGGGAAGGATAATTTTTATTACAAAAGCTAGTTAACTAATCCTATCTAATAAAAGAGCAATATGCAAATTGACAGTCACTCCAACACACAAGATGGCACCCCCCCCCCATGTGGATACAAGATGGCTGCCACAAGATGGCCAGCAAGGGAGGGCAGTTGGGAGGGACCAGGCCTGCAAGGGAGGGCAGTTGGGGGTGATCAAGCCTGCAGGGGAGGGCAGTTAGGGGTGACCGGGCTGGCAGAGGAGGGAAGTTGGGGGGGGAGGGGGACCCAGGCCTGCAGGGGAGGGCAGCTGGCAGGGGACCAGGCCTGCAGGGGAGGGCAGTAGGGGGGGACCCAGGCCTGCAGAGGAGGGCAGTTAGGGGGGACTCCGGCCTGCAGGGGAGGGCAGTTGGAGGGGACCAGGCCTGCAGGGGAGGGAAGTTGGGGGAACCAGGCTTGCAGGGGAAGGCAGCTGGGGGTGACCAGGCCTGCAGGGGAGGGCAGTTAGGGATGACCAAGCTGGCAGGAGAGGGCAGTTAGGGGCAATCAGGCTGGCAGGGGAGCAGTTAGGCGTCAATCAGGCTGGCAGGGAGTGGTTAAGGGGTGATCAGGCTGGCAGGCAGAAGCAGTTAGGGGTAATCAGGCAGGCAGGCAGGTGAGCAGTTGGGAGCCAGCAGTCCTGGATTGTGAGAGAGATCCCAGATTGGAGAGGGTGCAGGCTGGGCTGAAGGACACACTCCTCCCCACCCCCCGTGCACGAATTTCATGCACCAGGCCTCTAGTATTAAAATAAAAATAAAACAATGAGTTGAAACAATAAGACACAGAGTACAATAAGGTATAAGACACAGAAACAAAAGATGATTTTAAATGGAAAAAGGGAAGTAAAGTCAATGACTTTCTGGATGAGGTATGAGGGTTATAGCACAGAAGTGACCTATTTTTGATTTGGTAATTAATTTTGCCCCCCAAAATAGTTAATTTTCACATATACAATCTAATCCTCACAATGACTTGGTAAAAACATACTATTCCCTTATAAAAGACAACTGAGGCCAAAGGGTGACCCAGCCTTTAAGTAAGTGTTGAAGACACAAATTGGAAGTAAGACAGTCAACTTAAGAACCTACGCCCTTTCCAATACGGTAAGATAGAAATTATGATAACTGAAGTCATTACTGCATTACCCTTGTGTATAAAGTACAAATGTTCAAAAAGTAAAAATTACATGACTTTTTCAAAAACTTAAATTCTACATGAAATTTCTACCTCGTTACCTGCAATATATCACCTGCAACTAATACCATAACACAGTATAAATTCTGACACACATAATAATGTTCCTGAATCACCAAAAATCTCACATACCATGTAGTAAGTACAAGTAAAAATCATATACTCAAAATCATATTTAAAAATTCTTTATCACTCATAAAGTGCTGTATCACTCACATGGCTTTTGCTTAAGACACTTTTCAAAAGATAAGTATGAAAATACAGTAAAAAATGTAAAATACTGCAGCCGCTGTACAAAACAGTTTGGTGGTTCCTTAAAAAGCTATATACAGAATTAGCATATGATCCAGCAATTCCACTTTCAGGTATATACAGAAGGAATTGAGAGAAGGGTCTCTTAACAGATACTTAATAATGCTGCTATGAATATTGTACACCAATATTCATAGTACACCAATATTCATAGCAGCATTATTTCCAATAGCCAAAGGCTGAAACAACCCAGTGTCTGTCAACAGATGGATAAACAAAATGCAGTATATACATACAATAAAATATTATTCATCCATAAAAAGAATGATTTTCTGATACATGCTACAATGTGATTAGCCGTGAAAACATAATGCTAAATAAAATTAGTCACAAAAAGACAAATATGATTCTACTGATAATGAGTCATCTAAAGTAGGCAAATTCATTGACAAAGAAAGGAGACGTTACCATGTTACCAAGGGCTGAGGTCAGGAGAATGAGGAGTTATCATTTAATGGGTACTTAACAATGATTAGTCTTTTAAAGGAGGAGAGGGTTAAGGGGCGGGGGGGGGGGGGGGGCTGGAGGGGGGGAGGCACATTTAGCCTCTATTATCAAGAAAGCTAACTGGTTGTTCTAATCGTATCTAGTAAATAACATATTATTCCATCTACACTGAGTGGCCAGATATTATGATCTCTGAATGCATTATAATCTGGCCACTCAGTGTATATCCTATTTAATAAAAGGCTAATATGCAAATTGAACCCTCGACCAGGAATTCGACCACCAGTCAGGCTGGCCAACCGCCCATGTCCCCTCCCCCTGTCCAGGCTGGCAGGACCCCACCCATGCACGAATTCATGCACCGGGCCTCTAACACACATACATACACACACACACACACACACACACACACACACACACACACTGAGTGGCCAGATTATAGTGCGTTCAGAGATCATAATAATCTGGCCACTCAGTGTATATAAACAGGTTATAATTTTATTAGTAAAGTTAGACAGTTGGCCAATGAAGGTTTTTGCCACTCCAACAGTTCTTTTTTTATCTTCATTCAGTGATTCAATAAATAGTTATAAAACTTACTATGTTTCAAATTCTAGTCTAGGTCTTTGGGACACATTAGTTGACCATAACAAGCAAAAATCTCAGCCCTGCTGCCTAACTTTTAATTGGGCAATTGCAATTTAAATGGGCCAGATGAAGTAGGTTTCAAGAAAAGTTAACATTTAAAATAGGTACTTGTGTAAGCTGTGCAAATATCTGAGAAAAGAACAGACCCAGGCATGAAGAAGTCAGTCAAGAGGCCCCACGGAGGGGACATGCTGAAGTGCTTAAAGAACAGCAAATTCATAGTGGCTGGAGTAGAATAAGTAAGGGAAAGAACAGTTTGAGATAAGGACAGAGATGTGAGGGGTCCAGGATCTTGTAATGATTCATCATAGGCCACTAGAACAAGTTTGCCTTCCTTTGTGAAATAAAGGAAGAGGGCCAGAAAGTTTTAAACAGAGAAATGGCATAGGTTTGACTTATATTTTCAAAAAATCTCTCTTGGTTCCACTTGCAGCTTGACAGTAAGGAGTACTATGAACCCACTCCCCAGAGAAATGGGTGAAAATTACTTAAAACCAACCTTTTAAAGTATCTGGAAATGATCCTAATGGCCTAAGGCAAATGAATAAACATTTATTCAAGAAACTCTATTAAAATTCAGGAAAAACAGCAAGACTATATGGTATTTGAACTAAAACCTGTTCTTTCCCTTTCTCCTTCCCACCCTCTTCTCAGCTCCTGCTCAAAGCTACCTGATACTAAAGCTAAATTCCAGGTAAGTGCAGCCGAAAGGTGGGGGCTCCCCTCTTTCACCCAACTGCCTCTCACGGGAAAGAAGCCCTATGTTGCTGCTGCATGTTGAAAATACTAGGACCTAGACTGCCTTTCACCCAACTACTTTGTAAAGCAGAGCTCCAATACCAGGAAAGGCAAAACAAGAAGATTTGAGGCTACTGTATACCACTCCAGTAAGTGCTCAGTAGAACTGGGGGTATCTGTCACATGGAGTGGAAAGTGTACCACTACCCCTGCTATCGAACTCCAGAGTCAGAGCCAGAGCCAGATATTTTGCCAGGAAGGTGAATTAGGCTTAAAACAGATAGCTCTGAATCTCTTCCAAAGGAAGACTTTATATGCAATAGAGTGTAAAGTTTAGGCCTAAAAGCAATCTCAAAACCAAGAAGCTTGTGATGAAGGGCATCTGGGAGGAGATTCAGATAGACTAAACTGTAAACCAGCTAGTTTGCAGGAGAGAATAAGGAGAATCAGGAAATAAGACAGCCAGTATGAGTCCTCCTAGGGTCAGAATAAACTTCAAAGTCTGACCTCAAGAACTATCACAGCAAGTGAGCTCAAATTTTTTTTGGATCAAGTTGAGAAGCAATTTGTGTCCTAGGGCATAGTTGAAAACAAAGAAGCAGTCAGCTGGCAATAAACATGTGGGTGTGGTCAAGGAAAGAGACAGTGGAAGTGGAAGAGAACCCTGCCAAAAACACTGTCATCCTAAGGTGCATGTGGGCATATCCAAGTCTGCACCCCCCAGGATCAATACCAGATGCTTAACACTGCAAGAGGGGAATAGACTTCACTAAATTAATCTAAGCAATCACTAAACAAATAAGCAAATAACAGTAACAAGCCCTGGGAGGGATGGGAGACCAGTACTCACAGTTGCTTCATAAAATGTCCAGTTTTCAATCAGAAATTGCAAGCTATGCAAAAAAACAGGAACGTATAACCCATGTACACCAGGAAGAAAGCAGGCAACAGAAACTGCCTGTGAGAGACACCATATGTTGGATTTAACACACAAAGACTTCAAAGGAACCATTTTAAGTATGTTCAAAGAACTAAAGGAAAGCATGATTGAAGTAGTAAAGGAATGTATAATGAAAATGTCACATCAAATGGAGAATTTCAATAAAAAGATATTTTTTAAATAAAGAAACAAATGGAAATTGTGGAGTTGGGAAGTATAAAAACTGAAATAAAGTCACTAGAGGGGCTCAACAGTATGTTTTAACTGGCAAAAGAATGAACTAGTGAAATAGATGGTGGCAGATTAATAGAGATCATACAGTCCAAAGACAGGAAAAAAAGAATAAAGAAAAATGAACAAAGCTTCAGAAATGTAAAGCACCATTAAATACATCAACATACACATAATGGGAATACTAGAAGAAAAAATATTTGAAGAAGTAATGGCTGTATCAAAATTAACAACTATAGCTACACAAAATACATGAATCTCACAAACATAATATTGGACAAAGCAAGAAGAATAATATAATGTGGTCATATAAATTTCAACAGATAAAAGAAAGCTATATTTTAGGGATGCAGGGAAAATGCCAAAATCAGAATAGTGAATGCCTTTGGGTGAAAGGGAGAGGGTTATGGACCAAAAGTGCATTGGTGGTAAAGGGTATTCTGATGTACCTAAAATGTTCTATTTTTTTTTTCTTTTTAAAGTTTTTTTCAAAGCATTGCCATGACCAAACCCACCTCACTCTCTCAATTAGCTTCATACGTATATGGTGGCAGAGCTGGGATCAAAACCAGGTGTTTTCCAAAGCCAAGGTCCAACCGTGGGAATAGCTGCAGTAACCCATGCCCAATGACAACAAGGAAAAGTCCCCCAAACCTCCAGAACCAGTCTACTCTAAAATTCCCACCTCAATCCAATTCCCAATACACACACTGGGCAACGTTGGGCAAAAAAAAATCCTCTTATTTTCCCCCACATTCTAGCTCTCCACTTTCTATAACATCTCATCCAACTCAGACCCAAGGCTTGAGAAGTTGATTCATACCTGGAGAAAAATAAAATTAAAATAACAGGGCAGGTGAGAGAGCCCTTGGGGGAAGCTCTGGAATGACTGAGAAATTGAAGAAAGAGCAGAGGAAGTGACAACTAGAGATAGGTACAGGCCAATTGGGATGGCGTCAGGACCCCAGGATCTGCCTGGGGCCAGAAAGTATTCCTTTCCCAGTCTGCTCATATCTAAGAAAGAACTGGTCTCTCTCCTCCACTCAGTCAGTCTCTTCCACTCAGCATTAGTGGCCTCCATGGCCTACAGTGAGAAGTCATCGCATCTTAGCCTGGCATCAAGGTGGCTCATTTTCTGTCTCAAGCAAGTGGCTGCAGCAGTCAGAACAAGACAGGAACTAGACCAGTACCCTTAGGGCCGGGTTCTAAACTAGTAGGACTCCTGGAATGGGTGGAAGCACACAGCAGTAAAAAAGAAGAGAAGGCCATAGAAGAGGAGGAGAAAGGATCCCCAAACCAGCAGCCTAGAGCTACACAGAGCCAGCTCCTCCAAGGTGAGCCCAAAGCCTTTTTGGCTCCAGACCCTGACACAATCTCAGCTGTCCTAGGGTTCAGGATGGCATTTCCTGCTCCCTCCTCCAAGCAGGATATGGGTGGCTGGCTGGAGGGCAGGCGTCCTGGAGCAGCACTAAAATACAGGCAGATTCCTAGGGTCCTTTCTGTGATCATCCTACCTGTAAAGAGGACCAGCTCTCCTACAGAAGATCCTTTCAATCCCATCTGACTCCCCAGGACCTCGGTTTGGAATGTCTGGGTCTTGTTCCTGTCTGGACCATCTCCGAAGTCCAAGGTGGTCAGCAAGCCAACAACATGAGACCCACACCACTTCCTTGTGACTGTCCTCGTCACAGGCACACAGTCAGCTGCCCAAAAGATCTCAAGACGGAGACCCAGTCCTGAGAGATGTCACAGCTTAGAAAGTCAGTCCTGTGGGTGAGAAGGAAGCCTCAAAGACCAGGCCAGAAAGGCCAAGAAGCAGCAAGATCAAAGTGGCACAGACCAGAGGTAGGTGGTGGGCCAGACAGAGATGCAGGTTGTACCATGCCTGGCAGCTGCTCATGGGGAGCCAGAGGTGCCTGGGCCGCCACAGAGAGCCTCCATAGAGAGACCCCTCCCCCAACCCTCTTGACAAAGGTGCAGTTGGGATCCATGCTCTCCCCCCAAACCCTCAGAGGGGATTCCCATGTGCAGTGAAATGTTCTATTTTTAACCTGGGGGTGGTTACAAAGATGTTTACTTCATAATAAAACTGTACATGTTTTATATTTTTTCTGAATATATACTTCTTACTCTTTTCAAAATCTTAATAGAAAGAGATAATAGCTGCAAATTTCCCAGAATGGTTACAAATGACCCACAGACCCAGAAAGCACACATACCCAAGATCAACAAACCTACCAGACACCAGAGAGTAAAAGCATAGAACACTAAAGGTAACAAGAATCTTAAAAGCAGATAATGAAAAAGGACCCTTCACGCAATGGAATGATAATTATTAGAATTATAGTGGACTTCTTAATGGCAACAACTGAAGCCAGAAGGGAATGACATATATTCAAGATACTGAGAGAAAATTACAGTCAACCTACAATTGTGCTCCTAAAAAAGCAGTAACTCTTAATGAGAGTAAAATAATAAAACAACATTTTTTATGATAACTGAGGTTTTTACATGAACTGGATATTAGATTATATTAAGGAAGTATTATTAGTTAAGTATGACAGAAGTATTGCATTTATTTTTTTAAAAGCTCTTCTACAGGAGAAATATTCTTAAGTAATTATAGACTTCATGATGTGATATTTCAGCAGGAAAGGAAGCACAGAATGGGAAAGAGATGAAACTTTCAAAGAGTTCCAAGTGTCCATAACTACAGAAACTGAGGGATGGAAATAATTGGATTTTGTTGTACTATTTGGTCTATTTTCATGCATGCTTAGATATGTCTATAATAAATTTTTTAAATAATTGATAAAATCTAAGGCTAAATTAAAACAAATAAACAAAAATATAGCCTGTTTACCAGTAAAAGACCTCCACTAAAGCAATTTGTCAAAATGTTCTTCAGAAAGAAGGAAAATGATCTCAGAAAGACAGTCAGATTAAAGAAGAGATGGTGAGGAAAGAATATGGTAAAAATGTACGTAAATTGAATCACATATTTCTATGTAAAATAATATAATTTGATGGATTTAACAAGGGTAAAATAAAATGTTAAACAATAACAACAGATAAGGTGGGAGAGGAGTGATATTGAATAAACTGCTATAAGGTCCAACTTTGAGAGCAATATGAATGATTTAATTTCAAGGGTAAGTAACCATGTATTCCCTATGCTCTACTAATTCCACTTCCCTTAACTGCCTTAGAGAAACAGTTGCACATTTTAAAAATATATTTTTATTGATTTCAGAGAGGAAGGGAAAGGGAGAGAGAGATATAGAACCATCAATGATGAAAGAGAATTATTAATCGGCTGCCTCCTGCACACCCTCTACTGGGGATTGAGCCCACAGCCAGGCATGTACCCCGACAGGGAATCGAGCTGTGAACTCCTGGTTCATAGGCTGACACTCAACCACGGAGCCACACCAGCCAGTTGCACATTTTAATAAGGAGGCATATACAAACAGTTCCAGCACTGTCTGTAATAGCAAGAAATCGGAAATCTGCAATCAATAGGAAATGGCAAAATTATGGTATATCAATAAAACAAAATACTACATAGCAGTTTAAAAGACTAAGAAGGACCTGAACATTCAAACATATTGAGTGAAAAAAAACAAATTGCAGGTACTGTGTAACAGTTTTTATATTAAAAAGAAACCACGTATTTTCTATATACACAAATATAATTATATATGCAAAACCATAGAAAAAGTTATAAACAAGCTGGTAATAGTGGTTATACTATCTATAAAAACAATGAAGGAAATTGGATGAATTGGAAACCTGAGCTTTGACAATGATTACATGTGTCTTCTATAATAGAAAATTAATTTTCAAAAGTAACTTTTTAAGGATATTAAACTTTGAATCCCCTGAGTGCAAACATTGCATCTTTTGCACCTATTATATTAGGTGAATGTATATTGCAAATCATAGGGTCTCACATGGACTGGAGGGGAGGAGGAGTACAAAGAAGACTGATTCAAAGGAAATATACCAAAATAGCAGTTTTTCACTTAGTAAGACAGCTATGAGTAGTTTTTCCTTTTACTTTCCAATTTTTAGAAAATGAACATTTACATTTGTAATGGGAAAAACTATTTTAAATTAGTTAAAAATAAAGTACAATCGAAAAATAAAAAGAGAATAAAATGAGATGAAAAACCTTTTGAATTATAATTAGAGAACCCACATCAACCTGTTTCCTATTAGTTTGTGCTCTCTCAGAAGGAGGCTAGGAGTTTTAAAAATTAAATGCTAAGCCTCTTAGGGTTATTAATAAGATAAAATCAAATTGTACAAAATCAAAGAAGAGACTAATTAGTGTGCTAATTAGTTCTTTGCCATAGCTGTACAGGTTGTCACAGGAATTGCCCTAGGTGTTTTCAATTCAGGAAAAAAAACAAAACACACAAAAAAACACATCTATTTGGGTGGAACGTGCATAGCAGAAAGGTATGCCTATTTTAAAGTTTTTAAGGATTCACTTAGAGACCTATTTGAAACATGCATCCAGGCATCAAAAGCTAAAACTCTGCCCGGCCGGTGTGGCTCAGTGGTTGAACATCTACCCATGTACCAAGGGGTCATCAGTTTGATTCCCAGTTAGGACACATGCCTGGGTTGCAGGCTTCATCTCCAGCAGAGGGCATGCTAGAGATAGCCAATCAATGCTGATGTTTCTCACTGATGTTTCTCTCTCTCTTTCCCTTCCCTTCCTCTCTCTCTAAAAATTAATAAAAACCTATTTTTTTAAAAAAGCTAAAACCCTACTAGTCAATCTGGACTTAAAAATTAGTCCTTTTAGACATGCTTCTGTACATTAATTTACAATATGCCAGTAGTAACAGATAAGATAGAAAAAAAAATCCGAAGAGAAATACTAAACTGAAGTGCAAGGGTCAGTCTCACCCTCTCAGTATTTAAAAAAAAAAAAAAAATTATATATATATATATATATATATATATATATATATATATATATATATATATATATGGTTATTAGCATGGTTACGTGTGACCTCTTCTTTAGCGGTCACCCAGTCATTTAGATTCTAAAACCCCCTAAATTCTGATCCCAAATCACCTGCTGCCAATCAAATGCTCCTCTTCCACCAAGAGATCAGTTCCAATTAATCTACCCCTAAGGTCTTTCATCCTACTTTGGTCTTTCCACTTCACAGCAAACACTGACAGATAAGGAAGGCCATCTTTCCAATTTTTTTGGCTGAGGTAACACACTTCAGAATTACCTGTTACATTTACAACTAGTTTATTCTCATGAACTAGTCTCAAGCAAAAAATGTTAAGCTAACTGTATTTCTGTGGAAAGTCTCAAGGAAAATGAGTGTGTCCAAATGTTTTAAACAATAAAACATTTTATAACAAAAGACCATTGTTACATATTAGCTCAATTACAGCAGTAAAACATATGTAATCACCTACCAAAAAAGAATTCGTTTTAAAAAAGCTTTAAATCTATATAGCAATGCAAACCTATTTGATCAACTCAAAAGTTGTATCTCCAATGTTCTTGTATTATTAATCTTTAAATTGCACAAAGTATACTCTGTACATTCTTTAAAATAAAAGCCCATGATTAGCCCTAACCAGTTTGGCTCAGTGGATAGAGCGTCGGCCTGCGGACTGAAGGGTCCCAGGTTGGATTCCGGTCAAGGGTATGTACCTTGGTTGCGGGCACATCCCCAGTAGAGGGTGTGCAGGAGGCAGATGATCGATGTTTCTAACTCTCTATTCTCCCTTCCTCTCTGTAAAAATCAATAAAAAATATACATATTTTTTAAAAGCCCATGATTAATTACAAGTGAAGCAATTTAGAAAAAACATATTCATTGATAGGAGCCAAAATGGTCCATTTAAATAATTACATATTTCAAATGGTTTCATGGAATTTAAACCCATAGGTTGAAAGAAATGATATACACATGTAAATTCTGAGGAAGTGAAGGATATTCTGTTTATCCTTAACTGTGGAATGAAAAATACGTTAACTAAAATAAGAGGCTCTAAACTAGGGGTCAACAATTATTTTTTGTAAAGGGCTATATACTAAATATTTTACACTTCGTGGGCCATACAGACTTGTAATTACTCAACTTTGATGCTGAAATGCAAAAGCACTTATGACAATACATAAATAAATATATGGCTGTGTTCCAATAAAACTTTATTTATATACTTTGAAATTTGAATTTCCTTTTTCTCATATCACAAAATATTCTTTTTTATTATTTTTCAACCACTTTAAAATGTAAAAACCATTCTCTTAAACCTCACAAAATAGGTAGCAGGACCCCCTGCTCTAAACATAGAAACCTCACAAATTTGAGCATGAGTCTAAGTGTTAGACTTCTTTCAAATCTATTTCTTTTAACCTTCTCCCTGAGGAAATCTTTATAGTATTACATTAGGCAAATGGTTTCTCTCCACTCTAAGCATTTACTTTTATTGGCCCTGCTGAATTGGCCCTAGCATGCTATGAGACACTACCAGCACAATTTTAGGACATAAAAAAAGTCTTTCTGTATCTTTAAAATTTCACAAACTTGAAGTAAACTGTAGACACAGGCTTGTTTTCCAATGAGATAAAATTTAGGAAATAAATACAGTACCTTAGAAATACTGACATAAAATACTTATCTGCTATATGACAACTACAATAAAACCAACACCATTCTGAATAATACATGTTAAAGTATTAAGTAAAACTGTCCCCAATAATGTTAATCAACACTTACTAAACACAAAATGTTTCTGATGTTGGAGGCCTCAGTAAACTTCTAAATAATCATACTATCCTATATAATAAAGAGCTAATATGCAAATGGTCATCACACCCTCACACCCTCGAGCCGGGACCCAGGGGACCTGAGGCCAAGCTGGGGGACCTGAGGCCGTGCCCTCCGCTCTGGTGCTGGGGCCGGGGAACCTGAGGCTGGGTCAGGGTCCTGAGGCCATGCCCTCCGCGCCGGGGTCGGGGGACCTGAGGCTGCACCTCCAGCCCTGTGGGGCTTGACAGGGGTGGGGCCAGCCGGGTCTGGGTCTCATGCAATTTTGAGGCCCACGCGGGTGGGCGGGGACTCAGACTCTGACAGGAGGGAGATTTTCATATACATTTTACTAATTTTCTTTCACCTCTGACACTTCTATTATAGAGAAAGGGCAAATAGCAATATTAAAATATTTCCTCTAATTAATTCCCTTTTTAATGTGTACAAATTTCGTGCACCGGGCCACTAGTTTGTATATAAAGTAAAAGGAGTGAGAAAATTACCTACAAGCTTAGAATTGGGTACAGTTTCAAAAGAAAAAAAAAATATATCAGTTGGAAGTACCAAAAGAAGTAATAATAAAAAAGAATTTTGAATAATGAAAAATACAAAAGCAGAGAAAGTGAGATAAAATAATTAGTAGAGTCTAAGTCAGACGTCCTCAAACTACGGCCCACGGGCCACATGCGGCGCGCCGAGGACATTTATCCGGCCCGCCGGGTGCCGCTGCCTGTCCTGCTTAGCAGCCGACTCATCCCAGGCCCACAGTGCGCACAGGAATTTGTTCATAGTTTTTTTTTTTAACTATAGTCCGGCCCTCCAACGGTCTGAGGGACAGTGAACTGGCCCCTGTTTAAAAAGTTTGAGGACCCCTGGTCTAAGTTATGTTTTCACAAGAAAGGAGAACAAACCAAAAAAAGAAAGAATAGCCAATGGCAGACTAATGAGTTTGGTATAACAAAGAAAATATCTGGGTTTAATTAAAAAAAAACAAAAACAGTTTATATAAACAATGGAGGAGAGGGATGGAAGGAGAGTGGAATAAAAAAGAAAGTAACCAAATAAAACAAAACATTAACCACCATTTATAGTTAACTAGTTACAATCCCCACATCATTTGTGCCATCTAGTTATAGTCATAAATAGAAGTATTCAACCATTACCTTCTAATATAATTATTGTAAAAACTACTGTGTATCTATGTATCAGATGGGGGTTTTAAGAATCAGGCTAGTGATACTAATAATGTGTTTGTATAATAATAACATGCTTTAGATAACTGAAGCTATATTACTATACTTATAATATGTAAAAGTGTCTAAGCTTTGCCCTAACTGGTTTGGCTCCGTGGATAGAGCGTTGGCCTGCAGACTCAAGGGTCCCAGGTTTGATTCCGGTCAAGGGCATGTATCTTGGTTGCGGGCACATACCCTGTAGGGAGTGTGCAAAGGTAGCTGATCGATGTATCTCTCTCATCGATGTTTCCAACACTCTATCCCTCTCCCTTCCTCTCTATAAAAGATCAATAAAATATATTTTTTTAAAAAGTGTCTAAGCTTTAATAGTGGCTAGAACTTCAGCACTTATTTCACCAATATTTTGGGACTGAGCAAATTATAGTAAATTATAATACCTTAATAGGTCTGGAAACTTTAATGTACAAAATAGAAATTTTAAAAAGAGAAAATCCTGCTTTAGAGCAATAGGAGTGTACAAGAATACATTAACCAAGCAGAAAACTACATCAAACTAAAAACCACAGAAGAACTAGCCTGAGATGTCTGAGTAACGGCCCAGACTACAACTTACTAGTTGAAAAAAAAGTGCTCAAGTAGAAAAGTTAGATTTATAAGATTATGCCTCCTAAATAAAGACTAATAACTAAATTAGTCTTAGAGTAAGTAACAAGGATAAGTATATAGTGCTCTGAACTTAATAACTGTAGAGAAGGATGAGAGAGAAAAAGAGGGAGGGGAGGCCCTGGCTGGTTTGGCTCAGTGGATAGAGTCGGCCTGCAGACTGAAGGTTAGATTCTGGTCAAGGGCATGTACCTTGGTTGCAGGCATATCCTCGGGGGTGGGGTGTGCAGGAAGCAACTGATCAGTGTTTCTCTCTCATCGATGTTTCTAACTCTCTATCCCTCTCTCCCTTTCTTAAAAAATCAATAAAACATATTTTTTTTAAAAGAGGGAGGGGATGAAATAAAAAGAGGGAACTAGATCATAAGCTTGATACCAAAATCCGAGTAAGAAAAATCTATAGACCATTTGCATGAAAATATAAATAGCCCTGGCCAGGTAACTCAGTTGGTTAAAGCATCGCCCTGAAATACCAAGGTTGTAAATTCGATGCCCAGTTAGGGTACATAACAGAATCAACCAATGAATGCATAAATAAGTGGATGTTTCTCTCTCTTTCCCTTTCTCTTCTCTCTCTTTAAAAAAAAAAAAAAAAGAAGAAGAAGAAGAAGAAGAAAATATAAAAATCCTAAATACAATATTATCAAATTCAACAATATTAAACTAAGTACAGTTTTCCCAGAAGTGCAAGGCCTTCATAATAGAAAATTATTTATCAACGCAAAAGGTCAGAACAAAAAACTGTCCATCTCAAGAAATAACTAAAAAGTCACTAAAACTCAATAGCTTGTCCTTATAAAATCTCTTAATAAACTAGAAATAAAAAGATTATCCTATAACATGATAATGGATATCAACCCCAATACATTCTAATGATGAAACATTAAATTCCCACTAAAATTAGGAGTGATACAGAATGCTATCATCATTATTAGCATTATTCCCAAAGTTACCAATGACAAAAAAAATTAATTATATGTAAAGAACAATTCAAAAGACAATATTACCATTGTCTTTTGAAGACACAAATTACCAATATCACAATGAAAAGAGGATGTTATTACAGACACCATCCTATATAATCCTATATAATAAAAGGCTAATATGCAAATAGACCGAATAGCGGAACAACCAAACAACCAGTTGCTATGACGTGTGCTGACCACCAGGGGGCAAAATACGCCAGTTGGAGAAAGACAAGTATCACATGATCTCACTCATATGTGGAATCTAATGAACAAAATACACTGATGAACAAAATAGATCCAGAGGCACAGAAGCATGGAACAGATGGACAAATCTCAGAGGGAAGGTGGGGGTGGATGGGTAGGTGGGAAGAGTTCAACCAAAGAACTTGTATGCATACCCATGGACACAGACAATAGGGTGGTGAAGGCCTGGGGAGGCCTATAAGGGGTCAATAGGAGAAAAAAGGGGACATATGTAATACTTTCAACAATAAAGATTTAATAATAATGGGGGGATGAGGACACATATGTAATAACTTAATCAATAAATAAATTTTTTAAAAAATATTTAATAATAAATAAATAAATAGGACACATTTTCCTAACAGTAGTCACAAAAAAATGCAGAAAAATAATGACAAAATTTAACATATATTCATGATAAAAAAAAACCCTCAGCAAATTAGAAATAAAGGGAAACTTTCTCAATCTGATAGAGTATCTATAAAAAGCCTACAGTTAACATCATACCTGATGGTGAACTCTCTTCCTGAAATCACTGAAATCAAGAACAAGTCAAGACTCTCTGACCTCAAGTTATCTATTCAACTTTTTATTAGAAGTCCTAGCCAGTGCAGAAAGACCAGGAGAGGAGGGGGAGGAGGAGAGGGAGGCTGGGGAGGGGGAGAGGGAGGGGAAAAGAGGGAAGGATAGGGGAGGGGAGGGGAAAAGGGCAAAAGGAAGGAAAAAGAAAGATTGGAAAAGAACTAAAACTAGTCTTTATTTGCATAAGACATGACTTCATATATAGGAAATCTAAAGAAATAGAAAACTGTTAGAACTACTAAGTGAATTTAGCAAGATCACTGGATACAAAAATAACAAAAAATCCATTGTTTTTCTAAATACTAATAACATACAATGGAGGCAGAAAATAAAACCATAATACCATTTACAATAATATCAAATAAAACATCAAATACCTAGAAATAAACTTAACAAGATATGTGAAATATATCTATATTAAATCACAAAATATTGCAGAAAGAAAAAAAAGACCTCAATAAATGGAGAGATACACAATGTTATGAATTGAAAGACCTGATAGTTTTAAGATATCAACTGTCCTCAAATTAATATATACATTCAATGTAATCTGAATCAAAATCTTAGACTTTTTAAAACAGAAACTGGCAAGCTGATTCTCAAATTTATATGGCAATGCAAAGGATTTAGAATACTCTAGCCATTTTGAAGAACAAAGTTGGAGAACTTATACAATCAGATATCAAAACTTACTATAAAATAATTAAAACAGTGCTGGCATTTGTGGTATTTAATTTTTGGTCAAAAACCAAAAAAATTCAATGGAGAAAGATCTTTTCTATGCATGATATTGAAGAAACTGAATATCTATGTGGGAAAAAAAAGTGACCATCTAACAAAAGTGACCTAACATCATATAAATAATTAATTTCCAGATGAATTACAGTTAAATATGAGTGCCAAATTATATAATGTTGACAAAAAGACTCCTATCTAAAATACTGAAGAACTGTAAAAAATAAAGGGACAGATAGTTCAATTAAAAATAAATGCGAATATACATAAAGCCTTTACAAGAATACTTAGGAAAATACCTTCATGACTTTGGAATAGGGAAAAGATTTCTCACCAGACAAAATACAAGCATAAAATTAAAAATTGGTCAAATGGACTTCATCAAAATTAAAGCCTTTTTCACATTAAAAGACACCATTAATGAAGTAAAATAGCAAGCTAAACATTGCAAGAAAATATTCACAACACATGTATCTGACAAAAAAATTCATATACAAACTACATAATGAACTCCCACATATCAATAATAAAAGATAATATAATTAACACAGATGGCCAATAAGCACTTAATGTGTTCAACACCACTGGTCATTAGAGAAAAGCAAATTAAAACTACACTGAGACATCACTATATAATCATCAGAATAGCTATAATCAATAAACCTAACAATAACAAGTGTTAGTGAGGACACGGAGTAACTAGAACTGACATATTTTGATTAGAGTATAAAATGGGACAACTACTTTTGGAAACTAGCAGTATCTAATAAAGTTAAACACAGATATCCAAAAACCCAGAAATTCCTCTCATAGGTATATACCTAAGCGAAATAATTTCATATGTCTTCAAAAAGATTTGTACAAAAATGTTCATAGTGACATCATTCATAATTGCCTCCCCATACTCGTGCAAAAAAGGGAAATGATTCAAGTCCATCAATAGCAGAGTGGATAAATTGTGCTATATTCAAGCAATGGAATACTACTTCACAGCAGAAAAGAAACTAATACAAACGGCTATTTTAATAATCTTAAAAATATTATCATTATGTTGAGAGCAAGGAGCCAAACACAAAAGAGTACTTATGATTCCATTATTTAAAGTTTGAGAATAGGCAAAGCTAAGCGAAACTCAGAATGGTTACCTCCTAGTGTAGACAGTAGTATTGGCTGGAAAGGGGCACAAATGAAATATCTGGAGTGACGGTAATGTTCCATATCTTGATCCAGGTGTTGCAGATAAGTGTGTATACATATGTAAATGATAAATATTTTATTTTATATCAGTTGTATTCAATAATAAATTGTGGAAAGGAAAAGAAGGAAAGGATGATAAGAAATGAAAGGGAAGGAAGAAATGCCATTTTAATTTAAATTTTATGGTCTAAGTCAAAATTCTATCTCTGAAAGTGACACCAACAAATGATTTATGGAAAGCTTTGTTCCCTATGATATATGATATTTCAAATTGTTAGGAATATACCTTAAAATTGTAGTAAAATCTTTGAACAGACCACTGAAATGCCACTATTACATGCTCAGTCTATTGAATGTCTACAGATAATGCATTGAGAGGATTTTGACAGCAGTTCTGTTTTCTTTGTCTAAAGACTTCTAAGTTTCAAAGAAGTATCCATATTTCTAATACTATTTTAGATATTAATATATTTATTCTCTTTGTGACTTAAAAATCTATTTCAAGTTTAATTAGTAATTACAAGAAAGCAACAATTAGAAAAAAAGGTCTGCCACCCACAATCCCATATTCTAATATATAAAGTTTTGTGCACCTATACAGAATCAACTACATATTTCGTGTGTGTGTGTGTGTGTGTGTGTGTGTGTGTGTGTGTGTGTGTGTTTTAAAAAGGGCCCAGCTGGTGTGACTCATTGGTTGAACCAAGCAGTCACCTTTAAATATAATGAAGATGGGCCCTGACGGGTTTGGCTCAATGGATGGAGCATCGGCCTGGGGACTCACAGGTCCCAGGTTCGATTCTGGTCAAGGGCATGTACCTTGGTTGCGGGTACATCCCCAGTGGGGGGTGTGCAGGAAGCAGCTAATCCATGTTTCTCTCTCATCCATGTTTCTAACTCTCTATCCCTCTCCCTTCCTCTCTGTAAAAAATCAATAAAATATTTTAAAAAAAAATAAAAATTAAAAATAAATAAATAAATAAATATAATGAAGATGGTATTTAAAAGTAACTCTGGCCCTAACCGGTTTGGCTCAGTGGATAGAGCGTTGGCCTGCTGACTGAAGGGTCCCGGGTTCGATTCCGGTCAAGGGCATGTACCTTGGTTGCGGGCACATCCCCAGTAGAGGGTGTACAGGAGGCAGCTGATCAATGTTTCTCTCTCATCGATGTTTCTAACTCTCTATCCCTTCGTCTCTGTAAAAATTAATAAAATATATTAAAAAAATAAAATAAAAGTAACTGTCTTTTCTTACCAACTTGGGATTTTAGTAAAAGATTTTTAAGAGCTTCAGCAAATCTTAAGATTTAAACAATAAGGATAAGGCCAGTGATATTTCAAAGAATTTTTAAAAGAAAGAATATCTGTCTTATCAGTATATTCACTTTATATTTTACTAGAGGCCCAGTGCATGGATTCATGCACTGGTGGGGGGCGTGGCCTGCGGAGATCTGCCCACTGCGGGAGCAGCCACTCATCCTGGTCAGCTGAGCGGCGCTCCCACTGTAGGAGTGCACTGACCACCAGGGGGCAGCTCCTGCGTTGAGCATCTGCTCCCTGGTGGTCAGTGCGCATCATAGCGACTGGTCAACCAGTTGTTCCGCTGTTCAGTCGCTGGGCTTTTATATATATAGATGTTCCTTTGTAAAAAAAAAAGAAAATTGCTAAGCAAATAATGTTTGAAAAGGGATAAAGGAAAAATGTTCTTTAAAAACTGAAAATAAATTCTGCAGGTGTAGGTTAGAAAATTAATGAAAAGAGAATTCAATAACTAAAACTACCAGCTTTGGTAGAGTCTGGGATGCTTCTAAAATCTACTGTTTTTGGTTCCTTTGGTTTCTAGTTCCTGGTGTTGGAACATCAGAACCAGCATAGAAAGTTACAAAATATAATTAACCTTTTCAAGTTTGACCCTATCTCCCTTGGTCCAATCTCCCTATTTTGGTCTAATATTATAGGTCTACTTTACAGTTCTCAGATCTGTGCTCACAGAAAAAGGAGGAGGGGGGAGAAGGAAGAGACAGAATAAGAAAAGACTGGATAATTATCCACTACATGTAACTAAAACAAAGACTTAAAACTTTCTCACAAGAAACTTCACTCTGACCCTTTTGCAAAATACTTTGGGCCAACAGATCTGGCAGATTTTCTTACTAATGAAGACCTTCAAACATGCAAATACTGAGCACATTCTCTATTTCAATTAGACTCAATATTAGAAAGGGTTAGAAAATAAGGTATGTATAGCAGAAGTTGTAGGTTACATCTCCAATTCTTACAATTACTTGTTTTGAGAAGTTGGACAAGTTATTGACTTTCTATGGACCTAACGCTTCTTTGTTAAATGAAAAGGTTTTATTGGATAAATCTCTAATGTCTCTCCTGACTCAAAAATTCTAAAAATGCAAAGTGAGTACATTAAACCTTCTTTGGTTAAGCACTATGTATTTCAAAGAGATTAAATATGAGAGAAAATGGTAAGAATAAAATAAAATGTTACTTAGGAAACGTGATAATAACACTTTCTGATTCCAAAATTTAAGAAAATTGTTAAGATTTAATAAAGCTGAATGTTTTGATATCTAATGTTAATAAATGGCTCTTAATTTTAGTGTTATAAATTAACTAGAGGCCTGATGCACAAAATTCGTGCAAGGGCCTTGGCCCCGGTCTCTGCCTGCCATCACCGCCACAGCCTCGGACCTCTGCCACCTCTGCCACCTCTGCCTCGGCCCCCGCCTACTGTGGCTTTGTCTGGAAGGAAGGACATCCAGAAGGATGTCTGGTCTAATTAGAATATTACGTTTTTATTATATAGATAGCTAGAAAAATCTAAAGAGAAGTTACTGCATCTAGAGGCCCAAGGCTTCAGAACCCTGGTGACAGGGCTGGCATGGATCCTTGAAACAGAGGGTCCGTCAGCAAATGCCCAGGGAATGGGCCATTCAAAACTTTGGACAAAAGCCCAAAGAGCCAAACTGTCATAATTGGAGAACCCAGATTGGCCAGAAATCCAAAAGACTTAAAGTTACCCCAAACTGCCTGCCCATTTGGCCCGATGGCCATACTACCCAGTACTATATTTGCTTCATCAAGATGGGCACTCTGAAGGTGGCTGCCCAACACTCCTGTGTTCCCAGTGAGCAGCTCTTTGTGGGTCATTAGCCATCCCAACCCCAGCTCCCCACTAACCTCCCCATGCTGATTGTGGCAGTCCAACTCCTCTCTTTCCTGAGTAACCCCCTAAACATTCTTTAGCAGGATGCCCTCCCTCAGGTTGTCCATCCTTTTGCCATTACCTGAAGACACACACCGCCCCCCCCCCCCCAGGCATGGAACACCCAGCGTCACTCTGTCTCTATCCCAGCCCATCACATAGCTGCCCTGTTCAACTCCAATCAACCCCTTTACCATGCAGTCTCAGGTAAAACCCATCATCTGTGTTTTACTATACTGAATATCTAAGCTTCAATGCTTACAATCCCAATAAAGTATTCAAAATTTTAAAAAAGGGGGTCCTGGATTGGAGAGGGTGTAGGCTGGGTTGAGGGGACCCCCCCGCATGCACGAATTTTGTGCACCAGGCCTCTAGTAAATAAAATCAGATGAAAACTGCAGAAAGCTTCCTAAAACTCACCTGAGGAAAACTAAGGGAGAGAAGGATAGAAACATCAGTTTTTAAGAAGTGTGTACCCTGACCAGTTTGGCTCAGTGAATAGAGCATCAGCCTGCAGACTGGGGGGACCCAGGTTCGATTTCAGTCAAGGACATATGCCCAGGTTGCGGGCTTTATACCCAATCGGGGGTATGCGGGAGGCAGCCCATCAATGATTCTCTCTCAACATTGATGTTTCTATCTCTCTCTCCCTCTCCCTTCCTCTATGAAATCAATAAAAAACATATTTTTAAAAGGTGTGTATATTTGGCCCTAGTGGGCGTGGCTCAGTTGATTGGAGCATTATTCCATGAACCAAAAAGGGTTACAGGTTCAATTCCCAGTCACGGCACATACCAGGTTTTGGGTTTAATCTCCAGTCAGGGCGTATAAAGGATGCAGCCCATCGATGTTTCTCTCTCACCCTTCCTCTCTCTGTAAAGTCAATTTTTAAAAAATTATTTTTTAGCCCTAACCGGTTTGGCTCAGTGGATAGAGCGTCGGCTTGCAGACTGAAAGGTCCCAGGTTCGATTCCAGTCAAGGGCATGTACCTTGGTTGCGGGCACATCCCCAGTAGGAGGTGTGCAGGAGGCAGCTGACCGATGTTTCTCTCTCATCAATGTTTCTAACTCTCTATCCCTCTCCCTTCCTCTCTGTAAAAAAATCAATAAAATATATTTTTAAAAAAAATTTATTTTAAAGTGTGTCTATTTGTGTGCATGTACAAAATCTCAAAAGTACTCTGTATATATGCCATAATGACCAGAGCAATTAGTTCACTAAGGAATCCAAATGGTAGTGGGATTCAAGCAAGAGGGACTTTTGCTTTATTTATACAGTTTGAATTTTTCCAAAAATGCATTACTTATATAACTAAAGGTAAATTTAAAAAATTTTAAGAACAAATTTAAGTATATATATGTATGTATGTATATACACTTAAAAATAAGCTCTATTACTGCAATACAAAGACTATTGGCTGGGGCAGGTTTATATGCTATATTTAAATATCTGGAAAAAGAAATTAATGACAAGAAATAAATTCAATTTAAAAAACAACAACAACCTAATAGACTAGATATTTAGGCCAAACTCTTACTCCTCCCTTAAACACAGTTCCATTTCTAGGACTGAGCCTTTCAATAGTTAGTAATTTTTTAAAAATACATTTTTGTTGGTTTCAGAGAGAGAAAGGGAAAGGGAGAGAAGGATAGAAACATCAATGATGAGAGAAAATCATTGATTGGCTGCCTCCTGCACACCCACTACTGGGGATCGAGCCCACAACCTGTGCATGTGCCCTGACCGAAATAGAACCTTGTCCTCCTGGTTCATGGGTTGATGCTCAACCATTGAGCTACATCAGCTAGGCAGTAAAGTTTATTTTATTTTTTGCCATCTGTGAATTTTCCAGGGAACTGAAGTTCATCACTTTGAAACAATCAATCCTATTAGGTACCTCCTATGTGTCAGATATAGTAGTAGGCATAGTACTAGTCATTGATGATACTGATGATGATGATAATGACTAGTCATTGATGATATTGCTACTGCTATTGCTGCTGTTGTTTGATGTTTGGGGGAGAAAAATTAATGACTAATAAATTTATAGACTCAATGACCTTTGCTCTATTTACACAGGCAAATTTCAGGTACTTCCAGATTTAAAAATACATCAGCTATGTTCTAAACATAGCTGTGCAAACTAATGTGCAACTCTGCCTACTCCATTCTGCCACAACTTTCCACATCATCAATGTGAGTCAACATTTTTTTTAGTTGTAAAAATGCTGGAAAGTTTGAATGTCAAAAAAATATATAGGTAAGGACAGTATCAAAGACTATATATATATATATATATATATATATATATATATATATATATATAAACTAGAGGCCCGGTACACGAAATTTGTGCATGGGGGTGGTGTCCCTCAGCCCAACCTGCACCCTCTCCAATCTGGAACCCCTCGAGGGATGTCCGACTGCCTGTTTAGGCCTGATCCCAGTCGGACATCCCTCTCACAATCCAGGACAGCTGGCTCCCAACTGCTCACCTGTCTGCCTTCCTGATTGCCCCTAACTGCTTCTGCCTGCCAGCCTGATCACCCCCTAACCACTCCCCTGCCAGCCTGATTGATGTCTAACCACTCCCCTGCCAGCCTATTTGCCCCTAACTGCCCTCCCCCGCAGACCTGGTCACCCCTAACTGCCCTCCCCTGCAGGCCTGGTCACCCCTAACTGCTCTCCCCTGCAGGCCTGGGTCCCCCCCCCCAACTGCCCTTCCCTGCATGTCTGGTCGCCCCCAACTGCCCTCCCTTGCAGGCCTGGTCCCTCCCAACTGCCCTCCACTGCTGGCCATCTTGTGGCGGCCATCTTGTGTCTACCTGGGAGCAGGATCTTTGACCACATAGGGCAGCCATCTTGTGTGTTGGAGTGATGGTCAATCTGCATATTACTCTTTTATTAGATAGGATTCTGGTGCTTTAACTGAATCAAGCAGCACACTTTTTCTCATTTCCTTTACATATTTTAAAATCATGTGTTTGCTTAGAAAAATAAAATTGTTACAGATTACTTAATGTGTATACATTAAGATTATATTTTGCATACTTAATTTATAGATTGAAAGAAAAGGAATAATATATTTTCCCCATTCTCGAACAAACAAGAAAGAATTCTACTAGAAATTTTTCCTCACGTTTTATTTATCTCTTCTTTCCCTGAACTTTGGTTTATAATAAAACATTGGTGTATTTTCTACTTACTCCTTGTAGCAAAGTAGCATGTAGTTCACTGTATATCACAATCACTTAAAACCCCATGCCTTACTCCTAATATCACACCTTTTTCACCTTTTTAAAATTTACCTTCCACCCAGAGAAGGGCAATGAGAAAGAAACAAGAACATAGGACCAAAGCCTGAGTAATTACAACCTTGTAGAGAGACAGCCAGGAAGGAAAAGGATGCATAAGACCACAAAAAACACTTGAAAGATAGGAGAAAAAGAGTGTATTCCGGCAGGAGGATAAACTGAATGTTTGCAAAAGGAAGAGAAGGAGGTTTCAAGAATGACTCCCAGGGATGCCCAAGAACATTCATTCAGTCATCAAAACATGTACTGAGTATCTAATACGTACAAGCCACTCTTCTAGGTATGGGGAACACTTGAATAAACATATCCTGAGTTCAGAGACAAAATGTAAATTTTTAACTGAGACACATTTTGTATTTAAAGCTTTGAGATTGCATGATACTGCCTAGCCTTTCTCATTTATGTGACTCAAAATATTTTCCTTTTGTTAAAACTAGTTTGGGTCAAGTTGAATGATCATAAGCAGCTTTATTCATAATAGCCAAAATGAAAACAACCAAAATGTCCATCATCATGTGAATGGATAAATAAACCATGGTATATTCATTCAATGGAATAATTCAATACTACTCAGCAATAAAAAGGAACTGCTGATAGATATAACATGGACAAATCTCAGAAGCATTATGCTAAGTACAAGAAACCAGTCACAAAATTATTCCAATTATGTAAAACTGGAGGCCTGGTGCACGATTTCGTGCACCAGTGGGGTCCCTCGGCCTGGCCTGCGGGATCAGGCCAAAACTGGCTGACATCCCCCGAGGGTTCCCAGATTGCGAGAGGAAGCAGGCCAGGCCAAGGGACCCCCAATGGTGCAAAACTGGGGCCGGGGAGGGACGCGGGAGATTGGCCAGTGGGGGAGGGACTGCAAGAGGACTCCAGGGCTTGTCTGGCCCGTCTCGCTCAGTCCTGATAGGCCAGACTCCAGCAGCAAGTTAACCTACCAGTCAGAGCATCTGCCCCCTGGTGGTCAGTGCACGTCACAGCAACTGGTCCACCGATCGACTGCCCCCTGGTGATCAGTGCATGTCATAGCAAACAGTTAGCAGCCTTAGAATATCATTAGAATATTACACTTTGATTGGTGGACCGGACAACCAGACACTTAGCATATTAAGCTTTTATTATATAGGACTAGAGGCCCTGTGCATGAAATTTGTGCATGGGGCGGGGGGGTCCGTCAGCCCAGCCTGCACCCTCTCCAATCCAGGACCCCTAGGGGGATGTTTGACTGCCTCTCACAATCCCCTACCAGCCTGATCACCCCTAATTGCTTCCCCGCTGGCCTGATCTCCTCTAACTACCTCTGCCTCGCTCCACACCCAGGACCCAGGCAGGGGACCATGGGCAGGCGGCTTCACCTGGGCCCCAGCCCCTGGCTCCTGGGAACATAGGGCAGGCGTCTTGTCCCTCTCCTGGGCCGCAGGCGCAGCCACTGGAGCCCAGGACCATGGAGCATGGGGCTTGTCCCTCTCCAGGGCCATAGGCACAGCCTCTGGCACCCAGGACTGCGGGGCGGGCGGCTTGTCCCTCTCCCAGGCCACTACCTGGATGGTCCCCATTCCTCTCTCACGAGCTCATTTGTGCCTGGGTGGTCCCCATTCCTCTATCCCCAGTATTGCATGTTTGAGCCTTATGGCGTGACGGTGTGAGGGCATTACAACCATTTGCATATTAGCTCTTTATTATATAGAATAATTTTGTCACTCACCTGGCCTATATGTTAGTGCCTTAAAGGCAGTGTCCCTATACCTAGCAGAGTTGGAAGGCACACTTAACTAGCCAAACAAGATCTTGCTACATATTGTATTAAATGTTCCTCGCTACAAGCAGGTCATAGCAGTAAGCATCTCACAGTACTTAAGCAACCTTTCCAAACTAGCCCTAAAACATGATTGGCACCAAAAGAAATTAATGAGAGAAAAAAACTTTTTTAAGTATGCACCTCGCATGTTACAAAAAATTCTAAACAAAATAAGAGTTAAAAATCTTTTAGCCTGGTTGGTGTGGCTAAGTGGTTGAGTGTCCACCCATGAACCAGGAGGTCAAAGTTTGATTGCCAGTCAGAGCATATGCCCAGATTTCAGGTTCGATCTCCAATAGGAGGCAGCAGGAGCAGCCAATCAACAATTCTCTCTCTTCATTGATGTTTCTATCTCTCTCTCCCTCTCCCTTTCTCTTCCTCTCCCTGAAATCAATAAAAACATATTTTTAAAAAAATATTTTTTCATATGTTCTACAGACACAGCTCCTAGGGCCGTGGTCGGCAAACTGTGGCTCGCGAGCCACATGCGGCTCTTTGGCCCCTTGAGTGTGGCTCTTAAACAAAATACCACAACCTAGACGAGTCTATTTTGAAGAAGTGGCGTTAGAAGAAGTTTAAGTTTAAAAAATTTGGCTCTCAAAAGAAATTTCAGTCGTTGTACTGTTGATATTGGGCTCTGTTGACTAATGAGTTTGCCAACCACTATCCTAGGGCAATGGAGACTAAGGAGAAAATAAACAAATGGGACTACATCAAAATAAAAAGCTTCTGCACAGCAAAAGAAACCATCAACAAAATAACAAGAAAGCCCACTGCATGGGAGAACATATTTGCCAATGATATTTCTGATAAGGGTTTAATCTTCAAAATTTACAGAGAACTCATACAACTTAACAAAAGGAAGATAAATGATCCAATCAAAAAATGGGCCAAGGATCTAAATAGACACTTTTCAAAAGAGGGCATACAGAAGGACCAGAGACATATGAAAACATGCTCAAAGTCACTAATAATCTGAGAGATGGAAATCAAAACAATGGGATACCAACTCACACCTGTCAGAAGGCTATCATCAACAAATCAACAAACTACAAGTGCTGGTGAGGATGTGGAGAAAAAGGAAACCTCGTGCACTGCTGGTGGGAATGCAGACTGGTGCAGTCACTGTGGAAAACAGTATGGCGTTTCCTCAAAAAATTAAAAAAGGAACTCCCATTTGACCCAGTAATCCCACTTCTAGGAATATATCCCAAGAAACCAGAAACACCAATCAGAAAGGATATATGCACCCCTATGTTCATAGCAGCACAATTTACAATAGCTAAGATTTGGAAACAGCCTAAGTGCCCATCAGCAGAAGAGTGGATTAAAAAACTTTGGTACATCTACACAATGAAATACAATGCCGTTGTAAAAAAGAAGGAACTTTTACCATTTGCAACAGCATGGATGGAACTGGAGAGCATTATGCTAAGCGAAATAAGCCAGTCGGAGAAAGATAAATATCACATGATCTCACTCATATGTGGGATATAATGATCAACATAATTTGATGAACAAGAATAGATCCAGAGACAAATGTTAGGGGAGGGGGTGGTTAGAGAGCAACCAAAGGACTTGTATGCATGCATATTAGCATAACCAATGGACACAGACACTGGGGCGGTGGGGGCTTGCCCGGGGTGGGAATGGTTGGGGGTTGGAGGGGTCAATTGGGGAGAAAAGAGACTTATGTAAAACTTTAGACAATAAAAAAAAAAGGAAAAAAAATCTTTTAAAAGATGCGATTACAGTTTCTTATTGACATGTTTAAAAAAGAGTGATAAACCTGCCTTACAACCATGTTTTAATAAAATCGTTGACTTGGAGGTTTGAATAAGAGTCATAAAAGTGTCATAAGTGGAAAAGTACATAAAAATATTCAGTTAACCTATTAAAGTGTTCCTTGTCTTCTAACAAATGAACTGGTGAAATGCTTAATTTAAAAGATTATTTTAGGGAGAAACCAAGATGGCGGCATAGGTAAACACCTAAACTGCTGCCTTGCACAACAATTTCAAAACTACAACTAAAAGACAGAACGGACACCATCCAGAACCACAGGAAAGCTGGCTGAGTGAAAATTCTACAACTAGAAGGAAAGAGAAAAGCTCACAGAGAATTGGAGGTACGGCAAAGGGTCTTTGTGCGCGCTGAGAGGAAGGGCGGCTGAGAGCCTGGCTGACTTTCTCTGGCGGAAGGGGGAAGGAAGCCCCTGACCGCACTGAACCCCAGTTCTGACTGCACTAAACCCCAGTTCCGGGCGAGCCCCTGGGGACCCACGCTCTTACGGGGGGAGTCTGGACTCTCGGGCGGAGACTTGGGAGCCGGGGAAGGCGGAGGACTGAAAGCGCGCGCGTGCCAGTGCGCACAAAGGCTGCGGAGGTTGCCACAGGCTTTCCCTAGTGGAAGGGAGTCAGAGGCTCCTGACTGCACTGAGCCCCAGTTCTGACTGCAGTGAACCCCAGTTCCAGGCGAGCCCCTGGGGACCCACGGTCTTGTGGGGGAGTCTGGACTCTCGGGCGGAGACTCGGGAGCCGGGGAAGGCGGAGGACTGAAGGCGCGCGCGTGCCAGTGCGCACAAAGGCTGCGGAGGTTGCCACAGGCTTTCCCTAGTGGAAGAGAGTCAGAGGCTCCTGACTGCACTGAGCCCCAGTTCTGACTGCAGTGAACCCCAGTTCCAGGCGAGCCCCTGGGGACCCACGCTCTTGTGGGGCGAGTCTGGACTCTCGGGCGAAGACTCGGGAGCCGGGAAGGCAGAGGTCTGAAGGCACGCACGTGCGCGCGAGGGCAAGGCTGACGGGAAGCCAAGACTGAGACTCCACCACATCCAAGCTGAGCACAGAGGCTATTGCAATTTGCCAAGTCTAATCCTATAAGGCTGTCTCCAACACCGAACTTCTCCCAGCATAGTCACAGCTGTTCCTCACAGCCAACTGGCCTGGAGATCAATTCCTCCCAGTGATACCAACAACAATCAAGACTTAATTACAACAAGGCTGTACACACAGTCCACAAAGGGGTGCACCAAGAGTGTCCACCTCAGGTTAACTGGGGAGGCAGACCCACTGGGCCATATTGGAAACCTAGCACACAAATCTACCTTACCAACTCAGGGAATCAGTGAAAATGCGGGGTCAAAGAATCAGATCACAAACGAAAGAAATGGAGGAAAACAAACGACTGGATATAGAATTCAAAACCACGGTTATAAGGCTTTTTAAGAATATCTTAGAAAAGGCCGATAAATATAACGAGACTCTCGAAGATATGAAAAAGGACCAACTAGAAATTAAACATACACTGACTGAAATAAAAAATATTATACAGAGACCCCAAAACAGACAAGAGGAACACAAAAATCAAGTCAAAGAATTGAAATACAAAGAAGCAAAAAACACTCAACCGAAAAAGCAAAAAGCAAAAAAAAAAAATCCAAAAAGTTGAAGATAATGTAAGAAGACTCTGGGACAACTTCAAGCGTACCAACATCAGAATTATGGGGGTGCCAGAAGAAGAGAGAGAGCAAGATACTGAAAACCTATTTGAAGAAATAATGATCGAAAACTTCCCCCACCTGGTGAAAGAAATAGACTTACAAGTCCAGGAAGCGCACAGAACCCCAAACAAAAGGAATCCAAAGAGGACCACACCAAGACACATCATAATTAAAATGCCAAGAGCAAAAGACAAAGAGAGAATATTAAAAGCAGCAAGAGAAAAACAGTTAGTTACATACAAGGGAGCACCCATACGACTGTCAGCTGACTTCTCAACAGAAACTATGCAGGCCAGACGGGAGTGGCAAGAAATTTTCAATGTGATGAATAGGAAGAACCTACAACCAAGATTACTCTACCCAGCAAAGCTATCATTCAAAATTGAAGGGCAGATAAAGAGTTTCACAGACAAGAAAAAGCTAAAGGAGTTCATCACCACCAAACCAGTATTATATGAAATGCTGAAAGGTATTCTTAAAGAAGAGGAAGAAGAAAAAAGTAAAGAGAAAAATTATGAACAACAAATACATATCTATCAACAAGTGAACCTAAAAATCAAGTGAATTAAAAACCTGAGGAACAGAATAATCTGGTGAATATAATAGAATCAGGGGCATAGAAAGGGAGTGGACTGATAATTCTCAGGGGGAAAGGGGTATGGGGGGTTCATGAAGAGACTGGACAAAAATCATACACCTATGGATGAGGACAGTGGTGGGGAGGTAAGGGCAGAAGGTGGGGTGGGAAATGGGTGGAGGGGAGCTATGGGGGGGAAAAGGAGAAATAATTGTAATAATCTGAATAAAGATTTATTTAAAATAAAATAAAATAAAATAAAATAAAATAAAATAAAATAAAATAAAATAAAATAAAATAAAAGATTATTTTAAAAGATTTCTAAATTATCATAGTTAAACTGCTTACAGCTTTAAAACTGTATTTAAAAACAGTAAGTCCACATGGTGTGGCTCAGTGGCTGAGCATCGACCTATGAACCAGGAGATCATGGTTTGATTCACCATTGTGGCAATTGTGGGCTCAGCCCCCAGTAGGAGGTGTTCAGGAGGCAGCCAATCAATGATTTTCTCTCACCACTGATGTTTCTCTCTCTCTCTCTCTCCCTCTCTCTCTCTCTCTCTCTCTCTCTCTCTCTCTCTCTCTGAAATCAATAAAAATATATTTAATTTTTAAAAAAAGAACAGTAAGGCCCTGACTGGTTTGGCTCAGTGGATAGAGCATCGCCCTGTGGACTGAAGGGTCCTAGGTTCGATTCCTCTCAAGGGTATGTACCTTGGTTTCGGGCACATCCCCTTTAGGGGGTGTGCAGGAGGCAACTGATCGATGTTTCTCTCTCATCGATGTTTCTAACTCTCTATCCCTCTCCCTTCATCTCTGCAAAAAATCAATAAAAATATATATATTTTTAAAAAAACAGTAAGGAAAAGTTGGGCTACACTACTATTTTTGGCTGACTAAAATATAAAGAGAAACTATTAAAACATGACAAAAATAGCTTTTATTCATTCCCCTGCAAAATATATTGTGGCATTACTAACTTGGCAAAGAAATAAACAGTGTGTTTTTTAATTGACTGAACTGAGCAGACACACAGAGATTTAAGCACAGTGACTGTCAAACTGCAGGATTAAAATAGCACATTATTCTATTCAGAAGCTAGGGGGATATAAGACAAAAGAATTCCTCTGTTACAAGAGTACAATAGTACTTAACGACTTTTCTTCCAGGAATACTCTTATTTCATCATGCTAATAACCAATCTTAATTATTAAATAGGTTTTGATTCAATGCATTAATGTAGTGAATAGAAAGTAGCATAATCAAAAGCTCTGGTTAAGAGTAAACATTTTCCAACCCTGCTGTAGATTTGTTGTTCCTATTACATTTCTATACAAAGAAAATGAAAATGTAAATTAAAGCAACTCCAAGAGACAATTTTCCTCCTACCTAGCTAAGTAAACATTTAAAAATAGTGATAACTAACTCTAAAGAAAATATATTGAAAACTGAGTTGCTTATACTGTGCTGATGGCACTACAAATTGGTTCAATTCTTTTGAAAATCTATACTATGCAAAATTCATAATGATGGTACTATCCTCTGCTCCAATAATTTCATGATTAGAAATACAGCTTAAGCAAATAATTTAACTAAAAGCAATGTAAGGTATTTCGACTTGTCTGGCTAGCACTTGAGAGTACAGTTAATACAATTTATCAGTCAATTTAAACAAGCTGAGGTCTGGTTTAAATCAGTATGAAGATCTATATTACGACACCCAAATTGCCTTGCTGTACTACACAGGTATTACCAAAGACAACTACAGAACAAAATTTTACCAAAGATAAGGATAAGTCACTTGCAAAAAGAAAACTTCATTTTAAAATCACATCACTGGAACAGGAAGCCTCCAAAATAAAGGAGACCAGCCAGTACTTTTAGGGTGAAGGCAACTGAAAAGCAAAAGAATTGAAAGAAGAAGTCTGAGACTCACTGAATGTGACATTAGAGTTAGCAGTCTTATAATATCAAAGAGAAATGCTTAAAATTTTCTCACAGATTAGCTAAAAAATGAAACATCAGTCTTTTTGCCAATCTATAATATAAATGCACAGTTAATCAACAAAATTGGCAGTCCAAGACTAAAACTGCACAAAATATGCTGCTGTCTAAAAACTGATGAGTCAACTTTTCTAAACAAGATTTCAGTGTGCAATATGTAGACAAACTGAATTTGGTATAAGTTCACAAATAAAAACTAATAAATACCAAAGCTATAATCTGTAAACTTAATTAAAAACAAAATCTAATCAAATTAAATGTTCATTCTAGATGTAAAAGGAAAAGAATCGGTCTTAGTAAAAATAATGAGTAAAAGAATACTGGAAAAAGAAAGTCTGGCCCTAACCAGTTTGGCTCAGTGGATAGAGCATTGGCCTTCGGACTCAAGGGTCCCAGGTTCGATTCCGGTCAAGGGCATGTACCTTGGTTGTGGGCACATCCCCAGTAGGGGGTGTGCAGGAGGCAGCTGATTGATATTTCTCTCTCATGGTGTTTCTAACTCCCTCCCCCTTTCCCTTACTCTCTGTAAAAAACCAATAAAATATATATATTTTAAAAAAAAAAGAAAAAAAGAAAGTCTGAAAAAGTTTAATGTTATGATGTGGATAACTAACCAATAAACTTAAGTGATGTAATGTAATTTTCCACAGAAGATAATCTGATTAAAATTCATTAATGTTGGCATGACTGATTAAAATGCTTGTATTCCTAATACCCTTAGAGCAGGGGTGGAGAGCCTTTCTTCCTGTCATAGGGTCATTTGGATATTTAGAACATCATTCTCAGGTCATACAAAATTATCATCTTAAAAATTAACCTGCATTATTTGGTCAAACATTTAATTAACTCACCCATAATGCCTTGGCAGGGCCAGACCAAATGATTTTGAGGGCCTCATACAGTTCATGGGCAGAATATGCCCCACCCCTGCCTTAAGAGGATAAATACCTCTACTGGATCAAAATCACACTCAGTTATAAAGGTAAACTAACCCAGCCATTGTAGCTCAGTGGCTGAACCTCAACTTATGAACCAGGAGGTCACGGTTCAATTCCTGGTCAGGGCATATGCCCAGGTTTTGGGCTCCATGCCCAGTAGGAGACGTGCAGAAGGCAGCCGATCAATGATTCTCATCTCTCCCTCTCCCTTCTGCTCCAAAATCAATTTTTTTAAAAAAGGGTAAACTATTGTCCTGGCCAGTGTTGCTCAGTGGTTAGAATATCGACCTGCATACCAAAGGGTCAAGGGTTCGATTCCTGGCCAAGGGCACATACCTGCATTGTAGGGTGTGGGAGGAGGCAACCAGTCAATGTGACTCTCTCACATTGATGTCTGTCTTTCTCTCTTTCCTCCACCCCTTCCACTCTCTTTAAAAATAAAAAATAAATGGTAAAAATGTCCTCAAGTGAAGATTAACAACAACAAAAGGTAAATTAATGCTCTATGTAGAATTGTAGATCATCAAAAATTGAGAAATATTCAGATGTCCAATGGGGGAAAGTTTTCCTACCCAAGGAGGCCAACACCTTATCACCTTCAACTTACCAGGAAGCTTTGAGAGTGACAGATATGAACCCATGAAGAAAAAAGAGACTTTAGCCCTAGCCGGCTTGGCTCAGTGGATAGAGTGTCGGCCTGCAGACTGAAGGGTCCCGGGTTTGATTCCGGCCAAGGGCACATGCCTGGGTTGGGGGCTTGATCCTCAGTAGGGGGTGTGCAGGAGGCAGCCGATCAATGCTTCTCTCTCATCATTGATGTTTCTATCTCTCTCTCCTTCTCCCTTCCTCTCTGAAATCAATAAAGAAGTATCCTATATAATAAAAGGCTAATATGCATATTGTCCCTACGAGCCGGAGTCCGGCTGACCGGGAGTTACACGTGTGCTGACCACCAGGGGGTGGTAAGGAACATGGCAGGCTTTGGCGATAGGGCCTGCAGCCAGGGGAACAGAGGCCGGCCAGCAGCAGCGGCAGGCAGCCGGGGGAAGGGAGGCCCCGGCCTGCAGCTGGCAGCCACTAGGGACCCTACCTGTGCACAAATTACATGCACTGGGCCTCTAGGGTTTAAAAAAAAGAGAGAGACTTTACATCCGACCCACAAGATCAGCCATCAACCCAATCAACATGGTAATACATGCATTGCATTCCCACCAGAAACATAATGAAATGTTAAGAACCACTAAAAATGATACTAAGTTTATTTTGTGTCACTATCATATTTTAGAAAGTATATGACAACTAGAAAACACTAATGTTACTGTAAGGAAAGTAAACTAATACCAAAAAAAAAGTGGAAGTCCAAGATGACAGCAGCATAGGAGGACCCTGAATTCGCCCTCTCCCATGACCAAACTCAAGTATACACATATACAGAGAGCAAGTACTCCCATGAGACAAATAATTAATACTTACCCTTCTTAAACTATTTTTTTAAATGTCACCCCAAGACACCAGGTTTGGGAGTTCCATCCCTGGTCAGGACACATACAGGAATCAACCAATGAATGCATAAATGAGACAACAAATTGATCTCTCTTTCTCTCTCTCCCTCTCTCAAAATCAATTTAATTTTTTTCCAAAAATATACATTAAAAAGAGAAGGAAAAAAATCATTTTATGAAGCCAGCATTACCTTAATACAGTGGTTGGCAAACTCATTAGTTAACAGAGCCAAATATCAACAGTACGACTGAAATTTCTTTTGAGAGCCGAAAACTGACTTCTGCGCATGGGCTACGAAGTTTCAATCGCACTGTACGTGCACGCCCACACGTGATATTTTGTGGAAGAGCCACACTCTAGGGGCCAAAGAGCTGTATGTGGCTCGTGAGCCGCAGTTTGCCGACCACTGCCTTAATGCCAAAACCAGACAAAGGCCATTACAAAAAAAGAAAATTACCAGTCAATATTCTTGAACATAGATGCAAAAATCCATTCAACAATATATCAAAAGGATTATACACTATGACCAAGTAGGATTAATCCCAGGGATGCAAGAATTGTTCAACATCTGTAAATCAATCAATCTGATACATCACACTAACAAAATAGAGCATAAAACCATATGATCACCTCAAAAAATGCAGAAAAAGCATCTGAAAAAATTCAACATCCTTCTATGATAAAAACTCTCAACAAACTGGACATAGAGGAACATATGTTAAAAAAAATGGATATTTATGACAAACTGACAGCTAATATACTCAATGGTGAAAAACAAAAAGAAACAAGATAAGAATGTCCACTACTCACCACTTCTATTCAAAATAGTATTAGAAGTCCTAGCCACAGCAATCTGACAAGAAAAAGAAATAAAAGGCACCTGAGTCTGAATGAAGTAAAACTCTCATTATTTAGAGACTAGAATTTTCGTGCACTTGGGGGGTCCCACAGCCTGGCCTATGCCCTCTCACAGTCCAGGAGCCCTCAGGGGATGTCCTAAGCCGCAGCTTGGCCTCCCTCTGCTGGAAGCGACCAGGGCAGCCGATCAAGGAACAGCGCCGCCCCTGTCACCCCGCCACTGCCGCAGCCAGCCTCCCTCTGCGGGAGGCGACCAGGACAGGCCAATCAGGGAATGGCACCACCACTGTCACCTCGCCGCTGCCGCCAGTCTCCCTCTGCAGGAGGCAATTGGGATGGGCCGATCAGGGGACAGCGCCGGCCATCCCCGGCCCCCGCATTGCCCCTCCACCGCCACTGGTCACCGCTGCCCACCCCCCCATCGCCATCCCCTCCCTCTGCCTGCTGGCACGCACCTTGGCTGGCCTGGTGCCGCCTGCTCACCGCACCCCCCCACCCACCCACCGGTCATTCCACCGTTCGGTCAATTTGCATATTACGCTTTTATTATATAGGATGACATGAGAGTATATAGAGAGAACCTTAAGAAGCCACCAAAAAAATTATTAGAATAAACAAATTCAGTAAATTTGCAGAATTCAGAATCAATATACAAAAATCTGTTGCATTTCTACACACCAATACCAAAAAAATTGAAAGGAGAAATTAAGAAAACAATCGCACTTACAATTGCATCAAAAAGCATAAAATACCTTGAAATAAATTTAACCAAAGATGTGAAACACCAGTATTCTGAAAACTACAAGACTGAACTATAAACTATAAGACTGAAAGAAACTGAACAAGATACAATAGAAAGATATACCTTACTCATGGATTAGAAGAATTAATAATGTTAAAATGTCCTTCTTACCTAAAGCAATATATAGATTCAATGCAAAACCTACTCAAATACCAATGGCATTCTTCTCAGCATTAAACAACTATTCCTAAAATTTATATGGTACCACAAAAGATCCCAAATAGTCAAAGAAATATTGAAAAAGAAAAAATGGGAGGTATCACGCCCCCCATTGTCAAACTATACTATAAAGCTACAAAAATCAAAACTGTGGTACTCAGCCCTAGCTGGTTTGGCTCAGTGGATAGAAGGTCAGTCTGTGGACTGAAGAGACCCAGGTTCGATTCCAGTCAAGGGCACATGCCCAGGTTGCGGGCTCAATCCCCAATAGGGGGCGTGCAGGAGGCAGCCAATCAATGATTCTCTCTTATCATTGATGTTTCTATCTCTCTTCCTCTCTGAAATCAATAAAATACATTTTTTAATTAAAAAAAAACAACTGTGGTACTCACATGAAAAATAGATATATAGATCAATGGAATGAATTGGGAACCCAGAAACAAATCCACAATTATGGAATCAATTAATCTACAGAGAAGAAGACAAGGATATACAATAGAGATAAATACAGTCTCTCTGAAGAAATGGTGTTGGGAAAACTGGACAGATACATGCAAAGAAAATGATGTTGGACACTTTCTTCCACCATATACAAAAATAAACTCAAAATGGATTAAAGACTTAAATATACTGTAAGACCTAAAACCATAAAACTCCAAGAAGAAAACCTAAGCAGTAAACTCTTTGGCATTGCTCTCAGTAATATTTTTTTAATAGTCTCTCCTTGGACAAGGAGAACAAAAGAAAAATAAACAAATGGGACTACATCAGACTAAAAATACTGCACAGCAAAGAAAACCATCAACAAAACAAAAACTAATCTACTGAATGGAAGAAGATATTCACCAATGATACATCTGGTAAGGGGCTAATATCCAAAATACATAAAGAACTCATACAACTTAACACCAAAAAGAAAAACAATTCAATTAAAAAATGGACAGAGCCCAGCCAGCATGGCTCAGTGGTTGAGCATCGACCTATGAACCAGGAAGTCATGGTTCGATTCCCAGACAGGGTCAGAGCACATGCCTGGGTAGTGGGCTCTATCCCCAGTATGGGGCAAGCAGGAGGCAGCCGATCAATGGTTGTATCTCATCACTGATGTTTCTGTCTCTTTCTCCTTCTCCTTTTTCTCTCTGAAATCAATAAAAAAATATATTTTAAAAAAATGGGCAGAGAACCTGAATAGACATTTTTCCAGAGGACATAAAGATGGTCAAGAGACATGAAAAGTTGCTCTACATCACTAATCATCAGGAAAATTCAAATCAAAACCAAAACGAGATAACACCTCACACCTGTCAGATGGCTATCATCAATAAGTCAACAAACAACAAGGATGTGGAAAAAAAGGGAAACCTCATACACTGTTGCTAGGATTGTAAATTGGTGCAGCCACTATGGAAACCAGTATGAAGATTCCTCAAACAATTAAAAATAGAGCAATTCCACTTCTGAGTATTTATCCAAAGAAAACAAAAACACTATATCAAAAAGATATATGCACCCCTAAATTCACTGCAGCATTCTAGTCATAGCCAAGATATGAAATCAACCCTAGATGTCCATCAATAGATGAATGAATAAAGATAATGTTCCATGTATATACAGGATGAAACAAAAATAGGTTTACAGTTGTTCATATGAAAAATACAATAATTAAGAATAATACAAGAATAAGCTGTTTCTGTACTCACAACTGTAAACCTATTTTGCCTCACCCTGTACATATATACACTGAGTGGCCAGATTATTATGATCTCTGAACACATAATAATTTGGCCACCCAGTGTATATCCTATATAATAAAAGGCTAATATGCAAATTGTCCCCTCGACCAGGAGTTCGACCAGCAGGCAGGCCGGCCAACTGCCCATGTCCCCTCCCCCTGGCCAGGCTGGCTGGACCCCACCCATGACGAATTCATGCACCAGGCCTCTAATACACACACACACACACACACACACACACACACACTGAGTGGCCAGATTATTATGCGTTCAGAGATCATAATAATCTGGCCACTCAGTGTATATTATATTGTGTAATATAAGATTAAAAGAAAACACAGTAAAACAAACCTTAACAGTAGTTAACTTTGAGAGAATTCTACATGTCATTTTCACATGTTCTACAATGAATATATGCTATATATTTCTTTATTTTACTCATTAAAAATGATAAAAATTAAAATATAATAAGAGTATTAACTTTGTTTCCATCTTTCAGAGCCCAATGAGAATCACTGTAAATAATTCTAATATACTCTGATATATTGAATATGTATATCTAGCTATACTAATAAAAGGGTAATATGCTAATTAGACTGGGAGACCTTCTGGACATCCTTCCAGACAAAGCCATGGTGGCGGGGCCGAGGCAGAGGCAGTTAGGGGTGATCAGGCCAGCGGGGGGCAGGCAGTTAGGTACGAGCAGGCTGGTGGGGGGGGCATTTGGGGGTGAGTAGGCCAGCAGGGGCGCAGTTGGGGGTGAGCAGGCCGGCGGGGCGGGGACAGGTGGGGACGATCAGGTCGGCGGCGGGGGGGAGGAAGAAGGTGGGGGCGATCAGGTCGGCGGGGGGGGGGGGGGACAGTTGGGGGCGATCAGGCCAGCGGGAGGGGCAGTTCGGGGTGAGCAGGCCAGCAGGGGAGGCAGTTGGGGGTGATCAAGCTGGCAAAGGGGGGGCAGTTGGGGGCGAGAAGGCCGGTAGGTGGGGGGCAGTTGGGGGCCAGCAGGCGAGCAGTTAGGAGACAGCGGTCCCGGATTGCGATGTCCAACTGCCGGTTTAGGCCTGATCCCAGTCTGACATCTCCCTAGGGGTCCCAGATTGGAGAGGGTGCAGGCTGGGCTGAGGGACACCCCCCCCCCACCGTGCACGAATTTCGTGTACGAGGCCACTAGTAAGTATATATTCATGAGTATCTTTTTAAATTGAAAATGAAAAGGACTGTGCACATTGTTTTGAACTTGCCCTATTTTACTTAATATACACTAGAAACCTTTTTATCCTATCACCTATATCACTACTTCATTCTTCTTTAGAGCTGCAGCATATTTCACCATACAGATGTGCATATAATTTAACAAGACTACTGACATAAATTTCAGTACTTTCCTGACTTTTGATATCACAATATTACAATGCACACCCTTTAACATGTGTTTCTGTGTGTTAGTATATCAGAAACAAACCAATTCTCCAAAATTCATTCTGCAGAATAAATTCACTTATATTCATATTCATCTCAAGGACCGAACAAATCAGACACATGAACCCTACAATATATTTGTGTTAAATACATGTTAGGTTTATAGTGAAATAATGATTACTAATTGTGAAATGTTTTTCTGAATATTAAATATATTTATAAAACTCAACCAAACTATGATGTTTAGTGTAGAACAAGTTGAACCTTCTTTAAAATAACGACAAACGGAAAATTGTCATTGAAAACTCTTAAAACATTAAAATCATTCCATCCAACATAAATAGCTACAAATTTTAGTCAAAAACATAAAAAAGACCGAAACCGGTTTGGCTCAGTGGATAGAGCGTCGGCCTGTGGACTGAGGGGTCCCGGGTTCGATTCCGGTCAAGGGCATGTACCTTGGTTGCGGGCACATCCCCAGTAGGAGGTGTGCAGGAGGCAGCTGTTCAATGTTTCTCTCTCATCGATGTTTCTAGCTCTCTATCCCTCTCCCTTCATCTCTGTAAAATATCAATAAAATATATTTAAAAAAAAAAAAAAACATAAAAAAGGTTGACGGATATACTTTAAAAATGACAAAAAATCCTAAAAATCCCAAAATGCTAGAAAAAAAAAAATAACTTTTGAAAAAATTGTAAAGTGCCGAAACCGGTTTGGCTCAGTGGATAGAGCGTCGGCCTGTGGACTGAAGGGTCCCGGGTTCGATTCCGGTCAAGGGCATGTACCTTGGTTGCGGGCACATCCCCAGTGGGAGGTGTGCAGGAGGCAGCTGATCGATGTTTCTCTCTCATCGATGTTTCTAGCTCTCTATCCTTCTCCCTTCCTCTCTATAAAAAATCAATAAAATATGTAAAAAAAAAGAAAAAATTGTAAAGATATCAGAAAATGCTGGGAAAAAACAATTTTTTAAGACTGATAGTAAACTGAAAAATTCTCCCATGACATAATAAAACTTTGTCCATGTGCATTAGAGAAATATTTTCCTGAATATATTGATACAACGAATTGGTAAATTTGACTAATTAGCCTATAGATTAATTGACCTAGAGCCAGTATATCTGTAGAACAAATTTCTAGAAATGAAATGCTGGATCAAACATGGTATGTGCAATTTTTAGTTTTGACAACATTGTCAAATTGTACTTTGAAAAGTTGCACCAATCTACATTCTCACTAAAATCTATTAGAATCAAACATTTTATTCCTTATTAATCTAAAATGTAAATACTGGGCTCTCTCGGGTCCTCGTTCCCAAGATGACCAAGAAAAGAAGGAATAATGGTCGTGCCAAAAAAGGCCGAGGTCATGTGCAGCCTATTCTTTGCAACAACTACGCCCAGTGCATGCCCAAGGACAAGGCCATTAACAAGTTTGTCATTAGAAACATAGTAGAGGCCGCAGCCATTAGGGACATCTCCCAAGCGAATGTCTTCGACACCTATGTGCTTCCCAAGCTGTATGTGAAGCTGCATTACTGTGTGAGCTGGGCCATTCACAGCAAGGTAGTCAGGAATCGTTCTCGTGTAGCCCGGAAGGACCGAACACCCCCACCCCAATTTAGACCTGTGGGTGCTGCCCCATGACCTCCACCAAAGCCCATTGTAAGGAGCTAAGTCTTTAAAGAGTGAAGAAAAGTTCTCTGGGGAGAAAATAAATGGAAATTGTACTTCAAAAAAGTAAAAATAAATAAAATGTAAATACTGGAATCATTGTTATTTTAAATTTGCGCTTTTAAAAATTTGAGCATGTATGTACTTTATAATGGGATAAAGTCCTTTAATTAAATTATGAAAAAGCATGAAAGAATTTACACAAATTTTTAAATTATTCAAAACAGCTTTATACTAATAAGAACAGTGTAAAAATGACTTCACATATTAATAAGAAATCAAGATAACATGCAAAAAATGAAAATGCTGTTTATTTCAGAATTTAGGAATTATAATTTTTTTTCATTTATTTTTAACAGTTATGCTGATTTTTGTTAACAAAATGTTCTGGTGGCCTGGGAGTAAAAGAAAATCACAGCTTTTTATGCCACCCAGGCTTTTTATTTCCTGTCAATGGCCCACCCAGTTTTCAGTTGTACAGTGCCAAAATTTTATCACAATCTTCAATTAAGCACTCTCTTCCATTCTCCAAACCCTGGTCATTAAATTCTATTGCTTATATTTCTTTAATTAACTCTCTCTTTCATCTTTATTTCTACTGGATAATTAATATAAGGATCTAAATAAAATCTTTCTCCTCTAGAATCCAACTGTACACAGTTCTGTTTGATTAACTTCCCTTCACACCAGGGCTTATCAAACCTGATCATACATACAAATCATCAGTATGGCCCTAGCCAGTTTGGTTCAGTGGATAGAGTGTCAGCCTGCGGAATGAAAGGCCCCAGGTTCAATTCCAGTCAAGGGCACATTCCCAGGTTGTGGGTTTGATCCCCAGTTGGGGGCGTGCAGGAGGCAGCCAATCAATGATTCTCTCTCATCATTGATGTTTCTATCTCTCTCTTCCTCTCCCCTCCTCTCTGAAATCAATAAAAATAAAAAACAAATCATCAGTATGTTGTTAAAAATGAAGATTCTGTGGTAGGGTATTAGATTCTGCATTTCTAGCAAGCCCCCACGTTATGCTAATGCTTTAACTTCATCCTTCAAGACACTCTTCAGATTAAGAAGCTCTAAATCAACTACTACCTCCTGCTCAAATTTAAATTTTTTCTTGGTGCTCAAGAGCCCTATCTCTCTACATTCATACGCACTAGAGACCCAGCACACACAAAATCGTGCACAGTTAGGGTCCCTAGGCCTAGCCTGGCCTCCATCGCATGGCCTCTGCCACCCTGCAACACTACGTGAAGCTCGCCGCCCCGGACACTCTGCGATGGCCCCTTGACTGCTCCGCGAGGCTTCCCCCGCCCCTTGACGGCTCCATGAAGCTTGTTGCCGCTCTGTGAAGCTCGCCACTGGATGCTCCACGAAACTCCCCCGGCTCCACCACTGCTCCACGAGGCTCCCCCGACCCTGCAACTGCTCCGTAAAACTCCCCCGCCCCACAACTGCTTCGCGAAACTCACTGCTCCCTGGGTGACTGCGGGCCACCCTGCCACAGCCACTCAACAGTCCCCAGTCCTGCCCCACAGCCAGCTCCCCCCCCCCATGGTAAGCGGCTCGGGGACTGGGGATTTAATAATTTAAAAAATATTAAATTTTATTTAAAATTATAGAAAATGTCAAATGAGACATTAAAATAAAGAAATTATGGGAAATAAAGAATTCTCTGAGAAAGAAATAAGAAATTAAAAAAATTGTCAATGAAACTATATAAACTAGCAATAAGGAACAGGAACCAGATAGAATAGATGGGACAGGGAGTAGAGGGAAAGGTGCATAGAGAGAGGTGGGTGGTATTCCAATAAAACTAGGTAGAGCCAAAAATAAATAGAACATACATTATTTTCAAGTGCCCATAGAATATTCATTCAGATACACAATATCCTAGGCCATAAAACAAGCCTTAAAAAATTTGAAAGAGCCAAAACCGGTTTGGCTCAGTGGATAGAGCGTCAGCCTGTGGACTGGGGGGTCCCAGGTTCGATTCCGATCAGGGGCACGTGGCTTGGTTGCGGGCACATCCCCAGTGGGAGGTGTGCAAGAGGCAGCTGATCGATGTTTCTCTCTCATCGATGTTTCTAACTCTCTATCCCTCTTCCTTCCTCTCTGTAAAAAATCAATAAAACATATTTAAAAAAAAAAAAAATTTGAAAGAGCCCTGACCAGTTTGGTTCAGTGGATAGAGCGTCGGCCTGTGGACTGAAAGGTCCCAGGTTCGATTCCGGTCAAGGGCATGTACCTTGGTTGCGGGCATACCCCCAGTAGGGGGTGTGCAGGAGGCAGCTGATCGATGTTTCTCTCTCATTGATGTTTCTAACTCTCTATACCTTTCCCTTCCTCCCTCTGTAAAAAATCAATAAAATACATTTTTTTTAAATTGAAAAAACTGAAATAATATTCTCTGACTATAATGGAATCCAAAAAAACTCTACACACTTGGAAATTTACCAACATACTACTGAATCATCCATGAGCCCATAGGAAGTCTCAAAGAAAAATTTAAAAATACATAGTTAAGAAAGATGAAAAACAACATATCAAAATTTGTCAAATGCAGCTAAAGCAGTATCCAGTGGAAAATTTATAGCATTAAATGCTTTCATTAGAAAAAAAGGTCTTATATCGATAATCTTAGCTCCTACATCACAAAATCACAAAAAAGAAAAAAAACAAATTTAAAGTAAGCATTGGAAGGAAATAATTATAAAGGATAGAGTTCAATAAAATGAAAACAAAAACAGAAAAATTAAGAAAAAAGCTGGTTCTTCATTAAAAAAAACAATGAAATTAATAAACCTTTAGTAATACTGACAAAGATAAAAAGGGAAAAAACAGAAATCACAAATATAAAAATGAAACTGAAGATTATCACTACAGATTCCACAGCTATTAAAAAGACAACAAAGGAAATACTAAGAAGAATTTTATACTAATAAATGCAATAACTTGAGAAAAAATGGACCAAGTCTTCAGAAACCACTTTCCAAAACTCAATCAAAATGAAAGAGATAATCTAAAGAGTCCTATGACCATTAAATAAATTGAATTCATAGTTTTAAAAACTCAGGAAAAAGAAACCCTCTGACTCAGATGGCTTTACCCTAAAATTTATCAAAAATTTAAAGCGTTAATTCTAATATTACACTATCTCTTCTAAAAAGAGGGAATACTTCCCAAGTCATTTTATGAGGCCAATATTACTCTGGCACCAAACCCAGACAAACACAGTACCAAAGAACAGAAACAAAAACTACAAGCCAATATTTCTCATGAACTTAGATGCAAAACCCTAAACAAAAAGTATCAGTAAATAATATCCAAAAATATATAAAAAGATTATTGGATTTAATATAGGTAAGCAATGCCAATTCAACATTTGAAAGTCAATTAATGTAACCTACCATAACAAAGGACTAAAGAAGACAAGTTACATAATCATATCAATAGACAGAAAAAGCATTTGACAAAATTCACAATAAAAATTCTCAGTAAAGCCCTAACCCAGTGGTCGGCAAACTGTGGCTCGCGAGCCACATGCGGCTCGCGAGCCGCGGTTTGCTGCTCTGTTGACTGAGTTTGCCAACCACTGGACAAGACTCTCGATTCCAATAATTACAGGCTGTTATTGTTCCTTGTGATTAAGCCCCTATCCCAGTGGTCGGCAAACTCATTAGTCAACAGAGCGGCAAACCACGGCTCGCGAGCCACCGCAGTTTGCTGACCGCTGCCCTAACCCGTTTGGCTCAGTGGATAGAGCGTTGGCCTGCAGACTGAAGAGTCCCAGGTTCGATTCCGGTCAAGGGCATGTACCTTGGTGACGGGCACATCCCCAGTAGGGAGTGTGCAGGAGGTAGCTGATTGATGTTTCTCTCTCATCGATGTTTCTAACTCTCTATCCCTCTCCCTTCCTCTCTGTGAAAAATCAATAAAATATATTTTTAAAAATTATTTTAAAAATTCTCAGTAAATTAGGGATAAAAAGGAATTTCCTCAACTTGATAACGAACATTTATAAAAATCCCACAGCTATCATCACAATTTAATAGTAAAAACTATATGCTTTCCCCACCCCCAGCTCAAGTACAAAGCATGGATAGCTGCTCTCATCAATCTTATTCAACACAGGTATGGAAGCTCTAGCCAGCAAATAAAGTAGGATCCTATATAATAAAACCCTAATATGCAAATCGACTGAATGGCAGAATGACTGGTTACAATGATGTGCACTGACCACCAGGGGGGAGACGCTCAATGCAGGAGCTGCCCCCTGGTGCTCAGTGGGCTCCAACAGGGGGAACGCCGCTCAGCCAGAAGCTGGGCTCATGGCTGGTGAGCACAGCGGCGGTGGCGGGAGCCTCTCCCGCCTCTGCTGCAGGCGTGCAGTAAGGAGTGAGGGGTCCTAGACTGCAAGAGGGATATCTGACTGCTGGCTTAGGCCCGATCCCCCCGCGATCTCCAGGGGGATTGGGCCTAAGCTGGCAGGTGGACATCCGCCCAGGTGTCCCATACTGCAAGAGGGTGCAGGCCGAGCTGAGGGACAGCCCCAGTACACAAACTTTGTGCACCAGGCCTCTAGTAAGTAAATAAAAGGCAAACAGATTAAAACAAAAGAAAAAAAATAGAGAGAAACCAAGATGGCGGCATAGGTAAACACCGGAACTTGCTGCCTCGCACAACAACTTCAAAACTACAACTAAAAGACAAAACGGACATCATCCAGAACCCCAGGAAGGTTGGCTGAGTGGAAATTCTACAACTAGAAGGGAAGAGAAAAGCACACTGAGACTCAGAGGAGCTGCGGAAGTAAAGTGCAGAGGTACGGAGGTGCGCGCACCTAGAGGGAGGCGCACGCGCGGAGAGGGCTGGCAACAGTACACAGCTGGCTTTTTCAATCCGCAAGGAGACACAAGCTCCCGACTGCTCTGAACTCCAGTTCCGGGCGAGACTCTGGGGACCCAGACTCATACAGGGAGAAACTGGACTGTCTAGCAGCGGCAGAACTCGAGGGCGGCTTTCTCTCAGAGGTGCTTGCAGCGATTACAAAGGGACACTTAGAAGCAGGGGCCTCTTAGGGCAGGGCTGACGGGAAGCCACTGCTATTTGCTCTGCCCTGAGACTCTGCCCCATCCAAGCTGTGCGCAGAGACTTTTGCATATGAATGGCCTGGTCCTTTGAAATCTAAACTTACCTAATAAACTGTAGCTGAGTCAGAGAGACCCAGAACATCCAAATGAAGGCCCAATTCCCCACAGCAGCTTGCATTGCTTCACAGCTGGGCCTCATCTGGGCACCTCCAAAACCCAAACAAAGAAGAGGAATCTGCAGATCTCTCTGTAGCTCCGGCTGGGTGGCCTCAGGCAGAGGCTAAATTAGCACCTCCTTGGAGATCCAAGAGCCAGTGTACCCAGGGGTCAGAGTAGGACCATCCAGATTACAACTCCTCAGATCCATAAGGGACACACTCAGGGGGCAGACTCAGTGAGCACCAAAGCCCCACTAAAGCAAGTCTTGTCTCCTAAGGGTGTCTCCAGCACAGAAGTTCTCCCAGCATAGACACAGCTGATCTCCCAGTGTAGACACAGCTGATCCTCACAGCCAACTGGCCTGGAGGTCAATTCCTCCCAGTGATACCAACAACAATCCAAGCTTAACTACAAGACTGTGCACACAGCACACAAAGGGGTGCACCAAGAGCGTCCACCTCAGGTAACTGGGGAGGCTGAGCCACTGGGCCCTATAGGACACCTAGCACACAAAGCCACTCTATCAACTCAGGGAAGCGGCCAAAATGCGGAGACAAAGAAACAGGTCACAAATGAAAGAAATGAAAGAAAGCAAATGACTGGATATGGAGTTCAAAAACACGGTTATGAGGTTTTTCAAGAATTTCCTAGAAAAGGCCGATAAATTTAGTGACACCCTCCAGGATATGAAAAAGGACCAACTAGAAATTAAGCATACACTGACTGAAATAAAAAATAATATACAGAGATCCAACAACAGACTAAAGGATCGCAAGAATCAAGTCAAAGTTTTGAAATACAAAGAAGCAAAAAGAAAATACAACTGGAAAATACAACTTTGAAATACAACTGGAAAAGCAAAAAGAAAAAAAGAATCCAAAAATATGAAAAGATAGTGTAAGGAGCCTCTGGGACAACTTCAAGTGTACCAACATCAGAATTATGGGGGTGCCAGAAGAAGAGAGAGAGCAAGATACTGAAAACCTATTTGAAGAAATAATGACTGAAAACTTCCCCCACCTGGTGAAAGAAATAGACTTACAAGTCCAGGAAGCTCAGAAAACCCCAAACAAAAGGAATCCAAAGAGGACCACACCAAGACACATCATAATTAAAATGCCAAGAGCAAAAGACAAAGAGAGAATATTAAAAGCAGCAAGAGAAAAACAGTTAGTTACCTACAAGGGAGCATCCATACGATTGTCAGCTGACTTCTCAACAGAAACTATGCAGGCCAGACGGGAGTGGCAAGAAATATTCAAAGTGATGAATAGCAAGAACCTACAACCAAGATTACTCTACCCAGCAAAGCTAACATTCAGAATTGAAGGTCAGATAAAAGAGCTTCACAGATAAGAAAAAGCTAAAGGAGTTCATCACTGCCAAACCAGTATTATATGAAATGCTGAAAGGTATTCTTTTTGTTTTTTTTAAATATATTTTATTCATTTTTTACAGAGTGGAAGGGAGAGGTAGAGTTAGAAGCATCGACGAGAGAGGAACATCAATCAGCTGCCTCCTTCACACCCCCTACTGTGGATGTGCCTGCAACCAAGGTACATGCCCTTGACCGGAATCGAACCTGGGACCCTTGAGTCTGCAGGCCAACGCTCTATCCACTGAGCCAAACCGGTCAGGGCTGAAAGGTATTCTTTAAGAAGAGGAAGAAGAAGAAGAAGGTAAAGATAAAAATTGTGAACAACAAATACATATCTATCAACAAGTGAATCTAAAAATCAAGTGAATAAAAAATCTGATGAACAGAATAATCTGATGAATATAATAGAACCAGGGGCATAGAAAGGGAGTGGACTGACAAACCTCAGGGGGAAAGGAGTGTGGGGGTGTGGGAAGAGACTGGACAAAAATCATACACCTATTGATGAGGACAGTGTGGGCAGGGTAAGGGCAGGGTGTGGGATGGGAACCAGGTGGAGGGGCGCTATGGGGGGGAAAAAAGAGGAACAACCGTAATAATCTGAACAATAAAGATTTAATTTTAAAAAAAATAAAAGAAAATATCTGTCGCTGTTTGCAGATGACATTATTTTCTACCTTGAAAATCCCAAGAAATCTACCCCCAAATTCCCTAGAACTAATAAGTGAGTTCTGAAAGATCACAGGATACAAGATTAATGCACAAGAATCAATCACATTTCTATATACTAACAATAAACATGTGAAAACATAAATTACAAATACAATGCCATTTACAGTTGCTCCAAAGAAAATGAAATACTTACATATAAACCCAAAAAGCAAAACAAAACATGTGCAGGAACTATATATTGAAAATTACACAGTGTTGATGAACAAAATCAAAGTTCTAAAAAATTTTTCACTGATTGGAAGGTACAACATAGTAATGATATTGATATTCCCCAAACCGATTTATAGGTATAATGCAATTCCTAGCAAAATCCCAGAAAAATTTTTTATAGGTATAGATAAAAGTTTATTCTAAAATTTGTGTAGGAAGGGAGAGGTCCTACAAGACCCAAAGCAATTTTGAAAAATATGAATCAAGTGGGAAGAATCACCCTTCCTGATGTTTTGGCTCACTACAAAACAGAGTAGTACTGCCCTGGCTACTGTGGCTCAGTTGATTGGGCATCGTCCTATGCACTGGATTCCCAGTTAGTACACATGCTTGGCTCAATCCATGGTAGAGGGCATGCAAAAGGCAGCCAATCGATGTTTCACTCTCTCATCGATGTTTTGCTCTCTCTCCCTTCCTTCCTCTCTCTCTAAAATTCAATTAAAAAAATCTTAGCATTGAACAGACTGACATAACTCAATGTGGAGTTGAGGGGACAAGGATAAACCAAAGAACTTACATACTTATATGCATAGCTCATGGACATGGACAATAGGGTAGTGAAGACCTGGGGGAGTGGGTAGGCGTTGAGAGGAAGGGGATAAAGGTGGGAGGAAATGGGAGATAACTGTAATACTATCAACAATTAAAAATATATATTTTTTAAATCCTAAAACAAAAAGTGGCAGTGATAGACATGCAAATGAATGGAACAGAAAACCCAGAAACAGGTCCACACAAGTATGCCCAACTGATTTTTGACAACAGTACACAAGCAATTCAATGGAGAAAAGATAGTATTTTGAACAAATGGTGCTTGAGCAACTGTTCTTAAAAAACAAAAACTAACCTCAACCTAAACTTCTGTCTTATGCAAATATTACCTCAAAATGGATCACAAACTTAAATGTAAAATGTAAAACTATAAATTTTAAGAAAAAAAATCTTCAAGACTTTGTACTAGAGTTCTTAAGAGTTCTTAGACTTGACACAAAAGGCACAATACATAAAGGGAAGAACTGACATATTGGGTCTTATCAAAATTAAAAACTTTTGCTCTGAATAGCCCTATAAAGAGGATGAAAAAAGCTACAAGACTGGGAGAAAATATTTGCAAATCACATATTTGACAAAGAATGTGTATCTATAAAGAACCCTCAGAACTCAAGAGCAAAAAAAAAATCCTATTAGAAAATGGGCCAAAGACATAAACAGACATTTCACCAAAGAGGATACATAAATGGCAAATAAGCAATGAAAAAATGCTCTGTATCTTTAGCCATTAGGAAGTACACAATAAAACTACAATGAGATATCATTACACATCTTTGAATGACTACAGTAAAAAAACAGGGATAACACCCAATCTAATTAGAATACAGAGAAACTCATAAAACCCTTGTGTGAATGCAAAATCATATAGCAACTTTAGAAAATAATCTCCCAGTTTTTTAAAAACTAAATATGCACTTACCAGATGACCCAGTAATTGTGCTCTTGGTCATTTATCCCAGAGAAATGAAACATGTTTACACAAAAATCTGCACACAAACAGTTCCTAACAGCTCCATTATGAAGAGCCAACAAACTGAAAAGAATACATACAAATATCCAACAGGTAAATGGTTAAACAAATTGTGTTATATCCACACCATGAAATACTACTCAACTATTTTTTTAAAAATTGATATACACAACATAGATTCAGAAATTATTCTTGTAGGATCAATCTAAATCTAAATCTATCTACAGAGCCAACATAAATCCTTAAAGCTTAAGGAGGAACCAAAAAACGAGGATATGCTAAAATCTAGAAAATTGACAAGTAGCAAAATTTTGTTTCTGTCTATCAGAATCTATAAAAAGTTATCCATATAAGAATATAAATTTAGTGAGCTCACTTTTCTTCTTTGTTCCCACAATCCCTATTATTTAAATTATCATGATTCTTTTCTCCCTAGCTATCTTCTTTTCCCCTAATTGTCCTTGCTTAAAAAACCCTTTTATCAAATCCAATCATTAACACACACAAAGGATTAAAGCTTGTTGGCCCAAACTTTTTCACTTCTTGTACACTCTTCTTGTGAATGTGCTTGTATATAATTTCCAATACCTAAGTAAGTATGTGGACTCTTTGAGTGAGAATAATAAAAATAATAGTTTTCCAGTAAATAAATTCTTTTCAAATGATTGACAAAGTCATTTTTGTTAATGCCTTTATGGTAACAACATAACACGAATTATTCTGAAATATATTTTGGAGCCCAGAAGTCAACATCTCCCTTAAATAATCCACAGCTACTGCACAATCAGTTGTTCACTTAAAAACTACCTAGATCTGAGCATATGCCACTTGGTTTTAAACATAGTTCAAGGTTAACCCTAAAAAGCATTCATTGAATCCAACACATCAAAAGAAGTAATAAAAATACAACCATAAACTTAAATCTTTAAAGTATTAAACATGAGGGGGAAAACAGCAGTAATAATGGCTAAGGTCCAAGTTTATAAAAATTTATAAAACCTATGACAGCAGACTGAGTTAATGCAGGTGTTTTTGCTTGTTTATTTGTTTACTGGATTTTACATTCAAACAGACAAAATCTCCTTTCTCATATGTAAAATTTTCTATCCATTTTATTTTTTACCATATATAAATTGCCTTTAAGTTTTAAAAATATACATTAGTAATAGAAGAATTGTAAAATATATTATTAATAGTTCTAATATTAAGAATTAAATCAATTCTGATACTTTTATTTTAAATTCTCCTTCAAATTCTTTCAGGCAATGTAGAGAGAATAACTTGTGCTTATGTGGTAACATGATCAAGATATGGCAAAAGTCAAATGGTTAAAAAAAGAAAACTCGGGGCCTGAGATAATAACAAGAAGAATAACAACATAAGAGTATTTAACTTCAGGGGGGAAAAAATCCCTTTATAATAAGTAATACTAAAATAATTTTTAGTAACTATATCACAGATCATAACTGAGTTAAAATAGCTATAAAAGTGTAGAGGCAAAGAGAAAGATAAGTTTAAGACGGCAGTGTCCAAGCAAAATATAATGCAAACCCCATATATAAATTTAAATTTTCTACTAGCCACATTTAAAAAAACAACAGGCCCTGGCGGGTGTGGATCAATTGGTTGAGCATCCTCACATGCACCAAAAGGTCGCTGATTCAATTCTCAGTCAGGGCACATGCCAGGGTTGCAGGCTCGATTCCCAATAGGCAGCATGCAGGAGGCAGCCAATTGTTGTTTCTCTCTCACATCAATGTTTCTCTCTTTCCCTCTCCCTTCCTCACTCTCTAAAAAAAAAAATCAATAAAAACACTTTTTAAAAACCAACAGGTAATTAATTTTATTTAACCCAATCCTATACAATAAAGGCTAATATGCAAATTATCCCCTTGACCAGGAGTTCTATTAGGGGTGGGACCAACCTGCCAACTGCCTGCAGCCCCCCCCCCCCACAGGTCCCACCCCCAAAAAGTCCCCCCACCCGGATGGGAGCCGGGGCGTCCCGCCAACTGCCCTCGGCCCCTCCCCCTAGCCAGCCCCGCCTCCTATTGGTCCCCACCACCCCGATCGGGGTGGGGCTGGCCGGCCAACCTCCCATGTCCCCTCCTCCCGGCCAGCCTGCCCAATCGGCCCCGATCAGGATGGGCCAGCCAGACCCCACCCATGCATGAATTTGTGCACCGGGCCTCTAGTATATCTATAATATCAATTCAACATGTATTATTTTTTTAAATTACTAATTAGGTATTTTACAATTTTTTTGTGCTGAGGATTCAAACTTCAGTGGGCATTTTGTACTTAGCACACATCACAATTCAGACTAGCCACACTTCAAATGCTCAATACCCACATATGACTTGTGGTTACCATACTGGATAACACAGGTCTACGAAATGGCTTGAGAAAACAGGCATATATCTACCCTTCAGACCAAGAGATTAAGTACAATTATCTGAAAGGATCTAAAATCAATAGTAAGGAGAAACCAAGATGGCGGCATAGGTAAGCACCTAAACTGCTGCCTCACACAACAATTTCAAAACTACAACTAAAAGACAGAACGGACACCATCCAGAACCACAGGAAAGCTGGCTGAGTGGAAATTCTACAACTAGAAGGAAAGAGAAAAGCTCACAGAGAATTGGAGGTACGGCAAAGGGTCTTTGTGCGCGCAGAGAGGAAGGGCGGCTGAGAGCCTGGCTGACTTTCTCTGGCGGAAGGAAGAAGGAAGCCCCCGACTGCACTGAATCCCAGTTCCGGGCGAAACCCCGTGGACCCAGGCTCATACAGGGGGAGTCTGGACTGTCAGGTAGAGAGAAAGGCACCCGGAGACTCGGAGACCCGGGGGAGACCTGGGGGAGACCCAGGGGAGCCCCAGCGGGCAGGGGTCTGGAGGCGCGTGCGCCAGTGTGCACAAAGACTGTGGAGGTTGCCACAGGCTTTCCCTAGCAGAAGGGAGTCGGAAGCTCCTGACTGCACTGAACCCCAGTTCTGACTGCACTGAACCCCAGTTCCAGGCGAGCCCCTGCGGACCCACGCTCTTGCGGGGGGGAATCTGGACTCTCAAGCAGAGGCTCGGGAGCCGGGGAAGGCAGAGGTCTGGAGGCGCGCACGCCAGTGTGCGCATAGACTGCAGAGGTTGCCACAGGCTTTCCCTAGTGGAAAGGAGTCGGAAGCTCCTGACTGCACTGAGCCCCAGTTCTGACTGCACTGAACCCCAGTTCCAGGCGAGCCCCTGGGGACCCACGCTCTTGCGAGGGGAATCTGGACTCTCGGGCGGAGACTCGGGAGCCGGAGAAGGCAGAGGTCTAGAGGCCCGCGCGCACAAGGGCAAGGCTGACGGGGAAGCCAAGACTGTCTGCTCCGCCCTGAGACTCCACCCCATCCAGGCTGAGCACAGAGGCTTTTGCAATTTGGCAAGTCTAATCCTATAAGGCTGTCTCCAGCACCGAACTTCTACCAGTGTAGACACAGCTGATCCTCACAGCCAACTGGCCTGGAGGTCAATTCCTCCCAGTGATACCAACAACAATCAAGACTTAATTACAACAAGGCTGTACACACAGTACACAAAGGGGTGCACCAAGAGTGTCCACCTCAGGTTAACTGGGGAGGCCGACCCACTGGGCCATATAGGAAACCTAGCACACAAATCTACCCTACCAACTCAGGGAAGCAGTGAAAATGCGGCGACAAAGAAACAGATCAAAAATGAAAAAAATGGAGGAAAACAAACGACTGGATATAGAAATCAAAATCACGGTTATAAGGCTTTTTAAGAATATCCTAGAAAAGGCCGATAAATATAACGAGACCCTCGAAGATATGAAAAAGGACCAACTAGAAATTAAACATACACTAACTGAAATAAAAAATATTATACAGAGACCCAACAACAGACTACAGGAACACAAGAATCAAGTCAAAGAATTGAAATACAAAGAAGCAAAAAACACTCAACCGGAAAAGCAAAAAGAAAAAAAATCCAAAAAGTTGAAGATAGTTTAAGAAGCCTCTGGGACAACTTCAAGCGTACCAACATCAGAATTATGGGGGTGCCAGAAGAAGAGAGAGAACAAGATAATAAAAACCTATTTGGCCCTAACTGGTTTGGCTCAGTGGATAGAGCGTCGGCCTGTGGACTGAAGGGTCCCAGGTTCGATTCCGGTCAAGGGCATGTACCTTGGTTGCGGGCACATCCCCAGTAGGAGGTGTGCAAGAGGCAGCTGATCGATGTTTCTCTCCCATCGATGTTTCTAACTCTCTATCCCTCTTCCTTCCACTCTGTAACAAATCAATAAAATATATTAAAAAAAAAAAAAAAACCTATTTGAAGAAATAATGACTGAAAACTTCCCCCACCTGGTGAAAGAAATAGACTTACAAGTCCAGGAAGCTCAGAAAACCCCAAACAAAAGGAATCCAAAGAGGACTATACCAAGACACATCATAATTAAAATGCCAAGAGCAAAAGACAAAGAGAGAATATTAAAAGCAGCAAGAGAAAAACAGTTAATTACCTACAAGGGAGCACCCATACGACTGTCAGCTGATTTCTCAACAGAAACTATGCAGGCCAGACGGGAGTGGCAAGAAATTTTCAAAGTGATGAATAACAAGAACCTACGACCAAGATTACTCTACCCAGCAAAGCTATCATTCAGAATTGAAGGCCAGATAAAGAGCTTCACAGATAAGAAAAAGCTAAAGGAGTTCATCACCACCAAACCAGTATTATGTGAAATGCTGAAAGGTATTCTTTAAGAAGAGGAAGAAGAAGAAAAAAGTAAAGATAAAAATTATGAACAACAAATACATATCTGTCAACAAGTGAATCTAAAAATCAAGTGAATTAAAAATCTGAGGAACAGAATAATCTGATGAATATAATAGAATCAGGGGCATAGAAAGGGAGTGGACTGATAATTCTCAGGGGGAAAGGAGTATGGGGGAATTCAGGAAGAGACTGGACAAAAATCATACACCTATGTATGAGGACAGTGCGGGGGACGTAAGGGCAGAAGATGGGTTGGGAACCAGGTGGAGGGGAGCTATGGGGAGAAAAAGGAGAAACAATTGTAATAATCTGAATAAAGATTTATTAAATAAATAAATAAATAATAAAATCGATAGTAATGCATACACAACATCACAATTTGCGATTAATTGCTAATCCTGGTAATATGAGGACTCTTTGAAAGATAATCAAAGAAAAACTCATTAGAGAACATTTGCCTTCAAAAAATGAAAAGCCCTAACCAGTTTGGCTCAGTGGATAGAGCATCAGTCTGCGGACTGAAGGGTCCCAGGTTTGATTCCAGTCAAGGGCATGTATCTTGGTTGCTGGCACATCTCCAGTAGGAGGTGCACAGGAGGCAGCTGATTGATGTTTATCTCTCATTGATGTTTCTAACTCTCTATCCCTCTCCCTTCCTCTCTGTAAAAAACCAATAAAATATATATTTTTTTTAATGTAAAAAGATAAGTTCTTTTTTGCCAACCAATCTCTAAGCTTTTTTATATGTATTATCATATAACTAAGTTCTCTAGAAATCATTAGCATACGACAAGCATATTCAATACACAGTCCCCAAATATCTTTAAATTTCCCATAATACTACATATGATTTCTTCTTCACCTATTTGTATGAATTTCCTTTTTACTATCGTGTTCAGTATCATTCTGTTGGAAACTTTATTAACAAAAGTAAAAGCAACTCACATCAAAACCTTAAGAATGGGTTTCAGGATATCTGAAGAAAGTTTAGAGTATAAAATACTAATTTAAATAGAGTCAAAAGTCTTAAGAAATACAGCATTTCCATCCGGAAGTAGGGGAAAACAGAGAAAGGGTACGAGTAGAGGGAAGACACTGTTTGGCAGGGGTTAAGAGGAAAGCAAGTGTTGCTAAAGGAGGTTAGAGGTGGCAGTGAAATAACAGACCTCTATTAAGAAAGGGTGGTCCCTTGCCGAAACCGGTTTGGCTCAGTGGATAGAGGGTCAGCCTGCGGACTGAAAGGTCCCAGGTTCAATTCCGGTCAAGGGCACGTACCTTGGTTGCAGGCACATCCCCAGTGGGAGGTGTGCAGGAGGCAGCTGATCGATGTTTCTCTCTCATCGATGTTTCTAGCTCTCTATCCCTCTCCCTTCCTCTCTGTAAAAATAAATAAATAAATAAATAAAATAAAATATATTTAAAAAAAAAAAAAGAAAGGGTGGTCCAGAAGCATTATTTTCAGTCTGTTGAGATCTTCCTTCCAGGCATATCCTTTGTTGGGCACAAATAAATTTTTACCAAAAATTATTTTTTTAAAAGAAAGAGTAGCCCAGGCTTCCACTAAAAGCCACTCTTTGGAATAGCAATCAACTCATACTCTCTATTTGCAATTTCCTCAGGGATACAGATGTCAAGTCTTCCTGTGTGTAGGGTGGAGGGTTAGTGAGAAGAAAAGAGGAAGGCCATGAACTATCCCTGACAACTTCTTCCCCACCCATAAAAAATGGCATAATCTAAACCTACATTAAAGATGCCTCCCAAGCCTTCAGATTTAGTAAAATCAGACTAGAATATTCCCTGATCTTATCAACTTATAAAATTTTCCTAGCATAGAACAAAATCTCTTGCCATCTAACTTGTTTTCCAAGGATCATTCTGTTAGTAACAGACTATAGAAAAAAAAGTTAAAAGCAGGGAAATCGGTTAGAAAGCTGTTGCAATTACCCAGCAAGAGATGATGGCGGCTATGGAATGATAAAAACTGGTTGAATTCTGGGTATGTTTTCAAGGTAGAGCTAACTATTTCCTGATGGAAAGAATGAGTGTGGGATGTGCGACAGAATCAAAAATAACTCCAAGATTTCTGGCCTGACCAACTTGAAGCTGCCAACAACTGAGATGAAGAAGGCTATATATATGGGTGGAACAGGTATGAAAGGGCAGAAATGGAAGGGAAAAGCAAGATTCTATTTTGAACATGTTGAGTTTAAGATGTTTAAGAGTGATTCAAGTGGAGATATTGAGTAGACAACTACTAGTAGATATACAAATCTGAAGTTCAGAAGAGTGGTCTGAAGTGCAAAAATAAATTTACGAGTCATCCACATTTAGAATGTATGCAAAGCCATGAAACTAGCAGAGATCACCAAGGTAGTGAGGACAGATAGAGAAGATAACCAAAGTTAACTAAGCCCTGGAATATTCCAATGGTAGAGGTAGACATAAAGGAGGATCCACCAAGAACGTCTGAAGAGCAGCCAATGAGTTTTGACAAAAAGCAAGGGGATGAGTTATCCTAACAGGCAAGTGAAATAAATATATCAAAGGAGACAACAACTTTGTCAAATGTAAATTAATCACATAAGATAAAAACTGATGAGATTTAACAATGTCATTGTTGGGAGACTTAAAAATAATTTTAGTACAATGGTCAGAGCAAAAACCTGATTGGAATAGGCGGGAGAGAGAACAAGAGAAAACTAGAACAAGTGCATTCAGACAACGCTTTAGAGGGGTTCTACAGCAATGGAAATAGAGAAAAACAAGGAAGAGTGAACAAGAGAAGATACTTCTATGAGAAAAATAATAGCACGTTTGCATGTTGATGAGAATGATCCAGAAGAGAAGGAAGAACCCATGATGTACCAAGAGAGGGGAAAAATTACTACAGCAATGTCCAGAGTAAATGAAAGGGGTGGGAATGCATCACCAGAGGGACTGGGATTAGAGAGAAGCAAAGACAGTTCATCTATAGTAATTTAAGGCAAGCAAGGTCTGTGAGCCAGATCACAAGATGTGGTGGTGGAGTCTGTAAATGTTCTTCAAACTGCTTCCATTTTCTCAGTGAGGTAGCAAGCAGGTCTGAAAGTAAACCAGAAGAGGACAGTTGAAAGTTTAAAAAAAAAGGCAGGGGTATAAACTAAGTCATCCAAGAGTGGGAAAACTGAATAAATTAAGGAAATGGACTATGATTGCCAGACAATATTAAGGGCCACCTGAGGTTTCTTACCACGAATTTAAAGTGAGAATGGTCATATTGTTGTATTTTCCTTCAGTAACCTGCAGCTACATTGGTGCAGACATGAAGTGCTTAGAGAATCTGACTTATGTAGGATTGAGATTTTGACACGTATGAAGAAGAAAGGAGCAAGGGAGTTGAAAATATATTGAAGGGAGTGAATACAGTAACTAACCACTAGGTAATGAATATACACTAGGTAATGAGGAAAGAAAGGTAATCAAGGGGGCAAGGGACAGTGAAAGGGGAATAGAATCTGTAGACTGGAGGTCCTAATGACAATAAAAGATTATTGAGTTGGGGTAGTAGGTAGAATGAGTTGAAAATATAGATAGTAGTCAGAAAAAGGGCTGCATGAATTGAAAACCATGGAGAGTTTTAATATCTATAATAATAAAAGCAAAATATGCTAATTAGACCAGATGTCCTTCTGGACGAAGCCGGGGCTGCAAGGACTGAGGCACCCGCAGTGGTTTGCCTCAGGCCAAGGCAAGCAGCTGTGGCTGCGAGGGCTGAGCCACTTGCACAAATTTCATGCATCGGGTCTCTAGTCTATATATGTAAAAGGCTAATATGCTAAGTGTCCGACCGTCTAACCGGTCACTATGATGCACACTGACCACCAGGGGGCAGATGCTCAATGCAGGAGCTGTCATGATGTGCACTGGCCATTTACAGAGAAATGGCACCACGGACCTGGCACCGACAAAGCAACACTCGGCTTCCTCCAACTGGGACATAGGCCCCACCACCAGAGCAACAGCCCACCAAATAGCAGCCAACACTGCCCAGCCCAGAAATATGACCCACAGCCCAGCCCAGCCCAGAAACAGTAGCTGTGGGCACCAGGTAATGACGTCACACAGCAATGCCCGGCTTCCTCTCCCTAGCCACTAGCCTCCTTGGAGTTTCTTCAGCCCAGGAACACGACTTGCTTTATAGCCAGGTGCAAATATTTTACACTTTAACCAAATGTCTGTGAAGCATTTTCCCATTTGATCCTCACAGAAGTCCTGGAGAAGGTAGATAGGCGACTCAGTAGAATCCTATTTTCTTTTCATTAGCAGGAAAACAAAAATTTAGAAAGCTTAGAAACTTGACCCGACTGAAAAGAAGGAAGAAATGGTGGGCCTTGAAAATGACTTCAGGTTTTCTCACTGCGCAGAATATAGTCAAACACTGCTACAGTTAAATATTTTACTTTTTGTTCTCCCTGCGTGATCTACAATAATAATCTGCTTCATGTTGACATTTACTGCTGTGTTACTGACAACTACCTGAAAGAGAAGCTGGGGTGCTTCACTGGGCTGGCAAAAGTTTAGCTAAATCAGAAAGCAGGTCTAATTAAGCAAGTTTATTCTACATATATAAAAGGCTAAGTTGACTTGCGCATGCACAATACATACAAAGCTCTTGCTGGCACCAATCACACGTGTGTTTCGATCTGTAATTGTTGATTGTGAATTTGGTTGACACTTCTATTATAAAGAAAGGGTTAATAGCAATATTAAAATATTTCTAATTAATTTCCTTTCAATGTGCATAAATTTGTGCACTGGGCCACTAGTATTAGTAATAACAAAGCATAAAATATAACCATAGAGCAAGTGGCTGAGGTAAGGTAGAGAACAAGATCATTAGAGAAGAGGAATTTTAGAACTTAATAAGCTATTGTATTAGAAGTACCATAGATACTACATGTTGAAATTACTAAGAATTAAAAGAGGCATAGAGTTCGTAAGAATGACAGTGAGCTAGGAGCCAAAATAGTCAAGAAAAGATAAGGAGTTGTAGTAGATGCCAGCAAACATGAGGGTTTATGAATTATATGATGTTAGCAGACTGAGTTTTAGGGAGAAGAGGAGAATGGAAGACATTAGCCCCATTTCCAGGCTAAGTGAAACCAATCTCCCTCTTGGACTCCCCCTGCTGACCCTTCATGGTGACATATAAGAAAAAATGGAAAACTTAACAGCAAACTCATAAGAGGACTGCAGGGGAAGAGTGTCTTCAGAAAAGTAGAAAGTAAAGGAAATGTTCAGGGGGAAAAAACAAGGACATGGAAAAATGTTGCTGATCATGGAGAGGAGTGAAAAAGAAATCATTCACAACATTGTAAAGATTAAAGTGGGAAACATGAAGTGTCAACTGGCAAACTGATGGCGACTGACATAAAAAGGGATCCTATATAACAAAAGAGTAATATGCAAATTAACCATCACTCTGCTACACCCACCAGCCATGCCCACAAGCCACGCCCACCAGCCATTCAGGAGCAAATATGCAAATAACCCCAACCAAGATGGCTACGGCCACAGAGAGCAGGAGGGAGGCTTGGGTTTCCCTGGCAATGGAGGAAGCCAAGCTTTCCGCCTGCCCTTGCTGGCCTAGGCCTCCACTCAAGGCTACAAAGTTTCAATGATAGAAGATTCATAAACCCAAACAGAAATGGTGGCAGCCACGGCGCTGGAAACAGCAGGAGGCTAGGGTTGCCCTCAGTAATGGAGGAAGCCAAGCTTTCTGCACACCCTGGCCGGCCCAGGCCTCCACTTAAGGCTACAAAGTTTCAATTGTAGAAGATACATAAATCCCCCCAAAAAATGGCTGCTGCCACGGAGCAAGCAGAAGGCTACAAAGTTTCAATTGTAGAAGATAAATAAACCCCAGATACCAGGGCCTCCGCTTGGGTCGCCAGGAGGCGTGGCTGGCCTGCAAACCACCACAGGCCCCTCGCCCAGGCCGCCCCACGCCCCAAGGAAACCCCCACCCTGATCCGGGACACCCTTCAGGGCAAACCAGCTGGCCCCCACCCGTGCACCAGGCCTCTATCCTATCTAATAAAAGAGTAATATGCAGATTGACCATCACTCCAACACACAAGATGGCTGCCCTCATGTGGTCAAAGATGACTGCCCCCATGTGGACACAAGTTGGCCACCACAAGATGGCCAGCAAGGGAGGGCAGTTGGGAGGGACCAGGCCTGCAAGGGAGGGCAGTTGGGGGCGATCAAGCCTGCAGGGAAGGGCAGTTAGGGATGACCAAGCCAGCAGAGGAGGGAAGTTGGGGGCGACCAGGCCTGCAGGGAAAGGCAGTTGGGAGGGACCCAGGCCTGCAGGGGAGAGCAGTTGGGGTGGACCAGGTCTGCAGGGGAGGGTAGTTAGGGGTGACCAGGCCTGCAGGGGAGGGCAGTTAGGGGCAAACAGGCTGGCAGGGGAGCAGTTAGGCATCAATCAGGCTGGCAGGGGAGTGGTTAGGGGGTGATCAGGCTGGCAGGCAGAAGCAGTTAGGGGCAATCAGGAAGGCAGGCAGGTGAGCAGTTGGGAGCCAGCAGTCCTGGATTGTGAGAGGGATGTCCGACTGCCCGTTTAGGCCCGATCCTACCGGGATCGGGCTTAAACGGGCAGTCGGACATCCCTTGAGGGGTCCCAGATTGGAGAGGGTGCAGGCTGAGCTGAGGGACACCCCCCACCCCCGTGCACGAATTTCGTGCACCGGGCCTCTAGTAAAGGATATAATAAGATTAGTCCTGATGGACTTCAGGCAAATAATAGTGTCAAGGCTGTGAGTGTTGGCAGGAGAAATGAGGTCTGAGAAGCTCCCTGTCAACAGAACACAAGTCAGGGAAGCATGTTCTTAGCCTCAGTGCAAAGGGCTTCTCCCTCAGCACTAATGACGACTTGCAAGGAAACTGTAATGTACTTGTAAGGCTGTTGTAGAATTTTTAAAAATTAATAATATAGTGATTAGAACAGCGCCTTGAATCTAATGAGCATTCAAAGATAAGTTTTACCATCAAACGTAAAATATAATTATTGTAACAAAAAGTGATTCATCATACATTTTATTTTCCTTACAAATGGATTTCCCAACTGATTCCCAGAAAAACCAGTATCAAAATGGACTCAGAAAACTCATTTGAAAAAGAAGTCTCTGAGGTCAACTTTTATGTAGTGTCCATCAATCTCAGAAAATTGGCTCTCCTCCAAAAAGTACCACCACGGGCCCTTGAATTCATTTCTCCATCCACTCAACTTCAATGGTAAAATTACATATTCATTCAAAAACCATATACTGAGCACCTATTATGCACCAAGTACTATTCCCAGAACCTAGAATACATCAGGAAACAAACAAAAGTCCCTATCCTAGTAGATGGAGATTAACAACAAACAGTATATATAACAAATAAGTGGTTTATATGTTTGAAGATAAGTATTACACAAAAATAAAACAATACAAATAGGTCCTCAAAATACGGCCCACGGGCCACATGCGGCCCACCGAGGACATTTATCCGGCCCGCCGGGTGCCGCTGCCTGTCCTGCTTAGCAGCCGACTCGTCCCGGGCCCGCAGTGCGCATAGGAATTTGTTCATAGACGGTTGTGGGTTATTGTTAAGCTGATTAACATAGTTTTTTTTTAAACTATAGTCCGGCCCTCCAACAGTCTGAGGGACAGTGAACTGTTTAAAAAGTTTGAGGACCCCTGCAATACAAATAATGAGGTGAGGGGCCTGGATTTAAACAGTCAGAATAGGCCTAGTGATGAGGAGATCACCTGAACAAAGGTCTGAAAAAGTTGAGATAGATATTTGGAAAAGTGCACTCTAGGCAGAGGGAACAGCCAGGGCAAAGATTCAAAGGCCTCTTCATTTAGTTCTTGCCACTACTTGGCAATAATTTCTTAAAATGTTTTTACTGATTTCAGAGAGGAAGGGAGAGAGAGACAGAAACATCAATGAGAGAAAAACATAAATTGGCTGCCTCCTGCACGCCCCCCTCTGGGGATCCAGCCAGCAACCCAAGCATGTGCCCTGACTGAGAATCAAACTGTGACCTGGTTAAGGGGGCAATGCTTAACAAACTGAGCCACATCGACTGGGTAGCAATAATTTTATTAATTCCTTTTTCCCCCTATTCTCTTCAAGCCTCTAATCCTACTCTCTACTCTCCTTCAGCAGTGGATGATAATAGCTAATATTTATCGTACGTTTACCATATACGGAGCATTGTTCTAAATGTTTTTAAAAGAAATAGGTGCTACCATTGCCTCCATGCAGAAAATTGAGATGCAAAAAGATTAAGCAGCCGAAACCGGTTTGGCTCAGTGGATAGAGCGTCGGCCTGCGGACTGAAGGGTCCCGGGTTCGATTCTGGTCAAGGGCATGTACCTTGGTTGCGGGCACATCCCCAATGGGAGGTGTGCAGGAGGAGGCTGATCAATGTTTCTCTCTCATCGATGTTTCTAGCTCTCTATCCCTCTCCCTTCCTCTCTGTAACATATCAATAAAATATATTTAAAAAAAAAAAAAAAGATTAAGCAGCTTTCCCCAAGATTAGAAAGTTAGCAAGTGGCAGAGCCCTGCAAAGTATGTATGTATAATGCCTTGTCTACTAGAAAACTTAACATTCAGCACAAAATGCCTCAAGTTTTCTCATCTCTAATATGTAGAATTTCTCCAAATACACATTCAATAACTATGAAAGCTGCTATTATAATGTCTTCTTGCCATTTTTCCAGTCATTTTCTAGACTAGTCTTTACATAGCATCTACACCTACTACCTTCCTTAACCTCCCCTCAAATTTGATTATAGTCCTACGCTATTAAAATTATTCTAATGTAGTTAGTGATTATCACACCTCAAGCTAAACGGCTTTATCAATTCCATTCTCCTTGAATGTTGTGTTAAATTATGTCAATTCCTTTTCTTCTTGAAATAGAAGCAACACCATGCTGGATCTTCCTATCCCTATCTGCGATTTCTCTCTCCTGGTAAATTTCTTCCTGTTTTCCAAGACTTATACTTGCCCATCTTCTTCCTACCTCTCCAATTGTTCCTTTAATACCTTTTTCACTTCTGCCCCTTTAAAGGGAGAGATCCCAAAAGTTTAATTAGGATTCTTTGTGCTTCTATCTCTGTTAGCTCAGTTTCCCTTAAGGTTCATTTGTCCAATAAAAATTATATAGTACCTTCTCTCTACCAGGCAAATTGTATGGGTCATTCAGGATAAATCAGCAAACAAAAGAGACCAAAAAAACACCACAAAAACCTATGCTACCAAGGACACTCAAAACTATCTCCCCTTAAATACTGTTTTAAACACATCACTCTCCTGACTTCAAAAAAATATAACCTTGCAATGATTCTCCTCTTATCAACCAAATCTAAATGCCTTTGTTCAAAACATTCCATCACCATTTTCCATCATACCTATCCAGGTTCATTTTCCACTACTCACTGATTCAAAAAAATTCCAGAAAGTCTAGTCCTTTTGATTACTCCCTCAAACACTTTGTGTTCCAACTGATCAAATAACTTCTGAAAACATTTGTCCAGTACCTAGACATTAAGAAGTATCCTAAAGCATAGTATGCAAATTGTCCCTTTGACTGGGAGTTTGACCAGGGGGTGGGGGAGGCCGAGGGAAGGGAGAGAGGCCCCAGCTGGTGGCAGCAACAGGCAGCGGGGGATGGGAGGGAGCACCCAGCCGCTAGGGACCCTACCAGTGCACCAATTTTGTGCGCTGGGTCTCTAGTATTGAATAAAAAACTAAGTGTTCAAAAATGGATGTATTTGAATTCTTTCAAATGTATTAAATAGCAAACACTTATACGGGGCTTGCCAAACACTATTCAAAGCACTTTGCGGAACATTAATTAATTCATTTACTCCACACAACAATCCTATTATCTCCATCTTACAACTGAGGAAGCTGAGGCTCAAAAAGAGTAAAGTAACTTGCTCTAAGTCTGACAAGTATTAAGAGGTAGAGCCAAGATTCACACTCAGGCAGTTTGGCTCCATACTATACTGCATATTCCTAGTAAGAGCAATAAAAAAAGCAAGGAGAGCCCTGCAGTGTGGCTCAGGAACCAAGAGGTCATGGTTAGATTCCAAGTCAGGGCCCTGCTAGGGTTGCAGGCCCGATCCCCAGCAGTGGGCGTGCAGGAGGCAGCTGACAGATGATGTTTCTCTCTCGTTGGTGTTTCTCTCTCTAACCCTCTCTAAAAATCATATTTAAAAAGCAAAACAGGGAAAGTTCGAAGGGCTTGCAGGAAAAACTATGTTCAATTATGAAAAATCATTTAAATTAGTCCTTTATTCCAAATACTGAAGAGTAATATTTCCTTTAATATCATACCAAATTTTTAAAATTTTACAATTTAGTACTGTATAATAAAAAGTACAATCTATAAACACAAACACATAATATATTACTCAGAGTTCTACAAAGCTGTTGAAAATATTTGCTAGGCATGACTAAAGAATCTATGGTGACACATGACAAACAAATGTTCTTTTATTAGAATGCCTGTATTAAAGTATTTTACTGTCATACTTGTTTTCACCATGATCAAAACAGATATGAATACAATTCAGGGAAGATAACTACCTTAAAGGAAGACTAACTTTAATTTTTGGAAGCAAAATTCACATCTAGAACAAGGTCCAATATGACAAAAAATTTTAGTAAAACCAAGGAATTCCAAAAAAGTTCCATTAAGCCGAAACCGGTTTGGCTCAGTGGATAGAGCGTCGGCCTGCGGACTGAAGGGTCCCGGGTTCGATTCCGGTCAAGGGCACGTACATTGGTTGCGGGCACATCCCCAGTGGGAGGTGTGCAGGAGGCAGCTGATCGATGTTTCTCTCTCATCGATGTTTCTAGCTCTCCCTTCCTCTCTATAAAATATCAATAAAATATATTAAAAAAAAAAAGTTCCATTAAAGCATCTAACTTACATACTCTTCAAACTATCACAAACTCTATAGTTAAAGGGCCTTTTAAAAGGTTTCTGAGGATTCATCTAGTAAATTCATGAAGCTATTTTATAACTGATTACATAAAATTAAAAATAAAAGGCAGAGGTTCTTCCATAAAAAATATCTTAGAGTAATATAATCCTAACATATGAGCAGATGAGGAGTATCATACCTATCATTTTCTTCTCTTACCTTTTTCTGGCCTTCTGGCAGAGAAAAGACACAAAAATTATCAGGTTTTAAACTGGAGAGATTAAATTGCATAAGCCTATATGAATAATAGTTTGATTTAGAAAAGGCTAAAATTTATAGCTTTCTCAATTCATACTGACAACCTAACTTAGAAAACCTAGAGTATGTAGCCAAAGGCAGCAAAGAATGCCTCTCAGGCAAAAACACACAGTAGCCATTATTAGACTTTGAAGTCTTCCCACTTAGTATTTTTCCCCTCTCCTCTCTTTTCCTGAGTTTACAATGCAACTACCTCCTGGCTACCCAAGACGAACTAAGCCACTGGCACAAAATCAGCTCCCTCCCAAGAATTATATGAATGAAAATAATGCAAAATGTTAATAATCTGATATCAATTCAAGTTATTAAATCTTGAAGAGATTCTTGGAGCAGGGAGCTTATGTTCTCCTTTCCCCACCACAAACCCACCATGACATTTAACAAGTGGCTCCACACTCCAAGAGATTAATTTAAATTTCTTGGGAGAAAAGAATGGATTGGCAGCTACCACTGAAGATATTCTCAAATACTATACTATGTATTTGATATTTACTTCCCTCCCACATGCAATGAGAAAGATGCATAATCCTTCTCAAGATTGTCCCGCACACAGTGGAACTCAATTCAATCTTAAATCCAAAATTAACACATTAAAGCCCCTGTAAAACTCCCAAGGAGAGGACAATAGCTTTCTATTCTAGCAACCATATTAGCACACATGAACAGCTAACTAAAGAAGTAAAAAATGTCAAAAGCTGTCACATTTCCAGAATTAAGGTGGTCTTAGAATAGAAGAAAGGAATGTCAATGAAAAACAGATTTTTCCCAATAATGTACTATATTGCATCATCAATATTTTCCTTATTAATATTTCCCAAGTACCTAAAAAGTGCATGCTATTATGGTAGATCATACCTTTTATAATAACAAAAATAAAAATGACTGGTAAATTAAGATAAATTTAATTCTGTAGCTGTAAGTACCTAAGCTTGAGATGGTTTCAGACTCAACTGTAAGAATCCTTGAGATCTCACAGGTTAAATACCGTGGAGAGAGAACATATCATATGAAAGAAGCAGCAAGAGACTAAATTATAATAAATAGTACTATTCGTTTACTACTTACAAAGTAAGAAGCAAGTAATCTACCTTCCCCCCCTCCTTTAAGATAAAATGTGAAATTTCCCTTCATAAAACAAAGCAAGCATGCTATCCAGAAATACACAATAGATGAAGAAAGTTGGCTTAACAAAGAGTCAACAAACCAAAGAAAAGAATAACTTCAAACGTCTCGGTATTTTTAAAAATTCCAAATAAAACAAATATGGCTGCTGTTGAACTAGATCTGTTTTTAATAATACCTTTGCAAAGCAAAATATATCAAAATAAATTAAAGAATAAACTTTCATTTAATAATGTTTCTGTATTCTTCATTGGCCTGCTGACCTAACCTTATCCACCCTTAAGGGAGCTTGGAGCTGACAATATTTAGTGCCCTATTTCAGCAGAATTTCTTCTGTTCTAACCAGGTCATTATTAAACTTTAATGATAACCAATAATATATACTGGTTGTAAGTTTCCTAATACCCTTTTGAACTCATACACTCATAGGAAGCAGATGAGGGACAAATTAACTCTTCTACAAATGAGTTCTATATCTTACTATTATATAAAGTTTTCTTTATCTTCCCAACGCTTATACCTCAGTGAATAAATATCTAAAACTATTTGAAAACACTAGTAATAATAAAATCAAAACCGGTTTGGCTCAGTGGATAGAGCCTCAGCCTGCGGACTGAAAGGTCCCAGGTTCGATTCCAGTCAAGGGCATGTACCTTGGCTGCGGGCACATCCCCAGTGGGAGGTGTGCTGGAGGCAGCTGATCGATGTTTCTCTCTCATCGATGTTTCTGACTCTCTATCCCTCTCCCTTCTTCTCTGTAAAAAATCAATAAAATATATTTTTAAAAAATAATAAGAGTTCTTTCTTTAAAAAAAAAAAAAAACACTAGTAGCTTTTATCTAATGAAATTTTTTGAAATTATTTAAGTAGTCATGCATCATTTCCTTTCCAAAAGCTGGGCTTAGATACAAATTGCAGTTTATTATCAAAGACAAATAGACTACATTTCCTCAGTTTTCTATTTTCCAAAACCTTGGTGTCATTTCTGGATATAAGTGACTGAAAAGGAGATAGAATCAATTAGCTGCCAAATCCTGTAGAATTTCCACACTAACATCCCTCAAATGGCCCCTTACCTAGGTAGCTAGATGTTAATTTTTCACACTCAACTGTCAACCCCAAAATATGCTGCACTCTACTGAAAAGCAATCTTTCTAAAAGCACTTTTATTGTCATCTTCTGCCCCCTACCAACTTCTAATGGCTCCTTACTGCTTAACATATCAAATTCAATTTGACAGTGAATTAACCTTTCACAATCTAGCTCTACCCTACTATACTACCTTCTCCAACACCATTTTCAGCAACTAACACCTTATTCCATTGAGACCAAACTCCTTACATCCCTGTCACATCAAGCAGGTCCCACCATTTAGGGGTTGCTCATGGTTCCATCCCACACATGGAATATATGGAATAGTCTCCTTCTGGAGATGTTTTGCCAATGCAAATAGTACATACTCTTTTTAAAATATATATATTTTTGCCGAAACCAGTTTGGCTCGGTGGATAGAGCGTCGGCCTGCGGACTGAAGGGTCCCGGGTTCGGTTCCGGTCAAGGGCATGTACCTTGGTTGCAGGCACATCCCCCGTGGGAGGTGTGCAGGAGGCAGCTGATCGATGTTTCTCTCTCATCGATGTTTCTGGCTCTCTATCCCTCTCCCTCCCTCTCTGTAGAAAATCAATAAAATATATTTTTAAAAAAATAAAATAAAATAAAATATATATATTTTTATTCATTTCAGACAGGGAGAGGGAGAGAGAGACAGAAACATAAATGATGAGAATCATTGACTGGCTGCCTCCTGCACACCCCTTACTGGGGATTGTTACGCAACCCGGGCATGTGCCCTTGACCGGAATCGAACCCAGGACCCTTCAGTCCGCAGGCCCAGGCTCTATCCACTCAGCAAAACCGGCTAGGGAAAAATAGTACATATTCTTTGTTCAAGTCCAACTTTCTCCAGGGAGCCCCACATCTAGAACTTTAGTCTGAAGAAACCCCTACACTAACATGATTCAGACTATATGTACCACACATTTGTATAATGCTTTAGATAATGCTACTTATATTATGGAAGTATACCCAACAAGATAATAAACTCTTAGGAGAGGTAGGATCATTTCCCAAAAACTGGGTCTATAATAAGTACTCAATGATTATTTGACAAGCTAAATGAACAATCCTGATTTTTTAAAATCAAGGTATTTTATGTCAAGAGTTCTAGCACAAATGAAATAATGTGACAACTAGGATTTGCTTCAAAACAATCTAGGTCAAAGTGAGGGGGACAAAGGAGTAAGAAAGTGGGGATACAGATAAACTCAGATGGGCTATAAATTGATCATCTTTGGCCCGGCCGTGTGGCTCAGTGGTTGAGCATCAACTTATGAACCAGTAGGTCAGAGTTCGATTCCCGGTCAGGGCACATGCCTGGGCTGCAGGCTAGATGCCCAGTGTGGGGCATGCAGGAGGCCAGCTGGTCGATGATTCTCATCATTGATGATGTTTCTATCTCTCTCTCCCTCTCCCTTCCTCTCTGAAATCAATAAAAATATATTTAAAAATTAAATAAATAAAAATAAATTGATCATCTTTGAAGTTACAGCTATGGGAAGGTTTACTTTCATACCTGTTTAAAATTTTTCACATTAATAATTTAATTTTTTAAAAGTACCAATAGTCTCGCCCTAGCTGGTTTGGCTCAGTGGATATAGCGTCAGCCCATGGACTGGAGGGTCACAGGTTTGATTCCGGTCAATGGCACATGCCTGGGTTGCGGGCTTGATCCCCAATGGGGGGTGTGCAGGAGGCAGCCGATCAATAATTCTCTTTCATCATTGATGTTTCGATCTCTCTCTCTCCCTCTCCCTTCCTTTCTGAAATCAATAAATATATATATATATATATATATATATATATATATATATATGTATATAAAAAAGTACCACCCTAACTGGTTTGGCTCAGCTCAGTGGATAGAGCGTAGGCCTGCGGACTGAAGGGTCCCAGGTTCGATTCCAGTCAAGGGCATGTACCTTGGTTGTGGGCACATCCCCAGTAGGGGGTATGCAGGAGGCAGCTGATCGATGTTTCTCTGTCATCGATGTTTCTAACTCTCTATCCCTCTCCCTTCCTCTCTGTAAAAATCAATAAAATATATTTTAAAAAAAAAAGTACCAATAGTCTCTTTACTTCATTTTAAATGACCAAAACACATTGTAACGTTTTATTTACCCAACAAATAACCTAGATCCACATTTAGAGTAAGAAAAAAATTTCTGAATAGATATAATTTGGTAGGGAACTTTTATGATCCTAATTCTTACCTATGAATTAAACAAAAATAGTTAGAGGAATAATCTAATCAAAATGGTAGGGAATCTCAATCAAAAGAAAAAAGTGACCTTACCACGAAAAGCAATACTATTTATATTTCAATTTTTTATTCAATTACAGTGTTCACAAGAGGGTCCACCCAAACAACTGCTGAAAATCAAAAACACTGAAAAAAGCCATAACCAAAATATGAAAGGCAGAAAATCGGGGGGGGGGGGGGGGGAGTTGCTACAAATCAGCCAATATTTTTTCATGAAGACACCTATTGCTCTTAATAAGGAATGAATTAGTTTCTTAAACAATCGGGAAAATTAGCACTTCTTCTTTAGTCCAAGGACTGCAAAACATGTTTAAGAAATTTCAGATGCCTAGCCGGTGTGGGTCAGTAGTTGATTGTCGACCTATGAACCAGGAGGTGATGGTTCAATTCCCAGTCAGGGCACATGCCTGGGTTGCAGGCTTGATCCCTAGTGTGGGGTGTGCAGGAGGCAGTGGATCAATGATTTTCTCATCATTGATATTTCCATTTCTCTCTCCCTCTCCCTTTTCTCTCTGAAATCAATAAAAATAAATTATTTTTTTAAAGACATTTCACATATTTGGCTTAATAACAATGTATTTGCTTGTTGCTGCTAAAGAATGTAACCCCTTTTATATTTCAGTCTATAGCTAGTTTTCAAAATTCAATCACTACAACTTTTCCTACAATATTATTCACTAAATTCTCCCAAAAGCAGGACTACAAAGCAGTAACACCTAGTATCTTAAAATGATAACATTTTATTCTCATTATACTGTTCTTTTGCCTTGACTTTTTTACCCAAACTGGTTTTAGGGAGATATATAAACTAATCTGATTATTCTGATTTCCTCATCTCTAATTTTCTCTAAATACTCAAGAGGTGAGATTTTAGTTACCATAACTAAATATCTGACATATATTTTGCACAAATATCTGACATACACACATATACAAATAGCAAGGTTCATCCTAAGAGTGATATGTCATCCACCCATTACCCAATGCAATTAAAGTTTAAAACAGGGCAACTCTCTTGTATAAAAAGAGATTAGTAAGAATGAAATCCTCCTCACAAATAAAAAATTTATACTCAAATTGCCTTGTTACTTGTACTATCTTTTTTATATTTTTATTGATTTTTAGAGAGAAAGGAAGGGAAAGGGAGAGAGAAATATTGATGTGAAAGCGAAATACGGGATCAAGTTCCGAACCCCAGCATGTGCACTGACCTGGAATGAAACCTGCAATCCCTTGGTGCATGGGATGATGCCCAACCAACTGAGCCACACAGGCCAGGGGACTTTTAATATCTTTAAAGTTAAGTTTTCCTAGCAAGTAAAAATAATCATCTTTTTAATAGCATGTAATGTCTCTCTCCTGGTAAAAGAAAAACTCTGATATGGGAAAGTTAACCTAAAGTGCCTACTATTGAAATTTTCTCTTCTATAAACTACTTTCTGATAAAAAATAAAGGAATCATACTATGAAAAAGAAGTATGACAAAACCCACTGAATTATACTATTACTACACTTGAAAAAGTTGACACCACACAATCTTTTCTAATAAAAACCACATAATAATAAGATTAAAAACAATTCTGGAGAAAGTTCTTTCATTAAACCACTAAATATGTGACTTAAAAGTCCCACTTAAAGAAAGAAAAAAGTCCCACTTATCTTCTTTTCTTGCATCACTAATTCAGTAAAATATGCCATCTTTATAATTTGTGTACTCTCAACTTTTGAAATATATATACATACACATATACATTACTATCTTTAAAATATCAGGGATATTACCACATTTATATAAGAATGGACATTTGCAAATTGTTCCTATTATTTCTGTGGTAACAAAATTTTTTAAATCTCAGAATATGTTGAGGGAACACTTTTTAAAGTATATGATATATAATTGCTATGCTGTACCTAAGACTAATACAAAATAATGTTGAATGCAAAGTGTAGTTGAAAAAAATTTAAATCTCAGAATGTGTTAATAAGTTTTATCCAATACATACTATTCCAACGGGATGAAAACCATTTATAAATTCCACTTAGATTAAGAAATCCTTTGAGAAACGTATGTAGTACATTCTAGTTACACTATTTCTAGAACACTAAAAATCTCTATAACCTATTTCCCTACTGTTTTTCTTTGGAACCAACTGAGGTGAATGTTAACTTCTTTCACAAAAAGTCAAGACAGTACCATATTTAATAACACAAAGCTAAATTTTTATAGAGGTTGAAGTTTTCACAAATTAAAACTTTCTATTTCTCCTAATCTATAAAAATAATCACAATGACTTAAAATAGATTCTACTGAGTATTATTTGCAGGCACCCCCCATGCCCAAAACACATTAAAATAGTGTATATAGTTTCACCTTAAAAACAGGAGAGAAGGAAAGGAAAGACTTGTAAAATACATTACTTAAACTGAGAAGGTATTTTTTCATTCTCTTAAGACATGTAAAATAATTTTAAAAATAAAACTCCCCGATTGCAAGGAGTTTATCATTAAGCAGTACCCTTTTTCTTTTACACAGTAGTGAGTTGCAAGTTATTACTAGTGCTCCCATTTACGCTGAAGTTGAAGGCATTACAAAACAATTTTCCTGCATTTTGCCATTTGATTATAACTCATCCTAATAAAATGAAAGATTTCTCTTCAACTTTATGAAAACAAATGTTATAATAAGTCAACTTTAAGTAATTCATGCTCAAAAACCTTCCTATAGAAATAATCTATTCATCTGAAGAATTCAACAACTGAACCTGGCAGAAAGTATCCCAACCATCAAAATTATGAAGCTGCAATTTTCATAATGTTACATCTAAAAATTTAAACCATACAAAAATATTTTGAAATCTCAGCTCCCTATTTCCTATCAAAATGTCAAACAACTTTAGAATTCTTTAGATGTGATAAAGATCCCAAAGTAAATTCATTTTGACTTTAGAGTGCTAAAACTAAGAATTTGATGATTGCAGAAAAAAAGTGTGCAGTGGAGAAAATTACTTGAAATTATATTTACTGAGGCAAAGTGTCTTTACAAAAGAAAAGATGTATTAAAATCATTAACCCTCTTCTGCCAGATAAACAGTCCTCTCCTAGAACACATTGCTTATAATTCAGCCAAATATGACTGCCAAGAGTTTCTAAGCCAGTGTGCTAGGTTTGTTCAAAGTGGGAAGCTTCTCCACCAGCATATTACAAAGAAAAATGAAATACATTTTTTACTTAAGAGTGAAGATCAATTGTATTAAATACATTCCGACTGATAAACTAAATGTAAGGAATATTTTTTTAAAAAAAAAAACCTACTAATAAAGGAAATGTAAGTAATATTTTTTAAAAACCTCAAATTATAACTTAGAACAAGGTTTGCTATATAAATTGCTTCCAACTCCCCAGTGTAGGGATCTATTTAGTTTCCCCAGAGTGGGGCTTAAGTAGCTAAAAAGAAAAAAAGTTTTATAAACAGCTTTTCTACCTCGGTTTACAGTTGATAAAACAGACCATTTATCACAATCAAGTGATCATAATGCCAAAAGATTACTCAAGTATTACAGATAAAATTTGTAAAAATCACAATACAGTAATGTGCAAGTGATTTAAAACTATGTATCTCTATTTACACTTGAAGTATTACTTTAGCAATTAAGAGATATATTGCTGCATGAGATCACTATTATGACTTTTAACATTTTTACATATATCTTAAGAACACAATGTCTTATTTCAATTTGAGATGTATGTATCTGATTTTTGTAATCCTGTTCGCTTTCCTGGTAATTCTTTTTTTTCACAGTGGTCTGATTAAAGCAAAGGCTCCTTCTTCCCATTTTGCTATTAGTCAATGTATTTCAATTTAGCTCTTGCCACCAAATGCATGTATGTGCACTTTGTCATTTCTTTCCCCCAGTCCTTCATCTCTTCTATGGAAAAATGAATTTAATTTGGGGGGAGGGGTAACAATCTACTTTTCTTTTGAATACAATATCTAGTGGGTTTTCAAAAGAAAACAATGTATTCAGATACTTACTATTCTAAGAATGTCAAAGAGAGAACTTCCAAAATCCAAAAACACTAAGTCTGATATTAGCTGGAGAGGAAATTTCCACTCAAACCATAAATAAAACATGCCATCAATTAAGCTGAACATCAATATCATTCCTTTAGTCAATAATCAATATGGAAGGGATCTGTAACCCACAAACCTGCATATAATCAAAATATCACTTATATTTGCTTGAGGAGTTCACAGATGAATTTGGTTGTGTGCCAGATTTCTCTTATTTTGAAATGTCAAGGCTAACATTTGTTAGTATAATCAGAGCCAGCATTAAGTGTCCTGGGGAGAGGCAATTCAGAAGAACGCTTAGTAGCATGGACAAACCGGTCCAAAATGAAAAGGGAAAAAAAACCAAAAACCCTCCCAACAGAGTGAATAATCCACAAATCACTGAACACAAAACGAAAACGTCCCTCTCCTGCGTAGCCTAAGTAGACGCTCTTCACTCAGAACGTGCACTAGTACCCTTCCTCACTTCCTTCACTTCCAACTTCCTTGACTTGCCAGGGGCCAACACGGGGCACCCCGTTTTTCTGGAAGTAAATGTGGAAAGAATCTGTACAGGAGAGAGGGAAGGAACAGGCAATTCCCAAGAAAGCTGTGAAACAGGTGGGTTAGAACGAGCAGCAGCATAGATAAGGGGCAGCTTTAAAATGACAGATGCGGTTAAAGCTAAGACACTACACATCGGAAGAAGCCCTCCTGGGGCTGACAGGCCGGGGGCTGATTGCAAGCGCAAGAAGGGGGCAAAGGCTAACTCCAGAGCGGTAGCGGAGCACAAACAAGCCGCAGGACGAGTGGGCAGGGAGCAGTGGGATTCGTGAGCAGCAGCGGCAACACGGGTCAGGGTGGAAGTGATGGCTTTGGTCTTGGGAGACAGGGGCCACTGCGAAAGGACGTCAGAGAGGGAAAAGGGGGCTGGGGAACCAGGAGTCCTGAGCTCTAAGGTTCCTGCCCCAACAAAAATGTAGAGGGGAGAGCAGAAGACGAAAAGCCGCCCCGACGCCCCAATTGAAGAAATTTTCCAAGGAGTCGCTGCTCGCCGCCACGGCGCCTTCTGCCCGCTCCCTTTTCCTGGTGGTAACTGCTGTGGCGTAGAGCGGAGAGGGAGGAAGAGGAGGAGGAGGAGGAAGACCAAGAAAGAGGAGGGTGAAGATGAGGCGAGGGTGGGGAGCGAGGGGGTGCGGCCTGCACAGTTCCAGAGAAGCCTCCGCTCTCTCGTAGCCGGTCAGTGCCGGGTTTCCCCTAAGCCCAGCCACGCATAGACTCACCCGCCTGCCTTGCCTCGCTTTTCCCTTAGCCGACTCCACGAGCTGCCGCGTCCTCACAAGAGACCACTGGACGAGTGTCGAGGAAAAAACTCTTCAGAACCGGGCCTGATTGCTTCAGCGAGTCCGACCTTTACGGCTGAGAGAGACACCCTCAGCTTTCGGTGGGTTCCACAGCCAGACGGGCAACCATCTTACATTAGGGTAAGACTCCTCTGGCTTCCCATGCGCAGGCGCACGCCGATCCGGCAGGGAGGGGCGGGGGAGGGGCGGGAGGAGAGGTGGGCGGCCTCTCCCACAGCACTCTGGGAGTTGTAGTTTTCGGACGGTAACCGCCCAGTTGCAAGCTGGGAGTTGAAGTTCTCCCTCTCAGGGCTGCTAGACTCCCTCACGTGGCTTCTAGACTACCGCCTTTCTTCGTGTTTTGCTTCCTTCACTGCCCGCGTGTGCTGCTCCGCTGTCATTTGGTCGACGATCTTGTTTGTGGTTCCGTTTTCTCGGTGTTTGCTCAAATATGGGATACCAAAACTCGGGGTGAGCTTAACCAATTTAGGGGAAGCCAAGAACGTCTCTCCCCGGCCCCGCCTACCATAGATATTGAAGGGGCGGGATAGAGGCAGACTGGCAAGGTAAGGAGCGCGGGATTTGATCTAGGGAGAGAACTGGATACTGAATTGTCTGTTTGCGAAAAGAGATCCTTAGGAGCCACTAGTCTTGATCCCATCCTCACCATTAATCTCCAGTGTAGAGATAATACAGGTGTACAAGAGAATGGAAGATCCTTGCACTTAAAAAATGTGTTTCTGATTACAATAAATTTCAGAACATTTTGCTGGTTTTGGTGCAAATTATTGTTACTTCGGTTTTCAGCCTGCACAGCCCTCACAGCCCTGCGCACAGTTTAGAAATTCCTCACACATCAATACATCCCAAAGAATATAAAAATACACCCGCAATTCCTTTGATCGCCAAGTCACAGGAATCCTCCCGATTGCCTCCTAGAATTCTGGTGAAAGTAGCGCTCCAAGCAGTCGTTTCTGTTTATTGCGTGTATTCTTTCATTCATAAAACAAATACTGAGCTCCTCCTATGTCCCTGCACTGTTTTATACACGGGAAAATGTTGGTGAGCAAAACACAAAATTCCCTCTTCCCATTCTAGAAATTCCTGTATCCTAGTGTGTGTTGGGGTGAGGGGAAAGTGAGAGGAAACAATTTTTTTATATTATTAAAATGAATAGTATATCACAGCTAATGAACATTTTAAAACAAGGAAGGGGAATAGGTAAAGAGCTTGCAATTTTATTTTTTTAAATTTTTATTTATTAATTTTAGAGAGAGAAACATCGATTTGTTGTTCCACTTACTTATGCATTCATTGGTGATTCTTGTATGTGCCGTGACCGGAGATCAAACCTGTAACTTGGCATATCAGGACACACTCTAACCAACTGAGCTACCCCACCAGGGCAAGAGGTTGCAGTTTTAAACCTGTTCACCTAATGTCATAGCAAGAAGCCTTCATTCTTTTTTAAATACTGGTACATTTGTTCTTTGTATTTCGGTTTCTTCACTATGGAGCCTAAAGACAACAGTTACGTGGTGAAAACTTAAAATATGTAATAAATTCACAATTTACCATAAACATCTAATTGTAGAATCATAAAATTATCTAGCAAGGAAACTTGGGGAATCATTTGGATTCACCTTTAGATAACTGTCTAAACAGCATAGATGTACAGGAGTGGGGAAAAGTAGGTTTACATTCGTGAGTATGGGAAACAGATTATTCTTGCATTATTTTGTATTTATTGGTAATAATCATAACTTGCATGTCTTTTTCCATATGAATAACTGTAAACCTACTTTTGCCCAGCCCTGTATTTTTTTAAATGTGTGGTTTTTACATTATCAGTCTTATGGTGGAATATAAACAAAGTAATAAAAAGAATAAAATATGACCCCTTCCCATTATTAAAGATTAGAAACATTTCACCAAAAACTAGGATAGTTCTTGCCCTTTCTTGCCCTGGCCACCGTGGCTCAGTTGGCTGAGTGTCCTCCTATGCACTAAAGAGTTACTGGTTCGATTCCCTATCCAGGCACATACCTAGGTTTGGGGTTCAATCCCCAGTCGGGGTGCATATGGGAGGCAACCAATCAATGTTTTCTCTCACATCAATGTTTCTCTCTCCCTCCCTTCCCTTTCCTCTCTCTAAAATCAATAAAAACATTTTTTTAAAAAAGAACAAGTATAGTTTTTAATCATCATCTAAGTCATTAATAGTTCTCAATCTTATTTTACCCAACACACATTTTTTTAATTTTATTTTAGAGAGAGAGAAAAAAACCCATTGATTTGTTGTTCCACTTATTTATGCATTCATTGGTTGATTCTTGTATGTACCCCAACTGGGATCAAATCTGCAACCTTGGCATACTGGACGACTCTCTAACCAACTGAGCTACCCAGCTGGGCGCGACATACTTTTTTTAATAATACATATTTCTGTAACATCTCCTTCATTAGCCTAAAATGAAAGTCATAGATAGTATTACCTACCTAAATATATGATTTTTAATATAAGAAGAACAAATAAAGTAATTTATAATACAATAATTCATATTTCAATGTACAAATGCTCAGGCATGACTGTTCTATAAAATGTAATCAAGTCATCATTTACTGGCAGTTATAAAATCCCCATGAATGTGAAAGCTACAAATGTCAGCTGACACAAGTATGGTATTTCGGCCAGCTCTGATGGACGACACTAATCTGTCCTCAGTGTTCACTGTAAATGCATTCCTAAAACATTCACTGTTAGAATTATGTAAAAAAAAAATTTAAAAACAGTGTTGGGTTCATATATAAAATAGTTTAGGTTTTAGGTACAAGTCATTATAAATAGAAACATTATAAATTTTTCACATATGCTGGGGCATTTAAAGTTTGTTAGGGACACAAAATAATCTTTCATGTGGGGAACACTCACACAAGCAGGAAGTCTTGCTTACTGGTCCTGGCTCTCTAAAGGTACCTCCCAGATTACCCAACACTAGGGGGCAACACCACGCTTACTGAGAGTCATTCATTGGTGGAGAGCAGCGATTAGCAACCTTTTCCGTCTCATGGCACACATAAACTAAGTACTAAAATTCTCCGGCACACCAAAAAATGTATTATATTTTTGCCAATCTGACAAAAAATATAAGTATAATTTTGGTTCATTCACACCAGACAGCTGTTGTTGGCTGTTGTCATTTTTTTAATTTGACAACCTAAGGGAAAAGAGGTCAGTGCCCCTGACTAAATAGTTAGGCATTGCATATTTTAAAAATTCTTGTGGTACACCAGTTGAAAAATCAATGGTGAAGACTAACATTTCCTAGGTCAGTGGTCGGCAAACTCATTAGTCAACAGAGCCAAATATCAACAGTACAACGATTGAAATTTCTTTTGAGAGCCAAATTTTTTAAACTTCTTCTAACTCCACTTCTTCAAAATAGACTCGCCCAGATTGTGGTATTTTGTGGAAAAGCCACACTCAAGGGGCCAAAGAGCTGCATGTGGCTTGCGAGCCGCAGTTTGCCGACCACTGTCCTAGATCACCAACCAATTAGGGACAGAGTCACTACCTTCTTAGGCCAATGTTCCTTTTACTATCCTATATTACCAATTTTTCATATATTATATGTATGTATATGTGTATATGTTTAATTTTATGTAACAGTTCTCATATAATTTTAAAACTTAATTAACATTAAATTCTATTGCCTAGCTGCCTAGTGATTCCTCAGTGTAGGACATCTGTTCACTTAGTAAATACTCTTTACATGTAAACATGTGCTTGGTGCTGGTGGTACAGCAAACATTGTCCTCATAAAGCATTGTGCCTAGTGAAGAAGGTGGAAAAGAAATAATCAGACATATAAATAAATACATCCTATATAATAAAAGCCTAATATGCTAAGTGGCCAGACGGCCATTCAACCAATCAAAGAGTAATATGCTAATGATATACTAAGGCCGCTCAACCACTCCCTATGATGTGCACTGACCACCAGGGGGCAGATGGTCGACCAGTCGCTATGACACGCACTGACCACCAGGGGGCAGACGCTCAACAGAGGAGCTTCACCCTGGTGGTCAGTGCTCTCCCACGGGGGGAGCGCTGCTCAGGCAGAAGCTGGGCTCATGGCTGGCAAGTGCAACTGCATGGCAGGAACCTATCCCGCCTCCACGGCAGCGCTAAAAATATCCAACTGCTGGCTTAGGCCACGGGGAGCAGGCCTAAGCCATCAGTCAGACATCCCCCGAGAGCTCCCAGACTACAAGAGGGCGCAGGCTGGACTGAGGGACCTCTAATATGTAATTAGAGGCCGAGTACACGGATTCATGCACCGGTGGGAGCCCTCAGCCTGGCCTGTGGAGATCGGGCTGAAACTGGCTCTCTGACATCCACCTAGGGGTCCTGGATTGCAAGAGGGCACAGACCAGGCCGAGGGCCCCCACCAGTGCACAATCGGGTCCAGGGAGGGATCACAGGAGGGGCCCAGGGCATGTCCGGCCCATCTTGCCCAGTCCCAATCGGCCGGACCCCAGCAGCAAGCTAACCTATTGGTCAGAGTATCTGCCCCCAGGTGGTCAGTGTGCATCATAACAACTCGTCGAATGGTCAAATGAATGGTCAGACACTTAGCATATTAGGCTTTTATTATATAGGATATGTTTATATACTGTATATGAGGCCTCTAGAACCATAAGAAATGCAAAAAATTCACTGTTAATAACTCATTCTCAAATCGTCCCCCTTAAAAATCAAATTGCCCCCATGTGGGGTGTGTGCCCCACGTTGGGAACCACTGCTATAGACATTATTTCAATATTCACCATTCTCCTTTTACCAAAGGAGCCACCGTTTACAAAGCCATTTTTTAAGTCAGGAAATCTTAGAGCCATTCATGAGAACATCCCCATTATCCAGTTCATCACCAAGTCCTATTGTTTCAATCTCAAAAAATATATCTGAATTCATTACCTCTTTTCTATCTTCACTGCTACCATAATCAGAACCAACATCTGGATAACTGAAATATTCTCTTAATTAATTGCTCCATTTTCATTCTTTTTTAAAAAATATATTTTTTAATTGATTTCAGAGAGGAAGGGAGAGGGAGAGGGAGATAGAAACATCAATGATGAGAGAGAATAATTGATCGGCTGCCCCCTGCACACCCCCTACTGGCCAATCGACACTCAACCACTGAGCCAGCCAGGCCATTTTTATTCATTTATTTCTCCTATCCATTCTCCAAAGAGCAGAGTGATCTATTTTTTAAAATATATAAAACTAATTCATACACACAATAAATCAATACAGCAACTTATAAAGAAAAAGTTATTTTCTCCCTCCATTGCTTTCTAAGTGCAATCCCCCAAGGTAACCAACCACACACTAAAATTTGATGTGTACATATTCTCCCATTCTTTTTTTTGTGCTGTGCAGAAATATACAAACATATTTTTATTGATTCTTTCTATTTCTAAAAATGGATTACATTATACATAATATATCATGTTCTCATTTACATATCCTATCTAATAAAAGAATAATATGAAAATTAGCCATCACTCCGCTACACCCACAAGCCACGCCCACAAGCCAGCCAGGAGCGAATATGCAAATAAACCCAACCAAGATGGCTACGGCCACAGAGAGCAGGAGGGAGCCTTGGGTTTCCCCGGCAATGGAGGAAGCCAAGCTTTCCGCCTGCCCTTGCTGGCCTAGGCCTGCACTCAAGGCTACAAAGTTTCAATGATAGAAGATACATAAACCCAAACAGAAATGGCAGCAGCCACGGAGCTGGAAAGAGCAGGAGGCTAGGGTTGCCCCGGGCGATGGAGGAAGCCAAGATGTCCACACGTCCTGGCCGGCCCAGGCCTCGCTTAAGACTACAAAGTTTCAATTATAGAAGATACATAAATCCCAATAGAAATGGCTGCTGCTACAGAGCAAGCAGAAGGCCTGGCTCTGCTCCAGGCTACAAAGTTTCAATTGTAGAAGATAAATAAACCCCAGATACCAGGGCCTCCACTTGGATCACCAGCGGGTGTGGCCGGCCTGCAAACCACCACAGACTCCTCGCCCAGGCCGCCCCACCCCCCAAGGGAACCCCCACCCTTATCTGGGACACCCTTCAGGGCAAACCAGCTGGCCCCCACCCGTGCACCAGGCCTCTATCCTATCTAATAAAAGAGTGATATGCAGATTGACCATCACTCCAATGCACAAGATGGCTGCCCCCATGTGGTCAAAGATGACTACCCCATGTGGACACAAGATGGCCACCACAAGATGGCCAGCAAGAAAGGGCAGTTGGGTGCGATCAAGCCAGCAGGGGAGGGCAGTTGGGAGGGACCCAGGCTGCAGGGGAGAGCAGTTGCAGGGGGGGCCAGGCCTGCAGGGGAGGGCAGTTAGGGGTGACCAGGCCTGTAGGGGAGGGCAGTTAGGGGTGACCAGGCCTGCAGGGGAGGGAAGTTAGGGGCAAACAGGCTGGCAGGGGAGCAGTTAGGCATCAATCAGGCTGGCAGGGGAGTGGTTAGGGGGTGATCAGGCTGGCAGGCAGAAGCAGTTAGGGGCAATCAGGAAGGCAGGCAGGTGAGCAGTTGGGAGCCAGCAGTCCCGGATTGTGAGAGGGATGTCCGACTGCCCGTTTAGGCCTGATCATACTGGGATCGGGCTTAAACGGGCAGTTGGACATCCCTTGAGGGGTCCCAGATTGGAGAGGGTGCAGGCTGGGCTGAGGGACACCCCCCTCCCCTGTGCACAAATTTCGTGCACCGGGCCTCTAGTATATATATAATGAACATTCTTTCAGGTCAATATGTAGTTCTTTGCCTTTCTTTTATTAATTAGTTGATTTTTCTTTTATCCCTGTCCTTTTTTTAAAAATATATATTACTTCATTGATTTCAGAGAGGAAGGTGGGAGAGACAGTTAGAAACATCAATGATGACAGAGAATCATTGATTGGCTGCCTCCTGCATGCCCTCTACTGTGGATCGAGCACGCAACCCAGGCATGTGCCCTTGGCCGGAATCAAACCTGGGCTTTATCCACTGAGCCAAGCCAGTTAGGGCTATCCCTGTCCTTTTTATATATATAGCCATGTAATATTCTGAGAGTGGAAGTAAAATAAATTAATAACTTACCCAGTGATGGACATCCAGTAGCATGGTCTTTTATTATTTTCTAGAGGCCCGGTGCACAAAATTCGTGCACGGGGGGAGGTGTCCCTCAGCCCAGCCTGCACCCTTTCCAATCTGGGACCCCTCGAGGGATGTCCGACTGCCCTTAAATGGGCAGTTGGACATCCTTCTCACAATCCAGGACTGCTGGCTCCCAACTGCTCGCCTGCCTACCTTCCTGATTGCCCCTAACTGCTTCTGCCTGCCAGCCTGATCACCCCCTAACCACTCCCATGCCAGCCTGATTGATGCCTAACTGCTCCCTTGCCAGACTGTTTTCCCCTAAATGCCCTCCCCTGCAGGCCTGGTCACCCCTAACTGCCCTCCCCTGCTGGCCTGATCGCCCACAACTGCCCTCCCTTGCAGGCCTGGTCCCTCCCAACTGCCCACCCTTGATGGCCATCTTGTGGGTGCCATCTTGTGTCCACATGGGGGCAGGATCTTTGACCCATGGGGGCAGCCATCTTCTGTGTTGGAGTGATGGTCAATCTGTATATCACTCTTTTATTAGATAGGATAGAGGCCTGGTGCACGGGTGGGGGCCAGCTGGTTTGCCCTGAAGGGTGTCCCAGATAAGGGTGGGGGTTCCCTTGGGGGGTGGGGCGGCCTGGGCGAGGAGCCTGTGGTGGTTTGCAGGCCGGCCACACCCGCTGGCGACCCAAGCGGAGGCCCTGGTATCTGGGGTTTATTTATCTTCTACAATTGAAACTTTGTAGCCTGGAGCAGAGCCAAGCCTTCTGCTTGCTCTGTGGCGGCAGCCATTTCTTTTGGGATTTATGTATCTTCTATAATTGAAACTTTGTAGCCTTAAGCAGAGGCCTGGGCAGGCCAGGGTGTGTGGAAAGCTTGGCTTCCTCCATCGCCCGGGGCAACCCTAGCCTCCTGCTCTTTCCAGCTCCGTGGCTGCCGCCATTTCTGTTTGGACTTATGTATCTTCTATCATTGAAACTTTGTAGCCTTTAGTGGAGGCCTAGGCCAGCAAGGGCAGGCGGAAAGCTTGGCTTCCTCCATTGCTGGGGAAACCCAAGGCTCTCTCCTGCTCTCTGTGGCCGTAGCCATCTTGGTTGGGTTTATTTGCATATTCACTCCTGATTGGCTGGTGGGCGTGGCTTGTAGGCGTGGCTTGTGGTGTAGCAGAGTGATGGTTAATTTGCATATTACTCTTTTATTAGATAGGATTTTATTAATTCTCATCCAAGGATATTTTACATTGGTCTTTTAGGGAGAGTGGGAGAGAGAGGGAAAGACAGAGAGAAACATCAATGCAAGAGAAACACATCAATTGTTTGCTTCCTGCATGTGCCTTGACTAGGGCCTGGGTCTGGGAGGAGCCTGAAACCAAGGTATGTGTCCTTGACTGGAATCGAACCCAGGAGCCTTTGGTAAGAAGGCTGATGATCTATCCACTGAGCCACACTGGCTAGGGTAAGCATCATCTTTTAAAATGTAAATTAGATCATGCTTCTCTTAAAATTCATCATATTCCCCTCTTAAAATTCAAGACTAGTTGCTCACCATAGCCCACACTAATCTTAAGTTTTTTTCTACTGCATGGTCCCTGCATATTTTTCACGATTAACTTGTAAAGATCTTCACTGACTGTCCTCCTCTCTGCCACCAATCTAAATTAGGTTTCCCTTGAGGAGAAACCAAGATGGTGGCATAGGTAAACACCTAAACTGCTGCCTTGCACAACAATTTCAAAACTACTACTAAAAGACAAAACGGACATCATCCAGAACCACAGGAAAGCTGGCTGAGAGGAAATTCTACAACTAGAAGGAAAGAGAAAAGCACACGGAGACTGAGAGAAGCTGAAAAAGGCTGAGGTACAGAGACGCGTGCATGGAGAGGACTGACTGCTGAGTGCGTGGCTGGCTTTCTCAAGTGAGAGGGAGATAGAAGCTCCCGACTGTGCTAAACTCCAGTTCAGGGCGAAACCCTGGGGACCCAGACTCATACGGGGGAAATCTGGACTGTCAGGAAAAGAGAAAAGCACACTGAGACTCAGGGGAGCTGCGAAAGGCAGAGGTCTGGAGGCACGCGCGGGGAGGACTGACTGCTGAGTGCGCAGCTGGCTTTCTCAAGTGGGAGGGAGACGGAAGCTCCCAACTGCACTGAACTCCAGTTCCGGGGGAGACTCTGGGAACCCAGACTCATTCTGGGAGAAACTGGACTGTCTGGCAATGGGCAAAACTCGAGGGCAGCTTTCTCTCAGAGGTGCTTGCAGTGATTACCAAAGGACACTGAGACCCAGAGGCCTCATAAGGCAGGGCTGACAGGAAGCCAAGGCTGTCTCCTCTTCCCTGAGACTCCGCCCCATCCAAGCTGAGCACAGAGACTTTTGTAATTTTTTAAAATATATTTTATTGATTTTCTACAGAAAGGAAGGGAGAGGGATAGAGAGTCAGAAACATCGATGAGAGAGAAACATCGATCAGCTGCCTCCTGCACACCTCCCACTGGAGATGTGCCCGCAACCAAAGTACATGCCCTTGACCAGAATCAAACCCGGGACCCTTCAGTCCGCAGGCTGACGCTCTATCCACTGAGCCAAACCGGTCAGGGCAGCTTTTGTAATTTTGCAAGTCTTGTCTCATAAGGCTGTCTCCAGCACAGAAGGTCTCCCAGCATAGACACAGCTGATCCTCACAGTCAATTGGCCTGGAGGTCAATTCCTCCCAGTGATACCAACAACAATCAAGACTTAACTACAACAAGGCTGTGCACACAGTCCACAAAGGGGTGCACCAAGAGTGTCCACCTCAGGTTAACTGGGGAGGCCGACCCACTGGGCCATATAGGAAACCTAGCACACAAAGCTACTCTACCAACTCAGGGAAGCAGCGAAAATGCGGAGACAAAGAAACAGATCACAAATTAAAGAAATGGAGGAAAGCAAATGACTGGATATAGAGTTCAAAACCACGGTTATAAGGTTTTTCAAGAATATCCTAGAAAAGGCTGATAAATTTAGCGAGACCCTCGAGGATATGAAAAAAGACCAACTGGAAATTAAACATACACTGACTGAAATAAAAAATATTATACAGAGACCTAACAGCAGACTAGAGGACCGCAAGAATCAAGTCAAAGAGTTGAAATACAAAGAAGCAAAAAACACTCAACCGGAAAAGCTAAAGGAAAAAGAATCCAAAAATTTGAAGATAGTGTAAGGAGCCTCTGGGACAACTTCAAGCGTACCAACATCCGAATTATGGGGGTGCCAGAAGAATAGAGAGAGCAAGATACTGAAACCTATTTGAAGAAATAATGACTGAAAACTTCCCCCACCTGGTGAAAGAAATAGACTTACAAGTCCAGGAAGCGCACAGAACCCCAAACAAAAGGAATCCAAAGAGGACCACACCAAGACACGTCATAATTAAAATGCCAAGAGCAAAAGACAAAGAGAGAATATTAAAAGCAGCAGAGAAATACAGTTAATTACCTACAAGGGAGCACCCATATGATTGTCAGCTGATTTCTCAACAGAAACTATGCAGGCCAGACGGGAGTGGCAAGAAATATTCAAAGTGATGAATAGCAAGAACCTACAACCAAGATTACTCTACCCAGCAAAGCTATCATTCAGAATTGAAGGGCAGATAAAGAGCTTCATAGATAAGAAAAAGCTAAAGGAGTTCATCACTGCCAAACCAGTATTATATGAAATGCTGAAAGGTATTCTTTAAGAAGAGGAAGAAGAAGAAAAAGATAAAGATAAAAATTATGAACAACAAATACATATCTATCAACAAGTGAATCTAAATATCAAGTGAATAAAAAATCTGATGAACAGAATAAACTGGTGAATATCATAGAACCAGGGGCATAGAAAGGGAGTGGACTGACAATTCTCAGGGGGAAAGGGGTGTGGGGGGTGCGGGAAGAGACTGGACAAAAATCGCATACCTATGGATGAGGACAGTGTGGGGGAGGTAAGGGCAGAGGGTGGGGTGGGAACCAGGTGGAGGGGAGCTATGGGGGGAATAAAGAGGAACAATTTTAATAATCTGAACAATAAAAATGTATCAAATTAAAAAAAATAAGAATAAATAAATAAAATAAATTGGGTTTTCCTCTTAAATATTCTTATAACATCTTTTTTTTTTAATATATTTTATTGGTTTTTTTATAGAGAGGAAGGGAGAGGGACAGAGAGTTAGAAACATCGATGAGAGAGAAACATCGATCAGCTGCCTCCTGCACACTCCCCACAGGGGATGTGCCCACAACCAAGGTACATGCCCTTGACCGGAATCGAACCTGGGACCCTTCAGTCCGCAGGCCGACGCTCTATCCACTGAGCCAAACAGGTTAGGGCTCTTATAACATCTTGTAAACGCCTTCATAGCACTCATCATAGTTATAATAGTGACATATTTATGCATTTCAGTCCTCTATTATATATTTTGAAACTTTATTTGCAAATTTTTCTTATCACTGCATATTATTATTACTAGAGGCCTGTTGCACGAAATTTTTGCATGGGGGTGTGTCCCTCAGCCCAGCCTGCACCCTCTCCAATCTGGGACCCCTCAGGGGATGTCCGACTGCCCGTTTAGGCCCGATCCTAAACGGGCAGTCGGACATCCCTCTCACAATCCAGGACTGCTGGCTCCCAACTGCTCACCTGCCTGTCTTCCTGATTGCCCCTTACTGCTTCTGCCTGCCAGTCTGATCACACTCTAACCACTCCCCTGCCAGCCTGTTTTCCCCTAACTGCCCTCCCCTGCAGGCCTGGTCCCCCCATCTGCTCTCCCCTGCAGGCCCAGTCGCCCCCAACTTCCGTCCCCTGCAGGCTTGATTGCCTCCAACTGCCCTCCCTTGCAGGCCTGGTCCCTCCCAACTGCCCTCCCCTGCTGGTCTGATCACCCACAACTGCCCTCCCTTGCAGGCCTGGTCCCTCCCAACTGCCCTCCCCTGCTGGTCATCTTGTGGCGGCCATCTTGTGTCCACTTGGGGGCAGCAATCTTGTATGTTGGAGTAACAGTTAATTTGCATATTACTCTTTTATTAGATAGGCTAGAGGCCTGGTGCACGGGTGGGGGCCAGCTGGTTTGCCCAGAAGGGTGTCCTGGATCAGCATGGGGGTTCCCTTGGGTTGTGGGGCAGACTGGGCGAGGGGCCTGTGGTTTTTTGCAGACCGGCCACGCTCTCTGGTGACCCAATCGGAGGCCCTGGTATCTGGGATTTATTTATCTTCTATAATTGAAACTTTGTAGCCTTGAGTGGAGGCCTAGGCCTGCCAGGGTGTGCAGAAAGCTTGGCTTCCTCCAGTGCCAGGGAAACCCAAGCTTCCTGCTCTCTCCATGGCCGCAGCCATCTTGGTTGGATTAATTTGCATACTCGCTCCTGATTGGCTGGTGGGTGTGGCTGGTGGGTGTAGCAGAGGTATGGTCAATTTGCATATCACTCTTTTATTAGATAGGATTTTGTAACAATTTCTGGGTTATTTCTTCCTCAGTACTTCAACTATTCTTTTGTTCTTTTAGTTTTCTCTTTCATGGATGCCATGTTCTTTGGAAGCTTGTTTAGAGAAAGTTAATGGCCTTTTAGGCTTCCTCCACATGCATAGGAGTTTACTTTTTGAATAAGAATTATATGTCACAGGCGGAGCATCAGGATTTAAGAGATGCTTAGGTGGGGCATGGCCAAAAAATGGTTGAGAACCACTGATCTATAGGGAGTAGGAAAACAGCTTCATCATAAAAACAACAAGATATCAGAGAAATAATGATTGCCCATTTGAGATAGGTGAACTAAAAAAATCATGGAGGTAGTATTTTGCCTACTTACTGATTTTTCTCTAATTCTTATCTTCTTCGGTTCTGCTATTGGAGCAACATATTCTTGGGCTTATCTAGGCTACAGAAGGAGAATACCTTCTTCTCTAGCCTAGATAAGGGAAGGTTAATGGGCAACCAACATTATGGGTTGTTTCTCATTTTTTCAATCTTCATAAATTATATATATAAAAACACTTTTAATAAATAACATTTTCAAGTTATTCTTGAGATATAGTCTCAAATGTAGACCTGCTGGGCTGAAGGAAATGATCAGTTTTATGATCTTTGTTATGGCCAGATTAATATTCATTTAATGTTAATGAATATGAATGTCACTTTATTTGTGGAGCTTTTCCCACCCCCAAAAAATAACAATTACTTTGAGTTTTACCATTATTATAAATTTTTAAAGTTTTAGTTATTTTATGAGTATTTCAGTGCTAAATATTGGGTATATGGTAGTGAGCTCCCTCAAAGATCTTAGGGTTTAAAAGGGAAAACAGAAAAAAGGTAAACAAAATAATAATCAAGTAAAACTCTATATGTTGTCAGAGTAATAGGAAGGAAAAGGAACAGAGTAATAGAAATATGGGGGGTGGGGATTTACTTTACATTGGAAAGTATCTCTAAAGAGATAACTTAATCTGAAATTTAAAGGATTAGAAGGGATCACCCATTTAAAGAATGGCCTGTGCCAAGACCCTGACACAGGAATGAGTTTAGCATATTCCAGGAATGGAAAGTTAGCCAGTAAAGTTGGAGCGTATAAAGGCAGTGTGGTAGGAGAGGAGGCTAGGGAAGAAGGCAAAATTCAGATTATGAAGGGTTTTATGTGGAATTTGGATTTTATTCTAAATAGATTAAGAGAGGATTAAATAGATTTGAAGCAAAAGAGTGACATAAATCAATTTATCTTTTCAAAAGATCAGGGTAGCTGCCATGTGGAGATGAATCAAAGAAAGGTGGAGAGACATGTTAGTAAGCCTTTGTGCAGCCTAGAATAAATAAATGGCTTAGACTAGGGCAGTGGTTGGCAAACCGCGGCTCGCGAGCTACATGCGGCTCTTTGGCCCCTTGAATGTGGCTCTTCCACAAAATACCACAATCTGGGCGAGTCTATTTTGAAGAAGTGGCGTTAGAAAAAGTTTAAGTTTAAAAAATTTGGCTCTCAAAAGAAATTTCAATTGTTGTACTGTTGATATTTGGCTCTATTGACTAATGAGTTTGCCGACCACTGGACTAGGGCAAGGCTGGGACTGGGACAAGGCTGGGACTAGGGTGATGTGAGGGAGGCATTCGCTTTGGGCACAAAATGTAAGCAAGCACAAAAAGATGCAGTACAAAGGTAAATGATATTTTGAGATAACATTTTTAGAAATCAAAATTAATGCTAAAAAATATGTGATGAACAAAATGTCACCTGGCTAGTGTGGTTAAGTGGTTAGGCATCAACCCATGAACCAGGAGGTCACTGATTCCAGGTTAGGGAACATGCCTGGGTTGCTGGCACAATCCCCAGTGTGGGGCGTGCTGGAGGCAACTGATTGATGACTCTCTCTCATCATTGATGTTTCAGTCTCTCTCTCCCTTTCCCTTCCTCTCTGAAGTCAATAAACATATATATTTTAAGTGTCAAAATATAAAATAAAGACAAAATGAGACCCTGAGTTTATAAATCCCAGCCTTACTTCCCTCCCCCTAATCCTGGCTTTGGTTCCAATAAAACTTTATTTACCAAATAGGTAGCTGGCTCTAAGACTGTAGTTTGCTGGTTTGTTGTTGTTTTTTTTTTAAATGTTTATATAAGAGGAAATAAATAATGGCCCATTAATATGTACCCTACAACCTAACAGTTCCTCTCCTGGCATACACAGGTATGCCAGGAAAAATTAATGGTAGCATTAGTAGGAATAGCAAAAGCACTGGAAACAACCCAAATGTCAATCAATAGTAGAATGGATAAATTGAGTAATTTAATACAGTGTAATATTACGCAGCAAAAAAAATGAATTCACTACAGCTACACATTTCAATTTCAAGAATGAATTTCAAAAACAAAATATTGGAATAAAAAAAGAAGGAAAAAAGTCACAGATGAATATATAACAGTATAATAAATTTTATATGAAGTTCAAAAATAGGCAAAACTAAATAATATTGCCAGAGAGACATAGATTAATATTACAAAGAAAAACAATGAAATGTTTTATACAAAATGCAGGACATGATTATCTCTATGGGGAGAAAAAGGGACATGAACTCGGAAGGTTACACAGGGAACTTCTAAAGAACTGGTGCTGGTCTATTTCTTTATCTTGTAGACTCACGAGTGTTCCTGTTACTACTATTTTTAAGAAATGCAGATACATTTTGTACTCTCCTTTGTGTGATATGCTTCACAATTAAAACAATTATATTATTCAGGGACATACTCATGAAAAATTGGATAAGTAGTCAGGTTTCCCTTGCTGAAAGACACTAAGTCAATATTTTTGCAGGCCAGTTTTGGCAATCATTCAAGAAACAGATAATGCTTCTCTTATTCAACCCTTCTTTTTTTAAAATATATTTTTATTCATTTCAGAGAGGACGGGAGAGGGAGAAAGAGATAGAAACATCAATGATGAGAGAGAATCATTGATCGGCTCCCTCCTGTACACCCCTTATGGGGATCAAGTCTGCAACCCAGGCATGTGCTCTTGACCGGAATCGAACCCAGGACCCTTCAGTACGCAGGCCAACGCTCTATCCACTGAGCCAAACCAGCTAGGGCTTATTCAACTTTTCTCAATCCATTTCTTTACTTATGGAAATAAATGCACTATAACTTACTACATCAACAAATTAAAGTAGGAAATACATAGGATCTTTAAGATTTCTTTTTAATCCAAGATATATATATATATATATATATATATATATATATATATATATATATATGGAGAGAGAGAGAGAGAGAGAGAGAGGAGAGAGAGAGAGAGAGAGAGAGAGAGAGAGAAGCATCTACGTAAGAGAGAACATCGATTGGTTGCCTTCCTTATATGCCCTTATGCCCTGACCAGGGGTCAAACCCACAACCTTTCGGTGATGCTCCAACCAACTGAACCACACCAGCCAGGGCTGATCATAAAGATATTTTATGAATCACTTTTATTAAATAAGTAGTTGGCCATATCTTCTTTTGTTCCCTCAAACTCTTTTATTAATCCAGTCAACAAATGTTTATTAAACACTTATTTTGTTTGCCACTCACTGTGCTAGACACCGGGAACACTACAGTTATGCTCCTCTCTGCCTGGGAAAGACACACAGTAAACAAGACTTAGATACACTGTGGTTAGTGCTCTGAAGATGACAAACATGATGAGCTGGGTGAGGCAGGTTTGGAATGGAGGGATCAGGGAAACCCTCTCTAAGCAGATGACATTTGATATTCTATTTTGAACTTTACAGAGTATTATTTTTAATAAAGTAAATATCAATCTTTAATATCCCACATTAACAAAAAGTTCTTTATGGGTTCTTCCCCCAGCCCTCAGAGTAAAGGGATCTTGAGATACAAAACTGACTAAACCACTGTGGTTTATCCCCAGCTATGATTGGTTATCTCTTGCTCTGACCTCATAAGGAATTACAAGCAACTCCTATATAAGGCCCTGGCTGGGTTGATGATTTTGTCTTTTATGGCACAGGAAGCTGATTTGTGGTGACCTGCTGGACTTGAACTAGTTAGCTTTTCTCCTCCCCACCCCAATCCCCTTTTTGTTTCTTTTTTTATTTATTCTTTTTTCTCTTTTCTCACATTTTTTCTCTTTCTCATTTTTTCTTTAGAATTTTTTAAGTTCATATAGTTAATATTTGTATAGTTAGTATAGTTAGCAATTTTTATTAGTATTATGTATTAGCATAGTTAGTATAGTTAATATTGGTATAGTTAGTATACTTAGAATTGTTTATTAGTATTGTTAGTTAGCATTGTTAGTATTAGTTATCATAGTTAGTTTTGTTAGTATTGTTTGTTAGCATAGTTAGTAAGCTTAGTTAGTATTGATAGTCCTGTCAGTTAGTGTAGTTAGCAAATCACCATGTCTAATGGCCTTGCAGCCATCTTTGTCCCAATTGGCCATTACAAGCTCCTGATCACCATTGGCCAGGGTGAAGTTGGCCTGGCACATCATGACCAGGACAGGGGTGGCTGTCAACCATTAATCAATGGGGCTTCTCTAGACTTTTTGAAGAAGTCCACTGTATGAATGGTTTGAATCTCCCAAATATGATAAAGTTATTTGAGGAGATTGTCACCAGGGAAACATTATTCCTCTTTATGGAGCATGTGAAAGAGGGGATTTGTTTGACTATCTGGAGGAACACAGCTGCATGACTCAAGTCATATTTTGGCAGCTGGTGTCAGCCATTCAGTACTCCCACTAGAGGGGCATGTCCACAGGGACCTGAAGCCAGAGAACATACTTTTAGATGCTGACCTGAATGTAAAACTTGCAGACTTTGGCCCAGTAGTGAATTTACAGGCCATAAGCTGAGCACATTCTATGCCACCCCAGAGCTCTTCCTGCGCCAAATCTATGGTGGCCCTGGGGTTGATGTACGGAGCCTGGGAATAGTTCTGTACAGGATGGTGATGGGGTCCCTGCCATTTGTGGGAGAGGACTTTTGGGAACTGAAGCAGCAGATACTAAGAGGCACTTCCATGTCTCATATGTCATATCTATAGAATGTCAGAAACATGAAATAAAAGTAATGACCCTCAACCCCAGCAAAAGAAGAATCCTGGAACATATAATGAGACCCATGACTCAACATGGGCCAGGAGAGGGAACTCAGGCCTTACAGCAAGCTGCCCTGTGGCAATGTGGACCCCCAAGTAACAGAACATGAAGAACCTGAGCAAGATGACGTCCAGGAGTCAACAACAGGAAGAAAGTACAAAAAAGTGATGGGCACTTTGATCCTGAGTATCAGGAAAACCAAGGTAACGGGCTGCGCCATCAGGGTAAGGCCCTGCTCTTCCCCTGACCCAACAGCTTCAATCCTTCCCAACCCGCAAGGTTCAGCCATTAGGGCAGAAGACCAAAGAGCCTGCCCCTCCCCCACCCAACTTAGAGTCAAGGATGACCACCCCCAGCCCAGCTCTGCAGCATGACCCTGGGAGCTCCCCCTTCACCCATAGCAGCAGCAGCAGTGGAGACCCAGAGGGAACCAACATGGCAAATTCCAACATGGGCAGCCTGATGGTGGCAACCAACCTCTCACTCTTGCCACAGCCGGACCAGCAGGGGGTGGCTAGAAGAGTCTTTTGTTTCCTATTAAGACTCATGTTCTGTAGGCCATCTACCAAGAAGCAGCATCTCAAAAGGACAAGAGTCAAGCCAATATAATTTTAAAAATATATATCTTTATTGATTTCAGAGAGGAAGGGAGAGAGAGAAAGAAATATCAATGATGAGAGAGAATCATTGATTAGCTGCCTCCTACACACCCCCTTCAGTCTGTAGGGCAACGCTCTATCCACTGAGCCAAACTGGCTAGGGCTAAATTTTTAAATTGTGGAACACCAAGGCAGGGACACAATCAAAGACTCTGGGGAGGTCAAGCCACATTCCCTGCATTTTAAATGCCAAACTTGAAGGTGCGGAGCTCCTGTGAGGCCAGCCACACGGTGCAGGAGATATGCCACAGGCTAGACACAAACACCAGCACATGAGAGCTGGCCAGAAATATAAGCTGAGTGTGCAAGGTGAGAGGACTTGGTCCAGCAGACGATGGAGGTGTGCAAATTGCTGCGGCATTCTCTGCATGAGATTCACATCAAGAGGGTATCTGGCATCTTTGTGGCCTTCAGCAGCATCTTATCCAAAATACCTGCTGAGCTTGGAGAACAGGACAGCCTGGAGCCCCTTGGGGTCCAGAGGAGATGCCACCCTCGCTGCGGGCCCACACTGCTCTTCTTTTCTCCCATGTTTGTGGGGGTTCTTTTCTTTTTCTTTTTTTCTTTTTGTTAATCCTCACCTGAGGATATTTTCCCACTGATTTTTATTTTTTATTTTTTTTAATATATTTTATTGATATTTTACAGAGAGGAAGGGAGAGGGATAGAGAGCTAGAAACATTGATGAGAGAGAAACATCGATCAGCTGCCTCCTGCACACCTCCCACTGGGGATGTGCCCGCAACCAAGGTACACGCCCTTGACCGGAATCGAACCTGGGACCGTTCAGTCCGCAGGCTGATGCTCTATCCACTGAGCCAAACCGGTTTCGGCTTCCCACTGATTTTTAAAAATATAATTTTATTTATTTCAGAGAGGAAGGAGAGGAAAAGAGAGAGGGAAACATCAATGATGAGAGAGAACCATTGATTGGCTACCTCCTACACACCCCCTACTGGGGACCAAGCCCACAACCCAGGTATGTGCCCTTGACCAAAATTGAACCCAGGACCCCTCAGTCTGCAGGCCAATGCTCTATCCACTGAGCAAAGCCAGACAGGGCTTCCATTGATTTTTAGAGAGAGAGAAAGGGAGAGGGTGAGACAGAGAGAAACATTGATGTGAGAGAGACACATTGATTGTTTACCTCCCACACATGCCCTGACTGGGGCCAGGGATCGAGCCTGCAACTGAGGTATGTGCCCTTGACCAGAATTGAACCTGGGACTCTTCAGTCCACAGGCCGATTCTCTAACCACTGAGCAAACCAGCTAGGGCTGTGGGGTTCTTATTAAAGTACTAGTGGCCTGGTGCACAAAATTCATGCACGGGGGAGGGGAGGGAGGTGGAAAAGGGTGTCCCTCAGGCCAGCCTGCACCATCTCCAATCTGGGACCCCTCAGGGGATAACCAGCAGTTGGACATTCCTCTCACAATCCAGAACTGCTGGCTCCTAACCGATCACTTGCCTGCCTGATTGCCCCTAACTTCTTCTGCCTGCCAGCCTGATTGTCCCTAACTGCTCCCCTGCTGGCTTGATTGCCCCTAACCACCTCTGCCTCAGCCCTGCATCCGGGATCCAAGATTCCCTCCTCCAGCCGACCACAGGCACCAGGGATCCGGGCTTCCCTCCCTCTGGTCAGCCATAGGCTCCCAGGCCGGCCGCAGCCGCAGGGGATGGTGGGCAGGTGGCTTCACCTGGGCTGCAGCCACAGGTGCTGGTGCCTGGACTGCAGGCGGGCGGCTTCTTCCTCTTCCCTGGGATGCAATCTGGGCGACTTCTCCGGCTGGCTGCGGCCTGGGATCACGGGGCATGCGGCTTCTTGGTCTCCCTGGCTGCAGCCAGCCTCAGGCACTGGCTCCCGAATTCTCCGATCCCCACAGGCCCAGAGTGGCAGGGGGGCGGGGCTGCCACCATGTTTTCAGATTAATTTGCATACTCACTCTGATTGGCTGGTAGCATAGCAGAGTGATGGTAATTTGCATGTTTCTCTTTTATTAGTGTAGATTTGGTTCTTTTAAATTTGGTAATAAACTTGATGCTCCAGAAAGAAAAGAAAGGAAATACATATGATGATTCTAAAAGATGCAGAAAAAGCTTTCAATAAAAAGTCAATTCAGTGATTAAAATATATATTTTAACAAACCAGGAATAAAAGGGAAGTTTTATAATCAACTAAAAACCTGCAGCAAACATTACACTTAATATTAAAGTTATAAATGCATTTTCTTTAAAACATGGCAAGGATGTTCATTCACTACTATTACAGTTACTATTTAGCATACTGGAAGGTCTAGTCTGACTTTAGAAAGTAAGAGTAGGTACCTTCCAGTGAGTCATCTAGGTACACAGATTTGTCCTTGACTGCCAGCATAATCAGGTACTTGGTAGAAGGAAACATAAATTCTAAAGAGAAAGCCTACATTATCCTAACTTTTAAGTTATTCCTACAACAAATGTTTAAAATAAAATGTCTAAAAAACAATAAGAGATTATGGAATACATCTCAAGTCAAGACAATACAGGATTAAACACCAGCTCCTGCCATAATAAACTGATCATTAATGAACCCTTTTTCTCTCATCCCTGCCTCACTTTCCATACTTTCTCACTTCCTATACTCCTACATAACTACTTTCACCCAACTTCTTACCTCTAGTTCTGCTTCTGAAGGACTCTAGTCTCGCACAGCAGGTATACAGTCACATAAACCCACCACAATCCAGATATAGAACACCCTAACAAGTTTTCTTATACCTTTTTGCAGTCAGTTCTCTCTCCCTAACCTCAACCTCAAGCAACTACTGAACTTCTTTCTATTACGATCATTTTGCTTTTTACCCATCTTAATAATAAAAGGCCTGTGGCTGTAATGCCGTAATGACCAACAACCAGACGGGGAACCACGGGGAACTGGGTGGGTGGCAGCGGTGGCTGGAATGAAGCAGCCTGGGTCCCGGTTGGGTGCCTGGTAGTGGCTGGAGCAAAGCAGCCCTCATCCCGGGTGTCTGGTGGCAGTGGCCGGAAAGAAGCAGCCTGGGTCCCGGGTGCCTGGCAGCTGATGGGCAGGCATGGCAAGGCCTGCATGGGTGGGCAGGGCCTCGCAATTTTGCACGCTGGGCTTCTAGTCTATATATATAAAAGCCCAGTGACTGGAATAGCGGAACTACCAGAATGACCAGTGGCTATGACACACACTGCAGCAGCCAACCAGCCTGATCCAGGCCCCAAAAGGCACCCCCTTGGCTGGCCCCGCCCCCGAGCAGCCCCCAACACCCTGATGGGGGACGGCTCCGGCTGGCCAACTGCCTGAGGCCTCTTTCCCCGGCCGGCCCCACCCGCAGCCCCTCCCCCCTGCTGTCCCAGCCTGATGGGCCCCTATCGTGGCAGGCTGGCCAGATCCCACCCGTGCATGAATTTGTGCACCGGGCCTCTAGTTTTCATATAAGATAAAACCTTGATTTAATTTTTTTTTCATCTTGTTGACTTCATTGCATGGAAGTTAAAGATAATTTATTGTATACTAGTGACCCAGTTCATGGATTCATGCACATTGAAAGGAAATTAATTAGAAGGTGGCCGGTGGGGTGGAACTGGGCAAGACGGGCCAGACACGCCCTGGAGCCACCTCCCGTGGTCCTTCCCCGGCTGGTTGCACCTGGGGCAGTGCCAGAGCTTAAAAGGCATCTGCAGAGTGAGAGGGGTCCCTCTGGCAGTTGGGGTCCCTCAGCCTGGCCTGTGGGAATCAGCTGAAACCAGCTATCGGACATCCCCCAAGGGGTCCCAGAGTGCGAGAAGGCACTCTGCAAAGTTGCTGTCGTACAAGGTGTGGAACGCAAACGCAAGTGTGCAGTAAACCAGATTCGGGGCCAACAGTGCCCCAGCAACAACATAACCCACGGCTGAAGGTGGAATCATGCGGCTCCGTGAGGAATCAGGCTCCCTCCTCTCTGGTTTCGGGGTGCGTCACCTGAGAACCGCAGCTGCCAAGTCACTGCAGCTTGGCAGCTCCTGCGTTGAGCGTCTGCCCCCTGGTGGTCAGTGTGCATCCTAGTGACCCGTCAGACAGTCGGACAGTTAGCATATTAGCCCTTTATATATATAGATGCTTGAAACTGCTAACTTTGTCCAAAAAGGATCCTAGGGAGAATCTCATTTGTGTCTACTGCTGGGAGACACAGGGATGGCCACTTGAAGTCTATAGGATAGAAGATTACAAAATCCTGAGAGATGAACCTCCAGGGAAGAAACTAGCATACAAGATTAGTCATTGGAGGGTCAGAGGATGATACTGGGTCATATTTTCTACTTAGATCTGTGTCCCAGTTCAGCCCCCTTCGTAAACTCATAGTTGAGTAATATGGGCAGCCAAGTGCAGCATATATACTGGGGAGAGGAGGAAATGTGAGCCATGAGTCAACTTGGAAAAAGCAATTTCCCTAAAATCTCTGTATGACATTGCTATACAAGCATCATGTCTTTAATACTCACTCATGAAGCATGACACCCAAAGCACATTTGCCCAGAATTCGAGGAGCTTTGGCACCTTGAAAAATCCAGTTTATCTGCCACAATGATGCACAGAGAGGGGGGAGGTGGCAACCAGGGCAGGTGACAGCTTGGTGAGCACCAACAGCCATGATGGGCATCTTTGCATGGTTTGGCAGGCAGCAGAATCCTGAGCAATTACAGCTACTGGGGTCCAGGAAGTAGACAACATAGCCCAATGATTAAGAATTTGGACTTCAGAGTCAGACAGGTCTGTATTGAAACCCCAAATGTCATTCCACCCTGCCTACATGAGGTGCCCTGATGTGACTAATGCTGACTAATGGGTGCATGTCCAATCGTTAACAACTATTTCATTCCCTCAACAAATACTTATTGGGGACCTAAGTATAACAGGCACCGTTGAGGATATGGCAGTGAGCAAAGCAAATGAGTTCCTTTCGCTAATGGATGAAGTACAGAGGCTCAACTCCCTCTGTGCTGGTATCCTGGTGTCTTAGTATTTCCAAGTTATAGACCCCTTATTACCTGCTACCAAGCTCCCTTGAAACACTTGGATTTGAAATCTGCAGTTTTGCCCTGGATACTCTCATCAATTTCCTCTTGAGTCTCTGCCCTTTCCCTCTCCTGCCTCCGACCGGCTCCTCTTTGCTGGGAGAAGAGCATTCAGATACTTATCCTCTGACAGCCCTGGTAACCTCATCAGAAGAAAGGAGAGCTGTCTAATTCCCTGAGACCAGTGCAGCCCTTATGTACCTTTGCCCTGCTTTTTGCTTCTCTGGCCTTTCATGAAGAGACCAAGTTAATAGCCCAGTATTAAAGATGATCCCATTAAGAACCCAGTCCTGGGGATCTCTGTCCTTGTCCTTATTTTGATCAGAGGCTGGCTCCAGCTGAAGTTGCTTGCTTACTTCATGTTCACTTTATCAGCCAGGCTTCTTGAATACAAAGAACAGCAATGGAACATAAGTGGAAAATAAATTTATTAGAAGAATATTGGATGACTCACAGAATTGGCTGGGAAATGGAGAACCAGTCTTGGAAAACAGGCAGGAATCGGGGGCTGGCAGCTGCAGCAGTCTGGTTAAGAGGACAAACATCGCAGACACCACACTCATCACCATTGCTCTGAATGGCTCGAATGGCACTGTGGCATCTGTTGCTAACTCTTCCTGCTTGCATCACTGACTGAGTCCTACAGTGAGCACCTCGTTGCAGAGCCTAGGTTACATGTCTGAGCGTTAGCTGTCTAGAAACTCAAGCAAACCTTGATGACCTATTAATTGATTACTCTCTTTGTTTTCCCTAGCTTCCCCTGGTTGATAGTCACCACCACCCCCGCCCCCCAAAATTGGAAGGACCAGAGTTGGTCATGGGTTGAGATGATAATCATATTTGCAAAGAGGCTTCCATGGGTTTCATGCTGACCCCATTTGGGCCCATCATTGTATAACCATCCTTTGGATTTTGCTCTTATTTCTTTTTATTGAGAGTTGTCTTTAGTTCCATTGTAACTCCCTTGCCCTGGTCATCTACCTCTTACTTTGCCATGTTTCTCTGCAACACTATTTGAACCTGTTCACTCTGCTGTGTTTTCATGACTAAGACCCTTCTCCCAGCCTTAGTTATTTCAAACTGTAGTCCTGTGTTCTATACCTTTTCCAGCTTTAAGGCCATTACACTGGAAAAATCTGAGCATATGTAGCTAAAGTTATTTCTTTTAATTTTTTTTTATTTTAGAGAGGGGGGGGAGAGAGAGAGAGAGAGAGAGAGAGAGAGAGAGAGAGAGAGAGAGAGAGAAGCATCTATTTGTTGTTCTATTTATTTATGCATTCATTGATTGCTTTTTGTATGTGCCCTGACCAGAGATCAAACCTGCAGCATTGGTGTATTGAGACGACTCTCAAACCAACAGAGCTACCCAGCCAGGGCTAGCTAAAGTTATTTTTCTTCAACCACCTCATTCTGCTATCCAAACACTTCACTTAGCTCTAGAACAATCCTACTCATAAAATCCAGTTTTCTTTTGCATGTTACAAACTTCTAATTTCTACTATATTTCATTGTTCTCCTAAATTCCTAGAGATTTTACATTTTTTGGTGTTTTTTAAAATATATAAACCAAAAGGTTTCAAAGAGCCTCCTTTTTTCAGTATTTACCTAATGTTTTTTTTCCCCTCTTAAGTACTTGTCTGCATATTTAGATTTTTTTTTTTTTTTGCGGTATCTTTTGTAATAGCAAAAAATAAGGTCAAACAGTCTAATGATACTAGACTGGCTAAAATGTTGTATATTCATATAATGAAATTCCATATGGTCATTTAAAAGAATTATACTGGTGTATCTACATTGATATGGAGCCAGATTCAACATATCATCATATGAAAAAAGCAGGGGACAGAAGTATGTGTATATTATCATTTGTGGGAGAAAAATTTGTATATACAAAGAACATCTCTGGAAGGGTACACAAGAAACTAGTAATGGTGATTCCCTCAGGGAAAGAATCTTTAGCTAGTGGGGAGGAGTGGGAGGGAGACCTTCTTTTCACTGTGTACTCAATAGAGTGCCAAAATGAAATCAATTCTTTCAACAGGGGGAAAAAAACAGGGATAGAGGCAAAAGCTATAATAACGTGTGATTCATCCAGAAGACCTTGAAAAATGACTCCATTTAAAGACTTTTGGTTCGTGGTTTAAATAATTTCTGATTTCTCCTCTGGGTTTGATTGCCACAAAAACTTTGGGGAAAACAGGATTTTTTATTTCACTTTATCTCTTTGGAGGGGCTGACCTCCATTTTTGAAGAGTAATTCTAGGACACAGCAGTCAGATATCTAACTGTATCTTTCCTTCTATGTTACCCCCTCTTCAGCAAGTATGTATTGACCACCTGCAGGGCCACCAGGCCAAGGGCTACACATTGAGGTGGCCCATGTGCTGCAAACAGGTGTCATACTCTGATGAGAATAAAGTGGAAGAAAATATAAACTTGACCATGACAACTCTCTCTCTCTCTCTCTCTCTCTCTCTCTCTCTCTATATATATATATATATATATATATATAATTGATTTTTTACAGAGAGGAAGGGAGAGGGATAGAGAGTTAGAAACATCGATGAGAGAGAAACATCAATCAGCTGCCTCCTGCACACCCCCCACTGGGGACGTGTCCACAACCAAGGTACGTGCCCTTGACTGGAATCGAACCTTCAGTCCGCAGGCCAACGCTCTGTCCACTGAGCCAAACCGGTTAGGGCAACCATAATAACTCTTGCTTCATCATTGAGGGCACAATTCTGTGTGATTTTCTCATTCCAAGTTCTTGAAATAACAGTAAAAGAGATTTATAATTTTTTAAAAAACTCTGTAAATATTCAGACACATTTACTTCCAAGCTATGCATATTTTTCTTTCAATATTCCAGTAGGTGTAAATAATTTTGAAGAAACCAAGATTCTGTTTTCATGGCACAAGCTTTAGTAGAACAAATCAAGCAAATAATAAACTGTAGAAAATTCATAGCAGAAGTTTCTGTTTATATTTTAAATACGTGTCTTTAATTTTGTTTCAATATTTTTTCACAGTTTTCGTTGGATCTGAGGGATTTCAGCAAATAATACTGCAGGTTTAGAAATAAAATAAATTTTTAGCCTTTTTTTCCCATTTGGCACTCTATAGACATCTAGCAATGCTATGAGAATCCAGTTTTTTAGTTATTTTCCAAAGATTTAAACAACTGTTTCCACCCATTTTTTTTTTACACATTTGTAGAGACTAAAAGCAGAATAACTGAGACAGAAATATCTGGTGCTTCACTCCGCCGACTTGCAATTGTAATATTCATCATTTTTCCACTGGAGAAGGCCTGGAAAAATAACAAACCCAAGCCATAAAGGAAGCCATCAAGAAGCCACTAGGAAGACAAATTGACCACAAAAGCCTAAGGAACAGCAATCCCAGACTATATAGTGTATAGAGATAGATATGTCATTCTTTTTTTTTTTAATTTTTAAATATATTTTTATTGATTTCAGAGAGGAAGGGATAGGAAGAGAGAGATAGAAACATCAATGATAAGAGGGAATCATTGACTGGCTGCCTCCTGCATGCTCCCCACTGGGGACCGAGCCCGCAACCTAGGCATGTGCCCCTGACTGGAATTGAACCCAGGACCCTTCAGTCTGCAGACCAATGCTCTATCCACTAAGCCAAACCGGCCAGGGCTAGATATGTCACTCTTTATTCACATATTCATTGTGCTTAGAAGTTAAAAACATGGACTGGAGTCAGACTGCCTGAGTTTTAATATTGACTTTGTTACTTATTACTAGTACCAGAGGCCCAGTGCACGAAATTCATGCATGGGTGTGTGTGTGTCCCTCAGCCCAGCTGCACCCTCTCCAATCTGGGACCTTTCGAGGAATGTCCGACTGCCCGTTTAGGGATTGGGCCTAAACGGGCAGTCAGACATCCCTCTCACAATCCAGGACTGCTGGCTCCCAACTGCTCGCCTGCCTGCCTGCCTAATTGCCCCTAACCACTTCTGCCTGCCAGCCTGATCACCCCCTAACCACTCCCCTCCCAGCCTGTTTGCCCATAACTGCCCTGCCCTGCAGGCCTGGTCACCCCTAACTGCCCTCCCCTGCAGGCCTGGGTCCCCCCCAACTGCCCTTCCCTGCAGGCCCGGTCGCCCCCAACTGCCCTCTCTTGCAGGCCTGGTCCCTCCCAACTGCCCTCCCCTGCTGGCCATCTTGTGGTGGCCATCTTGTGTCCACATGGGGGCAGGATCTTTGACCACATGGGGGCAGCCATCTTGTGTGTTGGAGTGACAGTCAATTTGCATATTACTCATTTATTATATAGGATAGAGGCCTGGTGCACGGGTGGGGGCCAGCTGGTTTGCCCTGAAGTGTGTCCCGGATCAGGGTGGGGGTTCCCTTGGGGCGTGGGGCGGCTTGGGCGAGGGGCCTGTGGTGGTTTTCAGGCCAGCCATGCCCCCCGGCGACCCAAGCAGAGGCCCTGGTATCTGGAATTTATCTTCTATAATTGAAACTTTGTAGCCTTGAATGGAGGCCAGGGCAGGCCAGGGCTGAGGGAAACTTGGCTTCCTCCATCACCAGGGGCAACTCAAGCCTCCTGCTCTCTCCAGCTCAGTGGCTGCCACCATTTTTGTTGGGATTTATTTATCTTCTATAATTGAAACTTTGTAGCCTTGAGCGGAGGCCAGGCCGGCCAGAGCGGGTGGGAAGCTTGGCTTCCTCCATTGCCAGGGAAACCCAAGCCTCCTGCTCACTCATTGGCTGCAGCCACCTTGGTTGGGTTAATTTGCATACTCACTCCTGATTGGCTGGTGGGCGTGGCTTGTGGGCATAGTTGAGGTACAGTCAATTTGCATGTTTCTCTTTTATTAGTGTAGATGTTACCCTGTTCAAATTATTCAACTTCTGTGTGCCTCAATTTCCTTATCTGTAAAATACTACAGACCTCATAGGGTTGTTTCATATTTGCTCTTTGAACAGTAGCTTGACAAATAGTAAACATTAAAGAAGTGCTGGTTAGATTAATTTTTAATTTTTTTTAATTTTTTTTAATTTTTATTTTTTCTGGTTATAACTTTTTTTTTAAAATTTCTTTATTGATTAAGGTATTACATATGTGTCCTCATCCCTCCATTAATCCCCCAAACCTCCCCCTACTCATGCCCTCACCCCCCTGGTAGATTAATTTTTTAATCAGTTTAACAAGTATGCATTGAGCAACTACTATGTTCCAGGCATTGAGCCAGATGCTTGGGTTTCAATGGTGACTAAGACTCACAGCATCTGCTTCCATTCTCTGAGACTATGGATAAAGACAAACAAGTGATTACAGAAATGTGAAGAACATTTTGATGGGACATAAAAGATGTTATGGGAGTACAGTTTAGAGCGATGTTTCTAGCTCAGGTCAAAGTCAGTCTGGCTGTTCTTGGAAGGAGCTTTGCAGGCACCAGAAAAGGCAGTACAAGAAGTCGCTAAGTGGCCCTGGGAAACCCAGCTCTCTGGCTGTAGCAGGCTCCATCACTCCTTGAGTGACCTTAAGCAACTTAACCTCTCTGTACATCAGATTCCTCACTTATAAAATGGGAATCATAATTGTGCTTGCCTCTAGAGTTGTAGTGATGATTAAATGAGTTTACACATCCTTAAACAGTACCTGGAATATGGTAAGCACTAAATGGGTTTTAATAAGTGTTACTTGAGTATGAGATGTTATTACTTAACTAGAGGCCTGGCCTGCAGGATCAGGCCGAAACCGGCTCTCCGACATCCCCTGAGGGGTCCTGGATTGCAAGAGAGTGCAGGCCAGGCCGAGAGACCCCACCAGTGCATGATCGGGGCCAGGGAGGGACAAAGGAGGTTGGCCAGCCAGGGAGGGTCCGCGGGAGGGCTCCAGGGCATGTCCGGCCCATCTCACTCAGTCCCCATGAGCCGAACCCCAGCAGCAAGCTAACCTCCTGGTTAGAGCGTCTGCCCCCTGGTGGTCAGTGCATGTCATAGTGAGTGGTTGAGCGGCCTTAGCATATCATTAGCATACTAGAGGCCTGGTGCACAAAATTTGTGCACGGAAGGGGTCCCTCAGCCCAGCCTGCGCCCTCTTGCAATCCAGGACCCATCGGGGGATGTCTGACTGCCGGTTTAGGCCCAATTCCTACAGTCAGACATCTGGCAGTCGGACATCCCCCTTGCAATCTGGGACCGCTCACCCCAAACCACTCGCCTACCTGCCTGCCTGCTCGCCCTTAACCACTCGCCTGCCTGCCTGCTCAGTGCGCATCATAGTGACCAGTTGTTCTGGTCGTTCCTGTCATTCCACCATAACAGTCGCTTAGACTTTTATGTATAAATTGGAGAATAATAATTCTTCATTTACCAAGTTGTTATAAGGACAGCTGAGATAACATATGAAGGAAGAGGACTCTGTAACCTGTAAAGATCCATCCAATTAGAAACACAGCTGATCTCATTTACATGTGGAATCTAAAATAGTCAAACTCTTAGAAACAGAGGAGTGGTTGCCAGGGGCTGGGGGGGAAGGAGGAATGTGGAGGTGGTGGTCTGAAGGTACAAAGTTTTAATTATGCAAGGTAAATAAGTTCTACTATACAGCATAATGCTTATAGCTAACTACTGCACACTTAAAACTTGCTAAGAGGGTAATTCTTAAGTGTTCCTGTCACATACACACACACACACACACACACACTAAAAATCCTATATAATAAAAGCCTAACATCCTAAATGCCTGGTCATCTGATTGGCCATTCAACCAATGAAAGCATAATATGCTAATGATATGCTAAGGCCGCTCAACCGCTTGCTATGATGTGCACTGATCACCAGGGGGCAGATAGTCAACCAGTCTATCAGTCGTTATGATATGCACTGACCACCAGGGGGCAAACGCTCCGACCAGTAGGTTAGCTTGCTGCTGGGCTCTGGCTGATTGGAACTGAGTGAGATGGGCCGGACATGCCCTGGAGCCCTCCTATGGTCCCTCCCCGGCTGGCCAACCTCCGGTGTCCCTCCCTGGTCCCAATAGTGCACTGGTGGGGTCCCTCGGCCTGGTCTGTGCCCTCTCACATTCCAGGACCCCTTAAGGGATGTCGGAGAGCCGGTTTTGGCTTGATCCTGCAGGCCAGACCGAGGGACCCCACTGGTGCATGAATTCGTGCACCGGGCCTCTGGTTAATAATAAAGGAGGTGGGAAGAAACATTGGGAGGAGATGGATATGCTTATAGCCTTGATGGTGGTGATGGTTTCACAAGTATGTACTTATCCCCAAACTCAACAACTTACATACTTTCAATATCTACAGCTTTCTACATGTCAATCATGCCTCAATAATATGGTTTTAAAAAACACTGAGAAATATAGTCATATGCATTTGCGTCATAAAATCGGATCTAGTTTTCTATAGCTAGCCACTCCCATGGCCCATTCATGTTGCCTAGTAACTCCTCAGTCATCTATCTGCCCCAAATCTTTGGCTACTTCTCTCAATTCTAGATCAGTCTAGGACAGTGGTTGGCAAACTGTGGCTCACGAGCCACATGCGGCTCACGAGCTGCGGTTTGCTGCTCTGTTGACTAATGAGTTTGCCGACCACTGGTCTAGGAAGCTGAAGGAGGGCTTAAATTGCAAGAGGGGTAGGTTTGTGGGAATGGGAAACAAAACTAAAATTGTTTTCTTTTTGTTTTTTTGTGAATCCTCACCCCAGGATATTTTTTTCTTTGATTTTTAGAGAGTGAAAAGGAGAGGGAGAGAAAGAGAAGAACATTGCTGTTATCGATTGGTTGCCACACATGCCCAACTGGAGCCAAGGATCAAACCTGCAACCCAGGTACATGGCCTCGACCTGGAATCGAACCCAAGAACCTTCGGTATGTGGGCCGACACTCTAACCACTGTACAACACTAGTCAGAGCAATCATTTCTTTTTTTCCTCTCTTTATTCTCTTTATCCTCTCCTTTACTTCCTGAAAACCCTTGATTTGTCTGATCAATGAAAGGAGAAGAGCTAAGAGGAGTTGTTTTTTTGTTCCTTATCTGTATTTCTGTGCTCCTTTATAGTCACCTGCATCACAGAGAATTATGGTGTATTGTGGTTATGTGTTGATATATCTGTTACTCCTACATACCTCTCTTTAAAAATTTGTTTTTCGTGGTGGGCTCTCAATAAATGTGTGTTGGATTGAATTTACCTGAATAGAACGTAATAAAATTGAAGCTATTCAGAGCTCAGAACGTATTTCACACACTCAGATCAAGTGATTTATTCAAAAGTAGTTTCCAGGGGGTTAAAAATAGAGATCTGGGTCCTGGCAGTTTTGTTCAGAGAATTTTGAGGGGGTGAAATAGCTCTGGCTGCAGGCTAAGGTCTTTGTTATGAGAAAAATGCAAATATGAAGAATTGCACGGCACTGCCAGGGAAATGTCTGGGTATTTTTGAACCTTTGGCAGAGCTGTATTTCTGTCTGGAATACACTTCCTTCCCTTTGCTCATGTCTTCTAAGCTTAGTCACGGCTTAACCCAGTAACACATAATAAATAGGCAAAATTTAAATCCTGATCCCTTGAAATTATGACCTGGCAGTTTCTTCCCCACCCATAATTCTGAAGTTAACATGATGTATGAATAAGGCAACTGCATGTCCTGACTTTTCTGCCTCATTTTTAAAAAATTAAATTTATTGGGGTGACATTGGTTAATAGGGTCATATAGGTTTCAAGTATATATTTCTATGATACATGATCTGTATGCCTATTGCATTGTGTACCCACCACCCAAAGTCAAATCATCTTCTGTCACCATATGTTTGGCCCCCTTTACCCCTTATACCTCTTCTTTCCCTCTTTCCTCTGGTAACCACCATACTGTTGTCTGTCTATGAGTTTCAGTTTTCTATCCCACATATCCGCCACAGTTTTTTTTAAATATATTTTTTTGATTGCAGAGAGGAAGAGAGAGGGAGCGAGAGATAGAAACATCAATGATGAGAATCATTGATTGGCTGCTTCCTGCACGCCTCACACTGGGGACTGAGCCCGCAACCCAGGCATGTGCCCTGACCAGGAATCGAACCGTGACCTGCTGGTTCGTAGGTTGACAATCAATCACTGAGCCATGTGGTCTGGGCTGCTTTAGTTATTTTTGTAATTTAAATTTTATATTGTTGACACTATTGCATCTGTCCTCTATTTTCACCCCCTTTGCCTACCTCCATCCAGTCCCCCCACCCCCATTGACCCTCACCACTCTGCCTCAGTTTTGATTTAAAGTATTATCTTTCAATATCAGACTTGTCTTGTTTTTGGTTCATATTTATAGAGGTCCTATAATAAACAGTTTATCTATGTAAGAAAAGTTCTACATAATATCTTTAATATATGCTTTATTTCCTTATGTTTTAAAATATAGAGTAGGAGAGTACTTAGACCTGTAAAGACATTTATTTGAACAAATTCTCGAACTTCACCAGCAATAGAAAATACAAGTTAGGATGTGAAGGGGATCTGGCTATGACATCTGTCTCCCCACTGATTGCCAGCGTTGATTCGGCTGATTCAGCTGGCTAGGGGGGTGCCCCCCTTCCTCCCACCCTGCTCCATGTGCGTCCCTTCTGAAGCTGCACATTTGCGCTCCTTGGAAGACGACAACTTTCCCCATAGAGAAGAGGACCATTCTTCGGTCAAGGGTATATGAGCATCTATGCTCCCTTGCTAGAAACTCCAAATAAGCTCTCAAGGTCCATTTGTAGGAGAACACAGGGTAGTTAAGACTCCAGACACATCCAAATGAGGGAGGGGAAGTGCAAGTTAAAATTAGATACTATTTTTATATAGAATTTTTAATTTGTTTTTTTATTGATTTTTAGAGAAAGAGGAAGGGAGAGGGAAAGAGAGAGAAACCCATGTGTGGGTATTGAGCCAGCAACCCGGCCATGTAACCTGACTGGGAATAGAACCGGCAACCTTTTGGTACATGGGACAATGCTGAACCAACTGAGCCACCCAGCCAGGGCTAGATACCATTAAAAACAACAACAACAAAAAACAACAATTTCCCAATAACATATATTTTAAAATTATAATATGTAGTACTGGTAAAGGTTGGAGAATCAGGTACACCCTCTAATAGGAATGTAAAGTCTTTAAAACAATTTTTCAGTGTCTATTGAGAGTACTAAAAAATTCAGGCATATTAAACTAAAACTGCTACTTCTAGGAAAGCTTTCTAAAGGATGTGGGCAAAGATTCATACATAAAGATGTTTGTCAAAGTATTTATTACAATGAAAAATTAGAAGAAATCTAAATATTAAGTAATAGGAGTTCAGCTACATAAATTTAGGGCTTTATATCTATGTACTGGATTACTATGCTGGCTTTTGAGTTCTTTCAACGTAAGTGTTCTCTGAGTGAAATAAAGTTAAAATGGTAATTTTGAAGAATAATTAATGATGCTCATGATGTTCTTATGAAGAACATAAGAAACAAAGTAAATGTATAATATTAATAATGTATATTAAATCAGTATGTCAATCTGGAATTAAATCAAGATCTCTGACTATGGGGTTATGGGTAATTTCAGTTTTTATTCTTTGCACCATTCTGTGTTTTCAAATGCTCTGTAATGAGCATGTGTTATTGTAATAACCAGGAAAAAATAACTAAAAATTATGGAGGCTTATCAGTGGACCTTAACATAGAGATAAAATATTATATAGGGAGCTAGGTGGGTGAATAAGAGAGTCAGCAGAGGTTTGTCAAAGAAATTCGTGCTACTGCCCACCCCCCAAGTTCTGCTCTTCTGGTGTGCCTTTTGCACCCCTCCCACTAGGACAATCAGTCCCCTTCTGTTTGGGAGCCTTCTTCCTTTTCACCCTTAACCCCTCCTGGCACCAAGCCACCTGCTCAGGGGTGCCCTCTCCCCGCCCTCCCATTGTGGCTTGCCAGGCTGGTTTTGTAAGATACTGGGTTGGTACACATTGATTTTTTTTTTCCCTTGTAATTTAAACAGGCCCAGCATTGTTGGTTCCATTTAATGGACACAAGATAATGTTAAAAGTTTTAAAGTGATTAAACTTACATACTTATGCAATCGAAAAAAACAACAAAACAAAACAAAATTCGTGCTGGGAGAGAGCATCACGGGACCACTCTGTAGACCCAGGAGTGAGCATTCAGCTTTGCCAGTTACAATCCAGAGGATACGTAAGTGCTGAGAACTCAGTACCAGTAAGCCAAGATCATGGGAGAATTCGGTTTGAATGTGCCTTAAATAATTGAAAACTTCTCTGTGCTGCAGGGAGATGGTCAGAGAAGAGAGCACCAAGAGTTGAAGGAGAGTGTTAATGAAAGCTGATAGCTATGAAGTGACATGGCAAGGCAAAACAGTCTCCTGGAAAAATCAGCCAGCTACCCAGGCAGGTCCCCCACCTCTGCCCAGGAAGGTGGAAATTAAGTAATTTATTATTCTCATTCTCATTTATTTATTTATTTATTTATTTATTTATCCAAGTTATTAAGTACCTCCTAAGTCCCAGGCACTGTGCAAGAAAGGCCCAGAGAAAATATTGAGAAATAATACACCAGAAACATACTTGTAATCAAACAAGGTGGGTTTATTAACTCACTGCTGCTAAGGAGAACACACACTGTGAGGAACTGTGGGGCATTTCAGTAAGAGGGTATTAGAAAGGCCTTAAAGGATTTGGGTTTGAGTTAGGTAGCTTAGGGGAGGGTCCAAAGAAACAGAGGTTTGGTCTGCATTGGGTGTTTTCAAGAAATGGCGTAAATCTATGATTAGGCATATCAATACATCTTATCTGTAGGGAGGGCACACGAGAGTAAGACTGAAACTGTAACTGGGAAAGGAGAGGCAGTTGGAGGGAGAATATTTTGTAGCTTGGGCCATGTTAATGTTTTCTCTCTGTTCAGATATGATTACAAGTGGTCTTGTTTTTTTAGATTCATCATGGTCACAGAGTGCTCTTTTCTGAAGTTAATGTTGTGTGACATTGTCTGTGCTCAGTGCGATAACATCAAGACCTAGCTGTGAGTGCTGGGCCGGCTCATGGCAACAGCAGGCCTAAGTGACTATATCAGGCCAGCTCCTGGGTATCTCACAAGTAAAAAAGTAAATCTAGAACTTCAGATGATGCTAAGTGCTGCAAAAAAAAAAAAAAAAAAAAAAAAATGAACAGGATGCAATGACAGAGAATCAAAGGTGGGATAGAAACCATTTGCACAGGTTGGTTGAAGACGCCTCTCTCAGGAAGTTATGTTCCAATCAGGACCGGAAGAACATTACATTTGCTTATCTGTGTGAATCCTGGGTGATGCTGCAACATGTATTTATTTCTTTTTTTTTATATATATATTTTATTGATTTTTTTACAGAGAGGAAGAGAGAGGGATAGAGAGTTAGAAACATCCATGAGAGAGAGACATCGATCAGCTGCCTCCTGCACGCCCCCTACTGGGGATGTGCCTGCAACCCAGGTACATGCCCTTGACCGGAATCGAACCTGGGACCCTTCAGTCCGCAGGCCAACGCTCTATCCACTGAGCCAAACCGGTTACCACTTAAAAAAATTGAAAACCACTGCATGGTGGAGATTTCAACATGGCTAAAAGAGTGAGAAGAGATGGGATCTAGCTCAGACAAGTCCTGATAGGCAAGGAGTTTCAGTTTTATTTTAAGTGTTAGACTGATCAATGTAATCGTTGGTTTTCATTTTTGACCAGTGATATCACTTAACACAATGAAACATCATTAAAGGCAGTATCATGACTGGATTTATGTTATAAGAAGATTGCCCTGGATGCTGGATGGATGATAGATGGGAGGCAGGTGAGAGGCCTGGGAAAAGATCAGTAAGGATGTGGTTGCTTGAAATGCCCTGTTCTGATACTGACTCCTCAAGTTGGTTGGCTTGGGAATCTGTTTTGTTAATTACCTGGCAGAATTTGGGCAGAAGGGAATTGCCTCATGCTAAACACATTCACAAGAGATTGATAATTTTTAGCTCAAAATGAGAAATAAAACTATCAAGCAACTGAATTCTTGTTTACTGATTAATGCCATCTCTTTTCATGGGTAGCTAAATTAAAATCAATAGGTTGTTTGATAGCATTGCAAGAAATCCGAGCAAGGAGAATTAGTGAGAGCTGCTACTGGCACTATTTGTTTGCTTGAACCTGGTTGGAAATACTTTTTTCATGGAGGCCTAGTTTATACTACACAAAATATAGCTAAGACAAAATTTTTATAAATCAGAACATAACCTTATTACATGTGAGATAGTGATATTTTCTTGTGTGTGTGTGTGTGTTGTTTTTTTTTTAGTTAAAAGTTTTGAGGAATAGGCCCAATAGAATTATTTCAAGATCTAATGGGTCACAGTTCCCATTTTGAAAATCACTGTTGATTCTTCTTAATGCCAGTTGCCATCACACAGTGATAGTCTAGGTTGGGATGATGCCCTAACAGTAGCCCTCAGAGTGAGGGTGCAGGCTGCCCTCTGCCTCAACCTCCTCCCTTTCACGTTTCAAGCCTTGAGCCATCTTCCCAGCCTCTGTCGCCTGTTAATCTCCAAAACCTGCTGGGGGCCTCCCCTTTGTTAGCCCAGAATTGGGACATGGGTCTCTCCCCAGCTCCCAGGTGATGAACGGCACCTTGCTTGAACTGCCTCCTTTCTCAACCTGGTCTAGCCTTCACCCTTTTGAGCAACATGGCCCTTCTCACTCTGGATGGGATAGAAGCAGAGAATGAGCCACCTGCACAGCTGACCAGCCAGTGCCCCAAAGGTGAACTGGGCTACTCAGCTCCGTATTTCAGAGTCAGCAAACTGAGGTTAGATGGATACAACTTTCACCTCCAGCAGAAGTCAGGACTGACTGGCCCTTGGGGCTGCAGGTGAGATGAGTCTAACTGAGGACTCTGCAATTGGAGTCATGATTCAAAATAGCCAGGAGTCAGAGGCCAGCAGAGTGAGGTTTCATCCTGGAAAGTCTCTGCTGATTCAAGCTTCCTACCTGAACAGCAAACAAGCAAATGCTTCTCAGCTCCATTAGGTTACCCACCTATGAGCAGGTAGGGGTGAAGGTGATGCTGAGATGAGTTAGAATTTAAGAAAGCCAAGACAGCGGGGGTTGGGGGTGGGGGAGGTAGAGGGGGTGAGAATGACCCTCTACTGAGGCCCAGATTCAGGTGTTGTCACTGCAGCCTCTTTTAGTTAGCCCTAAGGAGAAATGCTGTTCTGCATGACTGAGAGCAGCATTACCACTCACATCTGTGATGCCCTCTGGATTAGTCCTGGTTGTTGAAAGGATTCTTGTACTTTTTCCCAGCCCCATGTTTCTGAGACAGGCTTATTCCTACTCAAAGTACTCAAAACATTACAAAAACAGACATTGTATTCAATTGTGCCTCTAAAAATAGTAACAAGATAATAAAATGTCCTAGAACTGGGGAATGAGGTCAGGAAAAGGTTATCCTTGGAGATTCACAGATTCATGGATTCAACAGTCTGTCTCTTCAGTCAGGGCTTCAGCTAGTTGCTGAAGGTTAGCTGTGAGAGCAAGATGGTCTCTACTCTCACACTCCTGGGTGAAAGACTTAGCCAATGAACAATTAATTTGCCAAATGATTAATATGAGGGTGGAACTAATAATGATTATGAACTGTAAGCTAAAGTAGTGATTATACTTTTTGCTTGAAATGATTATTTGCAAGAAATCTTCTCTTAGTCTATTCAGGCTGCTATAACCAAATGCCATAAACTGGGTGGCTTATAAACAGCTGAAATTTATTCCTCACAGTCTGGAGGCTGGAAGTCCAAGATCAGGGTGCCAGCAAGGTCAGGTGAGGGTCCTCTTTGGGGTTGCACACTTCTCATATTCTCATTTTGTGGAAGGGGTGAGCTAGCTCTCTGGAGCCTCTTTTATTTACTTATTTTTTAAATACTGTTTTTATTGATTTCAGAGAGGAAGGGAGAAGGAGGAGAGATAGAACATCAGTAATGAGAGAATCATCAATCCGCTGCCTCCTGCATGACCCCTACTGGGGATTGAGCTCGAAACCCAGGCATGTACCCTGACCTAATCATCACCTCTTGAGGGCCCCACCTCCTAATGCCATCACATTAGGGATGAGGATTTCAATATATCCTAATTTGGGGGGATACAAATATTAAAGCCATAGCAAATCCCAAGAGACAGATTGTAAATGCATTATACATTTGGAAGACGGAGTCCAATGCAGATATAGGAGTGTGTCCCCATCTCATCAAAAGGTTGCTGATTGAATTAATTGGTGGGGGGGGGTGCGGGTGGGGAGAAAAGCAAAACAAAATTTGTTAACAGAAACAGAGTGGTCTGTCTTCTTGGGAAAAGTGGAGCAACAGACCTAGATCTGTGATTGCCAGTGTCCCGTGGAGAGAGGGCCTGGACCAGCCTCTCCAAGATTTCAGCTGGCTTAGTAATATCTCTGGACAATCACACTAGAATTCTCTTTTGCCATTTACTCTTCTTATAAAATAGAATTAATAAAAGTCAGTCTCTCTATGATTGAAAAGAAATTGCTAAAATTGAATTTGTAAAGCTCATTGGGTCATGACATAACATCCTTTCTCTATATTGGTGATGTGGTTTTGCTATTTTTAGTAGTTGTTCCCATTAAGGATTTTGACAGCTTATCTTCACTGGTAATATTGGTCTGTAGTTTTCTTTTCCTTATAATGTCTTTGGCTTTATCAGATTAATAATAGCCGCATAAAATTAACTGGGAAGTGTTTATTCCTCTGTTTTCTGAAAGAGTTTGTGTAGGATTGATATCGTTTCTTAAACATTTGTTAACATTCACCAAGTGAGCCACTGAGGCCTTGAATTTTCTTTTTGAATAGTTCTTCATTACAAATTTATTTGCATTAACAGATATAAAGCTATTTGAGTTTTCTGTTTTGGAAATTTTTGTCTTTTATGGAAATTGACCATTTTATTTTTTTAAATTTATGTTTTAAATACATTCTTATTGATTTCAGAGAGAGGAAGGAAAAGGGAGAGAGAGATGGAAACATCAATGATGAAAGAGAATCATTGATCCCCTGCCTCTTGCACACCCTCTGCTGGAGGCTGAGACCTCAATCCAGGCATGTGCCCTTGACCAGAATTGAACCTGGGACCCTTCAATCAGCAGGCCAACGCTCTATCCACTGAGACAAACTGGCTAGGGCGAAATTGACCATTTTATCTAAGTTGTCAAATTTATTGGCATTAAGTTGTTCATAATATTTCCTTATTCTCTTTTATTTTATTTTAAAGTTTTAATTTTTTTATTATAGTTTACATTTAATATTATTCTGTATTAGTCTCAGGTATACAGCATAATGGTTAGACAATGTAATTTATAAAGTGTTCCCCTGATATTTTCAGTACCCACCTGTTACCATACATGATTATTACAGTGTTATTTTTTTTCCCTGTATCCCCCATCCATTCTTGTCTGCCACAATCAGACAGACAGAAAGGGCAAGGACACTTTTCTCTTGCATCTCAATATTATTGACTATATGTTCTATGCTGTACTTTATCCCTTACTCTCTTTTAAATGTTTGCAGAATCTGAAGCAATGTTTTCTCTTTCTTTCTTTATTTTTCCATCAATGGAAATATCATTTTTATTTCCAACATGCATGTAAAAATAGATGATATAACAAATATGACTTAACTAGAGGCCCGGTGCACAAAATTTGTGTACGGGGGTGTGTGTCCCTCAGCCCAGCCTGCACCCTCTCCAATCTGGGACCACTTGAGGAATGTCCCACTGGGATCGGGCCTAAACGGGCAGTCGGACATCCCTCTCACAATCCAGGACTGCTGGCTCCCAACTGCTCGCCTGCCTGCCTGCCTGCCTTCCTGATTGCCCCTAACTGCTTCTGCCTGCCAGCCTGATCACCCCTAACCACTCCCCTGCCAGCCTGATTGATGCCTAACTGCTCCCCTGCCAGCCTGTTTGCCCCTAACTGCCTTCCCCTGCAGGCCTGGTCACCCCTAACTGCTCTCCCCTGCAGGACTGGTCGCCCCCAGCTTTCTTCCTCTGCCATCCTGGTCCCTCCCAACTGCCCTTCCCTGCTGGCCCTCTTGTGGTGGCCATCTTGTGTCCACATGGGGGCAGGATCTTTGACCACATGGGGGCAGCCATCTTGTGTGTTGGAGTGATGGTCAATTTGCATATTACTCTTTTATTAGATAGGATAAATACATTTACATGGCTAAATAAATAATAATGAAGAAAGAAATTCAATGAAATGCCCAGTTCTACACCAAACATGGAAACTTGGCAACAGTGGTTTCTCTTTCTTTCTTAATAGTGGCAATTTGTGTTTTTCTCTCTATTTTTCTTGATCAATCAAGCTAAGGATTTATCAAAATTTTTTTCAAAGACTTTATTGTTTTCATTGACTTTATTTTGCCCCCATTTCCTTTTTGCTTGAGTTTTCATTCATTGTTTCCTTCTTCCACATACGTTTAATTTGCTTTGATTTTTTTTACAAGATGCTTAATTTTCATTCAGTTTAAGATATTTTCTAATTTTGCTTGTGATTTTCTTCTTGGACCCTTCTTAGTAGTTCTTTCTCTCTCTTTTTTTTTTTTTTTTAAATATATTTTATTGATTTTTTACAGAGAGGAAGGGAGAGGGATAGAGAGTTAGAAACATCGATGTGAGAGAAACATCCATCAGCTGCCTCCTGCACACCCCCTACTGGGGATGTGCCCGCAACCAAGGTACATGCCCTTGACCGGAATCGAACCTGAGACCCTTCAGTCCGCAGGCCGACGCTCTATCCACTGAGCCAAACCAGTTAGGGCGTAGTTCTTTCTCTCTTAATCTTACTCTGACTTGTATATAACTTTTTTCTTCTGCACATTTATTCACTCAACAAATATTTATTGATCACCTATTCTGGTGTATTAGGTACTGTTCTAGGTGCCTGAGTGACATGGGTGAAAAAAATAAATATGCCTGCCCACTGAACTGTCCCTCCCAGAGCACGGAGCATGTCTGCACCTTTCCCTACCCCCTCCTTCTTCCCCACAGGCATGCATCTCCGAAACTCTAAGGGACCCCAGGAGACTTGTAATCAGTGGAGCAATGGGGAAAAGGGCAGCAGCAGTTCGTCCCTGGCTAACCCCCTGAGCCTGTACAGGCCCCAAAGTCCCCTCTTCTCTGATTTCTCAGTGAGCCAGAGCAGGCCCCAACCCCCCAGGCTCTCTCCTGTTGTTTATCTTGTCTCACTGTCCCCAGCTTTAATAAACATATGTGCCTGCCCACACAGAGCATACATTCTAATGTGGGTTACAATTTTATGATTTGGCCTGTATTTATTCCTAATGAAGAGGTTCCTTCCTTTTGAAGTCTTGACATACTACTTTCTTCCTAAATATCCATTATGGTGCTATAGTACTTATTTGCAACTATGAAATAATACCAGTGACTTTTATATTTACAAATACTTAATACCTATGCCCCAGCTGGCTCAATGGATAAAGCGTCAGCCTGCGGACTGAAGGGTCCCAGGTGGGATTCCAGTCAAGGGCTTGATATCCAGTAGGGGGTGTGCAGGAGGCAGCCGATCAATGATTCTCTCTCATCATTGATGTTTCTATCTCTCTCTCCCTTCCTCTCTGAAATCAATAAAAATATATTTTTTAAAATATGTATTTAAAAAATACTTAACACCTAATATTTATACCTTAATTGATTCAAACCACCTGTCTTCATATATTTCCTAAAGTTATAGTAATTTTTAAAAGAGAAACAGTGTTTATTGGGGGAATTGTTCTTGACTCTGTCTTATTTATGCCTTTTTCTGTCTGAAGGCAGGAAGATGGACTGGATTTTCATAAGCGTCTTCTAGCTTTAGGATTCAATCAGCACCAAGGTTTCCTAACATTGCCAATCAAAAAAATTACTAAAGTTATCTCTCTGAGTGCTGGGATTATGGTGACTTTAATTTTCTCTTTTATACTTTTACTGTTTGAAAAATGAACAAATGAAGGAGCCCTTTGAATGACCTAAAGGCTTGATCATAATGGAAACACTTTCCTGGTCATTTGCAGAGTGATCCTATTTTTTTAAAAAAATAATGTATTTTAAAACAAACAAATAAATATAAAATGAAACAAAAAATGAATACCTGGTAAGGGATTAACATTGAGAATATATAAAGATCTCTTACAACTCAACAACAACAAAAAAACACAACACAATAATATTTTTTAAAATGGGCAAAGGACCTCAATAGATATTTTTTCAAAGAAGACATACAAATGGACAATGGGCACATTAAAAGATGCTCAACATCACTCATCATTAAGGAATGCAAATCAAAACCACAATGAAATACCACTTTATCCCCATTAGGATGGCTATCCTATCTAATAAAAGAATAATATGCAAATTAACCATCACTCCGCTACACCCACCAGCCACGCCCACCAGCCACGCCCACCAGCCAATCAGGAGCAAATATGCAAATAAACCCAACCAAGATGGCTACGGCCACAGAGAGCAGGAGGGAGGCTTGGGTTTCCCCGGCAATGGAGGAAGCCAAGCTTTCCACCTGCCCTTGCTGGCCTAGGCCTCCACTCAAGGCTACAAAGTTTCAATGATAGAAGATACATAAATCCAAAGAGAAATGGCGGTAACCACGGAGCTGGAAAGAGCAGGAGGCTAGGGTTGCCCTCGGTGATGGAGGAAGCCAAGCTTTCCACACACCCTGGCCAGCCCAGGCCTCTGCTTAAGGCTACAAAGTTTCAATTATAGAAGATACATAAATTCCAGCAGAAATGGCTGCCGCCACGGAGCAAGCAGAAGGCTTGGCTCTGCTCCAGGCTACAAAGTTTCAGTTGTAGAAGATAAATAAACCCCAGATACCAGGGCCTCCGCTTGGGTCGCCGGGGGGCATGGCTGGCCTGCAAACCACCACAGGCCCCTCGCCCAGGCTGCCCCACGCCCCAAGGAAACCCCCACCCTGATCCAAGACACCCTTCAGGGCAAACCAGCTGGCCCCCACCCATGCACCAGGCCTCTATCCTATCTAATAAAAGAGTAATATGCAGACTGACCATCACTCCAACACACAAGATGGCTGCCCCCATTTGGTCAAAGATCCTGCCCCCATGTGGACACAAGATGGCCACCACAAGAGGGCCAGCAGGGGAGGGCAGTTGGGAGGGACCAGGCCTGCAAGGGACAGCAGTTGGGGCGATCAAGCAGAGGAGGGAAGTTGGGGGCAACCAGGCCTGCAGGGAAAGGCAGTTGGGAGGGACTCAGGCCTGCAGGGGAGAGCAGTTGGGGGGACCAGGCCTGCAGGGGAGGGCAGTTAGTTGTGACCAGGCCTGCAGGGGAAGGCAGTTAGGGGCAAACAGGCTGGCAGGGGAGTGGTTAGGGGGTGATCAGGCTGGCAGGCAGAAGCGGTTAGGGGCAATCAGGAAGGCAGGCAGGAGAGCAGTTGGGAGCCAGCAGTCCTGGATTGTGAGAGGGATGTCTGACTGCCCATTTAGGCCCAATCCCTAAACGGGCAGTCGGACATTCCTCAAGTGGTCCCAGATTGGAGAGGGTGCAGGCTGGGCTGAGGGACACCCCCCCCCCCCGTGCACGAATTTCGTGCACTGGGCCTCAAGTGCTATATTATAAAAGGGTAATATGCAAATCAACTGAATGGTGGAATGACTGGTCGCTATGACATGCACTGACCACCAGGGGGCAGATGCTCAACACAGGAGTTGTCCCCTGGTGGTCAGTGTGCTCCCACAGGGGGAGCGCTGGTCAGCCAGAAGCCAGGCTGAGGGCTGGCAATAGCAGCGGGCGTGGCAGGAGCCTCTCCCACCTCCACAGCAGCCCTAGGATGTTCGACTGCATGCCCCCTACTGCGGAGTGAGCCTGCAACTCGGGATCTGCCAAAGTGATGCTGTGAGTCGGACATCCCCTGAGAGCCTCTGGACTGTGAGAGGGAGCAGGCCGGGCTGAGGGACCCCCACCCTGCCGCCCCAAGCATATGAATTTCGTGCACTGGGCCTCTAGTTGTATGTATAATAAAAAAGAAAATAACAAATGTTGTTGAAGATTTGTAGAAATTGGAACCCTTGTACACTTCTGGTGGGAATGTAAAATGGTGCAGCTGCTTTGGAACAGTATGGTGATTCCTCAAAAAGTAAACACATATGATCCAGCAATTTCAATTCTGGGTACATTCTCAGAATAACTGAATGTGCATACTTAAAGAGATTATGTACACCCATGTTCATGAGCATTAGTCACAATATGGAAGCAACCCAAGTGTCCACGGATGAATGAATGGATAAACAAAACGTGGTGTATACATACAATGGGCTGCTATTCAGCCTGGAAAAGGACATGTGCTACAACGTGGATGAACCTGAGGACAATATACTAAGTGAAATTAAGTCAGTCACCAAAGGACAAAAGACGAGTATTGTGTGATTGCACTTATATGAGGTACTTAGACTAGTCAAATTCAGAGAACAAGAAGATGGCGGTTGCCCACCGGCTGAGGAGAGGGCAGAATAGAGAGTTAGTGTTTAATGGGAACAGAGTTTAGTAGGGGAAATTGAAAAAGTTCTGGAGATGGATGGTGGTGATAATTGCAGTACAGTATGAATGTACTTCACGCCTCAGAATGGTATACTTAAGAATGGTTAATTTTAGGTTTTGTATATTTTATCACAATAAAATGAGTACTCAATCTTGCTCTAGGTGTTTTGCAGAGGTAATTTTAGAAAGCAAGAAGCAACAATATTTCAAGGCTAAATAGTTGGCTTTATTTTTCTTAAATTACATTTTAAGAATGATTATCTTGCTTTAGGATTTTCATGCTTATCATGGGTGGAGATTGAAATCCTAAAATCACAGTAAATTCTGAGTTCCTTTGGCCACATCCATTTTCTATCCAATTTTAAAAGCATTTAAATTAGTCTTATTACTACATAAGTGCAATTTAAAATGTTTAGGGTTGTGCAACATGGTTGAGTTAACACTGCCATGGGAACCTCATTAATAGAATTCATTGATGCTATACCATTATTAGCACTGCATTAATCCATCTTTATCAGACATTCTTATTCATTGCTTATTTTTCTTTCATTAAATTCCCATACTTTATCTTCATTGTTATTCAGTCTGATTATCCTATTATTACAACAAAACCTTCTAAGTTTTTTATGGTAAATTGATGTTATTGAACTAAATATTTTCAGCAAACCAAGGGAAGTATTCTTATTTTTATGTGTTTTTTTAAAATTTTTATTTATTGATTGATTTTAGAGAAAGGAAGGGAGAGGGAGAGACAGAGAAACATCAGCTTGTGGTTCCACTTATTTATGCATTCATTAGTTTAATCTTGTAAATGCCTTAACCAGGGATCGAACTAACCTGTGACCTTGGTGTATGGGGACAACACTAACCAACTGAGCTACTCAGCCAGGGCTTTTTATGTTATTGTTAATCCTCACCCGAGTATATTATTTCCATTGATTTTTAGAGAGGGTGGGAGGGAGGGAGAGGGGAAGAGAGACAGAGAGAGAAACATCAAAGTGAGAGGGACACATAATCGATTGGTTGCCTCCTGCACATGCTCCGACCGGGGCCGGGGCTCGAACATGCAACCCAGGTACATGCCCTTGACCAGGAATCCTGAGACCCTTTGGTGGGAGCGGACCCTCTCATCACTGAACCACACTGGTTAGGGCTCTTATTTCTATATTAATAGATGAGGAAACTCAGTCTTGGAGAGGTTGAAAAACTTGCTCACTATCACAAAGTACATCACTGGCAAAGTAGAAATTTAGATTCAGGGCAACCTGTCTTAATAAAAGTCTTTCCTCAACTCAGTCAGCATGCTTATTTTCAGATTCTTCCTAAAAATCTCAACTCTTCCTTGACATGAGAAGATGCAAAATACACATCACTGAAGAATAACCATAGGCCAAATTGAAGCAGAGAAATGACACACAGGACAGCTTCATGTTGATCTGCGATCTTTCTTACAACTGTCTATCTCTAATTTATTAATTTTTGCATTTGTTTGCACGTGGGAACATTTCCTATTGTCCTTTGTTGCTGAGTTTACATCATGTCCTGAACAGTGCCGTAGTTTATTTCTATTAATGCTTTCTTGTTCCTGGTACATAGTTTCACTTTGAGTATTCTTCTGATGGGATGAATGCTCTGCTTTTTATCACACTCAGACAGAATTCGCTTCCCTCATAATTCCCCACTCTCCTTCACTCCCAGCCCAAGACCAGAGCCAAGCATTCATGCTGACGCCCAGGGTACAATCAAGACTCTTTTTGATTGGATAAACTGACTTTGCCAGTGATACTTTTTTTTATAATTTAATAAATCTTTATTGTTCAGACTATTACAATTGTTTCTCCTTTTTCCCCCCATAGCTCCCTTCCACCTGGTTCCCACCCCACCCTCTGCCCTTACCTCCCCCACACTGTCCTCATCCATAGGTGTATGATTTTTGTCCAGTCTCTTCCTGAATTCCCCCAAACCCCTTTCCCCCTGAGAATTGTCAGTCCACTCCCTTTCTGTGCCCCTGACTCTATTATATTCACCAGTTTATTCTGTTCCTCAGATTTTTAATTCACTTGATTTTTAGATTCACTTGTTGATAGATATGTATTTGTTGTTCATAATTTTTATCTTTACTTTTTTCTTCTTCCTCCTCTTCTTAAAGAATACCTTTCAGCATTTCACATAATACTGGTTTGGTGGTGATGAACTCCTTTAGCTTTTTCTTATCTGTGAAGCTCTTTATCTGGCCTTCAATTCTGAATGATAGCTTTGCTGGGTAGAGTAATCTTGGTTGTAGGTTCTTGCTATTCATCACTTTGAATATTTCTTGCCACTCCTGTCTGGCCTGCATAGTTTCTGTTGAGAAATCAGCTGACAATCGTATGGGTGCTCCCTTGTAGGTAATTAACTGTTTTTCTCTTGCTGCTTTTAAGATTCTCTCTTTGTCTTTTGCTCTTGGAATTTTAATGATGTGTCTTGGTGTGGTCCTCTTTGGATTCCTTTTGTTTGGGGTTCTGTGTGCTTCCTGGACTTGTAAGTCTATTTCTTTCACCAGGTGGGGTAAATTTTCTGTCATTATTCTTCAAATAGGTTTTCAGTATCTTGCTCTCTCTCTTCTTCTGGCACCCCCATAATTCTTATGTTGGTACACTTGAGGTTGTCCCAGAGGCTCCTTACACTATCTTCATATTTTTGGATTCTTTTTTCTTTTTGCTTTTCCGGCTGAGTGTTTTTTGCTTCTTTGTATTTCAACTCTTTGACTTGATTCTTGCATTCCTCTAGTCTGCTGTTAGGTCTCTGTATAATATTTTTTATTTCAGTCAGTGTGTGTTTAATTTCTAGTTGGTCCTTTTTCATATACTGGAGGGTGTCACTAAATTTATTGGCCTTTTCTAGGAAATTCTTGAAAAACCTTATAACTGTGGTTTTGAACTCTATATCCAGTCGTTTGTTTTCCTCCATTTCTTTCGTTTGTGATCTTTTTCTTTGTCTCCGCATTTTTGTTGCTTCCCTGAGTTGGTAGGGTAGCTTTGTGTGCTAGGTGTCCTCTAGGGCACAGTGGCTCAGCCTCCCCAGTTACCTGAGGTGGACACTCTTGGTGCCCCCCTTTGTGGGCTGTGTGCACAGCCTTGTTGTAGTTAAGCCTTGATTGTTGTTGGTATCACTGGGAGGAATTGACCTCCAGGCCAATTGGCTGTGAGGATCAGCTGTGTCTATGCTGGGAGAACTTCTGTGCTGGAGACAGCCTTATGAGACAAGACTTGCAAAATTGCAAAAGCCTCTGTGCTCAGCTTGGATGGGGCGGAGTTTCAGGGCGGAGCAGACAGCCTTGGTTTCCCATCAGCCCTGCCCTATGAGGCCCCTGGGTCTCAGTGTCCCTCGGTAATCGCTGCAAGCACCTCTGAGAAAAAGCCACCCTTGGGTTTTGCCCGCTGCCAGACAGTCTAGTTTCTCCCCCAATGAATCTGGATTCCCAGATTCTTACCCGGAACTGGAGTTCAGTGCAGTCGGAGCTTCCAGTTCCCTCTAGCTCAGCCCTTTGCAGCTTTTCTGATTCTCTGTGAGCTTTTCTCTTTCCTTCTAGTTGTAGAATTTCCACTCAGCCAGCTTTCCTGTGGTTCTGGATGGTGTCCGTTCTGTCTTTTAGTTGTAGTTTTGAAATTGTTGTGCGAGGCAGCAGTTTAAGTGTTTACTTATGCCGCCATCTTGGTTTCTGGCCAGCGATACTTTTTACATTACTCTTCTCCAACCCACTTCTCTGTTTTATTTCATGCACCATTGTGGCACGAGCCTTCTTCCAAGGCTAGAGTTTTCCACCTGTATCTATAGGAAAACCTCTCAAGGTGGTTCAGCCAACTGATTCCTTAGCTGGAACGTTGGTGTTTTTCATAAAAGGAAATAAGGAGTACCCTATCTTCTTTAGGTTGGTGTTGGTAGTCCAAGCATTAGGAAAAGAAGGACCTAGTCTTCTAGAGTTTTCAGGCACTTGCAAGAGAGATGGTACTTTATGCAACTGTCGCCAAGGAGCCCACAATGGAGTCTGGCAATGGGTTAGGAGGCAGTAGCTCCACCTTTCCCTGGCTGTTCAACATTTATTGGCCACCTGTTGGGTACCTCTACTCTTCTATGTGGAGTTTTCAAACCAGAGGGGCAGACAGAATTGTGGAAAGTTATGAAACATTATGGGAGAGCATAGCATTTAATCCAGCCTGATGTGGGGAAATTAGGGTGGGGAAAGGTGATGCTTGTGAAGAGTAACCAGACAAAGGGGGCTCAAGATATTCTAGAATGAGATTATAGTGCCAACAAAGATTCAGAGGGAAAGACAATGTGATTACAGTAGCCAAAGTGCTACACTAGTGAAGGGATCGGGGAGCTGCAGGGCTGAATGTGGGCCTAAGTACAACAGTCCCCACTTACCTGCGGTTTTGCTTTCCACAGTTTCAGGTACCCAGGGCCTGACAACCTCAGTCTGAAAATATTAAATGGAAAATTTCAGAAATAAATTATTTACAAGTTTTAAACTGCTGTTCTGCCTGGCCAGTGTGCCTCAGTGGTTGAGCATCGACCTATGAAACAGGAGGTCATGGTTCGATTCCCGGTCAGGGCACATGCCCCGGTTGTAGGCGTGGTCCCTGGTATGGGGCATGCAGGAGGCAGCCAATCAGTGATTCTCTCTCATCATTGATGTTTCTGTCTCTCTCTCTATCTCTCTCCCGCTCTCTCTCTCTCTTTCCTTCCTCTCTGAAATTAATAAAAATATCTTTTAAAAAAATAGCTGTTCTGAGTAGCATGATGAAATCTCCTTGCATCCCACCCAGGCCTTGAATCATAATCTTTGTTAGCATATCCACCCCCATTAGTCACTTAGTAATCAACTTGACTATCAAGATCAGTTATCAGAGAGAGAGAAAACATTCACATAACTTTTATTACAGTATATTGTTATAATTGTTCTATTTTATTATTAGTTACAAATTAGTTAACCCTTACCGTGCCTAATTTATAAATTACACTTTATCATAGGTATGCATGCATAGGAAAAAACAGTATATATAGGGTTTGATACTATCTGCAGTTTCAGGCATCCACTGGGGGTCTTGGAACATATTCCCCGTGGATAGTAGTGGACCACTGTATCTCCATTTAGCACTTATTTTGCCTTAGAAATAGTTTATTTTTAGTTAGCAAATACACATATATAGCGCTATGTATCTTGTTTCCTTACATGGTTTCTCAGGGCAGCAAACAAGCAAAAGTGGAAACAGCACGGCCTCTTAGATCCTAGTCTCAGAACTTGCCCAATGTCACTTCCACCGCATTTTTTTTTTTTTTTTTTTGTCGAAGCAAGTCATAAGGCTCAGTTTCAATGTGGCAGATGATTACAATGTAGCTTGCATTCATGGACATGGGATTCATTGGGGACTTGATGAAAACAATGGCCTAAGGAGCAGAGAAGAGAAAAAGGGATCAAGAAATATTTATGAAGTAGAATGGGTAGGACCTTTCTACCCATTAGTCACTTTAAGGCAAAGTCACACTTCTTTATTGTTTTTATGGGCAATGGCATTTGGCAATTGAAGGAATAATATAAAAAGACTCCCAGGTGCCTGATTTTGGCAACCACGTAGATAGGGTGGCAGGTTTTTAAGAGAAAAGTGCTCCTTTGAGTTATGGATTAACTGGCTGATTTTGAGATGCCAGTGTGACAATCAATAGAGATGTGTTAGAGATACAAATCAGAAGCCTAGCAGAGAGGACTGGACTAGAATTACAAATACAGAATTCATCAGCTAATAGGTGGTAGCAAGAAGCCAGAGATTTCCCAGAAGCATGTAGAATGAAAAGAATAGAGGCTGGGATGACAAAAAAGGAAGAGCTATATTTAATGGTGAGAAGAGGAAGAGTAGTTCCTATAGGAAACTTAGAAAGAACTAGAAAGTTAGAAGGAAAACTAGGAACAGTGGTATCCCACAAGTTAAGGGACAGAATGCTTGTGTGATGATGGGTGAGGGTGAGTTGCAGGAAGTTAAAGAGTTCCTTCATATAAAGTGGAAGTGACCTACTTAGTGGGAAGTGTGTGGGCTTAAAGAGTATGTGGAGGGGAAGGCTTGTAATATTAGTGCTGAGAAAGTAAATCTTTGAATGCTGCTTCTTGCCAAGTTTCTGCTCAATTTTTCTCACTTTCACACTAAACTTTGCTTTTGCATTCTCTCTTCCTCTTCAATCCTTAAATTGTAGTCTGACAATTTTCTCTATATAACAATGACTTAAAAAAAAATCACCAATCACTTTCGTGTTTCACCTAATACACATTGTGTAACTTACTGCTATTTGTTCAGGAGAATGAATATGCCTGATACTCTTAAAAACAAATTCTGTAATTTAAGTTATTTAGTTCTGATTTCCCACAGTGAAATTCTCCCAGCCTCAGTGAAATGTTGGAGGAGTTGATAAAGTGAGGTTGTGAGGCACAGGGACATCTGAGATAAGGAGCTATAATTATATCATCTGCCTAATAGGATTGTTTCAGGGATTAAATGAGATAATGAAATAATATATATATCCTATATAATAAAAGGCTAATATGCAAATAGACTGAACGGCAGAACAACCGAACAACTGGTCGCTATGACATGCGCTGACCATCAGAGAGTGTGCATGGAACATGGTGGGTATTAGCTGTGGCGGGATGGTGGAGCAGGTGAGCTGGGGCACCAGACCAAGGTGGGGCGCTGGTCACTACCACTGGGGCGAGCCTCTGGTGGTTACTGAAAATTCTTTGCTCCTGCACTCCATGGTCCACCTTTCACTCACACCCGCTGCTGGAGCCGCCACACGCACCCGCTGTCAGTGCCCGTGGCTGACCCTGATCTCTCGGCGCTGTTAGAGGGTGCAAGCGGCGGCTGCCAGCCCAGATCACCCCAGCGGGTGCGAGCGGCAGCTGCCGGCTTCTCCACTTCCCCCTGCTCCTGAGGGGCAGTCGGGGCAGCAGCAGCAACTCGCACCTTCTGTTGGCGCTGGCTCCAATCGCTCTGCGCTGTCAGCAGGTGCGAGCTGGGCCAGCACTGTCAGCGTGTGGGAGCAGCAGGAGTGGGGCTGCTGGCAGACAGGGGCTGGGCGGGGTGCGGAGGATGGGCCGAGACCCGCCTCTGTGCCCACCGCAGCTTCAGGGCCCACAGTTCCTTTCAAGGTGCATGAATTTGTGCACTGGGCCCCTAGTAATATATAAAACAATACATAAATATATGTAATAATACTATTTGTTATTATTATAGGATAATTTGAAATTCTCAATAAATATCTGTTATGTGATAACAAATGGTAATGACTGTATTTTAGTTTCAAAATTAGCAAACTAAAATTTAGCAAGTGAAAAAAGAACATTCAGTTATTTGGGAGTGCTTAGGCAGGAAAATATTTGGTGTTTATGAAATGTCTGGAAATTGCTTCAAAATAATCTCCTGTGATGATGGGGGTGGGGTATAGGAATTGGCCATGCTATTGAAGCTGGGTGTTCATTATTCTAATTTTTATTATTATTATTTTTTTATCTTTTTTTACAAACCCTTGTGTCGAGGCTGACTTTCAATAGATCACAGCGAGGGAGCTGCTCTGCTACGTAGGAAATCCCGACCCAGAAGCAGGTCTTCTACCAATGGTTTAGCGCCAGGTTCCCCAGGAACGTGCGTTGCGTGAAGGGAATTATTCTAATTTTTGTATACACTTGTAAATTTCATAATAAAATGTTATGATTTGTTCCACTCTATGCAACTATGTTGACGCAATACACTTGATATATTGACATGTAATGAAAACTTTGTAACTGCTTAAATGACTTTTTGGGGTTTAGGCATCTTACACATCACTCCATTCCCTAAAGTAAGGCAATAATGCAAGGAATATTTAATTTGAAATGAAGATGATGATTTGAATTTACAGCTCTTACATATATCATAAATGGGAGTCATTTCAATAACTAGTCTCAGAATATCTTTTTCTGTTCCACCTAAACAACTTTAGTCATCATTAAAAAGAAACTACAAGTCCCAGGATGCACTGCACGACTAACGTGGAATTAAGGACCTCGCGTCTTGGAATTGGTTTCCCTCGCCTTATTTGAACGGGAATAATCCGGCGAAAATTGACGTCTGTGACCCAGAGCAGATTTTTTGAGTCTTTGTACTCCTGGGTCGGCTGAGTGTGCAGGTCGGGGGGGATCAGCGTGGTTCCTTTCCGTTCAGGTGTCGCCCTGGGCAGCCTCCCCCATTTCTGGGGCTTCCGTGCGCACGGGGCGCCGTTAGCGCGCCTCCAAGATGGCGACGCTGTTGGCGGTAAATTCGGGTAAGTGCGGTGGGGCAGAAGGGAAACTGGGGCCGGGCGGTGATCGGTATTCCGGGGACACACCGGGCCGTGAGGTTCCTTGGAGTCCAGGCCCCCAGTTGTGCGTAGTGCCGGCGTCTCCCCTGGCCCTGGGCCCAGAGTCCCGCCCCTCCCCAGTTTGAATGGCGCGCTCGGCCCTCCGCCTCTAGCCTGGGAGCTGGGGTTTGAGGGTGGAGGCGAGGAACGTGGTCCACTGCAGCCCAGCGTGCAATCGTTCGCAGCCCAGGGCTGAGCCTGGTCCTTCCCACTCCCCACCCCATTATGGGTCTGCGGCCGGAATTTTGCTGGGATCCGGAAGTCTCGGGCAATGAGGTCAGAGGACCTGAGATACTGTTCAGCCACGAGCGCCGGCCGAAAACTCACCCTGCAGTAGCACTGGGACCCCTCATGGAGGTTAGGGGGTCCTGCAGGGAGCGAGGACCCCCGATTATGAAGTCTGCAACCCGAAAGGTGGCTGAGAAGGTGCGCCCTGAGCTCAGCAGATGCCTCCCAGGGCTGCGGGGTGGCGGGTCCTGGATGCTCCCGTACCTTCGGAGCCATAGATCTTGGGGGCGCGGTAGAATGTAGAAGGCGGTGAAGGAACTCTGAAGGATTTGGGTTGGGTTCTCTTTCGGCAATTCTCAGCCTGGGGCGGTCCCCGCCTCGCCCTCCGGGGCGTTTGAGAGAGTGGGTGCCTTTTGATTGTCACAGTTCCTGGGATGCACTGTTGGCGCCTAGTGGGCGGGGCAAGGATGCCTGAAAATGAATTTACAGCTTAGAATGTCAGTGCCTGGATTGAAACGTACTTAGCTTCATGGGCACAGTTGAGAGTATACCTGTGTGGTAAATGCTTGTAGAGAATGTCACTCAAGAGGACTCTTCCTTGGGCGCCTTTTGCAGTCATTATTTACTTTTTGTTTGTTTTTGGTTCTGGTTTGGTATTCTTTCCACTGGACTGATATTGTTGAAAAGTTGTCTATATCTGACTTTTTCAAATCAAACCATTTCAGAAACACCGTGATACATTATCTAAATGATGAAGTGCCGGTTTCTTAGTAGTTAGGGTTGGATTCCTGTCAAAGGCACGGACCCCCTTTGCAGGCTCCATACCCTGGCCCGGTTGGGGGCTGGGGGCGGCAACCGATCTGTGTGTCTCTCTCACATGGATGTTTCTCTCTCGGTCTCTCCCCCTCCCTCCCACTCTCTCTGAAAATCAGTGCGGCGCGGGGCGGGGGGGTGGGGGGGAGCGGAGGGCGGGGAATAATCCTCGGGTGAGGATTAACAAAAAAGAATGAAGGATTATGTTTGTTGGAGCACCTCTTCTTTCTCAGCTGCTGGACTGAGTTGTACTTTTATCTCATTTAGTTCCCTTTATACACCTGTGAGTAGCCGCTATTAAATACCCCATTTTACAGATTTGGAGGCCTAGAGTGGTTATACAGCTAATGATTCTAAGCCTGTCTTTGATACTTAAATGATTACATTCTACTACTTAAATACAACCTAATTGATTTTATTACATCAGATTTCCTTATATCTGAATGTTAGTAATGAAGTTACTTTCTTAGTATTGCTATCCTGTCATCCCACCCTGATGTAAACTTATAAGCAAGGCTAGTAGGTTATATACATTTCTTTGGTACATACTCATGCCATTAGAGGTAAATCACTGAAGGAAAAAGGATAGTAAATTCTGTCAACAGCCAAAGGGTATACATTGTATAATCAGGTCTTGTGGCAGGAGTGTTTAATTGGCAAAATAGAAAGGAAACATTTTGAAAAGCCAGGAGTCAGGAGAATATATATATTTTAAATTAAATCTTAGGGAAGCAGCTTAAGTGTCCATAGGTGGATAAATGGATAAACACTGTGGTATATACAATACAGTAGAATATTATTAACTTTGAAAAGGAAGTCCTGTCACATGCTACAATATGGAAGAACCTTCAGGACATTGAAGTGAAGTAAGCTAGTCACAAAAAGAAATCCTGTGATCCCACTTAGATGAGGTATCTAAAGTAGTCAAACTCCTAGAAACAAAGAATGTTGGTTGCCAGTGGCTGGGGGAAGGTGGAAATGAGGAGCTGTTGAATGGGTACAAAGTTTCAGTTTTGCAAGATGAAAAAGTTATGGAGATTTGATGTGCAACAATGAATGCATTTCACACTACTGGACTGTATACCTAAAAATGTTTAAGATAGTAAATTCTGTTAGATGTGTGTGTGTTTTTTTAAAACCACAATTCAAAAAAATCAAAGAGTTGTAGAGGGAGAAAAACAGAAGTTTTAAGGCCTAGAGCTGTATGATTTACTAGTATTGTAACTTGTATCATCCTGGCTGAGTAAAGGTATGACTTCTTAGTGCAACCTTTGACACTGCTTGACAGTCTTTCATCTTTAACTTCCAACTGACCCCTCAGTCTTCTAGTCACAGAACAAATAGAAGCCAATAGGCATGAACTCTCTTTTTTCACCCTCAAACCTACAAACATATATATCTGCACCCTTTGAATCAGTGTACTTGTGTCTTTCTAAGGTAAATCCCATCCTTTATGCCTTTTTCCCTATTACCCCATCTCTCTCTTGTATATTCACCCCTCTTCTTGCTCCTTTTCTTTCTATTAGCCTCCCCTCTTTATGTTGACATCATGCTTCACTCCAGTTACTGTCCTCTTGCCCCTCTTCACAGTCAAACCTTTCAACAGGTTCCTCAGTCTTCACTGACTCCATTTCCATACCTCCTCTTCCTCCACCCCATCTAGTCTCTTCCTGTCTTCCTAAACAGCTCAGTAAAAATCCAGCAGACATTTTTAGTCTTTATCTTGCTTGATCTTTTAGGATAAAGACCAAAATTCTTAACACGGGCTGGTAAGCCCTGAATGGTGTGGCAGTTGCCTCCCTTGCCAAGCCCTTAATTTCTGTACTCCAGCTCCTGGGCTTCTCACTTCTTTGGAAGTGTAGTGTTCCCTCTTGCTTTGGGAACCCATATACTGTCCTGTCTTCCTGGGATGCATGTCCTCACCTCTGACCTCTAAGTTAACTCCCGCTTTTATCCTTCAAGTTTTAGCCCACAATCACTTCCTTAATGAATCCTTCCTTTCCCTAACCTCCCTGACTAGGTCATATTCCTCTGATATTTGCCCTGAGTACCTTCCTTCATTGAATTCACCAAATTGGATATTACACTTATGTATGATTGTATGATGAATGTGTTTCCTCACTACACTGTCAGCTCACCCATACTGAGTACATGATGAATGAGTGAATAAATGTGACTTGCTGGAGGTATTAAACTTTAAGAACAAATGTACAGTATTTCTCAAATGAACAAATCACTTAGGTTAAAATTACATATTAAGTAACTTGGAAAAATTTATAGCTTCCTTTTACTTGTAACCAGTAACAAGAAGATATTTACTAAAATTAGTCAAACCAAAATCAAACTGAAGATACATCTTTCTTGCAGTTACTTCTATGATGTGTTGATGTTAATGATGGACTAAGGAGGCCAGTGTACATAGGTTTTTTGGTGTAGATTTTTGACCTGTTATTGGATGCCTCCCCATTAAAGGGGGGGAATTGAATTTTTCTCTAGAACTCACTGAGCATTAGTTCTCCACAGGTTCTATTATATTTTAAGTGTTATTTTTTACAGACAGAGAATTTATTTTCTTTTGTCAACTCTTGGTCAGATTTCTTAAATACCTGGTAAGGCAAGTTTCAAATTTTCTTAGGAGTCATTTTTGATATCTTTACTTTATATCCTGCAGCAAACAGTTACCAGTTCTAACCACTAACAGGCCTCGTCTATTACTCCCCTAGTTTAGGTCTCCTCACCTACTGTGGCTTACCTACTTGTCATCCTTGGTTGGTGACACTTCCTATTCTAGTTAGTCCATCAATCACACCATTGACCTACAGTGTCAATTTCGCTTTGTCTGTACTAGTACTTGAAACTTTCCCTATTTACTAATAGGAAAAAAGCTGTCCTGTTCTAGTATCAAAATTACTGTATTCTTTGCAGTTAGAGGTGGCCAAGAAAATGATTTCTAGGGAAGTCAGCTCCTCACCATCCAATGAGCATCTCACAGGAGGTCACCAGGATCCAGGGTTAGGCCCTCATTTTGGCAGGTCCAGAACTATTTGTCATTGTATCCAGAGTTGAATAGATCACAGTAATTGCATTTTCTCTATTCAAACACAGTAAAAGACATGCCATACCAGTATGCCAAATTATTGATCTTTAATGGGAAGAATATCTGCATGGGTACTCACGCTGGTTTGCCAGCTCATTCTCTACCCTAAAAAGTTATATAACAAACTGTATTTTTTATCAGAGGATTGGCAAGTATGAGAGCAAAGCAGGGAGTTGGATGATTGCTCTCTATGTGTGGTCTAGACATTCTGATTCCCATTCCTCCTCATCCCCATGCCAAAGACCTGATAAATCACTTCCTTCTCTGCCCTTCAGATTAGGGTAGGTGTTCCCTTTTATCTATTCTCAGCACTCTGTACTTCATCACATCTTTTATTATACTGGTAATTGTTTTTTGAAGGCTATAGTTTAATGGCTGTCCCACTTGTCAATCTGGAAGTTCCATGAGGGATCCTGTCTTGCTCAGTCTATAGTCCCAGGCCCTCCGTAAATAATTGTTGAGTGAATGAATGACCCAGTTTGACTGATTTAGTTTGTCCTCTTCCTACATATTTCCCCCTTTTAAAAAATTCCCTAACACATCGATAACATTGTTCATCTGACAACATTGTTCATAGAATTGTAATATATTTAATTAGGTTACAGTTAATTTTCATGTCATTCATATTGTCCTGGTAACTTTATTTGGTTTTGTGTTTTCTCAGATAGCAGTTGAACATGTTTATAGCTCATCATTTACAGTTTAGGCTAGTTATACAGTTAGTATAGTTATTTCTAAGTCTCATCTGTTGAGTGATTGATTGGGTTTGACTAGTTTCCCTTTCAGAGTCTTTATAAACTACTTTTTTATTCAGCTGCTAATTTTTACAAAATCTGATTTCAATCCCCCCTCCCACACCTGCTTTACATTTGAATGGAAAGTCACATGTATTGCATGCCTGTGGTATGCCAGGCACTGAATTTTGTGTTTTATCTAGTGTATCTCATTTATTTATTTATTTTTTTAATTTAATAAATCTTTATTGTTCAAATTATTACAATTGTTCCTCTTTTTCCCCCCCATAGCTTCCCTCCACCCGGTTCCAACCCCTCTGCCCTTACCTCCCCCCCACTGTCCTCATCCATAGGTGTACGATTTTTGTCCAGTCTCTTCCCGCACCTCCCACACCCCTTTCCGCCTGAGAATTATCAGTCCACTCCCTTTCTATGCCCCTGGTTCTATTATATTCACCAGATTATTCTGTTCATCAGATTTTTAATTCACTTGATTTTTAGATTCACTTGTTGATAGACATGTATTTGTTGTTCATAATTTTTATCTTTACCTTTTTCTTCTTCCTCTTCTTAAAGAATACCTTTCAGCATTTCATATAATACTGGTTTGGTGGTGATGAACTCCTTTAGCTTTTTCTTATCTGTGAAGCTCTTTATCTGGCCTTCAATTCTGAATGATAGCTTTGCTGGGTAGAGTAATCTTGGTTGTAGGTTCTTGCTTTTCACTTTGAATATTTCTTGCCACTCCCGTCTGGCCTGCATAGTTTCTGTTGAGAAATCAGCTGACAATCGTATGGGTGCTCCCTTGTAGGTAATTAACTGTTTTTCTCTTGCTGCTTTTAAGATTCTTTCTTTGTCTTTTGCTCTTGGCATTTTAATTATGATGTGTCTTGGTGTGGTCCTCTTTGGATTCCTTTTGTTTGGGGTTCTGTGCACTTCCTGGACTTGTAAGTCTATTTCTTTCACCAGGTGGGGGAAGTTTTCGGTCATTATTTCTTCAAATAGGTTTTCAGTATCTTGCTCTCTCTCTTCTTCTGGCACCCCCATAATTCTGATGTTGGTACGCTTGAAGTTGTCCCAGAGGTTCCTTACACTATCTTCAAATTTTTGGATTCTCTTTTCTTTTTGCTTTCCCGGTTGAGTGTTTTTTGCTTCTTTGTATTTCAACTCTTTGACTTGATTCTTGTGGTCCTCTAGTCTGCTGTTAGGTCTCTGTATAATATTTTTTATTTCAGTCAGTGTATGTTTAATTTCTAGTTGGTCTTTTTTCATATCCTCGAGGGTGTCACTAAATTTATTGGCCTTTTCTAGGAAATTCTTGAAAAACCTTATAACTGTGGTTTTGAACTCTATATCCAGTCGTTTGTTTTCCTTCATTTCTTTCATTTGTGATCTGTTTCTTTGTCTTCGCATTTTGGTTGCTTCCCTGAGTTGGTAGAGTAGCTTTGTGTGGTAGGTGTCCTCTAGGGCACAGTGGCTCAGCCTCCCCAGTTACCTGAGGTGGACACTCTTGGTGCACCCCTTTGTGGACTGTGTGCTCAGCCTTGTTGTAGTTAAGTCTTGATTGTTGGTTGGTATCACTGGGAGGAATTGACCTCCAGGCCAATTGGCTGTGAGGATCAGCTGTGTCTATGCTGGGAGAACTTCTGTGCTGGAGACAGCCTTATGAGACAAGACTTGCAAAATTGCAAAAGCCTCTGTGCTCAGCTTGGATGGGGCGGAGTTTCAGGGCGGAGCAGACAGCCTTGGTTTCCCATCAGCCCTGCCCTATGAGGCCCCTGGGTCTCAGTGTCCCTTGGTAATCGCTGCAAGCACCTCTGAGAGATAGCCGCCCTCAAGTTTTGCCCATTGCCAGACAGTCCAGTTTCTCTATGAATGAGTCGGGGTTCCCAGAAACTTGCCCAGAACTGGAGTTCAATGCAGTCGGGAACTTCTGCCTCCCCCCTGCTTTAGAAAGCAGGCCGCGCACTCAGCCTCCCATGCATTCAGCAGTCAGTCCTCTCTGCGTGCACGTGCCTCCAGACCTCTGCCTTCTGCAGCTCCCGAGTCTCAGTGTGCTTTCTCTTTTCCTGACAGTCCAGATTCCCCCCGAATGAGTCTGGTTTCCCAGCGTCTCGCCCGGGACTGGAGTTCAGCGCAGTCGGGAGCTTCCTTCTCCCTCCCGTTTTAGAAAGCCAGCCGCCCACTCAGCTGCCCGTGCACACAGCCGCCTGTCCTCTCCGCGTGCGAGTCTCCGTACCTCAGCCTTTTGTAGCTCCTCTGAGTCTCAATGTGCTTTCCTCTTTTCTTCTATTTGTAGAATTTCCACTCATCCAGCTTTCCTGTGGTTCTGGATGGTGTCCGTTTTGTCTTTTAGTTGTAGTTTTGATATTGTTGTGCAAGGCAGCAGTTTAGGTGTTTACCTTTGCTGCCATCTTGGGTTTTTTTCAGTGTATCTCTTTATATGAAGTGGATGATGTTCCTATCTATATACTAGTATATAAAAGCCTAAGTGACCGACCATTTGACTGTCTGACCGTAGCTATGACGCACTGACCACCAGGGGGCAGACGCTCAATGCAGGAGCTGCCGAGTTGCGGTGACTTGGCAGCTGTGGTTCTCGGGTGATGCACCTGGAACCAGAGAGGAGGGAGCCCGATTCCGGGGTTTGTTACCTGAGAACCACCCTCTCGCAATCCAGGACCACTGTGGGGATGTCAGAGAGCCGGTTTCAGCCCAATCCCCGCAGGCCAGGCCGAGGGACCCCACTGGTGCATGAATCCATGCACCGGGCCTCTAGCCCAGTGGTTGGCAAACTGCGGCTCACGAGCTGCGGTTTGCCGCTCTGTTGACTAATGAGTTTGCCGACCACTGCCTTAGGGAAAAACACTTAAAAAACATTTTAATAATGTACTAATGTCTTTAACCTGAAGTCAAAACTTCTGGGTAAGGGTAATGCCTTACGCAGTGGTCGGCAAACTCATTAGTCAACAGAGCGGCAAACTGCGGTTCGCGAGCCTCATGTGGGGCTCACAGTTTGCCGACCAGTGCTCTAGCCCATTGGCTCCCCACTTTGGGTTTGGCTCCCGACCGGGCCTCTAGCCTATTGCAGAGGTCGTGGGTCTGGCCCTTACAGAAACTTTTCGATTTGACTAGCTAAGTGATGAGACATGCGGGACCTACTGGCTGTGGCCCTGACGTCTGGTGCCTGTGCTGGCCCATCCGCTTAATACTGATTTCCAGTGGAGGCAGCGAATTTCCCCACTACCACTCTTGGCTGGGAAACTGGCTGCGGCTTCCCTCCTTCTGGGCGGACAGTAGCGCCAGCAGGTCAACCTCTGGGGAGGGAAGGAGTCAAAGGAGCAGCTCAGATGGGAAGAAGGAGGTTCCTGCTGCCACAGGCCTCCGCCTGGGCAGAAGGGCCTGGGCAGGAGCCTAACACTGAGCAGGGTTGCTAAATAAATGCATTTTGCAGCTAAATGCCCACAAGTTGTCAGTTACCGCTAAACTTAAGGTAAAGTGAGATGAAAGAAGCAAGACAGATACAGAGAGAAAGTGACATAATATTGGGAGAAGAGAGGAGGGAGCTTGATTCCGGGGTGCGTCACCTAAGAACCATCCTCTTGCAATCCGGGACCCTTCAGGGGATGTCGGAGAGCCGGTTTGGGCCCTATCCCCGCAGGCCAGGCCAAGGGACCCCCACCGGTGCATGAATCCGTGCACTGGGCCTCTAGTTTTATATATAAGGAAACTGAAGTGTAAAGAGGTTATTTTCATGCTCTATGTCACACAGCTACTAAAGTGGCAAAACCAGGTCCGGTGGATATTGCAATTTAAAGTCAGGATTTACTCTACAAAACAATAAATTTTTGCTTGAGAATTTTAATATGTATGCTTTTATGTTAGTGTTTGGTTTGACTGTATAGCTCAGCATATTTAAAAGTAGCTGTGAGCATGATTAAAATCTTATCTAATAAAATAGTGATATGCAAATTGACTGTCACTCCAACACACAAGATGGCCTCCCCAATATGGTCAAAAATGGCAGCCCCCATGTGGACACAAGATGGCCACCACAAGATGGCCAGCAGGGGAGGGCAGTTGGGAGGGACCAGGCCTGCAAGGGAGGGCAGTTGGGGGCAATCAGGCCTTCAGGAGAGGACAGTTGGGGGGGGGACCCAGGCCTGCAGGGGAGGGCAGTTGGAGGGGACCAGAGCTGCAGGGGAAGGCAGTTGGGGGTGACCAGGCCTGCAGGGGAGGGCAATTGGGGGTGATCATGCCTGCAGGGGATGGCAGTTGGGGGGGACTAGGCCAGCAAGGGAGGGCAGTTAGGGGTGACCAGGCCTGCAGGGGATGGCAGTTGGGGGGGACCAGGCCAGCAAGGGAGGGCAGTTGGGGGCGACCAGGCTAGCAGGGGAGGACAGTTAGGGGTGACCAGGCCTGCAGGGGAGGGCAGTTGAGGGGGGACCAGGCCTGCAGGGGAGGGCAGTTAGGGGGGACCAGGCCTGCAGGGGAGGGCAGTTAGGGGCAATCGGGCCAGCCGGGGAACAGTTAGGCGTCGATCAGGCTGGCAGGGTAGTGGTTAGGACAGGGGTGGGCAAACTTTTTGACTCGAGGGCCACAATGGGTTCTTAAACTGGACCGGAGGGCCGGAACAAAAGCATGGATGGAGTGTTTGTGTGAACTAATATAAATTCAAAGTAAAGGAGTGGAGGGGAGAGCAAGAGAACCCTCCGCTCTTTCAGCTCCACGGGCCGGATAGAACAGCCGAACGGGCCAGATCCGGTCCGCGGGCCGTAGTTTCCCACGGCTGGGTTAGGAGGTGATCAGGCTGGCAGGCAGAAGCAGTTAGGGGCAATCAGGCAGGCGAGCGGTTGGGAGCCAGCCAGTGGGATCGGGCCTAAACGGGAAGTCGGACATCCCTCAAGGGGTCCCAGATTGGAGAGGGTGCAGGCTGGGCTGAGGGATACCACCCCCCCCCACCCCCCGTGCACAAATTTCGTTCACTGGGCCTCTAGTGTATAGATAACACCTTACATTATTTTCCAAATATATGTTTTATTTAATGCTGGTTTTATTTTTTTTTTTCTTTAAGCTGCTAGTCTATGGGGTCCTTATAAAGACATTTGGCAAACAGTGGGAAATGTCCTTTGGAGAAGACAACCTGAAGCTGTCCACCTTCTTGACATGATTTTGAAGAAACATAAACCTGACTTCATCTCATTGTTCAGAAACCCAGTAGGAAATTTTCTTTTTTGCTTCTTGGATTTGCTTTTTTTTTTTTTTAAGATCGAAGGAACATGTAAACTCTTAATGCATGTAAATGAATATGTTATTTGTTCTGGTCCATTGATTCAAGTTTTCTCTAAAAATGTAATTATTTATAGAAGCAGTTGTCTTCTTTTTGTTTTCTAAAGAAGTTAATATTGATGTATCTCTAGCTAGGAGATATCTTAATAATATTTGAGTACAACTTAGAAAGTTCAGTATATTCTAGAAAAATCAGCCTCCTTGGAATTTCTGACTTAAAGTTAATACATCTAAGTTCAGTAAGATTGATTATTTTTTTTGTTTCCAGGTATACTTCAAAATTTTAACTCTTCATAATGTTCTATGAGTTGTGTTAGCTGAACTAATCAGTGCTTGCATATCATTAGTTACTGCATCTTGAAATCCTTTCATCTAGGAATAGAGTACTTAAGTGGAGGGGATTTGTGTTTGGAAACTCACTTTCTTGCTGTTTAGCAATTTTCTTCTATAGATTAACAAGATCATATAAGAACTGTTTATGAATTTGTCTTATCAGGAATGGCCTTTTGCTTTTTAACTTTTTTTTTTTTTTTTTTCTTAGCTATTCTTATTAGAAAGAGTCCTAGCCAGTTGAGTTGAGTTCTAGTCTTGGCTCTGCCACAGGAGGTTTAGGCCCAAGGGCAAGTCATCTGACTTCTCTGGGCATCAGTGTCTGACTTCTCTGGGCATCAGTTTTCCCATCTGTTAATAAAGAAGTCAGATTAAATGGCCTTTTTTGTAAAGTGTAAATTTCTAAGATTGTATGATCCATCAGGTAATTCGTTAGGTCATTCATTAAGTATTTGAACTAAGTTGTAAGACCTTTTTGGGGATAAGACTATGTTTTTAATACTATATTAATAAACCATTATTAGCCCACTAACTAATTCAACAATTTATATGTCCATTTATTATTTCCCACTTTATGAACTTATTTTTTAATTTTTTAAGAATATTAGAAAAGTTCCTTAGACACTTGAAAAATAGTTTGCTATTTTGTGTGCTTTCTTAAAATTTTATAGTTCAGAGTTCAGCAGGAGCCATTATTGAGAAGGTAGTAATAGTATAAAAAGGTGAAGGTGATATGAAATGTTACCTCATAAAAGTCTAATTGAAGATTATCTGTTAAGAAGTACTTCTTTTGTCATGTTACCGGGCTGCCTTATGAATAAATTTCTTTAGGTAACAGTTTAAGACCTTTGTCTTCAATGTACTCTTCTTATTACATGATCTTATTTGTTTTTACCATTGTAGCCAAAAAATGTTCAACAACATGAGAAGGTTCAGAAAGCCAGCACAGAGGGAGTCGCCATCCAGGGTCAACAGGGTACCCGACTTCTTCCTGAGCAGCTCATTAAAGAGGCCTTTATCCTCAGTGACCTTTTTGACATTGGAGAACTGGCAGCTGTTGAGCTTCTCCTAGCTGGTAGGTTGAAGTTTAACTGAACCTATGGTAAGGTGGTAAGGATATTATAAAATTATTCACTCGAACTTTAGAGTAGAATATAATTCAGTTTCCAGAATAGCTTTTAAGGATGTTGTTTACATGAAAAACTATATTCAAAATAATTTCCTTTTGTTTCTCTTTGGCTAATGGAAAGCTTTAGTTTAGTCACCGGAAGTGTTAAAAGTAATTTAACTTTTAAGATAAGCTTTTACATGGTAGTTCACTGGCAAAGAATCATTGGCTACATCTCAGAAATTTTATAGCACAAAGCATTTATTGTCATATAATAAGTAAGAAGATAAGGTCACTGCTTTTTTGGAGTTTCTTTTTGAGGGGGTAATTCTGCTAATAGGACAAAATAAGATAATTTCAATAACACTGAGTTCTCAGAAGAAAATAAAGCAGTAGGAGGTAGAAAGATGGGGCAACTATAAATAGGGTACTTAGAGAAGACCTTTTTGAGATTGAGACATTTGACCTGACCTGCATGATGACAAATGCCAGAGTTGTGGGGGAAGGTGTTCTAGTGCTTGAGGTGAGAACAAAGGCTTGCAAAAGGACAAAAAGACCTCTGTGGTGGGAACATTAGGTGATGGGGAGAGTGAAGGAAGACCAGGATAGAACAGAAATGTAATCTTCCAAGCCATGAAAATTAATTTGGATTTTATTCTAATTGCAATGGGAAGTTGTAGGCAGGAGCTTTAAGCAGAAGATTGATATAATCTGGAATAGCCTTGAAATTATTTCCCTGGCTGCTTTAGAGAGAAAAGATGGAAATCTCCATAAAATAAGCAGTTCATTCAAATTATGACAGAGGAGCCATGTGAAGAAGCCATGTAGGCATTTTAATTGAAAGAAAGTCTAATATGTCTAAAGATATCATGTGGCTGCCAAAATCCCTTTTTGACCTTTTGAACTAAGGCTGCATTAAAAGAAGTATGATATTGAGAAGAGGTAAGGTAATTTCCATTCTGTGATGGAGATGTTAACTGGACATGCTTGAGTTTTACTCAGAACTTTTATTTAACAAACATTTATTTTATACATATAATATGCCAGGCACTATGTTAAGATTCTAGGGATATAAAGATGAATAAAACCTCAACTAGTGTAAAAGAGCCCATAGTCTAATTGAGAAAGACATGGATACAAATATGGATACAAATATTTATGACACCATTAAGTGCATTAATGCAGGTTTGTGCATGATTTAGTGATGATCTGGAGGGCAGAGGATTAAATTGACCTTGGGTTTAACAGAGAAGTCTTCACAAATATCATGAGGCTGAAGGTAGGTGTAAAAATGAGAAGACATATATCAAATGGAATAAGTGTGCACTTAGGAGGACCAAGGGCATCCAGACAGAAGCAGTTGCCTGTACAGAGAGAGGTATGAAGCAGTGAGATGAATTTGGGGAACAGAAGGGAATGGAGTGGAGGAGTGATTGGACTAAGGGGAGAAAAAAGCCATAGGAAATGAAACAAATTATAGGCAGGGTGCTTTAAAAAATGCAAAGTAGAATTTACTCAAAGATGAGCAGTTAAAAGGGTGAGTAAAGATGAAACACAAGAAAAGGCTTTTTAAGTTTCAGAAAAGGCTCTAGGGGAAGAAACTTCCAAATATTTGAAAGATTTCAGGTGAAAGAGAATAAAACAGTGGATAGACGTTTGAAGTAGAGGGCCCTTAAGGCCCCTTAAGCTCTGAGAGTCTGTGATTTCTTTGAACATTGGTATAGTGATTTTTGTCTCATCCTGAACACAGGTGCTTATTTACTGAATTATTTCTCAACTTTCTTTTCTAGGAGAGCACCAGCAGCCACATTTTCCTGGCCTCACCAGAGGATTAGTAGCTGTTCTTCTATATTGGGATGGAAAGCGATGCATTGCGAACTCTCTGAAAGCCTTGATACAGTCTAGACGAGGAAAGACATGGACCCTCGAACTCAGGTCTGTTTGCTTCTTAGGATTTCAGGGGTTAATCAGAAATTACTTGAAGGATTATAATTATAGAAACAATAAAAATTTCTCCTTCATATATGTAATTTAAGTAATGTGTGTAACTAAGTTATAAATACTACCTTATTCTGCCACGAGTGACACAAGTTAAATGTACTTGATGTTTTTTACAAATAAAAAATAATTCAGTTATTTATGGTTAGAAGCTTATTGAAACCCAGTGATCTAAAAAGGATGAAGAGATCTAGGATATAATTCATCCTGGTTGTTTCCAGTAATGCAGCAATTATTGTCAAAAAAGTGCTGTATCCATCTGATGAGGAAGTATAACCATTACTATTCATTATAACTTTGTTTATTGATTTCTTTTCATTACAGTCCAGAACTGGTTTCCATGACAACACGCTTTACAGATGAACTAATGGAGCAAGGGTTGACTTACAAAGTCCTTACTCTGCTGTCACAGATTGATGTGAACAATGAGTTTGAGAAACTACAGCGTGAGAGAGGTTTGGGTAGTGAAAAGCATCGAAAAGAGGCAAGTTTTCAACAAGATCAGATAATGGGTTGTCAAATCTCAGAGGCAGAAAAGTCATGACAATTAGAACATTCTTTTAGTGCAGGCATAGGAAAATTAGTAATATGTATTTTAGTGTGTAGGCAGCTGTGTCTGCAAAAATAGACTTGTGGTTGTTTTAGGTTCTTTCTAGTCCCTTATGTGCCATTCTGGTTCTCTTTTTGGAATGAACTTTTCAAGAAATTGGTGATCCCACACAGGAGCTTGAAACTTAAGAATGAGGAATTAACAATATGGTTTGTTCAGAATTCCAGAGATGAGATTGTAGGAGTCAGATACATTTATTTAGTTATCCTTTATAAAAAAAGATAGTTGAGATTTTGGAATAAGACCAGGCTTCACTGTGATTTATTGATATACTTTTATTTGATACATGTTTACTATATACATATTTAATCATGCATTCTTATTTCTAGGTTTCTGACCTCATCAAGGAGTGCAGGCAGTCTCTGGCAGAAAGCATTTTCTCCTGGGCTTGCCAGTCACCATTAGGCAAAGATGACACTCTGCTCCTTATTGGACATTTGGAAAGAGTGACAGTTGAGGCTAATGGCTCATTGGATGCGGTGAATCTGGCTCTTCTCATGGCACTTCTGTACTGCTTTGATATCAGTTTCATAGAACAAAGCACAGAGGAGCGTGATGGTATTGGGTTTTATACCTATTAATACACTATTTTATACTTAATAAAATTGTGGAGATAACATTTAAGAAGGGTGATATTTTAGCTACTAAAGTTAAAAATCATACTTTTTATTCCTTTGTGTGCAATTCAGCCATACTTGTTTAGATATAAGATTATATTTAAAAAACAATTATAATCCTACTAGATGTTTCTGTTGTCCTTTTGGATTTTGGAATGGGAATGTGTTAAAGGTTTTGTAACACATGTTCACGAGCTACACTTAATTGCTTGTTTCTTTACTATTTATTCACATTTCAAACCTTTTATGAAAACATTCTAAGGGAGAATAACTCATTTTTAGTAATATATCATTTTGACTTATGTTTTCTCTGAAGTAGGTAAACTTTTACTTGCTAATCCCATAACCAATTACTGCTTAGAACTGAGGACCTCAAAAATGATTTCTACCAAGGAAGATTATTGCCATTTAATGTCATAGATATTTATAATTATTCCAACAATTATCCCTGTTCACTTTTGATTGTATCATCCACCTCTCCTCTCATTAGGTATGTGAGGAGAATGGACATTTCCCACGCATCTTTGGTGGCTATCCTTAGCCACTAGGAAAGGCTTATTTAAAACACAGTTGCCCCTTTTTTCCAATCAAGTTGTCACACGGACTGTGTGTCATAGAATAAGCAGCACCTGTGCTCCTATAGGAATGCTGCCAACTAGCGCATTGGTCAGATTTCCTGTAGTGAATGCAATGATGCACAGAATTAAGTAGGGGTAGGCTGTATTAATGGAAGTTTGTAAGTTGGGAGTTTCCAAAGCTTAATGACATGCCTGGGAAGTTTCATAGAATAATAATCAAAGGTTTTGGCATTAGGTTGTAATTGTATCAATTTCAGGTGTTGAGGTTGATTAACTCATTTATAATTTCTGTTCTGTATATCTTTGATTAATAAATGGGAGAAGTGAATTATTAGTGCATGTACAATAGTAGACAGAAACTTTGAAAGTATAGGAAATTAAAGAATGTGTTTAATGGTTGGGAATCACTGAACTAATTGTTCACAAGATGACATCAAAAGAACTCATAAGAGCTCTGGCTGATGTGGCTCAGTTGGTTGGAGTGTCGTCCAATACACTAAAAGATGGTGGGTTTGATTCCCAGCCAGGGCACATACCCAGGTTGTGGGTTCAAACCCTGGTCAGGGTGCGTGCAAGAGGCAACCAATTAATGTTTCTCTCTCACCCCCCTTCCTCTTGATAAAATTAAAATAAATTTTAAAAAATGAATATAAAATAATGAAGTAAAATAAATGAATTCTTGGGTAGTCAGTGGTGTTTCCCATTATTTATATATTATTAATTTTATTCAGAATTCTGTGCTTTGAGGTACCATAGTACAACTGAAGTTAAATTGAAAATTCTTTAATTATCATTTGGCTATTTCATTTATGTTACAATCAGGGTAGGTACTTGTTTGCAATTTGCATTCTTTGTTTTGGTCAGTTTTTATTTAGTATTTTAAATTCAGACTTATTTATATCTAGTAAGATTCTGTTTTGATATTTAAGTAGCATTGATTTATATTTTAGAATTTATGTACAGAGAACATGAGTAGCACTTTATTTTTCTAATTTATTTATAGTACACTTACAAACCACTGGAAATAATAAAATTAAAATTTAGGATTATTGTTGATTTCTTCTTTTGTTTTTAGTTTGTGTACAGTTTTTGGTTTGTCAAACCTTAGTGTTAATCATAATTTGATGAGAATTCTGTGATTTTTAGACATTTCTGTATATCAAAGTGAAAATTTTTCTACTTCTTGCTCTAACCGGTTTGGCTCAAGTGGATAGAGTGTCGGCCTGCGGACTCAAGGGTCCCAGGTTCTATTCCAGTCAAGGGCGTGTACCTTGGTTGCGGGTACATCCCCAGTAGGGGGTGTGCAGGAGGCAGCTGATGGATGTTTCTCTCACATCGATGTTTCTAACTATCCCTCTCCCTTCCTCTCTGTAAAAAAATCAATAAAATATATTAAAAAGATAATTTTTCTATTTTTTCACATAGTGGTCTATTTTTGTGTTTTCAGATATGATTCATCAACTTCCACTCTTGACTGAGAGACAGTACATTGCATCAGTTCACTCTCGTCTTCAAGACTCACAGCCTTGGAAACTGCCTGGGCTGCAAGCCACTGTTCGACTTGCCTGGGCACTGGCATTGAGGGGAATATCTCAGTTACCTGATGTGACAGGTAAATTGATTGTAGGTAATTTTGTTATGAGAAAGAACATATCAATTTTAATGGTATTTTGGAAAGGGTGTTATTTTTTGCCATATATAAGCAGGAGCATAGGAAGATATCTAGAGTGGGAATGAAACTTTGTTAAGGTGGTAAAATACAGACCTTTTTTCCCCTTTGTCTCCCAAAAGAAATTATATGAAATACTATTTCCCTTTTATATATACTAGTAGTATATTAGAAAAAGATCTTAGGATCAGTCAAGAATGGATGTGGGTTCTGGCTGGTATGGCTCAGTTGGTTGCACTTCCTCCCATGTGCCAAAAGGTCGCTGGTTTATTTCTGATTCCTAGCCAGGGTACATGCTCAGGTTTCGGGTTCTGTCCTGAATGGGAGGCTGTTTCTCTCTGTCTCCCTAAAATCTGGTCACTGTTTCCCCCTTCTCCCTAAAATCAATAAAAACATTAAAAAAAAAAAAAGATTGGATGTGGGATTCTGACTTAACAGTTTGTTACTCACTGTAGCATATCCGGTTGTGCTGTTTACATTCATGTAATTACCATACTCAAGTAGTGGTGTACTCTAACTGGATGAGAACTATGCTTTCGTTGTAATTTGAAGTCCAAGAGTTGTCACTTGTTTTTATGGTAAATCTGAAAGATTTTTATTAAAATTTATAATTCATGTCAATGTATTCTAGTCTTGGAGTGTCAACAGATTCCAGTATCTTATCATTTGTATGATTTCAGAACTTTTTTTTTACATTTAGTATTTTTATTGAGATTGTGTTGAAAGGTATTCGTACATCCAATGCACTATTAGTAATATAATGATTCCGAACCATTTTGTTCACAGTTGACATGCTATTCCCAAGGGGGCTGCACAAAGCATTTTTTGTATTAAGAGTCTTTGGCCGAGTGGTTTATTTTCTTGTTGTATTTAAAAAATATATATATTTTTATTGATTTCAGAGAGGGAGAGAGATAGAAACATCAATGATGAGAGAATCATTGATCGGCTGCCTCCTGCACGCCGCCTACTGGGGATTGAGCCCGCAACCCAGGCATGTGCCCTTAACTGGAATCAAACCCGGACTCTTCAGTCTTCAGGCTGATGCTCTATTCACTGAGCCAAACCAGCTAGGGACAAATGTTTTTTATATTAAAGCTGATAGGTGGCTAATTATACATTTATATGTATGTACAAATTCTTTTTCTGGAGTATATCCCTTTATTGATTTACAAGTCTTATTTCAGTACTTTTTTGGCATAAAATTACCCTTTAATCTTTTAAGTGGCTATGTGATGGCTAATCAGATTCTTTTGCTATAATTTACTGTACTATTCCCTGATCTGGAGAGACACCATACAATATGCTATAGTTGGCTATAGAATAGTAAATAAGAATAGGCTGGGAATCCAGACCCTGTTTCCAGTCCTAGATCTTTGGCTACTTAGTCTCTTTAGCTTTACATGCGCATACCCTTTTATAAGCTTTGATAATTAGGGATATTATATTAACATTTTTAAACTATGAAAATAGCTCTAGCTGGTTTGGCTCAGTGGATAGAGCGTTAGCATGCGGACTGAAGGGTCCCAGGTTCAATTCCGGTCAAGGGCATGTACCTTGGATGCGGGCACATCCCCAGTGGGAGGTGTGCAGGAGGCAGCTGATCGATGTTTCTCTCTCATCGATGTTTCTAACTTTCTCTCCCTTCCTGTCAGTAAAAATCAATAATATATATATATATATATATATATATATATATATATATATATATTTTAAATATTTTTTATTGATTTTTTTACAGAGAGGAAGGGAGAGGGATAGAGAGTTAGAAACATCGATGAGAGAGAAACATCGATCAGCTGCCTCCCGCACACCCCCTACTGGGGACGTGCCCGCAACCAAGGTACATGCCCTTGACCAGAATCAAACCTGGGACCTCTCAGTCCGCAGGCTGTCGCTCTATCTACTGAGCCAAACCGGTTTCGGCAATAAAATATATTTTTTAAAAAAGAAAATGTTTTTGTAAATTTGAATTTAAAAAATTGCTAGAAAAGACTTGTTTATCTTATATTGCAGAAATGGTTATTTCTTGAAATAATACAGATAAGTTTTAACAAAAATCTCAATTTTAAAAAATTAGTTCCTACCCTCTTCATAGACTTCTGAAAAATCTTATCAAACATTTTATTATATTATTTTATAAAGGTATGTTTGGAATTTTACCAAACTATACAAAATTTGTATATACTGATTTTAACATTAAAACACAGTTTACATTAAGCTGTTAATACCACTTATTACCTAAATAGTCTCCCATAAATAGTTCTTGAATTGGTCATCATGCAGTTTTAATTCCAACATTTATGAGTTCAAGTGAAGGTTTGAAATTATTGTTATTATTATTGATATCTACTTAATAATTTCAGTAATCATTATTAATCCTAAGAATTAGGAAACTATTTTGTTCCCTAGGAGTTTGCATGGAATAGGTAGATATGTAGGCTTTATTTCAAAATGCAAATAAATCCTTGGTTTGAGATTGTCCTGCTTTACATCTATTCCTGACCCTTTTCAAGGAAATGGAAATACTTTCAGTAGCACACTATGTATTTGGTCTCTAAGACAGCCAATCAGAATAAGCTATGTAGCTGTTCTAAAGCCAGATTACAGCAAAGTTAACTAGCAGTTTTATGTGTAACATTTAAAAGAAGTATTCAGCAATGTATTTTTTGATGGAAGGACACAACTTCACCTAAGATATACTATTACCAAAAAAATTGAATGTCAGTCAGATCAAGTCTCTCTAGATAAAACTGCTAATTTTTAGTATAATCAGAGGACAGAAATGTTAACTGCACCATTGGGGTGGGATGCATACCACACCTCATGCCACATGGAAAACTCTGCAGGATTAGAGTTCCAGTTTTTCAGCAAAGGGAGTACAAGGGAAAAATTGAAGCGATGTAGGAGGAGCCTACAGATGTATCAGTTAATTGCATTGTATAGTTTTTATTTGGATCCACTTTCAAGCAAACAAACTGCACACATTATAAAAGCAAAAAGGAAAACAATCTTTCATAACATTTATGAGACAATTGTAAATTTGACTACTGTCTGGATATTTGATATTGAGGAATTATTTTTTAAGATATGCTTAATGGTATTATGTGTATGTGGTTTATTTATTTTTTTGAAATACATGTGAGTGAAATGTTAAATTGTCTGAAATTTGCTTGGGGAATACTTGGAGATCTAGATGAAATGGGATTGACCATAATGGATAATATTGAAGCTAGGTGCTGGGTATGTGGAGTTTTGTTTTTGTTGTTTGTTTGTTTTTTTAGATAATCTGTTTGAAATTTCTAAATAGAAAGCTAACAAAAAGTCTTTAGGTTAAGATTTGTTTTTCAATTTTTGCTACTTGATTACCAATTAGTAGGGCTACTTAAGTAGTCATTTAGGTTTTGGTCCGACTTGTGGGTTGTGAAGACTTTTTCTGAATTATCCAGATAATTTTATTGAGATTAAAACCTTAGCATCATTTCAGATGTTGATGCTTTAATAATAGCTCCCTGACTACATTAGTGTTACATCGTATATTTCTGATGTAATTTTTTATCACTCATAATGTTACTATGAAAGCATGTGGTTTTCTATGTATTTTTTTCAGTAATTCTTTGGGGTTTGTGAATTAGAGTTACAGAGTCTTTATTTTGTACATAGTGCATGCTAGGAGGTTGAGCAAATTTGAAACATCAACAGAATATTATGAGATATTATAATCTAGTTTAAATAACTTATATTTTGTGTGCTGTTTGTGTAAATACATTTTTAGCTGTGGCTGAATTCACAGAAGCAGATGAAGCAATGGCAGAGCTCGCAATTGCTGACAATGTTTTCCTGTTCCTCACTGAATCCGTAGTGGTGTCAGAAAACTTCTATCAGGACGAATTTTATATTCGTAGAATCCACAATCTCATCACAGATTTCCTTGCACTTATGCCAATGAAGGTAGGTGGAATTAATTTAGGATGAGTAAAAAGTAGAAGAATTTTATAAAATAATTTAAAACTTAGTAATGAACTAATCTTATGTTTTAGAAACTAATAAAATGTTTTAATATAGATTAAAATTTGTAGTAGTTGTATTACAGCTTGTGAATTAGTTTGTGATTCATGACAGTGAAATAATAAAACCTGTTAATTGAGAATAAGCTAAAAAATATTTCACATTGAGAATGGTTTATAATGAGAAAGTAATAGTTAAACGAAAACGCTTGTATGGGTAGAAAATTAACACCTTGCTACCCTAGGGATTGATGCTAAGTTGCCTTATGTATATTTTTATACATGATTTGGAAAGCATAGAGGAAAATCTCGTTTCATAGATAATTATTTAGACTCTTAAAAAAATAAATATTTTTATTGATTTTAGAGAGGAAGGGAGAGGGAGAGAGATATTGAAATATCAATGATGAGAGAGAATCATTGATTGGCTGCCTCCTGCACGCCACCTACTGGGGGTTGAGCCCGAAACCCTGGCATGTGCCCTTAACTAGAATTGAACCGGGGACCCTTCAGTCCGTAGGTCAACGATCTATCCACTGAGCCAAACCAGCTAGGGTTAGATTCTTAATTATAGTATATAAATGGGTTTCTGCATGGATACAGGTAACTTAATGGATTAAAGAAATCAATACAAAGGCTACTTTTGAATAAAGGACTTGATCCAAAAAAGATTCTTAGAGCAATCTCAGACAGGTCCTTCATAGCATATGCTCTGTATGCCTTTTTGTTTCAAGAAAGCCATCAAGGTGGTGGCAGGAAATAAAAGAGGGAGTAAAGGTCTATAAAATAACTTTTTGTGTTTGTCTATTTAAAAAAAGGACTCTTAAAGAATCTACACTTGTAATGACATGTGTGTTCTGATTCCATACCTTTTGAAAAACATAAGGCAAATTGAAAAAGTATCCATAAGGCAACAATCAAGGAAAGCAGTGCTTAATTATTTAATGAATCATGTTTATTGAGTTTCTTATGTTGCCAGGTACTATGCTAGGAGTTGTGAAGAAGTCAAATAAGTAGGAGATTCATTTGCCTGCCAGCAAAGAATTTATAACCTAGTTGGAGAGATAAGATATATACTCAGAAAAACACAAATAGTAATAGTAAGTAAATGAGAAGTATAGGCACTAAATTACTGTGGATTTATTTAAGCTAAGTATAGCTCATTTCGGACTAGAATAATCAAAGAATACTTAACAGGTAGCTTGACCCTTCATCAGTCTTGAAGGACTTGATAAAATGACAGAATGTGGAATAGAAAGAAGCCTGTTAATCCTTTCATTTTACATTTGCAGAAATGAAACCTTAGAAAGGTTAAGGCTTAAAGTTTTCCCTAATTAGTAGTACAGCTGGGACTTTGGTTATGGAATAATAATGGTATCTGGAAATGAAGGATGAGAGTAATTTGATTAAACAGAATCATAAATGGCTTGGGTAGGATAAATAATGAATTTATTCCCAATTCTGGGATACTATAATTTTAAAAAATAGACATAGGACTATTTAGGTTGTCTATTTCTTCTTAAATGAGCTTTGGTGGTTTGTGTCTGTCAGTGAATTTGTCCATTCAAGTGGATTGGTATGGTTTTCCCTAATATTCTTGTATTACATTTTTCATGTGTATAGGATCTATAGTGATATTTTCTCTTTCAACCTTAATAATGCTAGTTTGTGTCTTCTCCCTTTGTTTCTTATTTAATCTAGCTAGAGGTTTATCCATTTTATTGATTTGGCTTCATTGATTTTTTTATACTTTCACTGCTTTTAATTTTGCTCTTTATTATATTATTCCTTTTGCTTTGGGTTTAATATAACCTCATTTTTCTTAAGGTAGAGGCTAAGATTACTGATTTGAAACCTTTCTTTTTTTCTAATATAAGCATTTAATGTTATATATTTATCTCAAGTTACTGCTTTAGCTGTGTCACAAATTTTGATATGTTGTATTTTCTTTTTTGTTCTATTTAATATATTTTCTATTTTTCCTTGAGACGTCTTTGATCAGTGGGTTGATAGTGTTGTTCAGGTCTTTCATATCCATACTGATTTTCCGTGTACTTGTTCTATTGAATATTGAGAGAGGATTGTTGGAATCTCCAATTATAATTTTGGATTTATCTAGCTATATTTTTTTTAAGGAAGAAAGTTTCTTATTTCAGTTGGCATTTAGTACACACAAATGTTGTAAGGGAATAGTTCTCAACCAGGGCTGTAATGTCCTTCAGAGTGTGTTTGGGAAATGAGTGGGACCAGTTTTGCTTGTTACATTAACTATTGCAGTGTTTTTGGTAGTTAGTAGATAGTCCAGGGATCTAAACTCTCCTTCATTGTTCAGGATAATCCAACCCAGTGAAGAAATGTTCTGCCCAAAATGTCAGTAATGTCTCCATTGAGAAACACTGTAGTTAGACTCAACTTTTCTGTAGTGGAAAATACATTGAAATTTTAAGATACTACAAATTATGGATTTATCTACACTAATAAAAGAGAAACGTGCAAATTGACCGTAACTCTGCTACACCCACCAGCCAATCAGAAGCGAGTATGCAAATTAACCCAACTAAGATGGCGGCCACCATGGAGCTGGAGTGAGCAGGAGGCTTGGGTTGCCCCCAGCAATGGAGGAAGCCAAGCTTCCCGCCTGCCCTGGTTGGCCCTGGCCTCCGCTCAAGGCTACAAAGTTTCAATTATGGAAGAGAAATAAATCCCAGATACCTGCTTCCAGCCGGCCCTGGCCTCTGCTCAAGAAGGCGCTGAAAAAAAAAAAGAAAGAAAAAAAGGAGGGGCTGGGAGCTTGGGTCGCTGGGGGTGTGTGGCCAGCCTGAAAATGGCCATCAGCCCTTCACCCAGGCTGGCCATGAAACCCAGCGGGACCCCCATCCCCATCCTGAAGGGGCTGTGGCCAGCCTGAAAACGGCCCTCAGCCCCTCACCCAGGCTGGCCACACCCCCATAGGGTGAGGGTCCCCACTGCGGGGCTTGGCCAGCCTGCAAAAAGCCATCAGCCCCTCACCCAGACTGACCAGGCACCCCAGTGGGGACCCCCACCCTGAAGGGGGTGTGGCCAGCCTGAAAACGGCCCTCAGCCCCTCACTCAGGATGGCCAGGCACCCCAACAGGACCCCCACCCTGATCCAGGACATCCTTCAGGGCAAACCAGCTGGCCCCCACCTGTGCACCAGGCCTCTATCTATACTAATAAAAGGGTAATATGCTAATTAGACTGGTAGGCCTTCCAGGAGACCTTCTGGACGTTCTTCTGGACAAAGCCATGGTGGTGGGGCCAAGGTAGAGGCTGTTAGAGGCCAAGAGGGGAGGGCAGTTGTGGGTGATCAGGCCAGGATGGGACGGCAGTTGTGGGTGATCAGGCTGGTGGGGGGTGGGGCCGTTGGGGGGCAAGCAGACCAGCAGGGGGACCAGTTGGGGGCAAGCAGGCTGTCAGTGGGGATCACTTGGAGTTGATCAGGACAGCGGGGGGAGGGGGAGTTTGGAGTGAGCAGGCCAGCAGGTGGGCAGTTGGGGGAGAGCACACTGGCATGGGGGCAGTTGGGGGTGATCAGGCTAGCGGGGGGGCGGGCATTTGGGGGTGAGCAGGCCAGCAGGCAGAGTGGTTAGGGGCAATTAGGCAGGCAGGCAGGCAGGTGAGCGGTTAGGAGCCAGCAGTCCTGGATTGCGAGAGGGATGTCCGACTGCCAGTTTAGGCTCAATCCCTGTAAACCGGCAGTAGGACATCCTTTGAGGGGTCCCAGATTGGAGAGGGTGCAGGTTGGGCTGAGGGACACCCCCCACCCGTGCACAAATTTTATGCAGCGGGCCACTAGTTTACAATAAAATGTCTTCCATATTTCTTCATCTCATTAAAGTGGGATTGATATTTAAACCGTTTTTCTTTTATATAATCGCTTTCAAATGCCTGATTTCTTGCTTTCAGTATTGTTCACCAGTATAATAAATTTACATCTTAAACCATATGTAATACATTTGTTAGGTGAAGCAGTTGAGGAATCGGGCAGATGAAGACGCTCGAATGATTCATATGAGTATGCAGATGGGTAATGAACCCCCCATTTCACTTAGAAGGGATCTGGAACATTTAATGCTCTTGGTAAGCCATTTTATTAGATGGATTGTCATCTCCCTTCTTCCATTATTTTTTCTTTAACTTTGGAAAATTTTAGTTCTAATTTCTTAAGTGAATTCATTAAAAATGTAAATTTTAATTTAAAAGTAATTTTTGAGTTATAGGCATTTTTCCACAGTCATGCTTTCTCTTTGCAGATTGGTGAGCTATATAGAAAGAACCCTTTTAATTTGGAGCTTGCTTTGGAATATTGGTGTCCCTCAGAGCCTCTGCAGACTACCACCATCCTAGGTTCTTACCTTGGGGTGGCTCATCAGCGACCTCCTCAACGCCAGGTGAGCTCTTCTTTTTTTACTCTGGGATGGTAATTGGGAGTCTTGAAAACATGAAAAATGTTTTTTCCTGATATTATTGCTGTTAACACAAATGGACACTAATGTAATCTTTAGAAATTTACACCTTTCCTTTTAAAGGAAATTTGAAACTCTTAAATTTAAGTTCTCATTATTTTGGAGTTTTATGTAGTCAGGCTTTTAGAACATACTAGGTATGTGTCAAAACATTAGAGATGGGAAAGGTATTTGGTCTCTTTATGTGTAACTTATTTGAATTTTATTAGTATTAGTCTGTCCTCCATAGGCATGACACTAATCAATACACATCATTCTTAACAAGTTGGGAAGATAGAAGAAGTACAAGTACTAAAGGAAGAAGCTTCAAAGTTATAATTGATGACAAAGTGCATATGAGTCAGTAGATAGTGTAGGAAAAGCTCATTTTTTATCCTACATTAACTGAAGTATGATATGCTGTAGCAAATAAGACAGGTTGCCACATCTGTCTTTGGGATTTCCTGTTCTAAAAGCTTTCACGTGTTTAATTTTCATTTATGCTAGAGTCTAACATCAGATACCACTTTTTACTGATTTCTTACATTTATTCATTTTTCTCCCCTTTAAAAATGTTTTAGAAAAGGATTTATTAAAATTCTTAGAGATTAACAAAAAACTTTATTATGAAAATTCTCGAACATGGAAGAGAGATTAATTATAATGAACACCCAGCATCTTAATTTAATAGCTACTAACATTTTGCCATGTTTGGTTTACTTATTAGTGTTATTTTTACTACTTTTATTTCGCTGGATTATTTTAAAGTAAATTATAGGCAGCATGACATTTCACTTCTTATTGGTTAATAGCTCTTAAAAATAAGCCTGTTTTTCTACATAATTACAAAACCATTGTTACACCTAACAGATTTAACAATAATTTCCAGAGATCTCTACATTTTCAGTTCTGAGTTCTAACTAATGATTCTGAATAATACTTTTAGCTATTGATAGTAGATTTAAAGAATAAGTAAGAAAAAGCTAGTAAGTGAACTTGCAGGAGTGAAGGTATTGGCTGGAACACAAAACAAAATATGCTTATGCTACCATAAAAAATTCTTTCAGGTTACAGGTCTTTATACTAAATTTGGTTGGAATTTAGTAACTCTGATTTCTAGGTATATCTTTGAATTTGCTGGTTAATTTTAGATGGGTAAGTTTCTTCAGTTGCTTTGCATATTTAGAATGTGAATAGTCTGATGTTCTGAGACATTGAGATATTTAAATTGTTAATGACAAGCTTAAAAAAACAAATTTTAAGTAGAATACCAGATTATTTTGGCTTTGGGGGGTTAAATCGGAGCACTTAATTAGTTTTAGTTAATATATAGTCTTTATTAGCTAGTCCCTGTTGCCTTAAATTTAAGATATGCTTTATGTAAACTAATGGTTTCTACCTATTTCAGGTTGTCTTGTCAAAGTTTGTTAGGCAAATGGGTGACCTGTTGCCTCCAACTATTTATATTCCTTATCTGAAAATGCTCCAGGGATTGGCCAATGGGCCCCAGTGTGCCCACTACTGTTTTAGCCTGCTCAAAGTCAATGGTAGTAGTCATGGTAAGAACAATCTAGATGTTTAAATTTGTTGTAACATTCTTTAGTTCAGTATTCCCCTTTCTATTAAAGAATATTGTTTATTTGTGATAGGTTCTACCAGGTGTATAAGTTATTTTTATAATAACGGAAAGTAGCACACAGTGGCTTTATGCATAGTGATGCCTTGATTATGTTCTCACAGGTTGGGGAATTTTACCATTTGCTTTATAAAATACAGTTCAGTTTAAGAAATAAAAATTAATATATAACAATTTTAAAGAACACATCTGGTGCTCAAAGCAAACTATATCTCCCTGCCACTTAATTTTGATGTCTTTAATGAGTGCATGCCTTCTAAATTTCGGTGCTTAATGGTTTTTCTTTCGACCCTCTCCCAATTTCCTCATTTAATTTTCAGACTTGAGTCTGGTTAAGCCAAAAACATTGCAAAAGGGAAGAGAAAGAAATATTTATTAAACATCTGCTTTGTTAGGTAGATATTACTTTCATTTTATATGTGAAATTGAGGTTTAGAGAAGTAATTTACCCAAAGTCACAAGTACTAGTACTTGGGGAGCCATGTTTGGAAGTGTGATCTGCCTGGCTTGCTTGTCTTATATGCTATTGCTTTTGCTCCCAGTGCTTGGTATGTAATGAGCAGTGTCATTACAAATCTAGACTGTTAGTTATTTCTCTCTCTGAGAATTTAAACTCAACATTTGGGAATTTTTGGTGGGAGAAGTAGCCTTGTATAGTTACATGACAACACAAAGGAGCTCTCCTGGATATGAAGTAGATAACTGACGTCTAAAGTAATTAATCTTTGCATTTACATGAGCACCACCCATTCCTAGACCTGAGGACAGATTAATCCAGAGTTCTAGCTCACAGGTGGATTTTACCCATTTAAAAAAATATATATTTTTTATTGATTTCAGAGAGGAAGGAAGAGGGAAAGAGAGATAGAAACATCAATGATGAGAGAGAATCATTGATTGTCTGCTTCTTGCACGCCCCCTACTGGTGACCGAGCATACAACCTGGGCATGTGCCCTGAACGGGAATTGAACCTGTGACCTCCTGGTTCATAGGTCGACGCTCAACCAATGAGCCATGCCAGTCGGGCCTAACCCATTTTCAACACACTACTTATCTAGGACAGTGGTCAGCAAACTGCGGCTCGCGAGCCACATGTGGCTCTTTGGCCCTTTGAGTGTGGCTCTTCCACAAAATACCACAGCCTGGGCGAGACTATTTTGAAGAAGTGGGTTAGAAGAAGTTTAAGTTTAAAAAATTTGGCTCTCAAAAGAAATTTCAGTCGTTGTACTGTTGATATTTGGCTCTGTTGACTAATGAATTTGCCGACCACTGATCTAGGACAAAGGCCACGTTTATTAAATTTGTTTTCTTCCTCCTTTTCCAAGCAAATGCTTAGACATTTTTGAAAGAAAATTCTGTGTTGTCTTTCCTTACAGTTGAAAATATTCAGGGAACAGGGGGCAGTCCTGTTTCCTGGGAACATTTTTTTCACTCCTTAATGCTTTACCATGAACACCTCCGGAAGGATCTTCCCAGTGCAGACAGTGTCCACTACCGCCACCTTCCTTCGCGTGGCATCACCCAGAAGGAGCAGGATGGACTGATTGCTTTTTTACAGCTCACATCTACCATCATTACTTGGGTAAGTAACCCATCCACAGCATGAGATTATAATTTTATTGCTTTCTAGTACTGTGGCATTTTAAGGAGCCCCCATATTTTTGTGTATTAAGCTTGTATATCACTAAATTTATTAGTGATAAATTTAGCACATATATAGAATTATGTTTTGTCTTATTCAGTTTTGTTTCTTATTTCATTTTATAACCCAGTCTTAATTTGCCTTCTTTATATCCTTAGTTATAAGAGTTCTCTTCAGCTGGTCTTCAGGTGGTTCTCAAGGATGGTTGTTCTGTAATTTAGTTGTAATTTTGATATGGTTGTTGGAGGAGGTGAGCACTGCGTTTACCTACTCTGCCATCTTTATGGGAAGCCTCCTATAGAATTTTGTTCTTAAGTTCTTTAGAAGGTATAGTTATGGTAGTCCTGCTTATTGCCATAAGCTTGTAAGAAAAAAACAGCATAAACCTGAAAGAAAATATTCATAAGGACAAATAAAAATCAGTTGTTGGGTGCTCATCCTTCTAGAGAATTTCCCTGCATAGGTGTGGATATGTGTGTACATAAAGAATGTTTTTAAAATTATGGAGTGTTGTCCCATAATTAATTTATTGTTGACACTATTACAGATGTCCCCATTCCCCCCTTTGCCCCATAAAGAATATTTTTAGCCCAGCCAGTGTTGCTCAGTGGTTGAGCGTCAACCAATGAACCAGTAGGTCACAGTTCGATTCCCAGTCACTGGTCATGGTGCATGCCCGGGTTGCAGGCTTGATCCCCAGTAGGGGGCATGCAGGAGGCAGCCATCAGTGATTCTCTGTCATCATTGATATTTCTATCCCTCTCTCCTCCCTTCTTCTCTGAAATAAAAATATATTTTAAAAATGTTAAAAAAAGAATATTTTTAATTAAAAAGAAAAGTTATTTACTGAATTACTCTTCTTTTCTTACACCAAGCCATCTTACCCACCACTACCAAATTAGTCTTTGTAAAAATACATTATTTTCATTAAATAATATCTCTGCTCAGAAGTCTCTTCTAGTTGTTTCTATGATTCACCAGAGTACAGAGAAGTTGCTCAGTTCGACATTCTGACTGAAGGATAGGAATGGTTTTTCTCTCCCCCCCCCCCCCCCCCAATAATGCATAACATTATTAAACATCAAACATAACGTTATCCCTGGCCAGGGGCTCTGTTGATTGGAGTGTTGTCTCATACACCAAAAAGGTTGGGAGTTCGGTTCCTGGTCTGGGCATATACCTAGGTTTCGGGTTCCATCCCCGGCCCAGGTTGGGGTGTGTGTGTGGGAGGCAACCTATTGATGTTCTTTTCTCATATCATTGTTTCTCCTCCACCCCCTTTCTCTGTCTCTCTCTCTCCCTTCCCTCAACTTTCATCTTTCTGAAATCAATAAAAACGTATCTCTGGGTGAGGATTTAAAAAAAAAAGGTAATTATTTCTCATTGAGTTAAAATGGAGTGATATTCAATACCATATATGTTAGTAAAGGTCAAGTATGTAACCACTTATATGTTGTATTACAAGTGGAATATATTACATTGTTTCAGAAAGGATTTTGAGCGCCTCATTAAGATTTATGTGACCTGGCAGACCATTTATCTCTGCATGTATTATCTTCCATGCTTAGGGCTGTCAAAGTAATTCTACAGAGGCTGTTTCTCTTCCATTCTTTACACTGACTGAGCTAGTGACTTGATCCATTGGTAGACTTCAAGCTTAAGCCACTGGCTTACCTTTATTTTAGGACGTCTTAAGCCCATGATGCAGATGCTAGACATTTGCATGATTGCTGGTCATTTTTCTTAGCTTTTGAAAATGGAAAGTCTCTTGTTCTTTTTGTGTCCAATGCTCAGAGTGAAAATGCACGTCTGGCACTCTGTGAACATCCTCAGTGGACCCCTGTTGTGGTGATTCTGGGACTTCTGCAATGCAGTATTCCACCTGTTCTGAAAGCCGAACTACTGAGGACACTGGCTGCTTTTGGCAAATCGCCTGAGATTGCTGCTTTCCTCTGGCAGTCGTTGGAATACACTCAGGTAGTGTTATGAGCTTCTGTATTTATTTACATTAGTATAGTTTGGAAAGTGAGGCTTGATAATATTATAGAAGCAAGAGCATCCAATTTGAAACTTATACCATGAACTTACCAAGTAGAAAGTTACCATTTCCGTCCTGAACATTGGAAACTAATAGGCTTGGTTTTCCTGTTGGATCTGTGACAACTTTACTAGGTTACTGGAGACTGGTTCTTCTCTTAAGACTTAGTTTTTCAGTGTAAGAGATTAATGAATGGACAGAATTCCTCAACCCTGTCTTTGAGACCAGGATGATATAAGACTTCAGAAGTCATCTAAACACATTAAATGTGGGGAGTGCCTATTTTTCTTTTCTTTAGATGTAAGCCATATTGGAATTTTTCTGTCAAGGTATAGTTATTCTATATGTGGTAAAAGAAAATAAGGATGGACTATACAGAGGTATTTCTAGGAAAATGGTTGGATGGACTTTGTGTTTGTCTTAGAAGTAATACAACATAAGGGGATCTCTGAATCTGACACATTATTCATAGAAGCAACTGTTTGGAAGCAGAAAAATATTTTAATTTAGTTCTAACATGTGTCCTCAAGATGTTAATGAGACAGTTCTGTCCTTAGAGAAAGACTTTTTTAAAAGGCCTCCACCTAATAGTATATTCTCAACTTGCAAGAGAGTTAAGTAGCTTGACATGAAATATAATTACTTATACTATAGACAATGTTTGCCTCTAGCAAGGTCAGGACAGAACATCTTAACTCAAAACTCTGCCCACATGAGAAACATATTCTGAACAAGTGTACTTAGTTTTCTAGAACACTGGTGAGATTTCATCCCATAAATCCTTTTAAAATTCATTCCTAGAATATCTGAGAGGAAATTTGCAGAAAACACATCTTATGTGCACTTAGAAATTACCAGTTTTCTGAAGCCCAGACAATTGGAAGTTCTGTCCGACCACGACACAATTGCTAATGCAAGCCCATGGAGACTTCTCAGTTGTCAGTTCTGATTGACATTGTCAGATATGTGGATGTGGTGGGTGGGGATAGTGACTATTACATCGCAAAGCCACTACTTTTCCTTTTTTTTTTTTTTTGGATGATACAATTCTTTTTATTTGGCAATAAATTCAGTATCTGGTAACATAAAATCAACATTCAGAATAAATAGTAGGTGAACCTAGTTTGCATTTACTGTGCCTGCGATCGTACAGGCACAATTAGTCATTCTACTACATGATTAGAAAACAGTTTCCGACGTCAGATTCAAGCCACAGTGCTGGGAAAGTGCAGAGGGCTGCTGTGGGCGGGCTCCCCGGGAAGCAGACGTGCTGAGATGGAGATTCACGTGTAGAGAGTTTACAGGGTGTGCTCTCGGGTCCACAACTGGGGAGGGAAGGGAGGTGAAGGAAGGGAGTTGCTCAGAGGAGGGGTGTGACCTTGCCCATCCAAGACAGGGCTTCTCAGCAGGGCCGACAGCTGCTGAACACGCAAGTAATTGGGGGACTCGGTCCTGAAAGGTTATGTGGGAAGCCATGCCATCCCCTAAGACGAGCACAGTCACAAACCACTACAATAAGAGGTATATTCAACTAGTGCTAGTGCCCGAGCCCAGCAGCTGTTACACACCACGATGCCGTGCTGGGAACACAGTATGTTACCACTGGCCACAGAAGTACATATGCCCAGAGCCAGCTCCTAGGGATAGGGCGCACTTTCCTGCTGCCTGTTCCACTATCAGACTGTTCGTCTGCACGCTTTCTTAGAGCAGGCTTGCCAACTACGGCCCGAGGGCCAGCGGCAGCCTGCAGCTGATTTTATAAACCACGTTGTAATAGGACAGAGCTGCATCCATGCCTAGAGTAGTGGCAACAGAAAATAAAGCCACTACTTTTCATTGGTGAATGAGGAATGCTCCTAACTTCTCATTTTTATTATTTTAAGATACTGCAAACCGTAAGGGTTCCAAGCCAGAGGCAAGCTGTTGGTATAGAGGTAAAGTTTTCCTTTTAGTTTGAATGCTATATTTATACATTCACATGATAAAAAGACTAAGATTATTCTTACACTATTACGTTTCTATAATTTTCCAATTTAATGTATTTTCATTTGAAGGGTTTGCTGGTCAGTGTTGAAACTTTTAATAAATAAAAAGAACTAAAGTACTTTAGGTTTCAGCATTGGAAAAGGATGTTACATGGCAGCCATCCAGACTGAAAGTTTGCTTTGAACTCAATTTAATTAGGTTACTTGAGTCAACCTGAAGTGGGACTTTGTTTCTTCTCTATGTTCCCTCTCTCTTCCTTAAAGAAACACTTAAGATTTTTACTTTTACTTCAAAGTTGGAAACAATATGTGTGATTTTGAAACCCTTCCATCTGATTGATCTAGATTCATATAATACTTTGTATCGCTTTTGGCTAAGATTAAGTATATAATACTTTTGTGTTTCTTTCTTTAAATGAATAATGGTAATAATCTGTTTTGTGTCTTTTGGTGTGATATTTTAACAGTATTAATGAGTTAATGTCTGCAAAGTGCTTGGCACCTTATAGCTGATATTTTTATGTTATCAATTTTTCTTTATTTTTCTTTGGAAGGTTGAACTAAATGAAATAGAATCCCGGTGTGAAGAATACCCGTTGACGCGAGCCTTTTGCCAGCTTATTAGTACTCTGGTGGAGAGCTCATTTCCTTCTAATTTGGGTGCCGGACTGCGGCCCCCTGGCTTTGATCCTTACTTGCAGTTCCTTAGAGATTCTGTGTTTCTCCGATTTCGAACAAGAGCTTACCGGAGAGCAGCTGAAAAGGTTATGTTCAGAGAAAAACTTTTTTCTCCTTACTCATTTGTTGCTGCTTTTTCTATTAAACATATAAGATACTACAAATCCATTTTAGCTTTTGCAAGTTAGTAATCTTCACAGTCTTAATACTGAAATGTCTATGGTCTGACTAGTGTATATGCATTAAAAATAATTTTGGGCATTAAAACCAAAGCACTGACTTTTAGTGATCAGTAATTTAATTTGTATGAATTCACAGTCATTAATATCCTTAATTGAACAAACTTTGACCAAAATGAAACCAAAAATGTTACACCTTTGTCAGTTGAAAATACTATTTTTTATAGGAATGATTTAGGTTAGGGATTGAAATAAGTTTAAACTTGCACCAATTTATTTTTATTAATAGCACTTCTGGCTTTGTGGAAAAGTGTACTATGATCCATTTAAGTGTCTGCCATGGATAGAAGCTGAGGGAGCATTGATATTTATGCACATTAGCTCTGGTTGCAGCACAATCACAATTGAGTTCATTGCTTTTATCATCTTATGTAACTCCAATCTTAGTGTGAGGCAGGTACTGCTAATATTCCCATTTTACAGATGGAGGCTTAGCAAGGTTAAGGAACTTGCCTAAGGTGCAGGACCAGGATTTGAACCTAGGACTCTGCTTCCAGATCTAGGCATAACCCACTAAGCTATGTAAGAGACCTTTCCAGGTTTTGACATAATTCACTTTATTTTACCACTTCTTGGCCTTTTGGCTAAGATCAAGCATAGTAATTCACTTTAGTTTATAATACTGTTTATTGCCTCACAGAATACCCTCAGATGTATCTTGTAGGTATATTTCTACCTTATTTTTATAGTTTGCTGTTTTTGAACCTGTTGGGTTTTGTTTTGTTTTTTGTATTAATTATTGTAAGATTTAAGTTTATGCTCATTTGGGAGAGTTCGGAAAAATATAGAAAAATATAAGACATTATATCATTCGTAATCCTGTTGCCAAAGGAAAGATAACTACTTTGTCTTTATCCTATGCAGATGTACTTAAGTTGAGATAATTAGTTACATTAGTTTTATTGTTTTTGGCCACTAAACAATAATAAGAGGATTTTTTCATGTGTTAATAATAATTGAAAACAGTCTTTTTAATGACTGCATAATTATTACTTGTATCTAGCATAGTTTAGTCATTGCCTTATCACTAAATATAGTTTGTTTCTAATTAAGTCCCAGGTAACCGAAGTTTTTTTTTTGGTCAATTGCTTTATAATTTTTGCTTCTCATGTAGCAAAAATAAACATCAAGAGGGGTATACATTTTATTTAGGCTCTAGAATTACCTTGGTAACATCCCCTTAATGGATAAAACAATAATAGTAATCATGATTCATTAATAAAAGTTATTTTGATGGATAATGCATGCTGATAATTGCAATCTCTTTAACAAAATGTTCTGATATTTTTTGGGCATTTGTTTTAAATATCTTATTTTTCTTTTCTTAAAAAGGTCATTATGACCTAAGTGTTCGGAGCTTCAGTCAGCCATGCTCTTACCGGGTGTTACTACTCTTTGCCCATGCATGTCTACATTTCAAGTGCTGCTGCTTTCCCTAGCCATCATTAATATCAGTTCCTCCCCAACATACTTATCCCAAGAAATTTTCCCCTCTGTTTTGTGAATCGATTTCACTTGAATGTCTTCTTCATGTTTAACGTCAGCACTGTATAGAACACTGGCTTTTCACAAAAACAGTGCTTTGGATTGAGATAGCTTGATAAATGTGTAGAGTGTTAGAGGCAATGTGTATATTATCAGTCCTGAAATCCATTATTATGTGGTGATAAACCTTTTTTATTTAAATAAATGATCTTAAAATTTTTGGAAATATGCAAAAGTGAATAACTTTAAAATAGTAGTTAAAAAAAATTATGATATAGTCCCAATTCCCAAACTCAGCCTTGATAAAATTATGTGCAGTGAAAATAATGATTTTAAAATAATTTATAAAACAAATCTGTCTATAATTACCAAATTCAGCATTTAAAAAATTCTATGCAAATTTTAAAATAAAGTTTTAATTTTACTGTCTGTACCATTGTATTTTTCCTTTGGCATAAATATTTTTTCTTTCTGTTACATAGTTTTAAAAATTATTTTAACCAAGAGGTGATGATGGGTTCTTGTGGGGCAAGCCTCACAGTGATTATGTCTTGTTAACATCTTTGGCGAGAGCCACAGGATAGAACACTGGTCTGAGATTAGAAGTTCAGGGCTTGACCTCCACATGTTTGCTGCCAAGCTTTATGGTCTCGTGGAAACCATTCATTCACTTCACCCAGGAAATAAGGGTGATTAGAGGAGATTCTTAGAGAATATGTGTCCAAATTGGATGTTAATTATAAATGGACTGTGACTAGATATTAAGTGCTTTAGATTTTCTAATGAAGCCCAAATATCTGGTGTAGAAACATTTCTTTAAGAATAATGCTTTTACAAATGTTTTACCTTAAAAAATTAGCCAGTTCATTATCATTTAGCAAAATAAAGCAAAATGAATTGGGATTCCTATATTGCTTTGTATAAATAAATAAAGTAGACATGGACTTCACTCATTTCTGGAGAAAAGTTGGAGAAGGAAAGGGCTGGCCTGGCTATCACCTTGGACTATTGTTATTGAAATATTTATATCTTTCTATAGTGGGAAGTTGCTGAAGTTGTTTTGGAGGTGTTTTACAAATTGCTCAGAGATTATGAGCCGCAACTTGAAGATTTTGTAGACCAATTTGTGGAAATACAAGGTAATTAATTCCATCACTCTCAAACAAGATGTCAGCTATTTATAAAACTATTTATAATTTATAAATTTTATGTCATACATACTATTTCCATTTAAGTAAAATTTTACTGAATGGAAGACGAATAACATTGCCTTATAGTTTCTTTAGTGAGTTAACATAATAGGTGACTAATTGCTGTGTGCCGATCAGCATTTTGGGGATTTACTACTGTATACAGTTTGTATCATTGTCTCTAAGTTGAAACTTGGCCTTGATCTGTTTAAATGCCATTTAATTTATGTCTCAGACATTTCTCACATTCAGGAGTGTGAGAAAAATACTAATTCACCATCTCTTGGACTGTGTTTTATTTAGGAGAAGAAATCATAGCCTATAAGCCCCCAGGATTTAGCCTGATGTATCATCTTCTAAATGAGTCACCCATGTTGGAGCTTGCACTTAGTTTACTGGAAGAAGGCGTTAAGCAGCTGGACACCTATGCCCCTTTCCCTGGTATGTGCCTGCGTGTTTATGTCTCAAAAACAGTTTTGGTATTTTTATCTTTTGTAAACTGAGGGTTTGAAATAATCAAATGACCTCTGAAGTTCTTTTTCATGGTAAGATTCTTTATCTACAGTAGTGTTTTCAGGGAATCATACAATGAAAATATATTAAAAGTGAAAGCATAGTAAAGGACAAGAGACTCACTATAACTGTCTCACTGCAGATTCTTTATAGGCAATTATAATGATCTTCACTTTAACATGTTTAACATACCTACATTTATTTTTATTTTATTTTTATTTTTAAATATATTTTATTGATTTTCACAGAAAGGAAGGGAGGGGATAGAGTGTTAGAAACATCAATGAGAGAGAAACATCAATCAGCCGCCTCCCGCACACCTCCCACTGGGGATGTGCCCGCAACCAAGGTACATGCCCTTGACCGGAATCGAACCCAGGACCTTTCAGTCCACAGGCTGACGCTCCATCCACTGAGCCAAACCGGTTAGGGCCATGGTCAGCAAACTGCAGCTTGCGAGGCACATGTGGCTCTTTGGCCCCTTGAATGTGGCTCTTCCACAAAATACTATGGCCTGGGTGAGTCTATTTTGAAGAAGTGGCGTTAGAAGAAGTTTAAGTGTAAAAAATTTGGCTCTCAAAAGAAATTTCAATCGTTGTACTGTTGATATTTGGCTCTGTTGACTAATGAGTTTGCCGACCACTGGGTTAGGGCGATATACCTACATTTAAATGTAAAGTACTTTTTGTTTATTTTTCCATATCCTATCTAATAAAGAGGGAATATGCTAATTAACCATCACTCCATCACAAAGATGGCTACACCCACAGCTGAGGCCAAGTTCCCATAAGGAGCCTTAACAAGCATTCAGCTGGGACCTGAGGCTATGCCCTCCCCCGCCCCTATGGGGCTTGACAGGGGACCTCAGGCCGCTTTCCACACCCAGCAGGGCTTGACAGGGGACCTCAAGGTGCGCTTCCCGTCCTGGTGCTGGGCTAGGGGACCTCAGGCTGCTCCCCCTGCCCCAGCACCAGGCCAGGAGACCTCAGGCTGCACTCCACAACCGGCAGGGCTTGACGGGGGACCTCAAGGTGCACTTCCTGTCCTGGTGCTGGGCTAGGGGACCTCAGGCTGCTCCCCCCACCCCAGCGCCAGGCCGGGGGACCTCAGGCCGCACCCCCCACCTGGTGGGGCTTGACAGGGGACTTCAGGCCACACCCCCCGCCCCAGCACCGAGCCAGGGGACCTGAGGCTGCGCCCCCCTGCCTGGTGGGGCTTGACAGAGGACCTCAAGGTGCACCCCCAGTGCTGGATCGGGGAAACTCAGGCCGCGCCCCCCTCCCAGGGGGGACCTGAGGCTGCACCCCTCTGCCGATGGGGCTTGACAGGGGACCTGAGGCTGTTCCCCCCTCCTAGTGCCGGGCCGGGGGACCTGAGGCTGTGCCTGCCCCCCCCTCCCCCACCATGGCGGGGCTTGACGGGATCTCAGGCCATGTTCCACACCTGGCGAGGCTTGACGGGGGACCTCAAGGCATGCCCCCCCTCCCCGGTCTGGGCTGGGGGACCTCAGTCCACATCCCCCGTCCTGGCGCCGGGCCAGGAGACCTGAGGCTACGTTCCCTGACTGGCGGGGCTTGACAAGGGTGGGACTGGCCAAGTCTGGATCTATTGCAATGAGGCGGGGGGGCCGGCCGGGTCTGGGTCTCACGTGATTTTGAGGGGCATGTGGGTGGGCAGGGACTTGACTCTGGGTCCTGTGGTGTGCCCCAGACTCTGACAGGAGGAAGGTTTTCATATACATTTTACTAATTTTCTTTCATCTCTGACACTTCTATTATAGAGAAAGGGCAAATAGCAATATTAAATTATTTCCTCTAATTAATCCCCTTTTAATGTGCACAAATTTCGTGCACCGGGCCAATAGTAATATTTGTAAAAGCACTTGCTATAGTGCCTGGTACACAATGTTAAATAAATAATAATTATTATTTATTGATTACTCTGCATTTTGTGCTTTTTTTTTTTTAAATATATTTTATTGATTTTTCACAGAGAGGAAGGGAGAGGGATAGAGAATTAGAAACATCGATGAGTGAGAAACATCGATCAGCTGCCTCCTGCACACCCCCCACTGGAGATGTGCCCACAACCAAGGTACATGCCCTTGACCGGAATCAAACCCGGGACCCCTCAGTCCCCAGGCCGACGCTCTAGCCACTGAGCCAAACTGGTTAGGGCGCATTTTGTGCTTTTAAAAGCACATTTCATGTATTAATGCATTTAATCTGTATTCAAGCCCTGTGTGGTAGATACTAATATTTCCAGTTAACAAATAAGGAAACTGATGCACAAAGAGGTTTCACATCCTCCCCCAGCAAGTGCCAGGACTGTGATTTTTACCTCAGCAGCTTGGCTTCAGAGCCCCTGTATTTTAAATTTGAATGATGGGATTATAAGTCATCCTTGTTTATGTTTTTAGCTTCTTTATTTCCCAGATTTTCCACAGTGAGTATGTATTGCTCTAAATTAGTTTTTCAGCCTTGGCACCATTGACATTTTGGGTTGAATAATTCTTTGTTGTAGGGGCTGTCCTGTGGATTGTAGGCCTCTACCCACTAGATGCCTGAGAACCATTGCTCTAAATCATCAATTTTCAACTTTTTTCATCTTATCGCACACATAAACTAATGACTAAAATTCATCGTCACACCAAAAAATACATTTTTTGCCTATCTGACCAAAAAAAAGGTGTAATTTTGATTGATTCACACTGGATGGCTATTGTTGCGTTGGCTGTTGTCATTATTTTATTTTTATTTGACAATCTAAGGGAAAAGTGGTCGTTGTCCCTGACTAATCAGTCAGATATTGCATGGTTTAAAGGTTTTTTTTTGTGGCACACTAGTTGAAAATGACTGCTCTCAATAGTTAGGGAAAATGTACAGGAAAAATGACCTAGCCCTGGCCGGTTTGGTTCAGTGGATAGAGCATCATCCCAAGGACTAAAGGGTCCCAGATTCTATTCAGGTCAAGGCATGTACCTTGGTTTTAGGCTCGATCCTGGCCCTGGTCGGGACACATGTGGGAGGCAACCAATCGATGTGTCTCACATCAATGTTTTTTTCTTTCTGTCTCTCCCTCTCCCTTCTACTCTCTCCAAAAATCAATGGAAAATATCCTCGAGTGAGGATCAACAACAAATACAAAACAAAACAAAACAAAACAAAATGACCTAGAAGCCATTGCATAAAAGGAATCTGAGTCACAAAAATTACAGTAACTTGCAGTTACGGTGAGCAGTTTTGTGAAGTTACTGCTGAAAGTTTGAGAACTTGAAAGCTTTTTGAATCTAGAACTTTTGTGTGTATGTGTGTACACATATGTTTGTGTTTTAATCCTCACCCAAGGATATGTTTTTATTGACTTTAGAGAGAGGAAGGGAGAGAGAGAAACAGCGCTCAATTGCCTCTCCTATGTGCCCCGATCGGAAATTGAATCTACAACCTGGGTATGTGCCCTGACCGTGAATTAAACCAGTGACCCTTTGATGCACGGACAGTGTTCCAACCAAGACACACCGGCCAGGCTTGTCTGTTTTCCTAAGACTTGACTATGAGTTTCTACTATTCACGTGGAACTTTCTAACTTCCATTTTTGGTTTATAGGGAAGAAACACTTAGAGAAATCGGTACAGCATTGCCTTGCACTTCTCAATCTTACTTTGCAAAAGGAAAATCTCTTTATGGATCTTCTAAGAGAGAGTCAACTGGCTCTGATAGTCTCTCCTTTAGAACAGCTTTTGCAGGGAATCAATCCCAGAACTAAGAAGGCTGATAATGTGGTGAATATTGCCAGGTAAGCTATAGTTGTAGGTAGAAAAATGATGAAATGTATCAGATGGGATTCTAGCTCTGATTTCTAAATCTGGCCAGATCCCTAATGTACCTTTTTTTTTTTTTTTTATTGCCTTATTTTGTTCTTGCCTTCTCTGTCTCCTGTGATTTTAATTACTTTACAATTTCTTTTTCTTTTTAATTATTCTATGTCCTATTCTAGTATAAAATGATATAATCTTAATGTTGTATGTCTCCTGTAAGGGAAGTGGATGTTTGGAGGATAGGACTGGGGAGGAAACTTTTCACTGTCTATATTCTAGCTTCTGGTTGTTTGCTGGCATTATTTGGCGTTCCTGGACTTGTAGAAGCATCACCTGATCTCAGCTTTCATCTCTCCATTGCTTCTTTCCTATGTGTGTCAATGGTCAAATGTCTCCTTTCTATGAGGACACCAGTCATTAGGGCCCTTACTGATGACTTCATCTTAACTTGATTGACTACCTCTTTTAAGACCCTATTTTCCAAGGTCACTCTGGTTTAGATATCAACATAGGACTTTTGGAGGAACACGATTCAACCCATAAGAAGCTGTGGTTAGAAGGGGAAACTGTTGTCTGATTTACCCAAAAGTGCTATATGGGTGGGAGAAGCCCTGGTTCTAAATGTTCTTTATTAAGACAAGTGAGAAGCCAAATCTCATTACATTATTCCTCAAATGTTTTCTTGTTTTAAAGATACCTGTATCATGGCAATACTAATCCAGAATTGGCTTTTGAAAGTGCCAAGATCCTCTGCTGTATCTCTTGCAACACCAATATTCAGATAAAATTGGTTGGAGATTTCACACAAGACCAGGTAACTGATTTTGTTGTTAATTTTTGGTGCATCTGAGTTCATACCGAAGTCACAGTGTCTATGGAGGAATTGTATTGTTTGTGGGAAAATTCTCTTAAGAGTAAGTGTACTTATGTATGCTGGGTGAAAACCTATTTGTATAAAGAGCTGTGCTTTATATTTGAAGAAATTAACAAATACCACAGTGATATTACATAGACTATAGAATTGATTATACTATCTATACATAGTATGTGATTATAATGTCTAATGAGACTGTTGCTACTCTGAGCTCCTTAAAGTAATTAGGCTGTAAGTGCAACTTCTGTTTGTTTTTTTGCATCTATTGTTTCACCTTTTGTCAGTCAACTCTGTTCCAAGTGAGCCTCTACACTGCTGAGTGTGTCTCACTGTTGTGAGTTGTCTACTTCTGTGGATTTCTGATGATCCGCATTTGTGTCACTTCATTTGATATTACTTTTAATATCCTGCTAAATTTCTTACGCAGATTGAGTAGTATCTAATCTCTCAGCCCAGAAATATAAAACTAGTGATAAGTAGAGATTTCTAAAGATGAGAATTTTAGATGTAAGATGAGAATTTTATTTTATACTAGAGGCCCGGTGCACAAAATTCGTGCACAGGGGTGTGTGTCCCTTGGCCCAGCCTGCACCCTCTCCAATCTGGGACCCCTCGAGGGATGTCCGACTGCACCCTCTCCAATCTGGGACCCCTCGAGGGATGTCCAGTAGGATTAGGCCTAAACAGGCAGTCGGACATCCCTCTCACAATCCAGGACTGCTGGCTCCCAAATGCTCGCCTGCCTGCCTTCCTGATTACCCCTAACTGCTTCTGCCTGCCAGCCTGATCACCCCCTAACTACTCCCCTGACAGCCTGATTGCCCCTTACTGCCCGCCCCTGCAGGCCTGGTCACCCCTAACTGCCCTCCCCTGCAGGCCTGGGTCCCCTCCCCCCCACTGCCCTTCCCTGCAGGCCCGGTCGCCCCCAAATTCCCTCCTCTGCTGGCCTCGTCATCCCTAACTGCCCTCCCCTGCAGGCTTGATAACCCACAACTGCCCTCCCTTGCAGGCCTGGTCCCTCCCAACTGCCCTCCCCTGCTGGGCATCTTGTGGTAGCCATCTTGTGTCTACATGGGGGCAGCCATCTTGTGTGTTGGAATGAGAGTCAATTTGCATATTACTCTTTTATTAGATAGGATTTTAGTTAAATTCCATAGAATTTAGTATGTAATGAAGAAGTCATAAAACAACAATTTAATGATATATTTTTAAAAAACTAATTTGATTCTTTGAGAAAGAAAATTAGGGATGACTGGGGAGGGTCGCTGGGTGGGAAGAGATCAACCAATGAACTTGTATGCATATATGCATAACCCATGGACACAGACAATAGAGTGGTGAAGGTCTGGGGTGGGGTGAGGGTGGGCTAGAAGAGGTCAATGGGGGATAAAGGGAGCCTATGTAATACTTTCAACAATAAAGTTAAAAATTTGTTTCTTTAATTATTTTTATAGAGAGCTAACTCATGGCAATTTAAGAAACTGAGTTTTCTATTAATTAAAAATGTAACTAAAACCTAAATACTTGGTGCAGATTTGCCTTTTTTTTTTTACATATAAATGTTTATAAATATATATCATGCTTATTATAGTTTCTCTAATATTTAGAAACTTTATTATTTCTTTTATCTTCATATGACTTCAGAGTATAAGTCAAAAGCTGATGGCTGGATTTGTGGAGTGTTTGGATAGTGAAGATACAGACGAATTTATGCGTCTAGAAGAGGGTAAGTCCTAGATTAACATGTATACTTTTTATTTTATATAAACACTTTCTATAAAGCAAACTCTTAGTTATCTGTCTAGTGATGATATAAGACAACTTAGAGAATTTGCTAGCATAAATGTATAAGGCTTTTGGGAAACCTCCTAACAAATTGGAACTCAGTGTGATGGCTAACCAGGTAAACTGCAACCAAAGAAAACATGGAGGTTTGGAATAAAAGCTTTGAATTTGACTTAATGTTCACTTTTTATTGTTTTGTAATTTTGTTTTATGATTTTTACATTAAGGATCAGAATTTGAAAAGAAATTAGCTGGAATCCGTCATGAAACAAGAATCCATATCTTGAATCTTCTCATCACCTCGCTGGAGCGCAATCCACCCAGTCTTGCTCTCTACCTATTGGGCTTTGAATTGAAGAAACCTGTCAGTACCACAAACCTACAAGACCCAGGTAGAGCTATAAGATACATAGGCATTTATTGCTTTTCATATTTATGTAGCTAAGTTAGTCATTTTTATTTTTATATTTTTGTTAATCCTCACCTGAGGAAATTTTCCCATTGATTTTTAGAGAGAGTGGAAGGGAGGGGGAGAGACAGAGAGAGAGGGAAACATTGATGTGAAAGAGACACATCGATTGATTGCCTTCCACATACACACCAAATGGGGCTGAGGATTGAGCCTGCAACTGAGGTATGACCATTACTGAACCTGTAACCTTTCAGTCCAAGGGCCAGCAGTCTAACTGCTGAGCTAGACTAGCTAGGGCAGTTATTCATTTATTGAATGCCGGGCTCATGGGATAATTCACTGAAAGAAATAATAATGTAGAGAGATGGGTCAATCTTTAGGACTTAAAGTCTGGACAAACTAATAACGCTTAGAAAATTCGTATTTATAAATTTTTGTATCAGTGTTTGTAAGGCTGTTTATAGTAGAGGAGATGTTTATGGAATCTAACTTTTGTAGAGGTATTTTCAGGTCTTTAATGCAGACATTTTAAGACAAGTTGAATTTTCTCTTGGTTTCATGTAGGAGTGTTAGGCTGCCCTCGGACGTGCCTTCATGCCATCTTAAACATCTTGGAGAAAGGAACTGAAGGGAGGACAGGCCCGGTGGCAGTGAGAGAATCTCCTCAACTTGCTGAGCTGTGCTACCAGGTATGCAGCAGGCTGCATTTGGTAGCACTTAATAGAAGAAACTGAACTAGATGCTTGAATATATCACAGAAATAAAAGTATAACAGTAAGACTGAGTTGAAATGAATTCATTTGGTAGTTTGACCAGCCTTTCATTTATGGATAAAATTGCTAACACACAAATTCCAAGATCCTATAGATTTACAAATATGTATGTTGATCACTTGAAAAATGGGGGGAAATTGGATTTTTGAGATGGATTTTGACCAGGTGGTGTAGAAACTTGCCAATGATGCTGTGTTTCAATTTGCTTCTTTCTGGTTCCCGTCTCTGCCCCTAATAGCTAAGACACCGTGGGCATGCCATGAAACTTTTCTATAAGATTTTTGATCTTTGGAATGGGCTTAAATGAGAATGTAAGTGAAAGCACTTTTTAAGAACCATATAACTTATGCAGCCCTATAGTTATATGTAAGGTGGTAGAAAGTCAAACTAGTGTTAAGTTTAAACTATAGTGAAAACTTTTGTTTTACTTGTGTTTTAGACTTGTGTTTATTTTTTTATTTGTTCATTTCACAAGCATTTTAAGAGATAGTCTTTATAAGATGCAACTAGTTTCTCAGTTTAAGTGGCATCCCAATTCACATTTTCATGCTAAGAAAAGCATCATTAACTTCTAGTGACATAGATATTTTTGTTATTTTTGTTTTTCATTTTGTAATTCTTTATTATTTTCTTCTATCCTCTGGCTGTCCAAACGGCCTTTCACTGTAAGTACTACAGCTAGGTCTTCCTTTGACTCAAAATGAATTCTTCCTTAGTAGGGGCATAAACTTTATGTGTCTTTTGTTTAGCACAATGCTGTAGAATTTGGCATATGTAGGTAGCAGCAACGGCTAAGCTTAGTCATAAGTAAGCTGAGAGAGTTAGGCAGGCGAAGTAAGAGACTGAAGCCAGATCAGACACAAAGGTGGGGAAGGGGGTGAGGAGAGGCTGATAAGCTAGAGAGCACTTGCCCTGCTCTCAGCCCCCTGGTCTTTTTCATGTTGGAATGAAGGCCCTGGTTTGCCGGATCCTCAGATTTTGAAACACTGTACTGGCCAAACAAAACATGTCTATGCCCTCAGCCTGCCAGTTCATTACATATGCTCTGTGACTTTGCCACTCAAAATGTGGTCCAGCATCGACAGCATTACCACCTGGGAGTTTGTTCATGCAGAAGCTCAGGCCCCACTCCACACCTGCTGAGTCAGAGTTTGCATGTTAGCAAGAAGAACTGGTCCATTTTTAATGAAAGGTGCTTCCTTTACCTGTAGGTTTATGCTTAAGAGTCAAACATCTAAAGTGAGCTTGTTTGTTTAAATAAACCTGTAGCAAAGAGAAATATTTGGGCCTTATCGATACCTTCATTATCCAACAATACAAGGCTTTCTGGGTGAAAAAGTCGTGACTGAGCCTTGTGCCTATGCTCTCTCTCTCTCTTTTTTTGTTTTTTTTTTTTACTTTGTAGTACTTTTATTAAGAGTGAACTCATATTAGTATTTTTAAACTGTAAGCAACGGGGAACTGAAGTATCAAAGGCAATCCATTAGGGATCATATATACTAGACAACTCCCCTTAAATTTTCTTACTGCTTTTATACAATCAATATGTAATATTTAAGCAAAACTGAATTTCTTATTAAGCAAACATTTTTGCATACGCTCCCTTCTTTCTGTGCTTTTATCTTTTGTTGGACTTGCAGCAATTCTGCCTGCATAGCTGTATCTTCCGGTGCTATCTCTTGAGTTTTCTTAAGAGCAGCCAATGCTTGATTGTATCCTTTTAATCCTGGCGCTCTATAGTACAGAGCTTTGTTATTTGATCGGTCTATTTCAAGAGCCTCCAAAGAACTGTCAATTTGATATCTTTAGTTTATAAGTGCCAGTGTTTGGCATGCAGCTTAAAGCTACAGGTTGCAGCTTCAATCTCTGCTTTCTCAGTAACAGTCTTTGAACCTTCCACATACCTTAAAACTTTTGTATATTTTTTAATGGCTATCTCCCAGTTCTGGATTGAAACAAATATTTCTAATGTTTTTTCCCTTTATTGAATTTATTGGGGTGACATTGGTTAATATAATTACATAGGTTTCAGGTGTACAGTTTTATAATACATCACCTGTATATTGTCCCAATGTTTTTTTTAATCTTCTGTTATTAATGATATTTTATCTACATCTTTTAAATCTATACCTGCATCCTTGGGGGAATCTGGATGACTGTCACCAGAGCCATCTTTAGAGAATATTCCCCAGTCATCCCCTTCCTTCAATTCTCTGCATTCTGCAATAATGCACAATTTGGCAGGTTTTTTACTTTTCATTTCTACCACACCCATTTTCCAGGATTCTTACCACACCCATTCCTTTAATTTCTTGGCTAAATACCATGCTTCCCATCCAATGAGGAGTTGGAACTGTTGTGATAAAGAGCTGAGAACCATTTGTACTGCAGCCTGCATTTGCCATGCTTATAATATAAATGGTTATGCTTATAATAAAATTTTTATCTACAAATTTTTCACCCTAAGTACTTTCTCCACCTGTCCCATTCTGATTTGAGAGGTTTCCACCCTGAATCATAAATTTCTTAATAATTCAATGAAATGGGCATCCTTTGAAACGGAGAGTTTTCCCAGTGGTGAGTCCAATGGCTTTTTCTTCTGTACACAATGCATGAAAATTTCCTGCAGTTTTGGGTACAGTATCTGCAAACAATTCTAAGATAATTTGACCAACCCACTTGCCTCCCGAAGAATACTTAGTGGTTACTGGGGTTGGAGGGCTTAGCTTGGGGGGCGGGTACGATATTTTGACTTGCTGGTGCATTTGGAAGCGGGTTCAGAGCACCTTGGGGATGCGGGAAGTTGAAACCCAGGAGCAGCTGTTGGCAAAGACCAGGTGGCTGCTCTGTTCTTTTTAAGGATGGAGTTTTCCTACCTGGCCTTGCTGTGAGGATTCACTTTTTGTGTCCTCCCTGTAACAGTATTACCTCTCCCACATCTTTAAGGATCTGTTCCTATGTCTTCTTAACTGGCCATTTAATACATATAACTGGTTTTTGTTTTGTTGTGAGAAGTTCAAATTAGCTTATCAAATTTTCATTTGCTTATAGAGCATTAAAACAATGTCAAGGCTGTTTGAAAAACAAGAATACATGTTTAACAGAACTATTTTTTACCTTGTGTTCCTAATCTTTTTCCTTGTGTACACATACTTTTTATTTGGTTATTCTCTCGGTGTATAAACTTACTATGCAGCTACAATGTAAATTACATTTCGGTTGTTTACAGTTTTTCCCTCCCTCTGTTTTGTATTATTAAGAATATATTTCTAGATACGGATTTACAGCCAACTAGCAATTTGTTTTATGTATTTACAGTGAACACTGATTTGGCTAATATTGAACCATTGCTCCTAGTGAAAACTGGGTCAGAATCTTGCAAGCCCCTGGTCTCAACATTTTTGTCAACTGATGAATAACTTTGTTTCTGTTTACATATACAATTTCATATGCACTTACTGTTAACTCATTAACATTGAACTCACGGCCAGCAGCACTACAACTCGTGCCTTAAGGAAGCTTACCCAACACCTGTAACTTCTCTGTAAGGCACAGCACAGCCTTTTTCCCCTAGAAACACCACACAGCACTCCAGCACTATGCTTAGGGGCCATGTTAACCAGGAAAATCACTAACTAAAAGCACAAAACAGACTAGGGGAAGGACACTTGTTTAAGGCTGTTATGGATTCTATAATACAATTTGCATTGCTCTGTTCAGTCTCAGCTGAGAGCATGCAAACTAGGCGACTCAAGTTCTTTGCTGCTTGGTGGCTTTTCATGAATGATGGCAAAAGCATGAGAGTATTGGTTTTGGAGTTACAAATACATTTTTGTATGTAGATGAATTTGCAAGTGCAGACTGTGCAAATAATGAGGATAGACTGTGTTGGGTCAAAGGACATGAATAGTTTTACGACTTCAGGTTTTAATTCTGAAGTAATCATAACAATTAGAGTTCTTAAATGGTGCCTGGTACACGGAAAGCATTTAATAAATATTTATAAAATGAATTACTCGTGAATGAAAGTTTTCACTACCATTTTGCTAAATACTGGGATTTTTTGCATTTAAAAATATTGCTGATTTTCAGTAGAGGCCTATCTTATTATTGCCTTAGTGTTCTCAAATTACTGAACATTTTTCTTCGATTACTATTTTTATATTTTTCTCATGCAAAATGTTTTTTGCCATTTTATCTATTTGGATCTCTTGATGATATTCATATATTTAATGGAGATATTTATATATATTATAGCTATTCACTTTTTATTATATTTGATATAAAACCATTTATTCCTTATTCAATTATTTTCTGTTATATTTTTATGTAGAGTTTATATTTGTTATTTAGTTGAATCTGTAGCTCTTTGTAATTCTTCCATTGCTTCAATCCTGGTAAATTTATTATCTTCCTGGAAAGTTGGGATAAAATAACTATGGTTTTCAGAAGTTACTTCCAAGTAGTTTGCTACTATTAATAGTTAAAATACTAAAAATTGTTAATTACCTATATGTATATGTTTTAATAAATATATTTAGGGTGATTTCAAGATTAGTTCTATAGCAATGTCTTCATCACTCAATTGTATCCTAATGTATCGTTTTTAGTTAAGGTGCTAAAGACTGCTTATAACTCTGAGCTTCTAAGTTTTATGCTTGTGTTTATCCATTTTGCTTGAGTTGCTGGTGGATCTTAGTTTCCACTTAGTAGATCTAAGCTTACATTTTATCTTAAGATGTATAACAAAAACAAAACACTGACTTGGAGATTCTCTTATTTTCATTTTTAAGGTGATATATCAGTTATGTGCATGCTCTGATACATCTGGTCCTACTATGAGATATTTGAGAACCAGCCAGGATTTCTTATTTTCTCAGTTGCAACATTTACCTTTTTCTAACAAAGGTAGGACATTATTTTTCCTTAAAATTTGCAAAGTCCATGGTGAATGGTTTTACTTATGTAACATTTTGGGGTTGTAGTTATAATTGTGGAATTCTGTGTTCTTTTTGCTACTTGCTTGTTACTTTGGGTTGCTTTTGTAATTTGTGCTAAGATAAGATAATGTTTTAGCTGTTAGCACAAAATTATTTTAAAAAATAGTCTGTCAGCCCAGCTGGAGTGGTTCAGTGGTTGCGCATCAACCTATGAACCGGGAGGTCACAGTTCGATTCCTTGTCAGGGCACATTCCTGGGTTTCAGGCTCAGTTACCAGTAGGGGGCATTGCAGGAGGCCGCCAATCTATGATGTTCCTCTCTCATCAATGTTTCTATTTCTCTGTGCCTCTCCCTTCCTCTCTCTCTAAAATAATCAATAAAAACATTTTTAAAAATTTAATACTGGAGAAAAATAGTCTGTCAGATCATTTTCCTAATAAATAAAAATTTAAAATTGTATTGAAGGCTAAAAAATATTTATATAAGAACATTCTGGAAATTTAGATTTTTTAAAAATATTTTTATTGATTCAGAGAGGAAGGGAGAGGGAGAGAGAGATAGAAACATCAATGATGAGAGAGAATCACTGATCGGCTGCCTCCTGCATGCCCCCCACTGGGTATCGAGCCTGCAACCTGGGTATATGCCCTGACTGGAATCGAACTAGTGATCTCCTGGTTCCTGGGTCGACACTCAACCGCTGAGCTACACCCAGCTGGGCTAGATTATTTTTAGTAAACATTGTTTTATAAAAATCTCTGTTTTACTTTTGTTTCATGTGTATATATTGAAACTAATTAGGTCTTGAAATGAAAAATAGAAAACAAATTATGATGGAAACTATTTATAACTTAGTTTATTGATCTAACCAACACAATTACCCAGACTAACCCATGCTTTATAGAATTCTATATTACATAATTTTCTTTTTGATTAATTTTTAACAGTTTTTTTCAATTTATATTATAGCCACACAGCAATGATATCTTTAGTTTTAAAGTTTATGAGGTATCATGTTTGTGTTTTAGGAAATCCACAATCACTGATTTTATAATAAATTTTCATTATTAGTAATTATGAGCTTCTAATTTCCTTTTTTAAAATATATTTTTATTGATTTCAGAGAGGAAGGGAGAGGGAGAGAGAGATAGAAACATCAATGATGTGAGAGAATCATCGATCAGCTGCCTCCTGCATGCCCCCTACTGGGGATCGAGCCCGCAACCTAAGCATGTGCCCTTGACTGGAATTGAACCTGGGACGCTCTGTCCTCAGGCCTACGCTCTGTCCACTAAGCCAAACTGGCTAGGGCTAAGAAGCTTTTTAAGAAACCTTCTTTTATGCTTAATTAGAAAGAAAAGTTAATCTTGCCTATTATGATAACGGCTTTTAAAAAATTGATCTAGTGTTGCCAATTATTTTATTATTATTATTAGTAGTAGTAGTAGTAGTAGTAGTAGTAGTAGCAGCAGCAGCAGCAATAGTGTTTGGCGTGTTTTATGTTTATATTGTCACAATTTAGGATTTCAAAACCAGGCATGTTAAAATAATTCTGGAATCAAAAACTTATGTAAGTGATTCTCAATCCTACTTATATGGGTTTTTTTGGTAACAGTTTTACTATGCACAGAGCAGGAAGGATGCTCAGTCCTTCTTGGCATCTGCTTTTCAGATGTGTGTCCCCACACTTTTCTTGATGAACTTGAGGACCTACTTGTTCTTGGAGACTTTGAGCTGCTCTATGGCACTGTGCTCATAAGGAGTGAAACCCACACCTCTCGGATCATAACCCATAGTCTAGATCATGTCCCGCACAAACTTGGTGGCTTAGTGAGGTGTACTCAGTGGTGGCTGTGCCTTGGCTGGCTCATGTTCTTGGTCCCCTGGTGGCCCTTGTTGAGGCCCATGCCATGGGACAGTGCAGAGCCGTGGCTGCTGCAGTGGAAAGCACAAGTCTAATTTTATGTTAAACCAAATGTCCTGGGTTATCTTAAGAGATCTCATTAAGTTATACAATTTAAATTAATTTTAAGTTTTAAAATGTATTTTTGTGAAATAAAAATCAAACTATGATAGTTTTTTTTAATATATTTCATTTAAAAATATTTTTGTATGTTTGAGAATTTTTTTAAAGTATTACGTTCTGTATTAATGTCAAAATGTGACAGACTAAGAATTCTGTAGATTTGTATGAAATTATCCTGATAATGGAAACTTGATTCTCTTATTCTTCATTTGCTTTTGCTCATTTTTTATAAACATGTACCACCTTATTTTTTTCTCCCGTGGCATCTGTTTTTTCTTTTTCAATTATACAGAGTGATAAATTATTGTGTTGCCAACTTTCATAAATTATTAACTATGTTATATGGGAATATATCTGAGAAGTTATGGAATTTAGGTCTGTTCTGATCTTGTATTATTTTTCTGGGAAACTATACTTATGTATTTAATTTTCAGAATATGAAATATCTATGTTGAACCAGATGTCATGGCTGATGAAGACTGCCTGCATAGAACTAAGGGTAACATCTCTGAATCGTCAGCGGTCACATACCCAGAGGCTCCTACACCTTTTGCTGGATGACATGCCAGTGAAACCATACTCAGGTGAACATGTGAATGTTGGCATTGTTTTATTGTGCTGCTGACTGGTCTGGGTGAATGCAGGCACAAATCTGAATCTTGTGCTTAGTATGTGATTGTAGGCCAAGCAAGTTCTTTCCACCTTGCTTAAAACACAGAATTTTTTATCTTAAAACACAAAATTTGAAAATCATCCCATAATTGTCATTTTATTATTGTTTGAAGCATCCAAATTTTGCTCTAATCATATACACAAATATTCAGTGGAGTTTGTCCACAGAGCCAGCATGACCCAAGATATTTTAAAAAAATATATTTTTATTAGAGGCCTGGTGCACGGGTTCGTGCACTGGTGGGGTCCCCTCAGGCTGGCCTGCACCCTGTTGCAATCTGGGACCCCTCAGGGGATGTCGGATAGCCAGTTTCAGCCCAATCCCCGCAGGCCCGATCCAGACAGGAAGGAACCCGATTCTTGCAGGCCTGATTCTGTCAGGAGGGAGCCCGATCCTGTGCGTTGAGCATCTGTCCCTTGGTGATCAGTGTGCGTCATAGCGACTGGTGGACCGGTCGTTTGGTTGTCTGGTCGCTTAGGCTTTTATGTACATAGATTGATTTCAAAGAAGAAAGGGAGAGAGAGACAAAAACATCAATGATGAGAGAGAATCACTAGCCAGCTGCTTCCTGCATGCTCCCCGCTGGGGTTCGAGCCCCCAACCTGGGCATGTGACCTCCTGGTTCATAGGTTAGTGCTCAACCACTGAGCCACGCTGGCTGGGAGACCCAACATATCTTAATAAGTATTATATTTGCAAATTAAGCATAAGCTTTTCTGATCATCTCTTGGGCATGATTGGGTCCTGCCTCTTGTGGAGTTCTGATTGTCCTCTTTACAATTGTGAAGTGGATCCCAGAGGGACAGGAAGAATTAGAGGAATGTTGTTGGTAAGTCCTCATCATCTTTGCATTTTAATTATCTGTTTGCAAAGGGCTCTTTGACCTAGAAACAATGACCTAGAAATAAAATACTTTATGCTTGTTATTTTCAAATAAATTTTACAAGTATGTTATTCTTTTTCTGACCTGTTGTTATTGATGCTCCAACAGATGGTGAAGGAGGACTAGAAGATGAAAATAGGTCTGTCTCTGGGTTCCTTCACTTTGACACGACTACAAAAGGTAAAGCCTTTTGAATTTATGATAAATTTATAGATATATATTAAATTGCTTAAAATTTCTAGAAATGATTATTATGCCCATGTATTCAAATTCTTAACTGGTATAGAAAAGCTGTATAAGGGATTGTCATCCAAAATATGTTATAAATAGGATGACAGGATGGGAAAAAATATTTTTGCAAATGGATGTATTAAAAATAAAATTAGGTTTATTTAATTTTTTAGACCGATGCCCTTTTAGAACTTAGCACTCACTAGCTTTGATTTGAGTATGGTGGTTTCCTCTTCTCCTCTGTCCCAAGTAAACTTGAACTACTTTTTATTATTTCTAGTACGTCGAAAAATTTTAAGTATTCTTGACTCGATTGACTTCAGTCAGGAGATTCCTGAGCCTTTGCAGTTGGATTTCTTTGATCGGGTCCAGATTGAACAAGTCATAGCAAACTGTGAACACAAGAATTTACGGGGACAGACAGTTTGCAATGTCAAGGTGAGGATGACTTTCAAGTGTGTGCAGACTATGAATTATCAGACAAAAATACAATTATGCAATTATTGTTTTCTGATAGAGATACTGGTTTATTGGACTGTGGTTTTTAGTTTTCAAATAGCTGAGAAGTCAAACTGTATAGACCACGCTACCTTTACCTGTTTAAAAAAGTTCCTCATCACCTTTCTCTTAATAGTCGTGCCATCCAGTTATAACTATGGAGTGTGTGGTTTTTTTAATATATAATTTTAAAACATTATTTAAAATGTTACTGGATTTATAGCATATTTATTTATATTGTTCATCTGTCACAAAATTGCATTTTGTGACTATAGGTCTAAAGTGGAGGAATATATCTATAATGTAGCTAATGAATTTATCAGTTAAATTCTTATTTATAACTAGAGGCCTGGTGCATGAATTTGTGCACCAGTGGGGTCCCTCAGCCTGGCCTGCGGGATCGGGCCGAAACCAGCTCTCCGACATCTCCTAAGGGGTCCTGGATTACGAGAGGGCGCAGGCTAGGCCAAGGGACCCCACTGGTGCATGATCAGGGCAGGGGAGGGACGCAGGCGGTTGGCCAGCTGGGGAGGGAATGCGGGAGAGCTCCAGGTTGTGTCCAGCTTGTCTTGCTCAGTCCTGATTGGCTGGACCCCAGCAGCAAGCTAACTTAGCAGTTGGAGTTAGCCCCCTGTGGTCAGTGCATATCATAGGGAGTGGTTGAGCGGCCTTAGCATCATAAGCATATTATGCTTTGATTGGTTGAACAGACGACTGGACACTTAACATATTAGGCTTTTATTATATAGGATAGTTAGGCAGCATGCATTCTTATTATTTTTATAAACTTTATCATCTTTATCTTTCTCATCCCCGCCCCCTGCTATTGAGTGGCTTTAACTATTTAACTTTCTGCCAGGTAAATGGTAATGACCTTACTAGTAGGAGGATAACCATGGCAGGCTCTTCGGTACCACTCTCAAATGTGAGGGATATCTGATGTTTCTGACTGGAGACCGGACAGTGTCCACAGTTAGATTATATACAGGTGTCGGCGAGTTTTCCCTCTAGGGAAGCTTATAGGAATTGCTAGGGGGTTACTGTTCTACCAGTGTCTGAAACAGTCCTATTTTTCTCTCTTTTTCCTCCTTACATAGCTTCTTCATAGAGTTCTCGTAGCTGAAGTAAATGCCCTTCAGGGTATGGCAGCCATAGGACAGAGACCTCTGCTAATGGAGGTAAGTCTATTGAGTCTGTTCGTTTTAAACTTTTAAGTTCTTAAATTGCCAGTTAGGCCCTCACCGGTTAGGCTCAGTGGATAGAGCGTTGGCCTGCGGACTCGAGGGTCCCAGGTTTGATTCCGGTCAAGGGCATGTACCTTGGTTGCGGGCACATACCCAGTAGGAGGTGTGCAGGAGGCAGCTGATCGATGTTTCTCTCTCATCGATGTTTCTGACTCCTCTATCCCTCTCCCTTCCTCTCTGTAAAAATTAAATAAAATATATATTTTTAAAAAATTGCCAGTTAGAAGACAACCCAATTAATGGACTTGTAGTTCATTAATTAGTAAATTATTTAAAATTTAACTTTAATGGAATCTTTCATTTTTTACTTTATAACTTTTATGAACTGAACTGAAGCTAATGTCTGGATGCCAGAGTAAGTAACATTTTTTCTGGTAGGCCAGTTAAAGATTTGCAGCTCGTTCATGTTGTTTATTGGACTGCACTTGCTCCCTTCCCTATCAGTGAGGGAGGAGAGAGTAATTTGTCGTCACAAAGTGGTGATTTGTGGGTAGAGGTCACATGGGAAAAAACCATATGGAAACAGCTTGCTAGGGCAAAAGCAAGAAATAAGAAATAAAAAGACATGACAAGGAAACATCCCATTGAACTTGGGTTTTTAGGTAACTCTAGTGCTCCAGATTTAGTTTAAGTAGATAATTGAAAGGAGAAAGAAGATAGGTTATAAAAAAGCTGATTTCCACCCCTACCACCTTTGCTCCCTGCCTTATACACAGCCATATACACCCACACAGCCATATATATTGTTATTCATAGCACTGGCCACCAATATAACATAGAAAGTTGTCTGATGACTGACATACATGTAGAAAGTTTCCAAAATATTCTATAAACGTTTTCAGATTACCTGACTGAGAAAATAGGAACCTGTTGGTAAAAGATTGTATTTGCCTTGTGTTAACCTTGTAATTCAATTTCTCTGGCTTTAGGAAATCAGCACCATACTTCAGTATGTGGTAGGAAGAAACAAGTTGTTGCAGTGTCTTCATGCAAAACGGCATGTGCTGGAGTCATGGAGGCAGCTGGTTGAAATTATACTGACAGCTTGTCCCCAGGACCTCATTCAGACAGAGGACCGACAACTGATCATTCGTGATATTTTACAAGATGTGCATGATAAGGTGACATACTTCCTAAATTACTTCAGAGTGCTGAACAAATGTTTATATACATACTAGAGGCCCGATGCATGAAATTCGGGCAAGAGTAGGCCTGCCTTCCCCGGGCTGCTGGCACCAGCTTCCCTCTGGCACCCAGGTCCCGGGCTTCCCTCGCAGCCCTGGCTTTGTCCAGAAGGTCGCCTGGAAGGATGTCCAGTCTAATTAGCATATTACGCTTTTATTATTATAGATAGTTTGCCAAACTCCTTTTTTTAAGTTTTAGATTAGGATTAGATAGAATTGCACAATACCAATGTTAAGACTTCCTTTGAGAAAGGTATTCATTCTGTATAGTCGTCGCTCTGAACCAGAGTGTGTATCAGAATTATCTAGGGAGTTTTTTAAAAATCCACATGGACAAATTTTACACCAGACCTACTGAATAGGACACTAGTGGTGAGGCCATATATATGATTTGCCATTAAAAACCTCCTAGGGAATTCTGAAGGGAATCCCTTCTGGTTAAAAACACCTGTTTCTCTCTGTTTATTAGCTTTTATTTTCTTGGAACAGTGTAATGCTATTCTTATATTCTTATGGTAGTTGAAAAGCTAAGCATATCTATACTAATAAAAGCCTAGGTGGCCCTTGCGTGACGCCCTCACGTCATCACAAGATGGCCGCCCCCCCATGTCGTCACAAGATGGCCGGCAAGGGAGGGCAGTTGTGGGCGATCAGGCCGGTAGGGGAGGGCAGTTGGGGGCAAACAGGCCAGCAGGGGGGGATAGTTGGAGGCCATCAGGCCGGCAGGGGAGTGGTTAGGGGGTGATCAGGCTGGCAGGCAGAAGCAGTTAGGGGCAATCAGGCAGGCAGGCAGGCGATTAGGAGCCAGCAGTCCCGGATTGTGAGAGGGATGTCCGACTGCCAGTTTAGGCCCGATCCCTAAACCGGCAGTCGGACATCCCCTGAGGGGGTCCCAGATTGGAGAGGGTGCAGGCTGGGCTGAGGGACACCCCTCCAGTGCATGAATTTCGTGCACCAGGCTTCTAGTATAAAATATATTAATGACTGTAGCTGAAAGCAGGGTCCTTACTCTGATTTGTCTTTCTGCTTTAAGATACTGGATGATGAGGCAGCACAGGAGTTAATGCCAGTGGTAGCAGGTGCTGTGTTCACCCTGACCGCCCACCTAAGCCAAGCTGTGCGCACAGAGCAGAAGCAGCCATTAGCCTCGGGACTCGGAGAGGCCCATTACGCTTTTATGCTTGATAGCTCTTTCACCTCCCCTCCAGCACAGAACCCAGTGGTGGATTTCACTTCTGTTGGAGATTCTTCACTTCACATCATTTTGAAGAAACTGTTAGACTTCATTTTGAAGACAGGTTTTTTTCATCAAAACTTTCTATAAATTAAAGCTTTTGTATTTGTTTTAACTTGAGTTTGAAAAAAGGCTTTTATTTTACTATGTCTCCCTAGGTGGTGGGTTCCAGCGAGTGAGGACACACCTATATGGCTCTCTGCTTTATTACCTACAGATTGCGCAGAGACCCGATGAACCGGACACCTTAGAAGCAGGTAGAATTAGATAGATCTCTAATCTGTTCTGTTTTAGGATTTGTTAAATTTTTAAAAATCACTTTCCCATCTTTTGTCTAAGCAAAGCTGTAATAAACAAGTCTGTGTGGGATCATTTAAAGGCTTTACTCTAAAATAGAGAAGAATGGTTAGTTTTCTAAAATTATGAAGGTAGTCTGTGAAAACAAACCCTCGAACACGACCCTAGCTTATGTTTTAACTCGCTGTTCTGCCTCCGGTTCACTGAACAATGCGCTGTGGTGTGTGCACCCTCTTTCCTCTTTGTAGTGCAGCCCAGTACACATATAGGTGAGCCTTGTAAAATGGCTCTGTTTTTCCAAAGCATGGAAGTAACATTATTTTACAATTTGCTTTATTCATAGGTATTTGAATTATTTCTAATTTTACTATAAAAAATGTTGCCTCAAGTAGTTTTTTATATATGCTAATGTATTTTTCAAGAAGAATAATTCCTGGTGGAATTTCATGACAAGAGTATGCAATTTTTCTTTTAATAGATTCTCTTGAATAGCCCTCTACCATTTACATGCTCATCTATAGCATATATGTCTTTTTGTACTAATGTGAGGTTTTTCTTGGACAAATTGCAAGAAGTAGAATTTCTTGTTTAGAAGATATGCATATTTAAAATATTGATAAATGTTGCTTTCTAAAATGTAGTGTTTTAGTAAAAAGCTGATTCTTCGGTCTCTAGATATGAAAAATGTTTTTGACAGTTCAACAGACAAGTTATTCTATGCCAGAGTTATTCTGCTATTCAGGAACTTATTTTTTTTTCTCTCATATACTGTATTTTTTTTTTAGTTTATTTATTTATTTACTTATTTTTAATGTCTTTATTGATTAAGGTCTTACATATGTGTTCTTATTATAAGCACTTTTGGATAATGGACTTCTTGTGCCCTTCTAAGAATCCTTAGGAGTGTTTGTCATTTTGTACATACATTCTTTTTTTAAAAATATATTTTTTCTTTGATTTTTTAAGAGAGAGAGGAAAGGAGAAAGAGAGAGAGAGAGAAAGAGAAACATTTATGTGAGAAATATCAGTCCGATCTGTTGCCTCCTGTAGGGGATCCAACCCTGACTAGGAATCCGACCCACAACCTGGGTATGTGCCCTGACCGGAAATATAGCCAGTGACCTTTCGGTGAATGGGACAACGTTCAACCAACTGAGGCATACCGGCCAGGGATCTGTAAATAGATTCTTAAAAACCACTCTGTGGCCCTAGCTGGTTGCGCTCAGTGGATAGAGTGTGGGCCTGCCGATTGAAGGGTCCTGGTTTCGATTCTGGTCAAGAGCACATGCCTGGGTTGCGGACTCCATCCCCAGTAGGGGGCATGCAGGAGGCAGCCAATGGATGATTTTCTCTCATCATTGATGTTTCTATCTCTCCCTCTCTCTTCCTCTCTGAAATTAATAAAAATAAATAAATAAAACCCCACTCTGTGTATAAGACCCAGATTATCTCATATTATTCTTTATTGGTTATACATTTTTATGTAATATCTTTCTTAGAAGGTAATAATAGCTAAATGATGTATTTATAGAAATGTCCTACCCACTTAAATAATGCACAAAAATATTTTTAAGGTCATTAATAATAAAAGAATAGTTCAGAGGAGCTTTTTAAACAAGAACTTTTTTTAAAAGTGAGAGATAGGAATGGGGATCCCACTCCCCCACACCCCAACATAACTCCCCCATTTTCCTCCTCTTTTAACATTGTATTTAGTTGAATTGGCAAAATCACTACTTAACCACTAGGTGGAGCTCTACATCATGATTTTGATAAATTATCAAGTTGTAGTATAGCAGTGTGACCTGAAAGAAAATTTTTTGTTTGTAATTTTCAAATGATCAATGTTTAGAATAATTTCATCACTTACTTAGTTTTTTCTTTGCCATAATTACTGGTTATTTTGACTTATTTTAAGTAACAAAGTACCTTTTTCCCCTAGGTAATAGTGTTTTTAAGTTTTAAATTAGAAATATTAAATATAATAAGTATTTATTGAGCACATACTTTTATGCCAGACACTGTACCTACTTTCTATTTTATTTTATTATTTATTTATTTTTTATTAATAAATCTTTATGGTTCAGATTATTACAGGTGTTCCTCTTTTTTTTCCCCCCATAGCTCCCCTCCACCTGATTCCCCAACCGACCCCATGCCCTTACCCCCCCGCCACTGTCTTCATCCATAGGTGTAAGATTTTTGTCCAATCTCTTCCCACACCCCTCACACCCCCTCCCCCCTGAGAATTGTCATTCCACTCCCTGTCTATGTCCCTGATTCTATTATATTCACCAGTCCATTCTGTTCTTCAGATTTTTTATTCACTTGATTTTCAGATTCACTTGTTGGTAGGTATGTATTTGATGTCATTTTGTTGTTCATCATTTTTATCTTTACCTTTTTCTTCTTCTTCCTCTTCTTAAAGAATACCCTTCAGCATTTCATGTAATCCTGGTTTGGTGGTGATGAACTCCTTTAGCTTTTTCTTGTCTGTGAAGCTCTTTATCTGACCTTCAACTCTGAATGATAGCTTTGCTTGGTAGAGTAATCTTGGTTGTAGGTTCTTGCTGTTCATCACTTTGAATATTTCTTGCCACTCCCGTCTGGCCTGCATAGTTTCTGCCGAGAAATCAGCTGACAGTTGTATCGGTACTCCCTTGTAGGTAACTAACCGTTTTTCTCTTGCTGCTTTCAAGATTTTCTCTTTGTCTTTTGCCCTTGGCATTTTAATTATGATGTGTCTTGGTGTGGTCCTCTTTGGATTCCTCTTGTATGGGGTTCTGTGAGCTTCCTGAACTTGTAAGTCTATTTCTTTCACCAGGTAGGGAAAGTTTTCTGTCATTATTTCTTTAATAGGGTTTCAATATTTTGCTCTCTCTTCTTCTGGCACCCTAAAAATTCAGATGTTGGTACGCTTGAAGTTGTCCCAGAGGCTTCTTACACTATCTTCATATTTTTGGATTCTTTTTTCTTTTTGTTTTTCTGGTTGGGTGTTTTTTTGTTTCCTCCTATTTCAGATCTTTGGTTTGATTCTTGGGGTCCTTTGATTTACAGTTGAATTTCTGTATATTCTTTAGACATTGTATGCTTAATTTCTGACTGGTCCTTTTCCATTTTTTTGGCATTCTCATTAAGATCCTTAAAGGTCTCACTAAGTTCCTCAGAGGTTTTTAGAAGATTCTTGAGTAACCTTATAAATGTGGTTCTGAACTCTATGTCGTCCATTAGTTTGCTTTCCTCTATTTCTTTCATTCGTGACATGTTTCTTTGTCTCCACATTTTGGCTGCTTCCTTGTGTTGATGGAGTGGCTTTGTGTGGTAGGTGACCTATAGGGGCCAGTAGCTCAGCCTCCCCAATCACCTGAGGGAGACGCTCTTGGTACACCCTTTTGTGGGCTAAGTGCAAAGTCTTGGTGTAGTTAAGCCTTGATTGTTGTTGGTATCACTGGGAGGAATTGACCTCCAGGCCAATTGGCTGTGAGGACCCGCTGTGTCTATAATGGAAGAACTGCTGTGCTGGAGACACGCTTATGGTGCAGGACTTGTTTCAGTGGGGCTTTGGTGCTCACTGAGTCTGCCTCTTGAATGTGTCACTTATGGATGTGAGGAGTTGAAATCTGGTGTCTCACACTGACCACTAGGTACACTGGCTTCTGGATCTCCAATGGAGTGCAGGTCAGCTACTGTCTGAGGCCACCCAGCAGGAGCTACAGCGAGAACTACAGTTTTCTCCTCTTTGCTTGGGGTTTGGAGGTTTTGGAGCTGTCTGATGCGGGCTGCAAGTTTGCTAGGTTAAGCTGCGATAGGGCAGACCATTCATATGCTAAAGCCGCTGCTTGGAGCCTGGGTGGGTTTGTAGGTTGTGCGGGGCGGGGTCTCAGGGCGTCACTAGGCTAGGGCGTGGCAAACAGCGATGGCTGCCATTTAGCTGGCTCTGCATCTCCCACCACGTCCCCGCGTCCCGTGCCCCAGTGCAGTAAACAATTATTCCTGCGCGCAGCTCTGCAAGCAAGCCACCCTCACTTTCCGACCCGATGGCAGACAGTCCAGCTTCTCCCCGTAGGAGTTTGGGTCCCCTGCGTCTCTCCAGAAACTGGATTTCAGAGTAATCAGAGGCTTGTCTCCCTTAGGGTTGAAAAAAGCAACGCCTGCCGCCAGCCCGGATCGCGCATCTGTACCTCAGCTTTTCATGGCTTGTGCACGTCTCAATGCACTTTTCTCTTTCCCTTTCTCTTTCCTTCTAGAACTTCCACTCAGCCAGCTTTCCCGTGGTTCTGGGTGATAGACGTTTTGTCTTTTAGTTGTAGTTTTGAAATTGTTGTGCGAGGCAGCAGTTTAGGTGTTTACCTACGCCGCCATCTTGGATCCTCTGTTTTGTTTTAAAACAACTGAATTTTAATGTTTATATACTTATTTTCCATACCACTTTTACAGTGTTTTTAATGTAACCATATATTGGGCAGCCATTTACCTTGTTTTGTGTAAAAGGAATCTGACTTACAGAGACGAAATAACTTGCTTGTCTGGCAGATATGAGGAACAATTCAGTTTTAAGTTTTCTCCATTTGTTTTTCTTGAATGTTGTTTCTCTTGACCTTAACACCTCACACCATCATATTTTTGTCTTTGTAATTTTTTCTTATTGTAGCATGTTGTGCATGAAGTGTAATGATTCAGTGATCAAATTGGAGTGTTTTAACTTTTTCTATTGTAACTCTTTTAGCCAAAAAAACCATGTGGGAAAGGTTGACAGCCCCTGAAGACGTGTTTAGTAAATTACAAAGAGAAAACATAGCCATCATTGAGAGCTACGGTGCTGCCCTCATGGAAGTGGTCTGTCGAGATGCCTGTGATGGTCATGAGATTGGAAGGGTATAGTAGCTCCTGTTTAGTATTATAATTGAACAAATATTTTTACTTATTAATGTATAAGCTGATTCAACTTTTTAAATGTATGTTATATATTGAGAATTATTTTCTACAGTGTATTGTAAAGAATTTGCTTATTTGCTATAATTTGGACTTTCTGTTTTGTTTAGTCATATGTTTTGTTTAATTCTGTTTAGAATCTCAATTAGTTCAGAATTTTCCCTCAGAATAATCTTTTTGCTGATTTTGAGGTTGGCCTGACACTAGTAGAAACAACAGAGATCGTGCAGACAACTTTCTGCTGCTGGAAAATTATGTAGCATATGAATCATGTTGAAAACCCTGGGAGACAGGATTTAAAGAAATGCGTACAATATAAACTGTAGTAAATTCTCAGTTATATTTTTTAAAAATGCTTGTGTTCTTATGCATAGGAAAAAGACTAGGAGGAGATAGACCAAAATGGATTAACTGTATTTATCAAACTATGTATTTTCTGTATACTTTTCTATAATGAGTGTGTAAAATTTTACCGTTAGGGGAAAAAAGCTATTTTAAAAAATCTTTGCTCTAATAAGTAATGTTTAGATTATGCTGAAATATATTAAACTAGTGGCCCAGTGCACGAAATTTGTGCACGGGCTGGGGCGGGGTGGTGGTCCCTCAGCGCCGCCTGCACCCTCTCCGATCTGGAACCCCTCAAAGGATGTCCTACTGCCGGTTTACAGGGAATGGGCCTGAACCGGCAGTCGGACATCCCTCTCGCAATCCGGGACTGCTGGCTCCTAACCGCTTACCTGCCTGCCTGCCTGATTGCCCCTAACAATTCTGCCTGCTGGCCTGCTCGCCCCCAACTGCTCCCCCTGCTGGCCTGCTCGCCCCACCTTCCCTCCTCACTGGCCTGCTCGCCCCCAACTTCCCCCCTGCTGGCCTGCTCACTCCAAACTGTCCCCCCCCCCGCTGTCCTGATCACCCCAACTTACCCCCACTGATGGCCTGCTTGCCCCCTACTGGCCCTCCTGCTGGTCTGCTCACTGCCAACTGCCCCCCCCCCCCCCCACTGGCCTGATCACCCACAGCTGACATCCCCTCTTGGCCTCTAACCGCATCTACCTCAGCCCCACCACCATGGCTTTGTCCAGAAGGTCTCCTGGAAGGTTTCCCAGTCTAATTAGCATATTACCCTTTTATTAGTATAGATAGAGGCCTGGTGCATGGATGGGGGCCGGCTGGTTTGCCCTGAAGGGTGTCCCGGTTCAGGGTGGGGGTTCCCTTGGGGCATGGGGTGGCCTGGGCGAGGGGCCTGTGGTGGTTTGCAGGCTGGCCAGGTCCCCCAGCAGGGACTCTTACTCTATGAGGGTGTGGCCAGCCTGGGTGAGGGGCTGAGGGCCGTTTTCAGGCTGGCCACGCCCCCTGGTGACCCAGGCTCCCAGCCCCTCCTTTTTTTTTTTTTTTTTTTTTTTTCCCAATCCACTCCTTGAGTGGTGGCCAGGGCGGGTGGGAAGCTTGGCTTCCTCCATCGCCAGGGGCAACCAAAGCCTCCAGCTCTGTGGCCCCTCCATCTTTGTTGGGTTAATTTGCATACTTGCTCCTGATTGGCTGGTGGGTGTAGCGGAGGGATGGTCAATTTGCATGTTTCTCTTTTATTATTGTAGATACCATTATTTTAATGTATTAGGTTTTGTTTCAGGAAAAAACTTGATCCTGAAAATTTTCCTTTTATTAACCAATCGAGATTTTGGATATGTAGCTTTCAGTTTCTCAAAAAAAAAACAAAATAAGAAAGTTTTATTGCAAACAGTGAGTCTCCTTGTAAGAAAAGTTCTGAATATTTCCAGAAGAAGGCCATTTCTGTCTTCAAGTTTGGTAGCCTCCTCCATGTCTTGCACTTCGATTTATCTTCAGATGCTGGCGCTGGCTCTGCTTGATCGGATCGTCTCCGTGGACAAGCAGCAGCAGTGGCTTCTGTACCTATCCAACAGTGGCTATTTGAAGGTGCTTGTGGACAGCTTGGTGGAAGATGACCATACTTTGCAAAGCTTACTCACACCACAACCTCCACTTTTAAAAGCTCTTTATACTTATGAATCCAAAATGGTAAGGCTTTATATTCATTTGAAGTTAGATCGCCGTTTGTTTCCTTTTGGGGCTATAGATGTAGTAAAGAACGTTAATGTAGAATAGTATATTTGGAATATTTCTATCATGTAAGCCAGAATCATTCTCAGGAATTTTAAATTTGGGGACATGTGCTAGAAATGTATCTTTTAAGCATGCCAAAGTTGAGTTGAAATGTTCCTGAGAGGGTTAGTTGGATAATGGGACTGCTGCCTACTCACGTTGCTGGTGGTGGCGAAAGATGTGACATTCAATGCTCTGTGAGGTGGGCAGGCAGCCAAGTTGTCCTGCCACGACAAGGTTCTGGCACGGCAGTTGCCTCCTGAACATTCATTCCAGTGTAGATGTGTTGGTTGTACTTTAGATGCAGGATTCTCTGTGCAGTCTATAATTTATCATTTCCTTTATTCCAAATCAGTTTTCTCTGTTTCTGACTGCTTAAAAATATTAGCGTCACAATAATAGAAGCACTAAAGTCTTAGATTATTTATTAACTTTTTTTCACTCCTCCATTTATTCATGTGTTTATTAAATATACATATTATATGCCAGGCGTGGCACTAGGTACATGAGGATACAGCTGTGAGCAGAGTAAACAATCTTCCCTCCCTGAGCCACATGATGACAGAAAGTACTGTTTAGTTGGATACTTAATTCATGTAAAACACAGCATGCGGCACTTCGGATATGCTATGCCAGTGGTCGGCAAACTCATTAGTCAACAGAGCCAAATATCAACAGTACAACGATTGAAATTTCTTTTGAGAGCCAAATTTTTTAAACTTAAACTTCTTCTAATGCCACTTCTTCAAAATAAACTTGCTCAGGCCGTGGTATTTTGTGGAAGAGCCACACTCAAGGAGCCAAAGAGCCGCATGTGGCTCGCGAACCGCAGTTTGCCGACCACTGTGCTATGCCATTCAATCCTCAGAAAATCCTATGACAGAGGTGGTGTAATGTATCCTTTCATAGCCCAGAATTCCTCTTCAGTGATGATTCAAGATCAGAAATGTGCCATAAGAGTCTTCTTTTTATCTGAAGTACTCGGTATTATTTCTGCAGTGATGATTTTCCTTTGGTGACTTCTTAGGCATTTCTCACAAGAGTGGCTAAGATACAGCAGGGCGCTTTAGAGCTGCTGAGGTCGGGAGTGATTGTGAGGCTGGCACAATGCCAAGTCTATGACATGCGCCCAGAAATGGACTCGCAGGGGTAAGTGTCCATATAGACTGTTAAGTTCTCTGTGAAGGATTATTAAGGGAAAAAAGAGATTCCAACATAATTTTGGCACTGGTTTATAATTCCGTCTGAGCAGTACTCTTTTACCTTAATGATTTTTTTGCAGGGGGGTGGGGGCGGGTGGGGAAATGGGGTATACATACCTGCCATATACTCATAAATGGAAATTGCTAATAAGGGAAAAAGTGGGTAGGGACCTAAAACTTTCTATTTTAGAGCAGTAATGTAAGAGGGAAGTGGGAGAGTATTTTGTTAGTAAATGTTTTTCTTCCCAACTTTGTTTTGTGTAGTTGAAATACATGTTTTCAGTGATAGTGGTCCTTGAAAGTATCATCGGGAAATTACAGTTCGTTGTGGATTTCTTATTCCTGAGACTGGAATAGCAGTTTATATTTTTCTCATTTTACCAACTGCTTGCTAATTTGAAAGCAAAGGGTCACGTTATTTTAAGTTTCAGACTTCTTAGCAAATTTCCCAGTTCAGTTTGAATACAGATTTTGTTTTTCCTTTTTTTGTCTACATGGCTACAACATTGTTAGGCAAATAGCCTGCCCTCCTAGTGGCAAATAACACTTAGTTCAGTTTTAATAATTTTATTCAAAAGATCCATTGGCAAGTTGAATATTTGAATTTTTCAGGACTAACAATAGAACTATTTTACCTCCAAAAAATTGGCTAATGTTGCTTTTTAAAATTTTAAACATGAGAGTTACTATTTTCACCTTACACAAAAAGGATTGAGTTAATTACATTTCTCAGATCATGGCACTTGTCTGTGCAAAGCCTTTCTCTTATTTTATTTTCTTTATTTTCATACTCTCTGTCTATTCCCTCCTCTTCAGCAGGCAACCATTTTCATTAGTCTAAAACTTTAAATGTAAACATAATAGGTAATAATTTTATTTATTTTTTTATTTAATAAATCTTTATTGTTCAGATTATTACAATTGTTCCTCTTCCCCCCCCATAGCTCCCCTCCACCTGGTTCCCACCCCACCCTCTATCCTTACCGCCCCCCCCCCACTGTCCTCATCCATAGGTGTACGATTTTTGTCCAGTCTCTTCCCGCACCCCCAACACCCCTTTCCCCCGAGAATTGTCAGTCCACTCCCTTTCTGTGCCCGATTCTATTATATTCACCAGTTTATTCTGATCATCAGATTTTTAATTCACTTGATTTTTAGATTCACTTGATAGATATGTATTTGTTGTTCATAATTTTTATCTTTATCTTTTTCTTCTTCTTCCTCTTCTTAAAGAATACCATTCAGCATTTCATATAATCCTGGTTTGGCGGTGATGAACTCCTTTAGCTTTTTCTTATCTGTGAAGCTCTTTATCTGGCCTTCAATTCTGAATGATAGCTTTGCTGGGTAGAGTAATCTTGGTTGTAGGTTCTTGCTATTCATCACTTTGAAAATTTCTTGCCACTCCCGTCTGGCCTGCATAGTTTCTGTTGAGAAATCAGCTGACAATCATATGAGTGCTCCCTTGTAGGTAATTAACTGTTTTTCTCTTGCTGCTTTTAATATTCTCTCTTTGTCTTTTGCTCTTGGCATTTTTTTTTAAATAAATCTTTATTCAGATTATTACAATTATTTCTCCTTTTTCCCCCCATAGCTCCCCTCCACCCATTTCCCACCCCACCTTCTGCCCTTACCTCCCCCCCACTGTCCTCATCCATAGGTGTATGATTTTTGTCCAGTCTCTTCATGAACCCCCATTCCCCTTTTCCCCTGAGAATTATCAGTCCACTCCCTTTCTATGCCCCTGGTTCTATTATATTCACCAGATTATTCTGTTCCTTAGGTTTTTAATTCACTTGATTTTTAGGTTCGCTTGTTGATAGATATGTATTTGTTGTTCATAATTTTTCTCTTTACTTTTTTCTTCTTCCTCTTCTTTAAGAATACCTTTCAGCATTTCATATAATACTGGTTTGGTGGTGATGAACTCCTTCAGCTTTTTCTTATCTGTGAAGCACTTTATCTGCCCTTCCATTCTGAATGATAGCTTTGCTGGGTAGAGTAATCTTGGTTGTAGGTTCTTGCTATTCATCACATTGAAAATTTCTTGCCACTCCCGTCTGGCCTGCATAGTTTCTGTTGAGAAGTCAGCTGACAGTCGTATGGGTGCTCCCTTGTAGGTAATTAACTGTTTTTCTCTTGCTGCTTTTAAGATTCTCTCTTTGTCTTTTGCTCTTGGCATTTTAATTATGATGTGTCTTGGTGTGATCCTCTTTGGATTCCTTTTGTTTGGGGTTCTGTGGGCTTCCTGGACTTGTAAGTCTATTTCTTTCACCAGGTGGGGGAAGTTTTCGGTCATTATTTCTTCCAATAGGTTTTCAGTATCTTGCTCTCTCTCTTCTTCTGGCACCCCCATAATTCTGATGTTGGTACGCTTGAAGTTGTCCCAGAGTCTTCTTACATTATCTTCAACTTTTTGGATTTTTTTTTTTTGCTTTTTGCTTTTTCGGTTGAGTGTTTTTTGCTTCTTTGTATTTCAATTCTTTGACTTGATTCTTGTGTTCCTCTATTCTGTTTCTGGGTCTCTGTATAATATTTTTTATTTCAGTCAGTGTATGTTTAATTTCTAGTTGGTCCTTTTTCATATCTTCGAGGGTCTCGTTATATTTATCGGCCTTTTCTAGGATATTCTTAAAAAGTCTTATAACCGTGGTTTTGAATTCTATATCCAGTCGTTTGTTTTCCTCCATTTCTTTCGTTTGTGATCTGATTCTTTGACCCCGCATTTTCACTGATTCCCTGAGTTGGTAAGGTAGATATTTGTGCTAGGTTTCCAATATGGCCCAGTGGGTCTGCTTCCCCAGTTAACCTGAGGTGGACACTCTTGGTGCACCCCTTTGTGGACTGTGTGTACAGCCTTGTTGTAATTAAGTCTTTATTGTTGTTGGTATCACTGGGAAGAATTGACCTCCGGGCCAGTTGGCTGTAAGGATCAGCTGTGTCTATGCTGGGAGAAGTTCGGTGCTGGAGATAGCCTTATAGGATTAGACTTGGCAAATTGCAATAGCCTCTGTGCTCAGCTTGGATGGGGTGGAGTCTCAGTCTTGGCTTCCTGTCAGCCTTGCCCTTGCGCGCATGTGCGCTTTCAGTCCTCCGCCTTCCCCAGCTCGAGTCTCCGCCTGAGAGTGCAGACTCCCCCCACAAGAGCGTGGGTCCCCAGGGGCTCGCCTGGAACTGGGGTTCACTGCAGTCAGAACTGGGGCTCAGTGCAGTCAGAATCCTCTGACTCCCTTCCACTAGGGAAAGCCTGTGGCAACCTCCGCAGCCTTTGTGCGCACTGGCCCGCGTGCGCCTTCAGACTTCTGCCTTTCCCAGCTCGAGTCTCCGCCCGAGAGTCCAGACTCCCCCGTAAGAGCGTGGGTCCCCAGGGGTTCGCCCGGAACTGGGGTTCAGTGCAGTCAGAACTGGGGTTCAGTGCGGTCGGAGGCTTCCTTCCCCCTTCAGCCAGAGAAAGTCAGCCAGGCTCTCAGCCGCCCTTCCTCTCTGCACGCACAAAGACCCTTTGCCGTACCTCCAATTCTCTGTGAGCTTTTCTCTTTGCTTCTAGTTGTAGAATTTTCACTCAGCCAGCTTTCCTGTGGTTCTGGATGGTGTCCGTTCTGTCTTTTAGTTGTAGTTTTGAAATTGTTGTGCGAGGCAGCAGTTTAGGTGTTTACCTATGCCGCCATCTTGGTTTCTCTGCTCTTGGCATTTTAATTATGATGTGTCTTGGTGTGGTCCTCTTTGGATTCCTTTTGTTTGGGGTTCTGTGCACTTCCTGGACTTGTAAGTCTATTTCTTTCAGCAGGTGGGGGAAGTTTTCTGTCATTATTTCTTCAAATAGGTTTTCAGTATCTTGCTCTCTCTCTTCTTCTGGCACCCCCATAATTCTGATGTTGGTACGCTTGAAGTTGTCCCAGAGGCTCCTTACACTATCTTCATATTTTTGGATTTTTTTTTTTGCTTTTTGCTTTTTCGGTTGAGTGTTTTTTGCTTCTTTGTATTTCAAATCTTTGACTTGATTCTTGCGATCCTCTAGTCTGCTGTTAGATCTCTGTATAATATTTTTTATTTCAGTCAGTGTATGCTTAATTTCTAGTTGGTCCTTTATCATATCCTCGAGGGTCTCGCTAAATTTATCAGCCTTTTCTAGAAAATTCTTAACCTTATAACCGTGGTTTTGAACTCTATATCCAGTCGTTTGCTTTCCTCCATTTCTTTCATTTGTGACCTGTTTCTTTGTCTTCGCATTTTCACTGCTTCCCTGAGTTGATAGCGTGGCTTTGTGTGCCAGGTGTTCTACAGGGCCCAGTGGCTCAGCCTCCCCAGTTACCTGAGGTGGACACTCTTGGTGCACCCCTTTGTGGGCTGTGTGCACAGCCTTGTTGTAGTTAAGCCTTGATTGTTGTTTGTATCATTGGGAGGAATTGACCTCCAGGCCAATTGGCTGTGAGGATCAGCTGTGTCTACGCTGGGAGAACTTCTGTGCTGGAGACATCCTTATGAGACAAGACCTGCAAAAGCCTCTGTGCTCAGCTTGGATAGGGCGGAGTCTTAGGGTGGAGCAGACAGCACTGGTTTCCCGTCAGCCCTGCCCTAATAGGCCCCTGTGTCTCAGTGTCTTGTGGTAATCGCTGCAAGCACCTCTGATAGAAAGCCACCCTCGAGTTCCGCCCGCTGCCAGACAGTCCATTTTCTCCCCGAATGAGTCTGGGTCCCCAGAGTCTCGCCCAGAACTGGAGTTCAGTGCAGTTGGGAGCTTTTGTCTCCCTCCCGCTTGAGAAAGCCAACTGCGTACTCAGGTGCCCGTCCTCTCCGCGCACACGTCTCAGTACCTCTGCCTTCCGCAGTTCCTCTGAGTCTCAGTGTGCTTTTCTCTTTCCTTACAGTCCATTTTCACCCTGTATGAGTCTGGGTCCCCAGAGTCTCGCCCGGAACTGGAGTTCAGCGCAGTCAGGAGCTTTTGTCTCCCTCCTGCTTGAGAAAGCCAGTCGCACACTCAGTTGCCAGTCCTCTCCACGCACGCGTCTCAGTACCTCTGCTTCCTGCAGCTCCTCTGAGCTCAGTGTGCTTTTCTCTTTCCTTCTAGTTGTAGAATTTCCACTCAGCCAGCCTTAATGTGGTTCTGGATGATGTCCGTTTTGTCTTTTAGTTGTAGTTTTGAAATTGTTGTGCGAGGCAGCAGTTTAGGTGTTTACCTATGCCGCCATCTTGGTTTTTTTTCTCATAGGTAATAATTTTGTAACTACAATGATCTGAGACTTAATCTTTAAAAGTAAAATAATTTTTACAACCTCATTTTAACTTAAAATATATTTTTTTAAATATAATAGACTATAAATGCAGATTAATTTTTGGCTTTGGGAACAGGAGAGGGAAATTTGGGGAAAGACTTGTTTTTATTTGTTTCTTACTCATAGTCTCTTTGGCCCAAGGTTACATTTCGAGCAGATTAAATACATTGAGGAAATTTCAAGCATTGCCTTTTCAAATTATGCAGATTTTCTTACTAAGGATTTTTAAAATTTAAATAACTTCTGTGGTGGTTTGCCATGAAAAGAGGTGGTCAGGGACGTGTGAGTGTACCTTCACCCTTGCACTGTTGCTCTCTCCTTGTTCGGTGGAAATGAATGAAGCATGTTTGGCATGAGGGACCCCCCTGTGTTCATCCCGACTCCAGTGGACCGGTACCGTCAGATTCTCCTTCCAGCTCTCCGCTTATGCCAGGTCATCCTCACGTCTAGCATGGCCCAGCACTTGCAGGCAGCAGGGCAGGTAAGGGGAACCTTAATGTAGAAGTTGTCTCATGCCAAATCCTCATGTTACAAATGCAGAAATCCTAGGATAGAAAGCATGAGTGAATTGACTGTAATCATCCTGTTTGTGGCCCAATTGGGTATCGAAAACAGGGCCCTATACTTTACTCTGAACTTCATTGGCCTGTTTTTAGCTTTGTTTGAATGAAACACCACAGCTAATTAATAGAACAGTGAGATGGAAAGCAAGAGATCTAAATTTGTTCTTCAGTAAAGGAAACTGTTATTGTGATAGGATTAAGCTGGTTTCTAAAATGTAATTTAACCAGGTATTTATTGAGATGAGGCTATATACCATGTTAGGCCTTGCAGTAAATACAAAAGATAGATGATACACCACATTTAGTTGTGTTATTTAGAGAATGAAGTAAGTAACTTAAATAAGTGAATTTTCATCCTAGCTGGTTTGGCTCAGTGGATAGAGTGTCGGCTTGTGAACTAAAGGGTCCCAGGTTCGATTCCTGTCAAGGGCACATCTCATCATTGATGTTTCTAGCTCTCTCTCCCTCTTCCTTTCTCCCTGAAATCAATAAAAAAATATATTTTAAAAAAGTGAATTTTCAAACTCAATAATTTTTTTGAGCACCCCAAAAATTAGTTTTATTTTCATTGCTTTTCAGTGAAACCTACAAAAAATATATATATTATTTCTTTAAACTAATAATAACACAACATATAATTTAGCCTTTCACTGATTAATTAGGCTTGTCACTATGAATCTACAGTCTTATTGTATTGCTCTATTACTGTGATACCCTCAGGAACTATGTCCTAATAATTTATGGTAATTTTATCTGCTTTTCCTGCCATCAGTTAGGATTATCTCATCAAGATAGAATTCCGCTGTTTTTTTTTTTTTGTTTTTTTTAATTTCTTTATTGATTAAGGTATCACATATTTGTCTTCATCCCCCTATTCCCATCCCAAACCCCTCCCCACGCATGCCCCCACCCCCCTGTTGTCCGTGACCACTGGTTAGGCTTATATGCATGCATACAAGTCCTTTGGTTGATCTCTCCCTCTTACCCCCACCCTCCCCTACCTTCCCTCGAATGCCGCTGTTTCTAAGATGCCACCTTATTTTGTACTGAATTAGTCTAAGTGATATTCTACCCTTTCATGCTGGGCCTTTGAGTCAATTCTTTAATATTCAAACACTTCCCTTGTCTTCTACAGTATTATGATTATGACTTTTTAGTAGAAGTTGGCCATAGTGGTATAAGACATCAGTTCTCTGATACCAGTCTTACTGACTACAGCAGAACCTCCTAAGGAGCATCTTTAAAAAATACAGATTACCGAGCTCCACGTCCAGTGATTATGGGCTAAGATCAGGAATCCGAATTGAAAAATTGAAAGGGGACACAGTTCCTGAGTGACTCACATGTTCGGCTCGTTTGGGCATCATCTCTGTGAAAGCATTTATGATCAAGTTGAGGACACCTTGTATGTGAAAATAGAGTTCTCCATGATGGTGCACTGTAAATCCCAGGTGGAAAGGCAGAGTTTGAAGGTAAGGGTTTTGAGCTCAGTCATTTTACCCTGTCCAAAGGAAAAGAGAACTAAACAAAAGCTTTTATGTGATTCTCCCCATGTCATATTAGCAGACTTTCATAGAACCACTTCAGTAACTCATTTTCATACCCACTGATTTTAAACTCATGTTCTGGTTCCATCTGGATGAAAATAAAAGAAATAAAATAGGGTTTAAACAATAGTTTCCATACACTACTTCTAAGTTATATTCTTCTACAGTAGCCTCTAAATATATTAATTTTTTAAATTTATTGATTTTTAGAGAGAGAGAGAGACATTGATTTGTTGTTCCACTTATTTATTCACTCATTGGTTGACTCCTTGATTTTTTACAGAGAGGAAGGGAGAGGGATAGAGAGTTAGAAACATTGATGAGAGAGAAACATCGATCAGCTGCTTCCTGCACACCTCCCACTGGGGATGTGCCTGCAACCAAGGTACATGCCCTTGACCGGAATCGAACCTGGGACCCTTGAGTCCGCAGGCCGATGCTCTATCCACTGAACCAAACCAGTCAGGGCGAGAGCCAAATTTTTTTAACTTAAACTTCTTCTAACGCCACTTCTTCAAAATAGACTCGCCCAGGCCGTGGTATTTTGTGGAAGAGCCACACTCAAGGGGCCAAAGAGCCGCATGTGGCTCGCGAGCCGCAGTTTGCTGACCACGACTCTAACCAACTGAGCTACCCAGCCAGGGCTAAATATATTAATTTTTAAACTTTGAAGTAATCCCTTAGCTTTCTTAAGAATTTTAGGTGTTTGCTTCTTCAAGAAATAAACTATGTAAGTGCAAAAGACAATTGCTTGTTTAATGTTCTTCATTACATTGAATTACTTGTTTCAGTGTTACAAAAAAGATGAGTTATACATTTATAATTTTCTATTCTTTCACTTCTTTTTTTATTTATTTTATTTTTTAAAATATATTTTTATTGATTTCAGAGAGTAACGGAGAGGGAGAGATAGAAACATCAATGATGAGAGAGAGTCATTGATTGGCTGCCTCCTGCATGCCCCCTACTGGGGATCTGAGCCCGCAACCTGGTCATGTGCCCTTGACTGGAATCGAAGTTGGGACCCTTCAGTCCACAGGCCGCCGCTCTATCTACTGAAGCAAACCAGCTAGGGCTGTTCTTTCACTTCTGTGTCTTTGTTTCTCCTCCTTTTTCTCGGCTTAGGTGTTGCAGTTTCTCATTTCGCATTCTGATACCATACAAGCAATCCTGCGTTGCCAGGACGTTAGTGCCGGGTCTTTGCAGGAACTGGCTCTGCTCACAGGAATTATAAGTAAAGCAGCACTTCCAGGTGAGTTGAGTGCGTTGAACAGACTTCTAATAATTCTTTTCAAACTTACATGTGCACTTAATAGAATGAGGTTTTTATTACTTTGAAGTACAGGAAGTCCTTGGGTTACGTCAGACTTGACGTACATCGTTTCATGGTTAACGTCACCATCTCATTCATTTATAAAAAATAAAGTTCCGTCATTTCGACGTACGTACATATGCGCTTTATGTTTTTTTTTGTTTGTTTGTTTGTTTGTTTTTTAAAGGATAGTGAGGCTGGAATAGGGGCCCTCAGCTGGTTCTTATTTATTTATTTATTTATTTTATATATTTTATTGATTTTTTACAGAGAGGAAGAGAGAGGGATAGAAAGTTAGAAACATCGATGAGAGAGAGACATCGATCAGCTGCCTCCTGCACGCCCCCCACTGGGGATGTGCCCGCAACCCAGGTACATGCCCTTGACCGGAATCGAACCCGGGACCCTTCAGTCCGCCTGCCGACGCTCTATCCACTGAGCCAAACCGGTTTCGGCTGCGCTTTATGTTTTTTATTATTTATTTACCACAAATTAAGGTCAGGAATTGTTATCTTTCTTTTAAATATTTTTTACTGTTTCACTTCATTACTGCTGTGTATGTGCTCCGTGTGAGTGATGTAGGTGGGTTCCAACTTACGGCGAAAATTGTGTTATGTCATGCCGCAGGAACGGATCTCTGACATAACCCGAGGACCTACTGTACTAAGTTTATATTTGTAAAAATGATATATACTCTTATAAAAAATTCAGAGTCCAAGAAAATAATCAACACTTAAAATCCCACTACCCAGAAATTACCACAAGTTAACATTTGGTAAGTAGCTTTTCAAACATTGTTCCATGTTTGAACAATGCACATAAGAGACAGAGAGAAATAGAGATGTACAGAGGTAATTTATACCAATGAGATTACCTTTTACATGCAGTTTTTAGAAAATAACTAATCTATAATAATAAAAGCATAGTATGCTAATTAGACCGGACAGCTGAGTGACCTTCTGGATGTCCTTCTGGACACCCTTCCGAATGAAGCTGGGCTGTGAGGGCTGAGACAGCTGCTGCAGCTGCCAGAGCTAAGCCCCTTGCATGAATTTTGTGCATCGAGCCTCTAGTTTTACATAAATTTAACAGATAAAAAACTAATTGAAGAGAAACTGAAGACATTGCTAAACTCCAGACAAATGTTTCTTTACCACAAGAGTCTAAGAGATACTAGTTCTTAAAAATGATTATGAAAAATTAAGATATTTTGGTCATTTTTAAAAATTTAATCTTTTTTTTTTTTTTTTTTATAGGAGAGGTTTAGATTTATTGAAGAACAAATACAAACTCCCACATGGGGAGGGGGCAAGAGTCCCCTTAATCTCTTAATTGCATGTAAATTTTAGATAGTCTGTTAACTCCTGATGTGAAAGATAAAATGATGAGTGTTTTTTAAATTCTCACAATCATTTTATGAGGTATAATTATTATTGTCCACATTTGACAATGAGGAAACTGAGGCACAAGAGAGGTTAACTTTTCCAAAGTGACAGAAAATACTGGTAATAAAGCGTTTCCTAGACAGAATGGCTTCTGAGCCTGTGCACTTACCTACTAGGCCAGGGGTGGGCAAACTTTTTGACTCGAGGGCCACAGTGGGTTCTTAAATTGGACCGGATGGCCGGAACAAAAGCGTGGATGGAGTGTTTGTGTGAACTAATATAAATTCAAAGTAAACATCATTACATAAAAGGGTACAGTCTTTTTTTTTATTTCAATAGTTTTATTCATTTCAAACATTTTAACAAGAAGAATCTAAACACTAATTATTATAATTTGAAACTTCAAAAAATGGAGGAATCATAGCATAATAACATACCTTATATTGAAGATGGCAAAGGCAAAATAAAATTGCCTAACAAAGGAAAGGTACAAAAGCCTTTCAAATTAAACTTAAATGTAATAAAATAATTTAAAACTGAAACAAATAGAAAAGAACAAAATGTGTAAACAGTAAATTAAACATTTTCTTTAGTGCAACTTCCAAATTATGCCCGGGACGTAGATGTAGATGGCAATGTAGACTGGGTTGAAAGGTTTTTGGTCTTTAAAACATCAACTTCAGTGGGAACAGTGTTGTTGGTCTCCTTTTTAGCTAATGCTCTGATACTGTGCTCTCCAGGGGCGTGTCTCCCTACATCACCACGATAACGTGTCTACGCATTCCCAGGGTGATGTCGGGGGACGCGTCCGCGGGCATTAATTACAAGGAGCCTCTGGAAAATTGAGAGGTTGTTCCTTCTACTGAATGTGCGGATATAAATCCGCCCTCTCAGAAGAAGGAGCTGCGGCCGTGTTTCCCGACGTTGCCATGTTAACACTGCTGCTGGTGAAGGAGCGGAGGGGAGAGCAAGAGAACCCTCCGCTCTTTCGGCTCCGCGGGCCGGATAGAACAGTCGATCGGGCCGGATCCGGCCCGCGGGCCGTAGTTTGCCCACGGCTGTACTAGGCACTACTACCCCCTTTTTTGTGTTGGAGAAGTCTGAGACCAACCCCTGATTCCATGCCACCACCCTCAATATTTTTTCCTCTCTGGGGCTATCTCTGTACCTGAGCGGGGAGTGTTTAGCAGGGCAGAGTATGGTACCTATAGAGGCACTTGGAGCCTGAGCTCATTCTGGTTTTTTTTTATTGTTGTTGTTAATCCTCACCCAAGGATATACTTCCATTGATTTTTAGAGAGAGTGGAAAGGAGAGAGCTAGAAAGAGAGAAACATCGATGTGAGAGATGCATCGATTGGTTGCCTCCGGTACACACCCTGACCAGGGCTGGGGAACCTGCAACCAAGGTACATGCCCTTGACCAGAATCGAATCTGGGACCCTTCAGTTCGTGGGCCAACACTCTATTCCCTGAGCCAAACCAGCTAGGGCCTCAGCTCATTCTGAAGAGCTGCCCTTCTTCACTCCACCCAGCTGTGATGTGTCCAGTGGGCTTATTCTCATTTTCCCAACTCATTCCACAGAACCAAGTCAGGCCACCCTTGCCTCTACTGAGGTGCTGTAGTGTTGTAAAGTGGTTCTCCTCCTAATGGTTTTTCTCTCGATTTCTGCAGGTCTTACCTAATTATTCCAATATGCTTCTGTGCAGACTGCAGGGTCTCCATGAGAAATTTCAAGAGTCTGTTGTTTTATCTTCTTTCCTCCATACTGCTTGTGAGGAGGAGATAAGGGCCATAAGCAGAATCATGCTGCTTACTCCACCAGATTTTCTCTTTTTTTCTTTCTTAGCTACCGCTATTCTTCACTATTTATGGCATAAGTTGGCTCCTTTCCTTTTTTGGTGAATTTTGTTCATTTTTTAGGTTGATGACAGGAGGGGCATTTCTGTGATGCTACTTTAATTTACCTTCTTTACCCAGAAGTCCTAGGTTAGGTATAGAGACTTACCTTTTAGCAAATCTTCTGGCAAAATGGTTCTCTTGATGAAGTTTCCTTTCATTACTTTTTTTTTTAAAAAAAATAATATATTTTATTGATTTTTTACAGAGAAGAAGGGAGAGGGATAAAGCGTTAGAAACATCAATGAGAGAGAATCATCGATCAGCTGCCTCCTGCACACCCCTCACTGGGGATGTGCCCGCAACCAAGGTACATGCCCTTGACCTGAATCGAACCTGGGACCCTTCAGTCTGCAGGCCGACGCTCTATCCACTGAGCCAAGCCGGCTAGGGCTCCTTTCATTACTTTTTTTTTTTTTTAAACAATTTAATCTTTTTATTAGAAAATATATGAACCTTTGTAGAGGGAGAGTAATTTGTACTCATTGAGAACTTTGACCAGCAATTTTATGTTTTTAATGGTTAACAGCTAGTGTAAAATGATTCATTACTTAATAAGCACTTTGTCTGGTTTACAAAATATTTCATAATATAAGGTCCAATAGGTGGAACAAAAAGAATCACTAATCTGATTCCAACCCCCAAGTTTTATTTTTTTCATTTTTTTATTGATTAAGGTATTACGTGTGTCCATATCTCCCCATTGCATTACTTTTTTAAACACCTAAAAATTGTCTGTTTAGCTAATAGCATCATTTGACTATGTCAGTATTAAGATTCTGTTCAGCCCTAACCAGTTTGGCTCAGTGGATTGTGTTGGCCTGTGGACTGAAGGGTCCAGGTTTTATTCCAGTCAAGGGCATGTACCTTGGTTGAGGGCACATCACCCACAGGGGTGTGTAGGAGGCAGCTGATCGATGTTTCTCTCTCATCGATGTTTCTAACTATCTCTCTCCCTTCCTCTCTGTAAAAAATCAATAAAATATATTTTTAAAAAAGCTATTCAGAAAAGCATTTATTTTAACATGCTCTTGATAAATTCAAAGAAAATAAAAGAACAGAGTAAAGCAATTTCTGCTGTCTAAAAGGAACCAGATGTCAATTTAATTTATTTTTCTAGAAATTATTCTCCAGGTATGTGTAAAAATTTTCCCTCCTTACACAAGTGAAATTATACCATACATACTGTTCTGTAACATTTTTTCCATTGTGTCTTTATCTTTTCTCATCAGCACATATAGCTCCTACCTCATTCTTTTTAATTAGCTGCATAGGTTTCCAGTTGTGACATACTTAACCAGACCTCTGTTGTTTAACCAGACCCCTATGATATGTTGACTGTTTCCAGTCTTAAAAATTCAACTGTGTGGTATTTAATAACCGTGTGTGTGTGTGTGTGTGTGTGTGTGTGTGTGTGCGCGCATTTTTGCAAATTTGAGCTGGTAGGCTTGATACATTTCTGGCATTGCTTGGTCAGAAATATATATATATATATTTACATTTTTTTGTAAAAAAGATAATGCCAGATACCCTTCCAGTTTTTAAAACAATTTTCATTCCTATCAACCCTACTCTGTACAGTTTGGTCCTTGATTACATACTGTTTTGTATTATTCTATAATACCATTAATTTGTCTTAAAAGTTCCCATTAAATTATAAGTCCATTTATAACTTTGTATACCCCATATTGCCTAGCCCAGTACTGGATATGTCATACCTCCTCAAATACTTATTGACAGGTTAATTTTTCTATGACCCACAGATATTCTGAAAAGGATTTTAAAGTTGAAAGTGATACTTATGGTACACAGAGTAGTCAGGTGGCATTTAACAAAACGGTCCTACAGAAACTGAGAATTGGTGGTCTTTTTAAATAGAACCAGCAGTTGGTGTGCAGGGGTAAAAAACAAAACCAAAAAAAGGGAAAGAATGGGGAATAGCAACATATGTTGCAGAGTACAGAAAGTTCGAGGACAAAGGAAAAAGCCGCAGTTCCATGATAGTGTTGGGTACAAAATCCAGCTTTCAGGGTGGTTAAGATGGGAAAGAAGGGCATAAGAATTACAAGCAGCAAATACAGAGAAAACATTTCAAGCATTTGACATGAACCAGGTTTTTGCCTTATTTTGGAATATAAGAGAGACCTGACACATTTCAAATACTGTAGTGAGGAAAAACCCTCTGTGGCAGGGAAGTTTTAGTATGCTAGAAAAGAAAGTGAATCTGGGAGCAGACTCCCAGAGGAGGAGGTGGGCAGGGCTGGCATCTAGTGGAGTAATGAAGCTCAGGTGAGGCATAACAAGCCAGCATGTGCCAGTATATCCTGTAGGTTTGTGTTGAGGTCATGGGCCAAAAAATCTACAAAGAGGACTGTCATTATAAGGAGCAAAGGCTAAGATTCTGGGTTATAGGCTATGGAGCATATGCTTGGAAATAAATGAATTAAAGAGGTTGTGAAAATGCATAGAAAGTTAGGGTGGCTAAGACAAGTTCAGGTGGGTTCTCCTCAGCATGTCCATGGTCATGGAAGAAAGAAAGAAACCAATGGGAGAATGACCTGTGGGTTTGCTTGGAGGGCTAGATAAAGAGAGTCCATGGTATTGTAAGAAATTGATCAGCTTGATTTAGGAATTTTGAAATGGGTCCAAACTGAGAAGTTGAATGGAAACTTTTGCATATGTGCAAAACTAGTTTGACTAAAGGAAAAGAACAAATCAAATGATACAATACCTAGAAAAGGTAAAAGAAATGCATTTTATTCTTAGTGTTTTATATTCTAAACTCTTTCATGAAAAAATAATTTACTGCTGACTTTAGAAATTTTTAGCTTTTATAACTATAGATAAAAAGTAGATTTTTCTCAAAAACTTTAAAAAGTGCCTTTTAAAATCACTAATTGATCTAGATTTAGATTGCATATCTAAATTTCTCCAAAATCCTCTTGGTAAAGTCTGTATCTATTTATGCAAATAAAGACTGTAAAAGACTAGAACTGTTCCTTTTAGCTTTTTAATGTTTTTATTTTATTAATTATAAAACTACATTTAAAGGCATCCCAAATTTTCTAGGTATATTAAGTGAACTGGATGTTGATGTAAATGAAGGATCCCTAATGGAGCTACAGGGACATATTGGAAGATTCCAGGTAACTGATTCTTATTTCTTCAAAGAGGAGTTGTAAGACTTTTAGCAAAATACAATAGTCCCTTCACTCATCCTCCCCAATCTGCTGTCTGGATTTGGGCAAACCCTTTCAACTATTTTAATTGATTCTTGTTATCTCTAAATAACATGCTTATATTGCTACTACTTGATTATCCAATTTTAGGAATCATCATTGACTTCCCATTGAAGAAGTTAAGAATCTAGATCTCTTTACTCCTTTTCTTCCATCATAACATATGTGCATTTCTTATTACCCTCCCCCCCCCATTCAGCATAACTATACCATAATTTTGATTAGATCAATGTTTGGCGTTATATTATTATTACTGTGTAATTGTCATGGACAATATATTACTTTTCTGTGTAACATTATTTTCCCTTGAATATGTACTTTTCTTTTTTTATTTGCTTGACTTTTATGTACCTATTTCTAATTTATTCACAAACTCTTCTCCAATTGTGTAACTTCCTATCAGTATATTCAGACATATTAGATAGCTTATCAATTAGATATCATAGTCTTTCTGGGAGCCTCCTGGCCTGCTTTAATCATCTTCACTTTTTATTGGCTACAGAATAATTATATTTATGTACTAGAATTTATATTTCATTGTTTTTGATACAGTAATTTTCTTAACCAATCCTCTTTTCATAAACTGTTTTTCAAGTTTCCAAAAGTAAATGCTGCCTTCAGCATTTTTGTATACAAAATTTTAAACTATAGATTAAATAACATAACCAGTATCACTAGGTCCAAGGATATACACATAGTGCATTTTGAGTTATCGTCAAAAAGGGTTGCACTCTCACCAACAAAACCCAAATACTCCTTTTTTTCCCCTCAGTCTTTTCACTTTTTTCATTGGTAGGGAGAAAAAAATATCTTTGATGAATTATTCGTAAGTTGACCTCTTGGACATGTTTTAGTGCATCTGTTTTATCTGTAAGAATAGCAAACAGCCAGTTATAAATGTTAAAAATAGACATAACTGTTTTGACAAAATGAGTTTATATTATAGTCTCCTTAATATGTTTTGCCTTATCCAAACTTATTATTTAAATATCAGTTTAAATAAGGTATTATGGAAGGTAGAAATTGCTACTATCACTCTAGAAATGTGGCACCTTTATGAAGTCCCCAGAAGTGGTCATGGGAGTAACAGCCTTTAAATTTGAGCTTTAGTGGACAATTATCATGGCCATGCTTGTTTTTGTTTTATAGATATTTTTATTGATTTCACAGAGAAAGGGAGAGAGAGAGAGAAATATCAATGATGAGAGAGAAACATCAATGATGAGAGAGAATCATTGATCGGCTGCTTCCTGCACACCCCGCACTGGGGATCAAGCCCGCAACCCAGGCATGTGCCCTTGACTGGAATCGAACCTGGGACCTTTCAGTCCTCAGGCCGACACTCACCTAGCCAAACCAGTTAGGGCATGGCCGTGCTTGTTACAGATTGTCTTCCATTTGCCATTTCACTTTGCTTCTCATTGTTTATTGACTTGTGTTTTTTTAGTGAGTATGTACCAAGGAATTATTTGGTGTGATAGAGAATTCTTTGGCAAACACTTAGATTCTAGTTGGGATTCACTCACTGCTAAAATAAAATTGGTATTCTTGTAATGAGTTGACTGCCAAGCATAGACATTTGCAAAAAGGTGAATTTAATAGTGTTAACTTTAGTTGCCTTCATTAGAATAAGAAATCAGACGTGTTAAAGAGTGATTCCACTCTCCCCTAAGTTTTTCTTTTTTTATAGCCCTCAAGAAAGAGAGGCTGCTAATTTTAAACATTTAACTAGATATTAACAAAATGTCTTCCCTTTTTTAGCGCCAGTGCTTGGGACTACTAAGTCGCTTTGGTGGCTCTGACAGACTCCGTCAGTTTAAATTTCAAGATGATAATGTGGAAGGAGACAGAGTGAACAAGAAAGATGAGATTGAACTCGCTATGCAACAGGTAAGGGGAGTGAGAACTGTGTACCTACTCTTTAAGGTTTTTATGTTTTAGAAATATTTGATAAAAGTAACATTTGAGTAATTTTATATATTGATTTATAACTTTTTGGTCATTTTACAATTTGATCATAACTTTGTTCTTCATATCTGGATTTCAATGATATTAGGACATTTGGGAGCTAATATTTTTGTTACTGCTCTTTGTTGTAGATTTGTGCCAATGTCATGGAATATTGCCAGTCACTCATGATGCAGAGTTCCCCTACCTTTCAGCATGCTGTGTGCCTCTTCACCCCAAGCCTGTCAGAAACCATAAATAGAGATGGACCCCGGCAAGGTGGGCCTTGTTCTTTCTCTCTGTATATGAGGAATTAAGTTGTTATGATTATGACAAGCTCTAGTTGGCTCTGGTAAGATGTGCTTGTTTTTCTTTGTGTAACAATGGGAAAATTTTAAACCAAGTTTTTAAGGAGTGGTGAGGAAGTACTATTGTCAGACCTGTGGATAGACTGGGAAGCTCGAGAGAATAGAGAAAGTCTAGATTTTCTGAGGATAAATCTAGAAGAGTCTTGTGGCCAAAGTATAGTTTTCAATAGTACTTGAGACCCCAAAGGAAGGACCTAGGTTTGGAGAATAAGCTAGCTGGGTGAAAATATGAAAATGTAACAGCCCCATTCTCCCCAAACATATAGTAGACTGTTTTTTTTTTTTTTTTTTTTTTTTTTTTTTTTTTTTAAATATATTTTATTGATTTTTTACAGAGAGGAAGGAAGAGGGATAGATAGTCAGAAACATCGATGAGAGAGAAACATCGATCAGCTGCCTCCTGCACACCTCCTACTGGGGATGTGCCCGCAACCAAGTTACATGCCCTCGACCGGAATCGAACCTGGGACCTTTCAGTCCGCAGGCCGACGCTCTATCCACTGAGCCAAACCGGTTTTGGCTAGTAGACTGTTTTGATAGCATGTAATTGGTCCCTGAGACTGTTCATTTAAAAAAAAAAAAAAAAATTTTTCTCTTTGTTCATTTCCTTAAATATTTTCAGTTGCTCTATCTTCAAGTTCATTTATTCTTTCCTGAGTCAGCTCCATTTGGCTGTTAAGTATATCCAGTGAGTTTTTTATTTCAGAAATGTTATTTTTCAGTTCTAGAATTTCCATTTGGCTTTGTTATATCATTTGTATTTTTTCTACTGAGATATCCTGTGGTTTTTATTGACTGTGAGCACATTTTGTTTTCTCTTGGTTAGGATAGTCAGAATAGCTACTCTGAAACCCTCATTCACTAATTTCCAACATCTGGTTCGTCTGAGATTAGACTTGATTGGTTTTCTTGTCTTTTGAGAATGTCTTCTGCTTTCTTAGTTATTCGCATGTGGGGTAATTTTAAATTGTATGTTACACTTCCTCCCCGTGTGCCTGCTTCTGTTCACTCTGGTACCCGTCAGGTAGTTGTTTTTGTATTGTGTCTAGGTTTTTTTTTTTTTTTTTTTTTTAATATATTTTATTGATTTTTTACAGAGAGGAAAGGAGAGGGATAGAGAGTTAGAAACATCGATGAGAGAGAAACATCGATCAGCTGCCTCCTGCACACCCCCCACTGGGGACGTGCCCGCAACCAAGGTACATGCCCTTGACCGGAATCGAACCTGGGACCTTTCAGTCCGCAGGCCGACGCTCTATCCACTGAGCCAAACCGGTTTCGGCTTGTGTCTAGGTTTTTTACCTGTTGTCTGGTATGATTTTAGTTTGTCATACTTGGAAGCAGAAGTTCTTAATATCTAACAAGTTACCTTTACTTAAAAGATACTTTTCATTCAATGATTCATTTGGAGAGTAGTCTTACTTAGGTAAGAGTATGTCTTAATGAAATTGAAGAAGTAGCTATAAATGGATATTAAAGCATTTAGATTGGAGATATAAAACAATGGCTTTGACATAATTAAGCAAATTAATTCTACATAGTTCTAGCTTTGTCCTGTATTCAAAAAGTTTGCTTCCAGGAAGATCACTAGAATAAAAAGGAGTCCCACTTTAGGGAGATACTGATCCTCACATGTGCTCGCTGGGTGGTTCAGCAGCGGTGAAAGATCATCTTCACCTTGGAATGATTGGCAGTCCTACCCTAAACCCCTCATTCAGAACAGTGGTTTGCATATCACCCAGCAGTGACATTTAACCTCATCCATCCCCTCTCTATCTGGCAATTTGTGATTGTATCTTGATGAAGACCTGACTGCATCAAGAGGGCAATCCTTCTCTTCCCCCCTTAAATCTTAAGTTTTTAAAAAACACAAGATTTTCAAACCAAATCCTAATTTTGTCATTTAGTCTTCAAAAAACATTAATCATATGCTAATAATGTATCAGTAGTAATTATTAAAACTTCATTTTAATCTTTCACAAATAATTATCATTCTTTAATCTTTAATACTTAAAGATGAACTTTATGAAGCCTATAATTGATCTTTATTTTCCTTCAGGCTTCTAAAAGAGTTAACAAGCATATTTTCCTCTGCCAGTTCTAGACATGGTATGTTGTAGGTTTGAGAACACTGAGTCATAGAGAGGCACTTGAACCTAGTGGTGAAGAGCACAGACAAGTGACGAACTGCCTAGATTTGTGTCCCAGTTCTATAAGTGACAGCTGGTATGACTTCAGAAAATTTACTTACCCTCTTCGTGCCTCAGTTTCTTTATTTGTAAAATAGCAATAATAACAAGCTCTGCTCCAATGAATGACTGTAAGGATTAAATGTGTTACTACTAATATATGTAAAGTGTTTGAGAACAGTGCCTGGCCCTTAGCAATACCTAAATGTTGGCTATTATTATTTTCATTATTGTTGTTATTGTTATCATTTAATATATTTACTATTACTTGTGATCCAGGGACACTTTCCTATAGCACCTCTATTGCCAGACCTCACGATCTTGCCTGTGGAATCTGTTTCTGTAGTCAAATTTCTTAGGAGCCATCTTCATCTGATGTCTGTGTCTGATAGCCTGTGAACACTGGTCTTTTCTAGACTTGAGCATGTCAGTGTGAGAGCTCCTAAAATGCTATGGAGTAATCTTAGCATTAGACTATCCTCTTTAGATGTCTTTCTACCAGGGGAGATACCACACAAATGTTAACTGGGGACCAGGGTACATAAGTTCACCAGGAGGAGGCTCTGTGTAGATGTGATGACCTGTATCATCTTCAATGAAGACTGGAATGGAAACCTGAAATCAGATGTGTCTGGGATATCCTGGTTGGTGTCAGCACCCACTGATAAGGGGCTGTTTTCTCTCTTCCCTTCCACACGAAGACCCATGAGATCTGACTCTGGAGCAAAGTTAAGGGCGGCAGTAGTGAAGGAAGCAAACGCCAATCTCTCCTTCACTATTCATGGCCGTTAGGGCTATTCAACAAAGATGTCTCCAAATTGAACCTGAAGTTGCTAAGGTGTTTCTGAAGAAATCCATCAGTCATAGAGAACAGTGCTCTATTTGCCCACACAGGCTGTCTGTAGAGTAGCAGTAGTATTTTCTCTAGCTGTTCCCTCTGCAGGCAACTTTTCTGACACCTCGCCATTCCTTGTACCTTCATCAGAAGGTGGTCAAGTCAAAGGCAGATCATTTTGTTTTGCTGCCCAAATGGAATTACTGTGGTAAAAGACTCATTAAAGTTCAAATCCAATGCTATCCTATATAATAAAACCTAATATGCAAATTGACCGAACAATGGAACAACTGGTTGCTATGACATGCACTGACCACCAGGGGGCAGACACTCAGCACAGGAGCTGCCCCCTGGTGGTCAGTGTGCTCCCACAGGGGGAGTGCTGCTCAGCCAGAAGCTGGGCTCATGGCTGGCGAGCACAGCAGTGGTGGCAGGAGTCTCTCCCGCTTCTGAGGCAGCACTAAGGGCCCCTCAGGGGATGTCTGAGGCCCACTCCCCACTGGCAGGCGGACATCTCCCGAGGGGTCCCAGACTGTGAGAGGGTGCAGGCCAGGCTGAGGGACCCCTCCCACCCTCCAGTGCACGAATGTTGTGCACCAGGCCTCTAGTTTTTGAAAGTTTTAATTGGTGTTTTCCTTCTTTCTTTGGAAGAATGACTTTGAGCTGGGAATTCAGCAACCAGAAAGATGCAGACTGGAAATGAACCCATGTAACTAGAGCAGTAGGGTGAGGCAGGAGTTACTCACCTGGGGTCAGGAAACTCCAAACTTGTGTATATGGTCTGGGGGTTGGGGGTTGGGGTGGGGTTTATAGCTAAGGTTTATAACTAACATAGAGTTCTGAAAGACATCTTTAGTCAGTAAAGGGTAAGCTCTGTCTGTGTCCATTAGTCACATTTCCTTATTCTCTCAAGGTCTTCAGCCTTATGTTCACCCCTGATTATGGACTCAGAGTAGCTCCTAACCACTCCTTTGAACTGTCAATGGTATTTAAAAGTAGTCTTGGGTAGGTTTTAATAATAGTTTACATGCCCTTAAATTCCTGGGCATCCCTTGTTTTAAAACAGGTCATTTGAAATTCATATAAAATGCTTACATGTGGAACATTGTTTTTTATCCTCAACTCTGTTAGATACCCAAGCTCCAGTAGTTCCATATTGGCGCCTGCCTGGTTTGGGCATTATTGTCTACCTACTGAAACAGAGCGCTAATGATTTCTTCAGCTACTATGACAGTCATCGGCGGAGTGTCAACAAGCTACAAAATGTAGAGCAACTTCCACCAGATGAGATAAAAGAGGTATGAATCTTATAATGGGCTGTGAAGCCACTGACTTCACTAATAAGGACCAGCGTACTGATATCAGACTTGTGAGTAAAGATGACGTATGCAGTGAGACAAAAGGAATTGAAATTCTTCTTCTATGTGACTTGAAGAAGAGTCCCTCACCTTAGCACCTGTTCAAGAAAACCACCTGCCACCAGGAGAATGGCAGCTGGTCTTTGTATGTGATAATTTATACTCTAAAGTCTGCTGAGAAACTGAGGCTTCTACTACAGGTGCTTATTCAGTAGATGTGATTTCCTTAGGTAAGATGTCTCTACCTTCAGTATCTTCAGTACCTGCTTAGTAAAATTTTCAGGCAAGGAGATGGAGTAATAGAAGTGACTGCCTGCTCTCAATTACCCAGAATTATTTCCTGGTGTTTATTGTAGCTAAAGATACTGAGTTGCCAGGCTTGCTCCCTAAGTAGCCTGCCATCTTTCCCATTTGGCACAGGCATCTCTTGGCATTGCTGCAGCTTCCTCTGTCCTATGGCAGCCTGGACCATTTTGTCACTCATGGTTTCACCAGCTTTCCTAAAAAACTCCATGTCACTCTTCAGAGTAGTCAGTGCCTACTCCCTCTTGCCACTCTTCTGATAATCATAGGGAACGTTTATTGAATGTTTATAATGTGCCAGGCCCTGAGCTACAAGTTCTATGAACATATGAGGCGGATGTTGTTGTTCTTCTCATTTCTCTGATGAGGAACCTGAGTCACTGGAAGTTTGAATACCCAAAGCCATAGCTAGCAAGTCCACTGAGTCAGGAGTTATTGACTGGGTTCAGGTAGTCCCTGAAATTGTGTGGCTTACATCAGGCAGCCCTTCCCCCTTATGCCAGCTTATGGGCGATGCTAGTACTCACAAGAGGAACTGTAGCATCATAATAAAGTACGTGACCTTCCACTGTCCCCACTTCAGAACACCCTCTGCCAGAGACAGTGTCTGAATTTTAATTGAACCATGTGCTTATAGGTCTGCCAAACAGTGGTGACCGCAAAGGTTCTAGTTGGTGATCATGTTTCTTATGCTCTAGAAGTCTACTTTACATTTTCTTAGAAGATATGTGACAGCTGTTACAGAAATGCTGCATGGCATTGTTACACCTGCTGCTGGAAAAACCTGCTGTTCTCTTCTGTCTTAATTTGACAGGAAATTCAGGGTTGATTAGAAATGTCTGTTTCAGAGACAGGAGTTTTTCAAAAAGCAACAGATGACTATTCATTTGTAATTCAACTGCTTCATTTTTTGTGTTATTAGCTTCCTGACTAGAAAGTGACTCTTGCCTGCCAGGATGTTTAGATTTATTTGAATGTTTTTCACAGTGCTTATCACAAGTAACCCTCTTACAGTACATTTTCATTAATTTTTGTGACAGTTTGTGTCATTCTTAATACTGCATTTGTTTCTTTTTCTTAGTTGTGTCAGTCTGTGATGCCTGCTGGTGTTGATAAAATCTCCACTGCCCAGAAATATGTTCTAGCAAGACGGCGTTTAGTGAAGCTGATCAACAATCGAGCTAAACTGCTTTCCCTTTGTTCTTGTATCCTTAACAAAATCACAGTGGAACTTGACCTTTAAGAGAACCTGCAAATGTAGGAACTGTTTATTTATCCTCATGTTATTTGGGCATGAAAACCATATGGAAAGGGTCATAATTACTGTTTGTTTTTTCCTCAGTAAATGCCTGATATATTTCAAAATAGAATTATTTTTCCTTTAGAGTAGCTAGTAACCCTGATAATGTACAGAACCTTTCTGTCTGGACAGGAGACAAGGACACTGGAGACTGTTGGCCCAATGCCCCACGGTCCCCACCTCCTTCTCAGCACATCTTGCTGCTTCTGGGGAGACATCTTCTGTGGAGTCTTATCTCTGGCTGTTTACTGAGGCTGTGGGTACATCACTAGGTGGTGCAGTCTCTCCTTTTTTCTCCTCCTCAGAAACTGGTTTGGAAAAAGCACTTGCTGGGATTTTTCCTTTACCTGAGCTCTTTTGTAGTTATCATAGAGACCTGCCTATTTATTCTTTGGCGCCACCTGGAGTACTACTTGTTACATTGCACACCCACGGATTCTCAAGATTCTTTGTTTGCCTCTAGGACATTGTTAAAAAGCAGAAGGCTACAAGGTAAACATTATTCTGCAAATTAATGAACCATAAATTTCTTTGGATTTCAGTGCCTTGAAAAACTAGTCACATTTTAATTTATTTTCTGTGTCTAGGTTACTAAGAGTCGATTGGATAATTGAGAGCTACTTAGGTATTAGGCATAGCTTTACTTTGTATTTTACTTCTAGCCGTGGGAAATTGTGCAGAGCATAAAAGCATCTTAGCGGCTGCTCCTCATCTTCTTTCAATTAAGAGGTGAGCCAGCTCCAGCGTCCCCTGCTCACAAGTAACTGTCCAAAAGAATGGAAGTGGGTCTGCCAAGGCCAGGGTTCTCGTTGCTGGAGTGAGCCTCTGTCATTGATGACCATGTATTGGGTCCCTTGGGGGGAAACAGAAGACAAGCTTTCGAGCCCTGGCCTAGACGGGCGAAATGCTTCCTGGGGGCTTCCATGTACTGAAAATTGAAATAAGGTTCTCAGTCTTGTCCCATGTTTTCCATGGCACTGTGGTTCATTGTTTCCAGGTTCTTCCACAGTGTTGTAGACATAAATGGCAGAGATGGTTTGAGTATGTCTTTTGTCTCTAGATTCCTTTGCTTCAGAAGCCAATATGGATTTTAGAAGTGGACTGACAGTAGTGAGCCAACATGACATAGACCAGGTAAGGTTCAATTCTGTGCTCTTTTTTAATTTCTGAAAGGAAAAAGGAGAAGTCTAGTATGTTAGTAAGATTGTAATTTTCAGGATGTATAGAAAGGCCAGATTTGAATTCTGGCATGGCCACCCAACAGCTGTTGACTTGGAACAACTTAACTTCTGAGCCTCCATTTTCTCATAGAAAAATGGGAAAGATAGTGCAACTTCAGAGAATTTTTTTCAGAATTAACTGAAGTTTCATATGTGAGACTCCTAGGATAGTGCCTGGAACCTAGTAAGAGTTTAATAATTGGTAGGCATTAAGATCTGGAAATTCCCAAAATTTTTTATTAACTTTGTAGAATTTATAGGCATAAATTGACAACACTTAATTTTTTAGAAAATTTAATGGAGAGATTGTGAGTAACCATTAAAAATTTAACTCCAGTAGACTATAATATTATACAGTCATGTGTCGTTTAATGGCAGGGATACATTTTCAGAAGTGTGTCGATAAGCAGTTTTGTGGTTGTGCGAACATCATAGCGTGCACTCCCACAAACCTAGATGGTATAGCCTACTATATACCGAGGCTATATGGCAGAGCCTGTTTGCTACTGGGCTACAAACCTGTACACATAGCATGTTACTGTACAGAATACTGAAGGCACTTTTAACCCAATGGTATTTGTGTATCTAAACATATCAAATATAATAAAGCAACAGTAAAAATATGCTATAAAAGATAAAAAATGGTATACCTGTATAGAGCACTTACCATGAATGGAGCCTGCAGGATGGGAAGTTGGTCTGGGTGAGTTAGTGAGTGAGAGGTGAGAGAATGTGAAGGCCTAGGGCATTACTGTACATTCCTGCAGACTGTAAACACTGTACTCTTAGACTGCACTAAACTAAGTTTTTTCTTTCTTCAATAAGTTAACCATAGCTTATTGTGACATTTTTACTTTTAAATTTTTAAAAAACTTTTTTACTCCTTTGTAATAACACTCAGCTCAAAACACAAACCCATTGTATAGCTGTATAAAAATATTTTTTATGTCCTTATTCTATAAGCTTTAAGCGGTTTTCTGTTTATTTACTTTTAAACTTTTTTGTTAAAGACTAAGACACAAGCACACACATTAACCTAGGCCTACACAGGGTCAGGATCATCACTATCACTGTCTCCCACCTCCACGTCTAGTCCCACTGGGAGGTCTTCCAGGGCAGTAACACACATGGAGCTGTCATCTCCTGTGATAACAATGTCTTCTGCAATCCCTCCTGAGGGACCTGCTTGAGGCTCTTCTTGAGGAGGTGTCATTCTCATCAGAAATACATCCCTGGTGGTTTTTGGTTTGTTTCTTTTTTTCATCATAGATTTGATTGTAAGCAGATAATGTACTATGAACATTCCTTTTTCTATTAATGATGGCAATGAAGATAATAGGTGATAGAAATTTTTCAGCTTCATTACAGTCTTACAGGACCACTGTCAGACATGCAGTCCGACGTTGACTGAAAGGCATTATGTGGCACATGACTGTATAGGGTATTATGTACTTAGTAACCCCTTGATCAGTAGTGTTGAAATTAAATGAAGAACATTTCTAAAACAATTAAAATGAAAATCTCATATGAAACAAATACAAAGACTTAGGAACAAAGCAGTTATCAGGATGTGTAATATTAAGGAAAACGAATTACAACTAGAACTGCTCCTAGGCAGCTAAAATTCGTGTCCTTGGCCATGATTTGATAAAACCTGTGCTCTTCTCTAAACCCTTTTGGTCACTGCCCTTCTTAAGCTGAAGGTTGGGCCTTATCCAGGAAAAAGGGGCAGAGGCACAGCATTTTTCAGACCCGTGCTTAGCCGGACATTATAGATACCATGCTGTCACCTAGCCCTGACTGCATTTGCCTCTTAGTGACTTTATAACTAATTTATTTCGTAGTGTGGTTTGTGTAGGGAAGCTAATGTCAGTGAGGCCATGTGCAGAATTAGCTAAAGAATAGATCTTCCAGAAGATGTCTAGTAATTATATGTTGAGTTCATGACTGTTTCATTAGACTGGTCTGTTACAAAGTTAGAAGACATGCAGGATTAATAAATAACCTCACTCTGTGCTTTAATTTTAATGTAAAACAGAAGGTAGGTAGATTCACCTAATTTTGTATTTGATTTTAGCTTTTCAGTGTAATACCAAAAAGATCCATCTGGAACTACATAGGCATTCTAAAATACATCTGAGGTCTAAAGTGTATGCCAGATTCCTTCCCCCACTTATAAAGTAAAAACATGTACATTTTTGTCTTATTAAATTGTGTAATGAAGGAAAAATAAAAGTTCTTTCCAATGTATCCTTTGTTTTTTCCTCCCAAGGCATCCGCTCAGTAACTTGTTTGGCCCTTCAGGAAATGTTTTTGCGCATATGTCTACATGTCAACTGCAGCATCAACAGTTGTTATTTAAAGGAGATTTTAAATTTTACACATTTTTTTTTTAATATATTTTATTGATATTTTACAGAGAGGAAGGAAGAGGGATAGAGAGCTAGAAACATCGATGAGAGAGAAACATCGATCAGCTGCCTCCTGCACACCCACCACTGGGGATGTGCCCGCAACTAAGGTACATGCCCTTGACCGGAATCGAACCCGGGACCCTCCAGTCCGCAGGCCGACGCTCTATCCACTGAGCCAAACCGGTTTTGGCAATTTTACACATTTTTATAAGAAAAGAAAGAGGGGGGAAACAGCATGAATAAATTCTAGGGTCTAAAAATTTGGTACATGAGAAAGGGCAACATAAAAGATTCAAAGGTATTTTAAATTGGAAGAATAAAAGAAATATTTGAGAATGCAGCTTTAATAATGAAATGTCCTCTGTGTTACCTCTAGCTTCAGGCTGACGCCATCAATGCTTTTGGAGAATCACTACAAAAGAAACTTCTGGACATTGAAGGATTATATTCAAAAGTTCGATCTCGCTATAGTTTCATACAAGCTCTTGTCAGACGTGTCCGAGGCCTATTGAGGATATCACGGAACTGAGAGCCTGTTCTTATTACACTCTTCCAGGGAAGAGATGAACTGGGGAAAACTCTCTCCTTTTTATAGATTAATTTGTCTCTAAATTATGACCAAAAATATTTTGCTATTTCTTTATATATGCACATTTTTTTCTGTAAACCTCTTTGCCTGGTTTCATCCTTACTAGTAAAAAATAAACACTTTTTAAAAAAACAAACAACAAATGTATGGTTAATCTTTTGCAGTTTTACTTAGAAAATGATCAACATTATTGGGAAAGTATAAACTTTGCACAGTGGTGGTTTTTCCCTAGGGATAGAACTCTGAATGCTAAATTAAAGACATAGTCTGGAAATTCTCATTTTTTTCTCTCTTTGTACCTACATTACACTTCCATGATATTTAGGATTGCTCCATGGGGCAGAGTGGATAATAAACTATAGCCACGCTCCTTAGTAGAATAGTGTACTTAGGAATGTCTCAAAAATTCAAGCCATGTCTTTCCTAAAATTAACTTTTCTGCATTTAAATGACAATATAATTTTCATTTGTTCCTTAGAAATGATTGAGAAATTTCTCTAATTAATCACCTGCCTATATTTCTCATAAAATGATAGTTATAATTATAGTAAAAGAATTTGATTAATCACCTCTATTTCTTGCTCTATTGTATTTATATTCAAGTGACTACATCATCTGAAAGTCCTTTTTTCCCTTTCTGGCCACCAATTATTTCATCCTTGTATATTGGAGAGACTGCTGAGAGGGGAATGAGTCTTGACTCTCTTGTACTAGCAGAAAATGAATTCTTAATTCTGAAGTGTTGCTTTTACTTTTAATCTCATAATGACATTTCCATAGTTTTAAACATAAATATGTATTTATTGATTTTAGTGAGGAAGGGAGAGGGAGAGATAGAAACATCAATGATGAGAGAGAATCATTAACCGGCTGCTTCCTGCATGCCCGCCACTGGGTACAAGCCCGAAACTCCATCATGTGCCCTGACAGAAAACGAACTGTGACCTCCTGGTTCGTAGGTTGATGCTCAACCACTAGCCCACACTGACTGGGCTCCATGGCTTTTAAGCATCTTTTTAAAAAGACTTTGTCATTGTTATATTTTGAAATTAATTTACTGTCCACCACTTATAGCACTAATATCTAGCTGTTTAGTCTTAGAGGGGAGTGAATGAATAAGTAAGTGGATCCAAAATGTAGTAATAATGACTGTTGCTCCACTGGTCAGGAATATGGCCATCTTTATCATCTGGAACACAGGCAGGAACCTACATAATCAGAAGAGAACCTGGGGCACAGAATCAAAGCATTTTATAACCTCGGATGGACAGAGATATTAGCTAAATTTGGAATTAAGATTTTTAATTTACTGACTTCATAACTTGTTTTCCCATTTCTCCCATTTCATCCAAAATTGCAGCTGACTGTGGATGAGAAATTGGGGCCATGAAGACGTGCGTGTGTGTGTGTGAGTGTGTGCACGTGCGTGTGTGGCGAGAAGGAATATGGGGGCAGGGGGAGGACAGGAAGAATTGTTGCGTGTGCTGCTCAGAAAGGCTGACCAGAAACACCATTTGTATAATCAGTCTAGCGGGGACATGTGACTGACTGCATTCTGTTCCCGTGTGGAGAGAGGCTGCTGGGGCAGCGTGTGCTCTTAGGGGATAAGTTCATCTATTCCTTCAAATAAGCAAAAGATCTTAATGTATTGTTTTTATTGAGTTGATCAGTTTCGTGGGGTTAGAAAATTAAAGAGGTGGTACCTTCCTTGTCATTCTTAAGAGTTTTTATAAAATGGTGATACGTAATTATATGGCTGAACTTTATCTGAGCTCTGCATGCTGTTTGTACACAACCTAGCCTTTTCTAAATATTTGTCTATTGGTTTCCCAACTTATTTTGAAAAATTTTGAATCTTCACCAATGTTGAGAGTAAACGACAGGGCACCCATATACCTTTCACCTGGCTTCACCAATTAATGTTTTAAAAAATATATTTTATTGATTTCAGAGAGGAAGGGAGAGGGAGAGAGAGAGAGAAACATCAATGATGAGAGAGAATCATTGATCAGCTGCCTCCTGATGCCCCCTACTAGGGATTGAGCTTGCAACCTGGGTATATGCCCTGATTAGGAATCAAATCCTGAGCTACTGATTCATAGGTCTAAGCCACGCCAGCAGGCTCACCACTTAACATTTTGCACATTGCTTTAGCTCTTTTATATGTGTACTAGAGGCCTGGTGCACGCATTCGTGCAAGGGTGGGGTACCTGAGCCTGGCCAGCGATCAGGGCCAGATGGGGGCAGGCTGGCCAGGGGGAGGGACTGTGGGAGGTTGGCCCATCCTCCATGCCCCCACCTGGCCCCTCCCACCACAGCCCCTCAGGAGTAGAGGGAGGTGGAGAAGCCCTCATAGGCGATCAGGGCTAGCAGCTGCTGCTCACACCCACTGATGGCATCTAGTGATTGGGGCTGGCACTGGGTGCTGGCAGTGGGTGCAAGTAGTGGTTCCAGTGGCGGCAGTGGGTGCAAGCAGGGTTGGCGCCAGCAGCAGGTGCGAGCGTCCGGCAGGACTGAGGTGTGTGGAAGCAAAGAATTTTCAGTAACCACCAGAGGCTCATCCCGATGACAGCAACTGGTGCCCTGCCTTGGTCTGCTCGCTTGCTCCACCATCCCGCCGCAGCCAACACCTACCATGTTCTGCGCTCTGCTGCCTGCTGCCAACGCCCACCATGTCCCACGCGCGCCCCCTGGTGGTCAGTGCACGTCATAGAGACTGGTTGTTCAGTTGTTCTGCCTTTTGGTCTATTTGCATATTAGCCTTTTATTATATAGGATTTCTCCCTTTCTTCCTAGAAATTTTAATTTTTCTTTTGTTTTGCTTTGTTTTGTTTAAGTTGTTATTTATCTGTAACTTATTTATGTGTAAAGTGAAGTGTGAGATCAGAACTCAAATTATTAATTTTTCCAGGTGGAAAAAAATACCAATGAACCTAGTTAGAGCAACATCATTTGCTGAATGATCCATCTTTTCTCTGTTTGATGTTCCCAATCACTGGTATGGTACTAAAAAAGGCAGATTGGTTAAGAATTAGAATTTTTAAAAGGCAAATATCAGAGAAGAAAATGGATAAGAGAATTGGGGTTAATGCACCTTGATGGAAGTTCCAGTCTCTTGGGGTTTAGATCAGACAGAAAAGGAGGGAAGCTGGAAGGGAGCTCATAGTTTATGAGATTATGGAACAAATGAGGGAATGGAGACCTGGCTGAGGTCAAAGAGTTGATAGGATAGGAGGTACAATTTGGGAATTAATACTTCACATGTGGAACAGGTCCAAGAGATGAAAAGTGTGCGTCATGAACATGGTAGTGGATTGCCAATGTGGTGTAAAGATGAAGGTCACTACTAGGAGTAAAGATTCTGGAAAATACAAATATGGCCTTTGAAGTGACCCATGATTATAATAGCTTAGGGCTGAAAGGAAGGCTGTGAGATGTCAGAGCCTTCAGGGAATGAGGGGACTGCCCAGGAAATCAATTGATTAAGGCATGGTGAAAGAGTAAAGGGAAAACATGAATCTTCACGGAGGTGTTTTTATAGGAGGATATTTAAGTAAAAAATCTCAAAGTAGCTTTTCTTGTCCATGGCTTGTGGTTATTTGAGGGAAAAGAGTCTTCGAAAGGCCTTAGCAGAAAAATCATGCTTCATTTAAGCCTTTATCTGTAAGAAGGGAATAGGTTATATGCAAAGAACTTCAGTAAGTATTTATTGTGTTCAAAAGTTGTGCCAGGCACTTGTTGGGCACTGGGGATGAAGCCATGAGTTGAAGAAATAAAGTCCTTACCCTCGTAGCTCACAGTTTGGTATCTTGCAACTCAAAACATGGTCCACAGGCCACCAGTAGCTGAATAACTAACTTGCGAGCTTAGTAGAAAGGCATGATGTCAGGACACAACTCAGATACTCCAAATTGGAAACTGCAGATTAATGAGATCCCAGGTCATTTGACTGCACATTAAAGTTTGAGAAGCACTGGTCAGGACTTGGCTAAGTCAGGTTTTCCCTCCACATGTTGGAAAGTCGAGTGTATTATAGCCATTACCACATCTCCTCCCTCCAGGCAGCCACTTCAGTTCAGAGACACAGCCCTTTCTAATGATAATTGACCTGGGAGCATCTGAAACCAGGTAGACCAACCTGCAAACACGTTTACAAGTATTTGAAAATGGTAAGGAAAGAGTGATCCACTCTTTCTCTTGGTTGGAGCACTTAAGTAAGCTCAAGTGTTACAGTGGCCATAGTCGAGAAAGCAGGAAAAACCGAAGGCAAAGAGAACAATGAAAATGTATGGAGAAAAGCAGAGATGGAGAGAAAATGCTTAAATTCCTGATAGCTTTCCTGTTCCCCATCATTGTCCACTTTATAATACACTCCCATATGGTTAAAGTTCATATGATTTGGTTGTTATTATTTGGAATCAGAGTTCTACTTACTGTAGCAGCAATACTGAATTCAGAAGGCTGCATGCAAAGAGAAAGGGGTGTCTTGCTTTGTGTGTGTGTGTGTGTGTTGATGGAGGTTATGGAGGGATATGAATACCAGGAGCAGATGGTGGCCCACAGGATGAGAGTGTAGCCCCCTGTGGACAGAGGACGGGGAGACCTCCCAGAGCTCACTGTACACACCAGACATATGACAAGCAGTTTTTGATCCTTCACATTGTCTCATCTGATCCCTGCAACAATTCAACCAGGGAGCTGGTGACAGCCTCATTTACAGAGAAGGAAAGCAAACTTCAGGGAGCCTAAGGAACTTGTTCATGGCTGCCACGAGTTGGACTTAGCTGTGCAGCCACCAAACCCACCATCTTAACTACTCAAGCACCTAACCTCTATCATAGGTGCTGCCCAAGGCAAGTTACATAGCACACCGACGTAACTTCTGAAGAATACAGCCCTCCTCCCCTCCCACAGATTCCTCGTGGGCCTGGGCAGACTATGTTGCAAAGCTCCACAAGGTAACTATTTTGCACTTGGGGGTGGGAACCTCTGCCTCACGCAGTCCATATAACGGTAAGAAAGATCTAAACCTGGCTGTGCATCAGAATCCCTGGGGTTCTGGTAATAGCCCCAGCGATTCCGGGATTGGGGTCTTGGATTCTGAATGTTCAAAACTGTCCAGCCCCACTTGGGACTTGGGACTTGGGACTTGCTTCTGGCTGGCTTTCTCACCTGTCAGCCAATTCAGACGGCAATTTCCAGGAGCTCCGCCAGGGGGCGTCCGGGCACCGCGAGCGGCTTCCGGGTGAGGCAAGGCGAGGAGGGCGGGGCGGGGGGGGTGACCCGGAAGCCGACGGCAGGTTCCGCCCCTCGCACCGGGGAGGCTGGAGAGGAACGGCCCACGGAGCTACCACCGCCCTTCGCGCCGTCTTCGCTGACATCATGCTCCAGTTCCTGGTGAGTGGAGCTGCGAGAAGCGGGCCGGGGGCTCGGCTCAGAGCCTGGGGGGCTCGGACTCCTGGCCGGCCTGGGCCCGGCGGCCTGGGCGTGGGCCCCGCGGTGCCTCCCGTCGCCTCGGGGTGGACTGCGGGGCTGTGTCTGCCTCGCTCCAGCTATTTGCCAGTATTTTTCTGTGCCTTTCAAGCCCGAAGACGCATTTTGAGAGCTACGTGCGGTATACCGCGCCCTGCGCGCGGAGGGTCATCTGCTGCCGCTTTTGGGTCCTCGGGACTTTTCGGGACCGTCCCCCCTTCTGCTCTCCCGCCCCGACAAGGACACGAACCCCAGCCCGACTTGAGGCCTGCTGTTGGCGTTTCTCAGGGTGTGGGAGGCCGGGAATAAACTGAATTCCTCACGAGGCGCGGACGCACGGCCCGCGCTGGGGCGCAGGCAGCCCGCGGGTGTGTCACAGCGCCTGACTCAGGGTGGCAGGCGATTCTTCCAAATGCTCATTTTAGGGGAGCATGTGTGTTCCCATGAGGAAACTCAGGTTTCTTTATTTCAGTTAAAAACGGGTTTCCTGGCAAAGCTCGGTGTGTTTCAGATTGCCTGGGGAAGGTTTTGCCAGTCAAATTTCCAAGTGAGAGTCTTTCTTCCAAATCTTTGTGCTTTTAACGTAATGCTTTCAACCTCTAATGAGAGGCAGGCATTTAATAGATTCCAGGTGGTCCATGGAAATCTGGTTCTCTGGGTGAGATGCTTCCTCAAATGTTACATTCTTTTTTTTTTTTTTTTTTTTTTTTTTATAATGAATTTACAGTAAATGCAAACACATTTTTTTTTTTAATTTTTTTTTTTAAATATATTTTATTGATTTTTTTACAGAGAGGAAGGGAGAGGGATAGAGAGCTAGAAACATCGATGAGAGAGAAACATCGATCAGCTGCCTCCTGCACACTCCCTACTGGGGATGTGCCTGCAACCAAGGTACATGCCCTTGACCGGAATCGAACCTAGGACCCTTGAGTCCGCAGGCCGATGCTCTATCCACTGAGCCAAACTGGTCAGGGCCAAATGTTACATTCTTTATCAAAGAGGTTGGGTAGTTGATTTTTTAATTCTCTAGGCCAGAAGGAGGGGGTATCCTTGACATAAGTTGTCCAACTAAGACAGGGCTGCTCCTCTGGCTCTGGAAGTGCATCTGTTGAAAGATGTGGATAGAATTACTTTTCACCTTGATTCTACTTCTGTCCAGTGAGTCCCCAAGCCTGAACTTGGGCAAGTCTTTCTGCTTTTAGCCATTTCATTTATAAAACAGTGGGGCTGAGGTCAACGATCCCTGAGATCTCCTCTAGCTTTTAACCTGTGAGCAGCCATCATGTCCTAGTGTTTGTGAGGTCAGACCCCCGGGCTTGAACCCTGGCTGCATCATTTTTAAGCTGTGGGAACGTGGGCTGCTTATTTAAGTTTTCCATGCTGCAGTTTCCACATCTGAAAATGGAAACCTGTCTCGTGGCTTTTTTGTGAGGATTAAACATGAGTTCATACATTAAAGTACTTAAAGCAGTGACACTTAATAAGGACTCAGACAGGTTCCATTTCTCTTTGACAAGCTATCTAGTTCTGATTTCATTCCTTCTCAGAAATGGAGATTAGTTTACCCTCAGAAGGGTAGGTGAAGGGAAAAGTTTTGGCAGTGACGGGACAGTCACAAGTTAATGTGGGCACTGTCATCACATTTTGGAACTCTCCAGGATGGTTCCTGCATTTGTCATTTTCTGGAACACTGTTTGAACACGGGATTGTGTTGCTTATAAACTGTTTATTCCTCGTTGGGTGAAAATACTGGCCCATCATCCCAATCTGAGACTTTGCTCCGCAGGACTCTCCTCCTCCCTGTTACTCCAGTAGCTTCCTTGGTTGCAGCATAATTTAGCTACAGTTGTAAGGAAACTTGAAGCTTTGAAGAGAAGCCTGACATGATGGGCGCTGCTGGGGGCTTTGTGTATACTGCCTCTTGTACTGTTGCTTTTCTTACCTCTTGAAGTGGTAACACTTGGTACTCTTAGCCATCTCCGCTTTAATCTCTTCTTGTTTGCCCTTTGGATCCTGTGTCCCAGTACTTTCCAACGTCCTTTCACATTATAACACACATGGATTTATTTGTAGGGACGAATCTGCACAGCGTGAAGGTGCCCAGCTCTGGTGTTGGACCTTCCAGGGCCTGAGGGGATCAGTGCTTGGCATACCAGTGGGGAAAGGCCCTTGTCTAATCTTGTTTGTCCTGGCTGCTGTTCCCTTCTGGTTGCTGCGTGTTTCTCAAGGCTCAATCCCTGACTGCTCTTCTCTCAAACCCACCCTTAGGGGGTGTGTTCCTTGTCACCTGCACCTCTGTACTGACAGCTTGCAAAACTACCTTGAGTCCTTTACTCTTGAGTTCCAGTTCCCTGTCGTCAGCTGCCTAGCGAACATCTCTTGTCATATCCTCTATCAGACTCAACACGTCTGGACCCATCACCTGTTCCCCACCCTGCAAACCACACCCAACTTTCTTCTTTGTTCCCTGGTCCTGGCTTTCTAAAATTTGAAATATTGACATAATCTTTTATTTATTTCCCTCCTTGATTCTCCATATCATCTAGTTTAGGGATGGGGAATATCTGAACCCGCAGGCTATATAAGGCCCTCAAAATCATTTGGTCTGGCCCTGCCAAAGCATTAAGAGTGAGTTAGTTAAATGTTTGACCAAATATGGCAGGCTAATTTTTAAGTTGATTAATTTTGTATGGCCCATGAATGATGTTATAAATATCCAAGTGGCTCTTGGCAGAGAAAAGGTTCCCCATCCCAGACTCTAGCTGCTATGCCTGTCACATATTTACCTGCTACATAATCTTGGGCAAGTTACTTAAGTGACCCATGCCTCAGTTTCCCCAATATAAACTGGACAATAATTGTATCTGCTTTGTAAAGTTGTGAAGAGCATGAGTTAATTCATGAAAGAGAACGCTACCTTGCACATAGTAAGCACACAGTAGATGTAGCTATTGTTTTAAGCCATTGATTATATTACCTTAAAGTTCGTAGAGCAGGTCTTTTTTACTCTACCTTTGGACTAGCTACACTAGCCTAGCTGGTGTAGAAATGGAGGTTTTGAGTTGGGAGAGTTAGTCAGTCCAGCTACCATGCTGATGCTTCCGTCTCCACTACAAAGACGGCATTCATCTTACGTTTGGTCACCTCCAGGTACAGCAGGTTCACTGCTTCCACAGGTAATTGCTTTCATTTTTAGTCAACATCTCCTTACTTAGTTTTACTCCTGGATGTTAAAGAGCAGTTCTAATCTGCATGACAACCCTTTGCATATTTGAAGAGCATTACCTTGGTATTTCTCACTCTCTATCCCTCACTCACACCATCAGTCTTTTCCTTAGGCTAAACATCTCTGTTTCTTTCACCCAATTCATTATGATGTCAGGTTTATGCTGATAAACTTATCCTTCTCTGAATATTCTAGTTTTGAAATCTTTTTAAAACATGCCACTCCTTATATGCTCTCATCAGCCACAGAAAAAAGCAAGGCTGTTGCCTCTAATTCTGTGTATGTTTCCCTTGATGCCCTTGGTTCTGTCCTCTCTTGCAGCTGCCAGTGATCATCCAAAATTTATGGCTTTATTCACATGCTCAGAAGCTGTCAGTAATACCTGTGTCCTTCCACATCAGATCATAAGCACTTTTACTTGATTTTAAAGATAAGCTTATCTGGCCCCATTTTTCTTTCCCACTGCTTGTCAGTGTACATCCTCTGTTTTAGATTGGCTAGGCCAGTGGTCGGCAAACTCATTAGTCAACAGAGCCAAATATCAACAGTACAACGATTGATATTTCTTTTGAGAGCCAAATTTTTTAAACTAACGCCACTTCTTCAAAATAGACTCGCCCAGGCCGTGGTATTTTGTGGAAGAGCCACACTCAAGGGGCCAAAGAGCCGCATGTGGCTCTTGAGCCGAAGTTTGCCGACCAAGGGGCTAGGCTAAACTTAACCTGTGGGCCATCGGGCCTTCATACGTTCCCACGTGTTGTTTTTTTAACCTTTATCCTCTTTTTTGCCTTCCCAAATACTCTTAATGGCCCAACCCTTTTTTCAAAAGCCTTCTTGATGACTTTAAGTTTTTGAAATCTATACACTGTTCTGATCCATCTCTCAATTTGCTTAGATCATACATGTCTTTTATAATTTAAAAAAAAATCTTCTAATTAATAGTCTTGCCCCTGGTTTGTTAAATTTATTTCTAACTTTTGAGTTTGTTTGTTTTTATTATGGGTGGCGTTCATTTTAAAATTACATTTTCACATTGTTGCTTATGTATGGAAATGCTATGATTTTGTTGTATTGATTTTTGTGTTTAGCAATCTTGATTTTTACCTCCAGTATGTCTATAGATTCACTTGGAAGTGAAATCAGGGAAGGCAATACTGTGAAGGCAGTCATATTTCCTGTGAAGGCAATATTTTCTTATTTTTATTTCTCTCCCCTTCTCAAGCTAGGACTTCCAGTAGAAGTAATGAGAGTGGATATCCTACTTTTGTTTCTCCTTGTGGTGGAACTGTTTCTCCGGTTTTGATGTGATGTTTGTGTTTCTGATATTTTCTAACAGATTCCTCTTCTAATTCTAGTTTAAGTTTTTCTTGTGATTGGCTGCTGACTTTTACTCTTTCCTCACCTGGTGATCATATGGTTTTTCTTCTTGAATGTATTAATATGACTTACAAAGCACTTAACCATGTGGCACATTCAGACTATCATGTGGTGACATGCTGTTTTGGTCACTGCACCTTCATGTAGTTTAGTCTTGTCTTCCTAGAATAGATCTTACATTCCATGGGAAGAAGCCACATACATACCTTGCACTTTGATTTCCCAAGCACATGGCACTTAGTACTTTGTGATTGATTTCATTTATTTAATTAAATATTCCTCTTTTGCCTGATGACCACTCTCAGATATTTGTAAGATATCTGAATATTTAAGTCAGCTTCTTTGTGAACAGGCAAACCAGTTCTACCTGATGCACCTCTTTCTAGAGTGTTATTGTCCAACTTCTTTATGAATGTCACTATTTAATGTACTGGCTCAGTAACTAATTAACAGCTTTTTTTTTTCCCTCTCTCCATTCTCTAAAGAAAATTATTGAATATAAACCCTAGCTTACGTATTAAAAATGTGCTTCTCTGGTGGTAGTAGAAGGAATACAGGTTATATCCTTAGCAGCTTTTTATTTAATGTACAAACCGTAGGTTTTATTATTACTTGAAGCAGTTGTTAAACACATCTGATATTGTTCCCCATACTAAAATCTTCAGTGGTTAAAGACTAAGGCACAAAAAAGGGTGAAGTTTCCCCTGCCTCCTTGGAATGGAGAGGTCTTCTGACAGCAGTGGCTGAAACAATTTAAGTTGAGAAAATGATCAATTTATCTTTGTTGTTAGATAATGTGTATTTTTGGTTTTCTTGTCATTGTGTAGCTTTTCTCACTTGATACTATAAAACTTTTAAGGTATCCTTTTAAAGGCTAGTTGTAGCTACATTTGCTAAATAAAAAGACTTTTTAGATTTCTTAAGCTGTTGTTAGTAAATATAAGATGGTTCATAATTCTGTCATAACTTGGTTTGGGTGTGTACTTTTTGAAAATATAATTTGATGAGTCATATTTCAGATCTGTCAGGTAGTATTCATTCTGGGTTATTGCCAGGAGCTGTCCCATGATAAAAAGTGTAACTTCATTTGCTGATTTTTTACACACTTAACAACTTTAATATATATAATTGATTTCAGAGAGGAAGGGAGAGGGAGAGAGAGATAGAAACATCTATGATGAGAGAGAATCATCGATTGGCTGCCTCCTGCATGTCCCACATTGGGGATCAAGCCTGCAACCTGGGCATATACCCTGACCGGGAATCGAACCATGATCTCCTGGTTCATAGGTGGCCGCTCAACCACTGAGCCACGCTGCCTCGGCAACTTTCTTTTTCTAATGTGTTTTTATTGAAAAAAATTTTTTTGAGAGAGAGGAAGGGAGAGGGATAGAGAGGTGGAAACATTGATGAGAGAGTGCCTGAAACCCATCCTTGTCTCACTAAAGAAAGATGTGGACAGGAAACCCGGAAGGCTGGTCAACAACCTTAATTGCTCTGAAAGGTCAGAGCTAATGGCTCACTGTTTAGTAGAAACATTGTTAGCTGAAGCATCCTCCACCTCTGTCTTATGTAAATTTCTGTTACTGGCATTTCCTGCCTAAAGGCTATGGGTGTATCCCATAGTCTTAATAAAAGGGATATCAAGGCCAGAGCAGGGTGTAGTCCTCTCTTGGGCTCCCGCCTGGCCCCCATATTCCCAAATTAATACTTTTCTAAGTCTTTTTTCATTTGTGTGCGGCCTTCTCCAGAACCCGAACCCTGAACCGGAACCCTGAACCACGCGGGACGTGAAAGGGGTTACCACAGAGAGAATCATCGATTGGCTGCCTCCTGCACACCCCCTACTGGGGATCAAGCCTGCAACCTGGGCATGTGCCCTGACCAGGATTCGAACCAGCAACCTCTTGGTTCCTGGGTGGAAGTGGTTGAGCTGAGCCACACCGGCTGAGCACATAACAACTTTTTGATTGGGGAAGGGGTTGAGCAGCAAATGATCAGATGTCAGATTGCTTTGGAATTGGCTCTCTTCCTTTTGACTTAGTGCTTATGTTAATAAATACAGTGTTGTGACTAACCTTATGTGTCCACCCATAAGAACTGTGACAACATTTTCCTTGGAACTCTCATAAACAAAGCCAGCCATTTATCTGAGTGGTCCTCGTTTTTTCAGTCTGACATTTCTATTCTTTTAAAACATTTATCCAGCCTGGAAACCTTGAAGTTGTCTTTGATTTCCTCAGTTTTATCCCATATAGCTGATATTTTACCAAATTTTACTGATTTTTTTTATAGGTTTTTTAAATATATTTTATTGATATTTTACAGAGAGGAAGGGAGAGGGATAGAGAGCTAGAAACATCGATGAGAGAGAAACATCGATCAGCTGCCTCCTGCACACCCCCCACTGGGGATGTGCCCACAACCAAGGTACATGCCCTTGACCGGAATCGAACCTGGGACCCTTCAGTCCGCAGGCCGACGCTCTATCCACTGAGCCAAACCGGTTTCGGCTTTTTTTTATAGTTTTGAAATGTATTTTACATCTTACAATTCACCCATCTAAAGTGTAGAATCAATGGTTTTTAAGATGTTCACAGAGTTGTGCAACCATCACTACTATCTGATTTTATATCCAACATTTTATTGCCTCTAAAATAAACCACATACCTATTAGCATTCATTTATCATTCCCCTTCTCGCCCCCAGTCCTGGACAACTGCTAATTTATTTTGTGTGTCTATGGGTTTGACTATCATACAATACATGGTCTTTTCTGACTGCTTTTCATTTAGCATAATGTTTTCAAGGTTAATCCATGTAGTATGAATCAGAACTTCATTTTGTTTTATGGCCGATTAATATTACATTGTATGGATATACCACATCTTGTTAATCCATTCCCCAGTTGATGGACATTTGGGTTATTTCCACCTTTTGGCTACTGTGAATAATTTTGCTGTGAACATTTATATACAAGTTTTTGTGTGGATGTATGTTTCAGTTCTCTTGGGTATATGCTCTAAAGTGGAATTACAGCATCATAGGGTAACTTTGTGTGAATTGCCAGACTGTTTTCCATAGTGGTTGCACCATTTTACATTCCTACCAGCAATGTATGGAGGTTCCAATTTCTCCATATCCTTGCCCACACTTGTTCATCTTTTCAGTGAAAGTCATCTACTGGGTGTGTCGTGGTACCTCATTGTGGTTTTGATTTACATTTTCTTAATGAATAATAATGTTGAACATCTTTTTATTTTCTTGTTGGCCATTTATTTGTATGTCTTCTTTGGAGAAGGGTCTATTCAAATCCATTGCCCCTTTTTATTTTTTAACATATTTTATTGATATTTTACAGAGAGGAAGGGAGAGGGATAGAGAGCTAGAAACATCGATGAGAGAGAAACATCGATCAGCTGCCTCCTGCACACCTCCCACTGGGGATGTGCCTGCAACCAAGGTACATGCCCTTGACCGGAATCGAACCCAGGACCCTTCAGTCCGCAGGCCCGACACTCTATCCACTGAGCCAAACCGGTTTCGGCCCATTGCCCATTTTAAAATTGGGTAATTTTTCTTTTTATCATTCAGTCATAAGAATTCCTTATATATTCTGTATACAAATCCCTTATCAGAGACAGGATTTACAAATATTATATTCCATTCTGTGGGTTGTCTTCTCACTCTTGATGGTATTCTTCGAAACACAACATTTAATTTTGATGAAGTCCAATTTGTTAATTTATTTTGCCACTTGTGCTTTTGGTGGCATATCTAAGAAACCATTGCCTACCCCAAAGTCATGAAAGTGTACTGCTATGTTTTATCCCAAGAGATTTATAATTTCAGCTCTTATATTTAGCTCTTTAACCCATTTTCAATTAAGTTTTGTTTATGATGTGTAGGTAGAGTCCAACTTCATTCTTTTGCCTGTGGATACCCAGTTGTCCCAGCATTGTTTTTTGAAACCACTGAATGTCTTAGCACACTTGTGGACAATTCCTTGACCATACATGTTAAGGTTCATTCCTGGACTCTCCATTCTATTCCGTTGATCTTCATTGATTTTTAAGAAGAAGAAAACATTATTCACGTTTGCTTGCTACGTTCTCTGCAGGGAAAACTAGGGGTTTGGCCTAGGATGTGGAGGGGGACCTTGGGGATAACATCCAGCCATCTGGATGGACTATTGATTAGGCTTCCAGGTTTTGGCCTGGAAGATGTTAAGCATTCTTTTTTTTAAAATACATTTTATTGATTTTTTTACAGAGAGGAAGAGAGAGGGATAGAAAGTTAGAAACATCGATGAGAGAGACACATCGATCAGCTGCCTCCTGCACGCCCCCTACTGGGGATGTGCCCGCAACCCAGGTACATGCCCTTGACCAGAATCGAACCTGGGACCCTTCAGTCCGCAGGCCGACGCTCTATCCACTGAGCCAAACCAGTTAGGGCGATGTTAAGCATTCTTGCCCTGCAGAGAATTTCCGGCTCATTCAAGACTTTCTATACTCTGGCTCCAGGCTAACTTTTCAGACTAATGACTTACCATTTTTCAGATTTAGATTTTACTTTTTTAGATTCTTATTTATTTAGATTTAAAAACAAATAATAATTATTATTTTTTGTCTAAACTTGCCTATGGAGTATTCCTGGAACAACATGTGGATGCTTTTTGGACTCATGCATTTTTCTCAACACGTCTCTTAATGTGCAACATTTATCTTATTATGTTGTGTATTTAATTTTATACTATCCCATTGGCATACCTGGCAGTACTCTGAAACTGGAACTGGATATGACTTGTGTAGAGGCTCAGGGTTGTTTTATTTTGTATTTTTAAATAACTGCGATATTTTAATGCACCTTAATGTCTGATGAAGGTGCCAAAATGAAGCCACATTAAATATACCATATTTATCTTGAGATACCATGGTAATAACCAGAAATCTTAGAATGTTGCACCTGGAAGGAGCATTGTTAGTTTAATGTTTTTATGAAACAGGAAATTTAGATCAGCAAAACTCCAAAGAGGTTAAAGTATCTTGCCTACAGGTACACTTAGATAATGGTAGAACCAAATCTAGTTTATTTCTTTTAAAAAAAAAATGTTTTTATGATTTTAGAGAGAGAGAGGAAGGGAGAGAGTTAGAGAGATAGAAACATCGATGAGAGAGAAACATTGATTGGCTGCCTCCTGCACACCTCCTACTGGGTATCGAGCCTGCAACCCGTGCATATCCCCTGACTGGAATCTATCCAGTGACCTCTTTGTTGATGGGGTTGATGCTCAACCACTGAGCCACACAGGCCAGGCTAGTTTATTTCTTTATGGAATTTTTTTTCGGCCCTATGTTCTTTTTGTTTGGTATCAGATTTAACATTCTCAGTTAATTCTCGCCCCTTCCCCCCTTTTAAGCAAAGTTAATATTCTTTCTGGATTTGGAAAACCTCTTGTCTACCTGGTTTCAATCCATAGTTGTGAAAAAAATCTTTTTGCTTCTGAGTGCCCCCTTGATGTGTCTGATTAATCAAAAAATAGTCTATGATTAGAGACTATAACTTTTTTTATGCTTAGTTTACTAACAAACTAATTTAAATTATGCTTTTGGTGTTTAAAGTTAGGTAAGCTTAAAGTTTAGTAAGAACCCTGCTGTATTCTGTTCCCATATGCATATCCATCTTGAATTCAGAGTCAGACCACTGCATGTATCACTGATGACCTTAAGTGTCACACTTTGTTTTTCTAAGTTAACCTCTGCTGTGTGTTGAAAGGAACAACACTGATTAAAGAAAATGATGGGGGGAAAAATCAGATGCCAGTTCAGATTTATGAAATTAGAAATTAGGTGTCCAGTTGGAGATGATTAATTATTGGCAGGGAGGCAGGAAATTAAAGACCATCATTAAAGCTTAATGAGTGTTGGCTCTTTTGGTGTGAAGGGAATGCTTAAAATTTTCATGAAGCAATTTTGTTCAGGAGAGTAGTCACCCAACAGGATAAACATTTATAGTTCTCTCAAACGTGTGCCTTTCTGTCTTTTCACTGAGTAAGAACTGGTTAGGGGACCTGTGTTCCCTGCAGGTCTTAAGTGGCCTGTCCATTTGATGCCACCCATGGCAGAGTGTCAAGCCCTATGCTCTCTTGGTGGTATGTCCCATTCTTTTCTGTCATCATGTATTTCAGTTTTTGAGTGTGTATTTGTATTTAATTTAGGTTGTTCTGTGTTCTTTGTTGTGAATGATTCTGACAAGTCACTTTACTATCCTGGGCCTCATGTTTGTTTGTTTTTTATTTGTTTGTTTTTAAAAAGTTTAAAAAATATTTTTATTGATTTCAGAGAGGAAGGGAGAGAGATAGAAACATCAATGATGAGAGAGTATTATTGATTGGCTGCCTCCTGCATGCCCCACACTGGGGATCGAGCCCACCACTCAGGCATATGCCTTGACCAGGGATCGAACCATGACCTCTTGGTTCATAGGTATATGCTCAACCACTGAGTCACACCAGCTCAGCTGGGCCTCATGTTTTCGAAATATGAAGAGATTGAACTGTGAAAGTTCCTTCATTTTCTAAAATCCTATGATTTAACTGAACACTTTTTAAAAATTGAATACTTTTTATTTGATGTCATGAGTGTTAGGGTGAATGACCCTTAATCTCTCCTGCTTGGATATATTTTCTGAAATATATCTATAATAATAAAGGCATAATATGCTAATTAGACCGGACAGCCAGATGTCCTTCCAGACAAGGGCAGGCAGCTGTGGCAGCTAGCAGTGGCAGCCAGCAGTGGCAGCAGAGGCGGGGTGATGGGGTCGGTACCTTCCCCTGATCGGGCCCAGAGTCGCCTCCCGAAGAGGGAGGCCAGATTGTGGCTTAGGCCCGCTCCCCGTCAGTAGGACATCTCCTGAGGGCTCCTGGACTGTGAGAGGGGGCAGGCCAGGCTGAGGGGACCCCCCCACCCCCAGTGCACGAATTTTCGTGCACCTGGCCGCTAGTATTGTTATAAATCTTTTCCCATAGCTTGAGGCGGATAGCCAGTGCCTGCAGAAGCAAGATAGGAACATCTGCCTGACTAACCTGTGCACTCTCCTCCCTTGCCTCCCTTGACCAGCTCCTGCCCTCCCGTCTGCTTGACCGACTATTGCACTCACATCCTGACCCTATATTGCATATTTTTATCCCATATAAGACAACCTAACCACCCCCTCGGGGCTTACACTGACACACTGGTCTTAGCCTGCTGTGAGAGAATGCAATAAAATTTCTTAAACTCTTGGCCTGGCTCCTTTTGGCTGGGACCTAACAGTGAGGAATAACAATACTTATAACAAAAAAAAAAGAAAGAAAAACAGTTGCAGCTTTTAACAACAAAAAGCAGAACTTTGCCTCCTGGTGTGGCTCAGTGATTGAGTATTGACTGATGAACCAGGAGGTCGTGGTTCGATTCCTGCTCAGGGCACATTCCCAGGTTGCAGGTTTGATCACGCCAGTAGGGAGCGTGTAGGAGGCAGCCGGTCAATGATTCTCATATTTGATGTTTCTATCTCTCCCTCTCCCTTCTTCTCTCTGAAATCAATAAAAACATTTTTTTTTTAAAAGCAGAACTTTAATTTGGGTTTCTAGAACTTACTATCAAGTGTTTATGGAGGTGCTGAGGGGATAAGGAGAATTTAGGGTAGATTTGTTAGTGCTCCCATTCTTTTGGTGTATTCTCTAACCTTTTGGGAGGCTATTTCTATGTTTATTTTATAGAAGCAAGATGTGAATTTTACACTTTGTACTGTCCAGCCCTAGATTGGACCCTGGGGTCTTCTAACTATCCTAAGCTCCTTAGAAGAATATTGTCTCTACTAGAGGCCCGGTGCACGAAATTTGTGCAAGGGGGGGGGGTGTCCCTCAGCCCAGCCTGGACCCTATCCAATCTGGGACCCCTAGAGGGATGTCCGACTGCCCTCTCACAATCCAGGACTGCTGGCTCCCAAATGCTCGCCTGCCTGCTTTCCTGATTGCCCCTAACTGCTTCTGCCTGGCAGCCTGATCACCCCCTTAACCACTCCCCTGCCACCCTGATTGATGCCTAACTGCTCCCCTGCCAGCCTGTTTGCCCCTAACTTCCCTCCCCTGCATGCCTGGTCACCCCTAACTGCCCTCCCCTGCAGGCCTGGTCACCCCTAACTGCCCTCCCCTTCAGTCCTGGTCACCCCTAACTGCCCTCCCCTGCAGCCCTGGTCCCCCCCAACTGCTCTCCCCTGCAGGCCTGGGTCCCTCCCAACTGCCTTTCCCTGCAGGCCTGGTCGCCCCCAACTTCCCTCCTCTGCCAGCCGGGTCACCCCTAACTGCCCTTCCCTGCAGGCCTGGTCGCCCAAACTTCCCTCCTCTGCCGGCTTGGTCACCCCTAACTGCCCTCCCCTGCTGGCCTGATAGCCCACAACTGCCCTCCCTTGGAGACCTGGTCCCTCCCAACTTCCCTCCCCTGCTGGCCATCTTGTGGTGGCCATCTTGTGTCCACATGGGGGCAGGATCTTTGACCACATGGGGGCAGCCATCTTGTGTGTTGGAGTGATGGTCAATCTGTATATTACTCTTTTATTAGATAGGATAGAGGCCTGGTGCACGGGTGGGGGCCAGCTGGTTTGCCCTGAAGGGTGTCCTGGATCAGGGTGGGGGTTCCCTTGGGGCGTGGGGCGGCCTGGGTGAGGGGCCTGTGGTGGTTTGCAGGCTGGCCACGCCCCCTGGCAACCCAAGCGGAGGCCCTGGTATCTGGGGTTTATTTATCTTCTACAATTGAAATTTTGTAGCCTGGAGTGGAGCCAAGCCTTCTGCTTGCTCCATGGAGGCAGCCATTTCTGTTGGCGTTTATGTATCTTGTATAATTGAAACTTTGTATCCTTAAGTGGAGGCCTGGGCCGGCCAGGGTGTGCAGAAAGCTTGGCTTCCTCCATCGCCGGGGCAACCCTAGCCTCCTGCTCTGTGGCTGCCGCCATTTCTGTTTGGATTCATGTATCTTCTATCATTGAAACTTTGTAGCCTTGAGTGGAGGCCTAGGCTGGCAAGGGCAGGCGGAAAGCTTGGCTTCCTCCATTGCCGGGGAAACCCATGCCTCCCTCCTGCTCTCTGTGGCGATAGCCATCTTGGTTGGGTTTATTTGCATATTGGCTCCTGATTGGCTTGTGGGCGTGGCTTGTGGGTGTAGCAGAGTGATGGTTAATTTGCATATTACTCTTTTATTAGATAGGATAGTTTGGCTTGGTATCAGCTGGTACTGAGCTCAATATCCAGTGTAACTCTTCCTGTTCTGTTCTTTCAGATTGGATTTACTTTTGGCAACCTGGTTGGAATGTATCTGGCTCAAAATTATGACGTAAGTGACCATTCACTTTCTCCATGATTCCATGTAGCTGACTTGTAGTGACTTGTCTTTGTTGAAGGTGAGCCTTCCAGCATAGATGGGGTCCATAGATCTGAGGGAAAAGTTTTGAATTTTGGAGAAAGATTTTCCAGTCACAGAAGCCTATCTGTCCTCTATATCACCACAAGAGGGCAAAATTCCATCACTTTAGATGGTCTCATGGTGATGCTGAGCTGTGTTTGTTAGCTCAGACTAGTAGTAGGTTAGATTCTTAACAGTTCTACAGCTTATGATGTGATCAGTGAAAATTTAAAAATTAATAGGATAATCTTTTCAGTCCCCATACCCAGGAGAGAGATGACAGAATTTGGAGGTGGGTCTATATCATGTAGCACATTCAAGGAGGACAGAGTTTTGTGACATGGGGCGTTGTATTAGTCTCACTTTATAGATGGGGAAGTGGAAAAACAGGTGGCAAAACTGCCTATGAATGGGGATTCTGGAAAGGTAATGATTGTTTTAAAGAGACAAGGAATGAAACATGATACTAACTTTTGTTTTGTAGTGAAGCTTTTAGTGTGACAAAGGGAATTCCCTCTGTCAACCTTCATTTGAGTCATATGGTACTCTACCCAACTGTATCACATTTATTGTTTGTATGTACAACTTTTACTTGGCACTGGATTGAGGGGCTAAGTGGGTCTATAAAAGTCAAAATCAGGGTCTGGCTTCCAGGGAGGGATCATACTTTGACAACTTCTGAAATCCTTCTATTGTAGTCAGGAGGTTAAAGACACCACTATTTAACAGGTCACTTTCAGAGGAAAATAAAAATTTGTACAACAACCATTTCTCTTTGGAGGAAGAGAAGCTAAAGCATATTGATTAGTTAGATGCAAAATTATAATAATGTCTTTTCTCTTTAAAGATGCCAAACCTGGCTAAAAAACTTGAAGAAATTAAAAAGGACATGGATGCCAAGAAGAAACCCCCTAGTTCATGAGGCCAACTCCAGCACTGGCTCCAGGAAATCCTGACTCTGCTCTTCTCCAGGGCCTCCTTTACATCTGAACCAAAGCTTCTGTCTTCTGTCCAGTCTCAGCCTTTGCTTCGAGCACAAAAGGGGCCACAAGTTAAGAACTGTGCTTACTTTCCCAACATCCTCACCTCTTCCCTTCCTCCTAGCCGTTTGGGAGGTCCTAAGACTGGAATTATGGTGCTAGATTAGTAAACATGACCTTTAATTAGTAGTCTCTCCCTTATTCTTCGGGATTTTTTACTGCCTTTTTCAAAAGAAAAATTAATGAGTTTTGTATAGCTGATCAGATATAAATAATGCTGACTTCACAAGTTAGCAATTATAATGGGTGTTTAAACATTTGGTACTAAATTATGTTATTTCAAGGTCACTAAAATTAAAATCTAGAAGCCAGTTTCTTATGAATTATCCATTTATTTTATACTGTTCTCAGTATAACTGACATATATAACTCCATAGTTGCTAATTTAACCAGTAAATCAATTTGCTACTCATCAACTGAGAAACTATATTCTGAGAACTCCATCAGGAATTGGGGAATTAAAAATAATGGCCTTTGTTCTCAGTAGACCTCATAGTTCAGTATGCATGTTTTTCCTTAATGATACATTTGATCTGGCTCTTTTTCCTCAAAAGAATCGTACTTATTTTAAAGGATTATAGGTGCATTTGACATTACATGATGGGTAAATGACAAGTTGTCTATAAAGGAAATTTTATGCCTTTTCACATTAAAAGAAATGTGTCAACATTATAACTTTATAGTGATTCTCACAAGAAAACTTTTTTTGCTGCAATCAGAAATTACCATTGTAATTTGTCAAATGTATAATTAGTTCATTTGAAAAAATTAAACAAAAATGTTTGATTACATCACTTTTCCCATGAGTCAAGATACAAACGTGATTTAGAATGAAGGGCCTCTCTCACCTCTAGCTCCTAGATCCTCTTCCTGGAGCCAGGCACTGCCAGCAGTTCACTGTATGCTATTGAACAAGATTCTGTGCCTAACCATGTGTGCATGGGCTTTTTACACAAATGATAAACTATACATAGACTTTGCTCTGGCCTTTTCCCTCCCCATTTAATATCAGTATGTAAGGAATAAGGAATCTGTTTCCTTTTTTTGGCTGCATAAAATTCTATTGGATGAATATACCGTAATTTATTTAATCTATCATTGATGAATAGTTGTTTCCTGTCTTTTGCTGTTACAGTGATAACTTTGAACCTGATGTTATCATACATATCTATGCAGGGTATAGCCATAAGCAAACATCCTAAAACTTTAATTTGCACTAAATATAGATAAAGTCCCACTTCATTGTGTGTTTTGCTTGTTGGGCAGCTTCACTGATAATGCCATGTCTGAGGACATTTGAGCAGAATCAGTAAACTGCAAGATTACTTAGCGACACCTTTTTTCAGACAGTGATGGCACTGATACTACATGTGATTATAAAATGAAGTGATTCTGTTTCTCTTTGAGACTATGCGTCTCTCATACATGAAGATAAGTTTTATCCATCAGTTCATCCTGGTGTGTGAGACAGATTAGGATCATGTTATGGTTTGGCTTCTCTCCCTAGCAGTGTGATCATGGGCAAACAGCTTATTTGTCGGAAACTGTTGTATTCTCTGTAAGAACTGGATATAATACCTACCTCATAGGGCTTCCAAGAGAAACAATTGCAATAATGTATGTGATGCACAGTGCTTTGCAAATTTGCCCAATAAATAGCAGACCTTAGTCCAAACATACTGCTTTTGCTCCGAATACTTTTATTTCTTTGCAGTCACTTTTGGAACAAGTTTATGAACCATGCAAAATTTGTCATTATTCTATGGTCATGCTCTTGGTTGTTGATGAAAATCTACAGTATCCACCTTGATCATACCACCTGGCTTCCAAGATTTTATCTTAAATGACTGAATTGTTAGGATGAATTAAAGCCTTAAGAATAAAGGTTTACTACTCCTGAGGGTATTCATAGTGCTACAAGCTTAGGGGTCCCTTGTTATCAGTCATGGTAGCATTATTTGTGTGTGTCTCCCAGAGTGGTTTCTTTGGGGAGGGAGGTCACTTAGATGTTAGGAGAAGGTCTTTCTGTACTATACCTTGTTACAAAGCTCATCTGGAATTAGGGCTAACCCCCTGATGGGATCATTTCTACTGGTGAGAGCCATCTAGCTGCTGCACAGTGAACACAGGCCAACTTAGCAGACACTGGTCACATACCCTCTCCGTGTTTTAATTTCTTGCCACAGTGGAAAGGGGCTCAGAGTTCTCAGGCAAGATCATCTTCCCTGAGACATAGGAGGAGTCCAAACCAGCACAGACTTTAGGGTGCATTTGTGGATGGGGTGGCAGTGGTTGTGATCGTGGCACAGGAAGTTACATTTCCTAGTGGAGGGATGGGAAGAATCAGTGCACCACATGCCTTTTTTTCCCTTTAAAAATGTTCGAAAACTTCTGTTGATGTGATTTAAGAAAATTTATTGCCACCCTGGACCATAAAAGGAAGGTTACTCACATGTGAAAAATACTTCAGGATTGATGTTGGGAACCTAATAAATAGATTGAACTTGAAAAGCTTATCCTTAAACGGCAACCTTCCCAAACAAGCAAAGGGAGAGAAAAACCAGAACCACTTTATTTAAAGTCATCAAAAGAGGCTGTAGTTTATGTTATTTTATGTATTTTAGTTACTTGATGTCTTAATAGACTTTTCTTCTGATTTGGTATTTTACACAATTAAGCAGGTACCTGCTTCTGATTTAAAGAAAGAATTTTGATTCTTTTTTCTAACTCATTTTTGTGACTATAAAGTCGTTTTTTCTGGTTGTCTGTATGTACGGGTTCATAGAGCATATGTACACATGCATGGTGTTTTCATTTCCACTAAGCATCTCACTCCATAGACACTGCCAGTGTTTGTTTTTCTGCTGAGGTCTCCCACATTTTAATGCTGTTTCTGTTACTCCTCACGAAGGAACACTGTATACTGTACTGGAGCAAATGAGGCTTTTCTTAAACTTCCCGTCTTGGACTTTACACATACCATTTCCATTCCTTACGCAGATGAATGAGTTCTTTTTTCCCTACTAACTATTAGGGCGTTGTGGAAAGGAACAGGGCGGTGAAGGGAAAATATTTTGAGACGTTGCCTGGTGTTAATAGGGGAGTTAGTGACATTTAGATGTTCACATGCTCAGTGTATACCTCTACTAAATCTGGGTGCAACATATTTAGTCATATATTGAAGACCTCATTGGATGGCATGTTTTGCAAGGCACATGGAAACAAAAGAACAAACAGGTTCTGTGGAAAGTGCATTGGGGTGGGGCACTGCCAACCCCGAGTCCTGGGCCTGCTTGACTCATTGCCTCTGGTGAGGCCTGAGGAAAGGTGCCAGGTGGGTGTCATTCTGAGATGTACAGTTGCACGGTATTGAGACAAGAGAGAGGTGCCATGTAAATAGTGCAGGCACTTGTGCTCAGCATTCGTTTGGTGAGGGCAGCCCCAGAATGAGCTACCTGTGAACGTGGGTGGTCTTCATCCCCTTTGTGTATTAGTGGTTTGGACATCTTGCCGTGCTGGGATTCTAGTGTTTAGATACACTTTTTCAAACATGGGCCCCAAATATGAAGCCAACTACTTTATCTGGTGTGCAGCCGAAGAAACAGGGATCTAGTCTGATATTGGAGGGAAAACTAGCTGTATCTTATTTATCAAAAGATGGCACATGAGCCCTGGCTGGGATAGCCCAGTTGGTTGGCATGTTGTCTTGTGCACCAAAAGGTGGTGGGTTCGATCCCCATTTGAGGCATGTGCAGGAGGCAACCGACCAATGATTTCTTTCTCAAATCAGTTAAAAAAAAAGTGGGCACATGAGTGTTTGTGCCATGTAGATGTAATGTAAAAGATTGTATTCATGGGCGACTTAAAGGAATTTCAAAGGCAACTTTGACTAAACAGATTTGATATGTAATTGACTTGAGAATAAGATGCAACCATACTCAGTGCCTTTGTTTCTCGGTTTTGCCATGTGTCAAGCTGGTAGAAGATGATCATTTACAACTTTACATCAATATGTTGTTGTGATAGAAGATAATCAAATTAAATACATCTGCAAGAGACACAAGTCTAAGGAGATCTACTAGTTAATGTCCAATGTGGAGTGGTTTTAGATGACAAGGAATTGTTAGATTCAACATTTCCTGTCACTGTAATGAGCTGTCTTGTTTGGCCTGAACCTTTGGTTTGGGGAGAGAACAGTGCTGTTCCGGAGAATAGTCAGTAGACCACACTGAAATAAACGCTCTGTCTAAACTGGCTAGTTGAGTGCCTGAGCTCCTCGGAGCAATTGGCAGCAACTGCAGTGGGGAGTTTCACAGCTTTCCCTGTAGGAGTGAGTCAGGTTCTTGAATAGTTGAACAGTGGCCAGTAAATCTAAGTCAACTTTTCTTTCTCTTTGTAGTTATTTATACTCCCAGAGTCTTCTCGATTGTCTGCACTTTGTCTTACTCAGTTCTGTAATGGGTCAGCCATTTGATGGTACTCCTGACAGTAGGAGTAACACCGACTCTTCCGAACATTTGAAACAAAATAACTATAGAAATGCTGGCTCTATCCAACCAGCTGTAGTTCTCTTATACTGGTATTTTATTTGGGCTCATTAGGTCAGTCACTTTTTTAAGTAGCCAAATAATTTGGTGTAACCTCATTGACAGGGCAGAGCAGTAATATTCCTGGTAAACCTGGTCATCATATGCTGTGGTCAGAGTGTGACAGTGTTGAATGGCATGAAAGAAATTTGACAATTCACAGATACTTGATAAACCAAGGTAGTGCCTTCATTGATAAATTATTGTGGGAAAATGGCACATGCTGATAATAGGAACTTAAAGTCAGTTAAAACAGTATCTATGGGGGAGCCTTTCCCATAAGATGTATTTAGCAAGTAACTGGTGGTAGAAATTAGAAATACATAATGCCAGGAAACGGAGAGTTTGGGAGCTATATCCAATCAGATAGCAAGGACATCTGTCCTGGAGAAAATGGCTTGGTTTTCAGGAGGAAGAAGGAGGCTTTGACTTCAAAGTGATTTTTCTCAAGGGAAACATTTATTAAGCAGTGTCAGTTTACTAGGTAGTATAAGTAGCTGGGATTTTCAGAGACATATGACATCTCTCCCCTCGAAGGGCTCATCTACTTGTAGAAAGTGACTAATGGGTTTGGGCCTTTCTGGACCTGTCTTCTCAGGAATGAACTACTCATTACATCCATAAGAAAGCCAGTCAGATATCATTAATAGTGCTGTAGATGTAATTATAGTTTTGTAATTATACTTAATAAGATAGGTATGAGAATTTTCCTCCTTCCCAACACTTAACCAGCACAGTGGTACTGATGGCTCGTGATGAGTGAAGAGAGATGCTAATCGCAGTGTGTCTTCTTTCTCTGCTTCCTTTTCCGTTGACAGAGAGAACAGCACCAGCCTTTATGGAAAGGGGAACACTGTTACTTTATAGGAATTTGGTGCCAAAGTAAAGAGAAGCCGTTGAAGAGAGATGCTTAAAATGGAATCAGAGCAGTGATAAGAGTTCTGACTGCCACAAAGAGGGCTTACTAAGAATTGCCTTTTTGTGGAGAACTTAGGACAGAAACTCTTAAGAGAAAGAAGCTGATGTGAGGTCTCAAATTCTAGGTGAGATTTTCCTACGAAAGAGATGCCACTGGTTTTGCTGTGCATAGGCAGGAGATTTGGATTTCTCCTTCAACTCCTAAAAAGGGATTAAGAACAACATCAAACTTGTGAGGCTCGTCAGTGTGTGGGGCTTAGCCTCTGAGGGGCAGCTGGGGCAGGCTTTCGCCTCTTCCTGTCTTCCACAAAGATCGATTGCAGAGACTAGATACAAACAAATGAGAAAGTGGTAGGTTTTCTCGGGCTCTGGTTGTGCAAGGCGACCTGAACCGCACTTGAGATGGAAGATGGCAGACTCTTCTGGTGGGGGTGCTGTGCTCCTGGCATTTTGCTTGGCCTGTTTGTTGGTCAGATTCTGCTAAGTGCTGCAGCGCCTCTGGTTGGGCTGTGTGCCCACTTGTGTTAGGTCCGATCAGTGATGTTACTGGCCATAGCCCAGGCTGGAAAAGTGTCCAGGTCGAAGAGGCTAATTCCCCATGTGTTGATAGCCACTGTCACTATCACCAGGCCAATGACATTGACCCCCAGGCCAGCTTTCACCTGTAGGACACAAACCAGCACACCCTGATCACTCTGAGTAGGCAGTGGCACAGAACCCTGAGTGTTCCCCATCTGTGCCCCCGCCTAAGCCTTGCCCTGCCACGATCACAGCCCATTCGCTTGACCCTGCTTTGTTCCAGCACCGCCTGGGTGCTCTGGTGTTGCCTTATAAGTGCCTGTAGGTGGCACAGGACTGTAAAAGCACAGGAAAGCGGGGGTGGGGGGTGAGGGGTGGGGGAGAGGGGGATAAGAGTGGGGGGCCACTAGGAGAATCTGAGGCCTGTTAGAATCTGCTCCACTTGTAGCACTCTCACTGTCAAAGAGGAGGCCTGAAAGTGTGTACTCGGCACCAGAGATTTGAACATTAAGAGTTACAGTAAAAAGAGGTCCTGCCGCCACATGATAGGGAAATATGTTAAACAGAAGTACCCAGGTCTTTGCAAGGCAGGAACTTCTCAGAGCTTTTCAAGTGCCAACTGGTATGGGGGACTTCTAGGAGGGGCTGTGTTCCATGGAGCCTTTGCCACTGTTCCCCTTTTTTATTTTTCTCAAGGGACAGCTCATGGAAGTTGTATACCTTGGGTTTACCCTGGGGAACGGGTCAGCTGCCTCTGCTCAGTCCTTCCATGGGAAGGTGACACAGACGTGCTAGCTTTGCTTCTTTCTTCTGAGGGAATGTCACTCCAATGACTGACCCCTTCATTTCTGCCACGGCCTTGACACTCCCAGGTGAGGGGGATGTGAGGCATGATGGATGGCACAGCCAGGGCCAGATGGAAAAGTGTACAGTAAGGCTAGCTGGCACTCAACCAGGGTGTAACCAAGCACACAGGGTGTAGCCGCAACAAGCCCACTGAGTTGGGAAAGTTGCAAGGGAAAAATGAATGCTAGGAAAGTGTTCCAAGCAAATGAGTGGATGTGCCCCCTCTCTGCTTTCTGGGGCAAGCCCTGGATGAATTAGTCATTCTGGCCCCCTAGGCCTTTTGGGGTGGAGAACTACCCATGCTTCCTAGCAGGTGAGTGGGGGCATGTCCTAAAGGAGCTAAATTAAGATCCTTTAGAGCTGAAGGGGGCCACATAGAGCATCTAGTCCAGGGGTGGGCAAACTTTTTGACTCGAGGGCCACAATGGGTTCTTAAACTGGACCGGAGGGCCAGAACAAAAGCATGGATGGAGTGTTTGTATGAACTAATATAAATTCAAAGTAAAGGAGCGGAGGGGAGAGCAAGAGAACCCTCCGCTCTTTCGGCTCCGCGGGCCGTAGTTTGCCCACGGCTGATTCTAGTCTGAACCTCCTCACTTAGCAAGTAAGGAAATTGAAGTTTCAAATCAGTGCCCCAGCTGGGAATAGAACCCAAGACTGGCTCACTTCTTGTCTTCTGGTATTTTTGAAAAGTACTGTCTCTAATCATTTGATTCCAGGGTAGCAGGCTGTGGTGTACGGTGAGGGCACACAGCAGACGGTGCAGGGGTACAGAGTTGGGGCAGAGCTCAGGATGAGAGTGAGGGTTGTACAGTAAGATGCGGAGAGGGGTGGCCATGGCCTCCCTTGCCTGAAGTATCACAGATGACCCAGGTGAGCAGTTTGAACATATATCTGTCACCAGCTTGAAGCTCACTCTTTCCTCCATGTGATACTTATAGGCTGCTAGAATGAGTTTGGACTCTAATTTTTGAGACTCTCAACAAGGGTGACTGGACCCAATTTCAGACAGGCCCCAGTCATCTATATTAGTTTTTTTCATCCTGTCCCAGCCCCCATCAGCCCTGAATATTGAGCAGCACAGCAGTGAATCCAGATTGAGGAGTGGAAGGTGGATATGCCCAACACTAAAATCAGCAGCAGGATGTCCCCTCACAGCTGTCTTTTGTAAGCCCAGCTAAAAACTAAGAAATGAGCTGTGGATGCTTCATTTGGTGATGTTGCTTCAGAAGTTTCCTGCCTGGGGGAGTGTTCAACAAAAGGAACCTGTTCTCAAAATACCTTTTACCTTCAGTTCATACAGTTATCCAAACTTCACTCCTAGGAATAAACCAGCTGTTTGAATGACTATCGCACTGGTCCAATGAAGAAACTGAAGCCAAGACTGCAAGCTCACGCCTTCTAGAACTGGGACATGTCCTGTGTCTGTCCCAGTTCTCTCTGTCCACATCCCCACTTTCTCCCAGATAAGGGTTAGGGAGAGCACATTAGAGCTCTTCTTGGTGCTTATGGACCAACTCCAAACCTTTTTACCACTACCATTCTTTCTATCACACTAGATTAAGTGTTAACAGTTCAAGGACAACTGCTGCAAAATAATAAACTAGGAGAAGGCTGTGGAGCCAGTCATTCCCATCCTGGCAGCTGGGCCTGGCAGGAAGAGGCACCCGTGACTCACCATGTCTTTGATCTGGCAGTGCCCGTAGCTGAAGACAATGGCGTTGGGGGGATTGCCCACAGGCAGCATCACTGCGAAGGAGATGCACATGGTGACTGGGATCAGGGTGTAGAGTGGATTAATGTGCAGCGTTTCAGACTAGAGGAAGAGAGAATTCACAGAAGCGTTAGCAGTGTCATTTGACTTGCATTTCCTATGCTTTAAACGATGGCTTGGTGCTGGCCAAATTTGGCTGGACACCTTGTACTAGGGTTGGTTAAATCACTGCTCTCAATGGCATGCAGTGCTGACCAAGCCAAACGTGCTCATGCTACACACTCACCATGGAAACATGGGCTCTGAATTACTCCTAGGAGGGATGTTTTCTGTCTTGGTGCTGGCCCAAGAAAGTGGTTTTTAAATTTTATTCTTTAGCTGAGAAATTATTTCTTCAAGCACACATCTCATGAATAAGCTGCTTTGATTGAAGTAGAGATTCCTCACCCTTAGGGTACAGAACCAAGGGGCCTTTTCTCTAGTTAAGTTTGCTCGGTATGGATTTGAACCTGTCGGCTAGCCCTCAGTGTTGCCAAGTTTTAACTAAACATATGTCCATGCTCACACTCATGGGATGCTGGAAGACAGGGTTGGAGGGAGGCATCTGAACAATGAGCAGAGTTTGGCGTTAGGAAGAGCAGGAGGACTTTGTTTTCTTGGGGGCAGGGAGGAGCCTTCATTTCAGATTGTGTCTGCTGCATTACCTTTGGGGTTGCTTAGCCAGGCTAAGACCTGGCAGCTGCTCCCCTCCCTGTTCTATTAATAACGAAGTGTTCTGAGGTCGTGGAATGAGGCTGGCCTGGCTCCTGATTCTCAGAACCTTCCGGACACTAAAATTGGGTGGAGGTGATGGTAGAGCTGTGGTCTTAGTCCTTGCGACTGAGTGTACTTCTGGGAGCATTTTGTCTCCATTTTCTGTAGTTACTCCTCTGCACCTGCAGTTAGGTCTTCTCTCAGGAGAGAAAGGTTGATGATTGTGGGAAATTGGAATCCTAGGGTTGTAAGGTTCTTTTGTTCATTCTCATTTCCATTCAGGGCTGCCCCTAAACAAGTCCTAGTCTTTTGGGAAAGGGTTTCTAGAACCTCCGCTACAGCTTATTAATTTATCTATTAACAGTTGCTATTTGAAACAATTTTTCAAACCGTGGTTTGAACACCAGTGATGAAGGCTGTGAAAAGGCCCAGAGGCAAGAGGACAGCGTGGAAGCTGCTCCCTGGTCCAGGCCTACCACTTCAGACAGTGGGAGCCCTGCTCACTCACCAGGCTGCACAGGATGGGCAGGAAGATGGTGATGGTGGCTGGGTTGCTCACAAACTCTGTGACAATGGACACCAGGATGCAAGCCAGCAGGGTGACAGCCCACGGTGGGAGGCTGCTCAGGGACAACATCTGGTGCCCAATCCATGTGGAGAGGCCAGAGCTCTGCAGGCCAAGGGATGCAGTTAGAAGGAGGAAAAGCACATTCCCAGTGGAACTCTGCGACTCCAGAAGGTCAGGGATGGTGGGGGCTGGAGGAACCACAGGAGTCACCTAACTTCCTATTTTCAGGCAGACTGGATCTGGCGGCATTCCTACTTTTTACGATTAGAACATTTTTGTAGCTCAGAAAATCTTTTTTTTTTATTTTTTATGATTGTACAACATTTAGTCTTAGGGTTTCCTGGTAGTTGCTGTCACAGGAATGGAGAGCCACCCACCCTAATTGCCATAATCCTTAGGACTTTGCCAGATGGCTTGGCAGGGGTTGAAGATCTTTGGGGCAATCAGCTCCTCAACTTCAAGCTCATTACTCTCTCACGCCTCTGACACTCTCACTCAAGTGTAATCCTTCTACTTTTGAAAGATTTTTCTTATCACCTGAGGAAGGGAAAAAACTAGGCATATCTTTAGATAGTAACCTTCCCTGTATTTTGAGGGGGAGTGAGTGGGCAGAGCTGAGCATTAGATGTTTTACATGAGTAATGAAGGAGAGGAGATTACAAGTCGCTCCATTTAGAGGGGAAGGCACCTCCTCACTGGCCTGAAAGCATAGGCATTCAGCACAACCTGTAGTGGGTTCAAATCCCATCAAGGCTGACATCGGGATCTACGATCTGCCAGTGCTTTTTGATGACACAGACATGAAAGCATATTGCCACTCCTGAACCTTTTCCACTAGCAACATTTATACATATCCACTCCAGGAAATGCATTTTCCCATTTGGAATAATTCTTTGGGATGGAAGCTGTTCGTTTGGCAATGGTGAGGCCTCTCCCCCTTCTCTCCCAAAATGAAGAGCACTGTCTAGTTTTTGTACTAAGAACCACAGGTTGCCATGTGCAATCTCCCACCCTCCCTCCCTCTTCTCCCTTCTGTGGTTGCTATGCTCTGATTTTTCCTATTTACCCTGGAGACTGCAAATGCAATAAAGGAGTAGGGCAGAAAGCAAGGTGAGACATTCTATGATTCCCCAAGCTGTGAGTCCTATTCACATTTTACAGTTAAAGACAGCCTCACTATATTGTCAGCAGGCAACTTTTCCTCCTCTTCTCCAAGTTCAACGAAAGCTCATTTGATCTCCACAGCACCCTGGCCACCTCATGGCAAGCTCATAGACACCTGATGACTAGAGCCTTCAGAATTCTCTCTGTTGTAGCCTTTTTTTTTTTTTTTTTACCTTGGAGCACTTTCCTTTATTTTTCCCCTCAACCAACTGAGTATTGCAAATCCAACATGTGGGGACTAATCATTTCATGTTGGTACAGAGCCTTGAGGCCCACAGGAGCTTTGTAATTGTTATCTCTTATAACACATTAAGCCCTGATTGCTGGGCAAAGATAGGAGGGAGAGCAGTTAGTTGAGTGGAAATCGTACATTTTTATAAAGAAATAGTTTTACTTTTCACGTTATCCAAATAGCACTTGTAAGTAAAGGGAAATAATTTAATGGCAGTTATTTTTCCCCAGAACTTTACACTATAATTTGAGATAAACACAATTCAGACTGCAAAGTTAGAAAAACACACAACAAAGGAAGTCTTGTTTAAATTCTTGGTATGAAAATATTTTATACTGTATTTTCCTCACTAATGTCAAGACTGAAATTATTTCATACTCAGTAGGAATCACATATATTGTGCCTGAATGATATTATTAAACTAGTAGAGTCAGGGTTTTACAGAAATATCTACTATCTGTCATACACACATAGTTTTGGTTAAAAAGAAAAAGATTTTGCCAGGCTAGGCTCAGCGGCCAAAACTAAAAACTGAAATTCTGTGAAGATAAGTATGACATCTGAACTTGGAATTAGAAATATCAACAGCATATATACAGTGTTGATTGGAGGACTTAAGGCTTAATAAGAGCTAATAATTAAAAGAATGAAGAGTTTTAGTTTACTGCAATCCCATCTAATAAAAGGGTAGTATGCAAATTAACTGTCACTCAGTCACAAAGATGGCGGAGCCCATAGCCACAAGATGGCGGCACCCAGTCCTCCCAGCCCGCTGGAGTCCCCCAGTCCTGGGTGGGGGTGGGGGGGCGGCTGCTGAGAGCAGGCAGTGTGAACGGCCTAGCGGAATGCTTGCTTCATCACCGTGGCAACGAGGCAAGTGTTCCACCCCGGCCATGGAGCCTCAGGGCAGCCGGGGCGGGGGGTGGGGGGAGGGAGGGCTTAGTCGTCACCCCAGCAACAAGGCAAGCATTCCATGCCCAGCCGCGGATGGGCCTCTGGGATGCAGAGAGCCTCTGGGCAGCGGGTGCGGAGCGGCCAGGCCCCGCAGAGAGCTACTGGCGCACGGATTCATGCACAGAACTACTAGTTCCAATATAAATGTTGACATGAGAACCAATGAAGCCTTGTAAAAGCTTCCATACAAATACAGGATAGTGCTTGGATCAGATGTGAGAGATAGGGCTTGGGTAATATAACTGAGTTATTCTCACCACCTCTGGAACATGTTTGAATAAGGCCAAGTGCAAACTAATGAGTCCCAAAAAGAGAACCAGCATGGTAAGGGGTCAGTACTTCTGTGGAAATAGTTAAAGGGACTAAGGAGTTTTAGTTGGAAAAAAAACGATCTAGGGGGATTAGCAGATAATATTAATTTAATAATTATTACCTAGGGAAGGTTTCAAGAGAGCAGAGGCAGAACCATCAGCAGAAGACATACAGAAAACCTGAGCTGAAAGTAGAGAATAACTCTTTGTTCCCTGCTCAAGGACTTGCCCTGTCACCAGAGGTGTTCAAGCCAGGGGTGTCATGGAAGGAAACCTCACATTGGGTGGGAGATGGGGCTCAGTGTCCTCCAAGGTTCCTTCTGTTTGTAGGACTGTGACATATTGACGATGCAATGCAGAAAGCAGTGGCCCACAGTGAATGGGCTGTCATAAATGAGCCAAGTTTAGGATGGGTTAACGTGTACAGAGAGGCTGGAAGGAGAAAAGATGTGACCCTTAGCCTGATTCATTCTTAGGGTTGTTTTCTATTTTAGGAAGGGCCAACACTTCAGGGAATTCATTTCTTTCTCACCAGCCCCCTTTAAAAGATCTCATCCCAAGTCCTCTTGATCAGGAAGTTGGGGTATTTACATCAGCTTTAGCATCAATTCTCCAAAGGGGCTCAGTATATGCATATGGACAGACTGAGGGACAATCTGAGGGGTGTCACTGGGGGCATCTCTGGGCCCTTACAGACATCTATCATCCCTGTCAAATCCGCAGAAGGTGATGGCTATAGAATCCAGTACACCTTTTGCTTGTGACAGCACGGGCCTATCAATGAGGTGTGAATGCCACGTGCCATGACTCCATGGCCCAGTTGATCCGTAACACTGGTTCCAGGAGCGCTAGCTTAGAAGCTCAGCGAGGACAGGATATTAGTTCCTGGCTATACTGCGTCCCTTCCCAGTGACTTGGGTGAACATTCACCTCTCCCTCAGCTCCTTAGAATCTTCCCACCCAGAACCATATTGATTCAGCTGGTAAAGTAGCTGGAAAAATACCAGCCCAAGAAGAACAGAATTGAAGAGCTACCTTGCTGCCAGAAGCCAGAGCATATCCTCCTCCCACCAGGATGACAATCTCCCAGGGCATGGTCTTCTGGAAGTCCTTCCATGTGATGATGGGCTCCATCCTCAGCGAGGGCTCCCGGTCCTCCCCTGGATCACAGGTAGACAGGGAGGTAGAGCCTGATGAACCGTGATGGGTGTGATTTGTGGAGAAAGGGGCTGAACTGAGGAATCGGATGGTTTGGGAGGCTGCTCTGCTATATTTGGGCAGAATCAGAGGGCTTGGGTCAGGCTCCTTCTGAAAATTCTGACTTGGATATTATTTGATTAGAGCCAGCCCCAATGTCTCCCCTGGAACTCTCACCATCCTTCTTTTTCCCAAAGCAAGGCTTCTTCGCTGGAATCAGAAAGAGCAGGAAGCCGAGGAAGATGGAGACCGTGGCATCAGTGCGGTAGCCTTTCCTGGCAAAGAGACAGACAAGCTGGAGGGGAAGGTCAGGAGCCCCCCGGGCAGCACCAAGTCTCAGGACAGCCTCTCTGAATCCAAAGCCTCTTTGTAGGACAGTCCTAGGGACAGTACCCTTCTTGCCAGTGTGCTGGCTATGCGGCAGTGGATTTAATGGCAATGGTTAGTGTCTGGAGGCTCAGGGCCTGGCGAGGGTAGATGACTTAGTGAGAATTTATGCGCCCACTGTTGAGGCGAGTCCCAAGAGAGATAAGCAGTTGCTTGGATAAAGGAGACTAGATGAGGATGGGTCCTCTTTCCTGCAAGGGTCACCTTTCCACGTGTGTCTTTTTATCAAGTAAGATCCTGTGTTGGGGGAGTTTGAGGCCTGTGGCCCTGGCCCTCAGGGCTGGGACAGGAGCCTATGTTTGCCTTTCCCTCCACAGGCCTCAGCCACTCCCTGGCCATTGTCTCTAAAATATTTTACTGTATGGACATTTTCCCTTTAACTCTCATAAAAACCTATGAGACAGCTGAGGTTCTAAGAGCTTGTGTAACAAGGCCAAGTTCACACAGCTGGATAAGTGACTCAGATCATATCCCTTCTTCCTTCTCACTGCTCACTGCAGCTGCCCTGAAAGGGACTTTCAATGGGACAAAGCACCTTCCTGGCTTCACGTCTGCTTCTGTCCCTGAGAGTTGGGGGAGGGGGCAGTGGAAACTGCCTGAAGAGCTTACGTGAGGGGTCATTCATTCTTAAGGAGGGGACCGTATCACGTACTTTTCAAAGAAAGAATCCCAGCCAGGAACAAAGCCAGGCTCCCGGGTGAACCACAGCACGGTCATCAGGATGAAGAAAAATCCAGTTACCATTTCAGGGTAGCTGTGAAATGAAACAGTGACTTGAGTGACGTTCCTGCAAACCCTGCCCCTTGCTTTGCGATGCTCCCGTGTTCAGAGCTCCACACAGGAAGCACGAAGCACAGTTACTGCTCAACCACTCTGCACGCTGGGGCGGAGCGGGAAGGGGTCTGAGATGAGCCCAGGAAATGTTAATGGTGTTTACCAGTGATATTTAGGTGGGGAAGCAAAGATAACACATCACACATTGCTAAGGTAACTAAGCCTGCAGACTCTGTTGGTCAGAGCAGGAATTGCCACAACTTTTTTGAGCCAAAATGACCGTATATCTCAAGAGCTTTAAATTCGGTCATTCCTTTTAGCTAAGAAAATAACCAGAAATGCACATTGAAGGATTACCTATTTGAAAACATTAAAAAAAGGAAACAACCAGTGATATTCCACGACCTTGAATACATTTAAACATAACTGTTAAAATGAGGTGCATATAATAAAGAAGTTTCCACAGCAGAATGAGTGACCGGGCGACATAATGACCATCTAATGCTAAATATAAAACTTCAGTACTGAATTTTACCAAAAACACATAGAATTTTGCACAAAGAAAGCAAGGAAGTAACAGTCTATCATGTTAACAGTTGTTAACAGTTAACATTGGGATGCTGGAAATACAAGTCTGTTAACTTTCTCTTTATATTTCCCTGTATTTTCTAAGTGTTCTACAATGAAACATGTATTCCTTTATTATTATTTTATTTTTTTAATGGAATATTTTTTAAAAAAATTTTTTTATCATTGATTTTTTAGAGAGAGGAAAGGAGAGGGAAAGAAGATAGAAACATCGAGGATAGAGAAACATGGATCAGCTGCCTCCTATACGCCCCCTACTGGGGATTGAGTCCGCAACTCAGGCATATGCCCTAACCAGGAATCAAACCAACAATTCTTGGTGCACGTGATGATGCTCAATCCATTGAGCCACACTGGCCAGGGGACATGTATTCCTTTTAGAAATAAAGTTTTTAAAAATACATCTTTGCCCTGGCTGGTGGCTCAGTGGTTAGAGTGTTGGCCCACAGACCAAAGGGTCACGGGTTCGATTTCCAGTCAGGGGCACATACTTGGGTTGCAGGTTTGATCCCAAGCCCCGGGGTGAGGATTAACAACAACAACAAAAATATAGCTTAAACCTGAATCCTTTTACCCAAAGTTGTAAATGCCAATTGCCATAAAAAGTCACTATAGGAAAGGTGACAGAAATGGCTCTAAAACAGCTAAAACGTAAAATAAAGGAAAGAAATGGCTGAGGGTTGGTGAGTGAATTCTCGGACTCTGTCTTAGAGTCTGTATTCGATGCTGCCCAATGCTCTGTAAGTATAGGACAAAGTCCCAGCTCCCCAGGAGTCCCACTGAATCTGTGGTCTGGGCAATGCAGGGAGTCCTGACTTTAGAGAATTCAAGAGGGTGGCTGTGCTCTCTTGCCTTGTTCTTTATCCTCCGGGTGCCCCACCTATGACACTCCACCCCCTCACCATGGCTATACATCAGACTCAGGGATATAGTGAAGGGGAAGGGCGGCCACCTGGAATCTGAGCCAGCTAGACTCTGGCAGTAAGTAGCATCTCTAAATGCCTGGTTTTATGGTTGAGGGAACCTCCCTCACTTCAAAGGAATGTAGGAAGCAAGGCTGCTTCTGTGCTGGCCTCCCCAGCCATGCTTTCTCTCCCGGAGGAGAGAAGGTGAATGGCTGATTCTTACCTAATGGCTCCCAGCTTTTCATATTCCTCTCGGATCCTCTTCTCTGACAGCTCTTCCCTTTTGGTCTTACTCTTCTTGCTCAGAGAGCAGGTCTCTTTAAAACTGAGAAGGGAGAATGAGCAAAAGAATAAAGGAAACACACTTCTGCCCACAGGAGATCAAGTATTCAGCAAATACTAAACGACTGGCTTGCTCTGCTCACTCTTCTCTCCACTCACACACTGTGCCCCTCCCTAGCCTTCTTCCCTAGCCTTTTGGTCACGCATCTAGTATTTAATCAACTTGAAGTTACGTCTTACAGACTTACGCAGTTGCTTCTACATACTTGTCTTTTGCATAATTAAGAATGTGATGGGGCATTTGTGTGTAGATGTTTATATACTTGTGTTACACACAGATATGTGTGTGTGTTTATCTGTCTAGGCAGGGGTGGGCAAACTTTTTGACTCGAGGGCCACAATGGGTTCTTAAACTGGACCGGAGGGCCGGAACAAAAGCATGGATGGAGTGTTTGTGTGAACTAATGGAGTGGAGGGGAGAGCAAGAGAACCAGATAGAACAGCCGGATCCGGCCCGCGGGCCGTAGTTTGCCCACGGCTGGTCTAGAGACAAGACTTGTCTGGGGTGAAAGTGAGTGTTGGTTTTTTATTTGCAATGTTGGAGGTATAGAAGTATACAGTCATCATTGGTTTGACAGCAGTCTCTGAGTTATAAGTAAGTCAGCTTAGAGAACATTCCCTGACCAATGGGAGCATTGGATTCTATGGGCTAATAGCAAAACTCCATATATCTTCCCTTTATGTGCGTGAAGCAGGTCACATTTGGAGTAGACTACTGGTTGTGAAGAAAAGGCTTGCTGAGCAGATTAATGTTAGCAATAACATTGCAAGCAGAATGCCCAACTTGATATTTTGAGGGAAACGAGCATATTCCACACAACTACTAAATATTTGTGTCTACAAAATTAAGCCTAAGGCAACTTCTACTTGTTATCCTGTTTCTTTAGAAGTTAGTTGAAATTACTCTATATGCTTTGAGAGCGAAGAAATGACATGAAACACTCTTCAATTCAGACCTTCTTTAAATGACAGTTCCCCATAACCAGTTAGTCATAATTAAGAGCATTTTGTTGTAGAACTCATAGTGAAGTGCAGGGCTCATGTATGTTGGAGCATCTAGGACAGATAGATGCTCCACACAGGAAGCACGTGTTCTCCTAGGGCGTTCTCTGTGGTTCCTCAGCAGCTCCCTCTTGATCGTGCCCTCCAGGGCTATGCTGTGACCTTGGGTGAACAGGAGGGCCTCTGCCTCACTGGTGGGGCCCTGGGACTCACTTGCAGCCCAGGAAGAGCCAGTGCATCCAGAACCAGCTGACGACCAGCATGATGAGGGAGATGGGGAAGCTGAAGAGGAACCAGGTGCCAAAGTTGACCACCTCTGCGGCTGGATACTGGCTGGAGGGGAAAGAACCAGGTCAGCGATTAGAAACCGTGGATTTCCTTGTGGCATTTTGGGGGGTAATGAGCTAAGTGCTCCTTAAGAAGAGAGACAGCAGAACTACTGTAGAGATGATGATAACAATATGGTAAAACATGACCTCACTTATTGGGCACTTGCAGATGTTTAGAGCCCAGCCAGGAATTATGAAGTAAGCTGAAATTATGAAGTAAGCAGCTAAAATGATATCACTGAAGTGTATATACTTTGCACTCAGGAGAATCACTCAGGAGTTGTTTGCTCTTAGTTTACATAAAGATTCTGATAAATTTCCTCATCTGGTTTTCAAGATAGCAGAGAATGGAGAGGGCAGTCTGGTATGCTTTTGGAGTTTTGATTGGGGGATACAGAGCATCAGTTCTGGAGAACTTTGGACTCCCGAGCCTCATGGAGGTTCCAGGTGTTAACTGTGCCCAATGGAGAACCAAGACTTGGACTCTCCAAATCCTTCATCAGTCCTTTATCTGCTTCTGTGTTAGGATGCTAGGGAGGTGGCTTAGGACTCCTCATTCATCATGTGGCAGAGCTGTGGCCCCCAGCCCAGATGGTGTTTCCTGGGAAGCCAGATGGACCACGTGTGAGCCATGACTTTAGCCTAGCAATGCCTGTGTTTCTTTACCCTTGGGCCTTCTTGCTAGGGCTGGCATAGAGCTCCTCTAAGAAGGGGGCAGACTGTGCCCCTGTTTTCATGCTGGGCACTGCATGGAAAAAGAGAAGGTCCAAGAGCAGGCTTCCCACAGAGAATGCAATAGAAGCACAGGATGTAAGCATGTTTAATCTCTTCTGTCATCACAGGGACATCTACTCTTTTGCACTGTGGCTTGGTCCTACCTTTACTAATATCTGTGTGCCTCTCGATGAAGTTATGACAGCTTGTGCCCTCCCTAAAGGCCAGAGTGGGTCACTGATAGTGGGCATTGGGAAGAGGGCATTTAAATCTAGAAGGATACCTAAGGACATAAATCATTCAGTGACTCACTGCCCTGGGCTAATGGCACAAGTCTGTTGCATCATCTCTGCTCTCTATACAGAAGCTGAGGCTCTGCCCCTGGGCCCAGAAAAAGGAATGGGCTTTTTTTTTTTTTTTTTTTTTTTTTCCTCACCAAGGATATGTTTGATTTTAGAGAGAGAGGAAGGGAGAGAGAGAGAAAAACATAGATTGGTTGCCTCCCATATACACCCTGACTGGGGATTGAACCTGAATCCTAGGTATGTTCCCTGACAAGGAATCGAACCCGCAATCTTTTTGGTCTACAGGACGACACTCCAACCAACAGAACTACCCGGCTAGGGCAGGAAAGGACTTTTACAGCAGATTAAATAGACTTCTGTGGATAAATAAAAGAGCCTATACTATTTATAGCATTTTAAAAGTGAGAATACATATACTGAGTGTAACAACTAATTTGTAGGTTTTTGAAACAGCCAAAATGAACTCTAGTGGTGGTCTGTTCACCAATGCAAAGAGAACGCAGTGGCACTTTCAGACCAGTGGGACCCAGGGAATCCACTTTCCTTTCACAGAATCCCTATTGCCCAGGTAAGCCACAGTTATGACTAAATGTACCATTTACCACCCAAGAAGTAGACTAAGGGAATATGAATTGGCCCAACCACAAAGTGAACCAGAAATTAAAGAGCAAAAACTCAGAGCCTGGACAGAGTAATATGATGTGAGGGGTTCATGAAGCTCAGATCTGGGGGATTAGGTCTTAAACTTTCATTGGTCCTTTCTCCTCCCTACTCCCTCCATCCCTCCCTTTTTCTTTCCTAATTTTCTTCCCGTTTCTGCTAAAATGAAAGATGTGTTTCGCCCTAGCTGGTTTGGCTCAGTGGATAGAGCGTCGGCCTGAGAACCGAAGGGTCCCAGGCTCGATTCCGGTCAAGGGCACATGCCTGGGTTGCACGCTCGGTCCAACGTGCAGGAGGCAGGCAATCAATGATTCCCTCTCATCACTGATGTTTCTATCTCTCTCTTCCTCTCCCTTCCTCTCTGAAATCATTTAAAAAAAAAAAAATATGTGTTGCCCTAACCGGTTTGGCTCAGTGGATAGAGTGTCGGCCTGCGGACACAAGGGTCCCAGGTTCGATTCCTGTCAAGGGCATGTACCTTGGTTGCGGGCACATCCCAAGTAGGGGGTGTGCAGGAGGCAGCTGATTGATGTTTCTCATCGATGTTTCTAACTCTCCCTCTCCCTTCCTCTCTGTAAAAAATCAATAAAATACATATAATATATTTTTAAAAATATGTGTTTCTCCTCTTGTCTGCTCTGGATCCCATCCCTTCTAGTTTTGCCAGAGACATCACTCTGTTTACCCCATCTCTCCCAAACCTGTAGTTTTCCTCTCATCTGGATCTTCCTGTCAGCACTTAGAAGTCTCCCATCTTAAAAACCCCTTCTTGGCCCTATTTCACTCTTCCTTTATTATGCCATTGCTCTTCTCTCTTCACAGCTGACTCCCATCTCATCACCTCCTCTTACTCTTCAACTCACTGAAACTGGGCTTCTTTTCCAGTCTCTTGACCAAATTGCTCCTGCCCCGGGTCACCAGTAACCTTCATGCCCCCAAATCAGATGGGTACAGTTCTGTCCTTATTTTGCTTGATCATTCCTTCCTCCTTGAAACACCTTCCTTCCGGTAGAATGACACCAGATTTTCCTCTTTCCTGTGTGATACTGTTTTATTCTGTCTTTTGTAGTCTCCTTTGAATGCTTGAGCTTAATACTTGTGCCCCCGCTCCACTTACTCTATGTGTTCTCCTGAGAAATCCCCTTCACTCATGGCTTCAATTTCCACGTGCACACCACCAGGACCGACTACTATCTAATTTGTGGGGCTCGGTACAAAATGCAAATGTGGGGCCCCTCATTCAGTTACTATTAAGGATTTCCAGATGGTGCCAACAGAGCATGAAGCCCAGCATGGGGCCCTTCTGAGAAGGGCGGCCCTGGGACGGCACAGATTGCACACCATGGAGACAGTTGCACAGGCCACAGCAAGTCTGTGCCAAAATTGAACCAAATCTATGCCGTTAGCCTCAAAATTTCTCCCGAGATTCAGAGCTGTGTCTCCTAGCCGGACATCTCCATTTCTATATCAACATTTCCTCATCTCTCCCCTCATTTAGGTCGAGGGCAACTCTGTTCCCCCAGCTGCTGAAGCCACGAGCCTGACAATTAGACCTGGCCTTTCCCTCTCAGGCTCTTTCTAATCCTACCAAGGCCTGTCAGGTCTACCTCTTGAGTACCTCCCAAACCTTGTCCTCCCCACTGCACTGTCAACCAGGCCACCATCAGCTCTCTCCTGGGCATCTGTAGCCGCGTTCCGCATTGTCTTCCTGCTGCCTTTCTCATTTCCAATCCACTTTCCTTTTTAAAACAAAAAATCCAAAATGAGCTTTCAAACTATAAACCTCATCACCTCACTTCAAGCCTAAAATTCTTCAAGGTTCTCATGGGCTTCGAATGAAGTCCAAGCTCCTTAGAGGGCCTTGCGAGGGCCTTTGTGGTCCGCCTGTCCACCTTCCTGGCCTCCTTTGCCCTCTTTCATTTTCTTTTACGTGCTCTGCCCTCTTGCACTGAGCCCTCCTACACACTGTTTGCTTTGGCTGGAAAATCTCCCTTCATCTAGTTCACGCCAACTCATGCTTCAGGTCTTTGCTTTTTGTCGTCGCCTCTTCGGGGAGGCACTGGGACTGGGTGACCTCCCCCAGCGGGGCTCTCCCAGCAGAACCCTGCCCTTCTCCAGTCACATTCAGTGGTAATGACTTGGTCATCTCTTTCCCTCTTGCTACAGAAACTGTTCTAGTTCCATTTTCTGCTATATCCTTAGCACCTTGTCACATTCCTGACACATGGGCGGTTAGTAGAAATTCGTTGACTAAGTCAATTACTTACTTGTTGAAGTGTTCCAAGAAAATGAGGCTGGTGGAGGTGCCAATGATAGTGGTCAGGCCGCCGATGGTAGCGGCGTAAGATATGCTCAGAGACAGGCACTTGCAGATCATTTGGTCATGGTGGGACTTGTACTTTCTGTTCAGTTCCTGGTTTCTGGGGCCGGACGTCGGGACTAGTGGCTTTTCCTACCAAAGGAAAATCAGTGACTCTCCAACCCAGCTCGGGCTGTCTGGCACATAAAGCATGAAAAACAGGGCACCGTGGTACAGCGGATAGGGTTTGAACTTGGGAGTCAGAGCGACAAATCCCAATGTCAGTTCTACCATTTTCCAACCCAGCGGCCCCTCCGAATTGCACTTTCTTCTATAAAATAGGAATAATCCTATTTTCTCTGCTAGATAGTTGTGAAGAATAGATGAAGTAATATATACAAAGCACTTAGAACACTCCCTGGCACTTAATGGGTGATAAGCTATTATTATTTTTGTTGTTGTTAATGTTATTAATATGTCCTATCTGTTACTTGAACTCCAATAAAACTGGTTGCTCTCCACTTAGTGTCTGAATAGCAAATAGAAGAAGGTTGATCTGTGTGGAGTTAGAATGACATCCCTGGTTGGGAGATGACAAAAACATAAGCCTTGGATTACAGAAGGAATCCAGCTTTCATTGGGCAGAGGGTCAACGTGTGTGACTCTCTCCTCCTTTCCTTCCTCACTCATTTCTCCTTCATGCCTACTGGTGTTTACTCCCCACTGTCCCCCTCCTCCTTGTATATAAGCCTCAGTCTTGCCATGGTCCTCTCGGGCCCTGCTTGGTCCAGATGATGGCTGTTCAGGGTCACAGGTTGCTGACCTCTGGCTTCAAGTGTGAACTATAGAAGCAAGTGACCCCATCCCCCTCCAGGCCTGGCCGTCCCTCATGAGTCTTCATGAGATTAGGAACAGCCTGGTGCAAATGTCAGGCCAGCTCAAAGGACAAGGCCACGTTGCCACATTTCTCAAAGCCCTTAACTACTTCCCTATCTTCCTAAGAGGGCCCAGGCACTTCTGGATTTTTCCAGACCTTCCTGAAACATTCATTGATTGTCAGAGCTGGAAGAAACCTCAGAGATTCTCCAGCCCAGTGGTTTGCCATGATCCTTTCTTCTAATGAAATTTTAGATGGACCTCCAATATATAAAATGTAAATGTGAAATTTAATTGGCATATATCTATTTTATGACCCAGTGTATACACATGTGGTCAGGGAGACTTGGACTTGGGTACATGATTTCATCTCTCTGCTTCATTTGAAACGGGAGGTTCAAAATTCCTACCTCAATGAACCAAGACAACAGAGAAAATGCTTAGCATAAGAAGTGTTTAATAAATGGTGGCAGTTTTTATGATGATGGATGGATGATAATTGAAATCATGTTGATAAACACACACATTTGAATCAAAGGTTAGAAGTGGCAGTTGTGATTTTATACAGCTTCAACATCTATTTTACTTCTGTATTTTGTTTAGTGGTATAATATCAGAAAAAATCCCATTCTCACAGAAAGACAGTTGCCTTAAAATCTCCAGATGTTAAAATATTTGCAGTGTCCCTGAAGCACCTTTGATCTTGGACACTTTCTGATCTGGATCAGGCCTCAGCTTTTATACTTAAAGAAGCTGGGGCTGCCTGGCCGGTTTGGCTCAGTGGATAGAGCATCGGCCTGCGGACTGAAGGGTCCCAGGTTCGATTCTGGTCAAGGGCATGTACCTTGGTTGCAGGCACATCCCCAGTAGGGGGTGTGCGGGAGGCAGCTGATCGATGTTTCTCTCTCATCCATGTTTCTAGCTCTATCCCTCTCCCTTCCTCTCTGTAAAAAATCAATAAAATATATTTTAAAAAAAATAAAGAAGCTGGGGCTCAGACAGTACAGTGCCTTGCCCAGTCAGCAGTGAGTTAGATGTTTTATCTCCATGGCACACGCAGGCCAGACAGGGATGTGGAGAAAGATGGTTTGGGGACAGCTCACTAGCTTGACGCCCTCGCAACTTCAAGACCAGTGCCCCTTGGGGAGCTCAAGGCATTTCATAAGGCAAATGGGGTCAGGAGGTGCAATTTAATTACCTGGGATGGGTGCTGCTTGTCTTGGTGGTTTGCTGTTTTCACGGGGGTGGTGATTATGGGTGCACCATTCAGGTTCTGTCGGGACAGAGACCATGACACTGTCAGGAGGAGCATGTGGTGGGCCTCGAGAAGTACCATTTAGCATCCCAGGGCCACCCCCCCTTTGGCACTATGGAGACCGGAGCCCAGAGGCCAGAGAGAGCATGCAGTGAAAGCCACCCAACTGTGCCTGCCTCCCTCCCAGGTTCCGTCCAGCCTGGTGTCAAGCACCCCATTTGAAGAGGCTTTTGAAATTTGGCAGAATATGGCTCTGTCCTTATAGGAGGGCTTGGCTTTCTGGGACTTCATAAGCTAATGAAGAATCCTTCATGTTTCTTTAACACAAAATGAAAAACTGTACCACAACAAAGCCCACAGTTTGCATGGATCAAGGTCCATCGATTGGAACTGATGTGAGAAGAGATGTAAAACCAGCTTTGGGGGAGGGAAGGAGGCCGAGCAGCAGTGTGCAGGTAGCTTTGCTTTCCTCTATAAATGTCCCATTTTTGTAATAAGATTTTTATAAATGGAATCCCCCCTGAAAGAAATCCAAAAGATGAATCTTTGGCTCTTGAAAACCTGGGGAGCTGACTATTGGGTTTCCATGAAAGAAGGCTAACCTGTGCTGTATGTGGCCACGCCCAGTACTCAGGGCTGGGGCTTGGAGCCAGACTCGGGGAGCACCCCTTTGTTCTCACATTCTGGGAGGCCATGGGACTCTAGGAGAAGCTGTCCAGCATCTCTGACCCTGAGTTATCTCAGGGGACTTTCAAGTATTGCAAAGCACAGAAAAAAGCCAAGGCCATACCTTGTTCTGCATCAGAGAAGTGAAGTCTGTAGTCGGGGTGCTGGAACAAAGCAAAGGCAGTGGGGAGATCAGCATGGACCAGCCTTCATGCGATGGGAACTCTTCCCACACACAGATCTCCCTTCATCTAGTTTACTCCCACTCATGCTCAGGTCTCTGACCCTTATCGTCACCTCTTCGGGGAGGTCTAATCTCACCTTAGTCTTCCTCACCTTCCAGAGATGCTGTCCCCATTCTTAGACTTGAGACTGACACTCCTAATAATAGCTAACATGGTGCCGGTTGGTGCTGAGTACTCAAGTATAGACTTTTTTAGCTCTCGTATTGCTACCTGCATTTACAGAGTAGGAAACTAGGCAGAGAGGTCTCTAACTTCCTGAGGGCAGCAGGTGGTAAGAGGCTTGCAGAGCAGGAGCTTGTCTCTGCCTGACTGGAGGTCACTATCAAGAAAGAGAAACCTGTGAGTGCTTATCTGAGGTGTGGGGAACAGGGAGGGCCCGCACCGCACATGGTGAAAGGCATGTGAGAGCAAGGAGATGGGGGCGTTTCTGATGGCACCTGCTCCTCAGCGGTGGTTGGTCAACTGCACATGCTGAGTCTCACACACCTGTTGGTCCCCAACTTTTGCCTTGAGTTGAAAGAAAGGTGAGAATCAAACTATCAGCATTACTGACATACATGAGCACTAAATGGATGTTTCTGGTTTGTCTTAGTTCTGAGAACAGTGGGTGCTGTGACCTCCCCCACTGTGAAGACAATGAGAGGTGCTGAACCCACGTGCAGGGCTTGGGGTCCTGTGGTCATCACTCATCCCCAGACTATTTGGGGGAAGGATAAGGAGCTGATAGGGTCCAGAGGGAAGTGTTCTTTGGAGAGAGTCGTTAGCCTGCCAGGAGTGTGGTGAGGTTTCCTCTCCTTCCTTCCCAAATTGGGTGAGGGCAGGCAAGGGACCCTCAGACTAGAGTTCTCAGAGAAGCATCCTCACACCAGAGTTCTAGGGACAACTCGAGCTTCTGCTTTGGAGTTTGGGGACATATTTTTGTCTAGAAAAGAACAAAGGTAAGAGGTCAGTGGGCGCTGCCTGAGAGCCAGAGTGAGGAGAAGGACCCCAGCCTGTGCTTTCAGTGCTCACCAGTCTTGTCAGGGGTGGGCACACATGGAAGGTAGCTGGGCTGGAACCAACCCGAAAAGGCAGAGGCCACCCCAGAACAAAGGGCTGTGGGGAGTGAGCTACCAGAACTCAGAACCAAGGGAGCATGAGTGGTTGTCTGGTAGCACCTCACCGCTGTCAGGCCCAGGGCTATGCAGAGGTAGCCCCAGGGGACACTCCTACTACACCTCCAGCCCAGACCGGCTTGCCCCTTTTCTTTCCTGCTCCCTGGAGAAGTCAGAGAGCAGAGTGAATTGGGGGAGAAGAGAGAGTTAACTCCCTTCCCCTCTTGTTTTTACCCCTGATTCTGCAGATCTGGCTGAAGGGGGTGGTGTGAGCATGAGAGGAGATGGGGAGAGGCGCTGGATGACAGAGTGGTGGGTGGGGGAGTTTTCAGATGAGTCTGGACTAGACTGCTGAACATCTGAAATCCAGGTCGTTCTCGTATCTGATGGGAACCAGAGGAGCTCTGGGCTTTGCCTGAGATATCGTCAAGGCTCGGGGTGGGGAGAACCCAATGTGCGATGTTGGGGAGTCTACCCCATTCCATACGCTGGTTTCACTCAATGTGAGTTCTCCATTTTTTATGAAAAGAGCAAATCGCAAGCCTGAGCTCTAGTATAAATCCAGCTTTTAAAGTGTGATATTCATCACGGAATACCTTGAAAGCCACAGTTTGACATTGAATCTCCAGAAGAAAGCTATTGATAGATTGAACTCACATGAGTGTTTGAGACTATTTCTGCTTTTTCTAGTTCCTTCTTTTCATCATCCCTTGGCTCTCACCACTGTCCTCTAGTCCCCTACCTTCCACCTAGTTTTTATCTGCCATATCTATAAGACCCAATCCAGTGAGACCATATCTATAAATTTTTGTGATTCTCTAAGAATGTCCGGTGACATCTATTGTGTGAATATTTTCCCATTGATAGATTAAACATATTATTCTCCTAAGAGGGACGTTAATGTAGAGAAATTCAACTTGGTAGATATATAGACCATCAATATACCCCCTCAGATTTAGTGTTGTCTTTTTATCTCTCCCCGATCACTGCAATACCCTGTGTTAAGGAAGTTGCCTTCCAGATCTTGGCAAGGTGCTCCCAGGTGTGGAGAGGAAATCAGGGCAAGGGGAGGTGATGGCCTGGCAAGATGTGAGTGTGGCCTGTACGTCTGAAAGAGCTGTGTATGGGCTCGGGTCCCAGCTTTCCTGACCTCAGAATGGACCTGGAGAGGTTCTGCCTGGGAGGCGGGCAGTCATACTCACTCTTCATTGACAAAGATGAGTTCCAGAGAAGGCTGGCTATTGTTTACACCAAGACCTATAGTAGGAAAGGAAAGCAGGGAATGAGATGAGGAGGCTGGACCTGCCTCCATAGCAAGGGCTCAGGGGCTCAGGGCTGAGTGGGGAAATTGGGCATAAAGGCTTCTGCTGGAGCCTGGTGCATTAAGCTCCCCAACCCCCTGAAGGTGTGGTGGGACTTGTGGCTTGTCCTGACCCTTGAGTGTTGGGAGAAAGGAACAGTGGTGGCTGCTGTCAGTGGGGGAAGAATAAAGATTTGGCAGTTGGGGGAGGGTCTCAGGGAAGCTTCAAGCTGTGAGGACTGGTATGGGATGGAGGGAGGGAGGAGGAAGCAGCAGATGAGGGCACCGGGCTGGTATCACAGGAGGAGGGCAGAGGGACTCCAGCAAACTGTACTGGTGGGCTCGGCCTCCTCGGTGTTGGAGTTGCTGGCCATGAGCTGGTCCTCCTCGGCATTGACCAGCTCCTGCAGGACGGCCTCCACGATGGGCATCACCATGGCGGTGGTGGACGTGTTGGAGAGCCACATGGAGAGCAGTGTGGTACAGCTCATGAAGCAGAGCAGCAGCCTGGAAGGCAGGGAGGGCAGGCAGAGCGTCAGCAGCAGGGCAACCCCCAACTGCCCGTCTCCCAGGGCTCCTGGGGGGCCTCCAACAGACCTGATGGTGTTGGCCTAGAACACCGTGGCCAGAATTTATCCAAAATAATTGAGTTTTTATGTCTTCCCTTGGCTTTGTACTCTCAGGGCTTGGCACAGAGTAAACAGTAAATAAACACTTGTTGAATGATGAATGAATCACACTTCATGGGCTGGCAGCTTGAGCCGGAAAAAAGCCCTTACTTAAGCAAAGAATAGCTTTGGTTGTGGGGTCAGAGGGCATGGCCTTACCAATTGCTCCTCTCTCTGTGGATATTAGCTTGGGGATGAAGTATGTTCTTTGTGTGGAAAGGAATTCTATTTTCCCTTGCAGCCAGCAGTTCTATGAGCACCATGACATGCCTTGCTTTGCAGCCAAGTCACCACAGTTAGTGACCAAAACATAAAGCTTACAGTCCCGCCATCTTGTCCCACTGTCAATCTGCTGGAGTCACAGACGAGTCCATATCACTGGAAGCACCTTCCAGCTTGTGCTTACAGGGTCAGCACTTGGAGGAAAACACAAAGATAGCTCTCCAGTTATTTCTCGTTGGCTTTGAAAACATGCAGTTGTGTTTGTGCAGACATGGTTCTCATTTCCATAAGACAAGCCAACATAAAGATGACCATGTTTATTACTCTAAATGGAACCATTGACTGAACACCTGGGACCGCACCTGTATCACGGGAGTCGTGTCTTGGTGGGCCAAGGTCCTGATGGTGTTTTGTTCGCTTGCCCTGGATATGCAAGCGCAGAGCACCACAGGGGGTGGCAACTTGCTGGGATTGAGGTAAATGGAGACAAGTGGGAACTCAACGGGATACAAATTCATGAAGACAGTACACAGAGCTCTTAAAGGGCCTCAGAGTCCCTAGATGACGGGAGGAGGCGAGTTATGCTGAATGAAGCTGCAGTTAAGTGGGAGACAGGAACATCCTTTTAGGCAAAATCTAATGATTAATATTGAAAACAAATCCCAAATTATTTGTTTAGACCCTAAAGGGGTTGTTTGACTCCCAAAGGAGTCAGGGCAGTTTACATAAAATGTAGCAAGAAAGCTGTGCAGCGGAGCAGGGGTGAGGTTATCCTGACAGCCAGCCTGACTTTCCTGCACATTTCCCAAGGCTGCGACTCTCTCCCACCTCTTGAAGCACAGAGAAAAGACCAGGCTGCGAGGGCAGGCCTTGCATGGCAGACGTGGTCAAATGCACCAGGACAACATGTCTGGCCTGGTCAGTGAAACTGTCACATCTCCTTAATGACAGAGGAGAAGCCACCACTTCCTGTCCAGCCTGTTTCCTGATGAACCCGAAAAAGGTTGGGAACCAGTTTAGGTTAGTCCGTCCTGTTTCACCCAATGAGCCCTTCCCATTATGTAACCCATCCCCTTCACAGAATGGGTTGCTCAGATACATTGTTTAGACTGTGACAGTAAGTGACCCCAGAGTCACACTCTCAAATCCCCATTCCATGGTTACAGGCCCTGCCGTTGGAGGGGGAGGTGGGAGCCACTGGCCTTGCTGGTCACCCCATCCCCACCGGTAGAAGTGGACATGCCCCAGTGGCCCACTACGGCTGGACACCCCCAGTGCCACTTACATGCCCGGTTTGGCTCCGGCCATCATGACCATGCGCAGAGCAATGCGCTTGTGCAGGTTCCACTTCTCAACGGCAGCCGCCACGCAGATGACTCCCACCAGCAGCAGCGTGGTGTTCTTGAAGTACTCGGCCGCCACCTGCAGGGGCCAGCAGGTCACCCCCACCCTGCCCAGGGCCCACTCCCCCTCCATGCCCCTCCCCCATGGCCTGCCCTTCCCCACCCCTCCCCAGCATGGCCATGCCAGACGAGTCTTATCCTCAACCAGGCAAACAAGAATCAGGGAGTTGATGGTTATTACAGTAGCTAACTGTAACATATATTTAAAAACTTTTTGTTTTTAATTTATATATACATATACACATACTACCTTGGGCAGGCTCTATCTTAAGAACTTCACAAAGATTATTTAATTAAACCTGCCAATAACCCCATAAGGTCAATATTCTTCTTCACCTTTTTAAAGATATAAAAACATTATAAATATGATTTCAAAGAATAACCATACTTATAATTTTATCTTAATCCTTAAAATTATTTAAATAATTGTTTGTTCCCAAGTGTCATTTTTTCTTTAGCTTTTTTGTTGTTGTTGTTAGAAAATCAATACATGACCATTATGGAAAACTTCAAAATATAGAAATTTAGCCCTGGCTGGTTTGGTTCAGTGGTTAGAGTGTGGGCCTGTGGACCGAAGGGTCCCAGGTTCAATTCCTTGGTTGCAAGTTCCCCAGTCCCGTTAGGGGTGTATATGGGAGGCAACCAATTGATGTGTCTTTCACATGTCTATGTTTCTCTCTCTCTCTCTCCCCGACTCCCATTCTCTAGAAATCAATGGAAAAACTATCCTCAGGTGAGAATTAAAAAGCAAACAAACAAATAAAAATATAGAAATTTAAAGATAAAATTACCCTGAAGCCTATTGATACATTATTGGATTTATACAATATGTACAGTTTTATATCCTGCTCTTTTTTTCTATTACATCATACCCTGCTCATTTTCTTATGAGATTTAAATTTATTGGAAAAAATTTATGTTAATGGCAGCATAATGTACCATAACATTTATTTGGCCATTTTCTTTATGTTGAATATTTAATTTAGTTTTTTTTTGTTGTTGTTTTTCCCTACTACAAATGCTTAAATTGTTAACCTTATATAAATGTGATTATTTCCTTAGGATAGAGTTCTTAAGGTGCCTTTATAACTAACCTTAAACCTTAAAATTTTATTCAATTTAAATAACTCTAAATAATCCAAAATTCCAAAGAGTTTCAAAAATGATAATAGTAAAAGGAATACCCACATACTATCTTTCTCTCTACATAGTTTTTTTGTTGTTGTTGTTCTGAACAATTTGAGGGTAAGTTACATAGATTTTGGCCCTTTAACCCCAAATACTTCTGTGTATTATTTCCTAAGAATAGGGTTTTTGTCTTACACAACCACAGTACCAGTTACCAACTCCTTCCCACTTTTTAGTGATGAGGAAATTGAGACTGAGGCCTGCTGAAAAGATGTTTCACATGTTTGGGGTCCATGGACCAACTATTCATTGATTCCCTTCCTCACTTGGCACATTCTCTTCTCATCTCTGCTTGTACGCACTGCTCAGACTTCAACTCCCAGGTCAGGCCCATGCCCTCCGAAAACCTTCCTCAGGACCCGGGACTCTAGCTTCTGACTCCAGGCTGTTCCCTCCGGGCACCATTAATTCCACGTGTCACAGAACACTGAGGGCAATGCTCGAATTGTTGCTTGGTGCCGTACTGTTTATTTATTTTCTTTATTGATTAAGGTATTACATATGTGTCCTTATCCCCCCGTTGCCCCCCATGCCCACCCCCACTCATGCCCTCACCCCCCTGGTGTCTGTGTCCATTGGTTAGGCTTATATGCATGCATACAAGTCCTTTGGTTGATCTCTCCGCTTTACCCCCACCCTCCCCTACCTTCCCTCTGAGGTTTGACGGTCTGATCAATGCTTCTTTGTCTCTGTTCATCAGTTTATGTTGGTCATTATATTCCACAAATGAGTGAGATCATGTGACATTTCTCTTTGACTGGCTTATTTCGCTTAGCATAATGCTCTCCAGTGGATTAAAAAACTGTGGTACATCTACACAATGGAATACTACACTGCAGTAAAAAAGACGGAATTCTTACCATTTGCAACAGCATGGATGGAACTTTATTTTTTTTATGTGAACCTCTCTTGTCTCCTGATCAAATTTTAGTCTTTCCAATTTTAGTCTTTCTGTATCTATCAACGCCTGGTAGAATAACATGAGAATTGCTCCCAGCAATGCAACCAAGACAGAGCCTCAGTGGAAAGATACGCAGAAAAGTTTAACTTCTAACTTAGGAACCCTCTTACAGTGAGGAAACAAGAACATTTTTTAACTGTAGGAAGAGGAAACATTGAATAGAAAAGGAAACGTGACATTATATAGTGTTTGAAGTAAACAGTATTTACATAATCACACTGTTAACCATTGATTAGGGAAGTAACAAAAATTGTGATATACTCATGTCAGGAGAATGAAGGGAGGGGGATCCAGGGATGTAGGAGACTTACTCATATCATAGGGTTAACATGCCCTAGCTGGTTTGGCTCAGTGGATAGAGCGTCGGCCTGTGGACTGAAGGGTCCCAGGTTCGATTCTGGTCAAGGGCACATGCCCGGGTTGCAAGCTCAGTTCTCAGTAGGGGGCATGCAGGAGGCAGCCAATCAATGATACTCTCTTATCATTGATGTTTCAATCTCTCTCTCACTCTCCCTTTCTCTCTGAAATCAATAAAAATATATTTTAAAAAATACCATAGGGCTAAACTCAAGAATTAAAATCAGAATACATAGAGGAATGAGGAGCTTTGTACCAGGAGAAGCAGTTAGCAAATTTAAAAGTTACTAACCCAAGGGGACACCTATAATACTTGAAACAATAAAGATACATTAAAAAAATAAAAGTTAAAAAAAAAATAAAAAAATAAAAGTTATTGACCCAGGGTAAGGGGAGGTGGGGTTTGGGGAGGGTGCAGTGGGGAAGGGTGGAGGAAGGAAACTGCTGGTTTTCCATTGTGTTTCAGTATTGTTTGAGCTTTAAACTCAGCATGGGACACTTTGATAACATAAAAGTCAAAATAAAGGCAGTCGGCTCCCTTTCCCCCTTCTCCCTCTTGTCCCCGTGATTTCCTTGTGTCTGGTTGATGAGTTTTGTGTAGGAGACTGGGCATCTGCCCTCTCTGTGACCATTTCCTGGAGGAAGAGTCCTCTGCTTCTGGGTAAACTAGTTCTTGTCCTCAACCCCAGGCTTCACTAACGCTGTCACTGTGCTCCCAGAGGGCGGAGAAGGCTCCCTGCTCCGCTGGGCTGGTGTCTGGCTGCAAAGGGTGGGGAAGCCACTGGGCTGGGCCCAGGGATGGAGATGCTGCCCCCTAGTGGGAGGTGGAAGCAGGCAGGGATACCTGCGGGCAACTGCACCCTTCCCTTCCCTTCCCAGGATACCTAGGAGGTAACTTTGTGGTGGAACCAGTGTTTTAATTTCCTCTGTGTACCAAGGAGGGAAGTCCTAGCACTGGCCCTAAATACCTGGGCCCATATCAGCTTAAGTAAGATGCTGGCTCTATGCTGCTGTCTGATTTTGTTTGGTGGGCTCAGGTCTACTCAGTGCCCTCCCCGCCCCCTAGTAAGTGATGCGAAGCGCTTGGGCGGTGAGCCTGGGTGTAGTTTGTGATTAGGGAGTAATGCAGTCAAGTCATAAAGAGTGGGGTCTCTGCAGTCAGCCAGAACTGGGCTGTGAGGCCCTGGGTAAGTTAGTCAACCTCTCTGGGCTTCATTTTTCTTTTCTTTTTTTTTCATCTAGAAATAAAAGAGGATTATGTGAGCTCCTACCTTTTGTAAAGCTGTTGTGAAGATTAAATGGCACATGGCCACCGCATTGACAACTGGGATTCCTGGCGGTGCTTCCCATTACTAAGTGGGCCACACAAAGGCTGACCGGGTCCGAGGCCATTGCACACTGAGTGGGCCCAGGCACAGGACTGCCTTTTCGCTTTTATAAATTAAAATCCTGTCCAATGGTGGTGTTTGTTAGCTGTCTGGCCCACTGAATTTCTTTTACAATAAACTCTGGAGTTCTAGGATTCTTAATGATTATGTTAATCATTTCCTAAAACGTGTTGTGTGCTTACATTTGCACTAAGTATTCTTTCCCCCACTATCTAATTTCCAAGATTAATATTCTGTGAGTTGGGAAACTCTGTGATGAAGCTTGTTAGAATTATGTGCACAGAGAAGAAAGATTTTAAAGTGAGTGCTCCTCCCACGAGTAGAATGCATGGTTTGGTGACATTCTCAGTGGTGGTTTATTGCCCTTTTCTGCTCTGTGGTTTTTCTCAGTGTGCCAAGTCACTGGATTTGGAGAGCAGAGGTGTTTCTGGACTGAGTTTTAGAAGGGATTGGCTCAAGGAAGCTGCTTTGAAAAGGCCGAGCAGAGTACAACAATTTAGAGCTTGGGTTCTGGACTTCAGGCTGCTTGGTTTCAGGGGTTGCTTGATTGTCTAGACGAGTTATATGCTCTTAGATAAACAGCTGAACCCTTGTAGCTTGTCACTCTAAACTTCTCAGTGTGATTAATAATACGTGGCTCATTTACTCCATCATGACATAGGCCTCCAGTAAAATCACGCAGGCAAGGCTCTTAGGACAGTGCCTGGCATGTAGGAAGTGCTCAATAAATGTTCATTATGATCATTAAAGAAGTAAGAAAAAGCTCCAAGATGAGATTGAGGGTTAGGAAGCAGGGGTGCCAGCATGATCAACTGAAGGAATGAGAGAAATAAGTGAAATAAAGAGCAAGGTGGACCTAAAAGACAAAAATTCCTCCAGATTTTCTTAATTGAAGGGCAAGCAAGTGCATCGCCAGAGCTTTCTGACCTAGCCGGGATCCACAAGGACAGAAATGCTGCTGAATGTAGTTCGTTAACTAACCAGTTCATCGTTAGTGAACTGCAGGTGACATCTGTTAGTGACAAGCTTTTAAAAACATCACTTAGGACACAATTATCTATTGCTCTCTAGATAGGTTTTCAAAAAATGTTTTGAAGTTTTTTAAAAAGGTGAGGGGGGGAAGTATAGAGTTTCCTCAAAAAAATTAAATATGAAACTCCCATTTGTCCTAGTGATCCCACTTCTAGGAATATATCCTAAGAAACCCCAAACACCAATCAGAATGAATGTATGCACCCCTACACTCATAGCAGTGCAATTTGCAATAGCTAAGATCCAGAAACAGCCCAAGTGCCCATCAGTAGATGAGTGGATAAAAAAGCTGTGGTACATTTACACCATGGAATACTATGCAACTGTAAAAAAAGAAGGAACTCTTATCATTTGCAACAGCATGGAGGAACCTGGAGAATATTATATTAAGTGAAATAAGCCAGTCAGAGAATGACAAGTATCACATGATCTCACTCATATGTGGAATCTAATGAACAAAATAAACTGATGAACAAAATAGATCCAGAGACCTAGAAGCACGGAACAGACTAATAAATCTCAGAGGGAAGGCGGGGAGGGTGAGTGGGGAGAGATTAACCAGGGAACTTATAAGCATGTATGCATAACCCATGGACACAGAAGGCCTGGGAGGAGGGCTACGGGGCTTCGGGGTGGAGGGGGTCAATGAGGGAAAAAGGCACATCTGTAATACTTTCAACAATAAAGATAAATTTAAAAAATAAAAAGGGGAGGGGAGCTATAGATCTATTGCTAGAAGTTTGAGGAGAGTGGAAATCTGGCTGTTAACCTCAGACTCACACTCAGAATAGTGTGCCATCCTCATGACTCCCCAGGAGGTAGGCCTGTCTATCATTGGCAGCTTTCAGACAAGTACATGGCAGTTTAGAGAGGTTACTCAGCTTGCTCAAGCCTAGTCAGTGCCCAAACTGATTCCCACTCCATTCTGCCTCACTTCCAGTGTGGATCCAGGCCATTTCCACATGGCCATTCTCCTTGCTCATGGCCAAGGCAGACAGGGACCAGCAGGGTGTGTGGACCTGACATGGGCATTCGGTGGCTTTGGGTGGGTCCCCTGGGAATCTCAGCCAGTCAGCACCCTGCTGCTGGCCTCAGACCCTGGCACCCTGGCTCTCTTGTCAAGTCAGCTGTCAGTGGGCTTCTGCAAATGGCAGGTATGTCACAACCCCTCAGGAGGCCAGCAGTGGCCTCTGGCAGTGGACCTATTTTGAGGTTTTTTTGGTTCATCTGAACAATTTTGCAGCCAAATCCTGTAAACCCCAGGAGTGGATGCCTGGACGGTTCCCCATGAGAGAGGGAGCCCCCACCACGCCATTGCAGCTGGTTCCTGAGCTGAGCAGCCAAGTCCTTTGTATCTGGCTCTCAGCCCTTCCCAGGGCAGGATGCTGCATCTACTGGATACCTGTATGTGAATGCCACCTAAGCCACCTGATTTGAGGGCAGAGGCTTTCAAATCACACTCACTGCCTGTGGGAAGGGCCCTAGCAGCCTGGGCTCTGGGCCCCCATCCCTAATTTGAGTAGGACTTCCTCTTTCATCCCTGTATGTATTGGGTCTCCTGAGATTGGATGAAAGAAAATATTTTGTTGCTTATAAAAACATTTTTTGCAAACTGTACCCTAGAGAAGCTCAAGCAGAGAGCCCAGATGGGTGCTGACCTGGCCCTGAAGTTGGCCCAGCTCCTGCATAGCTGGACATGCTGACATAAAGAGCCCCCAGTTCCTCCAGGACGGTCTGAGCTGCCCCAGTGGAGGAAACTGGGCTGGGCTCTGCGCCCAGAGGCGAAGGGCTGGCTCCTTCTTTCCCACAGAAACATCGGCTTGGCCTCAAAGGCTATGAGATCTAGATGTTCCTGGTTCCAGTCCCTGCTAAGGCCTGGGTGTGGAGCTCCTCTCTGGGCTGTGTCCGGATGGCTGTGGATGACTGGCAGCCTGGAGTTAGGCAGGTGACCAGGCCCAAGTGCTCGGCCTACATCTGCCCAGGCCTGTATGCAGAAGGGTCAGCCTCCATGGTGAGCGGAGGCCAGAAGGCAGAGTGGAGATTGGTGTATTGAATGCTCCAGGTTTAAACAAACAGAGAAAGCTGGAGTCTAGGCATTGGTCAGGAATCCAGCAGGTCAGAATGTTCAGGAACAAACAGGGAAGCAGATTCATGACACCAGACCCAGGCATCACTTGGCTGTTATGGCTGTTTTGTTATCCCAGCCGGACCTGCTTCTCTTGACCTGACAGGAACTGGAATCTGAACAAGACTTGCGGGGGGCCTGCAATGAAGGGCCACTGAGGCGGTGGAGGGTGTGTGTGTCTGTGCGCACTCGGGAGGGGTAGAGAGAGAGCAGAGTAATCACTCCTGACCCTGGGCGTCCTGGCAACTATCCCAAGCCCCAACATTCAAACCAGGCTGTTTATTGCCCCAGAGACCCCTTTGCCCCCACCTCTATGCCTTTCTCCTATAAACAGTAAATCTTAGCTAGCTTGATTGACACAGGTACTGTCCCATTAGAAGGCCTTAGAGAACTTTAGAAGCAGATACAATGACAGCAGTGGCACATGCTGGAGGCAAAACCAAAACCTAAAAGCAAATCTAAAATATAGGTCCGAGCTCTGTATACCAGTAGAGAGAAGTATTGGCCAGATGCCCACAAGATCACAGAATCCTAAAGTCAAGGGGTCCTTAGAGTCCAACCCTCTCCCTAGGCACAAAGTCTACCTCTCGCATCCTTAACATGGTCATGTGGCTACACTTCCAGGGACAGGAACACCAGGACTACACATGCAGCCCCTCAGGCTTCGCTCCCACACAGCAGGATCTCCCTTACGGTGCTTTGATTCTTAGGTTCTGGTTTGACCTGTGAGCTGGTGTGTTGAGCTGTAGAAGCCAGAAATCCTGCTCCTCTTGAGTTTTCTCTATTCCTCATGTGACTCACATTTAGATTTTTGGTATCTTGGCTAGCTACCTCTGAATGAGCTCCTATCCAGAACCTGATGCTTTGGACACATATGTTTGTCAATTCAGCAGATTTCAGTACATTTTGGCCAATGGTTAAGAGCACAAGTTCTGGGATCATTCAAATCCTGGGTTCAAGCTTTACTATTTATTAGCTGTGTAGCCTCCAGTAAGTTACTTAACCTCTCTGAACTTCAGTTTCCTTCTCTGTAAAGTGAAGATAAAAATAATAGCCACTTTATAGAGGATTAAATGATAGAATGCATGTAAAAGACCTCCCATAGTGCCTGGCATAAGGTAAATGCTAGAAATTCTGGCAGCCACATTGTACTGGTAGATGATGCATGCTGAGTTTGTACTCAACACAGAGCCAAGGGTCTTTTTCACACGCACTGTTAACATTTATCCTCATTAAATTTCATTTTGTCAGTTTTAGTTCATTGTCTTAGTCTGTCAACATTGATTCTGTCATCATACAGTAGCTAGCCCATCCATCTCTGAGTCATCTGCAAATTCAATAACATGCCTTTTATATTTTCACTTGGGCTCTCCCTCCAGTCCGCTGCCAATACATTACTCAAGAGTCTCTAGGCTCTGCTAGTTAACCAGCATTCAAGTTACTCGACTGTGCTATTGTCCAGCCCATATTGGCTCCTTTGATTGGGAAATTTTTTCCTATGGAAATTGTGTAGGCTCCAAAGAAAAAGTTAATTTATGTTCAACAACTTTTGTTTAAAAGACCAGGGAAATTATAAAGCTGTTTAGAAAGACTTCAATCAAAAAATGGTCAACATAAGCTTTGGGCACTTGACTGGGTAAATTTTATTTATCTACAACATTCCTTCATGGGGAAGTATGTAAACCCTCTGCAATGTTGGAAAATTATGCATTATTGCATAGGGTCTTGCGTGTTTTTCCACATGGTTTATACTTCCTCTCTGCTAGAATAGAAACCTCTTAAGGTCTGGAGTCACTTCTATAATTTCATATCTTTTTTTTCAGCCCCTGAGTTCCATAGACAGAAGGCAGTCTAAGCGTTGCATATAACAAACTCTTAATTCCTGCCAACCAACAAGTCACCATAAAAATGAGCCACTTTCAGGCACACATTGAGCTGACAGTGGGAAGCTCAGAAGCTCATCTGGGAGATTGAAGAAAGCAGAAATTATGTGTTTCACCTTTGTCACCCTTAGGGTGCCCTCAATATCCTATATCGCACATGGTAGATACAAAACTCAGAAAATACTTTTCTGAATGCTAAGTGAGTAACATGAGGGCCAAAGCCACAGTCCCAGAGTCCCACTGATCCTATTACCCACATGCCTGCCTTCATATGGAGAGCACACTATAGAAACACCATCAGGAAACATTGCAATCAAGAAACATTAACTGAGGGCCCACATGCAATAGATATCATACATCCGAGAGGGCGGGAATCTTGGTGGAGAGAGGAGAAGTCTGCAGAAAGTTGGTGTATCTCATGCACCATTTAAAGGCTAAAGACATCAGATAGGCTCCAAGGGAAGAGAGCACTTTTAGCCAAAGTCTTTGGAGAGGCTTCACCAAAGAGGGTACTTGGGTCGGATTTTAAACGTTAAAGGAATTGGAGAGAACTTTTCAGGGAGAAAGAGTGGTCTGAGTCATGGCAGGGGGCTGGGCAAGCACAGTAGGTTTGGGGAGTGACAAGTAGATGATTTTTCTGGAACAGGGAGCTCCCGTTGATGCCCAGGTTAGCTTTTCCCAGTGAGTGTGGCACAGGCTGGTGAAGGGATGTGCCAAAGGCTGTGGCTCAGAGTTAACTGACTCACAAAGAGCTCTAACCCATGTCTTCTCTCTTATTGTCATTTGTCTTCTAATCTGAGTTTGATGTCCAATTAAACAGACTATATTTGGCCTACACTGCTCTCTGTAGCCCAGTTGCTAAATATCGCCACAGCCACTTGGTCATACAGATAGCACAGGCTTTTTCACCTCAAATAATAAAACTTGCCCCCTGGCTCCGCCAATGTTGTCTGTCTCCAGCCCCAGCATAACAACACCTAACCCTTCACTGCCAGTCTTCCTTTCCTTCTCGCAAAGTCATGTTCCCTCCCAAACTACTGAAATGGGCAGTTTGATGAAGGTCACTGGTGGAGGGAGAGGAACTCAGGGTCCAGAACAGCATGTGCAAAGGCTTAGTGCTATGGGGTTGTTCTGTAGGATGAAAAACCTTTTCCTTAAGTGCTTTATGCATCTTCCTTCACCTTGAACCCTCTTTCACTGGCCTGGCATTGACCCAAGCTGGGGGCTGGGGCGCAAGAGGACTAACCTCGCTGGATCGGAGGACTCCAAAGAATGGGTAGAGGAACGCAGGCACCAGGGCTGCAGCTCCTAGAGGCACAGCCTCAGACACCCAGTACACAGCGGTCACGATCAGCACGTACGCACATGAAGCCTCCTGGAAGGGGAAGAAAGTGGGTGGTCAGTCACAGGAACAGTCACTGGCACTGAGAATCCAGAGGAGACCCAGGGCAGAGGTAGCAGGCATCCAGACTCAGACATGGGTACTGGGACACAGCCCTGGCAGGGGCGTGTGGTTGAAATGCGTGGGACCCATACACAGGTGTGTGAAGTAGTGGCTGCTCCTCAGGTGAACAGATGCCTGCCAGGCAGTTTGCATTGGCCTCCGACAGGGTGGCTATTGGGCTGTTAGGACATTGTAGCTCTGCTGGTTCCTGAAGCTGTGCGGGGTTGGGACCAAAACCAACTGCAGTGTTCAGGGCTGAGGTCATATATATAAAGGTTGAGCTCCCAGAAGGATATTTTGATGTCAAGTTGATCGGATACTAGAGGTTCTTGGGGTAGCTGAAAGTAGGGATCAATCTGTGTGATGGGTTCACATGAGAGCTCTGACATTGTCCCATTTGGGGCCAGATAATTTCTTGCCATGGGGGGCTGTCCTGTGCATGGTAAGATGTTTAGCAGGATCCTTGGCCTCCACCCACTAGATGTAAAAGTCTCTAGACATTGCCAAGTGTCCCTTGCGGGCAGAGGGGGAATCAGTGCCCTAAGTGTCTGGTTCTCATTGCTCTGGGACTCCATTCCACCTGCTGGACACAGGAGGAAGCATTCTTTTGATAAAGGAAATAAGGAGTGCTAGGACCTGGCAGGGAAGGCCTGGAAATGTACCAGTTTCCCCAGCCCGCTCACTTTGCTGGTTGCAAAGAATAAATTAATGCAACATTCTTATAAAAAAAAAAAATAGCCCTCCTTCATTTTGGCCTCCAGTAATGCTGGCTTCCTGAAATGGTTAATGATCATTGGCTTACTATTGGAAGAGGTCACTGTCCAAGGGTCTTAACAATGGACTCGGGGGGCCACTGTGTAAAAGATCCAAGCTGACTGTGGGTTCCTCAAATTATACATAGTTCTAAACCATCTGGGCTCAGGGCTGACCGGCCCTGAAGTTGGCTGGTGATCAAGGAACCTGACAAATCTTGTTCTGTTTATTTCTCCTTTGGGTTCAGAACAAGTGTCTTCACACTCTTGCACAAAAGTTACAAAAGGTCGCCGTGATCAGTGAAGGTCACCAGGAGTGATTAACCCAGCTTGGCTGGATGGGCCCTTGCTCCCTCCTAACATGCAAGTATTATGGGGTTGGGGCTTGGGGAATGGGAACTAATCCCAACAATTGTTGACTGTAGCTCCCACTGAGAATTCCTCTGGGGCCAAAAGATCACAGAGAAGTTAACATTTTTTGGAAGTGCTGATAAGACAACAGAATCACTAGTGGAAAAATAAAAAGGCTCCATTTGGAAAAGAATGCAATTTAGAGAAATACCTCCTTTGTTGTAGATATAAAACTACCCAGAGGAGTTCAAAGCCCTTTAGCCCACTGAAGGCCACTTACTCCCAACCTTTTCCTGGGAAGGAGACAGCATGGCCGCTCTTAACTCCAGTTGAAGATAAAGGGACAGACCATCCCTCACTGAGAAATGCTTATTCCTTCCTGAGAACCTTAGTCTTTCTTGTCCTGGTCATTTCAGGGCCACAAGTTCAGCGAGGGGAGAAGGGGAGACAGACAGACTGAAAATGAGAGACAGAAACTTTCCTTGTGCCAGGCACCATTTTGCTTTGAATTAGAAGAATCTGAGTAAGCCAACGTAAACTTTTTGATTGTAACTGTTGTTAAGAATTAGAATAGGTTACTGGAGCCACCTTCACCCAGCAGTATTAAGAACAGGAAAAGCCTGGCTGGTGTGGTTCAGTGGTTGAGCATCGACCTATGAACCAGGATGTCATGGTTCCATTCCAGGTCAGGGCACATGCCCAGGTTGCAGGCTTGGTCCCCAGCAGGGGGCATGAAGGAGGCAGCCGATCGATGATTCTCATTGATATTTCACCCCTCTCCTTTCCTCTCTCTAAAATCAATCAATAAAAAGAACAGGATAAAGTACCATCACTGTCACCTGGACTTTCCTTAGAGCAGACGAAAAACCAAGGGACCCCCTTCAGAGGGCCTACCCATACATTCCTCACTCAGTTCACCCGTGGAATTTACATAGACTTCCTTTTGCCCCTTCTCAACCTCCTCAGAATTCAATAGTAAGCTTATATTCAGTCACCACAAAATACCCTGTGAAGTTTGATTACAGAGGTCCTGTGTCCCCACATCTGGCCCGTAAATGGTAGGTAGCTCAATGTTGGTTGAACTGAATTGGGCCCCCCTGTTGGCCAACAGCTCTCTGTTATCTACCAGAGAAAACGTTCTGAGAATTCCAGGCCCCTTATCACTGCCACTGGCCAGCAGGTGTGTAGGGCATGTCAAGTATTCAGGCTGTGTCTTTAAGGGAAAGTGTTGTCATTTGTGGGGTTTTTTTGTTCCTGCTTACAAATAAGGGGGAGAGTTCAAAGTGGCATTCCCCCATATCAGATGTTTCCTCTGATGGGCTGGCTTCTTTCCTGGGACCTGCCTCATGGTTGTCTTTGCTCCTTTTTCATGCAGTGATATCTACTACCCCAGGGACATCCCATCCAAACCTCACTGGAAGGGGCTTGTGGTCTATGTATTTGCTGTCATAGTGATTGGGAGGCCTTTTTGAAATCTATCTTGGGAGTTGGGTGTAACTTTTATCCGTACCCAGCCCCCAAAGCAGGGCTTAGTTATGGAACCCCTGTCTTGTACCCTCCTCTTCTGTAACATGGTCAGCTGAGTCTGGGCTCTGGTTTTAGAGAGCTGGACAGGAAAAAGGGAGAAGGTCATTCTAACCCTTCCTAAAGTGTAGCTTGTCACTTTGAAGAACCATCAGAACCACAGGCGAGGAGCTGCTATCCAGGCCACTTCCCTTGGCTCCAGCCCCGAGCAAACAAGTCCATTTAGGAATCTTAAGGACTAAATATCAGAATCTAAAAATTGGGTGCAAGGTAGGAAGGATGGTGACCTCATGGTGCTTTTCCGTCATCGTAGAGGAAGAAGAGCAGGGCCCTTGTTGACACTGTGACACACAGAGAAGTCATCTTTGCAGGCCACACTGGGGTGGTGGCCAGCAGGCTGCATCCAGCTCTCAGGGCATCAGCTACATCTAGCTGTCCCAGGGGCTATGGGGCCAACACATCTGCCCTCCTCTAACCAGGTGAAGTGGCTGGGAAGCTCAGGGGTAGCGCATTTCTATTTCCTTAAGGCACTGGTCCTTAACTGGGGGTGATGTTGCCCCCCCAGGGGATATTTGGTAGTATCTGGAAGCACTATTGGATGTCATAGTGGCGGGCGGGCATTATGTGTGACTGGCACCTAATTGGATGCTGCTAATCACACTACAATGCACAGGACAGCTACCCTCCCCCTCCCCCCTCCCCCCCCCCCCCCCCCCCCCGCAAATGTCACTAGTGTGGCTATTGAGAACCCTGTCCCAACCAAAGGAGAAACTCAGTCTGAAAAAAGGGCCAAGTCAAGAAAGGGCATGTCTATTAATTAGTCTAAGTCCAGCTTTAAAAACGTCTCTGCAAAAATTATTCCTAGACCCACACAGAGCAGAGCTCATCTGTCCTTCCCTTTCTCCCCACACTACCCCATTCCCCCTCAAATGTATAGCTTATTTTGCCTACTTCAATAATTTATTATTTTTCTTTTTGTGGATACTTCTTACTAGTCATTGGTAACTAAGAAGCTCAAAGACGGGGTCTCAGGATGAAATGTGGGGGGCACTGCATCCTACAGTGAGTTCCCCAAGGATGGGGCTGTCTTCAGGGGACACAGGGGGCGCCTGCTGCTGCTGTGGAGAAGAAGAGGGCAATGAGTCTCTGGTTAACATCCCCTTAAACCCATTTGATGTTGAATAAACAAACAAACGTGAAAAGAAAGGGAAAATCGGCCAGGAGAGCTGTCAGCAGTCATCGCCATCTGCTGATCCCAGCCCCTTTTCAATCAGCATCTCCCTGGCACTCTGGGGTCCTTATTCTACTAAAGATTTAAGCCAGTTTGTTATTAAGAAGAAACATCTTAATCCCGCTATTGAACTTCATAGCTTAATCTTGGTTACCAAGTGACTCAGGAAGCTGCATGGAGGGTGCGCTTCCCTCCCACAAACACCATTAACCTCTCTCAGCTTATTTTCCCTAAAGTCTCAGGGGTATTGGTATATGGGCGGGGGGGGGGGGGGGTGAAGCCACCAAGGGGAGAGGGAGGAAGAGGAAGAGGGGAAGAGGAAGAGGGAGAGGAGGGGGCAGGAGGAGAGGGCAGGGAAGGGCAGGGAGTCAAGCGATGGTCTGAGAAGCAAGCCAAGTGCAGAGCCAAAGCTGTGGTTCCTGCTCCCACAAACGGTCAAAAACTAGGTCATGGTCTAGGGCGGGGGCGCTTGTTTCTTCTTTATCATGTCATTTGGTATTTCTCCTTCAAGAACACAGGGAAGAAAACACAGAGGTTACAAACAATGAAAAGGGGGTGGCAGGGGACCAGGGCAAGATGCTGAGCTCTGCTTTCAATTCAATGTTCAAAGGGAACTTTGGAGATGAAATGACAAATCCTGGTTATCAGAGCCGGAGACCTGCCACCAAAAGCCGCCCCCCTTCCCCCCCAGCCAGCTCTGCTGTCCCTCCCCACCCCCTCCTCAGTGTCATCCAGGGGGGCCTTCCTGCATCCCAGCTGCTTTCCCCTACGGATGGTCACATGCGAGTCCTGACAGCCACTGGGCGCGAGGTGTCCCTATCAGCACATGGGCCCGCCCTGTGTCAGGAAGGCCACTGATTTGTGGCATATCAGCCCGCTCAGCGGTCCCTCCTCTGGGGCGCGGGGAAGGGGGACTGGGAATGAGATAGGGGGCCGGGCATGGCAGTTTTTAGGAAGAAAGTATTTCAGCCTCCTCCAGGAAAACACTTCCATTTCTTCAAACCAACAACAAAACACCTCGAGGAGCTGCCTAAGCGCCCCCTCCCCTCCACCAACTCCCCTGCTTGACCCCCACCTGACCCAGTGGACCGCGGTACTCACGCTGCTGGGGTGGAGCATGGGCAGGGGCAGCAGCAGCAGCGGCACCAGGATGGACAGCAGCAGTTTCCTCGCCCCCAGAAGGCCCTTCAGCAGACCCATCCTGGACCTGCGCGCTCGCTCCCTCGGAGCCCGCTGGGCCGGCCAGATAAATGCCTTCGCGCGTTCAGAAGACTTCTCACACCTCTCTCGGCTTCTCAGAGTCCTGCGTCGTCGTGGGGCAGAACAGGAGGGCAGTTACAGCCCCTGCTGGCACAGAAGGCTGGGCGCCTTGCTCCTGTTTTAGGTGGGATTGGTGAGCATGGTTTCATGCTCAGCCAAAAGGAACCGGGAAGGGATGGTAACCCGAGGCATAGTGGGTTCCCTCTTTGCTGGGTCAGTAATAGAGTAACTTCATTCTAGGGCCAGCAAAGGACCCCTTAATCAATCAAAATCCCACCTCTTCGGTAGCTGATTGGCCTTGAAGAAGTCATTGAAAGGCTTTAAAAATTTAAAGATACCAAGGGTACGTCGTGCCCTCCATCATTGTCTTCCTCTGTGGCCTCTTTTGGGCAGTGCCAGTTTCACTTCCTACCTGTGCTCCTTCGCTGGACCCCTTCTTGCCTTAAAAAAACCTAGTACCCCCCTTTCCTTAAACCAAGGCCCCCCAAGTTTGTCAGCAGAGGATGCAGACTTCAGATAGGGCTGGGCTTCTTTCCTGGCACCTTAACTGGGTTCAAATTTCTTTCCTTCAAATTGACTTCCCACTTATCATTTGCCTTGAGCCCGGGGCCTCTGGAGCAGGAAAAAAAAAAAAAAGTCCCCAGACATTCCTAGTTGTCACGGGACAAAATCTTGCTGGAGGCCCACCTTAACTTCCATTCACCTATAGGGAGCCGGACAGGGCCAGTAGCCCCGCCCATTCCCACAGCCAATCAGCGCGACTTGATTGGACCCAGCAGGGGCCTGCTGATTCTGCAGAACTTAGGCAACTTGCAAAGCTTATTTTTGTTTCTCAAACATCCTAGGGGCTGGAGTGATGACCATCATTGGAAACCTAACCCCGCTTCCCCAAGCACTGCTTTGTCGCAGGGGACTCAGACCTTGCTCTGGGAGGGCCACTGCTGCCTAGTCCTTCCGAGGAGGATGTGTCTGGTGGCAGGGAGAAAAAAAAAGATTAATTCCGGAGACATTTGCCCCAGAGTGCACAGGATTAACCCTTCCAGACTTCCCTGTTGGCAAAGAGCGTTTGATAAAGTGTCCGAGTCAGCAGAGGGTGTCACTGTAAGAAAGCCCAGACCTTTTTAGGGAGAATTGGAAGGATAGCTGCCTATCTAGAAAAGTCTAGATGCCAGTCTCACCTCAGAGGCCCTTGGTGCCCAGATGTCAGTGGTCTTTCTGGCCTGAGTAGGTGCTCAAATGCCCTTCTCTGAGGCTTTTTACCGAAGAAGAAGCAGAAGGCTTCCTTTGACCGGGCTGCACGGAGAGGGGAGGACAGGAGAGAAGTTGTCAAGTTCAGGGACAGGGCCTTTGCAGCAGGTGGACTCTGGACTTTCGCTGCTTACAGATCGGGAGAAGCTGTTAGCCTTTCTCAGAAACGACATATGGATTTGGGGTAAGGAAGGAAAGAAAGAAAACTCAAACGTTCTGTAACTGGTGGTTCTCAGCAGCATTGCCTTGATCTGAGAGATGCTGAGCAGAGTGAAGGGCTGTGAAACCCACATTCTCATGAATTCATGGAATGTAAGGAATGGCGTCCCAAGATCTATAGCTCGACCAGTTGGAAATGATCCCCAGGCTAAAATTAAAGTGACTGGAAAACTGACTCCAGAAAACCAGTTCTTCTTGACTTCTAAGGCAGGTGCGACTGTGGATGGCTTAGGTACCCTGAGAAATTATCTTTCTGTTACAGGATGGGCTGTGATGGCTTATCTCTTTAAATGCCTGTTAAAGACTATGGTATTTACTACATTTGAACTTTCCTTTTTTGTGATGGTTTTGAAACTCAGAATGGACAGTGCCACACGTGTGATGTTTGGTGGCAAATATTAATGAGACTGGATAATAATAAATAGCTGTGGAAATCAACGTTGCTATTAAACCCACGAACCACTTCACATTTCTGGGTGAGATAATCTGAGATAACAAAGATTCCACTGAGCCTAATAACTCCATCATGACTTATTTATTACACCATTAGTGAATATTTGTTAAATAAAATTAGGTAAGGTGAGTGACACAGTAAAACCAGTAGTTCTTCAGAAGTCTAGCCACTTTTCAATTGCAGAAAGCATTTTCCAGAATACAACACTTAAGAAATGTAAGACAAATACCACTTATATGAGGCATTGAAAGTAGTCAAACTCTTAGAAATGGAATGTGGAATGGTAGTCGCCAGGGGCTGGGAGGACAGGAAAAGGGGAGTTATTGTTCCATAGATACCATTTTTTCAGGATGAAAAAGTTCGAGAGATCTGTCACAGAACAATGTGCATATAGTTAATTTTTAACATCTCCGTACAGTTAAAAATGGTTCGGATGGTAAATTTGTGTTGTGGTTTTTTGTTGTTTTTTACTATAATAAAAAAAAGTAAGACATCAAAATGGGTTAGGAAAGTAAGGGATGTCATGTAAAATCATTTAACAAGCATTTGATCTTAGACCAGTTTACCTGTGGAAATACCTTCGGACTGACCGCTTATGTGATTCTCTTTCAGCTAGAGTCAGGGGAGGTGAGAGAGCAATGACAGCCCATAGACATTTCCCAAAGTTTTTTGAGTGACACCAGAGGTAGCCATGAGGATGCCAACTATGGAGGAAACTTCCAGAATTTCTAGATCCTCAAATTTCCACTACAAACACCACACCCCAAACTGTTTTGTTTATGAATAAATGTGACACATTGTGACTCGGTTGTGTCTGTGGTGTGTACAGTGTGGCATTAATGAGGCAAAATGGAAGATTCTGTTTCTGTCCAGTCTTCTACTTCCTTGTGCATCGGGCAGAGAGGTCAGTTTTGGGGTGGCGATCATGAGCGTAACATTTTATTTTGTGTGTAAATGAAGTCATGGTTATAAAATTTTCTGTGGGTAAACAATTAATTTGTATTCAGACTAAAATAGTGTTGAAGTATCTGGTTACTGAAAATGAAATGTTCACTTGTCTTTAAAAAAGGTCATGGCTTTCCTTGTTTCTATTTTTTTCGGTCATGTATTGCCACACAAATATGGACCCGGATTAATGAATACAGAAGTGCCTTTACTGTTTTGTTCCAGGGTGAATGAACCACCGCTGATTGCTCTCCCTGATCTGGAAATCATCCTCCCCCTCACGGACCCCCTGACTTGGAGCAGCCATGCATAGCATGACAGGGTAACCAGGGGACCACCGGTGGGTCTTTCCAGCTGGTGACTGAAAGCTCTCAGACCCCCTTCTGATGGGGTGGCGTCCCAGCATGGGATGCAAGACTGACGTCAGGGTCAGGGTAGTTATTGTACAGTGCCTAGGGGCTGAGGCCTCTGCTAACCGCTTTGGAATCTCACATCAAGGAATGGCGTTCAAGTACAGTGAAGGTATATTGTGAGGCTAATCTGCCCTGTGGGCAGTCCCACCCCTGTCTCTACTTTGATCTTTGTTTTCATCAGGCAGTGATACCCAAAGGAGGTCGAAAGCCAGGGTGCTCAGGGTACTATGCGGGCCGAGATAGCATGCAAATGTCAACCCCAGGGCACCTGGAGCAGCCTCAAGAAATGGGGGCAAAGAGAATCAGAATCAAGCCCAAAGAGAGAGCTGCAGAGACACAAACTAAAATTAAAAAGAGACCAGCAGAGCGACCATGTCAAAGAGAACCGGTAATATTAGGAAGAGGGAAAATGAGCAAAAAAGCATTTATCATCAGTGTGCATTTGAGGGACGTAAATGAGCAGTGCCATCAGAGAATAAGAAGGAGGAGGCGTGAGTTATTATCTTCTGCATCTGAGACCATCAGGATGCAAAGCTGTGTTTTTCTCTGGTACCTTCTTCCTGCATTCTAATATTTCTCCAAAAAGATCACGCAGCTTGGGCTGCTAGGCAAAGTGCACATGTTCAAAGCTTTTAAAGAAGTCCAGACCAGCTTTTGTGATCATCAAATGACAATTGTTAAACACCCATTTCAAAATCAAATTCAGCCCAACGAATCCTCACTCATTCAAGGATCTGACTACTTGGACGTTAGCCTCCAGGACCAGACTGCAAACCTAGGGGAGGCCAGAGCGAGCTCTGAGCGAGTGGGGACTCTTTACTGGAACCCAGATGCTTCTCTCAGCAGAGGCCTTCATCTAGTAACTTATTAAACGCAGAGTTATAACAAGCCTAGCCATCCTGATTTTTAGGTGATGGAATCTAAGAAAGAACAAAATGCAAGAAGCAAGTGATGTTAGTCACAGAGAAAAGAGCACACTTCTCGCCTGTCAGCGAGGAAGGCAGCAGAACTCACCCCGAGGCTGAGCTAGCCGCGCCTGGGACCTTGCCGGGCTGGCACAATAGTCCAGCAGACCTCGCAGGCCCGGTGCACTGTCCCACAGTTAGATAAATGACTGTGGAAATGTCAGGAGTCGAAGAACCTTAGAGATTATGTTATCCAACTCCTTCCTTTGCATGGTTCAGAGCTACTAAATAAAAGCTTAAGGTATTCCATCTGCGTCGTTTCAGAAGATATCAAGTCAATATCACTAACATGAAAAACTGGCCTTGAAAGGGTAAAATTCTGTCATCTGAAAATCAGTTGTATTTGAGCGGCGAGTCTCTGATGATGCTAAGTAATCTGAGGGAGGACAGAAAGGCGAGGCCGCGGGCCCCCTCTTTGCCAGCATGACCTCTCTGCATTAGCTTGGCTTCTCTGTTCAGAAGACAAGGCGTGCCTGTTTGTAGTAGACCAGCCCTCAGCTAAGAAGAGTCAAGACATACAGGTCAGACAATTACCAGTTTTCTAACTCATTCTTGTCGGTGACTTTTAGAAAAATTGAAGAGTATATTCTTGGCTAACAAAGTACTTATTTGGCTGTCGCTCTAGCTTTGCTGTTTCTTACTACAGAACCTTCAGAAAAATGTGCATTTAACCCAGCACCCTGATCTCTTAGGACCAAAGAACTCTGTCCCCCATCTTCCCACCATGCTCAAACCTCTATGATGTCTCCTCCAGCTCTGTCCTCCCTCGTGGGGGTTTGTGGCAGTCACGCAGTGTGGAAGCGGATCTTAGACTCTGCATGTCACCAGGCAAACCGTTCGGCCTCTGGAGGCATCTTGAATGACCACTCCAGCCCTTTCTTCCGGCCCAGGTCACCTTATGACATGAATCAGATGCGCCTGTCAGGAAGCTGCCACGGGTAAAGAGCATGGGGCTGAATTATTTTATCTCTGCTACTCTGAGCTGGTGGCATGTGTTTTGTTGCTGGCCTCTATAAATGGAGTAGAGAATGAAGAATTTCTGGATTACTGTGTGTGCTGGGCCCTGCTCCGAGGTCCTGGTGTGGGCCAGCCTCTCAGGCAGACACTCTGGAGCCTGAGGACCGCATCAGGTCATGCCTCAGGGCCTGGAAAAGGCTGAGGAGGGACTGGGCCCAGATGTCCTTCTGATGCCCTTGGGACAGGGCTGTGCGGTAGGCCGCATAGGCCAGGGTCAGCGCTGTCCTTTCAAAATCCTCTTTCTTAAGGATGCCGGGGAGGCTGGAGAGGCTGGCGCTGAGCCGTCGGATGTCCGGGATGCGCTTGGGGATCACATCATTGCAGACGGTGCGGAAGTCAGAGGCCTTCCTTAGAGAGGCGAGCTCCTCGTCCTTGATGGAGATCTCCAGGTCAGGGCTGATCTCCAGTTCAGCTAGCAGGAACTGGTGAGACATGAGGTATGGAAACACATGAAGCATCTGGGCATTGTTGAGGACACCACTGTTTTCATTCTCACCCACCTTCATGTGGGGAGGCCGCTGTGGAAAGAGCTTTGGAATTTAAGAGACCTGGGTTCCAGTTCTGACATTCCCACCCACTTGGGTGACTTACTGAACTTCTCTGAGCCTCATTTTCCTCCTCTGTGAAATGGTTAGTAGCAAAAATACTTTACAGGGCTATTGTGGGAAGTAAATAAGACAAATATGGACACCCTGGTACAAACATTATCTCTGATACAAAGCCACAATTTAATGACTACTTATTATTTCTGGTGTCCCAGATTAACCCATTCTTCCCTTTCTCCCTCCCACCCACCAAAGATCTTCTAAATCATGAACTATTTCAGATAACTTTAAATCAGAAGCTGGGGATTGAAGGACGCAGAGAATGGTGCTAGGAATTAAGTGGGATACAGAGATTTGTCATCACTTCTCACCTGTTCTTTACGAGTGGGGGTGGGGCCTGCCACATGCATCCCTTGCTCAGTGCTGGGCTCGCATCAGGACCTAAGTAAACACCTCTTGGACTCGGGGTTCTAACTTGTGTCTGCTTCCAGCTCCCCCCCACTCCATCCATCTCTATGCTACTGTCTTTCTCAAAGGGACTTGTGCTGTGACTCCCATGTTCAAGACTCGGTGAAGGCTATGCATTTCCCAGTGAGTTCCCGTGGTAGGACCTGGCTGCATCAAGCTGTCTCTTTCTTAGCCGGAGAGTTCTGGAACATGGAGGATGCCAGAGGATGCCAAGGCAGGAGGGGAGTTTTGGAGATCACTGTATCCCTCACTTAACATTTGAGGAGATCCAGGCCCAGAGATGCGGTGGCTGATGCAAGGTCACATGGCTGATGAGTGGCAGGACCAGAACTAAAGCTCAGACCTTGAGCCTGGAATTTTACTGCTGAATTGGATCAAGGGGCCTTGGGAAATTTACCCGTGGTTTGGAGAAGCGGGTCTGAGTGGTGGAGATGAGGGGCAGAGGAAGAGAGCCTTTGGGGTGCCCAGATGGTCAGAAACTGGGCTGTCACAGTAGGCAGTTACCTGAGACAGGGCTCCACCAGACAAGCGGCTTGGCATTGCCTAAACCCTGTGATGAGTCCTGCCTCCTGGCATTTGCTCGAGACTGTTGACTCTGCTGCTAGGGTGCTGGGAGTGACACCCTGGGGCCCAACCTAAATCTCTAATTTCGTCTCCCGTGACCTCCTAATGCCATCACTCCCTGTTTGGCATGTGGGAAGGGAGAGGAGATATGAGGAATACCTTACTCTGGGGTGGCCACGATTTGATGGCCCCACAAGGGAGTCTAGGCCAGTCCCCAAGGCAGCGGGGGCCACTCATTTTCAGGGGCTCAGGTCATTCCTCCAATAAACAGAAAAGTTGCAACGCCTTTGGGGTGATGTGGCCACTTGCGCCTCTGCCTACCTCGTAGAGCAGTTCTACTTCCTCCAGGGAGCTCTGCAGGACAGGGTTCAAGGGCATTGAGGACGATCTCTTTGGCCGATGGGCAGCAGGGAACAGCACAGCTGCAAGAAACAAGAGAAGAGGCTCCAGCAGCTGTGCACTTGGCCTTCCCTCCATAACCTTGAGGTCAGCCAGCTGGTCTTGAACGTGATGGACTGGAAGCTGTGGTGTCAATGAGCGGGAGAGATGACGGGCAGCTCTGATGTGTCCCGGAAGCTCCCGGGTGTGTCAGATGTTCCTGTTTCAGACCAGTGATTTCAAACATGGCTGCTCATCAGAACCAGCCCAGAAAGCTTGGGAAAATATAGGCTGTCCCCAAAAAGGTATAGACACACTCTGAATAATTACAAAGGCAGTGTTTATTAAAATACATTTCGTTTTCAAAGTTGAGCCATCAGCTCTTAAAGTATGTATACATTTTTTGGACTCCCTGTATGTAGTGTACAGGGGTCAGCAAAAGTAGGTTTATGGTTGTTTGTGTGGAGAAAGACATGCAGGTCATGATTATTGCAATAGCTTTTTTAACTCTGTGTTTCAAGTACTCACAACTGTAAACCTACTTTTGCCCACCCCTATATGTCACGGGAACTTCTGTTAAAATCAAACAGAAATGAGCAAACAACAAACCCCTTCACATTGAACAATACTGTTCTCTGAGAGTGATGCACATTTTAGCGCCTGCTCAGTATGAAGTGCTGGTTTAGATTTATTGGGAACTCTTCTCATCAGAGGATCAGGCTTCTGGCTATTCCCCAGCCGCCTGGAATTCAGCTGCCAAGAATCTGCACACAGGTGACAAAGGAAGGGAGGAGAGCTGCCCAGGACCCTGACACGTGGCTCTAGGGGAGTGTGGAGCCAGGCTCAGGGTTCCCCCCAAGGACCACCTGACTTAGAAACGCATTTGGGACTAAGTCAATGACTCGCTAATGCTGTTTCTTTGTGGTTGCATTTAGAAACAGTAGCTGGAGGAAGATGGATGGGCTGCTACGGGTAGAGAGGGTAGGGAGAACTAGGACCTTATGAGGCCAAGTGAAGAAGGAGACAGAAGGTTACAGAGTGTAGGAATAATCATTATACATTGCAGTTCTCTGGGTCGTATCAGGCCGGGAGCAGACAGCGTGCCTACCCCTGCAGCCCCATGATTGCCAAGCCTGCTGCCAGCTGATAGAAAAAGGCACAGCTTCTTGCGCCTAAGGTAACTGGGACCAGGGTGATAAATCAAAGATTAAATCGTTAGTCAGATCCCCCTTAATCTTAGATGACTCTTCTTTCTGCTGCCGTGTGCTGCCTTCCAAAATAACTATTCAAGCCCTGACAGGGCTTGAACCACCAACACAGCAATTAAAAACAAAACATAAATAATTGCATAGAGAGATTTTGGTTAAATCTTGTATTATGGAAGATGCTCCCAAATGCATAAATGAGGAAGTAAGATTCTCTATATGGCTTAGTACCTTGAGTCCAAGAGCAGTAAATGGACACATTGTACCACTTGAGGAGTTTATATCTAGGAAGCACTTAAAATAAATCATGTCATTTAAAAAAAGGAAGAAAAAGGTACAGCTTCTCCAAGACACTGGATTGGGATCTCCCAGAAACCTGAGGCTCTGAGGTAAGTAGCGCCCCCTGAAGTTGGGCAAAGCACAATTTGCATCACCATGCATGCCAGCTCTGCTTCTTGATACTGGTGTCCTGGGGCCATCAAGAACGGGCCCATTGACGTCCAGGGTACTGTGTTAAAGAAGGCAGGGGGCTGCATAAGCATCTTAGAAAAAAATTGATCCGAAGTAATAAAAATGAAACATCTTTGATATAAAGACATTTCCTGAAAAGCTCACTGGTAGGAATCTCCACTCCCTGGAAAGAGCGGGTTGGTGGAGTATTGCTGTAATATAGCTTTCTCTGTGTTCATTTATTATCTGTACCGCACGTTCCTCTTGGGTTATGGTAAAGATGGTTGTAGGGTTCTGCCCCCAGCAGATCCTGGCAGGCTTCCAGGCCGAGCGCTAGGCCCGCTTTTGGCTGAGGAAATCCATGCACTGGGGGAGCCTTGACTGGCAGTGACCTCTGCTCCCTCAGACCACTGTGGGAAGGAGCCCATGACCAGAGCAGTATTTCCTAGCCTCGCATTTTAGCAGAATTTGTTCTCGTTGCCAGAAAACTGGCCATTTCCTCACAGAATCAGAGATTTAGGGCTTCGCCTCTGTTCGCTCACTGCCTCTGCCTGTAGTTTTAGGTGGAGCTCAGGAGAGTGAGGCGGCTCCTAGGCATTGGGTCCAAAACCTTGACCGCACGTTAGCATCATGCAAGGGCTTTAAAATCTACTGGTGCCGCCCCTCACTGGTTTGACTCAGAGCGTCGACCTGCGGTCTGAAAGGTACCGGGTTCGATTCCAATCAAGGGCATGCACCTCGGTTGCAGGCTCCTTCCCAGCCCGGCTAATCGATGTGTTTCTCTCACATCTCTATTTCTATCTTTCCCTCTCTCTTCCTCTCTCTCTAAAAATCAGTGGAAAAATATCCTGGGGTGAGGATTAAAAAGAACAAAATACTGGTGCCGTGTCCCTGCTCCATAGGTCCTGATTTAATCAAATGAGGGTGCAACTGGGACAGTGAGATTTTGGGAAGCTTCCTAGGGGCTTCTAATGGCAGCCAAGGTGAGAACCAGCAGGTGCTTGCCCGAGGCTGCGTGGAAGGTGGTGCCACTCTCAGGTGAGCCCAGTGGCTCTCAACCTTGACTGTACATTAGACTCACCTGGGAGTTTTTAAAAACCCAAATGCCACGGCCATCTCTCAGGCCCTTTCACGGGCGTCTCTGGGGTGGATGTAGGCATCAGGACTTTTTATGGCTCCCAGGTGATTATAACGGGCAGGCAGGGTTGATAACCATTGGGCTATTCAGATACACAGCCAGGAACACGGCGCCCAAATGCAAAGTTCACTCCATCGGAGGCCTTGCAGGCTCAGCTGAAGAGATCAAGGCAAAGTAGAGACACAAGAGAGTGTGTGCTCCGACTCTGCTTTCTCGTTGGCGGGAGATGAGACCAGGACCAGAGCTGGTCCAAGACCAAGATGTGACCTGTTTCTGGGTGCTTCTCCCACGAAAGTGTGATGAACCCTCTTCTCGGGATAGAATCTGAGAGCAACTTTACTTCTTTAATTCTTCTTCCAGCATTCTCTTATTGTGACATTAAAGGTATTGGTTGCCTTAAAAACATTCCCACCAGGCAGGTGAAGGGGACAGGGGGGATGCGTGTCCCAGCATGGAGCCTTTCTGCTGCTTGTCAGTCAGACTCGGGGCTGCCTCTGGGAAGGTTATTCACCGGCTAGAGCTGCCTTTCTTCACTCATTCATTTCCCTGGGGACAGCGACTCCAACATGTTCACCCAGGGGCCCCCTTGTCCTCAAAGAGGTGGGAAGAAGGAAATACCTCCTGATTCAAAGCGAAGGTTCATCATGGAAGCGTTGTTTCCATAGCCCTTGTTCTCATCGTTTCAAAATAATGACAGTTTGGGGAAGATTGTGAGAGATAGTTCCGTCCTCTAGACCGGCCAGGGGACGGACAATTGCTTCAGAAAGTATGTGGGGAGCACAGGAATCTGAAAAGGGGGTCCCGCCCTCCTCCCACCCCCAGCCAGTGCTCCTGCCTCCTGCAGGCACCCCTGGCATTGCTGCAGCGGCTCTGACTGCATGTGGCAGGCAGGGGCTTCTGCGCCCCCGCGGCCGCGCGGCAGAGGTGCAGCGAGCTCTGGGCGGGCATCCCAGCGCTGCCCGGGCCTCCCTCCTCAGCAATGGGACAGGGTAACTTCATCTCCACTGGGCACGCTGCAGGCTGTCTGCTCCATGTCCAAACATTCACGTACAACGTTAACCTACAGTCACTCCAGGTGTTTTTGCCCATAAAGGTGAAGCCTGGACCCTGCCAGAATGTAAGCGGCCGAAACAAAGGCTGGCCAGCTCCCAGAGGTGTGCGTGCAAAGCTTTAAACTACACTCGCTCCCGCTTGGAGAGAAAAACAGCCCTGTCCCCAGGAAGCCTTTCCGTGAGCCTGCCGCACACCGCGGTTCCTCCTCTGTCCTTGTGGTTTCTGCGTCCATCCTACACATTGCACACCTGCCGGCAGCCGCCGGCCTTACACTTGACCTCAGTGACTGCATGACTCGGTAGTTGGGCTCTGAGTGCAGGCTCAATGCCTCTGTTTTGAAATGCTTTATAAAAAAACCAGCTATTAAAAATAAAAAAGGCAACAACAAAACACAACATCCCTGGAGACGCTTCCATGCATGCTTTGCTGGGTTTGCTTCCTTTCCCTTCTGTCCCATCTCCCAAATTTATGGAGGTCATTTTAGGTTCAGCTCCTCCTCACTGTCAGCTTTGGGCAGCACAGTCTTTGCAGGGCTGAGAGGAGGAGCCCTGAGTGCTTCCCCCAGCTGCCATCAGCAGGGACTCCTCCTCTGAGGGAGGAGAGAGAGGGGGCAGGCTGGGAGACCAGGGCCTGGCAGGAGGACCCCGCGCCCACCTACGCACCACCTGAGCATTGAGCTGCGGGCAAGAAGACTGCTGGCACCGTTTTGTCAAAACCACTGACTTTGTGTACTTTTTTGGTGTAAAACTGGGCCAGTTTGTTTCTTTCTTCTCCACTCCGTGCTCCACGCCCAGCCCCAGTCTCCAGCGATTTCTTCAGGATGTGATTGTGCCAGGAGGGCCACGCAGTGTGACCAGGGGACGCGAGGACTCACAGTCTCCCCGCATGAGGTCTCACCCACGGCTGGCCTTGGGGCAGGGCCTGTGAGCTCTCCCCGCCTCCTGCATTCCCTGCACAGCTGAGCCTCAGGGAGAAATTGAGTGGTTACGATACTGTTACAGACCAGCACAGAACAAATGATTCATTCGCTGAAGGTCATGCCACATGCACTGAGTTAGTGCAGAAATTGGACCCAGACAGGCAGGAACCATGTGTCATAGCATGTTCTGTCCATGTCTTCTGTGGAAAGACACATTTGGACCTCAGACCGAAGTTGTTAAAATGTGGAGCTTGGACGTAACAACAGCTCTCAAGCCTACTGGGTGCCCATCAGCGTGCTTTGTGCTTTCCATGTGCACCTTGTGAGGTAAGTATTCCTGTCCCGTGCAGCGATGAAGAAACTTGGAGGTTAACAAACTTGTCCGAGGCCATCCCATTTGCTTGCTCTAGGGCTGAAATGAAAACCCAGATCTCACAGGCTCTAAAACCCACTCGCCAATAGGTGAACAATGCTATCCTTTTGTAGGCACATCTGCCCAAAGACTGGGTGTTCCTCAGTTCTGAATAAGTATGGGAAGGATAATGTTCATGGTGAATGAATGAATGGATATAGGATGTAACATATTCTTAAACGAATCACACATATTAAAAAAACCTCTAACTTTGATTTATAATGTGCTCTGCAAGGTTAAACACCTACAGCCCTGTGATCACACTCTGACACATATCCTCCCCCCCTCTGCCCCGCTTTGCTCCTTCGCAATCACTTGGCATAAAGCGCAACCCGCCTCCTCACCTTTCCCACCCCTGCACCGGTGCGCCTGAAGGTGGCTGGAGGAAACACACACATGGTCTCACTTGAAATTCATTGTTATTCTCGCACGGGCCCTGACATGCTTCCCAACCATTTCTCCCATTTCTCATCCATTTCACTGTGGCATAGATGATGATTTCACCCCATCTGCTTCCTCCTCAAATCAGTTACCTGCCTCTTGCCCAGATACTGACTTCTCTCCTGTGACTGTGGGCACACTCCTGTCTAGAGCCAACTTTTCCACAAGTGTGAAGTCTCCAAGAAAACTGTTGCTCACCTCTCCACCCTTCTCTCCTACATGGTTCCTTTTCCCTCTCCACTAGATCTCTCACGTCAACATGAAAATGTGTTACTTCTTCGATTAAAAGAAATCCTGCCTCGCTGTCTGCTCTTCCTCACCCTCCTCTCAGAATGCAGAGTTCTGGCCTCACCTGGGGGCGTCTCCTCTTCTAGCCTCACTTCCCTACTGACTTTCAGCTTATTCTTTCCAGGCCAGACTTTTATATATGCAACTGCCTACAGGAATCTCCTTTTGCACATGTTACAGTTATCTCTCCTGATTGCCAGGCCAATCCTAGCCCCCAACACACACACACACACACACACACACACACACACACACACACGGATCTCCTAATTCTCTGCCGTCCTCCCATCTCTCTCAGTTGCTCGGGCCCCAAACCTGGGAGCTGTCCTTGACTTTTTCTTTCACATTTCGAATCTAACTAATCAGCGAGCCTTGTTGGCTCTACCTTCAAAATAGATCTGGAATCTGGCTACTTCTTGCCACATCCCTGCTAGCTCCCCGGTCCAAGCCTTGAGCACCTCTCCTACTGGTGCCTCTGCTTCTGTCCTTGGCTCCCGCCCTCATTCTGTTCTTAACACAGCAACTAAAGTGATTCTGTGCAAACATAGGCAGATGTCACTCCTCTGCCCAGAACCCTCGATGGCTTCCCACAGTTCTTCAAATGCCACCCGGTGCTACATGATGTGACTTCTCACTGCGTCTGAACTCATCTGCTACTCTCCCGGCTCATAGCCCCAGCCACAGGCCTTCTCACTGCTCCTTGAGTCCCGCGGGCATGCTTCTGCCACAGGCCTTTGTACTTCTGTTCCTTCTGCCTGGAACACCCACGTTTCCTTCAGGTCTTCAGTCACCGCCTCAGGGAGCCCTCCCTGACTACCTTATTTAAAATTATAGTCCTGGATACCCTCTAACCTGTCCCTACTTTATTGTCATCTGACAAACCAGATGTTTTATTTCTATATGTGTCTGTTTCCCGCCACTAGAATGTCAGCTCTACCAAGGCATGGGGTGTTGTCCCTTTTGGTCACTGTATGCCCAGTGCCCAGCATCCTGCCCATGACTGTTTGTTGAATGAATAAATGATTCCATAGAAACACATGAACAATCTTTGCCCCTAAACTCCATTCTTTTCAAACCGCGTGCTTCACTAAGTCTTTCTCTTCCTAACAGGGTGGTTTTAGAACTTAGGCGCAGTTCCAGGTCCTGGCTACTTATCAGAGAGTAGATGTGGTCTCCTGAATCCCATGCCCTGCCTGTATCTGCCAGGAGCCCCTGCTCTGGCCGGGAGGAGCTGCTTTCCATGGTCTCAGGCAAGGCGGGCGCCATCCCCACGCCTTAGCCCTCCAAGCCCTCTTGCTCAGACGCATGGGCCGAAGCTTCCCTAAAGGAAGGAGCCTGTTTTGACTTGGAGCCCGGCCTTCCCTTCGGTTTTTTATAATCTGGGATAAAAACCGCCTCTTCCTCCCACCCCAAGAGGTTCAGGGTACCGGAGCCCTGTCAAGGCTCCCCGCAGGTCCCACGGAGCTGACCCAGCGCTTGTGCCGGGCTTGCTGGAAGGGATTCCAGCTGCAGACCGCTTCGCGCCAAACACAGCCATATTGTTAATGCATCAGTGGAAGCCGCGCTATGGAAAAGGCAGTGGGTGTGGAGAGGAAAGGCTCTGGTTTTTAAAAGATCGTCTGCCAGATCCTACTGATGTCATTTACTTGCTGCTCCTGGGCCAGCCCTTTAGAAACAGCGATCTTCTGAGCGAGCCGGGCTCCTGGCCCCGGGCGCCGGGTCCAGTGGGAGTGCTTCTGGAAGGGCGTCCGTGAGCCGGCTCCTCGTGGCCAGACGGTCCCACCGCCCAGGGGGCCTCGGGGCTGCTGAGAGGGATGGGAGGGTGAGTGACAGCCAGACGCTGAAGCCAGAGCGGGTGGGGCGTCAGAATCCAGCTCGGTCCTTGCTGCGGAGTGATCTGGGCACATTCCCGTCTTGCCTCACTCCGTTTCCTTACCTGTCCGTGGTCAGAACAGCACCTGCTCCTGGAGTGACTGTGGGGTAAGCGAGGCTACGCTAATGCTCCCCCTACCGTCAGCACTTACTGGACACTGACCTCAGGCCCTTGGCTTCACTCCTGATGCAAACTCACACAGCACGACAATGGACACCTGGAAATGACAAATCCCGCCACACACCCGAGGGCTGCCCTTCCCTGTTACACTGCTTTAAAAAGGAATAATTTGCCTGAAGGTGTGGCTCAGTGGTTGAGCGTTGACCGATAAACCGGGAGGTCACGGGTGGATTCCAGGTCAGGGCACATGCCTGGATTTTGGGCTTGATCCCCAGTGGGGGGCGTGCAGGAGGCAGCCAATCAACGATTCTCTCATCTTTGGTGTTTCTATCTCTCCCTCTCCCTTCCTCTCTGAAATCAATAAAAAATATTTTAAAAAAAGAAATAATTTATATGTATTTAATAAAAACAGATATTTACATGGTAATTAATGCATAGATTGCTTTTTCTCAAAGACTGGCTAGTGGTCTCCAGCCCCCTGAGCGTTGCTCCGCAGGCGCTGGGGCTGCTGGGACCTGGGCCAGGTGTGTCCAGTTCCCGGTTGGCCACGCTCACCACAGGGGAGTCATTTGGTCTGAATCACGTTGGTGGGGCTGGAACAGCGACCTGGTGCGTGGAAAGCTACCTCCCAGGGCCGAATCCTAGAGAGCGCTTCTGAGGGGAATGACCGGTAAGAAAAGGGATGTCCTGACAACAGGGTGTGTTCCCTTTGGGTTTATCTCTACATTTCTACCCGTGGGCGGGGTGGGGGGGGAGGTAGGAGTGGGAGAGGGCACGGGCCGAGTGGTGGTGAGGAGGTGGGGGAGGGGTCGGGCTGGGGCGGGGTTGTTGGAGGAGGAGGATCTTATAGGGGGTGGTCACCCTGAGACTGTTTCCAAAGGGAATTAGGCCTGGATTTGGGGTGGGATGAGGTAAGGATGAAGGTGAAAGGAACAGTAAGTACATCTGGAAAAATTGTTTACATTTGGGTGTGACTCCCATTCCGTCTTTTTAAAACTGATGGCAATTGTGTATTCCTTTTATAAGTAGGAAAAAAATGTTAAAAGTGAAGAAAGATCCACTATGTGGAAGACTTTTGATGAGAGCCAGAGGGCTCCATATCGTTTGTTGACTGCGCACTGACGTGTACCACTAATCCAGTGCTTAGCATCAGCTCCCCCACCCTGCCCCTCGCCTCTCGGCCTCTGGCCTCTAGGTCGCTGCTCTGCTTCCTGCTTGTTTTGTTATTGGGGCAGCCCTTCCCCAGTGAGGACTGGGTGGGCCAGAGCAGTTGCTCCCAGGATGTTGCTATAAAACTGTCTGTTGAGAATATCAAGCTTTTTTTTAAAAAAATGAAATTATTTCACTTTTAAGTGGCTAACATTTATATAGTGCTTCATCGTTTACAAACATTTTATTTACATTTTTAATCTGAGTCTCACAACAACACAGTGAAGGTAAGTTTTGGTATTGTTACTATGGTATCTGTTAGTGAACAAAAGCTCAGAGAGGTTAAGAGACTTGCCAGAGATCACACAGCCCCATTAGAGGCAGAGCCCAAATCTGTGAGTTCCTTGTGGGGTAGCTCATGATGTGGTTATCGTGTTTACAAGCCTGTTACAAACCAAATCATCTCATTGGGCTTTCTAACAGCCTAGAGTGGGTTTTATCATCTTTTTTAGAGGCTAATTAAGAAAGGCCCCCAGAGTCACATAGGGTGAGTGGTAGGACATAACTCCAATGTCTCTTTGCTCTCTATTTCCAAGTGTTGCCCCAAAGTTTGTGCACATGATGAGCAGGGCGGTGTGTGTGTGTATGTACGTGTGTGTATGTGTGTCTGTGTGTAGTGGTCTTACCAGAAATAAAGGAAAATGTTACATTAATTATTGGCCCCAAGGCAACACTCATTTCACAGCTCAGTTCAGAGAACTGGCAAGTCCCTAATCTCAGGCGTAAAATGAGGGGATAAAGCCCCAAATAAGTGCAGTGCCCACCCCCCTCCATTCCAGGTCCATCTGCTCTGTGCCCTCTGTCCCCACACAGCCGGGCTTTGCTCCCTGACACTCTCCTTGGGACCAGAATGGCTCATCTTTACCCCCGATGCCAGTCTTGAGCCTCCTTTGGATCTCTCGAAACACCTGTGAGCCTGACTCTTCCAGTTCTTTCCGGGAGAGAGACCTTAGTTGACTTTAGGGGTGGGCGGGCAGATTTCAGTTCAGATCGTCATGAGTGGTCAATGCTCTTGGTCCCTCACTTCCTAACAGTGATAAACTCCCACTGGCTGGGGGTGCTGTCACCGTCTGCCACCTGGAGCTGGTCCTGGGCCTAGGGAAGAGATGGCATGCGGCTCTGAGGGACTATGTCTGAGAAGGGCTGGGGCTGGTGGGGGCAGCAGGCAGGTAGACACAAGGATGCTGAAGACTTTCCCTTCCTCTCCTGCTGCTGGGCCTGTCCTGCCTGGCTGCAGAGAGTGTCCACTTCCAGCCAGGCTCCCCAGGTAGCATCTATCACCCACACTCCCAGGTGTTAGCATATCACACCTGGACACCTGCTCTCCGCACGCCTGCCCAGGGCAGCAGCCTGGCGGAGGGGAGCTCGAGAGGGTCTGTGCACATTCCATGAAGCAAAGATGACTTGGCTCTGGCATGCTGAGAGGGATGCCCTCTGCGTTCCCACCTTGACCAAGTCCCCTCAGCGCTTTGATTTCCTTCAGTGTCATGTCCCCCCGCCCCAACACCTCTAACTTGTCAAGAAGCACAAAGCCATCCCCAGAGATGAGATTAAAGGAGGAAATGGGGTTTCTAACCACCCCCCTGCCACAATTCCTAGTTGTATTTAAAAAAGAACGATGAGCATCAGACAGATAATAAAAAGCAACTCACCCCTGCTCCACCTGTGGGACACAGTGGCCTGAGCATCGTAACACAGCAGCAGCAGCAGCAGCGTCTTCCAACACATCTTCTCCACACAGGTGAGGAGTCGCCTCAAACCCAGTGGGACCCCAGGAGCTACAGGTGTGCTGTCCCTGTCCTCCTGGGAGCCGGTACAGTTCTTCCCACCTTTCCCTTTTCCAAAGAGCCGATGCCCTCTCCTGCCTCAGAAGGTGGAGGCAGAGGCTGCCTCCTGGGGGCGCGGGCGGGAACCTGTCTATCCGACTCTCTCTGGGATTGGGGGACTGGGCGGCCACAGAGAGACTCTGTTTTTGAGCACATCTGGAGTGACTCACAGGGCATGTGATCTCCTTGGCAGTGGGTTGGATAAATATAAATCTGTACTTGAGTTCCATGTGTTGGATGCACCCACTGGAATTTTTCTTTAACAAACAGACTCGTGGAACTTGTTAGAGAGCCCGGCGAAGAGCTGGCTGCTGTCCCTGTCCACACACATACCAGAGCCAGGGCGAGGGCTGCAGTGGGAGCCGGGAGGCTTCTCCCAGACGCTGGGCTGAGCTGGGCTGCGGAGCCCAGAGTTGCCTTGAGGACAGCAAAGTCATTGTAGTGTCTGAGCTGAGTTTCGCGTCCTTCCCTGGAGCTAGACCTGGAGATGTTGGCACCTTCAGCCAGAGCTAGAGCCTTCCCCCAGGGTCTGCGGGGATGGGAGTTAGCAGGTTGTGGGGAGCAGAATGGAGAGGTGCCGGTCATGCATAGGTGTTGTATGTGCAGGTAATGGTCCAGGGGCCCATGAGTGACCCCTTTCTCCCTTCGCATTCATGACATCCTGCTTTCTGGGCTGTGTCTAGACCTAGGACCAAACCAGTTTGATTCTCCCAAGCAAAATGGTAGTGTTTTTCCATGATAATTTCTTTTGGTATTTCATTAATCAACAAATTAATTATTTTGTATTGAGATATAATGGACATAGAACATGGTGCAAGTTTAAGGTGTGCAATATGTTTTTTGATATGTGTATATATTTGCAATGTGCTCGTCAGTGTAGTGTTAGTGAACACCTGTCACATCACAGGATTGTCATTTCTTTTTTGTGGTAGCAACATTTAAGATTGATGTTCATTTTCAAAGCACCGCCATAGACACCTTGGTTTTGTCCACTCCCTCACCCTGTCTGAAATCACAGATGTGGGATGCTACAGCTTGAAGATGGTGAACCTTGTGGGTTTCCAGCCTGTGGAGGTGCTGCCCAGCGTGACTAGGCCACTCCTCTTTTATCTGGTACAAGAAGTTGCTTGAAAAAAAAAGTGACTAGCCCGGCCAGCATGCCTCAGTGATTAAGTGTCAACCTATGAACCAGGAGGTTACAGTTTGATTCCTGGTCAGGGCACATGCCTGGGTTGTGGGCTTGATCCCCGTTGTGGGGTGTGCAGGAGGCAGCCGATCATGATTCTCTCTCATCACTGATGTTTCTGTCTCTCTCTCCCTCTCCTTTCCTCTCTGAAATCAATAAAAAAATATTTTAAAAAGTGACTATAAAATTTGAAAACCATTGATCTCAGTAATATTAATAACTAGAGGCTCGGTGCACAGATTCATGCACCAGTGGGGTCCCTCGGCCTGGCCTAAGCCCTCTCACAATCTGGGATCCCTTGGGGGATGTCGGAGAGCCAGTTTTGGCCCAATCCCTGCAGGCCAGGCCAAGGGACCCCACTGATGCACGAATCTGTGCACTGGGCCTCTAGTATGCATATAAGATCTTTGGTTAATATCTTCCTACCTTCCCCCCTCACCCCTTCCCTCTGAGATTCATCAGTCTGTTCAATGTTTCCATGCCTGTGTGTTGAGCGTCTGCCCCCTGGTGGTCAGTGCACATCATAGCTACTGGTTGAACGATTGAACGGTCGGACACTTAGCATATTAGCCTTTTATATATATAGATAGCTAATGGGTGTTAATTTTTCCAGGCTCTGTGCTCAGGGCTCTCCTTTGTTAATTGATTTAATACACCAAGCTCTGAGATCAACTCCAGTTGAAGTATAACATGAGGAAATGTAATTTAAAATCCTCTAGTAGCCATGTTAAAAAGAGTAAAAAGCAACAAGTAAATTAATTGTAATAATATATCTTATTCAAACCAACATATCCAAAATATTATCATTTTTCCCAGTGATCGGTATACGTATTAAAGAGATATTTTCTATTCTTTTTTTTAATGCTAAGTCTTTGAAATCCACTGTGCATTTCACCTTAGAGCACAGCTCAGTTCAGACCAGCCACTTTCCAAGTACTTACTCAATAGCCACATGTGGCCAGTGGCTACCGTGTGCGTGCGGCAGTGCGGGGCTGGAAGGTGACAGGGAAGGTTCTAAAGCCAGACTGCTTGCCTGTCTTGTATCCTGGCCCTACCTCTTACCAGCTGTGGGATCTTGGTTGAATTCCTTCATCTCTTTTTGCCTTGATTTCCCTTAACTAGAGAATGGGGATAATAATAGTTTCTTCTTCGTAGGGTTGTTGCGAGGAATCAATGAATTCACATGTATAAAGTGCTGAGAACTACCAGTATAGCTGGCACATACATGTGTGCTACATACACAGGAAGAGAAAGGCTCAGAGGGGCTAAATAATCTGCCCAAGGTCACCCAGCTAGTAAGTGATGGAGCTGGGCTTTTAACCCAGGTCTATGTGAGTCCATAGTCTGCATGCAGACCTGCCTCGAAGCTTTACGTTTGGGAACTGCTTAGTGGAGTGCTGGCAAGCCAGTTCTGGAGGGGCAGGGAGAGCCCTGATTTGTAGCATTTGCCAATGTTCCTGGTGAAAATACTCCCACCATGGCTGATTTCACGCTACTGATGGTTTAACAAACGGCTTGCAAACTTTGTGAGTAATTTAACAATTGGCTCTCTGGAAGCCACTCCTCTTACTCACAAGGTCAGTCCTACTGGCTCTGATGACTCCTCTGCCTCTGTTGTGTTCTCTTTTTGTAGTTCCTTTTATAAAAATGATCTTTAAATATTTTTATTCTTATTATTTATTCCAGTTTCATTGAGATATAATTGAAATATAACATATTGATTTGATACATGGTATATATTGTGCAATGATTACCACAATAAGTTTAGCTAACATTCATCACCTCACATAGTTACACATTTTTTTCTTGTAATGAAAATTTAAGTTCTACTCTCTTAGCAACTTTCAAATATACAATACAGTATTATTACCTATAGTCACCATGCTGTGCATTACACCCACAGAAGTTATTAATCTTATAACTCCAAGTTTGTATCCTTTGACCACCTTTACCCATTTCCCCCATCTCCTGCCCCTGCAACCACCTATCTGTTCCCTGTTTTTATGAGTTTGCTGTTTTATGAGTTCTACATATAAGTGAGGTCACACAGTATTTGTCTTTCTTTTCTCACTTATTTCACTTAGCATAATATCCTCCAGGTTCATTCAGGTTGTTATTAATGCAAAATTTCCTTCTTTTTTTTTTAATGACTGAATAATATTCCAGTGTATGTATATATGTGTGTATATATTTATCACATTTTCCTTATCCATTCATCCATTGCTAGACACTTAGGTTTCTTCCATATATTGGCTATTATAAACAACTAGAGGCCTGGTGCATGAAAATTCATGCACAGGAGGGGGCATCCCTCAGCCTGGCCTGTCCCCTCTCACAATCCAGGAGCCTTCAGGGGTGGGAGGTGACCCGACGATCAGGGGAAGGCAACACCCGACACCTCTGCTGCTGCCACTGCCGGCAGCGCAAGCCTCGGCTGGCCGTGGGTGGCTGAGCAGCCGCCATCCAAGGCTTGCCTGCACCTCAGGCCGGCCCTGGGCAGCTGGGGGGCTGAGGGGACTGGGAGACTCCAGAGGCAGCCGCATGGCCATTTTGTGGCTGTGGGCGCCACCATCTTTGAGGGCGTGACAGTCAATTAGCATATTACCTCCTTATTGGCTGTGGGCGCTTCCATCTTTGCAATGGTGTGAGGGTCAATTAGCATATTCTCTCTTTATTAGATAGGATGCTGCAATAAACATGAGGGTGTAGGTGTCTCTTCAGGACAGTGATTTTGATTCCTTTGAATATATACCCAGAGGTGGAATTGCTGGATCATATGATAGTTCTATTTTTAATTTTTTGAAGGACCTCCATACGTATTCCATAGTGGGTGCACCAATCTGCATCCCCACCAGCAGTGCCCAAGGGTTCCCTTTCTCCTCATTCTCGCCAGCACTTATCTCTTGTCATTTTGATGATAGTCATTCCAACAGATGTGAGGTGATACCTCATTGTGGCTTTGATTTGCATTTCCCTGATGATGACTGATGTTGGACATCTTTTCATGTACCTGTTGGCCATTTGTACATCTTCCTCGGAAAAATGTCTATTCAGCTTCTCTGCCCATTCTTTAAACCAGATTGTATTTTTGCTATTGGATCATATGAGTTCTTCATATGTTTTGGATATTAATTCCTTTCAGATATGATTTGCAAACATTTTCTCCCATTCTGTAGGTGGTCTTCTCATTTTACTGCCTTTGCTGTGCAGTGTACTTCTTGTTTAAACCTGCAAGGATTGCCCAGAGGACCTAGCATGTGCCTGGGTGCCCTGTAGGTGCCCACGGAACATGTGTCGATTGGTGCTGAAGCTGAGAAAGCTCCCAGTTCCCCGCACTTTTGCCAGAACCCCAGTGAGTGAAGAAGGAGCTGAGAGGGGAAGATGGACCCGACTTGCCCGTCCCTGGGGAAACCCGGACCAGAAATCACAGTTTTGGCCCCAGACTTGGACTCTTTCATCTGCAGGCTCAAGTCATCAAACTGTCACCCACTACATACTAAGCTGGGATGCAGACTAGCTTCCTATTTGAACTGGGAACCAATGTGTTTGTAACTAATTTCATTTAATGAGATGATAAGCCAGGCTGTCTCTCCCCCACTGCAGCTTGGCAGCCAGAGGCAAATGTCCGCAGTTTGCAAGGAGTCTGGGTACCTGGTCTGGTGCACTGATTTTTTTTCTTTCTCTCCGTGTTTCTCTTGTTCTTGCTGAGGTTCTATTCCCTCAAATGGAAGGCGCTGTCTTTTGTAACAGATCACAGTAAAATTATGACGGTGGAGCTTTCCAGACCTATTGATTATTTAAAAAATACTTTAGGGGGGAGTGCTACTTAAGGCAACTGTTTTCAAGCTCATTTTCACCTCTGAACTCCCACTGAGCCTACGTGCATATCTCTCATCAGCAAAAATCATTTTCCAGCCCTAACTGGTTTGGCTCAGTGGATAGAGGGTCGGCCTGCGGACTGAAAGGTCCCAGGTTTGATTCCGGTCAAGGGCATGTACCTTGGTTGCGGGCACATCCCCACTAGGAGGTGTGCAAGAGGCAGCTGATCAATGTTTCTCTCTCATTAATGTTTCTGGCTCTCTATCCCTCTCCCTCCCTCTCTCTAAAAAAAACAATAAAATATATTAAAAAAAAATCATTTTCCAGCTTAGTTACGTCTACCACTTACTGAGTTCTGACCTTACTTTATTTCATTCCATTTTCATGGCAATTTTGTTCAGAAGGTACTATAGCAGAGTCCATGTTGCATCTGGCCAGGTGAAGCTTAGAAAGGATAACTAACTACTAAATGATAAACACACCCGTATACTGCCTGCAGGGGCTGAGATGAAAACAGAGCACCAATAAAGCTTCTTCTACACACTGGAAGCCTGATGCAGTGGATGGGGTGCTGGGCTGGCCCCACGTAATAGTCAGAGGTGTGTGTAGGGGGAAGATTCTTAACAGCAATAGGTGTGGGGGAGCATTCTGTTCATTCTGAGGGCTCCAGCACTGAAGTGGAATAGTCAACACCCATTTGTTTGGTCTCTGCTCATCCATTCATCTAGTTTGTGAACATCTTGTCTGTGCCAGGCAATAGGTATATTACGCCAAATAAGACATAGTTCCTGCCATCTAGAATCATCATTCTAATGGCGAAAAAGACACTGCCACACATATTTAAATGCATGATGTTAGATTTAATGATGGGAGATCTTATGTAGGAAATGAGTGGGAAGGGGTATGGGAGAAGCCTTCTTGGAGGGGTTGACATATGTTTTAATTTTTTAGGGATGAGTTGGATTTAATTAGATTGTGGGAGAGGGATGGGGCAACCTGAAAAATGGCACAGAGTGGAGAGACAACTTGATGTATGTGAAGAAGTAAAAGTGGTTGGGCCCTGTGGGAAGGTCAAGGATGAGCCAAGCAGCAGTGGAAGGCAGGCTGGGGGAGGCAGGGCCAGTTGTGGAGAGCCTGTGTAGCACACTTGGACCAAAGCCTACCGGGAGGAGGGCGTCATGGGGGGCTGCCACCAGGGGACATCAGGGTCGGCCTTCTGGTGGCTGGGTCATTGAGGGTGGATTTGACAGGGTAGAGATTGCTCCAGGAGGGAGCAGATGCCAAGTTCCAGGAAAGATGGTTAGGGCCTGAATCAGGGCAGGAGCTAGTGGTGAAGGACAGGAGGGCATGGACTTGAGAAAGATCGAAGAGGTAAAGTCAGAAACACACAAGAAGAGCTGAGAGTGGGAGAGCAGGAGCAGACAAGAAGTTCCAGGGTGTCCCCAGCTGAGATTGCGCACAGAAGGAGGAGGCTCTGGTTTCATGGACGTTGTGATTTCAGGGCTAGAGGTGTTGAGTCTGAGGTGTGTGCCCCATGTCGCTGTTCCCTGGTTTCTATGGCACTTGCTCCCTGCTATGCCCTCTGTGACCTGCTGCCTCTCTTTACCTGATGGCCTGGGATGGCTTCTTGCTCTCTAATTTGATTGCTTTGCTTCTGGGTTCTCTGCTGTGATTTGCACCTGTGGGGATGGGAGACAGTAAATTATTTTTTTGAGAGAAGCGTCACTCATGGATGGATTGGGATATGAATGACAATAGATCCCCCATTGGAGGACACTGTGACTTAACTCTTCTGGGTCTTCTCCCTTAGCCCAGAGCGGGTCTTCAGATCCCTTCTTTATCTGGCTGACTTCATTCATCCTTCATATTCTGTCAGATGTCCCTTTTCCTGGTCTTCCTGATCAGAGAGACTCCACCAATTAAGCATTTGCACAGCACTGCGAACTTATGCTTTGTATTTCATCTTCGCTGCAATTTAACTTTGTGATATTGTCATTAAGCCTATTAAACTATAGATTGTAAGCCCCATGAAGGCAGGGATTGTGCTAGTTTTGCTCACCATTGTATCCCTAGTACCTTTTGGCACTTTGGTAAGTGCTCTACCAGCAAGGTAGTCAGGCAATAGGGCTCTTGATCAAGGTCCCAGCAGGAAACTGGTGGCACATTCTAAAAAGAAATTGCAAAGATTCTAATGAAGGGACTATCTATCAAGGAATGAAAGGGTTAAAGGACCGATCCAGGGACTAGCATTGGTCTAGCCATGGTAGGAGGTTACTACTTGTTATAGATTACAATTTGTCCCTCCAAGAAGATATTTTGAAGTCCTAACCTCCAGTTCCCATGAATGTGATTTTTTTTTGAAATAGGGTCTTTGCAGATGCAATCAAGTTGAGATGAGGTCATTAGGGTGGGCCCCCATCTGATATGACTGATGTCCTTATAAGAAGAGAAGAGGAGAAACAGACGGAGAAGACAGCCACGGGATGCTGGAGATGAGATTGGAGAGATGCATCTATAGGCCAAGGACACCAAATTTGTTGGCAACTACCAGAAGCTAGGAGAGGCAAGGAAGGATTCTCCCCCATGTGTTTCAGAGGGAGCATGGTAATGCCAACACCTTCATTTCACTCTCTGGCCTCCAGATCTGTGAGGCAATAGAATTTTGTTCTAAGCTACCCGATATGTAGCACTTTGTCCCAGCAGCCTGAGAAGACTAATATACCACTCCTGGGCCTGAAGGATGTGGGGGGGAGGGGTGGGAAGAAGAGGGGGGAGTGACCTATCCTCAGTGGTTTGTAGCAGAGAGGCCACCTGCCAGGAGCTGTGGCCCAGGTGTGAGAATGCAACTATGGCCCAGCAGGAAGCAAACGGGAATAAATGCCTTGATCTCTCCCATCTCCCAGTTTCTTCTAATTTCCATTTGCTGCCTTCCATTAGCCCAAATCTTGTGATAGCCACAGGGCAAGGGAATTTGGTGATATGGCCCATAGAAGTCAGCCTCTTAAAAAAAGGAGAGGGGGCGGGGGAAGAAGTCAGCCTCTTAGGTACAGAGTAGAGTGGCCAAGGGGGAGAGATCTGGAGGGCAAGCAGTGGATCCCATCCGGTAGGTAAGTATAATACTGAATGAATGGATGGATGAATGGGAGCATGACAGAGACAGAACTCCAAGTTAATTCTCATTGCTAGTTTGTCACCAGACAATTTTCTGGCACTGCTCTGTTTCCATCCTGAGACGAGAAGAGAGGAGTCATGGGTTTTTGTTTCTTAATAGGACTTTTGTGTCTAGCTTCAAGCCCTGCCTTCTGGCTCAGCACCCAGGTTCTGAGTCCTGTGAAGCATCCCTCTTTATGCAGCCAGCACCTTTGGGCCGGATTCTATTTTAAGGCTGTAAGTGAGGTAATTGGTCCGACCACAAACACAGCTGTAATTATAATGTGCCAGCCTCCAAAGCAGAAAAGTCATCGGCCCTCAAGGGTTGCCAACATAAATGACTCAGTAATGCATACACATGTGTGCCAGGCCAGGCCAGGACATACTCCTGTAATGTGGAGGTCCACTGTGTAAGGGGTTGGGGGGGGGGTGCTGGAGGGGAGGAACATTCGGATAATTCAGCTCTTGTGGCGATCGATGTGCGGCCTCAACATCCAGCCATTGCCAGCTCTGCTAGCCAGAGCAGTAATTCAGGGGACTAAGGGTTAGGCCCACCAACTGATGGGCCAAGTGAACAGAATGGACCAGATCATTCCTCTAGTGGAAACGCTGTCTGGAGCAGGCTGCCCTGGCAAAGTCTGTGAAGCCGGTTTGCATGTCACTAAAACATCTGCAGTGCAATCAGTTCAGCTGCTTGGCTTTGTAGAGGCGAAGTGGCTGCTTACTCCCATTCCAAAGCAGGTTCCTTGTCTAGGGGAGGCCAGAGAAAAAGAGCCTGCAGTTTTGCTTGACTGGTCTAGCCTGAAATTTTTGTATTTCTCAGATGAAAAATAACCATCGAGGCTAGGTTTTAAATTTTAATTTATATTTGGTTGTAGAAACAGGACATAGCACATGTAGAGACTTAGATGGGATAAATTTTAGTTATTCCCATCTATCCCTCAGACTTTTGAACTTTAGTGATGATGCTACTCGTTTGTCTCAGAATTAACTCTGCTGAATTCAGAAAACAAACATTCACAGGAGTCTTCCATGTGCAAGCCACTGTGGCGAAACATAAGTGGTGGCACCCCCCTCTGAGGTGTATCTATTTTTCCTTTCTTTAGCAAACAGAACGCCCATCTGTTTCTGCAGAAACAGAACTAAATGGGCACCTCAGCGCAGATGTGGAGACTCCTCACTTACTAAGCAGATATAAGGCAGGCGGGAGACCTGGAGAAAAGACGCAAAATGATTTCTTTGAGAATCTTCTTTTGGTATGAAAAACTCTAGGGAGGAAATGTCTGATTTGCACAAGGAGTCCCAGGGTGTTCTGGGAGGAAAGGGCTGGATATTCATTTTATTAGTCAAGATTTGCAAGGTTATGCTGCTTTAACAAAGAACCCCCAAGTTTCAATGGCTTACAGCAACATTAGCAGCAGCAACAACAAAGGTTTGTTTGTCACTGAGGCAGTGTAGCCAGCATGAGTCGGCCATGGCTTTACTCCATGTTGTCTTCATTCTGGGACCCTGGCTAGTGGAGCAGCTTCTATAGGAAGACCTGTTTGGTCATCATAGCAGAGGGGAAAAGTCATATAAATCATACTTTGGTTCTTACAACTTCTGCTCCAAAGTGATATGCATCCCACATTTCAATTCCTCCCACATTTAAATAGCTAAAACAAGTCCTGGGCAATCCCTGAGTTTAGCAGGGCAGGGTTGTATAATCCTCCCCTAGGATGGAAAAATGGAGTTTTTGGTGAACATTAATACAGTCTACACATGTACTTACACTTTCCTCCTGAGGTTCAGAATTAGAGAGATCTGTTGGGATTGGCAGCAGGCTGGCTTTAACCAGTTGCAGGGGTGGGCAGCTGAACCCTCAAAATGAAGTTACCAGGAAGTTTGAGGTAGGTAGGTAGGTAGGTAGGTAGGTAGATAGATAGATAGATAGATAGATAGATAGATAGATGATAGATGAGTTATCTGATGGATCCACCTGACTGACACAGAAGAGAAGGATGCAATGGTTCTGGTCCATGAGGTGCTTGCTGGAGCCCATCTTGATCCAGTTCTTCTGGGGTTGGCTCACCTTGGGAAGTAGCTGAAGGAATCCTGGGGGGAGAAGCTCAGACCTTGGGTGTAGCTTTCTTGACTGAGCATAACCTTGAGGGATCACTGCTGTGGCTTCCAGGCGACACGTTGCCTATCTTGACTACACAAGAGAGGGAAACTTCCCTCCAGCTACCAGCCTGCCACTGCGGCTGGCCAGCCGGAGAGGACTAAACAAGACCTGGGCCCTCCCCAAAACGTCTAATTCTTTGAATTTTCTCCTTATTCCCTACCTACATCCTAATACCTACATATCATATATCTCTGGATATATAAAGTCAAAGGAGTTGGGGCCTTGGAAATAGGAAAGAATTATTTTCAGCTACTATCAATTCCAGGACTCAGTTGGAGTATGCTGTTTGTACTAGAAACTGTAAAGGGGGTCATCTCGGTCACATAAAAATGTGTAAGTCACAGTTCCTGAAAGAATTATGACCTAGAAGGCCAAGACATATAATTTAGAAAAACTCACAATCAAGGCAATATTTAATAAGTGCAATAGGTATTAAATATGAGAGACAAAAACTCTTCAGTTTGTCCACTGAATGTTGAGGATGCTTTTTACAGCGGTGAGGCTGACCCTGGCTGATGTCTGGGGTGTGTGTGTGTGTGTGTGTGTGTATGTGTGTGGTGCGGAAGGTGGGAGTGGGCATCAGAGGGATGGAGGTGGAGGTGGTGGTGGGGCGACTCTGGAAGGCATTTCTCAGGATGGAAAGTTCTCCGGTGTGGCATCTTCACTGGTCTTTGGCTCGATTCCACAGAAGGAGAAGACATTGCTGGGACTTCATGGAGGAAGTGGTTGGTGTCTCTGCCAGTTAAATCTCATTATCTCCCCTGAACTCTTGCCTAGAAGAGGTTGGTGAATAGATGTGAGCATTCAGGATGAAGCTGTAACTTACAGTAAGTGGCGAGTCCGCTCTGCTCAGAGCCAGTGGGTGGCTGGGCTGGGAACCCAGGAGACATGGCCAGGGCGGAGTTGGAGGTGCCTGCTCCCAGCAGGCGTCAGGAGCAGAGGCTAGTTATGCAGAGAATTTCCTGCCTCTGCAATCCCAATGCCAATAACCACAGCTTAGCAAATTCACCTCCTGACCACTTTTGGTGAATTTTCAAAAAATACCTCAGAAGCTCTTTCAGGCTTGTCCTTAAAATCCAAACTCAGTCCAGGGCTGGTTTCACTTCTGAATCAGATTTTGGTAAAATAACTGACAACTAGTTTCATTTCAACAGCTTTCAAAATGGAAGAACTTTTTCTTTTCTTCCTAATTTAGAAATGCTGGGGGAAAGAATTTGTTCTTAAAAGAATGAGAGGTGGGTGGAGAATTAGGGAGAGGTTAGAAAAATACCTTGGTGTTTGGATGGTGCGGTTGGAGCCAGTGCTGAGCAGGGGCTGGGATGGGGCTGATGGGTGGGATGGGGCTGTCAGGAGCTGATTATACAGGGTGTTGTCATTTACAAAAAAGGGTGAGACCAGCTTAAGGAAAGGAACAAGAAGGAGTCAATTAACAGACAGGCACCAGCCCTGCCTGTTGTGAGGATGAAAGAGGTGAGCTCAGAGACCTCCACCCCCTCACTAGGGTCCCAGGGAACAGTTCACCCCCTATCTGGGTAGGAGGTGGGAGGCGTGTGTTTTGATTTAAAGGAGCTGGAAAAAAAGGGGTGCATTAGGCCAGCTGGTGTAGATAAAGTATTCCTGGGGTACACTTGGGGTAATTTGAGGGACAAACAATGCCTAAGTGGGGAGGGATATAGGCATTTGAATGGCTTGAGTAAAGTCTATTTAGTTGCAACATCTACATTTGGTCTTCCTCTTCTCTTTTCTTGTGAACTTATAATAAAAAGTGGCAATCAGTGGACAGAATTAATTAGGACAGAGAGGAGGATAGGAGGAGTGTGGAGGAAAGGAGAGGTCAAGGGCTGAGCTAGGAGGGATGAAGACTGAGAGGGAATGGGATGAAACTTGTGTTGTCTCCCTCACTTCCCAGGTATATCCCATATCCCTACACCAGGGTCTTGTGTGAAGGTGGAGGACTTCATTGGTTGGTACCCATGCTGGATGTGAGGTAACACAATAGTAATAATTCAGTCCATTAGGGGTTCAAGTCTTAATTTCTTTATTAAAGAAATGTTAAGGCAAAGTTTTCTTAAAATGTGTATCATTCAAATGACTCTCCCAGTCTTTTCTTTGCATGCCCAGGAGGAGTAGAAAAGACCCGTTCTCTGGTTAAATGAATGCCTGACTTTATGATGGAGTTTGTGCATTGCAACTAGACTCCCAAGGCACATGGCTCCATTAGAGCAAAGGTTTGACCAAATAAAAGAAGGAGTAAGAATGAGTGGTAGGAATTCACTTAAGGATTTGTAAACTCCATCTGATGGGAGTGTGTCAGAGACCTGGTTGATAGTCCCACTGTGAGCTTTACTCTTTCCCACATATTTCAAGGGAGAAACTGCTTTTGCTTTCTGTGGAGGACGGAAGAATTGGCTGAAGTAGATACATTTATTAATGTCCCATTCCTGCTGACCTCTTTCAAGTTGCTTCCAGCGTGTAGAACAGAAAAGCATCTTTCCTTCAAGCATAGATGTCATCTGCCCAGCCAGTGTGGCTCAGTGATTGAGCATTGACCCATGAACCAGGAGGTTACGGCTTGACTCCAGGTCAGGGCACATGCTCAGGTTGCGGGCTCGATCCCCAACGTGGGGCCTGCAGGAGGCAGCCGATCAATGATTCTCTCTCATTGATATTTCTATCCCTTTCTCCCTCTCCCTTCTTCTCTCTGAAATAAATAAAAACATATAAAAGAAAAGAACAGACATCTGCTAAAGAGAAATGGGTGGGTTTCTTGTACGTGAGCAAGATCTCTAGTCTTTGTTGGTGAACTCACAGGTGCAGGAGTCACATCTCTTTTTATAGGATTCTCTGCTCTGCAGTTTAGAGAAAACATTGTCATAACTCCGTGTGCAAGTAGGTGCTTGATAGCAGCTCTTAGAGAGAAGAGTTGATTTAGAGGATCCTGTGGCTGAAAGGACGTTTGAGATCATCTGGCACCTCTTTCTCATCATGCTGTGATCTTCTGAGGGTGACTTTCATTAAAGTTTGTTTGAATGTTAAAGGACAAAATTGAACTGAGTAAATCTGAAGATCTAATTGACATTTTTAAGTGATTAATGAATTGGACAGCATCCCATCTAGCAATTAGAAGGCTGCTCTGAGGGGTTGTACAAAATGGAAGGTTTTATAGGCAGAGCGTGGGACTAGGAAGTGGAAAGAGTGGAAGGCACCTTCTCTTAGGGGAAGGCAGGGTCTATCAGGCAGATTGCCTCACAAGTGTTGATCAGGAAATTCAGGGCTAGTTGGTTTAAAATTCCATTCCTTGGAGAGGCTAAAACTGCAGTTAGGTTAGTTATTTTATTTTATTTTTTAAATACATTTTTATTAATTTTTCACAGAGAGGAAGGGAGAGGGATAGAGAGTTAGAAACATCAATGAGAGAGAAACATCGATCAGCTGCCTCCTGCACACTCCCTACTGGGGATGTGCCCACAACCAAGGTACATGCCCTTGACCGGAATCGAACCTGGGACCCTTCAGTCTGCAGGCCGACGCTCTATCCACTGAGCCAAACCAGCTAGAGCAAGAGTGGTTAATTCTTTTAAAAATTTTTTATTTAGTTATTGTTAGTATTACAGATGTCTCTTATTCCCCCTCCGTCAATTTGCCCCCCTTTACTTAGCTTCCACCCCACCCCAGGCCTTCAAAAAGTGGTTAATTCTTGGGGAGGTGGCTATTACCTGGAACAGAGCATGCGAGAACTTTCTAGAAGGATGGAAATGTCTTTTGTGGTGCATTGTATGTGTGTGTGTGTGTGTGTGTGTGTGTGTGTGTGTGTGTGTGTGACTGAGCTGTATATTTAAGGTTTGTACATTTTGCTGAAAGTAAATTAGACCAGAAAAAGAAAGCCCAAACCAAAACCCAACAACAAGCACACAGAATGGGAAATATGTGGTTAATGAAGCAAATTTAATAGTAAGCAACACAAATAGAAGTCCCCTTGTCTAGCAGTTTAAGTAACTTGGCCCTGGGCATGTTACTCAGTGTCTCTGAATTTCAGTTTTTCTTCTATTAAAAATAAAGAGTGGGCCCATTTGTTCATTGCACACAGACGCTGCCACGTCAGATGGCACTGGCCTCACAGTGGAAAGGACACAGAGACTCCAATTACAGACCTTGATGCTATTCTGCCGGCACAGTGAGCCCAGGAACACAGAAATAAATGTCGCTGCCAATGCCAGCCCTGCCCGACTCCCTTTCCCTGCCTTTCTGGTTCCAGCCAGCACCAGGGAGCGTTGAAAAGACCTTATGTTCAGGCCCAGACGGCACCTCCCCCCTCCTGCAGGGCCTTGCTTTTCCTGCGCTCCAAAGCTGCTCTTGTCCTCAACCCATTGACCCTAAAGGCTCCCTCTGTTTGGTGAATGAGTTTGAAGCCAGAGAGAAGGAGAGAGAGAGAAGGAGAGGAAGAGAGAGAAATATTTGAGGGTACTTGACTCACCAGTTTCAGTGCCTAAGATATGTGGTCAAGATTCCAAGTCTAACTTCCGCTCAGGGAGACAAATGGCAGAGGACCTCCTTGAGACAGTTCCAAGGACTTATAAAGAGTTACTAACCCCTTTCCAGCCCAGCCCGCCACCCCAGGCCACAGAGCTGGTCCTGAGCAGAGTCTCTCCCACCCCTTCATTACCTCAGAACCCCCAAAGGGAGAAAAGTGGGGTGTCCGGTTTGGACCTAGTCCCTGGAGCAGCATCTGGGTAATTTCCCTGTCTTGTTTCATTTACTCGATTTTTCCTTCAGACACAGGGAGGCAGACGCAGTAAGTGGATCTTGTTTGCTGATGGGAAAACGTAGGCTCTGAGGCAGAGGCGACCTAACTGGAGGTGCTTGACCAGAGGCCACCCTTGCCCTCCCTGATTTATACTCAGGATCGATGCAGGGGAAACCAGCTCATCTGGAGTAAACAGTCCTTGCCCAAGGCTTTCTGCTCTCAGGAGCAGGGTTCAGTGAAAGCACAAATATTGGCCCAATAAGACCATAGTTTCTTAAACAGAAAGGTGTTTGGAGTTCAGAGACTCCACTTTTATTTTATAGATGAAAAAACTTAAACCTAGAGGGTGAAGTAACTGACAAAAGCCAATCAATGACATTAAGAACACCAACCAGTAGCTGCATGGACTCAAATTCCTCAGCCGATCAGATAGAACTGACCACATCATATTTGTCCCCCAGGCCAGGGTTCTCCAGCCTTGGCACTATTCACATTTTGGATAATTTGCTGTGGGGCACTGTCCTCTGCATTGCAGGATGTTCAGTGGTATCCCTGGCCTCTACCCACTAGATGCTAGTAGCACCCCTCACCCCAATTGTGACAACCAAAAATGACCCCAGACATTGCCAAATGTCCCCTGGGGGACAAAATCGCCCCTGGTTCGAGAAACTAAGATGGTGGCATAGGTAAACACGTAAACTGCTGCCTTGCACAACAGTTTCAAAACTACAACTAAAAGACAAAATGGACATCATCCAGAACCACAGAGAGGCTGGCTGAGTGGAAATTCTACAACTAGAAGGAAAGAGAAAAGCACACTGAGACTCACAGGAGCTGCGGAAGGCAGAGGTATGAAGGCACGCGCGCGGAGAGGGCTGGCAACTGAGTACTCGACTGGCTTTCTCAATCGGGAGGGAGACAAAAGCTCCCGACTGCTCTGACCTCCAGTTCCGGGCGAGACTCTGGGGACCCAGACTCATACGGGGAAAAACTGGACTGTCTGGCAGCGGGCGAAACTCGAGGACGGCTTTCTCTCAGAGGTGCTTGCAGCGATTACCGCGGGACACTGAGAACCAGGGGCCTCTTAGGGCAGGGCTGACGAGAAGCCATTGCTGTGTGCTCCGCCCTGAGATCCCACCCCACGAAGCCATTGTTGTTTGCTCTGCCCTGAGACTCCGCCCCATCCAAGCTGTGCACAGAGGCTTTTGCACATGAATGACCTGGTCCTTTGAATTCTAAACTTACCTAACAAACTGCAGCTGAGTCAGTGAGACCCAGAATATCCAAAATAAGGCCCAAGGCCCCACAGCAGCTTGCATTGCTTCACAGCTGGGCCTCATCTGGGCACCTCCAAACCCCAAACAAAGAAGAGGAATCTGCAGATCTCTCTGTAGCTCCTGCTGGGTGGCCTCAGGCAGAGGCTAAATTAGCACCTCCTTGGAGATCCAGGAGCCAGTGTACACAGGGGTCAGAGTGGGACCATCCAGATTACAACTCCTCAGATCCATAAGGGACACACTCAGGGGGCAGACTCAGTGAGCACCAAAGCCCCACTGAAGCAAGTCTTGTCTCATAAGGGTGTCTCCAGCACAGAAGTGTTCCCAGCATAGACACAGCTGATCCTCACAGCCAATTGGCCTGGAGGTCAATTCCTCCCAGTGATACCAACAACAATCAAGGCTTAACTACAAGACTGTGCACACAGCCCACAAAGTGGTGCACCAAGAGTGTCCACCTCAGGTAACTGGGGAGGCTGAGCCACTGGGCCCTACAGGACATCTGGCACACAAAGCCACTCTATCAACTCAGGAAAGCAGCCAAAATGCAGAGACAAAGAAACAGGTCACAAATGACAGAAATGGAGGAAAGCAAATGACTGGATATAGAGTTCAAAACCACGGTTATAAGGTTTTTCAAGAATCTTCTAGAAAAGGCTGAAAAATTTAGCGAGACCCTTGAGGATATGAAAAAGGACCAACTAGAAATTAAGCATACACTGACTGAAATAAAAAATAATATACAGAGATCCACCAACAGACTAGAGCAGGGGTGGGCAAACTTTTTGACTCGAGGGCCACAATGGGTTCTTAAACTAGACCGGAGGGCCAGAACAAAAGCATGGATGGAGTGTTTGTGTGAACTAATATAAATTCAAAGTAAAGGAGCAGAGGGGAGAGCAAGAGAACCCTCCGCTCTTTCGGCTCCGCGGGCCGGATAGAACAGCCGAACGGGCCGGATCCGGCCCGCGGGCCGTAGTTTGCCCACGGCTGGACTAGAGGATCGCAAGAATCAAGTCAAAGATTTGAAATACAAAGAAGCAAAAAACACGCAACTGGAAAAACAAAAAGAAAAAAGAATCCAAAAATATGAAGATAGTGTAACGAGCCTCTGGGACAACCTTAAGCGTACCAACATCCGAATTGTGGGTGCCAGAAGAAGAGAGAGAGCAAGATACTGAAAACCTATTTGAAGAAATAATGACAGAAAACTTGCCCCACCTGGTGAAAGAAATAGACTTACAAGTCCAGGAAGCACACAGAACCCCAAACAAAAGGAATCCAAAGAGGACCACACCAAGACACATCATAATTAAAATGTCAAGTGCAAAGGACAATGAGAGAATATTAAAAGCAGCAAGAGAAAAACAGTTAGTTACCTACAAGGGAGCACCCATATGACTGTCAGCTGATTTCTCAATAGAAACTATGCAGGCCAGACGGGAGTGGCAAGAAATATTCAAAGTGATGAATAGCAAGAACCTACAACCAAGATTACTCTACCCAGCAAAGCTACCATTCAGAATTGAAGGTCAGATAAAGAGCTTCACATATAAGAAAAAGCTAAAGGAGTTCATCACCACCAAACCAGTATTATATGAAATGCTGAAAGGTACTCTTTAAGAAGAGGAAGAAGAAGAAAAAGGTAAAGATAAAAATTATGAACAACAAATACATATCTATCAACAAGTGAATCTAAAAATGAAGTGAATAAAAAATCTGATGAACAGGATAAACTGATGAATATAATAGAATCAGGGGCATAGAAAGGGAGTGGACTGACAATTCTCGAGGGGAAAGGGGTGTGGGGGGTGCGGGAAGAGACTGGACAAAAATCGTACACCTATGGATGAGGACAGTCGGGGGGGAGTAAGGGCAGAGGGTGAGGTGGGAACCGGGTGGAGGGGAGCTATGGGGGAAAAAAAGAGGAACAATTGTAATAATCTGAACAATAAAGATTTACTAAAAAAAAAATCACCCGTTGTTGAGAACTGCTGCAATAGAGAATCAGTTCTTTCAGTTCAACACATAAAGATGCATGTGATGCACTTGTTATTAGTATCAGTCTCATGCATCAGTCTGTAAGTTCTTTGAAGTCACAGATAGGCACTTATTCACCTTTATGTTTCCCATGTCTTGCTTAGTACCTGGCATATGAGCAATATGCAATAAGTGGCTGAATGAATGAGTGAATGAATGAACAAACTCCCTGGGAGACCCTGAAATATAAGCTTTCATCGCTGGATATCTAGTGTTATACTTAACATCAACCTGGTATAGGCTGGAGGAGAGGCAGGAATTACCTGTATGACCTTCTATCTGAGGGAAGTGGAGGCCTCCTTCATCCAGTTGATGTCAGAATGTCCAAACCTATAGAGAATTTTTATGAAAATTTATTTGAGTCAAATAAGGATATGTCTGGAAGCACGATCTCAACAGACTAGAAAAATGCTTTGGAGAATAAGTTTGTGGATTCTTTTATGCATTTGGAATTAAGGAGGGAAGGTAAGGAAGATTACATGAAGGTGGGAGAAAGCAAGATGAAGATTGGGTTATAGGAGAGTTAAGATTATGGGCTCTCTTGAGGGTGGTTACTCTTTATTTTCATTTTTTAAAAATATGTTTGTTTTTATTTCAGAGAGGAAGGGAGAGGGAGAGAGAGATAGAAACATCAATGATGAGAATCACTGATTGGCTGTCTCCTGCATGTCTGCCACTGGAAATTGAGCCTGCAACCTGGACATGTGCCCTGACCTGGAATCAAACCATGACCTCCTGGTTCATAGGTCGATGCTCAACCACTGAGCCACACCAGCCAGGATTTTTTTATTTTTTATATTTAAAAATATATTTTTATTATTGTTTTCAGAGAGGAAGGGAGAGGGATAGAGAGATAGAAACATCAATTGATGAGATAGAATCATTGATCAGCTGCTTCCTGGATTCCTCCCACTGGGGATTGAGCGTGCAACCCAGGCATGTGCCCTCGCCAGGAATTGAACCATGACCTCCTGGTTCATAGATCAATGTTCAACCACTGAACCACGCCAGCTGGGCGATGGTCACTCTTTAGAAGAAAGGTCTGAAAGGGGCATTTCAAAAATTTGCTAACCTGGATGTCCAGAAACAATGAGCAGGGCTTGCTTTAGGCAAAGTTGGACCATTTACTAAAAAAGTTATATGCCTGGAGCATGACTGCCCACCATGATCTGCCCAGTTAGAAGTCTATGATCAGGGCATCCTGTGAGGTTACTTTGCACACAACCCCCTTTTCGTCCACAATCTGTCATCCACTGTCATGGTCCATAGAGGTTTCTTCTCCTTGAGCTCCTTTCTCAGGCTTGTCATTCTTACAGAACAATAGAAATAGATTCTACACTGAAGAGACTTTTCTCACTGGGGATAAAGGCAGAATTCTAGAACATTAAGCCTTGAGAGTCTTACAGTGAAAAGGAAAAAGCCCCCAAATAGTGTCATTAGCAGCCATGTGAGCCGTGGGAGGACACTGGCTATCGAGTCACGACATTTTGGCATTGGGAAAGACACAGTAAAATACAGAGGGGAAATCGCGACCACAAAACCCTATCTTACTGTTTTTTCTTCATCCCAGAAATTTTCACCAGTGCTGTCTTTGGGCAAATGACAAAGCTCCTTCGTGTCTGTTTTCCAAACAATAAAATGCTTGAGAGGGTAGAGTTCTCTTTTGTAAAAAAAGAAAAAGAAGACCATCTATACAAAGTCACAAAATATAAGTCCAGTGGATCTTGAAAATATAAGCTATTGGTTAAATAGGTCTTACTGGGGAATTAATTTTAAAAATAAAGATGCTCTGACTTTTCCAAGGACTTTACTGGTCAATTAATTCAAACAGACAAATTGATTTGGATGTAAATGGTGACAGAGAATACAGTTGAAACAGAAGTAAGGACAAAAAAGGAAATAAAGACAAGGCAGTGAGAAAAATGATTGGGTGGAACTGGGTTAATATTAAAAGTGAATTTTAGCCCTGTCTGGGCACATACCCAAGGTGCAGATTTGATCCCTGGTCCGGGTGTGTACTGGAGGCCACCAATCGATGTTTCTCTTCCTCTCTCTTTCTCACTCCCTCTTTCCCTCTCCCCATCTTTCCCCCTCTCCTTTCCTCTCTCAAGTCAATAAAAACTATCCTCAGGTGAGAATTAAAAAAAGGAAACAGTGCATTTTGCCGAGCTGCTGAGGTGCATCGAGGACTCAGTCACAGAGCCCTCATGTGTTAGAGCCCATGGGACTGCCTTGCAGCCTGAGTTTGGACAGCTGATGATTTATTTACCAGGGGTAATGACTTGCTTATGATTGACTGATTGTTCTTGGGGAAGTAGGAGAAAAACAAGACCAGTGGGAGAGCAGAAGGCTTCAGGTCTGAACTCCAGTGAGGACCTCCAAACAGGACCCATTGTCAGGATGGGAGGGAGAGGTTAGGCAGGTGAAGTGTCGGGTGTTTCAGGAAGAGCTGGGGAACAGTTTCCTCCTGGGACCGCCACGGAGAGCAGGAGCGGGGGCAGGAGGTGGGCCTGTGGGTGTCCTGGGACTTGGCAGGTCTGGGCAGCACCACAGGCAGGGAGACCCTGGCCTGTCCCATGAGCCAGGGGTGCGCAGACTCACAGAATATAGAGCAGAAAAGGCTTTAGGGATCTAGGCTAACCTCCCAGCGTTCAGGGGCCCGGGAGATGGATGTACGCAAGCAGAGGCTGCCCATACACATTTGACTGTCTCCTCGGGAGAAAAAGTCTGCTTTCTCTGAGGGCACAGGACGTGTTTGCTGGTTTTTAGGTGTTCGGCATGGCCTTAGGCAAGGCGTCTGGAGCAGCCGGATGGCAGCGTCTCCCAGTGAAGTCAGTCCGTGCTGTATCATTCTACATGCGCCTGCTGCAGGCCCCATACACCCTCATCTGCAGCCCCGGAACCCACTGCACCTCTGGCCACTAGTCCAGGCCCGTGTGGTGGCCAGAGCTGGCTGTGGGGGAAGGTCCAGGAGATGGGGAGAGGGGAGATGATGTAATGGGATTGCCAGGTTTAGCACTTAAAAATACAGGATGCTCAGTTCAATTTAAATTTTAAATGTAGAATGAATGATTTTTAAAAGTATGGCTCAAATATTGCACGGAATATACTAAAAATGTATTCACTGTTCATCTGAAATTCAAATCGAACTCAGCTTCCTGTGTTTTATCTGGCAGCCCTTTCTTGAGATTCTCATCAGCAAAGCAGCCCGGATCTTTGATGAGGGCAGCAATGTTGAGGGCATTGCACCATCCCTATTTCAAACAGAAGACACGACGGCTGCCCACGTCCTCTCCTCTCCTACCTTCCTCATCCGCCTGGGGTTGCTAGAAGAGGCAGGGAATCTGATGCCTTCGAGGAGTCCAGGCAGCTGAGGAAGGAGAGAGGACTTTCGGAGGTCATTGCTACCACAGATTTCTCTCTCCAGTTCCCTTTTGCCTGGCTTTGGCCAGAGGGACGGCACCCCCTTTAAGGATCCGAGGACAGAGGACACGTGGCTAGATAAAGCCAACACACACTGCAGCTTGTGTCCCGGGGAGATAATGGCTCTGAACCTGCGGAACTAAATGGTCTGCTTTGCTCCTGAATAATAATCAGCTGGCAGCTTCATTCTCTCTTCCCGGCTGCTGGAGAGGGGCGTTCTGATTTCAGAGGACAAGCAGGGACCTGGGCTAACCATATTGACAAAGAGAGGAGAACTTTCCCGCGCAGGCCACCGCCCACTTGGTGGTGCGGCCCTTACTGCAAAGCACCTCCCCACCGCCTGCCACATGCCCGGCCTGCCAGCAAGTCTTCGCTCGCGGAAATGACCTTCTCTTTAAAAAACACACATCTCTGAGAAGCACAGCATCTTGAGCCATTATCCCTTTAGAAGGAGTTGTCTTTTGACCTTCCTAACTCCATGTTTGGCTGAGAGTAGGGACTTGGGGTTATTGGGTCCTAGGACAGGAAATCCCTGTGGGGACTGAGTGATAGAGAGGCTGACCTACAGGGAGTGGATATGAAGAAAGCCCAGAAATGAAGGGTCCGGGAAGTTCAGGAGAATGGGGAGAAGTGGGGAGAGGGAGGCATGAGAGGAGAGGTGGGTGGGCGAAGCCGCCTGCCACTCACCACCACTGCATGGGGCTCCCATGAGCGAAAGGGTCCCCAACTTGCCAGGCAAGTTTGGGTTGGGCACTGCTGGAGGGAGGGCATCTGAACTCCTATCCTCTCTCCTGCGTGATTCGTGATTCGTGATTCGGAGCCCATCAGTTCTGCTCCGTTCTCTTGCCCCCTCCTCTCAAACCCTGGGAGCCAATGAGAACACAGCGAGGGGAGGCTCTGCGGGGCTGGGGCTGGGAATGCAAACCCACATGCAGTGGCTCACACTCAAGGGGTTTCTTTTTCTCCTGTGACAGCAAGTCCAGAGTCAGCGGTGCAGACTGACCTGGCCTCGAGCATGTCACCGGGATGTAGATAACACACACATGTCCTACAGTTGAGGAGGGCAAGGGGCTTGGCCTCACTGCTAATTCACTGCAGCGCCCCAGAAGCAAACCAAGAGGGCTCATTCAATAGCCCTGCGTGGCGGGCCTGTCCCTTTGCCGCCTGAAGAAGGCCCACCATTCGGATGTTGTTTCCAGTGCCCTCCATCGTGATGCGCGGTTGGGTGTTTCATTCCCCCCACAGATATTTGGCCCCATCGAGGTGTCACCTGTGGCTTCCCCTCCGTTTGAGAGGGTGCCCTGAACACTGAGGGGTCCAGCTGGGTGCACGGGTCTCAGTACATTCTCTGGGCACAGGATGGCCCTTTCCCGGAGCCCTCCACTCCAAACCCACCTTCCCGAGAGCAGTGGCTACCGCTCCTCCTCGCCCCACACAGAGCGTCTTACACGGGGTGCTCAGTTTCACTTTCCTCCTGAGACCAAGGCCCGAGAGAAGATGCAGCAAGTGGCCTGGAGGTCGGAAAGCTTGGACCACCTTGAGCGATACGTGCAGTCTCCCATGGAGAAGGAAGGGGTCGGGCCCTTAGAAGGCCTGCAAGTCCCAGAGGTTTCCTCCTCTCAGTCTTGGCCAGCTGACTGAATATTTTTAATTCCGATATCCGAAGAATTTGGAATGTTATAAAGCCAGTTGCAAAACACTCTCTTTGAATGGATAGCTTGATCATGTCATAAATAAAGGTTGGGAGCTCCAGGGCCTGGAATCATACCCCAACTCGAGCCAGCTGTCCTAGAAGCGTGTTCTCTAGGTTTCAAAGGAGAAAGAATGTGCAATGTGTCCTCTCCAGGTGACAGAATTGCCTGATTTAGTGACAAGAAGGGCTTTGGAACTGGGAGGCCAGGAGGCCAGCTCTGGTTTCCTGCCTCGTCTACTTGGGTGGCACCGTACCTTCTGCTCCCAGACCTCTTCCTCCTCTAAAGCAGGGATGGGAGTCCGGGGTCGCCGCCTCACGGGGAGGTCGTTGGTGTGGATGCACATTTCAAATGCTGAGCTCTAAGTAAACGTGTGTGCCGATTGGGATTGCAACTATGGATGGAGAGAGTTGATTTCATCATCAAGGGGCAGCCCATTCGCCAACCCTGCCCCTGTTGTCCCTGGCAAAGACAGTGATGTCTAAAGCAGTGCCTTGAACATGATAGCTGCTAATCAGAGTGAAAGCGACATGAATTAGTCCAGATGAGCACACGGTGAAGTCCTGTCGGGCCTGCTTCAGCTCATCCCAGGACCCGGGTGCTGTCTCCAGCCAGCCTGTTCGAAGCAATTGTGCCTTCTGAGACGTGACACATCACTAAAGGCGCCCTGAGCAGGGGCTGGGCACCCATCAGGCCAAGTCTCAAATAAGCTGCTTCCCGGTGGGTACCCATGTGTTCTAGCTCTGACCTTCCCTAGGAACTCTTCTTTGCTACTAAAGAGTATCTTCATTTTCTGGTTAAAAATATATTAGTATAAAAAGTCATTGGCTATCTCAAAAATGACCAAATAAAGACAACCATCCAGATGATTCAGGGAGGAACCTTGGTGGATTTAGGCATCCTGAGTGTTTTGGCTATTGTGTGCCAGATGCTGCACCAAGTATTTACACATATTACTGCCTTTAAGTCTCACAGCAACACACGTGGGTAATACTATTATTGCACCCATTTTATAGATGGGAAAACTGAGATACAGAGAGGTCAGGAAATGTGTCCTACATCTAGGAAGTAGCAAGGCTGGGACTTAAACCAGGAACTGTCTGATTCCAAAGTCCATGCTCTTAACCACCATGCAATTGTTTACCTCTTCGCCTCATTTTTCTTCCCAACTTGTGATTTCCAGTTAATCTAAGAGAAAACATATTCCTTTTGCCCTTGAACCACCCATGTCTCCTTTCTTCTATTGGGCAGCCCCACATTCGGGTCCACAGTGAGGCTCATGGTGAATGAAGGGGATGTGGTGTGGAGTTCTGGCCCCAGCAGGCTCGGACGCTATAAGCAGGCTGTCACTCTCTCTGGCCACGACCGTGCCCCTGCACTAAGGTGCTGCAGGGACCCCTGGCAGTTCTTGGTGGGGGCAGAGCTGAAAGGGTCAGGGAAGGGTGTTCTGCCACCTGAGGCTGGCAGGGTCCTGCCTCACCGTGCCAGCACTGTCCCCCAGCCCCGACCCCACAGGCAATCCAGGGGCAGAGCAGAGATGAAGTCTCTCTTCTCACTTTCTCCTTCTTTGAAATGGGCATAATGGTGGGGGTCCCAAACGACAAAAGGATGAGAACATGTATTTTGCCAATTGTTTTAAAAGACTCAGAACTGACCCCCAGCCTCCTCACTCCACACACCCTGCAGAGCTGCTCCTGGCTGCGTCGTCTCATCTGAAATGATGGGTAGGGTGCCCTCCCCCAGTGCATTCTGCTATTAGGTGCATTTAGTGCATGGGTGCTATTGGTGCATTTATTGCCAGTTTACTGGCCAGTTCCCCCTCGAGCGAACATTCCTCTGGCAGGTGCTGCGTTTCCTGGTGCATAGCAGATACACGTGCTAGTTTATCTGAACCATTAAACTGAGTGGAAAAAAAGATCAATATTCACTCGAAAGGAATTTTTTTGGTGTTTGTTTTTAATTTCCGACTCTTCCACCTCTTAGGCAGAGCTAGTCCTTGGACGTTTTGGGCATCTTTGGAAGTTTCCTTGCCTCATTCAGATCTCTGGGTCATGACTTAGTGTTCCAGGGAATTCCAGGGGAAAAATCATTTGCTTCCCCAAACCCTAATGTCCACGGTTCTGATAAAGGGTCCCTGTGGTGACAAGGAGATTATTTACTTGAAACTAATGAGCAAAGCTAATTACTGCAGTAGATTTGGGCAGGGACAGAGTGTACAGAGCCGGCTGCTGGCAATGTTTCCAAACCTCCAACTTGGCTACTGAGCAGTGAGCCCACTGGACATGCCAGCGCCTTTGGTCTCCGAGCCGCCTGTTCAATCGCAAACAGACTCGAGACCATGGTTTAGGGCCCAGCTGTCTGATAGGAGCCAAGAACAGATTTCTGTGGCTTGTTCTTTTGCTTCCTGGTTCCAATTTTTGTCAAATATATACTAAAACAATTAAAGTCTGACTGTTTTGAGGGTGTGGGTTTTGGGACCCACCCATCACTTCCACAACTTCATTCCCCACAACTCCTACACTGTTCCTCTTTTCTAGGACAATGAACCTACTTTTTTTTTGGTTTGTTTGTTAATCCTCACCCCGAGGATATTTTTTCCATTCATTTTTAAAGAGAGCGGAAGGGAGGGAGGGAGCGGGGAGGAAGGAAGAAAAAGAGAGAGAGAGAGAGAGAGAGAGAGAGAGAGAGAGAGAGAGAGAGAGAGAGAAACATCGATGTGAGAGAGACACATTGATTGGTTGCCGAGGCCAGGAATCCAACTGCAACCCCGGTACATGCCCTTGACCAGGAATCGAACTAGTGACCCTTCAGTGCATGGGCCGACGCTCTAACCACTGTACACACTGGCCAGGGCAGTAAATCTACTTCTTGCCCGTTGCTCAGACATAGCTGGTTTCCATGGCTAAGGATGGTCTGTTCCAGTCTCCGCCTGGAGTCAGGGCCATGTCCCTTCTAGTGCAACTCAAGCTCACCTGCCAGGCACTCACCACTGCTGACCCCACGCCTTTATTTGGCATTCTGAGCTGTGCTTGTACCAGACACCAAATTCCATTATAATGAACCATGTGGAGCATCCACATTCTTTCTTTTGCGTCAAATTTTGTTAAAATTGAACTGAGAGGAGGTAGTAGTGACACAGGCTGAGAATTAAATAACATACTGCGCTTAGTGCAGTGCCTGGCACAATTTATATACATATTGTAGACATTTAATTTCCATATGCACCTTTAGAGCATATGTTGTGAAACCCAGTCCTGTTGTCCACATTGTATGAGAAAAACACACACACACAAATGCATGCACAAAGCCATGGTCTCTGGTCTCAAAGGGTTGCATTTTAGTGGGGGAATGACAAGACAGCAGCACAAACCACAGAGGCTGTAGCAAGAAGTCCTGGGGCCCAAATGAGTGGGCATCCACGTTTTTGTTTCTTTGTGTTTTCACTGAATCAGCAAACACATGCTGTGCTTTGAAACCTTAGGAACAAGTAAGGAATTATCATGGCTCTAAGTTCTTGAATTAAAAAAAAAATTTATGATAGAGAGATTCTTATCCCATACAGTGGGTCCAAAAAAAGAGAAAAAAAATGTTGAGGAATCAATATAAAAATAGGACATGTATACCTTAAGCATTTCATTTTAATTTAAAACATAGAATGTACATGCATCCCTTAATATTTTAATGTTGAGTCTAGGCTTTTCTTTGACCATGCGTATACTAATTGAAGTTCTCCATTTTCTTTCTCGTTTGAACCACATTGATAATGAGTCAATAATGACTACAAATCCTCTGATGCTCCTCCCATCGGGAGGTGGAGTCCAATTTCCTCTACTTCAACCTGGGCCTGCCTTAGGGAGTTTCTTGACCAATAGGAGGCAGCAGAAGTGATGTTCTGGGATTTCCATGGTTTGAAACTCCTGCTGGGCTCTTTGGAACACCCTCTGGGAGCCCTGAGCTCCGTGAGGCCCATGGGAGCTGCTGTGTAAGGATTCTCTACCTCAAGTTCCCAAGGCTTGAAAGGCCACGTGTAGTTGTCCCCGAGGGCCATTCCAGCTGAGCCCAGCCTTCCAGTCATCCCCATGAAGGAGCGAGACCTGTGCGTGAAGCCGTCTTGGTTCTGCCTTCATTGATACCATGTGGAACTGAAAAATTGAATGGCCGAGCCCTGTTTGAATTCCTAACCCCCAAAATTGTGAGCTACAATAACAAGGTGGTCGTTTTAAGCCTTCAAGTTTTAGGATAGTTTGTGATGTAATAGATACAGGGAACTTTGTTGTAAAGAAGGGTGGACTCAAGTTCATAGAGCTGGGAGGGACCTAGAGATCAGGTAGTTCACGCCTTGATATGCACATAAAACTTCTCAGTATTGCCGGAGGCCTCCAGAAATTGACCGCAAAGTGCAGTGACCCGAGCCTCTTTATTAGTTCACCTTTCCTGCCCTTGAATGTGAAGGGTCTCCTGTGCCTACCTTTCCTGCTAACCTTGCTGGAAAGTGCCAGCAAGCAGAATTAGATGTGTGGGTGGTCGGCCACATCATCTCGCCCTTGTCATGTTGTTCTGAGAATCTGTTCTTCAGTGGTTGGCGACTGTCTGCCTCCCCAGGGCCTTGGAGAGTCTCTGAGGTCAGGGACTGCATTTCCTGTTTGTCTGACTTCCCTCCCCTTCTTTTCCTTCCACCTGGTCTACAATGGAGAGGCTCCCCAGCCCAGCTTAGGGAGAGCTTGGAGCTTCCCACGTGAATGCTCAGGCTCCCACAGGTGATCCCAGGACCAGGTCCCACCCCACGGGCCTGGGACCAGAGTGGTTGCTCAGGGCCCCATACATAGAGGAGCCCCATGCTTGCTCCAGTGCTCTGCTTTGCCATCTTGAAATTCTTAATACTACTGTAACAAGGGGCTCTATGTTTTCATTTTACACTGGGCCTTGGAAATGAGGTATCTGGTCCCCTGTGGTTGAGACCAGGAGTCATGGCTGTTTCGTCAGTACAGCCTGTACTACCTTACTGAGAACCAAGGAGGTGGGTCAGTGAGGAAGGAAACTCCATATGGAAAAATGAATGCTGTATTTCTGTTCCCCTTGTTAAAAGAGAAACAGAAGCATATTAAAATTGTTGAGTTTACTTGCACAAACATCAATTTGAATGGGGCAGCACAAACTGGAAGTGGTTAGGGGCACTCCGCCCACAGGCCCCAGGGGAAAACTTATACAGCAAAGGCGCAGAAGCAAAGGAAGGAAACGATTTGATTGGCTGTAGCTTAAAGCCCAGTTGGCTGTTTGTGATTGGTTGTCCTTAGTGTTTTGATTTTGCAACCTTAGAGCATTTACAGGCTTAGATTTGGGTTTGCTTAGGGTGGCAGCCCATGTCAGCAGGAGTCATAGGGTGTGAGGGATGCTTGGCTGGGAGGGGCTGGAGGCAGGCAGCTCCCTGCAGCTCCTGCCTTAGACAACAAAGCCCAGAAAGTGTGACTCTCAGTCCTCCTTCAGGTCCCTTATAGAGGCCTAGGAAGCTGTGCGTCCCCCTCTCTCTGGCCATGGGGCCTCCTCATAACACTGCTTCTCACTTGGAAATAATTTGCAAACTCCCCTCCGTCTGCTCTCAGCCTGCCCTTTCACCCACCTGCTCAGATCCAAACACAGCTGTCCCTTTGTCCACCAGCTGTGTCTCAAAAAATCCAGCAGGCTTGGCGGAGGTGACCTGGCTGAGCACTCACTGCCTCTTTCCTTTTCTTTCTTGTTCTAGAACAGTGTTCTCAAAGTGTGGTCTCTGAGCTGGCAGCATCGGGATTCCCTGGTAGAAATGCTAATTTTTGGACTTCACCTCAGACCCACTGAATCAGATATTCTGGCGGCGAGGTTGGTCACTTGCATTTTAGCAAGCCCTCCAAGGGGACTCTCCCCATCACTAACATGTGAGAACCACTATCCTTGAGACACGTGGCTGAAGTCAGGCCCAGACTAGCACCCAGAACTTCAGCATTGACACCTATGTGATGGGTGGGGTATCATTTTTGCAAAGAAAAGCAACAGTGATTCTTTATGGACAACACCCCTCCTCCCCCCACACACATACACACACACACAAATCCACATGAAGGGGAAAAAGGCTGTGCTCATTCCTCCTCTATGTAGCAGCTGTTACCCACGCTTGAAGTTGTTTGAACAAGAGAACCAGTGTGAGAGTAAACTTGCTTGCAGGGTGTCTGGAAGGCAGGTGCCACCTGCCACTTTTAATGCACGCTGAGAACAAACACAGCGTACGGAGCCCCATCAGCCTCTGCCAGAGACAGAGGTGGAATGTGTTTTGCTGGGATGAGACACCCTGAAGTGCTGCCTTACCTTGGGGCCTTAATTAGAAGCAGCAGTGGGCCTAGGCCTGCTGAGTTTCTATTTGATGTGATTGCAAAAAGAGCTGAGATGGAAACTCGACCTTTTGTTTTTGCACACATTCTGAGAAGCTTTCTCATGAGAGCCCAATTCCAGTCTCTTATTTGCTGTCACCTGCACCAGCGTCATTTTAGAATGATTTATGCAGGCAAACTGTTGGCAATAGCTGGTTTTCCCATGTTCCCCATAGATGATCAGATTCAATTCAATTCATCTCATCTTGGCCCCTCCTGTCTTTCTCACAGGGGCCTATCCTTCCCTAGCCACCTCCCCATTCATTCCTCACTGCCCTTCCTCCCTCTCCTTCCTGTGGGTCTCTCTCCTTTTTCCTTGGTTCTTTCTAGAGATGTCCTAGTGTCTAGTACTGGTGTGCAAGCTTGAACATTCAATATTCAATATAAAAGTGAAAATACCCATTTGAACTGTCAGTATTTGAATTCCATAATTGTATCCCTCAAATTTACCTGATAAATTAATCTAAAGAGCTGCATAGTTTTTCTTTATATCAATACTAGAGGCCTGATGCATGAAAATTCACGCACTGGAGGGGGTTCCCTCAGCCCGGCCTGCTCCCTCTCACAGTCTGGAGCCCTCAGGGGCAGGAGGCGACCCAGCAATCAGGGGAAGGTGATGCCCCATCATACCTCTGCTGCTGCCACTGCCGGCAGTGCAAGCCTCAGCCGGCCCTGGTTACCTGAGCCTCGGGCGGCCCTAGGTGGCTGGGCAGCCGCCATCCGAGGCTTGCCTGTGCATCGGGCAGGCCCTGGGCGGCTGGGGGGCTGAGGGGACTGGGGGACTCCAGAGGCAGCCATGCGCCTGCTGCCTCAGCGGGGCTGAGGGGACTAGGCGCCACCATCTTGTGGCTGTGGGTGCTGCCATCTTTGAGGGCGTGACAGTCAGTTAGCATATTTCCTCCTTATTGGCTGTGGGCACTTCCATCTTTGAGGGCAGGGCAGTCAATTATCTGTGGGCGCCGCCATCTTTGTGAGGGCGTGAGGGTCAGTTAGCATATTCCCTCTTTATTAGATAGGGTAGACAACCGAGGGCATTCCACAGGCTGTGAGACATCAGCTGCGAGCTAACTGGATGCATGATACAAAGCTGGAGGAGGAGAGAGGTGATGCCCTTCCTGGATCTGCCACATGTGATTGGAAATAAGTTTATGGGCTTAGCCCAGTGCAACGTTTGACTCAAAGTCCTAACTGTTTTCTGTGTGGCACTTGACTGCATAGCTGAGTACCCTTACCCCAAGTTAACAAGAAACACATGAGAACTGATCTTCTGACATATCTAAGGGGCTTGTACTTAGAGCCTTGGAGCTACACTGATTGGTTGATTGATTGAACAAAGCCTCTCATTACTCTCTGTCTTGATTCTCTGGATTTTCAAATCATGTATTACTTCTTTTCTTTAAACTTATTTAATTCCCTCTAAGCACAAAAGAGACTTTATTGGAAGAAAACGAGTGCCTCCAGTATTAAAACCCAATTGGGGTCACAGGGACTGCTTCTTTCGCCATGTTTGATCCATGCTTCTTTTTCTCTGTAGACCATCTTCTTCTTCTTTAGTATGAACACGGACAAACACAGGTGCCATAAAATAGCAGAATTTGCTCCCTAGCGCAAGTGGGAGTCTTGAGGATGTCCAATTTCTAATAGCTGGTAGAGAAGCTGAGTAGGCTAGCTTGGAGCAATTGTGACCTTGGCTGTGGCCATGTCATTGTGACACCAACACTACTGCTGTGTTTCATTTCATTAGTTGGGGATTTGTTTTGTTAAGAAAAATTATCTCAAATCTGGAAATAAGACAAAAAGAGAAGAGCATGCTCTTTCAATGCCATACCCATGCCTTACCGGAGCCGTTGTTTAACCACTGAAGGTTCTTACATAATCTTTATTATTCATGTCACTTAAATTCTATTTCATCATCTTCCCTGCCCCGCCCCCCCCCCCCCCCCCCCCCGCTCCATGTAATATTCTGGGTAATTTCTCCAAATTGATCTTCCAGTTTACTAATTCTTTCTTAGCAGTGGTTAATATTCCCTTCTATCCAATAAACAAATGAAAATGTGTTCAATATCATATAACTAGGAAAATGCAAATAGAGATTATTACACTTCAGGATGGCTAAAATGGAAAAGAAAGACAATTCTAGGTATTGATAAGACTATGGAGCAGTAGTTATACTGCTAGGGGAATGTAATTTGAAATAACTCTTTTAGAAAACAATTGTTATTATTTATTAATGTTGAATATTTTCATACCCTTTAAGCTAATGAATTATACACTAATAGGTACATAATGAACAGAAATAGAGGCACACATAGTCTAAGAGACTTACAACATTGTTCATAACAACATTATTCTCAATGACCACGGACTGGCAACAACTCCAATGTACACTAAGAGTAGGATGATAAATAAATAAATATATATCCATGCAATAGAGAACGATAAGCAATTAAAGTGAACAAAGTAGCTATACTAGTAAACAATAATGTGGATTCATTTCACAAGCATAATGTTTAGTGAAAGAAAACAGATTAAAAATGTATTCTGCATAAATTCATTTATAAATAGAAAACCAAACCAAAACATTTATAAAAATAAACAGCAATTTTAAGAGAAAAATACTTAGGAGTTAAAAGTGTAAGAAAGAGAAAAGATAACCATAAAAATCAGGATAGCAGCTTTAGAGAAGGCGGCACAGTGTAGTCAGGGAAGGACACTGAGGGGGCTGGTGGGTGCAAGTAATATTCTAACATCTGACCTAGTTGGTGGTACTTGAGTGTTCATTTTGTTATAAATCACGGAGCTGTATGCTGCCTTGAAGAAAACAAAATGTTTAATGTTTAAAATAAAAATACTACATATTTAAATTTGTGATGTGCAGCTAAGGTTGTATTTGGAGGGAATTTTATAGACTTTAATTGTTTGTATTATAAAATAAGAATGGCTAAAATCAGGGAATTGAGCTTCTAATTTAAGAAGTTAGTAAAAGAACATTAAAATTGCCTGAGGATAGTAGAATGAAGAAAATGATAAAGATTTGAGAAGAAATTAATGAAGTAGTAAGCTAATATAGAATAAAATATAGACTAAAAATGATGATCAATACAAAAAGTTTGTTCATTGATGTGACTAATTAAATTAACAAACTTCCAGCAAGATTGATAAAGATATAAAGAGAGAAGACAGAAATAATCAATAAGAAGAATAAAAAAGGGAACATGTAGCAGAAACAGTGGAAATTACAAAGATAAGAGACTATTATGAACAAATTTACACCAATAATATAGAAATGGACAAATTAGCCCTAGCTGGTTTGGCTCAGTGGATAGAGTGTCGGCCTGTGGACTGAAGGATCCTGGGTTTGATTCCAGTCAAGGGCACATGCCTGGGTTGCGGGCTCGATCCCCAGAGTGGGGTGTGCAGGAGGCAGCTGATCAGTGATTCTCTCTCATCATTGATGTTTCTATCTCTCTCTCCCTCTCCCTTTCTCTCTGAAATCAATAAAAATATATTTAAAAGAAAAAGAAATGGACAAATTAATGGAAAACAGAATTTAGCAAAACTGACTTAAAAGTAAAAGAAAAATGGAATAGTTTTATAATCATTGAAACATTGAATCAAGTAAATTAAATTAGTAATAAAAATATTTCCATTAGAAATATGGCAGTCCTAGGTAGTTTTATAAGTAGACTTCAAGAAACATTAAAATACCTGCAATCTTGATAAAATGGCTTGATAAAATCCAATATCAACTTATGGTAAAGACTCTAATAAACCAGGAATAGAAGGGAACTTTCTGACATTTATAAAGGAAATATATGTATCAAAAGTAACTTACAGCAAATGCTACTCTTAATGATGAAATAGAAAAGCAGGTCCTTTAGCAAATAAGAACAAGAGGAAGATTCTTCTTTTTGCCAGTTCCTAGCCAGTACAAGGAGGCAGAAAAAAAGAGAATTAGAAGGTATAAGGTCTAGGGAAGAAGAAACAAAACTGTCATTGTTCATAGATGATTGATTGTTTGCATAGGATCTCAGACAAGTTGTTGGAATTCATAAGAGAGCTTAGCAAGGTTGCCAGTTATAAACCCAAGTCCATTGCATTTTTATATACCAATAACATTTGGAAAATTTAATTAAATAAAGCTATCATTTACAATAGCAATAAAATATAAGGAAATTATGTCTATTTTTCCAAATTGAAGCTGGAGATTGAAAGCATTTCCAGTAAAAATACCAACATGGTTTTTTACGGAAGTTGGCAAGCTGATTCTAATAGTTATGTGGAGGGTAAAAGGCCAGGAGTAGCTGAGAGCCTAGAAGAAAAAGGACAGAGGGAGGGATTTGCCCTCGTAGCTGTCACGCCTCGTTATAAAGCAGTAATAATTAAGACACTGAGGTGTTAGCATAGGGATAGACAAAAAGACCACTGGAAAAAAACGGAGGGCCCAGATGTGGCCCTGAGCACATTTGGAAACTTGATAAAATGACAGAAATGGCAATTACAGAAAAGTGAGGGAGTGCTCGAGTATTCAATAATTATCCAGATGGCAACTGAATGAAATTGGAGTCCTATGTCATTCCATGTACAAAAACCAAGTCTGGATTGTCAAAGGGAAAGGTAAAACTTTAAGCCTTAAAAAAGCCCACAACAGACCATCTTTAAGACCTCAGGATAGGGAAGGATTTCTTAAATATTACACAAAAGTGCCCGTCATCAAGGACAAGACTGATAATGCTGCTACCTTAATTAAGAACTATTACAAGACTCTAGACCTGTGGTCGGCAAACCGCGGCTCGCGAGCCACATGCGGCTCTTTGGCCCCTTGAGTGTGGCTCTTCCACAAAATACCATGGCCTGGGCGAGTCTATTTTGAAGAAGTGGTGTTAGAAGAAGTTTAAGTTTAAAAAATTTGGCTCTCAAAAGAAATTTCAATCGTTGTACTGTTGATATTTGGCTCTGTTGACTAATGAGTTTGCCAACCACTGCTCTAGACCAATGATTTTCAACCAGTGTGCCACAAGAGAGGAAGGGAGAAGGAGAGAGAGATAGAAACATCAATGTGAGAGAAACATTGATCAGTTGCCTCCTACATGACCTCTACTGGGGATCAAGTCTGCAACCCAGGCATGTGCCCTGACTGGGAATCAAACTGTAACCTCCTGGCTCATGGATGACACATGACCAACTGTGTCACACCAAAGATCCCCTCAAGGGGGAGTATGAGGGGTTCTTTGTTTTTTTACTGGTTGGGCAAAATACGTGCTCTTTTTGTTGTTGTTGTTAATCCTCACCCGAGGAAATATATATGTATGTATATATACACATTTCCCCATTGATTTTGGAGAGAGTGGAAGGGAGGGGGAGAGACAGAGAAAGAGAGAGAGACACACATTGATTGGTTCCCTCCTGCAGGTGCCTGAACCTGTTACCAGGGATCAAGCCTGCAACTGAGGTATGTGCCCTTGACTAGAATCAAACCTGCGACTCTTCAGTCCTTGGGCTGATGCTCTAAGCACTGAGAAAGCCAGCTAGGGCAATATACCTGACTATTTAGTCAGGGGCCCTGACCTCTTTTCCCTTAGATGTCAAATAAAAAAAAGGACAACAGCCAACACAGCAATAACCATCTGGCTATTGTTATACCTATCTTTTTTTAGATCATCCAAAAATATATTTTTTGATGTGCCACAGAATTTTAGTAATTAATTTATGTGTGCCAGGAGATGAAAAAGGTTGAAAATCACTGCTCTAGAAAAAGAGTAAGAATAAAAGTTTCGAACAAAGAGAAGACATTTGTAACACATATCAACAACTAAAGATTATTATCCGGAATGTATAAATAACTCCTAAAAATCACTAGGAAACCATTAAAGCACAAAATATACAACGGGAGAAGACGCATAAGCACCTATGAAAAATGCTCAACTTCATCATTAATCATGGAATGCTAATTAAAACAAGAAGGAGATCCTCTTTATGTCACCAGACTGGCAAAAATTAGTAATTCAGCCAATACCATGAATGTGTAGCAAAGCACTTTTGGTGCAAGATTAATTAGTACTTTGGGAAAAACTGGCATTACTTAGAAAAGCAAAAGATGCAGAATACCACAATGACCCAGAAATTGCACTCTGTAACCCCAGAGAAACTCTCCCATATGAGCATCAGGAGAGATGCACAAGAATTCTCATTAAAAAATGATTGTTATAGCAGAACTGTTGCTAATAACAAAAAACTGGAAACGACACAAATGCCCACCCAGGAGGAAATGAATGTGTTAATTATACACGTACAGTGAAACTAAATGAATGACAGCTCAGGCACTAATTTGGAAAAAAAACACAATTTTAGCAACAACGTTGATAAAGAAGCCATTCACAAACGGACACATACCCAACGGCTCCATGGACATATGTTTGCAATCGTGAGAAAACCAAACGAGGTTTCGTTCAGGGATATGTCTACAGGCTGAGTTATATTTGAGGTTGCCTCATAACAGACACAGGTGAGGCTACTGGCTGCCTACCATTTTCGGCTTGAGGACCTTTACCTGCTTCTCCAAGAGTTGAGGGGACTCAGAGTCAGGACCGCAGGCGCCCCCAGGCCTGCCCATGTGCCTTGCTATCCTTGGTGGTTGTCAGTCATACCCATGCAGACTAGCCTGCTGGCCGGGCTCTCCCATCCTGGCAGAGGGGCCAGTTAACAGTGTCTATGTTTATTCTCAGCCCACTGCTGGGCTCGGGGGCTGAGCCAGGCCCTATGTTAGGGAAAGGAAATGTATGGCTTCCTAAATTCTAAACAAGATGCCTGGATGTGAATTTACCCTTGTTCAAACCAATCACCCTGGCTCCAGGGTTCTTTGTCTTGCATCTCCATCAGAGCAATATGATACTGCTTTTATTTAAAAACTAGGATGTGATCTGAGAGGTGGACCAGGCAATCTTTGGCTACAACCAGAGTAAATGTTGTACTGGTCCTGCCTGTCTGTAGCCACTGAAAGACACAGTTTCTGGCGATGTCAGATGTCCTGTCTGGGCAGGGGTCCTGTGACAGGTGGTCTGTAGCCGCTCCTGCTTCCTGTCGAAGGGCTCAAGCATCTGTCCTCCCCCACCATCCCTCCCTGACAATGCAGCTGTCTGGTGACCAGGGAAAGCAAGGGAGGGCAGGTAAGGAGGGAGGCAAGGGGGGGTCTGCGGGGAGGGGACCTGGGCAGGCCTGGAAATGAAGCTCTCCAGTCCCCGAGCCAGGACTCCTTTTGAAATACACCAAGATCTTTTCCAGCAGGTGCCCAGACAGACCCACCATTCATCCGGACAGCGTTTTTTCCTTGCAGAAATTCACCGTGCGTCAGCCAGCAGCTCTTGGACTGTGGGCTGAGGAACACGGTCCAATGGGCAGGTCCTTCTTCGCCCACGGACGCCCATGGCTGTCAGGAGGTGACATCAAGGCCTAAAAATAGCCTCCACTTACCTCCACCCGTCCTTGGCCCTGTGCTTTCCAGGGACTTCCTCCTCATGGTGACGGTCTGAGACGGGGAGGGTATTTCTGGGAGAATAACATTTCTGTCCTGAGCTGCTTTTTCCTTCTGAGTAAGGCAACTTGAAAACACTTCTCTTTTTTGAAACATTCACTAAGGAAAGGTGATTTCTATGAAGTTTGAACACCTGATTCAAAACTGAACTCATAAGAGGCCAAGTTCCTATCAGTGGTGTGAAGTGACACACACACACACACACACACACACACACAACCATGTGAGAGCCAAAAGCTCACAACAGGACCACGTGCAAACTGGTGGGCAGAGCTGCCTGAGGGCAGCTGGTTCAGAGCTTGAGCATCTGGTGTTTGTTAAGCTCAATGACACTTTGAGTTCAAAGAGACTGAGCCTCAAGTTACAGTAAACCTTTAAACCTTTTCTGATTTTATAAGCAATGGACTTAAAATCATATAACATAAAAGTGATCATTGAAATAAAATATGTAAATGTCATTTTGTTCAGTGTCGTTTTGTTATAACATATCTTCTTTCCTTCTTTATCCACTCGTCTATCCGTGGACACGGAGGCTGTTTCCATGCCTCGGCTGTTGTAAATGGTGCTGCAAAGGAGCATCGGGGTGCCGATAAGTCTTTGGGACATTGGTTATATTTTCTTTGGATATATATGCAGAAGTGGAATTGCGGGGTCATATGGCAGCTCCATTTTTTCATTTTTGAGCCGCCTCCATATTATTTTCCTAGCGCCTATACCAATTTACACTCCATCCTGATTTCTAAAGGGATTAGAGTTTCAATCCATTCATTCCTTGGAGACATCTGTGTGGCAGATGTCAATGTGCCCAAACTATTAAGTGAATTTGCTTTGCATGTGTGTTACTGAAGAGCCATTCCATTAACTTCCCTAGCCTAGATAAGAGAAAATAGTTAGAGATATAAAATTGAAAAGGAAGAAGTAAAACATTACTGTTTATGGATTCTATGATATACTAGACAATCCAAGACACTTGACAGAAAAAATACCTCAAACAATATGAATATTTAGCAAGGTAACAGGCTACAGAATTAACAAACAATAACCAGTCAGGACATACAATTGGAAAAAAAAAAAGACTTCCATTTACAATAGGAAACAGAGAGAGAGAGAAAGAAAAAAAGACAATCTTAACCCAAAAGTTTAAGGCCTATAGGAAAAAAAATTGAAAACAGTTCTGAAGGAAACAAAATAAGATTTGAACCAATAGAAAGATATACTATGTGGTGACATGTTAATATTCTATAGATGAGTTCAAATGTTTAACATTATAAATACAAACAGGTCTTTTTTTCTTTTTCTGTTGCTAGACAAAATGATTCTAAAGTCTGCCATGAAAACTAAAGTAGGAAAATTCTGAAAAGTAAGGCAAATGAATGATATTCACATATATTACTAAGCCTCAAAACTTTAAATTGTGTGGTACTAGTGTATAAGTAGGGAGACAAACTAAACATAGCAATAGAAAGTCTAGAAATTATCTCAAAAATTTATAAATGAATTTGATATGTGATAAATTTGGGAAATCAGTGGAAAAAACATGAATGTGTAAATAAAAAGTGTTATTACAACTGGGTAGGTCATCTGGAAACGTGTGTAAGCCATGCCTTATGTCAAGCACTAGGATATGTTTCAAACACATCTATAAACTTAAATATAATGACCAAATGCAGCCTATCAGAAAACTAAGAAGAATTCATGTAAAACCCCAGAATGGGTAAAACTTTTCTACAATAATTCAAAATCCAGATGTCATGAAAAGAGATTGCAGGGGACCCTTTCCCCATCCCCATGTGGGAGTCTGTACTTGTTCTTCAATAAATCTCCACCTTTGCTATAAAAAAAAAAAAAAAAAAAGAGAGATTGCAGTTTTTCACTTGGTAAAACATTGCCTTCCTTCTGCATCCCAGGCTGGTGAACATAGAGGACCCGGAAGTTCCATGGCGCCCCTTCTTTCACGTGAATCTCTCCACATGTGTTCTCAGTGGCATTAAGGAGACAGGCGATGGGGGAGACCCCAGCATGTGCAGCAGTGAGGTCTTCTGATTCTTCAAAACTCTATTTCCCAAGAGGGTGAGCACCATGTGGCTTAACCACCAAAATTGGCCGGAAGCTTTTCTGGTGGCAGTCCTCTCCAACAGCAGAACACGATCCCTGGTTTTCAGCCTGAATCTGGGGTCCAGTGTGTGCGTGTGAAAAGAGCCAGGAGACTTGGGTCAGGAGTCTTCAGTTCTGGCCCCGCCTCAGCATTGTAAGAGCTCCTTGAGCCTCCATTGCTCCGGCCTCTTCCTCCAGAAATCTTGATTCACTGGGGCTGGGTGGGGGCCCAGTGAGTGACTCAGATGTGCAGCCAGGGTTAGAAAGCACCGATCCCTGGGGAGCTGATGACCTTTGGCAAATCGCTTCACTTCCTTGGACTGCAGTTCCCTCATCTCTAAAATAAGTCTGGGGTTGGAGGTCTCCACACCTGGCTGCCAATCAGTACCTCCCAGGGAGAAATACAGTCCCGAGTCCTGCTCGCTCGGACTCCCTGAGTCTGAATCTCTGGGGCCAGGGTCCACGAGTCTGTGCTCTTTCAATCGTAACACTCATGGCATAAATTCTACAAATTTAATGCACAGTTAAGTAGCGTTAAGTATAGTCACATTGTGCAACTCATCTCCAGAGCTTTTGCACTTGCAAAACTGAAACTCTGTACCCATTAAACAGCGACTCCCTGTTCTCTCCTTTCCCCAGCCCCTGGCAGCCAGCGTTTACTTTCTGTCTTGATGAATTTGACTGCTCTGAGTACCTCATAACAACTGGATTCATCAAGTATCTGTCTTATTTTACTTGGCATAAGTCCTGAAGCTTCATCTATGTTGTAACATATTGCAGGATTTCCTTCCTTTTAAGGCTGAATAATTTTACATTGTGATGTATACACCACATTTTGCTTGTCCATTCATCTGCCCAAAGACACTTGGATTACTTCCATATTTTAGCTATTGTGAATAACGTTGCCGTGAACATGGGTAAACACATATTTCTGTGGGATTCTGCGCTCAGTTCTTTTAGATGTATGCCCAGAAGTGGAATTGTTGGGTCATACGATAGATCTACTTTTAATTCTTTGAAGAACCACCATACTGCTTTCCATAGTGGCGGCCCCATTTGACATTCCCACCAACAGTGCACGGGGTTCCAATTGCTCCACGTCCTCACCCATCTTGACATGTGTGAGAAACCTGTATTTCGAAGGAGCTCCCCAGGAGATTTGGTACAACCACGGGGTAGAGATCATTGGACTTAGTGGTGACTCAAGTCCCTTCTAGCTGCCCGATGAACTCAAACAGCTGAACAGTTATGGAATATTGGCAATTGTCACGATTTGCCTACATGTGATGCTACTTTGAGATTATTCTCTAGCTGTTTTAGATGTGAGCACTTTCCCCCCCCCTGTGTTGATTTCAAACTGCTGGCATCAATGCTTGGCACATGACAAATGGCTCGAAAGCGGAATGAACCGATTAATGAACAAATTAAGTCCTGACGGCAGAGAACATGCCTTCTGTTTACTACGGACCTCGGACTGGCCCAGCAGAAGTACTGGCAACAGGCCAGCACTAACAAGTGTGTGAGCGTGGGATAGACATGTGCCTATCATTGTTGCCAGTCTGGAAGTTGGCACATTGAGAAGGCGCAGTGCAGTGTGGACCCCTGGCAATGATGGTTGGCTTCTTTTCTTTCTTTTTAAAAAATATTTTTATTGATTTCAGAGAGGGAGAGAGAGTGAGAGAGAGATAGAAACATCAATGATGAGAATCATTGATCAGCTGCCTCCTACACGCCACCCCTCCCCCCCTCCCCCTTACTGGGGATCAGGCCTGCAATCTGGGCATGTAGCCTTGACCGGAATGGAACCCAGGACCCTTCAGTCGGCTGGCCGGCACTCTATCCACTGAGCCAAACCGCGAGGGCTGGGCTTTTTTCTTGCATGAGTGTTTTTAGTCAAGGCACGTCAGAATGCATGGGGTCCAGAGGAAGGTACCTCCACGAGTCTGTGCGTTTCTTTATTGTGCGTGGGAGCTCCCAGGCTGGCCCGCTGGGGGTGGGGATCCTGGAGCAGAGTCCACCGTGCTAGGAGCCTGCCCCTGCTGGGTTGCTGCTGCCACCGTTGCTTGCTCCTGTCTCGGGGGACCGGGAGCCAATCCCGGCAGCATGGCTCAGGGAAGCAGGAAGGGAGGCTGGTCTTTTGTTCTCTGGCTAGTGGAACAGGCTCTGGCATCACAGCTCTGCCATGCCCTGGAGGCCACAGCCTTGTGGATGAATCTGGGGCTGTGTCCTGCGGGGCCCCGTGGCCTGAAGCCCTTCCGTCTGGCCCAAAGTCCCGGAGAAAGCAGTCCCGGAGCCTCCTCACCGCCATGGTCCTCACCTTGGGGCTCCCCATAGGGGCAGGGCTTCGGCTCTACCACAGCCACATGCTGAGCCAGGTCCTGACTCTTAGATGCTGCCATGGTGACCAAGCAGATCTTCCCTTGGAGTAGACAGTCTCAGAGTTTACAAATCGTATTTACACACCAGGTCATAGTTAATCATGCATAGAGGGTTGTTGATTAGCTTTGCAGGGTAGTGAAGTAAGAAAGCATATTTCTTTAACAACCTTGGCCCGGAGCCTCTGTGTCCTCTGCTCCCCAGCTCACGGCTCTGCTCTGTTTTCACTTCCCTCTTCCACACACAACATTTATCAGAACAGCAGGCTCTCTGGCCTCACTGACACTGGGTTTTGTCTTGGAAGTTGGTGATGATTTAGCTGGCCAGCTGATTTAAAAGCCGGGATGCATGGAGGAGAAGGTCGATAGAGAAGAATGTATGTATCCATATAATCAGCAACACTACGTCCACAACAGTACCTGACGTCCAGGTAGTGTTTACTCAGAGCTGGCTGTGGGAAGCCTTTTCCGTCGCACAGAGGAGAAACGGAGGCCCCTGTGTGGGGGTGACTATCCCCGGATCACACAGCTGGTGGTAGCAAAGTGTGTCTTTTCCATCTGCTGCTCTCTCAGTGGTCTCCGTAGGTCTCCTTTATTCTCTGATCCCGACTCCATGCCCCCAGCATTTAAAAGAAAAACTGAGGCTAAATTCACATAAACAATACTGTGTGCATTTGAATGTGTACAATTCAGTGGCATGTAGGACATTCACTATGTTGGGCAACCATCACCTCTGTTTCTAGAAGGAAACGAAAAGGAAAAGGAAGCCTTGTACCTATTAGGCAATCACTCCCCATCCCTGCCCTTCCTACCCCCTTTCCCGGGCCCTAATCGTTCTGTCTCTGTAGGTTTGCCTGTTCTGGACATTTTATACAAGTAGAATCATGTGATACGTGGCCTCTGTGTCTGGTCTCTTTCACTCAGCACAGTGTTTCCAAAGGCCATCCATGCTGTAGCACGTGTCTGTACTCCATCCCTTTTTTACGGCTGAACATATTCCACTGCATGGAGAGACCACACTTTGTGTATCCATCTGTTGGTGGGCGTTTATTGGGGGCCTTTCCTCTTTTGGCTGTTGTGAGTAGTGCTGCTATGAACGTTTGTGCATAAGTATTTGTTTGAATAACTGTTTTCAGTGCTTTTAGGTATACACCTAGGCGTGGAATTGCTGGGTCAAATGGTAATTTTATGCTTACCTTTTGGAGGAACCTTCTGGTACTTCTGAGCGGAGTAGTTCTCTCCTTACCCTGAGATAGGCACACCCTGGTGGAGCAGAAAGTGCTGAGCCCCGCCTGCTCTCTCATCCAGGGCCAGTCCTTTGGCAGTCCTGCCTTCAGGGTGGCAGGAAAGGGACTGGGCCGGGAAGAAAGCCAAGAGGCTGTGCTAGGTGGCTCGGGCTGTCATAACAAAGCACCACAGACCGGGCCGCTGAAACAACAGAAGTTTGTTTTCTCACAACTCTGGAGGCTGGGACTCTGAGACCGAGGCGTTGGCGGGATTGTTTTCCTCGGAGGCCTCTCCTCGGCTTGTAGATGGCCGTCTTCTCCTTCTGTCTCCAGATGGTCTTCCTTCTGTGCTTGTCTGTGTCCTCATCTCTTCTTACAAGGATGCAGTCATACTGGATTGGGGCTTATTCATTTGCCTCATTTTACCTTAATGTTTCTCTAACGGCTCTGTTTTCAAATATAGTCATATTCTGAGGGACTGGGTTGGGTCTTCACAAATCAGCCGGTAACAGATGCTGTGAGGCCTGCCACAGGATCTTGAGTTTGAAAGCTAGTTTCAGCCCTGCCATTGCATAGGTATGCAGATGAGGACAAGGGGCATAACCTTTCTAGCCCTTAGTTTTGTCCTCTGTAAGAGGATGAGAGAGTAATACCACTCTTGAAAGTCAGTAAGCATGAGGCAAAGTATATAAATGTTTCCAGAACTGTGTTTGGCACAAAGTGGATGCTAACAGCCTGGAGTTTTGTTCCCTCACATCCCTTGCACATTCTATATCTTATTTTCCTCGGCAAACACATTTGAATCACAGATCCTTCCCAGGTGGCCAATGAAGGCATCCCTGAGACATGGTCCTCACAAGTCTCTGATTACCCCGGGACACAGTTGTCAGCCAGAATCAAAGCATTTTTGTATGTTGAGAGGAATAGTAAATTTTAAGAGTATCTTTGGTATGAAATATAGGTAGTCCACAAAAACGGTCCTTTGAAGTTTTGTTTTGAGAGCTGAACATGTCCAGATTTGAGGAAAAGTTAATGGGAAGTCAGTCTCCTTTTTCACTCGGGCCACCCTGGCCAGGCACTGCCCACCTTTCTCTCCCCTGAATGCCTGCTGCAGCGTGCTAACCAACAACACTCCCAGCTTCTAGGACCTCTGTCTTCCCAACCCAACTACCCACAGTTTAATCCTTCAGAAGTGCAGTTCTTTTTTTTTTTTTTTTTTAAATGTTTTTATTGATTTTAGAGAGAGAGGAAGGGAGAGGATAGAGATAGAAACATCAATGACTCCTGTAAGCTCCCTACTGGGGACCCAGCCCGCAACCTGGGTATGTGCCCTGACAGGGAATTGAACCAGGGACCTCTTGGTTCATGGGTTGGTGCTCAACCACTGAGCTACACCAGCTGGGCCAGAAGTGCAGTTCTTATCACATCATTCTCCCATGCAAAAACTTCGTTAGCTTTCCCATCACCAAGTCTAAACTCCTATCATTTTATATAAGGCCCCAGCCTACATTCCAGCCTGGTTTTCTGTTTCCTCTTCTGCTTCTTGTGCTCCCCCAAATTGGGGCTCATTCCCCTTTCCTTGATAGTGCTCTGTGTTCCCCCACCTCTGCACTTTTGCTCTCTGCTCCTCTGCATCAATTAGGAATGCATTTAGCTGCAAGTAACATAAATGCTAACCAACAGTGACTTAAACAAAGAAAGCATCTAGTCATGCACACAACAAGTCTGGAGGTGGGCAGTTCAGGGCTGCTGCAGCAACTCAGTCATGCCATCAAAGAACCAGTCCCAGTGAGTCCTTCTTTTGGTTGCAAAGTGTCTGTTATAGCTCCAAGAATTTTGTCCATGTTCAAGGTAAGAAGAAAGGTGAGGTTGTCCCCAGTGATGGATTGACCTTTTATCAAATAATAAAACCATTTTCAGAAGCCTCCATAATCTTCCTCTAAAGTTTTATGTTCAACATTGTATCACATGGTCACCCCTACTCTAGCTGCAAGGGAGGCTGGGAAAGCGAGCATTTAGTTGGGAAGTGAGCAAGAGGGAAGGAAGGTAGGATGGCTATTGGTGTGCCCACCATCACTGTCAGCCACACCCTCCCTTACCCCTCCTCCAGAAGGCACCATTCTCTCACCCACACGCAAGGAGCCCTTTCCCCTTCTGGCTCCTAAGGGCTCTTTGTATCTTGATTTCAGCACACATATATTCTCTTATATGCTAACTAGAGGCCTGGTGCATGAAATTCATGCACAGGAGGTGTGTGTCCCTCAGCCCAGCCTGCACCCTCTCCAATCTGGGACCCCTTGAGGGATGACCGACTTCCTAAATGGGCAGTTGGACATCCCTCTCACAATCCAGGACTGCTGGCTCCCAACTGCTCTCCTGCCTGCCTGCCTGATTGCCCCTAACTGCTTCTGCCTGCAAGCCTGATCACCCCCTAACCACTCCCCTGCCAGCCTGATGGACGCCTAACTGCTCCCCTGCTGGCCCGATTGCCCCTAACTGCCCTCCCTTGCCAGCCTGGGTCCCCCACAACTGTCCTCCCCTGTAGGCCTGGTTGCCCCCAACTGCCATCCTCTGCTGGCCTGGTCACCTCTAACTGCCCTCTCCTGCAGGCCTGGTCCCTCCCAACTGCCCTCCCCTGCAGGCCTGGGCCCCCCCAACTGCCCACCCCTTCAGGCCTAGTCCCCCCCAACTGCCCTCTCCTGCAGGCCTGGTCCCCCCTAACTGCCCTCCCTTTCAGGCCTGGTCCTTCCCAACTGCCCCCACCTGCCCTTCTCTGCCGGCCATCTTGTGGTGGCCATCTTGTGTCCACATGGGGGTGGCCATCTTGTGTGTTGGAGTGACGGTCAATTTGCACATTACCTCTTTATTAGATAGGATGTGCAGTTCTTTTTTGTGTTTATCTTCTCCACTAGACTAGGAACCTCTCAAGAAATGTTTTGTTAATAAGTCATGAGTAGTGACTTCAGTTTAAAAACCTGTCTTTTGCGTTGGTTGATTAAAACATTTTATATTTCCTTTGAGAATATTTTAGAATATAGATGGTTATTATAGCAAACATAAATTCTTACCATTTGCAAGCATGTGATAATGCTTGTAAGATGCTTAGCACACTGTAAAAACAGAATACACACCAGCTATTGCCATATACTTCAAGCCTCATAACATTCCAGTGAGTAGGTGCCATTATTATGCTTGCTTCACAGACAGGGCAGCTGAGGTTTCAGACAACTTAGCCCTCTGTTTTAATGCTGGTCTGTCTGAATCTGAGGTCCATGATTTTAACAATGAACTACACTATTTCCAGTGTAGGTTTCCTACATTTCTTTCCCTACCTCTGCAAGACTGGCCATTTAATGGAGGTTAGGTTCTTGGGTGCTGACTTGTACATATTCTTCATACCCTCACCATCCACCTGGTCAGGGGATTTTGTGCATTGGCCTGGATGAAACCAAAGGAAACCATCTGTCCTTGGCAGGCTGAAACGGACCCAAAGAGACATTGCCTTGGAAGAGCTGTGGACTGTAATTCTCAGTGACCAGGTAAATCTCCCGAGAAAGCCATTCCTGAACAGACTCAGGAAATCTAGGCCCTATTACATGGTCCTTGCCTAACCTGTGTCTTCAGGTGCTTAGCCTGAATCTGATCAATACAAGGCTCAGTCACAGAGATGGCCTTGGACCGCCCTCCTTCCTCTGATCTTTGGATGATTATTACTTAATTCCTTACCCTTTGGCTTTGTTTATGACAATAGAATTTGACTTCTCCAGCTTAGCTCAATAATCTCCTTGGAACACAGTTTCCCTTGCCCTTTCATCTTCCTGTCCTTGGCTGCCTCAGGTAAAATCTGAGTTTGACTCAACCCAGCAGCTGTGATCTCATCGTGGCCGCGTGGTGAGCCTCCTTTGGCTCTTTGTGATGGGAGAGCTCAGAGCAGGCAGAACATTAGTCCAATAAAAACGTTCACTGGCTTTTAAAATACACAATGACCTGGGTGAAGCACGGTTCCCTTCTACCACTTGCCAGCCCTATCAATTCCTGGACTTTATTATTAAAACTTAACTGTCTTTACACAATGCCACGTACTGAATGAAAAGTCAACCATGTGTATCTTCTCAATGTTTTGTGATCCAAGTGTTTGGCTCTAAGGGAACCTTGGCATCTGTGTACATTAAACATACGGACACCCAAACATCTGGATGAAGAATGAAAAACTCAGCAAATACAGAGACCATTGGCATTTGTAGAGAGAAGAGTTGAATGGCTGACTGGTCGTCACCTGTTTCAGGCTGGTGTAGACAGATCCTCAGCATTTCTTATATCAGCACAGGCTCTGATTAAAGACAGGTCCAAGTCAAATGAAATGAAAACGAGGGGTGGCGTCTAATACCGACCTCTCTGGCTCACCTTTCTGCCTGCTTCTTCCAGCTTCTGGGCTCAGGGGCATGTGCTGACTTGTATAGCCTCCGTAACCTGCTGTCCCAGCTCTGGCCAGTCTTAGGAGGCAAAACAACTCCCTTATCCCAACATGCCACAGCTACTTAGAGGTGGACATTTAACCTTCTTAAGAACAGAATCCCATTACTCACCTTGGAAAGAATATAGCCTAATAGCCTGATAGAAGTAGGCTAGCTAAAAATAGCTCATCTATATGGCATCTATTCTTAAAAACTGAGACCCCTATTAAGCGGATAATTTCCAGGAGTAACTACATGTGGCCCAAGGTCAATGGACAAGGAATTTATGCACATGGTTGCACTGCTTTGTAATTTTCAGAGTCCTCGTTGTCTTTGGGAGGCAATGGAGAGAGGGGAGTTTGGCCTTAGACCAACCTGGATCAGGGCTTGGCTCTGATGCCTTCTAGCTATGCAACGTTTCCCCGTGACCCTGTTTTGGTTTGGTCTTGCTTTTATTTGCTTATATACCAGTTACCTTCGGGCTGTTGTGGGGATTAAATGAGATAAGGTGTGTAGTTAGTTCTTTGCTGTGTCAAGCACGTTGGTTCCCCACACGTCTATCCTTCATCCCTTCCCTAAGAAGCATTTCTTCTTCACACCAGTTGAAGGTGGAGGAGACACCACAATGGAACATCCATGTTTATATAACATTGTATGAAAATCTTGCATGTTTTTATTCTACTGAGGCATTCCATGTGCCTTGCTTCCTTTTGCCCTCCTTTTCCTTTTTATTCTACCGTCAGATGAACTAGATCACCCAGAAAGCACATTCCTTATCCAAAACATCAACACACTTGATTTCCTTTGAACAGTAGAATCAAAGGAAAGCAAACAAGCAAACCAGAGAAACCGATCTGCGTGTGGGCTGGGAAGATCTTGGTTGCCTCTGGGATGTTTGGATATGAGCCCTTCACTCCAGTTTCAGCAGGCCAGAGGCTGTCAGGATAAGCACTGACTTCCCTCTCCTATAGCACAGTGCCCCCTGCCTTCAAAACCTGTTACTTTTCTATCACAGGTCCAAAGCTCATGATTGCTGTCTATCTCAGCTCACGGGCACTCCCTCCCTTCCTCTGCAAACATTTGGTGTGTGCCAATCACGTGATAACCTTGCAGTCAGTCAACTGGTTGGAGTTGCATTTCTGGATTGATGGCTCCAATGATAGGTAAACCACAACAATTTTCCTAGCCTCAGGCAGAGGGGTGTCTTAAAGTATTTACATTTAAATTGCCAAAATAGTCAAATCATTCCAATAGCTTAAGAGTACATTTTCAGTCCCCGAATCTTCAAAATTTAAATAAGGATTTTTTTTTTCTGATCATTTGTAAGCAGCAAAATTAATAATCCTCTAGCCCTCAGCCATATGTTGAGGTCGTCTGACTGAAGGCAAACATACTCAGCCAGGCTTTTTTATTTTTTAAAATATATTTTTATTGATTTCAGAGAGGAAGGAAGAGAGATATAGAAACATCAATGATGAGAGAGGATCATTGATGGGTTGCCTCCTGCACATCCCCCACTGGGGATTGGGCCCGCAACCCAGGCATGTACCCATGACCGGAATCGGACCCAAGACCCTTCAGTCCACAGGCCGACGCTCTATCCACTGAGCCAAACTGGCTAGGGCAGCCAGGCTTTTTTAAAAGGGTGGGGGTCATTGTTCTGTCTCCCCTCCCCTCCCCCATTTCTCCCTGAGCACTTCCACACTTCCAGAACCAGAGAGAAACCTGCCTTCTGAGTTGACATCTAATTGGGGAGAAGGGTCTCCGAGCATGGGCACTGTAGCACCACTTTGGCCAAGGAAGCTCACGTGTAAGTCAAACACTTGCTCTATGAAGTGTTCTCAGAATCTATCTAGGCTGGAATGTGTTTTCTCTTTCCATCGTCTTACGTGAGCCCAGTCTTGGCTGGGGCTTTATAGTGTCACACTAGATAAACTTGAGCTTCCAGTTTTTTCAAATTCCCAGGGTGGAGAGGGACTGGTATAGTTGGCCACTGGAGCCTCCAGGCCCCCAAGTCTTTAGATGTGTCTCTGGCCCACACCTCAGCTGCCCAGATGTGACCACAGCTGCTCATTCAGTTGCCCAAAGCCTCATTCACACCAGGTGAATATAAATGCTAGACTTGGGTGCCGGAGGGAGGGAGCTTCGTACCTCTCCACACTTCTCATCACCCTGCTGACTTCTTCTCTCCCTCCCCCGACCCCGTACCCACTGCACCTCCTCTCCAGCAGAGCATCCCTCACTTCCTCTCCTTGGAAGCCCTCCTGCCCACCATATCCATGCCCCCAGGGGCTCACCATTTGCCCCTGTATTTACCAAGTTACTCTTTCAAACAAGTAGCTTCCTCTCGAAGAGAAATTTTGGTGGCAGCTAGTTAAGATGATAACTTTATCCCAACACCACATCTACTGTTCGTATGGCATGTATCCTACCCACACTGGCGGGGTTTACAGTTATGAGAGGTAATTGGGGGTCCATGCTGTCCCTGCTCACAGGAAAATGCCCCCTGATATCTGTCAGGCATCCCTTGGTCAGGGACTCTCAGTTGTCCCTTCGTGCCCCCACAGAAGGGGTCCCTTACCCCAGGGGACTTACATATACCCAGGACGTTGTTCATGGCAGAAGTTGGCAGGATTTTCCCGGGGGGGGGGGGGGGCGGCGCAGCATACCCTCCTTCCTGGATCCCTGATGGAAAGGTCTCCTTTCTTCCCGCTGGAGTCCAGACTGTCCTCCACTCCTGTCTTCAGTGGCCACGATCCCTGCTCTTCCCTTCCTCCCGCCTCTGAGGAGAAACTCCGTCTTTCACTTCAGTGCAAGTGAGTGTCTTCACTGCACACATCCAGGGTCCCAGTCACAGAATCTGTGATGCACGTGATGTGCAAAATGAGGGTTCCCATCTGATGAAATGCCTTCTGTGAGCTCGGCTTTCTCTCATTCAGGATGGTGTGGGTGTATGGAGAGAGTGATATGCTTTAGCCCCAAAGATCCCAATTTAAATCTCCCTAGTCTGTCACTATTTCACCGAGTAGCCGGGACTACTACTCTCTTAACATCTTAGAACCCCTGTTTCCTCATTTACGAAAGGAAAATGATAGAATGTCCTTTACAGAGTTGCTGCTAGAAAGAAGTACGATCTTATATTAATTGTCTGGCACATATTAGGTGCTCAGTAAATGCCATTCTCTCAGGAGGGTTGTGCTGGTTGGAGGAGTGTTTGCCAATCTCACTATTGGTTCTTTTCAAGTGAAAACACTCAGGGTCTTACAAAGATTCTGAGGGTATATATATATTGGAGCCTAAAAAATTAGTCATCCCTTTTGGACCTTAATTGAAGAAAATAAATTTATCAAGATATGTGGTGACTTTTTTTTGCTTCCCAATTCCTTTCCTGGCATCATCCGATTCTTCTGCAGCTTTTTGGGTCCCCGAATTCAGTCTGTTTCCGTCAGTCCGTCTGTCCGTCTGTCCGTCTTAATAGGTTTTTTACCTATGAGCATGCGCAGGAGACAGTCTTCACAGATGAGCCCAAGACGTGGGTCCCTGAGCTGGCTGGCGTGTGCGGGAGCCGATGGTGCGCATCTCTCCGCGGCTCGCAGCAGTGATGCCACACAGGCCTTTGAGACCAGCCAGGAGGGAAGAATTTGCAGCAGGAAAACCAGCAGATGCTCAAAGCAGGACCACCCCTCCCTGGGAGCTGGTTTCCCACCGCTCCGCTGCGTACCCACAGCGATGACGTTAAGGCCGGCCCACATACTTGCAGAGAAAAGCTCAACAGGCGTTTCAGACTTGTATGCAGGAGCTTGTAGGAAACATTTAATTCACAGACATGCTTTCCATGGAGAATCTCAGGTAGGCAAATTCGCTGCTTCACCAAGACAAGTAACTGGTCTTCACAACGATGCTGGAAGGTGCCCTCCAGGGACCAGATACATCTTACCTCCTGTACCTGGCAACAGCTTAACATGCTCAGGGACACCTTACAATGTGATGCTCAGTGTAGTCCAGAAATGAAACAGGGGAGCACAGACTTAGCAGAAACCCGGTAAACCCAGAAAAAAGAAAAAAAAAAAAAAAGGGTTGGCATGGCCTGAACTTCAGTGTTTCTACACACGATGGCGCTCTCTTCCCAGGAGAAGGAGACAATTAAACAAAAGCTAATCGCTGAGCCAGCAGCCAGGCAGTTGGACTCATCTGCATGCTATAATCTATTGCATTAGGGCAATTGGATGCAGCTGAGCAACATTAAGGTCAAAGTCCCTGGCTCGTTACCTTGCAAATGTGTCTCTGTGATCATATGAGTCAGCATTAATTATTCCACTCCTGGGGGAAGGGGAGTAGAAAAACCAGCCCTACGGCAAACCCTCTTGCTGGTGAGTTTTATGTTCATAGATGAAGGACAGGAAATTATAACAGATTCCCTACTTTTGATTAGTCACCAAAGGGTTCCTCGGTCTCTAATCAGAGGACAAAGAAGGTGTCAGACATCTCTTTGTGGCCCCTACTTCTGAATTCATGGTTTCCTCCTGCTCCCCTCACCTCTGCTGGCCCATTCTCCTCTCTCTGCACATCACCGATTTGCATCCACAATGACATCCCACTGCAAGTACAGGGATTAGAGGGAACAAATGTTGCTCAGATAAATTACAGACACGGTCCCTTATCACTCTCCCAGCTTGATACAGATGCAGGCACTGACCAGTCAGTCCACTGAAGGTCTTCCCTGTCATCTCCTCCTACTTTCGGTAGTCTCATCACCATGGCTAACTTGCAGGTCCTGGAATTTCTGTAGCCAGTCCACCATCCCTAATCAACCCAGCCCAGTGGTCGGCAAACCGCGGCTCGCGAGCCACATGCGTCTCTTTGGTCCCTTGAGTGTTCTAACGCCACTTCTTCAAAATAGACTCGCCCAGGCTGAAAACCGACTTCTGCGCATGGGCCACGAAGTTTCAATCGCACTCTATGTGCGCACCTGCACATGGTATTTTGTGGAAGAGCCACACTCAAGTGGCCAAAGCAGGTGGCTCGCGAGCCACGGTTTGCTGATCACTACCCCAGCCTGAGGCCAACCTTTTTCTTTTGGGCCGTTTTGGTCACAGATACCAGCTCTCACTCTCTGACCCAGGCTGGAACAGCATTATTATTTTTTTTTAAATATATATTTTATTGATTTTTACAGAGAGGAAGGAAGAGGGAAAGAGAGTTAGAAACATCGATGAAAGAGAAACATCAATCAGCTGTCTCCTGCACGCCCCCCACTGGGGATGTGCCCGCAACCGAGGTACATGCCCTTGACCGGAATTGAACCTGGGACCCTTCAGTCTGCAGGCTGATGCTCCATCCACTGAGCCAAACCGGTTAGGGCTGGAACAGCATTCTTGAGGTCACTTGTCCCTAGGGCCTGGCTAGTGTCCCCTCCAGCTGTGACCTCCAGTATTGTTTGCTGAGCTTTCTTCTGATTATGGCCCCTCATGTCTTCTCCCATGTCTCTGAGCCAGCCCTGCTCCACCCGGCAGCCCTCCCTGAGGGCCATTCCCATCTCTTGGCTCCTACTTTCCTCATATGCCAGTGGCCCCCAGCTCCCAGGCATTTCTTGTGCTGTTTCCCAAGCCCGTTGCTTCAATCAGCTCCCCTCAGGTCTTTCCTCCATCTCACCATGAAACAGAGCCTTCCTCTGCTCCCAGCATGGCCCTTTCAGTGGAAATCAACTTTGGGAATTTCTCTTCGTTAAGTTTTGAGGAGGCAGCAGACACCCTGTACATGTTGGATTATGCCACATCTCAGAGTCAAGATTTAAAAATATACAATGGTCTCATATTCTAACCTCTGTAGTCTTTGCCAATGACATGGAGAGGTGAAGATCTCACCTCTCCTCTCCCCAGCTGGTCATGATCAAGTCCTTCTGCTCCCAAGTTAAGCCTCACGGAGTTAGTTTGAAGGGAACAACCATGTATGGTTGCCAGTATTCCTTGCTAACCATCAATTCCTCTTCTTGCTTACATTTCAGGAATGCCAGTAGCTGGAGAGGCATATGAAGTCAAGTGAGAGTTTATTTAAGGGGAACACATCATGTTTGAATGTTGAAGGCAAGGTTCAATTGGTCAGGAAAGCAAAAGTATTTGTGATTACCTGCAGTGAAGACCAAAATCACCATCCTTTGCCCAAACTTGCACTGCTCACAGATGTGAAGAAGGCAAGCCGGGAGGTCAGTTTGAGGCTCAACAGTCTTTCGAACACTCAAGACTCACTTCTCCTCGTGACCAATTCTACCATTCTCTTCCTAACACTGCCATGGAGATTTTCTTCCTCCATCTAAGGTCTTGATCTGTTCTTGGAATTCCAATCTCTTCCAGCCTTTCTTCTTTCAGGTTCTGTGACAGATTGATGTCCTTAATGGCCCCATGAATGCCTTTTACCTTGTAGCTTTGCAGTTCCCACTCACTCTGACTCTGGGACATGTGACTTGCTGTGGCCAATGGGACCAAAGCAAAATGGATGAAAGCATAGACTTGCAAAATACTTGTTTGCTTCCTTCTTTAACTCTGCTTATGTGAACAAACCTGGACTAGGCTCCTTGCAGATAGGAGACCACATGGAGCAGAACTGAGTCATCCAATGTGAGGCCATTTTAAACCAGCTGGCTCCTAGCTGTCCTGCCAAACACAGGTGAGCCTGCTGAGATCACCAGGAAAGCCCAGCCAACCTGAGCAAAAAGAAAATGCTTGCTGTTGCACTTCACTAGGGTTTATTGGTTGTTTATTATGCAACAGCATTGTGACAATAGACAACTGATATTGCCATAGAGTGTGAGTGTCATTCATCAGCAGTGTCTACTACCCATGTGATTCTGGGAGCCATTTGGCTTGCCTCTTCCCTCACCTCTCTCTGCCACTTTAGGCTCATGGGAGTAAGTTGGAGAGGTGCTGAGAGATTCTGGTGACATATTTTAATAATAAAAAACAACAACACTGGAGACCTTGGCTCTTTGAGCCAGAAGTGTGTGGGAGTGACAGCATCTGAATATAAAGAGGGACTTTTGTCATCCTCACTAGGCCTCTGTTATTGACACCTCCTGGTAACTAGACTTTATTTTACCTGTTTAGTTGAGCAACTCCTGCTTATGGGGCACACTGGTTGACTTTGGGTTTATCACAGTGTGACAGCATTTGCCTCTATAGAACTAAAGTTAACAATCAGGGCTTCATTACCAGGATTATTGCAATAACTCTTAATTCATGTCCAGACCAATCCATCCTGCCCGCCACTGCCCGTCTGATCTGTCACTTCTAATTCTCTCTTCTCTACTGAAGGAAATAGAGTACTTTCACCATGGCCTTCTGGACTAAGCCTAAAGTCGGTCTAGTATTGAGTAGCCCTATAATCAGCCCCATCTGAGTAATTTACTCCCATCTCCCACTGTTTCTCCTGCTCCAGTGTCTTCACACACCAGGTTCCTTATGCCTATTCTCACTTCTATTTCTCTCCCCACCTGCCCCACCCCCATCTCCACAACACCTATGCTGAGCCTACTGCCCCTTCAAGTTTTGACTCAGCCCTCACCTTGTCCATGCAGCCTCCTTGGCAACTCTAGAAAATGTTGATGTTTGCCTGTTTTGAGACCCGGTGATGCTTGTAATGGGGAACGAGTCTCACAGCCTTCCCTTTCCTCAATGTCCAGTCTTCAGAGGGCAAAGCCATTGGTGGAGAATGTAGATAAGTCCTCATTGAGGATGGTCAATTCAAAGCCTGTCTTATTTCTGAGGGAACAGCTGCTAAGGAATGTGTGATCTTTTCCTCATTCTGTAAGCCCGAAGAGGACTAAAGAAAAAGCAAACACTGCTCTTTACAGTAATATGATTCTCTAACCTCATGGAGGAAGATGGCACCTTGGAGATTATGAAAGAGTTAGGAAATACTTCCTTTCTAGTAAAAGCTACTGTCTTTGAAAATTATTGCTTGGTGTGTGTGTGTGTGTGTGTGTGTGTGTGTGTGTGTGTGTGTGTGTGTGTAAATGGGTCTGTTTCAACAGGTCCAGCAATTAAAGGAACAGCCCTGCTTCTAACGCACTTAAGTGAAGAATCTCAAAGGCAATCTGAACTAGAAATCCTTCTGAATCCACTAGGAAATCAGAAATTCCAAAGCTGTTCCCACTGGACTGTTCTGTGGGGTTTGGGGTACTAGTTGGCCATCAGTGATAATCTAGGAGAATTCTCAGGACCCTCCTCCAGACTGAGTGATTTAGACTTGGGAAATTACTAAGGGGGAAAGGAAATAGTGGTAGGCAAAAGTGGTCACTTTCAGTGCACAGGGGTTTGGTTTTTCCAAAAAGTAATTGGACATTCCAGCCTGGGAGGTTTGATGAATGGGGATGCTTTGAGGAGAGAGGTGGGGATCCCAGGTCTGGGAGTCAGGTTAGGAACTAAGGGTGCACCCATGAGGGGCACCTGTGTGGAGGTATTAGAGTTTTAGATGTGTTACCTTTGGAGTCTGGGAAATCTATTCATTTTGTGCTCGGCTTTATCCCTCCAGCATTGAGTTCATCCTTTTACTTGACCCAGTTCTTGTGAATGTACCCTGACATGGAGAAACAGGGGAGAGGAAGGCCAGAAGGTAGGGTTATGAGCATTCTCAGGACTTTGTGACTCTGTTACAATACATTTTTAACTTAATGATTTTAATTTGGTGAAAATCTAAAAATGTTCATCAAAGATCGTCTAAATGAGCATCCTTTAACCTAGACTGTCAGAATACTTTTGTGCTTGCCTTGACACTTTGTATCCAATTCGATTTGCACTGAGCTAGAGCCAAATGAAATCACCGTGGCTGTATGAATGAAGGTTTGCAACTTCAGATAAGGAAGTGAGGTGGATGAATGAAGCCATCTCATGGCTTCTAATGTGCAAACTCGCTGAGGGCCACAGAGCCCGCACCTGCATCCTTGCTGTTTCATATATACACTAGAGGCCCGGTGCATGAAGTTCATGCATGGTGATGGGGGGGAGGGCCCTCAGCACAGCCTGCACCCTCTCCAATCTGAGACCCCTTGGGGGACGTCCGACTGCCGGGCCTAAAATGGCAGTTGGACATCCCTCTCACAATCCTGGACCATTGTCTCCTAATCGCTCACCTGCCTGCCTGCCTGGTCGCCCCTAACTGCCCACACTGCCGGCCTGATTACCCTTCACTGCCTCTGCGTCCTGGCCTGGTCGCTCCTAACTGATCCCTGCTGCCAGCCAGGTTGCCCCCAACTGCTCCCTCCCTGCCAGCCTGATCGCTCCTAACTTTCCCCCCCACTGGCCTGGTCACCCCTACTGCCCCCCTCTGCCAGCCTGGTCACCCCTAACTGCCCCCTACCCTGCTGGCCTGGTCGCCTCTTACTGCCCCCCCCTCCCCCAGCCAGCCTGGTTGCCCCTCATGGCCCCTCTGCCAGCTTGGTCACCCACACAGCCTGCTGTTCAGTCATTTGGTTGTCCCTCACTAACCCCCCTGCCAGCCTGGTCACCCCACGCAGCCTGCTTGTTCAATTGTTTGGTTGTCCCTCACTAACCCCCTGCCGGCCTGGTCACCCCACGCAGCCTGCTTGTTCAATTGTTTGGTTGTCCCTCACTAATCCCTCTGCCGGCCTGGTTGTATGCAGCCGTCTTGTGAGGGTGTGAGGGTTAATTTGCATATTACCTCTTTATTATATAGGATTAGTCAGGGTTCTGGAGAGAAACAGAACCAATGGGATATATAGAGACATGTAGGAAGAGATTTATTATGAGGGATTGGCTCACATGGTTATGGAGCTCTGAGAGGTCCCATGGTCTGCCCTCTGCAAGCTGGAGGCCCAGGGAAACCGGTGGTGTAGTTCCTGTCCAAACCCAAAGCCACGAGGACCAGGAGCACCAATGTCCAAGGGCAGGAGAAGAGGGACATTCCAGCTCTGCTTCCTTTACCTTTTATTTTTCTATTCAGGCCCTTAATGGATGGGATGATGCTCACCTGGGTTGGTGAGGGTGATTTTTTTTTTTTTTAAATATATTTTATTGATTTTTTTTACAGAGAGGAAGAGAGGAAGGGAGAGGGATAGAGAGCCAGAAACATCGATGAGAGAGAAACATCGATCAGCTGCCTCCTGCACGACCCCCACTGGGGATGTGCCCGCAACCAAGGTACATGCCCTTGACCGGAATCGAACCCGGGACCCTTGAGTCCGCAGGCCAACGCTCCATCCACTGAGCCAAACCGGTTTTGGCTGATTTTTTTTTTTAAATAAATCTTTATTGTTCATATTATTACAGGTGTTCCTCTTTTTTTTCCCCCATAGCTCCCCTCCACCTGATTCCCCACCCCACCCCATGCCCTTACCCCCGCCCCCCGCCACTGTCTTCATCCATAGGTGTAAGCTTTTTGTCCAATCTCTTCCCGCACCCCTCACACCCCCTCCCCCCTGAGAATTGTCAGTCCACTCCTTTTCTATGTCCCTGATTCTATTATATTCATCAGTCCATTCTGTTCTTCAGATTTTTTATTCACTTGATTTTTAGATTCACTTGTTGGTAGGTATGTATTTGATGTCACTTTGTTGTTCATAATTTTTATCTTTACCCTTTTCTTCTTCTTCCTCTTCTTAAAGAACACCCTTCAGCATTTCATGTAATCCTGGTTTGGTGGTGATGAACTCCTTTAGCTTTTTCTTGTCTGTGAAGCTCTTTATCTGACCTTCAACTCTGAACGATAGCTTTGCTGGGTAGAGTAATCTTGGTTGTAGGTTCTTGCTGTTCATCACTTTGAATATTTCTTGCCACTCCCTTCTGGCCTGCATAGTTTCTGTTGAGAAATCAGCTGACAGTCGTATGGGTGCTCCCTTGTAGGTAACTAACCGTTTTTCTCTTGCTGCTTTCAAGATTCTCTCTTTGTCTTTTGCCCTTGGCATTTTAATTATGATGTGTCTTGGTGTGGTCCTCTTTGGATTCCTCTTGTATGGGGTTCTGTGTGCTTCCTGAACTTGTAAGTCTATTTCTTTCACCAGGTAGGGAAAGTTTTCTGTCATTATTTCTTCTAATAGGTTTTCAATATTTTGCTCTCTCTCTTCTTCTGGCACCCCAAAAATTCGGATGTTGGTATGCTTAAAGTTGTCCCAGAGGCTCCTTACACTATTTTCATATTTTTGGATTTTTTTCTTTTTGTTTTTCTGGTTGGGTGTTTTTTGTTTCCTCATATTCCAGATCTTTGGTTTGATTCTTGGGGTACGTTGATCTACAGTTGAGTTTCTGTATATTCTTTATTTCAGACAGTGTATGCTTAATTTCTGACTGGTCCTTTTCCATTTTTTTGGTATTCTCATTAAGATCCTTAAAGGTCTCACTAAGTTCCTCAGCGGTTTTTAGAAGATTCTTGAGTAACCTTATAAATGTGGTTCTGAACTCTATGTCATCCAGTAGTTTGCTTTCTTCCATTTCTCTCATTCGTGACATGTTTCTTGGTGTCCGCATTTTGCTGCTTCCTTGTGTTGATGGAGTGGCTTTGTGTGGTAGGTGACCTATAGGGGCCAGTAGCTCAGCCTCCCCAATCACTTGAGGTGGACACCTTTGGTACACCCCTTTGTGGGCTGAGTGCAAAGTCTTGGTATAGTTAAGCCTTGATTACTGTTGGTACACTGGGAGGAACTGACCTCCAGGCCAATTGGCTGTGAGGACCCGCTGTGTCTATAATGGAAGAACTGCTGCGCTGAAGAAACGCTTATGGTGCAGGACTTGTTTCAGTGGGGCTTTGGTGCTCACTGAGTCTGCCTCTTGAATGTGTCACTTATGGATGTGAGGAGTTGAAATCTGGTGTCTCACACTGACCACTAGGTACACTGGCTTCTGGATCTCCAATGGGGTGCAGGTCAGCTACTGTCTGAGGCCACCCAGCAGGAGCTACAGCGAGAACTACAGTTTTCTCCTCTTTGCTTGGGGTTTGGAGGTTTTGGAGCTGTCTGACCTGGGCTGCAAGTTTGCTAGGTTAAGCTGCAATAGGGCAGACCATTCATATGCTAAAGCCCCTGCTTGGAGCTTGGGTGGGTTTGTAGGTTGTGCAGGGCGGGATCTCAGGGCGTCACTAGGCTAGGGCGTGGCAAACAGCGATGGCTGCCAGTAAGCCGGCTCTGCGGCTCTGTGTCTCTGACCGTGTCCCCGTGTCCTATGCCCCAGCACAGTAAACAATTATTCCTGCGCGCAGCCCTGCAAGCAAGCCTCCCTCACTTTCCAACCCCACGGCAGACAGTCCAGCTTCTCCCCGTAGGAGTTTGGGTCCCCCGCATCTCCCCAGAAACTGCAGTTCGGAGTAATCGGGAGCTTGTCTCCCTTCGGGTTGAAAACAGCAGTGCTCCCGATTCATGCGTCTCCGTACCTCAGCTTTTCCGCGCTTGTGCACCCCTCAATGCTGTTTGCTCTTTCCTTTTAGTTGTAGAACTTCCACTCAGCTAGCTTTCCTGTGGTTCTGGGTGATAGACGTTTTGTCTTTTAGTTGTAGTTTTGAAATTGTTGTGCGAGGCAGCAGTTTAGGTGTTTACCTACGCCGCCATCTTGGATCCTCGGTGAGGGTGATTTTTTACTCAATCTACTGATTCAAATGCTCATCTTTTCTGGAGACACACTCATAGACGCACCCAGATATGATGTTCTACCAGCTGTCTGGGCACCCCTCAGGCCAGTCAAGTTGACACAGAAAATTAACCATCACAAGATATAAGCAGATATATTGTGTGGCTTAGCTGAGTTGACTACTTTGTAACTTGCAGTTCATTAAAAGTAAGTATAGTGATAAATTTATAGTATTTTTTTCTGATTTTCTGGTGCATTTGAGATCTTGCTCCCTGGCATATGTTGTCAGTTTGGCTCAAATTTTAAGTCAAAATGGAAGGTAACTGAAAATTTTTTTTTCTTTTGCGGGATATTAATTACTCTAGTTTGAGAAAAACTAGAAAAATTAAAAAACAAAACAAAACAACAAACAAAAAACTGTTTCTTCCCTAAAACAGGCAATAATGGGATTAAATTTAATGCAGACTTGAGCATCACAATGTTAATCTTAACTTCAGTGGAATTAGACAGTTTTACAGTGTTATCAGATGATATACATCATTAAAATAGTCATTTGAGAATAGCATTTGGCAAGTTTGGGTCAAGTTCAAGGTCTGATTATTCTGAAGGAGCAGACAAAGCCTTGAAACCATGAGCATGATTTTGAACAGCACTCTTGTGTAAACAGGCCCTCTCTGAATTAGTATTCTGAAAGCCAAACCACAAAGCCAAGCCTTTAAATAAAGAACCGGCCTCAAGCTATCACTTTCTGTTATTAAAGTCAACACCATTAATTTGGTTTCAGCAAAACAGGATGAACTAAATTGGTTTTGTTAATGCAAATTATTACTGTTTTTTCAGGAATTTTTCTTGGTATGTAATTTATAAATTTGTTTTGGTCTTTATACACTAGAGGCACGGTGCATGAAATTCGTGCACAGGGGGTGTGTGTCTCTCAGCCCAGCCTGCACCCTCTCTAATCTGGGACCCCTCGAGGGATGTCCGACTGCCCGTTTAGGCCCGATCCAGGTAGGATTGGGCCTAAACGGGCAGTCGGACATCCCTCTCACAATCCAGGACTGCTGGCTCCCAACCGCTCACCTGCCTGCCTTCCTGATTGCCCCTAACCGCTTTTGCCTGCCAGCCTGATCACCCCCTAACCACTCCCCTGCCAGTCTGATTGATGCCTAACTGCTCCCCTGCCAGCCTGTTTGCCCCTAACTGGCCCCCCCTGCAGGCCTGGTCACCCCTAACTGGTCTCCCCTGCAGGCCTGGTCACCCCTAACTGCCCTCCCCTGCAGGCTTGATTGACCCCAACTGCCCTCCCCTGCTGGCCTGATCGCCCACAACTGCCCTCCCTTGCAGACCTGGTCCCTCCCAACTGCCCTCCCCTGCTGGCCAGCTTGTGTCCACATGGGGGCAGTCATCTTTGACCACATGGGGGCAGCCATCTTTGTGTGTTGGAGTGACAGTCAATTTGCATATTATTCTTTTATTAGATAGGAGGATTAGATAGAATAGAGGCCTGGTGCATGGGTGGGGGCCGGCTGGTTTGCTCTGAAGGGTGTCCCGGATCAGGGTAGGGGTTCCCTTGGGGTGTGGGGCGACCTGGGTGAGGGGCCTGTGGTGGTTTTCAGGCTGGCCATGCCCCCTGGTGACCCAAGTGGAGGCCCTGGTATCTGGGATTTATTTATCTTCTACAATTGAAACTTTGTAGCCTTGAGCAGAGCCAAGCCTCCTGCTCGCTCTGTGGCCGCAGCCATTTTTCTTGGGATTTATTTATCTTCTATAATTGAAACTTTGTAGCCTTGAGCGGAGGCCTGGGCCAGCCAGGGCAGGCAGAAAGCTTGGCTTCCTCCATCACTGGGGGCAACTCAAGCCTCCTGCTCTCTCCGTGGCCGTAGCCATCTTGGTTGGGTTAATTTGCATACTCGCTTCTGATTGGCTTGTGGGCATGGCTTGTGGGTGTAGCGGAGGTACAGTCAATTTGCATATTACTCTTAGATAGGATTTTAAAACTTTATACTAAGTTTCATGTTTATACATGTGCAAGTAAGGTTATAAAAATTTTAAGTCAAAATGGAAGGTCCTTGAAAATTTTTTTTCTTGTAGGGGATATTCATTTTCTCTAGTTTGAGAAAAACTGAATTGGGAGAAAGATCCGTGGGTAATGTACATGTTACTGGCATTATAAATTTGTCTTCTATTCTTCTCCAATTAGCTTGATGCATGATAAACTTGGTTCCCCAATTATTTATCATGCTTCCTTGGTATATTCCACAGCACCTGGCACAATACTGGGCAGGTTATAGCCCAGCCATGGGCAAACTACGGCCCGCGGGCTGGATCCGGCCCGTTCGGCTGTTCTATCTGGCCCGTGGAGCCAAAAGAGCGGAGGGTTCTCTTGCTCTCCCCTCTGCTCCTTTACTTTGAATTTATATTAGTTCACACAAACACTCCATCCATGCTTTTGTTCCGACCCTCCGGTCCAGTTTAAGAACCCATTGTGGCCCTCGAGTCAAAAAGTTTGCCCACCCCTGTTATAGCCGGTCAGCAAATACTGCCAAAATGGGAGTGGTCTGGGCTCTGTGAGAGGAGGGACATTGATTGGAAATGGATTAGAAAGAAATGGAATGAAATGCATTCCTGTCTTGCAAAATTCCTTGGTGAGGCTGAAAGTTCTGATAACATAAGGGCCTTTGTATCTCTCAAGGAGCTAATGCAGAGGAAGCGTTCAGTTAATGCTTATAAAGTAAAAAGGTTTTATCCTTGGCAAAAGGAAGAAAAAAAGTAAATAATCTCCTTAGAGTTCTATACATGCACATTCAGGGAATCCATTGCTGCTGCATACACACACACACACACACACACACACACACACACACACATACACACATACATATACACATACACATATTAGTACACACACATACACATATACACATACATATACACATATTAGTACACACACATGCACACACACACATACACATGCACACACATACACATACAGTACACACACACACATGCACACACATATACACAGATACACATACACACACGTATACACATACAGACTCTTACATTCTTTGTAGGGCAGTGTGAGGGTCCAAAGTAGAGCACTATGATGGTGTTGGCCATGTGAAGCCTTGTCCCCAGAAGGCCTTCCCTGCATCTGGAAATCTGACCTGATCAGCTCAAAGGGGGTAATGTAATCCTGGTCACATTTTCTCTGAGTTCTCAGGTATCAGCACCTTCCTGATACATCCCCGGGGCTGAATTTCCCCATGAGCTCGCCCAGTGGGCCAAGCATTTCAGAGCAAGAGCACAGCTTCTGCCGGTGTGGGCTTAGCTACCCGAACCATGGGCAGCTGGCAGCTCCACCTGCTAGATGTCCAGGCACCACTGGTAGTTGAGGGCCGTGCAGGCCCTGGTGGCATGCCTGGTGGGGGCTAATAGCTCAGTGCTATTTTCAAGGGAGAATCTGGCTTCCCCCAACCACTGGAATCCAGGCTTTGGAGTTCACTCCAGGGTGGTAGGGCAAACACGCCTGAGGGTGGGGCCCAGGAATCTGAATTTAAACCAGATCTGCAGGGGATGCTAATGCACACTACAGTCGGAGAACTGCTGAGTTTATTAAGGCCCGCAATGCAGTTGGCCCTTCCTGCCTGGCTCAAGTTCACAAGTCCTCCCCTTTCCTGGGAAGTGCCATCTCAGATTCAACTGGCCTGGGAACTGAGTCCTGGCCCACTGACTTCTCTCCCGCCGCCCCCGCCCCCCAATTAACCCTGGTCCCCGGCTCCTGCTGTCTTTCAGGCCATCAAGATTTGAGCTGCTCTGACATTTATATCTCACGTTCCGGCTTTACAATATCCTGATCACAACCAAGGCCCTTTCCTCCTGGCCAACTCCTGCCTCTGCAGCGGGCAGCCGCACTTCCCTTTCCTTTGGGGCAGTGGTCGGCAAACTCATTAGTCAACAGAGCGGCAAACCGTGGCTCACGGGCCGCATGTGGCTTGCGAGCCGCGGTTTGCCAACCACTGATCTAACCCAAGCCCCTTCAGTTGTAGTTGAAGACACTGAATTCTAGAGAGACTGTGACCTGCCAGAGGTCACACCGTAGGCTCCTGGCAGAGCGGGCAGGGATCTGTGCCTTATGCTGCGTCATAGCAACTGGTGACTGGAGAGAGGCAAGCTCAGTGCAACACCAACGACTTCATCTCTGGGAGGGAGCAGAGTAGAGAGCTTTCTCACAGAACCCATCTCTGAAAACCTCATCCACCCTGCTCAGCGGATCCACAGGACCCTGGAACTTTGGGGCTTCATTTCTTCCCACCCCCACCGCTCGTAGCTGCGGAGATGAGAAAAACCACAGGAAGAGCCATTGCACAATGATGGCAAAGTGCATCTCACACTGGGGTTCTAGAGCCATCCCAGGGCATCAGTGGAACTGCTGGGGGAGGAAAGGCAAGCTGGAAGGAAAAGCGTTCTCAGGGATGAGGAAGGGAGTATGAGTGCAGATCATGGAAAGGAAGAAGCAATATTGTTTTTGGAAGCCTGAACAATTGTCTCCCCTCTGTCTTTGGTGACAGGGGAGAGGGTGCTAAGAGATGGGATTTCTCTTGAATCTCTTCCTGTGCAGGCTGCGGGTTCTCTTCATTACCTCCTCTACCTACCTGCTGCTGCCTTGAGTGATGCGACCCAAAACAATTACACCAAGGTGATATGGTCTCAGGAGGGCACTGCTGCTTCTATTTCTATTGAATTACTGACTTTACATTTCTCACCTTTATAATGTTCAGCAATGTAATGAACATTTCAAGTCTAGGGGCTGAAAGGAACTGGTGTAGCTTTAAACATTAAGGAAATCAAAGACATTAAACATTAAGGAAATACATCAAAGACAAAGAAAGCCAATGGGCATTCTTGCACCTCTTGGTATTTGAATGCATGCCGAGGAGCAGTGCGCAGACAAGGCTGCTGTGAATTTCGCCTCCTCTCCCTGCTGCATTCCTGCTGTGACTCACAGGAAAGGGTTGTGAGGATTTGCCTAGCTCTCTACCTTCAAACCCAACGTTTTCCAGCCGGAGGCTCTAGAAGGCAACTTGCAAGGTCAGGCCACCTTATTTGCAGTCAGGAAATGCTAAGGAGCCCAGCAGCCCCAACATCTAGCCAACCTTGCCCCAGGCCCCTTTGACTTCATGGGTGGAGTAACCCCACGCCTTGTGCCGGGAACTATGCATGTACCATGCCCAGAGCTGGTTTTCTGTCTAGTGGCCTCGGTCTAGAATTTCTACCTCGTTCACTTACCTGCTAGTCTTGTCTCAGGGGATCTGAGGTACGCTTGTCAGTCCTTCTCAGGGTCGGGATCCTGTCCCTCTGTCTAGATCTCTTAGTTATTAAACCCCGTTGACAATCTAGGTTGTTCTATTACAGGTCAGGGATTCAGTCTCTGCGGTGGGCTGAATAATGTCCCCCAAAGATGGCCATGCCCGAATCCCTGAGACCTCCGAATAATTGGTTATAGGGCAAAGGGGACTTTGCAGATGTAATTAGATTATAGACTTTAAAATAGGGAGATTATCATGCATAATTGGGCCCAGATGAGCCCAATCTAATCATACACACTCTTAAAAGCAGAAAATGTTCTCTGGCTGCAGTTGGAGAGCGGCAAAGGAAGGGGTAGGTAGAGATTCTGAGCCGGAGGAGGAGTTGATGCCCAGCTGCTGTTCTGGGACCTAGGTGTCCAGGCACAGACCCGAGAAAGGCCTTAGGAGGCAGGTGCAGTCCCGCTCCCAGCCAGCAAGAAGCAGGGAGCCCAGCCCTACACCTGCAAGGAGTGGTGCTTATATATCGAACAGCCTGAATGAGTTTGGAATCTGATTTTTCCTTAGAGCCTCCAGAAGGAATACAGTCCTGCTAACATCTTACTTTTAGCGAAGTTGCAACTGTGTTGGGCTTCTGACCTTTAGAAACTGTGAGATAATAAATTTGTGCTATTTTATGCCATGCAATTTGCAGTAATTTGTTATGGCAGCAATAGAAAACTAATAAATCACCTCAGTGTGCTATTTAAAATAACACAAATACACTTACAATGGAAGCAAAGAACATGCAATAATCCTGTTGAGATTGCCACCACCAACAAAAATTAAGGCGCTTACTCATCAAACTCCTGATTTTCTGGGTTCTTCACCCCTCTCCCAAATTTCTCAATATTTCTTCTAGTGCCTCCTGTTCTTCTAACCCAGTGACATCCTATTGTTGCTAAAGTTGGGCAAGGATCGCCATGAGGTGAGCATGATGACAACTACTATTTCATGACTGCTCATTATGCTCCATCATTTCACTTCCTACACACAACAACCATGTGAGCACGGCATTGTTGCCATTACTTCACAGGTGTGGACCCTGACATTAAAGCTCAGAGAGGCTAAGGGACTCGCCCAAGGTCGGACGTTTGTTAACTGACTGGGAACCAGGATTCAAACTGAAGGTTGTGAGTTCAAGGCCCATGTTCAAGGCTGGGACTGGACCTGGTGACTCGCTTCTAATGAACAGAATGAGGCGTGAGTGGTAACGTGGGGCACTGATAGGTCATAAAAGGCAGTGGGAATTCTCACGTTCTCTCTTTCCTAGGGCTTCTCGCTCAGTCTGAGGGAAGCAGGCGGCCAGGTTGTGAGGAGCTCTCTGGAGAACTCAATGTGGCAAAGCACCGGGGCCTCCGTCCCACAGCCAGTGAGAAACTGAGGCCAGCTGAGAGCCACGTCCGGAGCTTGGAGGGGACCCCAGCTCCGGGTCACTGGCCCAGTCCCTGCTGGACAGCAGCTTCCCCAGAGACCCTGAGCCAGAGCCTCTCAGCTGAGCTGCTCCCGACCCGTGGAGCGACTTGTTATGCAGTAACAGATAACTAATGCACCATGCATCCTTGCTATCTCCCTGTTACTGATCCTCAGAAGGAAACTCTTTCATGGAATCACAGATATTAGGACTGAAAGGACCTCTGGAGATCAAGTAAGTCAAGCCCCTCGTGGCCACAGTGAGACAGACACTTCCACCTCAAGAGGATTTTGTGAGGATTAAGTGAAGGGATGGGAACAATGTGTCCAAGGCATTGAACTAAGTGCTCAATGAAGGCTGACCTCCTCCCTGTGGAGGAGGATACGAGGGCCCCAGAGCTGAGTCCTAAAAGCAATTCCCTGAAGTGTGGAGCCCAGGGTCCCCCTACTTCTTCCCTCATCCCCACTTCTCTGCCTCTTACTCATCCACCAAATGGAGAAAATGCTCCTGTGAGAGTGTGAGTGATGTTTGGGGGTACGGGGAGAGCAGCTGACCAGGGGCTGTGCTATGCTGAAGTCACATTTGGTCCAAAATAAGCCAAAGGTTGTCAGTGGAGAGTCTCAGGCAGTTGTGATGGCATGAAGCCTGCATTACAGAGGGCAATGCTGGCAGACGGGATGGGCCCGAGGGGGACCCAGAGGAGGCCGAGACACTGCAGGCAAGGACAATTAACTGCCCTGGTCCGGCACAGCTCCATGCCCTTTCTTTTACCCCAGAGCCTGGCATAGTCTCCTTGCTCTGAGTGACACTCCATAAATGTTTGTTGTTCCTGCCTTTAGCCACTCTGTCACTCTGTCTCAAATATGCTTTGTCTCTCAGGTCCCATGTGCTAAGCATGTCTGGTCTTCAGAATGAAGCTCAGATATACCTGCTCCACACACAAGCATCAGCGTAGGATTTCTTAGAGCCACGGAATATTTCACCTTGGACTTGCTGGGTGCCAGCCGAGCTTTCCCCCTCCCAAGATAGGCAGGAGCTCCGAGTCTTGAGCAAATCCATCTTGGGCCTTATCTCCACCTTCCAGACTTGGCTTTTCCCTGTTCACCTGGGTCTTATCTTCACTTTACAGACCTGATTCTTCCCTGTCCCTCATAAGTAGTAGACCTTCGTGATGGTGAGCACTGTTGTGTGGGGTGCTGGAATGGGGCAGAGACAAGGGGCTTTGCCTGGAGGTTTCACTCTGAGCCCTGGGCTATTGGTGGCTCAGACCCTCTGCAGGGGGCTTGCATCCATATGGGTTTCAGTGTCATCAGATAATGCAAAAGTCTCATAGATTCAAAACCGTCCTTGAAAAACATCTCTGGTGTTACCATAAAACTCTTATGAGTGTAAAATCCTGGACCAAGTTATGTGGCATGAATGTTAATGCAGAAAGTAATGTTCAGCAGATAGTGTACAGGAACGAGTGTAACTAATGCACTATGCCTATATAATTTCGCAGTATTTTACTAGTAAATATGGTCTCACCCAAAGAGAAGGATCTCTAAACACAGGAATCATGCTCTTAGGGTGGCCAGCTGTCCCAGTTGTCCAGAACTGTCCTAGTTTTAGTGCTGTAAGTTCTGCATCTCAGGAAACCCCAAAGACCTTGGCAAACAGGAACAGTTGGTTACCCTATGTCAGCATTGAGAGTTTCTCACAATGTCAGAGACCTGTGGGGACTTCCTGGGTGGGCTGGAGAGCAAGGTAGTCTGCAATTCTTTATCTCTTTCTCTGTCTATTCTCCTACCCCTAGTGCTTGTAATGGAGTTTGCATTAGTCATATCAAGTACCTTCAAGATATTGCCTAGATTCTACTGGAAAAGCAACCAAACAACGCCGCCCCCCCCCCCCCCCATAAAACAACAACAACAACAAAAAACAACCAACAACCCAAAACACAGTCTTTTCGAATATTGAGTCCTTGATATTACCTGCAAAGCAGAAAATCAGTGCATATGTCTGGGTTTGTGATCAGTGTGTGTGTGTGTGTGTGTGTGTGTGTGTGTGTGTGTGTGTGTAGGAGCAAGAAGCAGCCTCTGACAGGTCTCAGACATTTCCTTGTTTGTGAGGTTCACTTTACAATTACTGCCAAATGGAGCTGAGTTGGGGTGTCTTCCAGCATCCTTCAGTCAGTGCCAGGGAGCACATCTCCCTGTCAGATCTTAGAGGGGACAGAGGACAGTGACTGACAGCTCCCAGCGTTAGGTTGGCATTTATGATCTTGTCTCAGTTTTAATATCAACGATGTCACCTTTTGAGCCTTCTCTGGACAGAAGGCCATTTGGAGATGTTTCTTCCCCCTCATCCCCTGTCTGTTGGCAACAGGGATTTGACAGGAGAGCAATGCCTGGTTGTGACAAAGAGCTTTTGTGGTGTCAGGCTGAACTACTGCCAAATCTGAAGAGGGGGATTGGAGCGAATGGGTTCATGCATTGTTCCTGCTCTGATATCCCAAGGGCTGATGAAGGGGGTTTAAGCAAAGCAAGGAATTGGAGTCTCCCCAGGAGTCTAGAAGAGGGTGAGTGGGACCAGTGCCGTGGCCAGAGACAGGGCCAAGCCAGATGGGCAGCCCTGGGAGTGCCCTCCACACAGCTAATGTGTCTGCTGAAGAAACTATGAGAGCACCCAGCTGGGTTCCGCAGGGCCCAGAGCTGGCCCTCCAGCCCTTCTCTCCCCTCTTCTCTGAGAAGCAGGCTCTGGGCTGCCCCCAGCCCCTCTCCCCTCCCCGCCACCCCAGCCCCGAGGTCTGCAGTCTCACACAAGCATTATGAATGGCCTGGCAATCTAATTAGTGATTTTGGGGACTGGTTTGCATGTACTTAGGTACTTTCTCATTGTCTTGAGGAATGTAGGAGTAAGATCTAAAAGCCCCCTTCTGTAAATGACCTACAGGAGGCCAAGAGACAAAAGTTAGAGTGGGCCCTGACCCAGGAAGAAGGGGGGACAGCAGGTTCCAGCAGAGGGAGGGTGCCTCACGTCCACGCTGTTTCTGGCACCTAGGGAAGAGGAAAATAGTTGGGATTACTCTAGCTCTGTGCTCTGTGTTGTCTTTTGGGCCCACTCCAGTTACAGCTGTGGTTAGATGCCTTCTGCAAAGCACTGCTCTTAAATTCCCATGATGCATGTGTCACTTAATATCATCAGCCTCTTGTCCCCTCCCCCCCATCCCCCTCTGCAACCAAAACCTACCCAAAGCACTCCATTGGCCCAGTAATCCCTGGGAAAATCTCATTTTGGGACCTAAGGTGCATTTCAGTTGTATTTAAATTTGTTCACTTACTTGTTGAATGCTTGTCTGCTCTCTTACATGGAAGTCCAGTGAAAAAACTATAGCAGTTTTGCTTGGCATCGAATCTCCAGGACCTAGCATAATGCCTGGCTTAAAGTATGTGTTTTAAATACCATTGACCCTTGAAAAACATGGGTTTGAACTGCGTGGGTCCACTTATATGTGGATATTGTTCAATAAATACTGTAAATGTATTTTCTCTTTCTTATGATTTTTTATTTAAATATGGTTAGTATACAATCTTATATTGATTATATTAGTTGCAAATATGCAATATAGTGATTGACGTTTTTATACCTTACAATGTGACCATCCCACTAATTGTAGTAATCCTTTGTTACTGGGCAAACTTATCACAATATTATTGACAGCAAACTGATCACAATATTATTCACCTTTTTCACCCATCTCTCCCTTCCCTCTGGTAACCATCTCTTTGGTCTCTGTTTCTATGAGTCTATTTTTGTTTTGTTTTGTTTTAGATTCCACATATAAGTAAAACCACATGGTATTTGTCCTTCTCTGTCTGACTTATTTCCCTTAGCATAGTATCTTCTAGGTCCATCCATGTTGTCACAAATGGCAAGATTTCATTCTATTTTATTGCTGTGTAGTATTCCATTATATATATGTACCACATCTTTACCCACTGATCTATTGATACATACCTAGCTTGCTTCCCTGTCTAGGCTATTATACATAATGTTGCAATGAATATGGGGTGCCTATAGTTTTTCAAATTTGTGTTTTCATTTTCTTTGGATAAATACCCAGAAGTGAAATTGCTGGGTTGTAAGTTAAATCTATTTTTAGTTTTTTGAGGAATCTCCATAGTGGCTGCACCAATTTGTAGTCCCATCAATATTGCACAAGAGTTCCCTTATCTCCACATTCTTGCCAACACATATTATTGATTGACTTTTTGATAATAGTCATTCTGACTGGTGTGAGGTGGTATCTCACTGTGGTTTTGATTTGCATTTCCCTGATGATTAGTGAAGTTGAGCATCTTTTCAAATACCTGTTGGCCCTTTGTATGTCTTCTTTGGAGAAATGTATGTTTGTGTCTTCTGCCCATTTTTGATTGGATTATTTTCTTAAATAATTGAGTTGTATGAGTTCCTTATATATTTTGGATATCAATCCCTTATTGGATATATCATATTCAAATATATTCTCCCATTCAGTAGGTTGTCTTTTGTTTTGTTGATGGTTTCCTTTGCTCTGTAGAAGCTTTTTAGTTTAATGAGGCCCCATTTGTTTATTTTCTTTATGATTTTATTTTCTCCTGCTTATTTTATTTTTTATTTGTTTATTTAAAAAAATTCTCACCTGATGATATTTTTTCCATTGATTTTCAGAGAGAGTGGAAGGGAGGGGGTGAGGGGAAAGAGAGAGAGAGAGGAGAGAGAGAAATATCGATGTGAGAGAGACACATGGATTGGTTGCCTCCCACACGCATCTCGACTGGGGCTAGGTCCAGTGATCCCTGGGAAACCTGCAACCTAGGAATGTGCCCTTGACCAGAATCCAACCCAAGACTCTTTCAGTTCACAGGCCAACACTCTAACCCCTGAGAAAAACTGGCCAGGACTCGAGCTTATTTTATTTTAAGACTATAGCATATACTACATTTAACATGCAAAAAAGTGTCAATAGACTGTTTATGTGATTGGTAAGGCTTCTGGTCAATAGCAGGCTATTAGTAGTTAAGTTTTTAGGGAGTCCAAAGTTATACATGGATCTTCAACTGTGCAGGAGGTTGGTGCCCCTAATCCGTGCATTGTTTAAAGGTCCACTGTGTTTACTGAATAAAGACATGTTCTTCTTGGCGAGGCCCTACTGTCTTTTCATTGGAGGCTAGCACAGCATGCTAAATGCTTGTGCCCATGTGTGAGTGAATATTAAACCAAACAGGAGAGAGAAAGACTTCCTATGTTTTTTCAGTCCCACTTGGTCTCTGTTAATGAGCTTAGAATCTGAGGGGGAAGAGTCTGGAAGCTGTTTGCCTTTTGGGCCTCTACCCCCCGTCCTTCCCCCCCCCCCCCCCCCCCGCTACACACACCCTTTTTCAGGCCCTTTAAATGATCCACCAAAGGAACTTGTTCTGAGACAGAGAAGGAGGGAACTCCCTGAGGTGGGGTTTGGCATGTGGAGAGTAGGCTGGCCCCAGGGGGATGCTTCCAACTCATCCTATCTAATAAAAGAGTAATATGAAAATTGACCGCCACTCCAACACACAAGATGGCTGCCCCCATGTAGACACAAGATGGCCGCCACAAGATGGCCAGCAGGGGAGGGCAGTTGGGAGGGACCAGGCCTGCAGAGGAGGGAAGTTGGGGGCAACCGGGCCTGCAGGGGAGGGCAGTTAGGGGTGACTAGGCCTGCAGGCGAAGGCAGTTGGGGGGGACCAGGCCTGCAGGAGAGGGCAGTTAGGGGTGACCAGGCCTGCAGGGGAGGCCAGTTAGGGGCAATCAGGCTGGCAGGGGAGTGGTTAGGGGGTGATCAGGCTGGCAGGCAGAAGTGGTTAGGGGCAATCAGGAAGGCAGGCAGGCAAGCAGTTGGGAGCCAACAGTCCTGGATTGTGAGAGGGATGTCCGACTGCCCGTTTAGGCCCGATCCTACTGGGATCAGGCCTAAACGGGCAGTCGGACATCCCTCAAGGGGTTTCAGATTGGAGAGGGTGCAGGCTGGGCTGAGGGACACCCCCTCGCTCCCTTGCATGAATTTCATTCACCGGGCCTCTAGTTAAAGATAATTTGCATCCAGCCTGGTGGCTGTCCCTGCAAAGGAGAGGTGTGGCAGGCTGAGTGACATCTGGAGAAAGCAGAGGACCCCGAGTGATGCAAATGAACAGCCTTCTCCATTTTTCAGAGAGGAGAACCAGTGGGTCTGAGTTGTGGAGGGAGTGAGGCTGGCAGAGGTCACACCTGTGTGGCTCCCAGTTACCTTTCCAGTTAAGCCTTCCTCCACCAAACAGGGACAGAACCGATCTCACCGACCTCCTTGGACCCCAGCCACAGATAGAACTCCGTTACCAGAAGCTGCTCACAGGCCCCGCTGTGGGCACTTCACTCTCCCCTGGCCCTGGAAGGGCTCTGCCCCTCTTGGTGGCTGTCACAGGGTCACCATTTGTACATAAGCTGTGCCAAAGAATGTTATCTCACGCTGCCTGTGGCTGTCACTGAAGGCTAATCTAATGGTGGAATAAATTTAAATTTGGGGCCCTTAAGCCAAAACTTCCCTCTCATCCCTTAAAAAACAAACAGGTAATTCACCCATAGAGCACTGCTCTCCTCCTGCATTGCGGCGATTTCTGGGAATTCGCTGCCTGGACTGACAAAGTGATTCACCAAATTGGTGCTTTTACAGTGTGACTTTGTCTTTGTGCTAAATCAGTGTCAAACTACATTTCGGTAACGAGGCACTGATGTGGTTTCTGAGCCATCAGAGCTGACAGGTGATTAGACAACATGATGATTTGGGATGTTTTCTCCCAGAGGGAGGCCGTGTTCCTGCAGGGCTGGATGAGGTACACGTGGACGGTCTGTGATTCATGTGTGTATCTGAAGACTTGCTCAGGATGTTCTGTGTTCTGGAAAGAAGCAAGAAGTAGGATCCGGAGCCAATGTTTTTGAGTTCCTAGGAAGGGCCAGACATAGTTTCAGGCTCTTATGAAGATGGGTTTCGTTTGGACTGTGATTGTCTCTGATCCTCTCGGGAGCCCTGCCCCATCTGCCTAGCGTGGGAGCAGGAGGCAGAGTCTGGCCAGAACATTGAGTTTTAAGATGTTTGGAGCGTCTGTGATTGGGAAACAACGCGTTCACCTCCGAGATGACAAGAGAAGTCAGAATTCACGTGACAACTTACTCATGATTCGCACCAGGCCAGGGGCACAAGCTTATGGTTGTGGACTTTGCAGCTGGGTGGCAGCTCCAGCGACACTGAAGACACCGGAGTTTCTCTGCTCCAGAGCAGAGGTCCGCCAGCTGGCTGGCACCAGAGCCACAGGTTGCTGTCCCACCCTCCCAGGCTCTGATTCAGTGGGGCTGGGGGTGGGGCTGAGCACTTGCATTTCTAACAAGACCCTGATAGTGAGGAAGGGCACATAATAAGAATAGAACCCAGCTGGCATGGCTTAGTGGTTGAGCATTGACCTATGAACCAGGAGGTCACTGTTGGATTTTTGGTCAGGGCACATTCCTGGGTTGCAGACTTGACCCCCATTGTGGGGTGTGCAGGAGGCAGCCAATCAATGATTCTCTTTCGTCATGGATGTTTCTACCGCTCTTTCTTTCCTTTCCTCTCTAAAATTATTTAAAAAATTACTGGAAAAAAAAAAGAATAGAGCCACAGTTGTTTAATAATTATTCACCTTACCAACTACACATAAGAGGTTTTCTTACAGACCCTGGGAAACTGGAGGATGAAACAAGGCTGTCAAAAAGATAAGATGCCTCAATGGGTCCATTACTCAGAAAAGAAATACATTTTGAGAACAGAACAAGGACAGGACACACTTTGATTTGGTTGCTGTGCCTGGACCCTGACCCTCTCCGGCAGTTTGACCATTCTCTGGTTTCAGGAATGGGCTGAGCCGTTTGTAACATCATAGAAGATTAGCCACCTTGTTATCAGACTTCAAGCTCCTGAAGGCCAGACTGCAGACCTTCCCCTCCCCTTTCCCTGTTACACTTGCAGCTCGCAGCTGCACGTAGCTACCTTCTTCCTCACCAACTGGCCAGGGGGGTCAGAGAGCAGAATTTCCAGGGTGACCGACTGCTCTCCCATCCTGTCGGCATTATTGGAATAAACACTCATGTATGATTCAACCCTGTCTCTGCTTGATTTGGCTCAAGTAGTGACAGGCAGCCTCGGACCCATTGTGTCCAGTTTCAATCTCAGGTGATGCTGCTGCTGGTCCAGGGACCTCATTCCAGAATCCCTGCTCTGAGCATCCTGAGAGGAGGAGACCAGCTGAGTGCTTGCAGAGGGCCAGGTTTTTCTGGGGAGGGCTGCTCCTTGTCAGAGCTGGGCCGTGGGTCCTTCAGCGCCACCCCTCCCCCCACTGTCCTTCTCTACTAGACAGGCTGCCCAGTGTCGGGACAAGAGCAGGTAATCTTCTCCTTCTAATGTTTTATAATTCAGTCCTCTCAGAAGTTTGCAAAGCTTTTTTATTTCTCTCTCTCTCTTTTTTTTAAATAAAAGGAGGATCCTGGTGTTCTTGGAGACAGATGCCTTTATAGATTTGCTGTGTGTGGGGAGAGGGCTTTTAGCTGCCTCTAAAGGGAGCATCTTAGGGAGCTTTATCTCTTATGTGTCTGGCAGGGGAGCTGGTGAACAAACAGTCACTCTGTTCTCAGAGGTCAGGCCAAGACCCCAGTGTGGAGCAGCACTGGACCCCCTGACCTCTATTCTGATGCCAAATGGTTTACATCAGCACTGGGGAGAGGCGGATGAAGGTCAGTGCCAGGCACAGGGAGGCTCTTGGCAAATGTTAAGCCGATAGATGGAGTAAGAGATGCAGCAGGAAGTTACATGGGGGGAGAGGAGTGTCTTCTGTTGTCATATTTAGGAGAAAACTCTCTTCTATAAAACAAACTTATTTCTGAGTCCTAGTTTTGTAATTTGACCCTATGAGACAGAGGGATGAAGGTCATTGCCACGGGCACAGGCTCAACCTTTCTACGTGTCCTTCATAAACAGGCCATAATGAGAGTCTCTCCTTGAAGGCAGGAGGGCCCTTGGATGTTTGGCCCCAGGCCTGCCATGTGGCTAGCGCTCCATAACCAGCGGCTGCTCCGCTCAGGATTTACAACCCTAAGCAGGCCATACTGTGTGGTGGCCCAGTTCCTGGGAACCGGGGCAGATGTGGGTAGGCAGCAGGTTTTGATTATTGACTGGAACCTGAGCAGCCACCTGGGTGAGGTTTTGAGGCTGGAGCTCCTGTGCAGGCCACTGTTGGTCCCTAGGGAAAAACCAGGCTTTGCCTTCACAGAGCTCAGAGAAGCAGCCCATTCCTCCCGCTCCTCCCTCCGGCCTCACCCACATGTGATGCCTTTGGGGCAAGCTCCCCTTGGTTTTGCTTTGTGTGCAGTTGGGGGAAAGGTCGATGTGAGGTCATGAGGGACTACCTCCAGCTAGCCATGCTGACCACTGCCCACGTCCTTCTCTCGGCTCCCACTGGAGAACTGAAGGGTCGTGGAGATCCCAGAGACTGGTGACTAAGAGTAGGTGGGTAGGTGGGTCCTGTGGTCCTGATTTGCCATTTGATAGCTTTCTGCTCTAGGTACTCACTGTCCCAGGGGGCCCCTTCCCAGCTCTGCACTCTGGATCCTCTCAGATCCCACCCCAATGAATTCCACTTCCAAATTGTTCCTCTTTTCTCAGGCCTTCAGGTTCTGTTCTGCAGTCTTTTCATTCATTCATTTGTTCATTCATTCATTCAACAGTAATTACTGAGTGTTTACTCTCAATGCAACAACCAGCTGATCAAGGCTACGTGGTGAGTGAGGCCAGGGCCTAAATGTCAGATGCATGGAAGCACACAGATGGCGGGGACTACAGTGGGTCTCTGGCCCTCAGTGGGCCCATGTGTTCCTAAGGCCTTGGTGGCAGTGGCCGGGGGCTCGGCCTTGGTGCCCAAGCATGGTAGTTGCTGGCTCCCCACCATCTGGCAGAAGAACAGACAGGCATTGTCGTTGGCAAGAAGGCAATGCTGCTTCATGCAGAAGCCTCGATGGTGAGCTCGCTCACATTTGAGTGGGAGACTTGTTTCTCTGAAAACAAAATTACCTTCACCATTTTCCACACAGGGAATGGCAAACACCGGGCCTGTGGGTAAGTCTCTGGCATGTGGATGGATGTGCAGGGTACCAGAGCCTTGCAGCCTTGAGAGCTAGTGCACTCTTCCCATTGATCCCCTGGGCTCTGCCTGGCATTGGCCAGATGCCCAGCCGGAGCAAGTCAGCAAGTGCTGTCTTTAGTCTTCTTTTCAAAGGAGCAGCATGAACATTTTAGACTCTCCTGGGGTGGTAAGGGCATGATCAAACTGAGGCCTCCGATGTTTGATACACAGCTGACTCATCCCCCTTCCCCCCCAGAGACATTCCTCATAGGGACATGTTGTGCTTGTGAATGACATGGGGCAGAGGAGAGGGAGAGGAACCCGGGCAGGCCTGCACTCAGTCATCCATTCGTTTACTCATTCACCTCCAAAACACGTGTGAGCCCCTGGCACTCTCTTAGGCACCGGGATATTGACATGAACAGTAGACCGAAAGAAAGCACTGGCTGACATCCTTGGATAGCTCGCTATCAAGGTGAACCTGTAAGAACCTTGTTGACAGCCTCTCTGTTAACTTTGAGAGCCATCACCATCTTTCTGGGAACTCCACCCCATAAGATGCTTGGAATCAGGAATGTTCAAGGTGCCTCCATTAGAATTTTTCCACTCAGTTGACCAGAATTGGGTGCTCAGAAACCTGGGTTGTGGGTTTAATCCCCAGAGACAACAGGAACCGATCAAAGAGAGGAAGCCATTCACAGGCAGACATACTGCAAATTATGTCCTTGATTCTGGGAAATGAGGCTCAGGGTAGCCCAAAACACTCCCAGAAAACAAACAACTCAGGTGGAATTTACAGATATGATTCGAAGGTCTAGAATGAGGCCTATCCAGGGAAGCTGGCGGATCCAAGAGGTCTGCAAAATGATATTGGTATTAATGACCTCCCCAAAGTAGAGGATATGCCCCAGCCTTAAGGATGACCTCCCCAAGGTCAAAGGCCTGCCCCTAGCCTTATGGACTCAAAGCTTGATTCAATCAGCACCACGAGGACAGGTCTAATGCTTGAGAAAGATTTGCTGTAACCAAATGTTTAGGCTTGTGGATCGAATGAGAATTCCACCTTCTTCATTTATACTGAAAAACACAACTGTAATTGTCTATACCTGTCTGTTCCTATAGAACAATCTTCAAGCCAATTGTCAACAATAGATTCATTGGTGAGCTTGGAATCAAAGCAAAGGGAACTAGTTAGATAATTTTGCTGTTTACTAGCCTTAAGCTGTGCGAGCCTGATCAATCACAGCCATTAGTGGTATATGGAGCGACTAGCACTGATGAACTTGAAGTGGCCAGAGCATCCCTCTTGAGCACAGCTTGGGCGGAGGCTGCCAACTGCACTTCTGATAGCATGTTCTTTCTTCATCGATGCTTCTAGCTTCAGTCTAGTCTTGCAGGTTTAGGAGTCATTCTATCATTTTCAGGGGACTGTCTCTACTGAGGTCCTTCTTGCATAGAACTTAGAGTTTCACAGGACAATCTGATATCTCCTGGAGCCTTTTTGTTGTCCCCATGTACTGACAAGCAACATTAAGTGTCATCCTCCAGCACAAAGACCAGCCCATTGGTCACTGTTGTTTCAAAAATAATATTTTATTTTTCAGCTACAGTTGACATATGACATTGTTAGTTTCAAGTGTACAACAAAGTGATTAGACATTTCTATAACTTGCGAAGTGATCACCCTAATAAGTCTAGTACCTATCTGACACCATACATAGTTAGTATAATATTATTGACTAAAGTCCCTGTGCTGTATTTTACATCCCTGTGCCTGTTTTTATAACTGTCAATTTGCTCATCTTAATCCCTTCCCCCTTTTCACCCATTCCCCAATCCCCCTCCCATCTGGCAACCATCACAACGTTCTGAGGAGGACCTGAGTAGAAGTGAGGCCTCATAGCTTGGGTTGGGACATCCCCTCTCCTCTTCTGCCCTGGACTAGGATTTACACTATTGACTCCCCTGGTTCTCAGGTCTTCACACTCAGACTGAATCTTACCACCAGCTTCCCTGGGTCTCCAGCTTGTAGATGGCACATGGTGGGACTTCTCCGCCACCATAACCGCGATTCTGGAGATGAATGCAGACACACCTAGTAATTAGGCCCCGACACGGCTCCCTCGCTGTGCAACCTTAGGGAAACCTTGGAACCACTGTGTGGCAGGGTAGAAGCCAGAGATATACACTGAGTGGCCAGATTATTATGATCTCTGAATGCATAATAATCTGGCCACTCAGTATATATGTGTATATATATGTATGTGTATATATCTATATATATGTATATATGTGTATATATATGTGTATATATATATTTATATGTATATATATGTGTGTATATATATATTTTTATATATGTATGTATATATATTAATATATTAGAGGCCCGGTGCATGAATTCGTGCATGGGTGGGGTCCAGCCAACCTGGCCAGGGGGAGGAAACATGGGCGGTTGGCCGGCCTGCCTGCTGGTCGAACTCCTGGTCGAGGGGACAATTTGCATATTAGCCTTTTATTATATAGGATATACACTGAGTGGCCAGATTATTATGCATTCAGAGATCATAATAATCTGGCCACTCAATGTATTTTTGAAATGGATATGCATATACCCTGCCCTCAGGAATTTTAATCAACTACAGATATTTGTAAACTAAGGTTATGACGAAAGATGTTCAGGGGCAGTGGGAACACGTAGGACAGTTCGCTGAGTGTAACTTGCTCCTTTCCAGCTCAGAACCTTCCACCCTGGGGTTCCCGGGTCTGGGAAGTCTCCACACCTAATCGCCCTGACTAGTGGACTTCTATTATCCTTTAGATTTTGTGAAGATTTTTCTGACCACAGCTCTGAGAGCTCGTCACAATTTATAATTATATGTATTATTTTGTGATTCTTTGATTAACGTCTGTCTTCTCCACTCATTTGAAAACTCCCCGAAGGCAGACAGCATGCATAATTTTGTTCGCTTTTGTATTCCTGATGATGAACAGGGTCTGGAACATAATAGGCGTTCTGTGAATATTTGTTGCGTGAACAAATGATAACATGCCGAGTGCAGTTTGGTGAAGGAGAGCTTGGGTTTGGGGGCTGGAGGAGTGCTCTGGGGAGAGGAAAGGCACGGTGGTGAGGGAGAGTGTGGTTTCTCTGAGGAGCTGGAAATGGCAATGAATGGAGACCTATTGGGGTGGGGTGCGTATTAAGAAATGAACAGGGACCAGATCATGAAGCTACGTGCACGCCGTGTAATAGAACCTGAACTTTATCTTGAGAGCAACGGGAAGCCATCTGTGGGTTTACAGGTAGCGGAGTAGTGTTATCTGATCAGCTTCCTTCAATTGCTCAAGGAGAACAGGCGGGAGAGTGTGAGAGCAAGGCCAGAGGGAAGGAGACCGGCTCAGCGCCCTGCTGTAATACAGGACCAGTGGTTCTCAGCCTTGCTAAACGTGAGAATCGAGAATCACCTGGAGGAGCTTTTAAAAATTCTGGTTCCCCGGTCCCACCTGGCCCCATTAAATCAGTCTTTGGGGCTGGAGTGGGCCTCAGTAATGAAAGCCCCTGGGTGATTCCAGCGTGCGGTCAAGGCTGAGAACCATGGATCTGTCGCAATAGAATGGCAGCCTGAATCAGGGAGGTAGCAGTGGCCGTGCAGTTTATCTTGGAGACAGCTTTCACAGGAGGGTTAACTCCGGCCCCGCAGGAGAGGGGGAAGCACTTTCTCCTGTCCTCCACTCCCTCAAAGGAAGAGTTGCCACCTGGGCTCTGGCATCTTCTGTCTGCTTCCCAGGCTTCTGAACCCCTCTCTGCCCCCTCGGGCCACTTCCTCTCCTGCCTCTTGACAACTCACCTGGCTCATGACTCCTGCTTCCATCAGCAACGCTAATCTAGCCAATACCTTGGCCAGCTCACCATCCCCGCCACAACCTGTCCCTACAATTTGCTGAACAAATGAAAGCGAACTCTGCAGGCTCAGGCACTGGGTCTCCCTCTCCCACAAGGACCATTCCGGGACTCAGTCTGTTAAGAGCACAGGGCTTACTCCTGCTACATGTTGGCTTAAACGGAACAAGACTGGATAAGACATCAGACAGATCCTTTAAAGAAACTCATTAATTAAAAAACAATTGTTTTTTTCAAGACCTGTTCTGACTTAAGCCTGACCTGTGGCCCGGGCGCTTCCTCAGGCATGCTTTCATCTCCGAAGAGCGGGGTACCCGTGCGGCCCCTGTGTTGTTTCCTTGGAGGAAGACCCGAATTCCCGCCTGGGTGTTCTCTTTGGAACAGTAATTTATTTCCGTTAAGCCCAAGTGTTCTGGAGAGGAAGCCAGTCAGCCTGAATCGATGTGTTTATGGAGCTTCTATCGTGTGCTCATCACTGAGTGAGAATCAAGAAAATGCGAGTCACCTCCTGGGACTCTATTTATTTGACTCTGCGTTCGATGGCCCCCCGAGGAAGGCAGAATCGATCACGCCCCGGGTGTATGTGAAATTTCATAAGCCTGCTGGCATTCCTTTTCTTGTCTTGGTTGTGATGATCTCAGCCTTTATTTCCCCTCTGTGCACAGATCCCTGGGCTTTTCAATTTTCCTGCAGAGGCTGCAGTTCCCATGGTGGCCACGGCAGGGTGCCCTTGGGGTGTGCAGGCTGTCAGCCAGCCAGCCACTGCCTGGGGGATCAGATGGGCGCTGAGTCCCTGCAGTCTAGGCCTGTTTAGCCCGGGGTGGGAGTGGGGGCCTGTGGGGAAGGGACAGGAGCTGTGGTGGGAGGCTGCGTGTCTGGTGGGCTGGCGGGTGCCAGGGGGGCCTCAATAGCACACAGCCAGCGATCCAGGGAGCCAGGCAGCTGAGGTGTAGTGTGGGAGGCTCATGGCAGCAATTATTAACCAAAGGATGTCATGGGTCCTTCCCTTCCTTCATTGTAGCCTTCTGTTTCCCAGCTGTCTTCAAACAAATTCTCCAAGTGAACCTCAAAATGCATGCACCAGGGAGCCACCCTCCTTCCTGTTCCCAAACCCACTGACTTGATAAAGTCCTATCAACTCTATGCCAGGCATGGACCCATCTGCCCCACAGATGCTGTCTGTTTATATCCTCATGAACCCTTTCAGGACACATTTTAGGATCGGGGCACGCATCCCTTCACCTGGAGGGCTGCCCATGGTCAGAAAGGTGCTTCCCTGGCATTTAGGGCTTTGGTGGTGTGACCCACCTCCAGGGTGCAGTGCGCTCGGATACCCCTGCTGGGGGTCATAAGGATGCTCTCAGCTCCAGCCTCTCACGTGGGGCCATTGTCACTGCCCGGTGATGTCAAAGCGTCCGCTCATGTGGGGGAAACAAAATCAAGACTGTTCTCTGAAGAGATGAACAGTGAAGCTGCTGGCCTGGGCGGGCTCCCTGTTTTGCCTGGAGCTGTGGGCCCAAGAATACCGGCGCCTCAGCCCCGAGGAGGCTGAACTACAGTGGCGGAGGCCCGGCAAGGTGCCTGCGATCCTGCGGCTGGAGGCCCAGAGCCGCTGCCTGCCTCACCCACACACACGTGGCACCTTCTCACTTGGTGTCTCCCACAGCTTTTCCTGTGTGCGGAGGGAGCTGCTACCTTAACTGCTATCAGGACTCTTGTCCTCGATTTTCCCCAGGAAAAAAGGGGTGAGGGGAGGCTTAGCCAGGGAAAGCAATTCATTTCTCAAGCTCCAACTACGCTGTGTTCACGGTCCCGGCCTCAGACTATTCTAATCTTGTAAACGGTAATGATGTGTGTGGGGGCAATTTTGTTGTTTACTGAAGCAGGTGAGTGATAATTGCAGAGAAAGGCGAGAGCGGAAGGCTTTTCCCACATGCTGCGCTTCTTGCCTTCGCTCTCTATGCTAATGTAGTCTCGCGCTGTGTCTTGTGCCTTAGGATGACAGACCTGGACAGGGAGCATAGCAGGGGAGGACGGAAGGAAGGGGAGCGAACCGGAGGCCTGGACCCCCTCCCACCGAGGAAAGTAAGTGGGGTTGGACAGTCACAGGGCTGGCTGACTCCCCCCAGGGTGCTGTCAGCATGTTCCAGGGTAGGGAGGGTGGCTATGCAAATACCTCCCTGCCCACAAGATGGGGTGCGGGTGGTGCAGGCAGCCTTCTGAAATGCAGCCACGATGGAAAGTTCCTTCTGGTGTCAGATCCAAATGCATCCTGATGCAGCATAAAAAAGATGAAGGTAGACAAAATGGGACAAATAGAAAGTTATTTTATTTAACCTTCTTAGGTTTATCTGTCCACTTCTGTGGGGACTACAGGTCATGAAACATTTATTCTGCTTGAAATATCACACATATTTCTCTTTAATAATGTATATCCCTTAAATTAGCCCTTTGTCACAGGTATAGAATCTATTGAATGCCCAATGTATGTAGGAGCCAGGGCTGGGAAGTCAGGGTGCAATTTATGGTTATGTTGGGTTGAGATAAAACACAGGATGCTTTAAATGCACTGAAATAAATGTTAAAATGTTATAGATGATGTCATGGCTTTGTGGACATGACTGCAAAGCAGGCTGGGATCTGAAGAGGTGGGGTCAGTGGGCGGTACAGGGGAAGACACCCAGAGGTGAGCAGGACTTGGTCTCAGGCGGTGGTTCACCCACAATAGGGTCCCATCAGCTGGGCATAATTCTATACGCATAGGTCTTCCTTTCTTACTAGGTCACCAGGGCCTCCACAGCAGGGAGTTTCCTTTTGTAATTCCCTCATCACACTGAGCACTGAGCCCAGGCCAAGCACAAGGGCTGGTTTGCTTATTTTAACACATTGCAACATAAATACAGTTTGTCGCTGATCATGGTTATGAGGCTCCTTCTAAAGCCTTGGGAAGCTGTTTCGCTGCAGCTCCCACAGTCACGATCAGACTGGACAGGCCGCTCAGGGCCTCTCTGTGGCACAGCCTTGAGTGATTGGCCCCAATAGACTCCTAACACTGATAGAGTCCATGTCACCAAGGCCAGAAGAATGAGATGATGATGATGATGATGATGATGTGTGTGTTTGGGGTGGGGGGGGAGGGGGCGTACTTGGCTTTGTGTTCTCAAAATTGCAATTCAGAGTCACATTATGCAGGTCTCTGAAGCTCCCTGTTGGGGGGAGGCTTGACACCCCTCCTCCCCACCGCCGTCCCTGTGATCACCAGCTGTCATTAATCTACAAGACGGATTCCCTGCTCACTCTAGTTGAGCTGGAGATGGACTGACTAGGATGCCGTCTGGGCTTCGTTGTACCGTTGCTGCTGTACTTTTCCTCCATCTATTCAGTTGGGGGAAACAGTATGTACCATAGGCAAGATCGTACGGTACTTGTTGGTTCCCAGGGTCGCTCTGTCCACCCCAACAGTAACATGTAGGGGAAGGTAAAGGGAACATGATCCTTTGAGAGATGTGCCATTTGAAAGCGCCTCTGGTCCTAGTCGGTTTGGCTCAGGGGATAGAACATCAGCCTGCGGATTGAAGGGTCCCAGGTTCAATTCTGGTCATGGGTACATACCGGGCTTGTGGGCTCAATCTCCAGTAGGGGGCATGCAGGAGGCAGCCGGTCAATGGTTCTCATCATTGATGTTTCTATCTCCCCCTCTCCATTCCTCTCTGAAATCAATAAAAATAAGAATTAAAAAAGCTCCTCTGGGGCTGGCCTGATTGCGAAGCTGGGTAGACTGGCAACTGGGAGTCTGTGTTCAGTTAAAGAGGTACTGTCTCTGCATGGGTTCAGCTGAGAGTACATTCACATAGTATATCAAGCTGATGCCAACGAACGAACAGGACAGGGTCAGTGAGCTGGAGGCAGATCACAGAGGCTGAACAGTGACATCTCCGGAGCGGATAGCAGCTCCTGTTCCTCTTGTATACTTGTTTTCATATGGAACATATTAATTCACATTTTATTCATAATTAATTGCTTTTTCATCAGTTGTTCTTAACAATTCGTTATGTTATCTCTGAATTTCTTTTGTACAATTTTAGAACTGCCAAAATGCTTAGTCATTGCTACCAAATGTACCCAATGGCAGGAAAATTCTTAGTTGGGAGATGCTAACTCTAGTTGCTTATTAAGCCAGACCCTCGGAAAGTCCCTAGGATGTTGTTTGTTGTGCAGAGTAGAGGGAGGGATATAAAAATTAGGACTAGGGCCTGGGAAGTAAGATGGGAAGGATCTAAAAACCCCACAGGTAATTTCAAAGAGGTATCGAGTTGCATTGGAAGCAAAGACTATCTTGGGACTGGCATTGTTGGTGATAATAAAAACTTAGAAATAAATGTTTCTCAACAAGGATATGCTTAAAGAAATCATGGGCCATGTGCAATAAAACAATATAAAGCGTTAAAAAGAAGGAGGTCAATTTGCATGTCTTGATTTGAAAAATTGTTTAGGACATTGTTAAGCAAAACAAGCAGTTCTAGAACAGCCTGTTTCATATTATCTCATTTTGTAAAAATAACAAAATAAAATTATTTGTTGGTAGGTAGGTTTATATATGTTTAGGAAAAGCTCTGAAAGGTTTACATAAAATTATTCAGTGTTGCCTTTCCCAGGAGTGGGGTTTTTAGTTTCCCATTCATTCATTCATTACATAGTGACATGTGTCTCAATTTACTTGGTGTAATATACATTATATATTGGTATACTGGCAAAGGTGGACTTAAAATTATGAGTGTGAAATACATTCACTATGTCAAAATCATCTGCCTAGAATTTCCACCATTGTCTCTTCCTATCTCAATATCACAGTATATATACTTAGAATATAAATGAAATATCGTTATTATTTGGTAAAATGTTAAGTGAATATCACATCCTTTAGCTCCCACTGTTTTCTGACATGTAAATGGATGTACCGAGTTGTCACAGAGCTGCTTCTTTAATAACAGAAGCTAGTGCATTCATAAATCTTTGGAAAACACACAAGTAGCAGGAAATAAACCAGTTTTGATTTATGTAAGATATGCAAAGATAAAACAGCAAAAGATTGAGTGAAGAAAGAAAGCAGCTGTGGGGTATAATATTTTACAAGCTCACTATGCAAAAAAAGACAGTTCTGGGTAAGTAATATACCTGTATAAATAAGCTATTTGCATTTCCTATAATTCTATTTTTGTTTGTTAGATATTTTTGGTGAGATATCTATGTAAACTTGCTAAGTACTTAACACAAATACATATGTAATTTGTACATATACACATATGTATTTTAAGTAATATATATATACACACACACACACACACACACACTACTTAACAAGAACATGCTTAAATAAATCATGGGCCATATGCAATAATATATATATATTTTATATATGAATTTAAATTTATTCTAATTAGTATTGTAATAATGAAAAACTTGAAATAGCTCAAATGTTTTATATGCGTGTGTATTTTCTGTGCACATATCTCTATATCTATACATGAATATATGCACAAAAGGTAATGTGGTATCTACGGCAACCCATAAGCAGTGGCTGGGTGATGTGGATGAGTGGGTTTATGGATTTTATTTCTTAATGACCACTTTAGTGGCCTAAAGTGTCTGATTTTTCTATAGTGTGCATATTTGTTTTATAATAGGAAACATTTATTTTAAGGGTGAAAAATAAAAAGATGTTATGTCAATAGTGACCTTACCCAGCGATGTTTCTGAGTAGTAACAACAGGGGCAGAAGCTGGATGGCTGTGGGAGATGATGAAGCAGAGGCAGGGAGCAGGGAAGATTTCTTTAATGATCTCCAGTGAGGGTGAGGCAAAAGATAACACGAAACTAGAAGTTGATGTAGAGTTGAAGAGAGGTTTATGCTTCTTTCTATGCAGGCCCATCTGTCCATCTGTGAAACATTACACTCACGCTGAGTTTTCCTAAAAGCAGTCTCACTTCCATCTTCCACTGTCCCTTTAAATCCGAGCTAGGAATTGGTCATTTCTCTGGTTCCTCTTATGTAAAAGACTAAAAGCCCGATGCACGAAATTCGTGCAAGAGTAGGCCTTCCTGCCCACAGCTGCCTGCACCGACTTCCCTCTAGCATCCAGACCCGGGCTTCCCTTGCAGCCCCAGCTTTGTCTGGAAGGTCGAAGGTCGTCTGGTCTAATTAGCATATTATGCTTTTATTATTACAGATATAGCAAGGTTTTCCTGAAGCTGTCAATTCTCATAAATTTTGTGTATGTTTTCTTTTGATAGAAAGGCTTAAAAGAATTAAATTTTACCATCCTGCCCTATGGTTTCTGTTTTTATTTTATTTTTAAGACATTTCTATATCAAGAAAAATTATATCTTATAATGATGTTCCTTAAAAGTATTAAAGTTGTATCTATCCATGTAGCTAGCTCTTTCTTTGTTTTATACATCTTTATATTTTTCAATTTATTTTTTAAAGGGCAGTTTAATGTAGAAAATTTCAGCCAGACTCAAACACAGATAAAAGAGCAAAATGAACACTCCTGTCCATCATTCAGCCTCAATTATTATCAACTCATCTTATTTCATACTAGAGGCCCGATGCACGAAGATTTGTGCAAGAATGGGCCTTCCTTCCCCTGGCTGCCAGCAGTGCCTTCGCTCCGGCCCAGAGCTGCCTTTCCGCCTTCCCACACTGCCCAGAGGCCCAGAGCGGCTGGGGTGGTGCGGAATGCCTGCGTCATCGCCATGGTGACAACGCAAGCACCCCGCCCCGCCCCCGGCTGCTTGGCGCCTATGTATGCAAATTAACTTTCCATCTTTGTTGGGTTAATTTGCATACTCACTCCTGATTGGCTGGTGGGTGTCCCGAAGGTATGGTCAATTAGCATGTTACTCTTTTATTAGTGTAGGAAGTTCCGAATCACATTAGGTCACAGTCTCAATCTCAGTTAATTTAGAATGTTTGCTGCGAGATAATAATCAATGCTTGGAACTGGGTTTAATGCTTCCCCCTCCCCAGCTGGCCCTTTGCTGTGCTGGTGGGGGTTGACATGGGCCTCCTTATCCCCACCCCTCCCACCCCCAACCTTTCTCCTTTTTCCCTGCTTATAAATGTGCTTTTGTCACCAGGTCAGAAGCAGGAGTAGGTATGAGAGGTGAGGTGGGCTCCATGGGTTCCTGCAAGGTTCAGTTGGTGGGCCTTTCCCACTGCAACTCTTTTTTGTTGTTATGGTTAATCCTCACCTGAGGATATTTTTTTCATTGAGTTTTAGAGAGGGTAGAAGGGAGAGGGAGAGACAGAGAGAAACATCTATGTGAGAGAGATACATCGATTGGTTGTCTTCCACATGCACCCTGACCAGGACCGGGGATCAAGCCTGCAACTGAGGTAAGTGCCCTTGACCAGAATTGAATCTGGGACCCTTTAGTCCATGGGCTGATGCTCTATCCACTGAGCCTGGGCCCATTGCAACTCTTTAGCTGGCCTTGTTGCCCTGATCCATCCTCAGTTCTGCCCTCAAACCTACCCACCTACCCCAGGGCTGCTAATACTGTTACTTCTGGGGTCTTCTTTTCCAGGTAGCCTCTCTCCAAGCAGGATTCTTACATTTGGTCCCTAGAAGTGAAGGTACCTCCCAGACTCAGCCCTCCATCCTGCTATCTGCCGCAGGCTAGACTGACTTCTCAGGCCTGAGCCAGGTCCCAGGAAAACACATCACTCTCTCCAATGGCCCCATTAAAGTTTCCTCACTGGGCTTGAGGAGAAGGCAGGCATCCCGTCATTTGTCCATCCTCGGGCGATGAGACCCACAGCATTCTAATGATTCTACTCAAAAATCCTTACAACCCTCACTCGCTTGACCCTTTTTATCCTCCAAGTGAGTGCGGGAATTTCCAAGTTGGAGTAATGGTTCTTGGTTACTCTGCTTTGACATTTCACATACATCCAGCACACCCTTTGAAGTGTGGTCATCATTATATCTAGGTGCTTCAGTCCCAACTTCTAATTTCCCAGTTTGTTATATACAAACTAGAGGCCCGGTGCACGAAATTCATGCACAGGTAGGATCCCTAGGCCTGGCTGGCGATCAGGGCCCATCTGTGGGGTGACCAGCAGGACGATTGGGGGCTCCCACTTGCATCTGCCTTGGCTGGCCTGGGCCTGAGACTGATGGGGTTGATGGGGACCTGGTCTCGAGGGAAGGAGGGGCCTTTTCTCCATTGTGACAGGAGGGAAGGGGATTAGAGGAGACACTGGAAGAGTTGACAGACCTCCCTCCCTTCTGATGATTTATAGTATCTTCAGGAAATAGGGGGTCAGAGGTTTACTGAAGCACAGTGGGGAGGAAAAGTCTTGATTGATGGGTCTGCCTCATTTGTATGATGGAATTTGAGGAATTTCAGTCCAGCTTTAAGTTGTAAAACCCACTCCAATGGTGCAGGCTGCTGAGAGGGCCGATGGGGGTCCTCCTGCGTATGGAGAAGTCTAGGTCAACACTTCCCCTGGGTCAGCACTTCCTGTCACCGTCACGGGAGGGAAGGGGAGACATATACTGAAGAAGTAAGGGTACTACCTGACAAAGGAGGACCAGAAAGCCCAGAGCTAGCCCAACTCCCTGGTGTAGAGAGGAAACATTTTATCTTTGCAAATAGACTCAAAGTTCAGGTTTGAATGTCCTGAGTCACAAAACCCCCATCTGTACACTACCCAGCACCCCGCTGAATCCGACAGCTCCAAAGAGGAAGATGACAAGAAAAACAAGTCCTAATGGCCTGCAGTTATTGACAGGTTTTGGGAACTGGTGGGAGGGAAGGATGAAGTCCTCTGAGTGGATTCAATCTCAGAATCCACAGTCTCAGAACTTGTGATTTGTTCAGACCTGCTGAAACACTCTCGATTTTGTTGCAGGGGGGGTGCATAACCGTGTTTGATGGTGAAACTTTTCGATGTCTCAAACACCTTCTCACTATTGAAAGGTAAGGGTGACTGGGACTTTATTATTAGGTTGGTATGGCTAACCAAGCGCCGTAACAGCTCCTTTAACTGTAGGAGATCAAATTATGAGAACTGAAACTAATACTTTGGTGGTAACCCAAGGCGAGGGAAGAGGGAAGAGAAAGAGAAAGTGGAGCATAAGAAATTCCCTCAAAGCTAAATGGCTACTCACAACCAGGGGGGATTAATGGAAATGAATGAGCTACAATTTTAAGCAGGAAGCCCTTCTCAGCATTGGCTTAAAAAAAAAAAAATCAGATGGGCACACTCTGCTCAGCCTAAGTGAAGGTTCGTCTTATTAATATGGGTCTAAAAAATGGCTCTTCTACCGAGGATGGACACTTTAAATTGCTCCCAAGTCTTTCAGTGAATGTTATGGGGCTATGTTGGGCTAGTTATTGGGCCACTGAGAAGTCACTTTGAATGTGCGGAAAAATGAAAATTAACGTCTGAGTGGAATTTTGCTTTTTCTTCAGAACTCCCAGTCCTGTTGGAAAGAAGGTGGGGTGGGCCCCTGGCATCGTGGTGCTGAACGTGTGTGTGTGATCTGCACACAGTTTTCTCTAAAAGGAGAAACATCTTGAGTCTGAACAAAGTGAAATGTGTTCTAGTGACTTTTAAAACTGTCTCCACCCATAAGGGCAACACCTTACAGGCAGTATAAACAAAGGAAGGATACAGGTTTCGTCAATGGGGCTCAAAGCCTTTTGATTGCAATCCAGTTGAAATCTCCAGTGCTAATTAGTGCCTGGATTTACTGAGCCGGAGCTGCTGAAGTCGGGCTGGCTGGAGTGTGAGGCATTCCATTTGAATGTTGCAAAACCTCCCAAGAAACAACAAAGGCAACTGTTTATCTCAATCTTCACTTTAAACACCTGCTTACTGACATTTCTGAGACCTGTGATTGACAGTCTAACACCTGGCTGATGAGGCTGATGTTTGCCCACGCTTTTGAAATGCGATTTTACTACTTAGTCGTTCCTTGTTGCAATGTATTAAGTAGATTGGATACATCAGAACTCTTGTCGTTCTAAAAAAATTAACCATTACAGATTAATAGCTTGTTTTCATTAAAGAGAAAATGATCTGGAACATTCTGACACTTGACTGCACATTGCTCTTTATGATGGTGCTGCAACGTGTGTTACAAGGAAAACCTGCATTGAATTCCCACCCTAGACCTATGAGTCAGCCTCTCCACCCGTGGGGCCCATGGCCGGCATCTTGAACTAGCTCTCAGAGAGTTGAAAAATGCTACTTTAAGAGAAGGCCACTTTCAGTTGGATCCTGGAGTAGAATGGGTATCTCTCTGGGTAGAAACTTCTGGTTTATACCTGTGAAATTTGTGTGAGAGTTACAGGTTTGGAGATCCCTGAGCATGTGTGTGAGCACTCACCTCTCTCCTGGCTGGGTAGTGAGCCACAGGTCTGAGAGGTGGGGACATGGGCCCCTAAGACCGTGATCAGTAGCCACTTTCCCCCATTCATTTTACAAATGAAAAAAATTGAGGCCCAGAAAGGTGAAAAGATGGACTGAAGGTCATGTAATACCGAGTTGAGGCCAGAACCCAGGTTTCATAATTCCTACTCACCAGGAATGTCTCTGAAGTGAGGACTCTAAGAGGCCAACTCCCTCCAGGACTGGTCTCCACCCATTCTCCCTGCTTGTGCCCAGGCTGGCCTGCTGGGGCTGCAGCCGCCTCCTCCTGCCTGCTGTCTCTTGGCTGGGCTTGGCCAGCAGGAAGCACCCGGAGAGGGGAAAGGGAGGAGGAGCCACCAGGCGGACATTGGTGAGCTCACCTGAGGGCACCATATTGGTTCAGAGAGTGGAAGAGCGTGCCCACCCGCCCTGGTTTGCCAGGACTGAAGGACCTCCCAGGACACAGCACTTCCTGCGTAACCCCAGGCATTCCAGGCAACCTGATGTGGGGGAGCTCCTTTAATTTGACTGAGGAAAACTTGAGAGACTCAGGACCATGGTTAGGAACCATAGCAGTGTGGTTGCTGTTGCTCTTTAAAAATAGCCACACACTTTATCATTTATTTTATTTTAAAAAAGAGATAATGGCGACACAAAATTAAAACATTTTAAAAGGGCATGTTGATAAGTAAGTCTTTCTTCACTCTTGGCTTCTATCAGTTATTTTTTTCAAAGGCAAGCTATGACCGGGTTCTGTGTATATCCTTCCAAAGACATTTTATACACAGTGAGGTGTATCATATATTATTTAACATATCCAAATGGTAACATACTAGGCACAGTGTTTGTCACCTTTATTTTTAGCTTAACGGGATATCTTTGAGATTGTTCAACAACAGGTAATAAAGAGCTGTCATGTTCTTTTTAGTGGTTATGTAGTTCTTCTATCTGGATTTATTATCCTATCTAATAAAAGAGTAATATGCAAATTGACTATCACTCGAAGACACAAGATGGCCGCCCCCATGTGGTCAAAGATGGCTGCCCCCATGTGGACACCAGATGGCCACCACAAGATGGCTTGCAGGGGAGGGCAGTTGTGGGCAGTTGGGGGAGACCAGGCCAGCAAGGGAGGGCAGTTGGGAGGGGACCAGGCCTGCAGGGGAGGGCAATTGGGAGGGACCGGGCCTGCAGGGGACGGCAGTTATGGGGGGCCAGGCCTGCAGGGGAGGGAAGTTAGGGGTGACCAGCCCAGCAGGGGAAGGCAGTTAGGGGCAATCGGGCTGGCCGGGGAGCAGTTAGGCATCGATCAGGCTGGCAGGGGAGTAGTTAGGGGGTGATAGGCTGGCAGGCAGAAGCGGTTAGGGGCAATCAGGAAGGCAGGCAGGCGAGCAGTTGGGAGCCAGCAGTCCTGGATTGTGAAAGGGATGTCTGACTGCCTGTAGGATCGGGCTTAAACAGGCAGTCAGACATCCCCCGAGGGGTCCCAGATTGGAGAGGGTGCAGGTTGGGCTGAGGGACACCCCCTGCCCCAGTGCACGAATTTCGTGCACCGGGCCACTAGTGTGTGTGTGTGTGTGTGTGTGTGTGTGTGTGTGTATACACACACACACACACACACACACACACACTAGTGGCCCGGTGCACGAAATTCGTGCATGGGGTGGGGGTGGGGGATGTTCCTCAGCCTGGCCTGCACCCTCTCCAATATGGGATCCCTCGAAGGATGTCCTACTGCCAGTTTACAGGGATCGGGCCTAAACCAGCAGTCGGACATCCCTCTCACAATCCGGGACTGCTAGCTCCAGCCGCTCACCTGCCTGCCTGCCTGCCTGATTGCCCCTAACCACTCTGCCTGCCAGCTTGCTTGCCCCCAACTGCCCCCCGCTGCTGGCCTGCTCACCCCCAAATGCCCTCCCACCAGCCAGATCACCCCCAACTGCCCCCTGTGCCAGCCTGCTCACCCCCAATTGCCCCCCCTGCTGGCCTGCTTGCCCCCACCTTCCCTCCCCACTGGCCTGCTCACCCCTAACTGCCCCCCTGCTGGCCTGCTCACCCCCAACTTCCCCGCTGCTGGCCTCCTCACTCTAAACTGCCCCCCCCCCCCCCCGCTGTCTTGATCACCTTAAACTGACCCCAGTGACGGCTTGCTCACCCCCAACTGGCCCTCCTGCTGGTCTGCTTACCCCCAACAGCCCCTGCCGTCCCATCCTGGCCTGATTACCCCCCCGTCAACCCAACAGCCCCTCCTTTTTTTCTTTTTCTTTTTCTTTTTTTTCAGCGCCTCCTTGAGCGGAGGCCAGGGCTGGCTGGAAGCAAGTATCTAGGATTTATTTATCTTCTATAATTGAAAATTTGTAGCCTTGATCAGAGGCCAGGCCTGGCCAGGGCAGGAAGCTTGGCTTCCTCCATTGCCGGGGCAACCCAAGCCTCCTGCTTGCCCCAGCTCTGTGGCTGGCTGCCATCTTGGTTGGTTTAATTTGCATACTCACTCCTGATTGGCTGTGGGCATGGCTTGTGGGTGTAGCGGAGTGATGGTTAATTTGCATGTTTCTCTTTTATTAGTGTAGATTGGCTTTGTAGAGGTGAACCACTGGCCACTTCTCCCAAAGGTATAGAAAAGTACTTGGTTCCCTGCAGCCCTGCTGGAAGTACCCTTTCATTCAGCTCTGGTCAAAGGTTGGTTAAGCAAGTCCCAATTTTTGCTACTAAATCAGATCTTCTCTCATTTGCTTCCTAACTGGTCTCTTCCCAGGTACAGAGACAAAACTATTCTTTAGCCAGAGCCATTTCCTGCCTTTTTAGTTCCTTTTGCTGAGTCAACTCATTAGCTTTAATTGTCTTCAAAGTGATCCCCAGCTGTGTCATTCTTTCTGGCCCAGCAGAGCTATGGGAAATGCTGTCAAAGCCAAGGTTGTGTCTGGAGGGAGAGAGAAGTCTGTACAACCAGCAGCCAGAGTTGGCAACTGGAGAATTAATCAGCCTTTTTTAAGACCTGAAAATAGGTCAAATCCACAAAGTCAGTGAGGAGCTGGAGAACTTCATGCCGGATAGTCATGCCGGAGTCCAGACTTCACCCTTCTAATAATATCCAGAATGATGTGTGAATGCATATCTTTGTAGACAGGTCAATGTCCTGATCCAAATATCCACCATCACAACCTCCCATCTCCAAATATTTTGTACATGTGGACAAATAGATGTGATCCCCTCCATTGTTCCCCAGCCAGTAGTATGCTAGTATGCTGGAGTTGGCTTATATCATTTGAGAGCTGATCGCTAAATTTTTAGGAATTTTGTGAGCTGGTGGTTAAATATAGCCATTATTGAAACTTATGTAAGTTTACAAATAAGTGTATTTATTCAAAACAAAGGTCATAAATACTCAAAACACATCACAAACTAAATGTTATACATTTCACTTTTGTGTTTGAGTTTTTTTACATCCGTTGTATCTATATGGTGGAAACACTATGTAATGGTGTGCTACTCTGTGTCTATTCTCAAATAGTGGTTGGTGTCGTTTCTTTGGTTGCTTAAAAACAGCCACGTTGGGAGTATTTACACCAAGGAAATTGGCAAATGCAAGAATCAGTGCTTGATTTATTGTTTGGTTGTCTAGACTTAAGGAAGTGAAGGAAAAAATATTAATGCAGATTAACCCCAAAGTCCGTCATGCCTAGAGCAGAAGGTGAACGAGGACTTGGTTCAATAAATATAGTTTATACAAGAGTGAGTTATTCAGTAGATCTTATCATATTTCATGGCAAAAAATTTATTGGGAAAACAGTAGCATGAGATACAACTCCATATGCCCAATCATGGTTGAATCACAATCATAGTTTGACAACAGATACAAGGCTTTAGAAATTTAAAATGGAACTGCCTTATGATCCAGCAATTCCACATTTGAGAATATATCTGAAGAAATCCAAAACACTAACTCAAAAGAATATATGCACCCCTATGTTCATTGAAGCATTATTTACAATAGCCAAGATATGGAAATAACCCAAGTGCCCCATCAACAGATGAGTGAATAAAAAAGTTGTGGAACTTCTACACAATGGAATACTACTTGGCCATAAAAAAGAATGAACTCTCATCTTTTCGAGACAGCATCGATGGAGCTAGAGGGTGTTATGCTAAGTGAAATAAGTCAGACAGAGAAAGACAAATACGATATGATTTCACTTATATGTGGAATCTAAAGAACAAAATAAACAAGCAAACAAATAGAAATATTCACATAGATACAAAGAATAGACTGTTCATAGAGGAGAAGGGTGTTTTATGGGGGGCTGGGTGAAAAAGGAGAAGGGATTAAGAAGTACAAATTGGTAGTTACAGAATAGTCACCGAGAGGTAAATTATAGTTTAGGAAATATAGTCAATAATCCTAATAATAAAAGGCTAATATGCAAATTGTCCCCTTGGGAGTTGGACTGACTGGGAGTTCGACTGCTCACTATGATGTGCGCTGACCACCTGGGGGTAATGTGGAATGAAGGAAGGCCTCAGGAAGGAAGACCCCAATCAGCCTTGATCACCAGCCAAGCTTAGGGACCCTACCCATGTACAAATTTCGTGCACCAGGCCTCTAGTATTGTAATAACTGTGCATGGGGCCAGGTGGGTACTTAAAATATTGGGGGAACCACTCTGTAAAGTAGATGATTGTCTAACCATTATGTAGATGATTGTCTAACCATTATGTTGTACACCTGCAACTTATACAGAATGATATTAAATGTCAACTGTAATTTTAACCACCCCCCTCCCCCCCAAAAAAATCAACAAAAGCATCCTGGGATAAAAATCAACTATATGGGCTCTGTAATAAAGACTGTATTTTATCACTATCTATAATATATATTGTAAATATATATTTTTCCTATCAGTAATATTTATAATAGCCGTATGTATGTATATACATGCATTCACTTTTTTTTGAGAGCCGGTTGTTAAGTATTTACCTGCACACCACCATCCTAGCTCCAGAATTCTGTGACTACACATTGATTTTATGCTATTATCTCAAAAGAAGCGATGCTATTCTCATCAGTGCCCATGCTGGGCAGTGGAGATAAGAGATGGCGAAGACACCATTTGCCTCCTTGCTTAAGGAGTAAAGCTGGGGGCCGGACAGTGTATTTACTGCAAGCTCGGTGTGTCACTCATGACTGGAACAAGGATCAGGCCTCGTGCTGACGAGCTGGCTCTTTGGAACCAGGCACTTTTTGCTAAACCTTTTTTTTGGTTCAAAGGCCAGAAGTTTCTGGCTCTTTTCTAACTCAAGGGTTGGCAACCTTTCTGAATTAACAAGCCAAGTCCTCATTTATTCACTCTAACGTAGTGTGTGCCAGGAATGCATAATAACTCTGAAAAGTTCTCTCTGTTAATCCACGTTCTGGCTGAAGTCACTGTATAAAAGAATTCTTTTATTAAGACAAAGACTCTGAAACATAAAACCAAAAATATGCAACTTCTTTAAACGTTGACAGGAATGGAATGTTTGTTATTTTTGTCCCTCATGTGCGGGAGATTTTCATCTTGCCCCGTGACAGGAGCACAAGGGCACGTTTCTTGTATCAATGTCCCAAGTCAATCAATGCTCAGGGTCTATGTGCTGGCAACTCAAGGGCCAGGGGGAATGGGCTGGTGTGGGGGGTGTTCCTGAGCGTGGATCATGGTTTAGGGGGCGTGATATTTCTTTTACTTGGTGTGTCGTCCAGAATTCATCAAGGCAAACAAGAGATTCTACCTCTGCTTATGTAAATGATGAACAGATTTATTGAATGGAGATTTGGTAGGTCAAAGAACCCTTAGGAAGGCTATAGAAGCAGGTTTGTAAAGAGACTAGGCATCAGCTAGGACCACAACCCAGTCACATTCCAAACAACAGCCTGGTGAAGGCCCTGGAACTGCCTTTGCCATCACTGAATTCTGGGCACCTCTGCCTCTTTATTTGTGTGTTGTGTGAAGACCTGACTCAAAGTCTGGCATATAGGAGCCTAGGCCACTAGCCTTTGCTGAGCTGTGAGGCGCCCTGGGAAAAAGACTATTTGGCTTTTTGCAGGATCTCTAGTGGGAAGAAGGCTCTGCTTTCCATAGAAAAGCACAGGGGGGCGTCCTGCACACGAAGGTAGGGGATTCGGGCTGGGTGGCCAAAAATGAAAAGTCAAATGTCCATGACACTTGGCCACATGCTCTGCAGATTTATATGCTCTCAGGTGTCAGCTGGGATGTTCCCAGGTACACGGGAACTTTCTAGTTATCTGTGGCTCTGTGGGACCACTGCTCACTGTGCCTCCTCTTCTCCAAGCAGGTTGCTCTCTGAGCCCCTTCTCCTCCTCTGCAGGCTCAGGGGTGAGTCTGGAGGAGATGCTGGTTCAATCTCGTTCCTGTTGCATTCTTTCTTACCCATCCTCAGGATAGCACCTGGGCTCCTCCTGGGTGAGCTGCGTCATGCGCTTCTTCTGCCCCATCACTCAGATCTCCCACTGCTCAGCCCATAGTGTGTATGTAGTCCCAGGAAGCAAAAGGGTGTAAGAAACCAAGGACTGGGTCCTTGCATCCCAACGCTTCCTGGGGCGGAGAGGGGAGGGTCCACTGGAGTCCTCTTAAAACTATGGCCCATGTTGCCTTGTGTCACAAGGGGGCGATCCCTTGTCTTGGTGTTTCATTTGGAAAAGTGCCTAATCCTTACTTTTGGGAAGATACTATCAAAATAGTATGCATTTGTTTGGTGCTGTAGGGTTTTCAAACATTTCCATAACGATTATCTTATTTTATTGTCTTAGTCACTCTCTAAAAGAGCCATTATTATCTCCATCATGGAGTCAAGACGCTGAGGCCCTAAGGGCCCAAAGTCACAAGGCTGCTAAGGGCTAGACTGGCCCTAATTCTCCTTACACCTCCCTTGGCACTCCATGGACTGTGTTTCTGCTGTCAGCTTCTAATGACAATGACATGTGCAGCTATGAAGAAGTCAGTCACCCAAGATCCAGCTCCTTGCTGAACAGTCGTGTCTCCCGTGGTGTTTGCAGACCCCTGCCTGAGCTCTGTCCTGACTCTGGGGTCAGATCATGTGAGCCAGGCTCCCCCCTAAGGTGGCGAGGAGTTCTCAGCAAGACCAGAGCCGTGGATTAATTCCCAGACCCACACTTGGCCTGTAGCTCTCACTCACTCTCCTTCCCTGCTAGTCATGGAATGCCTCAGGGGCAAGGCAAACACAGCTGGTGAAGTAGTCACAGTCCCCTAACAGGAGGCCACGGGGAGGAATTCACAACAGCCCCAGCCCCTCGGTCTGGAAGACAAATGACTTCTGTTTCAGACCAATGGGAGTGTCAGGTTATTCCAGCCTGATGAGATTACAGCTCAGAGGGTCACGAGGAATCAGTTCCTCCAGAAGAGGAAAAAAACAGCTGGCACTGGAGGGCCTTCTGCTCCAGGTAACGTGGGGTCACAGGCTGACAGGCTCCAGGTGTGACTGGATTAGGGCGAGAGCAACTGGCATGTAAAACAAGCCCAAAATATAGTGATAAACCAGGGACTGTCAGGAAGGCTCAGGAATGTCAGGAAGCATGACTTTGATGATGCAGACACTCCAGATCCTGGGTCCCTTCTTTCTGTCCAGACACAACAAAGGGGGCGTTAGAGTCCAACTGGAAATGGAGAGATGTTAGGCCTATCAGAGGGAAGGTGGAAAGGTGGTGGGAAATAGGGAGGGGCCAGTGAGGAGAGGGAAGCACTTTTCTGGGTCACAGAGTTTGATGGGGAGCCCAAAATCTGAGAAATCAAGATAAATAATATTTCAAAGCAATATTTACAAAGATTAACATTACTGCAAAAATAATCTGTGTTGAACAAAATGACATCTTAAAGGAAGACTGGATTAGTAGCAATGCTGTATGGAGCCATATCAGAGCCTTAGGCAAAGAGAAAAATTAATATCGATTCTGTCTTTATTTAAATTTTGACATTTTGTTCAACATGATTTTTTGGGTCATTTTTTCCCAAATTTTTTGTGGTTAAGCATATATAACACAAAAGTTACCATTTTAAACATTTTTCAAGTGCCTACTTCAGTGGCATTAAGTACATTCACAATATTAGATACAACCAGAGGCCAGGTGCACGGATTCATGCACCAGTGGGGTCCATCGGCCTGGCCTGTGGGGATCGGGCTGAAACTGGCTCTCTGACATCCCATGAGGGGTCCAAGGTTGTGAGAGGGTGCAGGCCGGGTTGAGGGACCTCACTGGTGCACAATCAGGGTTGGAGAGGGACCATGGGAGGGCTCCAGGGCGTGTTTGGCCCATCTTGCTCAGTCCTGATTGGTCAGACCCTAGCAGCAAGCTAATCTACTGGTTGGAGCATCTGCCCCCTGGTGGTCAGTGCCTGTCATAGTGACTGGTTGAACCATAGAACCAACAGTCTGGCACTTAGCATATTAGGCTTTTATTATATAAGATCATCATCGCTGTCCATCTCCAGAGTCCTTTTCATTTTCCCAAACTAAAATTCTATGTTCATTAAACACTAACTCCCATCTCCTCTCCCTCCAACCTCTGGCAGCCACCATTCTACTTTCTGTCTTCTGACTGCTTAGGTAACTCATATCAGTAGAATCATACAATATTTGTCTTTTGTGACTGGCTTATCTCAGCACAGTGTCCTCAAGGTTCATCCACCTGGTAACATGCGTCAGAATTTCTTTCCTTTTTAAGGCAGAATAACATTCCATTTTATGTATGCACCACATTTCCCTTATCCATTCATTCATCTATGAACATGTGGGCTGTTTCTGCCTCTTGGCTATTGTGAATTATGCTGTGATGAATATGGGGATACAAATAACTGTTCAAGTCTGTTACAATTTGTTTGGGGTGTACCCAGAAGTGGAATTGCTGGATTATATGGTAATTTTATGTTTAATTATTTGAGGAATCAGCTTTTATATTAATACACTAGAGGCCCGTTTCACGATATTCATGCAAGAATAGGCCCCTGGCTTCACTCCCAGCCGCCCGGGAGCTGGCACGTCCCCGCTCCCTGGGCACCTGGGAGCCGGCACATCCCCGCTCCCCGGCCACCCGGGAGCAGGCATGTCCCCGCTCCTGCTGGGATCCAGCACGTCCTCGCTTCTGTCTGGAGCACCACTCCAGTAGCTCCCCCTGCCGCCCCCCTTCCCCTCATAGCAGGCTTCACACCGCTCTGTGCCTGCATATGCAAATTACCTCCATCTTTGTTGGGTTAATTTGCATACTCACTCTGATTGGCTGGGGGCGTAGCGGAGTGATGGTTAATTTGCATGTTTCTCTTTTATTAGGTAAGAAGATTGCATTAGAATATTACTTATCTTGTTACTAAAATTTTCAGGACTTGCTTCAATGTAGTCCTAGCCCCAGAACACAGTCCATGATGCCCAGGGGTTCATCCATGGCACTGTGCTGAATGGAGCCACACAGCTCTTTTCCAGAAGCACGAAAAGACCCCTTGGCTGGCCTGTTATTCAGTGTTTTGTCCTTATTTGGGAATATGATGCTTTAGGTTGTTTTTCTAGTTGTGAGAACAGGTAACACCAACCTGCTGCCTTGTGACACTGGCACAGATCTGTAAAGGAGCCGCCAGGGTAAGGTGTGGTCTGCAACAGAGACGTGCTGTTCTGATGAATGGGATGCAAATTGTTCTGAGCAGGAACTGCACCTGCTGGCAGTCTTTATCCTAAATTTTATTAGCAGCCCTTAGTTCTTCACGGTCCCCTTGGTTTTCTTATTTTTTTCAAGTGAGATTCTCTTCCATAAAACAAACAAGGTTTTGATCCCTTTGTCCAGGTATTTTTTGTTTTGTTTTTATTAGTGGGAGAAAGAAGAGCAGCCCCAGGCCTGGAATCAAGCATGACCTGCACTCTGACAGCACCCTTGGACAGCCTGAGCACATTCTGGAATTACAGAAACAGGCGCATCTGAGAAATAAAATCAGTTTTTCTCTATTGGTGCTTGAGAGGAAGATGCAAGTGCTCACTGTTCCTGTGGTGGTCCCCAAGCACCTCTGGGAGTGACAGGTGCCTTTGAAGAATGACATTTGGGAGACACCCCGGCAGGTTTCACCATCTACTTCTTGGGATCCCTCCCCCAAAGGGCAGTTCAGTCCTTGGCTTTTTGGGTTAAATATGTGTTTCCCAGGTTATAATCTCCATCCCCCTGGCGCTCTGTGCTCCATGAAGGTTGGTGAATGACTGCCCTTGTTCTTATGCTCATCCTAGGACATAGGAGTTGTCTCTTTACTTCTCACCTCCCATCAGGGACTTACTATTCTTTTCTCACTTGATTGGAAACTGGGTGGGGAATGGACATGGGAGCAGAGAATAGCATTTTACCATTGACTTTAGGGTGATGGATGAGCCACTTCATAACTCTGGGCCTCAGTTTCTCCAGTGGCTCTACAATAACATCTGACTCCCCACTGCTTTTGTCTGTTGGGAAGAGTTCCTCTGACATGAGAAGAGGAGATGTTGATTACATGTAAGGGTGTATGGCTGGGCTGGCTGTGTGTGTGAAGTCTACATGGAGCTTCACTATGTACCTGACAGCATTCTAGGTGCAGAAGGTATAGCATTGCTAAAGCATGGTTAGGGTACAGTTGGGGACACAGGCAAGTAAAAGGATTCAATGAGAGTGTGTGTTTAGTACAGTGCCCAGTACAGCTCAGCAAGGGCAATCCTCATTTCTATCTTCCTCTTCCTCTCCCCCCTTCCTTCTCATTCCCCCTTCTTCCTCCCGGTGCTAGGGAGCGCCTGCACTTTCCTAGCACCACCAGGCACTGTGCTAGGCCTTGGGGATGAAGATGTTACATACAAAGATGAAATAGTTACATTTCCTTCCCTTAATTTGCTAATAATCTAGAGGGAGAAATAGACATGTTAACTCAATTTACATGTGGATGAGTTAAAAGCTATCACACCCATCTGCCTCTGGAGTTCCCCCTCACAATAACCCCTTTATGGACTAGGAAACAAGGCTCAGACAGCCATGGATTAGGAAACAAGGCTCAGACAGCCATTTGGTTCCTTTCAGATATGCAAATAGCAAAGGCCAAGCCGAGATTCAAACCTGGGGCACTGGGATGCGGAAGCCTGAGATGTTCCATCTTTCAGAGATGTTGGCCAATGCTTGTCCAATGAATGTTCATTCATGGGATGCACGAGAAAATACCCAGAACAGGCACAGCAGGGAACACAAAAGGTGCTTAAGAGAACTGAAGAGTATCTGCAGTTCTTCTCTCCTGCAATGTGTATGCATAAAGAAAGAAAGGGAGAGGAAACAGCAACCGAAACCCATCTTCTATGAATCAGTAGCAGAAAAAGACATAGACTCAGTCAAAGACCCGAAAGTTTGTGTCCCCATCAGAGTTCATATGTTGAAGCTTAACCCCCAAGTATGGCTATATGGGGAGGTGGGGCCTCTAAGGAAGTAAGTTGCTTAAATGTGGTCATAAGGGTGGGGCCCCCATAAGAAGAGATACCACCCCCACCCCCTCTCTCGAAAAGACCATGTGAGGACACAGTGAGAAGGTAGGAAGAGAGCCCTCACCAGAAACATCTTGGCAGCCCAAGCAGGCTAACACACCTTCCTTCGCAGTGACCGAGGCACTCGCATTCGCTGCCCCTGCTCTGGGGCTTTTAGTCTGTGTCTCTGTCTTCAGTACTGATCGCTTTGCTTTGCAATTTCTGCACAGAGATGTTTATCTTAGTTTTGTGTCCAACTATGACTTTCAGTGTTTCTTTTTTACATATTTTACTTACTGTGAGGTGACCTAGGAAGTGAGTACATCAGAGTTCTAGAAGAAAGAGTCACAAGGAGACAGATGTGCCATTTGACTTTGCCCTTACTAATTGCTTTTTTTTCCTTTTCTTGTGGGCACAGTGTTTGGAATCAACTGGTTACTACTCCATAGTTACTAATTATTCTCAGGTTCACTAGGAACCAGTATTTTCCATGTCACCTTGGGGGAAGGCAGTCAACCATTCCTTCCCCTTTCTCCATCCTCCAGTCTACTGATCACGGCATCTCTCCAACCACAGCTCTTGGTGGCTCTCTTTCCACATTACCACCAACTCAAGCCTTCACTCTCCCAAGCAAAAATGGCACACATGCATCTTTTGTGTGTACCTAAATGAGGTGCAAGTTGGGAAACTACGCTACAGTGATGTATTGTTTGGGATGTTTGTGTGTGCCTGTGTGTGTACTTAACATCTCTGTTTTGAAGTGTGAGCTGAAGTGATTAATTTTGCCCACATAAGGAAGACACACCTGGACTGCTGTGTACCTGTTGGCCCTCCCACTGCTCGCCCATTGGTGGCTTCTTAGCTTGCAGATGGAAACTGCTGCTCACAGGCTCTGTAGACACTTGTGATTCTGCCCCACAGCCTCAAGCAGAACTGGAGCCTTTTCTTAACATTAACCTCTTTCTTTCTCAGTGTTACAGGATTGCACAGTTGTACCTCTGGTTTCCAGCTCGTGGCGTTAATGCCTGACAACCAAGCATCGAGTGGAAGAGAAGGCTTCAGATGCAGTTCTCGAGAGGTTCAGTAAGGTGGAAATAGGATGCACTGTGTGCTGCTCAAATCTTATTCATCCGCCCATCAGCCAGGTGGCCTTGGCCAAGGTCTGTGAGCTTAATGTCTGTGCATTCATCTGGAAAGTGGGCATAAAATACAGGCTCCCAAGGTTAGTGTGAGTGTTAAATAAATGGGAAGCACCCAGCCTGGGTCTGGAGATGCTCAAACTATATGAATTTTTCTCCCTCCCTCTCTTGATCCTTCCAGAGCTAGCTGCCAGATCTTTGCTGTCACCCCCTCCCCCCCGCCCCCCGCACCTCATCTTCTAGTGCTAATCCAGCAGTTTGACTCCTCTGAGATCCTTCCGTTCTTGTCATGTTGTGATTGGGATACAACAGCTGTTATTTGGGCTTCTTAGGTGGTTTGTCTGGTGTGTCTCCCACTCCATCCTCGCTGTGATTAATTCCTTGGCTAAGGGGCCAGGCAGTTTTTTTATGATTACATTGGTTAGGAGAAAAGTGGAGAGAATTTTAAAAAGGCTTAAAGGGGAAATAGGGTGGACCAGAATCTGCCAGAAGATGGTGTAAAACTCAAAATTGCTGAACACAGCCATGGGGACAGTCCCTTCTCCATCTGAGAAGGTCAACTGAGTAACTGAATTTCTGTTCTCAGAGAATTCACCAGAAGTAAGAGCATCTTGCTGTGTTTGGCCATTCTAAGCCCTGGAAAATCTATAGAGAAGTTGGACTCTGTCCTTGACACAAAGCCACCTCCTTTTTTTGTGTCCACTCCCCACTCTCCCCAATAGGCCTGTCTTCCTCAGTTCTCACAAAATTTACCTCTTCTTCCCTCAAATTGAATATTCTTGTGGCACTCAACCATCTGAGAACTCAATTCACAACTAGGTTTCTCTCTATAGCATTATTTGTAAATTCTTCCAAAAGGAAGAATTTGCATTTTTAAAAAATTGCTTCTTAATGAAATGACATATTTAGTTGGGCTGTTCTACATTAATTGTGGGAAGAATTAATGGTAGATGTGATGGCCTTAGGAAAGCTGCATTAGTATGGCCACACTATGAAGCATGGAAGCATATGAATTCCAGTCTGACAGCATGGGGATCAAACTTCCTTTGGAGTTTCTACGTGTGGTCTTGGACTCCTTGCTTTAAGAGACACCTAGACTTTATGGGATCCATTTGTATCGGTGAAGTGTTAAGAGCAGATCCAGTAGGCCTGAAGAACCTTCTTGCCTCTCATGAGAAATGTCTTTTAGGAAAGAATATACCTGTTCAATATTACATCACCCAGTGAAGTGTACAGGGAGATGGTTTTGTTTTGTTCTTGCCCCATGTGAGGATGGCTGTTGTTTGAATCAGAACTGCCCCAAGATGTAACGGGCGGTCAGAAGGGCAGCTGTCAAGGGAATTCTAGTCCAGGTGGCTGATCTGACCCATTCCCCTTCCTGCCTCCTCCATCCCAGATCATCAAAGCTTTCCATGAGTGAAATCCGAGAAATCAGCCTGTGGGTGGAGTGAATTTGGAGTGGAGAAGATTCCTTCCCCACGGTTTATGTCAGAGTCCCCAAGCCAGTGCAAGGCTGAGAGGAAAGAAGTGACTGACGGAGGCAAGGCCTTTGCTTCTCCCACTCCCATAACTGCCCTGCTTTGGGAAATGGACATCTCATTCATCTGCTGCGGTGACAGATCTCTGCAGGCTCCTGAGTGCTGATGAATATGAACCATTTTTATTTTATCTCTGTGGACTGAGTCCCTAGCACAATAAGGAGACATCTTGCCAAATCTAGATATGGCATTTAGGTGAGGGAATAAATTTGAATTCTTTGATAATCACATCATTTTTACTTTGACCCCAGACAAAAAAATCATATCATTTTTACTTTGACCCCAGACAATCGCTCTCTCCCAAAGAAAACTAATCTGAAAAATTAGTTTTAATGGAATATATAAGGTATTCAAGGTATATAAGGTATTCAAGGTTCTTTGGATCTTATTGCAAGCCTGACTCAATTTTTAGTATAGTAGAGTTTGAGAATTAAATTTTCTATGAGCTAGCAAGAACTGAGAGACAGCAGTACTTGATATGTACTTGGGAGTCTTTCCCAGTCCAGAAACTTAAAGACCCATACAGTTTTATGGGCAATATCTCATAAGTTCTTTATATCCAATTGTGTTCTTTTCCTATTTATCTTAACAGAATTCCTGGAAGGATCAAAATTGGTATTTAATAAACCATTATTTACCAGAATGCTATACAAAGCTTCCTAAAGTGCTTATGTCTCAAATGAATCAATCAGTACAGTAATCACATACAATCAAACATATGGATGTTAAATTACAATTTAAAATTCCCACTTGACTTTTCTGCTATCCCTAAGTCCTGTAAAAAAATACTGACAATACTGAAGATTAAGTATATTTTATGAGTAACAAAAATGTTTCCCAATAAAACTTTTTATGGTGATTTACTGATGGAAATTGAGAATTCAACAAATAGTGATGGAAAAGGATAAAACAAGAGATGCATGAAATTAATATTCATTATAATAAAAACTGAGCAATCTAGGTAAAGAACTTCAATTTAAGAAAAATCTATACACCTACAAAAAACTTATAGGTAACATTATACTTAATGGTGAAAGACTGAATGCTTTCTCCTTAAGACAGGGAACCAGGCAAGGATGTCTGTTCTCACCATTTGTATTCCAAGATCACGGTGTCAGCATAGTTGGGTTTTGGTGAGGACTCTTTTTTAGGCTTCTCACTGTGTGTTCCCATGACTTGGTCTTTGTGCATTCGGCGGGGTGGGGGTGGGGGGTCCCTCTCTAGTCTTTTCTTAAAAGGGCACTAATCCCATCAGACTAGGGCCCCACCCTGATGATCTCATCTTACCCTAATTACTTCCCAAAAGCCCCATCTTCAAATTCCATCACTTTGGGGGATAGGGCTTTAACATATGAATTTTGGGGAGGCATGTTCAGTCCAAATCACTTTCTATTCAGTAGTGATAAATGGAATATATACTTAATAATCAAAATGGATTACACATAAGTTTAAAAAGACATATGTATAAGACATCTTATTCCATCTAAAGGTATCATTTGGTGCATAAATGGATTTTGAATAACTCCTTCGGCCTAGGTCAAGACTAGACATTGGCAGTTGCTACTTTAGTTGTCTACCAGTTACTGTGTACCTATTTAATGTGGGTGCACTGAGTATTATGTACTGGGGATACAAAGTTGACTAAGCCATGGCTTAAAGAGTCTATATCCTGGGCAGGGAATCCCTGGAAGGCAGGAACTGTGTCTGGTTTACCTCTGTGCCTTGACAGAACTTCTGAACAGTGTCTCACACAGAGTCACTGCTCTGTAGACATTTATTGAATGAATAAATCTAAAATGTGGCAGTTCATGCCCCTTGAGCAACATCAATCTCTTGTGACTTCCCCTCTTGCATAAGGTTACATTTTGTGAGTCCAATAATGCAGAAAATTTGGGAATAAGGCTCAAAATCTAGGCTGAGACCAACATGTAAATGGGAAAAGTTTGTCTCTAACTTCCATCCTCCTTGTCTCTCTCCTATTCTGCAGAACTTTAATCTATTCATCTAAGGCAAGAATCAACAAGTGGTTGTTTTTTTTTTGTTTGTTTGTTTTTTTAAAGCTAGATAGTAAATATTGGGCTTGCTGGGCAATTGGGTCTCTTTTGAAACTACTCAACCCTGCTGTTGTGCTGAAGCATCCACTGACATATGTATATAAATGGGCATGGCTGGGTCCCAATAACACTTTATGTATAAGAACGAGCATTGAGCTGTGTTTGGCCTATGTGCCATAGCTTGCTGACTCCTGCTCTAGGGTTGGAATCCATTGCCAGCATTCACTGAAGCCATGGGAGCTATACTTTAGCTTCAAGTAATGGGACTGATATTCACTGAAGGCCACCCAGTTTTCCAAAAAAGCTTCTTGAAACATATTTAAAATTGTACTCAAAAGTACACGATCCAGAAGGTAGAAAGCCATGCTGGGACTGGCCTCACTGACACTCAGGACATACCTATGCACCCCCACTCTTACAGATCCCAGAGTATTGTTTGATAGGGATGTGTGTGGTAGGCACTGTTTCCAGGGAGTGGTGTGGATGAAGCAGGATTGCATTTGGAGTAAATGGGAGGTGAGGCCACAGTGAGAGGCAGGCATAGACCAAGTATCAGAGTCCTCAAGGCCCCGTGTTTAGAGACATGTTAGAGGCACTTATGGGAATAGCATGCCATTGTACTCATTGCAAGGATTCATTAAAATAATGTAATAAGGGTACATATCTAACCATGCTGGAAAAAGACGTGGGTGGAGTCTGGAGAAATCCATATGCAGGCTTCCTTATGCTCTCTCCCTCGCATGAGGGGCCACAAAATGCTCACTCTTCTCCCATCAGTGAAATGCAGTGACATGTGTGTGATATTTCTGCCTAGGAAATTCCATTAGAGACTCAGCGCCCAGGTTGTTGTTGAGGGCTGGTCATGTAGGCACCCAGTGCATAGCATGGACCAAATTCCAGGCTCCCAGAAGGAAAGCAGGTGTTTATCATAAACCACATTGTTCAGGCACCATAAACTCCCCTCATCATTAAGGGAACTGTTTGAGTGTCTCCTTCCCAGACTCCAACCTTGCAAGCAGACCTTTTTAAAGGTAGCAGTTTGGAGCCTGACATGTTAACTCTGTTGTATACATCCCCCTACTCTGAGACATCTGAATAATCAAAAGGAGAAGAATGATAGGGCATAACATAAAGGGCGGGACATAAAGGCCATGGTGGTTTTGTGATGTATGTATTGTGAGCTTCCATGACATCTCAATGTACACACACCAGTGGGATGATGTAATGTGGTACTGCACTCACCTCCCATGTCTTCTTGGTTCTTACTTACTGCTGTTCATGCTAGTTTGAAACAACTCTCACGTCTCCCTGCCTGCAGCCCACTTGCCACAGTCCATTTGCACAGGCTGCCAGGATATGACTTGGCTCTCATTTTTCTTATGTTGCTGTTTGTGCTAAAAAAAAAAATCACAACAACAACCCTAAACTGCCTGTCTATTGCCTGTTTTATTGAGAAAGTCTAGGTTATTATTTTTAGTTAACCTTATTTACTTACCTCAATCTACCTTTCCCTTCTTCTCTCTTGACTCAGAGAATAAAAGATCCTTCTTTCTGCTGATGGCCAGTGTCACCACCTGTGTCTTTGACCCCATTCTCTGACCCTCCTCTCCCATCTCTAGGATCTTGCTCCCTCACTTATCTCTCTTCTCCTGTATTTTACCTCTGTACCGGCTTTTTACCCTGAGAACATAAATATATTGTATTTAAGTTTTTCCCATCATTAAAAAAATGCTAAAACAAAACCTTCCTGTGCCCTCTTCAGCTGCTATTCTTTCTCCTTTCATTCTCATTCAAACTTCTTGAAGTACTTATTTTTTAATCATCTCCTCACCTCCAATTCGATCTTCATTACATTGCAATTTGACTTCCACCTACAGACTTCTATTGACTGTAAGGAGCCTATGAGCACCTAATTGCTGAATCCAATGGGCACTTTTTATTCATTATCTTTCTTGACCTCTCTGATAAATCTAACACCATTGATCACTCCTGCTTCCTGGAAACTTTTATGTTCCCTGGGCTTCCAAGACAGACAGAAGAAAACCGTGGTTCTCACCATTTCTATTTGACTAATTCATTATGGGCTCTACTTTCTTCATCCACTATCTAGTTGTTGGTGTACCCCAAGGTTTTGTGTGTTGTGCACTCATCTTATTATATACTAGAGGCCCGGTGCACGAAATTCGTGCACGGGGAAGGGGGTGTGTCCCCCAGCCCAGCCTGCACCCTCTCCAATCTGGGACCCCTTGAGGGATGTCCGACTGCCTGTTTAGGCCCGATCCCGGTTGCCCGTTTAGGCCCAATCCCACCAGGATCGGGCCTAAACGGGCAGTCGGACATCCCTCTCACAATCCAGGACTGCTGGGTCCCAACAGCTTGCCTGCCTGCCAGCCTGATCACCCCCTAACCAATCCCCTGCCAGCCTGATTGATGCCTAACTGCCGGCCTGATTGCCCTTAACTTCCCTCCCCTGCTGGCCTGGTCACCCTAACTGCCCTCTCTTGCCAGTCTGGTTGCCCACAACTGCCCTTCCCTGGTCGCCCCCAACTGCCTCCCTTGCTGGCCCTGTCACCCCCAACTGCCCTCCCCTACAGGCCTGGCTGCCCCCAACTGCCCTCTGCTGCAGGCCTGGATTCCCCCCAACTGTCCTTCCCTGCTGGCCTGATCGCCCCCAACTGCCCTTCCCTGCTGGCCATCTTGTGGAGGCCATCTTTGACCACATGGGGGCAGCCATCTTGTGTGTTGGAGTGATGGTCAATTTGCATATTACTCTTTTATTAGAGAAGATAATCCATCTGAGCACTCTAACCACTATCTGGATACTGATAACTCCCCAATTTATATCTTCAGCTTACACATCTCTTCCAAGCTCCAGACCCATGTATTCATCTCCATCTGGATGTTCTAGGAGAACCTCAAATTCATCATATTAATAACTGAATTTATCATTTTCCTACTTCTTGGATTTCCTATCTCATTTAGGGGCACACCACTCACTAGGTGTGCAAGATAGAAGCCATCAAATATTTTTTATTTTTTCCTTCATTCACATGTTCCATCTCTCTTTAGTCACCAAGTCCTATTGATTCTATTCCTAAATATTTCTCAACCTATTATCTCTCCTTCTCTGTTACCAACACCTCTTCTATTCTTGCCTGGATAACTTTAAAAGCTTTCTGATAGGTATCCTTGGTGACTATCTTACCTCCAACAAACCCATTCATTCAACACATATTTACAGCACACCTACCATATGAACTGTGCTAGGGGCTGGGGACACTGAGCTTACACTATGGTAATTGTGACTTGTGTGTGTGACATATAAGTGGCTAAGTAATTGAATCTACATTAAATAAGAAAACTTCAGATACCAGTAAGTACTCCAAAGACAAGATACTAGGATAGAAGCTGACCAATGGGGTGGATTAACTTTGGATAATCCCAGTAGGCCTGCCTGGGCAGGTGATATCTGGGCTGAGACCTGAATGATGACAACACCAGATCCTGAAGGAAGAGCATTCTGGGCAGGTGAACAGCAAGTAGAAGGACTCTGAGGCAGGTCCATGCTGATGTGTCTGAAACATATCAGGAGAAGGGATGGATAGTCTGGGATGGGGCCAGATTGTGTTGGACCTTTTAGGCCATAGAATGGGATTGGGAATTCAGACTGTTATGAGGAGCCACTGGAGGACTTCCATCAGGAGATTGACATGATCTGATTTACCTTCCAAGCAGATAACTCTAGTTGCTGCATGCAAAACAGGTTGCGGGAGCACAGTTGGAAGTGGTTAGGAGGTGAATGAATGATTCCACATAAGAATTGATGATGGCTCGCCTAAGGGGTTAGCAGGCATGGAAAGAAGTGTGTGGGATTGTAACGTAACTTGATGCAGAGTCAATAGGACTTGGAAAGGAAAGAACTAAGGATGTCTCCTCCAGCCTCCATCATGGGCTCCAGAGTGATTTTCTAAACACAACTCAAGGCATATTTCTTCCATGATTCAACAATAACCCTTGGTATTTCCTCTCTGCTTATCAAACAAATTCTAAACACTGTAGCCAGAGACATAAGGCCACCCCGGTTTGTTCCTGCGTTTCTCTCCAGAGGACTTCCTTGGCCCCGCTCCCTCCCTAGTTGTTCTTTGTCTCTTCTTTGGGCATTTGCTGTTGAAACAAACAGTGTTGAAATTCTCTGTATGTGTCTATAGGATCCTAAGGTATGAAGACTTTGTCATGTTTATCATTTTATTTCCATTGTCTACCTCTTTGATACTTGAAGTGTGGTTCTTGGGCCAGCCATGTAGACATCAGCTGGGAGCTTGTTTGAATCTGTTTTTTAGTCATGAGATCTCCAGGGGACCCACCCTACAGTTTGAGAAGCTGGCTCATTTTCTGGATGCAGTTGGCACTCACTGAATATTGAACTGAAAAGAACCAGCAATCCAATCTAGACTCCTTCAGAGCACAACAATGATTTCCTTTTGCTGAAATAGATCCAAGTCATGAAATTAGCTTCTTTGAGGTGGATTAAACCCTTACAAGATGCTTTGGATGTATTGAAAGTGTCTGTCACCACGGGACTGGTGACATTAGTTTAAAGTAACATAAGACAAGTGTTACATTTACTTCAAGCATAAAAACTAGCGTATCAACGTTTCAGACTGGATTGACTCAAATGTATTTTTCTTATAGAATACTCTGTAATTTTTTTTTTGCAAAGTTGCCATATAATCTAACACCTAACTTTTTCCTTTGAATAGTCAATACTCTAATTAACTGTTGAGAACAAACTTCTAAGTACCAAAGGCAGGTACTCTGTTCATATTTGAACTATTAACAAACAATGCACAGTGCTAATTAGTCCATCAACACTTCAGTGTTATTCTTTGAGATGCTCTCAATTATTTTGCAGCCTAAATAAATCCATAAGATCAAAAGATCCCAACTTTTCTTTATCTTTCTTATAAACTTGGTTAAGTTACTATACCTTCTTAGCCACACACCACAAAATAGGATTAACAATCTATTCCCTACGTAGGCCCTCAGGGTGATGAAGATTTAGGGCTCTCACACATAGCAATTCTAATTTCCTTCCCAGGCCCTCATACTCTGATCGCTCAGTGTCCCCTAGGCATGAGTGGTCAACACTAGAGCCTGAGGATAGCTGCCAGGTCACCTTGTAGTAGAAGAAGGGACAACTACCTTACCTCCTTAGGGAATTCAATGCTGCTTGAACTCAGAGGCATCTCTTTGATATTAACTCTACGTCTCCAGCAACATTACCTAGCCCCTCAATGGACTGAATGTGTGTGTCCTCCGAAATTCATACATTGAAATCCTAACACCCAATGTGATTGTATTAGGGGGTGGGACCTTTGGGAGGTAATTAAGTCATGAGGGTGGAGCCCTCACGAATGGGATTAGTGACCTTATAAAAGAGACCCCAGAGAACTATCTCACCCCCTTTCTGCCAGGTGAGGACACATGGGAAGTCAGCAGTTGGCCACCTGGGAGAGGGACTTCACCAGAACCTGATCATGCTGGCACCTTGATCATGGAATTCCAACACCAGAATTGTAGGAGATAAATGTCTGTTGTTTATAAGCCACCCAACCTATGGTACTTGTCCTAGTAGCCAGATGAGCTACGAGAGGCCATTGCCTGGAGGCAAATGCTTCACCTTCTCAGGGGCTGACAGCTCAGAACAGCTCTCACTTCCACCTGAATGAAACAGCAAGTAGCTCTTTCCCATAAAATGCTTGGTAAGTTCTTGACCCACCTGCTTCTCAGATGGAGGAACATCATGGTGAAAAGCAAGTGTTTCATGTTTAAGATGGGAAAATCCACTCCCAGAACAATAGAGTAAAAACATGTTCAGTCTTTTGCTGTTACTATTTTTGTAGAGTTTGTGTGGGACATTGCAAAGAGCAGTGACCTGGAGGTGAGGGATCTGGGTCTTGTCCTCCTTATCTGTAACTGGCAGTGTGACATCCTTGTCACCTCTCTTTGCCACAGTATTCTCACTAGGTGGCCTCTAGCACCTCTTTTAACACCAACATTTTAGGACACTGTTTCTATACTTCCCAGTCTTTTCTGGGGAGGATTAAAAAAACAGAATGCTCAAGGTCTGACCCTTTCTGAATGTCTACAAAATCCCAGTGATTTAATGACAAGCAGTGGTGTGCTGGTAAATGTTTCACAACTGGCACTGATTGTAGTATTTGCCAATTTCCATGGTGTAAATAATCTCATCATGGCTGATTTCCAGCTAGCAAGGCGATAACAACCTGCTCATTAAATTTCTGAAAATGTAACAGTCAGACCTAACGAGGTTCTGTGAGCTGACTTCAACACACCATTGGGAACAAGCCTCCTTGTCTATTCGGAGAGAAGCAGGACTCACTCAGTAAGGGGCAGAGATGCTCGCTCATCATCTTGGCTCTATGCCTGGCTATTGGGAAAGGTCAGTGTGGACATCAGAAAATTATAGAAGATTGGCATTGAAATGTGCGGTCAAACACTGAGAATAGAGATGATTCCCATTTATCAGGATGTCTGACAACTCTCTCAGGGCCTTCTGCCAGAAATGCATCATTCCTTTATGCTTGTAGAAGGGCATACAATGACACTCAGAAATTAGATTGCCAATAAGAAGTGTTCCAAGTAGAGAGATAGTCCTTTCTGTGCCAGATAGGAGACAGTTCAGGAGTGGGGTGAGGTTCAAGATTATGTTGAGTGGAGTCTCTCCTATTTAATTTTATGCTCATTAACTAAAATCAACTTTTTATTTTGGGCTGGCATCCCTTTTCCTACAGGTATGAATTCATCTCTTGCTGCTGTTTCTGCGGGCTAGTACTCTCAATTTTTCTGCCTCTGTTAAAAAAAAAATCCCAGAATATGCTGAGAGAGAGACTCATATTTCATACTTCTTTAATCGTAATTGAAAGCATAATGGAAGGTCATAGGTTCAGTTCTGCAGCAGCCAGGGGTGGTAATGGGAACATGGGCTGTATGTTGTCTAAACAAGGACCTGAAATAGAAACGGTGTTCTCTTCATATTCTGTCTCCCAAGGGGGACACCAGTGTCAAGTGGGGCCTGGTCCTCAGTGAAACGGAAATATCAATAGACCAAGAGCTTTGCACACCTGCAATGTCAAGATAGAGCTCAATTTGCAGATGCCAAGCACTGAATGTTTTGGTGAAGACTGGGCAGGAAGTCTGGTATAATGCATAGCCCTGCAGTTCTTTGTTCCCTTCCCAGGACAGCATGGAGCAACCCCTAAGGTTATTGTCATCACTGGAAACTATGCAGGTAAATTATGTGTCTGTGTGTAGGTTAATTAGGAGGCAAGGGACAGGGACCCTTACCCAAAGGTAACAAAACAAAACAAAACAAAATGAAACTTGACATAAACTCACCCATCCATCTTCTATATGAATGTTGTTAGGCTCAAGGGAAATCTGGCAAGACTGGGCCAATGGACTCAATGAGCCCCATCTTCTTAATGGACAGATACACACACCCCTCAAACATTCATTCTATCTTTTCTAGAGTATGGATGAGGACTCGAGGAATAATCTGTGCAGGAAGGATAGCACATTTATTGGGATTTGCCTGAAAAGTGGAGATGAAAATTAACGAGTGTGAGAAGAAGTGTTTTAATGAGAAGAGGAGTCTACAAGATAGTGCCTATGATAGGTTATTGTTTATTGCAAATATTTATACCAATGGATAAAATTTGGAAGTGCATACAAAGAAATGAAATTTAAGGTAGGCTGGTAGGATAATGAGTGAACATTTTACAAACTTTCCTAGTTTTGTAATGCTATTTGAATATATTTAAATCTTTTGTGAAAAGAATTTCAAACTTGGGAGGGGTAGGGGGCAATGGGGAGATAAAGACACATATGTAATACTTCAATCAATCAAGAGAAAAAAAGAAATAAACCTACGTTTCTATGAAAAAAAAGAAAGAAAGAAAGAAGGGGATTTCAATCTTCATGAAGAACAAAATGTGCTGGAGTTTCCTGGAGAAATTGAAATCAGATATAATTAAGAGTTTCTTTGTGGGATGATTAGACCCTGGGAGGTGCTTATAGCACAGCTAAGAAGCCACCTTCAAGAATGGGATCCCCTTCACCCTGCTGGCCTCTGGACTGGGGGGATAATAAACCAGACTGCTGCTGAGAATTCTCCCATCTGAGACAGTGGTCCTGATACACAGCGTTGACTGAGATGCATTGTGACTCGGTGAATTGAAGGCAGAGCTGTGCACAGGCAAGTTTATAAAGCGGGGAAAGACCAACTTTGATGACCACCTCAGATCTCAAATGCGTTTGCCCCTTCCCATAACTGAACTAGGACCTCCCAGCAGCCACGGCAGTTAGAAACCAGGTGAGTCAATCCTGCCTCAGGGTCAGCCTATCATGAGGACTTTGCAGAGGCTCTTGCAGCCATAACCCAAGGGCATGCCTCTTGCATGTAGAGGAAGACATTAGGAGCAGCTTTCTAGTGTGGGGAGGACTTTTGCTACCACATGGGGGGACCACCTCTTCACACCCCATTCAGGCCATTCTTCTGCTCCAAGTTCAGCGTTCTCCAGTGCAAACGCCTTTTTTTTCCAGACAGGGAAGTTATTTTGGTAACTTGGCTGGTACTGTGGCCATACCTGGTTAGAAAGATACTACTTGCCTGAGATATAGAGTTCTCCTGGAGTTAAAGGGCTCTTGTCTTCCACCCGGCACATTTGTGTAGCAGGAAGCTCCCACTGAGCTTAGGCTGCAGACAGCTCTATTCGACCCTGGCCCTCGGTTGCAAGCTCAAAGAGCCTCAGTTTTCTCATTTGCAAAGTAAGGCAATTACCTCGCAAGGTTCTGGAGATGAAGTGCACCAACAATGAGGGCCTGGCATAGCATAGGCCCTCATTAGACATTAGTTCCCTTTAAAATGTTAAGAGCAACAGAGATAAAGTACTCATTTGGTGCTTCCTGTATGGTTGTGACTCATTCTCAATGCTGACCAACACTCAGGAGGTGTCAAACAGCAGCCCTCGCTGGCTCGGAAAGGCACACTTCTTGCCATGACTGGCACTTCTTACCATGACACGTGGTTTAGCCACAGATATTAGCAAAGATTGTTTCAAAGTAACTGTGGGGGCCTCCTCCCCCAAAGCCACTGTGAAACCCTGTGACTGCTTCTATTCTGGGCCCCCGGTCTCCGCCAGGGCTTGGTGTTGGCTCTGAGTGCTTGGCACACCCTTGGGACAAGTTGGCTATTCTAGAGTTCAGGGCCAGAGCTCACCGCCCTTGCCTGCTGACGGATGAGGCTGCTTGCCCCAGCCCAGGGCCCAGAGTGAGGAGGCTGGTGAGTAGGAAGGAGTTGTGGAGTGACCACATTCTAATGCAAAAACAGATCATAAACTAATGAAGTAAGAAAAATGTATAGTATATTTACTAATAACAAATGCTACGGAGAAAAATAAAGCAGGGGCTGTGAATAGGAAGTGTTCTCGGGACATTTGACATTGAAGCTGGGGTGATGCATTAGGTTGCTGGGGCTGCCATAACAAAGCAACACAGACTGGGTGGCTTAAACAACAGAAGTTCTCGTTTTCACCATTCTGGAGGCTGCAAGTCTGCGCTCAAAGTGTTGGCAGGGAGGTTTCTTCCGAGTCCCCTCTCTCTGCTTCGAGGTGGGTGCCTCTTTCCTGTGTCTTCACGGGGTCTTTCCTCTGTGCGTGTCTGTGTCCTGCTCTCTTCTTCTTATAAGAACACTTGTCCTATTGGGTAGGTGTCTACACCAGGGTGGGGAACCTTTTTTTTTTTTTCCAAGAGCCATTTGAATATTCATAACATCATTCATGGGCCATACAAAATCATCAACTTAAAAATTACCTGCTATATTTGGCCAAACATTTAATTAACTCACCCCTAATGCCTTGGTAGGGCCAGACCAAAGGATTTTGTGGGCCTTATGAAGCCCGTGGGGGGGATGTTCCCCACCCCTGGCCTACATGAATGACCCCGTTTAACCTTAATTTCACCTTTAAAGACCCTGTTTCCAAATACAATCACAATCTGAGCTACTGGGGGTTAGGACTTCAACACATAGGTTTTGAGGGGACACAATTCAGCCTATAACACGGCCAGGGAAAGTCTTACTGACTTGACACTTTGAATAAGAGCTTGAAGGAGGTGAGGAAGCCAGCATGGGACGATGAGAAGAGTACTCTAAGCAGTGGGAACAGCAGGTGCAGAGGCCCTGAGATGAGAACATGCCGGCTTCTTCTATAAGCAGTAAGGCAGCTAGTGTGGCTGGAGCCGAGGGAAAAGGAAAGGAGGGGCAGGAAGAGAAGTCGGAGGCATCAGGGCTGACTGCATGGGGCTTGCAGTCCATGAGGACTTGGTCTTCCCCTAGGGAGGGGGGTGCCAGGGGAGCGATGTGGTCTAACGTACAGCACCATGAGATGGAGCAGAAGCAAAGGCTGTGGCAGTAACCATGGGGACCAGGGTGGTGGTAGTGGGGGTGCTCAGACTCTGGGTAGATTTTGGAGGAAGAACTGACAAGATTTGCTGCTGGATCAGATGGGGTGGAAATGTGAGAGAAAAAGAAAAGTCAAAGCTAACTGCAAGATTTGGGGCTGGAGCAAGTGGGACTAAGGAATGGCTATTTATGGAGATGGGGAGACTAGAGGATCTTTGGGAGAAAATGAGGAGCCAGTTTAGGATAAGTGAGGTTTGAGATGCCTATAAGAATTCCAAATGAAAATACTGAGTGAAGATGCAAGTGTGGCTGTTAGGCAAGAGGTTCCGGTACGAAGAGAAATGTTTGGGAGCCATCAGCTTATAGATTTTATTTGACTATGAGACTGGGTGATATGACAAGGGAGAGAGGGTAAATGCAAAAAGGAAGATGATCGAAAGACAAATTCCAGGGTTCTCCAACGTTTATAAAAAATCCAGATGAAAGAGGGCTCTAGGGGTCACGCTCCTCTTAGGCCTCCAAGTTATCATCCCCGCTGAGGGGGTTATTGTTAACAATCAGACCAGGAGTCATTTCTGTGTTTTCCTGTTGACTTAGAGGAACCACAGCTCCCACAACCTTTCCTTGGTCTCTTGCCTACCACACCCTGCTCGTCACTGTCTCCTGGCTGGAGTGGGGCGTGGAAGGCGGACAGTGCAGGCCACACACGGAGTCTTGGAGACTGAGACCTGGCTTAGCCCTTGCCAGAGACTGTGCTGAGCACACATAGTTCTGAAGCTGCCCGTCTTATCAGGGACCAACAAGTCTTTATTTCTCTGGAGATCAGCCTCGCCGCTTGTATTAACACGGAGGGGAACCACCGGTGTTGCTAGAGGCCTGGAGAGGACCACGAGGCTACCATTTACTTTCGTCCAACCCTGCAGGGAGAGAGCCTGTAGGAGCCATTTTTAAGTGGCCAACTGACATGACTTAAATGAAGCTGGAGATGCAGGGGGAGGGTTGGTTGACGCAAGCCCTGGTGTTAACCCGCAAGAGGAAACCTGCCTTTTGGCAGGAAGTGCCCCTTTGGTTTCAGATTTTAAAAATCAAAACAAGGGTTAGTGTTCTTGTCTGACCTTAGCTGTTGAGTCTGGGGATGTCTAAAGGCCCTCAGTGCCTTCTACACATAGGCACAGGCAGGTGCCTCGCCATTCCCCAGACCTGCTGGGGAGGGCCCCGTGTTCTTTCAGTGCAGAGTTCCCAAGAGGAGCTGGTGGCATGGGCAGGCCGTGGCATGTAGTTGGTGCATTGAGGCCACATTACATAATGTGGAATCATAGAGACAATTAGCTCTTTCATTTCTCTTTCAATCTTCTTGCTTACATCAAAAGACACCCCAGGTGCTGGCCTTCAGCACCTCTCTTATCCTTGCTAATCATCCTTTCTCATGCAGAGAAGAACTCCAGGCTCAGAGTCTTGGGGAGCCAGCCAGAACTTGAAATCATTGCTTTTATTATATTTATTTATTTTTTTATCAGGAGTGATAGCTGATTTCTCATAATAAATTCCCCAAATAAGTTTTAAAAGTGACTCAATTTAAGAAAAACATTAATTAAAAAACCAGAGCAAGCCATTTGTGGCTATGGGAAAAATCATGACAGTAGTGTGTGAATGACCGCACACTGACACCATGAAATCTCACATCTGCGCACATGGAGTGCAAGCGCCTTTCCTAACAATGGAGAGCCAGGTGAGAAACCATCATCCCAAGAATATTGAGGATATTACATTCTGCTTTCCGGAGATGCAGGGGAGAAGTCAGGAGTCACCCTGAGGCCTTTTCTAAGTGCTTTTGTTTTCTTCTCCCTGGAAGCATGTCGTACCTTCTCTTAGTCCTCGTGTTCTGAGGCTCCACGATGTGCCTGGTGTGGGTCAGAGTTCATCCTTTGTGCTGAACACACGGTGGTTCCTTTCTCACCTGTGTCAACTCTGGGAAACCTTCTTAGAAATTTTTATTGAGGCATATTTGACATTGAACATTGTGAAAGTTTAAGGTGTACAACGTATTGATTTGATATTTCTATTGCAATATGATTGCCATTGAAATGTTAGCTAATGCCTCTATGATGTCACATAATTATCACTTTTCTAGCATTGAGAACAATTCTCATTCTAGTCTCAGGTTCCCCAGTGAAGCCTCTTTCAAAGCCTTGCCTGCAACATACACACCTGACTGCCTCGCTCCCAGAGCCTCTGGTTCTTAGGATGAGAGGATCCCCTGAGAGTCCGAAGTGAAAAAGCAGGTTGCTTCTCAGTTTCCCCCCCTGCAGCTTAGGATTGAATTTTGTGCATTTATATCTTAAAAAAAAAATCAGTTTGCTGTGTTAATGAGACGTACTTTCTGTAACCCATAACTTATTTATGAGTATATTTAAAACAACTTTCACTAATTTCTTTTTAGCTGATTTCTGATTTAATTGCATTGTGGCCGAAGATGTGGTCTCTCTACAGAGTGCATGAAATTTTAGGAAACTTTGTCTTTTGCGATCTACTTTATGTTCAATGTCCGTAAGTGTGCACTTGTGTAATTGATCCTTTGAAGTATGCAAAATGGGATTGTTGTCTCCATATTACAGGCGGGTAGTCAGGAGCCCAGAGGACTGTAAAGACTTGTCCAAAGCCCCACAGGAAAGAAGGACCAGGACTGAGGGATGCGGAAGGAAGTGCAGCCTGATGGTTAAGAGCATGGACTCCAGTAGAGTTACCTGGGTTGTATCAATGCTCTGTCATTTTCTAGCCATCTGCCTCCTAGGGATTATAATACGTAGTTCCTACTTCATAGGATTGTCAGGAGGTTTACAAATATGGCACATAGTAAACATGCAGTAAAAGCTAATTATTCTATTTTTTTAATCCAATGTTTATGGTCCGTTTAGTGTAGAGGAGTCATTCCACTGAAGAGTATGCCTTTAGAAATGTTTGCAACTACTGCTTAGCCCAGCAATTTGTATTACATTATGGCCACTATGCATGAGAGAAATTAGGGATAATTAGAAATACCACAATGTAAGTGGAGAAAAGCATTCTGGATGTAATCCACAGAGGGCATTCTAGCCAATTCAGCAAGTTCTTTATTGAGCATCTATTATGTGTCAGTGGCCATTCCTACCCAGGAGTTTTTTTCTATCTTCTGCAGCTCATTACCTCAAACAAGGTAAATACTGGGGAAAAACTTTATAAAATGAACAGCAATAAAAATGCTTAGAACTACAAGGTTGAAAGAAGGCTGGGGTGTGTGTGTGGGGGGGTGGTTCGCCATCCACTTTGTGGTGGATCGCCTAAATAGGAGGAATTATCTAGGCTGCCCAGACTGGCAGGTGCTAATCCCTGCAATAATCATTTCGAAGCTCTCGGAGCCTAGAATCATCTAGCAGGGAGGGCGAGATGCCAGCGGTGGGTGTCCACTGCGCTGTCTCGTGGAAGCAGTCCTCTCTTCTCTTTTGTGGGCACAAACAGCTGACAGTCTTTAGAATAAAGGCGCCTGGCCTGCCTCTGAGCTGGACACCTGGAAACAGGCCAGCCCCCACCTCCCTCATTGTGGACTCTATGCTCCACATCTGTCTCCATGAAATCTGACTTTCACTCTGAAACGTCCCAGCTCTGGCCCCCTCTTTCTTCCTGTTGGTGGAGAAATTGTGCAGTTATCTCTTTCTGTGCCATCTCCCTCCAACCCCGCAAAGAAAACATGCTTGATGATATATTTTCCTGCTCCACCACTATTGCAAGCAATGTGATATGCAGGGACATTTAAAAAAAAAGCTTTTTAATTGGAAATAATTTAGACTTGAGAAAAGCTGCAAAAATAACAGAGCATTTCAGGATACCCCTCACCCGGGTACCCTCATGTTACCATCTTACATAAAACATAGTACGAAGATCAAAACCAAGGACTTAACATTGATAACAATACTAACCACTCAACTGGAGACTTTATTCAGATTTAACCCAGTTTCCCATGTGTGTTTTTTCTCTGTTACGCAAATCAATCCCAGACCCCAAATTGCATGTGATGTCATGTCTCCTAAAATCCTTTAATCCATGACATTTTTTCAGTCTTTCTGTTTTTTATGACCTTCACACTTTTGAAGGATTGTGTTCAATTTTGTGGGCAATTTGGGATGCTTTCATGTTTTTTCATGATTAGACTGTGGTTATGTATTTTTGGCAAGTGCTATGGACTAAATTGTGTCCCCCGGCCCCAATTTATAGGTTGAAATCCTAAACCCCATTGTGACTGTTGGGAGATAGAACTTTTAGAAGGTAATGAAGTTCAAATGAGGTCAGAAGGGCGGGGCCTTAATCTGATACCAGAGGTACATGAGGTCAGTAGGTCTTATTACTGGTACTTTTTCCTTGATAGTTGGCTTAAAGCATGTCTGAAGGTGTGTGTTTTTCCACTGTAAAGTACTATGTTTCCTTTTACAATTAATAAATATTTTGAGGGGAGATACTTTTAGATTATTTAAGTATCTGGTTTTCTTCGAACTTTTTCCCATTGAGTTTAGCAGCCATTGGTGGGGTTTTGCCCGCAATAATCATTATTGTGAAATCCTATTGGTGATCTTGTATTTCCTTCTTTCCTTCTACATTTATTTTTAAATATTTTTATTGATTTCAGAGAGGAAGGGAGAGGGATAGAGAGATAGAAACATCAATGATGAGACAGAATAATTGATTGGCTGCCTTCTGCCCACCCCCTTCTAGGGGGGGATTGAGCCCGCAACCCAGGCATGTGTCCTTGGCTGGAATTGAACCTGGGACCCTTTAGTCCACAGGCTGACACTCTATCCACTGAGACAAACCACTAGGGCCTTCTACATTTATTAATTGAAATTCTTTTGTGAAGAAGAGATATATCTTCTTGCCAATTTACTTATTTGTTCAACTATTTTAAAGTATCTGAATAGACTTACGTATGTTTATTTTATTCTAGGATTACAATTAGATGTTATTTATTTTATTGCTCTATTGTTCTGGCTTTGGCCATTGGGAACTCTTTTAGGTTGGTTTCTATGCTCTTTCAGACTTTTTGAGCACTTCCTTACTTCCTGCTACCAAGAAACGCTCCAGTATCATCTCGTATTTTTCTTACCCAGACCTCGAATCAACCACTTCAAGGAGCCCTAGTTCCTGTTGTGGGAACAGTATTTAAAAAGCAAGATCTGAGTGCTGGGTGTCCTTGTTGCTACTGGGGTGCCAATGAGGAAGGGACATATTTTCTTTCCAGGCATATTTTTCTGTGCTCCCATCTGCCGTAGTGCCTGAAATTCTGAGTCTTCTGGAAACCCGTGTGATTGAAATAAGACATCCCACTACCCTCCAGCGGCCTTAGAGAGGGACTGCTACATCTGGCAGGTTTTTTCAGTCCCCAGGTAAAATGCAAACATCCCTGGACTGTAGGATGATGCAGCACTAGGTAAAAGCAGGTTCCTTGTGAAGGAGGCCCAGGAGCAGCCCATGCCTGAGGTCAGCTGAGACACCGACACGGGGGACAGGGAGGGACCTGCAAGAGGAAGTGGTGTTCACCTGTGACTGTTACAGCTTACTCACAAACTTCCCTAAGGCCAAATCCACCCTTCATCCCTAAAACGGAGAGCAGTACTCCCTCACGCTCCATTTTGGGTATAGATAAAGTTTTTTGAGTATTTTGGGGTCAGAAAGTTGCTGAGAACTGGCAAAAAATATCTAGGTAATAACTTCACTAACTTTTATCAAGCTCATAGACCTAGGTATCCACTTTCTAAAACGTGTTCCATTGCAAAATTTTGTCCCTTATTTGCCCTACTCATATAATTCTGGTCCTTTAATTGATCTCAGCTCCATTTTTCTCTCTCAAGTACATTTGATCAACTATAAACTCTTCTGATAACCCACACTTCCTTTCTTCTTAGTGTTAGCATGGTATATTTTTCTCCATTCATTTACTTTTACTATACAGTATGTGCCTTCGTAGTTAAAGTGCATTTCTTGTAGACAATATATAGTTGGGTACTGTTTTATGATCCACTTTGATGATCTCTGCCTTTTAATTAATGCATTTAGACCATAGATGTTCAAAGTGATTATTGATATAGATGAATTAATATCTACCATACTCATTACTGTTTTCTATTTGTTGCCCTTGTTCTTTGCTACTATTTCTGTCTTCCACTCTAGTCTATTTTTATTTAAAAAATTTTTAAATTAAAATTTTTAATTATCATTGACATACACTATTCACTTCAGGTGTACAACATTGCCTTTTGTGGTTTTACTTGAGCATTTTATATTTTTCCTCCTTTCTTAGCATATCAGTTATGCTTTTTTTTTTTTAACTTTTTAGTGGTTGCCCTAGAGTTTACAACATATATTTATAACAAATTCAAGTCCATTTTCAAATTATACTATACCACTTCATTGGTAGTGTGAATACCTTATAATAATCCTAATTCCTTTCTCCTTTCCCTTGTATTATTGCTGTTATTAATTTATATATAAGCATACATAAGCATATATACACTGAGTGGCCAGATTATTATGATCTCTGAACGCATAATAATCTGGCCACTCAGTATATATAAGAGGCCCGGTGCATGAATTCATGCATGAGTGGGGGACACGGATGGTTGGCTGGCCTGCCTGCTGGTCGAACTCCTGGTCGAGGGGACAATTTGCATATTAGTCTTTTATTATATAGGATATACATTGAGTGGCCAGATTATTATGCATGAAGAGATCATAATAATCTGGCCACTCAGTGTATATAACATATATATGTTATATACGTAAGTATACCTAACTGAATACATTGTTCCTATTATTCTTTTGAACAAACTGTTATCTGTTGGAACAATTAAGAAAAAAATGGAAGTTTTTATTTTACCTTTACATATTCCTTCTTCAATGCTCTTTCTTTCTTTATGTAGATCTGAATTTCTGACATATATTATTTTCCTTCTCTCTAAAGAACTTATTTTAACATTTCTTGCAAGGCAGGTTTGCTGGCAACCAATTCTCTCAGTTTTTGTTTTTCTGAGAAAGTTTTTATTTCTCCTTCACTTTTGAAGGAAAATTTTTCAGGGTACAGAATTTTAGGTTGGTGATTGCTTTATATCAACACTTTGAACATTTCACTCTACTCTCTTTAAGCTTGCATGGTTTCTGAGAAGTCAGAGTAATTCTTATATTTGTTCCTCTGTAGCAGGGGTGGGGAATGTCCAGTCCAATAAGGTCTGGGAAATCATTTGGTCTGGCCCTGCCAAGGCATTAGGAGTGAGTTAATTAAATGCTTGACCAAATATAGCAGGTAATTTTTAAGTCAATAATTTTGTATGGCCCGGGAATGATGTTATGAATATCCAAATGACCCTATGACAGAAAGAAAGGCTCTCCACCCCTGCTCTATAGGTAAAGTCTCCCTGCCCCCCACCACAAGCTTCTTTCAGAATGTTTATTTTTGATTTACAATAATTTAAAAATGAAATGATATGCCTGGGTATGTACTGGGGGTGGAGTGGGGTGGGGCATTTATCCTGCTTTGATGTTCTCTGAGCTTCCTGGATCTGTGGTTTGGTGTCTGATATTAATTTAGGGAAATTTCCAGTCATTATTGTTGCAAATGTTTCTTCTGTTTCTTTCTTCTCTTTTCTTTCTGTTATTCCCATTATGCTTATAAGGTGTAGCTGTTTCATAGTCCTTGGATATTCTATTCTGTATTTATTTTATTATTTTATTTTATTTATTTTATTTTATTATTTTATTTATTTTATTTTATTTATTTTATTTTATTATTTTATTTTATTTATTTTATATTTTATTTTATATTTTATTTATTTTATTTTATTTTATTTTATTTTATTTTATTTTATTTTATTTTATTTTATTTTATTTTATTTTATTTTATTTTATTTTATTTTATTTTATTTTATTTTATTTTATTTTATTTTATTGCAGTCTTTGTTCTCTGCTTTTTGGTTTTTGAGAATGGATTCTCCTGATACATCTTCTAGCTCGCAGACTCTTTCCTCAGCCATGTCCAATCTGCTAATGAGCCCACCAAAGACGTCCTCCACTTCTGTTACCGCAATTGTTTTTGTCGTTAGCATTGTTTTGGTTGTTTCTTAGGAGTTCCATCTCTTGGCTCACATGGCCCATCTGTCCTTGCATGCTGCTTTCTTTATTTACTAGGGCCCTTAGCATATTCATCAAATTTGTTTCAAAGTCCTACATCTCTGTCATGTCTGCCTCTGATGCTTGCTCTATTCAAATTGTGTTTTTGCCTTTCGGTGTGCCTGATAGTTTTTGCTTGAGAGCTTGACATGAGGTACCAGGGAAAAGGAACAGCTGTAAATAGGCCTTTAGTGATCTGGGGTGTGGTGTTCGCGGAGGGAAGCATTCTACAGTCCTGTGACCAGGTCTCAGTCTTTTAGCGAATTTATGCCTCTGGACTGTGAGCTTCACAGTGTTTGTAACTGTGTTTCTCTTCCCTAAAGTGGGGCAGGATTCCTAGAGCCACAGAAGATGGTGTTCCTCCTCCCTCCCCTTAGGCTCTGATTATCCCCCCGCAGGCCGGCCTCTGGTTAACTAGTCTCACCTGAGGGCAGGCCCGGGGAGAACAGCCTGCTCTGGGGTATTTAAAAATGGCTCCTTTCCTTCTGCCTCCTGGAAACGCAGGGAGCTTGTCTCAGGCACTGACGGTGGGAATCTGGCTGAGCTCCTAGAGGTAAATTTCACCTTACAGGCATGCCTCGGAGATACTGTGGGTTTGGCTCCAGGCCACAGCTATAAAGTGACTGTAGCTGCAATGAGACTTGCAATCTTTTTGCTGGTGGAGGGAGGGTCTGGCCTCCAATTTGTAAAACCACAACTTCTGTGAAGTGCAATGAAACGAGAAGTGCCTGCGGGGTTCTCCTGGAGCTTCCTCCGCCAGCAAGTGGGCCGTGGCTGGTTCAGGTTTTCCGCGGCGCTGGTTCCCTCGGGCAGCTCTGCTCCCCAGTCTCCGCTCCTCCTTTCCCCCCTTTTGTCGCTCCAGTCTTGGCGGGCAGCAGTTTGCCCTGTGCCCTCCCCTCCCTTACAGACCCAGGCAGAGTAGTTGCATTTTCCGTCTGGGCAGCTCTTACTTGTTAGGGTGGAGTGGTGACTTCTAAGCTCCTTATGTGTGGACTGGGCACTGGAGGCGTCTCTCTAGCTTCTGCCTACCTTCCAAATGTGGGCTCCCCCGCACCGCACCTCTCCTCCCCCACCCTGCCTCTCTAAACATCCAGTGGAGTTGTAGCTGGAGAGTCAACATTAAGGCCAAGGAAAGAGCAGTCTGTTTTTCAGAGGCTGGCTGACATGCTCTGGAGAATGTGGGTGGAAGAGGGGAGGTGGGGACGGGGCGATGGCAGGCCGAGTTGGAACAACAAGCTTCCCGGGCTCTTCCCGGCTCTGACTCCCAGGTCACAGGTGGTCCCTGCAGGCTCAGATCTGGCGTCTTGGAAACCCGAGTGACTTGCCCTGGGAAGAAAGCTCAGGCTCTTGGAAAAGCCCACTTCCAAGCTCTCCTACCTGGAGTCTTGCTCATGAATCTGTCTGCCTCTGTTGGGAGGAGTGGACACTTTGAATTATCAAGCATCTCTATGCACAGGGGAAGACAGGAGCGCCCCACTGGGTATTTTAAAGACAAATCATATTTGGGAAAGCGGTCAAGATTCTCAGCATTGAGAAAATCCTGGGGAAAGGCGCTCAGCCAGTTATTTATTTATGCTTTCCAAGGGCGCTGGAAACACTGGTAGCAATGGGGTGGAAGAACAAGCCGGCCATGTATTAATAACCAGAAAGCCTGATAATGGGAGGGGGAGGGGCCACAGCGGACTAGTAGGCTCCCGAGGCCCTGGGTGTGGGCCCTTCTAATGACTTCTCAGTGAGGCTACTGGGAAAGAGAATGGATTTTTCCCTCTTCAGCCACCTGTGTCTGAAGAACTTCAAGGTAATTCACTAGCAAGTTCTTTATAAGAAGGCAGCTATTGCTTTGCCTGGATGGACACAGAACATATATACCTGAGGCTGGATTTTTATCTATTTTTTTAAAATATATTTTATTGATTTTTTACAGAGAGGAAGGGAGAGTGATAGAGAGTTAGAAACATCGATCAGCTGCCCCCTGCACACTCCCCACTGGGTATTTGTCCGCAACCAAGGTACATGCCCTTGACTGGAATCGAACCTGGGACCCTTGAGTCCGCAGGCCGATGCTCTATCCACTGAGCCAAACCGGCTAGGGTGAGGCTGGATTTTTTAAAGCAAATTAAGTAAAAGACTTATTGAAAGTCTGTGAAATGCCAGATACTGTTCGAGGCACTGGGGACACAAAACTTAAAACAATGGTCCCTGGCATTTAGCTCACAGCCTACCTGGGTATGCCAGGTCAAGGGCAGAGCAATGCAAAGGTTGCCAGATTAATTAATCTATAAGAATTTTTGCAGTATTGGTGTGCTTGGGGAGATTTAAAAAAAAATCATAGCCTATTTTCTCATGGGACTGATAGGGAAGGCAAAAATAAATATGGAATAGTAACAGGATATTTAATGAAAACTTGGGCAGCAGGACTTTGAAAAAAGGAGAGGTCAGTGTGGATTACAGTTTAGAGAAGAAACAGTGGGAGACTCATTTCTAAAAGGAGGATGAGGTGGAAAAATGCAGGGCTCAGGAGCAAGGCCAAATATTGAACCTGACATGGAAGCCACTGAAGGTCTTAGAAGAGAAGAGGAATGTATTTGTGTCCTAGGGCTGTCATAACAAAAACCACCCACTGGGTCACTTAGCACAGCACAAATGTACTGGTTCGCCGTTCTGGAGGCTAGAAGTCAGAAATCAAGGTGTCAGCAGGGCATGTTTTCTCTGAGGCTCTGGGGGAATTCTTCCTAGTCTCTTCCTAGCGTCAGGTGATGGCCATCCATCCTTGGCTTCAAGTTACATCCCTCCAATCTTCACATTACCTTCTCGAGGACACCAGATGTATTGGATTAAGGGCCCATCCTACTCCAGTATGACTTCATCTTAATGAATGACATCTGCAACCCTATTTCCAAAGAAAGTCACATTCTGAGGTACTGGGGGTTAAAACTTCAACATATTTTGGGGGGACACAATTCAACCCATAAGACTGGTCAATTGGTGAAAGGTGGGATATTGATAAGGTTAGTCTGAATGGAGCATGTTGATGGGTTGGGTTGGGAGGGACTTCTGGCTGGTGGTTGCGACAGTCTCAGGGCCTGTAAGGGGCAATCGTGTGGAGAGGTAAGCGTGGCCATGGGAGTTTTTATGGAAGACATGACAGCAAGAGAATATGAAACTAAGTGTGAAATCAAACAAGCGTGGCCAGGTGTTAAGTCTACATGATTAAAAGAATGATGTTGTGACATGTTCAATCAGTTGATTTTTAATAAGCATTATATTTGGAAGGAAAAATGTTTTCTTTGGAAGAGTGGGTGAGCAGTGAAGATTGTGAGTTTAGTTTTCGTTGTAGAAGGTACTTGGAGGGCAGGGCCCAGAGCTTGGATGAGATTTCAAGAAGAAAGATATAAATTTGGGAGTCAATCCCGAGGAGCGGGGGACGCCCTGGAGCCTTTGAGTTAATACCTGTATCCTGGACCTGGCTTCGGGGTTGTTTCTTGTTTTGATATTAAGCATCACCCCGTTCTCTCTCCAGTGGGGTTGCAACACATGAACACTAGGTACACTGTCGATGGTGTGACAGGCTGACTGTGGGTTGTCTCCTTGGGGATGAGAGTAAAGGGCTTTAGGATTAGGATGCAGAAGGACTACATCAGTTGCCTGACATTCTTGTTCCCAGGGTATCCTTGTTTATGCCTCCAAACTCCCGGAGCCTTCACTTGTTGGATTAGAAATGGGATGTTTTCAGGTTTCCTAAAACCTAGCACAACTGCCTGTGTCTGTCTTTAAACATTTGAATCGTTACCATCATTCTGTGCTGCAGATCGGTATTAGCTGAGGGCTCTCAGCACTTGCTTCTCACTTGATTATCCACAAGTGTTTCCGACTCCATTAGTCAATCTAGTTTAAATTTGGCTCACCTGTGCTGCTCATCAGCTACTCTGCTAGTCTGTGGTCTTAAATGAACCTCTTTAGGCCCATTAGCATCATCAGGGGAGAAAGCAGGATTGAGCAAAGATCTTCAATTTTCGTTGGATGGATTTACTTTTGGATACAAGGAACTTCATCACTGGTGTCAGAATTGTTTCTGGGTTCCCGGCAGACACATTTCAGCTCAGCCAGGTGGGAGCACAAGAAACATGGACGAGTTAATCTAGGGTGCAAGTTCAGTGTGTGCAGAGGAGGACAGCACACGATATGAGGAAAGGAGATGCTGCTACGCCAGGGTGTTCATCCACGTGCAGCCCATCACCCTGTATGGAGAATCTGCTGGCGCACCCTTTGCTTTGACATCTTTAGCTCAGAAGCTTATGAAAGCACAGATGTCTTTCTGCTTAAGGAGATGACGACTTCAAAGAGGAAGAATGGGGCCAAAACCATAGATGCCATTTTTGGCAAAAAAGATTGTCAAGTTGACACGCAAAACTATAAACATAATTCTTTCCTAAAATATGTCAGGAAGCACCAGGCAATCTTTAACCCAAATAAATGACTGTGGCAAGAGAAAAAGAATAAAGAGATTTTCCCTTTCTTCATCACTCCCCAATTGACTCTCATAATAAAATAGTGAATATCTCATAAAAACAAATAAATTCAATCAAATGAAAATGTTCTGGTTCACGTCAGAGGTACTGGATTTTTTTGACTCCCTGATATTGAATCAGTAAGACCTCCTTTTAAAGTCATGCCCTTTTAATCTGCTGAAATGATGGAGTTGAAACTTTTAAGAGGTAACCAGTATGTGTCACAACCAAAACATGGGCACTTGATCTGGTTATCCTCAGAGAAGAATTCCTTTTTTTTTTCTTCCCATCATCAAACCACAGTCATATCTCCTGAGTGAGCCATTCAGTTGCCTGCAGGAACTGGGTGGCAGACATCCAGGTTTTAATTTTTTTTTTTATTGATTGTTATCATTATGAAGAGAACTGTTAATAATGGCATGAAACAAGATCTACACTCCTAGTTATGGTCAGGAGAGGGACTACAGGCTGTCTGTAATGGCACATTCAAAAAGAAGAGGAGTAAGAAAAGTGCTTCTGTGCTCAGTGCAAGGAGTAGATGTTAGGAAGCATGTCCTCCTTGGGGAGAGCAAGCCTGGGACCACGTTGCTGCTTCGTGCAGCAAATGAAACTCTGGTCAGCCTCTCCCTGGATGTGGACACTCCCTACAGAGAGCGCCAGGCTTCCATCCCCTGCGTGGTTCTATTAGATGATCGGGTCAGAGGGCTCTGGGGCTGAACACATCACGGTGGGGCCTGCTGCTGCTCCTTGGTTAGTGAGTGGACACAGGGCAGAGAGATGCCCTGGGCATCGCTGCCCTGCAGGCAGGGTCATTAGCAGGGTGCCAGGCAATGCCCCGAGGGGCCTGCTGGGCATGTACAAGGGTCTCGGTGCTGCTGCCACCTGCCACCTCCCTGCCGTGTCTCCGCCCGCGTCAGGGTTACACAACACCATATGCTACCCGTGGAGCAAGTCCAACCGGGTGGAGCTTTGCATACCTGAGGCCATAACGTTTCCTGCAGATTTACAAGCACCACCAGGGGCGCCAGCCTGAGCAGGACATGGTGCCTGCCCTCCAGGAGTAGCAGGCCCTCTCTGCCACCCGCTGTGGGTTTTCTAGCTCCGTTTGCTCATTCCCTGCCAGCACACATCAGGACCGGAATGATTTCGTTAGGAGTAGACTGTTTTCTGTTTGTTCTCTCCTCCCAGCACCTAAGCCCTATTGGGCTGGAGTCATGGCAGTAGTACTTACTGTAGTGCCCGATACATATTTAGACAATGAATATTTGTTGAATGAATGAGCTCACCATTTAGAGAGCTGGCTAGCCTCACCACCTCCTTTCATTAAATTCACACTGAGCTGAAATGCCCCTGTTTCTTTTGTAGTTGGATTCTCTGGGCAGCTCCTAGACCCTGTGGCTCCTGTATCAGGCATGTCTTTCTTCCCTGACCTTTCACTTTCCCCTCCCTTCTTGCTCTTGTACCTGGAGGCAATGTTTAGCTTCTGGAGCCACTGTGGCTGGTATGGGTCTCAAGCAGGCTGCTTTGAAATGATTTCAGTCTTGGCTGAAAGATAGTGCTGAGGCCCTCCCACCCTCCACAGCCTTCATTTTTGGCAGGAAGGCCAACACTGGGTACCTCAGTGGTTAGCATGGGAATCCTGGTGAGTCTTAGCCCTGTGGCTCCTCTTTTTCCCATGCCATGCTGCCCTCTCTATGCAACCTGCCAGCCCCTCCCAGCACTACTTACGCCACAACTTTTTCTTATTACCATATTTTGTCTTAAACCACTAAGTGGCTCCTACCAGCAAATCCCCACCAGCCTTTGATTCCTGCAGGAGGAAAAAGAAACACCTTCAAGGATGTGAGAGACTCTTTTTTTTCTGTCTGCGCAGATAGAAAGGGATAAAAAAGATGCTAATGAAACACAAGGGTTCATTATTTATGGTACCTAAACTTTCCCAGAGGGAAGGCAAAGGTTTTTGGTTTTTAATGTATTTTTCTTTCCTTCAAGAGTTTGAAAGAAAAGGAAATCTGGGCCCTTAAAGGTATTTGTTTGCTATCCCACAGGTGTGTGTGTGTGTATAACATCATTTTCCTCTTACTCTTCAGCTATATTTTCTTGTCCGTAGGAGACGCTACTGATTCTTCATAGTAGATGTCCTTCAGAGAGCGTGTTGTAGCAGTTAACCTATTGCTGCATAAAAAACCACCCCAAGCTACATGTAAAAAAGTGAAACTAGACTACCAATTTACACAATACATAAGCATAAACTCAAAATGAATAAAATATTTAAATATAAGTCATGAGAGGAGAAACCAAGGTGGCGGCATAGGTGAACACCTAAACTGCTGCTGCGCGCAACAATTTCAAAACTACAACTAAAAGACAGAACGGACACCATCCAGAACCACAGGAAAGCTGGCTGAGTGAAAATTCTACAACTAGAAGGAAAGAGAAAAGCTCACAGAGAATTGGAGGTACGGCAAAGGGTCTTTGTGCGTGCAGAGAGGAAGGGCGGCTGAGAGCCCGGCTGACTTTCTCTGGCGGAAGGGGGAAGGAAGCCCCCGACCGCACTGAACCCCAGTTCTGACTGCATTGAACCCCAGTTCCGGGCGAGCCCCTGGGGACCCACGCTCTTGTGGGGGGAGTCTGGATTCTCGGGCGGAGACTCGGGAGCCGGGGAAGGCGGAGGACTGAAAGCGCGTGCGTGCCAGTGCGCACAAAGGCTGCGGAGGTTGCCACAGGCTTTCCCTAGTGGATGGGAGTCAGAGGCTCCTGACTGCACTGAGCCCCAGTTCTGACTGCACTGGACCCCAGTTCCAGGCGAGCCCCTGGGGACCCACGCTCTTGTGGGGGGAGTCTGGACTCTCAGGCGGAGACTCGGGAGCCGGGAAGGCAGAAGTCTGAAGGCGCGCATGTGCACGCAAGGGCAAGGCTGACGGGAAGCCAAGACTGAGACTCCACCCCATCCAAGCTGAGCACAGAGGCTATTGCAATTTGGCAAGTCTAATCCAATAAGGCTGTCTCCAGCACCGAACTTCTCCCAGCATAGACACAGCTGATCCTTACAGCCAACTGTCCTGGAGGTCAATTTTTCCCAGTGATACCAACAACAATAAAGACTTAATTACAACAAGGCTGTACACACAGTCCACAAAGGGGTGCACCAAGAGTGTCCACCTCAGGTTAACTGGGGAGGCAGACCCACTGGGCCGTATTGGAAACCTAGCACACAATTCTACCTTACCAACTCAGGGAAGCAGTGAAAATGCGGCGTCAAAGAATCAGATCACAAACGAAAGAAATGGAGGAAAACAAACGACTGGATATAGAATTCAAAACTACGGTTATAAGGCTTTTTAAGAATATCCTAGAAAAGGCCGATAAATATAACGAGACCCTCGAAGATATGAAAAAGGACCAACTAGAAATTAAACATACACTGACTGAAATAAAAAATATTATACAGAGACCCAGAAACAGACAAGAGGAACACAAAAATCAAGTCAAAGAATTGAAATACAAAGAAGCAAAAAAAAACTCAACCGAAAAAGCAAAAAGCAAAAAAAAAAAATCCAAAAAGTTGAAGATAATGTAAGAAGTCTCTGGGAAAACTTCAAGCGTACCAACATCAGAATTATGGGGGTGCCAGAAGAAGAGAGAGAGCAAGATACTGAAAACCTATTTGAAGAAATAATGACAGAAAACTTCCCCCACCTGGTGAAAGAAATAGACTTACAAGTCCAGGAAGCGCACAGAACCCCAAACAAAAGGAATCCAAAGAGGACCACACCAAGACACATCATAATTAAAATGCCAAGAGCAAAAGACAAAGAGAGAATATTAAAAGCAGCAAGAGAAAAACAGTTAGTTACCTACAAGGGAGCACCCATACGACTGTCAGCTGATTTCTCAACAGAAACTATGCAGGCCAGACGGGAGTGGCAAGAAATTTTCAATGTGATGAATAGCAAGAACCTACAACCAAGATTACTCTACCCAGCAAAGCTATCATTCAGAATTGAAGGGCAGATAAAGAGCTTCACAGATAAGAAAAAGCTGAAGGAGTTCATCACCACCAAACCAGTATTATATGAAATGCTGAAAGGTATTCTGAAAGAAGAGGAAGAAGAAAAAAGTAAAGATAAAAATTATGAACAACAAATACATATCTATCAACAAGTGAACCTAAAAATCAAGTGAATTAAAAACCTGAGGAACAGAATAATCTGGTGAATATAATAGAATCTGGGGCATAGAAAGGGAGTGGACTGATAATTCTCAGGGGGAAAGGGGTATGGGGGGGTTCATGAAGTGACTGGACAAAAATCATACACCTATGGATGAGGACAGTGGTGGGGAGGTAAGGGCAGAAGGTGGGGTGGGAACTGGGTGGAGGGGAGCTATGGGGGGAAAAAGGAGAAATAATTGTAATAATCTGAATGAAGATTTATTTAAAAAAAATATAAGTCATGAAACCATAAAAACCAGTGAAGAAAACAGCAAAATCTCAGACATCTTGTGCAGCAAAATTTCACTAATACAATGCCTAGCACAAGAGAAACAAAGGAAAAAATAAACAAATGGGACTACATCCAAATAAAAAGCTTCTGCACAGCAAAAAGAAATCAGCATCCAAAGGAAAAGGGATCCCACTATATGGGAGAACATATTTGCCAATGATATCTGCTAAGGGGTTAATATCCAAAATATATAAAGTACTCTTACAAATCAGCAAAAGGAAAACAATCCAATCAGTAAATGGGCAAAGACCTAAATAGACACTTCTCTAAAGCAGACATACAAATGGCTAAGAGACATATGGAAAAATGCTCAATGTCACTAATCAGAGAGATGCAAATTAAAATGACAATGAGATACTACCTTACACCTATCAGAATGGCTGCCATCAATAAATCAACAAATGACAAGTGCTGGTGAAGAAGAAAGGGAACCCTCGTGCACTGCTGGTGGGAATGCAGACTGGTGCAGCCACTGTGGAAAACAGTATGGAGTTTCCTCAAAAAAATAAATATGGAACTGCCATTTGACCCAGTGACCCCACTTCTAGGAATATATCCTAAGAAACCCTAAACACCAATCAGAACCTATGCACCCTTATGTTCATAGCAGCACAATTTACAATAGCTAAGATCTCAAAACAGCCCAAGTGCCCATCAGTAGATGAGTGGATACAAAAGCTATGGTACATCTATACCATGGAATACTATGCAGCAGTGAAAAAAAAAGGATCTCTCACCCTTTGAGACAGCATGGGGGGACCTGGAGAGTATTATGATAAGTGAAAGAAGCCAGTCAGAAAAAGACAAGTATCACATGATCTCTCTCATATGCAGAATCTAATGAACAAAATAAATTGATGAACAAAATAGATCCAGAGACATAGACGCATGGAACAGACTGCCAAATCTCAGAGGGAAGGCAGGTGTGGGTGGGAAGAGAGCAACCAAAGACCTTTCATGCATATATGCATAACCCATGGACACAGACAATAGAGTGGTGCAGGCCTGGGGTGGTGAGCAGGGGCAGGCTAGAAGAGGGAACAAATGTAATACTTTCAACAATAAAAATTAAAAAACACCCAAAATCTAGTGGCTTAAAACAACCACTGGGATTCTGCAACTGGGATTGGGTTAGCTGGTGGTTCTTCTGCAGGTCTCATCTGGGTCACTCATGCAGCTGCAGTCATCCGGGGGCTCAACTGGGGCTGGACGGCCCAAGATGGCCTTACTCCCACCTGGGCCTGGCAATTAGTTGGGCTGTTGGCTAGGACACTCCAGGCTGCTTTCCATGCTGAGATGCAAGGCGCAAGCCCCAGTGAGGCAGTACTTGTTGCTGGGTTTGTGTTTTATGTCCCATTTGGCTCCAGCAAGTCACATGGCCAAGCCCAGGAGTCTGTGTGGGGTGTAGTTACCCAGGGGCATGGATAAAGGGAGGCACGATTCACTGGGGTCATCACTGTAACCATCTACCACAGCTAGAAAGAGAGGTGTGTTATCTGTGGGTGTGGCATTTCACTTGCTTCAGCTAACACATTATACTCTCCCCTGGTTTTGCTGATCATTCCATAACTAGGTCCTGGCCAGTCCTAGAGTTTTTCTTAACTGATTCCATCAGTATCAGGAGTTGGCAGCCTTTTTCTGCGAAGGGCCACAGAGGAAACACTTTAGGCTTTGTGAGCCATGCAGTCTGTTACAATCACTTGCATCTGTTGTGAGGTGTGGCAGCAGCCACAGACAATATGTCCATGAATGGGGCATGGCTGTGTTCCAATAAAACTGTTTACAAAAGCAGTTGGTGGGCCAGGTTTGGCCTGTGAGCCATGGTTGGCTTTGCTGAGTCTTGATCTATATCACACTGTTTTAGACTGCTAACAAAATGTACATTACACTCAAGTATTGCTAATTCTCAAGCTTGGAAATGAAATGTCTTTGTGGAATTTGATTTCATCATGAAATAACATAATTATGTTAATAGATACATGTAACAATATTTAACATCATAAACAAGTCCATAAAAAGTGTTCTACGTATCCTCTTAATAACTTGGGAATAGCTGTGTTAATAAAATGAAAGTTGGTTCAGTGGGTGGGGCAATGTTATAGGTGTAGAGAGAACAAACTTTATAGAGTCAGAACTAAGTTGCCTGAGTTCTAGCCCTGGCTCTACCACTAATTGGCTGCATGACCGCAGGCCACTTCTCTGAGTTTTAGATTTCTCATCTGATAATAGAGATGAGAGAAAACTAACAGTGCTACCTCATAGGGTTAGTATACAAATTAAATTCGTTTATATAAAAAAAACTTAGAATGGTACCCAAATCATAGTAAATGCTCCATTAAAATGGTGAAAAAATAAAAATATCATAAAACTCTAACTTCCTTAAATAGTAATTTTTGATAAGCAGAGGCTGGGGGTAGTTTCCAGGTTCAAAGTGTTGTGGTATAGTTTCAAGAATTTTAAATTTTAACTTAAAACTGTTAGAACTAATAAGTGATTTTAGTAAAATCACGGGATATAAAAATCTGTTGCATTTCTAACAACTACCCAAAAAGAAAATTAAGACAATTTCATTATAATAGCATCAACAGGAATAAAATACTTAGAAATAAACTTAACCACGGAAATGAAAAACTTATACTAGCATAATAAGAACTACAAAACATTAACAAAAGAAAAAAGACACAAATAAATAGAAGGGCAATTCATATTCATGAGTTGGAAGAATTAATATTGTTAAAATGTCCATACTTCCCCAAGTGATTTATAGCTTCAATACAGTCCCTAACAGAATCCCAATAACATTTTTAAAGACCTAGAAGAACATTCCTAAAATACATTTGGAAACAACAAAAGACTCCAGAGCGCCAAAGCAGTTTTGAGCAAGAACAGCAAAGCTGGAGGCATCACACTTCCTGATTTCAAAAGATATTGCAAAACTACAGTAATCAAAACAGATTGGTACTATCATAAAGACAGATGTATAGACCAATGTAACAGAGATAGACATAAACCCTTGCATATATGGTCAACTAATATTTGACAGTGGAGCCAAGAATACTCAATGAGGAAAAGATAGTCTCTTTGATAAATGATGTTGGAAAATTGGATATTCACATATAAAAGAATGAAATTGGGCTTTTATGTCACATCAGGTATAAAAATCAACTCAAAATGGATAAAAAAGTGAAATTTAAACCCTGAAAAAATAACTCTTAGAAACTTAGGGAAACAGCTATTGACATTGGACTGGACAATGATTTCTTTGATATGACACCAAAAGCACAGGCTGCAAAGGAAAATAGACAAGTGGGACATCACACTAAAAGGCTTCTGTACAGCAAAGGAAGCCACCAACAACATAAAAAGGCAACCTACAGAGTAAAAGAAAATATTTGTAAATCATATATCTGATAAGGAATCCTATATAATAAGAGTAATATGCAAATTGACCATCACTCCAACACACAAGATGGCCAGCAGGGGAGGGCAGTTGGGAGGGACCAGGCCTGCAAGGGAGGGCAGTTGGGGGCGATCAAGCCTGCAGGGGAGGGCAGTTAGGGGTGACCAGGCCGGCAGAGGAGGGAAGTTGGGGGCGACCAGGCCTGCAGGGAAGGGCAGTTGCGGGGGACCCAGGCCTGCAGGGGAGAGCAGTTGGGGGGGTAACAGGCCTGCAGGGGAGGGCAGTTAGGGGCAATCAGGCTGGCAGGGGAGCAGTTAGGCATCAATCAGGCTGACAGGGGAGTGGTTAGGGGTTGATCAGGCTGGCAGGCAGAAGCGGTTAGGGGCAATCAGGAAGGCAGGCAGGCGAGCAGTTGGGAGCCAGCAGTCCTGGATTGTGAGAGGAATGTCCGACTGCCTGTTTAGGCCTGATCCTACCGGGATTGGGCCTAAATGGGCAGTCGGACATCCCTCGAGGGGTCCCAGATTGGAGAGGGTGCAGGCTGGGCTGAGGGACAACCCCCCCCCCGCCCCGTGCATGAATTTTGTGCACCGGGCCTCTAGTTAACATATAAAATATATACAGAACTCCTATAACTCAATAGCAAAACCCCCAATAACTCAAATGAAAATGTGCAAAGGACCTGAACAATTTCCCCAAAGAAGACATACAAATGGCCAATAGGTATGTGAAAAAGTGTTTAATGTCAGTAACCATCAGGGAATGAAAATCAAAACCTCAATGTGATATCATTAGGTTGGCTGTTATAAAAAAAACAAAGGACAAGTGTTGGCAAGGATGAGTGGAGAAAAGGGAGCCCTTGTACTCTGTTGGTGGGAAGGCCAATTGGTGCAGCCACTATGGAAAACAATACAAGGTGGGGCAAAAGTAGATTTACTTTTGTGAGTACGTGAAACACAGTTTATTATAGTTTTATTATTAATTATTGTATTTTCCATACAAACCATGTAAACCTACTTTTGCCCTACCCTGTGTAGATTCCTCCAAATATTAAAAAAATAAACACTTGATCCAGCAATCACATTTCTTATTTTTCAATTACAGTTGACATATATTATGTAGTAGCTTCAGGTGTACAACATAGTGATTAGACATTTGTATAACTTACAAAGTGACCACCCTGATAAGTCTAATTCCCATGGACACCATACATAGTTATTGCAATATCATTGACTATATTCTCCATGCTGTACTTTACTTCTCCATAACTGTTTTTATAACTGGCAAATTATACTTCTTAATTCCTTCCCCTTTTTCACCCCTCCCTCCCCATCCCCCATCTGGGAACCCTCAATTTGTTCTCTGTATCTATGAGTTTGTTTCTGTTTTTTTGTTGCTGTTGTTAGTTTTACATTCCACATGTAAATGAAATCATATTGTATTTGTCTTTCTCTGTCTGACTCATCTCATTTGGCATAATACCTTCTAGGTCCATCCATGTTGCCACAAATGGTAAGATTTCATTATTTTTTTATGTCATTATTTTTTTAATAACACAGCTATTCCCAAGTTATTAATGTGGTATATATTTATACCACATCCATTGCATATATTGTGTACTAATATACATATGTACCACATCTTTATCCATTTGTCTATTGATAGACACTTAAGTTGCTTCCATATCGTGGCTATTATAAATAATGCTGCATATGTCTTTTGGATAAATACCCAGAAGTGGAATTGCTGGCTCTTATGGTAGTTCTGTTTTTAACTTTTATAGGAACCTCTATACTGTTTTCCATAGTGGCTGCACCAATCTGTATTTCCACAGATGGTGCATGTGAGTTCCCTTTTCTTCATATTCTTGTAAACACTTGTTTGTTGATTTATTGATGATAGCCATTCTGACAGGTGTGAGGTGATATCATTGTGGTTTTAATTTGCATTTCCCCGATGATTAGTAATGTTGAACATCTTTTAATGTCTATTGGCCATCTGTATGTACTCTTTTGGGAAGTGTCTATTCAGGTCATCTGTTCATTTTTTTTTAAATTGGATTGTTTGAGTTTTTTTGGTGTTAAGTTGTATGAGTTTCTTATGTATTTTGGATAACTCCTTATTAGATGTATCACTGGTGAATTTCATTGTTTTTCTTTTTATGGTTTCTTTCACTGTGCAAAACTTTTTAGTTTGGTGTAGTCCCATTTGTTTGTTTATTTATTTTTGTTTCTCTTGCCCAAGGAGACATATTTTTTTAAAAAAGTTACTAAAAGTGACGTCAAAGAGTTTGCTACCTGTGTTTTCTTCTAGGAGTTTTATGGTTTCAGGTCTTACATTTAAATCTTTAATCTACTTGAGTTTATTCTTGTATATGGTGTAAGAAAATGTTCCAGTTTCTTATTTTAATGTCTGTCCAATTTTTACACCACCATTTATTGAATAGACTATCTTTACCTCACTGTATGCTCTTGCCTCCTTTGCCATAGATTAACTGACAATATAGGTGTGGGTTTTTTCTGCATTCTCTATTCTGTTCCATGTGTCAGTTTTTATGCCAGTACCATGCTGTTTTGATTATGATAGCCTTGTAGAATGCTTTGATATAAAGTGATATCTCTTTGTTCTTCAAGGTTGCCTTTGCTATTCTGGGTTTTTGTGGTTCCATATAACTTTTAGGGTTATTTGTTCTAGCTCTGTGAAAAACACCATTGGTATCTTGATATGTGTTGCCTTGAATCTATAGATTGCTTTGAGTAATATGGAAATTTTAATGATGTTAATTCTTCCTATCCATGAGTATGGTATATGCTTCCAATTATTTGTATCTTCAATTTTTTTCTTCAATGTCTTATAGTTTTCCAAGTACAGTTTTTCACCTCCTTCTTAAATTTATTCTATTTTGATGCAATTGTAAATGGGACTATTTTTTTAATTTCCCTTGTTGGTATTTTTTATTGGTCTATAAAAATGCAACCGATTTGTGAATATTAACTTTGTATCTTGCTATTTGACTGAATTCATTTATTCTAATGATTTTTTTTTGGTGGATTCTTTAGGGTTATCTATAGCATGGGCGGGGAACGTCTGGTCCATGGGCCATTTAAAGGCTGATAAATCATGTGGTCTGGCCCTGCCAAGGCATTAGGGGTGAGTTAATTAAATGTTTGACCAAATATAGCAAGCTAATATTTAAGTTGATAATTTTGTATAGCCCTCAAATGATATTATAAATATCCAAATGGCCCTTGGAAGAAAAAAGGTTCCCTGCCTCTGATATATAGTATCCCAACAATTCCATTTTGGGATATACACCAAAAGCAATTGAATTCTAAATCTCAAAAAGATCTGATCTACATTCCCATGTTTATTGTAGCATTATCCACAATAGTCAAGACATGGAAACAACCTAAATGTTTATCAATTTACAAATAGATAAAAGAAAATGTGGGGAACAGGTGGAACAAAAGGTTTATAGTTGTAAATACGAGAAAGTTTATTGTTATTATTTATTAATTATTGTATTTTTCATACAAACAACTGTAGACCTACTTTTGCCCCATCCTTTATACAGACAATGTAACATTATTCAGCCTTAAAAAAGAAGGGAATCCTGCCATATGAGACAACACAAACCTTGGCGGAATTATGCTAAGTGAAATGAGCCAGACACACAAAAAAATGCATGATCTCACTTATATGTGAAATCTAAATTACAGTAGTCCCCTCCTTACCCATGGTTTTGCTTTCTGAGGTTTCAGTTACCTGCAGTCAACTGTGGTCTGAAAATGTTAAATGAAAAATTCCAGAAATAAACAATTTATAAGTTTTAAATTGTGCACTGTTCTGAGTAGCTGATGACATCTCACCCTGTGTTGCTTGGGGCTATAAGTCATCTCTCCACTGTACACACACTCTTGCCTGTTAGTCACTTAGTAGTAATCCCAGTTATCAAGTCAATTGTCATGGTATCATAGTACTTGTCTTTAAGTCACCCTCATTATTCTTAATAATGTCCCCAAAGCCATTCACATAACTTTTATTACAACATATTGTAAACATTTTTCTATTTCATTACTAGTTACTGTTATAACTTTTCTATTTTATTTTTCTTACTGTGCCTAATTAATAAATTAAACATTATCAGATGCATGTATAGGGGAAAAATAGCATACAAAGGGTTTGGTACTTATCACGGTTTTAGGTATCCACAAGGGGTCTTGGAATGTATCTCCCATGGGTAGGGGTGAACTACTGTGGTCAAACTCCTAGAACAGAGTAGAATGGCGGTTGCCAAGGGCTGGGGGAGAGGGAAATGGGAGGTGTTGGTTAAAATGCACGAAGTTTTAGTAAATAAATTTTGGAGATCAACTGTTTTAAAAATTAAAAAAAAGCACCAGGTCACAGAGCCACCTCATAGACTGAAGCAGCGTTCAGCAAGGGGGTAGGTCTGAGCATTGGTTTTGAATATCTGCGTGAGAACAGTTTTTATTTTCACTTATTATTTGTAGGAGCATGGGCTCTAAAATGAGACAAAATTAATTTTTACTACTAATGTGTTGTTTAATGGCTGTGAGCAAGTTACTAGTATTTCCTCTCTCTTGGTCTGTCTCTCTTGTTAACATCTCATTATTGTGAAAAGTGAGTAAGATAAAGTTCTCAGCACAGTGCCTAGCTCCTGTCACACAAGAAATGTTCATTAAAAAAATTACGTAAATTAGCTGAGACCTGAGTACCTTCGAGCTTGCTGAAATTGGACTGGCGAATCACGAGCCAGACGACATAGCTGGACTTGGGAACACCCACAAGAGACGTACAGAAACATGGAACATTAGATGTCAGGAAGGGACATATAAGACATTTTCAGACTTGTTAGTAAAACCTTAGAAAAAGATAGCTTCTTTAAAAAATGATGTTAATTATCTAGTGTATCCTCAAAACCGGCATCCTCTGGCTAGGAATCGTCTTTGCGTACTTTCCTTTGTGTGATAGATGAGTGTTGCCCGACATGTGAGCCAGCATTCTACCCCAGCCCTGTAAATGAGACTCCCCTTGTGGCTGCAGCTGCGGAATGCAATGCGTAGACGTTGCTAGGGTGGCCAATCCTTCATCTGCTTCTTTTTAAAGCTGTGCTTCAGGATATGCCACAATGGCTGTGACCTGCATCCCACCCCATGGGCAGCATTTCCTCAGAGAACCATTGTGACTGTGATCTTTGTCTTCCCTTCATTGATTGTGGTTTGCAGTATCAGTAGTATTTAGGCTCCTTGGCCAATATTTAGGTACAATTACACTTAGGCCCCATGGTCCTAACGGCAGCAATCCTTTAGCCAGGCATCACTGAAACAAAGCTTATCTCACACTTGACTATATAATGGTTTGACATTAATGGTTCAGAACAAATACAGTGAACATTTACCATGTGCTAGGTACTATTAAAGCTGCTGATACATTTTCTCAATCAGTGGTTATATTTCAATGAAGTAAAAGCTTTGAAAAAAAAATCCTAATGCTGATGTACAATGATCTGGCTGGCGTTTGGGACAGAGTTGACCTGAAACTGAATATACTTGGCACGAGGTGCACCCACTACAGTGGAGAATCCATAGTCACCGCACTGATGCCAGCGCAGGGCAGTGGGGTGGAGAGAGGTCTTTGGCCTCCCAGAGGGGTCTCTCCTGCTGCCGGACTGGCAAGCAGAAGCCAGAGGGACACCATTAAATGGCTGTAGCAATCCAAGTGACCTGCTGTTGGGGGAAAACCCCAAAAGTCTGAGATCAGGATTGATTCCAAAGAACTGACATGTAGCCTTACTCAAATTCATAAGAGCTTTAGTAAGAGAAACTTACATACATGGGCAAAGGGCAAAGCAGCTGCATCCAGTGATGGCGGGCAGGAAGAATCCACACCCCTCCCCGTAAGGGCCCCTTTTTAAAGGGGAAACTAGGAGTTAATAGCAAAACCAGACAGCAGGTAGTCGTGTTGACCTCCTGAGAGAACAATGTATCACTATGTGAAAAGTTAAGAGAACATCAGGCCGTTATTACACTCTATACCATCATTAATCTCCTTCCTGAGGGCATGACGTTTGCCCTTTTGGGTGGCATTTTGTTTTTGGGGTAGTTAGCCAAGAGTGAGGATACAGAGTTAAACAGTCACAAAAAAGTTCATCTCCCATGGGGCCGTGGCTGCTGGAGCCATATTGCATCTCTAAAGTGAGTTCCCCTGCACCTGCGATGTGGCAAGCCTGAGAGGACTCATGATGCTTCTCCCCAAATTCCTGAGGTTCCCCTCACCCTCCTTTGGAATTCAGGAAGCGGACTTGGGCAGGGCCTAAATGTCAGGAATTCAGCAGTGCGCGGGGGCTGTAACCCTGAACTATGGAAATACTGTCCATAGCAAGTGAGAGGACATCCTACAAAGAAAAAGCCCTAAGAAAAGTGAGGGGTTATTCTCACCTGTGTTCAATCTTTGGACCCACTGTTACATCTTACCCTGACTTCTTTTGCCCTGAACATAACTTTGAATATCATCTTGAGATTTTCTTGGGCGTCTAGAGCTCAGGACTTGGCCAGAGTTTTGCCGTCTCCCATGTTAAAGGATTCCATTTACTTTCTAGGAAGCTAGCCTTGATGATGTCGTATTTACAGGCTTTTTGACTATTGGTTTCTCCCTTTATGGTCTGTATACTGGTCCTCCAACTTGGGCGTACATCAGAATCACCTGGAGGGCTTGTTACAACAGACTGCTAGACCCAGCCCCAGAGTTTGGGTAGAACCGGGCTGGGCATTTCTATCAAGTTCTCAGTTTATGGTGATATTATTAGCCCAGGGACCATCTTTTGAGAATCACTGGCAATGCAGGAGGAAAGAAACAAAATCTTTTAAGTCTGATACATTGTGCCATGTGAAAGTCCTGTGATAGCTGCTCTCTAATCACCAATTTCGCAGTAACTCACCCTCAACTCTTTCTTTCCTATAGATGTACTTTCCATCAGCAGATACTGGTCTTCTCTTCAATTATATAAGGGGGCTCTATCCCCTTTAACACATATTTAGCCAGACTTAAATACTTTTATAGACCTTAATTCTTCAAACAAGAACTTCAGTGCTTATAACCTTTTCTGTGGACACTCCCACCTACAACCACCCATACTACCTGTGTGCATTCTTCTGTCGACCACATGAAAGTTCTGAAAGACAGCTTTTGCTGTATTTTAGCATCTGTTCATATTTTTGGACCGTTTCAAAGTAAACTACACAATAATCTTGGGGTATCAACAGGATTACAATAGAATAACAAATTTTACCTACAATCATGTTCAGTTTTGAGGTTTAAAGTTAAATCAGAACATTTATACTGAAGAATATACCCTATAAAAGTGCTCAGGGTCAAGTGAGTTTGGAAAAAATGGAGACCCTTCAAGGACGGTGCAGCAACTTACATGAGCACGTGAAAGATCGATCAACTTTAACACTTATTTAGACCCTGGTGACCCAGGCTGTGCTGGTTGCCTTGTCCCTTGTAATGGACCCAACATTTATAGAAAGACCATCTGTATCAGGAGACTGACACAAAAGCAAAACTTCCCAATGAGCAGCCAGCTTATTTCAATTAAATCGTTCCTATGTCTTATTTTTCTTTCCACTTATTTTTTCCCCTAGAAGTGTGATTCAGGGAGAAAATTTAGATTAATTACATGTTTAAGTTGATCAAAGTACTGGTCCAGTTGTGGAGAAGACTGGAAAAGGGAGGCAATAGTAACTGAGGGAGAAAAATGCTGCCAACATGTTAGCTGTAGCACAATTCAAGTTTATTCCATTTGTTCTTGCAACACAAAACTTAAACACAGTATTAGTTAGCATTCTGATGTACATGAACTAGGATAATATGAGAAACCCAATTGTGTCAAAAGTATTACATTGTGGAAAAAATGAACTCAAATATGTCAAAATGCACAAAGCATTAGTCTTCCTTTATTACTGCTTAGAAAGATATGATTGTTTCTCCATTTACAAAATAGAATCAGGACAATTTAAATTTTTTAAATTTTGCATGCAAAACACTGCAATTGCTTATGTAGGAGGGCACTCTCACCAGCTTCTATACACAACCGAGTATGCAATATTGCATGGAAGAAAACAGCTTAATTGAAGTGTTAGGGAGAAAAATCAAATAGGTACATACTGACTTGAGCTCCATTATTTGGGAGAAAGAATCAATGAATAAAGGGGCTACTTGCTTGCAGCTTCCACACACTGACCCACCTACCTGCCCTTCATGCCCACTGGGTGTAGAAGGTGAGCTATGCATAGAACTACTTGGTTTACTCAGGTGCTGTATTTGGACTGTAAGTCTATAGATAACCAGTCTGAAGCTGCAAGGGGGAATTTGTTAGTATATTAATAGCATAGTAAACACTCAGGTGTTTTTATACACCTGTTTTTAATTGCTATAGTGCATACGAAATGACTGACTTAATACAAAACTACAGAACATGCAAGGTTTTTGCTGAGATGTTATATATTACTTCAGTGGAGAAAAAAAACTTACGTAACCTTTCACTAATGTATGTAGTACCAAAAAGCAGACATGGTTTTAAATTCCTTTACTCAAAATATGAACATTAAGTGTTGTGAATTTTTCTGCCAAGCGGTTCAGAAATACATTATAAATAACCTAGTTAAAAAAAAAAAAAAAGAAATTGTAAACCATCTTGGCCAGTCTATTCTATGTTTACATGTTATTTTCTCAAGCAACCGCTTCATAATTACGGGGTTTACAAAATGGCTGGGAAAGAAGAAGGCGAAGCAGCCTCCACTGCATCACAGGGAACACAGGGCAAACTGTACAAAAAGTCACCTGGCTTCTACACCAGGTGACTGTGGGAAGCAGACCAGGTTCAGGAATGATAGGACAGTGCACTCTCTGCAATAGCCAACTAGAACAAAACACTGAGGATGTAAAGGTAAAACTGTAGAGGGTAATCCAAGCCTTTTAGATCACATTATGCCAAGAGGTGAAAACAAAGATTTCAAAACACCTTGTTGATGGTTCAAGACTGATAGAGTGCCCTCCATCTCCAATGAGGATGGCTCCAGGTTTCAGTTCAGTGGTATCATAAAGTACTGATTACTGACTTTGACTCTGACTCTAACAGGCTGCATTAAGGCAGCAGAATTAGCCAAATGTATCAAAGTATTTAAACCACCACTTTGTGATTGTTTTCTTAGATAAAGAAAAATTACAGGGTTAGGCTAGTTTTAAGTGAAAAAAGCCACAGGATAAAAAAGGGTTCACGGGGAAAAGTGTACGTGTACACACACACACACACACACACACACACACACACGCCACACACACACACACACACACACGCCACACACTAACCAACCAATAAGACTTGTTATTAGCCAGCCTGACGGTTCTTTGATAGTTTAACTCTGCTGTCGAATGCTACATTGCCTTAAAAAAATCCATAATTCTTTATTTTCCACAATCTGAATACTAGTCCCTAACCCCATTTTTAAAAATTTGAGGTACATTTAGTTATTGCATGACATGGCTAAGGAAAAATCCTAATATTTTTAGTAAGCTTAGATGGGTGGCAGGTCAAAGGAATCTTAAACTTTGCTATTGTGCATTTAAAATACTAAGTATATGCTTTAATTAGTCATACTGCTCAAGAAATAAACATTTGAAAATGTGTCTAAACATTTTCTGCAGGTCATAATTATCATCTTAGGGCTGTATTTAAGGGCACAGAGTACATTTTGAAAATGTCACATTTTCTATGTTGCATGATTTAGAAAAGAATAAAAAATATACTGTGCAGGTGGGCTGGCATATGTTTAGCATAAGTTTATCAACAGCTGGGGGAACCTGGTAACAAGCATATTTTTGAAGAGATGGGGGTTAAATCTGTCCAAATAGTAAATCTCACCCCAGTGATAGCTTTGGTGCAATAAGTAATCAGCATCCAAGATGGGTCAAAGAGACATTCCAACAATGTTCCTTGTTCTCCACACATAACCGGGGTCAATCCATTCAAATAGCAAATGAAGAAAACTATAGGTACGAAGACAACTGTCTCTCTTTGTATGATACTAACAGGCTTATGGCTATGATTCTAGTTTTACATCCCCTTTTACTACCAGCAAAGTTTAAAAGTGTTTCAATGTCATATAAGTATTTGAATCTAGAGGAGAAAAATTTATGCATACTGGAATGGTTTCTCCTATAGACTTCCAAAATTTAAGATTTTATAAATAAAACTAGTCAGTTTTACCTAAAGATACATGAAATCCATGTGAAAGGGGAGAGGAAATCCAAAGTTCAGGCATCTAGCAATTTAGGTGTGCCCCACCTCACCTTCACTGAGCTTTCGCGTAAAGCTGAAAGTCACTGAGGGAAGATTTGGTCACTAACCACAGGCAGCGCTCTTTACTACACCAGGAGATTCCCCAGAATGCACCTTAAGGCAGAAGGCTAGAGCTAATTGCTTATCTCAGCACCCTAAGTTTACATCACAGCAGCCACTACTGTTCGCACAGTTAGGGCTACCAATTATGTAGAGTTGGCCTTTGTATAATCAGACCCTCGACACAATCTAATTAATGAATTAGCTAGGGAGCTGAGAAGGTCAAATGTTACGGTATGTGTCTTTGCTCTCCCTTGGGTATAAACTGTGTATTTTTGGAAATGGAAAAGAGGCCGACTTGATCAGGAGGCTTTGTAAAAAGCCTGATTGTAGTTTTTGCCTTTTCTCCAAAACATTGTTTTTGTTTTTTGTTTTCTGGTAGTCTGATTTGTTATGAATTTCTCTCTCCCCTCACCCCTCCTAAAGTATTTAGCTGAAGAAGCTGGCAGATAGAGAGTGACAGACAGACAGGCAGCAGTGTGAGGCCACAGGAGAGTCATTCTTCCAGAGCTGTCAGCCCATTCGTCCATCACTGAAGTAGGGCTTTGATTGCCTGGTTGTCAGTGGCTTCAAAAGCAGTTAGTCCATCTGGGCCTTTCACAGTCTTATCAGCACCCTGGAAAAGAATGGGAAAAGCCTTTATCATTAAATGAGCCCACAACTGAGAGAAGAGAATGAGACTAGATTACTTTCTCTTACTTAAACAGAGTTCATCCTATTGAAGAAAAAACCCTAAACACTTGGCAAAGTTATAGATTAAGTTATAAAAATGTCAGATTATTTTTCAGGCACTAGAAATTGTAAACTACACACACAACTTGCCAATAACATTGGCAACGACTGGCTTTTATTTATACTAGCATGTATTTGCCCAATTAACCTTTAAAAATTAATACCCCTAGGTGTAGTGTAAAATCTCTTTAGCTAAAAAAAGAAAGTGTCATAGTGACGAAATTATTTTTCCCCTCTCTGCAACTTTTTGGAGTGTACCTAAGTGTTACATTATTTTTAAAAATCTGGGGCTTACAAAACTTTTATTTTTGACAGAGTCCTAAAGAACACGTGTAATACGGATCATTATTCTTATAAACACTTAGCAGTGAGTGGCTGGGATATGGCTAGGAGAGGGGCTCTGTGATGCACTCTGGGGATGAAAGCTCTTCAGCCTGCCTCAACACTTCTGGAAGCTGCTGTTCTGGATCATTTACTTGCAACACGGTGTTTTAGGTTTGGGAATGTGGACCTATACTTTGTGTCCATCCACTGTTTTAAATCTGTCTTCCTTTACTAGAATAAAAGTTCCATGGGAGTAGGAACCGTGCCCGCCCGTTTTACTCACCACCGTGTCCCCAGTGCCTAGGAAAGTGCCTGGTGCATGGTAGGTGAATTTGCTCCCTGAGCCTCTTTAACTACCAGAGACAGCATTATTCTCCCACTGAGGGTTCTCTTTGCTAGCTCCACCCAACCAGAATTCAGTCACCGAATAGTCTCCAGTGTCCTTGCCAAATCTCATTATTTGTTCCTAAGGCCTAGCCTACAGAGCTGACTAAACTTGGCATAGTGGGTTCTTTTAAAGACCAACTCTAGTCAAACGCACCAGTCTCTTCTCCCATTAATCTTTCTATGCTTTAATCCTATGGAATTTCTCACCATTCCTGAACATACCATGTGCCATGCCTTTATACATGCTGGTTCCCAAATGGAATGTCTTACCCCTTTTCCCTGGCAAATCCATTCAATCACTTAACAAATATTTGCTGAATGTTTGATGTGTAGACATTATAAGGGGCTGGAGAATCAAAGAAAAACTAGACAATCTGCCAGCCTGGCTGGTGTGGGAGACAGACAAATCAACCAGTATGAATCAGTGGGATGAGAACAATAATGGTGTTATGCATCATGATGAATGGCCTGTAACGCAGACTGGGATGTGATACAGGGTGTAACAAAGAAAATCTTTCTGGATGAGGCAATGCCTGCACTGAGTCTTGATAAGTAAGTACAAGATGATTAGGTAAATCAGGAAGGAGATGACGACGAATTCTAGGAAGTGTGACATTATTACAAAGTCCTCTTCAATATGATCTTAAAAGTCTCTATTTCCTCACTTTCTAATTCAATTTAACTGCTTTATGGAACATATGGAACTCATAGTTAAGTGGGAGAGAAACCTGTAAGAACTTCAATGTGGTAAATCCTCCAACATAGGTTAAATGCAATAATTGGGATCATTGTATTCAAAACAAATTCTTCATTTTGAGTTTTTATGACTAGCACTGTAAACTATAATTCTACATTAACACAAAGTTAAATATTACAGTGAACACCTGTTGCTTTTTAAGCTTCCAGAGTTCATTTCCCTTCTTTTGATAACTGCATCCTAATTTCATTTTGGGGAATCATTTGTCCCATTGTGTGGACTCCTGGGAACATAACTCAAGGTGCTACGTACTTTGCTTGCCAAAGAATAATTTGACTCAAGCATCCATTTCAGGATTCTGAATATTGACTGGAGAGATCAAAGGAGAGAACAAGAAGTTGTGAGCCCCTGTTTATTTCTGTAGCATCACCCAGAGGAGACAGTCAAGAACTTTCTGCTCTCGAGTCCTACAGCTGCCATACCTCTGGCCTCTTCTGAGCCTGATCCTCCAGCTTTCCTGTTGGTTCTATGACTAGTCCAATATCTTCAAAATTCTTTCTACTTGTTAGTCAGTTTCTGCTATCTGCAACCCCCAAAATCTAGCTTACAAAGTATTTTTTTAATTTATATAAATCATCCTATATAATAGAGGTATGTGCAAACTGACTGTCACTCCAACACACAAGATGGCCGCCCCCCATGTGGACACAAGATGGCCAGCAGGGGAGGGCAGTTGGGAGGGACCAGGCCTGCAGGGGAGGGCAGTTCAGGGTGACCGGGCTAGCAGAGGAGGGCAGTTGGGGGCAACCAGGCCTTCAGGGGAGGGCAGTTGGGGGCGACTAGTTCTGCAGGGGAGGGCAGTTGGGGGCGACCAGACCTGCAGGGGAGGGCAGTTGGGAAGGACAAGGCCTGCAGGGGAGGGCAGTTGGGAAGGACAAGGCCTGCAGGGGAGGGCAGTTGGGGGGGGGGGAACAGGCCTGCAGGGGAGGGCAATTCGGGGGGAAACAGGCCTGCAGGGGAGGGCAATTGGGAGTGACCTGGCCTACAGGGGAGGGCAGTTGGGGGCAACCAGGCCTGCAGTGGAGGGCAGGTGGGGGCGACCAGGCCTGCAGGGGAGGGCCATTGGGGAAACCAGGCCTGCAGGGGAGGGCAGTTGGGAGGAACAAGGCCTGCAGGGGAGGGCAGTTGGGTCGACCAGGCCAGCAGGGGAGGGCAGTTGGGGGCAACCAGGCCTGCAGGGGAGGGCAGTTGGGGCAACTAGGCCTGCAGGGGAGGGCAGTTGGGGGCGACCAGACCTGCAGGGGAGGGCAGTGGGAAGGACAAGGCCTGCAGGGGAGGGCAGTTAGGGGCAATCGGGCTGGCAGGGCAGTTAGGCATTGATCAGGCTGGCAGGGGAGTGATCAGGCTGGCAGGCAGAAGCAGTTAGGGGCAATCAGGCAGGCGAGCGGTTGGGAGCCAGCAGTCTTGGACTGTGAGAGGGATGTCCGACTGCCCGTTTGGGCCCGATCCCATTAAACGGGCAGTCGGAAATTCCTCAAGGGATCCCAGATTGGAGAGGGTGTAGGCTGGGCTGAGGGACACCCCCCCGCCCCTGCTGCCTGTGCACAGATTTCGTGTACCGGGCCTCTAATAATTATAATACAAACTCACAACAGAACTCAGATTACACCAAAAAACAACTCATTTTTCAATTACAGTTAACATTCAATATTATATTAGTTTCAGGTGTACAGCATAGTGGGGTAGATAATCATATAATTTACGAAGCAACCCCCGCCCAAATATTTCAACTACCCACTTAACTTTAGGCTTAGTTATTACAATACTAGATTCTATTCCATATACTGTACTTTACATCCCCATTACTATTCTGTAACTAGCAACTATACTTCTTAATCCCTTCACCTTTTTCACCCAGCCCCTCAACCCCTTCCTTCTGGCAACCATCAGTTCTATTTCTGATTTGTTCATTGAGATTCCACATACAAGTGAAATTGTAATAGTATTTATCTTTATCTGACTTATCTCACTAAGCATAATACCCTGCAGGTCCATCCATGCTATTGCAAAAGGTAAACTTTCTTTACGGGCAAGTAAATTTCCAATGTATATGTGTACCACCACTTCTTTTATCCACTTGTGTATCGATAGGCACTTTCCATACCTTGGCTATTGTACATAATGAATGCTGCAATGAATGTAGTGTGCATATATCCCTTCAAATTAATATGTTGGGTTTTTCCGGATATACACCCAGAAATGGAATTGCTGGGTCATAAGGCAGTTCCTTTTGAATTTTTTGAGGAACTTCCAGTGTCTGCACCAATCTGCATTCCAACAGTGCATGAGGGTTCCCTTTCCTCCACATCCTCCTCATCCTTGTTTGATAATTTATTGATGACAGCCATTCTGACAGGTGTGAGAAGATATCTTATTGTAGTTTTAATTTGCAGTTCCCTGATGATTAGTGATGTTGAGCATCTTTCATATGTCTACTGGCCATCTGTATGTCCTCTGCCCATTTTTGAGTCAGATTTTTTTTTTTGTGTGTGTTAAATTGTATGAGTTTCTTACATATTTTGGATATTAACCCCTTACTGGATGTATCATTGACGAATATCTTCCCCCATTCAATAGCTGCCTTTTTATTTTTTCATAGAACTAGATGGTTAATAGTTTCCTGGTTGTGCAAAAACTTTTTAGTTTGATGTAGTCCCATTTGATTATTTTTTTTCTCGCCAAAGGAGACATATCCAACACATTATTACTAAAAGCAATGTTAAGAGTTTATTACCTATGTTTTCTTCTAGGGAGTTCTATGGTTTTGAGTCTTAAATTTAAGTCTTTAAATCACTTTTTTATTCTTGTATATGGCAAGAAAATGATCCAGTGTCATATTTTTGTGTCTGTCCAATTTTTCCAACACCACTTAATGAAGAGACTGTCTTTATTCCATTCTATATCCTTGCCTCCTTTGTCATAGATCCATTGACAATATAGGTGTGTGTTTTTTTTCTGGGCTCTCTATTCTACTTCATTGATTTATGTGTTTGTTTTTATGCCATCACCATGCTGTTTTAATTACTATAGCCTTGTAGTATAGTTTGCTATCAGGTAGTGTGATACCTCCAACTTGGTTCTTTCTCCATTGCTTTGACTATTTGAGGTTTTTTGTGGTTCCATGTACATTTTAGGGTTATTTGTTTTAGCTATTTGAATAATGTCACTGGTATTTTGATGGGGATTGCATTGAATCTGTATATTGTTTTGGGTAGTATGGATATTTTAATGATGTTAATCATTCCTATTCAAGAGCACGGTATATGCTTCCATTTATTTGTATCCCCTTCAATTACTTTCTTCAGTCTTATAGTTTTCTGAGTACAATTCTTTCAACTCCTTGGTAAAATTTATTCCTAGGTATTTTATTCTTTAATTCAATTGTAAATGGGATTGCTTTCGTAGTTTCTCTGATAGTTTATTGGGGTATAAAAATGCAACCAATTTCTGAATATTAATTTTGTATTCTACTTTACTGAATTCATTTATTAGTTCTAATGGTGGTTTTTTTTTTAATTCCTCACCTGAGGATATTTTTTTTCCATTGATATTTAGAAAGAGTGGGAGGGGAAGAGGGGGGAGAGAGTTCTAATAGTTTTTATGTGTGGATTCTTTAGTTCTATCTAGTATTATATAATCTGCAAATAATTGGTTTTTCTTCTCTTCCAATGTGAATATATTTTCTTTTTCTTGTCTGTTTACTGTGGCTAGGACTTCCAATACCAAGTTGAATGTAAGTGGTGAAAATGAACATCCTTATCTTGTTCCTGATAAGGAAAACACTTTAGCTTTTCACCATTAAGTATAATGTTAGCTGTGGGTTTTTCATATATGGCCTTTATTATGTTGAAATATGATCCTTCTATCCCCACTTTGCTGACAGGTTTTTATCATAAATTGATGGTGGATGTTGTCAAATGCTTTTTCTGCATCTATGGATATGATTTTCATCATTCATTTGTTTATGTGGTACATGTTATAATTTTTGTGGATATTGAACCAACCCTGAATAAATCCTACTTGGTCATGGTGTAATATCTTTTTAACGTACTGAGGAATTCAGTTTGCTAATATTTTGTTGAGGATTTTTACATCTATGTTCATCAGGGATATTGGCCCATAATTTTCTTTTTTTTTTGTAGTGTCTTTGTCTGTTTTGTTATCAAGGTAAGGCTCGCCTTGTAACGTAAGTTTGGGAGTCTTCCCTCTTCAAATTTTTGTAGTAGTATGGGCAGAATAGGTGTTAATTCTTCTTTGAATGTTTGGTAAAAGTTAAAGACATCTGACCTAGCACTTTTGTTTGTTGCGAGTTTTTTGATAATGGACTCAGTTTTGTTAGCAGTTATTGGTCTGTTCAGAATGTCTCTTCCTGGGAACTTGTCAATTTCTTTCATGTTGTCTAATTCAGCAGTCGCCAACCTTTTGGACCTCACGGACCACCAGTTGGTGACCGCTGGTCTAATTTATAGGCATATAATTGTAGTATTTCCTTATAATACTTTGTATATCATGGTGTTGGTTGTCATGTCTTTTTCATTTCTGATTCTATTTGTTTGGGCATTCTTTTTTCTTCTTGATGAATCTGGCTAAAAGTTTACCAATTTTGTTTATATTTTCAAAGAACCAGGTTTTCATTAATCTTTTCTATTTTTTTTTTGGCCTCTACTTTGTTTCTGTTCTGATCTTTATTATTTCCTTTTTTTCTGCTCACTTTGGGTGTTGTTTATTTTTCTATTTTCCAATTCCATCAGGTGTAAGGTTAAATAATCTATTTGAGATTTTTGTTGTTTCTTGAGGTAGGCCTACATTGCTAAATTTCCCTGTTAGAACTGCTTTCACGGTGTCCCACAGCTTTGGGGTCATTGTGTTTTCATTTTCATTTTTCTCAAGAACTGAAAACAGTTCTTCCTTGATCGCATTAACCCATTCATTGTTCAATGACATGTTGTTTAACCTCCATGTCATTGTGTTTTTCAGTTTTCTTCTTGTAATTGAGTTCTAGTTTCATATCATTGTGATTGGAGAAGATGGTTGGTATGATTCCAATATTCTTAAATTGAGACTTGTTTTCTGGCCTAATGTGGTTTATCCTGGGAAATGTTCCATGTGCACTTGAAAAGAATGTATATTCAGATGCTTTTAGGTAAAATGTCCTAAAAATATCAATTAAAGTCTTTCTGATCTGATATGTCATTAATACCACGTTCCCTTGATTTTCTGTCTGGATGATCTATCCATTGATGTCAATGGGGTGTTAAAGTCCCTTATTATTACTACTAGTAGCCCTGTGCATGAATCTGTGCGCCAGCAGCTCTCTGCGGGGCCTGGCTGCTCCGCGCCCGCTGCCCATAGGTTCTCCATGGCCCAGAGGCCCATCTGCTGCTGGGCACGGTATACTTGCCTTGTCGCTGAGGTGACGAAACAAGCATTCTGCCAGGCCGCTCACGCTGCCCGCTCTCAGCGGCCGCCCCGCCCCTCCCCCCCCCCCCCGGGACTGGGGGACTCGGTGGGGCTAAGAGGACTGGGCACCACCATCTTGTGGCTATGGGTGCCGCCATCTTTGTGACGGAGTGGCAGTTAATTTGCATATTACCCTTTTATTAGGATAATAGATGTATTTCTCCTTTATGTCTTTCAATATTTGCTTTATATATTTAGGTGCTCCTACACGAGGTGTGTAATGTTTATGGGAGTTGATCCTCTTTAATCCCTTTATCATTACGAAATTCCTGTCTCTTGTGATAGCCCTTGTTTTAAAGTATATTTTGTCTTTAATACAAGTATTGCTATCCCAGCTATTTTTTCTATTTGCATAATATATCCTTTTCTATTCTTTACTTTCAGTCTGCGTGTCTTTCAATCTGAAGTGGGTCTCTTGTAGGCAGCTCATATACTTTCATTAAAAAATAAATTTCCATTAAAGATAATTATTGATAGGTATGTATTTTATTGCCATAGGTATGTATTTTATTGCCATTTAATTGTTTTCTGATTGTGTAGTTTTGTGTTCCCTATTTTCTTGTATGTTGATGACTTTCTAGTGTAGTGTTTGGACTTATTTCTCTTTATTCTTATAAATTTCTTATAGGTTTTTGGTTTGTGGTTACCATGTACTTCATATTTATCAAACTATGTTTATAGCAGTCTATTTTAACTTGATGGCCACTTAAGTTCAAACACATTTTTACTTACCTGCTCCATATATTTTTGTCATTATTTACTTTTTTTGTGTTTGTGTGTATTTCTTAATTTACTGTTGTAATTACACACTTTACGACTTTTGCCTCTTAACCTTTGTACTGTAGTTGGTTGAGCCACTGATTTTTACTATTTGCCTTTGTCAGTGAAAATATTTTTATTTCTATCTTTTCTTATTCATATTTTTAATCTTTTTTGCTTAAATAAGTCCCTTTAGCATTTCTCGTAATGCTAGTTTAGTGTTATTAATTTCTTTATATTTCTTATCTGAGAAACTGTAACTCTTTGTTGACTTTAAATGATAGAGAGCCTTGCTGGGTAATCTTGGTTGTAGGTCTTTGCTTTACATTACTTTGAATATTTCATGCCAATCTCTCCTGGCCTAAATGTTTCTATTGAGAAATCACCTGACAGTATTATGGGAGCTCCTTTGTATATAGCTAAATGCTTTTCTTTTGTTCCTTTAAGATTCTCTCTCTGTCTTTAATCTTTGACATTTTAATATTAATGTGTATTGGTACAGGCCTCTTTGGGTTCCTCTTATTTAGAATTCTCTGCACTTCCTGGACTTGTATGTCTAGTTCCTTCCCCAGGTTAGGGAAATTTTCACTCATTTCTTCAAATAGGTTTTCAATCCCTTACTCTCTCTTCTCCTTCTCTGGTATCCCTATGATGTGAATGTTGGAATGCTTAATGTTACCTTAGAGGTCCCTTAAACTATCCTCATTTTAAAAAATTATCCCCCTCCCCTCCCCTCCTGTTCTGGTTGGGTGTTTTCTGCTACCTTGTCTTCCAGATCACTGAATGAATTCTTTGCTTCATCTAATCCAGCGGTCACCAACCAGTGGTCTGTGAATTCCCTCTAATGTAGTCTTCATTTCAGTCATTGTATTCTTCATTTATACATGTTTTTTTAATCTTTGTTGAAATTCTAAGTTCATGTATTCTTCCCTTGAGTTCATTGAGCATCCTTATAATCCGTGTTTGGAACTTTGTATCTGGTAGATAGCTTGTCTCCATTTCTTTTTTGAAGTTTTGTTCTGTATTTTCATTTGGGACATGTTTCTTTGTCTCTTCATTTGGCCTGACTCCCTGTGTTGTTTCTATGTATTAGGTAGACATGCTTATTCTACTCATCTTAGCAGTGTCCTATGGGGCCCAGTGGCACAGTCTCCCTGTTCACCTGAGGCAGTTGCTCCAGGCCATCCCTTATGTGAGTGTGTGCACCCTCCTGATGTAGTTGAGCCTTGATTTCTGTTGGCACATAAGTGGGTGGGATTGACTCTCAGGCTGACTGGCTGTGAGGGCTGTTGGTGACTACAGTAGACAAGCTGTTGTCTGGGGGCTGATCCCGTGGAGCGGGAGTCTTTACTGGGGTTCTGGTGCCAGCCAATCTGCCTTTCATGTGTATGGATGTGGAGGTGGCTGGGTGGTGTCGTCTGAAGCCAGCTACTGGGTGTGTTGTTTCTGGAGCCTCTCAGGAAGAGCTCTGGTGCAGGTCCAGATCAACTGCTGTTTGTATCCAGCTTAGGGTGACCAGTAGGAAATACAAAGTAATCTGCATATGGTTGCTGCTTGTGCTTGGAGGTTCTTGGGAAAGGCTATGCTGTGTACTGAGGTGCCAGGCTTGAGACCCTTGGGTGGGCACCATGATATGAGCTGAGTTAATTCAGTTTTCCCCCATATATCTCTGGTGCTTTTTGAACTGCTACTCTTGCAAGCTTAGGGTAAGTTTGTGAGCCACCAAATCTTTGCATGGGTCCCTCAAGAGGAAAAAATACTTGGGATTCTAGCAGCCCTCCATATCACTGTGATATGTAATCCCTGCTGGTTTTCATATCCAGATGTCATGGGGCTCCTCTTCCCAGCACTGTGCCCCAGGCTAGGGCTGGGATCCCTGCTCCTCAGGGGGGACCTCTGCAGCCCAGAAACACATCCCAATTCTTAATCCCCACACGTAGGGTGTGGAACCTGCTTGTTCTGTCTCTACCCCTCCTACCAGTCCCTACATGGCTTCTTCCTTACATCCCTAGTTATAGGGCTTCTGTTCAGCTAGTCTTCAGATGGTTCTCAATGATAGTCATTCTACAATTTAGTTGTAATTTTGATGTGGTCATGGGAGGAGGTGAGTACAGTGTTTACCTACTCTGCCATCTTGACTGGAACAGTATTACATTTGATTCTCAATTCAAACAGCAAAATCTGCACCAATGCCACTTTGAGGATTTGATAATGCTGGTGGTATCTGAGAGGGGTATTCATGTATTATCAGTAAATGGCTGTATGAATTTTTTTAAATGTAGCAGATAAAATATTGAACAAAACATGAATGCTATCAGATAAGGTGGTTTTCTACATTTTCTTAGCAAACTAACTTTAATATTTTTTACTTTAGAGCAGGGGTTGGGAATGCCCGGCCTGCAAAATTATTTGGCCTGGCCCTGCCAAGCATTAGGAGTGAGTTAATTAAATGGTTGACCAAATACAAATAAATGGTTGACCAAATACAGCAGGTTAATTTTGAAGTTGATAATTTTGTATGGCCTGTGAGTGATCTTATAAATATCCAAATGGCCTTGGGCAGAAAAGAGGTTCCCCACCCTTGCTCTATAGCAGTTGTATTTAAGACTTAGTAAACATTTTGACTTATTGTAAAAGAAAGGTACTGAGTAAACCTTTGTTCTATATCTCATTCATTTATCTCCAAAGCAGGAGCAGTTAACTTAAGAGTGGTCTGAACCAGCTATGAGTCAATAAAACAATATGTTGTTCAATAATCAGTGGTCAACTGTGGAGAATAGTATGGACTTTCCTCAAAAAAACTAAGCATGGAACTCCCATTTGACCTAGTGATCTCACTTCTAGGAATATATCCCAAGGAACTAGAAACACCAATCAGAAAGGATATATGCACCCCTGTGTTCATAGCAGCTCAATTCACAGTAAGATTTGGAAACAGCCTAAGTGCCCATCAGCAGATGAGTGGATTAAAAAACTGTGGTACATCTACACAATGGAGTACTACTATACTGCTATAAAAAGGAAGGATCTCCTACCATTTGCAACAGCATGGATGGAGCTGGAGAGCATTATGCTAAGCGAAATCAGTCAGAGAAAGATAAGTATCACATGATCTCACTCATTTGTGGATTATAATGAACAACATAAACTGATGATCAAAAACAGAGACAGAGAAGCATCGATCAGATGCTCAAACCTCAGAGGGAAGATAGGGGAGGGTGGGGGTAAGGGGGAGAGATCAAACAAAGGACTTGTATGCATGCATATAAGCATAACCGATGGACAAAGATACCAGGGGGGTGAGGGGGTAATGGGGGGATAGGGACACATATGTAATACCTTAATCAATAAAGAAAAGAAAAAATAATTTTTAAATGGAAAAATAATAATCAGTGGTCATATATATATGTATATGTATATTTCTGTTGTTGTAAGGTTACAGTAGACTTTCTAAGAAGAAAGATTCTTTGATGAAGTGTGAAACGGGGAAAGAATGGAAAACAAAAAAGCAAAGTTTCTTTTGGACTTCCCTCTCATATATAACAAATGACAATTTATAATAATTTTAATATGCTGCCATTTTTTTAAAATTTAAAAGTGAAACAAATTATGTTTTAAAACGAAAATTTCAATAAGATTTTGATTTTTTCATTCTTTTCTATTTAAAATAATTCTTGTTCTTATATATATAGAAAGTTGAGTGGTATGTCCTTATAAAGGATGGAATATAAACACACACTAAACATAGCTTATCTGTCTAAATTCTAAATTGTAGCTAACTTAACATCTTTAAAACAGCAATAACAGAAGTAAACATTTAAATATTTCTTCTTTCCCCACAACATGCTACAGTGAATTATCTAGAAATGGTTTTCCCTTAGGACAGTGGTTCTCAACCTTTCTAATGCCGCGACCCTTTAATACAGTTCCTCATGTTGTGGTGACCCCCAGCCATAAAATTATTTTCGTTGCTACTTCATAACTGTAATTTTGCTACTGTTATGAATCGTAATGTAAATATCTGTGTTTTCCCTGCTAGCAGGGAAGCCTAAGACCATTGGAAAACACAGATATTTACATTACGATTCATAACAGTAGCAAAATTACAGTTATGAAGTAGCAACGAAAATAATTTGGCTGGGGGTCACCACAACATGAGGAACTGTATTAAAGGGTCGCGGCATTAGAAAGGTTGAGAACCACTGCCTTAGGATTAGGGAATAAGGATACTTGACTACTTAAAATTCTTTATTACCCATTATATAAATTACAAGGCATTACATAATTTATAAGGAATTTTAGTATTAATATTATAGAAATTTTGATATACGTTAATACTACAGGAAATGCCTAACATGGTAATGTATTAAATGCTACAGGGACTACTATTATTTCTCTTAGAAAAAGATCTCTTTAATCATGGATACTAGATTATGATATCAAATTATATATGTAGCTGTGAAAAATAAATGAATTTTGGACTTATGAAAGTCCACTGGCTAATGTCATAGTTAAGGAGTAGCATTTCATGATTTTCTTTGAAATAATGTAATCATGCAAACCTTCTATTATTCAGGTATCTGAGGTTTTAACCAAGAAGACCAGTTCAGATATTAACAATGAAAATTCCATATCTTGTTTGGCTACATTAATTGATAATAAAAATTTTCAACAAATATGCACTAGCATAGTCTGGTAAAAGCATCCAGAACGATACACATTTTTACTACTGAGGGTTAAAGTTGTGAAATGCTGTGAGCTAGAAGAGGGGTCGGTCAGCAAGCTATGCCCCAGATGCTTGTTTTTGTAAGTAAAGTTTTACTGGAATGCAGCCAAGCCCATTTGTTTCTGTATTGTCTATGGCAGCTTTAGAGCTACAGTGGCAAAATTATGACAGAAACCATATGGTTGCAAGATTGAGCCTAATGCTCTAAAAAAAGGTCTGCAACTTCTGAACTACATTATATTTTATACCACCTTTTAAGTTTTCCTTTTATTGCAAAAACTTCCCAGTTAAGATTTTCTAGGATGGAAAAAGGGAAGCTTATTGAACTTACAATTTAAAATGACATGTGCTTACACTCTACTTTTGCTTTGATAAAAACAGGCTGCTTGACCGCTATGCTGTTCAGTTGTCACTTCTCTATCATGAATATCTGTTTCATACTCCAACTTGGGTTTCTTCCTCCTCTGCTACTGGTAAATTTCCCAGGATGCTTCTCGAGCCTGTATTTTTACTTGCTTCACCTGTCTCCTTTCCCTTTTCTCTTCTCACTAGTTTTATTAATGTTTTTCACATACTCCGGATTTGGTGAAAGTACCAGGAACTTTGATCATCCTGCTTCCATCTTATACATTATTTAACAATTCTGTAGTTTTAGCTTATTTTAAAAAACTTTAGTGCTTTGCATTTTAATATTTGTTTAGATTTATTCACATACTAATTTCTTGCCTATGACCCTTCTTGCGTCTCACCTTTCTCTCTCGGTTTATTTTGTTTCTGCCTGAAGTGCACTCAGCTCTTCACTTATTTGTTGCTTAGGGGCACTAACCACTTCTGGACTTGGAGCAGCCTTGGATCAGCTTCTACCTTTTGTAACAACTACCCTCTTGCTCATGTTAGGAAATGTTTCTATAAACCTATCTCGCCTGCTTTCTGTTTCTCAAGGATTCATTATAATTTCTTATCTAATGAACCCCTTCTTACGGTTCAAACCAAATATTGATTCATTCATTTTAAAAACATCTTTTCTGTGGTTGGGAGGGAGAGGATACACTGGCATGTGCTCACACCTTGAAGTGGAAGTCCTACACGTGTTGTTCTCTACATTACTAGCTCACCAATTAAAAATCAGCCCAAATAGCTTTTTCTACATGTTCAATTTCTCATAACTGTTTCTGACAGTAATTAACCTCCCTGAGAAAAATGATTTCCTTATCCATAAAATGGAGATGAATATACCTATGTATTTGGGTTGATAAAAATTAAAGGAGATTATATACACGAAGTGCTTAAAACATATTATATAGATGTTAGTTTCTTCTTTTGCTATATGATCAAGAATTAAATGTTTTAAATTCTTGTGTCATAAATTTCATCTTCCACTGCATTAAAATTTAAAAATAGTCCAGTAAGTATTACATAGTTTAGTTTCAAATATTTTAGCAATCTCCTTTTTGTTTTTGTGATTTCTCTCCCCTCCCCCCATTAGTTGCAATCATACTGAGTTCTTAAATTTCTGTTTATTGTTTTGGCTTTTTTCCTATGCTACTCACATACCACCTGAATAATATACCAAGAATGTCAATGAATCTGGTAAACTTCTTAAACTAAATACTTTTTAAATGAATTTATAATAATACATAAGGATTCTATTTTTGATAAAAAGTAGAATAAATTAGATTTCATAATACAAACATTGATTTTAATGTTAAAAGGGGTACTGAAACAGCTTCGTTTTAGCAGCTATGGATTTTTTAGAGTACAATCAGTTTCTAAAAAAAATATGCTGGTTAACAAAACTATAGGGTATCATTAAAGAAGCTTATGCAATAATAAAATGAAAGTAATTAATTTTGAAAAAGCAGAACTAAATTTTACTAGGCTGCTTTTATAAAGGTTAAAAAATGTCATCTAAAATAATAAACAGCTCTATAAGGTTAAAATTGATCTGCTATCAATAGAGCCATCTCTGAATGTCCCTGACTTAGCTACAAAAATCAAGGCTCAAACACAAGCAAAAGAACAAAACTGCAGGCACCAAGTAAAAGAAAAAAATAAGCTAGTTAAAAGTCAGACACCTCAACTTACAACCAATAATTTAGCAACAGAGTACATATTTATAACGATCCTTCTGGGATAACATATTAGGGCCTTCATGTAAATCAAACCTTCCTTTTTAACAATGACCTGGAACATATTTTGGCAATAAGGGATAGAGAACAATGAATGGTTCATATCCTCTCTAGCATAAGAATAATTATGTCTTATTTTGTTTGTCCCACAGGAAAGAGAGGCATATCAGAAAGAAATAGTTTGGATCCATAGTTTGAGCATGTTTAGGGGCATCTTACTTAGTAAATGACCAGAGCCTAAGGATCTAAGCTAAAAATGATCCCACGGAGGTTTTTATTTTTCAGACAATTTCACCCTTGGCGGGGTAGAAAAACATAACGGAAAGAGGTAATTTCTTTTTGTTTGTTTTTATTCTGACTTATGAATTTATTTATTTATTTATTTTTTTTTTCAAATTTTTATTAAGGTATTATATGTGTACATATCTTACCATTGCCCCCCACCCCCACCCCACTCCCATACATGCCCTCACCCCCCAATGATTTGCATCCGTTGGTTACTCTTATAAGAATTGAATTTATTTATTTTTAACTGAGATAACTGACATGTAACAACTTTATTAGTTTAATTTGATATTTGTACATATTGTGAAATGATTATTAGAGTAAGTTTAGTTACTTCACATCCATCACTTCTCATCCTTACAAATTTTGTGTATGATGGCAACTTTTAAGATTTACCCTCTTAGTAACTTTCAAATATACAACTGTCTTGTTAACTGTTTCTTTTACTATACGCTTAGCAGATAGGTTGATGCCAGGGGAATAAAGCCCATTTTGAGGAAGAGAGCTTACAGGTAAAAAAAGAAATCAGATCCTGGTCCCATGGCTTAAGCACAGGGTCAGGCAGTGCCTCCACTGTACAATTATATGCATCAACAAGATCTCCTTAAGCCTATCTGAGCTGGGGTTAGTAACTTGCAATACAAAGAGTCCAAACTAATAAAATACAGGAAATTATATAAATCTTTCACGAACTATACATCAATATTTGTAGCCTGTGACAATCAGTTTTTAATACAGTAAACGAAAATAATCCCCTAGGGATGAAATTATCTAGTAGTTCACAAAGGTGCTTTTTAATCTTTTCATGAATATGTGGGAAGGAATAGACATTTTCATGAATAAGGAGAAAGACAGTGACTGGAAGTCTTTGTGAGCACATCCTACCACACATTCTGAATCTATTAGTGGCAAAAAATATTATTTCCAGTTGGTTTTAGGAGAATTAGTATGTGTGTAGTAGCTAAAAATTACTGTTGATATTTACCAAAATCCCCCCAAAACTCATAAAACAACCACTACACATTTAAAGAAATCCAGTAACTGTGTTTAACATGAAGCTATGGGTAAAAACCCTGAGTTTTAAAGGAACTGAATTAACTACTTTCAGAACAGTATCTTTAAAAAGTTCTCAAAGTATTATGAGACAAATGTGCTACCTTCTTTCCCAATTTTACTGAAGTTGACTAGATGAAGCATAAAATCATCTTCAGTCTTAGTTATAATAAAAGCTATTTATTAAACTCTAATGTACCAGTTATGGTGGCAAAATGCTTTTACTCATTTGATTTCTATTTCTTTCTTGCGTCTTTCAGCAGGGATTTTTAAAATACCAAATGAAATGTTATAAATAACACTTTCTAGAGTATGGCCATAAAATGATAAGCTTGGGATTAATACTAGTGCCTTATTTTATTAAGATTTGTCTCCGAATATTTGCAGGTCCTAATACAGCTAAATGGTTGCAACTGGTGCATTAATTCCTGAGGCTGGGTTTTGAACTCCGTCTAAGAATTTATAATAGCAAAGACAAAACACTGGAAAACTCCAGATTTACCATGATCTCAGTAACAAGAAACCAGATGACTTGAAGAACCTTTACTTAGAGAGTAAACTGCCTCTAATACTCTTCCCAGTATGTATTCTTCTCAGTACGTACTACAGAAAAAGAAGTTTACAAATTTCAATCCAGGGTCACTCAAAGTGTGGTCTGTAAACAGCTACTAGTCCACAACATTTTCTATATTGTTAACTACAATGCTTATTTCAGTTAAACAGTTTGCTGTGGGAAAAAAAAAAAGTTATTTGATTTTAGAGAGAAACACTGATTTTCTGTTCTACTTATTCATGCATTCATTGATAATTCTTGTATGTGCTCAACTTCGGCACATCGGGATAATACTTTAACTGAGCTACCGTGCCAGAGCCATTCACAGCAACTATTCTTGATTATGGAGACTGTGTTGTTTTATATTCTAGCCAAAGGTTCTTACCCATTACCAACTAGTAACAGTTTGTTACCAACTATTTTGGGTTATAATATTCTAGACCTCAATTTTAGATACTACTAGATTTCTGTCCCTGAGGCCAAACAAATAAATTAACCAAATACTTAGCTGAAACAGTCACACAGCAGTGGAAAAGGCAATAAAAAGTAGTAATTGACCTCACCTTCGAGAGAAGCAATTTCACACAGGAAACGTGACCTTCATAGACAGCAGACAGAAGGGGAGTAATATGATGTTTATCTGGAGCCTGTGAAATAATAAAGAGATAAAACCACCTTATCCATTTTTCATTTCTTCTTTCTAGATGAAATCAGGAAACACTTGTGAATATTTTAAAGTCAATGTTTACCTATTTGCCTTTCTATCCAAAATCACTTTATAGGTACACATTTCTAGTCTCTGGAGAGCTGCCCTCTAGAGCAGCAGTCGCCTCCGTGGACCACTGGTGGTCCGTGAGGTCCGAAAAGTTGGTGACCGCTGCTCTAGAGGCCCAAGCCCACAAGCAAGGTTTCTCTTTGGGAGTCAGCAAAGTGAAGTAAAGGGAACAGGGCTTTGACCCCAGCTCAAATCTTGGCTCTGCCACTTACTGTGTGACTAGTTATAATCTCTCTGAGCCTTACTCCCCACTAATATAGAAATACCATTGAGGTGCTGAAGGGAAGAACATAGCCAATGAAAAGATTGCCACAGCTCAGCCAAGTGACTTAGTGTCCCCTGAAATGTGAGAAGTTCATCTCACTTGCTGTCATGGTTACTTAAACATTTTTCTAAAACTCTGAAATGCAGAAGCCACAAAAGGAAAGAGTCAGGAGATGGCTACTTCTGTCTGACCACTTGCTTACTGACCTCTGTCAAAAAAATGCACCATATTTACCATGACTGCAGGGTCCTATGGTCCACTGGCAGATTGCTGATCCTCAGCTTGAAAGTCATTTTGTTTGCTTGTTGTTTAAAATCCCAACTATACATTTCTAAGTTACAGAAATTATGGTATAATTTCAGACTGTATAATTTAAAATGAGGTTTCCACAAGAACTATTTTATACATCTATCTAATAAAAGAGTAATATGCAAATTAACCATCACTCCGCTACGCCCACAAGCCACTCCCACCAGCCAATCAGGAGCGAATATGCAAATAAACCCAACCAAGATGGCTATGGCCACAGAGAGCAGGAGGGAGGCTTGAGTTTTCCTGGCAATGGAGGAAGCCAAGATTTCTGCACACCCTGGCCGGCCCAGGCCTCGCTTAAGGCTACAAAGTTTCAATTATAGAAGATACATAAATCCCAACAGAAATGGCTGCCGCCAAGGAGCAAGCAGAAGGCTTGGCTCCGCTCCAGGCTACAAAGTTTCAATTGTAGAAGATAAATAAACCCCAGGTACCAGGGCCTCTGCTTGGGTCACCAGGGGGCATAGCCAGCCTGCAAACCACCACAGGCCCCTCACCCAGGCTGCCCCACGCCCCAAGGGAACCCCCACCCTGATCCGGGACACCCTTCAGGGCAAACCAGCTAGCCCCCACCCGTGCACCAGGCCTCTATCCTAGCTAATAAAAGAGTAATATGCAGATTGACCATCACTCCAACACACAAGATGGCTGCCCCCATGTGGTCAAAGATCCTGCCCCCATGTGGACACAAGATGGCCACCACAAGATGGCCAGCAGGGGACGGCAGTTGGGAGCGACCAGGCCTGCAAGGGAGTGCAGTTAGGGGTGACCAGGCCTGCAGGGGAGGGCAGTTGGGGGGGACCCAGGCCTGCAGGGGAGATCAGTTGGGGGAGACCAGGCCTGCAGGGGAGGGCAGTTAGGGGAAAACAGGCTGGCAAGGGAGCAGTTAGGCATCAATCAGGCTGGCATGGGAGTGGTTAGGGGGTGATCAGGCTGGTAGGCAGAAGCGGTTAGGGGCAATCAGGAAGGCAGGCAGGCGAGCAGTTGGGAGCCAGCAGTCCTGGATTGTGAGAGGGATGTCCGACTGCCCGTTTAAGCCCGATCCCGGTGGGGTCCCAGATTGGAGAGGGTGCAGGCTGGGCTGAGAGACGCCCCCCCCCCGCCCGCCCGTGCACGAATTTCGTGCACCGGGCCTCTAGTATAAAATAATCACCTAAAGCATATAACAGGAATTTTTTTTTTCTAGAATGACAATGTTCTTTACATACATTAATATCTGCTCCTTTCAGCAGCAGAAATTCCAGGATTTCAAGCTGCCCACAATCTGCCGCATAATGAAGAGGTTTCCTTCCACCTTCTAGTGTCCGGTTGACATCTTCTCCCTTATAAGAAGCCAAAGAAAACAGTATTTATGTGGATGGTAGATTGAAGGAGGGAAGGTGCTTGATATTTTTACTTTCTTAAAGCTCTAAGAATTTCGTGAAATATTTGCATTTCTTGCAAACTGAAGTAACCAAAAACATTCTGGACACAGTTTGATAGTAATTCAAACCACGATTAGTCAAGCTGAAAACAAGCAATAATGCTAAATGTAATGAAATATACAGTGCTCTATTTCTAAGAAGTTCAATCAGCATAACGTCAAGAGGTGGCCACATGAAACTGATGAGTTCAAATACTGACTTTTTTACACATATCACACGACATGTATTTTAATTCTTCAAAGAAAGCATCACTACTTTGATGGTGTTGGCCATTATCACAAGGAATGTATTAGCTATTAAGAATTCATTTCATTCACTCACAGTCCTATTGTATGTTAAGCACTGTACACAGGGGACAATGGTGAGTGAAATCAGACATGGCTTCTGATTGCACAGAGCTTACCATCTAGTGTAATCAGTTTTAAATGTATTTCAAAATATAACTGCTATGAAGGAAAGAAACTCAGTGCTACACAAATACTTTTCAGAAGGAATATGACAATCTTGGTGATGGACAGGAGGTGGGTAGTATCAGAAGATGAACTTAAGGCCTCAAAAATAGTTCCCATTCATTGAGGATTAACAGAGATTCTAAAAATCTACACTAATAAAAGAGAAACATGCAAATTAACCATCACTCTGCTACACCCACAAGCCACGCCCACCAGCCAATCAGGAGCGAGTATGCAAATTAGCCCAACCAAGATGGTAGCAGCCATGGAGCTGGAGCAAGCAGGAGGCTTGGGTTGTCCCCATCAATAGAGGAAGCCAAGCTTCCTGCTGCCCTGGCCTCCACTCAAGGCTACAAAGTTCAATTGTAGAAGATAGATAAATCCCAGATACCTGCTTCCAGCAGGCCCTGGCCTCTGCTCAAGGAGGCGCTAAAAAAAAAAAAAAAAAAAAAAAAAAAGAAAAGATAAAAAGGAGGGGCTGGGAGCCTGGATCGCCGGAGGGCATGGCCAGCCTGAAAACGGCCCTCAGCTCCTCACCCAAGCTGGCTACACCTCCATGGGGTGAGGGTCCCCGCTGGGGGGCTTGGCCAGCCTGCAAACAGCCATCAGCCCCTCACCCAGGCTGGCCAGGCACCCCAGTGGGGAACCCCACCCTGAAGGGGGTGTGGCCAGCCTGAAAACAGCCCTCAGTCCCTCACCCCGTCAGTGGAGGTCAGTTGGCGGTGATCAGGACAGCGGGGGGGGGGGGGGTATTTTGGAGTGAGCAGGCCATCAGGGGGGCAGTTGGGGGTGAGCAGGCCAGTGGGGAGGGAAGGAGAGGTGAGCAGGCCAGCAGGGGGGGGCAGTTGGGTGTGAGCAGGTTGGCACGGGGGGCAGTTGGGGGCGAGCACACTGGCATGGGGGGGCAGTTGGGGGTGATCAGGCTGGCGGGGGGGCATTTTGGGGTGAGCAGGTCGGCAGCAGGGGGCAGTTGGGGGTGAGCAGGCTGGCATGCAGAGTGGTTAGGGGCTATCAGGCAGGCAGGTGAGTGATTAGGAGCCAGCAGTCCTGGATTGTGAGAGGGATGTCCGACCACCGGTTTAGGCCCTATCCCTGTAAACCAGCAGTAGGACATCCTTCGAGGGGTCCTAGATTGGAGAGGGTGCAGGCCGGGCTAAGGGACAACCCCCTCCCCCGTGCACGAATTTCATGCACTGGGCCTCTAGTAATAAATATAATTACCCTCTCTGCTGACCAGCTACTACAGGTTTGGCACTGTGCTACATGCATTATCTCTAATCTTTAAATAATTCTAAAAGGAGAAAATCTCCACTTAACATATGAAAAGTCTAAAAGCTGAAAGAGGTTAAGTAACTTTTTAATGTGGCTCAGTTAGTAAGAGTAGAGATCTAAACCCCCAAAACTACCACACTGCCTCCAGTTCAGTATTCGCCCCCCTCCCCTTTTTAAAATATGTTTTAATTTTAGAGAGAGGAAGGGAGAAGGAGAGAAACATCAATCAGCTGCTTCCTCCACATCTCCTACTGGGAATCGAGCCCAAAACCCAGGCATAGGCCCTGACAGGGCACTGAACTGCTGACCTCCTGGTGCATGAGGCAACGCTCCACCAACTGGGCCGTACTGGCTGGGCCTCTTTTTATCTTAAGGAAAATTCAGACTTTAATGAGTAGCAAAATGTCTGAAAGAATTTATTTTTTTTAACTGCAGTATTATTCATCTAGTTTGGTTTAGTCAACTCATCAAGCCATATCCTGAACTGAGATATTCAGAACTCATTTTATAGCTATTATGAGCTTTTCTTTCAAACATACTCTATATGGACACAGTCTATTACATGCTTAAGATCACTGGAGACTGGATTACTCCCAGTTCACTCCAACTCTACCACTTAGTTGTGGGACCTCAGACTATTTTCTAAATCTCAGTTTCCTTATCTGTAAAATGGGAATGAAAATACTTATATCTCACAGGGTTTTAGTGCATCATTAAAGGACATAATTCATGCAAAGTATGTAACACAGTACCTGACACAGGGTAAAACGTAAAAGATTAAATGCTTTCTGTGGATCCCTGATGTTGACTTACACTGGTTTTAAAAGACTATCCAAACTTGTTTCTACATAACCGGTGAAATATAAACAAAGAAATGATTCAATGATATAATACTTTATATTTAGAAACAAATTTAAATAGTAACAGCATTTTGATGTACCACCTTATTAGTCTTTATTCACAACTGCAGAAATGTGAGACTCTAAAGATAGATATTGCTTAAATGATTCACAGATAGAAGTAGTTTAATTTTTATTATTAACACTTCCTTTCCATTACTGATATTAGCTGGATAGGTCTTTTCAGTGAATCAAAGCAAAGAAATACCTGTAGTGCGCAATTGATAGGATAGCTTTGTGAAAAAAACATCTGACACCTTCCTTCCCTACTTAGTACAAGCATGCAAAATGCATACAAAATGGAGCTGTTGTGTTTAAGCTTTATCTTTTATCCCTGCAGACACTGACTTTATAATTCTTATTTTAGCAGACAAAAGAAAATGAGAGCTTTAAGTTACTAACTGAAAAGAAAGGATCCTCTTCAGCAGGGCTTTAGCAAAAGCAGTATTTATGGAAAAATCTATAGTACTAAATGCCTGTATTGGAAAAGAAGAAAGGTCTCAAATAAATGATCTTTGTACTTTTCACTTTCAGAAGCCAGGGGGAAAAGGTATATGGAAATCTCTGCAGCTTCTGCTCCATATTGCTGTGAACCAAAAATGCTCTAAAAGATAGTCTATTTAAAAACAAACTGAATCCAAAGTAAGCAGAAGGAACGAATAAAAATCAGAGCAGGAACCAATGAAATGGAAAACAGAAATAAAAGCTAATTCTTAAGAGATCAAGTCACTGATAAATCTCTAGCCAGAGTGAATGGTGGGCCACAATGCAATATATAGGTCATGTATCACAGAAATGTACACTTGAAACCTGTATGAACCTATTAACCAATGTCAGCCCAGTAAGTTTAAAAATAATAAAAGTGAATATGCAAAGAACTTCCAAGCCCCAGATGGCCAAGAAGAAAAGGATAATAACAATTCTACACATTATTCCAGAAAATGGGAACCATCCAACTCATTCCATGAGATTAGCATCACTAGGATTCTAATACAGGACAGAGATGTTATAAGAAAAGGCCACCACAGGCTAATATCCTTCATGAACACAAATTCTGAATAAAATTTTAGTAAACAATCCAAAAATATATAAAAAGAATATGCTATGACCAACTCAGATTTATCCCAGGAATATAGGTTGGTTAAATATTTGAAAAGTCAGCCAATATAATCCACCATTTTAACAAAGTAAAAAGAATCAAAACAACCCATATGATCATCCCAGTAGATGAAAAGGTATCTGGCAAAATCCAACATCTATTGCTCCTAGAAACTCAGCAAAGAAGTAAAAGAGGGAAATTTCCTTGGCCTAATAAGGGATTTCTACATAAAAACTACAACTAACATTATACTTACTAGTAACTGGTAAAAGATTGAATGCTTTTCCTCTAAAAATCAGGAACAAGTTATCTGTTCTTACTTTAGTCAATGTTGTAGTGGAGATCTAGCCAGTGCAATTAGGCAAGAAAAAAAAGGGTGCATTCATTTTGAAAAGGAAGTAAAACTGTCTTTGCAAATGATATGATCATCTATGCAGAAAATCCAAAGGAATCTACCAAAAAGCTACTAGAATAAGTAATTTTGGTAATGTTGTAGAACAAAAGATTAATATACAAAATCAACTGCATTTTATACTAGTCCTATCTAATAATGAGGGAATATGCTAATTAACCATCACTCCGTCACAAAGATGGCTGCACCCACAGCTGAGGCCAAGTTCCCATAAGGAGCCTTAATGAGCAATCAGCAGGGACCTGAGGCTATGCCCTCCCCTACCCAGCAGTGCTTGACAGGGGACCTCAAGGTGCACTTCCTGTCCTGGTACTGGGCTAGGGGACCTCAGACTGCTCCTCCCGCCCCAGCGCCAGGCCGGGGACCTCAGGCCACACCCCCCACCCCGGCACCAGGCTGGGGGACCTCAGGCCGCACCACCCGCCCCAGCACCAGGCCAGGGGACCTAAGGCTGCACCCCCCTGCCTGGCGGGGCTTGACAGGGGACCTCAGGCCGCACCCCCTGCCCTGTGGGGCTTGACGGGGGACCTGAGGCTACACCCCCCTGCTGGAGGGGCTTGACAGGGGACCTGAGGCTGTGCCCCCCTCCCGGTGCCGGGCCAGGGAACCTGAGGCTGCGCCTCCCCCACCTGGCAGGGCTTGACAGGGGATCTCAGGCCATGTCCCACACCTGGTGGGGCTTGATGGGGGACCTCAAGGCATGACCCCTGCCCTGGTCTGGGCTGGGGGACCTCAGGCCATGCCCCCCATCCTGGCGCAGGGCCAGGGGACCTGAGGCTATGTCCCCTGCCCAGCGGGGCTTGACAAGGGTGGGACTGGCCGGGTCTGGATGTAGCCCAACGGGAGGTGGTGGCCAGCCGGGTCTGGGTCTCACGTGATTTTGAGGTGCATGTGGGTGGGTGGGGACTTGACTCGGGTCCCACGGTGTGCCCCAGACTCTGACAGGAGGAAGGTTTTCATATACGTTTTACTAATTTTCTTTCATCTCTGACACTTCTATTATAGAGAAAGGGCAAATAGCAATATTAAATTATTTCCTCTAATTAATCCCCTCTTATTTTTTTGGTATAGCAAAGGTGGTGATTTATTGAACAAGTGCAGACTCCCACATGGGGAGAGGGAAAGAGTCCCACAGAATGGACTCCCATGTGGGGAGGGGGAAAGGGTCCCCTAATTAATCCCCTTTTAATGTGCACGAATTTCATGCACCGGGCCACTAGTAATGAATAATTGCAAATCCAAGCTAAAACAGTATTTACAATAGCATTCAAAAATATAAGACAATTTAATAAATCTAACAAAAATGTGAAATACCTATACAATGAAAACTACTAAATGTTGTAGATAGAAATTAGAGAGGATCTAAATAAACAGAAACATACCATGTTTGTGGGTTAGAAGTTTCAATATTGTAAAGATGTCAATTCTCCCCAAATTGATGTATAGATTCAATGCAATACCAATCAAAGCCCTAGCAGGTATTTTTAAAGACATTAACAAACTGACCCTAAATTTCATATGGAAACAAAAACAATGGAGAATAGCCCGGCCGGCGTGGCTCAGTGGCTGAGCGTCGACCTAGGAACCAGCAGGTCACGGTTAGATTCCCAGTCAGGGCACATGCCCGGTTGCAGGCTTCATCCCCAGTGAAGTGCTTGCAGGGGGCAGCCAATCAATGATTCTCTCTCATCATTGATGTTTCTCTCTCTCTTTCTCTCTCTCCTTTCCCCTCTGAAATCAATAAAAATATATTTAAAAAATAAACAAACAATGAAGAATAGCCAAAACAACTTTGAAAAAACAAAAAAGCTGGAGGGCCAACACAAACTGATCTCAAAAATTATTAAAAACTGCAGTCATCAAGGAAGTGTGGCATTGTCATAAAATTATAAACTATTCAAACTAATTTAAAATGATAGAAAGCAGATCCTAGGAGGGACTATGAAGGGGCACTTGAGAGTAATGGATATGTCGTTCCATTACTTGATAGTGGTGATGGTTCACAGGTGTATACAGGTCAAAACTTATCAAACTGTATACTTTAAATATCTGCAGTTTGTTGTATTTCAATTATACTTCAATAACAAATTTCTATGGCTCTATTTTTACACCAAGGTTGTGGGTTTGATTTCTAGTCAGGGCACATAGAGGAAACTACTAATGAATGCAAAACTAAGTGGAAGAACAAAACAGTCATCTTTCTCCCTCTCAAATCAATTAATAATGTTTTTTAAAGTATTTTGATGACTATTCATTGCTCCCAGAGGATCAAGTTTAAACAACATAGTTTAGGACATATGGAAATACTAGCCTATGATGACCTTTCCAAATCTCACAGCATTTCTACCCCCTACCCTTTATTTAGCTAGCTCCTACTAATTCTTCAGAATCAAGCTTTAATAAAACTTCTAGAAAGTCATATCTAATCACCTCAACTTAGAGAAATGTGATCCTCACAGATGTGCTCAAGTACTTTGTACTTTCCTGTGTCATAACACATATACTTTGTACTTTCCTGTGTCATAACACATAACATTCTATTCAAACTGCCTGCATCTATATTCACTATGGACATGGGTCAGGAACCATGTCTCCTTTATTTACTTCTGCATGTCCAGTGCCTAGCATAGTTTGTGACACATAGTAAACATTTATGTAATAGAAGCTTTTTGACTGAGCAAATGGTGAAGTTGCTCAAACAATAGACTTGGAGATCACACATGAGATCTTCCATTTCAACCAAACACTGTTATCTAGTAATAGCAATAGTAACTTGAGAGCAATGATGTTTACCAATGTAGAGAAGAGCATGAATGACAATTTCAGGTTTTCAGCAGTAACTTTAGTAGTGGTGGTGAAACAGGAAAGGAAGATAATACTCTATCTAGTTTCATTCTCCTTACCCTCCATCCATATTCTAAGCATTAGTGACATTACCAGAGGAAGTTAGCCACCTATTCTGTAATTTTGATTCTAATTTCATGAGACATTACCAGCTAGACAAAAATCTCATATTAATTTTGTCTCCCAGATTCTGGGGCTAGGGAAGAGAAATTTTCTGCACAATTTCAACAGGTCCCTTAGCATTACATGACAATCTAACCATGTTTTCCTTTGTATCTTGCTGTTCCACTCTCCATGGAGATTATTTAAATATCTTCCGTTGTTTATAAACTGTTAACTTCTCTATCTCCTCACTTTCTTTTCTCAGCATATAACCTCATATCCTTCTTTTCACAGAACACTGCCTTTAGAAAGAATTCCTCCAGAACTTCTCTCTACCAAGCCATCTAAAGCCAATCTCTCACCTATATGTGTTAAATATTACCTTTCTTGTTTTCTTAGAAAGCTTACTCCTTTGTTTATCCCTTTTCTTGTCTGTGCTTTCAACCGTTCCTGCTCTACTGGCTCATCAGCATATGCTTTTCACAACTCTTCCACTAAAAAAGCAAACAGCAACAAGAACCTCTCCTTGGAACTGATATCCACCTTTTAGTGACTGTTCTCTTTCCTATCCTTTCATGGCTAAACTTTCCAAAGAAGCACTGTCTATATTTGCTATCTCCAATTTCTCACCTTCCATTCTAACCCGACTTCTACCCGGAACACCATTTTTGCTGATGTCAATGATCTCCATGTTGTGACTGACAATGTTGACTACTCTTTCCTTTTTTAAACACTCTTTCTTTTGGCTTCAGTGACACCACATTTTTTCACTTTTCCTCCTACTCTCTGCCTGGGGCTTCACTGTTTCCTCTCCTGACTCATCCACTTCTATCAGATGTTTAAAACAAATTTTTAGAATCTTAGTTTTGATTTCAGATCGTCATCATATATAATTCAAACAGCTGATAAATTTGGTTATCCTTATACAATTTTATAATATCTACTTAGAAATATCTTGATTATATAATTTTTTTGGAATAATACTTCCTTAGGGATAAAGTTTATACATGTTTTTAAAGACATCATGCAGTAATAGCATATGCCATGGAATTTGGCAGCAATAACATTCTTACTATGATGTGTGTGTAAATAACCAGGCAGGTCACAAATAACTGCATATAACTTCTATTTGCCATATACAGTTGGGGTAAAGCAGGCTGGCAAACCTAATTTGACATCACATCCAGGCCTATTCTAGCTTCACCTTTCCCTTTTAGCAAGAGTAATTTACCCAGTTTCATTTTACTCTCCTTCCTTTCATGGCAACATGAAGCCTATTGATTGTTGAATACACAATATAGATTTTTATTATATTAAAATTGTATTTTTACAATTGAAGTTATTATTTTCTCTAAATATGGTATATTCCAGTGGTCGGCAAACTCATTAGACAACAGAGCCAAATATCAACAGTACAACGATTGAAATTTCTTTTGAGAGCCAAATTTTTTAAACTTAAACTTCTTCTAACGCCACTTCTTCAAAATAGACTCGCCCAGGCCGTGGTATTTTGTGGAAAAGCCACACTCAAGGGGCCAAAGAACCGCATGTGGCTCGCGAGCCGTCGTTTGCTGACCACTAGTATATTCCATATGTGTAGTATATTTGTAATATTGCAGATAAGAAAATACTACTTCATATTTTCTGGTTGAGTTTAAATTAAATACACTCTATCCAGAACCACCATGGTGACTGTGTTCCTTCCTTGTGCCTCTCAAGGTTTAGATTATGGTGGGATGGAGAAAGTCTATGTGAAATTCTAAATCAAATGGAAGCCAAGAAGAGTCATAAGATTACTCTGTATTCTAACAACTCAAGATGAGCTTCTCTGAGTCTTCTCTGGTCCTAACTGGAATTATTCTTAGAATTAAAAAAAGAAAAAGGAGTGATAATGCATGACAAGTTTACATCAATAAGTTGGTGAGTTCTACATTGGGAAGAGAATCTAATTATTATACCATGATTTATTCCAATGTCAAAGCATGGCATTTTAGGTCTGAACATTGGATAAGTTTTTCAACTTTTTGAAAATTAAATGACATTACTGGCATTTGAGAAAGCTAGTCATGTTTCATTTCTTAAGTACTACTGTTCTAAATAACAGAAAGCCTCAGTTATAGCAATAAATTCTCTTATTTGACTAATAATTTACTGGTTAACTGTCTAGTTCTATCTTTAATATCAATAAATCAACTAGTATGTACCGAGAAACCAGGTTCCTAGCCTTGTATTAGGTATGCTAAGGCTACAAAAAAAAGAGGAATTGCAGGTCTCTACCCACAAAAACTTTTTCACTAATTAATTGGTTTCACAAAATAAGTATTTTTTTTTTTTGTATTTTATTGATTTTTTACAGAGAGGAAGGGAGAGGGAGAGAGAGTCAGAAACATTGATGAGAGAGAAACATCAACCAGCTGCCTCCTGCACAACCCCCACTGGGGATGTGCCCGCAACCAAGGTACATGCCCTTGACTGGAATCGAACCTGGGACCCTTGAGTCCGCAGGCCGACGCTCTATCCACTGAGCCAAACCGGTTAGGGCATAAAATAAGTATTAATTCCTATATATCTCACCCACTCACAAAATATAAAATAGCCTGCCCTGCTAACTCTCTACCTCACAAACTTTTTCAATGAAGTACTCCAAATAACAAAGGAGGAAAAATACATGCTTCCCTGAATCTAAGAGAAAAATCTTAAATAGCCAAATTAAAAATTCAAAGAAATATTTCTGCATGAATAGGCACATAGCATATATACATATATGTGTTGTTTGTTTTAATATAAAAGCCACGACCCTAAATCCATAGCTATTGATCCCCCTTTCCCACCCATGGATGCTTTAGGAATTTGGGCCATCTACTCTATGGCTTGGAGTACTTCCTTGAAGAGAGCTGACTATTAAAGAGCACAATATTCTAAAATCTAATTCAGTCTCATCTATTTCTGATACCATGATATAGTATGATAATTTCTGATTCTGTACCTTTCCTCTTGAGATCTACAGACTACTAGACAATCTATGGATAGACTTTCAAAGAGTCTACAAATTCTTTTGCATGTGTATATGATTTTCTAGGTAGAGTCCATGTCACTTTTCATTAGATTCTCAAAGGGGTCATGACCCCTGAGACGTTAGGAATCCATTCCTCTATTAGAATGCATTTGCTTAGGTATCTCAGTCTTACCTATCTTTCACTGCCTACTTAAGTTCTACTTTTATGAAGAGAAGTATTATTAAATAGTGGAAAGAACACTAGACAGAAGCCTTGGCTCTAGTGACCTCTGCTACTGCTCACAAGCTTGGTAGACCTATTTCCTCACTGAATAACCAGTGGGTGGAGAAGATAACCTTTCAATTCTATTACACTTAGTTTTCATGCTCTTTGCTTTTATGTGTTAAAGGCATCTGGTGATTGTATCAATCTATAATTGTCCCCCCGGCCCCCACCCCACTCATATTCTGGATCTAGAAAATAGGTTTTCTGTACTTCAGGCTATGAGAACAAAGTAGTTCAAGAGTTTTAATGCTGAAAATGGCTGCTACAGTATAGTTAACTTTCCACATAAGCTAGATCAAGCAGGAAGATTAATATAACAATATGAACAATGTAAAAAAATTATAGACATACCTTTCAAAGGCAAGTGTTTTTTCTTTTAAATCTATTATTACTCTGACTTATTTTACTAATGTATGAATTTTAAAAGATGGAAGAAACACTGCATTAGAAAAAGACACACTATTTACAATTCAACAAACATTTATTTAGCCTATCATAAGTTAGACACTGTGCTACTTGCTTGGGATAAAATAGAAAAGTCTGACTTAATGAATTTGCTGCCTACTTGGGAAGATACAAGAGCTTCAATGGAGGGAATGCTCAATGACTTAACTTGCTGACAATTTATTTTTTTTGCAATTTAGCTTTTCATGTATTTATATTTTGTGTTAATTAAATTGTAAAGGTCCTTGGGGGTCAGAGACTACTACTTCTAAATAAAATCACATTTCACAATGCCAAATGTGGTACTTTGTTATTGTTGATTATGATAGCATATCATAAAATGCTAAATTAAGGAAATATCAGTATTAGACACGCTGTCTACTGATCTGGAGATGGTGGGTGTATGTGAGAGAATATGCCTGAAGAAATAAATTAATACGTTTATGGTGTATGGAATACCCATAAGCCAACTGGAAACCAGGAGGTGCTAATTTGGAAAGTATCTACTACATATAATTGTTATGAGGCTTCACCGAAATAATATAAGGTGCCTGCGATTATATAGAAAGCCCTCAATAAACATCAACCACTATTATTATCAGAGGCCTCACTACTTCTCACTTGAATAGCTTTCTACCCAATTTTTCTATGTTCAACATTTCAACCAATATAAATCAAGTACATCAATGTTACTAAAGAGTAAATGATCATGCAAAAAATTCAACTGTTTCTTTTGTTGAATAAAAATCCTCATGGTGACACTCAAGTCATCTTCAATTTACCATTCTGGCCTTTTTATTCTCATTCATACACTGCTCTGAACAAACCAGTGCTTTCCCACTTTTGGCAAACTTCTTGTTGTTGTCTTTATTTGGCATGGTACCCAACTTTCATTCATGTCTTCAATTTCTGAAATTCTACTAACCCTTCAAGATCTATTTTCTATTTAAAACTTTTACCTGATACTCTTGATAAAGGATTCTCTCCTTTTAATCCTTATACTTCTTGCTTACATGTCTCTTACTACATTTATCTTTATTCAAGATATTTGTTATTTATGAATCTCAATGAAAACCCCCATTAAAGAAAGAACAATGCCTTACTTATACTAGTATATATCACCTATAATGGCTATACGCGACTTGCGCATAACAGTCCAATTTAATGAATTGGTGTAGTTACTTTTATACCATCTTTGTCACACTATGTAACCTGTTGCTTACCAAAACAACTACCACTTCACAAAGAGGTATTTTAAAATCATTACTAGAGTGTCTGAAAAGCCACAGAATATGTTTTGAAAGGACTTGGAATGCCATCTAATTCAACCACCCATTCTGTGGTTGAATCCTTGCTTGTGTATAACTCTACCTGCAACTGACCTTCTCTAATGAAAGGCAACTCAAGATCTTACTGATCAATCCATTCCTGTTTAAATGCTGAAAAATCACTATTTACTGGTTCTGGTTCTATCCCTGGGGACACATGAAACAAGCAGTCCCTATTTCACATTAGATTATTAATTACGTTTAGCAGTCACATCACATTGTAATTAAAACAAAATTTTTTCTATGTAATTTGTTATTATCCTAAACTTCAGCTACTGATTTTCTGAGTATATATGTAGGGCCATCATATTAATTGCTATTCAATTGCATCTTATAATGTTCATCTTATTTTTCCAGGCTCTAAGTTCTTTCTAGATTCTTATTAAAAGGAACTAGAGGCCTGGTGCACGAATTCATGCATGGGTAGGGTCCCTTGGCCTGGCCAGTGATTGGGGCCGGCCGGCCAGGGGGAGGGACCATGGGAGGTTGGCTGTGGGAGCGCACTGACCACCAGGGGAAGCTCCTGCGTTGAGTGTCTGCCCCCATGTGGCCAGTGTGCGTCACAGCTACCGGCCAGTCATCTGGTTGTAACAGTCACTTAGGCTTTTATATATATACTAGAGGCCCGGTGCACGAAATTTGTGCACAGGGAGTGTGTGTGTGGGGGGTCCCCTCAGCTCGGCCTGCACCCTCTCCAATCTGGGATCCCTCGGGAGATGTCTGACTGCCGGACATCCCTCTTGCAATCCATCTGGGACCACTGGCTCCTAACCGCTCACATGCCTGCCTGCCTGATCGTCCCTAACTCCTCTGCCTGCCTGATCACCCCTAACCGCCTCTGCCTGCCTGCATGATCGCCCCTAACTGCTTTCCCCTGCCAGCCTGATCACCCCTAACTGCTCCCCCCTGCCAACCTGATCGACCCTAACTGCTCTCTCCTGCCGGCCTGATCGCCCCTAACTGCTTTCCCCTGCTGGCCTGATCGCCCCTAACTGCCTCTGCCTTGGCCCCCGCCACCGTGGCTTTGTCCAGAAGGACATCCAGTCTATCTGGTCTAATTAGCACATTACCCTTTTATTAGTATAGATATAGATTTGTTAGTCCATATCCTCCCCACCCTATCTCCAGCTGTACCTCACCTTTCCTCATCATAGTCACTAAGGTATTTCTAAAAAATTTAAGATTGAAGGATGAGCCCACCAGTGTTCAGTAAACTTCCTTCCAGTGTGCTATAAAAGAGGTAGTATATTTGGGTACTACAATTCAGAGTCTTGAATCTGGGTCATTTCACTCATCCAATTATCCTTTTCCATCATTCCCCCAAGCATATCATTGAGACATTCAAATTTCAATGAAATGTTTGAGATTTCCTTTATCTAACAATCTAGAACTACAAAAAAATTAGTATAGCAGGACTTATTTCTAAGCACTCCTTTCATAAGTGTTACAAACAATCCCACTGTCACCATACACATACTTAATAAGTAACACATGAATTAAATAAAATTTGGAAAATAAAATGTTTCTTCTAGTAAGGCCTACCATCCAAAATACAACCATTATTACTATCTTGCCATACTTCTGTGTTTTTTCCCCCCTATGAAAGGTAGTTGCTTAAAAAAAGTTACAATGACACTACTAATTATTTAACACAGGAGAGATCTTGCTGTTATTCTTGAAAGCTACAGAATATTTTGTCAAGTAGATGAGTCATAGTTTACTTAAAATTTCTCCTAATTCTGAACATGCAGATTAATACCAAATACCCTGTAACATTAAAGCTTTTGTTTTATAGAACAAAACAATATCATATGTCATTGGTTCCAAAACACACGTTTTCCTGTATTTTAACATCTCTGAAATTGAGTCACAAAAGAGTAAGAAAAATCTTAACACTTGGCCTTGGTGAGAAAGGGAACTTATGGGCTGACTATGTGCTTTGTAAAAATACTAACAGTCATTGCCCATGCCTGGCTTTACTACAGAAACTAATATATAATGGGTCAAGGTGCTAGAGTGTGAAGTACGGAATTAGATTATGATGAATTTAGAGAACACAGAATAGTGAGATTCACTGAAAGTAAGACCAGACAATAGTAAAGCCCATGATGATGTTATACACCCTTCTCCCTACCATTCAGACACTTTTCCTGCCAGTTTGTTAATGCCAAGATGGAAGTGAATTGGTTCACCCAGACTCTGTCTCTGCTAACACCCTTTTCCTGTTCAGAGTTTGGACAATCTTCTTTGCCTGCCATTCAGACTTTAAATTTTGCCAAAGATGTTCACCTCGAACTGATACAGCTTAATCTGATCTTGATTTTGCCTTCTGGATAGAGAACAACTGCGAGCTCTTTCTATATAAATTCATGTTATCCTGGTATACACTGCTCTAGATCTTTTATAAGATCTTTTATAAGCTTTAAAGAATTTTTCACTCACTAGTCATTTATTTGGTCAGTCATTCACTCAACATTTAAGAGCTCCCACTATGAGCTAGAAATTATTCTAAGTGGTAGAAATATAGAAGTGAACAAAAAAGACAAAGTTCATCAGGTCAAGTAACTGCTCCAATAGGCTCAGCATGAGCTGGACTATGCTCACTGTGATTCCAGAGTTTCTCTTTTGGCAATAGGTTTGTGCTAAGTCATACAAACATAAAATGAAACTCCATTCCTCCTCTACTTGCTTAATCTTTTAAAAAGTACTCATACTCAAGCAGAATGAATAAATAAATAAATAAATAAATAAGCCCAGACCACCTTCTTACAGATATACAAAAATAAACTAAAAATGGATTAAAGTCTTAACTGTTAGACTCAAAACCATAAAGCTCCTAGAAGAAAACATAGGTAGTAAAATCTCTGAGCAGTGGTTAGCACACTGGCCCGTGGACCAAAGGGTCTGGGTTTGATTCCCTGGGTTGTGGGTCCGATCCCCAGCCCTTGTATGGATGAGTGCAGGAAGCAACCAATCGATATGTCTCTCTCACGTTGATATTTCTCTGTCTCTCTCTCTCCTTCCCTCCTCTCTAAAAAAAAAAAAGAAAAAAAAAAGAAAAAAAAATATCAATGGTAAAAATATCCTCAGGTGAGTTTTAACAAAAACTCTGACATTTCTCTTAGCAATATCTTTTCTGATGTATCTCCTCAGGCAAAGAAAACAAAAGAAAAAAATAAACCAACTAAAAACTAAATACACTGAACTAAAAATTTTTTGCAGAGCAAAGGAAGCAAATTTAATCTAGTGAATGGAAGAAGGTAGTCACCAATAATACATCTCATAAGGAGTTAATATCCAAAACTTATAAAGAACTCATACAACTCAACACCAAAAAAACACAAACAATTCAATAAAAAAAAAAATAGGTAGAGGACCTGAATAGACACTTCTCCAAAGAGGACATTTTGATAGTCAATAGACATATAAAAAGATGCACTCATGTTGTTAATTATCAAAGAAATGCAAATTAAAACAACAATGAGATATCACTTCACACCTGTCAGAATGGCTATCATCAATAAACCCACAAACAAGTGTAGGTGAGGATGTGGAGAAAAGCGAACCCATATGCATTATTGGTGGGAATGCAAACTGATACTGCCACTATGGCAAACAGTATGGTCCTCAAAAAATTAAAAATGGAACTGCCTTATGACCCAGCAATTCCAATTCCATTTCTGGGCATAATGGAAGAAATGCAAAAACACTAATTTGAAAGAACATATGCACCCCATGTTCACTGCAATGTTATTTACAGTATCAAGATATGGAAGCAATCCAAGTGCCCATCAATAAGAAGAGTGGATGAAAAAGCTGTAGTACATATAGACAATGGAATACTATTGGGCCATAAAAAAAAAAAAATCACCCCATTAGTGACAGCCTGGATGGACCTAGAGGGTATTATGCTCAGTGAAATAAGTCAATCAAAAAAAGACAAAAACCATCTGATTTTACTTATGTGGAATCTAAAGAACAAGATAAACAAACAAACAAACAAAATTGAAGAAAACTCAACACAGAGAACAGACTGATGGTTGCCAGATGGGAGGGAAGTTTGGAGACTGGTCATGAGGATGTAAAGGGAATATTGTCAATAATCTATGCTAATAATAGAGGAATATGCAAATTAGCCAGGACACCATAACGTCACGACCAAACAGCAGGGACCTGAGGCTGCACAGCACCTGGCTAGGGCGAGGGACCTCAGGCTGTGACCCCCACCCAGTAGGGCTTGTTGGGGGACCTCAGGCTGCGCCCCTCACCCGGCGGGGCTTGACAGGGGACCTTAGGCCACAGCCCCCGCCTCGGCGCTGGGCCGGGGGACCTGAGACTGCGCCCCCCGCCTGGTGGGGCTTGATGGAGGACCTGAGACTGAGCCCCCCACCCGTCGCCGGGCCAGGGGACCTGAGGCTGTGCCCCCCACCCAATGCCAGGCTGGGGGACCTGAGTCTGCACCCCCCGCCCAGAGGCTTGATGGGGGTAAGGCCGATCGGGTCTAGGTCTCCTGCATTTTTGAAGCACGTGCGGGTGGTGGGCAGGGACTTGACTCTAGGTCCCGCGACGTGCCCCAGACTCAGGAGGGAGAGTTTCATATACATATTACTAATTTTCTTTCATCTCTGACACTTCTATTATAGAGAAAGGGCAAATAGCAATATTAAAATATTTCCTCTAATTAATTCCCTTTTAATGTGCACAAATTTCATGCACCGGGCCACTAGTATTGTAATAACTAAGTATGGTGCCAGGTGGGTACTGAAAATACTGGGGGTGGGGGTGGGGACACAATTTGTAAAGTATATTACCTAACCACTATGTTGTATACCTGATCTAATACAAGATAATATAAAATGTAAACTGTAAATGAAAGATAAAGTTTTTTTAAAAAGTACTCATGTTCATATAATGGAACCGAGAGTGGTTTTTGGAATCTAACAATCTAAAGACAAATCATGGCTTTGCCATTTACTAGCTTTGTTACCCTGGGCAAGTTACTTGAATTTCTGCAAAAACGATCTTTCAAGATACCTTTTTTTTAAATCAAAATTTTATCACAATTCAGTGAGAAAATGTAGACAAAGTACTCAGCAAATAATCTAACATTAAATGGTGACCATTAGAATATCATTATTATTGTTATGTTTATTTCATAACACAGGGCACATATTAGATTTGGTTTGCTTTATCTGTATTATGACATTATTATTCTAATCACTTATATGGTCCAGACAGTAAATTTTCTTCTGATGGGCTGCTATTACTATCATTGCAAGTACAAGCTTCTGGAAGTTTAAGGCAAACAAGGGACAACAGATTAGGTACACACTGGTGAAGAAATCATTTCAAGGGGCTCTGTGATAAGTGTTACTAGCTCAAACATCTACAATATAAATATAGAGTAAGTCAGGAAGAGTCTAGTGTACTTAGTATTTCTATTTTTCTAGATGTCTCACTCTTCTTTTATTAGATTTCCCCCAGCTTTTTGCAATCTTCAAACAGTTTTTTCCCAAAGCTATTCTCCTAAATAGTTTTAATATGGAATAAAAACCCATTTACAAATATGAGGTATATTTTTAATAGTTTCTGATTTCCAGCTCTTAATGGCAAAATCTTGTATATTTTTCTCAAAAGTGTATGTAGTATGGTGGAGATATTTACTAGATCCAGTACTTCTTACAGGACTCTATTACACAATATGGTTCCTTTGAATAATAAACATTCAGATGGGATAGCATCCTTTATACTATTTCTAAATGAAATGGTCATCTGATTCCTGCAGAGAACTTTAAGCCATTCTTCAGGCAAAAAGAAACAATTCTCTTCCTTTGATCTCCAAGATATGTACAGGTTGCTGCGACTGAGTTCTAAGGCATAAGTACATACTGTACTGTCACAAGAAACCAGTGTCCTCAAAAGCTACTTAACAAAACAGAAGACTAAATTAGCATATGTATGACCATTTTGTAGCACTGCAAGTAAATACTGGATAACTGACAGAGTAGAATGCAGCAAAACTATTAAATTTAACAAATTCTATATAGTGTCCCCAATAATTCAGTTACAGCTAAGTATTATCTTTCATCACTTAGAATTCAGAATTCCTTAAGAATGCACTGTTTAGGGCAACCAGCTTGGGTTCCCCTCCCTGTAGCACTGAGCTTTTCTATAATAAAACTGCTTTCACTCAAAAAAAAAAAAAAAAAAAAGGCAATGTTTCATATTTTGAAAATGACAGATCCTTTTGAGAATCAAATGAATGCTATGGTCCCTCCTTTCCTACAATCCTGCCTCTGCCCTGCTCTCTACCCAGGCCCTGAAGGGTTAAAGTCTTTACCTTAGGATATAACTTTGCCAAAAGAATCATATTACTGAACTGGTGGCATGAGTGGGTAAAACAGTACCAGAATTCTAAATTACAATACAGTGATGGATTCTATTGTGTTACTACTACTGAGGAGCAAAGCAAGCAAGAAAGGTGATAATACTCTATCTGGAACTTTACAATACAGAAAAACAAATGGGTGGCACAACGTAAAAGGCAGAAGGTCTAAGAAGTATAAAATCAACTTGCTGTTACTCTGTTTTCTACAAAGTTAATATGAAAGGTCTGTCTTAACGAATGCATCCAACTCTCAGTTATAATCACTCATTTAATGAGTATGTACTTAATAAATACATAATGTATGCTCATAAAACACTTTAAATGTGTTCTGAAGAATAGTTTCTTATTGCTGTTAAAATCCATACTGGGCCTGGCAGTGTGGCTCAGTGGTTGAGCGTTGACCTATGATCCAGGAGGTCACGGTTCGATTCCCATTCAGGGCACATGCCCAGGTTCTGAGCTCGGTCCCCAATAGGGGGAGTGCAAGGAGGCAGCCATTCAGTGATTCTCTCTCATCACTGATGTTTCTATCTCTCTCTTCTTTTCCCTTCCTCTCTGAAATTAAAAAAAACAAAATCCATACTGGGCTGATCCTGACCAAAGTGATCACCTTAAACAAACATGTCATGTCAGACATGTTCCCAATTGAGGGTTATTTTTTCATTAACAAAATTACTACAAGACACACATGAATGGTAGTGATGGCTGAGTCTCTGGCAAAAAAAAAAAAAAAAAAAAATCGTTCACATTAAAAAAAAAAATCACAGCAAAGCATATATATTAAGAATAAAAACTGCAAAGTAAAACAAAATGCTGTGTTTTTAACACAATTATTCACATAACTATGTATTTCTGTTTCTGGGATTCTTAACCTAGGACTACTCAAGGTCTAAAATACATATACAAATAATAGGCTTATTTTTACTTACTTGCCAGTATCACACAGAACTAATGGAAATCAAAGAAAAAAAAATGAGCTAGGGAAAATTTTAAGAGCAAAAGTAATGCATACCTCTTCGTATTTTTAAGCAAAAAAAAAGTGTTAAGCATCTATTTTTCTTACTAACAAAAAAGTTTTTAAATGGCAATCATGATAGTTAAGGCCCCAAATCTTATGGTATATTTCCCCCATCTACACATCTACATAGAACTTTAACTTAAGCTTCCCCTCCTTCCCAAAATAACTACTTTAGTGATTTAAATTAGTTCTATATAACTGTTTTACTTATTAAATGCATACTTTATTTTTCTTCTTTGGAAAGTTTAAAAGCAATTAGTCATAGACATTTTCTAACTGAAAATAGTGAAGTATTTGAATAATTCTTCTACTGATGGTATAAAGTTAAAATTCTAATTTAACCAAACATGTATTTATAGAAAGAAAAACTACTGAAATTAAGAAAATCCACTCAAAACACTATAGAATTTCAATTTGGACAAAAGACTAATATGAACAAAAAGTAGCTTCATTGTCAAGAAAATAATTCACGGCTCCACAGTTGAAATTTATTCCTAAAATCTTAAAGTAGCCTGGAAAATATCTCAAGTTCTGATCCAACAGTTTACATTCCTAAAGGCTGTATCTGTAAATAAACCCATGAGAAAGTAGGAAGGAGAAAAAGGAAGGGAATGGGGGAGGCAAAAGAAAAGAAGGAGAGAGGGAAAGAAAAATTCAACCCTCAAGTTTCTGACGTGATTTCTATGGCAATCTACTGAGTGGAAAGGGGGATATATACAAGGTGGGGCAAAAGTAGGCTTACATTTGTTCATATGAAAAGTAATACAATAATTAGTAAATAATACAATAAAGTGTTTCACCTATTCAACTGTAAACCTACTTTTGCCCCACCCCATATTTTAAGATTGTTTTTCTGTTGCCATCCTACACGAATAACAGCTTGAATTATTTTTTCACATCTTTTATTCCTAACAGAACTGCTTGTTTTCCAGTATTATCATAGAAAATAATCTAAAGGTAAGTCAATTTTACTCCTTGAAACTGTTATTTTGCCCAAAAGTTTACAAGTTAAAAAAAATTGTATTTAATCATTTTAGCTAGCATATGTCTTGCTCCTCATCTGTGTTTACTAATATTTAAATAAAAGTATGGAGAACCTCAATTTCTAACCTTGGATCTTCCCAGTTCAGAAAACTTCTATTTCTATCTATCAGTTCAAACTTGTTATTCTTGACCTAACCAGTGTTGTTGAGCACTGTCCCGTGCATCAAAAGGTTGCAGTTTCGATTCCTGGTCAGGGCATGATCCCTGGTGGAGGTGCTGTGATGTTTCTCTCTCACACTGATGTCTCTTGATCTCTCTCCCTCTCCTTTCCCTTCCTCTCTTTCTAAAAAATAAAAATCAATAAAAACATTTCTTAAATAAACATGTTCTTCCCTATCTTTTGCTAATTCAGTCTCTGCTTTATCTACTGTAATAATCTTCAATTTTTATTTTTAATATATTTTATTGATTTTTTACAGAGAGGAAGGGAGAGGGATAGAGAGTTAGAAATATCGAGAGAGGACCATCGAACAGCTGCCTCCTGCACACCCCCTACTGGGGATGTGCCCGCAACCAAGGTACATGCCTTTGACTGGAATTGAACCTGGGACCCTCAGTCTGCAGGCCAACGCTCTATCCACTGAGCCAAAATGGTTAAGGCTAATCTTCAATTTTTTTAAATCTCGGTATTTCATTTGTGGTTCTGAAACATTTCAATGCAAATGATTGAATATAGAATATAACAGTTCTGGAATGAGTCAGATCAAATCCTGTCTTTCCACTTCTTAGCTGTAGGATCTCAGGCAAGTTACTTAGTTTCTATTTCCCTAACTATAAAATAGAGAAAACCTAACTGGGTAGTTGTGAGAATTAAATTATATGCCTATCTATATGTATATTAATTTATATATAGGGCCATATCTGGCATAGAGTAAATACTCAAAGAATACTCAGTGAGAAAGCACTCAATTTTCATTATCTTTCATTTGGAATTTGATATTTGATTTGGCGTTGACTCTCCTCTCTATTAAAATTTCTGCCCGGCTGGTGTGGCTAAGTGGTTGAGCATCGACTTACGAACCTGGAGGTCATGGTTCGATTCCGGTTAGGGCACAAGCCTGGGTTGTGGGCTTGATCCCCACTAGGGGGCGTGCAGGAGGCAGCCAATTAATACTCTCTCTCATCACTGATGTTTATCTCTCCATCTCCCTTCCTCTCTGAAATCAATAAAAATATATTAAAAAGAAATAAATAAACATAAAATTTTCATCTGAATTTGATTTGGTGTTGATTCTCCTCTATACTGCAACCAAATGTGACTTTTTCTTGGCTTTTACAAATAGTCTATTCTTTTTTTTTTAAATTAAATTCTTTATTGTTTAAATTACATATGTCTCCTTTTTCCCCCATTGACCTCTCCCTGGCTGCTCCCACCCCAGGCACATGCCCTCACCCTGCTACTGTCTGTGTCCATGGGTTATGCTTATATGTATGCATACAAGTCCTTTGGTTGATCTTACACCTCCCCTGCCTTCCCTCTGAGGTTTGACAGTCTGTTCGATGCTTCTATGTCTCTGGATCTATTTTTGTTCATCGGTTTATTTGTTCATTTAGTGTATTCTTTTAGTTGTATGTTTTCTTAACACAGCTGTATAGTTGCTTCTAAATTTTATTCATGTTATCCATTAAATGGGGAAATGATTTATTCAGAACCCATACAACTATCTTGTTTGCTCTATACACCCCTTACCTGAACCTAAGAAAACTTATTCTCAGAAGAATTATTCATTATTGTATTTCCATGGCTACTGAATACAGTGGAAGGCACTGTAGGTGCTCAAATGATATTAGGTGAATGAATTATTAATGAACCAGTGAAAACTGTGCTAACTGCCTCCTCTTTCACTTCTGGAGTTGAAAATCAAGCTGAGTTTCAGGACTGACACTAGGGCTGGGGAGAGAAAAATTCTGGAACAATTCCTAACTTCAAAATAATCTAGGCCTCTTCCCTAAGTTTCAAATTTACTATAGAGATTTTATGCTTTTTTTAAAGAGATCTTCATTCAACCTCTCTCTTTCTCTTCCCTATCCATACATGGCTTTCTATGACAGTTCAGTATCTTTTAACCATAAAGGTTTCTGAATCAGACTTTCGGAAATGCTGGTCCCCAAAGTAAGTTTTGTATTTGCTCATACAATTTAAATTATTTTTTATCTCAAGAACTCAAGGGGAAAAGAAATTAGATAACCCAGTTTTTGCCACTGGCCAAATCCAGCCTACTGTCTGCTTTTGTAAATCAAGTGTTACTGAACACAGACATGCTCATTTGTTTACATAGCATCTATGGCTGCTTTTGCGCAATAGCAGACATGGCTCACAAAGCCATATAGCCTCTAACACAACTATTCACCTCTTTGAGGAAAGGATCTACATAAAAAACAACACAAATGGCAAATATTTACAGTTAGAATGTAATGTGTTGGGCACTGCTTTGTGAATTTTACATCTACTATCTCTTAAAAATTAGATAAGACATGAATGGACACTGGTACAATCCCCATTTGCAGATGAGAAAGCTGAGGTTTGATGAAATTAAATAACTTGGCTAAGGCTAATAAGTGGTAGGGTTGGGAGTCAATCCCAGGCCTAGTGGAATCTGAAGTGAAAGTATAATTACTATTCTACAGAAGGCTTTAAAAGAACAAACAATACAGGTATTTTCTAAGTTTGCAGTTAGAACGCTTTCAGTTGGATTGGGTTGATGATCACAAGGTTAATCCTCACCCCTCGGTGAGGTTATTTTCCCATTGGTTTTTAGAGAGAGTGGGAGGGGGAGAGACACAGATAGAGAAACATCAATGTGAGAGAGACACATCGATTGGTTGCCTCCTGCATGCACCCTGATCATGGGACTAGGGCTGTGATCGAGCCTGCAACCAAGGACCAAGGTATGTGCCCTTGACTGGAATAGAACCCACGACCCTTCAATCCTAGGGCCGACACTCTATCCACTGAGCCAAACTGGCTAGGGCTCCACATTCTTTGATACTGTTATAAGTAGTGGCATTGAGTAGCGTTTTTAATATGTATTCATTAATAACAATAAAAAGCACTGATGATTCTTATTCTTCACAAAGAACAAGCATAAAAACTATCTTTACTTTTACTGAGACTATATGGTTTTAAAAATTAATTGAAATTCTAAAATGAGCTTTCAGCTTGAAGACGGCTTAGGTGCAACTTTCTTTGGTCACCCCAAATCCAGGTTCATCCGACTTCCACCATGCCACAGAACTTGGACCCCAAGAGATCAAAGTCATATACCTGAGGTGCACTGGTGGATAAGTCAGTGCCATGTCTGTCCTGGCCCTAGGGAGCCCCTGGGTCTGTCTCCAAAAGAGGTTGATGACATTGCCAATGTAACCAGTGAATGTAAGGGTCTGATTATTACAGTGAAACTAATCATTCAGAACAGGCAGGTCCAGACTGAGGTAGTACCTTCTATCTCTGCCCTGACCATCAAAGAACTACCAAGAGACATAAAAAAAGCAAAAGAAACCCAACATTAAGCACAGTGAAAATATAACTTTTGATGAGATGGTCAACATTGCTCAATAGATACAGCACTGATCTTTAGCTAGAGAACTTTCTACGATCATTAAAGAGATCCTGAGGATTGCTCCTCGGTGGACTGCAATGTTGATGGCCAGCACCCTCACCCCTTATCATATCATAGATGACATCAACAGTGGTGCAGTGGAATGCCCAGCTAGTTAGGAACTACAAAGGAAAACATTTCAATTAAAGACCATTTATCAACTAAAAAAAAAAAAAAGAATTCTAAAATGTTGGCCATGAGAAATTACAACTGAAAGCTGGTGTTAATATTTATACAACTGTTATTAAAACCGTATTCCACAACTATTATAACAATGTGGAAAAGTTGGATAAAGTTCAATGATACATCATTTATACTAAGAACATTTGTTACAAAAAGGTATATGGTAAAACAACACTGAAAACAACAAAAGGGTTAATTCCTAGAAATACTATTCAACCAAAATTTAACTAAACTATATGGCAGATAAGAGACAATGTGATAAATAGAGAATACAAAACTAATTTATATCTTCAAAAAGCTCACAGGGGAGATAGGTAAAAATTAATATGGGTCCTGGCCAGTTTGGCTCAGTGGATAGAGCATCGGCCTGTGGACTGAAGGGTCCCAGGTTTAATTCTGGTCAAGGGCACATGCCTGGGTTGCGGGCTCAATACCCAGTGTGGGGAGTGCAGGACACAGCCGATCAATAATTCTCTCTCATTGATGTTTCTATCTCTCTCTCTCTCTCTCTCTCTCCCCCTTCTTCTCTAAAATCAGTAAAAATATTAAAAAAAAATTAATATGGGGTTCTTAAGAATAGTAACCAATTCATATTGATGAATAGAAATGTAATATAACCCCCCAGATGATAAAAGTAGCTCTCTAAATTGCTGGGAAGGTTGAGGAACTAGGCTCAGTAAATGAGTAAGACCAAGGAGGTTTAAAAGAAAGAAAATAAAAATCTGTCACAAGAATGACGTGGGCACAGAAGCGATGCCACAATGGGCACCCCACTACCTCTGTTTTTGGAAATGATTTTTTATTGCAGCCACTACATCCTTTACTGTGCTTGAGTCTTTGTATTTAGCTCCAGATAAAAGCATCCAATTAGCCATGTTTGGGTTAGGGGCCCATTTCCTAAGTGTAGGCAGGAGAAAGGCATTTATTTGCCCTTTTTGGCATTGCTATGGTAGGAGCCAGGCCTTGCACTTCACCAAGATTCATGAAATGTATGTACCAGTTCCCTATGTACCAGAGAACCCCTCAAACACAGGGAGGGATTTCAAATGCTGGGAAACCCCCCACCTCCCAAAAGACAGATGTCCCACCACAAACACTCTTAAGCCAAGATCTGTTGGAATATTATGGGGGGAGAGTCTCTGAGTTCTCAGAGACTATTGAAAGGCACTGTTCACATATTTAAATGGAAACAAATGATCCACATCTGTACATGCACTTAAAAACAAAGAAACAGCCATTAAGAACAAAAGACATATGCCTTGGTTGGTATGGCTCAACTGACTGGGCATCATCCCGTGCACTGAAAAGTTGCTGGTTCGATTCCTGGTCAGGGCATATGCTCCTAGGGCAGTGGTTCTCAACCTTTTTAATGCCGCGACCCTTTAATACAGTTCCTCATGTTGTGGTGACCCCCAGCCATAAAATTATTTTTGTTGCTACTTCATAACTGTAATTTTGCTACTGTTATGAATCGTAATGTAAATATCTGTGTTTTCTGATGGTCTTAGGCGACCCTGCTGTAGATCCTAAGACCAACGGAAAACACAGATATTTACATTACGATTCATTAACAGTAGCAAAATTACAGTTATGAAATAGCAACGAAAATAATTTTATGGCTGGGGGTCACCACAACATGAGGAACTGTATTAAAGGGTCGCGGCATTAAAAAGGTTGAGAACCACTGTTTGGGGCTGTGCAGGAGGCAGCTGATCAATGTTTCTTTCTCACATCAATATTTTTTTCTCTCCCTCTCCTCTGCTCTCTCTCAAAATCAATTACAAATCATAAAAAAAACCCACCATATTCCACAGATTTGAGTTTCTTAAACCATTGTTTTTCAAATTCAAGTCTAGTGACTTGCCAGGAAAGTCAGGAGCCCATAGTTCTCAAGTTTAAGTAACTCTACACTACAGCATAAAAACAATAGGAAAGCTTTACATTAGATACCACGCTGGCATAAATGAGGGATTAACTGCACAGTCAGGATATGCTATGCAGAACAAAATCTTTAAAAATAAGGAGAATTTTACCAAGCAGATAAGAGTGGGGCAAAAAAAGAATATTCCAATAGAAGCAATAGCTAGTATAAAGTATTTCATTAGAAAACACCATCTTGTAGTGTGAAAAGCATCTGTTCAGGTTCATGAAAACGGAATTAAAAGTCCTAGTCCCAATTAGCAGTATGATCCTGGTCAAGCCTTTAACATCTAATTTTTTCCTTATTTACAATATAAGGCAGTTGAATTAGATAATCTTTTAAGCAGTTCTGCTTCTAAACAAATTTATGATTACTATATATCAGTAATTGGCTAATACTTATTAGCATTCACCACATGTGAGGAAAAATGGTACATAGTTTATTATTATTACCTTCATTTTTCCCAACTGAAGAAACTTAAGTTCTGAGCAGTTAACTAGCTCACCTCAAAGTGATACACTTAGTAAGAGAGCCAAAGCTGGAGGATTTAATTCCAAAGCTAATACATTTAAGCTCTACACTATGGTTTCACCAATAATGCACTTTTAAGTTCTTAAGGACAGTGTTGTAGCTTCAATTATACTATGGGTAAAGGTTATTATCTATAACCCCCTTTTTTGGCTAAATTTTCAAGTAACCAGGAGTTTTGACTTAAGTATTAAAATGTTCATTATTTTATACTAGAGGCCTGGTGCACGAAAATTTGTGCACTCGGGAGTGGGGGGTTCCTCAGCCCGGCCTGCGCCCTCTCACCATCCGGGAGCCCTCAGGGGATGTCCTACTGACAGCTTAGGCCCGTGACCGGGTGGACAATCAGGGGATGGTGCCGGCCCCATCACCCTGCCGCCGCTGCAGACTGCCCTCTGCAGGAAGCGACTGGGCCAATCAGGGGAAGGCGCCACCCCCATCGCCCCTCCTCTGCCATTGCCGTCCCCTCCCTCTGCCCGCTGGCACGCGCCTTGGCTGGCTTGACACCACCTGCTTGCTGGCCCTGCCCCCCGCCGACTGGTTGTTCTGCAGTTTGGTCAATTTGCATATTACGCTTTTATTATATAGGATAATCAAATAGAAATCTTTCCACACATTTATCTGACTTTTTAAATGACAGAAAAGTTGAGCAAATATAAACTTTTCATGAAGCTTAAGGTTGCATTTATATGTATCAATTACTGTATGGGCTCCTGGAACTTTAAGCTAACATGACTTTTTGCCCCTTCATTTTCTTATGTTTTGATTTCTCTCATGATTTTAGGAATCACAGTTCCTCTCTACCTCTGTAACGTTTTGTGGACTTAAAAAAGCAAGTCAAGTTTCTTAACTAATCATAACTATTTATATATAGCTGACCCTTGAACAACACAGGTTTAAACTGAGCAGGTTCACTCTTACACAAATTTTTAAAATAAATGTATAATCAGCCCTCCATCTCCCTGGATTTTGCACCTGCGGGTTCAACCAACTGTGGATTGAAAACATTGTTTTTGATCTGAGGTTGGGAATCAACTGATGCAGAGGGCCGGCTATATGCACTGTTTTACATAATTTTATATAATGGGTTTGAGCATCTGAAGATTTTGGTATCTGTGAGGGGTCCTGGAACCAATCCCTATAGACACTGGGAGACAACTACAGTTAAGTTTTGGGAGAATAAAAAGTTATACATGAATTTTCGACTGTGTGGGCATTGCCACCCCTAAACTTCACGTTGTTCAAGGACTAACTACAGTAAAGACACAGTTGCAAAAAATTTACTTTTGGCAGTATTTCTCATTACGAGGTGGCCTTTGATGTAATAAAATAACTTTTAATTATCTAAACATTTTTAATACCTGACCATTTCTCTGTTTCAAAAACTTTTTTTTAAAAATATATTTTATTGATATTTCACAGAGAGGAAGGGAGAGGGATAGAGAGCTAGAAACATCGATGAGAGAGAAACATCGATCAGCTGCCTCCTGCACACCTCCCACTGGGGATGTGCCCGCAACCAAGGTACATGCCCTTGACCGGAATCGAACCCGGGACCCTTCAGTCCGCAGGCCGACGCTCTATCCACTGAGCCAAACCGGTTTCGGCTCAAATACTTTTATATAAAATATTTTCCCACACTGCACCGTATCTTCCTATCCTAAGATACTTCATAAAGAATTAAAAGCTAACACATTATGTTCTTCAGATCACATGATGCTAGCATTCAAGAAAAAAAGTTTTATGCTTATGAAGATATATGGGTTAAATGTGAGGTAGGTCCAAACAATCCTCATACTTTTTCTGAGACAAGAGAAAAAAGGGCAAAAATTTAGAGGACCCACCTGCAAAAATTCTAGAGAATATAAGAGGAATAATGGTTCTATCCCATACTAAAACATATAAAGTTATAATCATTAAAACAGTTTAATATGGATATAAAACAAGTAAGAAATTCAAACACATAATAGAATTCTATTCATGATAAAGATAACAGTTCAGATTAGCAGGAATTATAAAATAAATGGTGTGAAAACTGTTAAAAATACACAAATTATAATACTATTTCATGCCTTACTTAAAAATAAATAACAGAAGTAACAAATGCAAAAAATAAAAAAATAAAACACCAAAAGTTCTATAAGACCAAATTTTTTTTTTGAAAAACAGGTCTATGTAAACAGGACACAAAAATCCAGGTCACAAAAGGGGGAAATCATGATAAATTTAACCACATTAAAGGTAAAGTCTGTTGTAGAACAACTACTATGACAAAACAGATGAAGTCAAGACACAAATAGAAAAATATTTGCTAAGTATATGATAAAAAAAGATTTCCCTTAATTTGTAAATAATCCACACAAATCAATAAAAAGCAACAAGTAATTTCCTAATAGAAAAATAAACAAAATAAACAAGAAATTGTGTGAAAGACAACAAATGCTTATAAAGTTTTAATAAGATACCAATTTCCTTATTAAAGAAATGCAAACTGAAGCAACACATCATTTTCCACCTATTCAAATGGCAAAAACTAAAGAATGTGATGATGCCCAGTGCTGTCAATGTTTGAGGGAATGCTCAGTCTCATGCACTGCTGTGTGTCCAAGTTGATAAAACTCATTAGGAGGGTAATACAGATACGGTAGTCTCAAGGTTGTCAAGGAATATATATATATATATATATATATATATATATATATATATACACACACACACACACACACACACACATACACACACACACACACACACACAGACTCTACACTACAGCATAAAAACAATAGGAAAGCTTTACATTAGATACCACTACACACAAAGGTAGTGACTGTAATACCATTTAATTACAAAAATAAGCTAGAAACAAAATGTTTATCATAGAGCACTAGTTAAATAAATTATCCATAAAATGGAATGCTATGTACCATTCAAAAGGAGGGGGCAGCCTGGACGGTGTGGCTCAGTGGTTGAGGGTCAACCCATGAACTGGGAGTTCACAGTTCCGTTCCTGGTCAGGACACATGCCTGGGTTTCAAGCTCATTCCCCAGTGGGGGGTGGGGGTGGGGTGGGAGGGGAAGTGCAGGAGGCAACCAATCAATGATACTCTCTTATCATTGACCAGAGGCACCAGTGGGGTCTCTTGGCCTGGCCTGTGGGGATCAGGCCCAAACCAGCTATCGGACATCCCCTGAGGGGTCCCAGATTACGAGAGGATGGTTCTCGGGTGACACACCCCAGAATCAGGCTCCCTCCTCTCTGGTTCTGGGTGCATCACCCGAGAACCGCAGCTGCCAAGTCACCGCAGTGCGGCAGCTCCTGAGCGTCTGCCCCCTGGTGGTCAGTGTGCGTCATAGCTACAGGTTGGCTGGTTGAAAGGTCGGCTGGTTGCTTTGGCTTTTCTATATATACATGTTTTATATCTCTCTCTTCCTCTCTGAAATCAATAAAAATATTTTTAATTAATAAATAAATAATAGATGAGGTGGCAGATAAATAAATTTCAATGTGCAACCTAAGATGTATTAAGACATTTAAAAAAGCAAAGTGCAGAATTTTTTAAATAGAGAAAAGAATAAGTGAACTTTCTATCTTTTCCTGAAATTAATTTTGCGAACCGCTTTGTTCACAGGGACTGAGCAATAGAATCATAGGTGTTGCATTTTCTAATCTGTCTCTAAATATAATTTCATCTTTTAAAATTACTAGGAATTAACTAAATCATGGGCCAATTTTTATCTTCTTTTACATGTCTTAAAAATACCTGTAAGTTTTATATTTTAAAGAAAGATACCACCTGAGTAAGGAGAATGGGCAATGGGACACTAGTTTCACTTTATTCTATTCAATTCAGCTTTAACTTTTAAGTAATAAGCATATATTATATTTATCATATAAATGAACTTTATTACACCTTTAACTGTAAGGATAATGTTTAAAAATCTCAAAGGAAAAAAAATAAAATCTCAAAGAAAAACACTATAAACAGCCTATGACATCTGAGTGAACATTTGCCTTCCAATATAAAAAAAAAATGCCTTTATTTTATATTCAAAGAAAAAAGAGTAAAAGACTAATAGAAGGAAAAGTATCTATATTAACCTTTCTATATCTACTGAGGGCATCTGTATCTTATACAAGCTGATATATTTGCTGACTGGGTCACCAGCCCTGCTATACAAAGTGACAAATTTTTATGATATGGAAACTGATAATTTCAAAAAAAAAAAAAAAAAAAAGGGAAATTTCATAAAACTAATAATTGCAAAATAGATTGAATCAGGACCCCTTTTAAATTGCCTATTTTATTAGGAAATGAAAAGTGATCCCAATAAGTCTTGCAATTTCTAAAGATTAGAGTTGACACTTTACTCAGGTTCAAGAGATCCTATCCTTTCAAAGGGTACACACTTGTTGCTTTTCAAACCTATCAGAGTGTCAAAGGCGGATGTAATTAGAATGGGGGCTGGAGAGGGAAAGGAAACCACAAAGAGGGAAGTTAGAGACCTGATGTATAGTATTTCATAGCAAGTGAAATAGAAGCACATTATAAACAAGAGTACATATATCAAACCTAGTGGAGATTATCTGGAATTACTTATCAATACAACTCATAAGCATTCACCTGTGAGCTAGAGCCTCAAAATCTTCCACAAAGCTCACCTCTAACTAGTCTCAATGGATAATTACCATCCTGCATGATTATTTTTTAACACATGTACTCAATTATATAGCAACTAGAGGCCAGTGCATGAAATTCATGCGTGGGCAGGGTCCCTAGGCCTGGTCCGTGATCTGAGCCCATCAGGGCCTTCCAGCTGCTGGCTGGGACCTTCCTTCGTTCTGTGCCGCCCCCTGGTGGTCAGCACTCGTCATAGCAAGTGATTGAACTCCCACAGGGACACTTTGCATATTAGCCTTTTATATATATATATAGATAGATACCTGAGTTACCTAGCATTATTGAGAAGTCAGAGAGACTGAGTTAAAATCTCTGCTTCACTACTCAAGAGCTTTATGACCTCAGGCAAGTTATTTAATCTTTGTCTCAGTCTCTTCATCTCTAAAATTTCTAAAATGGGATCATGCTTATGGGTTGATATGATAGATGACATTATATTTGTGCATAGTATCACAGTGCTCAAATAGATAAAATTTTAAGATGATACTTTTTTCAAAGAGTGCTATTTATTTAATTTAAGGCATTCTGAACAGGTCACAATACTGTCCTTGTTTCTTCCTAAGACAAATAGACACAATTTGACTTTTTCTGTACTGTATAGAATCACAATTACAAACTATAACAATAAATTATGAATGACTATAAATACAAAAGTTTCCATAAGCTATCAAATAGTCTCTTTATAGACACATCGTGAGCAAAGACAGCCTCTGATGAGATTTAAAGTTTACAGAGCTGTTGTTTCTATGCTAATTATTTTCAAACTAGAAGCCTGTTGAGTGAAATTTGTGCAGGGGCGGGGGGGGGGGGGGGGCTCACCTCAGCCCAGCCTGCACCACCCTCTCCAATCCAAGACCCCTCAGGGGATGTCCGACTGCTGGTTTAGGCCCCCATCCCTGAGGAGCCTAAACTGGCAGTTGGACATCCCTCTCGCAATCTGGGACCACTGGCTCCTAACTGCTTGCCTGCCTGCCTGCCTGATCGTCCCTAACTGCCTCTGCCGGCCTGATCACAGACTAACCGCTCCCCTACCGGCCTGATGGCCCCCAACTGCCCTCCCCTGCCGGCCTGATGGCCCCCAACTGCCCTCCCCTGCCGGCCTGATGGCCCCTAACTGCCTTCCCCTGCCGGCCTGATGGCCCCCAACTGCCCTCCCCTGCCAGCCTGATGGCCCCCAACTGCCCTCCCCTGCCGGCCTGATGGCCCCCAACTGCCCTCCCCTGCCGGCCTGATGGCCCCTAACTGCCCTCCCCTGCCGGCCTGATGGCCCCCAACTGCCCTCCCCTGCCGGCCTGATGGCCCCCAACTGCCCTTCCCTGCCAACCTGATGGCCCCCAACTGCCCTCCCCGCCAGCCTGATCACCCCTAACCACCTCTGCTTCCTCAGCCCCCATCACAGTGGCTTTGTCCGGAAGGAAGTGGGAAGTCCAGTAGATGGCTAGCTGACCTGGTGTAATTAGCATATTACCCTTATATTAGTATAGTTACATTAAAAAGTGTTTAATTATGGCCATTTTTCTACTTTTCAATCATAGTCAGAGATAACTTGTGCCTGCCTCTTGTAAGCTCTTTTCATTTTTTTTAATGTGCTGATTCTAACCTTCCGTGAGCTAAGAAACCAGATCATCATTTCAAGGTAGACTGATACGGTGAAAAATATATGGGCTGTAAATTCAGACAGCTCAGGGTTTAAAGCCCAGTTGTGTTACCTACTTAGTGACCTTGTTAAGTTACTTAATTTCTCTAAATTCAATCCTTAAATATCCTCATCCTTAAAATGGGAATACTATTACCTATATTGAAATGCTGTGGTAATAAGCAAATAAAAACTTAGGTAAAAATCTTGCAGAGCACTTTATAGTACCTGGCAACATAAGTCATCCTGTCAATGGTAATTATCATTATATAACTAATGAAGTATGTTGTAACTGTAGCTAAGTGACGAATAAGAAGAATTTCTTACTTGGAACATATGCCTTTAATGTGTGAAATTCCTTGGCACTATACTAGGGATACAGACATGAAAAAGAATGTAACATCTACTCTCCAGAAGCTCGAGCCTAATTGAAAACAGACATGCAAACAAAATCATAGCAATTTGATAAGTGAAACACTAAAAGCAGCAGCACACCATTAGAAGTAAAAATGTTTTCTGGAAGAGGTGATATTTAAGCTAAGAGGATAAATAGAAGCTCACCAGGTTGGGGGTTAGGGACTGAGGTGAGCCAACTTGGTCAAGGAGGATGACTGCACATATACAGTACAAGAAACACCATGGCAGAGTCTGGAGCAGAGTTTAGAGAGGCAGGAACAGGCCAGTTTGGAACAGCCAAGTATGCCAAACTAAGGAGGAGTTGGCCATTAAAAAAAAAAAGAGGGGGGGGGGGATCACAAAAGTATTTTAAGGGACTGAGGGAGATTGGCTGAAAAGATAACATGCCCAGATTCACATTGCAGAGAGATCGCTGCAGCTAAAACATGCGAATTGACCAGGAAGGAGGGAAAAATTAGTCAAGGAAAATAGAGTCCAGGCAGGAAAGAGGCAACAACTAATGTAAAATAGTAGCAATAAGGATGGGGAATAAGGAGTAAATGAGAGACACTACGAAGGTAATCTTCATACACTCAGAAATTTGGGGATATACCCCCAATTTCTAGTTTGGGCAAATGGTTAGGTCATGATGCCATTAGTCAAAATGGAGCCCACAGAAATAATTTTTGAAAATAAAATGAACCCTCAATTTGGAATTTATCGAACAGAACTATCCATTCTGGAGCTCAGGTAAGAGCTGAATTAATTATAATGGAAGAAATTAACGTAAGGGCAGAAATGGAAGATGAAGGCAAAAATGTCCCTCAGAGGAAGCATATAAATTGCAAATAGGGCTATGAATATCTATTATTGTTGGCTTTCACTCCTCTTCTGATTGGATAAACTAAATTTTGTGTTGGATGCCATTTATTACTTGCATACTACTTTAAAAGTATGATAGCTTTTCCACATAGTCTGCTGAATAAAGATGCTTAAGTTTCCCAAGCATTGTGTCTAACTTCTTTACCATCAAAGTCCCTCGGACCAATAAGTTAACTAATATGGTCTTTGGGTCAATCAAAAAGCCAAAATGTTTCAGGTATTGTTTTAATGTTACCGATGAACATTTAATAGGGAGTTTTCTTTATATGCTGTTTTTCTTTTTCCATTTAGAACTATACAATTTTCAATGGTTTGGGAATTCTGAACTCATTTTTCAGAGCGCAGGAACTCACCCAAACCAACAACTTATGCCTATCCATACTTTACATTTCTGTATAAAAGTCAGAAGCATGTAGAAAAATACAATTATGGATTTTAAAAAAATATTAGTTTAAAAAAGGGAGCCTATTAAAATATTTCACTTAATAATGAGAGATCTTCACAAGAGAACACAGGAGAGTATTTTAAAGGCTCTTAACCCCTTAGGAGGAAAACTAGACAAGTTCAACTTTTTAAAATATAATTCCTTTGCATAGAACTCAGATAAATGCACACTACATAAACTCAGAAAGTGGTAACTAGTGTTCATTAATTGGTAGATAAGAAGGGTGAGTCAATGAATAAGCAGGGGAGATGGTTCTGAGCAGGAGAAACCCTGTTCTAAGGCAGGGGTGGGGAACATCCAGCCCCAGGGCTGTATAAGGCCAAATAAATCATTTGATCTGGCCCTGCCTGCCAAGGCATTAGGATAACATGAGTTAATTAAATGTTGACCAAATATAGCAGGCTAATTTTTAGGTTGATAATTTTGTATGGCTCACGAATGATGTTATAAATATCCATATGGCCCTTGGCAGAAAAAAGGTTCCCCACCCCTGTTCTAAGGACTTGAGAGTGAATAGGTACAGTAAGGGAGCTCAGTCAGTAAACACTAAAGAGTTAGGTTTTGGTTGGTTGGTTGTTTTTTGTTATTTTTCACTAACAAAGCAAGAAATATTTTAAGAGACTCAAGTTACTCAATAAAAAGTAAGAAAGGATGCCCAGCTGGTATGGCTCAGTGGTTGAGCATCGACCCATGAACCAGATGAGGAAATCATGGTATGCTTCAGGTCAGGGCACATGCCAGGGTTATGGTCTCAGTCTCCAGTAGGCGGTGTGCAGGAGGCAGCTGATCAATGATTCTCCATCATTAATGTTTCTTTCTCTCCCTCTCTCTGAAATCAATAAAATCATATGGGGGGGGGGGAAACTAAGAAAGAAAAAAGCTCAATGATCTGTTTATAGGATTACATTACAGTCCAACCTTTTTGGATAAAAAGTTCTTAATACTTCCTTTTACTTTTCTTTGAATGTCTATTCTCCTTTTTGTGCACATCTTTTTTGTTAATGAGGGTAGGCAGTAACGTAGCATTAGGAAAAAGCCAAAATCAAACTGAACATAATGACCTAATTTAAAAAACTGAAAATACATGAATCCCTTGTTATTGGCACATATTTTTTCATAAGTGTGTTTGTGTGATTGACAACTCTGTACAATTTATCTGCCTGGATGTGGACCTTGGGAATGTCCTTCTAGAAATCTTGGTATCAAATGCTTTGCAACTACACTTTAGATTATGAGAGAATGCAGGGAGCAGTTAAAGAGGCTACGTTTTGGAGTCAGCAGTTCTAGTTGCATCATTATTTTAATCTCTGTAACTTTGAATTTTTTTCTTAAGTACCCTGCATCTCAGTACTATTATCTGTACAATGGAACTAATGAAAGGACTTACTTTACAAGGTTGACAAGTACGCTAACATAAAAAAGAGTCAGGAAGACACTACATAAATTGTGTTAGTTTTTGTAAGTGTAAGCTCAGTACTTATCAACTTTTCATATTTCAAGGTTCCACAATAACAACACAAACACAAAAGCCCACTCACTTCCAGAGTACTGCAGTATCCACCACTGGAAAGTGCACCACAGACAGAAGTGTTCCAGGTAAGTTCTCCCCTTTAATTTTACATTGAAATATCCAGTAAGTCAGGTTTCAGACTGCCACTACCTGAGAAGGCGGTGAATAGTGTCCTAAAAACCGCTGCAAACAACAACTAAGCTGCATGCAAAAAGGCTGAATTGTAGTGGTAAAGAGAGTAAAAACTATCAGTATACCTTGCACAAGCCTACAAGTTTAAGAAACTCTGCTTCTACTTACTTGCATCCTAACAGATCTCTGAAGCAAAAACACAGCACCACATTAGTTAGTGGTCATACCCTCTGAAGAACTAAAATCTGGACTGGGTTCTCACACTTTTAGGTGAGCAAGACGCCCTCCACGGTTAAGTAATAAAATTATACTTTTTGTTTCAGAAGATTTCTTCTTAAATGCTCATCCTATCAGAATCACGTGTGTAAGTTCTCTCATAATTAAAAGGCACAATTTTAGGGTCCGAAGACAGGTCGGCATAGAATTTTACCAATCTACCACAATGTGGATTCTGTTTTGTATTTTGAGTTTAGTTTTGAGATTAACTGTCTTCATCATGATTTTACCCTCAAACATACTGTGGTTAAAACTGCGTGACTATTTATCACACATGTAAGCATTTCAGATGGAATCCCGAAGAAAGAATAAAGTTAACATGCTTGTTTGAAAACTACTTAGATATCTTAAACACTGCTGAAAACCTTCCCACTTGAAGCAAATTAAGTATTTGCTGTAGAGGGGAGAGGAAAAGGCCACACCCAAAGTTAAGACTCGATGGTGAAGTGATACCAAGTTTCTTAAGTTTAACCATTGCTATTTCTGGTACCCCCCCCTTTTTTTTCACGGTCACTGAATACGTTAAATTCATTAACAGCCCACGGTTAAAAAAAAAAAGTTCTTCTGATTCTAATCACTTAGTCACTTCATTCAGTAAAGGGCAGGTTCAAGATGGGGAATTACTTCATTCAAAGAAAGATGTAAGTAACTCTGGCTGGGAAGAGGGCCAAACTCAAATGGTCAGTGCTCAAAAGTGAGGCTAGCGCCGATTACCATGCCTCCCCTCCCCCAACGGCCAGGAGAGCACGGAGCGCCGGGTGCAGCCACAGCAGTTACCTGACACGGAACGCGCCCCTGCTCTCCCGACCCTTCTTCCAGTTACGACGCTCCCTGACGGCCTCTCCCCGGTGCCACCTCCATCCCGGCCGCCTTTCCTCCCCCTTCCCGCCCCCGCCAGCCCCGCTCCCAGCGGCTTCCTCAGCCTCCGCTCCATCCCACCTCCTCCACTCGTCGCCCGCTCACCTTGGCCACATAGTCCTTCACCTCATCCAAGTCTCCGTTTTTCAGGGCCCACATGAACTCCTTGTCGCACATCACTGCAGCGGGGCGGGCCGCCTGGCCGGGCAGAAGACGAGGAGGTGGTGGCAGGAGCGAACGGATACTGCTGGGCGAGAGGGAAACGGGCCGCGCCGAGCGGAGAGAAGAGCAGGCGGGGGAGGCTGCCAGGCGGGTGAGGCAGTTGGCCCAGGCGACAGTTGGGGCGGGAGAAAGTTCTTTTGCAGCCACCGGGCCCAACAGAGCAGGTTCCGCCTGGCCGAGAAGCAGCCGGAGCGTTTACACTTCCGGTTCACTCCCAGCTAGGGCCCTCCCACAACTTCCTCTTCCTTTTTCCCTCCTAGCGCTTTGGGACCCCGCCCCAGGGCCCTGGCGGAGCCACCTGTGTGCGCAGGCGCGGTGTCTAGGCCGGCTACCAGGAGCCAGGGGTTGGGGGAGGAAGGAGGGGAGGAGGGGGGAAGAGGGAGGAGGAGGGAGGGAGAGGAAGGGAGGGGGAGGGGGAGGGAGGGAGGAAGGGAGGGGGAGGGGGAGGGAGGGAGGGGAGGGGGAGGGAGGGAGGGGAGGGGGAGGGGGGAAGGAAGGGAGGGGTGAAGGGAGGGGTGGGCGGGCCAGGAGGCCAGGCATCAGAGGACTGGAATCCCAGAGTGAGAGTGAAGGGGGAGTTAAGAGTACTGTATCGCTGATGGGATCAGGACGTTCCTGCACACCATAAATGGGAAAAAGTAAAAACAACAGAAAAACTTGGAAGGCATCTTGCTCACCTGAAAGTCTCCAGTAGAAGTGTTTAGTTCTCTCTCCTCTTTGTTTTCTTTCTCTCCCTCTCTTCTGGGCTGTCAGCATCTCTTGGGCTCCTAAGACTGCTAGGATATAGTAAAAAAATAAAAATTAAAAAAAAATAAAGGAAGAAGGAGAAAAAAAAGAGATGAAATAAACTAGTTCCTGTGCTCAAGGAACTCTTTAATACTTAAAGTATTTAGCATGTCAATACTATGTATAATTTCTGTGGAGGGAAAAACTTTAGTGTGTGTTGGGGGAAAACTTTATTCATCTCCCTGACGGTGGTTATGTCCATGACTAGGACTTCAGTTTGGTGCCATAGGGCACAGCAAACCTAACTGTCCTGTACAATTGCATTTTTAATATTTTATGTTCATTTGTTTTTAAGGATTTGAAGCTTCAAGACTGGTCTAGTGAAGCCAGTCTATTCTTCCTAGAGTTTGTCTCTAAAACCTCGAGGTACAGACACCAGGGGAATTATGCTTTAACCCTAATGATCCAGATATGCACACATGATCATAGAGAGATCCAATAAAAACTCTTATTGGAATGATTATACATATATAAAGTCTACTATTTATTAAACCTAACTACTTTACCATGCTTATTGCCATATAGTATAAGGGTTCAGAACATACTCTGGAACCAGATTGCTTAGTTTTGAATAGAGGACCCAACCCTTACTAATTTTGTAAGTCACCTTTGGCAAACTGACTTACTTCACAATACTCATAAGGATTTTCAGTTTTCCATATAAAATGGGGTAACAATAGTGTTCAATAATGTAATTTTGGGACTATCATTTAGAAATGGCAAATAGAGGTAGGTTTGAAATCAAAAGAAAAATCTTCAAACATTTAACAATACCATTGTTATTCTGTTCATTTTACTTTGTGACCTTTAGAAATACAACCTTATACCTAACAATGATGGAAACAAATCTCAAGGAGAAATATGTTATGCAAATCCCCAGGTCTCCATCTCTTCTCTGCCTCCCACTCTGACCTATGTGATCTTTGAGTTACCGTATTTTTCCAAGTAAAAGATGCTACTTTTTTCTAAAATCATTAGACTAAAAATCGAGGGGCATCTTATACATGGAAGTCAGCTGAGGATGGAGCCACGAAGGTGCTAGCTGCCCATACCTTGTCAAAGAGGCTTCCTCCAATCATGAGCCTTATTGTTACTGACTTCAGCTAATGCCATAATTGGAGGTGGAGGTGGAGAGTGTGCAGATGCAACAGGGACTTGAGCACTCTGAGCCCATAAAGATGCCAAAAAATAAAAAGATAAATACTGGTAAGCGATTGTCTTACTCTGCAAAATTCAAACTGAATGTAATCAGCTATACAGAAGAGCATGGAAATAGAGCTGCAGAGAGACAATTTGGACCTCCTTCCTCTGAGTATATGATCAGACAGTGGAGAAAACAGGAAGAACAACTCCTTAAGATGCCAAAAAAAGAAGAAGGCCTTAAGAGGAAAACCAGCAAAATGGGCAAACTTGGTGCAGAAGCTGAAGACTTGAATTATGGAGCAGTGCCAGAGTGGCTTCTGTGTGTCAACAAAGCTTATTCAATGTCAGGCAAGAATGTTTGCAAGCGAAATGAACATTGTTGATTTTACAGGAAAGGCAAAATGGTGCTTCAATTTCATGAGGGGAGAAGCGTTGGCCATGAGAACACAAATAAAGCTAGCTCAGAAAATGCCACCAGTATATGATGACGATCTCACATATATAGACAGTGACTCAGAAGACAGCAGTGATACAACAGAAGTTGAAGAAATTGATATGTCTGGAACTAATAGTGATGAAGAAGAGAGCAGTGATGCAACAGAGGCTGGATAAAGTGATATGATGCATAATATCATGGTACTGATATGTAAACATTACCTGCGGTAATTACTAAATAAAGATATGTTCTGTTTTATGTTTAAAATATTGATTTCTTAATTTTTGGTTGGAAAAATGGGTGGCATCTTATACATGGAGGTGCCTTATACATGGAAAAATACGGTATAGACAGCTCTTGATTTATAGCTCCAGCCCAAACTTCTCCTGTGTGATCCATTCTTATATTTAACTTCTTACCCATTTGAATGCCTCAAACTTAACATACCCAAAATAGGATTGTCTCCTCTAAATTCTAAACCTAGTTTTCCTTAGACTTCCCTGTCTCTGTGACTGACAGCACCAATCACCCCAGAAACATGGTGATAAAGATTCTCTCCATGACCCAACACTAACTAGGATCCTCTGAGCACTCTCCTCAACTAGGCCTCATCCTTGGTCTATAAAGACTTGAACAAACACTAACATATTTCCTAACAGCTTAAGACCGAATCACTAAGATGACTCTTGTCCTCCCCCTCCCCCCAAAGTTCCTGCTTCAGAAAACTCAAAGCTGCTATTGTTAATTAATTAATTAATTAATTAATTAACTTTACCATTTGTTCCAGGCAACACCTGAGGATAGTGCTCTGTCTCCCAGTCTCTGTAGGAGGGTAGAATTCTACCTTCGATTCTTGCCAGCTAGCAGACACAGCTGGCCTAATTCCATTTACACTAACCATTTAAAATTTTTCACTTCCCTGATTCTACTGAGACCCCGTTCTTCCTATTCCCTAATTTTTCCTTTAAAACACCCAATCACCTTTTTATGATTCAAAGTTGAGTTCAGTTCAGAGTAGACTCTTTTCCCCTACTGTAGTAGTTATGACTGATTAAAAACTAGTGTCTGTCTTCCTTTATCTTTGATAATGGGAGTCATAAACAAATCCTACTATTCCCTCTTATTCAATCCACCAATAAGTCCTTCAAAATATATCTTATATTCTTGACTTCTTGCCATCTTCACTACTGAATACCCATCTTCCTCCCTGCCACCCTCCATGTACACACATACATAGCCCTTCCTGGCCCTATAATCTGTCTGCACTACTATAATAGCCTCCTAGCTAGTCTTCCCTTTTCACTCTCATCCTTTTCCAAGTAATTCTGTTAGGTAGGAAGTTAGACAAGAGCAGCTGGGGTCCCGAACAGGGGTCAGACCAATATTGCCTTCGGACACCCTCTCTATGGGTAGCCCAGCAGCCAGCAGACTGCCAGTCAGCAGGTTCAGAACCAGCTGGTTCCTGGCCCAAACTCAGAGGAAAACAATATGACCTCAGTGTGATCTTACTAGGGTCCTGGATTAATTATAATAAAAATTTCATTGTGGTTTGGACCCCCCTGTTGGTTTTTCTGTATGCATTATGGGAAAGGGCATGTGCAGAAGAAATACCTATACTAATAAAAGGGTAATATGCTAATTAGACTAGGTTGACTGTACATCTTCCAGACGTCCGACTTCCTTCCAGACAAAGCCACAGTGGCAGGGGCTGAGGCAGAGGTGGTTAGGGGAGACCAGGCTGGCAAGGGAGCAGTTAGGGGGCGACCAGGCCAGCAGGGGGGCAGTTAGGGGATGACCAGGCCAGCAGGGGGGCAGTTAGGGGTGACCAGGCCAGCAGGGGGGCAGTTAGGGGGCAACCAGGCTGACAAGCAGAGGCAGTTAGGGGCAATTAGGCAGGCAGGCAGAGGGGTTAAGGGTGATCAGGCAGGCAGGCAGGCAAGCAGTTAGGAGCCAGTGGTCCTGGATTGCGAGAGGGATGTCCAACTGCTAGTTTAGGCCTGCTCCCACAGAGATGGGGCCTAAACCGGTAGTCAGACATCCCCCGAGGTGTCCCAGATTGGAGAGGGTGTGGGCCGGGCTGAGGAACTCCCCCCCACCATGCATGAATTTTGTGCACCGGGCCTCTAGTAGTTATATAACCCTATTCTGTCAATCATCCCTGAGTGCAAATGAAAGTCTCCACCCAGAAAATCCCTCATTTAAACCATATAACCCAGGAGTTTGGGGCCATTGTCTCTTTCAACTGGCCTTCTCCTTGCTTGGATAAATAAATAAATCTTCAACAAATCCCACTTTGCTTTACTTTCATTTTCTTTGACCTTAAAATCTTTTCTGCATAGACAAGAACTGAGGTCCCAGCTGGTAATCCCCATGGGTAACATTTTTTTTGGTGCTGTGACTTGGATTGCACAAACAGAAGTCCAGGGGAAGGGGAAGACATGCCTCAGGGGAAGGCACTCTCACACAATTAACTGATATCCAATCAACTAGAGAACTTTCCCCATCCAAGGGAATTTACTGGATCTGAAGATCCCATGTCTACCTGGCTTTGCCCCATGGATGGAGAGGTAATTGCTCTCGGGGCTATGTCATTTCTGACATCTCCATAGCCTGGGATAATAGTACTCACCCTTCCCCTCTCCATTCCAGAGGACACTTAAATAGATGAACAGGACCTCTCATACCCCTGGAGGAACCTCACTGGGGCTCCAGTAGTGCTTATTCCAAGAGATAGTGGTCGCTCTAAGACAGGAGAAACCTTAAAAATGTTACAAGAGCAACTTGATTCATTAGCTGGTGTTGCCCTTCAGAGCAGAATGGCTCTTGACCTCCTTACAGTGGTAGAGGATGGTACCTGTTTATACCTGAAGGAAGAATGTTGCCTTTATATTAATAAATCAGGAAAGACAACAAAACATACAAGATATCCTTGAAAGGGCAAGCAACATACAGACTACTAGGGATTCCTTCTGGAATACCAAATCTTGGTTTCTCTTCCTCTTGCTTCCCTTTGCTATGCCCATAATTATCTTCATAATCCTACTAATATTTGAACCCATGTTACTCGATTTATTAAAACAATTCATTTCTTCTCATATAGCAGCCATACAGTTCCAAATGGTACTGTCTGAAGGATACCAAGCCCTCACTCCCACGGAACAGACTTCTTATTTTGGGCCCCTGGATGGACATCGGCAGCCACCTCCCTAAGCAGACAGCTAGCAAGTATGGTAACCCAAAGTTTCACAATGACCCTGATCAGCTTGAAGCAGCCGGAGTGGTCTTCACCCAAAAGTCCCCCAAGAATTGGGTTCCTATAACCTGAGGGGGGAAATGTTATGTAGGAAGTTAGACATGAGCAGCTGGAGTGGGCTCTGCCCTGGGGTCATGAACAGGAGGGATTGGACCAACACTGCCTTTAGACCCCCTCTCTATGGGCAGCCCAGCAGCCAGCAGACCGCAGGCAGACAAGTTTGGAACGAGCCAGTTCTTGGTGCAAGCTCAGAGGAAAACGACATGACCTCAATACAACCTTACTAGGGTCCTGGACTAATTATAATAAAATTTGCATTACGGTTTTGACCTCCCTGTGGGTTTTTCTGTATGTATTATGGGTAGGAGCATGCACAGAAGAAATGCAGTCATATAACCCTTTTCTGTCAATCATCCCTGAATGCAAATGAAAGTCTCCACCCAGAAAATTCCACATATAGCCAGAGTTAATTTTTTAAAACATAAATCAAACATGTACTTCTTGTCCTAAGATCTTTCATTGGCTTCCTATTGCATTTAGGATAAAAGCCTGATTATTTGTATAGTTCTCCAGGCCCTCAGTGATCTGATCCTAATGGTCTCTCTGAATTCATGACATGCCCCTCCTACCTATATTGCTTTTTTGGTTCCCATAGATCTCATCTTCTGCTAGTTTCAGTAAAAACCAAGTTCATTCTACCCTAGGGCCATTATGCTTGTTGTTTCCTGTATGGAATATTCTTTTAATTCTTGTTCACTCCTGACCTTTGAGGTTTCAATACAAATGTTCCCTCAGAGAGACCTCCCAAACCACCCACTTTAAGTAGATCCCTCAATTATTTCTACCATATAGCCCAGTTTTATTTCCTCCTTCATCTCACTTATTACAAATATTTTCATTACTTTTTTTTGTTTACCTATTTTGTTAGGCATTCATGGTGTTTTAGAAATGTTTCCTTTTGTCTGACATCCTGGGCACAAGAGAGAATTGCTCTTTCTGGCTTCCTTGTGGTTGAGTAATGTCATGTAACTAATTTTGGCCTATTCATTATGAGCTGAAGTAATATGAGTCACATTGGCGATGAGGAAAAGTAATATGAGTCAATCCAAGACCCTACAGAGCTCTTTAATCCCTCTGCTATGGCCACCAGTGACTTTCAAGACAGTGGCTACACTCACTCTGGGTTCCTGAAGGACTAGCATGATCAGAGCTTTCTTGCCATCTCATAATGGATGTGTAATATAACAATAATTAAGCTTTTGTTGTTTACAGGCATTGTTATTTTGGTGTTTATTACTGCAGCAACACTGAGCCAATCTCTCTCTCTCTCTCTCTCTCTCTCTCTCTCTCTCTCTCTCTCTCTATATATATATATATATATATATATATATATATATATATATATGAGTTTGTTTGAGTCAAACTGGTAACATATGCTGGGGAGCAAGATCTCAAATGCTCTCAAAATTGAGCCAATCTTGACTGATACAGAAATTTTGTCAGAAGATTTTGTTACTAGAACAAAAACCTTGATTATGCTAAGAGAATTCACCCCTCCACTAATTCAAGAAATATTTATGGAGCACCTACTATGAGCCACGGTAGTGATAAATTTCTGGCATATAACCGCAGCAAGAAAGATAAGATTCTGGTCCTCATTAAGCCTACTTTCTAATACAAAAGGCAGACAATAAATAGGTATTTTTGTTCAGGATAGCCTACTCTGAACAAAATATATTCTGCAATAACATACAACCCCCGCCCCCCAAATCACAGTGGCTTAAAACAAAAAGGTTTATCTCATTGATATTATCTGTCTATTATGGGTTACAGGGGAATTTGCTTCTCATCATTACTTAGGAACCCAGGCTAAGGGTTGCCAACCTATTTATTAGAAAAAAAAGTGTATGGGAGGATCTTACAATGGCAAATACATGTTTAAGTGTTCTCTTATGTTCACAACTCCTTTGCTAAAGCTAGTCACATGGCCCAGCCTTATTACTCACTAGGAGCCTAGAAAGTGCCCCCAAAGGGTGAAGCATGAGCAGGCAAGACTAGTGACTACTGCCCTCAGCACTTCTGATAATTAGGTATTAGGTTTACCATTCTTTCCACATACAAAATATATGCATACTCTCCTCTGGGAAAATAACCCAAAAAGCTCTCCTATCACAGTATCAAGTTCAAAGTTCATGATCTCATAGTAGTTTAGCCTGGATGTATCTTCTTTTTATGGAGGCATATAAACTAATAATCAAAATGTCTGTGTTCCTCCACCCCCTCCATATCCTGTATAATAAAAGACTAATATGCAAATAGACCGAATGGTGGAATGATTGGTCACCATGACCCGCACTGACCACCAGGGGGCAGATGCTAAATGCAGGAGCTCATGGCTGGTGAGTGCAGCAGCGGTGGCAGGAGCCTCTGCCGCCTCTGCAGCAGCGCTAAGGAGTTGTCAGTCAGATATCCCCCGAGGGCTCCTGGACTGTGAGAGGGCACAGGCCAGGCTGAGGGACACCACCCCCCGCCCCCCCCCCCCCCCCCCCGTCCGAGTGCACGTATTTCATGCACCAGGCCTCTAGTCTAATATATAATGGTAGACAGGAACAGGGTAACTACCATAAACACTCTCATTCAAAAAGGAGAAGAATGGGATTCAGATAGCAACCAACTGTCTGTGGCAATTCTGGAATCCTACCAGGCAGACACTGCAAGCATCTCTACACCAGGTGGAGATATTCCTTGATTAGGCCCCAATTCTGAGCCACAGTATATCCCCTTCATTGCATTGTATTCTGTAGTCCTTTACACTGCCTTCCACCTTCTAAGAGAGTTCTCTTTCATTATCCCACATGTTCTTATGTCAGAATTGAGTGTAATGGTAGGACATGTAGCTGATGATCAAGTACTGCTTGCTGGTATGGGGAACCCTTCTCTCCAATATATACATAGTGGAATTGGATATAGAACCCTTAATTTTGTGTGTTTGTATATGTGTGTGTGTGTGTGTGTGTGTGTGTGTGTGTGTGTGTATGTACAGGGCATTCCCCCAAAATATATACACACTTTGAATAATAATTAATTCTAATAGGTCAAATATGAAAAAAGACATCAATTGAGTTATCAGCTATAAAGGGTGTATACATTTTTTAGGGGACATCCTGTATATATGTATACATATAATTAGAAAAAAATACTAGAAGGAATCACATATTAATTATGTCATGTCTGAGTTGTGGCATGACCTCTTGTTTTCTTCCCTATACTATGCTATATTTTCTAAATTTTCTATTAACAAATATTAATTTAAGAATCAGAAAATAAAATTATTTTTATTAAGTCATATATCTGTGTAGAGCAGAACTTATGTCCAATTCAATTGAAGGAGTTTCAGTCATTGCTATACATTTATCAAAATGAGGTGACAAGAAAGAATAATAAAGTGGACATAGCTCTACCAGATATTAAAACATAATATGAATTTACAACAAACAATTAATTTAATAAATACTCATTCAGTGCCTGACACTGTTTTAGGATCAGTAACTAAGATAAGATCTCTGTCCTCATGGAAATAAATATTCTAGTGGAGGAGACAGATAATAAACAAGTAAATTAATGAGATAATTTTGATAGTATTTAATGCTAAAGAAGGATGTTATTTTAGTGAATGTTGTTGGAGGGGACAAAATTAGCTAGATAGGGCGGTCAAAGGCAGCCTTTCTGAAAGCAGGATATTTGAGTTGAGACTTGAATGAGGAGTCAGTGAGCCACTCAACCTTCTGCAGGGAGAGCATTCCAGGCAAAAGGAACAGCGGTTGCAAAGGTCAAGGCAGGTATAGGCTTGGCAGAGTCAGGAATTGGGTGGGCTCAGCTAGGAGCAATGTGTAAAAGTCATGGCAAGTCCTGACAAAATAATATGGACTTGCTAAATGTGCTGTAGTAATTTTTTTTTGGGAGAGAACAAAGTATGACCTATGGAATATTACTGACAAACTTTTTAAATTTGGTCAGAACAATGCAGTGCTAAACTGGTGTTAACATCAAACAGAAAGTCTACATGAGTATGAAGTTCAATTTTCCATTTCTCTTGCATCTCTCAAGTTCTCATTTAGGTCCCGTGCCTCATGCAGATGCAATGTTATGAACAGCTAAGAACCTTATAGTTAAACAATTTCAGAACCCCTGTTCTCCATCATGCCCTGGTTAAACCCTCGAAAATTAATCAGGTTATCAACACACAGTTTCGGGTAGCACATGCAGCAGTCAAAGGCCAGAGTTGGGCCATAGGGGCAGCCTACAGGCCAGGTTGTGTGTATGGGTATGGGGGAGGGGTGGCCATGAATCTGGGAGGCCACAACATTTGGGCTGGATCAAGTCTGGTGCTAGAACTCCCTGGGTACTTCTGCTTCAAAGGATCTAGGTTTGTTGTAGAATGGGAGTAGGCTGAGCTTAAATAGCCTCAGCTGTGGAAGGCAAAGAACATCAGGGCACAGGAAATTATGCTCTGATCCTTCAGAAATTTTCATCCAAGGATTGGGTCGTGATGGCAGCAGCAGATTCAGAGGTTGGCTGGCTCAGCTGAGTGGAGACGAGCCATTTTAGGAAGATGATGAGTTAACTTGACCAAACAGAGATGTTTAGTTCAGTGATAAGAGGGGATCCTGACTTATTATAGATGCTTATTTGTGAGAACTTAATCTACTGAAAAGTTTGAATTTCTTCTTTGTTCTGATTTATGTGCCACTTTTTAGATTTAATGATTAAGAATGATTTAACATTATTGACTTAATTATGGAAACAAATGTATTGTTTAGACAAAATATTATCAGTTGAAAAGTATGCTATTTTTTTCCTTTTAGTAATCCATACCTCTGTGGATTCCCATGCCAGGCACCATTACTCACCTTTGGCAGTACCTGCATTTTAGGTCACATCCCTGGGTTGAAATGAATAGTCTCTGAAATATTAGCTTTGTAATCCTAAACCTGTAATAGAAAAGGCAAATGTCACACTGTCCCAAGAGGCAGCAAATGGACCCTTAGGGAACTATACTAGATTGGATGGATGATGAGACTGACTTAACTTGCAAAACCTGCCACATTGAATTGAGTTTGTGACACAACTAAAGACCCTTTATAGGAAGAGCCAAAATTTTACTGAATTATTAAACTGCAACTTGCCTTCAATTGTCAGTAATTATGACAGTGACAAAATGGAGACAGAATGAAGTCTAATCATGTGCATCAGGAATCATTTCCAAAAACATGCCTCTAGCAGGAGGGAAATTGATTTTTAAAGAGAGAGAGGAGTGGGGGGGGGGGAGAGAGAGAGAGAGATTTATGCATTCATTAGTTGATTCTTGTATGTGCCCTGCCTGGGGATCAAACCCAAAAACTTAGTGTATTGGGACAATTCAATAACCAACTGAGCTACCCAGCCAGAGCTGAGGGAACTGGATTTTTGATTCAATATTCACACATATAAATGTCTGTATTTATAACATTGCTGACTACAATAATTCTGAAATGTTCTCCTTCATATGTACTGACTAAAGAATACATATATGCTCTGGCTGGTGTGGCTCAGTTGTTTGGGGCATCATCCTATGCACCAAAGGGTCACAGGTTCAATTCCCAGTCAGAACACATACCCAGGTTGCAGGTTCAGTCCTCGGTTGGGGCATGTATGGGAAGCAATCGATTGATGTTTCTCTCTCACATTGATGTTTCTTTCTCTCTCTCCTTTTCTAAAATAAAAAAGGGGGGGCAATATATATAGAGTTAAGAAACCATATTTTAGAAAACTGAAAGGTAGGTAACTAGGAAATATAGACAGATGGTAGTGTGTGTGTGTGTGTGTGTGTGTGTGTGTGTAACTGGATAATTAACACCTATAATTCACTTTGTGAATAGATTAACTCATTCCACAGTCTCTGAAGTAGTGCCTCATGCTATTGACTCTGGGTAATAACTCAGGGGAGGAGGTGGAGGGGAGACAGTGTGTCTCAATGTCCATTAACACCTACCAATGCTCAAAGCCGAAGGGCTGTACTTGTCCTTTATGCCATTCCTTTCTTGATGTGATTTGCTTACCCATCCAATGCTGCAGTATAGAGGCAATGGGGAACTCAATTTCTTTGGAAAAGCTTCAAATGCTTAGACCCCACAGTAGGAATAATGATTTCAACATTGTTAGGTCCTCCAAGGTAGGTGGAAAGACTTCGATTATTTCTGCTAACTTTAACGACATTTACTAAGGGAAAAAGGAGGATAGCAATTCAAACTTCCATAAGCTATGTTTTCATAAAACACAAACTATCCAAAGTCATTAACAAAAAGTCTTATAAATGTTAAGAATAATAAAAATATTACATATTAATGTGTGCAACACATTTATATTTCTTTTCTATGTCTCAAAGCATATTTCCATTTTAAAGATTATAGGAATTTTCTTTCTTTTATTTATTTAATGCCATATCTTTTCAACCACAAATTATAAGACTCTTCTTATGAGAAAGTATGGTCTTTTATAATTCATTTTATTTATAGTAAAAATCCTGAACCATTTGTTAATTCCTTTTTCTGCTGAATTTGAGGAGAGTCCAATTGCAATGTATCTCCTTCTCCACTCTTCACAACATAGGACTATGTAGATTCACTGTCTATATGGAGTAGGAGCTAGTGTAATAAAAATGCATGTTATAGATATAATGACTTTGTTGCTAAAAGCAAATGCTTACCTGGTATGATGTGTGATATCCTTATCAGGGAGGCCTATACATATTAACCACAGGGGAGTAGGATATAAGGAAGAGTTGGGGAGAAAAAGGATAATAATGGATAATAATTCCACTGTTTTATAGATTATTAAAAGATTTTATATAATTTCATCTGATCAAACTATGCTGCTAAGTTAATTTTATTATGTCATTTTGCAGATGTGGAAATGAAACAGGAAGAGGTTCTGAGACTTTCTAAGGCTGCATTATCTATAGGTGGAGAAGCTGGGTGGCCATTGGGATTTTTGGTCCACATTGTTTAGAAAAACTGGGACCAGACATGCACACTGTGGTGAGAACAGGAGTTGGGTTTGTTAAAGTCCCAGGTTCAAACATTCATCATTTAGTGAAAGCATTTCCGAAAAAGCTCAAATCAAGGAGTACTTACCAAGGTAAATTTGTTCAAAGAATTTTCAGAATGAGAGATCAGGGTGTGGCTTCCTCTTCCTCAGTTCAGGCTTGAGGATGAGTTCTGGGGAGATCACTCAGGAAGAATATTGCTTCTTTAAAGAACTGAGAGCCAGAAGAGATACTTCTAGGCCAGAGAGGGAAAGAGCGAAGGAGGGAGGAAGAAAAACTGGAAGTGCAATGAAAATCATTGTGTTCATATCAGGGTTTCTCAATCTTGGCATTTCTTACATCTTGGGTGGAATAATTTTATATTGTGGGAAACTGTCTTGTGCACTGTATGGTGTTTAGTAACATTTCTTGGCTTCTATCCAATAGACATGAGTAGCATTGCCTCTCCCCCTCCAACCTGGGCAACCAAAATGTCTCCAGACATTGCCAAGCATCCTCGAAGGAGCAAAATCACCTTGATTGAGAACCATTATTTAAGAAGAATCAAGCTGACTTAGGTAACCAAGATTGTATACTGCAAGTTTACCAACCTGCATATGGATTGCATCTCAACATGTTTTTTTCTCACACTGTTGTAAAATATTTTTATTTTTTGTTAATTCTCATGCGATGATATTTTTCCATTGATTTTTAGAGAGAGTGAAATGAAGGGGAGAGAAACACAGAGAGAGAAATATTGATGTGAGAGAGATACATGACTGGTTGCCTTCCACACTTGTCGGAATTGGCGCCTGTAACTGAGGTACATGCCCTTGACTGGAATCGGACCCACAACCCTTCAGTCCCCAGGCTGATGCTCTATCCACTGAGTCAAACCAGCTAGGAGTATAAAGTATTTTTAAAGCAATGCGATCAGCTTGCCAAATGAATGCTTATAGAGCAAACTTCTATAGATGTGTAGTATTGGGGCAAAATAAAAGGGGAGATTATGATCTCATGATAAAAGACTAGAGAAAAATTCCAGATTCTTGAGATAGTGCCAATAGAATATAACCTGAAGCAGAAATTTAACAAGGCTCCTTCTTTTGAATCACATGTAGGAATGCAAAATGCAAAATGGCGCAATTTTTTTGGAGGAACATTTGGCCTTGACCTTGGTGTCAAGGATTCTGTGTCTAGCATGTAGAGGAGCCTCTACGTCATGTTAAGTTCACTGGTACCAAATCACAAGGGCCCAGAGCTGTCCTTTGTGAGAGAAACTGTCATGATTGTTTCCTAGAAAAATGAAATAAAAATACCACAAACAATACTTTTTTAAACTTCTTCCAAGAGATCACGAACAGCGACAACTTAATTCTTAAAGGGCAAGAGGCCTGTAATGTCTTTGCTTCTGAGGCTGGAAGAGTACAAGGCTTGGTGAAGAAATATAATATGCAATTTATGATTTTTTCATGGAGGAAAATCCATCAGTGAAAAAATAATAATGCAAATAAATCAGTCAAGTAACCAGTATTTAACCAATATTTCATTCCAGCTCCAGGAGTACCATTTCAACCTAAGAAGGAATATAATGAGGGATGTAAATCCTTAAGAAAACTTCACTGCTGGAACGTACTGAATTTTTAATGTATGGATTAAAAATATCATGCTTATCATGCAGAAATTATTAATGACCACTTTAGTGGACTTTAGCTATCCAGCATTGGCATGCTCATCTTATTTTTTTGGAAATTCCCTTTCTAATGCATCTTGGAAGGAGGCAGGCCTTCTCACAATGGTAGAAGAAGAATTTGCCAAATCCTTGCTGTTCTGGCATCTCTTTGAGACTGAGAATCTGTCAGTCAGATGGTGACAGCTGAGAACCTAGAGCCATAACAATCATGTGGTAGTTGTGAGACTTGAATTCTGTGGTGTGCTGGTGACCACCAAAGGAAGACTGAGGTCCTCAGGGCAGTGGGCCGTATGTGGCCTCTGAGCCTGGGAGTGTCAGTGGTACAAGCCATAACATCAGAGGTTCAAGGGTGACAATGGCAGTAATAGGGACAGAAGGTTACTGGGGGTCTCACCAGACAGGTGACCCAAGGTCACACAGCTGATAACTGGCAGAGTTGGGAATGGACTGTTGTTCTAGAGACCTTTTGCTGCACCACCTTTAAATGAATGAACAAATGCACAAAAGATTGTTCTAAGGACCTCCCTGCTTTTCTTTTCTTTTTTATTTTTATTTTTTAACTTTGCACTGTTTTATTTTTATTTTTAATATATCTTTATTGATTTCAGAGAGGAAGAGAGAGAGATAGAAACATCAGTGATGAGACAGACTCATTGATCGGCTGCCTCCTGCATGCCCCCCACTGGTGATCGAACCCGGGCATGTGTCCTCACACAGAATTGAACAGTGACCTCCTGGTTCATAGGTCAATGCTCAACCACTGAGCCATGCCAGCCAGGCTGGACAGGGAGCATTCTAAGACTTCAAAGCCAGATTTTTATTTTGCGAATAAAGATCACTGATATCCTGTCTGCCTGGCCTTTCATTAGTTCCATAAAGGGAGTACTTTGGCCTACAGATAACTATGCACTAGACAAATATCTGGGACATAGCCAGAATAAGAGGCACACCACAAATAACAGCAGACTTTGAGTAAGGAAGTTCTGAGAATATAGTTCAGGATTAGTGTAAAATCAGAGGAAATGGGTGTGAGGCACCCAAACACGTGGATCAGATGTAGGGCTGGAAAGAACACGACTGGTGTAAATGAAACAGCATTTCCTAAACATAATATGTTTTTTTCAGACATGAAGATAAGAAGATACACATAGGAAAGAAATTCAATTATATGTTAGCATCAAAATGAACACATATGCATTTTATTTTTAAGAAACCCTTGGATTAAAATCTACATTTAAAACTATTATAATAGAGTGCATCTAACTGTATAAAATATTACAAAATGTGATTGGTAATCTTACTTCAATCATAGACTGCATAGCCTTCATTATGGTTTATGCAATAATGAGAGTTTAAGGTCCTACGCTTTAAAAATTTATTTTATTTTTTTCTGTGACTCTGCTTCTATTTTCTAATCTATGACTGATACTGAGAGTTTTACTAGAGGTCATTTATGATCATATAATTTAATTCTCCACATTTCTCTGAAACCTAATGAAAACAAATATTTCTGAAAAAGCAATTTGTTATTTCAGTGCTTATTACATGCTCCATATATATAATAAAAGTTGAGTGCTTTATGTTACAGAAGTTAATCTGAACTCATTCATAACTAAGTGTATTATCTCTGTACTAGTTAGAACAAGTAAAATAAAATGATAGGAACATTAAGATTTAAGCAGTTTTATTGTATGTTTGGAAAACTATGAAAATTAACATTTGAAAATTCCTTCTGTTGACACTTTGTATCATTTAATCATAAAGATGGAAATAGAAAATATTCCAGATGGTTCAATGTTATGAATAAAGTGGAAAATTATATCAACAAACACAAAGCATAATAGTAATAACATTTGCACAGGATTTTGAGAAATATTTATTTTAAATCTTTATTGTTGAGAGTATTACAGATGTTCCTCTTTTGCCCCACTCCACCCAGTTTCTGCCCTGCCCCAGGCCTTCACAATCCTCCTGTCTGTGTCCATAAGTAATGCATATAAGCATATAAGATCCCTGGCCAATCCCTTCTTGTCCCTCCTCCCCCTTCCCTCTGAGATTTGTCAGTCTGTTCCATGTTTCCATGCCTCTGATTCTATTTTATTCATTAGTTTATTTTGTTCATTTATATTTTTTTGTTCATTTATTTTGATTCTTAGATTCAATTGTTGATTGGTATGTATATATTACCATTTTATTGTTCATATTTTTTCTTCCTCTCCTTCCTTCTTCCTTCTTCCCTTTCTCCTCCTCCTCCTCCTCCGCCTCATCCTCAACCTCCGCCTCCTCTTCTTAATGAATACCTTTCAACATTTCATGTATTACTGGTTTGGTGGTGAACTCCTTTAGCTTTTTCTTGTCTGTGAAGCTCTGTATCTGACCTTCAATTCTAAATGATAGGTTTGCTGAATAAGGAAGTTCTGAGAATATAGTTCAAGACTAGTGTAAAATCAGAGGAAATGGATATGCGGCACCTAAACATGTGGGTCACATGTAGGACTGGGAAGAACACTGCTAGTGTAAATTAAACACCATTTTCTAAATGTATTTTTTTTTCAGACATGAAGATAAGAAGATACAGAGAGAAAAGAAATTCAATTATATGTTAGCATCAAAATGAACACATACGCATTTTATTTTTAAGAAACCCTTGAATTAAAATCTACATTTAAAACTATTATAATAGAGTGCATCTAACTGTATAAAATATTACAAAATGTGATTGATAATCTTACTTCAATAATAGACTGTGTAATCTTGTTTGTAGGTTCTTGCTATTCATCACTGAATATTTCTTGCCACTCCCTTCTGGCCTCCAAAGCATCTGTTGAGAAATCAGCTGACAGTCATGTGGGCACTCCCTTGTAGGTAACTAACTACTTTTCTCTTGCTGCTTTTAAGATTCTTTTTCTTTAACCTTTCGCATTTTAATTATGATGTGTTTTGGTGTGGGCCTCTTTGGGTTTCTCTTGTTTGGGACTCTCTGTGCTTTCTGGACTTGTCTTTTTTTTTTTTTTTTTTTTTCCACCAGATAGGGGAAGTTTTCTGTCATTATTTCTTCAAGTAGGTTTTAAATATCTTGCTCTCTCTCTTCTCCTTCTGGCACCCCCATAATGCGAATGTTATTATGCTTGAATTTGTCCCTGAGGCTCCATACACTATCTTTATATTTTGGGATTCTTTCTTCTTTTTGCTCTTCTGATTGGGTGTTATTGGCTTCTTCATACTCCAAATCCTTGATTTGCTTCTCAGAATCTTCCATTCTACTGTTGAACCCCTATAAATTATTCTTTTTTTTAGTTAGTGTATGCTTAATTTCTGACTGGTCTTTTTTATGTCTTTGATGTTTTCACTAGGATCCTTGTAAGTTTCACTAAGTTCCTTGAAACTCTCAGTAAGTCCCTGAAAGCTCTTATTAAGATCCTTGAGCAACCTTATGACCATTGTTTTGAACTCTGTATCCAGTAACTTTCTTGCTTCCATTTCTTTCATTTTTAACATGTTTCTTTGTCTCTGCATTTTGGCTGCTTTTCTGATTGGGTGTTTTTTGCTTTCTCATATTCCAAATTCTTGCTCTACCTTTGAATCCCTATAAATTAGTCTTTATTTTAGTTAGTGTACACTTAATTTCTGACTGGTCCTTTTTCATGTCTTTGAAATTCTAAGATCCTTAAAGCCCTTGCCGGTTTGGCTCAGTGGATAGAGTGTTGGTGTGCGGACTAAAGGGTCCCAGGTTTGATTCTGGTCAAGTGCATGTACCTCAGTTGCAGGCTCAATCCTTAGCCCTGTTGGGGCACATACAGAGACAACCAATAGATGTGTCTTTCTCATAATTGATGTTTCTATCTCTCTCTCTCTCCCTCTCCCTTACTCTCTGAAATCAATAAAAATATATTTAAAATACAGGTAGTCCTTGGGTTATGTCAGACTCAGTGTGCATCATCATGGTTATGTTGCCACCTCCATTTATATATATATAAAAGTTCTGTCATTTTGACATATGTACATATGTGCTTTATGTTTTTTATTATTTATTTACCGCAAGTAAAGGTCAGGAATTGTTATCTTTCTTTTAAATTTTTTTACCGTTTCACTTCATTACTTCTGTGTATGTGCTCCATGTGAGTGACCTAGGTGCTTATGTAGGTGGGTTCTGACTTACAGTGAAAATCACGTTACATCACGCCATAGGAATGGATCTCTGACGTAACCTGAGGACCTACTGTAATCCCTGAAAGTTCACTAAGTCCCTTGAAGCTCTCATTAAGATTATTGAACAACATTATAACCATTATTTTGAACTCTGTATCTAGTACTTTGCTTCCTTCCTTTTCATTTAGTTATTTTTCTGGAGATTTCTTCTCTTCTTTCATTTGTGACATGTTTCTTTGTCTCTGCATTTTGACTACTTCCCTGTGTTTGTTTCTATGTATTAGGTAGAGCTGCTATGTCTTCTGGAATTGGTAGAGTGACCTTGTGTAGTAGGTGTCCTTTAGGGCTCAGTGGTTCAGTCTCCCCAGTCAGTGCCTGAGCTGGGCACTCTACCTGTGTCCCTGTGTGGACTGTGTGCACATTCCTTGATTGCTGTTGGTGTCACTGGGAGGAATTGACTTCCAGGCCAATTGCCTATGAGGACCAGCTGCGAATACAGTACTATAGTGGAAGAGCTGCTGTTAGGAGACACCTCTATGGAGCAGGACTTGCTTCAGTGGGGCTTTAGTGTTCACTAAGTCTTCCCCTTGAGTGTTGCTTGTGGATGAGTAAAGTTGTAATCTGGTATGGTCTGAAGCTGTCCACTGGGTGCATTGGCTCTGGGGCCTCCTGGGAGGTGCAAAGTCAGCAACTGCCTTGGGCCACCCAGGAGGAGCTACAGAGAGATCTGCAGATAACTGCTATTTGTACCCAGGCAAGGCCACGGTGTCTTAGGCCTCTTATTATAGGTACGGGGCATGCTGACACCAGCTTCTACTTATTTGCGAGATTCTAGGAAAGTCTGAAGCCTGAGACAGGACAGGCCATTCATATGGAAAAGCAGCTGCAGTTTGTGTGGGGCTGCAAATTGGATGGTGTGGGGTCTCAGGGAATCACCAGGTGGAGCAAATAGTGTGAGCCAGGCTGATGGAAACTCAGATATGGCTGCAAATCAGTTCTGCTATGGGGGAGGTCTCGGCATAGGAACAATGACCCCTATGAGCACCCGGTCTAAGAGAAAGCTGCCCCCTGAGTTCTTGCTCCAATGCCAGACAATACAGTTCTTCACTATATGTCCCTGGCTCCCCCAGGGCGTTGCCTAGTGGCGGAAGTCAGAGGGAACAAGTCAGTGTAGGTTCATGTGCTGGGTGTTTGAGAGGAACTTTCTGGGTCTCCAGCGGCCTCAGTGTCACTCAGCCACAATCCCCACTGGTTTTTACAGCCAAAAGTTATAGGGACTTCTCTTCCCAGCTCTGGCATTCTGGGCTGGCAGTTTGGTGTGGGGCTGGGACTCCTTGCTCCTCATGGGAGGCCTCCACAGACAAGATATTCCTCCTATTTGAAAAACAACAACAACAACAACAACATACCACATGTGGGTGTTGGACCAGCCTGTTCTGTGCCTCCACCTCTCCTACCAGTTTCCATATGCTTCTTCTTTACTTATCTAGTTATAAGACTTCTACGCAGACTAATTTCAGGCTTTTCTGAATGATGGTTGTTCTGTATTTTAGTTGTAATTTTGATGTGGTTGTGGGAGGCAGCAAGTACCAGCATTTACCTAAGCCACCATATTGGTTCTCTATTATTTCTTAATAGAAGCAATTTGCATTACTGACTCTTTAGTGGGTTTCTTAGTATGCTTATTGTTTGAACCCAAAGAGCCCTTATATTTACATCTCTGGATACTGGAGGATATGTGTTTCATGACAATGTAATTATCATCAAAAGAGCACTGAACCTCTAGGTATTTATTCATCCACTTGGACCCAGTTCATCCAGAGCCCAGGCCCTGGGATGTTGGGGTGAGAGGAATGATGCTAGGAATTTCTTGGTTGATTTGTACTGCTATCATATGAATGAAATGTCTTGATTTTTCTTTTCTAAATAAATTCATTCCTTAGATTAGAGAACTGGCTAAACTGCAAAAGCCTTTTATAGATTGAAATGGCACAAAAGACAGTTTTTCTTTCAGTTGGCCAGAGTGAGTACTCTTTATTCTCTCATCCACAGGTAAAATACATTTTCTGGGAAATGAACATGCTTTGTATCTTTGTACCGTATATCCCACTGTGCTCACTGCTTGTCAGATTCGGAAATCACTTCACATTTGACAACACATTTGAATGGGATCTGAGGATGTCAGAAGAAACCATGGCATATGGAAACAGCTGAAAAATAGGGGATGCACTGCAATTATTTTGTACTTAAATAATTGCAGTGCAACTCTTAATATAGGAGCAGACAACAAAACCAGAAACAATGAGAAATTATCACTGGGCCCCGTGTATGACTTTTATATGATGAGAATTTTCAGGATTGGGGGGCGGCCCTTAGAAGGGTAGAAGGCAGGTAGCCATTTGTCACTGCATGGGTTATGCCTTTTCAAGGTTGCTACCAAAGTGGCTTTCACTTCGGATAGAAGGTTGGATTGGTTGACTTCCTAAGATTCATTTTAACTTTAAGATGCTATAATTTCACAATCTTTAAAAATAATTACTGAAAAAAAGATGCCCTTGGAGCTCACTGTGTGACAAAAACAAGTCCTTCCTCGTCTCTGGGTACTAGATCCCCCATCTGCAAAGTGAAATGGTTGAACACTAGATCAGAAAAGTATATCCATTGGCCTTTGGGGTAGTTCCAGCCTCAACTGAAGAAGAAACATTAGAAACTGCCACCATATTTTACATCTTGTGTTTTCAGATGTTAATGTTTTAGTGGCTCATAAAACAGTACTAATCTTCTCATTCACATTTTAAAAATTCATTAAAGTGGATAATCCAAGTTGTAAGAGTGGTTTTCTTCCATTCAATGCAATGATGTCACTTTCATTTGGAAGAGAGAAAATGTAATCTGAAAAATCTTGATTTTTCTTGAGTAGGTCCTTGTATAAAATTTTGACTACCATTGGTTTAGATGATATTATCTCTGCAGCTTGAATATTGTTTCTAATATCTTCACCACTCTTAGAATAATAGATTCTAAGATTAGAAGTTTGAAATTATTGGCATAGGAAGTTTTTACCTCTCTTCCACTTGCAGGAGGAAATACATCACTCACAGCATGGAGAACAAAATCAAATTTAATGTATAGTCAAAGTCTGTTCCAAAGTATTTACTTTCTCATCAACCAGGATCATCCTCTCTCCACCTGAATAGCTGCTTTTACTTAGGAAACAATGATTATTTCTAGTAGAGGTAGCTAAAAATTAGACAGATTCTAAGTTCCTTGAGAACAGAGTTCTCCCTACTGTATCCCTGGAAAATAACAGAATCTGGCAGTTAGCAGGAACTTAGAGATATTGGTGAATCAGTAAATGAATGAACAACTGAGTAGATAATTTTTTTTATAACTCTGCATCTATACTTTAATGGTGAGAGAGCCCTCTGCTGGAAGAATGGATCTTATATACCTATCTTTTAGCAGTGTACTGAAAATAATTCAGTTAATCACTCCTGTTTCTAGATGAGGTCACAGAGAAAGAGAGGCACCTTATTGGACAGAATATTATAAAAAGCTCCATGAAGAATCACCGGCTAGAACAGGATTCAGTTTTCACTAATTGGATATATTATAGATCAAACAATGGACTTCTAAACTAAAACCTCATATAACAAAATTTCTGATATGATGTTCCAAACCTATAACCTGTATTATGAGTAATGCAATATGAGTAATGCAAGCAGCAATAAGCATCATTGTCAAATGAAATTTATGAATTAATCTGATATAAACACATTTATGCAGCACACAATTATATATATATACACATATATATCATCTAATGCTACATAATAATAATGCAAATAAGCAATTCATTAAAATTACTTGGTATTACTTTTTTATGGAATCGAGACAATATGTTGCAGTTTTTCTTCCCATTAGGTATTCAAAGCAAGAACCACTAACACTTTTTATACATGGAGTTTCTTTCTCTTAGTCTGGAACTAACCTCTCAATTCGTTTCTTTTCCAAAATATATTTTATTGATTTTTTACAGAGAGGAAGGAAGAGGGAGAGAGAGTTAGAAACATTGATGAGAGAGAAACATCAATCAGCTGCCTCCTGCACACCCACCACAGGGGATGTGCCCGCAATCAAGGTACATGCCCTTGACCGGAATTGAACCTGGGACCCTTCAGTTGGCCGGCCGATGCTCTATCCACTGAGCCAAACTGGTTAGGGCAGAACCTCTCAATTCTTATAGTTTCTTGTTCACCTGTCTCCTTCCTATGATTCAGTTCATGTTCCCACTTCCACCCAGGGGTCTGTCATCCTGTTTCTTCTATGCTTTGTTCTGGGTACTCTGGATACTGGAGGGCTACAAGAGAGATGCACTGAGTAAGCTGGAATAATCTTTCTTGAAAGCAAAAGCACTATTACCACACTTTGGGAGGGGTTGAGGTGGGGGCTCAGAGAGCTGGTATACCTGGTAGGTTGGATACTCAGGTCTGAATGAGGAGACAGAATAACTTGGAGAGAGTGAATAGGAGGGGGTGCTTCTCACCAGGGAATGAGGAAACAGAAGAGTTGAAAAGTATGTGGAAGTAGAGAGCAGCCAACCAGAGAGCTCCAGATTTCTTCACCCATTACCCACAATTCCTTTTTATTTATTTTAATTTAATTTTTATTGTTGTTAATCCTAGCCCAAGGATATTTCTTCCATTGATTTTTAGAGAGAGTGGAAGGGAGGGAGGATGGGAGGAAGGGCGAGGAGAGAGAGAGAGAGAGAGAGAGAGAGAGAGAGAGAGAGAGAGAGAAGATATGAGAGAGACACATGGATTGATTGCCTTTGGCACACACCCTGACCAGGGCTGGGGATAGAATCTGCAACCCAGGACGTGCCCTTGACTGGAAATTAAACCTGTGACCCTTCAGTGCATGGACCAAAACTCTCACTACTTAGCAACACCAGCCAGGGCACAAACAATTCCTTTTTAATAAACCCATAGGAAGAGGCCTTCACTAATCACCAAGTGCCTGTACCAGGGGTTTTCATACTTGGCTGTGAGTTGGAATTACCCTAGGAACATGGAAAATTCCTGATGTTTCCCACTTTCAGAGATTCTGATTTAATTGGGCTGGGATGTGGGTTAGGTATTGGGATGTTTTAAAGCTTCTTAGGTGATTGTAATGTGCATCTAAGGCTGAGGATCACTGGTTTGTACTCTGGTGAAACAAGGAATTTCTTGCATAGAGTAAATAGGTATATTATTATTTCTGGTTGTTAATGCACCTTTCTCTTGCCTTGTTTTATTGTTTTCCCCTTCATCACTGTGGTAGGCAAAGTCATTGTACCATATCCCTAAAGATGTTCATGACCTTGTAAAGGAAGGAAAAAAAAATCCCCCTTTTCCTCCTCTGGTTCTTTTGGCTGGTTCAATAATCAAGTCAACATGAGACAGATTGACAAGAGAAAATAAAATTTAATTTCATGTGTATGGGAACAACACATACATGAGAGGTTCACAGATAGAAAGAAAAAATGAGGTATATATGACATTCTGAACGAGGGATGAGGCAAGACACCTTGAAGCTTCAAAAGATCATTGGAGGGACAGCATTCAGTAATTAGTCATTTGCTCCACCATATAAATAGGTTAACAAAGGTGATCTCTTATCTCTTATTATGGTTACGGCCCCTAATTAAATTCCTCTAGATAGCTAATGGGAGAGGCTAGAGTTTCTCTTGAATCTGTAGGGTCTGGGTTGCCTTTAGTTCAAAATAATCCACATACCACAGAGGCACATCCTGGCTGATTTCTTCTGAACCCCTAGCCCCAATCCTTGGGGCCAGAGAATATGTTATCTTACATGGGCAAGAGGATTTGGTAGATGTGATTAAGGATTTTGAGATGGAGAGATTACCCTGCTGACCTGGGGAGACTCAGGTGTAATCACAAAGGTCCTTATCAATGAAAAGAGGAGGGAGGAGAGTCAGAATCAGAGAAGATGTGCTGACAGAGCAGAGGCCAGAGCTCTGGGATCTCTGGCTTTGGGGACAGAAGATGAACATGAGCCAGGAATCTGGCAGGCTCCAGAAGGAAGAGAAGACAAGGACTATATTCCTACCTAGAACCTCCAGAAAGAACTCAGCCCTGCCGACACCTCGATTTTAGCCAAGCAACACTCATTTTGGCTTTCTGACTTTCAGAACTCTAAGAAAATAAATTTGTGTTGTTTTAAGCTACTAAATGTGTAGTAATTTGTAATAAGAGTAACAGGAAACTAATGCAATCACCAATCCCATATTTCTGCACCCACTTCCTCTTCTGCCACTATATGCAGCCACTGTGAGATGTTTACTATATATACTTGGATCCTTGGATTTGCATGTATCCTTAAAGAAAATATACATTTTACCTAAAGAAATACCTAGTGTGGCTGTGGAGGCTTCTTCCTAAGCTTCCCAAAATGTTTAATAGGAAATGAAATCTTTCTTTTGTTGTTTATAAAAGTTTAAATTACAAATGCTTGCCATAAGTCTTGGCTCACTTTTACTATTGCATAAAAGACAGGAGTAGGTGAGTGCTACTAAGTGAACTCCGCTTTTACTGGGGAGTGGGATGGAGGATTACTCACACGCAGGACAAAAACAAAACAAAACAAAAAACAACAACGAAGGGCTGGGAAGAAGGAAATGAGGAAAGAAATAAGACAAGGGAAGCAAGGGAACCTCCAAACAAACTTCTACTACTTCATGGTTAACTATCTTTAATTGTACACCAGTAATCAGAAGCCATGTGCAAGCATATTCCTCCAAATATACCTATGCATGCATGAAACTTAGCAGGAATGTTGGTCTATGAAGCTTAACTACCCTTGTGTTCAATATTTTGTTTTTCTAAATATAAACATTCTTTTTCTTCTTCTTCCTCTTCTTAAAGAATACCCTTCAGCATTTCACATAATACTGGTTTGGCAGTGATGAACTCCTTTAGCTTTTTCTTATCTGTGAAGCTCTTTATCTGCCCTTCAATTCTGAATGATAGCTTTGCTGGGTAGAGTAATCTTGGTTGTAGGTTCTTGCTATTCATCACTTTGAATATTTCTTGCCACTCCCTTCCGGCCTGCATAGTTTCTGTTGAGAAATCAGCTGACAATTGTATGGGTACTCCCTTGTAGGTAACTAACTGTTTCTCTCTTGCTGCTTTTAACATTCTTTGTCTTTTGCTCTTGGCATTTTAATTATGATGTGTCTTGGTGTGGTCCTCTTTGGATTCCTTTTCTTTGGGGTTCTTTGCGCTTCCTGGACTTGTAAGTCTATTTCTTTCACCAGGTAGGGGAAATTTTCTGTCATTATTTCTTCAAATAGGTTTTCAGTATCTTGCTCTCTCTCTTGTTCCTGCACCCCCATAATTCGGATGTTGGTATGCTTGAAGTTATCCCAGAGGCTCCTTACACTATCTTCACATTTTTGGATTCTTTTTTCTTTTTGCTTTTCTGGTTGGGTGTTTTTTGCTTCTTTGTATTTCAAATCATTGACTTGATTCTTGTGATCCTCTAGACTGCTGTTGGATCTCTGTATATTATTTTTTTTTTTTTTAAATATATTTTATTGATATTTTCACAGAAAGGAAGGGAGAGGGATAGAGAGCTAGAAACATCGATGAGAGAGAAACATCGATCAGCTGCCTCCTGCACACCTCCCACTGAGGATGTGCCCGCAACCCAGGTACATGCCCTTGACCGGAATCGAACCCTGGACCCTTCAGTCCGCAGGCCGACGCTCTATCCACTGAGCCAAACCGGTTTCGGCTGTATATTATTTTTTATTTCAGTCAGTGTATGCTTAATTTCTACCGTGTTTCCCTGAAAATAAAACATCCTCCGAAAATAAGACCTACTTACAGATTTCCTTCTGAGTGAAATATAAGGCATCCCCCGAAAATAAGGCCCCCAGGCTCTGTCTCAGTATGAAAATTAATTTACCGTAAACTGGTCGCTAGGGCCACCCCGACTGGTGTCTAGCAACCAGTGACGTTACGCGGAGTCCTGACGTCACTGCTGTGTGGAGGCGGAGCGGAGGTCGGAGTGAGCAGTGAGCGTGGGGAGGGAGAGAGGAGGAGACTTTCACAGATGCGTGTAGAAGAACAGGAGGATTAGAGCGGACGGGACGCGGCGAAGGTGGTGAGTGCTGGTCTGTCTCTGGTGACACTACCTGATGCTCGCGGCCGCCTTCATGATGACTGAAGGTTCTCAGTCAGTGGCAGACTCTGCTCCAGCCCAGATCCAGGCCCCAGCAAGCCCAGTGACAGTCCCCAGGCAGGCCCCAGGGGGTAAATGTCTGACAAAGGGGTGGGGGGATGTCTGGTGAAGGTGTTCAGTGGCACAGGGGTGGGGGGAGGGGGATCACTTAAAATGACACAGGAGGATCAGAGGGGGCAATCAAAATGACACAGGAGGATCAGAGGGGGCAATCAAAATGACACAGGAGGATCAAAAGGGGTTACTAAAATGGTAATCCCCCCTCTGATTCTCCTGTGCCATTTTGATTCCTCCCTCTGATCCCCCCTGTGTCATTTTGAGTGATCCCCCTCCCCCCACCTTGATACCCCAATTCCTTTTTATTTACCCCTAGAAATGAGCGCAAAAAGAAAAAGCTACTCCATGTAGTACAAGAAAGGAATCGTGGAAGACTCTTGGGGCCAAAATCTTACTGCTTTCTGCAAAGAGAAGATGTTGAGTATCCGGTTGGTCCGAAAATGGCGAGCAGAGTATGGTAACCTCATTGAACAAGTGGACAAGGGAAATGCTAAAAAGCACAAGTGTGGATCAGGTCGGCAACCATTATTTTCCGAGCTGGAAGACCTGATCTGTGAATGGGTTGTTGACAGGAGAGCAAAGGCTTTGGTTGTGAGTAGGGCTCAGATTCAAGAATTTGCCCTTGCAATGGCACCACAGTTTGACATAACCCCCGAAGACTTCAAAACATCACAACACTGGCTGGATAATTTCCTTCAGCGAAGTGAACTGTCTTTAAGAAGATCTACAACATTGTTTAGGTTGGAAGATACTCAAGTTAGTAAGCGAGCACTTGCATTCAAGTCCTTTATTGATGATGCTGACTTCTCTAAATACAATCTTTCCAACATGATTGCTATGGATGAAACTGCAGTGTTTATGGGCCAATCATCTCAAACAACAATTGAACAGTGGGGTGCCTCCTTAGCGTACATTCCCTCCGCTGCTTACGAAAGTGCACGTGTTTCCTGTATTTTGGCAATTCGTCTGGATGGCACTAAAATCCCACCTTTAATCATTTCTAAGGGCAAGAAGGAAAAGATTGAACGTGTTTTGGGCGTTTTTATTCTTGAAACTGAAAAAGCCTGGGCCACACAAGCAGTTATAAGGAAGTGGGTCGATTTAATGCTGCCGCTTGTTATGCGAGGGAGCCAAAGAGGTCTGCTAGTCTGGGATGCAGCCAGCACTCACCGTGCTAAAGACATTAAGACATTTCTTCACGAAAGAAAAATAGATAATGATTCCCGCAGGAATGACGGCCTATCTCCAGACTCTTGATATTGCAATAAACAAGCCATTCAAAGACAATTTGAGCATGGAAATTAATGACTACATTGAAAATAGAATGGAGAGAAATCAGCGTGGAAACTTTGTGAAACCTAAACTGCAAGAAGTTGTGACTTGGGTGAAGAATTCATGGGAGAAAATCTCTGACAGTTGCATTGCAAATGCACTGCGAGCAGGCTACCTTGACAAGAAGTACTCATTTAAAGACAGTGCTATTGCTAAACATGAGAGATTTGGTCCACTGATTCTGAAAGAAATGGAGTCACAAGAAATTCACCAGGAAATTCAGGAATTGGATTGTTATGATGATGTTCCAGAAGATGATGACATGATTGTCATTGAATAAATGAGTAAATTCTTGATACTGTAGGATTCACAGTTTGTCTGGTTTGTGTTGACAACTACCGTACTACCGTACCGTATACAGGTAATAAATTTCCTTTATTTTCATTTAACAATAAATGTGTACCATATTCTTTTTCATGGAAAAATAAGACATCCCCTGAAAATAAGACCTAGCGTGTCTTTGGGGGCAAAAATTAATATAAGACACTGTCTTATTTTCAGGGAAACACGGTAGTTGGTCCTTTTTCATATCCTCGAGGGTCTCACTAAATTTATCGGCCTTTTCTAGAAGATTCTTGAAAAACCTTATAACCGTGGTTTTGAACTCTATATCCAGTCATTTGCTTTCCTCCATTTCTGTCATTTGTGACCTGTTTCTTTGTTTCTGCATTTTGGCTGATTCCCTGAGTTGATAGAGTGGCTTTGTGTGCTAGGTGTCCTTTAGGGCCCAGTGGCTCAGCCTCCTCAGTTACCTGACGTGGACACTCTTGGTGCACCCCTTTGTGGGCTGTGTGCACAGTCTTGTTGTAGTTAAGCCTTGATTGTTGTTGGTATCACTGGGAGGAATTGACCTCCAGGCCAGTTGGCTGTGAGGATCAGCTGTGTCTACGCTGGGAGAACTTCTGTGCTGGAGACACCCTTATGAGGCAAGACTTACTTCAGTGGGGCTTTGGTGCTCACTGAGTCTGTCCCCTGAGAGTGTCTCTTATGGATCTGAGGAGTTGTAATCTGGATGGTCCCACTCTGACTCCTGGGTACACTGGCTCTTGGATCTCCAAGGAGGTTCTAATTTAGCCTCTGCCTGAGGCCACCCAGCAGGGGCTATGGAGAGATCTGCAGATTCCACTTCTTTGTTTGGGTTTTGGAGGTGCCCAGATGAGGCCCAGCTGTGAAGCAATGCAAGCTGCTGTGGAGCCTTGGGCCTTATTTTGGAAGATCTGGGGCTCTCTGACCCAGCTGTAGTTTGTTAGGTAATTTTAGATTGCAAAGAGCCAGGCCATTCATATGCAAAAGCCTCTGCGAACAGCTGGGGTAGGATTGTAAATTGAGTGGGGCGGGGTCTCAGGGAATCAACAGGGCAGATTAAACAGCAATGGCTGACCTTCAGCCCTGCCCTAAGAAGCCCCCGGGTCTCAGTGTCCCGTGGTAATCGCTGTAAACACCTCTGAGAGAAAGCTGCCCTTGTGTTCCAGCCTGAGGCCAGACAGTCCAGTTTCCCCCGGTATGAGTCTGGGTCCCCAGAGTCTCTCCCAGAACTGGAGTTCAGTGCAGTTGGGAGTTTGTGTCTCCCTCCAGATTGAAAAAGACAACCGTGTGCTCAGTTGCCAGCCCTTTCTGCGCACGTGCGCCTCTGTACCTCTGCACTTTACTTCTGCACCTCCTCTGAGTCTCAGTGTGTTTTTCTCTTCCCTTCTAGTTGTAGAGTTTCCTCTCAGTCAGCCTTCCTGTGGTTCTGGATGATGTTCGTTTTGTCTTTTAGTTGTAGTTTTGAAGTGGTTGTTCGAGGCAGCAAGTTCAGGTGTTTACCTATGCCGCCATCTTGGTTTCTCCTTAGAGGTAGATTTTAAAAATAATTTTCAGTCTTCCACAGTAAGATCATTGTCTTATATTTTTAAAGAAAATTTACTACATGAAAATATTATAAAGACCTTTTTATATATTAAGGTAATAAGACCTCGGTGTGTTTCAATTTTTTCCCCATTTTGTCTTTTGACTTTTTTTTGGCATTTTTTTTTTCTATGTAGGAATGGGAAATGGAGAGGGGCAAGGAGGATCTCCTAGTCAAAGAGTCAACAAATGCAAAGACCTCTTGGCCAGAGGATTGGAAAACTGTGATAGATAGAAGAGTGCGATATGAGTTGAGATTGGAGGAGTAAGTAGGGGTCCTACCAGAGAGGGATTTGTTAGCTATGGTCAAGAGGAGTTAAGATTTGATGCTACTTGCAAAGGGAAGTCATTCGTGGAGAACTTTAAAATAATCACACTGCATGGAGCATGGGCTATGGGATGTGAGAGTGAAAGCAGGAGATGTATTAGAGGCTGCTACAGTGGTCCCAGTTAAAAATGATGTTGGTTTGCACTAGGATGAGGGTGGCCGAGATAGAAAGGAATGAATTTCAAAAATGTTTTGGGGGTACAATTAAAGGGACTGGACATGGGAGGAAGAGGGAAAGGGAAGAACAGGAGTAATTCAGTTTTTGACTTAAGCATCTGAGTGTTTGGTGGTGGTATTTACTAAAATGAGTGTGAGATGAATAATAGGTTTGGGGACAGAGAGAATAAAGAGTTCTATTTTGGGCATGGAAGTCAGGAGAGGCCAATTTGATATACAAGTGGAAATGTCAATAGGCAGTTGGATAAGAGGAAGGAGCTTGGGAGAAAGGCTCAGGTTGGCTTTTTAAATTTAGGATTATACAGATGGAGCAGATGAGATTACATGGACAAGAGTTTAGACAGAGGGAAGCTCTGGGGTGTCTCTGGCTTATAGATGTCAGATTAAAGGGTATTGACAACAAAGGACAATATTGAAGGAGAGGCAGAAGTGTATGGTGGGTACAAGAAAAAAGTGGAAAGAGAAGCTATGCTGACTGCTTTTAAGAAGTTTATTAAAATGAGAATATTCAAGTGTTAAGTTTATTTTACGTAACTAAAAAAGTACAGTATGTATGTGTTGATTCAGCCAATGTGGGCATAACTCCTAATGATGAAAAGTATTTCAAGTAAGAGTAAGAAATAAGACAATGATAAAAATTCATCATTATTACATTTTGTTCTGAAAGAATTGGCCAATAAAATTATAAAAAAGGAAAGAAATTACAATCTCACAAGGTTAAAAGCCTTTCCAGTATTTTTTCTTGGATTTGTCTAAATTTATAGATTAATCTAAGTGAAATTAGATCTTTACAACTTTAAGCATTTTATCTGAGAACAGGTAGTATGTGATTTAATTAAATCTTCTTTTATGGACCTCAATAGAGATAAAACATTTTCTTCAAGAAGGTTTTGCTCGTTTCTAGTTAAATTTATTCCTAGGTGTTTCAAAAAATCTGTTGCTACTGTTAACAAATCTATATCTAAATTGATATAAATATTGATAGCAATATAGATGATCTTTAAAATATATAATACATTCTATATAATCCTATATAATAAAAGGCTAATATGCAAATCGACCGAATGGCGAGACAACTAGTTGCTATGACGCACACTGACCACCAGGGGGCAGATGCTCAATGCAGGAGCTGCCCCATGGTGGTCAGTGTGCTCCCACAGGGGGAGTGCTGCTCATCCAGAAGCTGGGCTCATGGCTGGTGAGCCTCTCCCACCTCCGCATTAGTTGGACATTCCCTAAGGGCTCCTGGACTGTGAGAGGGTGCAGGCCGAGCTGAGGGACCCCTGCCACCCAAGTGCACAAATTTTGTGCACCGGGCCTCTACTATTTAAATAATTATGCACAGAAAGATTAAACTAGAAATGACCAGAATCTTCCTAAAGAAAACATACACACCCTCTCTTCATGTGTGTATGTGTGTGTGTATATATATGGATTATGGTATATGTATTCATATACATTATATACCTATTTATATTCATACACATATATATCCTTTCTAGGAAATACTTAAATATATTTCTGAGTTTTGTTTTGTTTTTTTCTCTGTCTGGTACTAGAGCCTTTGTCTTTTTTCCTTCTCTAATTGTAATATGTTCCATCTTTAATTTCTTGGGCACACAGAAATAAAATCCTCAGAAACACACTTTGGTGTTTCTTGACATGTCCATAATCTTTTTTAAAAATTTTATTTTATTTTATTCCATCACCATTTATACCCTCTATGCCCTCTTCCATCTCCACCCAACTTCTACACCCCCGCAATCACCACACTGTTGTCCATGTCCAAACTCTTAAAGACGTTATGAAGATAGAATCTTCTCCCATGGGCCTTTCCAAATGAAGGGTATGAGCTGGGAGGGGACCTTGTGCTGGGTCACTGAGGGGATAAGAGGAATCTATATTATAAAAAGCCAGTGGCCGTAATGCTGTAACACCATAACGACCTAACGACCGGTCACCAGGAGGTGCATTGATGGGTCCTGCCAGCACGGCGGGGGTCTGGGACCTGTGACACGGCGGGTCTGGGTCTCGTGTGATTTCACACACCGGGCCTTTAGTGTTATCATATTTTCAGGCACAACTAAAACTTGAGCAGCAGTCTTAAGAATTCTATGAACTGTGACATTACAAAACCAATTACTGCACTTGTTTCAAGTTACAAAGAATAGTGGAATTAAAATATTGTTCCTTCCTGGAACTTTAACTTAATTCTCTGAAGAATGAATATAAGTAGAAGTAGGGTGAACACAACATGTCAAGAAGGATAAATAGTGAGATTTGATATATTCAGAATATTGCTATAAGCCAATTCATTAAATCATAGAATTAAAATTATATTGAGACCCTCAATAGCAAATGGGTTTATGAATTATGCTTGTTGGAAAATTTGAAAGTTCAAATAGTTTATGGAAAAACAAATGAAAAGAACCCAGTTTAACTTGAGTAGAGATGCAGTCATTATGGCGTAATTTCCAAGTGCTCACATGCTTGTCAAGAGCTCCCTAAAGGCAGAGGTAAAGTAGAAATAGGACCAGAGGTTGTAGATGTGATAGACAGACTCCAACGAAAGTGAGAGACTGAGTGTGTACAGAGGCTGTATCCTTATTCTTTATACACTTGGCTTGGTTCTGGTGTCTGATATTACTCACTGTTCTAACTTTCTTACGTAAACTCAATGTTGGTCATAGAATGGGCCTGGGACTGCTTGATTCCATAGGACACTCCAGAGAATATTTTCAGTTCTCCAGCGAGGATATAGTATCAAAGTGTGTGTCCCCGTCCCATACTACAGGTGAGCCTTTACTTTTGAGAAGTTTAGAATTTGCCTAAGTAGTTTAGGGCTAGGAAAAGTTCTAGAGCAAGAGGTCCTCTCAACAATCTCTAGGAGAACTGAGTGAGTGTTTGTGACTCAGTACAACTCACGGTCGCGGAGGGAAAGTCATCCCAAAGTACATTTTCTGATGTTGGCAGGTGAGTGACAGCCTCCTTATTCAGGCTGTCTCGTACCCAAATGTTCAGAATGCTACTTAAGTAATAGCCACTCTAGTACAACAGAAACTTACTTTCACCCAGATGTGCCCTCTTTAGGCAGTTCTTCCACAGGAATAAAAATGTGCTTGTTAAAGTCTTGGAATTACTGAACCGGGCTTGAGCAGAGCCTAGAACTTACAAACATAACAATGTCTTCCAACCCCAAGTGGTGATTTAACTTATTTTATTAAAGTATTAATTAAATATGAATAAATAAACAGATATGAACACTTTATGCTTATAGCTCTTATATAACTAAAATCCAAATAAAATCCATAGACTAATTATATACAACCTATAAAACCAACAGAACTCAAATCTGTAACATTTACTTAGTGCTAGTTTGTTATAAACGAAATGACCTTTCATCATGTGAATATAGTTCTTGTGCAGGGTAAATTTCTCTGGGGCTACCACATTATTCAAGATGGGTCCTCTCACAATCACTATCTGTCTTGAAATGAAGCTCACAAATAATTTCACAGTACCAGGCAGAATGAATAGGAAATGGGCTTTGTTGGGGAAAACTTACAAGGCAAGAGTCAGCAAGGTTGTCCATGGAGGGAGAGGGTTGGAGCTAGCAAGCTTTGCTAGATGTGCTGTGGATGTATGTTTGAGTGAAGGTTCTTTGTTCTCTATTCCTTTACCTTTTTCTAGTATAAACATAACAAAATGGCTATGTTAGAAATGAGACAAATGGACTACTCAAACTCTTGGGATATCTGGATTTCGAGTCCAGTGTTGAAAGAGTTGTCTGGGAAATCCAGCTACCTGGGGACATTGGGGCCCATGTGGAGTTAGGTTTGGGTACAGATTTTCTGTGGGGGGTGGGGGTAGAGGGGGGAGATATATAGCCACGGAACTCAGTTTGGTGTAGTTCCAACTGGGTGAGTTCATAGGACCATTTTCAGACAATTCTGCCTGTTAATGTCATAGTCCTATATGCTATGATACTGGTTCATTTGAATTTGGAATGTTTAAGTCACCATAAGCTAAGTGATAATCCATTCTCCCACAATTTTTTTTTAATTTGAACTCTTGCAAAATTTACTTCCTATAGTACATCGTGATATCATTTAGTTTTCACTTAGGGAAAAACCTTGTTTATGTATTTGCTTAGACAGTGTTAATCTAATGGTAAATGCAAATGTAGGTGGTATTAAATATAATCCTGACCATTCTTACTTTCAGATAATCATAAAAACAAAACCAGGAAACTAAAAATAACTCTTTTTAAAACATTTATTTATTTTAAAATCCTCACCTGAGGACATGTTTCTACCGATTTGAGAGAGAGAGAGAAAGAGAGAGAGAGAGAGAGAAAAATTGAGGGGCTGCCCTCATATATACCCAACCAGGGATCGAACCCACAACCTAGGTATGTGCCCTGACTGGGAATCATACCTGCAACCTTTTGGTGAATGGGATGATGTTCCAACCAACTGAGCCACTTGGCCAGGACCTTAAAATAACTTTTGGAAGGAATATTCAGGTGCCTGTCAATTTGGGAAATACTGGAAAGAGCAAGGATGTTGGGGCTAGGCAACCTTGGAATTGAATCCTAGCTCTTCCAGTTTAGTATGCAGCCTCGGGAAAAGTCACTGAACCTCTCTAGGCCTCAATTTCTGTATTTGTAAAGTGGGAATGACATTCATTCATTCAACATATAGCGATTAAGCTGGCACTGTTCTAAGTACCAGGGCTCTAGCTACTAGCATGAGCAAACTAAGTATATTTGTCTTTTTTTAAAAAATACATCTTTATTGTTCAGATTATTACAATTGTTCCTCTTTTTCCCCCCATAGCTCCCCTCCACCCGGTTTCGACCCAACCCTCTGCCCTTACCCTCCCACTGTCCTCATCCATAGGTGTACGATTTTTGTCCAGTCTCTTCCCGTACCCACCCCCACACCCTTTTCCCCTTGAGAATTGTCAGTTCACTCCCTTTCTATGCCCCTGATTCTATTATATTCACCAGGTAATTCTGTTCATCAGATTTTTAATTCACTCGATTTTTAGATTCACTTGTTGATAGATATGTATTTGTTGTTCATAATTTTTATCTTTACCTTCTTCTTCTTCTTCTTCTTCTTAAAGAATACCTTTCAGCATTTCATATAATACTGGTTTGGCAGTGATGAACTCCTTTAGCTTTTTCTTATCTGTGAAGCTCTTTATCTGACTTTCAATTCTGAATGATAGCTTTGCTGGGTAGAGTAATCTTGGTTGTAGGTTCTTGCTATTCATCACTTTGAATATTTCTTGCCACTCCCTTCTGGCCTGCATAGTTTCTGTTGAGAAATCAGCTGACAATCATATGGGTGCTCCCTTGAAGGTAACCAACTGTTTTTCTCTTGCTGCTTTTAATATTCTCTCTTTGTCTTTTGCTCTTGGCATTTTAATTATGATGTGTCTTGGTGTGGTCTCTTTGGATTCCTTTTGTTTGGGGTTCTCTGCGCTTCTAGGACTTGTAAGTCTATTTCTTTCACCAGGTGGGGGAAGTTTTCTGTCATTATTTCTTCAAATAGGTTTTCAGTATCTTGCTCTCTCTCTTGTTCCTGCACCCCCATAATTCGGATGTTGGTATGCTTGAAGTTGTCCCAGAGGCTCCTTACACTATCTTCATATTTTTGGATTCTTTTTCTTTTTGCTTTTCTGGTTGGGTGTTTTTTGCTTCTTTGTATTTCAAATCTTTGACTTGATTCTTGTGATCCTCTAGTCTGCTGTTGGATCTCTGTATATTTTTTATTTCAGTCAGTGTATGCTTAATTTCTAGTTGGCTCTTTTTCATATCCTCGAGGGTCTCACTAAATTTATTGGCCTTTTCTAGAAGATTCTTGAAAAACCTTATAACCGTGGTTTTAAACTCTATATCCAGTCGTTTGCGTTCCTCCATTTCTGTCATTTGTGACCTGTTTCTTTGTTTCTGCATTTTGGCTGCTTCCCTGAGTTGATAGAGTGGCTTTGTGTGCTAGGTGTCCTTTAGGGCCCAGTGGCTCAGCCTCCCCAGTTACATGAGGTGGACACTCTTGGTGCACCCCTTTGTGGGCTGTGTGCACAGTCTTGTTGTAGTTAAGCCTTGATTGTTGTTGGTATCACTGGGAGGAATTGACCTCCAGGCCAGTTGGCTATGAGGATCAGCTGTGTCTACGATGGGAGAACTTCGGTGCTGGAGACACTCTTATGAGGCTAGACTTGCTTCAGTGGGGCTTTGGTGCTCACTGAGTCTGCCCCCTGAGTGTGTCCCTTATGGATCTGAGGAGTTGTAATCTGGATGGTCCCACTCTGACCCCTGGGTACACTGGCTCTTGGATCTCCAAGGAGGTTCTAATTTAGCCTCTGCCTGAGGCCACCCAGCAGGGGCTATGGAGAGATCTGCAGATTCCTCTACTTTGTTTGGTTTTAGAGGTGCCCTGATGAGGCCCAGCTGTGAAGTAATGCAAGCTGCTGTGAGGCCTTGGGCCTTCTTTTGGATGTTCTTAGTCTCACTGACTCAGCTGCAGTTTGTTAGGTAAGTTGATTTCAAAGGACCAGACCATTCATATGCAAAAGCCTCTGTGCACAGCTTGGATGGGGCGGAGTCTCAGGGCAGAGCAAACAGCAATGGCTTCCCGTCAGCCCTGCCCTAAGAGGCCCCTGGTCTCATTGTCCCTTGGTAATCGCTGCAAGCTCCTCTGAGAGAAAGCCACCCTTGAGTTCTGCCTGCTGTCAGACAGTCCAGTTTCTCCCCGTATGACTCTGGGTCCTTAGAGTCTTGCCCGGAACTGGAATTCAGAGCAGTTGGGAGTTTTTGTCTCCCTCCAGCTTGAAAAAGCCAGCCATGTACTCAGTTGCCAGCCCTCTCTGCTCGCGCGCCTCTATACCTCTGCCTTTACTTCTGCAGCTCCTCTGAGTCTCAGTGTGCTTTTCTCTTTTGTTCTAGTTGTAGAATTTCTATTCAGCCAGCCTTCCAGTGGTTCTGGATGATGTCCGTTTTGTCTTTTAGTTGTAATTTTGAAGTTGTTGTGCGAGGCAGCAGTTCAGGTGTTTACCTATGCTGCCATCTTGGTTTCTTTCATAAGTATCTGTCTTGATATAGAGCTCACATTATTGTCAGGGTGGGGAGTTCAGAGAGAGAGAGAATACACCTCAAGTAATTTCACTTAGTGATAAGTGGTGTAAAGAATACAGGGCAATAGCATAGAAAGTGACTGGGTGTAAAGGCAGAGGTGTTACTTTAGTCAGGGAGACCAGGGAACAACTCTCAGAGGATATGTGACATTTGAGCTAAGACCCAAATGATGAAAAGATGCCAGATGCCTGGATGAGCCAGAAGATGTGGGAGTGAACTTGTTGTATCTGAGGGACCATTAGAAAACTAATGTGATGGAGTGCAAAGAGGAAGGAAATGATGAGGTCTGCTTTACTGGGGTGTTTAAAGATTACATGAGATTCATATAAAAAGGGCCCAGTACAGAGTAGCCACCCAACAAATGACAAGCATTATTTGTATTATCCTATCTAATAAAAAGGGAATATGCTAATTACCATCACTCCGTCACAAAGATGGTTGCACCCACAGCTGAGGCCAAGTTCGCATAAGGAGCCTTAACAAGCAATCAGCAGGGACCTGAGGCTACACCCTCCCCCACCCCTGTGGGGCTTGACAGGGGATCTCAGGCTGCGCCCCCCACCTGGCAGGGCTTGACAGGGGACCTCAGGCCGCATCCCCCCACCCGGCGGGGCTTGACGGGGGACCTCAAGGTGTGCTTCCTGTCCTGGTGCTGGGCTAGGGGACCTGAGGCTGCTCCCCCCACCCCAGTGCCAGGCTGGGGGACCTCAGGCTGCGCTCTCCACCAGGTGGGGCTTGACAGGGGACTTCAGGCCGCGCCCCCCACCCGGCAGGGTTTGACAGGGGACCTCAAGGTGCACTTCCTGTCCTAGTGCTGGGCTAGGGGACCTCAGGCTGCTCCCCCTGCCCCAGTGCCAGGCCGGGAGACCTCCGACTGCGCTCCCCACCAGGTGGGGCTTGACAGGGGACTTCAGACCGCGCCCCCTGCCCTGGCATCAGGCTGGGGGACCTCAGGCTGCACCCCCCACCTGGCAGGGCTTGACAGGGGACCTCAAGGTGCACTTCCTGTCCTAGTGCTGGGCTAGGGGACCTCAGGCTGCTCCCCCTGCCCCAGTGCCAGGCCGGGAGACCTCCGACTGCGCCCCCCACCAGGTGGGGCTTGACAGGGGACTTCAGGCTGCACCCCCCCACCCCAGCAGCAGGCTGGGGGACCTCAGGCTGCACCCCCCGCCTCAGCACTGGGCCAGGGGGCCTGAGGCTGTGCCCCCCTGCCTGGCAGACTTGACAGGGAACCTCAGGCTGTGCTCCCCACCCAGCGGGGCTTGATGGGGGACCTCAAGGTGCACCCCCAGTGCTGGGTTGGGGAAACTCAGGCCACACCCCCCACCCAGCGGGGCTTGATGGGGGACCTGAAGCTGCACCCCCCTGCCGGTGGGGCTTGACGGGGGACCTGAGGCTGTGCCCCCCTCCCAGTGACAGGCTCGGGGACCTGCGCCCCCCCCCCCCCCCCGCATGGCAGGGTTTGATGGGGGACCTCAGGCTATGCCCCCCACCCAGCGGGGCTTGACAGGGGATCTCAGGCCATGTCCCCCACCTGGCGAGGCTTGACAGGGGACCTCAAGGCACGACCCTCGCCCTGGTCTGGGCTGGGGGACCTCAGGCCATGCCCCCCATCCTGGTGCTGGGCCAGGGCACCTGAGTCTATGTCCCCTGCCCAGCGGGGCTTGACAAGGGTGGGACTGGCCAGGTCTGAATCTTGCCCAATGCGGTGGGGGGGGGGGGGGCCCAGCCAGGTCTGGGTCTCACGCGATTTTGAGGCGCATGTGGGTGGGCAGGGACTTGACTCTGGGTCCCATGGTGAGCCCCAGACTCTGACAGGAGGAAGGTTTTCATATACATTTTACTAATTTTCTTTCATCTCTGACACTTCTATTATAGAGAAAGGGAAAATAACAATATTAAATTATTTCCTCTAATTAATCCCCTTTTAATGTGCATGAATTTCGTGCACTGGACCACTAGTAGGTTATAAATTCATATTTTATAGGTTAAAGAATTCATTCATCTGTTCTAAACGGGAAAGTTTTGTTGATCTCACTTAGGTTTATTCCTTTTAGAGATAAAGAGATAAGCTGCTAACAAGATGACCATTTCAGTCAGGGGTCCTCAAACTATGGCCCGTGAGCCACATGTGGCCCGCCGAGGACATTTATCCGGCCTGCCGGGTGCCGCTGCCTGTCCTGCTTAGCAGCTGACTCGTTCTGGGCCCGCAGTGCGCATAGGAATTTGTTCATAGTTTTTTTTTTTAAACTATAGTCCGGCCCTCCAACAGTCTGAGGGACAGTGAATTGGCCCCCTGTTTAAAAAGTTTGAGGACCCCTGATTTCAGTTATCTGCTTTGTTCACATTCATTCTTTGTAAAGATGTTTTTGGTATGTTTCCTTAACAATCTCAGGACTTACATTATTCATACAATCATAGAATGTTTACTTATTAAAACTGGTGGCACTTCTCAGATAGCCCTGCCTCACTCATTTTTCTGGTAAGCGAGATTCAGTCCAAGGAAATAATGCTATTTAATATCATAGAATTAGTGGCACAGCTTGTACAAGATCCCAAGTCACTGGACTCATAATCGTCTATTTTTTTTTTTATTATTATCCTAACTAATTCCCTTATTCTAATCTCCCTCCTGAATCATACCCTGGCTTTTTGTTGCTATTATGATTAGCAAAATAATATTTAGCTATGGTTAGGGTTATAACAAGCCAGTGATAGTAGCAGGAATTTAAAGCTTTTTAGACGGGTGGCATCAGAGATGACGAGGGCACCGTTGTAAACTGAGTGTTTGTACCCCTCCACCCCAATTCATATGTTAAAGTCTTGCCCCTCAGTGGGATGGTATTTGGAGGTGGGGCCTTTAGGAGGTAATTAGGTTTAGATGAGGTCATGAGGGTAGAGTCCTGACGATGAAATTGATGCCCTTACAAGAAGACACCAAAGAGCTTGCGCACTCCCTCTCTGCCATGTGAGGACACAGCAAGAAGGTGGCCCGCTGTAAGCCAAGAAGAGAACACTCACCAGAACCTGACCATGCTAGCACCTGACCTTGGACAGCCCAATATCTGTTGTGTCAACCACCCAGTCGATAGTGTTTTGTTACGGCAGCCTGAGCAGACGAAGGCAGGCCTTTGTATTGTGACATTTGTGACTGCTGTATTGCTGAATATTTGCTAAGGTGGAAGAAAATAAAGCAGTAGGTTGGTTGCCCCAGGAAACCTGACTAATGAAATTAAGGGGATTTTCTTGGCCAAGTTTTCGAAGGTTTCCCACCTTTGATAGTGAAGTGTGAATTTCACTTAGGAAATCTGCTTTAGAACTGGTCACTATGGATTTTATGATATGAGGTCAAAAGTTGAAGATCTAAAAGAAAAATACAACCTAATAATATGGCCTTGGGGGGAACTTCTAAGGTCTTCCAATGATTTGGCCCATCCTGATGAAATACATCACTGTCAGAAAACCGCTAGACTAGATGGGCTTGATCTATGCTAAAATGTAGGACTATTTTGTGCTTGTAATTGAGAATTGGATCTTTGCTAGTCATTTTCTCAGTGATGTACGAGTCAGCAGAGAATACAATTCTTTTCTAAAGCTACATTAGAGATGCAGTGCTGACACTGGGGGAAAAGGCTTTGTCAGTAAATAAGCAATGCAGACACAACGAATTGATGTATATGGCAACAATTATATTCTATTACTTTTATAAAGTCCACTGGCCTACTGATGCTTAAGAAAATATACTGCTAAATAGCCCTTTGAAAGGGATGAATTAGTTGAGATATTGCTTTTCAAAATTTAGACTCAACTGCTCTCTGTGGAAGATGCCCAAGTGCTTAGGACTGAACATTAACAAATGAAAAAGAAAGGCAACTTCAGTGCATCCATCACTCAGCAATTACACATACTGTTTTTACATCCTCTTATATTTGTGAATTTGTTTGCAAAATATTTATAGTTAATTCTTCAATACTGGGGTAATGGGAAGAGCATGTGGAGTTGAAGACCCTTCCTACATAATAATGTAAGATTCAATTTCTGAAATTTTCAAAATATGAGAAATAATAATACCTACATCTAAGTGTAGTCATAAGAGTTAAATGAAATAACATGTTGAAATGTGGCGTAAAAATCATGAAACAGGTATCATATACCTATATATTTGTTTTATTTCCACTGGAAAATTCAACACAAAGGAAATAGAAAAGAGGTTTTGTTACCAATAGTAAATGAAAAAATAAAAAAGGGGTGGCTAATAAGCAATGCAAGTGTGAGTGGAAGCAGATAATTTAGTAACTTAAGCTGGTTGAAGGAAGCTGGCGTAAGAGGTCTCATCCTTAAGAGCCAGGGCAGAAAAGCATAATTAGCAGAAGAATTTGTTGCCTTCCTGGGAGCCAGTCTGGAAGGAGAGCTGGGATCTCTGGACAAGGATGTGGGAAGCAGTGGAGTCTCCTCTGACCTGTTTCATAGCTGAGGGCAGCCTAACACACAGCAGGGGGAGGCCTGCAGCAGCCACAGCCATCCAAGTGTGAGCAGAGGAGGTCTGTGCCAGAGAGCTGGCTGGTGCAGGTGGGCGAGGGGTGCAACTTCCACCAGCATTCTCACTCCCCACCCCATGTACATGGATCTTAGTGAAAAGCCAGCTTGCTCTGCAAATATAGCCTTGAGGCAAGTCTCCATTCCATCCAGACTGCCTCTCAGCCCTTCCCATTCAGAACTCCTGGACTGTCATTCTGTCCTGTTTTAGAAGCAAAATGTCTAACTCTATATTTGTTTAGAGGGTTTTGTTTGTTTGTTTGTTTTTAATCCTTACCCAAAGATATTTTTCCATTGCTTTTAGGTAGAGTGGAAGGGGGGCAGGGAAAGGAAGGAGAAAGAGAGAGAAACATCTATGTGAGAGATACACATCGATTGGTTGTCTCCTGTATTTGATGGAACTTACAACGGAAGCAGTTGTCCTTGACTGAGAATTGAACCTGAGACCCTTTGGTGTCCAGGCCAACACTCTAACCACTGAATCAAACCAACCAGGGCTGTTGAGAGGTTTTCACCAGCCAACAGGATCCATGGGATGTGCTCCCTATCAGTTTCACTTCCCATTGTGTCCTTGGAGCCTGGCATAGTGCCTGCCACATAATAGGCATTCACTCAACTAGACAGAATGAATACATAACAGAATGCAAGAAAGATGAAAGTGTAAATAAGAAAGGGGCATGACCTTGGAGAAGTAACTTTACTGATTGCCTCTTTTGCATTCCTTTACTTTTTTATTTCTGGTATTTTATTTTATTTTTAATTGCCAACTTGTTTTATTTATTTTTTACATTTTACTTTTTAATTTTATTGGGGTAACATTACTCAACATGAACATATAGGTTTGATGTGTGGATTACTAATTTACAAAATCTGTACATAAGACCATGTGCCCACCATCCAAAGACAAATCTGTCACATTACATTAGGACCCCTTTCTTCCCCCACCCCCCTCCCTCTGTCAACCACCACACCGCTGTTTGTGTTCATAAGTTTCAGTTTACATACAAACAGCCAATAGTTATATGAAAAGATGTTCAACCTCACTGGCAATCAGGGAAATGCAAATTAAAACTATAATGAGATACCACCTTACACCAGTTAGAGTGCCCGTTATCAACAAGACAAGCAACAACAAGTGTTGGAGAAGTTGTGGAAAAAAGGGAACCCTCATTCACTGCTGGTGGGAACGTAGACTGGTACAACCACTATGGAAAGCAGTCTGGCGATTCCTCAAAAAATTAAAAATAGAGCTACCATACGACTCAACAATCCCACTCCTGGGTATATACCCAAAAAACTTAAAATCATTTATATGCAAAGATATATGCACCCCTATGTTCATTGCAGCATTATTCAAGAGTTGGAAACAGCCAAAGTGCCCTACGATAGAGGACTGGGTAAAGAAGATGTGGTATGTATACACAATGGAGTACTACACGGCCATAAGAAAGGACGAAATAGCGTCATTTACAACATGGATGGACCTTATGCGAAGTGAAATAAGTTGAACAGCAAAAGCTAAGAACTATATGATTTAACTCATATGTAGACTATAAAACTGCATTTCTTTACTTATAATAACATGTTTAAACCTTCAAACTACCCTGGTGATAGATGTGATTGTCCCATTTAGTAAATGAGGAAACCAAGACTTAGAGAACTTATCAAACTTGTTTCTGGTCTCACAGCTGGTAAGTGACATAATTTGGGCCAGATTTGACCAATGACAAAATCCTCAACCCTCCAACTGCTGAGGTTCCCCCTGAATTGCAGTGGTGATGACATAAGGAGGGGCAGGGCTAGATTCCATCCTAAAGGTGCCCCAAGGGGAACTCAGAACCCTCCAATGGTGGTCCTGGGGATTGGCTAGACTGAATTTTCTGTTTGTTATTTAGTAAAGCTAGTATCTGTTTGAACTAATACCTTTGCAGCATAAATGAATGGGGGAAAAAAAGAATGAATGAGAAGAATAATCAATCAGAAGGCCGATTTTAACCTAAATCCACATAGATGAGCATGACTAGCAGCAGGGAAATAGAAATAAGGTCAATGGGGAGGAAACCATAAAGGTGGTGAATTAGAGCAATCTCTGGGCCTGAAAGTAATAGAAGGAAATGAGAAGCAAGGCAAACACATTAAAAACCCACATTGTAAAGGTTTTTGTGTCTTCTATTTAGTTCTCTAAACAATAATAATGAAGTTCCCGTCTTCAGTTCATTAAATAATCTATTTAAAAACCCAACCAGTGTCTCTGGAGAGTCAATGAGGCCTTTCAGGCTGGGTTTCCCAGCATCAGGCAAGGAAATCCTATTAGCCCTTTGGTGCCCTGAATGAGTTACCGCATTCAGACTGCAAATTTTCCTCGTGCTGTAATTATGATATCAATTGTGAGCTTTTTACCTACTTTTAATCAATAGCTTTTGCTATTGGTTGCAGCTAGAACAAGGCCTCCTTACCCAATCCTGGCAGGGTAGGATGAGGACATATCACTGCTTCCTAAGGAAGAAAATGGGCTCCCTGACGATATTAATGTTCCTAAGAAAAGTTGCAGTGCTTGGCATTGTCGTGTAACATTTAGAGGTGGCACCTTGCTGTCCCATACTCCACCCCTTGGTACCATTCCCAGAGGCAAAATCTTAACATGAAAGAACCAGGGGCCTAAGGATACAGGACACTTTTCATGATCATTTACTCTGTCTCTTGTCCTGCAAAAGTGATGGTGAGGATGGTATCCTATATAATAAAGAGGTAATATGCAAGTTGACCCTCACGCCAGTGCACAAGATGGCCACCCCCATGTGGTCAAAGATGGCCACCACAAGACGGCCGGCAGGGGAGGATAGCTGTGGGCGATCAGGCCAGCAGGGGAGGGCAGTTAGGGGCGACCAGGCCAGAAGGGGAGAGCAGTTGTGGGTGACCAGGCTGGCAGGGGAGGGCAGTTGGGGGCAATCAGGCCAGCAGGGGAGGGCAGTTGAGGGGGACCAGGCCTGTAAGGGAAGGCAGTTGTGGGTGACCAGGCCGGCAGGGGAGGACAGTTGGGAGCAACCAGGCCTGCAGGGGAGGGCAATTGGGGGCAACCAGGCCAGCAGGGGAGGGTGACCAGGCCAGCAGGTCGCCCACAACTGCCCTCCCCTGCAGGGGTGACCAGGCCAGCAGGGGAGGGCAGTTGGGGGTTACCAGGCTGGCAGGGGAGCAGTTAGGTATCGATCAGGCTGGCAGGGGAGTGGTTAGGGGGTGATCAGGCTGGCAGGCAGGCAAGGGGTTGGGAGTCAGCAGTCCTGGATTGTGAGAGGGATCCCAGATTGGAGAGGGTGCAGGCTGGGCTGAAGGACACGCCCCCCTGCAGTGCACGAATTTTGTGCACTGGACCTCTAGTTATCTTATAATGGCTCAGGCAGCTGCTCAGCACATCTGGGCTTCTGGGCTTCGGCCATCCAGACTAGAGGAGGTGAGTGAAAGAGCTCAGCGCCTCATAAAACCCTACTTCCAGTTGTTTTCCATTCGTTATTATTACCATTTGAATTGGTTCCATGAATGTAAAGATAAGAAAATCAAGTACATGTAAGTAGTGGTTTATCCAACTTGGTACCAGAAATGATCCTGACATATACAATAACTACTTAGTAGCCTTGTCCACATTTCTTGGAAATATAGCAATAGCTCAGCAAATTGAATAATAGCAAGATGGATTAATTCCTAGAATTAATTAATCTTTTCATGTATATTATTTATTAATCTTATCTAGTGACTTTTGCTACTACACAATTAATTAGGAAGTGTTTTTTTTTAAATAAAACGTTATTGTTCAGATTATTACAATTGTTCCTCTTTTTTCCCCCCATAGCTCCCCTCCACCCAGTTCCCACCCCACCCTCTGCCCTTACCCCCCTACCCCACTGCCCTCATCCATAGGTGTACGACTTTTGTCCAGTCTCTTCCCACACCCCCACACCCCTTTCCCCCCGAGAATTGTCAGTCCATTCCCTTTCTATGTCCCTGATTCTATTATATTCACCAGTTAATTCTGTTCATCAGATTTTTTATTCACTTGATTTTTAGATTCACTTGTTGATAGATATGTATTTGTAGTTCATATTTTTATCTTTACCTTTTTCTTCTTCTTCCTTTTCTTAAAGAATACCTTTCAGCATCCTATCTAATAAAAGAGTAATATGCAAATTGACTGTCACCCAAACATACAAGATGGCTGCCCCCATGTGGACACAAGATGGCCACCACAAGATGGCCAGCAGGGGATGGCAGTTGGAAGGGACCAGGTCTGCAAGGGAGGGCAGTTGGGGGCGATCAAGCCTGCAGGGGAGGGCAGTTAGGGGTGACCAGGCCAGCAGAGGAGGGAAATTGGGGGCGACCGGGCCTGCAAGGAAGGGCAGTTGGGGACAATCAGGCTGGCAGGGGAGTGGTTAGGGGGTGATCAGGATGGCAGGCAGAAGCAGTTAGGGGCAATCAGAAAGGCAGGAAGGTGAGCAGTTGGGAACCAGCAGTCCTGAATTGTGAGAGGGATGTCCGACTGCCCTTTTAGACCCGATAAACGGGCAGTCGGACATCCTTCGAGGGGTCCCAGATTGGATAGGGTGCAGGCTGGGCTGAGGGACACCACCCCCCCCGTGCATGAATTTCGTGCACCGGGTCTAGTTTCATATAATACTGGTTTGGCGGTGATGAACTCCTTTAGCTTTTTCTTATCTGTGAAGCTCTTTATCTGCCCTTCAATTCTGAATGATAGCTTTGCTGGGTAGAGTAATCTTGGTTGTAGGTTGTTGCTATTCATCCCTTTGAATATTTCTTGCCACTCCTGTCTGGCCTGCACAGTTTCTGTTGAGAAATCAGCTGACAATCGTATGGGTGCTCCCTTGTAGGTAACTAACTGTTTCTCTCTTTCTGCTTTTAATATTCTCTCTTTGTCTTTTGCTCTTGGCATTTTAATTTTGATGTGTCTTGGTGTGGTCCTCCTTGGATTCCTTTTGTTTGGGGTTCTTTGCGCTTCCCGGACTTGTAAGTCTATTTCTTTCACCAGGTGGGGGAAGTTTTCTGTCGTTATTTCTTCAAATAGGTTTCCAGTATCTTGCTCTCTCTCTTCTTCTGGCACCCACATAATTTGGATGTTGGTATGCTTGAAGTTGTCCCAGAGGCTCCTTACACTATCTTCATATTTTTGGATTCTTTTTGCTTTTCCAGTTGGGTGTTTTTTGCTTCTTTGTATTTCAAATCTTTGACTTGATTCTTGTGATCCTCTAGTCTGCTGTTGGATCTCTGTATATTATTTTTTATTTCAGTCAGAGTATGCTTAATTTCTAGTTGGCTATTTTTCATATCCTTGAGGGTCTCACTAAATTTATTGGCCATTTCTAGAAAATTCTTGAAAAACCTTATAACTGTGGTTTTGAACTCTATATCCAGTCGTTTGCGTTCCTCCATTTCTGTCATTTGTGACCTGTTTCTTTGTTTCTGCATTTTGGCTGCTTCCCTGAGTTGATAGAGTGGCTTTGTGTGCTAGGTGTCCTATAGGGCCCAGTGGCTCAGCCTCCCCAGTTACATGAGGTGGACACTCTTGGTGCACCCCTTTGTAGGCTGTGTGCACAGTCTTGTTGTAGTTAAGCCTTGATTGTTGTTGGTATCACTGGGGGGAATTGACCTCCAGGCCAGTTGGCTGTGAGGATCAGCTGTGTCTACGATGGGAGAACTTCTGTGCTGGAGACACTCTTATGAGGCAAGACTTGCTTCAGTGGGGCTTTGGTGCTCACTGAGTCTTCCCCCTGAGTGTGTCTCTTATGGATCTGAGGAGTTGTTACCTGGATGGTCCCACTCTGACCCCTGGGTATACTGGCTCCTGGATCTCCAAGGAGGTGCTAATTTAGCCTCTGCCTGAGGCCATCCAGCAGGAGCTATGGAGAGATTTGCAGATTCCTCTTCTTTTTTGGGTTTTGGAGGTGCCCAGATGAGGCCCAACTGTGAAGCAATGCAAGCTGCTTAGGAGCCTTGGGCCTTCTTTTGGATGTTCTTGGTCTCACTGACTCAGCTGTAGGTAAGTTTAGAATTCAAAGGACCAGGCCATTCATATGAAAAGCCTCTGCGCTCAGCTTGGATGGGGCTGAGTCTCAGGGCAGAGCAATCAGCAATGGCTTTGTGGGGTGGGATCTCAGGGTGGAGCAAACAGCGATGGTTTCCCCGTCAGCCCTGCCCTAAGAGGCCCCTGGTTCTCAGTGTCCCATGGTAATCGCTTCAAGCACCTCTGAGAGAAAGCCGCCCTCAAGTTTTGCCTGCTGCCAGACAGTCCAGTTTCTCCCCGTATAAGTCTGGGTCCCCAGAGTCTCATCTGGAACTGGAGTTCAGAGCAGTCGGGAGCTTTTGTCTCCCTCCCGATTGAGAAAGCCAGCCGTGTACTCAGTTGCCAGCCCTCTCCACACACGTGCGCCTCCGTACCTCTGCCTACCGCAGCTCCTGTAAATCTCAGTGTGCTTTTCTCTTTCCTTCTAGTTGTAGAATTTCCACTCAGCCAGCCTTCTTGTGGTTCTGGATGATGTCCATTTTGTCTTTTTATTTTATTTTATTTTTTGAAATATATATTTTATTGATTTTTTTACAGGGAGGAAGGGAGAGGGATAGAGAGTTAGAAACATCGATGAGAGAGAAACATCGATCGGCTGCCTCCTGCACGCCCCCTACTGGGGATGTGCCTGCAACCAAGGTACATGACCTTGACAGGAATCGAACCTGGGACCCTTCAGTCCGCAGGCCAACGCTCTATCCACTGAGCCATACCAGTTAGAGCCTGATTTGTCTTTTCGTTGTAGTTTTGAAATTGTTGTGCGAGCTAGCAGTTTAGGTGTTTACCTATGCCGCCATCTTGGTTTCTCCTCAATTAGGAAGTGTTTTGATACACTGATTAAACACAGGGGGATTGGGGTTAAATAGCCTGTCCTCAAAATCTGGCTTGATTATTTACTAGCTCAGTGGTCTTGGGAAAAAGACTTAATCTTACAACTTCAATTTACTCATTTGTGCAATGGGCAAAGAGCTGTGGTTTGCTAGATTGTTATGAAGATTAAATAAATTAAACCAGGTGAAACACTTAGTTTAAAAAGGTCTATCACATATTAAGTCTCAAAAACAGAGTACTATATATTTGCTTAATGGCAAGATGTAAATTTTTCACATTTTGAGATTCCTGAAATTGGGACATGTCTTAAAATCTTTCCAAACAGACTGTCCAGGTGCCATCCAGAGAAACTTTTTGAACTTTGCAGGAGTTCACCTCAGGTGAGTTAGTACCATTGGTAGTACTACAGGTGCATCTCATTTAAATTAAATTTAGAAGTGTAATTGTAAAAACCAACCAAAATATTTTGAAACAAGTTTATATCATGCTGAAACTTTGAAACAAAAACTTATTGTGATGCATCAGTCTGCCTATTACTCATCAGACAATGCAGTTAAGGACATCAGAGAAGGCCGTGTTTTCAGAATACATCACAAAATTTTCAAAGCTAGGAGAAAGGTGACTATAACTAACTTAGTGATGGCCTATCACTCAAGCTCAGAACATCAGTTAAAGGCTTTTAGCTGACTTTCCAGAAAAGCAGTTAAAATTCCAGTGATGGGTAATGCAATTAAAAAAATTCCTGTATGTATAATCAAAGCAGGAATGTAGATAGAATTCCAGATTCTTTGCTATGCTTTTAAATTATATTACCAGTCCCAAAATTTGCTACATCTATCAAGATAACCAGGATGGGCGATGAATATTAGAATATCTTTATGATCCAAAGGTATCTCAGAATTATTTTTACACTTTGTAAAAGAAGCATAGAGTCAAATTTTTATAGTCATATTGATACTGGATAAGAAAGTGGTGTTTGTGGTATGGACAAATATAAACATTTGTAGGCCTTTAAAATATATTCATATATTTAATATGGTGTTTGCTTTTGGTGGAAAAGTTGCCAGTAAATTGATGCCTTTTACGATGGATGGTGTCTTTGAATCAAGGGAATATTATAACCAAGATGACTAAAAATTTCAAATTGGATATGGCAATATTTTTGTGTTGTGTGTGCCCAGCTCACAGCACCTCCCACTTAGCCATTCTTCACAATGTAACACTATTCTTCTGGTCTCAGTTGGTCAGACCAGGCATGCACCCCTGGGTCAAGTTGGGCCAGGAATCTGGACCTGGGACACAGAGAAAGAGTGTCTGAACTTGGGAGGGATGGCAGTATGCCACACATATAGAGCTTCAGAGAGGGGCTACTATGCCAAGAAAAAAATAACAAAGCAGGCCAGCCAGAGAAGCAACAATGAGACATACAAACAGAAGAATCCCTGTTGTTTGATGTCTTTCCCTCTCTTAGTTCCTTCCAATCCTTCTTCAGGCCTGGCTGATTCCAGCCCTGTGTCCCTTGAGTTACCCTATATTGTTAAAATAAATTCTCCACAATTTTGCTCAGGTTATTTTCTACTGTTTTTTTTTTTTTTTTAAGTGTTGTTTGCGTTTTTTTTTTTTTTTTAATTCTTTATTGTTGAAAGTATTACATATGTCCCCTTTTCTCCCCATTGTCATCTCCCAGCCTGCCCAGTCCCGGCCTTCACCTGGTGTGGCTTAGTGGTTGAGCATCAGTCTATGAAGCAGGAGGTCATGGTTTGATTCCCAGTCAGGGCATATGCCCAGATTATGGGCTCCTTCCCCAATGTGGGACATGCAGGAGGCAGCCAATCAATGATTCTCTCTCATCATTGATGTATCTCTCTCTCTCTCTCTCTCTCTCTCCCTCTCTCTCTCTCACTCTCCCTTCCTCTCTGAAGTAAATAAAAATACATTTTAAAAATTGTTTTCTACTATTTTTAACTAAAAGATCCTGTATGGATTCATTGGTATAGTCTCAGACTAAGCCAACAGCATTACATTGTTGTGATTTGGGATTCTACAGCTGGAGACCCCAGGCCACCAGCAACAGGGCACCGCATACCCTCCATTTTCCACTATGACACAAAACATGTTAGTGTTTCCTGCAAGTTTTGACATAAAAAGTTTGAAAGCATTGGTTTAAGGTATGTTTTAAGTCAAATCAACTCTGGGGCAGGACAAATTGATGAGACTGAGGCCAATGGACTTCTATCCAGGGCTTCTTTGGGCATAACATTTAGAACTATAGGAACGAACGTTTTCCCTTTTTTTTTTCATTCCCCTAGTTTGCATCCTACGTCACCAGGCACCCCTTTTTAGACTGCCTTGCTTGCTTCCCCTACTCAACTAGTCCTCTGATTATTTTGGGGGTGGAGGAGGCCCTTAAGAGTTTTCCCTTTAAAAATTTTCTCCATAGATGACTCTCACCCATCTTTAAATTTTCTCCATAGATGACTCTCACCCATCAATTATATTTAATTGATTTCAGAGAGGAAGGGATAGGGAGAGAGAAATAGAAACATCAGTGACAAGAGACAATCATTAATTGGGTGCCTCCTGCATGCCTCCTACTGGGGATTGAGCCTGCAACCCAGGCATTCTGACTGGAATCAAGCTGTGATCACCTGGTTCATAGGTGGATGCTCAACCACTGAACACACCGGCAGGGCAAATCGCACCCATTTTTAGGGATTCAAATACCATTGTAATGCTTGCGGATGAAAAAGCATACTAAATCTGATGAGCTCAGGGGAGGCCTGCATGGTGGGCCTTAAAACTCGGAGACCTAGAGTAACCACAAAGGATGAAATTAAAACTTTCTAGCGAAAAGCAGGTCAGGCAGGTAGTCATGTCCTAGGCTGGTATCTTCCCTGATAACGGCCAATCTTACCTTAATTGAGCCTATTGTCTTTTTGCATCTGTGATAACATACCTTTGGAATGTCAGGGTAAATCCTTCCTCCTCCACACACACACCCCTGAGGTCACAACCCATGCACCAGAGCAGAAATCACAGATCCCCTCATTGTTATTGTGCTTTTTTACATTTTATTTTACTTTTATTTTTATAAAAATATATTTTTATTGATTTCCAAGAGGTAAGGAGAGGGAGAGAGGGAGATAGAAACATCAATGATGAGAGAGAATCATTGATTGGCTGCTACCTGCATGTCCCACAGCCCTCAACCCGGGCATATGCCCTGACTGGGGATTGAATCATGACCCCCTGTTTCATAGTTCGATGCTCAACCACTGAGTCACTGGCTGGACTGCTATTGTGTTGTTGACTGTTAACTGTCCTATACGCACTTATGTAAAAGAAGTATGTGTCTATTCCTTTTACTTTTTATTCAGTCCCAGAGATTTCCCTGCTTTGCTTTCTCCCACCTCCCTAATCTATCACCAGTGAATTTCATGTAACCCCCTTACACCTCCTCTTTGATTGTAATAGATAAAATAAGGTGTAAAACTGCCATTCTCTAGAGCATTTCTCAGAACATTGAGATTTTGCTTCCAGGCAATTGTCGTCAGTTTGGCGACATAAAATAAACTTATATTCTTCCAGATTCGGATGTTTTATGTTGACATGTTCAAGACCAAATTAATGCCTCCAGCCCTGATCTCTCATCCAGACTTGTAGATCCAGCTTCCTGCTTGACATTTCCACCCGAATATAACTCAGCTGTGGCAAGTTCCCAATGGGTTCTTGACACCTTCTGCAAATCACTGAATCTCAGTAAATGGCTCACATCCTCTTGGTGACTTCAGCGAGAATACTGAGAGTAATACGTGATTCCTTTTTTTCTCTTCTCCCTCCTGTCTGGTCTATCACAAAACTGTTAATTCTATTTCTTAAATATGTTTCAATCTCTCTTCTTTCCAACTCCACTGCTACCACTTATTCCAGGTCAACATCTTCTAGTCTCCCCATATTAATTCACTAGTTGCATATTATTCAAGGTGCTAGTCTTAAAATAGAAATTGCACCAGACCATCCCCCTGCTTAAAATCTTCAGTGACTTGCCATTAAGCTAGAACACAGTCTGAACTCCTAACCACAGCTTCCAGGACTTGAACAATCCTGTCCCTTCTTCTCCAACCATATAGCTTGCTTTTCTCTCTTCAATGGATGAAATTCATCATTTTCCTTCCTCAAAAATGCCATGGTCTTTCCTGCTTCTTAATCTTTGCACATGTTGTTTTCTCAACCTTAGATTTTCTTTTTCTGACTCTATGGGCAGACATTGTTCTACCTTTTAGTCTAGCTTAAGCAGCATTTCTTAAGAAAGGTCTTCATTGACTATCTCATGTAAGGTCCTCTTTGTTATTCTGCACTCCTTCTTTACATATAGCATTAAACATAACATATAACTATTAAACTTCTTTATTTATTTCACTTTTGCCCCCCCCACCCTCCTTTATCTTTTTCTCTTCCTGATTGCAAGCTCCCTGATGTCAAGGTCAACATCTTTATTTGCTTTCCTACCTTTAGTGCCTTTTATAGTGCCTGGCTTAATTTGTCTTATGAATAAGACATTTGGACAAATTTATTTATATAAAGACAGATCAGCACTCTTTTCCTTTATATAGGTAAGATGTTCTCGATCACTTGAATGGCATGGAAAGGGGTGAGAAAATTTTAGTTAAGGAAATAGTTTATAAATAGTAAAGCTGACAGAAGAATGTCAGTAAATGTGGTATTTTAGGAGTCTTTGAAATCTGAGATTGTTACAATCAGACTTACGAAGCTGGCCCCATCTATACTAATAAAAGGGTAATATGCTAATTAGACCAGGTCGACTGGCCATCTTCTGGATGTCTGACTTCCTTCTGGACAAAACCATGGTGTTGGGGGCTGAGGTAGAGGCAATTAGGGGCGATCAGGCCAGCAGGGGAGGGCAGTTGGGGGCAAGATCAGGGTGGCAGGGGAGGGCAGTTAGGGGTGATCAGGCAGGCAGGTGAGCAGTTAGGAGCCAGCAGTCCCAGATTGCGAGAGGGATGTCCAAATGCATTCGGACATCCCCCAAGGGGTCCCTGATTGGAGAGGGTGCAGGCTGGGCTGAGGGAACGAATTTCATTCACTGGGCCACTCGCGAAACAATATTCTTGAATTGCCACAAAATTTCCCTTATATTATTTCTTGACTGTTGGTGGCATATTTTATTAAAAAAGAAATATGTTTTCCTTGGAATTTTTTGCAGAACTAACAAAAACTCTGCTCTCTGATTTTTATAATTGCTAAACTTCTATTTATTTTTTCCCTAATGAATGTGGACAGGAGGTAGAAGCTTATTAATTACTATGACATTTCTTTCTAATATATTTCAAGCCCAGGTGTTGAAGCTAGCATGTCATGTTTTAATCACTGGCATTTGTTTGTCTCATAGGGCATATTGCTATTTTGTGCCTTTGGGTATGAGATATTCATCTTCTTTCTCAGGTCTCTGTTGTTGTTGTTTAAATCATTAATTCTTTGGTTTTATGAAGTATGATGTTCACCCTAGGTGCAAAGATCTTCCCAGACACTTTAATTCATGGAAGAATATTCTCCCCAATGATTTTTAGGGAAAAGCAGAACTTATCCTAAGGTTATTCAATGGCAGGAGCCCTTAATTTCATTTTGAGCCACTGATTCCTTTGAGCATCTCTCATCAAAGCTGTGTAATCATTGGATAGAAAAATGCATACAGATACATACACGTACATTTTGGATGTGCATTTGAGAGTCATTGGGCTGGCTGAAGCCCATTTGTGAACCCTGAACTAAAAACCACTGTTTTGCAATACTCTTATACAGGCCTTGGGAAATTGCTTTAGTTTCTAGGCATAAATTTGACAAATCCAGCATTTTTGGTGGAGAAGAAACATCAACATGTTAAGTGCCCAGTCAGTCACTGGTGACTGATACTATACTTTCCATCTGGAAGACAAAACAGGTTGGGCGCTTAACGGGTTAAAGGCCAGAGAATGAGGGTTCAATTCCTCTCACCCCTCAAAGTAAGAGTTAAGGATCTTCATTTACCCTAAGATTAGTCCTGGAAGTTACATTATATAAAATTTACCATACTGGAGTGCTCTTTGAGTGTCAAGAGCTGCGCAGAGCATTTCAAAGTATTTTATTTTTCTAATACACTTTGAGGCAAAATCATTCTTATTTACAGAGGAATAAACAAAATAACAACTAAATGCCATAGCCAGAAAAGAATGGGGTTAGGCTAACAGACTTAGAAGGGCTTCTGCTCTGGGTAGTTCATGTTCCTCTTAGTTCGTTCAACAAATCTCTCCCAAGAGTATATAATATAACTGCACTCTGTGGGAGTATTGGGTTATTGCCAAAAAATAAAGACATAGTTCATGTCTTCAAGGAACTCATGGTGCCATTAGGAAGATGAGACAAAACTGTTTGTTAATCCATACTCCTTGCTTTAGATGACATCAAAACAAGACCCATTTTTGTACTATGACTATGATCTACTTAGAGGATACTGAGGTAGACATATGGCAGCAGCACAAAGGCAAATAAGATAACTGTTGAAAGAATGGTATGGCCCTGACCGGTTTGGCTCAGTGGATAAAGCGTCGGCCTGCGGACTGAAGGGTCCCGGGTTCGATTCCGGACAAGGGCATGTACCTTGGTTGCGGGCACATCCCCAGTGGGGAGCGTGCAGAAGGCAGCTGATCGATGCTTCTCTCCCATCAATGTTTCTAACTCTCTATCTTTCTCCCTTTCTCTCTGTAAAAGATCAATAAAATATATTAAAAAAAAAAAAAAAAAAAAGAATGGTATGAATACCATGAGACATGGGAAAGTGAAGCTAGAGGGTGGTAGATTGGACTGTTCTAAGTCTCCTGGAGGTTCTTGGGGACCTAGTCTAGTAGAAAACAATGTCTAAATCTATAGACTTGCAGCACCACCCAAATCCACTGATCTGTTAGATCTTTGAAAATAGGGCCTGAATCTTATTTATTTTTAAAAACATTTCTTCAGGCCTTAGTGCAGTTTTTGTCAAAGAGGAAGTACTCAGTAAATGTTGGTTGATAGAACTGGAAACAAAGCATAAAAAACAAAAACAGTCGGGCCAGCGTGGCTCAGTGGTTGAGCATTGACCTATGGACCAGGAGGTCAAGGTTTGATTCCTGGTCAGGGCACATGCCTGGGTTGTGGGCTCCATCCCCAGCAGGGGATATTCAGGAGGCAGCCAATCAATGATTCTCTCTCATCGATGTTTCTCTCTCTCTCCCCCTCTCCCTTCCTCTCTGACATCAATAAAAACATATTTAAAAACAAAAAAACAAAAACAGCTCTCCCTCAAAACAACTACCACCACTATCAACAAGAAAGAAACATAAAAGCCTATTTTCTTATGCTATTGTCCTAATTCTAACCAAGGGATTACTTTGGTCCTTAATTTCTACGACCTGACTGCCTAATATGGACACACAGAAGTAGACATGGGAAATGCTTTGTATGTATCATGGGCCTCCTTACTGTGTAAATAAATAATCCAACTCATTGGAGGAAACTGTACAAAAAAGAGTCTCTAATTAGTTATTTCTATTTATGTGGCTATGCTTTGTTTTGTGTGTGTGTGTGTGTGTGTGTGTGTGTGTGTGTGTTTCCTATTTGGTACATGATAAGTTAACATTGGCTTGTCATCATCTAAAAATGTTGATTTTCTCACTAACTGTTACAAAAACTTCTCTATACACAGACTGTCTTTTATTTTAATATGGAAATGTAACACTTTTAAAGATATAGCTGCTTTTATTTGTTCTTTGCCATAATTTCTAGTAATTTTTTCCCATTATTGGCAATGTTTACATAGTCACATACTAACACATAGGGGAGTGAATTAGTTTATCCTACAGATTTATGGCATGCCTTATGTTGCAAACATTAAGGTTTAAGTGATCTCCTAAAAGTCCCACAACCAGACCATGTGGTTTAGCGGTCAAAATTAAAAACAAATCCCTTTAAACTCTCTTCTTTATTTAAATAATGAGTCAAGTTAAGAAAGATTGGGAAATGCTATTAGAAAGCAGCTAAGTTATTTATTCATAACACAACTGAAATAGAAAGCTTCCACACGTCGGAAGGTTATGAATATTTTCAGCAAGTAAACTTTCTCTTCCCCCTACACTTTGACCAGCAGCACTAAGAACACAGTTCTGCAGGTCTACTCAGATCCTAGATGGTTTTTTCAGAGCAACTACTTGCTTTTTAATCACTTGTATTTGCCATTGTTCCTGGTGGTGCCAGTCTTCTTCTCTCCCATTGATAGCTATCTTCAGCATTCAGTAAGAATTTAGCAAATATTTTTGTAGGAGAAGGGAAGCTCTGTAGTTAATCTTTCTTTTCTGCCTTTTCCCCTTCTTCATAGCTTCTCCTCCCTTTTCTGGTCTTTGTGTGTCTTGGTTCCTGTTTCTCTCCTCCTTTCTCTACCTGACTCTCTGTCTCCTATCTCTTTGCTTTTTCCATCTGCCTGTCTCTTCACATATTTATTATGTGTTGCCACATGCCAGGCATTGGATTAGGGGTTGGGGATTATAAAGATTACAAAGAAGACAGTTTATGCTTTCCAGAGTTCTCAGGATAGGGTAGGGGTGGAGAGGAAGAAAATGACATGGAAAATGTAGGAATTCATAGAGGTATAAACAAGATGTTATAGTAGCACAAAGAAGTTTTTAACTTTGTCTGAAAAGATCAGGATGAAGTTAAATTTGAATTAAGTCTTTAAGCATAGCAGGAGTTTTCCAGGTGACCAGAGGTGGGACGAGGAGAGAGGCCATTGCAGTGGGATTAGCACAGGCAAAGGTCTGAGGGTGAGAAAGTACTGAATGCTGTAGAAATGGCAAAAAGGGCACTATATTTAGTCCATTCAGAACCATAAATGGAGGGTGGCTTACTGAGTAATGGCATCTACGATCCAATAGCAAAGGCTACCTACACGTCTACGTTAAGTTCTGGGCAACTGGCATAATTTGGTTTGTTTTTGTGTTTCTCCCCACAACCACTCTGAAACATCCTGTAGCCTGTTTGGGAAGCCATTCTCCCCCCTTCAGTTTGAATCAATAGAGTGGGGTGAAGGGGAGCCCTCTATTTCTCTGACCAGAGGGGTTTATGCTCACTCTTTTCTAAACTGAAAGTAGAAACCAAATGTTGGAGACTTGGGAGCAGGCAACCTATGATTCCACTTTCCTTTCTATAGAGTTTTGAATCAGTTAAGTGATAGAGAATAAGGCAAAGGGAATTCAAATGACCTTTAGTAGTAATAAAGGCTAGTTTGGAGAATGTGGCATGGGCATATAGAACACAAAACTCCTCCGTTCCTTACCCCAGAACTGGGAAGGCTCACCCACCGGGTAAGGCAGGGCTGGAAAACCACGGGCTTCCCTGCAACCCTGGAGAGGCGGAGGATCAGACTGGAGCCCTCCGCGGGCGGAGGAATAGGAGAATAGGCTGAAGTACACACTAGTCATATCAGTTATTCCACCCACCATGGGGTAAAATGTGTGTGTGGGGTGAGGTCATCAGTACTACACTGATGGTGCCCCATGGAAACCTAAGCCAGTTAAGACTGCCTTCACCAACTCCAAGTCTAACATTTGTCATCCCTCTTCCTCACCATAAGAAACTGACACCTACCTGAAGGTGGTCTTGGGACCATTTTTATTTGAATTCCTAGCATGAGCTGGTGAAGCAAACAGCAATGACTTCCTAGGAACCTCCTAGATCTGTGATTCTAGATTATTGTGCTCCATTAAAATTAGTGGACTTGAGAAACACTAACACTATGGTTTTCAAAAAATGGGAGAGACCCAGATCTTTAAAGAAATCTAGAATTGAGCACTTGATTGGAGACAATGTGGTCGTGGGACCTTTTGAGTAGGCTATCAATTTGGAGAGAAGGTTCTCCGGTTGTTGTTGAGACTTCAGGTCCTGTTCAGTGCATTTTGTTCTGGTCACATTTAACTGCACTTCGTCAAGCTAACATATCTCCTCCCCAGCTCTCAGGACTCTTTGCTTTCCCTCTGATGTACACTTGGCTGGGGTGCTGTGTTCTTTCAAGGTTAAGACAGCTGCTCCAGTCTAGTTTAGAGATGTCTGCATTTTAGTGTCTTGGTCTTTTTTTTAAACAGTTGGAACAAGGTTTACACTTTAATTAGTAAGGAGCTATAATCTGTCAGCACACCGGGGCTTTAATAGCTGCAGAAACATGCCTGTGGAAGAAGGGGACTCCAGCTCCCCCAAAGAGGCACTACCCAGGCCCAGAAAATGTACTGAGATCCTAACATTACCTTTCTGGTTCTGTGGCCTTGTCTTCTGTGTTCCCACTGTGGCTGCTAGATTTGCCCACAATCTCTGCCTCACATCTTTGCTCCTGCCCAGAGTAGGCATTTTTGGCTTATTTATTCCCATTTTCCCTGATTCCACTTTCCCTCGGAATCAATAAATCTCTAGCATTAGTCAGTGTACCAATCACTTGAGGGTGGGGAGTGGTGCTTGTTCAAAATGCAGACTCCTAGGCTGCACTTTAGAGATTCCGATGTGTTAGGTCTGCTCAGGAATCTCACTTTGAACTAGCACCCCCAGAGAGTCTGAGGAAGGTGGCCCACAAACCTTACTTTGAAAAGCCCTGCCAAGTATGATGCCCTGTGCCCTGCTTAAGTCCACCTCCAATTTCTGTCCTCACTACCCTCATTTAGGTGCTGAACACTCCAAGGAACTGTAGCTTGAGATAAGATGCCTTTATGGGAAAAAAAATGCCTTTATGACACACATTGAGGAAGAGAATAAAATCAGGGAGGTGTTTTGAGATGAAAGGGACAGCCTAATTATGCTGTTAGCATGTACTTTTCATAAACCTACAAGTTTATCATGGTTTGGTTCAGCCCTGTCCAGTTCAACAGAGTTTCTCTCAGGCTCAGTGCTTCAGGATAAGGATCCAGCTCTCTAAGAGCTTAGAGTGTCAGTCACTGTTTTTCCTTCCCAAGCAGTCTGCCGAGAAGTTGGTTGGCTTCTGAGATTGTGTTGTATCCATGATGTGATTTTTTTGTTTGTTTGTTTTGTTTTGATTAGTAGTTGGAAATTTGTGCTACAAACCTTACTTTGAGACACTCGAAGGACCACCTGCATACATTTACAGATATTTGCCCAGGGATATAAGCCTCACGAAACTGCAGTAGTGACCTCAAGTTTGGGGAGAACCATTGATCATCTTGCTACAAGGGACCCAATATACTTTTCAATGGGGTATTAATAACAGGATGTCTGAGTTTCTAGAACCATTGTAATTTTATCTTCTATCTTTCTGGTATTTTCTTAATTATTTTAATTTATTTTTAACTATTCTCATACTTCTTAGTTCTTCTAGATTTACATACTTTTACCTATTGATAATTTTCATTGTTTTTAATAGTCTTAGTTTACCATTTTATCATTGTCTTTTTGTTTAATAGATCCATTTAATCATGCTTCATTTTATACCATTCTATCTTCTTGTTCATTTTTTTATGTTTTAATTTTACCTACATACTTTGGTCATTTCATAACAATGGCTTTTTATAAACAGAAAAATTGAATTTTGGACGAATTCTTTGCATTTTTGTTTAATATGAGAAAATTACTTTAAAGTTAGGTTTAGTGTACCAGTTTTTACGACTTGCTTTGTCATTATCTCAGCTCACTATTTATCCTTTCTTTATAAGAAGCAAGTTTCAGTCAAGAGTTGTTGGAATTCCATACTGTTCACTATATGCTGCCCTTGGGGAAGTTTTCTGAGAAGCTCTGCTAAGGCCTGTGTTGGCATGGCACTGGCACATCAGGTATTCTCAGTATGGACTGAACCCCAGGGGGAGTGACCAGGAGGCCAGTAACTTAGAGTTGCTGAAATTGTTATTTTTCTTTAAAAAATTTTGTGCACCTCAGTAAAAGACAGACTGTATGTAGCATTAAACATGATTATACTTTCACCACTCTTATTCAGCATAGCATTGGAGTCCTAGACATAGCAATAGATAAGAAGAAGAAATAAGAGCTATCCAACTTGGAAAGGAAAGTTAAAACTACCTTATTTGCAGATGACATGATACATATATAGAGAACCCTAAAAATTCCTCCCAAAACTATGAGAACTGATGAATGAATTTAGTAAAGTAGCAGGATACAAAATAAATATTCAGAAATTGGTTGCATTTTTACACACCAAGAATAAACTATCAGGAAGAGAAACTGAGAAAACAATTCCATTTACAAATGCATCAAAAATACCTAGGAATAAATCTAACCAAGGATGTAAACAACTTGTACTCAGAAAATGATGACATTGAAGGAAGAAATTAAAGAAGATATAAATAAATGGAAACATATACCGTGATCACAGATAGAAAGATTTAACATCATTAAAATGTTTATATTACCCCAAATAATCTGTAGATTCAGTGCAATTTCTATAAAAATACCAATGGTGTTTCTCACAGAACTACAACAAGTAATCCAAAAATCTGTATGGAAACACAAAAGACCTTGAATAGTGACAGCAATCTTACAAAAGAACAAAGCTGGAGGTATTATGCTACCTCATATCAAACAACATTATAAGAATATAGTAACCAAAAACAGCATAAAAACAGCTCAATGGAACAGAATAGAGAGCCCATAAATAAACCCAGGCCTATGTGGGCAGCTAATCTATGACAAAGGAGGCAAGAACATACAATGGGGTAAAGACAGTGCATTCAATAAATGGTGTTGGGAAAATTGGACAGATATAAGCAAAAAAATGAACCTAGACCACCGTCTCATACCATATACAAGAATCAATTTAAAATGGACTAAAAACTTAAATGTGAGACTCAAAACCATAGTGCTCCCAGTAGAAAACATAGGCAGTAAAACCTCTGACATCTTTCTTGGCAATATTTTTTTCTGACATATCTCTTTGGGCAAGGGAAGCAAAAGGAAAAATAACAAAGATGATTACATCAAACTAAAACATTTTGCACAGCAAAGAAAAGCATCAACAAAATGAAAAGATAATTGCCCAGCTGGTGTGGCTCAGTTGTTGAGTGTCAACCTAGGAACCAACAGTTCACAGTTCCTGGTCAGGGCACATGCCTGAGTTGCAGGCTTGATCCCCAGTAGGGGGCATGCAGGAGGCAGCTGATCAATGATTCATCATTGATGTTTCTATCTCCCTCTCCCTCTCCCTTCCTCTCTGAAATAAATAAAAACATATTTTTAAAAGATGAAAAGACAATCTACTGAATGGAAGATGTTCACCAATGATACATCCAATAAGGGGTTAATATCCAAAATTTATGAAGAACTCATACAATTCAACACCAAAAAAAATCACAACAAAATTAAAAAGTGGGCAGAGAATCTAAATAGACACTTGTTTAGAGGACATACAGATGGCCAATAGACATATGAAAAGATGCTCAATATACTAGTACTACCCATTAGAGAAATACAATTAAAACCACAATAAAATATCACCTCACACCAGGAAGGCTATCACTGATAAATCAATAAACAACAAGTGTTGGCGAGGGTGTGGAGTAAAAGGAAGCCTTGTGCACTGTTTTTGGGAATGCAGAACACTGCAGCCACTATGAAAAACAGTATGGAGAATTCTCAAAAATTAAAAATGAGCCTGCCTTTTTGACCCAGTATTTATACTTCTGGGTATATATCCAAAGAAATACAAAACTCTAACTTGAAAGAATATATGCACCCCTATGTTCATTGTAGCATTATTTCCAAGATTGTGGAAGCACTCCAATAGAGGAGTAGATAAAAAAGTGGTGGTGCATATATACAATGGAATATTACTTGACCATCCTATATAATAAAAAGGCCCAAGCGACCATAACGACTGAACGACTGGAACGACTTGAACGAGTGGTCGACCAGTTGCTATGACGCACACTGACCACCAGGGGGCAGACACTTAATGCAGGAGCTGCCCTGTAGTGGTCAGTGCACTCTCACAGGGGGAGTGCTGCTCAGCCAGAAGCTGGGCTCATGGTTGGCGAGAGCAGCTGCAGCAGTGGGAGCCTCTCCTGACTCTGCGGCAGTGTTACCACATGGCGGTAGCAGGCGCAGTGGGCCAGGATGAGCATGAGCAGCGTGGTGCCCAACCCCAGCTTGGGCTCCTCCCTGGCCACTTGCCACTTGACGCACTGCTACATTCCTCGGGGGATGTCCGACTGCCGATTTAGGCCAGGCCTACAGGGATTGGGCCTAAATCGGCAGTTAGACATCCCCTGAGGGGTCCTGGATTGTGAGAGGGTGCAGGCCAGGCTGAGGGATACCCCCCTCCATGCAAGAATCCATGCACCAGGCCTCTAGTCCTATATAATAAAAGCCTAATATGCTAAGTACCTGACAGTTTGACCATTTGGTCGGTCGCTATGACGTGCACTGACAACCAGGGGACATATGCTCCAACCAGTAGATTAGCTTGCTGCTGGGGTCTGGCTGATCGGGACTGGACATGCCCTGGAGCCCTCCTGAGGCCCCTCCATGGCCTCGATTGTGCACCAGTGGGGTTCCTCGGTCTGGCTTGTGCCCTCTCTCAATCTGGGACCCCTCGGGGGATGTCGGAGAGCCAATTTCAGCCCGATCTACATAAGCCAGGCCGAGGGACCTCACTGGTGCATGAATCTGTGCACCAGGACTCTAGTAAAAAGAATAGAATGTTACCACTTGTGACAGCAAGGATAGACCTAGAGGGCATTATGCTAAGTGAAATATGCCAGACAGAGAAAGACAAATAACATATGATCTCACTTATATGTGGATTCTAAAGAACAAACAAAATAGATATAGACTTATACAGAAAACAAACTAATGGATGCCAGAGGGGAGAGGTGTTGCGGGGGCTGGGTGAAAAAGGTGAAGGGATTGGTAGTTAAAAATAGTCATGGGATGTAAAGTAAAGCATAGAGAATATAGTCAACAATATTGTAACAACTATGTATGGTTCCAGGTGGGTACTTCAAATATCAGGGGATCACTTTGTAAAGCATATGATTGTCCAACTGCTATGCTGTACACCTGAAACTAATACAAAATGATGTTGAATGCAAACTGTAATTGAAAAATAAAAGAAAAAAGAAGCATTATTATTATTATTGTTCACAGTGGGTGAGAAATGTTACCTTTTTAGTTGCCCTTGGGAGAAGCTGTACAGCAAGCTTCTCTGTACAACCCTTGGTGTCATAGATTGAAGTGGCCTGGACTAATTTTTAAGACTGTTTCACTTAGAATAGTCTGGGTGCCTGTCCAAAGACCTGGAAAAAATCTGCTCCCCTGGTACCTAAAATGTTGACACCAATTCTCTCACTTGTAAGGATGCTGGTAAAAATAAACTAAATAAAATAAATCCTGTTTTCAAGCAAAAGAAACCCAAACAATAACTGGATTTTAGCTAGTAGGAAGACCAGAACAGTGGAAAGTTCCATGAAGGCTCTGTGTGAGCATCCCTGGAAGGTCAGTGCACTCAGGGGTTACCATGGAGCCTCAGCCTGGCTGGAATCCCATCAGCAACCACGGTGTCTATGGTGCCAGCATCTGCTCTTTCCTGTTTAAAGGTTTCTGGTCATCCATGAGGCACTTTAACCCAAGTGCCTGTCCATTTTCTGGTCTGGTGAAGTCTCTAACTTTATCTTCCATATTGGAAATGAAACAAAGAGCTGAATTTTAAAGACAAGCTCTTATTCTTGTTTATTCACTTTGGATGAATTATGCCTTTACCTTTGCATGAATGTTTGTTACTGAGAATTTAAGGACATTTATGTGTCCTGTTCTCCTATTTAAGGTAGAGATGATAGCCTCATTTAAAAATCTACCAATTTGTCTCCTGTAACAATAATCTACCAAGGAGTAGATGTTGATTCACCCCCTCCCCTTCCCTTTCCTCACCTCTGTTCCCTTCCCAGCATCTTTATTTCCTTCCTTAGGTAAAAACTATCCTGTATTAGTTAGTGTTCTCCAGCTCTCTCTATATGTCTCAAGAGATATTTTAAGGAATTGGCTCATGCAATTGTTGGAGGCTGGCAAGTCCCAAATCTGCAAGATAGGCCAGCAGACTGGAGACCCAGGGAAAAGTTATGCTTCAGTCTGAGTCTGAAGACAGTCTTCAGGCAGAATTCCTTCTTTCCTGAGAGCAGGGAGACAAGTTGAGAAGATGTCAGTGTTTTGTTTTCTTTTCTTCTCATAAGACCTTTAAATGATTGGATGAGGCCCATTCATATTATGGAGGTTAATCTGCTTTACTCAAAGTCTACTGATTTAAATATTAACCTCACCTAAAAAAATAACTTCATGAAAACATCTGGACCGGTATTTGGCCAAATATCTGGGTACCATGGCTTAGCCAAGTTGACATTAAAAAATAACTATCACATACTCCAATTTCCTTTTGGAGAACTGGTCTCCCAACCCTAAATCCACATGCTTCAGGTGGGACTGACTGCATTTTCTTCTCCAAGAGTGAACATGAGACACAGGCATGGCCAACCATGGTGACAAATTACCCTGGCCAAAGAGATCCTTTAAGGATGGGCACATGACCAAACCCAGATCAATAAGACATTTCCTGGGATTTCTGCTAGAACTATCAGGACTGAGGTTTTATCTCATTTCTAGAGTCTGGGTGCCAAAGGCCTGTAAGTCTGGAGCTGCAGGGGGCCATCTTTGCCCCCCATCCCCCACATGGGGAAAACTTGCTTGAAAATTAAGCCAATCTAGGGGGAAAGAAAGCAGGGTTGAGAGATGGAGAACAAGAGAATTTCTTGCAAACATTATATAAACATTAATTGAAAACCTGACTTGAGCTATCTTGAGCCATAGATTTTGTTTTAGTTATATAAGCTGATACATCCTCTCTTTTTTGCTAAAGCTATTTTAATTTGCATTTCTGTCACTTGCAACTGAAATAGTTCTGATTAATACACAATATGCGGGGCAGTGTTCTAGGTGCTGCCCCGAGGCAGCCACTGTCAATAATTTTAGCTCTGTCTTTTCCTATCCACCTCCACATAGCTAAGCAATATGCCTTTGCTGGTTGATTCTAGTCAGTAGTGATTGATCCTGCGATGGATCAATCCCTCCTCCCTCCCCATTTTCCCTCCCACTCCACTTCCTCTATAGATATATCATAATATTTAGTAAATCACTAGTTAGGAGCTACATTATCCTAACTTTATAAAGATTATTTACAGTTGAAGCAGCTACTGCTCTATTATTGTGTTAAACATTGTTATCTCATCATTAAGAACTACACTGCTTTTGCGTTTCTTAGCTTTCTATGTACCAACTGGTACATACTTTTCCTAAATACTTTGACATATTTGTCAACCATCCAGAAAAAATTTCAAACATTCAAAATCATCGGTTCCACTCTGTCCCACCTTCTCCTCGTAACCATCATCTTGACTGGTGCCAAGCTACTGTCCAGGGACTTCCTTTCACTTTGAATGAATGTGTATGAAAACATCTTTTTGGTATTCCAAGTTCTCCTCTTGATTTTCCCTCTCAACTTATTAAAGCACATATCCTAGGTGGTAGCTTCTTTGAAAGAGCTCCAGGGAAGTAACATTCTTTAGTCCTTGTACAGCCATGCATGTTATTAGAAAAGAGCTGAAGTACACATTTGGTTCAAGAGTAATGCCCATAGAAAAGGTGTCATAATTCAGAGCATAATACAACTTCTGTCCGTCCTAGGGAGGAAAATTTTCAATAAGTAAGAAACCCCAAACTAAAAACCCCAGTTTCTCTAAAATATCTGGGAAATATTGAGACCCCAAGGAAGGCCTCAGGAGGTTGGTGGCAGCAGTTCAGCAGGGATGCGCAATGACCTTGGGGTCATCCGGAGCACTTTACTTGCACCCTGAGCACGTGCGCACTGGCAGGTGCCTCACAGAGAAGTGTGGGGTCTTGGAGAGGTGACCACCCTGCTGGGCTTCCCCAGTGGTGGCTCTCATGGTCAGCAGCAGCTACTGGAGATTTTACCAGGTGAATAAAAGTGCGACAGGAGAGAAACACGTTTTCCTGTGACTAAAGAGAACGTTAGTTCACGTAGCATGTGGAAGACATCCCCTGAAACAATCTCTGTGACTGATTTGAAGATGGGGTGGGGTGTTTGGTCAGACGACCCTCTCAGAGAAACTGTGAGCAGAGTCCCCCAATTGTTTACAATTTTATGACTATGACTGTAATCCTATTTTTATGCCAGCAGGAATGCCCAGGAAACTTGAGTGATGGATGTTAGGCAGCCATACAAATGTAAGGGATCATTACAAAGACATTTTATAAATAAATTTGTGCTTCTTTCTGCTAAGTAGATCCCAGAATGTGTAAAATAGGGAACCAGAATCAGTAAGAGTTTATTTAATTGCTCAAAGTTGCATTGAGCACTCTTTGGATCTCAGAGTTGTATCTTTAAGTTTTGCTAGGTTTTGCTTCAATATGTCAAATTAATCCTTTGAAATCCGAATTTAAAAAACATCGATGTTGTTAACTGTGTCAAGCTGAGTAGAAAATGCATAAACATTTAATAATTTAAAACCACATTGCTATGCAGTCATTCATTCAATAAATACTTGCTGAAAATGTACAACACATCAGGCAAAGTGCCAGTAAGTCATTCATGTTTATTCAACAAACGTTTAGTGAGCGCCTTGTTCTTGTCACTGGGAGACAGTGGAGACAAGAAAGACTATGTCACTGCTCTTATAAAGCTCAATTTAAATGAAAGGAAAATTCCGTCAACAAAGAAACACATAAATAAGAAAAAAATATCTTATATAGTAAGTTCCATGTAGAAAATTTATAAAGGGGAATATGACAGGGAGTGACTAGGTCGCTACCTTAGATTGTAACATCAGAAGAAGAGGCATTTGCGGATATTTGAATGTTGAGAAGGAATCAGCCGTGTGAAGGATGGTGAAGGGCAGTGCATTCCAGGCAGAGAAAATGAGAAGAAAGGCCGTAGGGCTGGGATAAACTTGACCTATCAGATGGGCAGAGAGAAGAAGGCCTTCACATGAGTTTGGAAAGGAAGGCAGAGGTTAGATTTTGCAGGAGTTTGGAAGTCAGATGAAGGGTGTTGGGTTTTATTGTAATTGTGCAGAGAAGCATCTTAGATAATGAAAGGAGAAGTAAGATGCTACGGCAACAACCCAAATGAGAGGGGTGAAGGGTTGGCCATTGACAATAGTAATAGAGATGGAGTGTTAGCAGAAGGATTCAGAATATCGAGTTGACTGGATTTGCTGATAAGATTCTATGTGGGGGGTTTGGGAAAGAAAGACATCCAGGATGACTCCTGGAGGGTAGAATGTGAACCAAGATAGACATAATCCCTAACTTCGTGGAGGCTGGGGAGACCTTTTAGTTAAATAACCCATAAATACAATGGAAAATTATAACAATGCAAATGTTTACAGGAAGAGATTCTCCAGTGCTGTGAGAGGGTTCAAAGAGGTAATGCGATTGGGTGAGGGAGATCAGGGGAGGCTTGTTTCGGACTAAAATCTAAATCTGCAGTGATACATGGAGGGAACATCCCGTTTTCTGAAGCCTGAGATCCTCTGCCTGATCTGGGGAGGCTGTTTAGCAAAGGAAAGTGTCAAACTGGTGCCCAGAGCAACCTCACTCCCATACTCCCCTTCCCTTATTCCCATGGCCACAGAAAGATAATTTTTTAAAAAGAAAGTGCAAGAACAAAAGGGAGCACTGTGTGTTAGAGTTCCCAGAAGCGGCCTGATTGCCCAGACTCCGGGCTGCGGAGGTGGGGTGCAGCCTGCTCTTTTTGTACAAGATCTATTAAAAAGACCAACAACCTCTTCCTTTCCCAGAAGCCTGTCAGCCAAGAGGTAGCAACGCTATTTCTGTGTCTCTTTCTGTCATTATTATTTCATGAGTCTTTCTTTATTCTCATTTGAGAAAAGTTTGAAATGACTAATTGCACAGAATTTGGCACAAGGATCCTAAATTTGATCTCTGGCTCCACTACTAACTGTGTGTGTGTGTGTGTGTGTGTGTGTGTGTGTGTGTGTGTGTGTGACTGTGGGTAACTTTCCTAAGGCTCCATATCTTTATCTGTAAACTAGGAGTAATAGTAACTACCCATAGAGCACTGGGAAAGAGTGAACTAATGAAGATAAAGCTCTTAGCAGTGTCTGCCTTATTGTAAGTGACTAGGATATAATGCTATATAAATGTCTACACACTGGATGCTTAAACCAGTACCACATTGTCTTATGTTCTGGAGGTCAGAAGTTTGAAAATGGGTGTTACTGGAATCAAGGTGTTACTAAAACTGAGGTGTGGCATGGCTGTGTTCCTTCTAAGGGCTCTATGGGAAATTACATATGGAGCCTTTTCCAGGTTCGAGGCTGCCTACATTCCTGGCTTGAGGGCCTTTCATCTTCAAAACCAGCAATTGTACCACTTTTTTAAAATATATTTTTATTGATTTCAGAGAGGAATGGAGAGGGAAAGAGAGATAGAAACATCAATGATGAGAATCATTGATCAGCTACCTCCTGCACACCCCCTACTGGGGATGGAGCCTGCAACCCAGGCACATGCCGTGACCGGGAATCAAACCATGAACTCTTGGTTCATAGGTTGACACTCAACCACGGAGCCATGCTGGCTGGGAACAATTGTACCACTTTGACCTCTAACCTAGTTGAGAGAAGCATTGGAAAAGTTGGGAGCTTTCCTGGTGGGAAGCAGTCTAAACCCAAAGTGGGAATGTAGGGATCTCCATGGCCTGTTTTGAGGGGGTAGGGGACCAGTAAGGGATACAATGGTGAATTGGATTGCCACTGTATTTTGGCAGATCTGAAGTGTTTGGAGAGTCTCTCCAGGGCAAGAGAGGACCTGTGAAGATTTAAACCAGAATGATGGTGTGGTCTGGGGACAGTGTTTTGAGAAGGTAAATCTGACTGATGGGCAGGTCTGATTGAAAATGGGTGAGACTGAAGACTGGGAGCCCAGTTGGAAGACTGTTGCTTTCGTGCTGGTATAAGGTCAAGAGCTCAGTAGCTGGGGTGGAAGAAGTGGAAATAAAAGGAAGAGGCTGATCCTTAAGGGTTTAAGGTAATGATGTGGGGGAGAGGGAGAGGAAAGGGTTAAAGAAAGCATTGTCCCCAATGACAGGTGTTAATATGAGGGACAGGATGGGAATGCTTGGTTTGGGCAGTGAGGGAGTGATTGCATGGTAATTTGCATCCTGTCAGTAAACCTGTTTTTATACAGTCCTATTTGCTAACTTTGCAATAGAAAAGAAACTCAGCATGCAGAAGGCATGAATCAGTTCTCTTTCAAATGAGATAAAACTAATACTTTAATACTTATTGAACCCCTGTAAGATCTTCCAACTGTCAGCTGTGGTGTAAGCATTCTCTTAGGGCAGGAGAGGGTGTTATTTTCCTCCCATTAAGTGCCCAGATAAAAAGAAATTCTATATTAATCAAAGGAAGACTATAATTCTAATCCCTCTCTTGTCTTGAAAGGGAGAGAAGCGTAAAACCACAGCGCAGCCTTCTCTGCTGTCTGAGCCCCTGGAGGTCAATGCACAAAGGCTGGGGGTGGGTAGGCTACTGGAACAATTGCTATGGGAATAATTAGTGGAGGTGCGTCATGCCTGTGATGTCAAGAGCTGTGACCCCAGGAAGAAGATGCAGATGAATGCACTCATGTCTCCCTTGTTCATGTTGAGGGGCCACAACATGAACAAGAAAATATTGGAAAGACACCCCTCCCCCAGGACTGTATAGTGGGGTGGGAGGGGAATCAGAATTTTTGAGAATTCTCAGAGGACCTTTTAGAATCTGACAACTTCTGCCAAACCACCAATTTGGTCCCGCTAAGCATTTGTGTTAGATATGAACACAACAAATCCTCTTTCTCTCCCTAGTGCCCCACATTGTGAGTGGAAGAGCCGTGGCTGAGACCGAAGAAACTCCCATACAGTTTTCTGGTTCTCCCCAGAGTCACAGAGCCAGTGCCTGTATGGCATTGGGAGATCACTCGCTTACTTGAAGCCGAGCATCAATACTGTGTGTGGCAGTGTTGTGACAATGCTGTGGGGATGCAAAGATGCCCTGTGATGGGTTAGCGCTGACTTCCACTCTGTCGTCGTTTGATCTAACCAGCATCTCTCACTAGGAAAAAAAAAAATCTTCCTAATTCATCAGATAAATGATGAACTCTCCCATCTAGAAGTTGCCCAAACTGGGCAGCCCTGGCTTATGCCTGTTGTCCTGGCATAATCAAAAGTATCCTGCTTTGGATCATAAATGATATGGTCACTTATCCTTTCGCTCTCTCCTATCTTACTGTACAGCTCATCTGTTTCTGGATATGGCAATGGGACCCAGAGTTTCCCGGGCCTGGAGTTTCCCCTTTGCTCTGCCTGCAAAAGAGTTGTTCTCATGGACCCCACATTCAAAGAGCATGACTAACATCCAAGACCAGCCTTGGAGAGGTGACCCTCTAGAGGGGCCCAGAGAGAGGTGTACTGTGGCTGGTAAGAAATGGAATTGTTCTCCTGTTTATGCAACTAGAGAACTATACTTGGAATAATTTGTCTTTGCTACTGCCCCGAGGGCCTGATTGCCTGCCTTCCTTCTTTTCTTCCTTCCTTCCTTCCTTCCTTCCTTCCTTCCTTCCTTCCTTCCTTCCTTCCTTCCTTCCTTTCCTCCTTTCTTTCTCTCAAAAAATAGATTTTTATTGATTTCAGAGAGGGGAGAGGGAGAGATAGAAACATCAATGATGAAAGAGAATCACTGATCCCCTGCCTTCTGCATCCCCCCCTACTGGGGATCTAGCCCACAACCTGGGCATGTGCTCTTGACCAGAATTGAACCCGGGACCCTTTAGTTCGCAGGCCGATGCTCTATTCACTGACCCAAACCGGCTAGAGCATGATTGCATTTTTTAGAGGAAGTTTCTGAGTCTTGCTCAAGCTGATTATGGTTACTCTTACGAATGATGAAGGGAGAGGCGAGGTTATCACCATCACCCTAGGTCTTCTTAGTAACCTCCCTGAAGGCAGAGTCCCAAACCTTAATTCTTTGATCCTAATTATACACAGGGTCTAACAAAATGTCAGAAGTATGAGGCAGTTTAATAAGAAATAAATACAATTGCAACAACACAAGAATGATTTCTGTCTCATGGCTATGCCCCCCAAGCCTCCCTGGCCTTTATTGAACAGACCAAATTTTGTTCCACTGCCGGAAATGCTGCTTGCAATTTTATCAAATCCAAGGCACTGTTTCCTGCCACCCGCCCCCCCTCTCAGGGGTAATTCATAATTTCTTCTTCCTTTATTGGAAAATGTTCTTATAAAGCAGATTTTTATAAACTGGAATTTTATAAAGGATCTTATGAATTATTACTGAAATTCAGATGAGTAATTATGACCCATAATCAACTTAGAGAAATGGCTTGCTTTCAGGAGGAAGCAGCAATTACTGCTACTTTCCTTGTGGAGGCTTTGGGCTGGCAATTAATTGGTCGTTGGTGGAAGGAAGAGGCCGCTTAGCTTAAAATGGTTTCCTGGATTGATGATAGTTACATTTCTAGACAGAACATTGAAGAATGTTTTTGTGTAAAATCCTGTGCTCAGAAGTATAAGACATCTATTTTAGTGAATAATATGACTACATCAATGATGGCAAGAAAAAAAATAGTAATATATCTGAACAATTTAGAATAACAAACACATTTTTGAATTTTTATAAACCTTTCCCCTTTATCACCTTCCAGCAGTAATTTCTAACTCTGATCAGAGCTAAAGCTACACTTTTTGTTTCCTAAACTTAGTAAGTAAAACGTAGGGACTAACTTGTGTCCTGTGAGAGCCAGCCTATCGTTCAATTATCCAGCAAGCTACCCAGCACAGGAAGATCCCACCATGGACTTGGGTGATCTGGAGACATCTTATGGACACTAGGTGATAGGAGACATTTGTCTGCATCACCCTGTTCAGCCTGGCAATCAGTTAGTTGACTGACTGTTGGAAGTTTGGGATACTATTTAGGAGGACGAACTTCAGAGGGACATTGGGTGGGTTTAGCTGGCATCTAATGCCTGGAACCAGGCTATAAAAGGAGAGGGAATCAGCACTGAAAAGGAAATTATATAGTAATCTTCGGTCATTTTACAGTTTTGTGTTTGGCTGGGCATTTCTAAGATTCCTTCTTAGATACAGTGAAGGTCAAAGTGGAGGTGTTCTTCTAAGCTCCCCCTTCAATCATCTTCCTTAAGGTCCTGTCCACCGACAGAAATTCACCCTAATGAATGGGTGTTGTGCTCATATTTTCAATACTCTCCAAATTACCTAATTGGGCTTCTTTTCCCTGCACTTTTACTCCCATGTAAGAATAATTTTCAGCTTTCCAATATTATCCTCAGAGGGACATAATAATTAGTAACAAATTTGTGTTTTAAAGCAAAAATCTGTAGCGAGGACATCCAGTAAAACCAGTTCTCCACAGTCCTAGCCAGTTTGGCTCAGTGGATAGAGCACTGGCCCATGAACTGAAGAGTTTTGGATTCTGTTCTGTCAAGGGCACATACCTCGGTTGCAGGCTCAATCCCTGGGCCCCAGTTGGAGTGCACACAGAAGGCAACTAATCGATGTTTCTCTCTCTGTCTCCCTGCCTCCCTTCCACTCTCTCTAAAAATCAATGGGAAAAATACCCTCGGTGAAGATTAACAGAAAACCACAGACACACATGCACAAAACCAGTTCTCCATAGAGCAGGTAGCTGTCTTCCCAGGGACTTGTGAGATGCCATTGAAATGACCTTGTTCCCAAATCCTCTCCTTCCTCCCACATAGCCTCAAATCCCATCATTAGAGAGTCGTTTCCCTGGATTAAAAGACGAGGTTTCTGAGATTTCCCTTTGAGTGTTAACTCCTGTGGGTGGGAGGTGAGGTGGGATGGGGAGGAGGAATTTCATCACAAATGAATTCATCAGCCACTAGCAACACATTTCCATAACAGGGCAAAGAAAGAGGTAGATGAAGATCTGCATGTTGATGAGCAAAGAAGGGATGAGTCCAGAGAATGTGTGTAGCGCCTTGTTAGAGAGAGATAGTAGAGTGCTCTACAGTGAGGGCTGAGTTAGTGGGAGCTTATATTGAGTAACCAGGAAGGAGGCACCTGATTCAGTTTTTGTCAAGCCTAAAAAAGAGGTGAAAGACATTGAAGAACAATTTCTCCTGGTTCCTGCCTATACTAATGTAAATAAATTCTGACATCTATAGGTCACTTAATATGTTAGATGTTTTCATACTTTTTAATCACATGCACTGGACACTGTTCTAAATGCTTTACATATATATGAACCAACCTGAATTTCAAACAGCCCTTTGTGATTGCTACCATTTATTTCCCATTTTACAGATGAGGAACTGGGTAACCCAAGGTCACATAGCTGTCAAATGGCAGTGCTTGGAGCTGAACCCAGGCTATCTAGCCTCATAGTCATGCTTTTCAAAGCCACACTATTCTATCCTTCATACATGTTATTTCTTTTAGGAATGACGTGCTACTTCTTATAGCTGTTCCTTCATTCAAAAACTGTTTATTGAACTAAGTGCTAGGGTGTGGGGAGCAACTGTCCCAGTTTGCCTGCAACTGAGGGGTTTCCTGGGATGTAGGACTCTTAGTACTGAAACTGGGAAAGTCTCAGCAAACTGGGATCGTCTGCCTATGCTAGGAGCATGACTGTGATAAAAGTAAACAGCAGACCTGCCCTAGTAGAGCTTATAGCAGCCTTGGGCAAACTACGGCCCGCGGGCCAGATCCGGCTGTTCTATCCGGTTCTCTTGCTCTCCTCTCCGCTCCTTTACTTTGAATTTATATTAGTTCACACAAACACTCCATCCATGCTTTTGTTCCGGCCCTCCAGTCCAGTTTAAGAACCCATTGTGGTCCTTGAGTCAAAAAGTTTGCCCACCCCTGGCTTATAGGCTAGTGCAGTGGTCGGCAAACTGTGGCTTGCGAGCCACATGCAGCTCTTTGGCCCCTTGAGTTTTTAGCAAAGGCCAGCTTATGAGTACCCTAATTAAGTTAATAACATTGTACCTACCTATATAGTTTAAGTTTTAAAAATTTGGCTCTCAAAAGAAATTTCAATCGTTGTACTGTTGATATTTGGCTCCGTTGACTAATGAGCTTGCCGACCACTGGTCTAGTGGCAAGTAATTGCATGTGTAGTTATAAGTTTAGAAAAGTGAAAGAAAAAACCATGTCCTATGAGCACAGATAACACAGGAGCCATGGGAACACTGGGCACTTCGCCTATGGTAACAAAAGCAGAGGGTTCATTGTGTCTGTTACCTGTGTCTGTCTCCTGGCCCAAGAAGGGACAGGTATGGGTTAATTTTCCCCTTCAGAGTGATTTATATTGTTACTACATTATAAAATCGGAGAAGAGTAACCAGCAACCAAGACTTACACCACCAACGCCTCATTTGTCCCAAGGATGCATTCAGATTACTGTTTAAACTTGATGTATTACAGTTTAGATAATTATTCACAGCACAGGTATATTTTTAATCCCACTTTTGTTTTTATAATTTACAGCTACAGAGAGCCCCAGGAGCTGTTTTAAAAGAGGATTATGGTACTGTGTCAAGAAGCTTCCATTTCTAATAAGCAAAATCCATTGTTGCCATGGAATTGAAGTGAAATATCATTACTTGTTTTCCAAGAAGTTTAGGAGAATAGGGAGGTTACAAAACAGAGATTAAAAGCAGCAGGCATGTGATAAGTGGGGAAGACAGAAGGGCGGGCAGCTCGCTTCTGGCTTCTGTGATTGGAAACAGTGCCGGGCTGGTCCAGAGCCTGAGGACCCACAGGGAGGACTGCCACTCGATCAGGACACTGTCCTCTCTCAGCTCTTACCCACTTTCAGGACAGCAGCATTGGCTAGTCATGTGTTACTAAGAAAAACTGTACCAGGAGACACCTTAATTGCAGTTTGAGCGAGGTAAAGAATTAATAAAAAATCAAACTGTGCTCACGTGTTAGTCAACTCAGGCCACTCTAACAAAATACCACAGACTAGGAAGCTTAAATAACAAGAAGTTATTTCTCACGTTCTGGAGACTAGAAGTCCAAGGTCGAGGTGCCAGCAGGGTTGGCGTCTGGCGAGGCTCTCTCTCTTTGGGCTGCTGATGGCCTTTCCTCAGGAAGGGAAGGGGAGGGAGCTAGAGCCAGCAAGCGCGCTGGTGTCTCTTACGTATAAAAGCACTGATTTCTTCACGAGGGTCCCATCCTCATGAACTCACCTGAACCTGATTACCTCCCAAAGGCCCTGTCTCCAAATCCCATCACATTGCAGGTTAGCACACTTCAGCCCACAGTTTAGTTTAGTGGCAAAATTAGAAGGACAAGTCTTAGTTTCAAGGAATTAATGGAGAGGCAAGAGGTCTTTGCAGCTGGCTTGGAGAGGATCGTTTAATCTCAAACCAAAGAACCAGCTCTGGGTTGAAGATCCAGCATGTCCCTCAACAGAGAGTGTTCCAGCACAGAAGCAGTGGAATGTAGTCCACAGGAGGTTGGATTCTGGAGCTGGCCTACCTTGGCTCAAGCCTCTGTGCTGCCTCTTACTTGTTAAGTTAGTGGGAGTTACCTGTGCCTCAGGTTAAGGTCAACAATGACAGTACTTAGAGCTAACTATTGGTGGATGATCAAATAATCAAGGGAAAGTGCTGAATAAGGGATACAGAGGGCCTTTTCAGCAAACAGGAGTGAGGTGTCCTGGGGGAAGATTGGGTGAGCAAGGAGCGGGGAGTCTGGCCAGCTGTTGACTCAACAGGGCACAAACATTATATTCAATCTGTTGAGCTATGTTTTGATCAATATATATGAAGAAAATCTGGCATCACACTAATTTGTAGTTGAAAATGAGAGAAGTAATGTTTAGAGCTTTTTCAGATGATTGTGGACATTTCCCTTTAATACTACACCCAAACTTGACAAGTTGTGCCTCCTCAGTGATTATTTGCCACGCGGAATCTGAAACCCCGTCAATGTACTTTTCTTACTGTTTTACATTAAAGTCAATTGGCCTGTCTTGCTCTTTGAATGGATCTTTTACCCATGCGTATAACATCAAGCACTGGTGATTGGAAAATAATGATTTAATGAGTCCTAGAGATCTTCCAAACATCTACGCATTTCATTATACAATGTAAAAAAATCATATTCCTCAATATTACCACTGGTTTTATCAGAAAAAATATTAAGAATAGGTAAGGATCCAACTCAAGTAGTGAATTCCAGTTTTCTGAAATTCTCATTTTTGCCTGGAAGCTCAATTGTTATCCTTGGCAACAAACACTGTCACTTGTTTTCCTTTGTGGACAGGCTCCCTTTGTTCATTTTTGAGACAATGTTTGCTGCGTCTGCATAACCAGAGATTACCACTCAGTTGTTCCCAGTCAAAACGGTGTTCCATGGAAGAAGCAGCTTGTTCATATCATAACTCAAACATTTGTACAAATGCTTTTCCTATGACAGCCTGTATGTAGGAGACAGGCCTTCTCTATACTTCCTGTTTGTCATACAGAATGTTAAAATGACAGGTACTCAGGGTTGGGATGTAATGAAATCAATAATTAATACTCATTCATCAGGAACATTTAAAAATTAAACTGGCACTTAAAAACCCTATTAGTACATGATGGTAGGGAATACATCTTCTACTCTAGAGTTTGGGGTTATGGCCTAAACTGGCACTTAAAAACCCTATTAGTACATGATGGTAGGGAATACATCTTCTACTCTAGAGTTTGGGGTTATGGCCTTGTTTTGTGCTAACGCAGCATTTTTACCCACTGCTGTTTTTGTATCATCAGTGAAAATTTTGAGTGGCAAAAGAAATCCTTATTATTGTTAGGAATGTCGTTTCGACCTTGCAGACTCTCGGAGAGATACACAGCCCTAGTGCATTGATGCCAACCCTCTCCATGGGGTGGAGTCCAGGCTCCTGAAAAGCCTTTGGTTCCAGTCCTTCCAGATAGGAAAGTGGGAAGGCCTGCCTCTGCAGGGAGAGGTCCACAGCTTGAGGTCAGAGGGAGGACGGCAAACTGGCGTCTCACTGCAATAAAGTCAACTCACAGATATCAAAAGGCAAAACCAGAGGAAGTCAATCCTGTGAGTTTACATAAATCTAAAACAAAACAAAGCACAACCATTGACAGACCTACTTCATAGAGAGAGGTATGAAAATGTTGGCAGGAGGCAGGGAAAGATGTTTTGAAGTATCTCCATAGTATTGTTAGATATTCAGTTTTAGGGATGTTTTTAAGCAATTACATAAACTGAGTTTACATATGTGTGTATATATATGTGTATATATTTATATTTATTATTATTATTTTTGGGGGGGCGGGGGGAGTTCGCAACATGCTTGTGGCTTTTTCCTGGTTGGGTTGAAGGTAAGAGTAACCCTTCCTTTGGTTACTTGGTATTAGTGTAATTGTTATACTTGAGTTCTATATTACTAATACATTCCTTTTTGGATGTCTGTACTAGAGTGAAATACCAACAATATTTTTGGTGTGTTTTCCTGGAGAATATACCACATATATTTGGTTTGAGTGATGCCTGTGGTTTAGGCTTGCCTCTTACTCAGTTTCCAAGAGCATCCTTGTGTGCAGTGAAGGAGTGGGGATGGATGGTCCTTGTGATTTTAAAAATCTTTCACCCACAGTCTCCCTCTGGCAGCTGGGGAACACAAATGACATTCATTCTCTTTGTCTAGATTGCCTTGTCATTGTGAATCAGCTCAAATAGAGTTAGAACTGCATTTGGTTGAGAGAGTTATTTGCACTCAAACCCCGAGCTTGCATTCAGGACAATAAGGGTGTTAAGTGTGAAAGAAAAGAAAAGATGTTGGCTTTTGGGGGTACAACTAACAGGGTATGCTGCCTCTAATATAGAATTTTTGTATATATTGTATTTTACGTGGTGCACCTTATGTAGTATTTAAGTTATATATAGTATATCTTCAGTTTTAATTTCCTTCCTGACTTTTCTATTCATCACTCTCACCCCACAACACCCTCCTGCCCCACCCCCATCTTGTTTGCTTTCTTTTCCTGAAAGTGATGACCTGTGTGTACCAAGAGAAGAAAGAAGAAACAGCTCACTTTTGCTTGCTTTCCTCCCTGCTCTCAAGCTTTTAAACTTCTCATACTATTTGCTAGCTACATTTTCTTTTTCTTTTGGTATGTTGAGCCACCTATCACTGTTTGCCCACCACTTACAGTGTGTGTATCCGTATTGGTTAGTGGTTGTGATGCTTAAAGTAGGGTCAGAAAGCCATTGTTTTGAGGACCTTGATAACCTAACTTAACCTTTCTCGTTTTTACAAGGGAAGAACTGGAGGACAAGATCTGTACAAGTTTGAAAAATAAATGGCAAACCAAGATGCCTTCAGTGCAGGAGTGAGGAACCAATCTATGGTATGAATTCTGTGTTTCAGGTGCTGCCCAATTGCTATCTCATTTCGTATCAGGGCAATAACCCCTCATTTATAAATGATGAAAGTGAAGCTCAAAATATTTAGGACATCTTCCCAACCCCAAATTGTGGAACACTGGTTAGCTTGATTGCAAATTCTCCTGTCTCCTGCATGTCCTGCCTCCCCACATCTCAGTCCCCTACCCAACAAGATCAAGATCAAGTAGTAACATGTCCCATCAGTTATGGGCTTCCACTGGGAAGTGATGTGGTTACAAATACTACTTAACAAGTGGCAGAACTCTGTTCCTTTAAGACTTAGAAAACTGATCTATAGAAACAAACTTTCTTGGAGACCTCATGCATGAACTGAAAGTTCATTAAAGATATCTCTTAAATATCACCCCACTTAGCTAGGTTCATGCTACAAAAGAAAAATGTTAAATATTAAATTTATGCATCAGTACTTTAATCAGGTCAGAAACCTCCTCCTTGGCTGCTTAACATAGGAGTTAAAAATCTGCATTTAAATTGTGGTTCTAAAATATAAATCCTAAGGACACGAGAGGCCATCCCCCAGAGGAATGATATACAGAGAATATGAACTTTTTGCTTTATCTTTGATTCTTCCAGCTCTCAGAAAGTTCAGGGATGAGCTGGACAGGGAACAGCTTTAGGAAATAATAAGAAAATGCTTAGGGATTTGGTATTGAGCTTCATTTAATGATAAGATTTTTCCCGTCATTTATAAGGGTTGAATCTACATGATCTGACATGAATTATGGTGTGGGACCACTAATAGGCAATTTATCCAACAGCTGTAGGAAGGGTTATTGCTTTCTGTCAATAGTCACACATATTTGTTTTGTGGTGATGCAGGGCAGCTGCTGGAGAAGGATTAGGGCCCCTTAAGGGATATGCACGTGGGCTCCTCAAACTGTCAGGCGTTGCTTAGGCTTTGCACCAGGAGCAGAGCCTGGCTTGATTATCATTCAAAAGGAAAGGAAATTGCAGTTTAGGAATCACTTTGGTTGTAAAGAAACCCACAAAACTGTGGGCATATATATGTGTGACAGAGAAAATTGTACTTGTCACTCCATAAACATTTCTCCGATGTATCTGCCTAGTCTCAAGCTTTCCCTGCGTGCACAACCCATACAACATGATCAGATTAGTTTCCTTCAAGCCAGTTCTGAAGGTGTGTGATTAGCTGCACAGACACATCCACTGACTTACAGTGCCGTGCAGTCCAAACACAACTTCTCTGCCTGGTGGTCTTCTACAACATGGACCCCACCTACCTTTTCACCCTGACCTTCTCCTTCTCTAGGTGACTGATACTTGTCCAAACCAAACAACTCTTCTGCTTCTGTGTCCCCAGATTTAAAAGAGATGTTCAAAGTCACTGGCAAATGTTGACATAATTGCTGGAGCCATCAGGTCTCTGGGGAGGGGGGAAGCTGGATGATCAACCAGACGGGGTCTGCTGATCTTTTCACTTATTGGTTAACTAGTGACCCAGTGCACAGATTTGTGCACATTGACTGGGCGAGACAGGCCGGACACACCCTGGAGCCAACCTCCTGCAGTCTCTCCCCAGTGGCTGCGGAGTGAGCAGGGTTTCTCCAGCAGGTGGGGTCCCTTGGCCTGCCATTTGGGACTGGCTGAAACCGGCTCTCCAACATCCCCCGAGGGGTCCTGGAGTGCGAGAGGGCACTCTGCAAAGTTGCTGTCGTACAGGGTGTGGAACGCAAATGCAAGTGTGCAGTAAACCAGATTCAGGGCTGACAGTGTCCCAGCAACAACATAACCCACAGCCAAAGGTGGAATTGCGTGGCCCCACGAGGAATCGGGCTCCCTCCTTTCAGGGTGTATAACCTGAGAACCGCCACTGCCAAGTCACTGCAGCTCTGCAGCTCCTGTGTTGAGTGTCTACCCCCTGGCGGTCAGTGTGTGTTATAGCGACTGGTCAGACACTGGGCATATTAGCCTTTTATATATATAGATTGCTGACATCATGCTCTTTTTCACCACCACCCTTTCCCAAACTTCATTTTGTGTACTGTTATGCATCTTGGTCCTTCTTTTATATTTCATGGGACTCCTACCACAGAACTTTCTTTCCTGCACTTATTCAGAAGACTACAGATTTTGCTTTGCAAATAAATGTCAGGGTTTCATCTTGCTGCACAATTGTCCCTTGTAATCCAGGGTTCATGTGATTTAGATGTTGTTCTATCTGCTTAGGAATAATAGCAATTCTTTACCTTGTTGCTTAAGTTTTAGTGTCACTCCCTCCCCTGTGCATGTTGTCACCTCCTGCTGGAACTAATGAGTCCTTTGAAGCTGACCTGGTTACTATGTCTTGATTAATTCCATGCTGCAGCCTGGCCTCGCTGTAATTGCAGCATGCCAAAGCAAAAATCTTAATGATTTACACCAAAATCAGATGCTGGAAAATTGCTTTTTATAATGCTATTGAAGATGGTTTCTCAGGGGCTATGTTTGCGGTAAACATTACTTAAATGGAGCAGAGCTGTGTCACCTGGGCACAGAAGAGTCAGGAAATTGATGAGTGGAAAAGTTGGCTGAACAACTGAAGGGAATAAGGTTATATATTTTGTTTTGTGATGTTGTATATGTGTGTGACTTGTGTCTGCATATTTTTTTAATGGATCAGTTTGGATTAGGTTTTGCTTTACATAACATTAAAAGCCCGATATGAGCTCTGGCCAGTGTTCTCAGTGGTTAGAGCATCGGCCCTTGCATGGAAGGGTTGTGGGTTCAATTCCAGGTCAAGGGCACATACCTGGGTTTTGGGTTAGCTCCCCACCCCTGGTGGAGTGAGTGTGGAAGGCAACCATTTGATGTGTCTCTTTCACATTCATGTTTTTCTCTCTCTCTCCCCCTCCCTCCCTTCCTTCCACTCTCTCTGAACAGCAATGGAGAAAATATCCTCAGGAGAGGATTAACAAAAACAAAAAAATCCAATATGAGTCTTGAATAATATCAAAATTATTTCTTTCTTCTGTACAAAGAGATGAGAAGTAGGTAGTGCAGGCCTGTTATAGTGGCTCCTGAAGTCTTCTAGGTCCCATCAATCCTAGATTAGGTTTTTCATCCTCATGATCAAGAAGGCTGTCCAGGCTTTGGTCCACACACCTGAGTGTCAGGTATGTAAAGGAGAAGAGAAGGGTGTGCCTCCTTTTGTTTATGGAAGTCATGTGACACTTCAGATAACACTCCATTGGTCCAAAAACAATTATATGGCTACACCCAACTTTTAGAAAGGATGGGAATGTGATCTCTTGGTGAGGCAGCAAGGGGACTGACTAAATTGAGTTGTTATTAAGGAAGAAGGTTTGATGGATGTTGGGAAATAACAGTTTTTTTCACATCAGTCACTGCTTCCCATTATCTCTTGGCTCCAATTCACCTCCCCAGTCAACTTGTCTCCTGAACACATTTGCATTTTTCCATGTGTCCTTTGCTCCTGTGGGTTTTTCTCTGCTTGAAAGGAATGTCCTCCGCTGTCTCTAGCTGGTGACAATGACCTTGTCCATGAATCTTTCCCTTAATGCTCCCCTGACAGAAAGCTCTCTCATATTGGCATTCCTGTAACATATTTTCTCTACCATTTCAATAATATGGACCACACTTTTCCTTACATGACAATCATTTGTATAAACTTGTATATATATTTTATTGATATATGTTTATCATAGTCTATACTAATATACACTAGACTCCAGAGATGTGGGGGTCTGTTTTAGGCATGATTGCGTCCTCGAATACATAAGACTTTGCTTTGACCATAATTCATTCACTCAGAAAAATGTATGACTGCCTTGGGCCAGGACACTATGGTTGGCAGGTGCAACATGTCTTTTAGGGGAGACAGGCCTACTTGCAATTACAATGTAGTGTGGCACATGCATAGTAGGGAACTTCCTAAAGAAATAAATTTTACCCCGTTGCTTCACTTATTTTACAGTTCTAAGTTGAAAATGTAAGAATGTTAGTCTCATTTACTAGAGCAGATAAACATTTTTTAGAAAGAGTTATGAAGAACTTGAAGTAATATAGGGGTTGGCAAAAGTAGGTTCACAGTTATAATACAAACAAACAATACAATAATCTATATATATAAAAGCCTAAGCAACTGAACTACCAAACCATCAGTCAACCTGTTGACCCGTTGACGTGCACTGACCACCAGGAGGCAGATGCTCAACGCAGAGCTGCCCTCTGGTGGTCAGTGTGCTCCCACAGCAGGAGTGCCACTCAGCTGACTGACCCGTCCTGGCGGCCCACCAGCCCAGCAGCAGCCACTCCCTCCCTCAGCAGTTCCTTCAGGTCCAATCTCTGGAGAATGGGCCAGGCACTGATGAACTGGCACTGTTGGCATGATCCCGACAGCACCACCCGCCTCCTGGAAGTTGGCCTCGAGCACTGCGGCTGCTTCCCCTTCCTAGTTGCTCTGCAAGGAAGAAATGATATAAAAGTAGCTGCCAGGTGGCTCCCGACTACCAGTGTGAACGTCAGCAGGACAGATCCTACCGCCTGCTCAAGAGCTGATCACGTCCCGGCCCTCCCCACCTCCCTCGGGATGGGTGCCAGATGCAGGGCTTATGGCTGGCGAGCATGGCTGCGGTGGTGCCAGCTTGCGGCTGGGGCAGGAGGGCCGGGATGAGCGGGCGTGGCAGGCAGTGTTGGACTGTGGGTTTCAGCCTGATCCCCGCAGGCCACCCCAAGGGACCCCACCTGTGCATGAATTCATGAACCAGGCCTCTAGTTAATGTATAATAATAAAAAACTAAACTCTGTTTCATATACTCAGAATTGTTAACCTACTTTTGCCCACCACTGTATAATATCCGTATTCATAAGAATATTATATGTAATAAGTAAATGATACCAAATGTTTAGTGGAGATGGAGAATTTGGACTCCAGCTGTTCTGAAGCATCTCCCACCTTTCCCCTTGCTCCCTCCTCTCTTTTCCTCTTTCTCTTCATTTTTCTCTTTCTCTTTTCTTGCTCCTAAAAAGAATGTGGGGGAAACTTCTAAAAATACATTCCATGTAACAAGATAAAATATAATTAAATATAAGGAAGTCAAACAATTGGATTAAAAAATTGGAACAATAAGATGAAGCCAGAAGTGAGGTTATTAAGCAGAATGAACTGGTGAGCATTTTAAGGACTTTTTAAAATTTGCTGGGAGTACAATCTAAATTTCCATTTAAACTTTTTAGCAGCCAACACAAAGAGGACAGCATGATCAGTTACATGGTGCAGTGTCTGTTCTCAGATGATGCCCATGAGTAGATGAATGCACGTCTGATTAATGCATGAGTAGATGAATGCACGTCTAACAATATTTTCGTAACTAATTATCTGTATAGGTTGCACGAGGGTCAGTGCTAGTTACAGGGTTGTTTTGTGGTTCTGGCTTTGGTTTGTTAGAAATGCAGGTGGCTTGAAGCATTTGCTGGTAGGGGCACATCCCCAGAGCTGCCTCTGGACTCAGACTCCTCTGTCCACTGTTGCCCACCGTTAGCTGTCTAAGTCAAGTTGCAGTGCTTCAAGTTGGCCTTCAAGGTGACTCTGCCCCCTGGCAGTTATAGGAATTCCTATGATCTCTATTGTAGATTGTGTTTAAGTCATGGAAATTGTTTGTTTTTTAATGAGCCTACCTCAGTGCTAAAAGTAACAGAAGTGGAAGAGGATAGCCCTGCCTCCTAACTTGTCTTTTCTGAGAGAGGAAAAATTATAGTTCTTAGGAATAGGAAGAATTATAGCTATGAAAACTAAAACTAGTTATTAGAACATATAGCTAAGCTTATTACTACCTTATTCAATAAACCTGGAGTGGCCCTTCAATTGACGGTTGTTTTATTAGTATAATTGACATGTTGAGTTGACTGTACTCAAGAAAAGTGGTTTGCAAGCTCAGGTAGTTCCTTCAGAGCTGTGTAAAAAGTACATAAACCCAGGCTACATACCTAGAGATTCAGATACAGGAGTCTACAGCCAGGTCTTGGAATCTGCATTTTAATAATGCTCAACAGAGGATTCTGTAAACTGCCAGGGCAGAGATTTGCTGGTTTGGACCTCATTGGATGACCCTGACATGTACTCAGGATGCTGAGGAGAGTGATAAACCAGCAAATCTTCAGTAGCCCAGGTCTACAAGATGAGCCAGTGGTGGGATTCTGGTTTTACTGCATTCTCACGGGTCTGCAGTGCTGTGTCATGTCTGGTTTGCAAGTATCCCAGGTGGTGTGTGCTGGGCTTCCAGGTTTGGTTTTATTTCTGACATGTCAGGCACCATGGAATCTTGAAAAGCATACTCAACCTTGAAATCTGGAGGCCTGGGTTCAAGTTCTGGCTCTAATGCATATTAATCATATAACTGTAAACAAGTTGTTTAGCTTTTCTGAGTCTGTTTGTTTTGAAAATAGAGATAACATTATCTTCCCATCTCATAAGATTGCTGTGAGGATTCCATCACACAATTTATGAAAATTACTTGTGGACTGTCAAGTGCTCTGTATACATAAGTAATTCTTTTAAATAAGATTGCTTTCCATCAACCCACTGACAATGTCTTGTTGATAGAAAAGCCATATTTGAGTTTTTTTAATTGTCACTTCATAACACTGTAGTTTTTGGATGCCAAACTGCAGTAAGCATACCTTAGAGGCCATCAGATGAGCATCAGGGCCAGAATAGCTAGGTGCATTGACAAATCACAAAGACTGAGGCAGACACCTACTGATTGCTCCCCGTGTGTAATTCCCCCTTCTCTAAGAAAAACAAGAAGGGCACCTGCATTGCACTCTTCTGGTCTATTAGGGATAGAGCATGACCCACACTGGACCAAACAGATTCTTAGAGCAAAACTAGTCCCAAGTTCTTAAGAGCCCTGAGCTGAGAATCTACATGGGATTCTGTGTGTTTGGAAGAAATAGTTAGGGGTCCAACGTTGAGGGTCATTCCTTAACATGGGCTTCTTAAAACATATTTCTATTAAAAATATTTTTTTGGAGGGGTATAAATTGTTGGTAGGTACACCTATTTCCAGTGGTTGGAAAATATGAAATCTATTAATGTATCTCCTGCTAAGAGACAAATCTGTATTTGTGTTTGTTATTCTAGCAGTTTCTAGAAATGATGGGATTGCGGAACAGAGATCCCTATTTTTGCGTGGCTAATTTTGCTAAGTTCAGGGCCTACTCACCTTAGGAGGGTGTAAGATGACCAAGTATTGGGGTTGAAAAGGAGCTAGAAGAAGACATTTGATAGCTGCTTCCCTCACTGCCTGCTACATGGAAGAGAATTTAGATCTGTGTTATTTAATTCTAACACAGTTAAAAAATGAAAATAAAACCAAGTACAACTAACTATTTAACTTTGAGGATGAAGTTGGATAAGTGGGAATTTCCTCTTATTTCTCATGGTAGTGCTTCTAGGAAATAACTTATAAATTAAGGGGTGGGACAGAGGGAGATTTGGGAATTTTCCAGGTGGAACCAGCCTCAGGAAGGGTTTTGAAAAACTGATCTTTACTATCTACCTTCTTCATGACCCTCTGCACCCATGATGATCTCACTTCCCAGGATGCCTCTGGCTGCCCAGTGCTTCCCTCTCTTACCCTTTTCCCATTGTGACCTATCCTCTCTTTCAACACTCAGAGTCACCCCCTCAAATCCCATTTCTATTGTACCTTATTTCAGATTGGTTTTGAGAAGAAATAAACAACCAAATGAAATTAATTTGTACTTCTGTTTGCCATAAATTTGAGGTCACCTTGTATTTGGCCTAATACAGTAGTCTGCTCAGGGTTCTAATACCTTTCTTATTCTACCCATTGTAATAAACTCAAATGTAAGATGATTGGGTACAGGAAAATACCTGATATCTGGGTATCAGGAAAATACCTGATATCTATCCTCTATACCAGTGTCGGCAAACTCATCAGTCAACAGAGCCAAATATCAACAGTACAATGATTGAAATTTCTTTTGAGAGCCAAATTTTTTATTTTTATTTATTTTAAAAAAATATATATTTTATTGATTTTTTACAGAGAGGAAGAGAGAGGGATAGAAAGTTAGAAACATCCATGAGAGAGAGACATCGATCAGCTGCCTCCTGCACGCCCCCTACTGGGGATGTGCCCACAACCCAGGTACATGCCCTTGACCGGAATTGAACCTGGGACCCTTCAGTCCGCAGGCTCTATCCATTGAGCCAAACCGGCCAGGGCGAGAGCCAAATTTTTTAAACTTAAACTTCTTCTAACGCCACTTCAAAATAGACTCGCCCAGGCCGTGGTATTTTGTGGAAGAGCCACACTCAAAGGGCCAAAGAGCCGCATGTGGCTCGCGAGCCGCAGTTTGCCAACCACGGCTCTATACACTTTGTGAATTCTAAGTATCAATTTGGTATCACATGACTTCACAGTCTTCCCCCAACTCACATTGGTTAATTCTATACATTGATTTGACTTACTACATGAGGTTTAGTTTATTGTTGCTTGATCCCAAACTCTCTCCATTATCATGAGAGGGAATTTATTTTATTCCTCCAATTAATTAATTGTTCCGTTACAATGTAATTAGGATCTGAAAGAGATCATTTTGTAAAATTAAAGCTGGTTGGTTTCAAAATCTTACTTTTGTTTTGCTCCAGTAAACAAAGTCCCAGGATATCTGGCCCACTGACTTAATCCCTCAATATTCTTGGAGAATCATTGCATTAAGAAGGACTTAGTACCTTATTGATGGGAGAGCTCCAGCTTCATGACCCTGTGCAAAGTTTTATATAGAAAAAAGGTAAATGACTTTTCTGCTCAGGAAAAAGGTAGGACCCAAAATACTTTAGGTTGGCAAAATAATTATTATTTGATATCTACTATGATATTTGTTTGAAAGCACTTTGACTTCAATCATTTTTATTGTGGAAAAACTCATTGATTACTAATTCAGTGGAGAATCAACCTTATTGCCTTAGGTCTCCTTAAATTTGCATATTAGATTGTGTGTTGATAAATTCGACTTGAAATTTGTGCTTTGCCACTGCTTGAACATTTCAGATTTTAAAACTAATGAAGCCACACTTTTTTCTTTTAGAATTTATTTAAAAAACATCATGTTCATAGAATAAGAGCTGCTTTCCTCCCTTGAATTTCCTCCCTAAGGAGACCATATAATTTATTGAGTGTTTGTAATGGTTACTGGCTGCTCAAAAAATATTAGGCAGAATGGTGCACCTGTGTCTGCTGCACATCTGCTTGTCTGGTTTGTGTTAAAAGCATCAATTAAAAAGGTATTTTATTGATAAGTTTACTTGATCATCTCTCAGGGACAGGTCATAATTAAAGGACTGGGTTAATCAATTTTAGTAGGGATTACTAAACAAGGTTTATGTGTATTTGTGTTTTAGGATCTGTAGGGAGCCTTGAAATAAAACATTTAGGAGATTTTTTTCTATTACCAAAAGCTGAATATTTGGGAACTAGCTTACAATTATGTTTTCTTTTCTAAGGAAATGATAAATGATACATGATTTTTCCTCCCAGTCTGTGAGGCCCCTATTGTTTTGGTACCTGGTTAAGTGAAAGAGAAGAGATGAGAGAAATGTACTTTGTTTTTGTTTTGTTTTCTCTTTATTGTTGGAGTATTTCAGATGTCCCCTCTTTATCCCTCCCATTGCCCCCTCCACCCGGATCTCACCCCACCCCACTGCCCTATTTATTATCTGTGTCCATGGATGCATGGTTCTTTGGTTAATCTTTTCTTACCACCCCGCCCCCTTCCCTCTGAGATTCCCTCGGTCTGTTCCATGTTTCCATGCCTCTGTTTCTATTTTATTCATGAGTTTATTTTGTTCATTAGATTCCTTGTTCATTTATCTTGGTTTTTAGCTTCAATTGTTGATAGATATGTATTTATTGCCATGTTATTGTTCCCAGTTCTGGAACACTGGGCTGAGGGTCTGGTGTGGGACTGGGACCCCTTGTTTCTCATGGGTGGCCTCCACAGTCAAGATATCCCTCCCCATTAAAAAAACACCACACATGGGTGTGGGACCAGCCTGTTCTGTGCCCCTGCCCCTCCTACAATCTCAATGTGGCTTCTTTAATTCACTAGTTGTAGGGCTTCCATTCGGTCAGACTTCAGGTGTTTCTGAATGATGGTTGTTCTGTATTTTAGTTGTAATTTCGATGTGGTTGTGGAAGGAGGCAAATACTGCGTTTACCTATGCCACCATCTTGGCCCTCCCCTTGAGAAATGTACTTTCTTTGCTGTATAGCTGGTAGAATTTACCTTCAGCAATGCAGAATACTCTTGGGGACCTTTTTTTGCAGGACAGACTTTAGGTTATTCCTGAATTCTATCTCTTAGGCTTCTGGTGATGAATAGCCCACAGTTAATGAGATAGGGAGCTATAATTAAAGTTCAGTGTCTGTTCAGGGAACAGAGAGAAGCTAGATCTGCTTGATATTCTTGAATTCATTATATACCATGCCAAATAACAAGCTTATGTATCTACTGGCAGGGCCATTTCTTCACTCACACAAAGCAGGTATGGATCCAAAATATACAACAAAAACATTTGAGAATATGAGTTGAGGGGAGAGTAGTTTCCTACAGGTCCCTGTGAAGACCTAATCTTATTGATGGTGGTGATTTACAACTGGCTGACCTTGGGACTAGAGGAAGTCAGGTAGGGCTGGAACTAGCAGTAGAAGAGAGTCAGAGGTTACAGCCACACAGAGTGTGAGGGGAGAAGGGCTACTGCCAAGACACAGTATCATAATAACTCCATCCCTTCTTGTGTCTTAGGAATCACAAAATTCGCACTTGAAGGGCTCTTACAGATCATGGTCTAATTTCTTCATTTTTCAACTGAGGAATCAGAGATCCAGATGTTTAAGTGACATTCCCCAACTCAGACATCTAGTTGTGGTAGAGCTGTGACCGGAACACAGGTCTCTAGCCATACATCTCATCAACCCCTTTCTCACAGAGTGTCGTCTCTATACACTCTGTCTTTGTGTGGCTAGTTGCTCATGGTTGTAGTGACAAATTATAGCTCTTAGACAACAAAGAGCCACATCTTTCAATAACTATCTATTGAGGGCCAGCTACATAGGCTTTGCTGTAGGCACCGATGTTTTTAGACATGTTCATGTTCTTTATTTTCCCCTGTGACCTTCCTTTCCTTTGACACTTTTCTTTTATCAGCACCCCTTTGAGACTCATTTTCACTCTTTACATTAGCTTCCTATTAGTTCTTGAAGGAGTGCGGTGGTGGTGGTGGGGTGCCACTGATAGTTTCAGGGGAGGGGGTGTCTGATGTCTATTGTAAATGACCACTCATACTTTTGTATTAAAAATGTTCAAATGCCCACATAGGTTTGTTTTCTTAAGTCTTTTAGAAAATCAAGTGGGCATGATAAGTTTCACAGACAAAAAAGAACCAATAAATCTTGGTTGTATTTTGTTGCAAAAGCTACCTGCTGAATAAGAATTTGCATATAGATTTCTTAAGAAATTTGAAAAAGACAAAGGGTTTGGGAGTGAGTTTGGAACCGAATATTTTTTATATCATTAAAAACAGATAGATGATTATTTTCCCCCCTAAAATAAATATTATGCTATTTATTTTTCTAGGACTTTCATGATATTCCAAGCAGAAGATTATCTTAACATTTTGCAAATAACCAAAGGTAAGCACTCTTCATTTCTATTTGCTGCAGAAGAAAGATGTACCTCTACACTCCAAGTTGATGAGGAATATAAATACTGCATTGATGGGGTTATGACAGAAATTTATTTCATATAGAAATCAGCCAGTTCTAGAGCTCAGAGTTTGAAGTTAGAATTATCTTAATATTTTGAAGAATTTTCCCATAGATGAGACAATTACCTATCATTCTTATTTTACAATCCATGCACATTCTTTGATATTCATGTTCAGAAAAACAGAAAGTAATAATATAATTTGTTAATTCTACATAGATTTAGCATTCATAGAAGAACTGTTAGATTGTAGGATTAGTTGTTGCCTTGTTAGAAATTGCATTAACCAACACAGAATTGGGGGAATGGTTTTCTACAAGGAGAGATTATATCGCGGTCAGCTAACCAACATCTTTCCCTGATGAGACAATCATGTAGAGAAGGTGAAGCTTGGTGTGGCTCACTCTAACTTTATTTTTTATATCTAATACATTTATATTTATTTTTAAAGCTCTCCCAATATTTTTTTAATCTGTTTTAATGATTTACACCAAGATAAAGAGGAATGTTGTGGGTACATATGGTATGTAGAATAATGGTCTCCTTTCCTGTCCAGCCCCCAGAACCTGTGAATATGTACTCTAGTTGGCAAACTGGATTTTTCATATATCATTAAGTTAATGACCTTGAGATACGGAGATTATCCTGGGCTAGGGGTGGAACCTTTCTAGGATGTGAAGAGAAAAAGATGTGATGATGGAAGAAGGGACAGAGAAATGCTATGTAGTTGGCTTTGAAGATGGAGGAAGTGGCCACAAACTAAAAATGCAGGCAACCCTTAGAGCTGGAAAAGGCGAGGAAATGGATTATGCAGGTTGGGCCAAAAGTAGATTTACAGTTGTATTTGTATTATTACTTATTAATTATTGTATTATTTTCCATATGAACAACTGTAAGCCTACTTTTGCCTCACCCTATATTAGAGCTAGAAGGGAGCTAGCTCCACAGTCCTGCTGACACCTTGATATTGGCCTGGAGAGACCACATTAGACTTCCGACCTCCAGGCCTGTGAGATAATACGCGTGCGTTGTTTTAAGTCCCTAAAGTTGTGGTCATTTGTTACAGCAGCAGTAAGAAGCCAATACTACAGAGATTTGATCTAATAAGAGAAAATGAGGGGCACGGATGAAGAGGCTTCTTCTTTTTTTTTTTTTTTTTTTTTTTTTTTCAGATAGAGAAGGAATAACATTTGGGAACTTAAAGGAGTAGTAATGGAACCTGGACTTTTTAAATTAAGGCTTTCATGGATCACTTGAAATTAGGATTGCACAGTGAAACTGCAGGTTTCCTCATAATTGTACTCGTTTCCAGCTCAGGAAATGCCAAACTTCACAAAGTGGGAGATAAGCTTCTGTGTGAGCAAGTGGCCCAAGTTATGTAGTAACTATAGCATTCAATGCTCTGTTTTACGGGATGTTTCAGCTTCTGACCTGGTGGCAATACAATTTTTGAATCTAATTACCCAGTGTTGCTAAGGCAACAAAGGTAAGAGACTTTTACATTGGCCCGAGGCATTCAATGTCTATTAAACAAGCTTGGGATTGATGAAGAATAGCAATGGAGAGTTAAGAGGCCCTGCAGATACAGTTTTTCTCTTCAAATGAGCAGAAACTTTTAGTTAGGATAAGGCTAGAGGGAGAAAGAGATCCTGGCCTGACTCTCCTTAGAATAAACACAGAGACAGAAAGGAGAGAAACAGATACCTTAAAGGCTGTGCTACTCCACCTGGGATAAGAATGCCCTGAGGGCTGATTCCCTGAAGTATTTAAAGCAACAAGAGCACTGTGGAACATCTTCCTGGAAGTGTCCTAGTAGAATCATTTGGGGGAAAACATTTCTTTAAAAATGTGAGGTGATAAATTATGAAATAGAAGGCATGATCTGTACCAGCATTCAAAGACCTCAAAGGAATTTCATGCTGCTACGGACTACAGAGGTTCACTGGCTCTTAGAGAAAGTGGAAAGGTCGAGGAAGCAGCGATGTAAGGTAACTAAATAATAATCCCATTACACCTCCACTTCCACATCCCTTCCACAGGGAGTGACAAATGACTAGCATTTTCTAGGAATTTACTTCTAAATTATATAACCTGAGGTGTGCTTTCTGAACTAGCCTGCCTCACGACATAGAACTGTAGGGTGTGCATTCCCTTTATAACTTGGCCTGAACCTTTCTCCCAGACCACCTCCACTTCTCTTTGTCATTGGCCTCGTGTTACAGCCAAACTACTCTTGAGCCATTCTTAGGGCACTGTCCCAGGTTGGGTTTCCATGGAAATAGACTCAAAGAGGGAGATTAGTGTGCAGAAAGTTTATTAGGCAGAACTCTTTGGGATTAATGACCAATATAGGGAAGGAAGCAATATTGGGCAGACAGAGAAGTTGGGCTGAGTTACAGTCTCAGTGAAAAACCTCAGTTGACCCCTAGAGGAGCTCTGAAACTAGGCCGAACCTTCAGAGTTGTCTCAAGTTGGGGTGAGGAGCTGGGTCTTTATCCCTCTGTGTAGAACAGTTATTGGGTTCGAGCAAATAAAAATACATAATGTTCAGTTAAGTTTGAATTTAAGATAAACAATGAATAGTTTCATTCTCTTCTTCTTCTTCTTTTTTTTCAGTACATATGCATCCCATGCAATATTTGGGGCATACCTATACACCTAAAAATTATTTGTTGTTGATCTGGAATTCAAATTTCACTGGATGTCCTGTATCTTATCTGGCAACCCTACCAGGGAAGGAAGCAGAACCACTCAAAGGTGGAAAGAACATTTGCTGGGGGAATCTGGAAAGCCCTCTGAAAGAAAATGGTATTTGAGCAGGTTCCGGATGGCAGGCTAGATTTAGATGTGCAGAAACAGACAGCCCTGGAGAGAGCCTGAAGGGTACATGGAGGTCATTGTGCCTTGAGCCAGGCACAAATTGCCTCAGTAAAGATGATTCCCAAAGAGGCTGACAGGTGAGAGATAGGTGGGCAGCAGTCCCAGCAGCTGGAGGCATAAGTCCTCCAGTCCTCTAGGGGGATCTGTTTGCACAGACAGCACCCATCATAGGCACCTATCCCTTGCAAGTTTGCATCACTATTAGTTGTCAGCTAACAGTGGGACTCAGGTAGGTGAGCATGGCTTTTATAAATCAAACAATAATATTTGGTGGTGATAAAACAGAGATGTTTTGTGGTTCTTTCCTCTCACTTAAAAAAGTGATACCACTTCAAGATCACCTAAATGAATGACCTCTCTCTCCCTCCCCCATTCCCAAGAGAAGGAAAAATATAGTACTCACCTAGATGCCAAATATATGGTTTTATTGTGAGGAACCAGGACTAACTTGACAACTGATTCTGTTATATAATAGTTTCAGAAAGGATAGCTAGAGAGCAGTTGTTATAAAACTAAAATTCTCATATTTGTAAATGTCTCTTGATATTTAAGTCCCTTATGGAAAACATCCCTATTCAGCAGATTAACTTATTTGTTTATTTAAGTGTAAATTTTGCAACTACAGTACTCTAAAAGGTTACATTACTTCATGGGAGTTTTACTAAGCTGTTGTATGATGAACATTTGGGTATCCTGCTTTAAATTTTTTCTAGGCCCAAGTCTGAATGACTGTCAAGCTATGACATAAACATTGGGGCCACCATCATCTAATTGTCTCTGTGTTAACATGGACACTTAATCTTTTTCTCTAAGAAAAATCTCAGCTATGACGGGAGGTTATCCCTTGCACTGTCTCTGCAGTTATCAACATATTTTCAGGCATATGCCATTAAAATGTTTTGTTTTTTTAAAGAAATTTTAATAGCACCCAACAGAAAAAGTCCTGTTTTTTTTAATATATATATATATATATATATATATATATATATATATATATATATATATTATTTTTTTAGAGAGAGAGAGGAAACGAGAGGGAGAGAGAGAAACATCAATGAGAGAGAAACATTGACCTGCTGCCTCCTGCACGCCCCCTGCTGGGGAGTGAGCCTGAAATCCTGGCATGTGCTCTGACCAGGAATTGAACTGTGACCTCTTGGTCACAGTCAAACACTGAGCCACACCGGCCAGTGACATATGCCATTTTTTTAGACAACTTGTTCTAATCGAACCCAGTTTGGTGGAACCAAACCATACAGCTGTGCACTTCGCAAGAACATAGAATACCTGTTCTTTAACTACTATCAGGAAATATAACCCCAACTTATAGCTTCATTATATTTATCAAATCTACATTTATAAAGGATTAGCTAAAAATATGCAGGTTATTTATTTTAGATATCATGAAATTCATATCTTGACTACTGAAAGCTACATTCTAATACCATATTGTTTTGACTTTCTTAGTTTTGCCTTCAGTAAATTGTTTTAATTTTCTTTTCTGTCTACTTTGAAGAATATTATACAAGAGTTCTGTGAATTCTGCTAACAATATGTTGATAATAATGATAGTACTTATTATTTATTAAATGTTGATAATTCCATGAATTTGTTCATTCCTTCAATAAATATATGTTGACCAATTTCTACATGACAGATATTCTTTTAAATTCTGGGATTGCTGATGAATGAAATAGACAAAATCTCTGCCTTCATTGAACTTATATTTAAGTTAGTGTGTGTGTGTGGGGGGGAGGGAGACATCTTAAAAAAAGATAAAATGTAATTATGTGCCCGGTGCTATGGGAACTATTAAAGCTAGGATGGGGATGGGGGTTGTCATTTTAAAAAGGTGGTCCTGAAGGCTTCTCCACTGTGCCTCCTACGACGCACATGTTTTGCATCAGAAAGTTGTCCCTTATTTAATCCTGTGAAGATGCTGTTCATTATATTACACAGTGCCTTCTCTATGAGGACCCAGGGGAGGACTTTTCCTTTGGTGGTAGAACCAGCAATCGTTGGGCTTCTCCTGAGTAACTGGTTTCTTTTTCTCTCCGGGCAATAAGAACATGTAAAAGATCATGTTTACCTCTTTGTTTAGGCTACCAGGAAACTTAAAACTTTGTTTTTATTTATTTATTTATTTATTTATTTATTTATTTTTTAATTTTTTTTTATTAAGGTATTATATGTGTACATATCTTACCATTGCCCCCCCCACCCCACTCCCATACATGCCCTCACCCCCCAATGTTTTGCATCTGTTGGTTACTCTTATATGCATGCATGTAAGTCCTTCAGTTGATCTCTTATTTCCCCCACCTCTCCCTAACCTTACCGCTATAATTTGACAGTCTGTTTGATGCTTTACTGCCTCTGTATCTATCTTTTTGTTCATCAGTTTATAATGTTTTTCATTATCCCCAAATGAGTGAGATCATGTGGTATTTTTCTTTCATTGACTGGCTTATTTCACTTAGCATAATGTTCTCTAATTCCATCCAGGTGCCTACAAATGGTAGTAATTCCTTCTTTTTTATGGCAGCATAGTATTCCATTGTGTAGATGTACCATAGTTTTCTGATTCAGTCATCCGCTGACGGACACTTAGGCTGTTTCCAAATCTTAGCTATTGTAAATTGTGCTGCTATGAACATAGGGGTGCATATATCCTTTCTGATTGGTGTTTCTAGTTTCTTAGGATATATTCCTAGGAGTGGGATTACTGGGTCAAACAGGAGTTCCATTTTCAGTTTTTTGAGGAAACTCCATACTGTTCTCCACAGTGGCTGCACCAGTCTGCATTCCCACCAGCAGTGCACAAGGGTTCCTTTTTCTCCGCATCCTTGCCAACACTTGTCGTTTGTTGATTTGTTGATGATAGCCATTCTGACAGGTGTGAGATGATATCGCATTGTCGTTTTGATTTGCATCTCTCGGATAATTAGTGACTTTGAGCATGTTTTCATGTGTCTCTTGGCCTTCCTTCTGTCTTCTTTGGAAAAGATTCTATTTAGGTCCTTTGCCCATTTTTTTATTGGATCATTTATTTTCCTTTTATTAAGTTGTATAAGCTGCCTGTAGATGTTGGAGATTAAACCTTTATCAGTGATAACATTTGCAAATATGTTCTCCCATACAGTGGGGTTTCTTGTTGTTTTGTTGATGGTTTCTTTTGCTGTGCAAAAGCTTTTTATTTTGATGTAGTCCCATTTGTTTATTTTCTCTTTGGCTTCCATTGCCCTAGGGGCAGTATCAGTGAAAAAGTTCTTTTGGCATATGTCTGAGATTTTGCTGCCTGTGGATTCCTCTAGTATTTTTATGGTTTCCCGTTTTATATTTAAGTCTTGTAACCATTTTGAGTTTATTTTTGTGTATGGTGTAAGTTGGTGATCTAGTTTCATTTTTTTGCATGTATCTGTCCAATTTTCCCAACACTATTTATTGAAGAGACTGTCTTGACTCCATTGTATGCTCATGCCTCCTTTGTCAAATATTAATTGCACATATTGGTTTGGGTCGATATCTGGATTCTCTATTCTATTCCATTGATCTATATGTCTGTTCTTGTGCCAGTACCAGGCTGTTTTGAGGACAGTGGCTTTGTAATACAGCTTGAAATCTGGTATTGAGATCCCTCCTACTTTATTCTTCTTTCTCAGGATTGCTGTGGCTATTTGGGGTCTTTTTTTATTCCAGATGAATTTTTGGAGAGTTCTTTCTAGGTCTGTGAAATATGCCGTTGGTATTTTAATGGGGAGTGCATTGAATTTATAGATTGCTTTGGGTAGTATGGACATTTTAATGATGTTGATTCTACCAATCCATGAACATGGTATTTACTTCCATCTGTTTACATCTTCCTCTATCTCTTTTTTCAGTGTCCTGTAGTTTTCCGTGTATAGGTCTTTTACCTCCTTGGTTAGGTTTATTCCTAAGTATCTTAATTTTTTTGGTGCGATGGAAAATGGGATTGCTTTTTTAGTCTCTCTTTCTGTAAGTTCACTGTTGGTGTATAGAAATGCCATAGATTTCTTGGCATTAATTTTGTATCCTGCTACATTGCCGAATTCATTTATTAAGTCTGTTAGTTTTTTGATGGAGTCTTTTGTTTTTTTTATGTACAATATCATGTCATCTGCAAATAAGGACAGCTTTACTTTTTCTTTTCCAATTTGGATGCCTTTTATTTCTTCTTCTTGTCTAATTGCAGTGGCTAATACTTCCAGTACTATGTCAAACAGGAGTGGTGAGAGTGGGCATCCCTGTCTTGTTCCTGTTCTTAGGGGAAATGGTTTTAGTTTTTGCCCATTGAGTATGATGTTAGCTGTGGGTTTATCATATATAGCCTTTATTATGTTGAGGTATGATCCTTCTATTCCCACCTTGTTGAGAGTTTTTATCAAGAAAGGGTGTTGGATTTTGTCAAATGCTTTTTCTGCATCAATTGATATGACTATGTGATTTTTATCTCTCAATTTGTTTATGTGATGTATCACATTTATTGATTTGTGGATATTGTACCATCCTTGCATTCCTGGGATAAATCCTACTTGGTCATGGTATATGATCTTTCTGATGTACTGCTGGATCCGATTTGCTAGAATTTTGTTGAGGATTTTGGCATCTACATTCATGAGGGATATTGGCCTGTAATTCTCCTTCATTGTGTTGTCTTTATCTGGTTTTGGTATTAGGGTGATGCTGGCTTCATAGAAGGAGCTTGGAAGTGTTCCTTCCTCTTGAATTTTTTGGAATAGTCTGAGGAGGATAGGTTTTAGTTCTTCCTTGAATGTTTGGTAAAACTCTCCTGTGAAGCCGTCTGGCCCCGGGCTTTTGTTTGCCGGAAGCTCTTTGATGACTGCTTCAATTTCTTCCATAGTTACTGGCATGTTGAGCTGTTTAGATTCTTCTTGATTGAGTTTTGGAAGGTTATATTTTTCTAGGAATATGTCCATTTCCTCCAGGTTGTCCAGTTTGTTGGAATAGAGTTGTTCGTAGTATTTTTTAACAATCCTTTGTATTTTGGCGGGATCTGTTGTTATTTCACCTCTTTCATTTCTGATTTTGTTTATTTGGGTCCTCTCTCTTTGCTTCTTGATGAGCCTGGCTAGAGGTTCATCAATCTTGTTTATCCTTTCAAAGAACCAGCTCTTGGTTTTGTTGATCTTTTGTATTGTTCCTTTGGTCTCTATGTCATTTATCTCCACTCTGATCTTTATTTCCTTCCTTCTGCTTACACTGGGCTTTTCTTGTTGCTCTTTTTCTAACTCTTTGAGTTGTTGGGTTAGGTAATTTATTACCATTGTTTCTTGTTTTTTTGCAGTAGGCTTGTAGAGCTATGAATTTCCCTCTCAAGACTGCTTTTGCTGTGTCCCATAGATTTTGGATTGTAGTGTTTTCATTGTCATTTGTTGCCATGATGTTTTTTATTTCTTCTTTGATCTCTCTGGTAACCCAGTCATGGTTTAATAGCATGCTGTTTAGTCTCCATGTGTTTGATTTCTTTGGGTTGTTTTTATTGTAGTTGATTTCCAGTTTTATGCCACTGTGGTCTGAGAAGATGCTTGATATGATTTCTATCTTCTTGAATTTGAAGAGACTTTGCCTATGTCCCAACATATGGTCTATCTTTGAAAATGACCCATGTGCACTTGAGAAGAATGTATATTCTGTGGCTTTGGGGTGAAATGTTCTGAAGATGTCAATTAATTCCATCTGGTCTAGTGAGTCATTTAGGATTGATGTTTCTTCGCTGATTTTTTGTTTAGAGGATTTGTCCAATGGTGATAGTGGGGTATTAAAGTCTCCTACTATGATTGTATTGCTGTCAATCTCTCCCTTGATATCCTCCAGGAGTTTTTGTATGTATTTGGGTGCTCCTGTATTGGGTGCATATATGTTTACCAGAGTTATTTCTTCTTGTTGGATTGCTCCCTTTAGTATTATGAAGTGGCCTTCCTTATCTCTTGTTATGTCCTTCAGTTTGAGATCTAATTTGTCAGATATAAGTATTGCTACCCCAGCTTTTTTTTTCAGTTCCATTTGCCTGGAAAACCTTTTTCCATCCCTTCACCCTCAGTCTGTGTGCGTCTTTTTTTCTGAGGTGGTTTTCTTGTAGACAGCAGATATATGGGTCGTGTTTTCTTATCCAATCCGTTACCCTATGTCTTCTGATTGGGGCATTTAATCCATTTACATTTAAAGTTATTATTGATAGGTACTTATTTGTCGCCATTCCTATTCTTTACCCCTGTGTTACTTCTTCGCTTCCTATTTCTTTTTTTTTTACAGCAGACCCTTTAGCATTTCTTGCATTGCTGGTTTAGTGGTAATAAATTCCCTTAGTCCTTTTTTGTCTGTGAAGCTCCTGATTTCACCTTCAATTTTGATTGACAGCCTTGCTGGGTACAGTATTCTTGGATTCAAACCCTTCCTTTGCATGACTTTGTATATTTCATTCCATTCCCTACTGGCCTGATGAGTTTCTGTTGAGAAATCAGTTGCTAGTCTGATGGGAGTTCCTTTGTATGTAACTTTCTTTCTCTCTCTTGCCGCTTTTAAGATTTTTACTTTGTCGTTGGTGTTTGCCAATTTAATTATAATGTGCCTTGGCGTCAGTCTTTTGGGGTTCATTTTGCTTGGGACTCTGTGAGCTTCTTGGATTTGTGTGGGTTTTTTCTTCCCTATATCAGGGAAATTTTCTGTCATTATTTCTTCAAAGAGGTTTTCTATTCCTTGCTCAGCTTTCTTTCCTTCTGGAACCTCTATTATGTGGATGTTGTTTTGTTTCGTGTTGTCCCAAAGTTCCCTTAGGCTCTCCTCCTGCCTTTTAATTTTTTTTTCTAGAAGTTGCTCTACTTGGGTATTTTTTCCCATCTTGTCTTCTAGCTCACTGATGCGGTCCTCTACTTCTTCTAGTCTACTCTTGATGCTTTCTATTGAGTTCTTTACAGCAGTGATGTCATTTTTTCTTCTTGGTTCTTCTTCATTTCCTCTTGGTTCTTGCTCATATTGTTGAATTTGTCTTCCATTCTTTTCAGCCACCTTACGACCATTTCTCTGAATTCTGTTTCTGGAAGGTTGCTTGCCTCCATTTCGTTTACTTCCTTTTCTGGTGATGCCTGCTTTTCTTTCATATGCGGGCTGTGTCTTTGTCTCCCCATGGTCTCTCTTCTCTGGGTGTCTGGTTATGTAGTTCTCTGTCTCCTGCGTTGATTTAAAGGCACAAAATACAGCACTACCAGGTACAACTTACAAGGCACTGAACAGAAATGTATTCATGATATTAATAACCTCCAATAAAGGTGACCACCAGAGAAAGGCAGATTGGGTGATAGGAGAGAAAGAAGAAGAGGAAAAAGAAAGAAAGAAGAAAAAAGGAGTGTGAAAATGAAATTGGGAAAAGGGAAAGAACAAAAAAGAAAAAGAAAAAATAAAATAAAATAAGAGAGACAAGAAAGAGACTAAGAGAGAAAGGGGAACAGACTATATATATTGGGGATAAAACTCCAATAGAACAATCACTAATCCCAGCGAATGCCAGCAACAAGTGCCTGGGGATTAATACAAACTACAACACCAACTAATATTGAATGAGGCAAGGGAAAGCTGAAGCACAAAACAAACAAAAAAATAAACAAAAGAAGAATAAGCAAAACAATCTCACAAAAAAGCATAAAAATTCGATATAATCTACATTCCAGCGAACAACAACAAAAGGACAGAGAGAAAAACAATTTTTTGGATAGTTAAGACAGCAAAGAGAGAGGTGTGTATGGACTTGGAGCAGGGGATTGGAGATTAGATATGTAAGTAGGGTGAAATTTTAACAAGGGATAAACAGAAAGAATAGGGAAAATCTAAAGCAGGAAAGGGGTAAGATAAACAGGACACCAAAAAGGGGAAGGTTAGGAAGAGAGTGATGGCATAAAGGTAGAGTTGAGATAGAGTAAAATGATGCTAAAGGAAAGATAAAAATAGAATGTAGAACACTAATCCCAAAATAAAATGGAGAGAAAATAAAATGACACTTAAAAAAAAAGATAAAATAGCAGTAGTAATAATACGGATTGAAAATAAAAATGTAACAATTAAAAAGGTAAAATCAAGTGATGAAAAAAGAAAAAAAAGTTAGTTTCTTGAGTAAAAGATGCAAAAAATGAAAATAACAAAATAAAAAAATAAAAAAATAAAAAAATAAAAATAAAATGTGGAGTAGTGAAGGTCATTCACTTCCTCTGTTGTTCTGTTTGGCGCGCCTGTTTCTCAGTCCAGACAGTATTGCAGTTCCCTGCGTTCCACTGCTCTTCAGTGTTGTAAGCCAGTCCTGATTTTAAGCAGGCGGTGTGTCTTAATTTCTCGTATTCCTTTATTTTTGATTACACAAGAGTCAATTTGTGATTCAGCCCCTGGGTGGCAGTGTTTCTGGATTGACTTCCGGGTTTATCTATGGCCTCTCTAGGCAGTGTTAGAGCCTTCTTTCCCTGTGCACTCACTACCGGTTTGTGGGAGTGGGCTGCCTCAGAGCTTGCACTCTGATGGTCACTCCCCGCTCCGATCCCCAGGTTCCAGAAAAACAACTTTCCCCTGCAGTCTCCCAGGGTGTCCCCAACTGGGTGATCCTATGTATTGGGCTTAGTAATCAGAAGCAAGAATTTCAAGAGGAAAAAGCCCAAGTGTGCGAACTCCGGGGCTGCGCGTAAGTCTAGGCACCCGGCGAACTCCGGGGCTGCGCGTAAGTCTAGCACACCCCTGAAATTCTTAGGGTGTCCCTGCACTTCAGATCAAAATGGGTTGCTTTTTAGAGAGCCCTTCTGTTAGCAGCTCTGAGGACCCCTTTCCACATTCACAGATCACGCCAGCCCCAACAGCCACGGATTTTTCTAGGCACAGACTTCCCTGGTCCTCCAGCTTCCGCAAAACGTGTGTTCCTCTCTCCCACCAGGACCAGAGACCTCACCTTATCCAGGCGAAATCTGACCTTTCCGTGGTGGAGTGTAGAGCTCCTCTGAACCCGTGTGTTTGCACCAATTGGGGAGCATTGTTCTGGGGCTCGCAGCTGTTCTGTGGGTGCCGCAGTTGTGGATTCTCAGGCTTCCGATAAGCTCCACTTTCCGGTTCCAGATGGCGCAGACTCCGCGTCCAAGCCCGCAGCTCCGGGAGGGGACCCAGCCACAGTGGGGGCTGCCCGTCAGGGGAACCCATCTAGCAGTCCCCCACCTTCTTCTGGAGTTCAGCTGTCCCCCAACTTGCCAACAAACACTCCTCGTGCGACCCTCAGCTATTCTTTCTTTCTGCTCCGGGACAAGGCTCGGAACACGTCTGTCTATTCCGCCGCCATTATTCCCTTTTTCAGGAAACTTAAAACTTTGGCATGAACAGGAGTACTGACCATATTCTTGGCTTTGTCTTACTTTTTCTACTTTATTGCAGTCTTTGTCCTACTTATTTTAAATTTTGCTTCATGTTGTTAAATTTATTTCAGTAAGTTCTCTTAAATATTTTTTAGAAAGATAAGGCACTGAATAAAAATAAATACCCACATGCTTGCATGCACACACACATACACACATAAATAAGTCAGCAGGTGAAGGCATAGTACATCTTTATTTCACTGACCTTGGACCTGGAATTTTATCTGCAAAAGCTTTTCATGCTTCATGGTACCTTGCTTATACAGATGCTCAATAAGTTTTATGGAATAACAGTTTTAATAGCAGCTGCAATTTCAATGGGAATGATATTCATGAGTACCTTAAGAGTTTTCCATTTGAATATCAAACAAGTTTTGCTGCTTTAGTTTCTTAAATATGATATTTAAAATATCATATACTTTAAAATTTTTTAAAATTTATTTTTAGAGAGAGAAAGGTCAATGTGAGAAACATTGCTGTTTCCTGCACAGTCCCCAACTGGGGATCGAACCCACAACCTGAGTACATGTTCTGACCAGGAATTGAACCACCACCTTTTGGTGTGTGTGATGATGCTTCAACCAACTGAGCCACACTGGCCAGGGCTTAAAATGTCATATATTTTTTTACTATAAATGTGTGAGGCAAATCTGGAACTTGATTGATATGTAATTATGACTCCTCTAAACCACTGTCTAAAAAGTTTCCTATCAGTGGGTTTTAGTAATTCTGGGGTGATAAAACCAGTTGAAAACTATCACTCTTGCCTGAGGCAAACCCAGTCACATAAAAAAGTTATGTGCAATTTTAGTGGAGTCACAGACAAGCAAAGTCCATCCATCAACTCCAGGTTATGAATGCATTTTACATATTTTTCTTTTTAAGTAATACTATATGTTCTTAAATTTTTAATAGCAAAAAGCAGAAAGATTACCTTTAACTTCAGCACCAAGAGACAGCTATTTTTTCACAGCATTTGCACACATTTATTTTTAATCCTTGTAGTTTCATTTTTAAAATGTGTTGAACTTATATTATTGATATGATTTTATATCTTGATTTTTAAACAATGTATACTAAGTAGTTCCCAATGGAATTAAAAACTCTTTGTATATATTATTTTTAATAGTAAATATATTTACTATTAATATATACACTGAAATGTTACACAACCATGATAAGAGATGTATAAAATATAATATGCTTAAGCATTTTTCTAATGTTGTGGGTTTAGGTATTCTTCTCCTCTTTTATTTCCTATAAAGTTGCTATGAACATCTTGGAACAAAACCTTTTTTTAAATATATATCCAAAAATTGCCTAAGCCTTTCTAGATGGAAATTACTAGGTGCAAATGTGTATCATAACTAAAACTGATGATGTGTATGTCCAAATTGTTTTTCAGAAATGCTGTTTCAATTATACTGACACCAGCAGTTGTGAAAGCATCTAGCAAAGTATCTATTTTATCTCACTCTTGCCAGTATTGACTAGTACCATTAAAAACAGAATTAATCAGACAAAAAAAAAACCCCTACTTTAATTTTCTAGGTAAAAAAATGGTGTCATTTTTACTTTAATCTGCATTTCTTTGATTACTAATGAGGTTTGTTTTCTAAATAATATTTTCAGGACTTTGCCTTTTCTCTTTAATAAGTTTGGTTCATTAATTTATTGAGGGGTGTTTTCAAATTTATTTTTAATGTGCATTTTATACAACAAAGTCTTAGTTTAATTCTTTTCCCTGTAAGTCCTGCCTTTTAAAAGTTTATTCCTAGGTATTACATTTTTTGTTTTGTTTTTGTTGCTGTGATGCAAAAGGAAATTTTCTTTGATTATATTTTCTAATTAGTTATTATTAGCAAACATAAAGGTGATAGATTTTTACATGTTTTTGTTCTAGTAGATTTCAATTGATTCTCTTGGAATGTTTAGGTATAGTACCATTTCTTATTGGCAAAGAGATATTCCTCTTTTCTAAGATTTATGGTTCTTCTCTCTATTCTATGTCTCATACTGGTTAAAGCTTCCAGAATGTTAAATAATGGTGATGACATAGAGTAGCATCTACTTTGCTTATTTTAATAGCAATATTGCTAATATTTCATTTTAAGTATATTAGTGCTAGGCTTAAGATCAATTATTAGGAATGAGCTTGGAATTTTACTAAATGTCTTTTCTGCATATATTTTCATGACCTTATGGTTTATTTCTTACAGGCCTATTTGTTTGATACTTTTTATTTCTTAATATGAATCATTTTTATATTTTTGGGATACATTTTATTTGATCATGGTGAATTATTCTTTTAAAGTTAAACTGAATTGGATTTGTTGGTATTTTATTTAGAATTAGCATACTAAAATAAAACTAGTATATAATTTTGTTTAAAACTTATTTGTCAGGCCCTAGCCGGTTTGGCTAAGTGGATAGAGCATCGGCCTGAAGACTGAAGGGTCATGGGTTTGATTCCGGTTAAGGGCACGTACCTTGGTTGTAGGCTAGATCCCTGGCCCTGGTCGATGTGTCTCTATCACATTGATGTTTCTCTCTCTGTGTCTCTCCCCCTTCCTTTACTCTCTCTAAAAATCAATGGAAAAATATCCTTGGGTAAGGATTAACAACTCCCCACCCCCCCAAAAAAAACAACAACAAAAAAACAACACACAATAAAAAACTTATTTGTTAGGTTTTGGGCTCAGAGTTGGTTATGCTAGATTCACAAAATGAACTGGGCTACTTTTAATCTTTTTCTATGCCCTGAAAAATATTATGTAGCTTGGGAATTATCTATTCCTTCAAGTATTCAGATATGTAGCTATACAATACTTTAACTTAGACCTGTTATTGGAAATGATTATTTGATAACTTTCAATTTCTTCTGTGCTTACTGACCTCTTTTGGAAGATTATATTTCTCTTACCTCCATTCCCCCCCGCTCATATCTATGGTAATCTACTATGTAATTTACTAGGTTCATGTCTGTTATGATGTTATTGTGTTATACTTTAATTAATGTAAAATGATCCATAGCCCAATTTAATTACTTTTTGCCTTGACTTTTTCTTTCTACTCTGGTAATTATATTGCTTCACCTGCTTACTTGTGTCTTTTATCCTTTCATTGTTTCTTCCTCTTTCCTTCTCTTACCTTTTGGTATTTTTCTGATATAGCAGTAACTGGCTTATTGAAATCTATGAAATGGTTGGGACACAATTAAGAACAGCATTATTTCTCCCAGTTTTCTGCCTTTAAGTGTGCCTGGCATATTTCTCTCCCCTAGTTAATGATGATATCTTGGACCAAAATTTCCATTCCAATTTAATGTAAAACTGTAATCTCTTATCCATCTGAAGTTTCCTCAGGCCCCACTACCCCAAGCTCAGGACACTGATGGGTAGGCAAGGTCTATTTTCTTCTCCTACTAATTCTTCCTTTTCTCCCTTCCTTTTGTGGCTCATTGGTATGTGTGTTTGTATTGGGGTGTGTTTATAGGAGAAGCAATAAGAGAAAAATGCAAAATCTTAAAAATTTTTGCTTTGTTTTTCCATATAACTGACCTTGTGTTGTAGTAATCTCTTGGCTAACACCATCTTGCCTTAGACACTGCTGTGAGGTAGGACACTGTATTAGTCAGTATTATCCAGATTAAACAGAATCAACAGGGTGTGTGTGTGTGTGTATGTGTGTGTGTGTGTGTGTGTGTATGTGTGTGTGTGTGTGTGTGTGTGTGTGTGTGTACAGAGAAAGAGTGAGCTTGTGTGAGAGAGACTGTTTTTAAGGAATTGACTCACATAATTGTGTAGGCTGGCAAGTCCAAAAAATCTACAGGGTAGAGCAGTAGGCTGGAGACCTAAGGAAGAGTTGATATTGCAACTTGAGTCCCAGGGCAGTCTGCTGGCAGAATTCTTCCTCCCTTGGGGGAGGTCAATCTTTTTTCTCAAGGCTTTCAACTGATTGGATGAGGCCCACCTACATCATGGAGGATAATCTGCTTTACTCTAAGTCTGCTGATTTAAATGTCAAGCTCATCTGAAAATATCTTTGCAGAAATACCTAGAACAGTGTTTGACCAAACATCTGGGTACTGTGGCCTACCTAAGTATTCAAGTTGACACATAAAATTAACCAATCACAGACCCACTGCATAATTTTATTGTCATCTTGTGACTTCTGCACATAACTCTTACCCTAATAGTTGCATCTTTCTGTTGGGGTTCTTCATGCTAGCAAACTCTCCTCTTTGGAGGGGTATCTTTAAGAATGCTCAAGCCTGCCTGCCTCTCCTGTGTCTTCTTGGCCCACAGGAAAGACTTCCACCACACACTGTTGCCTCTTCTTAGTTTCCATTCCATGCTACTCTGGCCAGGCTCCAGCTTTCATATTCTCCAGAGAAGCACCAGTCTCTGTGTCCATATAAGCCCCCAACTTCAAAGAACTTTCTTGCTGCTTGTGCCTCTGCAATGATGGTGACATCAGACCTGTTGACCAGTTTCTGCAGTCCAGTATGTGACACATTCCACAGGAGGCTGAGATGCAGGTCTCCTCTCCTTAAATGAAACCCCCCATCTCTTTACATTGTTTTTGTGAAGCTGGGAGATTGTGCTCTCTCCCCTCCTCCACAGGGCAGAGAAAAGCCTCAGCACATTTTCCCAATGAGGGCTGCTCTAAAATCCCCCTCAATTCAACCAAGCTTTCTTTGAATTGTTCTTTTTTTTTTCTTTCTAGGTAAACAGGTTGGGGCCTGGTGGTGAGAGCCTCTTCTAAGTCCTGGAGGGCATATGAGAGCTATTCAGTGTTCTCTTCAGAATTTGGCTGTACAGGGCTCCTAACACACTCAGCGATTCAGGGCTCTAAAATTCTGAGATAACAGGAAAAGTCCAATTCAATACCAAGAATTTATCATTGCTGTTTCTTGTATTTTTAATCTTTGTTGTTTTTATTTCACTATAACTTTTATTAATATACATTTGTATTTTAAAGTAGTGTAATTTGAGAAAAAAATATCCTTGTAATATATTTTGTTAGTTTGTATGTCTTATGTATTTGCTTATTTTTCTGTTAACTTATCTCCAACATTGGCAGGATTAATCCTGGTTCAATTTTGTCAGAAATCAGGATCCATGCAGTGTCCTATCTTTCTGAGTAAAAATGACTCTTCCTCTCCGATCTTCTGTTCTTCCAGCTTTTATTTATTTAATTAAGAGGAAGAAACAGAATTTAATTCTTTTATGAATGCGGTTATTTACATATGAGAGACCATGCCCTGTGCTGCACAGCTCCGGAAACTCTAGCTCTTCTTTGGTCTATGGAGCATTTCTGAACATATCTATACATCTGGGATGAAATATGCTACAGCCAAAACCTTTACATGTTGCTGTCTTGGGAACTGAAGTCTGTGTTTCTTAATATAGTGAGAGAAAAGTGGCTGTTAGAGGTGGAGGAAGTATGGAAGTCATGAGGCCTGGTCAGACAATAGTTCTCAGGCACTGTGTGTGTGTGTGTGTGTGTGCATGCACATGTGTGTATGGGTGGGGGTAGTTGACTGCTTGAGTTTTTGGTCACTGTAGCTACTGTATGCTGACATTGGGACAGACTGTAAGAATGAGTAACTTTTTTTTCCTAATCCTATATAATAAAGAGCTAATATGCAAATGGTTGTCACACCCTCATGCCATCACGGCTCAGAACTCAACACTGGGGAGAGAGAAAAGGGATCAGCAAGGCACGAATGAGCTCACAAGAGAGGAATGGGGACCAGCCAGGCACAAATGAGCTCTCAAGAGAGGAATGGGGACCAGCCAGGCTGCAGCCCGGGAGAGGGACAAGCCACCCTCCCTGCAGTCCCGGGCACCAGTGGCTGTGCCTGCGGCCCGGGAGAGGGAAAAGCCATATGCCCCGCGGTCCTGGGTGCCAGCAGCTGAGCCTGCACCTGCAGCTCAGCCCGGGAGAGGGACAAGTCGCATGCCCTGTGGTCCCGGGTGCCAGTGGCTGGGGCTGCAGCTTGGGAGAGGGACAAGCCGCCCGCCCCGTGGTCCTGGGTGCCTGCAGCTGCGGCCTGGGCAAAGCCGCTGCCCACAGTTCTCTGTGGCTATGGCCGGCCCAGGCAAAGCCGGCCTGGGTCCTGGGTACCTGCGGCCGGCCAGAGGGAGGGAAGCCCGGGTCCCAGGTGCCTGCAACTGGCCAGAGGTAGGAATTCTGGGTCCTGGGTGCGGGGAGAGGCAGAGGTGGTTAGGGGTGATCAGGCCAGCAGGGAAGCAGTTAGGGGTGATCAGGCCGGTAGGGGAGCAATTAGGGGCGATCAGGCAGGCAGGCAGAGTTGGTTAGGGGTGATCAGGCAGGTGAACGGTTAGAAGCCAGTGGTTCTGGATTGTGAGAGGCAGTCGGACATCCCCCGATGGGTCCCGGATTGGAGAGGGTACAGGCCGGGCTAAGGGACTCCCCCACTTCATATGCATGAATTTCATGCACTGGGCCTCTAGTTTATTTGATATTGTTCTGGGGATTCTACTTCAGAGATCTAAATTTGTTTTCGTCAAGAATAAGTTAAAAAAACATTCCCATTGATTCTGCAACTAGTACAAATGACTCTGGCTTTTGTCCAGTTTTCTTTAAAGGCTGAAAATACCTTTCTTGTCAGATCTGCAGGTAGAATGAGGCTAGTATAATTACTTAGAAGGTCTGGTTAGAATCAGGTGCAGACTAATACTGGAAACAGTGGGAAAGTCTGGTGTTCTGATAGGAAAGTGGGGTAGTGTTTAAGTTCTATGGCAGGACCTCTGAATCAGTGTGGGTGCTGAGCTCTGATCTGAGGGCATAGGCGAAAGTCAGATCATGAGAGTCAGTGTCACAATGGATACTGAATAAGATGTGCCTGTGGAAAGAACATGGAAATGTGTGACAAACCCTAGGGGCTGTTAGTAATGCTATTGTCATTGTTGAAGAGCAATTGCCCCATCTGTTTTCCTTGTTTAGAAGAAAATGGGAGGAATTTAGAAAACCTGCCAAGTTGTGCTGATGAAGTTGGTCACCATCCAAGCAGCACTTACAAGGACCGCAGAGGCCAGAAGAGGCAGGTGCAGTTGAGATGATCTTAAGTGGTGCACAAGAGGTGTCCTTACAGCAGGGAATTGCAATTTGGCAGGAGGTGGACTAAGGCAATGTCCAAAACCTCCCACTACAAATGCACAGAAACACTATTTAGGTGTCCTCAAAATTCTAAACTGAAAAATAATCAAGTTCATCATGGTGCATTGATATCCCTGAGGTACCTGGTAGTAGCAAATGCAAAACTACTTTGAAAATATACTCTTATAGCCAGGCCCTAAGTTTTTCATAGAAAAGTCAGATCAGCCCTAGCCAGTTTGGCTCAGTGGATAGAGCGTCGGCCTGTGAACTGAAGGGTCCTGGGTTCAATTCTGGACAAGGGCACATGCCCGGGTTGCAGGCTCGATTCCCAGTAGGGGGCGTGCAGGAGGCAGCCGATCAATGATTCTCTCTCATCACTGATGTTTCTATCTCTCTCTTCCTCTTCCTCTCTGAAATCAATAAAAATATGTTAAAAAAAGAAAAGTCAAATCACTCTGATTGTTATCTCACAATCAGAATCACAAAATACGTGTGTGTGAGAGAGAGAAAACAAACACAATACACAGGGAACATCGAGTTCCTAAACTCAGTGAAATAATATGAATGAGAATAAAATAAATGTTTATAAGGAGTAAAGAGATAAAAAGGGAAAATCTATATAAATAAGTAGGATTACACTGAAAAAATATTTGAAAAAAAACAAATAGAAATTCTAGAAATGAAATTTTAGGCAATGAAGTTAAACTCAATGGGTTAAACGTCAGATTAGATAATGCTGAAATGATAATTACCTGGAAGGCAGAGCTGAAGAAATTATCCAGGATGCAGCACCAGATAAACGCAGAGATGGGAATATGTGAAAGAGAGGTTAAGAAGCACATTGTATATAATGAGAAGAAACAGAATATATGTAACAGGACCTCCAAAAGAAAAAAATAGAAAGAGGAAGAAGAAATATTGAAAGAAATAATGGCTGAACAGTTTTCAGAATTGAAAAATGATATCAATTTTTATATTTAATAAGTGTAACTAATCCTAAATGGGATGAATAAGAAACAAAGTTAGATGGCAATACTCCATCAAAAAGAAAAATCATAGAATCAGTCAGAGGAATAAGAGTCACCACCCTTAAAGAAACAAAATAGACATCAGCAGATGTTCTTTCTAATACTGTCAAAGGATAACAAGTAGAGTACAGAATTAGAGTGACCAACCATCCCAGATTGTCTAGTACTATCCTGGTTTATTTATTTATTTTTTTGTTTATGTTTTTATTGATTTTAGAGAGCAAGGAAGTAGAGGGAAAGAGAGATAGAAACCTTGATGAGAGAGAGACATCTATTGGCTGCCTCCTGCATGCCCCACTGGGGTTCAAGCCTACAACCCAGGCATGTGCCCTGACCGGGAATTGACCTGGGGACCTCTTGGTTTATGAGTTGATGCTCAACCATTGAACCACACCAGCCAGGCTCTCCTGGTTTTAGCAGTGAAAATCCTCTGTCCTGGGAAATCCCCCAGTTCAAGACCAGCTGGGGCACTCCATCACCCTCCACTGCTTCATGCAGTAAACTGTCCTTAGAGAGAGTAAAACGACACCTGATAAAGCTGAAAGAGTTAACCTCTCACAGATTGTGGCTGAAAGGGCCTGATAGAAGAGCCATTGAAAAATAACCAAGAAAGCACAGAATTTAGCAAAAAGTAAAACTGAATCCAGATAAAGGGAGTGGGATGTCAGAACAATGGGAGACCAATAGTGAGGTAAAATATTGGGTGATATAAATGAGCATTGAGTATATACAGTAATAATTAAGATAACTGAATTTTGGAAATATAAAGAAGAGGGATGAGGAGGAGAAGAGGAAGGAGGAGGAGGGGGAAGGACAACCCTGACAACAATAACATGTAAGATGCTGGGGGATGAGATATAGTGATGACAGTAGTTAAACTTCCTAAAGTCCTTGAATTGATTAGGATGAACATTGGATTACTGGCTAACTTTATACTTTAAGTGTGCACGTTAGAAATCTCTGGTGGCCCTTTTATTCTTGAATAATTCAGTTTTAAAGCCATTAGGGCAAGATAGGCATCCGTGCCAGGTAGGTGGACAGCTGCTACTCACGGTGGCTCAGAGTGGTGTGACAGAGCCTGAGCAGAGTGAAGGGAGCATCCATACCGTGGGTGGCTTGGTGCAGTGTGTGGGAGCTTGCACAGGCTGAGAGGGTGTCTGCACAGGGGCTGCCTGCCATGGGTGTCAAGACCAGGCCAGGGGAGGAGGAAGTCCATGTGGGGTGGAGATGGAAATTACTAACATAGGGGGTTCAAATAAAGAAATACATTAAGTATAATTGGGAGTTAAGTATATCATTGTCAGGGAGAAGGAGGGAATTGCAAAGTAGAAAGGCACACAATTATGGAGAGTCCTGTGGCAGTTGAATTGGACTTGGAGGCATCTGCGAACTCAAGGTGCTCAGTATAGATAGACACAGGAATAAATGTAGATTTGAGTGTACGTGTGCGTTACATGCATGCACATATTTCTTAGCTCACTCCACTGAAATGGCCTAGAGATCATGTTTATCTCAAACGATTCTGGAAAATTCAATTGTACTTACAACTTTCCTGTGAGTTTAAGATTGCTTCAAAAGTTTTAAAAGCATTCTTTAAATTCCCCCACCCCACCCCCACCCTCACCCCCAAACCCCCCATAACATTGTGGACTAGATGCCCCAAGAAAACCCTTCCAGAACAAGGTACTTAAAATGCTGAAGAGAAAAATGAAAGAAAACAACTTCTTAAAAACACGCAGTAAAAAAGAGAAACATCCAGAGATCAGAAATGTCAAGAAGACATGATCCCGCAGGAGTGAGGGAGCCCCGAAGGCTTGTGCCCTGGAGCCTCAGCTTTATTTGGGCACACATGGGAAACATAGCTGCGAGGTCTGATTAGCAACTGGAACCTGTAAGGGTAAAAGAAAACTTCTCCACAGAAGGAGACTTACCTTTCTCAGTCTTGGCAAAATATAGAGTGGAATAGTAATTTTTCAAATCTCCTGAGAATTCTTAGTCACCAGCTTACTCTCCATGGGTGTGGGGCTGGAAGTCACGGCATCCGTATGCTCTGAAACACTGCCAGGTGAACCTGAGTTTAGATGTTTCCTGGTTAAGTGTGACATAGTAGCCAGGTTTTCTTTTCTTTTTTTAATATATTTTATTGATTTTTTTTTTTTTTACAGAGAGGAAGGGAGAGGGATAGAGAGTCAGAAACATCGATCAGCTGCCTCTTGCACACCCCCTACAGGGGATGTGCCCACAACTGAGGTACATGTCCTTGACCGGAATTGAACCTGGGACCCTTCAGTCCGCAGGCCGATGCTCTATCCACTGAGTCAAACCGGTTGGGGGCAGTAGCCAGGTTTTCTAAGATGCAGGTCTTGAAGCAAGGATTGAAAGTGCTGAGGCTTATTTGGAGAGGGAACTGAGGCCAGGGAGCGTGGGAAGCTGTGCTGTGAGCGTGGCCATTGCTGGATGATGAAGGTGGCAGAGCCCAGCTGGTGTGCAGCCATTAGGTTGTCTCAGAGCAGTTATAGGAGGAAGGGACCAAGATTTACCCAACTGGCTCCTCCCATCTCCTGTTTGCCTCTGGGAAGGCAATTCCTCCACACTTCCAGGTGGAGTCCTCTGGCCCCTCAGCAGGTGCTTGGGATGCAGATCCATGATCCTTATTGGGGTGTTTCATTTGCATCTAGAAGTGTTGGGAGAAGCCAGAAACTATATGTGTGTGGCTAATGGTCTGGGGCACATGACAGTGATGAAGGGGAGGTCCAAGCACGCACAGGACAGATTCTTGTCAACCCTTAGATGTGGCCACATGGTCCAGGAGGCATGCAGGGAATCTAAGCAGATGTGAGAGATTAGGGTCAGATAAGCTTCTCCTGTGGCCACTCAGATAATATAGATTTTTTTTTTTTAAACTCCATGTCCTAATTTCTTCTTAGGGAAGAGAGGAGTAAGACCTCTGCACAGTGGTAGCCAGTTGCGATGTCTTGGATGACATAAGGCCAAAGATTAGTGATTCATGCCTGCTGGTCCCACTACTGTTGTTAGTCTTGGTGGTATACTTTATATTCTGTCTCTCTTCACCACCACATCCCAGGTTCCCCTCCTGCTTGGTCAGCAACTAAGCTGATTTGGGTTGCTGGCCTGGTGTAGAGGCCCTGACCTTTACCTGAACTTTTTGCTGCTCTGCCCTTGCTGGGTTGTGGTTGATAGTGGCTTTATGTCCTGCCTGTATACCCTTAACATTCACTTCTACAAATGGAAGTCGGCTTTCTGGGGACACCTGCAAAGTCTGTGACTGAAGGACCACACTCACCATGAGCAAACGTGAAGTGTTAGCGAATGAACCCCCGTGAAGCAGCTGGGCACCATGGATGGCCCTGGAGGTGGTGGTTAATGCCCAGCTCCTCACGTTTTGGCTTCCCAGAAGGATTTCACTCCAGTTGTCCACAGTGGCAGATGGGTTGATAACACTGGTTTTTCCCTCTCTGTCAAGCTCCTCACTTCTCTCCTGGTGTGTTCAGGACTTACTCCCAAGTAAACTGCTTGCACGTAGATCTTTGTCTGAGTTTCTGGGGGACCCACATTGAGACATAGTTGCTGTATTTGCTCACTGACAGTTCATACTGGGTTTGATAGTACTAAGAGACATCAGCGAATTTCCATTTTTCAGACATACTCACACCTGCTCCCATTGTGGAGTGGCAACCCGAGTTCTTCCTCTTCAGTGCCAGTTACCACCCAGCCTGCACATGCACCAGCTCACTCCTTTGCCTGCTGGCCACTATGGAGCCCACTGGCCCAGTGGTAGCTGAAGCTTTCAGCTCAGTGGAGATCTTGCTGATATCCCCTCTCCTAAGAGAGCCAGTGCCTCTAATCATCTAGAGTCTAAATTTCGGGCCAAATTCCACAAGTGGATCATTGGGTATGATAATGAGAGGGGCTGCTTTTTAAAAATATATTTTTATTGATTTCAGAGAGGAGAGGAGAAGGAGAGATAAAAACACCAATGATGAGAGAGAATCATTGACTGGCTGCCTTCTGCATGCCCCCCTACCCTGAGTGGGAATTGAACTGACTTCCTTGTACATAGGTCAATGCTCAACCATTGAGCCATACCATCCAGGTGAGAGGGGCTGCTTTTAATTGTACTCCTTGGTTACTGGAGAATGGACTGGTTTTCTTGTGATCAGAGACTAAAATATATTGGCTGTTGGTTCCATTCTGGTTTCATATTAGAAACCAGACTATATCATTTGTTGATTTGAATGCATATGCTGCATTACTGAGGTGAGCTCCTCAACTTCACATGGATTAAACCCAAGTTAGCAGCTTAGCCAGCCTTTGACAAGATGTGCCAGCATTCCATTAAGTTGGCTGCTTCTGGTTGATGGACACATTGTAAGACCAAAAAATCCTGCGGCCATAAGCCTACTAACCATAGCGCTGTTGCTATAAAGTGAGTTCCTTATGGTGAGGCTTGGCTCTGTGGGATACCATGTTGATAGAGAAGACGTCTGTAAACTCTCAGGTGGTGGTGCTGGCAGAGACACTGTGGTCAAGAAGAGCAAATACATATGCAAAGTATGTACCAATTCTAGTGAACAAATTGCTGCCCCCTCCAGGTTAGAAGAGATGTTATATAACTGACCCACCACCAGGTGGCTGCCTGAGCTTCTCAAGGAATGATGGTTTGCAATGTATGTGCATTAGTCTCTCCAGCTGACAGTTGTGTATTCCGCAAGGAACATGGTTAGAATAGGCTGATGCAAGCCAGGCTAATGCAGACTTTTTTTCCTTTGGCTTGCCCATGAGCAACAAGCTCCTTTCAACTCTTTTATGTTATTTGGATAGGAGCTGGCCCTCATCCACTCTGTCCTGTGTACTTCAGGAGTCACAAATGAAGGCCTTCAAGTTTCACCCATAGGATCCAGGTGAGAAGTTCACAGAATAGCATGGTTCTTTCCAAAAAATTCTCATAATTTCTCCTTCATCGCCAACAACCTAACCTTTTAAAAATATTCAATTTGGATGGAGGGTGTAAGAGCAGTGAAAACCACTTTGTAGATTGTGCCATGGAATGTTTTATATTGTTCTGGCATCTCACTTTCATAACTGGTATCTATTGTTTTAGGATCTCAGGCAGAGCTTCTAATTTTAATATTCCATAAAACATGTATAATCTTACATACAGCAATTCAGCCTAGACATTTTCGTATATGCACAAGATGTGCAAGGAGCTTCACTGCAATACTGTTTACAATAGAAAGAAAAATTAGAAGAAAAAAAATCTAACCCTAAATAAGGGGGCAGGCTAATAAACTCCAGCTATTCAATGGGGGTACTATATAGCAGTTAAAATGAATGAATAAATCTCAGAAACATAACATTGAGTACAAAAGGCAAGTTGGATCCATACAGTCTACTATCATTTACTTAAGTATTAGAAACCCGACAGAACATAACATGATATTTTTTAATGTACCCCATATGTGAAAATATTAAATACAGACAACAATGCTACATATCATTGTTGTTTGTAGGAAAGGAGAGAGGGATACAGTAGGTGAAAACCCTACCTTTTAAAGAAGACAAAAATGATTTTTAAACAAATATGATAAAGAATTTACACTTAATTATTTAATTCACATTAAAATTTAATAAATTAATAATATAATACAATTAATTTTATACAATTAAAATATAATTTAATAAATGGACACATTTAAATTTGATAAAACATTACATTTCATCTTGATTCCATTTTGAAAAGAATTTTATGGTACTTTTGCAATTATCCACCATTAAATTAAAATTTTTTAGAAAAAATAATGGACTTGGTGTTGTAAAAAGCCCAAACTACTGGTTCCTAAATATTTAGTATGAGTTTGACTTTTTGGCATAAAATTAGCACTCTTTAACATTATCTCTACATATTTGAATAATAGTGGTACTGTGTATGAGGTAATATTTATTCCATTTCTGAACAATGAATGATGCTGCAACAGATTAGGACCCATTTGTCCCAGAGATGTAAATAATTTAGTTTTTTCTCTAAGTATCAGTGTTTTTTTTCTATGTTAGGTACATTTGTATTTCTATTCAAAATGTAAATCTAGTATTCAGAATTTATTCCAATTCATCCACAGAGATTCCCCCAGCAGTTCCATTAGGACTCAAGACTTGTGTAGTGTGGTTTGTGGGATCCCACTTGCTCCTTCCTCTTTTGGCTGCTCCTCCAGGACACCTGGTCAGCTCCTGGCTCCCTCCTCTCTGCCAGCTCCTGCATCGGCTCTCACCTGTGGTCCTGTGGATCCCTCTGGGTCTCTGAGGTTCCCTCTGTCTGTTCACATGCTTCTATTGGGTTTCACACCATTGAAGGCAAAAAGGTCATATAGTACCCAAAACTATGAATTTGGCCAAAAATTATATTCGGAGTCTCTCTTTCCTCTGAATACACTTCAGACTGTTCTGTTCTGTTTAAAAAACATTTATTGAGCATCTATTATGTGCCAGAAACTTTGCCAAGTCTTGGCAGTAAAAATGATGATTAAGATATATATAACTTTTGCTTTCAAGACCTGAGTTCAGTGACTAATGACCTGTTTCTAAATCCTCTCTGAACTTTGAGAACAGGAAAGCTCTGATTCTGGTACATCTTGTCTTCTCTGATGATCTCCAGGCTCATATTTCCAACTGCCTCGTAAACCTTTTCCTTAGATGTTCCATAGTAACCTCACATTACACATGTCAAAATTGTTTTCTCTTATTTTCAGATTCCTTCTGTTCCTGACTTCCTTGTTTCTCTCTGACCTGCTTGAGATTTCAACTTTCAATCCTCAATCCTTATTCCTTCCATAACTTGTTGGTCTTCAGTGGTTATAATTATTTTTCATTTCGGGCTGCTGCTATTGGCACTCGGTCTCTTGTCATCTCAATTCTGGACTACCCTAATTGCCCCTTAATTGGTCTGTCTATCATCTCCCTGTATGATCCATTCTATTATTGTTGGCTGACTGGTCTTCCCAAAGTATCCCCTTAATCGTGTCACATCACTGCACCCAAACCTTCAATGGTTCTCAGTGACCAGAGTGGGAAAAAGTCCATCCTACTCCAGCTTCACTGTCCTTCATTTTAGGAGCCTAATCCATCCAGTCAACTTTAGTTTTTGACCCTCACGTCCAGGTTAAATAAATGCTATTGTTTACAGGTATATAAAGGGAAAGAAATACTTTATTGCAAATTTTATTTGATTGCAACTTCGAACTGGTCATGTTTAGGAGTCAGGGTTTCTTGCCTTTCTATCTCATTTCTCTGCATATACCCAGCATAGTTATAGCAGTGGTTCAGTGTACTTTGAAATAATCTGGTGCTAAGCACCCACCTTGCTATGGTTGTAACATAGGGCAAACAACAACAATAACAACAGCAACAGCATACACAAGTTCATGAAATATTTGCTGGCCACTTTTGTGCTGCAGCTTAGGGAATAACATGGTATGAGGCTAACCTTGCTGTGTTGTGGGCCCAGGATTTTACCCATAACTGCCTTCATTAGCACACAATTTGCAGGAAGCAAAACCTAGGCTTCTAAACACATCCTTTGAAGGGGTAGGTTTATACTCTAATTTAGATGCTGCATTTACATCTCCTTAGGAGGTCGCCAAGGGAGACACAAATAGGGGCCCTCACATTACTGTCACGGGCAAATGAATCATGTTCTAATTGCAGATTATCAACAGAATGGCTGCAAGTGTGTCAGAAAAGCTAAGAAAATTATTTGCTATACACAAACAAAAGGTTCTGATCTTTTGTGTTTATTTTTAGATAAATAGGAAGACTATTTTGTGTTTATAACCAACTTGGTGTCTGAAATATTTTAAGCACTCACACACTTTTCTATGTGTCAGATTATGCCAGACTATAAAATTCCCTAAAATGATATATTTAAAATGAAAGGACAGTTCAGGGAAAAATGCCATACCATGTGCAATGAACTGCAACTTAACAAATGGCCAGTTACACTCATGCCCAGGACGCATCAGACTTACCATTAACACGAAATTTCTTTCTGTCTTGTAGATTGAGTTTGGATGACTTCCAATAACCTTTAGGTAAAATTAGCAAGAAATGTCAATGGGAAGGTAATTTAGAACTTTTGTTTAGGGACAAAAAGAAAAAAGAATTGTTCTTCACTGAGCTTTAGAACAGCTTCAAATTACTGGGCGTCTCAAGTGATTGACTCTGTTTTGTGCAGTTTGGGGATTTATTTCAATTTCCCAATCTGTGAACTGAGGTTATAAGAATAAGAGATGGTTTTATAAATCATGTTGCTGCCTGTGTACATTATTTGCATTATCTCTAGATGTTAAGTGATTGTGTGAAAAATATTGTTACATGGGTTCACAAACCAATGACGGTTAAGTCTTCCCTAAATGGTTGAGGTCTCACTGGAGTTGTGCCAACTGACTATGGGTGAGATTTATCCCTAAGTGGGAAGGTCCTTATAGGTAGAGGGTTAAAATGTTACTGCTTGATGGTAGAGAGAACTGGCACCATACAGAGTTTCTTCGTATAGTTTGGTTCCTACTGACCCACTGAACCTGGTAGCAGGGTATTGAGAATGATTCTGCCCTTTGGTGCTGGAATTACAGCAAAGGCATAAAGCTGAAGACAATCACTGCCAAGTGCCCATCCCAAAGAGTCACCTCCATTGGGGCCGTTCAGGTTTGATTACTAAGAGGTGGTTAAACCCACGTCATCACCATACTCCCTCTCCCATCCCTGTCCACAGGAGGATTTGAGATGGAGGGGGTCATTAGGGCCCAGGTAAGAGTATTTCCCCTCTCCTCCACATGGGAGGTTCTCTCCTCCCCAAGAGCCAAGTGAAAGGCCTCCGAGGGGATCAGTCATAGGGTTGGGGACACCTGAGAGGAATGGCCTGTATCTTCTCCCTGACAGGTGTATCCTGAGCTCCAGAACCTGCAGGCTTACCCTGTGTTGACATTGGAGTGGTGCACAGCAGGGCAAGAACATCTTAGGTGAGCCTGGTATATGACTCCTTAAGTGTATGAAACAAGGAGACCTGGCCACTCCTAGTCTGGAGATTTCTGAGCAGGGAGGCTTATAGATTAAGAAGGTGCCAGAGTATGAGGTGCTGAAGAAGAACAGGATGGGACCACACCCATCCTAGTCCCCTGCGACCCTCTGAGGGCACAGAAGGGGCCACACAGAGATGACGTGAGGGGCGGGATTATAGCACTGCCCAGGTAGCCACTGGGCCAAGCAAGGCACCACCTGACCCAAAGAAAGGGCTGGAGTGCCCTGGCTGGGTGACTCAGTTGGTTGGAGCATCGTTCCATACACCAAAAGGTTGTGAATTCAATTCCTGGTCAGGGCACATACTTCAGTTTTGGATTTGATCCCCAGTTGGGGTGCATATAGGAGGCAACCAATCAATGGAACAAACGAGAGATAGGGATTCCCTTTTTTTCTGGGGGTCCTCAGGACTTGGGGGCAAGATACAGTTGAGCATAACCTCAAGGAAATCATGAAGAGCCTGAGAGGTCAGGACATCCACCCTCACAGACATGATTGCTGCCCTCATTTGTTTCTCCTCACTGCCCTTATGGGGCCAGAGGAGCCAGACTTGGAAAAGAGAGAGGGGAGAAGTTATTGCAGAGTCAAACCATGTTCCTTCTTCACTCCAAGAGCCCATGACTATGGGTCTACTTATCTTGAAGACGGGAGATGGATAATTCCACAATCAGCTGAAATATTAGCCTGTTTAATTGGAGTAATACTAACAATCACAAGTGACTGGTTAGCTATAGAATGTGCCAAGAGGACACTGGTAGGGAGTAGGACAGGGCTATTTGACGAAGCATGACTGAAAGGATTTGAAAAAATAATAATTCCATTTTAATAACCTCATTAAAAGTCAAAGCTCCTCCATAAACTGCCCACATTTGAAATGTTGGAATGCTCTTAGTAATATGCAGGATCCAAATCCTGAGTTTGGGATCTGCAGGGACCGGAACAAGGGAGCCCAGAGCTTTCAAAGTCTACTTTTCAGGGACATTGGCTGGAATGAGATGGGGAGACACAAAAAGAGACTGCAGCCTTTTCTTGGAAGCCTGTGCTCTGAGATGCAGGGGTGGGGTAGGGTGGGAGACAGTGTGGGGAGGAAGCCACCTTGTAAGAGAGAAGGAGCTTGAATAGGAAGGCAGGGTGAGCGGCAGTAGCACACTGAACCTCCAAGGAGGAGGGAAGGGTGTCCTGTTCGGCAGTGGGCCCTTTGTTTCTGTCTTTTGGAGTCTTCACTTGCTGTTGGTGAGGGTTGCGGGCAGGGGTTTGGAGGTGGGGGCAAGGCTTCTTTTCCTCATTAGCTGGAATCATATCATTGCTCACAGTTGATACCCTCATTTTATGTAATCCCTGTTCTGCTAGTACCCGATAGAGGCTGATGGCCCCCTGCTTTTTCCTCCCTACACAGGTATTTTGGAGAGTCCCTGTACACTGCAAACCAGTGTCAGGCTCTGGTTAGTTGCCATATAGTTCTCGCTATCCAGCCCCTGTTGCCCTGCTCCAGCCACATTGCTTAGAGGTGACTTGAGATACCTGGAAAGTCCACTGAGAATCACACCCACTCTCCACCAGGGACCTTGTCCCTGCTGCTGGGAACTGTCACCATTCCTGCTGTCTCGGAGGAGGCATGGCCCCTCAGGACCCTTTAAAGAGTCAAGACTTTAAACCTTGGACCAAAGTTGTTGTGGCTGGCTGCTCTCTCCCAGAAGTGCTTAGTCTTTCTTTCCTCAAAATTTTTTTGCCGTGTCCCCCATTAGTTTACCAGACGTGCTCACACATATCCAAACTTGGTGGTAACCATGCTTTAGATTCAAGCTGGGACTCTCTTCTTCAGGCCATGAAAAAATGGAAGTTGAGAGGGGAACCTGTGGGACTAGAACTAAAATGTCCGTAAGCATCGTTACTATCTATGCTCAGAGGCACTGGGGTTAGAGAGGAGGGGTGAGGAGGGAGAAGTGAACCCACAGCTGCTTTTTGGAGCCACACGGAGATGGTGTGTGGCCTGACGGCTGAGCGAGGCACAAGAGTGAACTTTGTCAATGTAAGGCCATGTACTATTCTGCCCGCTATTTAGGTGATAACCGAGATTTAACATGACTAGTTTGCTTTTATATTAATTCAAAATCTGTAATTATTTTTATTTTATTACTTTCCCCTCAAATGTGAACATTTTTCTTGTAAAATAATAAGAATTATTTTTTTAAATATTAATTCTATCTGGAGATTAGTGATCTCAGATCCCTTCCATATGAAAGTCAGCCATGACTGTATATGTTATTAAAGCAACCTTGTTTATGACCCAAGTCCAGATGCCTAGTGGTGTCTGAAGCTGCAGATGATGGTTTTGTTGTAGATTTGCATGAAGTATTAAGCACTTTACAACTCTGAACACTTAATTCAGATTCACAGATTTGCTGTTTCAGAGAACAGTTTCCTGGAACTGTTGTGGGTTGATTGTCATTACTGTGCTTGCTGTAGGATGAATCGAGAAACTGTTCTGGAATATATTAGTGGTGAAATTCATTTCTTCCAATGCACTTCTTGGACATTTAGGTAGGCAAGTTTCTTTCTCAGGACTAAAGGATATATTCTGTGAAGTATGGATGCCAGGTGCTTAACACTTGGTTAAATTCCAACTGAAATTTAGAAGAAACACTGTTCTCTTATTTGATGAACATCCCTCTAGAATTGTTCAGGATTCTATTTTCTCCCCTACCCAGAGGTGGGACATAATCAGTGTCTCTTATCTTAGCGCTTTCAATTGTGATGAGAACAGGAATATTTAAAGAATTCTTATTCTTGCCGTAACCGGTTTGGCTCAGTGGATAGAGCGTCGGCCTGCAGACTCAAGGGTCCCAGGTTCGATTCCGGTCAAGGGCATGTGCCTTGGTTGCGGGCACATCCCCGGTGGGAGGTGTGCAGGAGGCAGCTGATCGATGTTTCTCTCTCATCGATGTTTCTAACTCTCTATCCCTCTCCCTTCCTCTCTGTAAAAAATCAATAAAATATATTAAAAAAAAAAAAGAATTCTTATTCTTGGTGCAATGAGAGAGGGAAGGAGTCACAGCCTCTAGTGTTTGACCCCTCTGTAGAAGTGTGCTCAAGAAGGGTGGGTACTGAACCCCCAGACCAAGCCATAATTGAGATACACAGGGTGGCTAATTTTATTTTCAGGTGTTTTAAAAACTTTTAAAAAATATATATTTTATTGATTTTTTTTTTTAACAGAGAGGAAGGGAGAGGGATAGAGAGTTAGAAACATTGATAGGAGAGAAACATCAATCAGCTGCCTCCTGCACACCCCCTACTAGGGATGTGCCCGCAACCAAGGTACATGCCCTCGACCAGAATCGAACCTGGGACCCTTGGGTCCGCAGGCCTACACACTATCCACTGAGCCAAAGTGGTTAGGGCTATTTTCAGTTTTAATGGTAAAGGGGTGGGTAGGATATGCAATTATAAAATAAAGAATTAAACACCTGAAACTAATGCAAAATAATAATGGATGTAAACTATTATTGAAAAAAAATTAAGAGCTTGGACTGTGAAGTTGGTCAAAATAGAGTTTGATTCCTGGATCTTTCAGTTACTAGCAGTTTGGTCTTTTATGTGTTTCTTGATTTCTCTGAGCCTCAGCTTCTTCATTGGTAAATAATTATTTGCCTGGTAGGATTGTTATGAGAGTTTAATGAAGTGATGAGTGAGTAGCATGCCAGCCCAGTGAATGACCTATATTAGGTGAATAATGAACATTTGCTGGCATGACCACCAAGCGTCCATTCTTTGGGCAACAGTATCTAGTTTTCCCATTTGAGAGCAATCCTCCTGCTTCGGAGGGAGTGCTGCCAGAAAGCCGATTCTCCGACAAGCTTCAGGAGAAGAACATATAATTCAAACTGGATGAATCATGGCCATAACAAAGAAGGGAACCTTACCATTTGCAACAGAGTAGATAGACCTAGAGGGCATTATGTTAAGTTGAAATAACTCAGATAGAGAAAGACAAATACCATATGATTTCACTTACATGTGGGACAAAATAAAGGAACAAAATTGAAACAGACTCATAGATACAGAGATGGTTGCCAGAGGGGAGGGCAGGTTGGGGATGCTGGTGAAAAAGGTAAAGCGATTAAGAAGTACCAATTGGTAGTTTCAAAATAGTCACAGGGATGTAATGTACAGCATAAGGAATATAATAAAAAATATTGTAATAACTATGGGTGGTGCCAGGTGGGTACTTGAAATATCAGTGATCACTTTGTAAAGTATCTGACTATCTAACTACTATGCTATACATTTGAAACTAACACAAAATAATCCTATCTAATAAAAGAGTAATATGCAAATTAACCATCACTCTGCTACACCCACCAGCCACGCCCACCAGCCACGCCCACCAACCAATCAGGAGCGAATATGCAAATAAACCCAACCAAGATGGCTACGGCCACAGAGAGCAGGAGGGAGTCTTGGGTTTCCCTGGCAATGGAGGAAGCCAAGCTATCCGCCTGCCCTTGCCGGCCTAGGCCTCCACTCAAGGCTACAAAGTTTCATGATAGAAGATACATAAACCCAAACAGAAATGGCGGCAGCCACAGAGCTGGAAAGAGCAGGAGGCTAGGGTTGCCCCCAGCGATGGAGGAAGCCAAGCTTTCTGCACACCCTGGCAGGCCCAGGCCTCGCTTAAGGCTACAAAGTTTCAATTATAGAAGATACATAAATACTAACAGAAATGGCTGCTGCCACAGAGCAAGCAGAAGGCTTGGCTCCTCTCCAGGCTACAAAGTTTCAATTGTAGAAGATAAATAAACCCCAGATACCAGGGCCTCCGCTGGGGACGCCAGGGGGCGTGGCCAGCCTGCAAACCACCACAGGCCCCTCGCCCAGGCCGCCCCACGCCCCAAGGGAACCCCCACCCTGATCCGGGACACCCTTCAGGGCAAACCAGCTGGCCCCCACCCGTGCACCAGGCCTCTATCCTATCTAATAAAAGAATAATATGCAGATTTACCATCACTCCAACACACAAGATGGCTGCCCCCATTGGTCAAAGATCCTGCCCCCATGTGGACACAAGATGGCCATTACAAGATGGCCAGCAGGGGAGGGCAGTTGGGAGGGACCAGGCCTGCAAGGGAGGGCAGTTGTGGGTGATCAGGCCAGCAGGGGAGGGCAGTTGGGGGCGATCAAGCCTGCAGGGGAGGGCAGTTAGGGGTGACCAAGCCGGAGGAGGGAAGTTGGGGCGACTAAGCCTGCAGGGAAAGGCAGTTGGGAGGGACCCAGGCCTGCAAGGGAGGGCAGTTGGGGGGGACCAGGCCTGCAAGGGAGGGCAGTTGGGGGGGACCAGGCCTGCAGGGGAGTACAGTTAGGGGTGACCAGGCCTGCAGGGGAGGGCAGTTGGGGGGGACCCAGGCCTGCAGGGGAAAGCAGTTGGGGGGGGACAAGGCCTACAGGGGAGGGAAGTTAGGGGAAAACAGGCTGGCAGGGGAGAAGTTAGGCATCAATCAGGCTGGCAGTAGAGTGGTTAGGGGGTGATCAGGCTGGCAGGCAGAAGTGGTTAGGGGCAATCAGGAAGGCAGGCAGGCGAGCAGTTGGGAGCCAGCAGTCCTGGATTGTGAGAGGGATGTCCGACTGCCCGTTTAGGCCCAATCCTACTGGGGGGTCCCAGATTGGAGAGGGTGCAGGCTGGGCTGAGGGACACACACCCCCGTGCACGAATTTCGTGCACCGGGCCTCTAGAATTGAATAAAAACTGTAATTGCAAAATTAGAAATTAAAAAACAAAACAAAACTGGATGAGTAGCTTATCTACCTACCCCCTGCTGTAGTGACTCCTTCAGGGAATAAGTTAGTCCAATTGATGTGCAATCCAAGGTGAGAGCTGCTAGAGAGAGACACCTTCCTTTCTGAACTGGAACACAGTGAAAGACTGAAGCTGTTGGGAACCATTTTGCCCCGAGGGAGCCTCAGAATTAAGCCAGTAGATGGTAGATGGCAAAACCAAGAAGTATAATTTAAGACACAATTTAAATTACCAAATGTTTCAGCTAAATTACCTAGTATATACTCCTTTTTACTTAAGTTCTTTTTTAAAAAATATATTTTTATTGATTTCAGAAAGGAAGGGAGAGGAAGAAAGAGATAGAAACATCAATAATGAGGGGAAATCATTGATTGGCTGTCTCCTGCGCCCCCTACTGGTGATCGAGTCTGCAACCTGGGCATGTGCTGTGACACAAAATTGAACCCTGACCTCCTGGTTCATAGTTTGATGCTCAACCAACTGAGCCATGCTGGCTGGGCCTTTACTGAAGTTCTTTACTTGTAATCAAATGAGTCTTGACAGGCAAGGTACATAATAAATTTTAGTGATTCTCCACCCCACCCCTTATCCAAGAGAACCCTGCAGAAAAAGGATGAAAGCAATTTAATGTTCCTTGGAAATTCCTACAAGGAGGCAGAAAATGCAAGAAAGTGCTTTCCAGACTCTGCAATTTCATATATATAAACAACTTCCAATATACATTTTTATTAAAAAGTAAAATTCATAAAACACCTGCCATGTATTCTTACTATTTTCTCATAAAAGAAAGGTCTTTTTTGAAAATATATTCTAAAATAAGTACGGAATATACTAAAACTAAAGGATCTTATTTTAAATGGAGTAAATCTAGTTTTGAGAAAAATGAACTTCACTGTCCTCATTTCATTTTATCCCAGAGCAGCAAAAATGTCAGTGGTTTTATAAGTTCCAGGTCTGAAATAAGACTTCCTGGAATCAAATTCTGGCTCTACCACTCACTAGCTGTTCCTTCATTGCTCTGAGTTTCTGTTTCTTCCTCTGTAAAATAGAAAAACTAATGATGGCTATCACATGAGGGTTTGGTAAGGATTAATGGATTAAATAATGTATGTAAAGTTTGTAGACTAGTGCATGGCACATAGTGAATACTCAATAAAAATTATTGTTATTGCTATATTATAATTACTAGTAAACAATCAGTATTATTATTATAATAATCAGTGGGACAGATATCAGGTTCTAATTCAGCCTTGACCTTCTGTGACCTTGAGCAGGTCAGTTCAGCACTCTGGGTTTCAGCTGTTGATCAGTAGAATGCAGGAATTTGGTTAGATAACCTCCAGAGCGCCATAACTCTGTGAATGCAGGAAACTATACCTATTCTCTGATTCTGCTTTTCTGTGTGTCTGTGTCTGTGTGTATCTGTGTGTGTGTGCGTGCGCGTGTGTGTGCGTGCGCGTGTGTGTGTGTGCGCACGCACGTGTGTTTTGGGGAGGAGGGGAGGCACCATCACTGGCCAGCCAGCGCTCACATGGGACCACCAGCAATCCATCCTACCCCAAAGTGTTCTTGTCAGGTGGTTGCTTTCCTTTCTGGGTGACAGGGAGACACAGAGAGGAAAAGTCTGTTGGAGGAGTGAAAGGATTCATGGTAGGAAATTTCCAAAGATGAAGGTAGTAAAATTCCAATGATGCCAGACACAGTTTCTTTTTTTTGTGGGGAGGGGGGAGGGATAGGGGGTAGTGACAGGATGTTATGTAGTTCTAACCTCTCTACCGTCCTCTACTGGCAGAGCCTAGTGACTGCTGAGAAAATCACCTTGTGGGGAGGGGGGTTCCACCTGTCTGCGAGGGCAATCCCAGGCTTGAAGGAAAGCTGAGCATCCTTCTGAGTGCAAGGAAAGACAAGGTGGTGAAAGGTGGGTGTTTGGACATTAACTTTGCAAGGAAAAAAGAGTTCAGGCAACTCAAAGAGAGGTTAAAGGCTCTATTCAGCGATGGGCAGAAGAGTCAGGTATGTGATGGGATCTTGTCCCAGGCAGCAGTTTTCTTTCACTGAAACTGCTATAAAATGTGTGGTTGGAACTGTGGGAGACGATGTCAGGTCTTCATCTCTTTCTTGGAATTGTTGGTCCAGTCTCTTATTAGCAGTTGTCAGAACCGTTATTTAGAGAACTATCTGCCTTGCGGATTGTTCACTGTCTAATGTCACTTACGGTTCAGGGGAAGGGGAGATAGATATAGGAGAAAAAAAAGAGGGAGAAAGGAGAAGAAGAGAGAAAATAAAAAAAAGAAAGGAGGGTAAAGTCAAAACAGGCCACTAGGGTCTATTTTAATTCTCCAGTTTTAAAAACTTTTCTTAATTTTATTTCTCAGGTGGCTTTTAAATGCATTTATTCCCTTCCCCCTTTGGACTTGATATTTTCATTTTTATTTCCCCAAATAGTCCAGTAAGTGTTTTGAAAATTCCATAGAGAGGAAAAGAGAGCTAAATTATAAAGGTGTGTATGTCTTATCTTTAAACTGTATGTATGTGCATAAACATTATATATACTTATTTATGTAAGTTGTATTCCATAATAAAAAATGTCAAAATAAAGAGAGAGAGAGGGAAGAAGAAATATTTAGTTTAAGAATGAAAAGTCAAACAAAATTCATATCTTACAATAACTCAATTCATCCTCCTTTGGGTCAGTTATATGCTTTTATGCCAAGTGTCAGTTAGGGGAGGGAAAGATAGGAAGTAATAAAGAATTTCAAGAACTTCAGGTTCTGGGAATTATAACCTAGATGTATGCTCTTAGATTTTGTTTCTATTGAGATCATACTCACAGTTTATGAAGCTAGTGAATTTTCATCAAACACCGAAGAGCAATGTGGAGTGCACAAGAGAGGAGAGTGGTTCCAGCACTAAGATGAATGTAACATTTTGCTGGCAACAGGCTTTATGTTTATGGGTCAAATCCACATTTACAAACCTGCCCTGCTCTTTGCTCCAAGTGCTTAATTACTCTTAAGATGTGTACTCATTGTATTGCTTACTTACATAAGGAATATATAGGTACTTTCTTGAGATTCCTGCTCTCTGGGTGTATCTTAATGAAAATGGATTGAGCTGGTAATTTTAAACCTATACTTTAAAAACCCAACTGATAATAATCTAACAGATATCAAATTTGAGGCAGAATATAAAGGAGAGGAGAGTGCTGAGGTGTTGAGGAGGAAATAGCCAATCAGACATTCTTCTGCTTTAGTCCAGGACTGAAACCTGAATAGGAGTGTGTCAGGGATTGAATGTCTGTGTCTTCCCCGCCCCTCCCCAATTCCAATGTTCAAAACCTAATCCCCAAAGTGATGGTAGTAGTAGGTGGGGCCTTTGGGGGATCATCAAGTCAAAAGGGTGATGTCTTCATGAATGGGATTAGTGCCCTTATAAAAAAGACCCCAGAGAGCCCCCTCTCCCCTTCATTCATGTGAAGGCAGTGAAAAGGCGTTGACTCTGGGCCAGGAAGGGGGCTCTCACTAGACACCAAATCTGCCAGTGCCTTGATCTTGGACTCCCCAGCCTCCAGAACTGTGGAAAATAAATGTTTGTTGTTTAGTCGCCTTGTCTCTGGCATTTTTGTTATAGCAGTCTTAATGAACTGAGACAGGTGGGATAGAGTCACATCTGGCACAAGCTTATTGGTGGTGGCACTGCTTCCAGTATCCCAGAATCTCCCATGTTATTTTTCTCTGCCGTGCTTCAGCTCTTTTCATGTTTACCTCCTGTCTGGGAGCCCACAGCCATCTCACTCTACCCCATTTTCTTCTCTCTCCCTCTCTTTCTCTAGGTATAAATATCAACCTTCTCCATTAACTAGGAGGCATAACTAGCCACCAGATTCAAGTTTGCCAGTACAAAGAACCTCATCTGTTTATTAGTTTCACATTTCAGGTCAATTCAATCTAACTAACATTTTTGAGAACTCCATATGTCTAGATCCTGGGAATCGCCAGGTATAAGACATGGCCTCTGTCCTCCAAAAGCACACAGTTGGTTGTATTTTGGGGCCATTCATACTGCTATTGCCATGTCCTCAGAGTAGAATGACTGCTACATATACTTCAGTTTGTTAGATAGATTGAATCACTTTTAGTAATATCATCAATGAGAGTTGTTACCTAGTAAAATTATTGGGAAAAAGAAAAAGACTGAATTTTACAATTACTTTTTTGCTCATAGAAAAGGCAATTATGTTATGCCTACATGGCTATAGAAGAAAATCTTAAAAGAGTTGAGGAGTGAGGAGGTGGAAATCAGGAGGGCCGGTGAGCTGCTGTCAGGTGCTTGTGAGCAGGGTGGCTGCTTAGCACACACAGACCTGCCTTGAAAGACCCCCACATGCTAATGGGAAATGGAAGGGGAGAAAATGATGCCCTGCCTTCCACAGATTTAATTCTCAACAAGAACATAAAAATAGATTTTGTTCCAAAAACTTGATGTGTGGCTAATTCAAACCTATAACTTTTTTCCTTATTCTGGAAAATGGGCTTAGTCATAGCACAAATTTCATTCCAATAAATATTGAGCTGTGCCATACAGAATGCAAATGCTTGAATGTTAACTGAACTTCAGTTATCAAGGGATAAAAAATGATTCAATTTGTAAAATCTATTTAATGGGTGTTTTGCCTTTTATGTAATGCCTTTTTCATTATGATTAAGTTGCTTAGATGAAAAACAACAACAATTCAGCCAATTGAAGCAACTTCAAAATTCTGAAAAATGGACAATATCAAGGTATTGACAATATCAATACTTTTGATTTAGACGTTGGCGTGTTGCTAACCTTAAGGTCAGATATCTGGTTTGAACTCTGGCTCACCACTTATATGATGCCCTGACAAGTTTTTCAACCTCTCCATGCCTTATTTCTGTAAACTGGAGGTAATAATAGTACTAATTTCATAGGGTTGTTGTGAGGATTAAGTGAGTTCCTCAAATAAAACATTTAGAGGAGCACCTGGCACAGAGTTTCCTTCCGTAAGAGTGTCGTCATCAGCATCAGCATCAGCATCAGCTTCAGCATCAGCATCAGCATCATCTCCTGACAGGTTAATTGACTCAGCATCAAACATTTTTTTCAATGATGAAGACTGAATTTACATTATTTATCTTTCAGAGAAGTTCAGCTAAAATTGTCTGTGATGAGACAGCTATAGCCTGTGGGTACAGTCATTGTACAAAGATCACCTCATGCTGCTCATCGTTAAATGTGTTCCCTTACTGTTTCACAAGCATTTAATTCACAGATGACTCAAACGACTGAAAGAACATTATTTATTCAGGGTTGAAGCAAGTAGTACAGTATTTGTCTTTTAAAAAGAGAACTTGGAAAATGGGTTTATTATAGACACATTCTGCTCTGTTCTCTCTTTCTGGCTTTACAGGGAATAACAATAAACCCCCCTGTGAGTGGACAGAAGGAAGCCTTACTCTGAGTTTCATCTAGTGCCTCTCCATGGCCAGAATCCACAACAAAGGATGTTTAAATTCATTCTAGAAGAAATGGGATTGGCTTCAGAAAAGACAAAAATAATTAGATTTATTTAATAGGGATTAAAGACCATTCATAGTATTAAGGTATATACATAATGAATATATATAGAATGCTGTATGCATCCATTTGTCTACTGAAGACAAAAAAGAATATTTGTTGGGTTGTCAGGAATAAAATTTTATGTAGCTGATATAAGATGAGCAAATTCTAGACAGGGGCTTCCTTGGGCCACAAGGGGGTGCGCCCTCTTGTGAACAGAAGCTGTATTTCTTGTTTTCATTTGTTCAGGTAGGACCTCTACCTAAAAAGCCTTCCCTATCCACTATCCCCATGGTTCATTTCACATTTGCTTATTAATAAGCTACTGTGTGCTGCTTGTGATTGCTGTCCTCTCCTCATTTGGCTATGTGGGTGGAAACTATTTTTTTTCTTCTTTACTTATTTTATTAATATATTTTTATTGATTTCAGAGAGGAAGGGAGAGGGAGAGAGAGATAGAAACATCAATGGTGAGAGAGAATAGTTGGTCAGCTGCCTCATAAATGCCCCATACTGTGGATCGAGCCCACAACCCAGGCATGTCCCCTGACTGGAATTGAACCATGACCTCCGGGTTCATAAGTCGAACTCTACCACTGAGCCACACTGAAAGGAGTTTTTAGGGGTAAAATAAGCAGGTTTAGGAAGTTTTAGGAATCAGGGGGTTCATTGGGGGAGAACTGTAGGGCTGCAAAGCTGGGAGCTACCAGAAGGCATACATTCACAGAACAAGGGGGCTGGGAGCTGCCAAAAGGTATACATTTATAGAATAAAGGGAGAGGAAGCCACTCATTCACAGAATAAAGGAGAGGAAGCCATCCATTCACAGAATAAAGAAGAAGGCCATAGGGAATAGAAAAACAAAAGGGAGAAAAAACAGGGGAACCCTACGTGGGGTTTAAGCTTTGAAACTGCCATAGTGACCAATCAGAGGGAATATCAGGACACAAAGAACTGCAGCCTTTATGAACCTTAAGAAAGAGGGACTTGGTGGGTCTCTCTCCCCCTCCCCATGTGGGAGTCTGTGCTTGTCTCTCAATAAATTTCCACCTTTTCCTATACCACTTTTTTTCTGTGGCTTCATTCTTCAAATCCCCCTGGACAAGAACCCGGGAAATCACCTTTGCATCCTGCCCAGAGGAAAAAAAGTGCATTTCAGTTTAATTTTCATGTTTCAACACCACCCGGGATATGGGTGGAAACCATTGACAGAGTTTTCACTGTCTTTAAAACTGCCTTTAGTGAGTAGCTACTGTCTGCAATGCCTCCATTTGGGCTGTCTTTGACTTGAGGTGACTCCAATAGGGGTGCATAGGTGCAAGAATATTTTCTGGGGCCTCAATGAACCAAAGTCAAGTTGGGTTATGTGCAAAAGTGAATCTTTGCCTCCTTTCTGTTAGGTTTTTCACATGAGTCCCAAAGTAGAACTACTTTTCACCCAATGTCATGTAGTAATATTAGTGAGCTGCACTTTTGTTTGCTTTGACCTGTAGCCCTACCTGCTTCCTAAGATGCAGAGTGAAAATCTATAAGAAATGAATTAGAGAGCCTTGTCCCGGAGCAGAAAGAAAGAACAGCTGAGGGTCGCGCTAGGAGTGTTTGTTGGCAAGTTGGGGGACAGCTGAACTCCAGAAGGTAGGGGACTGCTAGATGGGTTCCCCTGACCTGGCAGCTCCCGGAGCTGCGGGATTGGACACGGAGTCTGTGCCATCTGGAACCGGAAAGTGGAGCTTATCGGAAGCCTGAGAATCCACAACTGCAGCACCCACGGAACAGCTGCGAGCCCCAGAACAACGCTCCCCAATTGGCGCAAACACACGGGTTCAGAGGAGCTCTACACTCCACCATGGAAAGGTCAGATTTCGCCTAGGATAAGGTGAGGTCTCTGGTCCCAGCGCGAGAGAGGAATGCGCGTTTGCGGGAGCTGGAGGACCAGGGAAGTCTGTGCCTAGAAAAATCCGTGGCTGTTGGGGCTGGCGTGATCTGTGAATGTGGAAGGGGGTCCTCAGAGCTGCTAACAGAAGGGCTCTCTAAAAAGCAACCCATTTTGATCTGACTTGCAGGGACACCCTAAGAATTTCAGGGGTGTGCTAGACTTACGCGCAGCCACGGAGTGCGCACACTTGGGCTTTTTCCTCTTGAAATTCTTGCTTCTGATTACTAAGCCCAATACATAGGATCAACCAGTTGGGGACACCCTGGGAGACTGCAGGGGAAAGTTGTTTTTCTGGAACCTGGGGATCGGAGCGGGGAGTGACCATCAGAGATCCAGCTCTGAGGCAGCCCACTCCCACAAACCGGTAGTGAGTGCACAGGGAAAGAAGGCTCTAACACTGCCTAGAGAGGCCATAGATAAACCCGGAAGTCAATCCAGAATCACTGCCACCCAGGGGCTGAATCACAAATTGACTCTTGTGTAATCAAAAATAAAGGAATACGAGAAATTAAGACACACCGCCTGCTTAAAATCAGGACTGGCTTACATCACTGAAGAGCAGTGGAACGCAGGGAACTGCAATACTGTCCGGACTGAGAAACAGGCGTGCCAAACAGAACAACAGAGGAAGTGAATGACCTTCACTACTCCACATTTTATTTTTATTTTTTATTGTTTTATTTTCATTTTTTGCATCTTTTACTCAAGAAACTAATTTTTTTTCTTTTTTCCTCACTTGATTTTACCTTTTTAATTATTACATTTTTATTTTCAATCCGTATTATTACTACTGCTATTTTATCTTTTTTTTTTTAAGTGTCATTTTATTTTCTCTTCATTTTGTTTTTGGATTAATGTTCTACATTCTATTTTTACCTTTCCTTTAGCATCATTTTACTCTATCTCAACTCTACCTTTATGCCATCACTCTCTTCCTCACTTTTCCCTTTTCGGTGTCCTGTTTATCTTACCCCTTTCCTGCTTTAGATTTTCCCTATTCTTTCTGTTTACCCCCGTTAAAATTTCACCCTACTTATATATCTAATCTCCAATCCCCTGCTCCAAGTCCATACACACCTCTCTCTTCGCTGTCTTAACTATCCAAAAAATTGTTTTTCTCTCTGTCCTTTTGTTGTTGTTCACTTGAATGTAGATTATATCGAATTTTTATGCTTTTTTGTGAGATTGTTTTGCTTATTCTTCTTTTGTTTATTTTTTTGTTTGCTTAGTGCTTCTGTTTTCCCTTGCCTCACTCAATATTAGTTGGTGTTGTAGTTTGTATTAATCCCCAGGTACTTGTTGCTGGCACTTGCTGGGATAAGTGATTGTTCTATTTGAGTTTTATCCCCAATATATATAGTCTGTTTCCCTTTCTCTCTTAGTCTCTTTCTTGTCTCTCTTACTTTTTTCTTCTTCTTTTTTTCCCCTTTTCCCAATTTCATTTTGACACTCCTTTTTTTTTCTGCTTCTTTCTTTCTTTTTCCTCTTCTTCTTTCTCTCCTATCCCCTAATTTGCCTTTCTATGGTGCTCACCTTTATTGGAGGTTATTAATATCGTGAATACATTTCTGTTCAGTGCCTTGTGTGTTGTACCTGGTAGTGCTGTATTTTGTGCCTTTAAATCAATGCAGGAGAGAGAGAACTACATAACCAGACACCCAGAGAAGAGAGACCATGGGGAGACAAAGACACAGCCCGCATATGAAAGAAAAGCAGGCATCACCAGAAAAGGAAGTAAACGAAATGGAGGCAAGCAACCTTCCAGAGAAAGAATTCAGAGAAATGGTCATAAGGTGGCTGAAAAGAATGGAAGACAAATTCAACAATATGAGCAAGAACCAAAAGGAAATGAAGAAGAACCAAGAAGAAATAAAAAATGACATCGCTGCTGTAAAGAACTCAATAGAAAGCATCAAGAGTAGACTAGAAGAAGCAGAGGACCACATCAGTGAGCTAGAAGACAAGATGGGAAAAAATACCCAAGTAGAGCAACTTCTAGAAAAAAAAATTAAAAGGCAGGAGGAGAGCCTAAGGGAACTTTGGGACAACACAAAACAAAACAACATCCGCATAATAGGGGTTCCAGAAGGAAAGGAAGCTGAGCAAGGAATAGAAAACCTCTTTGAAGAAATAATGACAGAAAATTTCCCTGATATAGAGAAGAAAAAACCCACACAAATCCAAGAAGCTCACAGAGTCCCAAGCAAAATGAACCCCAAAAGACCGACGCCAAGGCACATTATAATTAAATAATGTGCCAACGACAAATTAAGAATCTTAAAAGCGGCAAGAAAGAGACAAAAAGTTACATACAAAGGAACTCCCATCAGACTAGCAACTGATTTCTCAACAGAAACTCATCAGACCAGAAGGGAATGGAATGAAATATAGAACGTCATGCAAAGGAAGGGTCTGAATCCAAGAATACTGTACCCAGCAAGGCTATCAATCAAAATTGAAGGTGAAATCAGGAGCTTCACAGACAAAAAAGGACTAAGGGAATTTATTACCACAAAACCAGCAATGCAAGAAATGCTAAAGGGTCTGCTGTAAAAAAAAAGAAATAGGAAGTAAAGAAGGAACACAGGTGTAAAGAATAGGAATGGTGACAAATAAGTACCTATCAATAATAACTTTAAATGTAAACGGATTAAATGCCCCAATCAAAAGACATAGGGTAATGGATTGGATAAGAAAACATGACCCATATATCTGCTGTCTACAAGAAACCCACCTCAGAAAAAAAGACGCACACAGACTGAGGGTGAAGGGATGGAAAAAGGTTTTCCAGGCAAATGGAACTGAAAAAAAAGCTGGGGTAGCAATACTTATATCTGACAAATTAGATCTCAAACTGAAGGACATAACAAGAGATAAGGAAGGCCACTTCATAATACTAAAGGGAGCAATCCAACAAGAAGAAATAACTCTGGTAAACATATATGCACCCAATACAGGAGCACCCAAATACATAAAAAAACTCCTGGAGGATATCAAGGGAGAGATTGATAGCAATACAATCATAGTAGGAGACTTTAATACCACACTATCACCATTGGACAAATCCTCTAAACAAAAAATCAGCAAAGAAACATCAATCCTAAATGACTCACTAGACCAGATGGAATTAATTGACATCTTCAGAACATTTCACCCCAAAGCCACAGAATATACATTCTTCTCAAGTGCACATGGGTCATTTTCAAAGATAGACCATATGCTGGGACATAGGCAAAGTCTCTTCAAATTCAAGAAGATAGAAATCATATCAAGCATCTTCTCAGACCACAGTGGCATAAAACTGGAAATCAACTACAATAAAAACAACCCAAAGAAATCAAACACATGGAGGCTAAACAGCATGCTATTAAACCATGACTGGGTTACCAGAGAGATCAAAGAAGAAATAAAAAACATCATGGCAACAAATGACAATGAAAACACTACAATCCAAAATCTATGGTACACAGCAAAAGCAGTCTTGAGAGGAAATTTCATAGCTCTACAAGCCTACTGCAAAAAACAAGAAACAATGGTAATAAATTACCTAACCCAACAACTCAAAGAGTTAGAAAAAGAGCAACTAGAAAATCCCAGTGTAAGCAGAAGGAAGGAAATAATAAGGATCAGGGCAGAGATAAACGACATAGAGACCAAAGAAACAATACAAAAGATCAACAAAACCAAGAGCTGGTTCTTTGAAAGGATAAACAAGATTGATGAACCTCTAGCCAGGCTCACCAAGAAGCAAAGAGAGAGGACCCAAATAAACAAAATCAGAAATGAAAGAGGTGAAATAACAACAGATCCCGCCGAAATACAAAGGATTGTTAAAAAATACTACGAACAACTCTATTCCAACAAACTGGACAACCTGGAGGAAATGGACATATTCCTAGAAAAATATAACCTTCCAAAACTCAATCAAGAAGAATCTAAACAGCTCAACATGCCAGTAACTATGGTAGAAATTGAAGCAGTCATCAAAGAGCTTCCGGCAAACAAAAGCCCGGGGCCAGACGGCTTCACAGGAGCTCTTTTTCTAACTCTTTGAGTTGTTGGGTTAGGTAATTTATTACCATTGTTTCTTGTTTTTTGCAGTAGGCTTGTAGAGCTATGAACTTTCCTCTCAAGACTGCTTTCGCTGTGTCCCATAGATTTTGGATTGTAGTGTTTTCATTGTCATTTGTTGCCATGATGTTTTTTATTTCTTCTTTGATCTCTCTGGTAACCCAGTCATGGTTTAATAGCATGCTGTTTAGCCTCCATGTGTTTGATTTCTTTGGGTTGTTTTTATTGTAGTTGATTTCCAGTTTTATGCCACAGGAGAGTTTTACCAAACATTCAAGGAAGAACTAAAACCTATCCTCCTCAGACTATTCCAAAAAATTCAAGAGGAAGGAACACTTCCAAGCTCCTTCTATGAAGCCAGCATCACCCTAATACCAAAACCAAATAAAGACAACACAATGAAGGAGAATTACAGGCCAATATCCCTCATGAATGTAGATGCCAAAATCCTCAACAAAATTCTAGCAAATCGGATCCAGCAGTACATCAGAAAGATCATACACCATGACCAAGTAGGGTTTATCCCAGGAATGCAAGGATGGTACAATATCCGCAAATCAATAAATGTGATACATCACATAAACAAATTGAAAGATAAAAATCACATAGTCATATCAATTGATGCAGGAAAAGCATTTGACAAAATCCAACACCCTTTCTTGATAAAAACTCTCAACAAGGTGGGAATAGAAGGATCATACCTCAACATAATAAAAGCTATATATGATAAACCCACAGCTAACATCATACTCAATGGGCAAAAACTAAAACCATTTCCCCTAAGAACAGGAACAAGACAGGGATGCCCACTCTCACCACTCCTGTTTGACATAGTACTGGAAGTATTAGCCATTGCAATTAGACAAGAAGAAGAAATAAAAGGCATCCAAATTGGAAAAGAAGAAGTAAAGCTGTCCTTATTTGCAGATGACATGATATTGTACATAAAAAACCTGAAAGACTCCATCAAAAAACTAACAGACTTAATAAATGAATTCGGCAATGTATCAGGATACAAAATTAATGCCAAGAAATCTATGGCATTTCTATACACCAACAGTGAACTTACAGAAAGAGAGACTAAAAAAGCAATCCCATTTTCCATCGCACCAAAAAAATTAAGATACTTAGGAATAAACCTAACCAAGGAGGTAAAAGACCTATACGTGGAAAACTACAGGACACTGAAAAAAGAGATAGAGGAAGATGTAAACAGATGGAAGAACATACCATGTTCATGAATTGGTAGAATCAACATCATCAAAATGTCCATACTACCCAAAGCAATCTGTAGATTCAATGCACTCCCCATTAAAATACCAACGGTATATTTCACAGACCTAGAAAGAACTCTCCAAAAATTCATCTGGAATAAAAAAAGACCCCGAATAGCCACAGCAATCCTGAGAAAGAAGAATAAAGTAGGAGGGATCTCAATACCAGATTTCAAGCTGTATTACAAAGCCACTGTCCTCAAAACAGCCTGGTACTGGCACAAGAACAGACATATAGATCAATGGAATAGAATAGAGAATCCAGATATCGACCCAAACCAATATGCGCAATTAATATTTGACAAAGGAAGCATGAGCATACAATGGAGTCAAGACAGTCTCTTCAATAAATGGTGTTGGGAAAATTGGACAGATACATGCAAAAAAATGAAACTAGATCACCAACTTACACCATACACAAAAATAAACTAAAAATGAATACAGGACTTAAATATAAGACGGGAAACCATAAAAATACTGGAGGAATCCACAGGCAGCAAAATCTCAGACATATGCCAAAAGAACTTTTTCACTGATACTGCCCCTAGGGCAATGGAAGCCAAAGAGAAAATAAACAAATGGGACTACATCAAAATAAAAAGCTTTTGCACAGCAAAAGAAACCATCAACAAAACAATAAGAAACCCCACTGTATGGGAGAACATATTTGCAAATGTTATCACTGATAAAGGTTTAATTTCCAACATCTACAGGCAGCTTATACAACTTAATAAAAGGAAGATAAATGATCCAATAAAAAAATGGGCAACGGACCTAAATAGAATCTTTTCGAAAGAAGACAGAAGGAAGGCCAAGAGACACATGAAAACATGCTCAAAGTCACTAATTATCCGAGAGATGCAAATCAAAACGACAATGCGATACCATCTCACACCTATCAGAATGGCTATCATCAACAAATCAACAAATGACAAGTGTTGGCGAGGATGCAGAGAAAAAGGTACCCTCGTGCACTGCTCGTGGGAATGCAGACTGGTGCAGCCACTGTGGAGAACAGTATGGAGTTTCCTCAAAAAACTGAAAATGGAACTCCCATTTGATCCAGTAATCCCACTCCTAGGAATATATCCCAAGAAACCAGAAACACCAATCAGAAAGGTTATATGCACCCCTATGTTCATAGCAGCACAATTTACAATAGCTAAGATTTGGAAACAGCCTAGGTGCCCGTCAGCAGATGACTGGATCAGAAAACTATGGTGCATCTACACAATGGAATACTATGCTGCCATAAAAAAGAAGGAATTACTATCATTTGTAGGCACCTGGATGGAATTAGAGAACATTATGCTAAGTGAAATAAGCCAGTCAATGAAAGAAAAATACCACATGATCTCACTCATTTGGGGATAATGAAAAACATTATAAACTGATGAACAAAAAGATAGATACAGAGGCAGTAAAGCATCAAACAGACTGTCTAATTACAGCGGTAAGGTTAGGGAGAGGTGGGGGAAATAAGAGATCAACTGAAGGACTTATATGCATGCATATAAGAGTAACCAATTGATGCAAAACATTGGGGGGTGAGGGCATGTATGGGAGTGGGGTGGGGGGGCAATGGTAAGATATGTACACATATAATACCTTAATAAAAATTTGAAAAAAAAAAAGAAATGAATTAGAAGGCAACTCTGAGCCATAGACAGCATGGTGAAGTCATATGACATCTCTCTTGCAAAGCCTTAGGCCCTGCTGTTGGACCAAGTCTCTGTGTCTGACATCTTGGGATGAGTTCTTGAGTATCCAGGCTTATTCAGGAAAGGCATTGCCTAGGCTTAGGCTGGACGTAAGTGTTTAGGGCTTTAATGAAATTCAACAGAGCTTCTTCAGCTACTTGCTCATCAGGATGGTTGTGAATTGGGGAAAGATCAAGACTTTAAAATATTATGAAAGACTGGTAAGCCAAGGAAATTTAAATTATAAGATCAATGCATTACAATGTTAGACTCTAGTGTACATATTTATATGTAACACACACATATACATGTAAAGGTTGGAAGGAAATGTACTAGATTATAATGAAATTCGTGCAAGGGTCTCGGCCCTCACAGGTGCAGTGGCCTGCCTCAGCCCTCGCAGCCCCGGCGTCATCTGGAAGGTCGTCTGGAAGGACGTCCATACGGTCATTTGGCTGTCCAGTCTAATTAGCATATTATTATTATGCTTTTATTATTATAGATTATTTCTCAAGGTGTAGGATCATGACTGAGTTTCAATTTATTTTTTATTTTGTTATATTTTCCACTTTTGTTTACAATAAATGTGCATATTTTTTAATATTCACAAAAATATTAACTTTCTTTTTAAAGAGAATAAATGTAAGTAATTTAAGGCTAGGCAGCAAGTGATAGAGATGGAACTGACCGATAATGTAACACAGAGAGCAGGTCCAGAATTATTGAATATCCCTTTGCAACAGCATGGATGGAGCTGGAGAGCATTATGTTAAGTGAAATGAGCCAGTCAGAGAAAGACAAGTCCCATATGACTTCACTCATATGTGGTACCTAATGAACAAAATAAACTAACAAACAAAATAGAAACAGACTCATAAAGAACAGACTGACAGCTGTCAGGGAAGAGGGGTTGTAGGCTGGGTGAAAAATATGAAGGAATTAAGCAAATAACCTAAAAAAACTCAAAAAAACTCATAGACACAGACAGCAGTATGGTGATTAGCAGAGGGAAAGGGGGGTGGGAGGGAGGTAGAAGAGGGTATACAGGGGATAAATAGTGATGGAAGGAGACTTGCTTGGGGTGGTGAACACACAATCTATAATAATAAAAGTGTAATAGGCTAATCAGACCGGACAGCTGAACGACCTCCCGAACGTCCTTCCAGACAAAGTCAGGGCTGCAAGGGCCGAATCCCTTGCACAAATTTTGTTCACTGGGCCTCTAGTATAATATGTAGATGATGTATTATAGAATTGTACACCTGGAACCTATATAATTTTATTATCCAATGTAAACCCAATAAATTCAATAAAAACTATGTTGAGATACTACAAAAAATTACTAAATACTTTCATATTGGTTTCTTGATCATTCTTAGTCACATTAAGAAAAATAAGGTGGAGGAGCAGGCCCTATATGAACAGTTATATTTCAATCTCATTGGATGAATTTTTATTGGGTTTGGTATTTGCAAAGCTTCAAAATACCCAGGTAAAAGATGAAAAGTGGTCAGTCATCTAACATTTACATTTTATGTACATAGCAACATACCCAGGTGATTTCAGTCTTGCTTGCTATTCAGGTGCTTTGACATCGTATAGGTAGAGTGATAATGAGAGGGTTTAAAGGAAGTAATAAGGCATATGAATAAAACTACATCTTTTTTTCTCTGTTATTAATTAGGCTAAGTGGCTGTCTGGAGGAAGATCTCTAGGAAAGATAGAAACAAACATTTTCTTTCCCACAGATTTCTGTTTAAGAAATAAGTCCTTAATTTAGGCTAAACCAGTTCAACTAAAATAGGGTTGATCTTGCTAGTGTTGAGTTTATTGCACATAAGTTCTTAAAGTAATACTGTATTTGAAAAAACCCACTAGGAGATTGCCTCCTAGTCTTTTAGAATCAGTGAAGAGATAATTTAAAAGCATCCAGAAATGAAAAAGTTATGTTGTCTCAAAAGTAAACTCTTTTTCAGGGCAAGGCCCCTCAGGCAGGCTAATCTTCTTTAAGCATAGTCTGGTCATGGCCTGTTCTCAAACCTTCAAAGATTTCTGTGGAATTATTCTTTTTTTTAGGGGGGTGGGAGGGTAAAGAATCTTCGTTAAAACAAAATCATAGCAGAATCTGATAGATGTAGAGAGTACATGGAAGAACCAAATATCGTAGCAAAATGTTAACTGCAAATGTTTCTTCATTTTAAGAACTGTGTCAGAATTCATTTTAGAAGAAGAAATGTCCTTTTGTTTAAGAAAATGACAGGTTATGTGAAAGCAAGATCTAAGTGAGGACAAAGAGAATCACTGCAAAACTAAAGGGCAGTTTCCTTGGTTTGAGGGGTTCATTCCCAAGATTTTAATTCACTGATTGCTCAGCTTCTCTTGGTGACAGAGGTGGAGTGGGACCTGCTAAAGCCTGGGGATGTTTCTGAGGTTGAAGGCCACCACCCCCTTCTGGAAGCAGAAATGTTGCTTTTGAGTTTTGTTTTCCTTTTCTGTATTATCATTTCCTTGGGATATCTTTGGATTCAGTAAAGTTCATTATTGTGATAGTCTAATAACTGTTTTGCTGGCAAGCTGCCTTGGGGAGTGCAGGCAGCTGACTGTTCCTGCCACCCCAGGTGGAGTGGACAACTCATGGAGAAGCCAGAGTTATACGCAGGGGTGATCAGGAAAGGGAACAGCCATTTAGATTTTTAGGAGAAAAGAATCAACTAAGACATCTCAGCACATCCAGGGAATCCTTAGAAATATTTGGAAAGTAAGTAGATTTCCAGTCCATGAGATGGAATTTTGACCTATTTTATTTGGATGTTAAGAAACGAGCACACTTGCCCTGGCCAGTGTGGCTCAGTTGATTGAGCATCGTCCAGTGCACTAAGATGTCACCAGTTCAATCCTGGTCAGGGCACATGCCCAGGTTGTGAGCTATATCCCCAGAAGGGGGTGTGTAGGAGATCGATGTTTCTCTCTCACACCAAGGTTTTTCTCTCTCCCTCTCCCTTCCTCTCTCTCTAAACAAATAAAAACATTTTTTTTAAAGAAAAGAGCACACTTAAAAGACTAGATAATTTGGATTCTATAAAAAAATGGATAAAAGTAGAGATTCTCTGGTCAAAGGGGGATTCTGATTTCACTAAGCAGTTCTCCAAGACCACATAAGACTAGCACTGTTCTTGACATATTGCAGATGGTCAATAAAGGTTGTCTGAATGAATAATTAAATAAACGAATGACCAGTAGCCAACAATATGAGGCCCTCTGTTGAAAGGTGATGACTAAAAGGTGTTTTCAGAGTCAGAAATGAAATATTTAGACAACTGTGCCATTAGACAAGTTGTTTAAGTAAAAAAAAAAAATCTTTTTTTTTTCCAGATAGGGCAGGATGAATTATTCTATTTCAAGATTATAAAAACATATCAAGATGGTTATAGTACCTACCTAGAAAAATGATCAATTGATAATCTGATTTTTAAATACCAAATAAATAGGATTTAAAAAATTATCATTTATTTATTTATCTCATTTTTTAATTAGCTGAGAAAATTTATCTGCTTTAGTATATATGGCTAAAAAATAATCATCTCACAAGTTCTTAAGACACATTATTAAATCCTCAGTGTTTAAAAGTTATGTATGTATGTATGTATGTAAAAGAGAGGGACTGGAATGGATAAGTATAATGTAAATGTAAAAAGTTCAAAGACAGAATTGCATGGGTGAGCTAGAACTGATATTTTCCATTTTAGGATAAGCAAAGAAAGGCATTGTTAGAATGAATTTTGTTTTTGCAAGAAAAATAATAAATAGTGGGTCCTGCAAGATGTAGGACAGGCTGTGCCAACTTGGAAGCCCCAAATGTAACCCTGCTTGGCAGGAAGGCTGTAAGGACAAGGTTGGGTTGATCTGTTGGATCTTGGGCAGCATTTTGATGGGTTTGGTCATTATCTCCATGAGTATAAAGCTAGAGAAGAAAGGAGAGAATTGGCTTTCAAAAAAATTTTGTTTTGTTTTGTTAATCCTCACCTGAGAATATTTTTTCCATTGCTTTTCAGAGAGAGGAAGGGAGGGAGGGAGAGAAACATCGATGTGAGAGAGGCACACATTGACTGTCTCCTGCATGCACCCAGAAGGAGGACACAGAGTGAGCCCATAACCCAGGTACATACCCTTGACTGGTAATTGAACCCAGGACCCTTCGGTGAATGGCCCCACACTCTAACTACTGAGACACACTGGCCAGGGCGAAAGAATTGGCTTTTTGATCATACATTTAACAGGACTCTAAATGTCCTCCCCTCCAGATCAAAAGCTTAAAACTTTATTTAATCCAGTATTTATTGACAATCTACTCTATGCCAAGTATTGTGCTGAGAATGTGAAAGGGATACAACAGTAAACAAAATCCACAGTCTCTGCCCTCATAGAGCATAAACTAGGGGGATACAATCAATACATAAATCATATCTACAAAAGGATTTATTACCTCCTAATATCCTCCCAGCAATCTAAGTAGTTAAATGTGCCCTTTATGAATGGGGACACTGAAGTCTCCATAGGATAACTGCTATACGCTACGAAGAAATGTATGTGATCTTCTAAGAATGTATTGTGGGTGCAAGTTGGGGTTGGTGTGAGATGGAGTGTGGTTGAAAACTGGTAGTCAGGGAAGTCTTTTTTAAACTGACATGACAACTGACCTGAGATCCTAAGGACAACTGCCTTTATTGTAAAGAATTTACCATATACAGACTGGTGCAGCCACTGTGGAAAACAGTATGGAGTTTCCTCAAAAAGTTAAAAATGGAACTCCCATTTGACTCAGTAATCACACTTCTGGGACTATATCCCAAGAAACCAGAAACACCAATCAGAAAGGATATATGCACCCCTATGTTCATAGCAGCATAATTTACAATAGCTAAGACTTGGAAACAGCCTAAGTGCCCATCAGTAGATGAGTGGATTAAAAAACTGTGGTACAGCTACACAATGGAATACTATGCTACTATAAAAAAGAAGGAACTTTTGCCACTTGCAAAAGCATGGATGGAACTGGAGAGCATTATGCTAAGTGAAATAAGCCAGGCAGAGAAAGATAAACATCACATGATCTCACTCACATGTGGGATATAATGATCAACATAAACTGATGAACAAAAATAGATCCAGAGACAAGGGGCGGGGGAGTGGGGGAGGTTAGAGATCAACCAAAGGACTTGTATGCTTGCATATTAGCATAACCAATGGACACAGACACTGGGGCAGTGGGGGCTTGCCCTCAGGGGTGGGAATGGCGGGGGTGGGGGTGGGCGGTCAATCAGGGAAAAAGGAGACGTATGTAATATTTTAAACAATAAAAAAAAGAATTTACCATATAGTTCAACAATCCTACTCTGGGTATATATTCAAAGAAAATTAAAACAGGACATTAAAGGGATATCTGCAGTCCTTTGTTCATTGCAGCATTATTTGCAATAGCCCATATATATATATATATATATATATATACATATATATATATATATATATATACAACCTAAGTGTATATTACCAGATAATGGATATATATATATTGGGGTTTTATTCAGCCACAAGAAAGAGGAAAATTCTGCCGATTGTGACAACATGGGTGGACCTTGAACACATTATGATAAGTGAAATGTCAGAGAAAGACAAATACTTCACATGGTATCATTATAAATGGAGTCTTAAAAAAAAAAGTCAAACTTATGGAGAGAGTAGAGAAGTGGTTTCCAGAAGCTGGGGGAGTAGTGGAAATAGGGAGAGGTTAGTAAAAGGGTTTAAACTTTCAGGTCTAGGATCTGAGGATCTAATAACGTCTGAGTATCTAATGTATAATGTGGCGATTAGAGTTGATAACACTATATTATACAATTGAAATTTCCTACAGAGTAGAACTGAAATGTTCTCACTAAAAAAGAGATAAATATATGAGGTTATAGATATGTTAACTGGATGGTGAGAATCCTTTCATAATGTATACATATATCAAATCATCACAGTGCACACTTTAAATACCTTACAATTTTATATATCAATTATGTCTCAAAAAAGCTGGGAAAACATCTTCATTTTTTTTTTTAATTTAAAAAAAGGATTTATTGCCTCCTAATATCCTCCCAGCAATCTAAGTAGTTAAATGTGCCCTTTATTTATTTATTTTTAAAATATATTTTTATTGATTTCAGAGAGGAAGGGAGAGGAATAGAGAGACAGAAACATCAATGATGAGACAGAATCATTGATTGGCTGCCTCCTGTATGCCCCCTACTGGGGATTGAGCCTACAACCCAGGCATGTGCTCCTGACCAGAATCGAACCCGGGACCCTTCAGTCTGCAGGCCGACGCTCTATCCACTGAGCCAAACAGGACAGGCTAAATGTGCCCTTTATGAATGGGGACACTGAAGTCCCCATAGGATAACTGATTGAGTTATGTCTAAACAACAAATGGTTTATCTCATGAAAAGTTCCACTTTCTTAATTCATAGTCTCCCTGATCTCACCAGAGAAGACAGGTGACAGTAAAATCTAGAAAAACACATTCAGGGATGGGATCCTTATAAATCCACATCAGAATGCTTTCCAGCAAAAACCCGAAGTCAAGCTTAATTTTCATCCTAACAGCATTTGAATTTACAGAGATGAGGATGAATGTCTCTTTAAATATTGTTTCAGACAGAGCATATAATAGCTTCTACTGTTTTTAAACTCCATGCTGACGTTTTGTCTTTTTCCAAAGTCCATGATTGATTTACGCCAGATGGACAGCAGCAGTAATGACTCTGAGATCTCTATTATTCTTTTCTGGAGCTTTCATTCTCTTCATGCATGCCCCTCTCATTTTGCGCTGAGATATTTTAATGAGTTTCTGAGTGATTGTTTTCCACTTTCCCTAATATCCCTGCTCAGGTCACTAAATTGGAGGAAAGCATTTTAGCAAGTGGCAATGGAAACAAAAAATATCATTAACGGAGGCCTGCTGAAGTCACAGCTATTAGGAATGTGAAATGTCTCTTGACTGTAAGTGTGGAAAAGACACTGCTAGATGGAAGGGTTAATTACTAGGTGGTGGCTTCAAAAGAAGACAGGGCAACATTTGTCAACAGTGGTAAAGAACACATTTCTTCTCCTGTCACACGCTGCAGTGGCTGAATGCCCCCTCCTGGAATGGGTTGGGTGGAAGAAACGGGCACACAGGTCTTTATATCCTGACTTTCCTGTGTGGTTTCATCATCAACAGACTAGGAATCTGGCTAGACACAAAATGCCAAAGTCTTCATGTTTAAAACAAGGCCAACTAACAGGCTGCAAATATTTGTAAGTTGGTATGTTTTAGAATGTTTTCCCAAGTTTCTCTTTCCTGTGCCCACTCATGTGGCATCTGAATTTCTTCCCACCCAAGAATCTAGGTGAAAACTTACTCTAGACGAAAACTTTACTCTCTTCTGAGCATAAAGCATCAATCTGAAAAAGTATATATGATCACAAAGAGATATCAAATTCTATAGTTTCCAGTTTGTTTGTTTTTTCCATCTATTTCCATAACAGGAATTGGTCCTGGAGCAGTGAGGCTGCTCCTGCCATGCTAATCACAGGTGACCTCAGAGAAGCAACTGTGTTGCCCTCCTATATTAGTTCTCTGTGGGACTGCTGTTGCATATTCACTTGGCACCCCAAATTGGTTTGCTTGGTGGCTCATAGCTAACCCCTATGCCTTCCGAATAGCAGGCATTCAATGGGTGTTTCAAGTTATTAAATATAATTGTTTGGAAAAGTCCCTAAACAAAACTATGAAATCAAGAGAAAGAATCAAGACTCCTATATTTGTATGTAAAACTTTATTTCTCACAATCCAATGAAACAGCTTCCTTTCCAGTGTAAGAAATGTCAGAATTGGTAGAAAAGGAGGAGCCTCAGTGAAACCTACAAATCTACAAGTAGCTAGCCACCCACTTTTTGTATAAAATGAACCCTATTTAAATTCTATGTATAGCCTCAGTATATTTCCACATTCCTGTATGGGAATGACTATTCTGAATATTTATATGTGTAAAAACAGGTTGTTTCATTTAGATATGAATGTGACTTTTGCCAAGGATGCAGTACCAGACATTGACAAGATGCTTGAAAAAAAGTAATTAGAAAATGTGGAAATTAGGCCACTATCTTACAGGAGTAAGCCTGGATGTCACGCTGGAAGAATTAAGGTGCTTGAGACAAGTCTTATGTTAATTACAGGGATCTATATCTCTGCAGGTCAAACAACAGACCAATGAATTCATTACCAAGACTCCTGGTTCTGGACTAGATTATTACTTTCAACCTTCTAGTCAGTGGATTTTTTTTTTTTTCAATTTAGGAAAAAACCCATCTGTGACAATGTCAATAAAGTCCAGGGGATTGTTGCATAGTTTTGGCCTAAAAACGCTTTCATCATATAACCCCATTGTAATTACATATTTGTTTGTCTGTTAGATTATAAATCCTTGAAGGTGAGAACTGTGTCTATCTCATTTGCCTCTGTGTCCTCAGAGCCTAGCACAGTGTGTGTGGTAGCATTAAAAAATTATGCACACCTGTGAATGTTATTGCACTATTAATTATGAGTATTTCTATACAAAATAGAACATTTGACTTTTAATGAAATATTTGCTGCATTTTACAATGTGATTTTGTTATAGTCATGTTCAGCTTTTTATTTATAATGGAGAGTATTTCAGCTTTTAAAGTAGAAGTCAAAGGGAAATAAGGTGAATGCTCTTGATGGAACACTTTCATTCTGTGCCTGAAAGACTACAGATGCCCCACCACTTCTCTAAGTGGTGGGACATCTGTAGTGAGATAAATTCATATTTGAATCATTAGCAATATGACTGGTTCTCAAATTAGAGAAGATCCATGTCCCACAGCAATACATACTAATAATTAAAATACAATTTTCTCAAATTAATTGATATGGGAATCTGAAAAACTTGAGTTTTCATGTCATCACTTCAATATTGAGGGACCTGGGATAAGAATGTCACAGTGCTTTAGAGTCCATGACACATTAAACAGATTTAGTGGTGTCTGCACTTGGGATTTAGAAGACAGGTGGGGTGAGATGCTATCAGTCCCAGCACTGGTGCATAGGTAGATGACCCGAATCATGCATGATAATAAGAAAAAGGGTCAGAGACAGCTGTGGGGCAGAGGTGAAGCATTCTATGAGACTGTAAAAAAATTAGTTCATCCTTCATTTAGTTCTGAAATAGCAGTTATGAATCAGGAATCTTTAAGAAATGAGGAAGGGAAGAGACAGATGGCAGCTCTGTGCTCCCGGACCAGGGCACTTATGTAAGAACTGGTGAAATAGGATTCAGTCCCAGGATGGCCAGATCGTGCTCCGAGGAAGCAGGAAATTGGGAGCATCTGGTTGAGGTGATTAAAAGTGTGGGGAAGAGAAAATAGAAGCTTCTGGATGGCAGATTTTGAAGCACAGATGCGATCAACTACATTAGCACCCAAACCTGAGACTTAGAAGCTAAGTATGTATGGAACTTTGGTACATGACATATGGTGTTTCAAATATAAAATTTATAGACCATCTGTCAAATCCAGTGGGGCTTAACTCTGGAAGGATCACTGATGATTGAAGAACCTGCTACATTTTCACACTCAGAAGTGACTAGACAATCAATACATATTAATTGAGCAGTCATCATGCATACAGGTCTAGTTATCCTGGAATTAATAGAGAATGTAGAAAATATGGTCTTGTCCTTCAAAACCTAAGGGAAGACAAAAACAGAAGGGCAGAGTGCATGCCTTTGATTGCTTTTAGATCTTAGGCATCAGTTTTGTGGCCCATCATCATAATTACTTTTGCGCATTCACCATAAATTCTCTTGCCCCGCTCTGGCTTCTTATTTGCTTGGCAAAGCCACACCCTGAATAAGTAGAATCTCTCAGCCTTTCTAAGCCTGCACCCATGCAAATGAATATCTCTGGAGAAAAACATGACCGTAATCCTCAAGTGGGTTCTTATTTTTTAAAAAAATATTTTTCCCATCACCTTTATCCCCTATATCCTCTGCCACCTCCCTCCACCCCCCTCCCCGCCTACCCCCACAATCACCACACTGTTGTTTGTGTCCTTGAGTTCTTTTTTTTTTTTTTTTTTTCAGAGTGAAAGCAAGTTTTATTCACGTAGAGAAAAAGACTAGGATGTGGAAACCTGGAGACAGGATCAGGGGTTGAACCAGCCACTGCTCCCAAGTTGCAACTCTCACAGGGCACTGCTGTGAAAGAAGCAACAGTACTAGAACTCATCCGAGTGGATGTGGGCGAACTTGCCAGTGAGTTGTGCACTGTGCTCAATAGTTGTTGGGATTTTGTGTTTCCAAGGGTGTGTTGTATGTGACCTTATTCTGTCTCCCTGTTCTGGTTGGGAGAGGGTCTTGTTCCTAGTGTAGTCCATTCTGGAAGTGTCATGGTGTTTGTCCCCCTCCGCCCCCTTTCTGCTTATGGTGTCAGTTTTCATTATAATGATGGAATAATGAGCTAGTCATTTTTTTTCCATCTTGGATTCATCTGGTTTTAGCCAGTTCTTGTTGTTGATTTCTGAGACCTCTGCAGGAGTTTCCTGCCATAAACCATTTCCTTTTGATCAGGCCCACATGGAAGTGGGGGTTCTGGTGGGAGAGCCTAAAAGCTTATCAGCCTGTGATGTCTGCTCTTACTTCCTCATTCCACTTGTTGGGAACTTTCCCTAACTTCTTTCTATCCTGCTTCACATGGCGTGTCTTCGAGTTCTTTCTCTTTTTTTCCTTTTTTGCTCAATCTCCCCTTCCCCCAGCACACCCCCCTCACCCAGAGCTGTCATCAAGTGGGTTCTTGATGTTGTAGGCCGCTGAATTACCCACTCCCAATTCCCTCACTCCCCTGCTCACCTAAAAGGACTCTTTCCCACCTTCTCAGCTTTGATTACCTGTTCTCATTCACGGGTGATAAACCTTTATTTCACTGAGAAGGTTGAAGCAATCAGAAGAGAATTTCTAGATGCCAACAAGCCATTTACTTCCCTACCTACAACTGCATCCCATGCACTCTGCTTTCTTGCTCATCCCTATATGAAGCATCTTTGCTTCTATCAAAAGCTAGTTGCTCCACTTTTTCATAAGATCTCATCACCTTTTGCCTACTCAAGAATATTGATTTTTCCCCTATGCATCTCTGCCCACCCTCCATACAAGGCTATTCCTACACATACTGTTATTTCTTTCATCGTAAGCAAAACAAAATCATCTCTGAATCCACTTTCAGCTACTGCTTTTATTTACTTGCTTTTGTACAAAGCTCATTGCTTCTAATTTCTCTCTTCCATTTCATTCTTAAACTACTCCAGTCAGGCTTTCAATTCCACAAATTCTACCCAAACTGCCCTCATTAAAGCCACCAGTGACCTACACCTGGTCAATTACAATGGTCAGTCCAGAGCCTCCTCCCATTGGCAGCGTTTGGTCCATCCCTCCTAGATACATCGGATTCACTAGATGAGTCTTCATTTGGCTCTTACCTCACTGGCTGCTCTTTCTTAGTCCCCTTGGTTGCTTTCTTCTCTTCTCCCAGCCTATGATGATGGAGATCCCTAGGGCTCAGACCTTGGTCCTCTTCTTTTCTCTATGTTTTCCTACTCCCTTTGTTTAGGTCCATTTTATTTAAATTCATATAGAGCCACATAACATTAGTATGTGGATGACTTAAATTAGCACTCCTAGCCCAGAATTCTTTCCTAAATTTCAGACTTTTCTATTCAACTACTTACTCACCTACTTGGCATTTCTCTTTGGGGGTCTAGTAGATATCTCAAACTCAGTTGGGTAAAACCAAACTTTTGATTGTTATGCAATTGTTCCCTCCACCTACTTCACCTATAGCTTTTTCAAACTCAGTTCATGGCAATGTAATTCCTTCTGTCAACCTTGCAGTCATCTTGGGCTTTTCTCTTTTTTTTTTTCACATCCCACATTCAATCTATTAGAAAACCTTCAAATTATATGCAGAATCCAAGCATTTCTTACAGATTCATTGTAACCAACCTCATCTGAGCCATCATCTTCTCCTACTTGGGTTCCTGAAAGAGCCTCCTAAATGATCTCTCTTCTACTTTCCAAATATCCTACAGCGGCAGAGTAGGATTCTGTTAAAATGCAAGTCTATTCATGACAGACTCTTCCTCTTAAAATCCCATCTCAAAACAAAACCAAAGTCACAAGATCCAACATGACCTGGCCCCTGTTATCTCTTCCATTGTGTCATTCCTCTGAGATACACTGGATACCTTACTGTGTCTCAAACTTGATCTGTACTCTCACATTTATTGGCCGTGCCTGGAATGCTCTTCCCCCAGACATGTTCCTGGTTCAACTACTCAACTCCTTCAAATCTTTGCCTGTATCTACCCTTCTCAATAAGCCCATTCTGACCACTCCCTTTATTTATTTATTTATTTATTTATTTATTTATTTATTTATCCTCATCTGAGGATAATTTTTCCATTGCTTTTCAGAGAGAGAAAGAGAAGGATGGGGGGGGGGGGGAGGGAGGGAGGGAGGGAGAGAGAGAGAGAGAGAGAGAGAGAGAGAGAGAGAGAGAGAGAGACATTGATGCAAGAGAGACTCATTGATTAGTTGCCTCCTGCAGGGTGCAGAAAAACCACAGCCCAGGTACATGGCCTTGACCAGGAATTGAACCAGAGACCCTTTGGTGCATGGGCCAGTGCTCTAACCACTTAGCAACGCCAGCCATGGCCTGACCACTCCCTTTAATACTATAAACTGCTCTGACCCCTTATATTCTTGATGACACTTACACTGCTTGGCTCTTCCTTTTTTGACATGTATCATCTTCTTACACACACACACACACACGGGATATATACGTATATACATATATCTACACGTCTGAATATACATGTATGTATACATATGTGTGCATGTGTGTATATGTAAATACATATATCAGGTTTTTATTGTTTATTTTTTCTTTTTCTTTACCCCCAATAAAATTCCATGAGGGCAGAGATTTTTTTGTGCATTGATGTACCTCAAGCTTCTAGAACTGTGCCAGGCATACATTATGTGTTCAATAAATATATGTTGAATAAATGAATGAATAGTGGTAGCTCTGAGGTCATCATATATAATAAAATTTATCCAAGTGCCTCTTTTCTTCTCTTCTGTCTTCTGAGCATATTTCTCAAATATTCCAGAAAATTATATAGCCATAAATCCCAAATAATTGTTGAGGTAGAAAATTATAGTCCTCTTGTTTTGTGGATAAAAATATAAATAGTGTCTATATTTTAAAATGTCATCTTAGGGTTCTTTGGCTTTGCACTTTTTGATTTGATTCTAGCAAATTATCTTGCCTGAGGACTTGGAACTAGTTCTTCACAATGAGCAGTTCCCAGAAAACAAGGAACTCTGCAAATTCAAATGCAAAAGGCCAATTGTAAGAATGTTTTGGGTAAAGTTGCATATTGAAAACATTTACAGGAATGAAATTCTATTGTGGATTTAGTAATATCAACATGTACTTGAAGGATTTCTGTAGAAAAATAAACCTCTTTTAAGACATCTGGACATTAAATTTTAGTATATTGAGTATAGAGTGTAGACTTCAGTTTCTAAAGGCTACTCCTACTAATTGATTATCATGGCTGTTTTCAAATTAGTGATTGTAACTTTGGAAAATATATTATTGGATTTTTCTTTGTAAGACCTAGGTCTGCAATAAATGGTATTGGGAAAATTGGACAGATACATGCAAAAAAATGAAACTAGACCACCAACTTACACCATACACAAAAATAAACTTAAAATGGATCAAGGACTTAAACATATGACGAGAAACCATAAAAATACTAGAGGAATCCACAGCCAGAAAAATCTCTGACATATACTGAAGCAATTTCTTCACTGATACTGCTCCTAGGGCAATGGAAACTAAAGAGAAAATAAACAAATGGGACTACATCAAAATTAAAAGCTTTTGCACAACAAAGGAGACCATCAATAAAACGACAAGAAAGCCCACTGCATGGGAGAACATATTTGCCAATGATATCAACGATAAGGGTTTAATCTCCAACATTTGCAGGGAACTCATGCAGCTTAACAAAAAGAAGATAAACAACCCAATCAAAAAATGGGCAACTGATCTAAATAGACACTTTTCAAAAGAAGACAGAAGGAAGGCCAAGAGACATATGAAAACCTGCTCAAAGTCACTAATCATCAGAGAGATGCAAATCAAAACAACAATGTGGTACCATCTCACACCTGTCAGAATGGCTATTATCAACAAATCAACAAATGACAAGTGCTGGCGAGGATGCGGAGAAAAAGGAACCCTCGTGCACTGCTGGTGGGAATGCAGACTGGGGCAGCCACTGTGGAGAACAGTATGAAGTTTCCTCAAAAAACTAAAAATGGAACTCCCATTTGACCCAGTGATCCCACTTCTAGGAATATATCCCAAGAAACTAGAAACATGAATCAGAAAGGATATATGCACCCCTATGTTCATAACATCACAATTCACCATAGCTAAGATTTGGAAACAGCCTAAGTGCCCATCAGCAGATGAGTGGATTAAAAAACTGTGGTACATCTACACAATGGAATACAATGCTGCAGTAAGAAAGAAGGAGTTCTTACCATTTGCAACAACATGGATGGAGATGGAGAGCATTATGCTAAGTGAAATAAGCCAGGCAGAGAAAGATAAATATCACATGATCTCACTCATTTGTGGAATATAATGAACAACATAAACTGATGAACAAAAATAGATCCAGAGACAGAGAAACATCAATCAGAACGTCAAACCTCAGAGGGAAGGTAGGGGACAGTAGGGGTGAGGGGGAGAGATCAACCAAAGGACTTATATGCATGCATATAAGCCTAATCAATGGACACAGACAACAGTGGTGTGGGGGCATGAATGGGAGGTGGGGGTAATGGGGGAATAAGGACACATATGTAATACCTTAATCAATAAAGAAATTTTTTTAAAAAAAGACTTAGGTCTGGCCTTTTTTTCCCTTTGTCTTTTTTTTTCTCTCCTTTGTATATAATGGTAAATGAAGTGATGACTTTTATGTATGAGAAATTTGTTTTTGACAAGTATAAGAATGTAAGAAAAAAAAACTATAAACACATTCTCCTGTCTTTAGATAAGATTAGCCCTTCCCTAGAGGAAGTATGTTAAGGTGGGAAAACCAACAACACAACAACTTCAACAACAACATGATGTTGAGTAGTAAGAGACCGAGGTTCATGTTCTAACCTTGCTGTTATCTTGAGTTATAACCTTCAGTGTCTACTTCTCAATTCAGGTCTGAGTCAGTCTCTTTATCTTTAATAGCCTTTAAATTTATAATTTATTTCTCAGCTATGGTTATTTTGTTTTAGGAAAAGAAAAAAGCATGCCATTCTAGATTTAATTAGCCTGTTCAGGCAAGGAGATAATTCCTATGACTAAATGTCAGCTATTATATTCAAGCATTGACTGGAAAACTATGTCAGTATCTATCTTAAAACTTCCTTTGTTTATCCTTCAGAAAGTTTAGTAGGTGCATTTTGTATGATTAAAGGTGCAAGTAGCATGGCTGTTACTCTTGTCCTCAGTTAGCTGAGGACAATTGATTTGTGTTGCTGACTTTGTTATCAGCCACAGGAATAATTTGGGTCCTGTTTTCCTTAGACATCCATCACTTCTCTATCAATAAACTAGAGATGGTGCCATCAAAATTTGATGTCTGGAGTCCTTTTGTGAGGGAGCCTCATATTTCCTTTTCTATATCAGACAGTTAACCCATCTGTTATCTCTATGGGAGCAGAGAACACCCCCTTCCCCCCCCCCTTTTTTTTATCATTGGGTAACCTTAAACCAGCACAGTTCTATGTACTCAAAGGATATTTATTGAAAAATTGAATGAATAATTGAATGACTACCTGAAGGAGTAAGTGAACGAAAAAATGAATTTTGTTTGGGTACCGTAGCATGCAGAATGATTTAGACTATGAACAACTTTCCAAGGGGAAGATAAAGAACTCTAAGAAAAAACACTAACAAGACAAAGAGTCAATTTATTTAGAAGGCAGGGGCTCAGTGGTGAGTAATGGGGAGAGAACATTCATCTTACTGGACAGGGACTGAGCAGTAGCACTCTGCAGGCTCCCTGGGCTGAGCTGTTGTCCTGGGGTTCCTTAAGTCTAGCCTGATTTGGGATGAATACTTGAGATTCTTGTGATAACAAAAATTGCTCTTTCTCTTTCTTTCTCACCACTTTTCTCTTTTGTGGCTGGACTTTAAAAAAACTAATTTTTTTTTTCCAATTACAGTTGATGTAGCTAGTTTTAGGCATACAAAGTTGTGATTAGACATTTATATAACTTAGTGAGTGATCACCTGGATAAATCTAGTACCATCTGGCACCATATATAATTGTTAAAATATTATTGACTATATTCCCTATACTGTACTTTACACCCCCGTGACCATTTTTATAAATGACAATTTGTAATTCTTAATCACTTTAGCTTTTGTAATTTGACTTTCATTGGCATTTTCATAAACTGGGGCATATTTATGCTTGGACATCTATATTTGTATTTTTCCTTGATTTTATTTCCTATGTATTCTTTTGGAAAACTGTTTTGTCATTTTCATAACATCTAAAAAATTACATCAGAACTTGCAGTGGATACATGAACCTACACAAGTGATACAAATTATACAGAACTTAACACGCACACACATACCATAAAACTGGGCAAGTATGAATAAAATCAGTGGGTTGCAAACATTCTGGTGATGCCATTGTATTACAGTTTTGAAAATGTTACCAATTGTGGAACTGGACAAAGTGTACAAAAATCTTTCTTTATTATTTTACAACTGCTTATGAATCTATAGCTGTCTCAATGAGAAAGAGAGAGTGTGAGAGAAAGAGACTAAAGAGATATTAACAACAAACTGCAACCTGTCACCTTGTTTGAATTTTTTTAAAAAAGCTTTAAAAAATTTGGAGCAATTGGAAAGTTTGAATGTGGACAGAATGTTAGTTGACATTAGGTAATGACTATTATTTTTTTAGGTGGTAGAAGTATTATAGTTATGTAGGAGAAGGAATCTTTTCTTAGAAGATAGATGCTGATGTATTTTGAGATGAAGTGGCATGAATCTGCAATTTCCTTTCAAATGTGTGCATATGAGCTGATGTGTTGTGTGTATATACATGTATGTATATATTCAATATGTGTTTATAGTATTATTCATTTGACACTTTTGTATTTTTAAGTGTTCATAAGAAAAATTGGATGGAATTTGAAAATATTGTTGAAATAATTATGGCCAAAGGAATAATCAGAGATGGGGTCAAAGATTGATGTTCAGGATTATTTGTGGTCAGCATTATTTATAGTGGCCAAAAGAAAACGGAAACAGTTGGAATGTCAACTAGCTAAAATGTGAGCTCTAGGAAGGCAGGGACTTTGTCTTGGTCACTACAGTATCCCCAGAACCCAGGACTGTGCCTGGCATAAATTATACACTCCAAAAACATTAACGAATAAGTGTGCAGCCCTTAAGAAGATAAATGAATTTGTAATTCTATAATGAAATATTAGCAAAGTCTTTAAAAATGCTTTTAGAAAATACATAATAACATGGGGAAATGCTCAACTTAAAACAGTGTACTAAATTCTGTTTAATCCCAAATGCTCAAGATAAAGAAATGAATGGCTACGAATGGACAGATAGTTAAGAGCAGCGATTCCTTGGTATAAGGTTATGAGGGGTTTTGGTTTATCATTATACTTCACTGTATTTTCTAAGTTACCTTAAAATGCTTTATGTTATTTTTTTTAAATCAGAAAGTAAAAATGAGTAAAATGTTTATAAAACCTTGAGATCTAGTAGGTGGGACTTGGATCCTTGATTCTCCTTTGCCATCAAACATGGCCACACTTGTATTTATGTAGCCCTAGATTTGAAACAAATTGCTTTCCCAATACTATGTTGATCTGGATCTAAAAGCTAGGCTTCTACATTAACTCCCTATCCAACACTCCAGTTCTGACAAACCTGTGCCAGAACCTAAACCATAAATAACTGAAAGCCCTGGTTCCCTGCTGGGTTCCTCCTAGCCATTCTTCCCTTTAAAAATGATTCTGCTCTTCATACCTCCTCCCATCTACCAACTCCACAGATGGGTGTAAGTGAATGACCTCCTGACACTGATAAATTTCTGAATCCCTTCCCTATTATGCCCTGCCTTACTGGATTATTCCTCTTAGACACAATGGCTATGTCAACCAGCCTGAGCTGTATTCTTTTGACCATGGCAGCTTCCCTTTTAGGGCCACCCTTTGTGGCTAGTTCTCTCCCAGCCTCATTTCCTCACTAACCCCCCACTGGTAAGGTTCCCAAATGGTTTATGCCATTATTCACTCTCCTTATGACACCATTTCAAGAGCAACATGGAAGAGCAATATCAGTAAGAACCAAAATAGTTCATCTGTCTCTTCATTTGAGATCCTCCATACTATTTGAGTGGTTGTTTTTTTTCACCTGGCAACACTAAGATGACCCTGAGAATAGTACAGATTGTGATTTTCACTTGTAAGATGCAAGTGAAATAGACAGGACCTAGGTCTATTGTCAAGTTAACTCTAAAAGACATGAGGCATTGTCAATTACTTGGAGAACTCAGATTATCCTTTATTGCTTGCTGTCTTTGAACAACAATGCATGCCAAGTTTAGGAGATAATTAAACTCATCAGAGCTAAAGAAAGATGATTTACATGTGAAACTAAAAGGTTACTCAATAATTGCTCAGCATGAAAAGAAATAGAAGTAGAGAGTAAAACTGTTCTAAAATAAATATATGGATGGAGAAATACTTGGCACATGGATGTGATGAGATGCTGTTCTTTAAAGGTTTATAAAAATGAGTAAATGTTAGCTTATAACGACTTTAAGTGATAAAGTGTTGATTAACGTTATATCTATTGCCTTTCAGACATTATCAGAAGCCTTTCCTCAGATTAAGGAGAAATCAAAAGTGACAAGCCATTATCTGTTACATAAAGTTCCAGGGACATTTTGGAAGTCAGAAGGAAAGAGTATTAGTAGGACAGATTAAATATAATTAGGTATTAAGTTGCCGCCAATACAAGATTGTGGGATAAACAAGCTGTAAGTCACAGACCAATGTTATTTCTTGTTAGAACATCATTTGATATCAGAGACAGGCAGAGAAATAAACCTTTTATCCTTGCAAACCTATGTCAAGAAACTTAACTATTCACTCACCTGAGACAGTTCACATTGCTTTTTTTGCTTGCCAGAAACATGGTTTACCTGAGGGCAAGTGTGAGGTTCAGGTCCAAAACCCTCCCAAAAGCTTCTTGTGCCTAGCTCTCCATCCTAAATATGCACACAATCAGTGGAAGACTAAGGAAGCAGAGTCTGTAGATACAGTTCTTTATCCTGGGCCCAGAACCACAGTTTTAGAACCACACTTTGCCTATAACCCTGACCAGCATCCCTTACGACAAAATCATAATTGTGCATGAACTTGCACAATCCACTTCCAATCAATATGGGAAGAAAGAGTAATTATTTAAAAAAAGAAGTTTTTTATTTACTCCAACTGCCAAGATACTGTTTCCAAATGGATGGATGAGTAACATTTCTATTACTGATAAGATAGGAAATGAAGGACTAGTTCTGCGCAGGTGAACAAGTCCACCTCAGCACATTGTCTGCACTTATGTCAACTTCCTCTATGATGGTATTTCTCAATCAGAGGATTCCATAGGAGCTATGAGGTAGGGCAATTTTTCATTATGTGAAACTGTACATTTCAGGACATTTGGCCAACGATATGCTAGTATTTTTCTAGGCACAGAGACAACTTAACAGCCCCTGGACATTTCTGAGTGCCCGAGAGTTCTGACTCCAGTTGACAACTACTGGTGACTAATTGAGCTTACTGGGATATCAAGCCTTATTGTATGAAATAATTTTAAAGGATGTAAATAACAAAATTGGAACTCTCTCCAGATGATAAAAGAACAGGAAAATGGAATAAATACTACATGTATCAGAAATAAAAATAAAATAACCCATTAAAATTAAATTAATATAGTCAAATACAGATGAAAAGTATTTCATTTATTATAATATTTCAGTAAATGCATACATGGTTAACAAAGTATGTTTTTAATAACCATAAAAATACACTGCAGTGAGCAATTTTACCTAGGAAAAATGGGTTCAGATATGAAATTTCAGATTTAATATAATAAAATGTATTATTGGAAAAATTCAATATCCATAAACATAAAAGTAATTTTTCTCTGCTTCTTAATACAAATGGAATCAGAAAAAAGTTATGTTAATAGTAATAAAATAACCAGAATCATAATAAAACCAATATAGCAAAAAGAAATCTTTTGGGCTTCTGAACTTTAGCACCACTGATTAGAGTTACGGAGTTATGTAAACAATGGAATAGACTGTGGGTATTAATTTTTCTCATTTTCTAATAAAACTGATTTACATTTTTCAAAGCACATGTTAAGTAAATGGCTCTGAAATATACATATTAGTATTAAGAATTCCTTTGAAACTCTGGTATCCTAAAAAATACTTAAATGTTTAGTTCCATGAGCAGTTACTGATTGCCTTCTATGTTCTCCAGCCGTGGGCAAACTACGGCCCTCGGGCTGGATCCGGCCCGTTCGGCTGTTCTATCCGGCCCGCGGAGCCGAAAGAGCGGAGGGTTCTCTTGCTCTCCCCTCCGCTCCTTTACTTTGAATTTATATTAGTTCACACAAACACTCCATCCATGCTTTTGTTCCGGCCCTCCGGTCCAGTTTAAGAACCCATTGTGGCCCTCGAGTCAAAAAGTTTGCCCACCCCTGTATCTAGCCCCTAGCAAGGCACAAAAGAGAAACCAAAGACAAATAAAGTATGCTGAGATATTTCTGGTAATTGGATTTTGGTAATTTAAGAGGTGAATTAAGTTAAGTCAAGTTACCCAAACCATAGGATTCCTCTTGTCTTTGTTAATCAAACTACCTTCCCTCCTGTTTCCCATCCCTGCCCCATCCCTACCCCTGGCAATCACTAACCTGTCCATCATTTTTGAAATTTTATCATTTAAAAAAGTTATATAATGTAATCTTAGAGAATGTTTTAGCATTGCTTCTCCCCCTCCCCCTAATGCAGCATAATTTCCTGGAGATTCATCCAAGTTGTATTTATCAATGATTTGTTCCATTTTATTGCTGAGTAGTATTCTTTGGTATGTTTCCATGATCTGTTTAACAATTCACCTGTCTATGAACATCTGCACTGATTATTATAAAGATACTATGAACACTTGTGTGCACATTTTTGTGTGAACACAAGTTTTCATTTATTTGGGGCAAATGCCCAAGAGTAGACTTGTTGGGATCTATGATAGACACATACTTGTTTTTTTCTAGAAATTACTGAACTCTTTCCAAAATGTCTGCATTTCCACCAGCAATGTATGAATAATCCAGTTTCTCTGTATACTTGCTAGCATTCAGTATTGTTACTGTTGTTATTGTAGTCATTGTGATTGATGTCCAGTGATAGCTCCTTGTGGTAACTTCCAGGTAACTATAGGCATTGATACAAAGTGATGGGAACACAGAAGGGGGATATCTGGTATGCAGAGGCCTGTGAGTGTGTGTGTCTGTGTACATACTGATCTATTCATGTGCATGTCAGAAATATTCCTAGAGGAGCTGAGCTCTGTCTACTGAGGTTTTAAGGGTTTTGGGAGTTAGTGTGAGGCAGAGAATCCTGGTTTATTTTTCAAGTCCTCAGGATATATTTTGGAAGTCAGAATCACATTCACTGGACCAGTTATTTCATGTTCCCCCAGATTTGTATGGAGGCCCTCTTCTTTCTTGAGGTTTTCTTCCTCTGCACCAGGAAACAGGTCCCAATATTTCATTTTTGCATGTGGACAGTTAAGACAAATACCAGCATCACTCCTGCAGAGATCACTTAGTTGTGATTCCTTAAACAGCACCTAATGATGCATCTCTGCCTATAGCCAGGCGACTGACTGTAGTGACTCCTGGCTGCTGGGCTCCTTGCTTTTCATGGTGGGTGTCCTCCCTTCTTCACAACCTGCTCTATTTTATGTTAACATTCACAGGCTGGTTACAAATTCCACTGTCATCCAACATCATGTCTCCTGATACATTGGTTACTACTTCAAGCTCTTTAAGGTCATCCATTGCTAAATGCTTTCTCCCTCTTTAATGTGCACAGGCACTGCATGCCACCTTCAGTGACATCTCTCGGGCAGTGCTTCTCAGAGGGGCTAGGAGAGGAGCAGGGGGTGTGAGGGGAGGCCTGTGGAGCGTGGAAGTGGACTGCATGAGATGGATAGCACCATTCTGGCTTCCCCACTCTGCCTGCACACATGGTGGGGGTTGTGCATTAAATCACCCAACTTCCTCCAACTGGACCAAAGTCTTTCTATACAGCTCTTTCTATACTTAAAAACTAAAGTGTTTGTTTCAATTAAATTTGACAAACATTTCTTGAATTCTTACCATAGAAGGGCACTTACAATAAGTATGGTTAAAAAGATATAGAGTCTTCCCTAAGGAAATTTCTAATTTGAGAGGGAATATATATAATTATACAGCTTGGCAAAGATGTTAATCATTTCAGTTAACTTTGGGGGTGAGGAACTATGTTATTTTAATCAAGTCTTTAGCACATAGGAGATGTGGCAATAACTATCCGGGAGGGAGAGTGGGATTTCCCATGTGGATCTGGGGTCTCGGGGGTGGTGAATAATAGAGCTTGGATCAGGAAGGATGGGGCCCCTGAGGTCAAAGGGAGCTGGAATGGGCTGTGCAAATGGATCTTATGATACAAAAGACCAGGATCAATTTAAGAAAATGTTCCTTCGAAGGTTGTTAGAAGTCAATAGTGGCCCAGGAATCTGACAGAGACTGATAGACCAACCTCCAGGAGGAGCTATATTATGACAAGGGCAAGAAGTTTGGACATAAAGTCAACATTCTGGTACAGCCAGGAGTCTCTGACTTGCCTCAAGTTTCCCACAGTTCTAGGGAATAGACAGTTTAGTGTTACAGGCAAAATAGTGGTGTGAGGACATTTAACCAAGGGTGAATAAGCAGCAAGAGCGGATGGTGGAGTCTAGCCCCTGGCCTGCATTCACTGAATAACACGGACAGCAGGACAATCCACTGATAAGTGCTTAACTCAGTCATAGCCCAAGAAAAATGGCCTCTTGGCGCCATATTACTCTCTGAGGAGAGGAAACAAATCTACCTGTCATGGCCTGCTGTTACGAATCTGTTTAAAAATCTGAGAGGTGAGACTCAGTGTCATTAAACCTCCATACAATTACTTTAAAGTACTGGCTTGAGTTTTACCACAAAATGACATCTTCCTTAGATTTATAGACTTTAAAGAATGAAGGTAACGGATATTGGACATTGGAAATGATTCCTGTCTTGATGAGGATGTGCTGATGCAGGATGTTTTTCCCTAACGTCTCAAGCTTTTCTTTTCTTCTGAATCGTATATGTGTTAATAATTCACCTGCTTTGTCTTTTATGTCCTATTTCTATGAGACATGTATAGTCCTGATAAGGAACATGGACGATGGGTAATCACAGCCCCGGCCTCTCTGGTTTGGTGGGGAAGGATTCCAGCAACTGGCAGGTGAGGGAGGTTACAGATTGGTCACGTGAACAGTGAGCTCTTCCTCGCACTGAGCCCAGGAAAATGAGAATCTAGGAAGAGGGGAGACAAAGGTCTAGCTCAATCTACTGATACATTTTAATGAGAAAATGTTCATGGATAGGATGCAGATAATCATGGGCATAGCCTTTGAAATCCTTCACACTTAAAGCAGTAAATAGGGTTCTCTCTAAAATGCCCATTCCTGCATTAAGAGTGAAGAAATTGCCAGGCAGTGGATATACTGGTGTCACTCCAATGTGGCCAAACATTCTAGTCCCCACCCACTGTATTTTATGGTAAACAGTATTTTAAAGAAAGTTTTTAAAAACAGGTTTTAGAGTTTATAGGAGGGCAGTGGGACTGTTATTTATTTACTCCCCCCCTTGTTTGATGGCTTTGTCAGACTTGACTCCACAACCTCAGATCAAACCATTTGAAATGTAGAGTACAATTAATTAAGTGATGTTTTGCTTATATAATGCTCTCCTCCTCAATAAATAAATAGAAAAGAATCCTGATGCCAACCATTTTATTTTTAGAAGCAATCGTATTTCCCCTATTGAATTAACAAAGCTTTATTTTTTTCAGAGCTGCATTCCAACCAAACTGAAGTGTGTGGGCATTGTGTGCAAAGTTACCTACCAGCCAGGCTAGTTCACAGCTGTTACTATCTGTGAGGGTTGTTTAGAAGTTATGAGGGCATCAGGACCAAGCTGGGGGTGAGGGGTGTTACCACATTAGGAGTCCATCAATTGTTAAGAATCAGGACATAACGTACAGAATGAAGTGGATAAGCCATGAATAGTTGGATGGGCCTGCATGCTTCCTTGGTATTTCAGAACCTAGCACGACAGAAGAGAGAAATGCTGGAGGATAAAGGGAATGGAGAGCCTTGGACTCTGTTCTCATGCAGGCGGTCCACTGAGTGGTAATGAGGATCTATGAACTATTTCTGATGTTTCTAAAAGTCTAAGAGAAATTTTTCATTTATTCATAATAATACTGTACAGTCTAATTAAAATGTCAAGTTTCTTTGCTTTGGGCTGGGATTATATAAATTCATTGTTGTAATATATTTATCTCTATCCATAGTTCTGATTATTGGCAGCTGCATTTCTTAGATTAATGGAAAGGGAAAATGAATTATTTTTTAATATGTGCCTGTTTGTAGATAAAATCTTTCTAACCATGAGGTCTATGGGAGGAAGTGATAAGAGCCTTAGTGCTGAAATCATCGATAATTGCTGTGCTAGAGAAGAGAGACTATCTTGTGAATCTGATGAGTTTCTGCTCTACCACATGGAGCCTTGGGAATGCTCAATGATTATGTATATTTAATCTTTATTCTAATTACAAGACAAATATATCTTAGGCTTTCTGAATAGAGACACATCTGAGCTAAACAAATACATGAAAAGGTTAGCTTAGTAGTGAGCCTTAGATGAGTGATATTTGCCATCTCTCAGTAAAATTAATTTTACAAGGGAAATTCACTTTATAAGGGGCTTACTTCTTACAGTTGGGAACACAAGATGAATGAGGCCTTCATCTTAGACAAATGCCTTTGCCTTTAAGGAATGCTTGGGTTGGAAAAAAGGTCCTTGTTGAGCCCCAGTTGGACCCTTGATCAGTTTCATCTTTTTAGGAGAGCATGGTACCATTTGGAAGTGTCCCTAATATCCACTTATCCAGGACAGAATCCATTATTAGACAATACAGTAGGATATCAGAGGGAGCACTCAGGCCCATCAAATCAAAAGTTTTCAATCTATATTTATGTGTCAAAGACTTAAAAAATATAAATGCCTAGAAGAGGTCAGCAGGATATTCATTTTCTTCTAAAGCAAGTTCCTTTTAGTGATTAAAAGTTAAGGATAATTGAAGTCTAGTTCTTTTGAATTTGATCGCAGAGAAGATAAGCAGGACATGCATTGGATATCCCAAAGAGCTTAAGAAGAAGGGAGGGAAGCTATCAGAAAGAGAAAACCCTGAAATCCAATATCTTCACTACTAGTGGTCACTGTATAAAGACCATTGGAGGCTCTTGAGAAGGTAAACTCCACTGTGGTGTGTGAATGGGGGTGCAGCTTAGAAAGAGATGGTCTGCAAAAGCTTCTGCTACAAGGATTTTTTTACTTTCTTAGCGAAAAGGCAAACAACCAATAATTTACTTTCCCCAAAGTAGTATTTCTCCAGTAACAAATTTGGCTTCCAGTCAGGAGAGCATCTTGGGTGTGTCACTGAAGCATCCATCTTATATAAAAACTGCTGTTTGAAATTTTAACCCTGCTATTTTGGCTTCTGTAAATCCTTGCTTGCTTAAGTAATAAGGAAAATAAGACTACTCCCATTTCAGAGAGGCCATTAAACCTTCCCCAGACAAAGTTATCAGTGCTGGCACCAGGCCAAACCTTTGGTTGAGGTCTCAAAGCCCCAGCACATAGGGGCTCTTTAAGAACTTGCAAAGGGCACCGGAAAACCCCATATTTGGGAGACAAAGAGGGTAAAAAGGTATAAATACAGGAAACTTCCTGTGTGACTTCGCCCAGAATTTGAGAGACATTTTCCTCTGGGCCCATGCGTAATAATAATAATAATAATAACAATAATAATAATAATAAATGTAACTCCATCTCTCTAAGCATTGCTTGGTTCTTCTCCGGTTTTCTGTAACATCACAGTGGGCTCCACAGACTGCCTTGCTCCTCAGAAGTTCAGAACTCTGTGAGAGTTCTGGGCATGATACAGCCACGGAGCACGTGATTACTACATTCTGTAGTGTTAGAGCCAGACCCCACTAATGATTTCTAGCTGTTTATTTTCCTGTTTGATTTAGAACTATTTGAATATCGCAGAGGAATCTTTCAAAACAACTATGAGGTGTTTTATTCCCTGGAGACGACAGTTCTATCATCCTGAGATAAGCAAAACCTGCCACCTCTGAGATAATTCTGGCATCCCTCAACTGCTTTAAGGAGATTCAGGAAATGGTGATTTACTGTAACAGTAAAGGATATATTGGACACAATGCCATTCAATTACAAGAAAATAAAACATAGATTAAGCATTAAGTAAAAGCCATTAGTCAGAGGAAGAGGTTTTTTGGGAACAAAAAAAGATACAATGAGAACTATGTGTGCTAGAAGCTAAGAGAGGGGAGGATATAAACACACACACACACACACAACTTTTTTTTTTAAAGCCCCAGGTGAAAGACTGAGAAGAGAAACAGATTTCAGTTTTTATAAAACCACTCTTCTTTTCTCCATTCCCCACCCCCAAAATCAGACCAGCCTTTGAGAAAAACTTTAATTACACTTGTTTTGAGAAACACCTGAGTTTGTTTTTTTAAAATTCCATTTTCCTTTAGTGGGCCTTGGGGGAGCATAGTTATTGAGTACTGTGTATATTTCTTTTGTTGTCTTACTGTCCCTAAAAGATTTTATTCACTTACTCAGCGCCCCTCTTTAACTGAAGGTTGCTCAACCTTGCCGCAGGGTCCTGACCTCTTGCAGATGACAATGATAAGTACCTCTGCCCACACCCAGGACGACCCTGCAGCCTGTGTCTCATTTTCAAAGGCAGTAGTTGCCAGCAGGCAGTTCAATATTTTCAGCTTCAATTCTTTTGTTTTGTATTCAACTCAGTGTTTTCTTCAAAGGAACAGTAAAAAATGCAGGGTTACTGCAAAGTTCCCAGATTTAAAATAAGAATTTTATTTTAGCATTTAATCTTTCAATGCACCAGTAATGTCTTCAGCATCATTTGTGTCTCAAGGTCTTACTCTGATCAGCCTGTGAAAAATATGAAGGAAAAATTTAAAAAGACATTCCCAAACATTCTTTATTTTTCTGCACATAGATAATTTAACAGCTAATTATTCAGAATTCAAGCTTCCCAGGGAGTGAAACCTCAGGATTAAATTATTGCTTTGCTCCATTTGGATAGGGAGGAGTAAGAATTCAACAACTGAATGATAAGAAAGTTGATTTTCAAAGTAACAAAATAATTTTCATCATCATTTTTATAAAAACAGATGTAGCAAAAAGGAAGAATTTTCAGGATAGGATAATAATGATGAATAATGAGCTGAAAAAATGATGCTATAGGAAAAACAGAAATGTGGACATTGGTTATTTTATTTTTTAAAGAAAAGGCTTAGGTAACTACCATGTAGGAAGAGTTTTAGTCACAAAAAAATGAAGTTTTCTGTAAGCAAAGGACAGAATAAGATGAAAGCGCTTATGCTAAGGCAGGAGAGATTCCAGTTGGATCTAAGAAGATTTTCAGGATTGTAAAGGGATCAAGCTCTGACATGGAATGTTCCAGAAGGCTACTTATTTCCCCCCCAGGTGACGTTAAGGAAGAAAAGAGACAACTATTTGTTCTGAATTGTTCACCTACATACAGGCAGAGGCATGGAAGATGGTTTCTGGAAGTCTCTTGAAGCTTAACACTTTCTATCCTCTGATAGTTCATTTACTGTTGTTTTCCTTTGAGATATGCTGTTATGCAATGGGAATAAAGGTTTCCTATCTTGGTTAGCAGCATTCCCATCCTCACTGTCCTCCATCTGACACAGTTCCAAGTCAGTCTTTTACTCCCCCTCTCTGACCACATCTGCATCCGTACTGAACTGATTTGCTGCAAATGGCTATGACATTTAAGACGCTGGACACATGTCAGGTCCTATACCAGGTGCTGCTTGCACAGCTAAATTCTAATCCTCACAAAGAAACATTCAGGAGAGCCCTGTCAGTCTTCCATTGGATAAAATATAAATGAAGAAACAGAACCAAGAGGCTTGCATAAGCTAATTATAGAGAGAAACTTTAAACTCCAGTCTTTCTAATCCAAATTTTGCACTTTGAACATGTCATAAAGTGAGAAGCAACTAAGCCATTGCTTAACTCCTAAGATGTGTAACTTTGGGAAAGTAACTGAACCTTTTTAATTGCAATGTCCCTGTTACTTTGGGACTGGTTTTTATTTTTGATTAGGATATACAGGAGTCCTATGGAGAAGTAGAATGATAGTTTAGTTTTATATCTATGGGTTCTAGCCTGATCTTAACATGACAGTCTTTTTCTGGAATGTACTTCCTCTTCAAATTTCCCAAGAGAGAAGATCCAACTCCCAAGAAAGAGGTTTCACAGGTGGTTGGTTGTCTTTCCTTGTGTTCAGCTTGTATGTAATTACTTTTATTTTATGCACTCCACTCTGATTATCATTTGTGACTGGGGTGACTGGTTGGCATCCCTCCCTTCCAATGGCTTGAGCCAAAGGAAGTCTATATAGAAAATATAGCTTGAACTGGCTTTTCTTAGAAGGACTATGCGTTTGTGACTCCTGTCTGTACAACATTTACAAAACTTAGAGTTTGTAGAATACTTGGAGATATTTGTCAAGATGGCAAATATCTTATAATTTATAATCTGTCTCCAATCAATTAGATTTGGTTTCTTTGGGAAACAGCAAGGAGAAAGGCTCTGAGACCGTATCCAGGCTCATGTTTGCCATGGTCACCAGGGGGAGAGGAAGCATTTGTGTCTCATAATTGTTATCCCTAATGTACCCAAGTTTAATTTTACAGATGATCCAACTACAATGTAGGTTGCTTGCTGTCTTAGCCAATAAAGGGTCCGGGGAGAATAACCACAGTAAACCCAGCCATAATACTATAAATAAGGTCAAAAATTTTTAATTGCATAACATGAAGAGCTTCTTATTGCAAGAGTAATGAAAAACAATATTTTCAGCCAGCCTTCTGTTGCTCTATAAAAAAAAGAAAAAACCCTTTTTTAATCTATTAGCTATTAGAAAAAGATTATTACAAATTAATGTGCAGGAAGCATTCTTTCCTTTCCTCTCCTCTCCCTACTGTAGCAGGTAAGAACCACAGCCTGCCATTTTTTAAAAAATATTTTATTGATTTTTTACAGAGAGGAAGGGAGAGGGATAGAGAGCCAGAAACATCGATGAGAGAGAAACATCAATCAGCTGCCTCCTGCACACCCCCCACCGGGGACGTGCCCACAACCAAGGTACATGCCCTTGACTGGAATTGAACCTGGGACCCTTGAGTCCACAGACCGATGCTCCATCCACTGAGCCAAACCAGTCAGGGCACAGCCTGCCTTTTTTGAGAAAAGGGGTTGGGAGCCAGTAGCCAATCACTTTGTATTCTAGTCAGCATCACTATGGGGCACATTTTGATAGGGCTTTACTATTATTTGGTGCTTCTTATTGAAAAGCATTCCAAATAGTAGTCAAGAGCAACTGCACATGTTTGGGGGCCTGGGAGTATAGACCACATTGGCTCTCAGCAAGTATAAAATTTCCAAGAAGACGTATTTTATCTTAAAATTTACTTGAACTTTAGATTTATTCAATAACATATCCAAATTTATTTTAATTTTATTAATTTTAAATGAGATTGGTGCTCTAGGACTAATAACAACAATAGCAATAATAATACTAATAATGGCTGACGTTAATTTATTCTGTGGCTTTAGGCATACACTGGCACATGTCTATATGTGTTCCCTAGATTGAGAGTAATGGAAACAAGGGATTGCCTAATTCAACTAGCAAATTTTTAAAAGGTTTAAGCTAACCAAGGTGTGAAAGAGACTGGCTATTCCATCCTTGCCCTGATTCCCTCTGTCTATTTATTTCTCTTTATATCATCATTTTATATAATTCTCTTCACCTGAAAAATTGTCACCTGGACATCTATGACTTTAATGCCTTCCTTAAAAACTGCCTTTGTTCCAAAGTAGAACTTCATTTTCCAGGTAATATGCTATGTGGGATCTCAATGCATAAAACAGATAAATGTGGGATGAAATGAAGCAAGAAGGAAGCCCTAACCCTCAGTATCTCCACCTTTCTCACCTGAGATGGGCCCTTCCTTACCTCCTTAGAAAACTGGTACTCTGATAATCACAGTTTGCAAACAGCTTTCTTGAGGAATATGCTTAGTTATTTAAAACATATGCTTCATTTTATTTACTTATTTATTTATTTTTGTATACTGAGAGACAAAATTCAATCCTTCCAATCTCTCAGAAATTTGGTAAAACACTTTCTTTGAATATTTGAAATTATCTCTGTAATTGTATGTTGTTGCTTAAACAATGAATAAATGTTAATTAATAGCATGTTTATTATTTTTAGGTGTGCTTATGTTAAAAGAGTATATTGTGCTATATTTCTAAGAGCATAATGAGTGGAGAAGTATATTAACATTCAGATAACCATGTCAGGTGTAGCAATTTGGACAATGAGTTCTCCTGGTAACAGCTTATCCTAATTATGGTCACAATTGCTAAGAAAATATAATGGACTTCTTGAGAATTGGCCTCAGAACCCAGACCTACCATGCTATTAGAAAACCACAACACAAAACCTGCTTTAGAGTGTTTCTAAGTCATTTGCTTATATTTTTTCTCTTTAAAACATCTCTGCTTTTTTTCTTTCTGCTATTTTGCTTCTTCTTTTTTAAAATATATTTTATTGATTTCAGAGAGGAAGGGAGAGAAAGAGAGATAGAAACATCAATGATGAGAGAGAATCATTGATCAGTTGCCTCCTGCACACCCTCCACCAGGGATCAAGCCCACAACCTGAGCATGTGCCCTTGACTGGAATCGAACCTGGGACATTTTAGTCTGCAGGCCGATGCTCTATCCACTGAGCAAGACTGGCCAGGGCTATTTTGCTTCTTGATTATTTTTTTAAATATCTGCTTATCAGGATAAACATTTTATAAGTACCTATAGTAAGAATATATTAATATATTCAGGGATTTTCTGAAAACACTTTTAAAGTGTCTATTTATTGTTTGTTTTTTCTTAAAAATTTAGACTATACAACAAACTGCTTCTGAGTTAGGGAAAATGTCCATATGTAATGTATCAATATATTTAGATTGAGTTACTGCCAAAAATATATTAAATGCTTTTTAAAAACACAGGAATTGGCCCAGCTGGTGTTGCCCAGTGGTTGAGCATCAACCCATGAGGAGGTCATAGTTCAATTCCGGTCAGGGCACATGCCTGGGTTGCAGCTCCATCCCCAGTTGTGGGCAAGCAGGAAGCAACCGATCAATGATTCTCTCTCATCATTGATGTTTCTATCTCTCCATCTCCCTTCCTCTCTGAAATTAATAAAAATATATTTAAAAAATATAGGAATTGATTTCTTTTAGAATGAAGTGTCCTTTATTGGATATTTCCTTTAATGTCTACATAATAAGATGATTTTAACTGCTTAATTTTAACTTTTAACAAAAAATATTTAAATTATTACAATAATAATTAACTTATTCTGATCACAAATTATGTACTCTTTCCTTGATGGTTTGCTTACCCACTTGATAGCAAGATTAAATATTTCTATTTATAGATTGTCTTCTACTGATGTAGGGTAGAATTTTAGGATAGTCAGACTAGAAATTGGGCAGACTTCCTTCTGTTTGCCAGAACACAGTTTATTACTTGGTTCTTTTTTTTTTAAGACAATGAGCCTTATCTATAGTAATAAAAGGGTAATATGCTAATTAGACTGGGAGACCTTCCGGACAAAGCCATGGTGGTGGGGCCAAGGCAGAGGCGGTTAGGGGCAATCAGGCTGGCAGGGGAGGGCAGTTGGGGGTGAGCTGGCTGGTGTGGGGGGCAGTTGGGGACAAGCAGACCAGCAGGGGTGGGCAGTTGGGGGCAAGCAGGCCGGCGGGGGTGGGGGCAGTTGGGGTAGCAGGCTGGCAGTGGGGTACTTGGGGGTGAGCAGGCCAGTGGGCGGGGGGGGGCAGTTGGGGGCAAGCAGGCTGGTGGGGGGGGCAGTTGGGGGCAAGAAGGCTGGCAGGGGAGCAGTTGGGGGGGAGCAGGCCAGCAGGGGGCACAGTTGGGGGGGGAGCAGGCTGGCGGGAGAGTGCAGTTGGGGGCGATCAAGCCAAGCCAGCAGGGGTGGGCAGTTAGGGGTGATCAGGCTGGAAGGGGGGGCAGTTGGGGTTGATCAGGCCAGCAGGCAGAGTGGTTAGGGGCAATCAGGCAGGCAGGCAGGTGAGCGGTTAGGAGCCAGTGGTTCCGGATTGCGAGGAATGTCTGACTGCCCAACAGGGATCAGGCCTAAACTGGCAGTCGGACATCCCCTGAGGGGTCCCAGATTGGAGAGGTTTCAGGCCAAGCTGAGGGACACCCCCCGCCCCGTGCATGAATTTCATGCACCAGACCACTAGTAAGATATAAAATTCCAGGCAAAAGTCTTTCCCAATGAAGGCCTTTAAATTTTGTACTTACAATTACATACTTAAAGTAACAAACAGATATCTCCTCTCCCCCATTCCCTGACTGCTTTCTGAGTCCTTTGCTGGTAAGATTTCTTTTCTTTCAAAGTTTGAGCCGTGGTAAATCCTTCTGTCTTAAAGGTCAAAAGAAATTTCTCATGATCTAGATGTTTGTTCTTGTCTTGAGCACTGCTTGCCTATGGTCACCCTTAGCTTTTTTAAAAATAGAGCTCATTGTCCATTAGAATGTTTAATTACATTTTCCTTTCTCCTGAAAGGCAAGGTTTATCTTCTAACAGAACATTACAAAGTAGCAAGCATAACTAATCAATCAGGACAAGACCAATACTTAAGAATATTATAGAACTGTCCCATTTCTATTCCCATTCTCTGCTGTAATTTGTGGAAGAGGGAGATATTTGACATTTATCAATCCCATCTTCTTCCTAGATACAGAGTTTTGTCACATAGCCAATGATCAAGCATCTTGGTCTACAGGACTTTTCAAGGTTCTCTTGGTATAGTTGCTACAGCAGATACTAAATTGTTGTAACTCTCACGAGACAAATCAGAGGATTGGAGAGAATAGATACCAAATGAGGACCTTATGAAATTTTGAATCCCAGAACAAGGATAAAGAAACTGAGTAAGCTCCTTTCTTAAAACCACTTACAAAGAAATAGGAACGAGCTTCAGAATGGTACCCAGTATCCCAAAACCCGGTATGTGGCCTTATTTAGCAATAGGACTTACATATAGATACATTATTATTATTGCTATTTTAAGGGAACTGCCGTTAGAAGGGCAAGAATTTTATTTTTTGTGACAACCAAAGTCTGTAAAAATGCAGGATTAAATATATATATGATTACCACTGTTTAAACACTGGCAACTGATCATCCTCACTGCAGGAAGAAAAAGCATGCTAATTACTGTTTGCTTATAAAGGTGCATCATGTGGATGTTGGAGGAGGTCATCGAGAGGACGTGACTGCAGGTTGACCTGAGAGCTAGATCCCGCCAATGGGAGGCTCTGCACCCTCTGTGCATGGAATGTACCTTCCTGCACACCGTCCACATGTGGGCGCCGTTTTCAAGGATGCAGCCTTGAGAGAGGAGGGTATTGAGATAGACTGGAGTCCGGTTGGCGACTGTTGCTCCAAAGGTTTCCTTAAACCAGCGGTCGCCAACCTTTCAGGCCTCACGGACCACCAGAGGTCTGCAGACCACCGGTTGGCGACTCCTGGATTGACTGAATCCCGTTAAGGCCTCAAGCCTGGTAAGTTTCCTTGCTTGTTAGAACTACCACCTCCCAATCTGCTTAGTGTCCTGCCGTGTATGGGGTCAGGTTGTGAACCAGCTGAGACTGTGTGTTAGATACATACATTTGATGTTTGTAGTTTTTTTTCTTGTTAGGTTTTGGGGAAGAGAATGGAGGCAGCCACCCATACTATTGGTCAGAAATTGAATGTAAACTGTAATAAAAAAAACACACAGAAATTGAGCTTCAAATCCCAGTTGTGAAACTGACTCATTGTGTGACCATGGATAAGTGGGGGGGGAAAAAGGAAACTGAGTTCAAGATTGTTTCCCCTCATTCTATGTGAAGAAACATTTTGATGCATTATAAGGAAATGTTTCCAAGATTTTGTGTATATGTATTATGTGAATTTTTGTGGGAATAAGACCCATAACTTGCATTAATTTTCACAGAGGGCTGTGGCTCAAAAGTGTTAATTTCCAGGTTTCTCTGGTGTTTGATGAGATTTAAAGGGGTGCCATTCTATTTTCTGCACAAGGATTACTTGAAAACTGTGTGGAAAGATTTGAGTACAATTAGAAACAGACAAAGACATTTTCTATGCATTAGGAAAGTCCTGAGGACAAGTGAAGTGGCTCAGGTTATTATGATAAAATCTTGTTAATCTGTAAAGGACTTCTTTTTAGTATGAAAATAAATCCTCTTATCCAGAAAAGGCAGAATCAGTGAAAAAAGTAATTGCTATTCAAGCCTCTCTGTCCCATGAGCTATCTGGAGGATGAGTCAATAACAGACAATACCTGAGGTCTGATACAACCAAAGTTTATTTTACTGTCCTCCATCAGTTCAGGGAAGGAAAATCTGATAATATAACTAATAAAACATATTATTAAGAGGGGATTAAGCTTAAGTGTGTAAACACAGGCAAGAGTACTTTCTTAGTATTTTTTTTTTCCTGTGTAATCTGAAAACCTGATAAATAGATAAAAAAGCTGGACTAATGGGAGTACCTTAACATAAACACTTGCTGCATCAGACGTACTGGAGACAATTATCTGTTCATAATATGCATTGAATCACAGTAACCCTTATAATTTTAGTTAGATATTTTTAAGTGTTGTGGGTTTGGGGGGCGGCACAGCTTTTTTCTACTCTTGGGATGAAATGTTATATTTTTATATCTTGGAAGAGTCATCTCAAACTTGAAGACTCTTAGAGCCAGCAGGAATCCAAGGGATGAGACATCCTTGCAGCCAAGCCACCCAATGTAGTGGGAAGATTTGGAATGTCAGAGATCTAGGTTTGAATGCTGGTTTTGCCGCTTATTTTTTCAGTGTTCCTTTGTGGATTAGCTAAGTATTGGTCCAATGCCAATATTTAGCATTAGATGGAATTTACTTTCTGCTTTAGTTTAATCCAAAGTACCCAATCCTGGTGAGACTGGTATAGAAGAGCCAGGAGCTGCTGGATCCTTACACTTGTCAACTGCTTAATAATCTCTGAAATTTTGCAGACTTTCTTTATGGTTCTTGTGCTTTATAGGTTGTGTGACCTTGGCTAAGCGACTTAACCTCTGAATCTGTTTCTTAGCTGTAAAGTGAAGATAATATCTAATATGAGCTGGATATGGTGTATTTAAAGCCACTAGCCCAGAACCTGGCTACAGTTGTTAGCCATTTGGTTCTGACATTTGACATCTAGCTTGTACTTGAAAGTATTTAGGAACACAGAGGTCCCTGCCTTGTGAGAACACCTCTTCTATTGTAGCTCAATTATCATTGATAGATCAGTTATTGGCCCTGTTTGCATTCCCAGCAATAACAAGCTTAATTGCTCTTACATGTGATGTACTTTCAAATGTTTGAGGGCAGACAGTGCATCTCCTCTTCCCTAGATTTAGTCCAGTTCACCAAACTATTATCGCTAGAGATTATCTTAAGACACGTCATCCTTTTGGACACAATGTGGAATATAGATTTCTCTTTTCAGTGTGGTATCTAAGGGTGCAATATTGCTGTAAGTGATATGAGCAACACAAGCCCAGAATCAATGTTCTATCATTGGCAAATTAAGTCACCTTCAAAAATTTTGAACTTTAATTCTTAGGGCCTCAGTTTTCTCATTTATAAAATAAATTGCTTGAACTGAACAACACCTAGCATTGCTTCTTGCTCTAGAATTATGTAATTTAATATTATCCATATGCATCAATATTATATTTTGTAGATACTAGGAGAGTTCTTGATTAATTTCACTAACAACATTTCTTTTTAACTGAGTATTTGTGCTAGACTCAGTGAGTAAAACAAACAAACAAACAAACAAACAAACAAACAAAACAAAATATACCCCTCCTCAAGGGGCTTATGTTAATTAGTGATAAGCCATGAAACATAATTTTTTTTAAAAAGGATGACAAATTGTCCTGATTTTAATAATTCTGCTTCTACATGGTACATAGTTTATATCATTAACAAAAATTAAAGTTATTGTTAGCAGCAATACTCTACTCATCCTATGTAATAAAAGAGAAACATGCAAATTGACCATACCTCTGCTATACCCACAAACCACACCCACCAGCCAATCAGGAGCGAGTATGAAAATTAACCCAAGATGGCAGTGGCCACTGAGCTGGAGCAAGCAGGAGGTTTGGGTTGCTCCCAGCCATGGAGGAAGCCAACCTTCCCCCACCCTGGCCTGCCCTGGCCTCCGCTCAAGGATACAAAGTTTCAGTTATAGAAGATAAATAAATCCCAACAAAGATGGCCGTGGCCATGGAGCTGAAGCAAGCAAGAGGCTTGGGTTGCCCCTGGCGATGGAGGAAGCCAAGCTTCCCCCACCCTGGCCTCTGCTCAAGGCTACAAAGTTTCAATTATAGAAGATAAATAAATCCCAACAAAGATGGCCATGGCCACAGAGCTGGAGCCAGCTGGAAGCTTGGGTTGCCCCCAGTGATGGAGGAAGCCAAGCTTCCTGCTGCCCTGGCCTGCCCTGGCCTCTGCTCAAGGCTAAAAAGTTTCAATTATAGAAGATAAATAAATCCCAGATACCTGCTTCCAGCCTATGCTTGGGTCGCCAGGGGGTGTGACCGGCCTGCAAACCACCACAGGCCCCTCACCCAGGCCACCCCATGCCCCAAGAGAACCCACACCTTGATCTGGAACACCTTTCAGGGCAAACCAGCCAGCCCCCCACCCATGCACCAGGCCTCTATCCTATCTAATAAAAGAGTAATATGCAAATTGACTGTAACTCTAACACAAGATGGCTGCCCCCATGTGGTCAAAGGTGACTGCCCCCATGTGGTCACAGGATGGCTGTCACAAGATGGCCAGCAGGGGAGGGCAGTTGGGAGGGACCAGGCCTGCAAGGGAGGGCAGTTGGGGGCGACCAAGCCTGCAGGGAAGGGCAGTTGGGGGTGACCCAGGCCCGCAGGGGAGAGCAGTTGTGGGGGACAAGGCCTGCAGGGGAGGGAAGTTGGGGGGGACCAGGCCTGCATCAGAGGGCAGTTAGGGGTGACCAGGCCTGCAGCGGAGGGCAGTTGCGGGGGGGACCAGGCCTGCAGGGGAGGGCAGTTTAGGGGGACCCAGGCCTGCAGAGGAGGGCAGTTGGGGGAGGGACCAGACCAGCAGGGAAAAGCAGTTAGGGGCAATGAGGCTGGAAGGGGAGGGCAGTTAGGGGTGACTGGGTCGGCAGGGAAGGGCAGTTGGGGGTGACCAGGCTGGCAGGGGAGGGCAGTTAGGGGCAATCGAGCTGGCAGGGAGCAGTTAGGCATCAATCAGGCTGGCAGGGGAGTGGTTAAGGGGTGATCAGGCTGGCAGGTAGAAGCGGTTAGGGCAGTGGTCGGCAAACTCATTAGTCACAGATCGGCAAACCGTGGCTCGCGAGCCGCATGTGGCTCGTGAGCCGCATGTGGCTCGTGAGCCGCAGTTTGCCAACCACTGGGTTAGGGGCAATCAGGAAGGCAGGCAGGTGAACAGTTGGGAGCCAGCAGTCCTGGACTGGGAGAGTGTGCAGGCTGGGCTGAGGGACACACACTCCCATGCACGAATTTTGTGCACCGGGCCTCTAGTTAACAGATAATAAAATTGACATTGGAAAATGAAACATCTTATGAACATATATTTGAAGCTCTTATCTATAGAGACGGTGGAAGAAGCTGGCCAATGTCCTGTCACTGGCATTATAAATCAGAGGATCCCCTGGCAGAAAGAATCCCCATCATGGAACTCAGCCTATGTATATTATGTACTTGAGGCTGAGAACTATTCCTCCTTTCTGAGAGAGTATCAACAATAGATCAAAGACATTAGTTCTCTGCCACCAGGGTGGTTTAACACACAGGTGTTGTCTGATGAACTTCTCTCTTTCTCCCTATCTGAGGAGCCTGAAAAAATTTTAGAAAAGCTCTTACCTTGTGAACCTGAGGCCCTGCATTGCGGTGCTTGCTTCTTCTTTCTCCCACCTGTGGTGTTTGCCTGATATTGTTATGGATATTAACAGGCAGATGGTTGATGGGAAACCATGTTTCAACACCAAATGAGGCTAATAAAAAGTATTTTAGAACAACCATGGAAGAAAATCAATTGCTTTTAGGTTTTCTTTAAAGAAAAAAAATGAAAGCCATGTTTTCTTTGAAATGGAATATATTCCAGAGGTTTCTCTTCTTTAGGCTGTTTCTTCCCTCCTTCCTTCTATGGTCACAGGCAAAAGAGAATGCAAGGCGAGCAGAGCTGCCTTTTCTAGGGGCCTCAGCAGCTCACATGCCTGGGAGACTCAGACACACCCTGCCCCAGGCCTTGTCTGAACTGAGGAGCCATAAATGTCTGTCTCCCTCCAAAGGGGATTAGGGCAGAGTCCTGGCATTTTTAATGACACACATTCTGAAGTGTGTCTGGAAAATTTCCCCCTAGGCTTCTATCATCTTGAGCTCATTTTGCTATACTTTATTCTGGGCTATAGGTTTCTGCATCTGTCCACTTGTGCGTACCTGTGTGTGTGCGCATGCGTACGCACATGTGTGTGTGTGTGTGTGTGTGTGTGTGTGTGTGTGTGTGTGTGTTTTGTGTTCATCTTTTTGTCGTTTGTATAGCTGATTAAAAGCAACAGATAAATAGGCTATTTAGCATCAACTGAGGCTAACCATAGGTAACATGTGGTGACCTCAAAAGCTTTAATTCTGCCTTTTGAACAAACTTGAAAGAGTAAATGTATCTCAGCATGATATGAGAGGATCACAGTTCACACACTGGGAGCAGCTCTTTCTCGGCAGGTTGATTTGTGAGCCTTACAGTGTTTGCTGTTTATTGGGACAAACTCTTTCAAGTCCCTCCTCTCTCTTCTATCATGGTCTATTTGAGGCTGTTGTCCTCCAAATGGCATCCTCTCATGAGCAGTTAAACTTGCCCTACCGTGCCAGCAGACTTTTTACTAGTCTGTAATTAAGAAACTCAGTTTTATATGGGTCCTATAAGATCGGTTTGTCAACTGTGCAGATAAACACTTCTATCCTGAGGGTATCCCTCTGACAAGAACCATATGTCATCACCCTCAGATAAATGACTAAAGCCACTTGGTTATTAGTTTTCTGCCAGCTTGAATACCCAGCTTTACCCTTATTATCACTTATGGCTCATGGTGTGCCAATTATGTGTGAGGCTTGAACAAAATGGAAATTGGCTTGAATTCCATCTGGGTTAAAATGATGAATTCTTATAATCTATTATGAAGCTGAATAATGAGTTGAAGTAAATGCCCACATAATTCAACTGAGAAAGTTTTATTTAAGAAAAGTAGTTTCACTTTTGTAATGATTGATCTAATTGATACAGATTAGCCTGTGGAATAAATTCCCTGGGTCATTAATCAATGCTTCAAATCACCTAGCACAGATGGTTAGACCAAATATTGTCAAAGGGCTTATGGTGTTACACTGAGATAGGGGAGTCATGTGACATAGACAAACCTAGCTATGCAAAACAGGACTAGAAGTCCAGCTAGCTGGGAAGCATTTGGCAGATGTAATGTAGTAACCTCCTAACTGATCTATTGCCCTTCTACTCACTTGTGGTAGGTCAATGGTCTCCAATATATCCAGGTCATAATCCCTGGAACCTATATATGTGACCTTATATAGGAATATGGACTTGGGAGCTGTAAATAATTAAGCATCTTGAAAGGGGGAGATTATCCTGGATTTTAAAGGTGGGCCCAATGTAATCGAAGGGTCCTTACAAGAGGGAGGCAGAAGGAGATTTACCGCATACAGAAGAGAGAAGGCAATGTGCCTCTCACAGCAGAAGGAGAGATATTTTAAGATGCTACCCTGCAGGTTGTAAAGGTGGAAGAAGGGGCCCAGAGCCAAGAATGCTAGGAATGCAGCTCTAGAAGCTGGAAAAGGGAAGGAAACAGATCTCTTCAAGAGCCTATGGTGGGAGCATGACCTAACTGATTCAACCCAGCACAACTGATTTCATATTTCTGATCTCTAGGACTGTAAGAGGATAAATTTATGTTGTTTAATCCAGCTGGTTTGTGGCAATTTGTTATAGCAGCAATAGGGAATGAATACAAGTACTTATGATCCATCCTAGATTAATACCCATGCATTGCTAAATGTATAAGGGATACAGACAGCAAGAGGCGATAGTTCATGAAGCAAAATAGAGTCAGACTCATAGATAGAGAGTAGGTAGTCAGATGCGGGGGGAGGGAGGGTTACGAGGGATGAAGAGATTGAGCCACAAAGAAAAATAAAAGAGAGAAAACTCATGGACATGGATAACAGTATGGTGATGGCGGTGGGGGGTTTGTGTGGAACAGGGCATAGAGGGGATAAATGGTGTTGGGGGGAAAAAAGAAGCAATAGTTCTTCCCTCCTGAATTAGAGGTCAGCCATGGAGATCTTTGTAAGTGGCTCTACTAGTATCACCAGTGGCTTATATTATGCATTATAATATGTATAATATACACAAACTAGCAAAAAAATTAAGTAAAAATCAGTCAGGGTATTTTATGAGCATGCACAGGATGCTTTGGGTACACAGAAGAATGGCAACTCATTTGGTATTCTGGAATACTAAGTCTAGGTATTGGACTGTGTCACTAGTGATGAGAGATTATGCTGGAGAGAAATTGAAGGGGAAGTACCTGCAACAGACTGAATTGTGTCCTCCAACATTTGTATGTTGAAACTCTAACTCCTCCACCAGTGTGACTGTAGACTATGAAATTAAACCAGGTCAAATTAAGTCATAGGGATGTGTATATGATCTGATAGGATTAGAGTTCTTGTAAGAGGAGACACTAGATTGCTGTGCTCCACCATGTGAAGACACAGGGGGAAGGTGGCTGAGTGAAAGCCTGGAAGAGGACTCTCACTGGAAACTGAATTGGCTGGTGTCTTGACCTTGGATTTTCCAACCTCCAGAATGCTGAGAAAATAAATTTCTGTTTTTTTAAGCCACCCAGTCAGTGATACTGTGTTATGGCAGACCAAGCTAACTAAGATAGTATTTATGCTCCTAGAACTGTAGTATCTTGACTTCGCCCTTTAAAAATGGAAATTAACTTTTATTCAGTAAAGTGCTTACTAGCTAAAGTGAAGACTTCTGTCAGGTTTCTGACATGCAGAGATAAAATAAGAATCCTCATGCAAATAAACTTTTTAATTGACTTTCCTGTTACACACATTAAGGTGTTTTATAAGACTAGTAGCCCTACGCACAAATCCATGTGCCAGTAGCTCTCTGTGGGGCCTGGCCACTCCGCACCCACTACCCAGAGGCTCTCCGCATCCCAGAGGCCCATCCGCAGCCAGGCGCGGAATGCTTGCCTCGTTGCCGTGGCGATGAAGCAAGCATTCTGCCAGGCTGCTCACGCCCGCTCTCAGCGGCTGCCTCCCCCCAACCCACCCCCCGGGACTGGGGGACTCCGGCGGGATGAGAGGACTGGGTGCCACCATCTTGTGGCTATGGGCACCGTCATCTTTGTGATGGAGTGATGGTTAATTTGCATATTACTGTTTTATTAGATAAGATTCCCTCTTCCAAACACTTGTAAAACATGGTTTGAATAAATTGTATAACCCATAAAACAATGGTTGTTGTAAAAATTAATGATGGCTCAAAAATTGCATCAGTTGATGTAAACAGTAATTTTACTAAGTGTTTCTTAAAGGAGCATTGTATTCAAAGATTATAAATACCTCAGTTTGTGATTTTCTTATTATAAATTATTCTACTCTTTATTTTTTCACTGTAGTATACATTTGAAAATAAAATGGTACTTGACTTTTTTCTCCTGAAACTTAAATATAACCTCATGCTTTTGGTTATGCTCACTTCTTCCAAAAAGGGAAGAGGTCAGCCATGGAGATCTTTGTATGTGGCTCTACTAGTATATAATTTCAAATTTATCTTGCTGGTGGTGAAAGAAATTTTTTAAAAGTTTTATTTTTAATTGTGATAAAAAAATTTATCATCTTAATTATTTTGTAAGTGTATAATTCAGTAGTGTTAGATACATTCACATCGGTATGCAATAAATTCCCAGAACGCTTTCCATCTTGCAAATCTGAAACTCTGTATCCATTCAGTATCTATACCCTATTCTCTGATCTTCCCAGACCCTCCCAACCACCATTCTACTTTCTGTCTCTATAAAACTGACTACTCTAGGTATCTCATAATAACTGGACTCATACAATATTTGTCTTTTTGTGACTGGGTATTTCACTTGTCCTCAAACTTTATTCATGTTGTGCATGTGTCCGAATTTCCTTCCTTTTTCAGGTTGAATAATATTTCATTGTATGTATCTACCACATTTTGTTTATCCATTCAGCTGTTGATAGACACTTGGGTTGCTTCCACCTTTTGGTTGTTGTGCATATTGCTGCTATCAAATATACTAATTTCTCATTGAGACCCTGCTTTCAACTTATTTTGATTGTACACCCAGAAGTGGAATTTCTAGATCATATGGTAATTCTACTCTTAATATTTTGAGGAACTGTTGCCATACTGTTTTCCACAGTGGCTGTACCATTTTAATTTTCCACTAATAGTGGACAATTTTCTCCACCTCCTCCACAATACTTGTTGTTTTCTGTTTTTTATTTTTATTTTTATTTATAGTAGCTATCCTAATAAGTGTGAGGTGGCAAATAATTGTATTTTTGATTAGCATTTTCCTAATGATTAGTGATGTTGAACATCTTTCCATGTGCTTATTGGCAATTTGTATATCCTCTTTGGAGAACATGGAAGGGATTTTAAACAATGACATGACACAGTCAGATTTGGATTTTGGAAAGATCACAATGACAGGTTAAGTGGAAGATGGATTATACAGAAAAACAAGCAAATGTAGGGCAACTAGATAGGAGGCTCTCAAGGTTTCTATTTTTTTTTGGTGGGGCAGGGCTTGATCAGAAGGACTTGGGCCCCTCACAGTTTCTATACTGATGCTTCTTCATTTTTGAAGGAAACCTCTTACTTTGGTATTTAATTGCATCCACTCACTGGTCTCAGTCTTCTTTCCAAATTTCACTCTTGTTATGTCTTTTTTTTTAATTCTGTGTCCTCTTCCAACTGGGTCATATGTCCTATTAGTAATCTATCAGAAATTTACTTATCAATCCTTTTCTACATAAAACAGTATAGCTGTGTAGCTTTCCTCTGAGCTACATCTTGGTTTCTCTCCTCCTCAAATATTATTCTGATTGACACATTTTGTTGGGTTGTCTTCTTTCTATCTCTCTCATGGATGGTTGTGGTATTTATGTAGCACTTGTCATTTGTTATCCTGTATCACTATGAGTTATATGTGTGTACAGAATTATGAAGTCCTTGAAAGCATAGATATTTTCTTGTATCTATCTATATATGTCTATGTCAATATATTCAGACCTTACTTTGTTTGGAGTCTTTATAATGATCAGTAAGTATTTGTTGCTATAATAAAAATGAGTTTGGGAGTACTATGAATTAGGTCACATTTATACAACTGAAATTATCTGCATAATTTGTTTTTTATGCATATAAAATGATGTTTCATTAATTCAGTCTCAAAATATAATTGATTTCTCTCAAAATGTTCAGATTTGGAAGGCAGTAGAGTGTCAAGCAATATTTTAGGAAGGAAAACTAACATTACTTTTGAACATCTGCTATGGGCCAGACACTATACTAGACACTCCATACATGTTATTCAAACCTCATAGTAATCTTTTGCAGTGGGGATTAATATCCCCTTTTAAAGATGAGGCGTTTAGGAAAGTTCAGGGAGATTAGAAACTGAGTAGGTTAGTGTCCTAATGGTCTTGGGAAGAATTATCAAGTGTTGAATTAGCCCAGTTTAGTGAGAGTGGAGAGATCGAGAATGGATTTTAGAAATGTTTAGGAGGTTAGAATAAAGAGATTTTGTGTCTGCTTGGGAGGAATAGGGAGATAGAATCTGAAGTTCTGGTTTGAGCTACTTGCTGGAATTTGGTGCCATTCACAAATGTAGGACAGAAAAATGAGCACATTTTGGGCCATAGATCCTATGGGACAGTCATGTGACAGAAATACGGGCTTAGAATTTAGGAGAGAAGTACGGCTGAAGAAGCAGTCTTAGCATCATGTGACAAATGTATTCATTCATTCAACAAATATGTATTGTCAATACCATACTAACAGTGGGGTGGTAGGAACAGCCAGCCCAGGCAGGGCACAGGCAGTAAGATGGTGCATTATCAGTGTAGAATAAAACTAATAAGAATTGGTCTTTTTATTATTTTCATGTATCACAATGCCAGTAACAAAATATTTACTGAAAAAGTCTTCTGTTAGTGAAAATTCTAAACAAATACTGTTGTATTTTAACAATATTATCTGCATGCTTCAAAGTAGCACATTTTCATTCTTATCTTTTCACAAACATTGCTTCTACATGGGGAGTGTAATTTGGAGACCTCTCTGAACCATGGGAACTCAACTACATGCTTTTGTTTCAAGAGTAAGTGTATAATTGTTTGGGATCATTTAAGTTCACTTTGAGAGCAGTTCTTGTCTCCATACTCTGTGATAATACATACTTTTGTATTTAAACAATAGCTTAGAAATAAGCAGTGCCAGCAAAGTGAATTGTGAGAACAAAGAAGCAGAACTTGGGTTATGGCAATTCTGTCATACCATTTGACACATGGAGTTTTTTATTTGTGTGTGTAAAGCAGTGTAAAATTGTTAAGTATGAATTTTTGTTCATACAGAAAATATTTTACTAAATTTGAATAATGTTTTAAAGTTGAAATTTAAGTATAAATTTGCTTTGAAATTAGACAGCCAACCAAAAAATGATTACTACTTATTTTGTGATGATTACTGAAAAGCAATTTTGTTGCATAGAAGAGGAGGTGTTAAAAAATGGTCTACTCTCAATGTCAAAGTGCTAGATGAAACACTATGTATTACACACCTCTGGTGTCTGAGGGACTGTTCTAGGCTCTGTAGACTTAGCAGTAAATAAAGAGTGTAAAGGTTAGTGTGGATGAAATGGCTCAGAGAGAATGTGTAAGAGAAGGTTACCCTGTGCAAAGTCTGAAAAATATTAGCATCTAAGAGACAGACTTTAGAAGAGAAGGCTCCCAAAAGATGGACAAGGGATGGATAGAGTGGCAGGGGGGAAGGTAAGAGAATGGAGTCAGGGACATCAGAGGAGAAGTTTCAGGAAGAATATGGTGGTCAACAGCATCCAATATGACTAAGAAGACTAAAATATAGCTGGAAAGTGCTCATTGAATTTGAGCATCAGAAAGTGATTGGTGACCTTCCTTCCTAAGAACATTTCTGTGGTGAGTGGCATCTGAGGAGAGAATGGGGGTGAGTTTCATTAAATAGTCTTTGATTTCAATGGGGAAAATAAGACAGAGTAGAGGGAGTATTAAATTACTTTTCCTTATTCTAAAATAAGTACATGTTTGTGGTGGGAAAATGTGGATAAAATTGAAAATTAAGGGAATTATAGACTCACGTTCCATGACTTTATTGGCCTTTGATTATAAAGTATTTGTCTTAATCACAAAGCCTCAAGTCTCTCCTTATGAGATAACAAAAGTCTCAGATCCATCTCAAAGTGCCCTCATCGTTATTTTGGTATAGTTACCAGATCCTGTCATCTCTGTTTTTGCTTTCCTGCTTCAGGACCCAAGTGCCTATGTCTGTTTGCCACAAGGTACTTGGAAAACATTCAGTGCCACCACATATAAGAACATTGATATCTCTTCTGAGGGCACGGTCTAGAATTGCCAGGCTCCATCCAGAGAAAGGCTTGCTCCAGCTCTGGGTCATATACAGTATATGTGGCCACTTGAGCCTCCAGGAATCTCCTCCTGGGCCAGTAATTTCCAGTCCTAGTGAAGTCTTATCACACTGCCCCTGCCCCCTGCTCACCATCCCCTTAACCAAGAGTGAAACACAACCCAAGGAACTAATAAATATCCCCTTCATTGTTCTCCTTTCCTCAAGTTTCAACCCTTTCCTCTCAAAAACAATCTCTTCCTCCCAAAATGCTCCCCTTTCCTCTCTTTTCCACTTAGTCTTTTTAGATTTTCAGCCTCAGATTTTCCAAACTTCTCCACTTGTGCAGTTCTCTCTTTATCTATGCATAATTTAAAAGACTCACAATTGCTTTTTTCCCCCTTCCTCTAAAGGGCCTATCTGCCCTCACAGGTGAATTCAAATCCCAATTTTCACCTTTTGTTAAACAGAAAGTACTTGAAACTGAAATTACACTTTCTTTCTCACTTTTATTATTCCATTATATATTAGGGCACATTTTTATTCATGACTAAAGCACAAAGTACTTTACTATATGCTAGCCTGTTCTTCAGCAATTTCTATGAAGTAGAGAAACAATAATGGGGAAAAAATACAAGTTGACCTTTAGTCTTTTATTCATTCAGAGACCTTACAAATTCTCTCTTTATATGTCCTAGCACATATTTGATAGTAAATAAATATGCTGGCTGAATATAAATATCTGTGTAGAAATTGGAATCATACTATAACTGCATCTTTTTATTACACTTTTCTATAAAATTATACTAATAGGATTTCCTAGACTTCACTGATCTTCATTTTTTCTTCTATCATTCCATATCTTTTAAAATATAGATATAGCATAAATTATTTATTCACTTCCCTACTGTCAGCCATTTATACTGTTTTCACATTGCAGTAGATTCCCTGAAAATAAATATGGCTGCATTTCCACTAATTTTCTTTAGATACATTTCCAAAAGTAGAATTACTAGATTAGAGGACTTAAAACAGTGCCCAGTGCTTAGCTAATATTCAACAAATATTTCTTGAATGATTTCAATAAATATTTTTGATATTTATTTCTGAATTTTTCTTCAGGATAATTGTACATCTGGGCATTTGCCTCCAACATTGCCACTAATTCCCTTGGCTGAATTTAACTGCATCCCTTTTCTTATTTAATATTATATTTTAGTCTTCATTAATTTTATAGGTAAAAATAATGTCTTATTTTTAAAATTTGTATTTCTTTGAATACTAGTGAGGCCACCTATATTTCCATCTGCCCATTTAACCCAATTCCCTTGTGAATTGTCTACCCATCTGTATTGTTTTCAAGTTTGTTTACAGATTAATGAGAAGAAACTATGACATCCCCTTACTCTAAGATCCTGGTTTCCTGGTGTTGTGGGATGAATCATGTTCTCCCAAAAGATATGTCCTGAATAACTAGTTGTAGGAGAATAACAAGTGGCAAGAGAGTTAACTATATTGAAAGTTAAAGTTATACAATGATAAAGACTTGGCCACATGCTCACCAATATAATTTCCTCTTCCAGGAAACAAAGGAAACCTATGTTTCCCAGCCTTTCTTGAAATTAGGTAAGGGTCATATAACTCAGAGAAGACAAATGAAACATGAGTGCAAGTGATGTAATCTACTTTTGGCCTGGCCCTGAAAAGTATCTCTAGCCTGCTACATCAAGAAACTATGACATTTTTTCAACTCAACATAAAAACAAACAATTCAATTAAAATATGGACAAAGGGCCTGAATAGACACTTCTCCAAAGAGGACATACAGATGGTCAATATTCATATGAGAAGATGCTCAACATCACTAATCATCAGAGAAATGCAAATTAAAACCACAATGATATATCATCTCAGACCTGTCAGAATGGCCACCATCAATAAATCAACAAACAGCACATGTTGGCGATGATGTGGAGAAAAGGGAACCCTTGTGCACTGTTGGTGGGAATGCAGATTGATGCAGCCACTGTGGAAAGCAGTATGGGGTTACCTCAAAAAATTAAAAATGGAACTGCCTTATGACCCAACAATTCCACTTCTGTAAATATATAAAAAAACAAACAAACCCAAAACAGGTTTGAAGATATGTATCCCTTTGTTCATTGCAGCATTATTTACAACTAGAGGCCCAGTGCACAAAATTTGTGCATGGGTAGGGTCCCTAGCGGCTGCCGGCTGCCAGCTGGGGCGCCTCCCTTCCCCCGGCCACCAGCCACTGCCGCTGCTCCTTTCCCCCGGTCGCCTGCCACTGCCACCACCGCTGGCTGGTTGGGCCTCCCTTCCCCTGGCCTTCTGCTGCCACTGCCACTGCAACCAGCCAGGGAGGCCTTCCTTCTGCCAGCCCCACCCCTGGTTGAACTCCTGGCTGAACTCCTGGTTGATGGGACAATTTGCATATTAGGCTTTTATTATATGGGATAGCCAAGATTTGTAAGTAGCCCAAGAACCCACCAGTAGATGAGTGGATAACAAAGCCATGGCACATTTACACAATGAAATACTACTCAATCATAAAAAAGAAGGAACTCTTATCTTTTGCAACAGCATGGATGGACCTGGAGAACACTATGCTAAGTGAAATAATCCAGTCAGACAAAGACAAGTACCATATAATTTCACTTATATGTGGAATCTAATGAACAAAATAAAGTAACAAAGTGGAGACAAACTCATAGATACAGAAAACAGACTGAGAACTGTCAGAGGGGAGGGCATAGTGGGGCCTGAGTGAGATGAGTGAAGGGATTAACATAGAAAAAAAAATCAGTATGATGATTGCCAGGGTAAAGGGAGTGGGGTGGGGGATGGCTGAAGAAAGGTGGTAACTGGTGATGGTAGGAGACACAATTTGGGGTGGTAAGCACAGTACAATATACACTGTATTATGATGATGTATTATAGAATTGTATACCTGAAACCTATATAATTTTATTAGCCAATGCCACCCCAATAAATTTAATTAAAAAAAGAATAACAAGATAGATATATTTCCTGCTCTCAAAAAGCTTACATTCTAGTGGGTTGAGGGAGAAGATTAATAAGATGTCAGATTGAGGACTATGCAGAGTTTTAAAATATACTGGTGAGAATGGCTTGTGGTCTGTTTTAGATTGGATGTCAGGGACAAACTGCGTGGAGAGGTGACAATTAAGTTGAAATCTGAATGGTAAGAGGTAGCCAACCATGAGAAGATAGAGCAATGTTAACTACTAATACCAAAGCTCTAAAGTGTGGAGTTGAAACACACTGGATCCATCAGAGCTGTTGCAAATGAAGAAGGAGAGATGGGCAAGAATGAGAATATGAAGGGTTCTATATGTTAGAAAAAAAGAGTTTAAAAAATATTTTTATTGGTTTCAGAGAGGAAGGGAGAGGGAGATAGAAACATCAATGATGAGAGAGAATCATTGATTGGCTGCCTCCTGCACAGCCCCCACTGGGGATCCAGCCTGCAACCTGGGCATATGCCCTGACCGGGAATCAAACCGGGACCTCTTGGTTCCTGAGTCGACACTCAACTGCTGAACTACACCCGGCTGGGCAGAAAAAAAAAGTTTTGATTTTATTCTTAGGTAGGGGAAAGTCTATGAGGGTTTTAAATTGCAGAATGATAGGATCTAACTCACATTTTTATAAAAGATCAGGCTACTTATGTGACAAATGGATTAAAGAGGGAACAAAAGTGAAAGCAAGGAAATTAGTTTGAAGGTCAAGTGATGGTGATAAGCAGTTCACTACAGTGGTAGCAGTAAAAATGGAGAGAAATCAATGGATTGAGAATATATTTAGAGACAGTATTGGTGTGTGTGTGTGTGTGTGTGTGTGTGTGTGTGTGTGTCTTTTGTTTTTTTTGGTATTTTTTTATATGCATTGAATCTTACATTCAGTGGTTGGGTTTAACTCAAAGTTTAACTTTCCCATCCACAACTGTCACCACTTACATACAAAGAAAAACAAGATACCATTAAATGGTGAAAGATTAGGGAAGACCTAAGAAATAGAATTGTATTTTAAAAAGAAATATATAAAATTCTTACATGGGGCAGAGTGCTGTGCTGTCATGGCTCTACTTCTAAAATAGACTAAAACTGTAAGTATCAAGAAGAAATGAAAAAAATTAACTACAAAAAAACACTGACTATCTATTTATACAGAGGAAAACAAAAAAATTTTACCCCTTTCTACCCTCTGGTGTCTACACATTACCAGCCAAAGTTTGTTATTTTTGAAGCCCTTGGTAGGATGGCCATTTTAAATTCCCCTTAGAAATTCTACTAATACACGATTTAACTAAAATGATATTGGATTGAAAAACAACAACCGAGAAGTGAGTCCTCTCTACTAACCCTAATAACAATATATTCATGAAGGGATAGAATAGTTATATTTTTGTTATAGAACTCCACAGACTCACCTATAACTGTACTGGTACTCCACTGTCTAATCCCATTCTGATTCTCAGTATCAGATGCCACAAACAAGTACTGTTCTGCCTTTTTTTTTTTTTTTTTACTTGCTTGCTTTTTTGTGTATCTTTGTGCTGCAGACAGATATCTAAAATCTGTCCTTCTGTTAAGTTTTGTCCTTTTACAAATTGCTTCCTCTTCAAAATATGACAATTGCAACAGAAAATGTCTTTTGTTCTCCTTTCTTTTTCCAGCTTAAGAGCAGAGGCCTCAAACTAGAGAGAATATTAACTGCCTTGGAAATGCTCAACTCCCCCTCCATACTTCAGTCAACTAACTCAAATCCTTTTTGAAAAAGGACTAGATACCAGTGAAGACCTATTTGAGTGCAAATGTACTACTCACCCCTCCACATCTTCGTCTTGTCCCTTTGCAAGGTCCCCTTCTCTTAGGTGTTTTCCTCTTCTGCCTCCTGTTGGCCTCAGCGTGGCCTGCTCTGATTCAGTTCATCACTTTGTCATCAGTGTCTTTGGGTTGAGCCACTTTCATCCCGCCCTGGGCATCAGGTGACATCTAACCACAGCCAGGACCTAACACACAGGGAAAGACTTGCTGTCCAGAAGGATAACGTGGGTTGGCATTCTTGCTAAATGTTTATAATCTTGAGATCATTTAATTTTTCCTATCATCCCTGAAAACAGCTGTTTCCAGTCAGGAAGTGCGCTAAACAAACCATCTCTGTTAGGAACTGAGGCCCCTCCAGACAGGAAGTTCTGCCTCCCCTCTAGTCACCAGATCGCCAAGACTTGGGGCTGGAGTGGAATCTGGGAAAAATTAGAATTCGGAAACTAGCCCAGTGACCTTGTCCTAGAACATCCCTGGCTGTAGGACGTATCTAGAGAGACTGGGGGGCAAGGTACGAGGAGAGCCATCCGGGGACTCGTCCTCCATTAAACCTAGAGCCGGGCTGCCGCCATTTGCAGCCTCTTCAGATAGATTCCCGTGGTGTCCTTCAAGCCCCTGAAGCCTACCCAATCCGAGAGGCTGACTGAGAAGCCGGCTGCTGTCAGGCTTCCTACCCCCACCTCTCCCGCCAACCTTCTTTCCGCAGCTCTCAAGACCCTGGAGACAGCCTCCCGCCCAAACCGCTCCTCCTCCTGTGATTGGCTGTCCCAGGAGCCTTCGGCCAATGAGGCTGAGGGATGCCTGCTGACTAAGCCCTAGAGCTGGCGAGGAGGAAAGGTGTGGGCGGGCAAAGGCGCACGAGTGCAGCAGCCCAGGTGTGTGACGCGGGAGTCTCTCCTCAGGTCCTCGCAGTCACCATCTCCCACCAGTGCGTGAAGGTGCAGGGTCACAGTGGGGAAGTGGGCGCCAGAGAGAGTGTGGCTGCGGGAGCTGGCGGTGAGGGTGAACCCTGCATTCCGGCTTCTGAAACTTTCCCAGCTGAGGAGCATCTCCTCAAAGGAGTTGGGCCAGGGCGCCCAGCTGTGCGGACCTTCCCTGAAGGTCTGCTTTCTCCGCGCCTACTCTGATTCCCTTGGTTCTGGACGGGGAGAGGAACCTCAGGCGGCTCATCTACCTGTGCTATTTTTTTTTTTTTTTTTTTTATGATCTTCCTGTTGCGACGCTGGACATTGGGAGGAAACAAGGTAGGCTGGACAGAGGACCCAAGCACAGAGAGGACGGCAGGGGCAACTCCTAATGCAGAGCTCGTCCAGTTTGACGTTGACTCTTCAGATCCTCAGTGCCCCCTGACAGAAAACTGCAACCTGGAAAGGAACACCAGCTGTGCAGATACTGATCTGTGAAAACCTTGGTTTGTTAATAGACCAATATGTGTTCTTCTGCCAGCCCCAAAATTATATACAGGAATCCCCAGTTCTTCCAGTTGGCTTTTATGCAGCTTTATCACCAGCAACAGAGTGGGGTGTTCTGTGATGTCCTTCTGCAGGCAGAAGGTGAGGTGGTCCCAGCCCATGGCTGCATCTTGTCTGCCTGCAGCCCCTTCTTCACAGAACACCTGGAGTGGGAGAGGCCAGCTCAGGGTTGTAAGGTGGTGTTGGAGCTGGGAGGCCTGAAGATCAGGACACTTAGGAAGTTGGTGGACTTCCTGTATACCTCAGAGATAGAAGTATATCAAGAAGAAGTCCAGGATGTGCTTTCTGCAGCCCGTCAGCTCCGTGTATGTGAGCTAGAATCCCTTCAGCTAGAGGGTGGAAAGTTGGTGAAGGCCCCTCAGGGCCAAAGACTGAACCGGGAGTGCTTACAACCTCCAAGTGTTGCACTGATCTCTGCCAGGGTGGTGCCATCCAGCCACTGCCCTCGAACTTTACTACCTGTTACCCAGACTCTTTGTCCTCTTGGGACAGTGAGATTGAAGTTGTTGGGGAAGGATGAGGGACCAGAGGACAAGAGCAGTGGACACAATGCAGAGAACTTGTCTGGCACTCTTCTCCTTAAGAGGAAGGCCAAAAGAAGAAAACTCTTCTGCTCAAGAGGAAGGCCACAAAAAGAAAACTCTTCACCATCGAGCCACAATAAAGAGAACAAGAGTGACCCTGCCCTTGGTCCTACAGAGCTTTCCTCATCCAGGTTGTACCCTTCTGTGGGTAAGCGACTATTGCCCATAAAGATCAGGCTGAGTCGTTCAAAGCCATCACCTGATGTCTGTACATCCAAGCCTTTCAGCATTTTAAGCGGACACAGCTCAGTGCCTGCAGATCATGGCCAATGTCTTTGGCGACAGAAGAACATAAATAAAGTGCCAGAGGACAAGCATAAACCAGGGAGAGCTAGTCTTCTACAGAGCACCCCAAGCCCATCTTGTCTGACAAAGACAGGTGGGAGTAAGAAGTGGAGTCCTGAAGTCAGGGCACCTAACTCAGACTCTGCAAATAAGGGGCAGATTGGGAGAATGAAACTGAGGAAGACTGTCAATGGGGCCCACTGGGAGGTGGTGCAAGAACCTCCCTTCAAAACCTCTCAAGATAGCCCTCATGTCCCAGAACCTAGAGACTTAAAAGAGCCTCCAGGGACTCAGCCATCCTTAGTTAACCAGCAGGAAATGCTATTTACTAGAATAGACCAGTGCCAGGACTCCCCAGTGTGCTCTGGGCTACAAGACATTCTGCTCTCTGGTAGCCTCTCCCCAGACCACCCAGTGGTGAAGTCCAAGTTTGGGTCCAGTCCAGAGGTGGTAGGGAAGGAACCTGGTTTTGATACCAACTGCAGAGAGCCATATGCATTTGACACAGACCTGTTGGGGCAGACCTATGAAACTGAGGAGTACCAGATCACAAGTGTTGCTGCCACCAGTGAGCTGGAGGAGATCCTGGAGTTCATGCCATGTGGCTCAGAAATTGAGCCACCTATAGGATCTTTGGAGAGTCCAAGGGCAAAGGACTGTAGGACCCCTAGTTATCACCTGACAGAAACAGGAAAGAACTGGATCAAAGAAGAATGGTATTTACCAGACATGGAATTCTGGTCCAGGGAGTGCATCGGATTGGAAAAGGAACCTGTTGAGAACAAAGAGCCAGTTGAACCCTTAATCCCCCTTAAGATTAATGAAGGACAGGTGCTTTCAGTAGGATGCTCTTTGACACAAGACCAAGATATTACCAGCTCCCCACCAGTGAATGGTCAGAGAGACAAACTTCTCCACAATGACTTCCTTGACCCTCCCCAAATGTCCTATGGGGACCTCTCACCTCCCTGTTCTAACTGGATGGAGACTAGGTTGGAAGTGTCTCTGACTACAGAAGAGGTGCCGTATCCTGATCCAGAACTAGGCAAGGAGGTATTTAGCAACTCTGAGCTGTTGGACCCACTCCCTGCCAGCCTTGAAGAGGAAGAGATTGATGTGGTAGACTGGACATTGGAGGGGAGGCTGGTGTCCACCTGTATTCCCTCCGTATGGCCTGACCCTTCTTCAGAGTCAGAAACAGAGGTAGACATACTAACCTAGTAGAGCGGGGAAGGAGGTTTAGGGGCACTGGGAGGATGGGAAATGTTGGCTAGCAAAAGTGGTATTGGCAGAGAGGCTAGCACATGTCCTGTTCTCTAGCACAAGAGGCAGGCATACCCCTTGCTCTCTGTTGGTCCCACTCTCCCCTCCCCGGGTTTTGGGAATCAGGCAGAAGTCAAGTAGTGCTGTGGACAGAAAATTATGAACTTGAACCATACTAATTCATTATAACAAGTGGAACAATAAAACGCGTGGTCTCCAACTCTAGTGGGTCATAGGTAACAGCCAAGGCCAGGTCTCCCAGGTTATGAGGTCCTGCTAATTCAGGGAAAATTAAGTACACCCTCTGCAGTTGTTCCATGTCAGAGAAAATGTTCCAAAAGGTGCAAAGCAGTGCTGGGGTGAAACTCAAAGTGGGTGTGAGTGACAGGACATTGTCTAGCAGCTTATTTGTGGGTCTATTTACTCCCAGTAAGAGAAGTCTAGCCAAAACCTCTGAAGGGCCAGGAAGAAGTACTTCATCATCACTCCAAGAAGTGAGTTGAAAAAGATACAGTTGTTTAAAAAAGTTACTTACTCCCCCTCCCTCCCAAAAAATCCCCTCAATATCAAAGAAACAAACATTCCAATTAAAAAAATGGGCAGAGGACCTGAATAGATGTTTCTCCAAAGAGGACATACAAATGGCCAATAGATATATGGAAAGATGCTCAACGTCACTAATCATCAGAGAAATGCAAATTAAAACCACAATGAAATATCACCTCACACCTGTCAAAATAAATCAACAAACAAAAAGTATTGGTGAGGATGTGGAGAAAAGGGAAACCTTGTGCACTGGTGGGAATGCAGATTGGTGTAGCCACTGTGGAAAGCAGTATGGAGCTACCTAAAAAAATTAAAAATGGAAGTTGCCGGAAGCCAATTTCAGCATGTCAGCAGGGCTGAATCATCTGGGATGGCTGAAGGGCATTTCCCCAAACCTGAATAGGATTGTCTGCTGCCAGACAGCTCAGGGCATCTTAAATCTGCATGTTATTGCCTCCTGTTGGCCAAACACCTGAATAGCTTTAGGCTATTCTCCCAATCTGACAATGCTTCTGTAAACCCTACCCTTTGAAGTGTATTATCTCCACCTTGCCTTAGGACAAATTGTGTTAATAAAAGCAGGGGTCCTGCGTCAAGGAGAGTAGTCTTTTAGCTCCTTTAGCTGAAGCTCCTCTGACCCCCAATGCCTTTCAAAATTATATTTCGTCCTGGGACTCCTTATTGAATTTACGCGCAGCTCCTTTCTCCAGATTGCTGAACCCTTTGTAATGCTGGGACAAGAACCCCGGCAGGAAGTGCCTTATGATCCAGCAATTCCACATCTGGGAATATATCCATAGAAATTGGAAACACTAATTTGAAAGAAGATATGCACCCCTCTATTCATTGCAGCATTATTTATAATTGCCAAGATCTGGAAGCAGCCTAAGTACTCATTAGTAGATGAGTGGGTAAAAAAGCTGTGGTACATTTACTCTGCTGTAAAAAAAGTAGGAAATCTTACCCTTTTTTGACAGCATGGATGGATCTGGGGAGCATTAGGCTAAGTGAAATAAGCCAGTCAGAGAAAGACAAGTACCATATTTCACTTATATGTGGAATATAATGAACAAAATGAACTATTAAGCAAAATAGAGATAGACTCATAGAGAGAAGGCTAACAGCTGTTGGGGGAGTTAGGGAAACTTGGTGGGGGGATTGAGAAATTGAGAAAAAAAGCAAAGAGAGAGAAAATTCATGGACAGGGACAATACTGTGGGGCTTGCCATGGGAAGCAGTGTGTGGGGGGAAGTGGAAGAGGGTATAGGGGGCATACATGGTGATGGAAGGAGACTTGACTTGGGCTGTACAAATGATATGTTGTGGAATTATTCGCCTGAACCCTGTATAATTTTGTTAACCCATGTCACCCCAATAAATTCAATAAAAAGGAGGGGGAGAACATGCTCAAAGAATTGACAGTTTCAATGAGGCAGAAGGATAGATTTTGAAGGAATTATAGGCCTGGAATATGGGTGTTTATTGTGAGGAAGCATTAAAATGCAATATTTTGGAGTTTGAAGGATTTCAGGGTCTGGCCATAGAATTGAATTTTTGGGGACAATGTGGTGAAGGTCATGTGAATTGAGAAGGTCCATAAAGGCTAAACCATGCAGGGGGTGCTATTTCTAAATACTATAGGGTTTTTTTTATATTGCCTTAAACTTAATGTGGATGTGTTTGCTCATCCACATGTGTGTGTCTTAGACCCAAAGCTTTGCCAGTTTAGCATTTATCTCTAACATACTTAATTAGAACAAAAAATATCTAAGTAGTAATGTTTATATGGTAATTGAATACTCCATTGTTGTTAAGAATTTCTGTCAATTTTGTATATTGTACTGATAGATAATTATTTATTTGTTAATTTAATAAAGAACCAACTTCTATATGATGTTGAGCTGTGTGTGCAATGTGTTTAGATGACAGTTTTCTCATCAGTCATACATTGATTTGCCCAGCCTGTTGTAGTTTACATTTATTGTCCCAGCGGCTGGGACCCAGCCTAACTATTAATGATACCTATTTCACACTCTTAAAAAGATATCCCAGTGTTTTCATTTTCATTTACTATGTTAATGAAAATAATCAGAAATGCTATTGACATTTTATGTACAAAAATGTACATCACAACATTAATTGTAATAGTGAAAAGGAGAGAAAAAATTAAATGTCCAAAAATCTAAATTGTTAAATAAACTAATGTATAGCCTTATGATACAGTTTTATGCAGCTGTTAATAAATTACACATTTGATGAATTTAGTGGCATTAATTGTTCACCACACGTTATTGACCAAAAAAGCTATATACAAATACGTTAACATTATACAATTCCAAAAATATTTTTAAAATATATTTTTGAATGGAAAAACTTGGGAAATTATAAAAATAATGACATTGTAAGCACTGTAAATTTGAATCATTTTTTTCTTTTTATACTGCTCTGTATTGTCTGCCTTTTCTACAATAAACATCTATCAGTTTTATGATCAGAAAAAATATTTACTAATAAAATAACAACCAATTTTAGACAATAACTTATAGGTTAACCTGATTATAAGTATCTTCAAAGTCAACAATACAAGGTGGCCTGAATTTTATTTTAAATTGCTAAGCTAAATTGTTGAATGAGGTTAGAACAGTGGTCGGCAAACTCATTAGTCCACAGAGCGGCAAACCATGGCTCGCGAGCCGCATGTGGCTCGCGAGCCGCAGTTTGCCGACCACTGGGTTAGGATGTTAATGAGGCCTGAGCTTTTAATGCTTTCAATTGTGCTTTAACTTTTCTTTTTGGTATAATTTACTATCAGTGATTTTTATTTTTAAACTATGTGAGTCCACTCTGGCAGAGTTATAAAACATTTATGGAACAAGCCACCAATCTTTGCATGACTCAATTTCCAGTTATAGTGTGGGGGTGGCTGATGTGTGCCTTACCTTACTTCCAGCTCTCTCCAGTTGTGGGACATATGCAGGTCCTAAAAAAGGCCATTATTTTCTACTGGGGAAAACTTTACATTAGTGCTATTTTTATTATTATTCATTTCAGTCTTTCCAATTTTTAGTAGGTCAATTCATTCCTGAAACAGTCCTTGAGGAAAATAAAATATTTCTACTTATTTATTGAGGGACTTAGATTTTCCTACTCCCACACAATGAACTTTCAGAAAGACTTCATAAGTAGGCCACTGCTGCATCAGCTCATAATCTGAATGAGGAAAATTAGGCCTATGATTAAAATTGGTTGTTACTTTATTAATGAATATTTTTCTGATTATGAAATTGATACATGTTTATTGTAGAAAAGGCAGACAATACAGAGAAGTGTAAAAAGGAAAAACGATTCAAATTTGACAAATGTTATTGTTTCTGTAATTTCCTAACAGTTTTTTTTCCATACAAAAATATACTTTAAAAATATTTTTTGGCCCTAACCAGTTTGGCTCAGTGGATAGAGCATCGGCCTGCGGACTGAAGGGTCCCAGGTTCGATTCTGGTCAAGGGCATGTACTTTGGTTGCGGGCACATCCCCAGTAGGGAGTGTGCAGGAGGCAGCTGATTGATATTTCTCTCTCATGGATGTTTCTAACTCTCTATTCCTCTCTGCAAAAAATCAATAAAATATATTTTAAAAATATTTTTTGAATTGTATTCATTAATGTATTTGTATATATCTTTTTTATGGCTTAGTACCATGTGGTGAACAATTATGCCACAAAATTCATCAAATATGTAATTTATTAACAGCTGCATAATACTGTATCATATAGCTATGCATTAGTTTATTTAACAATTTAGTTTTTTTGACATTTAGTTTTTTCTCTCCTTTTCATTATTACAATTAATGTTGTAATGTACATTTTTGTATATAAAATGTCAATTGCACTTATGATTATTTTTATTAAGGTAGTATACTATAAATGAAAACACTGGGATAAAGGAAATGCCTTTTTAAGATTCTTGATATTCTCAAATGGCTTTGCCGAGTATTTATAATGAGTAGTGTCTATACTAATAAAAGCCTAGGTGGCCCTCCCACCCTCACATCATCACAAGATGGCCACCCCACATCGTCACAAGATGGCTGCCACAAGATGGCTGCCCTCACGTCATCACAAGATGGCCACCACAAGCTGGCCAGCAGGGCAGGGCAGGGCAGTTGGTGGTGAACAGGCCAGAAGGGGAGGGCAATTGGGGGCAATATCAGGCTGGCAGGGAAGGGCAGTTGGTGGCGAACAGGCCAGAAGGGGAGGGCAGTTGGGGGCGATCAGGCTGGCAGGCAGAAGTGGTTAGGAGCCAGCAGTCTTGGATCCCCTGAGGGGTCCCAGATTGAAGAGGGTGCAGGCTGGGCTGAGGGACACCTCTTCAGTGCATGAATTTCATGCACCAGGCCTCTAGTAATGGGTATAAATTTGAAAGCTTGCTTCACATCATATTAATCACTCAGCCCTTAACATTTTTCTTTAAAATATCTGTCAGTTTTTAAGGTATAATTATTATTTTATTTTAGTTTTAATTTGCATTCCTTTGATTATTAGTGTGGTTGGACTTTTTTTTTTAATATATTTTATTGATATTTTACAGAGAGGAAGGGAGAGGGATAGAGAGCTAGAAACATCGATGAGAGAGAAACATCGATCAGCTGCCTCCTGCACACCTCCCACCAGGGATGTGCCCACAACCAATGTACATGCCCTTGACCAGAATTGAACCCGGGACCCTTGAGTCCGCAGGCCGACGCTCTATCCACTGAGCCAAACCGGTTTCGGCTAGTGTGGTTGGACTTTTAAAATTTATTCTGTGAATTGTCCTATTCATGTGTTTTGTTTTTTTTACTATATTGGAATAATAGTGTTGATTTATGTGAATATTTTATTTGTTAAGAATATTAATTTTATTCTTTCATTTTGTTAATTACATTATGTATCTTTAATTTTATAAATGAATTCCCAAGTTGATGCTTTAAAAGTGCATGCATTCAGGTGGAATATAGTAAAGATGTCAAATTCTTCCTAGATTGATATATGTTTAACATAATTTATACCACTATCTTAGCAAGGTTTCTTGTTGAGATAGACAAGTTTATTCTAAAATTTATACTGTAAGGAAAATAGCCAAAACAAATTTGAAAAAGAGGGAGAAATTACTCTTTCCATTGTTATGGCCTACTATTCAGCTATGGTTATCAAGACAGTATGATATTGGTGGAGGGGCAGAAGATAGATCAATGGAACAAAATAGAGAAACAAAAACAGTCCCATAATTATGACCAATTAGTTTGGACAGAGAAACAAAAGCAACGAAATGAGAGAGACACCAGGAGAGAAAAAGCCTTTCAACAAATGGTGCTGGAGCCTGGCTGGCGTGGCTCCGTGGTTGAGCACCGACCTATGAACCAGTAGGTCAGGGTTGGATTCCCAGTCAGGGGATGAGCCCAGGTTTCGGCTTGATCTGGACAAGGGCTCGATCCCCAGCAGGGGGCGTGCAGGAGGCAGCCAATCAATGATTCTCATCATTGATGTTTCTATCTCTCTCTTCCTCTCCTTTCCTCTCTGAAATCAATAAAAATATATTAAATAACAAAAATAAAAACAAGAACAAATAGTGTTGGAGCAGTTGGACATCCATAGGCAGAAAAATAAATAAAATTCAAAACAAAATCTCACATCTTATATGAAAAGCAATGCAAAATGGATCACAGACATATATAGAACACAACATTATAAGATGTCTATAAACACACTTAGGAGAAATCTTTGGAATCTATAACTAGGCAAATAATTCTTATACTGGACCCCAAAGCACAGTCCATAAAAAAACCCTGATAAATTGACTTCCTCAAAAAAAAAAAAAAAGAGAAAAGAAAAGAAAGCTTTTGCTTTGTAAAAGTCATGTGAGCCAGAATGAAAGGATAAACTACACAGTGGGAGAAAATATTTGCAAACTACACATTAAAAAAAAAAAAGGCTGGTATCTAGAATATATGTATATGGAATATATATGGAATTTTCAAAATCTCAACAATAAACAATGCAATTTGAAGATGAGCATGAGACGTGAATAGACATATCACCTAAGAGGAGATACAGATGGCATATAGGCATAAGAAAAGATCTTCAACATCAAGAGTCATCAGGAAAATATAAATTAAACCACCATGAGCTATCACTACACACCAATCAGAATGGTTAAAATAAATAAATAAATAAATAAATAAATAAATAAATAAATAAACAAATAAAACATCAAATGCTGGCAAAGATGCAGAGAAATTGGATCACTCACACATTTCTGGTAGAAATGTAAAATGGTATACCTTTCTGGAAAAAACTTTAGCCATTTCTTTAAAAACTTGAAATGCAACTACTATATGTATCTATCCTACCAATTGCACTCTTGGAAATTTATCCCAGAGAAATAAAAACTTATTTTTACACAGGAACTTATATATAGATATTTACAGAAGCTTTGTTCTTATTATCTGAAAACTGGAAACTATCCAAATTTCTTTTAATGAATGGATGGTGAAATGAGCTTTGGTTCATCCATATCATGAAGTAGTTCTCAGAAATTAAAAAGGTATAATTACTGTACATACAATAACTTGGATGAACCTCAGGGAAGTTATGCTTAATGGAAAAAAAAAAGCCAGTCTCGAAAGGATATATAGTACATGGTTCTATGTATAAAATATTCATGAATTGTCATAATTATAACATAGAGAACAGATTAGTGGTTACTAAGGGTTAAGGATGAGATTGTGGATGTGGATGTGACTATAACAGCGTTAACAAAATAGATCCAGAGATATTAGAAGCATGGAACAGACTCTGGAATCTCAGAGGGAAGGCGGGATGAGTGGATGGGTGGGAAGAGATAAACCAAAGAATTTACATGCATATATGCATAACCCATGGATACAGACAATAGGGTGGTGAAAGCCTGGGGTGGGGGGCAGAGGTGAGCCAGAAGGGGTCAATGGGGGAGGAAAGGGGACATATTTAATACTTTCAACAATAAAGATTTGATAAAAAAAAAAAAAGAAATGATAACAGGATTAAATTGTTTTATTTTGATGGTGGTAAGCAAATCCACACGTGATAAAAATGTATCTAACACACACACACACACAAGCACATATAAGGTGAAATCTGCATAAGCTCTGTGCTTTATACCAATGTCAAATTTCCTAGTTTTTATAGTATACTATAGTTATGCAAGATGATACCTGTGTTGGGGAGGCTCTATTATAAAGCTACACAGTACTGCTCTGTACATTCATTTATAGCTTCCTATGAATCTATAATTATTTTAGAGTAAAATAATTTTAAATTACTGCTTACCCACTAAATACATTTGTGTAACATTGAAAAAATTCTGGTAAGTTACACACCTAATAAACAATAGTTTTTTTATTCTGGGAGGTGTGCTAGATGGCGTTGGCAGTGTGGGGGGAGGGGAAGGATGCTTTCCACCTCACACAGTTCGACTTTTAAAAATGCATTATGAGGCTGGCCGGTGTTGCTCAGTGGTTGAGCATCGACCCATGAACCAGGAGGTCATCATTCAATTCCCAGTCAGGGCACATGCCCAGGTTGCACGCTCGATCCCCTGTGTGAGGCGTGCAAGAGGCAGCTGATCAATGATGCTGTCTCATCATTTATGTTTCATTCTCTTTCTCTTCCTTCCTCTCTGAAATAAATAAAAACATATTTAAAAAATAAAATATGCCTATATTAAGTACCTTTACAAATTTAACACCCCTTCTAATTTATTAATTTAGAGGAGAAATCAACTCAAGCTTGACAATACTCTTTCCTGAATACCTTAGCCCCTCTTATTGTCTGTATTTGTTTTTGAATTTATTCTTTCCCAAATATTTGTTGAAATGTATCCCGGTTTTTAGGGCCTAGAAAGCATTTATTGGTACAAGTCTACTGGATTTACCTAGGGCAGTGGTCGGCAAACTCATTAGTCAACAGAGCCAAATATCAACAGTACAAAGATTGAAATTTCTTTTGAGGGCCAAATTTTTTAAACTTAAACTTCTTCTAATGCCACTTCTTCAAAATAGACTCGCCCAGGCCGTGGTATTTTGTGGAAGAGCCACACTCAAGAGGCCAAAGAGCCGCATGTGGCTCGTGAGCCGCAGTTTGCTGACCACTGACCTAGGGGCTTTGCAGTATCTGTCAAGTTCTCTGACTGTCAGATGGAGCACATCACTTTTCTTCATGCATTCTGTAACAACCCTCTGACTTCTTCCACCAGTTGCTCCTCAAAGGGCTCTTCATTTTCTCTTTATTTCTTCTAGTCTTATCTTGTGTTATTAGACTCAAGAGCACAGTGGATCAACACTCATCTTCTATGCTGGAATTTTATATGCTGCATTACTTCATCCAAGGATCTGAAGAGAGAAAGCTAGTATGACTCTTCCAGGCTGAGAACATAGATCCCAGGAAGTTGGAACAGTAACTGCTTAGTTTGCTATTAAGGCAATCTTCGAGTCCTAAACATCCGGAAGTATTTTTTTCAAATTAAATATAAAAATTGTAATCAGTAGACATTACTCTGATATTTCAGATATTACCTTTAGTACTCATGTGAGATTTTGTCTCTTTGTCTTCAAACATTTTAGTACATTTGGATTGGTATAACAAAAATACCAAAGACTGGGTGCCTTATAAGCAAAAGGCAATTGATTTTTAACAGTTCTGGAGTCTAGGAAGTGTAAGATCAAGTTACTAGCAATTTCCATCTCTGGTAAGAATTCGCTTCCTGGTTCACAGGCCGCTGTTTTCCCTCTGTCCTCACATGGTGGAAGGGGGAGCAGGTTTTCTGGGACCTTTTTTTTTTTTTTTTTTTTTTTTTTTAGATCAGGGCATTCATCTCATTCATGAGGCTTCTACCTTTATGATATAGTCACCTCTCAAATGCTCTACCTCCAAATACCATCACATTGGGGGAATAGGTTTCAATACAATAATCTTGGGGTGACTCAAACATTCAGTCTACATCATTAGGGGTATGTAAATTAGAAGTTAGATGAGAATGAATCAGAGTCTACTATTTTGTTTCCATGATAAAAATTAGTGTTTGGGGTTGGTAGTAATATATAATGGTATGGATAGGCAAGTTAGCATCATGCAGCATGGTTTTTAAATTAAAATGTGTGAGAAAGAAAGCAGAAGAGTTCAAAATCACAAAGCAAATAATTTTCAAGGTTAGAATTCAAGATCACTGTTAGAATTATAATTTGTAGTTGGAATATGAATTTACAGCACGTTGTCAGAAAGACATAAACCTCACTGCTCCTGTTACTTTGATCTTGGTAAATGTCCTCATCTGTTTCTTCCTGTATCCCCAGTGTCTTACATGATGCTCATAATTAGTTGATGCTTCAGAAAAACTTCTAAATGGATTGGTGATAGACAGGAAGTAGGAAGGTGTTCTTTAATGTGATTACAGGGAAACTTTACCTATGTCCTGACTAGCCAATGGCTTTCCAGGTCATTCAAATGATTTTTGATCATGAGAAGTAGTAAAAAAATTACTTAAATTTGGAGTAAGAGTAAGTCTGAAAAAGGGTATAAGTAAACTCAAGATGTAAACAGAGAACAAAGTGAGGTACAGCAGTCATGGAGAATTGGGAAGTTGAGGTTGAATGGTACCATTGCTTTAAGTGTCTGGGATATGTAAGAATGTTCTTACTGTCCTATGGACTGCGCCTACAGTCCTTTCATTCAACTAGTATTCATTGTATACCTTTTACATGCAAGCAATGTTCCAGGTCGGGGAATAGAACAGTGAACAAAGTTGGTAAAATCCTATTTTCAAGAAATTAACATTTGGGGACAAGGTAACATAAGGACAAAGATATGTAGTAAGTCATATCATATGCTGGAAAGTAATATGGGCAAGAAGGTAAGTAGGAGGGTGGGTGCAGCTGCAGCTCAGATGCCACATCACAGCAAAGTTCATTGCCTCTGTTATTTCAGTGGCAAGTTGAACAGTTGGGCTTCTCAGAAGCATGGATAGGTGACTGGATTTGTACCCATAATCTCATTCAATATTAAAATGCTAATTTGATTACATGAATATGATAGGACTTAAAACAGTTATTAAAGAAACATACATCCAGCCCAAGTTAGTACTTATATATATTACTAATCTTTTACTGTTTCCAAAATTTACCTAATCCAACCCTAGTTCTGTACCTGTATTTGAGTTTAACAATGTACCCTCAACATTTCATTGCATGTTTGAAGTTTATTCATGGTAGTTTAGACTACCCTAGCAACCCCATCTAGTTCTTAAAGTTCCTACAATTTCCCTTTAATTGAAAGTCTCTACAGCATGCTTACTCCATATGTATTGAATCATGGAAAGATTGCTTTATGCTCCATTTAGCTCCTCAAAAGCCAGAGAGCAGAGATTACCTGCACAGTATGCATGCTGGTCACTAGCCTGAATCCCTCTTTAATTGTTCTTTTCTAATCGCCAGCAAAACCTCTCTTCATCCATCAGGTATTTTCTTTTTACTGATTACTTCCACCATTAAAAATTAATGTCCTTAAAAACTCCTCTAACTGACTTTTTAATTATGGCCACTGTTAGAGAACTTACTTTGTATTAAAGAGATTATACTTCTATTCCCATGGATATTTTAATACTTAAAAACTGATCTTAAATACTTTAAATTTCTGTTTAAAGCAGAGATAATAGTTTGGGGCACAGAAAGTGAATTACAAGGTGATGAAGGTGTGGCAGGAAAGAAGATTTGGTGGGGAGTGGGGAAAATGAGCAACACTGAAGCATTTGGGAACAAGTGAAGGTAAATTAAAAAATTCTCAATGTTAAATAATATATTTGAGGTAATTCAAGCAAGTTTTACATGTTAGTCTTACAACTTTTCCTGAGCACTCTATGCATCTGAGATGCTACTGAATTTTTGGATGGCATTGGTGATTAAATATCTACCTATCTTTTTATCTATCTACCATTATCTATCTATCTATTTATCTATCTATCTATCTATCTATCTATCATCATCTATGCTATTTCTTCATATACATTGCCTTGTGAACAAAGGAATTATCCCTCACAATTATAGAGTGTGTGGGATTAAATACTGAAAGGCCTGAATTCCCCAGTGAAGTGGTCCTATGACATACCTATACTAATAAAAGAGAAATATACAAATTGGCCGTCACTTCACGATGCCCACCAGCCAATCAGGAGTGAGTATGCAAATTAACCCGACAAAGATGGTGGCAGCTCCGCCCCCCAGCCACTCCAGACCTCTGGGCAGCATGCATGCAGGTGCAGAGCAGCCAGGCGGGGCGGGACGCCTGCTAAGAGGGGGAGGGCGGGGGGGGGCAGAGGGAGCTACAGGAGCGGCGCTCCGGCCAGAGGAAGACTGAAGGCTCTGGCCAGAGCGAAGACCTGGGTCCCAGGTGCCAGAGAAAACCACTGCCGGCTGCCAGTGGAAGGAAGGCCTAAAATTCTAATATTTCTAGAAGCTAATTCATTCTTTTTTGCTATGTATAATGGAAATATTTTGGCCTATTTCACTTACCTTATTTACTTTATATTTTTATATTTTGCAGTATTTGATGCTATTGTTGACTGGCAGCTTGAACCAGGTTTCCCAGACATCATCCTCATATTTCTCCTCCCACCTCTTCAGTTTATCCTTATAAGTACTTTAATGGACTCCTCTTTCTTTTCCTGCACTGAAGATACTGGAATTTCTTGGAAACTATTCTTGATCTGCCCTTTTCCCTCCCTGTTCTGTATGCTGTTTTCTTCCACACATGGTTTTACCATCTGTATTCTCATGAAACCCAATCTGTTTTTTCTGGTCCCCCTATTCACTTACTCTTTCTAATTGGCTGTTGCTCATTTGATATTAGGAGAAAAATGGAGATTTACTGATTCTCTACTGTAACTTCCTTGGTTCATAATTGAAATCAGAAATATTACCAGAACAAATTTTACTGAGAAAGAATGATATTGCCAAATGATTATATCAGTCTTTATCAGGGTGGAGCATTAGGTTCTTTAACTGTTACCTAAGTTGTTTTTTCTTTTCTTTTCTTTTTGACGACGAGGTCATATAGAATAAAATAATCATGCACAGGGAGGAGAAGGATTTTGGTGAATGGTAGTCTGAGGACAAGCAACTTTGAAAACTCATGCTGTTGTAACCCATATTCTTTTTTCACTTATACTTGACCCTTCTCTTGCCCTTTCTTCTTCTTTTAGAGAGGAGGTCAGAGATTTAATTTCTATATTCTCCCAAATTTAACTTAGGACTCATGAAACTTCAAACTTAGTCTTATATTTCCAAGGAGAATGGAAGCAGTTCAGAAATGTGATCTTCTTCCTAGGCAGCTACTAATAACATTTTTCATAAAGTGTTATGGAAAAAAATTGTGTATGAACATTTTTCTAACAAATATCACCAGTTGCTTAAAAAAATTAACTGCCTAAAAATATATATATCATCCTACTCCTCTTCCTGGAGCTATAGCTATAGTGTTTTGGGTTTTCTCTGCACCTCTCCCCCATCTCCATCTTCCGCCCCAACATTCATTAGTATCCTAAGTGTGGTCCAGAATGTATAAAATCATAGCAGGTAAGTTTTCTTGTCTGCATTTTGACCTTGCTTTTTCAATCTGCAGTCCATCAGAAGAAAATTTCTTTATTTTATATATATTTTATTGATTCAAGAGAGATGAAAGGAGAGAGGCATCAATTTGTTGCTCCACTTATTTATGCATTCATTGGTTGACTCTTACATGTACCCTGACCATGAATCAAACTCACACCCTTGGTATATCAGGACCATGCTCCAACCAATGGAGCTACCTGGCCAGGCCTTGATTTCTTAATTCCCATTAGTTCTTGTTTTCCTCTCAGGACTTAGATATTTAGTGTGCATTATCTTCATTTTTAAAGCTGTTATAATCTAGTTTCCAATCCCCAGATAGTACCCTCTCTCCTTCCACCAAGACTGGAAATAGTTCAGAATCCTCTTAGTTCACTCCACAGGTTTTCATCCACTAAACATGCTGAATGCCTTCCTTATACTAGCCACCTTGCTAGGTGCTTAGAATACAAAGATGTATAAAGTCATGGTCCCTGTCCTCAAAAGGACCTCATCACCCACTAGGGAGACAGGCACAAAAACAGGAAATTACATTACAGAATGATAAATACTGTTGGAAAGGAAGGCACAAGGCACAGTGATCCAAGGAAGAGAAATTCATTCTGCATGTGGAGAAGGGAGCGCTTCACAGGAAGGGTGTGCTTGCATTATTCCTTGAGTGATTAGTAATCTCTGTTCAAGAATTTTGTTCCAATTAATAGGGATACACAGAAAAGGGCAACAAAACTACCCCCCCTTCATTCAATGGGGAACACTGAAAATTATCCCGAGTTAGAACATAATGTGTGGTCTGATGCTGTTCCTCTGAGAGCTAGTCCCCAAAGTCATTTCAATTTGTAATTCCTAATTTAAACTAACTCTTGAGCTTCACTTGTGGGTTCCCATTTCCTCACTCTTTACATACAGCTTTTCTTCTGTTCCTTAATGGTCACTCGCTTAATGCTTTTTAACAGAGTAGTTGTGGTAGGCAGAATAATGTCATTCCCACTTCCAAAGATGTCCATCCTAATTCCAAGGTCCTATAGACTATTTTAGCTGGCATGACAAGGGAGAATTATAGTAGCAGATGGAATTAAATTGCTAATATCTGACCTTAAGATGAAAAAAATGTCCTAAATTATCTGGGTGGGCCCAATGTAATTACAAGGTTTTTTTTTGTTGTTGTTGTTGTTGTTTGTTTGTTTTTTGTTTTTAATGTGAAAAAGAGAGGCAGAAGACTCAGAGTGATAATCCTGGCTGTAGTAGGAGTTGACATCCTGTGGCTGGGGTAGATGAGGGCAGGTCGACTAAAAAAAGAAGCCAATGAAAAAATAGTGGAAGCCGAGGGGGTAAAGTAGAAATCTTATGGTAGATTCACAGAGGGATACTATGGACATTTTTTTTTTTTTAAACAGAAAGATAATATTGAAAAATAATCTCAACTTTAAGTAAATTTACTCAGGAAGAGGGTGACAACAAAGGCATTCTCTAGAATGTAAGATATAGGCTAGGGAAAGAAGAGAGATGAGGAAAGATTTTGCTCATCTTGTGAATTAAAGAGGGGTGACAAGATGCTCGCTTTCCCAATGAGTGTAATTTTGGCTAAGTCAATCTCACACCAAAACTGAGCCCTGAGAATAATATTGATATGTGCTTTTTAGGTACTGGTCTACGAGATAAATATTTAATATTCAATAACAATCTTATGAGGTAGATACTATTACTATCACTCCTATATTTTAAATGAGAATATTGAAGCATGGCTACTTGCCCTTTGTCAATGCTTATAAGTAATACATGTAAAATTTGAACCCAGATTATTCTGTGCCAAGGTCAGTAACCTTCATCACTACACCATACTGCCTTGGGAGGGGCCACCTTTGGACTATGTGGAGTGATGATGGCTGGTTCCAAGAATGGACTGATACGTTAAAGACTGAGCCATCCTCTGTCATGGCAGCAATGGGATAAGAGTTTAGGCTCAAGCCTTGTGTCACAGCAAGGTAACAACAACAAAAAATAATAAAGACAGCAATTAAGTTTCGCAATGTAGAACTGCACTAAATTTTCCAATGGTTTTAACAATATATATGATGCTAAATTAGTAGGTAGAGCTTGGTGATGAGAGGATAGGGGGGTTTGGAGCAGGACTTCAAGCCAGACATTCTCAGCAATTGACAATATACTCTGAATGGAGCGGTGAGGTCTGGTTGTGAGAGCCAGGACTATGTTGTAAAAAGCAGTAGTCATTACCATAGTGATTGAGTTGTTTTGAAGCTTATTAATAGTGAAAGCAACCTTGTGTTACAGGTATGAGAATCTTCCCACCACAGGCAATTTGGAGCTGCTGAGTTGAACAGCTCCGGAGGGCACCAGTCCCATAGAAGATTATTGCCCCTGGAGTTGGGCATGAGTGGACCTGCTGACTTGTTTGTGTCAGTGGAGAGAAACCTGAGTTTGCAGCCACTGCAGCTCCACTTCTTGACTTTGGAAGATAGGTGTGCTGTGCAGTCCCCATGGTCTGCATATCTCAGAACACTCCTTAGTTGATAAGCACTTTCCAATCAGCCTTTTCCATTATCTCCTGCCTGCTTTAACTTCAGACACATTCACATTCATCAGTCTTGTCTTATCTGAACAACAGTGCAGACCAGCACTAGACACAATGGAAGAGGTAATATGCAGAGGCTTTAATTATATTTACACTTGAGAAGCCTCTAGAAAGAACACTTTGCAAGTTACAAACTTTGTCAGTGCCAAAGCTGCCACACACCTGTCTCTGACTTTTTGATGATGGTCAGGTTCAATCAGGGGATGCCTTTTGGGGTGTCCTTCAAGTGAGCTCTTTGCAGCATCATAGTCCTGGCCTTCTGGAAAGAGTTGCTCTAGCCTGGTTACTTTGGTCAGGGAGTTAGAAGGGATGAGCACTTTCAGTTTGATGCAATAAGTATCCGTGGAACAACTGTGTTCTAGCTTCTGTTTGAGGTGTTGGGGATGAGAGAAAAATGGGTCTTAATTTTAAGAGCTCACAGTGAAGAAAATTGAGGAAGATCATGGAAGCAAATCGGCATGAGAGGAAGTACTTTTAGGGAACAGAGGGAAATGTGATCAACATGACCTTGGGAAGCTCAGGGAGGCCTCCCAGAGGAGTGATGCTTACGCGGAGTCCTCCAATCCTCACCTTCTAAGGCTCTGCAGCCACATGGGATCGCTCTATCAGAGGTTGTCTGCCTTGGCTGCACTTTAGAATCATCTGGGAAGCTTTGAAAATTCCCAATGCCCAGGCTGCAGCCCAGACTAACTCATGCTCTCTGGGGATGGGACCCAGGCATAGGTACTTTGTAAAGTTCTTCATGTGATTCCAATATGCAGCTAAGTTTGAAAGCCATGGACCTAAAATAAGAATTTGGTGATTCAAAAATAAGAGTCAAAGGACCATATTATGATTTGAAGACTGTGTTACTATATTCTGGGAGGGTTGGTGGGAAAGGGAAAAAAGAAAATTGATGTATAGTGACTATCAGTGGTTATATCTGGCTAAGTTCAAGTACAGGAGTGTCATAGCATCTAATATAGTAAAATGCAGGAAAATATCATAAGGGCAAGGCATGGAGTATTTGTTGAAGCAACTTTAATGTGAACCTTACATGTTTTGTACCTGCCTGCTCTGGAAACGTCTTAGAGAAGCTTGCATCTTAAAGTTTATTTAAGGAGAAACCAGAAAAGTTTTCTGTCTTCCTAAGGAGACAGGAAATATTTATTCATTCAGGCATCAACCTTAAAATTATGGAAATTGTTTGCATGTTGTACCACCCTACAAAGTCATTTAGGATTTTTAAATTGTTTTATGTTTTTAACCTACAAATTTAGTGGAAATAGGCCACCCAAGGCTCACGTATGCATTAATGCTTCAATTAAATATAAATAACGTTAATATTGGTTATATTTATAGCATGTCAGTACTTAACATATATTATTCTATTTAATTTCCTATGATTACCCCATTAGCCAGAGGAGACATGCAACTCAGAGAAGATAAATAAGTTGTCTAGGGTCCCACATAGCTTCAAATTGGGATATAAGCCCCGAGAGAAGCTTGGTGTAGCTGGAAAGAAACTGGTTTGGGAATACGAAGATAAGGATTGAGCTTCTGTGTGATCTTGAGCTAGTCACTCAATCTCTCAGAACCTTGTTATTACTTTAAAGTGACTAGACATGATTAGGCATAATTTTTCTTCTAGTAATGAGTTATAGTGAGAATGCAGGTTTAAAATGACTTTAGTAACTCATATATGTATATAATTTGCCCACAATAAAGAATATAGGTATTTACTTTATCTTTTTGTGAAAATGTTATGAAAAAAAATAACTTTTTTCTTTTATCAGAAAAATACCATTCTTCTTCCCCTTCTTCCTAGTAGTTGTGGAAAACTTGTATGAAGGACAGGTACAGCCAGTATTGCTTTTTTCTTTTTCTTTTTTAACAGGAACCTGTTTCCTACAGAGAATGTCCCAGTTGGCTCCTTGGTCCTTTGCAATCTAGGTGGGTCTTTTTTAGCTCTTCATCTAGAATGGGATGGTTCTAAGCAAGCTGGTTAGTCTCCTTGGGAAATTAAACAGGCCGAGGAATCCCTCTAACATGTAGGTACATTAAGAGAATTCTGAAGCTCTCTAGCTTGAGAGGAAATTGCCTGAGGGAGTCTGAGATGGAGGAAAAAGTCCAAACAAGCTGGGCTGAGGCAGGCATTGAAGTTGGAGATGCTTCGATTTATGTTGTGAACACAGAAAAAATTCAGTCCCAGAAGATGTAACCCATTTGGCACATGACATTGATCATATTGCAGATTACCAAGAAGCTGGGCCCTGGAGGATCCCCTACCTTGTGGCCCTGCCTGTGGAGTCCCTGAAGTTGTTTGATCCCAGCTTCTCTCTAAGCTTAATAAGACTTGTTAGGCAGGTATGGGTGCAAAGACTTGTGACATGTGATTACTTGTAAGATAGTAGGGGAATAGAAAAGGGACGCCTTCCTGAGGGTATAGAGCTGAGGCCAGAGGGGAATGGTGCTGCTATCCCCTCCCTCCTTGCAACTCCAGGCCTGTGGTCTTCAGAGTCATTGCTCTTGGTTGTGCTTCACTGTCTCTTGCTTGAACCAGTGCCACAGACTCCTGCTTGTTCCATAGGCTCTCCTTGAGCCTTCCTTGTGCCAGTTCAACCTCCCCATTATGACCAGAGCTCTCTTGCCAAGCTCCAAGTTGATCACCATCAGCCTGAAATAAAGTCTAAACTCCTCAGCATAGCATCAAAATCCCTTAGTGTCTGATTTCCATCTTCCTTACCCCCAAGATGGAACTGGGTTAAGGATTGTTTTATATTGTCCTTTGGAAATGGGAAGTATATGTTGTAGCTTAAAAGCTCATATTCAACATTTCTAGTGTGTGTTGTTTTTTAAAATATAAACTACAAAAATTCACAGTTAGCAGAATCTTTTTGATTTGTGGAGATATACAGACTATAGAGTGACAAAGCATTATAGGAGTTGTGAAGAACTCCTTTCAGATTCAAAGAAGGTCGGAGCCACCACAAACATTTGGTTGTCTCAATGGAGAAGGGATAGGTAGAATGGAGAGAGGAGAGCAAATTGGTCTCCATCTGGTTGGGGTTCCCTACTTTTATCTTTCCCAGATCCCTACAGGCAGATCAGCACCCAATCAAGACAGGAAACTGGACTATTACAAGACACATATTCTGCTATTTTCATGTGAAGGTATGAGGGTAGGTAATATCTGAATCTTTTAGGTGATGAGATGGATGGTGTGAACTTGGAAATTCCTTATGGTGGTTCTAATCCCTCCTTCCCCTGTTAAGAACATCGATTTAATTCAATCTCTCTTTTAACAAATGGTGTCTCTGAGACATAGAGCAATTAAGGTAAGGGATCCCGTTTAGTTGGGGAACAGAGTCAGGACTAGAACTCAATTCTTAAAAATTCCAGGTGCAGTGTTCCTTCTATTAGTTTACATTCAGGAAGCTTATAGGCAGCTTCCTTTTTCTAAAAATTCTCCAATATTTGGAGGGCTGGAGAGCACATACAACTTTACACTGGTTCTCTACTGTTTTACATTGCTTCTCATGGTTTCTTGTGCGTAGCCCTGGTATTTCTTATATTGTAAATTTACGAAGACTAGATAACATATTTTAAACTTCCTTTGTATTTCTGAAGGTAACTAGCTCAATGATGAGCTAATAATAAGGGGACAAAAATAGCTGATGATGAGTTTATTAATATCTCAAAATAATCTACTTGAATGATAAGATAATATTAGGTACAGCATTTCAAGTGGAGTTCTTGTTGGAAATATTGTCCACATTGGGAAATTCATGTTAAAGATGAACATGGGCTGTGGGGCATAAAAAGTAGACTGAATTAACACCCTAGCCCAGAGAGATTTACCTTTGGGGGTCCAAGATAAAGAGGCAGGGTATTCTAACAGGGCTCCTGAAAATTCTTGGGAGGCCAGGACTCAAAAGTCAAGACTTATTGACAGATGACTTTAGGGAATTCTGCTGGTTAATAGTAGGGCTTGTCCCACTCTTGGGGGTAACATGGAGGCCACCTGAGCAGCTTCAGGACAAAGAGAGAAGACCAATGATCAGAACAAGGGTTTTGAAAGTAAAATCTAAATAATTTATGAAGAACTTGGCTAATTTGCTGTAATTTTATGCTCTTACTAGAGGCCCAGTGCACGAAAATCGTGCACTCCATTGGGGGCGTCCCTCAGCCTGGCCTGCACCCTCTCGCAGTCCAGGACCCCTTGGGGGATGTCTGACTGAGGGCTTAGGCCCACTTCCCATGGACATCCTTAGCGCTGCTGTGGAGGCAGGAGCGGCTCCTGCCACCACCACTGCACTCGCCAGCCATGAGCCACGCTTCTGGCTGAGTGGCACTCCCCCTGTGGGTGCACAATGACCACCAGGGAGTAGCTCCTGCATTGAGCGTCTGCCTGCTGGTGGTCAGTGTGCGTCATAGTGACCGGTCGTTCCACTGTTCGGTAGATTTGCATATTAGCCTTTTATTATATAGGATATTTCTTTATCCCGTTTGATTCTCATACAATGATGTGTTTATAATTTATAGTCAGATTTTTAGATAACTGCCAGACAAATGTAGTCAACTTAATTAAGTAAAATAAAAATTATTTTTTAGGGGCTGTTAAAATTTGAAAGATGTGAATGCATTTTTTTGATGCACTTTTATTTTTATTGTAAATGCTATTTCATCATTAGCTCTGTGCTAATTGTTCGTTTGGGGAATGATTTACATATTTAAAACTATGGGAGAAGTCATTTTGGCTACAGCTAAATATTTTTATTTACTTGCATTTTTTTCCTCACACAGCTTTTGCCTTTTACAACCACATACATTTTTTTTTGAACCTGAAATAATATATAAAACAAAGAGATTTTATTTCTGTCCTGCTCAATCTTTTTGTCATAACCATCACTTCTCATTGCTTGGTCAAAGGACAGAGGAAAGGACATTATTACCATTGCATCATGATACCCTTTCATTACTGTACTGTTACTTAACACTTGGTAAGTTCACTTTTTTTAAAAATTGATTTCAGAGAGCGAATGGGGGAGGTAGCGGAGAAGAAACATCAATGATAAGAATCACTGATGGGCTGCCTCTTGTATGCCCCCTACTGGGGATCAAGCCCCCAATCTGGGCATGTGACCTGACTTGGAATCAAACCAGGACCTCCTAGTTCATGGGTAGAAGCTCAATTACTGAGCCACACTGGCCGGGTGTGACAGGTTCACATTTTATTTACACTTAATGAATTTTCTCAAAAATTGTACTGCCAAGTACATGAGGGCAGCGATTTCCAAAGTAGCTGTATCAGAATCACCTGAGGTGCCCTTTAAAAATTTAGAATCTAGGACCCCAGCTGAGAGATTTTGATTTAGAAGTTTTAAGGAGAGTCCCAAGAATCTGATTTTTTAAAAGCTCATCCAGATAATTTTTATGGACAGTTGGAATTGAAAATCACTGACCTACAGCATGAAACACTGCCTTGCACTTAGTAAGTGCTCAAAATGTTTCTTTATTTTGAAGCCTGAATAACTCAGGAAAGTGACATAAACTGGGTCCAAATTGCTCACTTCAGTTTTTTTCTCTTCTCTGAGCTTTACCATGCTTCATCAACTACCTGACAAAACCCAATTCAGATGCATTCTTTATGTTTTTATGCATAATCATAACAAATAGCCAAGACTTTTCATTGCCCCTTTAAAGAAACTACTTGAAAACTCTGATAGTGCTTTTTACATTTTGCATTAGTCCTTAGAGTTAGAAATGACCCTGTTGACTATGGTCACCATCTGGGAGTATGGGATATGGCTGGGAAGACTGATGTGACAAATGTCTATTCCACATTGTGCATATCAAAGCACTGTCCTTCAGATCCTGGCCGCCAGTGCTATTTTCGGTCTTCTGCTGTTTTAAACATAATCTAAGTGATGTATTTGTTCCAGAAAGCCATCTTACCTCTGATTACTCTCCCTGCTGTCTGCCTGATCACATCTCTTTACCATTGCAGATTATCATATAGCAGTCATCCATTCTCAGTAGTTGGCTGATCCAGTGAAACTGACAGAAAGCTGCAATTGTCAGCTGAATGAATCACTTGTTTCAGTATGGAGTAGTTCAGTCTCATTCCCATATTTTTTGAGTGACCCTGTTTTGCAATTCAAAGTTTAATAAGCATCGTTTATGACATTGAAGAAACATTTCAAGGAGCCTAACTTGTCTATTGCGTGGTGTATTTAGGTTCTTATAGCTGTATAGAAATGTATCTTTGGATTATACTTCACTAGAGACCTAATGCATGAAAATTCATGCAAGAGTAGGCCTTCCTTCCCCTGGCTGTCGCACCGGCTTCCCTCTGGCACCCAGGACCCTGGCTGGTTTCCCCCCAGCCCCAGCTTCATCAAGAGGAATGTCCAGAAGACATTCAGTCTAATTGGCATATTACCCTTTTATTATTATAGACTAGAGGCCCGGTGCACAAAATTCGTGCACGGGGGTGTGTGTCCCTCAGCCCAGCCTGCACCCTCTCCAATCTAGGACCCCTCAAGGGATGTCCGGTGGGATCAGGCCTAAATGGGCAGTCAGACATCCCTCTCACAATCCAGGACTGCTGGCTGCCAACTGCTCGCCTGCCTGCCTTCCTGATTGCCCCTAACCGCTTCTGCCTGCCAGCCTGATCACCCCCTAACCACTCCCCTGCCAGCCTGATTGATGCCTAACTGCTCCCCTGCCAGCCTTCTTTCCCCTAACTGCCTTCCCCTGCAGGCCTGGTCACCTCTAACTGCCCTCCCCTGCAGGCCTTATCCCCCACAACTGCTCTCCCCTGCAGGCCTGGGTCCCCCCCAACTGCCCTCCCCTGTAGGCCTGGTCACCCCTAACTGCCCTCCCCTGCAGGTCTGGTCCCCCACAACGGCTCTCCCCTGCAGGCTTGGGTCCCTCTCAACTGCCTTTCCCTGCAGGCCTGGTTGCCCCCAACTTCCTCCCCCTGCCAGCTTGGTCACCCCTAACTGCCCTCCCCTGCAGGCTTGATCGCCCCCAACTGCCCTCCCTTGAAGGCCTGGTCACTCCCAACTGCCCTCCACTGCTGGCCTGATCGCCCACAACTGCCCTCCCTTGCAGGCCTGGTTTCTCCTAACTGCCCTCCCTTGCTGGCCATCTTGTGGTGGCCATCTTGTATCCACATGGGGGCAGGATCTTTGACCACATGGGGGCAGCTATCTTGTGTGTTGGAGTGATGGTCAATCTGCATATTACTCTTTTATTAGATAGGATAGAGGCCTGGTGCACGGGTGGGGGCCAGCTGGTTTGCCCTGAAGGGTGTCCCGGTTCAGGGTAGGGGTTCCCTTGGGGCATGGGGCAGCCTGGGCGAGGGGCCTGTGGTGGTTTGCAGGCCGGCCACGCCCCCTGGTGACCCAAGCGGAGGCCCTGGTATCTGGGGTTTATTTATCTTCTACAATTGAAACTTTGTAGCCTGGAGTGGAGCCAAGCCTTCTGCTTGCTCCATGGCAGCAGCATTTCTATTGGGATTTATGTATCTTCTATAATTGAAACTTCGTAGCCTTAAGCGAGGCCTGGGCCGGCCAGGGTATGTGGAAAGCTTGGCTTCCTCCATCACCGCGGGCAACCCTAGCCTCCTGCTCTTTCCAGCTCCGTGGCTGCTGCCATTTCTGTTTGGATTTATGTATCTTCTATCATTGAAACTTTGTAGCCTTGAGTGGAGGCCTAGGCTGGCAAGGGCAGGCGGAAAGCTTGACTTCCTCCATTGCTGGGGAAACCCAAGCCTCCCTCCTGCTTTCTGTGGCCACAGCCAACTTGGTTGGATTTATTTGCATATCCGCTCCTGATTGGCTTGTGGGCGTGGCTTGTGGGCGTGGCTTGTGGGTGTAGCAGAGTGATGGTTAATTTGCATATTACTCCTTTATTAGATAGGATAGGTTAGGAGTGGAATCACTGGTGTTCAGGAAAAATTGTCAAAGAATGAGACAAATTGGCTGATGGAGAATCAGGATGAGAAATAAAAGAAGAGAGGAATACATAAGAGAGTAAAGAAGAGACAGAAAGAGGGAAAAAGTGGTAACACATAGTAACCTAGAGAGGTTCTCTTAGCACGTTTTGCTTTAATGGGATGATTCACCAAGAACATTTCAATGATTATATCTGACACCTTGAAGCACTTGGGCGCACTAGTCTTTTGTACATCTGCACTGTGGCTCTCAGTACATAGTACCTATTCTTATAATCTGCTCCTGAACATTCCTTTGAAATGTTCACAAGCAGATTATGTCCTTTACATCTATCTTTTAATAAAACTTAGTCTAATGCAGGGGTTTTTAACATATGATGTGTGGATTTATGAGTTGGGCATTGACCCACAAATCTCCTAGAATTTATTTTTAAAATTTGTACTTCATCTGCTTTTAAAAAATTTATTGAATTTATCGGGGGTGACATTAGTTAATAAAATTATATAGGTTTTCAGTGTACAATTGTATAATACATCATCTGTATATTGTATTGTGTATTCATCACCCCAAGTCAAGTCATTTATCCTAACACCTTTACCTTCTTCTACCTCCTCTCACTTCCCTTCCCATCTGGCAATCACCATACTGTTGTCTATGTTTATGAGTTTTGTGGGGTTTCTTTGCTTAATCCTGCCACCTTTTTCACCCAGTCCCCAATGCCCCTCCACTCCAATAGCTGCCAGTATGTTCTCTGAATCTATGAGTCTGTTTCTATTTTTTTTAGTTTAATTATTTATTTTTAAAATGTTTTTATTGATTTTCGAGAGAAAGGAAGGGAGAGGGAGAGAGAGAGAAACATCAATGAGAGATAAACATTGATGGGCTGCCTCTTGCATGCCCCCTACTTGGGATCGAGCCCACAACCTGGGCATATACCCTGACTGGGACTCAAACCAGTGACCTGTTGGTGCATGAGATGATGCTCAACCAACTTAGCCACACCAGCCAGGGCTGTTAGTTTATTTTGTTTATTAAATTCCACACATAAGTGTAATCATGGTATTTATCTTTTTTTTGACTGGCTTATTTCACTTAACATAATACTCTCCAGGTCCATCCATGCTGTCATAGTATTCCATTGTGTAAATGTACCACAGCTTTTGTACCCACTCATCTACTGATGGGCATTTGGGCTGCTTCTAGATCTTGGCTATTGTAAATTATGCTGCTATGAACATAGGGGTGCATATACTATTTTGAATCAGTGTTTCATATTCCTTCTGATATATTTCCAGAAGTGGAATCACTGGGTCATAAGTCAGTTCCATTTTTAATTTTTTGAGGAAACTTCATACTGTTTGCCACAGTGGCTGCACCAATCTGTATTCCACCAACAGTGCTCAAGGGTTCTATTTTCTTCACATCCTCACCAACACTTGTTTGTTGATTTATTGACAGATGACAACTAATTAAAGTGAAGCAGTAATCAGAAAATTCCCAACAAACAGAAGTCCTGGGCTGGATGGCTTCACTGGTAAATTTTACCAAACATGCAAAGAACTTACACCTATCCTTCTCAAACTATTAAAAAAAAAAAAATCAAGAGGATGGAAGACTCTCAAGCTAATTTTATGAGGCCAGCATTATCCTAGTTTCAAAACCAGATAAAGCCAGGCCTATGTTGCTCAGTGGTTGAGCATCGACCTATGAACCAGGAGGTCATGGTTTGATTCCAAGTCAGGGCAATCAGGGTTTTGGGCTTGATCCCAGTAGTGGGTGTGCAGAAGGCAGCCGATCAGTGATTCTCTCTCATCATTGATGTTTCTATCTCTCTCTCTACATCTCTCTTCCTCTCTGAAATCAATAAAAATATATTAAAAAAACAGATAAAGACACTACAAAGAAATAAATAATTTAAAAGATCATACAACAAGATCAAGTGGGATTTATTCTAGGCATGCCAGGTTGTTACAATATCCACAAATCAATTAATGTGATACATGACATAAAAAAATGAAGGATTAAAATCACATGATCATATCAATACATGCAGAAAAAGCATTTGATAAAATCCAGCACCCATTTATGATCAAAGCTCTCAGCAAAGTGGGAATAGAGGGAACATACCTTAACATAACAAACGCCAGTTATGATAAAACCAACAGCCAGCTTTCATACTCAATTGGGCAAAAACGAAAAGTGTTTCTCTTAAGGTCAGGAACAAGATGGATGTCTGCTTTCACCACTCTTCTTCAAAATAGTACTGTAAGTCCAAGCCACAGCATTCAGACAAGAAGAAGAAATAAAAGGCAGCCGAATTAGAAAGGAAGTAAAACTGTAATTTTACTTGGATTTTTTTTTTTCCCTCCAGTGAGAAGGCGTAGAATTCATCAGATTTTCAAAGGGATCACTGATCAAAACATATATATATATTTTAAATTACAATTTTAGAAGGTCAGCTAGTAGAGGACCCCAACTATAAACCCATCATTATGTAAAATATACTCTCGCTAACAGGGAGCAGAACTCTGAAGTAGCCTGTTTTCTAGTCCCAGGCTGATGCTTCTCCCCTCTTATCATTAATAGTTGGTTTGGTGCATGATCAACCCTCTTCTTCCCTAAGGAGTCTTGAAGCCTCAGATGTAATTTTTCATCTTGTTTGGGATTTTTCTTCTACAATCTGGCAAATATATTTTCATTTTCATTTTCATTATTAACCTTTTTTTTTTTTTAAAGTCTGTTGCATTCGTTGATTTGCAAAGTATTTTATAACCATTTGAATGTTAATGTTTTTCTAGGGTCAGGTTCAAGAACGCAACTTCCAATGCATACCCACCTCCAGATGACCATGGTTATCAATAGTTTTCCTGCCTGGAAGAGCCTTACAGATCACAGGAAGCTCAATCTGATACAGCTTTCAAGTCCCCTGAGAGCTTGTTAAGCCACATAATCTTTTTCTTATGCTAATTTGCCAGTCAGTGAGAGAAACAGGATTTCTATCAGTCTGGGAAAAGCTTTTGAGCTGAGCTCTAGCCAGGTGGCTCAGTTGGTTGGAGCATTGTCCTATACACCAAAAGGTTGTGGTCCTATTCCTGGTCAGGGCACATACCTAGGTTGGGGGTTTGATTCCTGGTTGGGGCTGGTACAGAGGCAACTGATCGATGTTTCTCTCTCTCTCTCTCTCTCTCTCTCTCTCTCTCTCTCTCTCTCTCTCTCTCTCTCTCTCCCCCTCTCCTTCCCTTCCTCCCTCTTTCTCTCCCTTTCTCCCATTCCTTGCCTCCCCTCCCTCCCTTCTTCTCTCTCTAAAAATTAATAAAAACATATCCTTAGATGAGGATTAAAAAAATCCCCAAAACTAAAACAAATTTTCCGAGCTGATAAATCATTGTTTCTGAGTTTATTCTCCAATGAGATAGCTGCCCATTCCTCTAAGGTCTGAATTCCTGGGGAGAACCCAGCAGAGACTAAAAATAGGAAGAGAAAGGAGATGAGGTCAGAGACCAGGTGCACTCGAATTGAAAGTCTTAACCATCCCTCTCCTTCTCCTATTGGGTTAGAGAAGGAACACCCCAGCTTACAGTGATCCCAGCTATTACTGACCATACTGCTCTAGGGAAGATTTTGTGTATTTTAAATGGATTTTATTCTACTCATTGCCCCAAAGATTTATATCTTGCATTTATTTACTTACTATATTGTTTTTTTGCAAAGCAATATTAAAACTCCAGTTTATATGATGGAATATGTTATTGTTTGGAGTAAATTTGACTCCTAAGTTCTTTTCTTTTTGCTTATCAGTGCAGAAGTCAGGGAAGCATTAGAGTAGAGCCTGGAAACTGTCTAGGAGGGAAGCTCTAGAGTCTGAGTTCTAGAGAAGTCAGGAAGTCCATGTACCAGGGCAGCACACCGGGTTTAGGACCTTCACAAGGACACAGAGGAGGACAGAAGAAATGAAGACAAAGGAGTTCAGTCACTTCAGAGTCTGGAAGGACAGTCACAGATTGCTGGAGCCTGGGAAATACATACAGCTGCATGACAAAGATCAGAAAACTGTCTCAGAGGGTCAGAGAAAAATCAGTGCCCAGACTCAGTGTCCAGACAGCAGATTCAATTAGAAAATATGTAGCCAAAAAAAAAAAGACTTTGCTCACACATAGTGTGAGCTTTCTGAGGACCCTTGTTATATGAGCCTGCTCAGGACCAGGAAGAGGCCAGCATGTGAGCAGTACTGAGCCCACAGACAGAGAAAATAGAACAAGCAGACCGAGCAGGGAGCCAGGCAGTTCCTGACAGCACCCTTGGCAGCATTTCATCTGGACCTGGTCAAATTGCTTATGTTTGCATTTTCTAGACATCCTTCACCTTTTTGATTTATTGGTCCATAGCATCTCTATTGCATCACATAGCTCTAGCTTTCAACCCTTTTGTACATTTTTATTCAGAAAAAAAGGAAAACTCTGTTGGGATGTTTTTACTCTTTGCTGTTTTCTGATTTATGTCAACTTTATTTAAACTACCCCAAACCAAGTAAAATACAACACTCCTGTCCCATTTCCAGTAGATCTTGGATTGATGTTTTGTGTCCATTATCTCACAAATAAAAATGAATAAAAAGAGTAGCTGTGAGAGGGACTTTCAGTGTTAACAATTTTATCTCTGAGTTCTGGTTATTTGGAAAGAGCCCCACCTAACCCCCTCCTGTATAGACAAATACATTTAAATGAGCCAAGTGCTAATCTAGGCATTTCTTTAGAGTTTAAAGTGTAGACTCTCATTTTGGATTGAGGATGTATACTGTAGAGAGTGGGTGAGAACTAAGCAGATGTTCACATTACTAAGTTCTCTTCCTCATTTTCTGGTTCGATTCATCTTCTGAGAAGGTTCAAGCAAGGCACGCCTAACACTACCGATTCCTCCCCCACAGTGGTTGAAAAGGGATTTCAGGTGGTTCCAGCTAGAGTGAAGGGATGAAACAGCATCAGGAGTGGGAATAGAGCTGGTAAATAGCCTATTGCAAGAGTCTTGAGGAATGAAAGTCATTGGCCTCATCCATTGAACAATCTGATTTTCTGTTAAGATGATAAAACAACTGGCTAGATACCCCGATAGAAAGATGCTTTATCACGTGAGTGACCCTGGATGTCACTCCAGGTGTGGGAGGCTGGGGAGGAGCAGCCGTGACAGCAGGGACAGGTAAAAGCAGTGTGAGAGTGAGGTGTCTCCCAGGTGAGAGACCAAGTTCTCCCAATTTCTTCAAATTGTGGTTGGTTTTAAAACACGACAGAGTCCTTCTCAGCATCTCCCTGTCCTCATTGCTCTGTCTTTCCCCAGGCTCTTTTTTTTTGTGGTGTTGACCTTGTCGTCTCCAGTCAGCCTTTGGACTTGGTAATTTCTGTTGGCTTTTGGTCAGAGGACATAATGACCTCTCAGACGGTCCTTACAAATCAGCCACTATTCTCCTAGGAACCCTTTTATTCTATTCCCTAGTTAATCTCTTCCACTATGCCCAAGACCCAGGTCACTCCACTAGGTCATCCTGGACATTGTGGGGTGGACTGCCATCCCTCCAGGATGTCTTGACCAACTAATTTTTATAAAAGTAGATTTTCATTTTTTTTTTTATCACTTCACTTCCCTGCTTTTCTCCCCCTGCCCTATAGCTATCAACCCAGCTGAATGCAGCCAACCCAAACCCTTTCTAATTTTTCTCTCCAGTGATTCACAATATATGACCTCTCTGATTTGGCAGCAACTTAATTTCAAGAATTCTGTACTTAAGAATTCTGTACTTATGTGGCATCACTGGCTCTGAGTAAGGGTGTGGGCATTATGCCAAAACACTTATTGTTCCTATTTTGTGACTAGCAATGTGGGAATTCTGATACAGGGCTATTTTACGCAGACTGTTGGGACAGTCTAAATGAACGTTAGAATTATCTTGAGAAGGCAGAGAAGGGAGGAATTTAAAATTAAAGTTAGAGAACCTTCTGTTTCCTACCACAGTTACAGCGGGGCTAATGAGTTAACTAATTTGTGGCTCTCCAAACATAGTAAACAATTCATAAAACATCCCAGTGTTAGAGGCCATCTTTGTGGCCCTCCAGGCAGTTGGATGGAAGCTCACAGGGGCTGTAGCTGCCCGGTGGGATAAGGAGGTTATAATCCCTCATAGGATTATGTAAAGCTATGGAGATATTTATAATTACATTGTGAGAGAGAAATTAGATGTGTGGGTATTAGTTTTGGAGCAGGAGGAAGTGCAAAGGCACAGTAAGAGTAAAAGGTTTGCTGTGATCCTGTTTGGTAAAAGCTCTTCTGAATGAAAATACCTTCAAAGAAACTAGCAAAATATCATCAGCTTGAGGGCTCTGTGCATAGCGTTGTGTCACATGGATCAAAAGGAAGTATTATAGGATTGTACACCTGAAACCTATACAATTTTATTAACCAATGTCACCCCAATAAATTCAATAACATTTTAAAAAAAGGAAGTCTAAGATTTTGATCCCTTTTCTCAGGTGGGGAATGGGATTTAGAGGTATGTCAGTATATAGGAATTCAGTTCTAAGATGCTGGGAAGAAACTTTGAAGCTAATAAAAGGCATAAGGCTGGATTTCATTAAAAACAGTTCTTTAGAACATAGGACCCCTGGATTGTGCACACACCCTGAGATGCTAGGACCCCTGGATTGTGCACACACCCTGAGATGCTCCTGACCCAGCCTTGCCACAAACTCTGAAATGACTTCTACTGAATTCAGTTGCTGGGTGGTATCAAGCAACAAATTTATTATTTTGGGAACACTGGCCCAGTGATGCCTCAGGGACTAGTCAGGGACTGATGGCCACAATCCTAAGAGTTTAATCTAAATCATCAGTGATGAATGAGCTCATTTCACACAAAGCCACTAAAAATCCATGGGGGTGACAATATAGACAGTCATAAAGCCTAAAAAGTAGTTAAAGGAACATCAACCGAAAGTTGGATCCCATGTTTTTGTTGTACAGAAAGGACTATAACTTTGGCATGGTGATCATAACACATTATGGTGTCCATACAGTAAGCACTTGGATTACTAATCACACTTAGTAATTTAGAGATAGTATCTATAATAATAAAATGTAATATGCTAATTAGATCAGACATCCTTCCAGATGACCTTCCAGACGAAGCTGGGGCTGTGAGGGAAGCCTGGGTCCCGGGTGCCTGCTGGTGTCTGGAGGGGAGTGCAGGTCCCGGGTGCCAGAGGGAAGCTAGTGCCAGCAGCCGAGGGAAGGAAGGCCTACTCTTGCACAAATTTTGTGCATCGGGCCTCTAGTCTATATATATAAACCCCTAATATGCAAATAGACTGAACAGTGGAACAACCAAACAACTGGTCACTATGATGTGCGCTGACCACCAGGAGTCATGCGCAGAACATGGTGGGCATTGGCAGCAGGTGGCAGAGTGCGGAACATGGTGGGCATTGGCTGTGGCGGGATGGTAGAGCAGGTGAGCAGGGGCAACAGACCAAGGTGGGGTGCCGGTTGCTGTCATCAGGGTGAGCCTGGTGGTTACTGAAAATTCTTTGCTCCCATGCGCCGCGGTCCCACCAGGTGCTTGTACCTGCTGCCAGTGCTGGCCCCACTCACACCCACTGCTGGTGCAGGAGCTGCCACTTGCACCTGCTGCTGGCGCCCAGTGCCGGCCTCGATCACTCAGCGCCATCAGCAGGTGCAAGCGGCAGCTGCCAGCTCCAATTGCCCCTCAGGACTTCTCCACCTCCCCCTGCTCCTGTGGGGCATTCGGGGCAGCAGCCACCACTTGCACCTGCTGCTGGCGCCAACTGCAATCACTCTGCGCTGTCAGCCTGTGGGAGCGGTGGTGGCAGGAGCAGGGCTGCAGGCAGACAGGGGGCCAGGAGTTACAGCAGGAGGGGCCAGGCAGGAGTGCAGAGGATGTGCTGAGACCCGCGCCTGTGCCCACTGCAGCCTCGTGGCCTACAGTTCCTTTCAAGGTGCACAAATTCATGCACTGGGCCCCTAGCATTTATATAATTTACTAATGTTTTGTCAAAAGTAGTAACTGTGGTACCATTAACAATTTCCAGTTCATAGAGCACTTTCTCTTATATTACTTTATGAAAGAAATAGCTTCTATGTAAACAAACAAACGAGAAAAAAAAACAACACCAAATCGATGATGTTCAGTAGTTTTTATGGGTTGAATTGCATTCCCCCAAAATTCCTGTTTTGAAGTCCTAACTCCCAGTACCTCAGAATGTGATCTTATTTGGAAATAGGGTTGTTATAGATGTAATTAGTTAATTTAAGATGATGCTACTAGGGCGGAGCCTAATTTAGTATGGCTGGTGTCCTTATAAAAAAGGGAGATTTGGACACAAGCACTCACACACAGGGAGACTGGCATATGAATATGAAAGCAGAGATCAGGGTGATATGTCCACAAGCTAAAGGTGCCACCAATCACCAGAAGCTCAGGGAGAGGCATAGAGCAGATTCTCCCACCCAGCCCTCAGAAAAAACCAACCCTGCCAACACCTTGATCTTGGACGTCCAGTTCCCAGAACTGTGATACAATAAATTTCTGTTGTTTAGTCTACTCAGTCTATAGTTCTTTGTTATGGCAGCCCTAGCAGACTAATACAGCAGTCATCACAACGTCCATGTTAGATTGTGCCACAGTCTTGAGAGTTATAACCTTTCTTTTATCCACTTTCCCCTGGAGGCATTTGAAATTGGAGTTTTATTTCCCTATAGAAGCTATGAGTGCTGGGTTGTTGATAGGGATAGTGAAGTTTTTGGCCAGGTTGGATGAGGAAGGAAGGAGGGTCCCTTTTCTTTGCATGCTAGGCATATAACAGTGAGGCAGACAGTCAGTGAGGCAGACAGTCAGTCTAGTGGATATATACATCAAACAGATAATCACAAATTACTTTTATTATTTTTCATACTGTGAAAGGGAGTGGCTAACAGGTGGACCATACCTGAAATGATGGAAGCAAGGAGAGTTCTCTGGAGTGGTGCCATTTAAGCCAAGATGTAAGGAATGTACAAGGGTTCTCCAACCAGAGAGTGGGCTAAATGCCCTCCTGGGAAAGACCCTGACGAAGGACAAAACTCCCCTTTCTCGACTCACATGGCATCTGGAACATATGTTGTAGGTAAAATCATCACAATGCTGTCATAATTGGCTGAGTTGTGAGTCCTTTAAAGGTGGGATTTATGAAAGTTAGGTCTGGTGTATTGCTTTCCATCCAAATAAATACATGTTAAAGGAGTAGAAACTGGGATTTCCTAAGATTAAGTCAATGGAAATAGCTTAGGTTGTTAGGCATCAAGAATTTTATCAAGTTTTCTCTTGGGATAATATGAACCTATATAAAGGAAATCTAAGGATTTAGAGTTAATATTAATCATGATTACAATAATATCATACATTTATGTAGATTTTTGGAATTGACAAAATAGGTTTAAAAAGTGATAAATAATGTGGAGTATCTCTTTGGAGGAAAGTAAAGGAAAGCCAGGTTATACATCACAAAGGCTCTAAGGTCATTATTTTTCCCCGTCTTGCTAGAGCAGGAAAATAACAGACATGATAGATAGCTGTTAGAGCTGTGATTGTCTCCTGCAATATTGGAAACAAAATAAGAAGGCCAAGCTGCCATTGATAGATCTGTGTTGTGGCATGAGTTGACACAAGTATAATAGTGATCATTGCCGTGATAAGAACGTGTTGTTGCACAGTTTTTCGTGTAACTGGGATATTATCGTCAACTGGGGAACCTTTGCTTCCTCTTGATGCCAGTCTTGTTATGTGATTCTGAGCTGTCTCAAGTGGCTCCCCTGTAGACAGAGGTGCGAAGGAGACAGCCATGTGAGTTGAATGGCTTAGGAGTTCCCCAGTTTGGAGGAAGGGAGTCTGGAACAGATGATGGCTCTTGGGCTCAAAGTCCAGAATCCCTGCCTGGACTGAGTGATAAGCTCAGTGATGCCATGCATATTTTGGACAGCAGTTATTGTCCTGCTGGGCTATCAGCTACTCCTATTCTATGGGGATAGGGGATTACCTGCTCAATCTCCTCAAGATGGTACCAGTCTCCACTTTTCCCATCACTGTCTCTCTGAATTGCAATTCAGAGGTTCATGTCTGCCTGCAAGCACATGGCTAACCTGATTTTACTGCCAAGTCAATGCGGAGTACTTGCAGAGCTAATGATTTACTTACTTATCATCTGAGGAATACAGAGCAGTTAAAAATAATTTATATTATATGGAGTAGAAAACGTAAACCACTTTGTTGGAAAATAGACCATATCATATACTTTTGAGTGATTCTTCTGCATGTGTGTGGAATACCATGAGAGCATCCTTTGTTTCTTTTTGTGCTATTTGCCATGCCAGGTTACTTTTCTTGTCGTATATATTTAATTTTGACAGTGAACAGATCACTAAAAATAGAATTATAGCATCATTTTAATTACAGCTATTTCAATTGCTCATCAACATAACAATGAAAAATGGAAGAGTTACCACAACATTACTGAATTATCATCTCTTTTAATAGCTTTCTGTGAGTGTGGCATGTACTACTAACTGATTATGGAGACTGAACTCTTATAGATGGGATATGTGTACCTATTTTTATTTTTTGTGTGTGTACCTAATTTTAATGATCTGTAAACATTGATGAAGGATGCCAGTTGAAAACATAAGAATCTTAATCTTAGTTGAATATATTTCAAACTATTTATTTTTATCCCAATTGAGCTGTTGGGTATTTAGTTTGCTTACTTTTCCTTTTTCTTAATTTTCTTTAGTCTTTCTGTTATGCTAAAGGAGAGATTGGGGATAGCAAAAGAAGCAAACAATTACATTTTTCTAAGAGTCATAGCCAAGACTATTTAGAATTTAGTACAGTTACTAGGTAAGATTTTCCATATCCCCAAAACGTCACATGCTATTTAATGCTGCACAGAGAGTGGGTGTTTGATCTATGTGTGTGGTGGTTGGGAGGGAGGGAGGGTAATATTCTAGGGGCTTCCCTTAGTCTGCAGAATTGCTCAAAGCATGGAAAGACCTATGATCATTTTCATCCTCCTGTATTAATCCATTGGTGGTATAGCAACAGGCCACAAGGCAAATACTAGTTTTATATCACCTTGCTTATGAACATAATCACGAGCAAGTGCTAGAATTATTCCTTCAAGAAGCTGGCTATAAAACATTCATTTATTTGCCTTTTGCTTTTCCATTTCTGGTTTGAGACCATCCTTGAGTAAATGTTTTCCTCATGTTCGTGATACTGATCTCTAAGTTTTAGTTTCTATTATGATACAATAAGAATTTTGGTGATATTGAAACTTCTGCCAGTATTCCCTTTCAGTTTACATTTTGGCTTCTTTTTATCACATTTGAATTTTGGTATTATCCACAATTCTGAAAAAAATATAAAGTGAATCTGAAATTAAAGCATAAACAAGAGTAGTTAAATGAATTTTAAATTGTTGCTATATTATGTTGAACTAAAGTGTTGTAATCAAGTGACTTATTAGTGATATTTGTACTTGTTTCTTCATTTTATTTCACTGTATTAGTGCCAATATTTGTACTATTTCATCTAGAAACACTAGACTTTATCAGACAATATGTGAGAGATAGTCTAAGACACAACTAATATCTTGGATATTTAAAACATGTAACAGCTGTAGATTTGTACCCTATAAACACAGAAATTCTAGTAAATTTCAAAAAAAGATTCTCATAAAAAAGGGAAAAATACATGGTGCATTTATATTTGTGTATGCTGCATAATTAAGTACATTCTTGACAGGAGAAAACTTCAATTTTGATCATACACTCATGAGACTAGAATCTTCTGTGTAAAGTATCACACAAATTAGCTTTTGACTTCCACATTTCAAACCTTGTTTCTCTCTCACAATCCACATAGTGATTGACCCTGGTGCTGGGTCAACCATAGGACATGCTGACATCGTGGCATAGCTTCTAGTCATGTATTTCCAATCATGATGCTGGGTAGGTTGGCACAGTGGGCTGTAGGAGCATTTTTAGAAGCCACTCCTACACTGAGATGGCTGAGCACAACTTAACATAAATGGCAGGAAGCTACATAAACATGTCCTATTTAACCCAAACTCAGTGTGTCCCTATAACTCAAGTTCTTCTTAGCCAAAACCTGAAATGAGTCATGATTACACCATCATCACCCAACGCAGGGGAAAATGTAACAGATGGAAATCAGAGTGCAAAGAAATGGTAATATAAACCATTACAGTTTAAATATTTCACATTTGCAAATTTTATGAAAAAAATATGATATCATATGTGGCTAGGTCTTCTCTCCAGGGCCTATAAGGTACAAGCCCCATTAGTCCCACAGTAAACCTCATTCTGGGACAAGTTTTTCTGTCTCTTTCCTTTTTTCCTCTGAAGTTCACTCTGCAATGGCCAGAGCATGATTTCATCCTTTCAGTGTGAGAGGCAACATTGGCTTGTTTTGGGAAAGGAAGGCCTTGGAACAATGCAACAATGGTCTCTATATGGCACAAACTCAACACTTCCCATGTTTTTAAGGGTCAACTTCCCATTTGCTAAGTGACTTTTAATTGTGCTCATCAGCTCTTTCTCGCATTTTCTCTATGAAGTGAGACTCAATACTTCCACTGTAGAGGAGCAGTGAAGCAGTCAGGCTAAATAGATTTTCCAAGTTTATATGGTGTTTTAATATCTGCAACTTCTGGGAATTTCCCTGTTAAATAGTTTTATTTAATATAGGACTTCTCAGAGCCTTTGAAATGTTAATGTGAGCATCAAAGGTGCTTCAAGAAGGGATTAGGTTATGCAACATTTCCTAAATGTATTTGATCATGGATCTTTTTGATAACTCTTTAAAAATTATCTTTATTATTGAAATCATTATAGATGTCCCCATCCCTTCCCCCCTCCCCATTGATTCTTTCCACCCTATTTCCACCCTCTCCCCAGGTATTCCCTACACTACTGTGTGTCCTTGGACTATGCATTTATGCATATAGGTTCTAAAAGGCCAGAAACACCAATCAGAAAGAATATATGCACCCCAGTGTTCATAGCAGTATTATTTACAATAACTAAGATCTAGAAAGAGCCCAAGTACCCATCAGATAATGAATGGATTAAAAAACTATGGTATATTTACACAATGAAATACTACACATGTGTAAAAAAGAAGGATCATGGATGGACCTGAAGAGTATTATGCTAAGTGAAATAAGCCAGTCAGAGAAAGACAAGTATCACATGATCTCAATTATAGGTGGAATCTATTGAACACAATAAACTGACAAACAAAATATTCAGAGACATTGAAGCATGTGACAGACCTATTTCAGAGGAAGGGGGGGTGGGGAGAGATTAAGAATTTTTTTTTTTTAAAATCCACAGGGTCTTCTATAGAAATGACCTTGTAGAGGAATGCAATGGCCACCTCCATGTGAGGACCTGAGACTGGTATTCCTGCTTGAACCAACTTGAGAGGGTACATTGTTTAAAGACACTAGTTTTTTGAAAAAATAAAAAATAAAAACCTATTCCTAATAAAACCATAATTATTCTTGAGTCTGAGATTGCTAACATGTACATAGATTTTTAAAAAAATCTTTGTTTAAACACACACACACACACACACACACACATATATAAAGTTTTTATTGTTGAAAGTATTACATAGGTCTTTCTTTTTCCCCCATTAACCTCTTCCAGCACACTTCTATCCCCCCTCCCCCGCGCCCCCCAGCCCCAGGCCCCATTGTCTGTCCATCGGTTCATATAAGTTCATTGAATACAAGTTCATTGGTTGATCTCTTCCCACTCATCCTCCCCTGCCATGTACATAGATTTTTAAAGTAGATATAATTCAAAGCAAGGTTTAAATAAATTTAAGCAACTCAGTATGCAAAATGATCATCTTTTTTATTCATCTCAGTTGTGCATTAGAAATCCTTATAGAAATCTTACTTAGCCATTTGTCCCTGCTGTGCTCAAATGCCCATAAGGGCTTGAAGCCAGGTGTAAAGATGAGTTTAAAAGGGAAGAGGGAGCTGAGTTAAGAATGAGAGTCAATGAACATGTTTATGAGACTGGAAGACAGGAGGTATACAGAAGTATGAAGCCTGAGAGATGAAATCCACTTCTGTCGTGCCAAGGTTAAGAATGAAGGCTGTGATAGACAGCTGAGCTGCCGACCAGTTACCATAAAATCTTAACTGGGAGGCAGAGTCTCTTCTGCTGCACTATCACTTCTTAAAACTGATCCACCTTTCTACTTCCACTGCCATCGGTCAAGTGCAGCCCCTGCTTTGAATTAAAACTGCCTCATCCTTTTCACAGGAACACCTGTCTTATGCTCCGCACAAGCTCTTTGGAGAAAGGCTACAATGATGGCCAAGTGGGAAGAGAAACAGGAGAGTAGCTAAGGTGACCACGTTTTTGATGATTAGGATGTATAGTTAGGTCAGGTGACAGGCAAAGACAGAGAAAGGCAATGCAGTAACATTGCAGTATGTAGAATGAATACGTCCCCACGTCCTAGTTCCTGCTAAACTTTTATTGGGATTTCTCTAGAAATCAAGATTTAAGACAAACTGCCATTAAGGAGTTCAACCAGTTTCCTTCCTGCGTTCATCTGAGCCTCAACAATTGAAGACAGACACAGTATGAGGTGCAGTATATGTTTGCTTGTCTATGATCTCTCATAATGCTAATTCATTTTTTTCTTCCCTTTGCCAGTGTCATTTGTTCCCATTAAGAGTCTCTCTTTGCTTGGCCTGGCTAGTGATTGACACAAGGCTTCTGAACTTCTTTCTGAAGATCAAAGCCGACTTCTGTGGAACAGGATGGGAAGACAGATCCAGTGAAGAAAGAAGGAAAAAAGGTACAAAAAATACCAGTGGTATATGATCTGGTGAAAAATTATAACAAGGGGGGTTTCTAACTAGAATTAAGAATAAGGAGAGGAATGAATGGAATCCCAGGTCTAAGGACTAACATTAGGAGACCAACTTTAGGGTCACAAAGTTTTGTGTTCAAGCATCACTCTGCCAGTTTCTGGCTCTGTTTGTTAAATATAAACACTAAGATGGGATTAACAGTGGTACACATCTCATAGGGTGGTTGTATTAAATATTTCACATAATTAGTGTTGAATCAATGTTAGCTAATATTATTTTTGTTGCTAATGATTACTTGATTAACAGAAGTTGGGCTTGAAGTTAGAAAAGTTAGCAGTTAGGGAAAAATGAAGATTAATTTCTCCTCCTTCCTCATGCTGATTGAGTTATTGACAAATGGTTACCACTTTTTGGTGGAGCATCTATTAGAGACTAGGGAAGATACTTTGAAACAGAAGAAGTGTAAAATTTAGAAGTTTAGAAATGCAGCTACTTTAAATCCTGATTTGAAGTAAGTAATAGATAATTTAAATGTTAATTAAACAATCTGTCAACAGATTAGACTTTCAAAATGTTAGATCTAAAACCTCACAGGTCATTTATTTAAATCTCTTCATTTTATAGATGCCCAAGTGGAGTTGCTTCATTTGTCCATTCATTCATTCATTCATTCATTTGACATTGTTTATTATCTTATATTTGTCATGTACTATTACCTGACAGGTGCAATACAGAACAGACACAATATATACATTTTTAGAGCTTCTATTCTAATGGAGGGAAGCACACAGCAACAGATAAGTAAAATTTCTGGTGCTGACATGTACTATGAGAAAAATAAAGCACGGTGGGATAAAGAGGGACAGGAGGGCATGTGTGTATTAGTGGTATGCAATGTCCTGATAAAGGGACAGTTAAGGAGAGACCTGAAGGATATGAGTACCAGATTTGCTTGTTCCAGAGCAAAGTAGCACTTTAAGGATGACCGCTGACCAGACCAGCCTGCTCAACCCTCTTGAACATAGATTATTAGATTTGGGAGAGTGTTTGAAAATAGAGAATACAAGGGACATATTGGAGGAAAAGTGACACAAGTGCTTTCAGTTTCTGGCTCCTGAGAATTTTCAGTTGGTCACACAAACCCTTTGTTGGTGAGTAAGGGAGTATTGGGTTGCTTCATGCCCTCAAACTTCAGAGTCATAAATGTGAATAAGGTACTAAGAATTTTCAGTGGAGCATGTACTGTTGACAGGGAGTGCTCAAAACAAATAAACAAACAAACAAGCAAATGCATACAGACTCATTACTCTCCAGCCTGGACATCAATCCTCTGGATGGGAAACTCTTTGGGCAATTCTCTGGTAAATAAAAGTCATAGGAAAAATGTTTTAGAAGCAACAAATTATTCTCATTGTTGGTTTAATCAAATTGGGTAATAATGCTATCATCTTCTAACTGTTGGAATATCCTGGAGAAATTAGTCAGATCTAGCACTACAACAATCAACTAGAAGATCTGATTGTGTTGCACATCTGGCCTGTTTCAAGTGGGAAGTTAGTTTCCTCAGATGTCTCCCCTTATCTTTCTTTGAACAGTTAGCATCACTGACCTTAACAATGGCTCATGGTGTAGGACGTTCTGCAGAATCTTGATTTCTTCATCCCATATTTAGCACTTGAGTTCTCCAGCATGGGTCAGAGTATGGCAAATTGTGAAATCCTTATATCATCTAGGAGAAAGGAGAAATAAAGACAAAAGGAAATTAGGTCATCAATGCATAGAGCTGTCAATTACTGTATTTATTGAATCTGTGATAGCAGTTGATTTTTAAGTGGTATATTATCTTATAGAACACTGAAAACAATGTTTCCCAATTAAACTATGACACCATATTTCTCACACCTTAAAATTATTTTATGTTATCAAGAGACATTTTAGACCAGCCGTGGGCAAACTATGGCCCGCGGGCCAGATCCAGCTGTTCTATCCGGTTCTCTTGCTCTCCCCTCCGCTCCTTTACTTTGAATTTATATTAGTTCACACAAACACTCCATCCATGCTTTTGTTCCGGCCCTCCGGTCCAGTTTAAGAACCCATTGTGGCCCTCGAGTCAAAAAGTTTGCCCACCCCTGTTTTAGACTCATTTAGACATAGAGATGTTTTGTGTGTTTTTTTTTAATCATTTTTCATCTTTGTGCAGGTATAAGGAAAATGCAAGTAAAGTAAATCAGTTCCTATTGAAGGAAAATGTGGAACTGCAGTCATTCCTCTAACAAAGATATGCATTCCACTGCTGTTGTATTTATATCCCATTGTTCAGTATCTATGCCTTTCCACATGTACACTCACTTTTTATTTAATGTTGAATAATAGTACATATTTGTGGGGGGAGGGCAGGAGAGGGGGAAGGAAAGGTGCAGGTGTGCTGTGGGAGGGAGAGTGGGCCAACAGTACACATTTTTAAAGACAGCATGAAAACCATTGTTTGTACTATTGACAATGCAAATAACTCAACTAAAATGACAACCATATGAAGATCTATGACCAAGTTTGCACATGTGCAGGTAGTAACAACTTCATCACAACTGCCACCTGGGTGTCAGTGATTTTAAGCTGCCAGCAGTTAGAAAATGCAGAGGTATTAAATATGTAAGAGGAACTGAGCATCCAATTTTTGAGGAAATATTGTAGTTATAGAAATAGAAGGTGACAAAGCCCTATAATATTTCCTAATCCCAGGGAACAAAGGAGAAGAAATGTTGGTCAGAAAATAATTGACTTGAGGTGAATGTAGTTCTAATTCTGCATGACCTCTGGCACATAGGAGCTTTTCAGTATGAGCCTCTGCAGAAAATGAATGGATAACTGAGGATGACTCTTCTCCCCCGAAGGAGAGGGCAGGTTCTTGTCACCACTGCTGTTGATTTATAATAACATAAATTAATTTTGATAAAAGAAAGATCACCAATGACCTCACAGTTCTAATATAATTACCTTATTTTAAAATATTTTATCCTAGTGTTTATCTAGGTATATTCTTAATTTTCATAGTTGTAATCATAATAATGAATGCAATATTTTATGTTTCTACTGAATATTATATCAAGAGAGTATAATTATAATTTTATGGCTGTGTAATGTTCCATTGAGTTATACACGATAATTTATGTAAACGTTTCTTATTGTTGTACATTTAGATAGCTTTGCTGCTTTGGTATTTTAGATGGAACTGCAGATTACATTATTGCGCACTTAGTTCTTTCTTCTGTTTAATTATTTCCTTAGGAAACATTCCCAGGAGTGGAATTTTGGGGTCAAAGGGATTGATACATATTTATAGCCCTTGGTATAAATTGCCATAAAAAGGATCCAATAAAATTTCAATAGCAATTTCTCCTTGAAGATTCTGTAGGACAGAAGACTGTTCCAGCCACTTGTCTTCTCCATTTTCTGGGGTGTGAATGTCACTGGAGGCATGGCTTATGAAGAGGGGAAAACAAATAAAGTGGATTGCTATCATTAGTTACTACAGTGCTCTCCAATTTTCTTACAGCCTTGAAGCTGCAGTTCAAGCCTTGCCTCTACTTTTCTAGCTTTCTTGGCTCTGTGCATATAAGGCTCTGGATATAAGGCTCTCATGGGTTCTGAGTTAAAGGAAATCAGGTATTATTAGATAGGACATGAAGCACGATTCTTTTTGAATCCTTCAGAACTGAATAGGAAAAGGTAAATTTTGTTGAAAAGGGGTGGCCTGGCTGGTGTGGCTCAGTGGTTGAGCATTGACCTATGAACCAGGAGGTCATGGTTCGATTCCCATTCAAGGCATATGCCTAGGTTGTGGGCTCGATCCCCAATGTGGGGCCTGCAGGAGGCAGCCAATCAATGATTCTCATCATTGATGTTTCTATTTCTCTCTTCCTCTTTCTTCCTCTCTGAAATCAATAAAAATATATCTAAAAAGGGGAGGTGGGTGGGTTTGTTACAAAGTAATTTGATAATTACACTATGGAATTATTCTAATTCAGAGGATCAAAATGCTTATTTTGTTGGATTCAAGATAACTTAAATAGTACCAGGCTATAAAACCAACAGCTACAAACGCCAAATGTAGACTTGAGCTGAAAGTGAAGGCTATGTGTGAAAGGTATGAAGCAGACTTTAGGACAGAAGCATGTATCTCATTGGGATGTGTGCCATTTGGGACTTTTTCACAACCCTTTCAGTTATGTCTGGGCTTCTGTCACACCCTCCCCATCGCATAGAGAAAGCAAGAAACTAAAGTGACAGATATTTGTTTCCCATGATACTGAAGGAGAAAAAAAGCAGGCATTATAATTCACACAGTTCTTACATGGGCTGTGTTCTTCATGTAGGAGGGTGGCACTGTTGACCTATCTCATGACCTACTGTAAGATGAGCTCACACTTTGAAATCTTAGTTTTCCAATAAATAGTTCCATTTTATCTGTTATCCTTCTACTCCCAGACACAAAGGATATTCTTTTTGGAAGAAGGCTAGTTAGGGCCAGGGATGCCATCTGCAGCTATGGGAAAACAAGACAAAACTGTCTCTAGAGGATGTCGCCAGGGTCATTAGGACTCAGAAATTGCTGTTTGCTAACCTGTATTACAATTATCATAACACTAAATCATAGAGTCTCAATACACCATGTGATGTTATGACACTAGATAGGTCAAATCTGATAATGATCAGGTTTTCAATCATTCTGTTCCTATAGCAGAAAGTATAGAAACTGGGAAATCATTACGTCTGGGTCTTCTAACTTCCCAGTTTGTAGTCTTTTGATTTGACTACAAATGTGCTATGTGTTCATAACCATGTTCATAACCATGGACACGTGTTTGTGTTTTGTTAGTCAGGACTTGTTCAGGTGCAAGTGACAGAAACATACCACAGACAACTTAAACAAAAACAGGAAGGCCTGGGTTCACTTTACAGAAAAGTCTGAATAGTTTTGGGCACTACTAGATCAAGGGGCTATAATAACGTTACCACATTTCTATTTTAAACTAGCGATATGTTAGTTGGCACCACCATGGTGAGACTTGACAGCTTTGATTTAGTAGTAGCTAAATCAGACTTCTTTGCATTTTATATATCTTCTGAGAAATAAACAGGGATGCTCATAAAAACTAAGGTTAATGGCACTGGTTGAGTATCCTTTTGCGGGAAATTAGGTTGCTCTTTTATGATCATTTTAAATTGTGGGTTTTAATGGCTATAACTAAAGATGACTGCTGACACAGGTCTATCCTTGCGTTTTTACCATTATACGGAAGTAAAGAACGAACAGAAATGTACCAAAGTTTATTTTTATTCTACATTTGTTTAAAATTTAAAAAGTGGATAAAACACATTTGCAGAAGAAAATTAGCAAATGCATGAACTGACAGCTGATTTATAAAATCGGGCTCTTTAATGAAAAAGTATGTACAGTAAGTCACTTAACTGTTTACTTAATAAGTTGTTTTCAGTCTCCACTACCATGGTTAATAATTACATATGACATAGCTTTTATTGAAAAACATGTGATGCTAATTAAATTTCTTATTAGTTGAAGAAATAGAGTATTAATAATTAAGGCGTTTCTTGAAGTAAAAAGCTCTGACTGACGCCTATGAAATTACTCATACATTAAGATACAGCCCACATAAGGCAATGCTGTAAATAGCACATTTTACTTATCTTTCTGTAAGGTAAACAGCAAGATCAGAAAAAGGTGAAACCAGGTTAAAAGTCCAACTTCTCTTTCCTAACTTAATTTTCATTCATCATGTTCTTCCATTTGTTAAAAAGATATTGGTGCTGGTTATAGTGTTGAATGAGACAGGAAAGTCCCAGCCCCCAGGGAGCTTACAGTTTATAAACGAAAGTAGAATTGAAGTGACTAAGGGTGAGTCCCATGCAAGGTATCATGGGAATGACTAACAGGGAGATGAACTCAGCTGGATGCAGGAAAGAGAAGATCCAGGAGGGGCTAAGTGGTAGTTAAATGTCAGGAGGGGTAGGTAGAACATTTCTGGCAAAGGTTATGGAGGTCTAAGGTGAGAAGGAGGATTTGAGGAAAGGATACTGTAATATGACATGCGTATGTAGACTTAGGAGTGAGTGGAAGGTGAGTGGCAAAAGTTTAAGTCAATAAAATAGGCAAGTTGGTCCTCTAGGTCATGTGAAGAATTTTCAGTAATCCCACTTTTGGGAATCTCAAAGAGTTATCTGCACTCTCATGTTCATTGCAGCATTATTGACAATAGCCAAGACATAGAAATAACTTAAATGTCCACCTATGGATGAATGGATAAAGAAAATGTAGTATATACATACAGTAGAATATTATTCAGCCTTAAAAAATAAGGAAATTCTGGCATTTGAGGCAACAGGAATGGACCTGGAGGACATTATGCTAAGTAAAATGACCAGACACAGAAAGGTAAATACTGCATGATTTCACTTGTATGTGGACTCTGAAATAGGCTCATAGAAGCAGGGGGTAAAATGGTGGTTGTCAGGGGCAGGAGTGAGGGGAAATGAGAAAGTGTTATCCATAGGGTACAAAGTTTTCATTTTGCAAAATAAATAATTTCTGTATACCTACTGTGCAATATAGGGCTTATAATGAACAATTCTGTATCATATACTTAAAAATTTGGTAAGAGAGTAGATCCTATGTTGTGTTCAAGTGCTGTTTACCACAAAAGAAAAAAACAAACAAACCCTCTCAAACTAAAAAAATCAAAGGGGCAGGTGAAAATTTTTGAAGGTGATGGGTAAATTTATGGTATTGTTAATGATGATCGTTTCACGGGTGGATACTCACCTCCAAGCTCAGAGCTAGTAAGTAGCAGAGATGAGATTTCAACTTAGGTCCGTCTGGCTGTTTGAAGGTGTGCTGCTTTCACCACCATGCACCACCTCCAGAGGCTTTATTGAATATTTATTAACTTACTTACATGCACTGATTATTTTGTGGCTCACAAACCTGTGCCCAAAGGTCATGAGAAAAATGAGAGGAAGTTGTAAATTATTAAAACATTTGCTTTAGAAAATATTATTTGCTATCTGAGAGCAGTGTTTTATGGCAGGTCAGCTGGCTGAGAAAAAGTCAAAATCATGGGTAGGGGGCTTCTTACTCATTTACACGGTAGTCTCTAGTAGAAGAGGACATTTTTCATGCTTGCTTATTTGCTTATCATTTTCTTAAAATATTATACCAAAATGAGGAATTTTAATAAAAGTCAAGGCTTCCTGGTAGGCTTCCACTCAAATATGATGGATGGTAAACATGAAACAGCAATAAATGTACACAATTCCTGGGCATGTATTTCTTCAAAAGGAAAGACTAGCACTTCTGGAATTAAGTTTTGCAGAAGATTAGTGTTGTATTATCCTATATAATAAAGAGATAATATGCTAATTAGACCGAACAGCAGAACGACTGTCTGGATGACTGTCCGGATGACCTTTTGGACCACGCCAGGGCTGCGAGGGCCAAGCCCCTTGCATGAATTTCGTGCATCGGGCTTCTAGTATGTTAATAAGTGTTCTGCCAAAAATGGTTGGTCCCACACTGCAATCACTGTCAAGCTTGATCTTTATAATTGGATTTCTTAGAATCTTTACTGAGTACAATGTCATGACTGATGCCCAGGCACCACCCCAAACCCATGTAATAAGACTCTCTGGGGGGACTCAGGCATCACTATTGAAAAGTTTTCCAGCTGATTCTGGTGTGAGAAGTGCTATTGTAATGAGACATTTTTTTTTAAAGGACATACTCAGGCTAGAGGCCAATTCTTTTTCATATCCCCGACTATTTGTCACAACAGAGAAAAATGATGATAAATGACACAAAGTAGAAAGGCTTTTGTAGTCTCCCATAGATTCAGTTCTTTATTCGGTGAAAGTCAATTTTGATCAGATAAACATTCTATGAATCATTAGTGATGGGAGAACAGATGGAACTACTACAAGAGGGAAGGTAATGGCCGGATAATGAGCCAGCCCCCACCCTGTGGGTCTTCTGATTTCTGCCCACATGCTTCTGCTTTTCTACGGGCACAGCCAGACCAGCTCCTGTGCAGAGTGCCCTTTGCTGCCATCTGTCTCTGTTGCCCAGGGCACCTGTTGCTGCAGCCCGGCTGGGGTTGAGGTCTGAATTTCACCTTTCATCTTTTTACTTTAGTCTCTTGATTTTGGCAGAGACTTCAGGTCCCATTAAGTGGGTTCTTATTCTCTTTTAGTTTGTATGTCTGAAATTTTGTGAAATGAGTTTATTAAAGATTGGGGCTGACTGCCATTTAGATTCCTTCCACGGAGCTGTGTCTCCAGGGTAGAGTCAAATCAAGGAGAGATGACTCCCCATCCCCTGGGCTTGCTCACCTCTCCAACCGCAAGTCTCACCACCGTTTCCAGCCTCTGCCTCACTGCATTCCCCTCCCTACAGTTCCCTGAGACCTGCTTTCTCTTTGCTGCAGAGCTTTGGCACAGGTGGCTGTCCCCCTTGTACGCACTTCCTTTGTATCTTCTGGCTAATTCTTCACAACTCAGCTCAGAGAACACCATTCCTGGCAATGGCCCCTCCTACCTCGCTTACTCACTGCCTTAAGGGCCCCTCATGTCTGCTATAAATAGTACCCATACTGGTGTCACAATGGTAATTTACATATATTTCTCCCCAGCTGTGTTGTAGGTCCCTGAGGTCTGTGTTTTGTTTCCCAGTTCCCAGCTTAATGCCTGGCATATAAAAAATGCTTAACTAATGTTTATGAGTAAATGAAAACACTCTCTCCTCGTGCTGTCCCACATGCTAAACATACCCGTTCACATATTCACAACGCCACATTCTCTTAGAACCCTTTCTCTTCGGTTCTAAACCACCTCTCTGTTTGTAAATGACGGCTCCAGCTGCACCTCCTCCGTATTACGTCATATTGATTTCTACTTGCTAATTTATTTTTACTTTGTAATATGTATTTTATAAAAGTATCACATGAGTTGTATATTGCCAAGTGGACTGTACACTTTTAAGGCTACCTGTATTCTCCCACTCCCAATTTCAGATAGATACTGAATGGCTGCACAACTCTGATGATGTTAACTCAAGTCCAAATTTTAGCCTTATTCTGTCTACCCACAAGTATACTTACTCTTTTGTGCTCTAATATGTATAGCTCTAGCAATCAATTTTACTTACAGAGGCCTCTAGTCCTTCTTTATTTTAGGTGCTAGAAATACAACAGTAAACAAAACAGATAAAAATTCCTGCCCCAGTGGGTGGAGGCAGCAAATAAACAAGTAAGATAAAGAAGTAAGACACATAGTGTTGCATGGTAATAAAGATATTGGAGAAAATCGCTGTAAAAACAGGAGGAGAGAGAATGTTGAGGAAATTTAAAATAGAAAGACCTCATGATAATGTGCTCTGGGCAGCATCCGGAGGGAATGAACTCTGTAGGTGTCAGGAGAAGGAAGTTCCAGGAAGAAGGTGCAAGGGGGCATGCTAAGTGTGTTGGAGAAACGTGAAAGGTATATCTCAGTGTGGTTGGAGCAGGGTAAGTGGGGGCATGGTGGGAGAGAGAGCCAAGAGGAATGGGGTTGGGCAGACACTCGCAGGGATCCTCAAATTTTTAAACAGCGGGCCAGTTCACTGTCCCTCAGACCGTTGGAGGGCTGGACTATAGTTTAAAAAAAAACAAACAAAAAAAACCATGAACAAATTCCTATGCGCACTGCGGGCCCGGGACGAGTCGGCTGCTAAGCAGGACAGGCAGCGGCACCCGGCGGGCTGGATAAATGTCCTCTGCGGCGGGCCGCATGTGACCCGAGGGCTGTAGTTTGAGGACGCCTACTCCAGGGCCTGGAGGTCATGATAAGAATTTTGCCTATTTATCACAACGTTTTTTGGACACTCACTGCAGAACCAATGCCATTTTCAGAGCTTGTGGAGGATATTAGGATGAATCAGGCTTAGGCTCTGCCATCAGTGAGTTCAGACGCTATAGTGTGGGTAAAGCCCCAATTTGGGTGAGAAGTATCTCAGGTCCCAAGTATTGAAGCTGAGTGCTGACTCACATACTGTTGGTGCCAGTGTAAATGGATAGATTTTCACCCCCTGAGTTCAGTATGACCCAATGTACACACATTTCAAATATATGTGCTCTTTGACCCAGCAGTTGCACACCTAGGTTTTTTTCCTAAATAAATAATGAGGTATGCAAAAGTGTATATGCAAGTTTGTTTAGAATAGTGAAGAATTAAATATTCAACAATAAGCTTAGACAAATGAATTATAATATATTCTATTGAGGAAATGCTTTATAGTTATTCAAAATTATGATGTTATTGCTACAGAAAGATGATCATGACATATAGTTAAGTGAAATAAAGTTATAAAACAGCATGCAAAGGAAGAATCCCTTTCTATAAGATTCAAAGTGTGCAATTTCTGTATCATGGAAATCTAGATGAATATGAAGCAAGGTGTTAACAGCACTAATATGTGCATAGTGGAATTTGGGGTGATTTTTACTTTCTTCATTTACCTTTTTCTGTTTGATATGATTAAATAAGTGAGAAGACATTTCTGTGGTGATCAGAAAATTATTATTTTTGGTTTTTAAAAAAGAAAGGAAAGGATAAATGCTTAGCCCACAACAAACCTTGTGGCCAGTGTGTGCACTGCTTTCCACCTGATCCCTTGACCCTACAGGGTGGACTTCTGAGTCCCCATGTAGAAAAAGTTACCCGCCTTATCAGTCTGCTTTTATTGCCTGCCCAGCTAGAGCAGATCAGAGGACACACAACTTTGACTATCACTTCCTAAATGTTTTTTGACATCAGCTACTCCAAGTGAAAATGAAAAATGGAAACACCACAAAATGGAAGCCATATTTATCAACAGAACCTGCATAACTGATTAACTCATCATACGTGTGCAGGGCCCAGTTTGGGACTCTTTGGTCCTAGATTAGAAAATGCTTCTAGATCCCCAAGGACACGCATTACTCATGCTTGTTACTTCTTGAATATTACTGGTGCCAATTCAGGATTTGATGAAAGAGTTTTGCAAATGGATCTGTCCTGCCCCTTGCCTGTCTCCTATAGAGCCCTGACTCAGCCAAGCAGAAAAAAATTAATAGAGTTCTGAAAGGACTGAATGAAAGCTATAGTTTCCACCCAATCCCCTTGGGCAGTGGTCGGCAAACTCATTAGTCAACAGAGCCAACTATCAACAGTACAATGATTGAAATTTCTTTTGAGAGCCAAATTTTTTAAACTTAAACTTCTTCTAACACCATTTCTTCAAAATAGACTTGCCCGGGCCGTGGTATTTTGTGGAAGAGCCACACTCAAGGGGCCAAAGAGCCGCATGTGGCTCGCGAGCCGCAGTTTGCCGACCACTGCCCTTGGGGAGCTGGAGGTGCCTGGGCTGTGGTTCAGAGGCATTAATTCTGCTTGCTTTGACTTTGCCAACTGTGTTTTATTTCTTTTTTCTCTCTCACCGGGCTCTTCATTGTAGAATTTTGTACATAAAGGAAAGGTTCAGCATGGATTGCAGTTTCCAGCATGTGCTTAGGCAGCAAGTGCTGTCAAAAGCACTCAGTATGAGAACAAAACGGCTCTCATCAATGACATCCTTTTTTTTTTTTTTTCATTATGGATTTCCTAGCTCTCTCATAGGCTGCACCTTTGATTTAGGGTTTCAAAAAGAATTTAATCATGAAAGAGAGCTCTGTGTGCAGGGTGAATCCTCTTGAAAGCAATTGCCTTTTATATGTCCAGGTTCTTAATCTCTCCTTCAGTCTGCTCTGCTGTTTTATTCCCTTTTATGTTTGGATCAACATGTAAATAACCGAGGATGGTGGCTGACTTCACTTAAGGCAAGTGTAGTGGAAAGTTTAGAAATGAAATCCAGGCTCAATGGAGGAAGGAGAGAATATGCCCTTCGGGGAACAAAAGAGATAGGGTGCTGCTCCACTTTGTCAAAGGATGGCTTCTCATGCCTAAGTTTTTGTATCAGAGTATGAGACTATTCGATATTAGTTTTTCCCAAAGAGACTTGCAGGAAACAGTACTCTTATGAGGTGCTCTAGGATAGCGTTCCAAGGTCTGATATGTTGGGGAGTGCTATCTATGTACAATACACTATCCTTAGTATGAGCTCTGATAAAATTTTTCATAAGGTGTTATTTTGATGAATATTGCATTTTTCTAACTTATTTTACTACTGAACTCCTAGAAGAACCACTTATTACCACCTGAGTTTCAAGTTCCCTTCTTCCTTTTGGAAATATGGAAAGAATAAAAATTTTTCTGTAAATAAGATAAAAGAAATACACTGGAGTCCAAAGTTAGTGTACATGTTTTTATACTAATGGGCCTTCTACTCTGTATCTGATTTCATGACTCTTTAATTTAAAAAAGATGTACAAAGCAGCTATTGCAAATGTTCGTAGTTGTTAGTTTTGAATAGCTCTTTTTAGGATTATCTAAATATTTCTAAAAGGGAAATAAGTATCCATTATTAGAACTTTAGAGATCAAGTGAGAAATAGATACAAAAGACATGTATGTGAGGTCAATATATCTAAATCTATCTCTATTATTATTAGTACTATGAGATCTGGACTAGAGCAGGTGGCCCTGACCTGTAATCACAATTGTGCTCTTTAAAACATGCCCTCTGATTGGACCTGCTGTCCCTTCCTGGAGTGACAGTTATTTCATAGATACATGAAGGCAGGAGAGTAGAGTCCCTTTGAACACGCTTTGTAGCTGCATCATAACTCAAGTCCACTTTTCTTGTCCATTTCAGAAGTACATTAAATATAATCTCATGTGGCAGCATACTTTATAGAATACTCCCACTATGAATTGCTTGCAATTCTCTCTTTTCTCTTCACTCAGACAGTTTCTAGGCACCGACTTTCCCACAGTTGGAGGCTTACATCCAGTTACAAATTCTTCAAGCTGTAATTGCATTTGTTCCCATTTTTATCAGATTGATTTTTTAAACAAGATACATCTTTTGATCACTGTCTTCATAATGCATTCTATACTACCAAGTCTCAGTGATATTTATGGGGTAAAATTGATCTTCTTTGCTAAGCCTCAAGTTCACCTTAACTGTTTTCTCCTAACTTATATTTAATGCATTTGTGTATCTGCTGAAACAGATTCTTATACTTCCACTTATGTTCTTTGTTGAATTACTGGGCACCTCTTCTACTGTTAATATTTTTTATGTCAGAAGTAATGTTGACTGTCTTAATATTTTTTCCCATTTGAGAATATTTAATCTTCCTTTTCAATCTTAAGTTAAAGTCCTCTCAATCAGAAGAGAAAATTATTTCCCCCCCATGATGTACTCTTTGTCAGAGACATTCTGTAATCTCTATTCAAGGATGCCATACTTCCTCTTTCCAAAGTCAAGGAAGAAGAAAAGTGTTTTAATACATTTTTTATTGATTTCAGAGAAAAAGGGAGAGGGAGAGAGAGAGAAACATCAATGATGAGAGAGAATCATCGATTGGCTGCCTCCTGCACACCCACTACTGGGGATTGAGCCCACAACCGGAGCATATGCTCTGACCGGGAATTAAACTGTGACCCCCTGGTTCATAGGTCAATGTTCAACCACTGAGCCATGCCAGCTGGGCCACAGGGAGGCTGCAAGGATGGTTGACAGGTCTGGAGCATGGCAGGGAGGCCCTGAGGAGGCGCACTGCCCAGAGGCTGGAGCGGCCTGGGGGCGGGGCCACCGACATCTTTGTTGGATTGATTTGCATACTCACTCCTGATTGGCTGTGGGCGTCACAAAGTGATGACAATTTACATGTTTCTCTTTTATTAGTATAGATAGGATAATTCACCTGTAATTCACAATTTACTTCTCATATTCTTCCCTTTTAAAGCTCTAATATGATGTGGAAGAAATGGTTCAATCATTACCTGTCATGTCGCAAAGAGGTCCTAAACATGGACCACTGTAGTCAGAGTAGTGAATATATAAAATAGGATGTAATAGGGACAAATGGGCAAGCAGGAAAGCAGCAGAACACACATACTCCCTTAAGTACTTCTTTTGTTAGAAAGTTGTTGACTAGAGCCAAGCATCGCTGGACAGGATGCACTATAGCCACTGATCCAGTGGAGAGGATCCTGTCTCTGTAATGCTCTCTATATTTATAAGAACTACTAGAGGCCCAGTGCATGAAATTCGTGCATGGGGGTGTGTGTCCCTCAGCCCAGACTACACCCTCTTCAATCTGGGACCCCTTGAGGGATGTACAACTGCCCGTTGAACAATTCCTCTCACAATCCAGGACTGCTGGCTCCCAACTGCTTGTCTGCCTGCCTTCCTGATTGCCCCTAACTGCTTCTTCCTGCCAGCCTGATCACCCCCTAACCACTCCCCTGCCAGCCTGATTGCCCCTAACTGCCCTCCCCTGCAGGCCTGGTCACCCCTAACTGCCCTCCCCTGCAGGCCTGGTCACCCCTAACTGCCCTCTCCTGCAGGCCTGGTCCCCCCCAACCGCCCTCCCCTGCAGGCCTGGGTGCCCCCCAACTGCCCTTTACTGCAGGCCCAGTCACCTCCAACTTCCCTCCTCTGACAGCTTGGTCACCCCTAACTGCCCTCCCCTGTAGGTTTGATCACCCCCAACTGCCCTCCCTTGCAGGCCTGGTCCCTCCCAACTACCCTCCCCTGCTGGCCCGATCTCCCACAACTGCCCTCCTTTGCACGCCTGGTCCCTCCCAACTGCCCTCCCCTGCTGGCCATCTTGTGGCAGCCATCTTGTGTCCACATGGGGGCAGCAATCTTTGACCACATGGGGGCAGCCATCTTGTGTGTTGGAGTGATGGTCAATTTGCATATTACTCTTTTATTAGATAGGATATATTTACAGGGACTATACAGTTATATTTATAGGGACTGTATATTTATATTTAAGGGACTATATATTTATAGGATCTTGTTATTTCAAGCAGGGTTGGCAGCATTTTTTTTCTAAAGGTCTAAAAAATAAATATTTTTAGCTCTGTGGGCCACAGTTTTTATCACAAGTACTCAACTCTGCCATTGGAGTATGAAAGCAGCCACAGCCATATGTACATTAATGGGCTTAGCTTTGTAGCAATAAAACTCTATTAACAAGTAGTTTTGAGTCATGGGGACAGCTTCCCAAACCTTTATACATAACAATGTAAGAGTGAGCACTTTCTATTTGAAAGTGGTCTTGATAGGAAGAGAGAGCTTTTGCAACGTAACACCTTGAGTATCAGCCTGTTCTTCTGTTGACCTAACTCAGACCTGCTGAGTCAACTCTCTGCTAAACTACCAAAAGGGACATGGACTGAGCCTCTAGGACCCAACTCTATGAGCACTATTACTTGTATCATGTGAGTCTACAGGAATAGACAGGAGTCACAGCAAAATTTCTAGATTTGTCTGAAGTCACAGTCTCCATTTTTTTTACCTTCTCAATCAACTCTTGGAGAGCTTCCATCTCTACCATGCTTTTGAAATTACTCTTGTCAAGGTCATTATTAGTCTCTGTGTTACAAAATCCGAAGATCACTTCTCTGAACTCTCCTTACTCAGTCACTCTGCAGTGTGTATGCAGCTGACTGCTTTGTCTTCCTTAATACTCTGTCTTGTCTTGGCTTCCATGACACTGCAGATTCTGCATTTTCTTTCATCATCACTGACTCCTCTTTTTTGATTGTCTGTGTTGGCTCCTTCAAGACTTTATCTAAATGTCAGAGTGCCACACAGTTGGGATTTGGGCACATGCTCTTCTCTATTTGCTCTTTCTCAGAACTAATCTCATTTAATCCTTTGGTTTAAATGACATTTGTATTCAATGATTCTAAAATTTATTACTTCAGTTCTGGCATTTCCTTCCAGACTTAGAGCCATATGTACAATTACTTTTTTGATGTCTATATTTGGATGTTTAGTAGTCATCTCAAGTTTAATATTTACAAGGCATAAGTTAACCTGCACTTTTATCAGTTTTCACGGTCTTAATGTATAATGCTATCCTCCTAGCTGGCCAGGTGAAAGTCCACTTAATTCTTCATTTATCTTTCTCACAAGCTCCACTCCTGAACCATAAGCAAAACAGAGCTCAAATCAAAGAGCTTTTCTCCATCTCTTCTGATTGTCACTGTGCTGGACCACTGTGACAATCCTCTGACTCCTCCAAATTCTCCACTTTTCTGGTTACCACCTGTACTTCATGGAACAACGAGGGTTATGTGTAAAAGGTAAATTGGACCTGAAACTAATATAATATTGTTTGTTAACTAACTGTAATTGAAAAATTAAGAAAAAACTCTTAAAAAGGTAAATATAAACATGTCTCTTTCTGCAGAGAACCGTTAATGACTTCTCAGTAGACTTAAAGAAAACCCAAAGCTCTTATATTATCTGGCTCCTCCCAGACTTCAATCTCATCTTCTGTCACTTTCTCCCACACTCCCAATGTGCCAAGCCAGCTACATTGGCTTGTTCTGGTTGCAGAATGTATTGTACCAGCTGATTCTTCTGTCTGAAATATTCCTCCCCGCATGACCAGCTTCATTTCTGAGCCTCAGCTCAAAAGTCATCTTCTCAGGCCCTTCCTTATCAATTACTTGTCACTTCACTCAGAACCCATAGACTCCATCTGTTGCACCACTATTATTTTCCTCATAGCTCCTACCATAATTATAAGGGCATATGTTTACATGTTTCCTGTGTGTCTCCTACTAGATGGTGAGCTCCTGATAGCAGGGACCTTGACTGTCCAGTCACCCTCCATATCATCTACAGCAGTGCTTAGTGGAGAGATAGCTCTCAGTAACACTTATTAAACATGAAAGGATGCTATATCTAAAAAAAGCTTTTTTTTCCTTCTTCCAAATTTGTGCCATGAATATTGTTTACTATTTGCTCAGCCCTGTTCATTTTATAAGCCATCAAATGTTTCCGCAGTGAGTCCCGCACTCCCAGAAGGCATCACTTCTTCCAGTGGCAGTTGACTGTGCTTTGGATCTTTCTAGGCTGTGAACTCCTGGGCTGCCTCTTCATGAGAGGAGCACTGGACTGTCTTTCTTTGTTAAGTCAGTCTTTAACTTTCTCTTGGTCCCCTTGTCCTTTTTTAAAGAGTATTTTCCTTTTGGATTTTCTTTGATTATGGTACACATAGTATATGATAAAGAATCTGTGAACTTTTGACTCCATTTGGGGCAGTTCTAGTTTATATCTATGGTCTCAGCATAATTATTAATGGCACCCCCTTTTGTTCTCAAAATTATCTCAGTTTGGATAATAGCGGTCATCCTTACTGATAAGCCTATCTGCAGTCATTCCTGCTCTTTTGTCACTGAACCTTTCCCCAGTTTTTATCCCTTCTGGTCAGGAGTCTCAGGTGGCATTACACTCTTATTGGATCCCCTAGGGAGTCCTCATTATGAACTGTCACATCTGGCCATTGCAGTTCCATGTGGGCTTTGCAGCCACTATCTTCTCATACCAGGGCACACAGACTTATTTATCTGGATGAAATGAATTAACAATTAACCATTAGCCTCCTTAGAGCCACTGAGCTGCGCTTTTGCATAGGAAATTGCCTACCTCAGAAAGCTGAGTCATCAGCCAAGAGCCCACAGCCTTCAGGGAAAACTTCTCATCTTTTTCCACCTCTTCATATTCTACCAAATGAATTGCTTGTTGTCTGTTACCTGGAATGCCAGGCAAGACTAAAATTTCTCCCTCCCTCCCTTCTTCCCTCCCTCCCTCCCTCCCTCCCTCCCTCCCTCCCTCCCTCCCTCCCTCCCTCCCTCCCTCCTTCCTTCCTTCCTTCCTTCCTTCCTTCCTTCCTTCCTTCCTTCCTTCCTTCCTTCCTTCTTTCCCTTTTTCTTACATTCTTTCCTTTTTTTTGGTCTTATTTTGCTTTCTTTAGCCTACTTGTGCTTCACTGACTTACCATACTTCCTAAATCAATAGCAAATCATTTTGCTTATTGATCATATCTGGGTTAGCCAAATCTTTTCATAGCCACAATTTGTCAGCCATTGATGTGCATGCCTTAAAATGCTATAGTGTATTCCTTTTAAATAGTCTATAATTCAGATCCCTACCACTGAACTATATTCATTTTCACCCAAATTAGCTTTAATGTACCTAATTTTACAAGGAAATGATGTTTCACTGAACATCATGGGGTGATGTTTCATGGAAGCAGCTGTGATTTGACTCCACCTGTCTTAATATTCTTTTCCGAGTTATTCTGACATCATTTTGATAACTTTTTCTGCTTGTGTCATGCATTAATATATCTTTGCCATCATGTAGCCTATTTAATATGGTATCAGTTGACTTTAAGAGGCTATTTTTTAGTCTCTGAAGATTTTTGCCAACTCTGTTTTTGATGCTTTAACATGTAAATGTTAATGCAATTCTTTGGTGTTTAAATAAGTAGGTTCTGAGGTTTTCATTGTTAATTAGTCTTTTGCTGTGTAACAGACTATCTCAAAACATAATTGCTTAGCCTTGAAATAATAGCCATTAATTGAGCTCATGCTTCAGTGGGTTGGTAGTCTGGGCTCAGTTCAGCTTAGAGGTTCTGGTGCTGATCGTGGCCGGGCTCACTCAGGTAAACACAGTCACCCCACTTGGTTCTGCTCCGAGGGCTTGGTTTTTAGTTGGCTGGAATGACAGGGACAAACAGGGTATATGTCTCTCATCATCCAGCATACTCTTCTGGACTTATTCACTTGGCAGAAGGGGTTCTAAGAACATCAAAAGGACATGCCCCAACATACAAGTGATGTTCAAGCCACTGCTTCTGTCACATTTGCTAATGTCTAAATTGGCCAAAGTAATACAAATAGCCAAGATCACAGCCAACTTGAGAGGGCACTACACAAGGTTATCTACTGGATACAGACAGTAGAATTACTGCAGCCTTTTTTTCAAACAACATATCAAAATATCATACACTGAAACATTGCCATAATTGTAGTTTACATGTATAATTCAGTGAAATCTATGCAGAAAACTCAAGGAGGTTTAGTTACAAAATTGTGAAAATAAGTTATTATAAAGTTGCACCTTATCACATGACATAATCCTAGAGAACAATATTACAGTAAGACTCTAATATCTATATAATAAAAGCCTAAGCAACCATTATGGCAGAACAACCAGAATGACCGGTCACTATGATGTGCACTGACCACCAGGGGCAGACGCTCAATGCAGGAGCAGCCCCCTGGTGGTCAGTGTGCTCCCCCAGGGGGAGCACCGTTCAGCCAGAAGACTGCCTCACGGCTGGCGAGCGCAGCGGTGGTGGCGGGAACCTCTCCCGCCTCTGCAGCAGTGCTAAGAAGCAGCAGGCCAAGCAGTAAGGAGCAGCGAGCGGGTGGGTGGTAAGGAGCAGGGCTACCAGACTGTGAGAGGGATGTCTGACTGCCGGCATAGGCCCGTTTCTGTGGGGAGTGGGCCTAAGCTGGCAGGCAGACTTCCCCCAAGGGGTCCAGGACTGCGAGAGGGCACAGGCCTGGCTGAGGGATCCTCCCCCCCCACTCCAGTGCATGAATTTTGTGCACCGGACCTCTAGTATTTTCATAAATTTTATGGACTGAAATGTGTTCCCCCAAAAGTCATGTTGAAGTCCTAATTCCTAGTACCTCAAAACGAATTCATAGTACTTGTATTTGGGGATAAGGCCTTTAAAGAGGTAATTAAGGTAAAATGAGGTCATATGGGTGGTCCCTAATGGAACATGATTGTTGTTCTTATAAAAAGGGGAGGTTAAGGCACAGCATGTGTGTGGACAGAGGAAAGGTCATATGAAGACATAGAGTGAATGGGACCATCTGCAAATCAAGGAGAAAGGCCTTAGAAGAAATCAAAACTGCCAACTCCTTGATCGTGGACTTTTCAGCCGTCAGCACTATAAGAAAATAAATATCTGTTGTTTAAACCACCTAGTTTGTAGTATATTGTTATGGTAGCATTAGCAATCTAATACAGTAAATATCCTTAAATTGGAAGCCAGTTTAATTATCTACACTAATAAAAGAGAAACATGCAAATTGACCGTATCTCTGCTACGCCCACAAGCCACGCCCACCAGCTAATCAGGAGCAAGTATTCAAATTAACCCAACCAAGATGGCTGTGGCCACAAGCGAGCAGGAGGCTTGGGGTGCCCCGGGAGATGGAGGAAGCCAAGCTTCCTGGCCAGCCCTGGCCTCCGCTCAAGGCTACAAAGTTTCAATTATAGAAGATAAATAAATTCCAGATACCAGGGCCTCTGCTTGGGTCGCTGGGGGGTGTGGCCTGCCTGCAAACCACCACAAGCCCCTTGCTCAGGCCACCCCATGCCCCAAGGGAACTCCCACCCTGATCCGGGACACCCTTCAGGGTAAACCAGCTGGACCCCACCCATGCACCAGGCCTCTATCCTATCTAATAAAAGAGTAATATGCAGATTGACCATCATTCCAACACACAAGATGGCTGCCCCCATGTGGTCAAAGATCCTGCCCCCATTTGGACACAAGATGGCCGCCACAAGATGGCCAGCAGGGGAGGGCAGTTGGGAGGGACCAGGCCTGCAAGGGAGGGCAGTTGGGGGCGATCAAGCCGGCAGAGGAGGGCAGTTAGGGGTGACTAGGCTTGCAGGGGAGGGCAGTTAGGGGTGACCAGGTCGGCAGAGGAGGGAAGTTGGGGGCAATCAGGCTGGCAGGGGAGCAGTTAGGCATCAATCAGGCTGGCAGGGGAGTGGTTAGGGGGTGATCAGGCTGGCAGGCAGAAGCAGTTAGGGGCAATCAGGAAGGCAGGCAGGTGAGCAGTTGGGAGCCAGCAGTCCTGGATTGTTAGAGGGATGTCCGACTGCAGTCATCCAGATTGGAGAGGGTTCAGGCTGGGCTGAGAGACACACCCTCCCGTGAATAAATTTTGTGCACCGGGCCTCTAGTATATCATACAATGCATTCAGTTTTTAAAGAAAAGCTCTTTCCCTACCCAGTATTGTATTGCTAGTAAGACTAAGAACGATACTGAAGAAAGATGCATTTCATCCACTCTTTCAAAATTCATTATTGAGTTCTGATTTGGTTCAAGAAAACTATTTTAGCATGTTTATGATTCCTGCACAAAATTAGATTAAAATGCAACTGAGGAGACAAGACTGAGACTCTGTGGAAAAATATATGCTTACCTAAGAGTGTGTGTTAATTTTCCATAATATCTATTTCTTTAAGTCATTATTTACTAATGGTTTGAATTCTCACAATTCTGTGCATTCCTTTAGGATAAACACTATTTTCTTTATCTTTGTTCTCTATTATCTAACAATCAATGAATGTTTTTGATTAAAAGTTATACCTAGTTGTGAGCTAGCACAGAGAGAGTGGGGTGTCAGGAGTAGTCTGTCAAAGGAAGGTAACATCACAGGTGGTTGACTGGGAGCAATGAAAGATGATGACAATTCATACCTGGGGCTCTGGAACTAGGAAGCCCAGGTATGACTTCTGTTCAGCTATTTCAGGAAGCAGATAGTTATGTCAAAAGAAGGAAGTTTTAGTTCAGGTTCATTCATTCCCTGTTTCCTCATAGGTCCAATTTGTAAGTTCTGATTTTCATTCCCTATTACTCTAATGGTTATGGATTTCTTAACTGTTACATAAGCATGCAATATTCTGGTTCAGATGTATCCAGAAATGCAGAGGAAATCCCCAGGCAGAGAATAGTTACTTTAGAATGGATTTATTTGAAGACCTCATGAGAAAGGTGAGCCATAATTATTTCAGCTACGAACATAAAAGAGCTTTTTATTCTTTTTCTAGCAAGTGGCAACTCATATCAACTTTGCACATAGAGTTAGTTCTCATTCAAAATTTGTTCAAGGAAAGGAGATCACCTCTGTATTTTCACAGGGTCTGAAGGTCGTATGGTTATGATATCCCACTTGTCAGGATGGACTGCTCTTAGAAACCGAGCAGTGGTTTCATCATGTCGGCTTCTGAGCCATTTCCAGTAGGAATTTAAGCTGGGGTGAAAATTTGAAGGGCCAAGAGCTAGGGGGAAGAATCTCTCCTGAAGTCAAGAATGTGAAATGAAAGAAGTGGGAATAGAAAGTGTGAATTGAAGAATTAAGTAAAATGACTTAAAACTCACACTATAGGGGACATTGCTTTTTATAAGTTGTAATATCCCTTTTGGTAGACTCAATTTTTAAGCCAACTTAAAGGGTTATACAAACCTACCAAATAATTTTACAGAGACAGACTGTTAATGCATTACTTTTATAGGCATTCAAATTAGCATAAATTTAACCAATACTATACCAGACTTTAATTTACAAGATATGTCAGAGCTTCAGAAGGAAAATATGTCAATTTTGATGAGAAAAAGTAAGCACCTCTGAAAACTATGTCATGCCTATTTCACTGAAGAACACTCTTGTATAGGTAAATTATATTGATTTTAAATATAAAGAGTGTGGGTGGAAATCAAAGAAAAAAGAGAGAATAGAAATTACAAATACAGAAGTTTACTTAACCAGCATATTACTTCCTGGTGATAAAATGAAGTTACAATTGTCTCACAGATGACTATGGGGAATAAGACTATGAGAGGTCCCTGGGGAACCTTCTTACTTTGCGGGGAGGGTAGTAAAGGGATTGAAAGGCTCATCTTTCAGGAAGAGTGGGATGAAGACAGGAGAAAGTAGAGAGCCAATGGCCAGGAAGAAACTTTTCTGTCTTCAAAGGGAATAATATATGGTGAAGTTATTCCACTGATAACTTTTATTTTAAACTTATTTGAATAAATAATATTCTCATGGGCAAAAAAATCCCTTAACACCCTGAAATGTACAAAGTGTAAAATGTACGTCACCCTCCATTCCCCATTCTGCACCTGTAGTTCCCCACTTCCCTTATCTGTTTCTTGTTTCTATTTAGAGGTGATCCAGGAAAAGACACATATTTTCACCCAGAAAAAGAAAAGAAATGAACATAAATGGTTGTATACAAAATCAGTGATTTTGAACCTTGCTTTCTTCATTTAATAGCCTTTTGGATCTGTGCCATTTTAGTACATATAGAAATGCCTTATTAAACAAAATGATCCAGAACATTCTTTTATATGGACATGCCTTAGCTTGTTCTACAGGTTTAACTGCTATATTTTAATATCTGGATGTTTGTTTTGCTTTCCTAGCTTTTTGAGTCAAATGCATATCTGGTTAACTCTTATTTTCTTCTTCTTCAACAATAAAGGCGTTTATGACTATGAATTTGCCTTTGATTTCTTTCATGTTTCTATATTGTAGCCTCATTGTCAATAAACTATTCTGAAATTTCAGTTGTGATTGTTTCTTCTTTGATTCGAAAACTATTTTTAAAAAGTTTTCTATCTCCCAAGGAGATGAAGTCTTTTTATTATGCTTTGGCTATTAAAATATAGCTTGACTTCCTATTTTTAGGCTAATTCACATTACTACTTTAACAAAGGGAGTTTTTTAGGAAAGCAAAGGGCATGTTTCTTGTGAAAGTAGTGCTCTCTGCTGAGTCTCACATGATAGTGCTTAAAGAAATCTTTCACTACCATACCCTAAACCTGCCCCTGTTATTACCAGCTATCAGAATTTCACAACCTCACAAAGAAATTACTGAGATTTAGGAAATGTCCATTGAAATCCAGCCAATGACAGTGAGGACACTCTCCCATGCCATGAACACTGACTCGTAATTGATGCTCCCTGTCCTATTTGGAAGAGTCATAAATCCAGTTTTTATTTTATACTAGAGGCCTGGTGCATGAAAATTCATGCACTTGGTGGGGGGGTCCTCAGCCTGGCCTGCCCCCTCTCACAGTGCGGAAGCCCTCAGGGGCAGGAGGTGACCCAGCAATCAGGGGAAGGCTATGCCCTCATCACACCCTGCTGCTGCCACTGCCAGCAGTGCAAGCCTCAGCCGGCCCTGGTTACCTGAGCCTTGGGCGGCCCTGGGTGGCTGTGCAGCCACTATCTGAGGCTTGCCTGCGCCTTGGGTGTTGGCTGGGCAGCCGCCATCTGAGGCTTGCCTGAACCTCCAGCCAGCCCTAAGCAGCTGGGGGGTGAGGGGACTGGGGGACTCTGGAGGCAGGCGTGCGGAGCGGCTGGACCCACCTGGGGGTGGGCCCGGCCATGCTGCATGCCTACTGCCCCAGCGGGGCTGAGGGGACTGGGCACCACCATCTTGTGGCTGTGGGTGCCGCCATCTTTGTGAGGGCGTGATGGTCAATTAGCACATTCCCTCTTTCTTAGATAGATAACTCAGAGGACATTTTCTTTTCCATGATGAAATGCACCCACTTCAGAGGGCAGGTAGAGCCTTCTCTGTATCCTCTCTCAATTCTATATACACCTAGTATACTTGGTTCATGATTTATGGTGACTTTTCTCACTCTGTAACTCAAGAATTTCTCTCCCCTCCTCCCTAGAATGTCAAGTGCAAATGTTTATTTTAAGGCAAACTACAAAACTGGTCAGGAATGATTTGGCTAAGAGATTAAGCCTGACTTCTCAGTGGACCATTAGATCCATTGTGTGCAGGGTTCCCCTCCTCCTTCCACTCCAAATCCATCCATCCGCTACAGTAACCAAGATGTAGGCTCTGTGTAAATGGATTTGGTCCATATTCAGGCACTGGTGGGTCCTGCTCAGAGGAATGTCACTCTGCATTTCTTACGCATTTATGTATTATTGATTATATCCAAGAGAAGGAAGAAAAGTACCAGTTCCCTTTCTCATTATAAGAGACATAGTAATTTTTGGATCCATAAGGGAAAGCAGCACTGTTATGATGCTGAAGAACTAATAATAAATCAATAATTTTATAATTTTCAAAAAATTGGTCAGCAAGAGAACAACAGGTACAAAAGAATGAGTAAGGGTTTGTGTTACCCTCACTTTTATTTTTCACTTTTTTTCCTTTCCAGTCTTATAAATGACTTTTTTCTTTTTTTGCAAAGCAAGTTTATGGATTATAAGACAAACTTATCTAGGTTGAGAAATAATATTAGCTTACATGGTACAATAATTCTATTAAAATATCTAATTAAGTGACTAGTTCTATTTATGACTATCTCCTGAGCACAGGAATCTTAGCATCACTTTGGCCCTAGATTGCTTGCTTTCTTTTATGTATTTACTAGAGGCCTGGTGCATGATATTCGTGCATGGGTAGGGTCCCTAGGCCTGGCGGTCAGCGTACGTCATAGCGAGCAATCAAACTCCCAGTCTCCCAGTCAAACTCCTGTGGGGACACTTTGCATATTAGCCCTTTATATGTATAGATTTTGAGTCCCTCCCACTTAATTGCAAATTTCTTTGAGGGTATAGGTCTGCATAGCTGCTGAATGACTGAAGATGTTACATCAGAAGGAGATGTCTTGGGATTGGAATAGCTGAAAAGAGGACAAGTTTAAAAACATATCAAGGGATATTGAAAGGCTTATTCTAGAGCAAAGGAGTATTGGCCAAATAAGTTTTGTTTTTCAGGTTGACCTTATTGCAGTGCAGTTACTGAAGTCATGTTTTGGGAAGCATAGCCATTGATTCTGGGAGGAGGCCAGGGAGAGTCAGAAGCTGGAGAACACTCCAGTGTAGACATCAACCAGAGTTATGATGTGGCTTATCAATAGGTCACACTTCACCTGAAAGTGATTAATTTATGATGCAGTTCTTTGTCTTAAAAAGGAAAGTTACTGAAGACTTTGTTGCTTGTGTGTCATGAGCAGCCATAAAGCTATATTAAAATTTAAGACTTTGAAGGTGAAATTTCCCTTTTTAGGAGAAACTTTCTGCCCAGCCGGCTTAGCTCAGTGGTTGAGCATCGACCTATAAACCAGGAGGTTACGGTTTGATTCCCAGTCAGGGCACATGCCTGGGTTGTGAGCTCAATCCCCAGTAGGGGGCATGCAAGAGGCTGCCAGTCAATGATTCTCATCATTGATGTTTCCAACTCTCTCTCCTTCTGCCATCCTCTCTCTCTCAAATCAATAAAAAATATTTAGAAAAGAAGAAACTTTCTACATTGTCTATACTCTGACATTAGATGGAAGTAGAGAGTTATAGACATAAAGTCCAAAGTTCTAAGGTCACAAAGGATCCCTCCTGTAAGTCAGAACATGAGATGAATTTACATTTGCACAATCAAATGTAAAGGTTAGAGGTTTATCAGATTTACTGACCTTTTCAAGAAACCTGTTTTTGGTTTTAGTGGCTTTCTCTATTGTTTTTCTTTTTTCAATTTCCTAGATTTTTGCTCTTATCTTTAAATATCTTTTGTCCTGGTTACTTTGATTTTGTTTTTATTTTTCTAGTTTCTAATGTAAATGCTTCTTTTATTGCTTTCAGAAACTTCTTCACTAATAGGTACATTTAATGTTATAAATACTCTTTCAAATATTGTTTTAGCAACTTCTACAGATTTTGACATATTTACATTTTTATTCAGTACTAAATATTTTCTAACTTTCTCTTATGGCTTGAATGTTTGAAGCCCTAATCCCTATGTAGTGATATTTGGAGTGAGGCCATGGGGAGTAATTAGGTTTAGATAAATTCATGAGGTCAGAACCTCTAAGATAGGATTAGTGCCTTTATAAGGAGAGGAAGAGACCAGAGCTCTCTCTCTCTCTACCATATGATGACACAGTGGGAAGGCAGCCATCTGCAGGTGAGAAAGAGGGTTCTTACCATGAACTAAATCTGTTGGCCCCTTGATATTGGACTTCACAGCCTCCAGAACTGTGAGAAATAAATGTCTATTGTTTAAGCCATCCAGTCTATCCTATCTAATAGAAGAGTAATATGCAAATTAACCATCACTCCACTACACCCACAAGCCACGCCCACAAGCCACGCCCACAAGCCAATCAGAAGTGAATATGCAAATTAACTCAACCAAGATGGCTGTGGCCACAGAGAGAGCAGGAGGGAGGCTTGGATTTCCCCAGCGATGGAGGAAGCCAAGCTTTCCACACACTCTGGCCGGCCCAGGCCTGCATTCTAGGCTACAAAGTTTCAATTATAGAAGATAAATAAATCCCAACAAAAATGGTGGTAGCCACGGAGCTGGAGAGAGCAGGAGGCTAGGGTTGCCCCCAGCGATGGAGGAAGCCAAGCTTCTGAAGTCCTGGCCTGCCTTGGCCTCTGCTTAAGGCTACAAAGTTTCAATTATAGAAGATAAATAAATCCCAACAGAAATGGCTGCTGCCACGGAGCAAGCACAAGGCTTGGCTCCACTCCAGGCTACAAAGTTTCAGTTGTAGAAGATAAATAAATCCCAGATCCCAGGGCCTCCGCTTGGGTCGCCGGGGGGCATGGCTGGCCTGCAAACCACCACAGGCCCCTTGCCCAGGCTGCCCCATGCCCCAAGGGATCCCCCACCCTGATCCGGGACACCCTTCAGGGCAAACCAGCTGTCCCCCACCCATGCACCAGGCCTCTATCCTATCTAATAAAAGAGTAATATGCAGATTGACCATCACCCCAACACACAAGATGGCTGCCCCCATGTGGTCAAAGATCCTGCCCCCATGTGGACACAAGATGGTTGTCACAAGATGGCCAGCGTGGGGGGGGGAGCATTTGGGAGGGACCAGGCCTGCAAGGGAGGGCAGTTAGGGGTGACCAGGTGGTTAGAGGAGGGAAGTTGGGGGTGACCGGGCCTGCAGGGAAGGGCAGCTGGGGGGGACCCAGGCCTGCAGGGGAGAGCAGTTGGAGGACTAAGCCTGCAGGGGAAGGCAGTTAGGGGTGACCAGGCCTGCAGGGGAGGGCAGTTCAGGGCAAACAGGCTGGCAGGGGAGCAGTTAGGCATCAATCAGGCTGGCAGGGGAGTGGTTAGGGGGTGATCAGGCTGGCAGGCAGAAGTGGTTAGGGGCAATCAGGAAGGCAGACAGGAGAGCAGTTGGAAGCCAGCAGTCCTGGATTGTGAGAGGGATGTCCGACTGCCCATTTAGGTAGTCGGACATCCCTCAAGGGGTCCCAGATTGGAGAGGGTGCAGGCTGGGCTGAGGGACACCCCCCCCATACATGAATTTTGTGCACTGGGCCTCTAGTCTATAATAATAAAAACATAATATGCTAATTAGACTGGACAGCCAAACAACCTTCTGGATGTAGCAGGGGCTGCGAGGGTTGAGCCCCTTGCATGAATTTTGTGCATCAGGCCTCTAGTTTTATTATAACAGACTGAGCAGAATAATACAATTCTCTTGAGAATTTCTCTTTTACTTATAAATTATTTAAAAGTATAATGTTTCATTTCCAAATATTTGAAGACTTTGCTGATATTTTTCTGTGATTAATTTCTAGTTTAATTCCAATGTGGTTAGAGAATATACTTTGTATGATTTCAATTCTTTGAAATTTGTTTAATTTAAAAGGTCTGTTTTGGTGAACTTGAGAAGAATATCTAGTCTTTTATTTTTTTTTTTTGGGGGGGGGATCCTCTATAAATGTTAATTCTGATTTTCTTTCTACTTGTTCTATAATCCTGGATTTACTTTCTCCTTTCAATTCCATCAGTTTTTGCTTCATGAATCTGAATGTTCTGTTGTTAGGTTCATTCACACTTAAAATTCTTCTGCATTCTTGCTGAATTGATTCTTTGATAATTTTGTAATATCTATTTTTAATCCAGGTAATTTTAATGTTTTTTTAAGTCTACACTCCAGCTTCGTTTGCTTTGCATTTACATGGCATATCTTATAAAATAACCTTACTTTTAACTTTCTATATAATTACATTTAAAATAGATTTATCATAGATGTGATATATTGGGTCTTGTGTCTTCCATCCAATCTGATAATCTTTGTCTTTTAACTAATGTGTTTAGTTGGCAAACTATGGTTTATGGTCTGTTTTTATACTTCCCATTATCTAAGGATGGTTTTTACATTTTTAAAGAATTGCAAACAAACTTAGAAAAATATTCAAAGGAGAGTGTATGTGTCCTGAAAAGGCTAAACTACTTATTACTGATAATTTATAGGAAATGTTGGATGACCTGGTTCCCTCTTGTTTCTACCACATTGCATTTTGTCCAGTGATGCATTGTCCCACGCAGCAATATAATCTATTGTGAAGGAGTCTGCAGGTGAAGTAGTGCCAACTCTATTTGCTTTATAGCATTTACAAATAGGTGAGAGGACAACAGGCCTTTCAATGATGCATGAAGTCTGTCCCAGTTTCTCCAGCTTCCAGGCTATAATTTGAAACTGAAAGAGATTATCTGGATCCAAGCTAGCTCTCCAGCTGCCAAATGGGGGAGGGTTGGGTTCTATTCCATTGACATGACTCGGGATTTCAATGTGTTCTTGATGGATTCTCAGTTGTCCTCTCTGATTCAGAACATCACATTCTCCAGACCTACACAAATCTAGGTTAGGGTCACAGACTTATTCCTCTTTCTCATTTTAGAATCATGTCTAGGGAGGGTCTTTGAACTTGTCCATACTCCCACATAGTCACTCAAGTGGCATTCTAGAAGTGGAGGATAAGTAGCCTCAGTTGCTCTGGTCACTAAGTACAGTAAGTCCTCACTTGATGTTGTCAATAGGTTCTGGGACTAAGTGAAATGACAACAAATGAAATGATGCTACTGAGGATCTGCTATATTTCAGAAAAAGGAAGTGAAGAGTAAAAATCAAAGATAATTGTCATCTCAAGGGATATCCTGATTCAAGCCAGGTAGGGATGAAGTAAATTAGAAGGTACTTAAGCAGGAGAAATGGGCTTCACAGGGATGCTCAGTGACGACTGTGCAGCCGAGAGAGGCAATCAGACACTCCTCTACTTAGGTCTGGCCCAGACTTCTTTTCATCAGAATAGGCTTTTTAAGATAGCCAGAAAAATTGAACCTAAAAGTCGCTGATATGGTTATAGCTACTGGACAGGGAAGGCTCTTGGCCATTTTATAAATACGATGCAGTCAGGGGCAGTAAAGATGTTTTCAGCCCCAGGTAGAAGTTGAAGCCAAAGTAGGAGATGTTTGCATTGTGAGTTCTTCCACCAGATAATGTGTCCTCTGTTTTATGTACATCTTCTCAACTTCATTTATCATTGCATTTTTGGTATGATTGTTTACTATTTTTTATTTTAAAAAATTACATGAACACATGAAAAAATGGAAGCTTTAAAATAAAAAAGTAAAAGCCTCCCTCCCAACCATCACCTATTGTCTAGTCTTACTTCCTACCTCATTTCTGGTTTGGATTCCTCTGTTTACTTTTTCTCTTAATTACATCTACAAATCACGTTAAATATCTTAATGTACATAATTATTAAATATTAGAGGTCTAATATAGGCTTCTTCAATGGCAACAAAATACCAACTGGACGTAATACAGCCTAATCTTAAGCAAGTCCCTTGTGCTGCCAGTAAAACCCGCACTCATTCTTCAGACTTGGAATAACTGTTCCTTCCTCTTTTGGTTATTTAATCTTTTGGGGAAGTGTTAAGGAGGACCCAAACTATGGAACCCTCTACATAATTTACTTCTGCAGAAAGATACTTTGCCTATATAGCTCTTTCAAATTAGCGATTGGATTAGACTTGGAGCACTTAAAATTTGTCATAGGGTTTTTTTTTATACTAACTGTTGTTTTATATTCAGAAACATCATAACTCATTTGACCTTTAGGATAAAAATGGAAGGTGGAAGGCTCTGTCTAATTATCTTATCATTTCTCAGATGTGGAAATTGGGACTCAGAGAAGTCCTGTGAATTACCGTGTCAAGAAAGAGACAGGACTGACACAAAATTCTAGGTCATTTAGTTCCAAGCACAAAGCTTTTCCTGCCACTCAACTGCTTTTGAAAAAAAAAAATGTCGCCCTAACTGGTTTGGCTCAGTGGATAGAGCGTCGGCCTGCGGACTCAAGGGTCCCGGGTTCGATTCCAGTCAAGGGCATGTGCGTTGGTTGTGGGCACATCCCCGGTGTGGGGTGTGCAGGAGGCAGCTGATCGATGTTTCTCTCTCATCGATGTTTCTGGCTCTCTGTCCCTCTCCCATCCTCTCTGTAAAAAATCAATAAAATATATTTTTAAAAAATGTCATCTTTTCCTACATACTCTTGCAATTGTCTCATCTCTTGCAGACTCAGCATGTTTACAAACTCATGTTATATCTGCTCCAGCTTTTCTGGTACTCTCATACATGTCTCATGCTCTCCTGCGGAATAACTTTGTTCAAAGAAAGGCACTTCCTTCAGGAAGCCATCCTGCACCAACTTCAGCCTGTTGGCTATTTCTTACTTATTGGTTTCAAATTAATTTGATAGGATGTTCTTTTTCACACATTTATATACCACTTTTGAATGTTTTTCTTGACTCATTTTATGCATTTTTATTTTTCTTCCCCCCCACTGTATTGTAATATTTAATATATTCTCTTCATACAAAACAATAAATTCTCATTATAGATTTTTTGGAAAAAATATATAAAGATAACCTGTAATCCTAGCTTATAACAGCTATTTTTTGTATGTTTAACTTCAGTCTGTTGATTTGCCACTGCTCATGCATTTGTTCCACATAACGGTACTCCTGACATTGATGTTATTCACCCAGGTTGCTATTTGGTGTACAGATGTGTCTTTTAATGAATTTTGATTTTTCCTTAGTATAAGTATACTAGAGGCCCGGTGCACAAAATTCGTGCATGGGGGTGTGTGTCCCTCAGCCCAGCCTGCACCCTCTCCAATCTGGGACCCCTTGAGGGATGTCCGACTGCCCGTTTAGGCCCGATCCCTAAATGGGCAGTCGGACATCCCTCTAACAATCCAGGACTGCTGGCTCCCAACTGCTCACCTGCCTGCCTTCCTGATTGCCCCTAACTGCTTCTGCCTGCCAGCCTGATCACCCCCTAACCACTCTCCTGCCAGCCTGATTGATGTCTAACTGCTCCCCTGCCAGCCTGATTGCCCCTAACTGCCCTCCCCTGCAAGCCTGGTCACCCACAACTGCCCTCCCCTGGAGGCCTGGTCACCCCCAACTGCCCTCCCCTGCAGGCCTGGTCCCTCCCAACTGTTCTCCCCTGCTGGCCATCTTGTGGTGGCCATCTTTGACCACATGGGGGCAGCCATCTTGTGTGTTGGAGTAACAGTCAATTTGCATATTACTCTTTTATTAGATAGTGCCCCGGCCCGTGGGGCAGCAACGAGGGCACGCAGGAACCACCTAAGAGAATGAGACAAACAAGGAACGCGAAGAACGGAGGCAAGACAAGGTTCCTGATCAAGCCTCGTTTTTTTATTCGAGTGTTGCGGTATATAAGCACTCAAGAGGGGAGGGATAGGATAAGGAGTTGCCATGGGATGATTGGTTGGGGACTGGGTATCTGTCCTAGCTGATCGGTTATTCTGATATGGGGGGTTCTTCTGGCCCTTGGGCGCGCGGGCTTTCCTTGCTCAATCAGGAAGTAGGGCTGACCAGGGAGTAAGACTAAATTCTTCTTTTATGGCCCCCGGCATCTCCTCCCTTTCTGTTTTTAAGCGGGAGTGGGCTTTCACCGAGCGAGGGAGTAGTGACCCGGCTCCTCCCGTGGGTTTCCCAAGCCCACAGGTAACGACTGTCTCCTCTTGTCTTCATGGCTGAATTATTTCCTGCTAATTCCTCTCTGTTGCAGGAATCCACATGGTCCTGGAGTTTTTTTCTGAAAATATACAAACATATTCTCGACCAAAAGTTAATAAGGGTGTCTTTTCTATAAATTTGACTTGGGATCCTTTTTATTTTTGCCCAAATAATTTTCCTTTGGCTTATTTTGACACCATGTGTGTTTTTCATGGGTGTCTTGCTGTTAGCATAACAAATGAAAATTAATTTTCAAAGTAAAAATTTTTCTAGATGTAATTTACTTACAAGGCATTTTTCCTTACATAATATTGCTCCACTATCCCCCCCTTTTTTGATTTAATTATTAGGAGGCTTTTAGAAAATATAATGCAGCCTTGATAACTTTAAATTTTAATTTTTTGCACAAAAATATGACTGCTTTAGGTTCATTGCATGTTAAGCAATTTTACCATGAAATGAACTACAAATAGAAATTTTGGTTAATACTTTAGGAACAGCCTTTTGTACAATTAGATTTCCTTGAATATTCCCTTATTTCATTTAGCCAATTTAAATTAATCTGAAAACTTGACTATTTTACTGTCAAATTTAATACTTTAACAACAATTTTAGTTAATGGAAAGGATTATATGCATCCTTGAGAAAGCCCTGAGCACTCCTGGATTTAGGCTAGATTTAGGTATAGGGCAGCTGCTATCAACCACTTCTCTGTTGCCTGGGTCTCAGTCTTAGCTGGGCCAAATCTGTTTGTTGCCTGGGTCCCAATCTGAGCTGGGCATGGGAAGCACGAAGCAGCCATGGGGCAGGAGACCTCCCTCAGAAGGGGCGAGTGTTCAAGCCCCTGTAATGTTGGGGGGGTGAGGATCTGTGCCACACCTCTGTTGACCCCCAAGTTCTCTCCTGATGGCCCCCTGCGACTGTGCCTGTCTTAGGTTGCCCCTCCCTTGAGGAGTCTTACCCGTCATTGACTAACCAGCCATCCTCCGGGGCCAAGCAGGGTGATGTAAGGTTCAGTTCTGTCTCCTTGGTAGCCTATGCCCCTATGGCCTCCATGCCCAGCACCTGCCTTGGGATCCCCCCACTGGTGGGGGGCCCCGGCATTGATCATATATCTTGGGGAACCCAGGTTTCTTTCTCCAGGGAAGGCCCAGCTCACGCCATTGTGCGAGAGACAGATCTATGGTACCATCCAACATGAGGTTTCAACCTCAGAATGAACTGAAAACTCAAGCAACAGCTGTGGGCAATTGAATTGTGAGAAGAGGGTTCCTTTTGACAAAAAGGGCCAATATAGAATGCTCAAGTACCTTCCCAAGGGGCCTTTCACACAGTGGAAGGAATTGAATCCTTTCATGTCCCTTTTAAATTGCTGCCAAACATTAAAAAAAATTTTAGATTTTTAAGTTTGTTTGGATTAATTGTACAATATGCTGTTTGTAAAATATCAAAAATTATAATGACATTGTAGAATAACATCATGTAAGGATATTCTTTGCTCTAAGCCATGACAATTCAATTTCAAACTGGCTGTCAATTTCTTTTTGTATAGACAAGGTCTAGTTACATTTTCTGTGCCTCTCAAATTTCTCCTTTTTTATTAAGCTGGAATTTTATTTTTTAAGAGTATCCCCATTAGCTAATTTGCATATACAGAGGGATCATGGGAAGCCTTCAGTAACTTTCTTAGAATACTTAATCAAATTGCTTACAAAGACATTGGCTTATTCCAAAGGAAAGGGTTGGCCCCTATGGCTTCCAAGGTGGCGGCCCCAGGGGGAGCGGCAAGACATGTGGCCATCATGGTGGCTGTCTAATCCGTTCCTTTAAGACAGTCGAATTTATATTGCAGACAAACAAAAATCTCACTAGCTGTTTCTGGTCTTTATTAGAATTGTTTATAAAAATATTGGCTTTTTATTTAGCTGAAAACCTTGATTATAATTTAAAAAGCTAATTTATTTAAGTAATTAAAGTAGGTATCTTCATTTAAAAAGCAAAGCAAATTTAGTAAATGTTTATGTCTGATTCACAAGCAGCAAATGTTGCCCCGCCTCTTAGTTTAATTAAGAATGCAGGCGGCTACCAGTCAGGCAGTAAATGGTGGCTTCTAATCTGTTCTTAAATTTTACTTGGATTCAAACATTGGCTTCTTATGTAACTTAATTTATATGAGACCTTGATTATAATATAAAAGCTAATTTATAAGTTAACTTAAGTAGGTATCTTTAATTAAAAAGCAAAGAAACTTATTCAGTAAAAATTATAAGTCTGATACTTATTGGTCTGATCCAAAAGCATAAACACTGTTCTACCCCAGCCTATTCAAAATGCAGGCTGCTTGTAACTTTTGTCTTTCTTGAAATTCTACTGCTGTTGAAGTTTTTGGTTATATTTAAGATGTTTTAAAGATTATATACTTAAATTATCTTAAAGAATATCAATTAAATCTATACTGAATCACAGAATTAATCCTCTTTTTAAAATCAGATCAATAAGTAATATTTTTTGAATTCCTAATTATCAGAGAAAACAGTATTTTATTTTCTCAAAAACACGTTTTTATATTTTAGGCATTTAATTACCACATTTATATAATTTCTCCCAATTTAATTTGAACCTTGAAATTTTAGAGCTGGCAAGTCAAATATTTAGTAGTTCTTTATTAATAACCCTTTATACTTTTAAGAATATATTTCAAAATCCAATAATTAACTTTAAATGGACCATGTTTTTTCTGCCCGGGGCAATTGAGAAGCAAACTTGTAGGTATTCAAATGTAAAATGGCCTTTAAAGAATGGCTACTGGCGGAAAGCTGATTTCAAAGGAGCCACTTTTTATTTAAGAGTTTGCCACTAAAGGAAAAACTTTTAGGCTACCAAAACAGGTTTTTTGGCCTAGCCGCTTGACCTTTTCAGGGAAGGGTGGCTAGCAACCTGTAGCCATTTAAATGCAAATTATCATTCTTTAAAGGTGGCTGCTGGCGGGAACTGGTCTACCTGTTTTTCTGGGGGAGGGGCGTCTACCCCTTCCTCCATTAACAAAGGGCGTTAGCTTTAAAACCTTTTCATGGCGAGAAAAGAGACCTTAAACTTTCAGAGCTTCAAATTTTAGGTAGCAAATTAAATACTTAGCATTTCTCAAATCAATAATACTTTTACATTTTTAAGAAAAATACAAGACATAATCAATTAATAGATTCAATTCTGTCCTCTAGATTTTTTATGAGGCAAATTTAAACTTTACTTTTTATTTGCCAGTAGCTCTGTAAAACTCGGTTTGGTTTATTCTAATGTAAATTACCACATTTTTCAAAGATAGTTCCTGGCAGGAAACTAGATTACCTGTCTTCTGGGGGAAGGGCGTCTACCCCTTCCTCCATTAACAAAGGGCGTAGCCAGTTACCTGGGCTACTTAGTTCTTTATAATTAATCCATTATTTATCTATATTTCAACAATTTCTTTGAGATTCTAGAGTCAATTATAATTAAAGCATTTACTTTGGATAAATTCTATAACAGAGACAAATTTATTTATGTTCTCGTAGGCCTTAAAAGTTAACTTTTTTAACAAGGTTCATTAGCATTGTATTTTAGCCGATAGGGCCTGGGGCGGGGCTTTAGTTTTAGTTTAGATTAATAGTTCCTTCTAGGGGGAACCAAGGGCAGGTATCATGAACAAACTCAAAGAACTGCCTAAGGTCTTTTAACCCTTATTCCTCGCGCTCTGAGGGATATCTTGACACCGTCAAGGAACATTTCATGGGCACTCAGAATTCCCCATTATTGGTCGACTGGATGGCTCTCTGAGTGACTCCTTCCCCCACGTAAGCCTCTGGGACGTATAATCCCCGTTCCAGGTCAGCCTGAATTTTCCCGTCAACCCAGGGATTCAGGCGGAATTACTCTCTTTTCGACTCTACCCTTTACTCCCTTGCTTGCGTGAAACAGTCGGTAGGTATAATCCGCCTACACGGATCCACACAGACGGGAAGACCCCTTTTGCCCTTTTCAGGGAGTAGGAATTCCCTTTGTTGAGTCTGTGAGGTGAACGACCTTTTGTTCAAAGCAAGCTCAAGGTTTTAAGAGTAGATCTAATTGGAGAGAATTCGCGACAAGAAAGCCGGGCGACGGTACTAATTCAAGTGAATCAGAGTTCTCACAGCCGGAGATGGGTACCCTTCACTCTTCCCCAAATCGGCAAATGAGTGCTTATTAGTGGGCAGGAAAGAATCGACCAAGAGAGCCAATAATAGCAGTCGAGCAAAAAGGGGTGAAATGTTCTGAAATCTTGTTTGAAAAATCGTCTACCTACCTTCTTCCGATCTGTCTCACGGCGGGTGGGACCGTGGCGATCTAATGCTGAGTCTTCACTCGCGGGTCCTCGCGGCGACTCTGGGGGGTGCCTGGCCAGGGCTTCTCCGGTAGACGTTCTCGTCGGGGGTACCCAGGTCACCCACGTTGGGCGCCAGATGCCCCGGCCCGCGGGGCAGCAACGAGGGCACGCAGGAACCACCTAAGAGAATGAGACAAACAAGGAACGCGAAGAACGGAGGCAAGACAAGGTTCCTGATCAAGCCTCGTTTTTTTATTCGAGTGTTGCGGTATATAAGCACTCAAGAGGGGAGGGATAGGATAAGGAGTTGCCATGGGATGATTGGTTGGGGACTGGGTATCTGTCCTAGCTGATCGGTTATTCTGATATGGGGGGTTCTTCTGGCCCTTGGGCGCGCGGGCTTTCCTTGCTCAATCAGGAAGTAGGGCTGACCAGGGAGTAAGACTAAATTCTTCTTTTATGGCCCCCGGCAAGATAGGATAGTTCAGTGTATTGAATAAGGACTCAGCATCTGGTTGGGAATTTATTAAGTGGGAGATAGACTTGTGAATGATGACTTAGATATTTAAGTCAGGTGACACAAGCAAAGATGGTCAGAGAAGACATTTATTGGGGGAAAAGGACTTTTTGCTTAGGGAAGAGCTTGACTTCATTAGAATGAAATGCTTAACAGATTTAATTGCTTTCATTGTCTTCATTTGTTAGGATGACCCTTTTTGGTGAGCTTGCATTTTTACTTTCCTGTCCTTTTTGGGACTATTTAGACAGCTGAGGTTGTATTAGAGCTAGCAAACAATTTGGTTTTATCTGATTCTTTTCAGCTGTCAAAACATGATCATGACCTCCATTTAGAGTTTAGTATAAAACACTTTTCTGGACTTGGATTAATTTTTTTAATTAATACATTGCATTTGTAGCTAAGAATCTTTCCAATCAAATTTTCCTGCACGTTCATCTGGCTAGCATCCTTTCTTGTCATAATAACATTGTTATGTATAACTATGGCTCACCATTAATTCTGCTGTATTAGCCTTTCAAACATTGGTTCCTCCAAACTATATGCTGCATTTGCACTTTGCTGGGTGACATTTAAGTGGTTTGCCTGGACACTACATATTCCCCAGCACAGCATGAAAATACATTTACCAAGGGCATTATGTCTGAGGATTTAGATGAAAAAGGAGTAAACCTTCCTCTTTCTTGAGATGTTTAGATTAAGTTTAATTGATTTTTAAAATACTTTAGCATGATCACAAAACTTTAAAACAAATGAATTTTTTTAAAATAAAGCAGGTTACCTTGGAAGTTTGACTTTAAAAGCCTTGAAATGCTGAAATACTAAGGAGCTAAGGAGTTGTGTTTTTTTTTAACTTAGAGAAAGACCAGAACGCTTGAAAAATATTTATAATTTATGTTTATGCTTCCAAAGTTTGAATAGACATAAACTTGCACCTGAAAGAAGGCTTTTCATTTTGAGGGACTTCAAATTACAAGCCTTCTCAGAGGAGAGTTGGAAACATATGTTCTTATTGTCAGGCAATGAAACTTTATTGCCCTAAAGTTTAATATTTTTTAAGAGACACATAAAAGATGGTAGAACTTCCACTTATGTGTATGGTGGACACTTACTACCCAGGCGGGGCGTCTGAAAGCATGGTCCGTGGACCCATAGTGTTAGCATCCCCCACCAATGTGATATTGAACATATGGCTCTCCTGGAACAAATAATGCTAACCTCAAACCTCCTGCCAACCAACTCCTGCTTTAAACCCCACAGAGACTGGTGCCTTATAAGCAAAACATCTGTGAAACATGGTATCTACTCACTTCTCAGGGTAATCTACACCTTGAATTAGGGCAGAACACTAGGAAATGACATAACTGTTTCACATTAATTTATCTCCTGAACAACCATCTTCATTAGATTAAATTTAAATGTTATGTCTCTGTTTTTTGTCTGTATTTGGTAGATAATTTGGGTCAAAGACACATTGCCTATTATTCTCGGTATACAGTCTCATTTGGTAAGTTCATTTATAATTTATTACCTGGGAAGAAATGCATGTTTCCATTTCCTTTCTCTCCCACTGACTTTCTGTCTGTCTCTTTTTCTCTCTTAAAATTGGTTTGCTTTCATCAAACAAATAACTGGAAGTACACAACACACTGTTTTTTGTTTGTTTATTTGTTTTTGCCCCTGAGGGAACTCAGAGCAAAATTGAAGAGGCAATCACAATAATTATATCATCCCTCATGCTTAGCATTTTTGCTTTCTCCTACTCTTCCTTATAGCTTTGATAAGTTATTTTTTCCCCTGAACTTTGTTGTATATATGCATTTTATTTTAAGGTGCCTTAAATCCCTTTTGAAAAGCAAGAAGTATGAACAAACTATTAAGGGTAGGATAGGAAAGGGCTGTTCAAAGGGCCAGAGGATAATGATTCTATAAACTATAGGAACATAAAAAGGAAATGGGATTTTTGATTGTCATTTTACTGCCACTGTGACTCCAACCAACAAGTGGTCATTTATTCACTAGTGACAGTAAGTCACAGTTACACCATATAATATACCTTCCTAGACTCTATTGATTGAGGGAAATAATAGACTTGGACAATTATATGTGGATTTAAAATCTTTATATGTGCTTTTTTAAATAAAAGATTATGAAGGAAATAAAAAGGGCTAAATATTTATAACAAAATAGAAATGCAATGAAGATTTTTTAAAAAGTTAATGTCACTAGTGAATTTCCAGCATTGGTTTTTTATATGAATCAAAATTTTTTCAAAGAATATGTAAGCTAAGAATCCTTAGTCATCTGAAAAATATTAGACATGAAGCTAAGGTAATTTTAATGGAAACGTAGGAAGAAATTATGACTCAATAGAAACATATTTACATTCAACCTTCCAAATTACATTTATTTCTTATATTCAGTCCTATCTATACCCTAGAAATAATATATAAATAAAGGGTAGATTGAAAAATGAGAGATAGAACTGTAGAGTTAAATTTGGCTGGAAAAGTTATTTACTCCAACCATTCATCTGAGTTTTAACCATTAAATAATCATTAGTTTAAACAAATAGAACTTAGAGAATAATTCATAAAATGACAATGTTTTTTTCCCTTTCCACTGAAACTGCTTTTAGTTCTCCCCTCCCTGGATGAAGAGTCTGGCAGCTTGCCATCACTTTTATGGGATGCAGAGTTTTTCTGTAAATCACAAGACTTAGAGTCAGTATTTAAAAGTGCAATTTCATATAATATCCAAAAATTTGTTTTGCTTTAATACTAAGGCTTCTTCTTCTTCTTCTTCTTCTGATAATACAGTTTTTTCTCCCTTATCTTATTTTTATTTTATTTATTTTTTTAAAAAATGTATTTTATTGTTTTTTTTACATAAAGGAAGGGAGAGGGATAGAGAGTTAGAAACATCGATGAGAGAGAAACATCGATCAGCTGCCTCCTGCACCACTCCCCCGCCCCCAGGAATGTGCCCGCAACCAAGGTACATGCCCTTGACCGGAATCGAACCTGGGACCCTTCAGTCCGCAGGCCGACGCTCTGTCCACTGAGCCAAACCAGTTAGGGGTCTCCCTTATCTTGATCACTGGTTTCTACCTGTCAAAGATCAGAACATGAGAGGAAGAAGTGGAAAGGGGCAGGAAGCTTTCCTCTGGTGAGGATGCGATCCAGATCTCATGCTGTCCATACTTGGCAGGTGATGAAAGCTCCTATTTCCCTTTGAGGGATGCTTTTTTTCATGGCTTTTTCAGAGATTCTCCCCATCACTGGGACCTCTCAGCTGAGGTTTCCTGGAGAGTGGCCAATAGATCTCCATTTCTGTTGGTTACTTAATTTTTCCTTAGGCCTTTTACATCAAACAATATCTGATTCATATTCTCTCTCTCTCTGTCTCTCAGTCTCTTGCTTTCTCTTTTTTTCCCACAGGATGTACTTATGTCTCAGCAAATTCTGAGAATGCTGACCCATCCCAGCACAGCCAACTCTCATTTGTTCCTTCATCAAAGCAGCCAGCAACCCTACCTATTCATCTTTAGAATTTCTAGGTAGAAGTCAGACACCAGCCCACTAGGTTTCTAAATACAAGGGACTCACATTAGCTGTCTAAGTGGTGCTGTTGAGGTCACTCTCCCTGGTGAGAGAGGACTTACTACATCATTTTCCTGAGTGAAAGCTTTAGGGTATAACATTACACTTGATTTTTTATCTGGGGGGATGGGGTAGACAGTTGAAACAGTCATAGTTTCCGAGTCTTTTGGAATCACACTCTGAGTTAGTCAAAGTCTATGCAGCTATGGTTGCAGAACAAGAACACATGTTTTATCAGATCATCTATACTAATAAAAGAGAAATATGCAAATTGACCATCACTTTGCGACACCCACCAGCCAATCAGGAGTGAATATGCAAATTAACCCAACAAAGATGGAGGCGGCCCCGCCTCCCAGCCGCTCCAGGCCTCTGGGCAGCACACATGCAGGCGCAGAGCAGCTGGGCGGGGCAGGACGCCTGCTATGAGGCGAAGGGCGGGGGGTGGAGGGAGCCTGGGTCCCGGGTGCCGGAGGAAAACCAGTGCCGGCAGCCAGCGGAAGGAAGGCCTATTGCACGAATCTTCATGCACCAGGCCTCTAGTATAACATAAATGTGCAGATGAAGGAAGTTCAGATGTAGTGGAAGGAAGATAGGTGATAAAATAGATGGGGACACTAAACCCTTTACTGTGCAAAATAAGAAATCCAGAGAAAAATCTCTGGTTGTTTGAATAAGAAATAAAATTTTAAATATGCAGTTTATAGCTACAAAGGTAATAGAGAGATGAATTGTCACAGTGATTTAACTAAAGCAGAAGGAACAGGGGAGGAATTTACAGAGCTATGTCATTGAATCCTATCTTGTTTAGTTGGAAGTAGATAATGTTTGAAAGAGATAAATTTAAAAATATATAAGCATAGCCCTGGCTGGTGTGGCTCAATAGGCTGAGTGTCATCCTATGCACTGAAAGGTCACAGGTTTGATTCCTGGTTGGGGAACCTGCCAAGGTTTTGGGTTCAGTCCCAGGTTGGGGAGTGTGTATGTGTGTGTGTGTGTGTGTGTGTGTGTGTGTGTGTGGGCAACCTATCAATGCTTCCCCCTTACATCAATGTTTCTCCCCCCGCCCCCCCCCACCCTATAAAATCAAACCAGCTACCTTTTGGTGTATGGGACGATTCTCCAACCAATCAAACCACACTGTCCAGGGCAAGAATATATTCTTAATGCAGTGATTTGTAACCTTTTGCATCTCATGTCACACATAAACTAATCACTAACAGTCTGCAGCACACCAAAAAATATATTCTATTTTTTTGCTGATCTGACCAAAAAATAGGTATAATTTTGATTCAGTCATACAAGTTGACTATTGTATTGGCTGTTGTCATTTTTTTTTTTTTTTTTTACAATCTAAGGGAAAAGAGGTCAGTGCCCCTGATTAAATAGTCAAATATTGCATGTTTAAAAAAGCTTGTGGCACATTGGTTTAAAAACTCTGTTTTAATGTGAAAAAGATGATGAGCTAAATTATTGCTGCCAAATATTAGTAAAAAGCTATAATGGTACTCAATGTGATACAGTCATAAACATCTTTAGAAAGATTAAAAAAACAGAAAAATATTTTTAGTACATATATGAATGAAATGTTTGAAAATGATCTATTAAAAAATCTTTGGTGAGGGAAAGAATTATTTAATAAGTGGCTTTAAGTCATTTACTTTTAAATAAAAGTGTTGCTTCAACTCATATCCCATATTAAAAGAAATTCTAGGTAATTATTTACTCATAAATATTAAGGCATAAAAATGTCTAGATTCTAGTAGACTCTAAAAGGAAACAGAGAATTGGTTTCTCTGAGCTCTGCATTGGGCAGGACCTTCTATACGTAAATCAAATGCAAGAATGTGCAAAAGAAAAGACAGAGATTCAATTACTTTCAGGAGTTTAAACTGTGCACATTAAATTAAAAGATGGCAAAGAAAAATCATTACAACAAATATGAAAATGCTTAATAATATTGATCTTTAAAGCAGTAATTTCAATTAATTTTTTTTGGTCCCATACAATGCTCAGGTTCCAGCACTAAGCACAACAGACATGCTCTTAAAAATCAATGAGAAAAACCCTGAGACACCAATAAATAAACACACAAAGACCAAGCATGCTTGCTTCACCAGAGACAATACAAATAACTAGTGAACATTGGAAAAGAGTTTGGTGTATTTCATAATTAAAACTTACAAATGAAAATGAGATATAAATTGTATTAATTAAATATAAAAAGGTTCTTCAAAGGGGACACCCAGTGTTGGCAACCATACTGAGGTGGACACTCCAGACACTGCTGAAAGGGAAAACTTCTTCAAACTTTCAAGATGGGAATTTGAAAATGTGAGTAAAGAGTTTTAGAGATGTTTATATCTTTAAGGCCAGACACTTAATTTCTGACCTTTATAAAGAAAATTCATAATAGGAAAAAAAGGACTTTCTAAATGCTCAACCATGAGGGAATGCAAAGTAAGAAATAGTATATTTGAAATAATGTACAGTTATAAAATATGATATCCATGTGTAGTTTTTTAAGGATTATGGAATATACTTATAACATTTTATTTTTTCATCATAACATTTTAAAGCAGAACACAAGTGGTATCAAGTATGCAAAGCAATATGTAGAAAAGTCAACAAATTATGATAACATTTTAACCATTTTTTTTGGAATTGGTGTTATGATTTTTAAATAGTTTAAATATTTCTTCTACCTTCTACTTTCTCCAAAATGAACATTTATTATTTTTACATTAAGAACAAAACACAAATCCTTAGCATGGGTCTAAGCTTCATGATTTGTTAGTTGTGAAACTTGGGCAAGTGACCCCTTTTGTAGGGCCAACATCAGAGTCCACAGTTGTGTTGGCACAGGTTAAATTGTAATGGGCCTAGCAAGGATAAATGGTTATGAAAATGGTGACTATGGTTTTGGTAACTTTTGGTTACACAATCCAGGGCACCTTCACTTCTCTTGTCTTAATCTCAGCTTTTGAACTACATCCATTGCATTTTCTTTAATATTTTCCCAAGACAAGTGAAGAAGTAGATTATGTGCATCTGTATTTATGCCCACCATCTCCAGACCCAGCGCTATAAAACTGAGTTTACAAATTTGAACACTTGTTTCTTATAGCCTTTAACTTTGGTTTGGTCCACATTCCTCACTCCTTTTTTGTAAAATTATTAATCCTACCCAAGGATGTTTTTTTCATTGATTTTTAGAGAGAGTGGAAGGGAAGGAGGGAGGAGAGAGAGAGAGAGGAAGAGAGAGAGAGAGAAATATCTATGTGAGAGAGACATAGATTGGTGCCTCCTGCACACGCCCCCAGCTGGGGCCAAGGATCAAACCTGCAACCCAAGTACATGCCCTTGACCAAGAATTGAATGCGCAAGCCTTTGGTACATGGGGCTGATGCTCTAACCCAGCCTTGGGCAAACTACGCCCGCGGGTCGGATCCGGCTGTTCTATCTGGTTCTCTTGCTCTCCCCTCCGCTCCTTTACTTTGAATTTATATTAGTTCACACAAACACTCCATCCATGCTTTTGTTCCGGCCCTCCAGTCCAGTTTAAGAACCCATTGTGGCCCTCGAGTCAAAAAGTTTAACCACTGAACACACTCGCCAGGGCCTCACTCCTTTTTAAATGTGGCTACTGTGCACCAATATAATTTAATTAAAAAGGGGCAAAATAACCTTTATAAGAACCGTCAGACTTTCTGTATTTGAAAATAAATCAGTCACTCTCTCCACCTGCTTTTCTCTTTGGATGACCTTTGGTTTCCCTCTCTTGAAGGATCAATGTTTACACTGGATGAGCTCTATACTGTCTGTCATTCTTTGTCACCACTCTTCATAAATCTGGGGTCAAGGAGAAAAAGTGGAAGGAGAAAGTTTAGGCTTGGGGCTAGAGAGTTTGTTAACAAAAAGGACATTGGCTTTCGAGTTTGAAGAATTATTTTCTTGAAAGAATGCTGTAAAAAGAGCTTTTTGATCCTTGGGAACTCAATAAATTCTTGACTCTTTCCAGTTGGGAGCATAATGCAATAGCGTGCTAGACCATTAAGTCAGAGATTCATCCTTTTGCACAATTCATGTTTTAAACTTTAAAGAGGCTCACAACTGCGCTTTCACAAATGGTAGCTGTTTACTTCCTTTCCACTAAAATAATCATTGCAAACATCCCTCTGAGAATGTATATTTTCAGATACCAGGTAATCAAAGCTTCGTTGTGCTCAGAGGGTTTTTTAGAAGCAAATGGAAAATAATTGCTTTAAAGTACCACTTGTGAGGATTTCTGCTCATCAGTGTAATTGCCAGCAGCCACTGTCTTTCTGCCACAATAAATTCACAATGTGTCATTAGCTTCTATTGGGGGCGATGCAATAGATCATCTTGTTAGCATTAACTCTGATTTTTAAATGGCTTTCCTTGATTTCATATTGGAATTACAGTTTGCATCTAAACTAAAATAACAAATGCTCCCCCTCCCCACTTAAAGAGTAGTGTAGGTAATAGAAGGGGATAAAATTAGAACTGAGCCAGCCTTGCAGGATTTAGATATGAGTTCTTAGTGTGAGTATTTATTCTAGGAGCATTTTTATTTCTTTGCTCTTATCAAAGGAATTTAATTTCTTGACTATAAGTCTGTGCACACAGAACCCAGCAGTTGGCAAATATTCACTAGGATGTCGTCTCAAGTATCTTTGTCCAGCCGTCTCTCTGGTATTAAATGAACAGGATGATTATTGCAAAAAACGACTGGGTAAAAATGCTTGCCAAGAACTCTGTAATCTTATTTAACAGATTCTCTAGGTTGATGGGATCATAATTATGTACCTCCAGACTACTTTTGTATATGGGGATATTGATCAAAGTTCCTTTGTTGATTTGTTCATTGTTTAACAGTTTGGGAAATACATTGTCTTTATCTTTACCCTAAAAGTGGTTTGGAATGACCGACTACTTGCATCAGTTACCTGCTGAGATTTCCTCAACTCACTGAGGGGTCAACTGTAGCTTTCCAAGGTCCATACAAGTTGGCATCTAAGATCCTTCAAGCTGGTGCATGCCCTGAGTGTGTGAATGACCAAGTGCATGTCCGTGCCTTCCTCTCAGGGGTACCACCCACATTCCTGTTCCAGTCTCAGCCTCTGCAGCCAGTCGGAGATCTCTGCCTCTAGTTTCCATGTCTCTACAGCTGAAATAAGAAACCTAAATAAATAAAAACCCATGACTGCTCATGGGGTATTTTAAAATTTCAGATGGAAAGTACAGACCGGGCTATTCAAGATTGCTTCAAAGATACATAAACAGACCAAGAGGCGGTTTAACTATTTTAGGATGCTTTGGCATTATAGAACAAAACTAAGGGGAAATAAAAGATTTTGGGAGAAGCTACAAGGAGATGACTTCAAAGAGATGACCCCGGGCGGGGGATTGGGGGGCAGAAAAGGTGAGCCAAGTAGATAACTAGCAGGGGAGTCTGGCTAGAACTCCCCAAAACAATGAAATGACATGAACACAGGCCTTAACAAGTTAACATCAAGTGGCCAGAGTTCAGGAAAGCAGAACACAGAAATTTCAGGCTTTTAACTGGCACTGTGAGCAGGGGGCTCACTTCACAGCAAACCCAGCACACCCTATGCTGTGTCTAATCATTTGTTCAGCAGGCTACAGAGGTGGCCTATATCCAACACAGCACTAGGGTGTTTACAACTGCAGTGAAGGGAAGCAAGAAGCACTTGTTTAAAAAACAAAAAATACACACACACACACACACACACACAAGTACATTAGTTGGTATTTCTGATTTGGAATTTGTGAAGCAGTAACCTAGTTTCTGGGCTGGCAAAAAATAAATAAATAAATAAATAAATAAATAAATAACAAAGTGCCTAATTTTTTCAATACTTGGTCATTTCTAGAAGCAATAGCTAAGTAAAAGGATGCCCATCAATGTCTTTCAGCATTAAACCAGGGCAATTTTCAGCTGTTTGGATGAATAACCTTAATTCCCATTAATTTAAGCCTCATTGTCCTGTAGTGGAGGATTTGCAATGTATTGTGTTGTATATTTAATTTAGTGGAAAGCTTGCAATGTCACTAAAATTCTCAAAATTCCGATTTTAAAGAATTTTCAAGCTATAGGTGAGTAAACATAGATACACCGTGCATTCTGGTATAATAATTTACCCTAAGACATTTTTGTTAATATAGGTAAGGAATGGGGGAAATATGTGATCTTATGCTATTCTACCCTTTTATTCTTAAAACATCAAAGAGTAAGGTTTGGAAGAAAGAGTAGTTACCATGGAATTATGGGGCAGCCCTCTGTGAGTTTGATGCAAGATGGATGTGGGTCAAAATTAGAGGAAACACTAAAGTTGGCATTTATCAGAGGCTTTGATTGTCTGGTTGAACGAATAAAGGAATAATGAAGTAGACTTTGTTTTGTTTGCTGTCTAATTTCTCTGTGGCTACCACTGCATTTGTTGTTCATTGTACCTCCATTGAGCACTTATACAGGTGCCTCCTCTCTTGGGGTGGGAAATCAAGAACCAAACTTATCTGGTTATCCATTTGAACTATCAAACCTATTCCCTTCTATCCTTACCAAGCTCTGGAGAGTGTGGAGAAAAAGGGCCCATATGCTAACCTGACTAACTCGGGGGAGGCCGGCCTGGCTGGCAGCCTTGCAAACTCATAGACCTAAAGTAACCACAAAACATGGTCTGAAATGAAAACCTCTTAATTAAAAAGCAGTTTATAGTGGGTACTCATGTCCTAGGCCAGGATCTTCCCTGACAAAGATAAATTTTCTTTTTTTAAAAAAAATAGCCCTAACCGGTTTGGCTCAGTGGATAGAGCATCGGCCTGTGGACTCTAGGGTCCCAGGTTCAATTCTGGTCAAGGGCATGTACCTTGGTTGCGGGCACATCCCCAGTGGGAGGTGTGCAGGAGACAGCTGATCGATGTTTCTCTCCCATCGATGTTTCTAACTCTCTCTCCCTCTCCCTTCCTCTCTGTGAAAAAATCAATAAAATATATTTAAAATATATATATATTTTATTGATTTCAGAGAGGAAGGGAGAGAGAGAGAGAGACAGAAACATCAATGATGAGAGAGAATCCCCACTGGGGATCGAGCCTGCAACCCAGCACATGCCCTTAACAGGAATTGAACCTGGGACCCTTCAGTCCGATGCTCAATTACTGAGCCAAACCAGTTAGGGCCAATTTTCTATCTGTACTGAGCCTATTGTCTTTTTGCATCTAAGATAACATACCTGTGGAATGACAGGGTAACTTGTAATTTCCCTTTTTCGGGACCCCTCAGGGCACAACAAATGGTGCCAAGGCACAGACCACAAATTCCCTCCTTGTTATTGTTATCATGTTAATTGTTGACTGTTAACTATTCTATGCCCACCTATGTAAAAGAAGCACTCCTCTATCATTTTACTTTTTATCCAATCCCAGAGACTTCCCTGCTTTGCTTTCTCCCACTTCCCTAATCTATCTCAATAGATTTCATCTAGCTTACTTCTCCTTTGATTATAATGTCTAAAAAAAGGTGAAAAACCACCATTATCTGGAGCATTATCTCAGTACATGAGATGCTGATTCCCAGTAATTGCCAACAGTTTGGCTCAAATAAACTCACAAAAATTCTTTACAGGTTTGAATGTTTCTGTCATTAACAAGAGGTATCTTACTTCATTACTTCCTACTACACAGTGAATTATCCACAGGTAGCTTAAGACTTACCCAAATGAGTGAATGTTCTTCAAATTTCAGATAACAAATATGGGTATGGAATCTCCTGAGAAGAACCCAGACATAGTCCAAGATGTCTTCCAAGAAGCTGATACAGAAATCCTCTGGGTTTCAATTCTCTGTTGAGGTGAAAATTGAAAAGAGATTTAGGAAGTAAATTTCGAGCTCAGAGAGTTCAATAATCAAATAGTATTTGATTGGCTCTAAGGTGCAAATTTTAATGTCTTCATGTTAGATTATATGGTCTAATCAGTAGCATCAAAGGATTGGTGATGGCCAGGCCACAGTTGGCATTGCCTAAACCCATGGTCGGCAAACTGTGGCTCGCGAGCCACATGCGGTTCTTTGGCCCCTTGAGTGTGGCTCTTCCACAAAATATCACAGCCTAGGTGAGTCTATTTTGAAGAAGTGGCATTAGAAGAAGTTTAAGTTTAAAAAATTTGGCTCTCAAAAGAAATTTCAATCATTGTACTGTTGATATTTGGCTCTGTTGACTAATGAGTTTGCTGACCACTGGCCTAAACTATGAAGATAGCAAAAACATCACCACCAAATGTTGCAGAATGACTGACAGCTGCTTGGAAGAAAATCCCAGAGAAAATAGTGGTGCACTCTTTTAACTCCTAGTGCTAGAGGTACCCCAGAGCCCCCAGAAAAGGTGTTGCCAAACAGCCCCCTGAGTCGGCGGGACAGGGCTGTCTGTCCCCAAACTCGATTCTTGCCTTCTCAAATAAATGAATTTATACCAGATACCTTGATTGCATTGTGCAAAGCCAATTTGTTAAAGCAATTAAAGCATGCACCTTTATTTAAAAAGCAAAGCAAGCAAATCTACTTTATTGCATCTGGCTTGGAGCACATATGGGCTTTTCCCAGAAAAGGGAATGCCTAGTGCTCTTTCGAGGAGCTATATACCCTGCTATCTATAGGTTTCAAAGATTCTTTTACTGAATATCTTTCAGGCGTCCTCAAACTACGGCCCGCAGGCCACATGCGGCCTGCCGAGGACATTTATCCGGCCCGCCGGGTGCCGCTGCCTGTCCTGCTTAGCAGCCGACTCGTCCCGGGCCCGCAGTGTGCATAGGAATTTGTTCATAGTTTTTTTTAAAAACTATAGTCCAGCCCTCCGACGGTCTGAGGGACAGTGAACTGGCCCCCTGTTTAAAAAGTTTGATGACCCCTGGATAGATTATGTCTCAAGGCCCCTCTCTACTTTTTTGTGGTCAAAAGAAGCACCTGGCAACTTTATCTTGCCAAAGACAGAGGCTGCTGGCTTTTCCGTTAGGGAGTAAAAAATAAAACTGCCCTTTCCCCTTTACCCCTTTCCCTCCTTCCCTGCATTCTTTCCTTAGGGAGGCTTTTAACCAACCATTTGCTCTCAAGTGTCCTTGGTTTGGGGAAGATAATGGCTTGTTATTTGCAGGCCAGCTGCAAATTGCTCCCACTGTTTGGCCTGGTTTTAACTTTCCTGCCTCAGTTTCCCTATTCCTCCTGCCCTGGAATCCTGTAACACTAGGAACCAAGTGGTTGCAAAAAATGGGGGTGCTCTAGCTCTTTGTGATTCCTCAGCACAAAAGAATTTTGGTGCTTTTGTAGATTCTTTTAAGAAATACTGTATTGGCAACACTGTATGGAGCAATATGGACATTAACAACTCTGAGTTCAAAAGAAATCACAAAAGAGTCAGACTCTGAACCCGAAGAAGTTTTAGGGATATTCATTAGCCCATATATTTCATGTATGCGTAACTGTAAAACATGATAGAAGTCAGAGTTAAATACCTAAAAGCTTCCTCAGTTTTCATATGATAACATTGAAAGGGATAACGCATTCTGTCAGTTTCTTCAGCAGTGTTTCTGGTTGCTGCATGGAATAAAGAGGCCTCTTAAAAATCAATCTGTGGTCGTAGATTCAAGGATATCTGATATGTTCCTCTAAAAGTTCCATGAGAAATCCTGAAATCCTCTTTATTCAGGGGTTTACGAATTATTTAAAGTAGAAAAATCAATGGCTTCAACGCACAAAGCTTAGAATAGAAACCACTGGTAAAAAAAAAAAAAAAAATCACATGAAAACTAAATAATGCAACATTAGTAGCCCTGGGACCAAGGACTGGCAGGAGTGCTGGCAAAGGGGTTGCACTGTAATTTCAGTTAACAGGCCTTCCTTGCATCCACCCTTCGTGCGGTTGTTACCTGTATATTTTCCCTGAAACGAACTTGAGACTTCCTCACATTCTGACAACCTAATGAGGGAAATAGGCCATTCCTCTGATTATTCCCAAATCTCACAATCTCTCTCTCAAAATTTTTAAAGGAGGACAAAGTTATGTGTGCCCTATTAATTTAGCTTAAATGATTCTAGCTACTGGCTATGTGTAAGCAGCTTTTCCCTCCCTTCTACGTAGTGTTGGCTGGAAATGCATTGGATGAACAAATTAGCAAAAGTATTGTTTAAGGGTGTCCATGACTGCCTCTACTGTCATAACGCAAGTGCTGTTTCCAGGCCACGTGAAACATAGGCAGATTCAGTCCTCTGTTTGGGAGGCCAGCTTTCTCACTGATGCTGACAAACCCATGAACACAGAGAGACTCTTAACATGAGAAGTCCCACTAATGTCACATGGGATGGAATTTGAGTATACTGTTCTATATTTTCTTTTTTTAATGTATATTGTTGAAAAAATTACAGATGCCCCCCGTTTCCTTCCATTGACCCCTTCTAGCCCACACCTGCCTCCTGCCCCAGGCCTTCATCACACTATTGTCTGTGTCCATGGGTTATGCATATATGCATACAAGTTCTTTGGTTAATCTCTTCCCACTCAACTACCCACCCCCACCTTCCCTCTGAGATTTGACAGTCTGTTCCATGCTTCTCTGTCTCTGTATCTATTTAGTTCATTAGGTTTTTTTGTTCATTAGATTCCACATATGAGTGAGATCATGTGATCCTTGTCTTTCTCTGACTGGCTTACTTCGCTTAGCACAATACTCTCCAGATCCCTCCATGCTGTCTCAAAGGGTAAGAGATTCTTCCCTTTTACCGCTGCATAGTATTCCATGGTGTAAATGTACCACAGCTTTTTTTATCCACTCATCTACTGAAGGGCACTTGTTTCTAGATCTTAGCTATTGTAAATTGTGCTGCTATGAAAATAAGGATGCATACTTTCTTTCTCATTGGTGTTTTGGGGGTTTTAGGATATATTCCCAGAAGTGGGATTGCTGGGTCAAATGGAAGTTTCATTTTTGATTTTTTGAGGAAACTCCATACTGTTTTCCATAGTGGCTACACCAGCCTGTATTCCCACCAGCAGTGTACTAGGTTCCCTTTTCTCCCCAACTTTGCCAGCACTTGTCATTTGTTGATTTGTTGATAGTAGCCATTATGAAGCACACATAGCTAATTCACAGTAGGAAATCTTATAAAGGATTTTTTTAAAAAATATATTTTATTGATTTTTCACAGAGAGGAAGGGAGAGGTATAGAGAGTAAACATCGATGAGAGAGAAACATCGATCAGCTGCCTCCTGCACACCCCCTACTGGGGATATGCTGGCAACCAAGGTACATGCCCTTGACCGAAATCGAACCTGGGACCCTTCTGTCCGCAGGCCGACGCTCTATCCACTGAGCCAAACCAGTTAGGGTTATAAAGGATTTTGAGGAAGATTCCTGATGGGAGGTTTGGTGGCGTCCACTGGAGTGTTTTGTTTTCCCTGGGGAACTAGCCTTCTGTTGAATGTTGTGCCCATCAGTCAATTTAATGGGCTCAATCTCTGTTATCATAGAAATGGGAGCCTGTTACCCAGGGGTCCTGGAGAGATGGGCAGATAAGGAGAGAATTTTGGGTCCTCTCTCTGAAGGTGGGACAGGCTCTGAGCCATCCTCTCTCCTATGGTGGGACCAGTCAACTCGCTGGGTGACGTGTTCAGGAAGTGCTCAGCCTGGCTGAACATTTACAAAGGCAGCACCTTTTATATAGCACACAGGGTTCTCCACCACACGTGGGAGGCGGGGAGAGAGGAAATTACTTGTTTTCAAAGTAATTTCAAATTCTGAGAAACATTGCCACATAGCACAAAAATGTTAATTACATTTGGGGATATGTTAACGTCTTTTTACATTTGATTTATTTCCCCCCTCTTAGGCTTTACAAATATTTTTTTCTGTCTATAATATAATATAATATAATATAATATAATATAATATAATATAATATCTATCTATTGATCTATCTTTTTTTAAAATTTAATAAATCTTTATTGTTCAGATTATTACAATTGCTTCTCCCTTTTCCACCCATAGCTCCCCTCCACCCGGTTCCCATCCCACCCTCTGCCCTTACCTCCCCCTCACTGTCCTCATCCATAGGTGTATGATTTTTTGTCTACTCTCTTCCTGCACCCCCCATACCCTTTTCCCCCTGGGAATTATCAGTCCACTCCCTTTCTATGCCCCTGATTCTATTATATTCACCAGTTTATTCTGTTCCTCAGGTTTTTAATTCACTTGATTTTTAGGTTCACTTGTTGATAGCTATGTATTTGTTGTTCATAATTTTTATCTTTACTTTTTTCTTCTTCCTCTTCTTAAAGAATACCTTTCAGCATTTCATATAATACTGGTTTGGTGGTGATGAATTCCTTTAGCTTTTTCTTATCTGTGAAGCTCTTTATCTGACCTTCAATTCTGAATGATAGCTTTGCTGGGTAGAGTAATCTTGGTTGTAGGTTCTTGCTATTCATCACTTTGAATATTTCTTGCCACTCCCGTCTGGCCTGCATAGTTTCTGTTGAGAAATCAGCTGACAATCGTATGGGTGCTCCCTTGTAGGTAATTAACTGTTTTTCTCTTGCTGCTTTTAATATTCTCTCTTTGTCTTTTGCTCTTGGCATTTTAATTATGATGTGTCTTGGTGTGGTCCTCTTTGGATTCCTTTTGTTTGGGGTTCTGTGTGCTTCTTGGACTTGTAAGTCTATTTCTTTCACCAGGTGGGGCAAGTTTTCAGTCATTATTTCTTCAAATAGGTTTTCAGTATCTTGCTCTCTCTCTTCTTCTGGCACTCCCATAATTCTGATGTTGGTACGCTTGAAGTTGTCCCAGAGGCTTCTTACACTATCTTCAACTTTTGGGATTCTTTTTTCTTTTTGCTTTTCCGGTTGAGTGTCTTTTGCTTCTTTGTATTTCAAATCTTTGACTTGATTCTTGTGTTCCTCTAGTCTGCTGTTGGGTCTCTGTATAATATTTTTTATTTCAGTCAGTGTATGTTTAATTTCTAGTTGGTCCTTTTTCATATCTTCAAAGGGTCTTGCTAAATTTATCAGCCTTTTCTAGGATATTCTTGAAAAACCTTATAACCGTGGTTTTGAATTCTATATCCAGTCATTTGTTTTCCTCCATTTCTTTCGTTTGTGATCTGTTTCTTTGTCTCCGCATTTTCGTTGCTTCCCTGAGTTGGTAGGGTAGCTTTGTGTGCTAGGTTTCCTATATGGCCCAGTGGGTCGGCCTCCCCAGTTAACCTGAGGTGGACACTCTTGGTGCACCCCTTTGTGGACTGTGTGTACAGCCTTGTTGTAGTTAAGTCTTGATTGTTGTTGGTATCACTGGGAGGAATTGACCTCCAGGCCAGTTGGCTGTGAGGATCAGCTGTGTCTATGCTGGGAGAAGTTTGGTGCTGGAGACAGCCTTATAGGATCAGACTTGCAAAATTGCAAAAGCCTCTGTGCTCAGCTTGGATGGGGCAGAGTCTCAGGGCGGAGCAGACAGTCTTGGCTTCCTGTCAGCCCTGCCCTTGCGTGCACGCCTTCAGACCTCTGCCTTCCGCGGCTCCCCTGAGTTTCCTCCCAACAGTCCAGATTCCTCCCGTAAGAGAGTGGGTCCCCAGGGGCTCGCCTGGAACTGGGGTTCAGTGCAGTCGTAACTGGGGTTCAGTGCAGTCAGGAGCTTCCGACTCCCTTCCGCTAGGGAAGGCCTGAGGCAACCTCCTCATTCAGTCTTCTCTGCGAGCACTTGCGTGCACGTGCCTCCAGACCCCTGCCCACCACAGCTCCCCCGAGTCTCTGAGTATCCAGGTGCCTTTCTCTCTACCTGACAGTCCAGACTCCCCCTGTATGAGCCTGTGTTTCGCGCGGAACTGGGGTTCAGTGCAGTTGGAACGGGGGTTCAGTGCAGTCGGGGGCTTCCTTCCCCCTTCCCCCAGAGAAAGTCAGCCAGGCACTCAGCTGCCCTTCCTCTCTGCGTGCGTGTCTCCGTACCTCAGCCCTTTGCCACTCCTCTGATTCTCCATGAGCTTTTCTCTTTCCTTCTAGTTGTAGAATTTCCACTCAGCCAGCCTTCCTGTGGTGATGTCCATTCTGTCTTTTAGTTGTAGTTTTGAAATTGTTGTGCGAGGCAGCAGTTTAGGTGCTTACCTATGCCGCCATCTTGGTTTCTCCTCTATTGATCTATCTTTTTTTCTAAATGATCTGAGAACTCTGACTGGGCACCTGAGACTTATCCCACCACTTCCAGTTCAGAGGCAAGTTTCTCATCAGCCCGACCTGACTCCAGGCTTTGCCATCCCTTCTGTGGTGCATGGAGAGAGCCCCATGAGCTGAGACTCACTCCCCATGCCGAGGGCATGGCCTCAGCTGAATCCAGTCAATGCACCATGTTCTTAATTATCAGGCTATTCTTGATTACTCTTCTTCCCTGACTTATCACTCAAAATTGGTACTAGGCCTCTCATTGTTTCCTAGAATCAATACCTGTCCCTCTCTCCTGTCCCCCACACTTCGGCCCACATCATTAGTATGCCCATAAATGCATGGCTGCCTCATCCTGGTCCAGGGCCTTGCATCACCTTTGCCAGACCCTCTTCCAGAATCTGTTCCTGAACCACAGCCTGTGGACAGGCTTCCTATTCCTAGATATTCTAGCTCCTTGCAATTTACACTGGGCATCACCCCCCAGGTGGCCTGTTGTAGGTTTTTATTACATGCTAGAACACCTGACTGCAAGCGTGTGTTTTTATTTCATTTCTCCCATTTATTTGATTACTTTGTCATTTAAATATACCTATTTCAATTTGCTCAGATTTTTGACTAATTATTTCTATATTAGAGGCCTGGTGCACAAAATTTGTGAACAGGTAGGGTCCCTAGGCCTGGCCAGTGATCAGGGCTGATCAGGGCCTCCCGGCTGCCTGCTGGAGCCTTCATTCATTCTGCACTGCCCCCTGGTGGTAAGCACACGTCATAGCAAGTGGTTGAATTCCTGAGGGGACAATTTGCATATTAGCCTTTTATTATATAGGATCATTTGGACACTCTACTTGAGTGGCCCCCAGGTATCTACTGTCAGCCCCAACGTACAGACTTGTCTCCCTGCTCACTTCATGAGGGGGATGAGGGGTGGTGGGGGAGGCTGCAGATTGGCCATAAACCTTTTCATCTTCTTTTATTCAAAAGTCTAAATATTGTATTCTCCACAAAATACTTCTTATGTCTGTACTTAGGGGACACATATCACAGCTGGAGTGACCTCTGGATTTGGTCTTAGTTCAGCTGCTTTCTAGTTATGTGACCTTATATCTTTTTCTTAACTTTGCCAACATTTATTTTTCTCATCTGTAAAATGGGGATAATAATATCTACCTTATATTACCTTGTGCATGGACTAAATGAGATTATCTGCAGACTTTAGCAAAGTGTCTTGCTAATAATAAATGCTTAATTCATGGTGTCTGTTTTTATTATTTCAGCTCAGCTGAAGTGGTACAGAAATATAAATACAATTACCAATAAGAGTGATGTGTGATAAGTTCAGGGCTAGAGATGGGTGCAGTGTGCTTTGGGAACAGAAGTCCACGGTTAAGAGGCACTTGATTCTCTTGAGAGATATGGAGGAGTGTAGTTCAGTTACTCTCTAGAGGAGAGGTTGACAGTCGAGCTGGACTTTGAATGGTGAGATGGATAGGAGTTTGCCAGAAAGAGCAGGAAGTTCATTCAGTTGGGCCAGGCACTACTGACATTTTGGACTTGATAATTCTTTGTTTTGCTGTGGGGGCCCATGCTGAGCATTGCAGAATGTTTAGCAGCAATCCTGTCCCTCACCTACTAGATGCCAGAGCATCCCACCCCTGTCTCCCCTCCTGACAATGCAAATGTCCCCTAGGGTCTCATCCTCAAACAATTCTCAGTTGGGCCTATAGGCAATTTAAAAACTCTAGGGTGTTTTCACTGTTCTCCCATTTGCACTGCTGCTCTGTCAGCTTCTACTTTCAAGAAAACGAAACCGTATTCTGCTTTCTCAGCTCTGTTAAGTGACCCTATTTCTCGTCAGTCATTCAAATGGTCACATACTCATCCTGCTGGGTTGTATTTCACCAGGACTATTTGATATTTGACATGTGTCAGAGTCTGTGCCAAGCACTAAAAATACAAAATCAACAATGACTGAGGGATTCGGGTTTGAAATTATTTTAGTTTTATACATGCCACTCAATCTTTCAGAATTCTGTTTCCAATTTTTATATAATTTATTTTCTACTACAAATTATTCTTTAATTGTTACTACTAATCATTAACTCATAAAGATTCAAATTGCTAGTATAATTATTAAACATAAAATATTAATTGCCTATTCCACTAATGATTTAATAATTATCATTGATTTTATGCCTTCTCACATTGGGTGCTTTAGGTTGTGTGCCTTCACATTCCCACTCATGAGGACCCTTCTGATCTGTGAGTCTGAGACAGGGTGCATTAAATGCAGTCCCAGGATCATGCCTCAAATCTTGATTAACCCCAGCCCCTACTGGTTTTTTTCTCAATAACCATATGGTGTTTGTACCCTATTGATTGATCTGTTTTGTTTAGTTAATGCCTGGCTCTTCATAGCATTAACATTCACGATTCCCCCCTGAGTAGGATTATTATTTGTAGTAACAATAACAAAATTTGAAGGTGCATATATGCTTAGATGTTGGGGTTGGGCCAGCCTTGACAAAGTGACATCTGAAATGGGAGGTTGGGTTCAATGCATACACATGCATTCAACCATAATGATTGTAAATGGTTCAAGAGCAATTCCATTCTCTAAGTAAGATCAATTGAGAACTATTATATGCCACCCACTTGGAATATTAGGTATTTTACAAAAGACAGAGAACACTTAATTCTCTACAATTGCAGGGTAGAGGAGCCTGGATCCCAAAGGGCGTGTGTGTGTGTGTGTGTGTGTGTGTGTGTGTGTGTGTATGTGTGTGTATGTATGTGCACATTCACAGAGCATACTCCGACCAGTTGGGATTCATCAGAGGGGTGTGTATATAAATCCATCTCACATCAACTTAGTGATGGGACCTGTGGCACTTTCGATAATGGCATTATGTGAAAGGTCATCTCAGATGGGACCGGTCACCAATCTGGAAACAAACCCATGCTTTTGTAAAACAGTAGCTGCTTCATTTATTTGCATAAATCTGACTTTAATTTTTTTCTATAATTTAGAAATTGGTCTCATGTCTAGATGGAAAAATTTAATTTATTTACAATGGTTTCCTTTACTTTCCTTTTAGTATGCTTTTGCCATTTATCTATGCTGGAAGCTGATACAGAACAAAAATGTTTGAAGTTGTCTGACAACTTCCCAGGAAACTTAAAACCCATTAACTTAGAGACAATTTTGCTTCTATATTTCATTTCCCAATTGGTTATGATGGAAGTAATTGTCATACCCAAAGGGAGAATCGTGACTTCAGGCAATACATACACAGCTAGACTCTTTGGAAACAGTCTTATTTTCATGTAAATGCCCCAGTTACAAAGAAATGTAGAACTAAATCTGGGAAGCCTAATACCATGACTGAAACCTTTCTCAATATCATCCAAGTTATCAGGCCTGAGTGTCATACACTTTAATAAGAGAAAAGGGCTGATTTTATACATCATCTTTATTGCCCTATATGTTTGATTAGGTGAGGCTGCACTTGTATATTATCCACTCATTTATTAAATGCTCAAACAAGAAATGCTTGATATTACCAAACACTTGAGATTTCAGTGTCAAAAAAATAAGTTATTTAGCTTCTCTGAGTTTTAATTTGTTATTTTAAGAATAAGGACAAAGGTACCTCCTTTGGAGAATTGTTGGGAAGCATAGAAAATAGCACATGTAAATCAGCTAGTGTATGCTGTGTGGGTGCTTAATAAATGATAATTATTTATGCTTATTTGTAGGTATTGTCTATGTATATTTATATTGTAAATTATCAGAAGAAAAAACAATTCTGGTCCTTCTGCTTTTGACTTTGAATTACAAAAGGTGGCTTTATAGTTGATGGTATTACAACCTTTTTTCTACCTTGTAGTATATTGTAAAAGGCTCTAGTGTATATATAGTACTCACTAAAAATCTGACTAAATTTAACTAACCCAACTAGTTGTTTTATCTATGTAATGCTCAAGAAATAATATAATATATTGGTGTAGTAAACTAATGGGTGAATTATTTTTAAAAGTATGAAACTGTTCTGCTCTACACACCTGGCTTCCAGCAGTTTGTGCTGCTATTAATTATCCTATTTAGAAACAACAATTCAGGAAAGTTATTGAACATCAGCAATGAGCAAGGCAACGTGAGAGATAAAAAGATGAACGTCACATATCTGTGTAGAAATTAATTGTGATTCAGTTTCCCCTGGGAAAGTAAGCCGTCTCTGAATTGCTTTATAAGAAGAACTCAGTCAAGAGCCTAAGAGTTAGCTGAATACATGATCTTCCTAACTGAAAACGGTATTTTCTAGCCTTCTTTCCAGAAAGTTTGACTAAATGTGGGCCGATGAGATGTGAAAAGTATAATGTGCAACTTCAAATTATTCTTAAATATGAACTGCTCTCCCTGGAATTCCTTTTTTTATCTTCTTGTGCATAAATCAGAGACCCTCACCTTTAACCTGGAGACAGGAACAGGATGGATCTTTGGGGTATAAATATTGGGGAGGAGGGTTGAGAGTGTTCTATATATGGGAAAATGGGTTCACCTGGATACTTGGGTGGCCAAAAAAGGATCTCCCCTGGCAGATGCTTCTACTTGTGCCCCGGTATGCATTTTCATTTTATATTTTAATAACAAAATTCCTACATTTTAGTTGGACACATAAATGACCATACATTTCCCAGCCTTCCTTGCAGCTTATAGGTGGTAATGCATCAAAGTGGATAGGCCAGTGGAATTCTGAGGGGATGGATCGTTTCCCTTGTCCTGAATTTCTCTTCCCTTTCCAGTAGGCCTGGAATACGGCAATAGTTGTGAACTGTTTTTATGGAAGTGGGAAACTGTTTTTAACCATGTAGATGAGGACAACACCTCAGAAGATGGTGGAACAACAAACCAAATGATTCATGGAACACAGTTGCCCTTCCAGCTTTAGATGGCTCACTCTACTTGGGTTATCTTTGTTATATAACAGTAGTCTACTCCACGATTAACATGAGTCCCTCATGTATAGGCATTGCTTTACTGTTTCTGGGCACTTTAAAATATATTCCTTTATCCCATTGTTGTTGTTTTTTTCATTGAATGCCCAACATCTGATGGGACTTGACAGATGCTGGGGTTTGCCTCATACAGAAGGGGCTCTGTTTTCCTTTAATTCAGTGCTTCTTGCCTGCAGTCTTTGCACCAGCAGCATCAGTTGCATCTGGAAATTTCTCAGAAAGGCAAATTTTCAGCCTCCCCAACCCAGACTTACTAAATCAGAAACTCTGGGCCCAGCCATGTGTGTTGTACCGAGCCCTCCAGGTGATTCTGATGCCTGCTAAAACTTGAGAACCACTGTTTGAATCCTTATAGCAGCTCTGGAAGCTAGTCAAGAATTCCACAATGGACACATGTTATGGAAGAAATAACTGATGCTTAGGGAATTAGGCAGTTTGCCTGTGGTAACACAGATGGTCAGAGGCAGGCTCTGGGTTAGAATCCATGTCCTGGTCAAACTCCCCTGCACTAGGCCAACTTCACTCTCCCGGATCTCTATTTAGGGTTGGGATCCATTTCACGTGCAGTGTCTCCACACAGTGGAGGCAGGGAAGTGGATTTTAGGCTACAGATGTTAGGCAATTGCTGTGGGCTTCTGCAGGTAGAGAGAAAAGACAGGATTTTGCCGCTTTGGGAATTTGATGCTCTTCCCATGTTGTTTAGGTGTGTTTTATAGTGACCCCACACTGGGCAAGACAGCCAGGGCCTTTCCACACCGATCTGTTTTCAGTGCTCAGAGGGTCTGGCTGTGTAAATGCTCCAGAGGACCTTTTTGCATACATTTACCTGGCCAGGGTGATTCGGTGATGGCCTTTCATGTACTCCCGACTAGAAGCTACCCTGGTGGCATCGATTCAGAAACAGTATATTGAAGCACTACCATGGCTGTTCAGAAGGTACCCTAAGCAGAGTTTAAACAAATTTCTCCATGTCCCCTTGCTGAGATTGGTGTGATGGTCACCTTCAACAAGCTGATATTTTGTCTTGGAAAGAGTTAACATATATGCCAAGCAGCCTTTTTTGTTGTTGTTGTTTGTAGTTTTAAACTAGATGCTAATTTCAAGGTTGTCTCATCACCCATTGTAAAACCTACAATGAATTGATACAAAAATCATCATTTAAAAAAATGTTCTAATATTCTTTTTCCTTTTTAACAAGGATATGGAATAGGATGCAATAACCTCAGTCAAACTGGGGAATAAGATTTATTAAATATGTTTTTATTGATTTTAGAGAGAGAGGAAGGGAGAGGGATAGAGAGAGAGAAATATTGACGATAGAGAAGCATGGAGATTGGCCGCCTCCTGCATGCCCCTTATTGGGGATTGAGCCTGCAACCTAGGCATATGTCCTGATGGGGAATCGAACCAATGACCTCCTGGTTCATGGGTCAATGGTCAATCACTAAGCAACACTGGCTGGGATGGGAAATAAGGTTCTTAATCATTGTGCTTCTTTATAAGTCCATTTTTTTGTTAGTTTGTGTAGATATGAAACAATGCCACCATGTTGCCAAAGGGAAGCAGATGTAAGCTATGTTAAGGGTGGTGGTGTGGAAATAGACTTTTCTATGTAGCAAGAGAGGTGACAGAACTCCAGAAATGTGTGCAACCTTATTATATAATGGTCACTGCTTCTGTGAGGCTTCTGAAAGGGGGAAAAAGTGTATAAATGACAAGGCCAGGACAAGGACCACCAGGTTATTAGCTGGGGCTTTGGGCCCAAACTACATTATGAATAAGTGATCTTGGCTGAATTGCAGGCAGGGCAGCTTTCGTCCAAGCTAGAAATAGAACTATGATCTCAAAACATGTGAACATTGCCCCTTTCCTCCCAAGTGCACCCAGGAATCTCATCCTATTGTGGGAAAACAAGGCAGTGAGGGGTAAGAACAAGAAAGCACTGACCTCAAAATCTAGACTGCTGCTGGTTTGAGCGGGCTGTCCTCCAGAGGAACCATCTACCAAGTGTGGCATCAAAGAAAGCTTGCCAAGAAGAAAGGACACACTGAGCCAGGCTCGCAGCAGTGAAGGCTCTATCCTCCGGCACAGCTGATCAATAAAATGTTCTTTCCCTTGACCTTGACCTATCCTTGGCAGAGAGTTAAGGATGGGGTGTGGAGTGAGAACTCAGCATGCCTGCTCATGAATGAAATGGCTGGTCTATCTGGAAAACTCAGTGGAGCAAGTATCAAACCAATTAGTGGTGCCTTGAAGCCAAGAATTTTTACTTTCATACCTGTCTCAGGACCCAGAAAATACTCATTTATTCATCCATATTCATCCAACAAATCTTTTAAATTGAGAACTACGTGCCAGAATAGCATTTGTGTTTGCAGAGATCACTAATAAATAGTCTTGACAAAGGAAAGTTTCTTTCACCTTTGAGAGACAAAGTATCTAAGGAAGAAATAAAACCAAAACGATGGGAGAAAGAGAGAATGCCAGAGCAGCCTGAGCACTGATGGGGGGTCTTATTTCCTTGGGAAACTAATACTTAAGAACCAGAAGCTTCCACTGACTCCTGTGTTTCTCAGATGCCTGATGCTTTTTGCCTTTGTTCTTTGTTTTTCAGAGTTGACATTTTCTTAATGATATTTTACTGGAATGCAGGTTCATGTTGTATCAAATGGTATGTTTAAAAAAGAAATCCCATAGGACTTTCCCAGTAATTTTGCAGCAATTTATTAGAATTCTAAATACTTCTGAAAGTTGACTTTAAACACCTACTTGAAAGAATTTGAAAGAGAAAAATATTGACCTTTATAATAAATTGATACTGTTATAAAAATATACCCTAGAGAGCATTGGAAATGGCCATTTAGAATTGGACACTAGCAAAATAAACTCTTTAATGTATCTCATAAATATATTTCTTATGCCTTTCAAATGGTGAGAGAATAGAGCAGGGCATTTTTTTAAATCCATAATTATTTTCTTTGCATCACAGGTATCTATCCAGTATAATTTGTATATGACATTTAGGTAGAAGTGGGAACATTTCCATTTCCTGTTTCTAAACTCTAGGGCACTAGCAGTGTCAACTAGATCTGTGAATTGCAATAATGTTGATTATAGTGGTGGTTACATAGAGATGAGAATGACATGATGCTCGATGTAAGGGTCCATCTTTGGAAGAGTGGGCATTGTGATTACTGCATTGTCTTTTCAAATACATAATGAAGGTCCTGGTCTGAGATTAGGCAGAGTTCATTCTGGGCATGTTTAGGTGTAGAAGAGGCAACATGCTCTCCAAAAATGCTCTCTGCCTCTGTACACACTGCCCTCAGGGGTTCCTCTTGGTCCTCCGCTATTTACCCTCTGATTTTCTTGGTTCCATCAATGGGAGTCAAGTTCATACTGTGAGTGCAGATGGAAGATCTAAAGGATGGGCTAGAAAATAGAAATGGGATCTTTAGTAAAGATTGGACAAGCCAGGGGAATGGGTTCATTAGGCAGAGACTGGCAAGATCTTCTGATGCAAAAGGAGGTGTACTAGTCAGGATAGAATGCAAAAAAGTAAGTCTTCAAATCTCAATGGCTTAACAAAGGTTTGCTTTACTCAGTTAAAGTCCAACAGTTGTTGGTGATGAGCTGGGTCCCACTTCCGTTTCTCTTCTACCCAACACAAAGAAATAACATCCCAGTGTGTGTCCTCTGCAGTCACCATGGCAGACCTGGAGGGATGTTCATTGGCTCAGAAGCACTTTGGCACAAATGGGACACAAGTCCTTTGCATCATTGTCCATTGGCCAGAATTAGTTAAATGGCCTCATTTGCAAGGGGTGGGAGAATGTCATGGCATTTGGTGAGCTGCCCATGTCTCTGCCATACAGTTTAAAGGATGATTCCCATTATAGAGGCTGCATGGCTGAGCCAGCAGCTCCAAGGAGAAGGAGCTGCTTAGGACCAGGAGCTGGTTATCCCACTGGCTGGTTACAAAACTGTTACTTTGGAGTTGGTTTAACCTGTGCTGATACCCTTGGAATTGATGCCTTGGAGTGTCTCCTTAGTTCCCAATTCTGCCTTTGCCCAGGAAGCTGCTGCCGTCCCTTCACACAGCTACCATGTGTCACATTGGTGGGAAGAGACCACACACCAGCATGCTGTAAATTCCTAATTATTTTGCCAATGACATTGATGGATGCAGGAGTCAAAGTAGTATATGTGTGTAGTGTTTACTTTGTCTATAGTCTCCTCTGGGATATACAATTGTATACTGGAAAAGTACCCCAGGATTCAGAAAAATGCTAAATTCTTCTATACTCACCTATATCTCCATTCTAAAAATAAAGGCACTAACAGTCATAAGGAAGAGCTCACCATGATTTGCCTCTACTTGTTCAGTATCTACATGGCCACCTCCCACAGAGGAGAAGAAAAAATCTCAGTGCCAGAGAATGATATTTCTGTCTTCAGTTCTCTAGCAGCCCCCAAAGCCATACAAGTCCCCATCCTCAGACCAAATCAGATTCTTGAACCCCTGTTACATTGGTTGAACCAACATCCACCTAAGGGCAAATTAAAGGGCACAGCCAGGTTTGTTGGTTGCATGAATGGCTCTGTAGAAAACATGTTTTTCTCCACTTAGGCCTCTTGTGGCTAGTCTCAAAAGCTGACAGGAGAGGGAAGCAATGGAAGACCAAGAGAATATTAACAGGGATGGACCACTGAGAATGCAAAGCATCAGCAGCATTCATGCCAAAAAATTTCACAGCAACAGAAGACAATGCCAGCACCTTCTGTTTGGACAAAGAGACAAGGAATTCAGCACAGATAACAAGACTCATGACATCAGGCACGGTTGCCCTCTGTTCAAATGTCAGCCTTTGACATGGGGCACTGGCAGCCTGGTGGCGACGTTAGCAGGTGCTGGCACTCTCTGCAGTGCCTTGGGAGGCCAGGTGTGGAGGCTATGCTTTTGGAGGGTGCCAGCAGCAGATCTCCTGCTTTTGGTCTTGCCCCAGAGAGGGCATTGGATCCATAGACACCAGGACCAGGGGAGGGATAAAATGGCCTATCTTGTGTGGCAGGCAAGGGCTGGGCTGATTCACAGAACACACCAGAAAATCTGTTAACGATTTCCAGAATTACGTGGGAGGGATCTGAGGAGTGGGGTTTCTGTGGAGGGACTGAGTATGCAAAATACTTTCTGGCCCATGAATGTGACCTAGGACTCCATAGAGACATGTAGGCATCCATGTGGTTCTTTACTTTTGTTTCTTAAATATATATTCAATACTTAGTGGTGGCAAGTAAATGTTGGTAACTGTTTTTATATCAAAATAAAGGATTTTACATTATTTTATTAAATTATTATTTATAATTTTTATTTCATTTATGATATGCATTTATTATGTGCAATTGTTTTGACTCTAACAACCTTTTGGGAAGTAATTGATACCACATCAATTGGAATAAAATGAATAATTTCTGTTGGCAGCCTGAACTTTACCCAAACTGGTTTCAGAATTCCACCTGGTTCAATGACATCAAATGGTAGTTTAAGATCATCTGTGGTGGAAGTATTCCCACCAGGAAAATCAACAAATGCAAAAATTGGAATTTTTTGACAGCCAGTATAAAACTATTGTTCCCATTTACACTACTGTCCCCAATTCATATTATGAGCTACAAAGAGTTATAGAGTTGATTTTTCCTGTAGTCAATTGAGAGCTTTTGCTGGGAGAAGGAATGTTTTCAAAGACAGATTTAGGGATATTAATTGCCATTGACACATGGGAACTGTAAGGGTTGAGAGACTTATGTAGCCAGCAAATGGTTATGAGCCTCTAAAAATAATTCAGGAACAAGGAATTAGGTATTTGATTTGGGTCGTGGTGGTATAAATAAAAAGGAAGAAATGAATCAAAGAAACTTTTAATGAAGACTTTGATTTTGGCAGAGAAGGTCAAGGTGATTGACACTTAGTAGGTGCTCTTTAAATATTTATTGAATTAAATCAAATTTGAATGGAACTTCTTTTCACAAATTTAATTCTCTGTTGTGTTTTTCTGTTTTCTTTTCCTCTGTTCTCTCTTAGATCCTTCTTCATTCTCCTTGGCCATTCTCTGCATGCTCCTATTTCTGTTTCTTACATTGCTCTTTTTTTCCATCACTTTTTCCCCCTTACTTCCATCCTTGAGTAATTAGAAACCAATTTTCTTCATAACCAAAACTGGGATTATAAAGAAACTTGGAGAACAACATCTCTTGGCATATGGAATAACAGATCTATTCCTTCCAGAGATCAGGTAGTTACTATTCCCCAACACAGGTATTGCACAGGCTATTTCTGGATTAAAATGTACTTTACACTCTCAGCATGCTTATTTATCTCATTTCAGTAACATTTTATAGATGAAAACAACAAAATGAATGAAATATGAGTCACCTTTAAGATTTGCAGTGTGTCCGTCAAATTAATTGCACAATCTAAACACCAAATTCATTCCTTTAATTGAATGTCTTATAAGGTGCTACCTTTCAGCATATGCTATAGTTAATGACCAAGGGTTGTCATAAATGATTTAACATTTGTATACACACGAGATGACATGCCATAATTTATGGAAATGCCAATGCTGGGAAATGGCCACAAACAGTGATAAATGTGCTGTCGATTTCTATATAATTATTCCAGATCTATCATCCTACTTTGGGGTATGTTGAAATGCATTAGTGCATAACAAATGCACATCACCCAAGTGATCAATATTCTATTTCAAATAAAAGTGTGTTCCTGTATAATTATCATGTTATTCTTTCTGATGATTTTTTCTGTCCAGCTATGTGGTATTTTGATTGAAAAGCAACATCACAGAATGTCTACCTGGATTAGCATGACTATACTGGTCATAATTAGCACGTGGTTGATATGTAGAGTTTTAACTTATATATTGATTATGGCTTGTGACTTGACTTACATGTTAGATGATTTTATTTTTCCACTTAAAATAGTCTCTTCTGACTAGCTATATCGTGCTCCTATTAAATTTTACTCTTTGAGCCTTTGATCTGAAAACTTTTTTTTTTAGTCCTTTCTCCCTTCCCTTCTTTTTTACTTTTTTTCCTTTTTCTTGATTCTGTTGATTTCACTTTGCTGAGGTAGTATTTTCTAGGTTACAGGTTGAGGTCAATTAGATAGGACCAGTCATGGGCAATTTAAAACTACCTGACAGGCAAAAAAGACAGTTTTGTACATTCAGATACTTTATGAATTTTCTGACAGTTTCTAAAGAGAACAGAGGAACATAAACAGCTCAGTTTTGCAGGCATCCCTAGCCTGGTGACATCTTTGTAAGAGGACAATACGGGACACCCTTGGCCTTGTGCAGCACTCCTAAGGACGCATGGCAGGACTCACCAGTAATTTGCTGAAGCATCAGTGTGGCTTGCTCATGCTCCATGATTGTCACTCAACTGAGAGAGCCCTGGCTGACCCCTCAGCCGCTGCCTCTCAGGTCTGTTGCTCTATTGTTCTCTTCTTGCAAAAACACACATTTATTAATTTATTAGATAAAGTTGACATGTAACATTGTGTAAATGTACAGTGCATATCATGTTACATTGATACATTTATATATTGTAATATGGTTGCTATTGTGATAATATTTATCACATTACATACTTATAGTACAATACTATTTCCTATGTTCAATAAAGTTTACATTAAATCTCTATGGCTATTTTAGTACCTGTTACAAGTTTGTACCCTTAGACACCATCACTTTTATCCCCCCACCCTTCATCCCCTAGTAACCACCATTTACCTTTTTTTTTTTTTTACATGTTTGATTTTGTTTACATTCTACAAATAAGTGATATCGCTTTTCTCTGTTTGGCTTATCTTGCTTAGCTAGGTCCATCCATGTTGCTACAAATACAGGATATCCTCCTTTCTTGCAGCTGAGTGATATCCCATGTGTATATATTCTATATCTTTTTCATCCATTGATAGGCATTTGGATTGTTACCATATCTTGGCTGTTGTGCATAGTGCTATGATAAAGTAGGGAGTGCATATATCTTGTTGGATTTTGTTTTCATTTCCTTTGAATATATTCCTAGAAGTGCAAGATCATGTGGAATTGCAGGATCAGATGGTAGTTGTGTTTTTAATTCTTTGAACCTCCCTACTGGTTTCCATAGTGGTTAGACCTTGTTACAGCCCCACCACCAGTGCATAGGCTTCCCTTTTCTCCATATCTTTGCAAGCTCCTGTTGTCTCTTGTCTTCCTGGTGTTAGCTGTCTTAACAAGTGTGAGGTGATATCTCATTGTGGTTTTCATTTGCATTTCCCTGATGATTTGTGACATTGAGCATCTTCCCAGTGGCCATTTTGATGTTTTCTTTGGAAAAATGTCTATTTCTGTTTATTTTAAAATGTAATTGTTTGTTTTATTAAGTTGTGTTAGTTCCTTATTTTGAATATTAATATCCAATATATAGCTTACAAAAATTTTATCTTGTTCTGTAGGATGTGTCTTCATTCTCTTAATTGTTTCTTTTGCTGTGCAGAAGCTTCTGAGTTTCAAGTCCCATCTGTTGATTTTTGCCTTTGCTGTTAGTGAAAAGCACTTATATTTAAAAATATATAACCTTAGTTTTTTTTTCTTAAGTTGCACTTCACTGAGAGACAATATTCTAGTAAAAAAAGATCGTGGCGGGGGGTATGCTGGTGAGGGAGTGGGGGTATGAAGAAATTAACTAAAGAACTTATCTGCATATATGCATATCCCCTGGACATAGACAATAGTGTGGTGAAGGCCTGGGGAGGGGGCTCTGAAGGGGGCCAATGGGAAAAAAAGGAGAAATCTGTAATGCTTTCAACAATAAAGATACATTTAATAAAATAAAATAAAATAAAATAAAATATAGGAGACAGTTTCTATGATTTGGGGTTGAGAGATGAGTTTTTTAATCATCTGAGAGATGCAAATCAAAATGATAGTGCAGTACCATCTCACACCTGTCAGAATAGCTATCATCAACAGATCAACAAATGACAAGTGCTGGCGAAGATGCGGAAAAAAAGGAACCCTCATGCACTGCTGGTGGGAATGCAGACTGGTGCAGCCACTGTGGAGAACAGTATGGAGTTTCCTCAGAAAACTAAAACTGGAATTCCCATTTGACCCAGTGATTCCACTTCTAGGAATATATCCCAATAAATTAGAAACACCAATCAGGAAGGATATAAGCATCCCTATGTTCATAGCAGCACAATTTACCATAGTTAAGATCTGGAAACAGCCTAAGTGCCCATTAGCAGGTGAGTGGATTAAAAACTGTGTTACATCTACACAATAGAATACTACGCTGTGGTTAAAAAAAAAGAAAAAAAAAAGAAGGAATTCTTACCATTTGCAACAGCATGGATGGAACTGGAGAGCATTATGCTAAGCAAAATAAGTCAGTTGGAGAAAGATAAATATCACATGATCTCCTTATTTGTGGAATATAATGAACAACATAAACTGATGACCAAAAACAGATCCAGAGACAGAGAAACATCAATCAGACCATCCAACCTCAGAGGGAAGGTAGGGGAGGGTGGGGTTAAGGGGGAGAGATCAACCAAAGGACTTGTATGCATGCAATATAAGCATAACCAATGGACACAGACACCAGGGGGGTGAGGGCATGAGTGGGAGGGTTGGGGGACAATCGGGAGATAAGGACACATATGTAATACCTTAATCAATAAAGAAAAAAAAGAAATAGAAACCAAAAAAGAAATAAAATAAAAGAGAGATGAGTTTTTAGATGCAATATGAAAAGCACAATCCAGGAAAGGAAAAATTTGATATGTTGGATGTTATAAAATTTAAAATTTCTCCTCTGCCAAAGACACTGTTAATAAAATGAAAGACAGAATGGGAGGAAATTATTGCAAAACACATATCTGATAAAGGATTTATATCCAAAAATATACAAAAAATTCTTAAAATTCAATGATAAAAAAAACAATCTAGCTAAAATTATCAAGATTGTCCAAATTGATTTAAAAAAACAGCAGGTAAAGTGTGATCCTGATTTTGTAAGTAATAATCACAATAAATAAATAGAAAAATAATTTTCAAAAAAATAAAATAAAAATAAAGAAAAAATGAGTTAACTTGTGGTCTAACCATCCGAGCAGGAAAGCGTGGCCCTCGAAAGAAACATAATCCAGGAGTAGGAGAAACATGTAACTTTTTCCAGAGCGGGCTTGTGAGGATTAGGTTTTGTGAGGAGAGTGCGTGCCTGGCCAAGGTCTGTGGCAAAGCAGTTGTAGCTGTGACTCTGATCCATTCTTTGGACCAAGGGAATTCTATATATAATTGACAACACAAAGTAGGACAGAAAACACACTGGCAACCCTGCTGGCAACATTTCGGAAGGGTCCCTGACCTTCAGAGCTCTGTCTCCAGCTCACCTTTTCACACTATAATTTCAATTGCTTATCTTCGCCTGGGATTTCTCTGTAAAAGAGGCCTGAACTTCCCGTTAACATCTGCACATTCCAAATGTCTCATGATCAACAGAATTCATTATTTGGTTTCTTGCTTTTTTATTCCTGTCACTTCCCAATATGAATTTTAAAATAGTCCCTTAATGACCTCTTAACCTGATTCTACTGCCTTATCTAAGCTTTCTTCATTCCAAATCTGCTGGCCATCTTTCCTTCCCATGTACTGACCGTACTCCATCCTTGGGCTTTTGCTGGAGACTAAACAATTCTCCTCTCGTTTTTCCTTTTTTAATTCCTGTTCATCTGCCACGTAAATCTTGGTTCAAGTGCCACTTTCCAAGAGAAGCTCTGCCTGATCTCCATGGCTAGGTGAAATCCTTTTATCATGTCCTCTCTGCATTGCAATTTCACATCTGTTTGATTATGTGGTTAATATACTCCTTTTCCACTAGATTATAAGCTGCTCAAGAGCAGGGAACATTTCTGTTTTTGATCATAAATACCTGTTAATACCTCCTCTGCCTTCCCCAGGGTGTGTGTGTGTGTGTGTGTGTGTGTGTGTGTGTTCTAATGAAATGATGGATGAATTAATGAATGGATAGCTGAAAACTCATTACAGAAACTTGTAACTGCATTGGGAAGCTTTCTAACCTGTATATATACAAGAATGACAATAGCAAATGTGGACATGAGTAACAGAAGTAATAACTTTTCAAGATAATTTCAAAACTTCTTTTCTAAAATGAAATATCCCTAAAGCTATAAATAAACAGAATGGCCCTGGTCAGGTAGCTCAATTGGTTAGAAAGTTATCCCAATATGCTAAGGTTGTAGGTTTGATCCCTGGTCAGGGCACATACAAAAATCAACCAATGGATGCATAAATAAGCGGAACAACAAATTGATGTCTCTCTCTCTCTAAAAAAATCAATCAGTAAGCAAAATCAATCAATCAAGCAAACAAACAAACAAAAAAACAGAATGTACAGAAGACTTTTTTTTATGGTATCTCATTTAATTCTCAGAATGGCCCTATCTGCATTTCGGACATGAGGAAGGTGAGATCAGAAAAGCTAGGAAACGTTTTCATGGGCAACATTTGAACCCAGGATATCTGACTTCTAGGGTAAATCTCTTTGCACAAGACAAAACTGCTACTACTTTTGGAATAAAATAATGTAATATTATCAGTTTAGGAATATTTTGGCTTTAGGGATATTTTATTTGGTTTAATGAACATTAGCCATCATATTTTTATTTTACATATTATTTTTCATTCCTATAGAATGGGTGACATTTGACTATGATGATGTTTTGCAGTTGAACTTGTTTGTGGGAAGATGTGTTAATAGGGGTTTAGAGCATGCCACAGCAAAGTATGCCATTCAGGCATATTGATTATTTTGAGTTAAAGGCACTTGATGTTTATGTATTTTTTTTTTAAATATATTTTATTGATATTTTTACAGAGAGGAAGGGAGAGGGATAGAAAGCTAGAAACATCAATGAGAGAGAAACATCGATCAGCTGCCTCTTGCATACCCCCCACTGGGGATGTGCCCGCAGCCAAGGTACATGCCCTTGACCGGAATCGAACCTGGGACCTTTCAGTCCGCAGGCCGACGCTCTATCCACTGAGCCAAACCGGTTTCGGCTTGAGTTAAAGGCACTTGAAAAACAATAGATGCAAGAAGGGCAACCTGACCTTCCTTTTCCTTCCTGAAAGCAGGAGATAAAACTCCCATGTGGAAGGTGCCTCACTGTCCATGGAGGAAGGAAGACATTCCTATCACCAGAGGCAGGGAGTTGAGGCCAAGAGAAATCTGTACAAACAGACCTTATTGAACTAACCCCTACCTTCCTGTTACTCTTCCATAATTGCCCTCATCCAAATCCCTTGGTCTCATCACCTTTTCACAATTTACTACTCTTTGTCTAACCAAGTATGTAAATGTTTGGCTCTCACTGCTTCTTGGGGTTTTCATTTTTCTTGTGAAGGTGCTGATGCACATGTAAAAATTACTAAGTAAATTCTTTATGTTTTTCTTCTGCTAATCTGTCTTATATGTCAATTTAATTCTTAGGCCCAGCCAGAGATCCAGAAAGGGTAGAAGAGAAATATTCCCTTAGAAGGCCAATAAAAAGATGGAAGTGCTTACCTGAAATACCAGCTCATGTAACATTTCCCCAATAACACTGCCATCAACTAACAGACTACAGATGTTTCCCATAACATAAAATTGAAACATTTTGTTTTCATCTAGAGATTTTCAAACATCCATATGTTGAGTCCCGCGGAAGATTATGCTTTCATAAAGACAGAAGGTCTGAGATGGAGCCAGGCATTTTAAGATGAATTTCATCAAATAGACACAAAGCTGTAGGTAATATTTATCATCATTTACAACAAATCTAGAAGAATGTTGTGATGGTTAGTTTTATGTGCTAACTTGACTGGGCCGTGGGGTTCCCAGACATTAGAATTGTTTTGAGTATGTCTGTGAGGGTGCTTCTGGATGAGGTGAACATGTGAAAGGGTAGACTGAGTAAAGCGGACTTCCCTCCCTAATGTGGGTGGGCCTCATCCAGTCAGTAGAAAGCCTGAATAGTAATAAAAGCCTGAATAAAAGGCTGCCTGACTGTTGACCTGGGATATTGGCCTTTTCCTGCCTTTAGACTTGAACTTAAACATTGGCTCTTAGACCTCGAGCCTGGAAGCTTTCAGGCTGACACCATGGGCTCTCCTGGGACTCAGACTCAGACTATAACTACACTAGTAGCTACCAAGCCTCCAGCTTGCTCTCTCTCTGTATTATCCTATTGTTTCTGTTTCTCTGGGAAACTTGACTAATATAGATTTTATACCTGGAGCCATGGGGTGACACCACCACCCCGTGGGCCTGGAAGGTGGGACTGGAGACAAATTAGATTATTTTCAAACTTTAAGATCTAATGGAATTTGCTTTGCTAGGTTTTGAACTTGCTTGGGACCCATCACCTCTTTCTTTCTTCTGGTTTCTCCCTTTTTGAATACGAATGTCTATCCTATGCCTGTCCCATCATTGTATTTGGTGTTTTGGAAGCATATAACTTGTCTGCTTTGGGAAGTTTACACCTGGAGATGAATTTTGCCTCAGGATAGATTTTACCTTTTGTCTTACCCATGTTTAGTTTAGATAGTTAGGTGATGTTTTGGACATTAGAGTTAAGAATTCATATTGGAACAAGCTAAAATGTTTGGACTGTTGGGATGGAATGGATGTATTTTGTATGTGAGAGGTACATGCAAAAATTACAAGATTAAGAAAATCTTATATAAATCACATAAAGGATGCTTATATGATGATTAAACATCACAAACCAATGAGCTATGCATCATTCAATAAATCATACTAAGACTTTTGATTAATCAATGTCAAATATTAAATTATTAATCAGTGCAAGTTTAAAAAAAGATTTTTATTGATTTTTAGAGAGAGAGGAAGGGAGAGGGAAAGAGAGAGAGAGAGAAACATCAATGTGAGAGTGAAATATTGATTGGCTGCCTCCTGCATACCCCATACTAAGGATTGAGCCCTAAACCCAGACATGTGCCTGTTAGAAATAAAGCGAGCCCCCCAAGTCAGGGGTTCTGGTAGAATTCAAAACATGCTCGGGAGCCAGGCAGCAAGGCAAACATCTTTACTTCTATGTAGAAGGGTGCACACACATGGTCTGGAAGCACATGCACACTAAGCAGGTGGACTGATGCTCGGCTTTATAATCCCTTATGCACATGACCCTTTGCTCTTGATTGGAGCTCAGGTGCACAGTCTTTTGCGATTGGCTAATTCAAAGGAAGGGGTTGGCCTTTGCTGTTTCAAGATGGCGGCCCCCAGGGGAGCTGCAAGCCATGCGGCCAACATGGCAGCTGCCAAGTCACGCAGTCCAAAATGGCAGCTGTCTAAGCTGTTCTTTTACAGAAAAGATGATTTGTTTATTCTCACATGCCCTGACCAGGAATTGAACTGACAACCTTTCTGTGCATGGTATGACTCCCAGCCAACTGAGCCACACAGGCCAGGGCTGCAAGGTTTTTTAAAATAGTACTAGAATATATTCAATGAAAAATTTAAAGTAATAGGTTTAATTAAATCTCAAACCATAAAAGACTAGATAAATGGAAATAAATATTTATCAAACCTCTGCATGGGCATCTTCTATTTTGAAAAGCAATGGAAGGGATTACTTTGGCAATGATAGTAGAGTTCAGTACAATTAAATGTCATTTTTTAAAAAAAATCTGTGGCCTAAAATTAAAAGACCAATTTATTAAACAATCTACAAATTTATATTCTCCAAATTTGGAGAATATTTACAATATAACAAAGAGCTAAGATATTGACTATACAAAACTTATACAAGACACCCTTGTATAAGTTGCACACTTAGATTAAGATACACTAACATTCAAAAAATAAATGGTCAACAAATATTTATAATAGTGGAAATACAAATGGAAGGATGGCTGAAAACAAATGGGAACATGTGAAGCCATGAGTAAAGAAAATGTCAGTTAAAACATCAAAATAATATATTGGCTATAAACTTACCTAAGTTATAAAAAAGTGAGTATCTTAATACTGGCAAGAGTATTTTCTTGTATACTGCTGTGAGAATGTAAATCACACAGCCCATGGGAAAGCAATTTTATGAAGTTTATTGAGAACCTAAAAATATTACTTTTTAACTCACTGATGGAACTATATCTAAGGAAATTATCTAAGGAAATAAAGTGAAATGCCTCATGCATAAAAATGTTTCTGGAGACACAAATGCATATGTATGGAAAAGCTTAAATGATTAACAATAAAGAGATGGTTAAATGAATTAGGATGAACGATTATGGAGACATTTAAAAATGATGTTTGCAAAGAGCACTTGTTATAATTTAAATGAAAAAGAAATAGATAATAATATATGCATAGAGTTTAATCTTAACTATGTCAACACACTCATATACAAGATAGAAGAGTGAATAAAACATATTAATGGTAGACCAGTTAGTAACCTTGCTTCAGCATAAATGCAGTAGCAGGATCATGTTGTTATTAAATGTTAATAGATGCACTTTATGGGAGCTGGTGTTACTGCCCATCCATGATGATAAGAATTTGATTGGACAATAATGTCTTTACCACCATTTGTTAACTGACTTTGTAAAGCAGCTATTCAACCTATTTCAACCTCACTGTCTTTAGCTTTCAGGGTCAATTGAAAGATAAAATAAGGTATGAATATGAAAGTATGCTGTAAATGGCATGTAAATATTACATATTTCCATTAAATAATTGATAACTATCTAGTATCCCAAAGTCCTGTCTGAGACTATGACTGAATTTTACTGACACAAACTCAATGACACAGGTAACTTCATGTCTGTCTTTGAATGATGTTTCTGTAAAGAAGTACATTTGGAAATCTACCAGAGGTACAGATTTATCCATCAACATCAAATTAAAGTTATATTTATGTCAGCAAGGTATTACATGCAGAAAGACTTTCAGGTTATTGATATTAATCAGTTCTGGCTAATTAACAAAAAGATAACATTGAAAGAAAGTGGACAAGCAAGTGGCCCATGTTAATGAGCAATATGGAAATTAAGTTTGAAACATGAGACCTAGAAGTTTTTATAAGGGCCAACTTGAAGATTTTGGTATAAAGGACAGGAGTGACTGTCAGAAGCTGAAGGGTAAAAGACCACTGAGCAGGCTATTTTGATTAAATAATTATTTTTAGTCATCTTTGACCAAATGAACTTCACTGCATAGGTGATCTTTTATAAAGGAAATAAAACCAGTGAGAGAGAGAGAGAGAGAGAGAGAGAGAAGGATTGGACTCAAATGCAATGAGATTGGGCTAAAACATGCCACTGCCTCTCTCTGCAACTCTGAAGCTAGTACTATGGTGACCATGAGTGGGGCTTGAAGCATCCTCTTCAGGTAAGTCCTGAGATGTCTTTCCTACAATACCATTTCCCTTACAGGATAAATTGCCCCTCAAAGATAAATATGACTAGGAGAATGGGCAGAAATGTGAAGCTTACATTAGGCTATTATAAAGTGTTTGAGGTGAGAGAGGAAGAAGTGTATGCACTGGGGGAGAAGTGTGAATGAGAACACTTGCCATCACTCTTACCCATGCGACCAAATGTGCACCACCAGGCAGTCACAGTGACTGTGCTCTGCTTTCTGGTGTAAAAGAATCGCCTCTTCCACAGCCTTGTTCTCCAAATGAGCATATGAAAAGCTAAAATATCTGGTTAGCATGACTGATTCTATTGCAGCTCTTGACAACTAATTTTGAAAAAAAATTTAGTCCAGCTAATTAACTGACTGAATTGACGGAATATACCATTTGTCAAATAAATGGTTGCATTTCTTTTGCTTGAATCTAAAAACAATATGACTTCAGAGTGTGGGAGTAGAGTCTATGCTTGGCCTCCTCATTAATATCAAGTTCCCTACCATTCAATGTTTTTCTGTTCATTTTCTATTATAAAATCAATAATTCTCATTAAATAAAAGTTTTAAAATACAGAAAAGTAAAGATTAAGCATCATAGTTGTATTATTTAGTTACATGGTACTAATATGTTGTGTTCTTCTCTGCATACTTTAAGTGGTATATATTTTTTGCATATTTATGCCTCACTATGTAATTTATATTTTAACTTATAATGTTATTGCATATTTCTTAAGTGTGTCTCTTAATAACTCCGTGATATTCCCTCTAGTTGGTGGCATCATTAACCGTTAGCTCACTGAATCATACCTCTAGTAGGTTGTCTTACTATAATTTGTGAATTGGCCTTCTCCCCCGCTTCCCCCCCATTCCCTAGGCCTTCAGTGCATTATTGTCTGTGTCCATGGGTATATCCTCTTTGTACCTTCCTCATCTTCTCTACCCATCTTTTAGTTTGTCACATCCTCTTTCTTAGGGTTTAGCTTTGTGCTTTTGAATAAGCCTATGCTTCTTGGACTTGGTTAATGAAGAGAGTTAATGAAAGGGCTATTTATTAATGAAGAGGGACAGGTAGGATTAAGTGTTTCAACAAGAAATAAGGAGGAGCCCTGGCTGGTGTGGCTCAGTTGGTTGGAGCATCCTCTTATATGCTGAAAGGTTGTGGGTTTGGTTTCTGGTCAGGGCACATTCCTAGGTTGTGGATTCAATTCCCATTCAGGCAGGTCTGGAAGGCAACCAATTGATGTCCTCTTTCACATCGATGTTTCCCTCTCTCTCCCCCTTTCCCCTTTCTCTAAAATCAGTAAGCATATCCTTGAGTGAGGATTAAAAAGAAAAGAATTAAGGAAGCATCTAGGGCTAGCAAAAGTCAGAGAAGGGGCAAATGGAAGGAATGGTCACAAGAACACCGTAAGAGCTATTGCCCAAGGGGAGGCTGCCTAATAGGAACTGTGGCCATAGGTACAGGATGCAGCCACAGCCAAGTCACAGCAATCCTCTGTCATTAAAATAGGAAAATAGTAACTTTCTAATGTAGTGTGGTTGCTACACATGAAAATGAGATACATAACTATCCTAGCTTAGTAACAAACAAATCACAATTACCAATGGTGAGCAGACGTGCTGATTAGGGATGAAGGGAAGTGTGCACCCATAGGTGTACATAGTGAGGAGAGAGAAAAAAATAGGGTGTCAATGCGGCACTACAGGGTGTACTATTATTTACAACTTGAGGCCTGGTACACGAAATTCGTGCACGGGGCGGGGGGGTGTCCCTCAGCCCAGCCTGCACCCTCTCCAATCTGGGACCCCTTGAGGGATGTCCGACTACCCGTTTAGTTGGACATCCCTCTCACAATCCAGGACTTCTGGCTCCCAACTGCTCGCCTGCCTGCCTTCCTGATTGCCCATAACCGCTCCTGCCTGCCAGCCTGATCACCCCCTAACCACTCCCCTGCCAGCCTGATTGATGCCTAACTGCTCACCTGCCAGCCTGTTTGCCCCTAACTGCCCTCCCCTGCAGGCCTGGTCCCCCCCAACTGCTCTCCCCTGCAGGCCTGGGTCCCCCCCAACTGCCCTCCCCTGCAGGCCTGGTCACCCCTAACTGCTCTCCCCTGCAGGCCTGGGTCGTCCCAACTGCCTTTCCCTGCAGGCCTGGTCACCCCCAACTTCCCTCCTCTGCCGGCTTGGTCACCCCTAACTGCCCTCCCCTGCAGGCTTGATCATTCCCAGCTGCCCTCCCTTGCAGGTCTGGTCCCTCCCAACTGCCCTCCCCTGCTGGCCATCTTGTGGTGGCCATCTTGTGTCCACATGGGGGCAGCCATCTTGTGTGTTGGAGTGACAGTCAATTTGCATATTACTCTTTTATTAGATAGGTTAGAGGCCTGGTGCACGGGTGGGGGCCAGGTGGTTTGCCCTGAAGGTTGTCCTGGATCAGGGTGGGGGTTCCCTTAGGGTGTGCGGCGGCCTGGGTGAGGGGCCTGTGGTGGTGGTTTGCAGGCTGGCCACACCCCCTGGTGACCCAAGCAGAGGCCCTGGTATCTGGGGTTTATTTATCTTCTACAATTGAAACTTTGTACCCTGGAGTGGAGCCAAGCCTTCTGCTTACTCCGTGGTGGCAGCCTTTTCTGTTGGGATTTATGTATCTTCTATAATTGAAACTTTATAGCCTTAAGCGAGGCCTGGGCCGGCCGGGATGTGCAGAAAGCTTGGCTTCCTCCATCGCCAGGGGCAACCCTAGCCTCCTGCTCTTTCCAGCTCCGTGGCTGCCACCATTTCTGTTTGGGTTTATGTATCTTCTATCATTGAAACTTTGTAGCCTTGAGTGGAGGCCTAGGCCAGCAAGGGCAGGTGGAAAGCTTGGCTTCCTCCATTGCCAGGGAAACCCAAGACTCCCTCCTGCTCTCTGTGGCCATAGCCATCTTGGTTGGGTTCATTTGGATATTCACTCCTGATTGGCTGGTGGGCGTGGCTGGTGGGCATGGCTTGTGGGTGTAGTGGAGTGATGGTTAATTTGCATATTACTCTTTTATTAGATAGGATGGAGTTTGACTTGGGTCCATGCTTTTTGTTAACTTCATTACCTGGAATCAAAATTTCTTTCTGCAGTTATTCAACTCCCTGCACCTCTCCTGCCACAAACGTATCTCATTTCAAGTCTCTATGAGTGTGTGCATGTATTTCTGTGTATGTGTGCACATGTGCATTTTTAAAATAATCTACATAGAAATGTGCAAGATATCATTCTTCTTGCATGAATAACCACAGAGATGTTTCATCATTGCAGGAAAAAAATAAAGAAATTAGTGTAGGAAATCTGATTCAGTATAGAAAATATCATACATGTCATTTGTAGGTAGACATGTTTAAATATGACTGGGGATTGAAATAGCGGTCAGTGCACTGGAGCATTTCATGCCATGCCATGACATGAAGACTGAAAAGATATACACTTTAGTTCATAAAGAGCTTTTACATTCAGACAGTAAACTGTGACAGTACAGATGGAGTGATTGCTATTCAGCAAGAGTAAGACAATAGAAAGAATTTAAATGATCTGAAAAAATTAGAATTGATTGAATGACTACAGAGCAGAGCAATTCTAGAGATGCAGGCTCTGGTGTTAAAACAAATATCAAATTCTCAAATCAGACTTATAATAGAAGCAGCAAATGACATTTGTGTGTGTGTGTGTGTGTGTGTGTGTGTGTGAGAGAGAGAGAGAGAGAGAGAGAGAGGGAGAGAGAGAGAGAGAGAGAGAGAGAGAGAGAGAGAGAGAGAGAGAGAGACGGTGAGAGACAAGGAAAGATACAGATAGAAAAACGGACATTATGAAAGAGATTAACATGAAGACATTGGGAAAAGAGAGACAAGGTAAGAGTCAGTGAGAAGAATGAAGGAGAGAAATGTGGGCATTGAGAGAAGAGGATAAGAGGAAGAATGAGATAAAAATTTCCTGAATGTGTAGTGTCTAAAATGAAATTCAAGAAAAAAAAATGGGGTTGGTTCTTTGAGGAAGAGCCAGATTATGGCCTGATACTGGTTTCTTCACACTGCTGGAGCTATTGTTTGGGATTAAAAATTCTAAATGTGGTGGGGCTCTGTGGGCCTCAAGGAGGTTTATCAATATCTGAAATTGTATGTAACATTATTTTTGGTGTGTGAATGTGTCTAGCTACAGACCTCTTGTGAGGACAGGATCCACAGCTTTAATAAAATTCCCAAAGGATCCAAGACCTCAAATAGGTTAAACTATGAGCCAGAGGTTTAACCTAGCCCCACCCTGGCTCCATTTGATGAATGGGATCCTGGCAGTGCACACAGATCTAGTGTCTGTGCCCATGAATAACTCCAGCCATAGTACGCTCCGTGAGAGTCAATGTACGGTTGTGTGTGTGTGTGTGTGTGTGTGTGTGTGTGTGTGTGTGTGTGTGTGTGTGTGTAGTGTGTGTGTAGCTCTGTGTGTGTGGAAGAACTTGGACCTGGGTTGGAGAGCTGTGTATGGAGGGGATTAGGAGGCGGAGCAGTGCTTTTGCCTCCATGCTAGGGAAGTGTGGAGGGGCCCTGGACTGTCTGGGTTTGGACTGTTCAAAGGGATCAAAGCCTATACGGGGTCATCTGCAGAGACATCAGAGACATCTCGTGTTTGTTTGCCCATGAGATTCTTCAATTTAGGAAGGGTAACAAAAGTCTATTTTTGGAGGATGAAATAAGACCAATACATTTTTGAAGTTGGGAACTTATTTGCCTGCTGTTTATAAGGCCTGGGAAGAGACAGAGAAATAGCTTCCAGCAGTTCAATAATTAGTTGTTCGGCTTGACATCAAGTGCTACACAGTGTAAATTCTCCATCTTTCAGGGGCCAATTGCCCACGTGTTAGATTATTTATCCTTTGACTTTTTTCTTTTTCTCTATTGCCTAGTGTTTGGCCATAGCCACACGCCCTTATGTGAAGAGAAAGGGAAAAGAGAACTAAGCTTTTTTCTGTTCTTGCTTCTTTTTAGCAGTTCTGAGAAAATTAGAGAGAGGGGGTTGAAACTGCTACTTGCAATGAAGTTCCTGAATTGTTCATGTATAGATAAAATCCCTAATAGCAATATAATGAGACAAGCTGGAATATTGTTCAATGTTCTATTCTATGTTGGATTTTATAGTTATGAAAATTTACCTTTCTTTACATTAAAGCCCTTTACCTAGCAAACCTGTTACATGATTAAAGGAAAAGGTGTGATATGCAGAATTTAAGAAGCTACTTTCCTCTTTTCCAGGAAATGAAGTTTCTTTTAAAACTATAGCAGAAATGGGACAATCTCAAAATAGGGATTTGAAATTAGGTAAAGGTAAGAAAAAATACAGGTAATAAAAATAAATAACAAAAATTGTACATTTTAAATAATTCAGAGATAGATACTTTTAAATCTCTTGGTAATTCGTATACATATTTCAAGTACATTATGACTTTTTCAGATTAATTCTTAAAGAAGTTTTAGAAAAGCACATTGGGAGGTGGGATAAAGAATAAACCTAGAGAATCATGTGGATGCCTTCTTAGCTGGTTAAAAAAATGAAACATGGTGAAGAAAAATCTGGGTCCTGGGACATAGCAATGAGGGAATTTTAGGCAAGCAGGTGAGGCAAGATTGATATGACTTAGCTCCTGGGTTCAGGTAGAGAAAAGGTAACAACGTAAGAATTAGTAGTGGAGATGAAGACTTGTAGCAGGCATTTTCAGTTTATTTTATGAAGTTTGAATTGCTATGGGTGTACTCATTCGTTAACTCTATAGCTACTGTGTTTAAAGCTGGTTGGCAGGTGAATATGGAGGTTTATGATTGGGGACCCTGTTAGAGATAGTTAGCTATCCAACAAAAATCTGTGATCCCACTTACAATATAATGGAATGTATTACTTAGATGTCTGCTTGCATGGTTACTGTCTGGTAAGTTTTAGGAAGAAATAAAAAGTGTGATCGTTTGTGAAATGATGAGGGGAAGGGTCTGGTGGTCCAAGAAGGCCTTTGTGGTGAGGTGATATTTGAAGTGAGGCACACATGTTGAATAAGAATCAGCTATACAATAATCTGTGCAGCAGGCATTCCTGGCAGAGGGCACGGTAAATGCAGACACCCTGAGAAAGCAATGAGTTTTGTTTGTTGGAGATGCAGAAAGAATGCTGGGTGCCTTGGGAATGAGAGGAAGCGTGACATCATGAGGGCAGTCCAGGCCATGGGAAGGGGTCTTAGGAGCCCTGGCGGCTTTTCATCAGGACACTGGCATGATCTGATTTCTTCAGTGAGAGGGTGTCCCTGGCTGCTGTGCAGGGAAGGAATTGCAACAGGGCAAAAAATGGAGGCATATTGTAGTAATCTAAGCAAGAGTAGTAGGGGCCTCTCTAGAGTAGAAGTAATGAAGATGATATAAAGAGACTACACTTAGGAGATAACAACAGACAGCACTAGATCTCTTTATGACTCACTGTTCCATTAGACTATAGGAAAATGGGAACCAAGAAAGCATGAACACTTTGCCTTGGTCGGGTGGCTCAGTTGGGTGGAGCGTCCTGTATTCCAAAACGGTTGCAGGCTCAATTCCTGATCAGGGCATATGCTTGGGTTGTGGGTTTGATGTTCAGGTTTGATCCCCTCATGTAGGGGAGGCAACCAATCGATGTTTCTCTCTTCCCCCTCCCCCTCTCTAAATAATCAATGCGGGGAAAAAGAAAATGTGAACACTTTGTAAAGTGTGTGATTGTCTAACCACTATGCTATACACCTGAAACCAATTCAAAACAATATTGAAAATAAACTGTCATTGAAAATAAAAAAGGTAAAAATATGTGAAGCAGATGAATATGACTTACTGTTTCTATATTATTATCTGAGTATGTTAAGATCCTTATTTAAGCCGAAACCGGTTTGGCTCAGTGGATAGAGCGTCAGCCTGCGGACTGAAGGGTCCCGGGTTCGATTCCGGTCAAGGGCATGTACCTTGGTTGCGGGCACATCCCCAGTGGGAGGTGTGCAGGAGGCAGCTGATCGATGTTTCTCTCTCATTGATGTTTCTAGCTCTCTATCCTTCTCCCTTCCTCTCTGTAAAATATCAATAAAATATATTTAAAAAAAAAAAAAGATCCTTATTTAATATCTGATTAGACTAAAAGGCTAGGATCAGCGAACTGTAGCCTATGGGCCAGTGCTGCCTGTTTCCTGCTTCTTCATAAATAAAGTTTTTTGAAACAGAGCTACCCTCATGCATTAATGTACTGCAAATTGCTGCTTTTGCGTAATAAGAGCGGAGTTGACAATTTGTAACAATGACATCTTGGGCAGCAAAGCCTAATATATTTTCTATCTAACTTTTTATAGAGAAAGTTTCAGACCCCTGCTGAAGAGTGTTATTCTTTGCATTTTATTACTTAGCTTGTTGTAAGAAGAATCTGAAATTGAAATAATGGGATTACCCAATTCTCAGGCAGCTTTTCACATCTCTCTGGATTCTGGCTACATACCATTTTTCTTTCACCCTTTAGGAGCATATGATTACATTAAAGCATTCACTAAAGTCAAAATTCATGCAAATCAACCATCATAAAAGTTGTCTTAGATTTGGAAGAAACCTCAGTTATCATTTGGTCTAACTCCTATACTATTTTGGAGGATGAAATGGATCTCCATGATCCTTATGTCACTTGCTCAGGGTCACCAAGTCAGTTAGTGACAAAGAGAAATCTAATATGCCTGCTTCTGCTCCCCAGCCCACTGCTCTTTTATCTATACCACACCGAATCTCTTAAAACTCAATACAGAAAACCTTTCTCATCACAGATATGAATTTATGGAGATTTTCTTTAGAAGTCATTGTTCTTTGAGACAAGTTTAAAGTATCCAATGTGTATTTCCTTTGAACTAGGTTGTTTTTTATTTGATAAAATGATTCAGTTTATTCTACTTGCTAAAATTTATACTATGGAAATTTTTCAACACATAAAGCAAAGGTAGTAGCAAACTGAATTCTGTACCTGTCATTCAGCTTCAACAGTTAACATGTGGCCCATCTCATTTCTTCTATTCCCACACCCAATCTCTCACCCCCAGTGTTTGGATTATTTTGAAGCAAATCCCAGATATTCCACCATTTAATTTGTAAAACTTTAGTATTTTTCTCTATAAGATAAATGATATTCTATAAACTAACAATGATTCTTTAATATCATCAATATCCATTAGTGTTCAATATCCCCATTGTCTCATAATTTTTTTAAGTTAATATGTAGATTCCTCATTTGTAATTGTTAAGGAAACCTAACCTAGACACTTGTCTTGGGAGCATCTTACTTTCTAAAGTTTACCATGACATCCTCATAGTGAAATTATTTAATTTAAATAGCTATCCTCCAATTAATGTAAACATTATTTGGTTTGAAAAATGGAACGTGAGGTTTTTTTTAATAACACATGTATTGATTAAAATGTGTCCTGTAGCATGTATACACACAACCTGCACAGACTCTTCAAAACTCAAGTCAGATTATGCCACTCCTTTGCTGGAAACTCTTTAATAGTTTCCAATTTCATTCAGTGTAAAAGCTGCCACCTGCCTTTGGTCTGTAAGATCCTACCTTATTTATCCTCATACTACCTATCCAGCCTTCTTCTATTATTTCATTCTTTATTCATTGGGTTCCAGCCAATTGATTCACATCTTGTTTCATTAAAACCCTGGTCACTCTACTTTCTCAGGAACTTGACACTGGTCTCTTTTCCTGCAAAGTTCATCTCCCAGGAACCACCATGGCTCATTTCCACTTTACCAGAAATTCCCTCATCTCCTTCTGGTCTTAGTCACATGTCATCTGCTCACTTGGTTATGGTTGTCATCATAACCAACCTATTTTAAATGACTATCTCTGCCCAGTACTCGCCACTCCCTTTCTCTGGGTTATTTTCTCCATAGCATTTATCTCATCTGGCACATTATAAATTTTACTTATTTAGTTGATTGCCAGGTTCCTGTATTAGAATGCAAGATCAAAGAAGATGGGGCTTTTGTATATTCCGCCCATTTCTGTATTTCCAGTGCTTGGATCATATTAGGTATTCACTAAATATTTGTTGAAGACATAAATGAATACATGTAGACATATTTCTTTAGTAGAGTTTCATTAAAATGAATAATATGCTAGATTAGAATGCCTATCCCAAATTCTTGACTATTTTCCTATTTGAGTTAAATACACACCAACCTAGAAGAAAATCAGCAAGTGCTCTTAATTTTACCCTTCTGAGCCTGGGACTTAGAAGAATGTAGAATAAGCCCTAGTGCAGTGGTTGGCAAACTGCGGCTCATGAGCCACATGCGGCTCGCGAGCCACGGTTTGCCGCTCTGTTGACTAATGAGTTTGCTGACCACTGAAGACTCTCGATTCCAATAATTACAGGCTGTTGTTGTTCCTTGTGATTAAGCCCTATTGTCACTTGCTTCTTTTCTTTCTTTCTTCTGTATTTTTCTGGACTTCAATCTGGATCAATCTGTGTTCTTTAGAGATATCGGTTCTTCATAAGCCATGGCCCTATCTGGAAAAAAAAAAAAAAAAAAAAGAGAGAATGAGAGTGAGCATTAGAGAGCAAAAGACTCCAAAACCCTCTATCCCATGAATCTTCATGGTCATATGATAACTTTACTTTATAGTGGTCAAGAAGGGAGAGATTATCCATCAGTTTGCTTCATTTTGATGTGTGAGTCAAATAAACCTTATCCCAGTAGTTTTTCCTACTTATAAGATATACTTTGTTAATATCCAGGTACCATCAAATGTGTCACTCCTTCTCCTTTGCCTATCTCTCCATCCTTTCTTCTCTTGTAACATCTGTATGAGATGCTTTTCAGGGTGTCTTATTAGGTCGTCACTGTGAAGTTAGAGATTATGATATCAACATCAGGCTAAGAAAATACCTTTTAAATTTCTAGATAAGAAAAATAAAGGTTCAGGGGGGCATGAATTCAGGCTTTCAGATCTCTTACTCCTGTATCCTAACTTTATTGTTAATGTCAATCTTTGTTATGCTACTTGTTGAAATTTGATCTCCATGAATATTTCACTTGTTAGTGTTACCTTGGATTTCTTTAATATGAACCAATTTACTTCAAACTTGAGAGTTGGCTGATAATCACATAGGATATCAGCCTGATTGGTAAAAACATCTCTCATGGAATTTTTTTTATTGTTTGGGAACCCCACAGACATGTACCATGGCACTGAATAAATATTGATTAGGCTGATGAAAAGAAATATTTTATAAACATAAAATATTCAAAAAGAATCCAACTAGTAGCTTCATTTCAGATAGAGAACAGGCTATTCAACTTACAATTAAATTTTAAGAGAAGCTTTAGGCAGAAAAATATAGAGAAAAAAAAAGACTACAGTACTAATTCTATTGAAGTGCATTGAACATTCATTAATTTATTTACTTATTTATTTCACAAACATTTGTCAAGAGCCTACTATGTCCCAAGCACTATTTTTGGTGCTAAGTATACAAGATTAATTAAATATATTTCCTGTTCTTAAGTAATTCAGCCCATTAAGAGAAGCAGACAGCTAAATCAACAATTACAAATAGTATGATTAACACTATAGCAGAAATAACAGAATGTTGCTGTAGCATAGAAAATAATACCGACTCAACTTAAACCAGGGTAGTCAGGGAGTGATGCTTTTTTAAAAATATATATTTTATTGATTTTTTACAGAGAGGAAGGGAGAGGAATAGAGAGTTAGAAACATCGATCAGCTGCCTCCTGCACACCCCCTACTGGGGATGTGCCCGCAACCAAGGTACATGCCCTTGACCAGAATCGAACCTGGGACCCTTCAGTCCACAGGCCAAAGCTTTATCCACTGAGCCAAACCGGTCAGGGATAGGGAGTGATTCTTAAGCTGAATATTAAATGCTGAGTAGGAGCTAGATAAGATGGTGGGAAGGGGAAAGAAGAGGATGTGAAACTGTTCTTTAGGAAGAGAAAGCAGTAGATATCTGCAAAGCGTAGATGTGCTTTATAGGAACAGTAAGTATTTTGACTGGAACTTGGGATAGTTATTGAGTCATGTTTTGAGATGAGGCTGGAAAAAGAGAGAACAAACCATGGAAGGCTTTTATACATCATTGTAAGGAGGTTGGATTTCATCATCAAGTTATGGGCAGCATTACTCATAGTGACCCAGACATGAACACAACCGAAGTGTCCTTTGATGGATGATTGGATAAAAAAGTAGTAGTACATACAGGTGTGGGCCAAAGTAGGTTTACAATTGTAATACAAGTAATATGATAATTAATAAATAATAACAGTCCAGATGGAGTGGCTCAGTGGTTGAGCACTGACTTATGAACCAGGCAGTCATGGTTTGATTCCCAGTCAGGGCACATACCCGAGTTCTGGGCTTGATCCCCAGTGTGGGGTGTGCAGGAGGCAGCCAATCAATGATTCTCTCTTATCATTAATGTTTATATCTCTCTCTTCCTCTCCCTTACTCTCTGAAATCAATAAAAATATATTTAAAATAAATAAATAAATAACACAAGAATAAACTCTGTGTTTCACATATTCACAACTATAAACCTACTTTTGTCCATCCCTAGTATACAATTGAATACTACTCAGTCATCAGAAAAGATGAAATACTGCTATCTGTGATGGATGTTGAGAACATCATGCTAAGGTGAAATAAGTCAGAAAAAGCCAAGAACCATATGATTTCACTCATATGTAGGATATAAAACTGAAAGTAACAAATGGACATACAAGACAAACATACAATCAAAAACTTAAAGACACAGACAACAGTATGGTAGTTACTAGAGGGAAAGGGAGTTGCGGGGGGTAGAAGAGGATAAAAGGGTTCAAATATATGGTGATGGAAGGAGACGACTTTGGGTGGTGAATACACAATGTAATATATAGATGATGTGTTATAGAATTGTACACTTGAAATCTATATAACTTTTTAATCAATTTCACCTTAATATATGTAATGAAATTTTAACGGTAGTGGTGGGTAAAGGCAGAGAGATGACCTAATTATAAACATTAGATCATATGAGGGTAGAAGCTGAGAGTAAGCCTGAATAAAAGTGGCAGTAAGTCTAGGAAAAGATTTTAGAGGCATGCTTGACAAGATGGATGATTTATTGAATGTAGGCGTGGCCAAGCAAAGGGAGACAGATAATGAGAAGAGGGAAGTGATGTTTAAACATCCAGGGAAGGATGTAAGTTAAAATGAAGGGGCAGTTTTAGTAAAGAGGAGATAGTTAACAGTGACAAAAATCACAAAGAGAACAAAGAGGTCAAACAAACTAAGAACTGCCTATGGACTTAACTAGGAATTAAATTGTGATCTTTGTCACTGTAGTTTTAAAGGAATGGTTAGATTGGAAGTCAATTTTCAACATGCTGAGGCAGGGATGGATCCAAATTATGGGTGGCGTCTTTATAAAAATTTTTTAAAATGTTAAGAAATGTATAATTATGAATTAAAAACCATATGTAAGATTTTTGAAGGGGTTCATGCTGTGAGGAGCTCTGACATACAGCTTGACCTGCTTTTTAATAAATTCATCTCTGGGTTGAAGAGCGAATGGGTGATGATAAAATAGCAAGTGCTGGGTTCTCCTTCAAGAACATTGGATTTGAAGGAAAGAAAAGATTGAAAAATTACTGTGTGTGTGGGTAGAGAACAGAGGACATAGGAGGAGTATGTGTATGTGATTGTGCATGTGTGTTTGTGTGTGTGTTATGTGGAGTGACATGAGCATGCTGGTGACATGAGGTGATGGAGAGGAAGGTGTGGAAGATACATAGGAGGGAGCATAAAAGGTATAACAAAGTACTGGAGGGTCTAGGAGAGGATGGAACCAAGAGGAAAAAGGACAAAGGGAAGAGAAAAAAGGACAGAGGAAAAGGCCAAAATTAGAGGATTCATGGAAGGGGACTGAATGTTCTCTCAAAGATATGGAAATTGTGTCAAAAGGATGGTGTTACAGAATTTGAGAGGAAATTCATGACAATCTTGGGACTATAGACAGTGCTGAGAAGTGCTAAGGATAGCTTGGGATGGGGCAAGATGAAGTTTCAGCATAGCCAATACTATTTGACAATCAGAAGACCATTGCTGACTTTTATCAAGGGAGTTTTAGTGGAGGGATGGGGATAGAAATCCAATGGCATGTTTAAAAGTGGAGGGGAGGTGTAAAAGTTCAGCAGCAAGTGTGGCCTCCAAATCGGAAGCATTTGTGCGGGGAAGGAGGGAGATCATGTAAAGTCAAGCAAGTATTACATTATTTATTTATTTAGAGTATGTGGTAAGATATGCTTTATCTTACCACACACTCTAAATCTTATGTGATGGGGACTCAAATCAGAAGAGAGAAAGAGAAGGGATGAGGAAAATGTATCAGAGAAAAGAAAGGCCTTGGATAAAAAAAATTATTGTCCTTTTTTTTAATTTGAAAAGGAGCATGTACAGGTAAAGCATTCAAACAATGTAGAAATAATACAGTATGTGAAAGTCTCCTATAATTATGCTTTGTAAAAGCAAACACTGGTAATTTTTTGTTTGGTTTTATGCTCTAAATATGAATATACACTGAGTGGCCAGATTATTATGATCTCTGAACACATAATAATCTGGCCACTCAGTGTATATCCTACATAATAAAAGGCTAATATGCAAATTGTCCCCTCGACCAGGAGTTTGACCAGCAGGCAGGCCGGCCAACTACCCATGTCCCCTCCCCCTGGCCAGGCTGGCCAGACCCCACCCATGCACGAATTCATGCACCGGGCCTCTAATATATATATATATATATATATATATATATATATATATATATATATATATACACACACACACACACACACACACACACACACACACACACACACACACACACTGAGTGGCCAGATTATTATGCATTCAGAGATCATAATAATCTGGCCACTCAGTGTATAGCACATACATACATACATACAGATATAAAGCTAGAAAGAGACCTTTTTATTAGAATTAAACAGAACATTCAGTACATTTTAAGTACAATTTTACTTAAAATTATGGAGTGAAGGTCATGTAAGTACATAGGGTCTAGCTCATTCTTTTTGGCAACAAGTCATTATTTTAAAAATCAATACCCTATTGATGGGTATAATTGTTTTCAGTTTATCATCATTACAATAAAGGCTACAATCAACATCTTTGCATATTTGTGTGATCCTATCTAATAAAAGAGTAATGTGCAAATTGACCGTCACTCCAAGACACAAGATGGCAGCCCCATGTAATCAAAGATGGCTGCCCCCCATGTGGACACAAGATGGCCACCACAAGATGGCCTGCAGGGGAGGGCAGTTGTGGGCAGTTAGGGGTGACCAAGCCAGCAGAGGAGGGCAGTTGGGGGTGACCAGGCCAGCAGAGGAGGGCAGTTGGGGGAGATCAGGCCAGCAAGGGAGGGCAGTTGGGGATACCAGGTCAGCAGGGGAGGGCAGTTGGGGGGGGCCAGGACTGCAGGGAAGGGCAGTTGGGGGGGGGGAAGGCAGGCCTGCAGTGGAGGGCAGTTGTGGGGGGACCAGGCCTGCAGTGGAGGACAGTTGAGCGGGACCCAGGCCTGAAGGGGAGGGCAGTTTGGGGGGACCAGGCTTGCAGGGGAGGGCAGTTAGGGGTGACTGGGCCAACAGGAGAGGGCAGTTAGGGGCAATCGGGCTGGCCGGGGAGCAGTTAGACATCAATCAGGCTGGCAGGGGAGTGGTTAGGGGGTGATCAGGCTGGTAGGCAGAAGCGGTTAGGGGCATTCAGGCAGAGGCAGGCGAGCAGTTGGGAGCCAGCAGTCCTGGATTGTGAGAGGGATGTCCAACTAAACGGGATCGGGCCTAAACGGGCGGTCAGACATCCCTCAAGGGGTTCCACATTGGAGAGGGTGCAGGCTGGGCTGTGGGACAACCCCCCCTGCACGAATTTCATGCACCAGGCCTCTAGTAGTTGTATAAAATTGATTGCTCAAAGCAGATTGCCAAGTCAAAATGTATGTATATTATTATCAGATATTTCCAATTTCCCCCACAAAAGGCCATTATTGTAATTTATTCTTCTGCCCACAATCCCTTGAGTGCTAGGAAAATATTATTTTGATATTAAACTTAACTCAGTTAAGAACTGGAGGGATCACACTTCAAAATCCTCTAAATTAGCTAAAAATCCTTTATAGAAGCATCTCAAATATCTCAACTACTGACTTCCTCCAACTGAAAATTTTATTGAAGCTGAATTCTACATTGAATAACAAACATTCCTATTAAATTTTGTTATCATTTGCTTTGCTGATTTTTGTTTTTGTTACAAGTATGTGAGTATTTTAATCAGATTATAGGTTAAGTATATGGATTGTTGGAACTTAGAGAATTTAGGAATTTAGGTAGAAGGAATTTAGAGAACTTTTACCTCAGTCTCCTCATTGTACAGCTGAAAAAAGAAGATCGATGATCAGAGAAGCAGGGGTTCCTTATATATTCCCAGCAATCTGCACAACTGCTTCTCTGTAATGTTGATTTTATCTGGGATGCCTTCTTTTGCTCTTTAGCTTGTGTCCCTTGTTCTAAAAGACTTAGCCTCACACTATGTGTTTACCTGGTATTGACCAGAGTCAGCGTGGCATCATCAAAGCTTGTTTCTGTGCCTGTTTCTTGTTTGTCATACCTTAAGCTATAAGAATTTTTTAAAACAAGACCATGTCTTATTTTTCTTTGAGTCTGCTGTTCCCATTGCTGGTATGTACTTTATGACTTGCCTAAATCTTATGTAATTTCTCCCAATGAATTAAAGAATCTAGGAAATTATGACAATAGATTATAACTTCACAAAATAGAGACATTCAACCATCGAATGTCTTCTAATGAAGGTACACAGACACTCCCAAGGTATTCTTGCGAAAATAAGAGAGGCATTGGAATGAAGCCTCTAGCTATCAATATAAAGGGGACTGAAGAACATACTAAGTGACAGTAGGGATGAAATTAGCAAAATCTAAACTGGGCCAGATACACAGGACAAATGGTCTCATTTCTTCAACTAATAAATTTTAATGAAAAAGAGATGGAGAGAACTTATAGATTCAAGAAAACATAAGAGATGTGTGAATTAAGTGCAGCACATTTTGATCCTGATTTGAGCAAACACATTATAAAAACCTTATGCAATAATTGGGAAAATTGAAGATTAATTAGCTAGTTGATTATACTCAGAAATTATTTCTAATTTGTTTGATAATGTTATTATAGTTATGTGCATTTTTTAAAAGTGTCATGATGTCATGTTTTAGAGGTACATACTGACATATTTATGGATGAAATGATATAACCATTGGGATTTGCTTCAAAATAATTTGAGCTATATAATTGTCGAATCTGGGCAATAGGAATTTAAGAATTATTATACTATTTTATCAACTTTTGTGTATGTTTAATACTGTCTATGACACAAAATAGAAATATTTTTGAATGTGGATGCATGAACATTATAATTTTTAACTTATGCTGGCACAATTTTTCTTCCCTCTACCTGTATTCTCTTTTAGAAGCCTAACTATAATAGAAATGTTTTTTTAAATGAGCTTTAAGCTAGGAAGGATACAGACTCTCCTTTAATATGATAGTATATAGGAGATATGTTGGTAATAGATTCATATTTGCAGTACATAAATTCTTATTGGCGTTCAGATATCCAACTTGCAACCCAGACAACTGTGAAGCTTTCTTCAATCCCCTTCCTGTTCTAACTTCAGGATCTAAAACTCTCCCTGCTGCTGTGCAGTATGGAGTCAACTGAAGGCATGAGTGGAGCTGGAACTTGGGCATGGGAGGAAGAAGAGGGGAGTGAAGGCCCATGAGGGTGGAGAGACCACTGAGGCTTTATTATTGGAGAATAACTGTTTCCCTGGCTCCATATTTCTCAGGATGATTGATCTCTTAGGAGACTTTTCTAAGACCTTCAGCATGTAAGCATTTCCTGACCCCTGGACAATCTCAGGGGTTTCTGAATATCAGGTTACCTGCGAGGAGGGGCCACTGGTGCACTGTTCTACTGCCTTTACATTAAATTTTCCCAGGTTGTTGGTGTTGGGAAAAGGGAGAGTCCCCCTTCCCCTGCCTTTTTACACTTCTTGAGTTCTTATGACTAAGCTAATAATAAAATTGCAAGACCAGATTAATAGGAGAAAAACCAATTTAATATGTGCACATAGGAGGTCATAGATGATACTCTCAGATATGATAAACCAGCCAGCTTTTTGTACTTTGTAGACAAAGAGAGAATACATTTGTGAAGAGGTGACAGGACAAAGGCACTTTAGGTTGGGGTGCTCAGTAGTGAGGAATCTAAACAAAGTTTGGGCTTGGGTAGTAAATTAGTAAAAGAGTAACAAGGGTTGTTAATGCAAGTTTTTTGGCTCTAGATTTCTTAACTCCAGTAATAAGTAAGTATTTATTTCAGGAAGACAATGGAAGGTCAAAGTGTCCTTGAATTAAAAGTAATCAGTAAGCCATCTGGGATATTTGAGGGTGGCCTGTTCTGGGCCCCAACATTGGCATTGTACATTCCCTTACTGAAAGAATCTTCTAAGAAGTCAAACAGCCTTTGATTAGAGTTTGCTCTGTTACTAGCTATGCATCAGTAAAAAGACCTATTTAAAAACAAATGGAAGAGTAGGTCCTTAGGGAATACCTCTCAAATACCAAGTATATTTATGGGACACAGTTTCCTTGGTAACTCATGGACTGGGGAGAAGGAGGGCTGTGAGCTTGCTCCCACAGAGTTGGAGGGAAGGAGCTGTGGGAGTTTATGGTTTCTTTTCCACACGGTTGAAATTCAGAAAAGAGATGCTACCAGTCCACTTTTGTACCTATGAAATAGGAGTGGAATCATTAGGAGATAAGAAAGATTCATCTGAATGCACATTTCTACATTTGTACATACAGGAAAATAAGTTACATGACTTACATTCCTATCCACTAGTCAGAGATTTGTTAGAGTCTTATTTGGGTTCCATTAGGTTAAATACATGTAAATATTTTAAAATAATATCTGGTATGAAAAGGCAATTGGGATGGGGATTATTTAACCTACAAGAAAATGGATGCAGATTTTCTCAATGTCTGAAGACAGAATTGGTTGTTTCTAATTACTTCATAGGATTGAAATGCTATAGTCACAAAATACACCCCCCCCCCCTCCACACACACACTAAAGGGTAGGGAAGAAATATTGATAATAAAAGCAAGAAGGTGAGGATCCTGAAGACCTGGAGAAGCATCGAAATCTTAACATAGTTATTAAGTAACTGATAAGCTGTCAGAATTGGCATCTTGAACATTTTCTTTTAAATCTCTATTTTCCTTTAGGACCTAAGTGGAAGATGTTTAGCCTCATCCCTTGCCTAATGGAGTGAACATCTCAATTCTGGTTTACAAAGATCCTGCAGATTTTGGACTATGTAAGAATCCCTCAGTGAGGTCTGTTTTGTGTGGGAAGAAAGATTGAAGATGAATATTTTGTTCAGGAAACTGTCTGGAACTAGCTTAGGGGCCAGTTCTTGCCTGTCATCATGTTCTTGTCTTCAAGAAAATGCATCTGTATTTTCCTTCTTAGCCCCTGGCTAATGAGTGATCCTAAAATTGAAAGCAAACAAAAATTATGTGTAGCAACAAGCTTAGTGATATCAAGCAAATATTGAGCTGAAATGCTCCCAACTTTCAAGGACTAGATTTAAGACATTTATGTGGCAGGTTAAAGATAAATGTTATTTTGAAGAAATTGAGGTCAATCACACAAAAATTTTGAATGGCCAGGGAAATGTTTCCCAATAGCTTTTTTTAGTAAAAAAAAAAATCTCTTCTTTAGAAGAAAACAGGCAATGTTATTTTCAATAATTTGAGAACTAGAGAAACAAGAAAACTCTAATCTGGATGGTCTCATGAGGTGTAGACACCTGAGGTTCTATTTCAACTTCCCCTCATGAATCACTGTTTATTCATACCATGCCTGCTTCAACTGACCAGTAGCTGCAGCGTTATCAAAACCTAAGTGATATTTCCTATAAAATATCTCTTTATCAAAAATATGTAGCCCTTGGTACGGTTGCTTCCTAGGTTGTGTAGCACCCAAGAATTAAGCTTATACACTTCTAAGTTTTTGTCCACCCTCTCTCCTGCTTGTTTGCCTCCCCCCTCCCTCTGAATTAAATGCCTTCTTTGGTCAAATAGTTTCAATTAAACGCATAAAGAAGAAATATGAATTATAGAGAAAAAATATTTAATGAGAATAGTGCCTAATTTTAGATATGCCATCCATGAAAGTTATTTTCACAACCAAAGGTCATCAAACAATGAGATGGATCTGGAGACTCCTGAAGCAATTTGTTTGTAAGTACTGCAGCAGAGACCCTTGTAAGAGCTACACAAATGCTGCCTGACTTGCCCTGCTACTCAACTGAGCACAATAGAAACCCTTCTCCCAGTGACATTCAATGCCCTGATTATAAGATTTTTTTTTGCAGGTATTCAGGTGGGGGAGGGAGCCCAGGGACCTGAGGGTTTGAAACCCACTGTGGGTTCTTGGTTTCACGCAGGAAAGAATTCAAATACAAGCCAGCATAGAGTTTAAAGTGAAAGTGAGTTTATCAGTGAAGCAGTGAGACAGAGAATGGGCTGCTCCACAGGCAGAGATGCCCCCTTTTAGTGGAATTTGCTTCCTTAATTGAGGCTCATTTAATTCTGGGGCAGGGTATTAAATAAGAGGGAGGAATAGTAAGGATTTTCCCCAAAATGGGTGGAGATTTCTCGGAGGAGCTCCCTTGGCCATGTTGTGTCCTTATATGAGCTTCCCGTTTCCAATCATGGCAGCACGGGGTGTGTCTTGTTTATCATGCTGATATATTACAGTGAGTGTATAATAAGGCTAGGAGTTACCTTGAGGTGAAAATTAGTCACCCCAGAACAGAACCTACATTTGTGATATCTTGATATGCAACAGAGGTGGCATTATAGATCAGCGGGAAAATGACCACTAACAATTTGTTATCATCTTGGGGGAAAATTGAATTAGATTCTTATCTCTTACCATCCACATAAAATAATGTTGGCTTATTTCTGAAGACCAAAACTATAAAGCTTTTAGTATAAAATATAGAAGACTCTTTAAACCTTATGATGGGAAATATTTCTTAAACAAGCTGTATAAGAAACAAAATGTACAAGAAAAGATTAATAAAACTGACTCATCTGATTAAGTACTTCTTTTTCATGTAAATTTACCAAAGAGAAAGTGAAAAGACAAGACATTAATTGGAAGCTATTTTAATAATATATAACTGGCCAAAGATTAATAGCTGTGTCATTGGCACAAATAGGGAAAATGAAGGCAGCTAGCTTCCAGAATATTATTTTAGGAGCTCTAGAAGCCACAGGCACCCTTACTATGGGGCATCCACTAGCACATTTTAAAAACGCATCCATAATCCTCAGCAAACATATTTTTTCTGTTAAAAAATTACAATAATTTATATGTAATTTTTGAAATTATTGGTCTATAATTAATTCATTTGATTTATGATGATAATGTATCTTCATCACAGATTCAGGTAATTCAGATCAATTCTATAAAGCCAGTGATTGGTGCCCTGACCGGTTTGGCTCAGTGGATAGAGCGTCGGCCTGTGGACTGAAGGGTCCCAGGTTCGATTCCGGTCAAGGGCATGTACCTTGGTTGTGGGCACATACCCAGTAGGGAGTATGCAGGAGGCAGCTGATCGATGTTTCTTTCTCATCGATGTTTCTAATTCTCTATCCCTCTCCCTTCCTCTCTGTAAAAAAAAATCAATAAAATACATATTTTTAAAAAATAAAGCCAATGATTGGTTCTAACCTAAGAGGACAGAAAGGCCCAAAAGCTAGGAAGGTTATTCACCTGACTCACACAGGTTTCTGCTGCCCCTTGTTTTGGCCAAGTTAGCCCCACCAATTCTGGGGTTTCAATAAACAGTGTGGTTTTGACTGTTGACGTTCGCACTAACTATTTTTGACTTGGCCTGCCAGTGGGCAGGACCCACCAACTGCTCACACACCAGTTAAACACAGCAGCTGCCTCTCAGGAGAAGTGCCAAATGTGATATTTCACTGCTTTAAATAATCAGATACTTGTGAGTCACGAATGGTGCTTCGGACGCCAGCCTGTTGGATGTTTGTTGGGGCTGAGGATCACTAGGGAGAGAGCAGAACATGATAGGTAAGAGTTAATAGCAGGAATTTTTCACTTCATTATGTCTGGACTTGAGGTGGGGGAGGGAAGGGTTCCAAGTCACATTGCTACTATTTTGTACTAGCCAAAATCCTTAGAGACTGGTTAAAATTCACCAGATATTTAGGCAGAGACCAGCTGGTCATTTGTTGGGGGTTCTATAGCATGATACCCACTGAATGAAAGGTTTGACCAGAATGACCTCTCAACCAAAAATTCCCCTCATTCTAAAAAAAAATTTAATTGTAGAAATGGGGTGGTGAATGGTAAGGGTGATTTTTCATATAGAAAAAAAAGAAGTTCTTTCAGATTAAAAACAGCTATTGCCTCTTGAAAAGGGACAGAAATACATTTAATGCTGTACTGGGAGCTATAAAATACCAACTCCAATCTGTGCTCTCAGAGCTCACCAAGCTGACCTTGCAAGTAATATCTTGTATCTATGCAGCATCAAAAACATCTGGTCATCTCAGTGGGAAGATTAATCAACTGATTATTGTGGGGGATGGGCCTCTTCTTTTCAGAGGATTGCATCGGCATCTGTGATGCGTGAAATGTCCAGTGTGCCATTTTCATGAGCAAGATGAAAAATGCTTGAATTGCCCCACCAGGAACCAGGTTAAAACTTGGCAAGTTATAGTCATATTTTAGTTTTACAGGTTTTATAAAATAAAAGATATTTGAAGTGTATTTTGAGCTAACATCAATAACTGAGGAGATGGCAGAGCTTGTGCAATTCAAGATAAATAAGAACTGTATATTGCCCTTAAAAAAAGATTGCTTTTCCTCCTCATGTTGTCCTGCTCATTATTCTTGAGCATCTTATTCCTCTTGGGAACAGAGCATAGTAAGGCCCAGTGGGAGCGCACAGCTTTCTCCTCCCCGTAGCTTGAGGATAATTGTAGGGATGCAAACTGGGGGCCTGTGGACATGTTTTGATTGGCCTATATAGAATTTAAAGAATTAAATAAAAACTGTTGCTAACACAGCAGTCTGATTTTCACACAAAATTTTGTTCACTTTTTTTGAAAAAAAAAAAAATCAAATAGTATGTCAATACTAGGCCCAAATTCCTTAGTGTAACCATTGGCTGGTGAGTTGGAGCAGCCACTGCTGTCTTTAGGTGGATCTTAGCCAGCACTCCCTATCGTCTGGTTGGCTTCAGTCACTGCCATAAGATATCTGAGTTACTGATTATGGCATAGTACCTCCACCTACCAGAATGATTCTCTCCATCCAGTGGAGCTCTACTCACAGCCATTTTCTCATAGTGTCTGCCTTCTACTCCCCGCCCACCCCTTATTTTTTAATTTTACATGTTGTAAAGCTCAGAAAGAAAGGGTCTAGGCCACAGTTGCTTTCTTAATAGCTTCTCAGGTCCTTTTCTGGGCTCCTGGGTAGCAGTAGTTTCTGTTAGCCAAAAGTCTCTGTTCTGTTGAACCTGTGTTTGGTAAACAGTAGCTCTGATCTTTATACCAGCTGTTATCACTGGCCGTGGTTGGTATGTTCCTAATCTATCACTGGGAATGCAGCCCCGTAGGGACATAGGAGGCTCATTTTTGCTTCATTGGTCAGAATCAAGACATTTGACTAGTCATTTCTCCTTCCTCCAGGGCTTCCCATACAGTGGCTTTCTGTGGAATCCTCTAGAGTTTGTTCCTCTATGCCATATGGTTTTCTGGGGATACTTTTTAAAAGAAAGTTATTTGTGCTTTTAACGCAGAATCAACTAACTTGATCCCTGTTGGTGACTTCTCAAGGAGAACAGTGTAGGACACATTACTTTTTTTTTTTTTAGCAACATCAAACTTCAGGTTTCTAAGGAACTTGGCAATAGTTTCAAAGTTTTCTACACTTGTACTATGTGCAAAAGGGATACATAAAATAGAAAAAGGCATTCTTAGAACCTAAAGTACATACTTAAATTGTACTTCAGTAACTACTTAAATCAAAGCAATCTATGTGGATACAAATTCATGTGCATGACGCATTCAATTAAAGCTTTAATTTACTTAGTCAATTTGACAGAACCAACTAATACCCATGTCACAGGTATGAGAACCCAATGCTACTTTCACAGTGGAGACTATATTCATATATGAAATAGTTTTTATTTCCATTTTTAATTCAGCTTTTTGCTTTCTATAAGTTTTATATTTGAAAAACTATATTCTAGATGACAGAATAATGTTACTGAATGGTCAAGTTGGGAATTACTATCAGTATTATGGTATGTCACAGGCTGTCAAATAGGACTCAAATCAATGGAGATAAAACATTCAATGAGTAAAAAGATTTTTACCTCAGAAATTTCACTTCTATAAATTTATATTAAGACTAGAGGCCCGGTGCATGAAATTCATGCAGGGGGGGGTGTTCCTCAGCCTGGCCTGCACCCTCTCCAATCTGGGACCCCTCTAAGGATGTCCTACTGCCGGTTTACAGGAATCGGGCCTAAACCGGCAGTCAGACATCCCTCTCACAATCTGGGACTGCTGGCTCCAGCCACTCACCTGCCTGCCTGATTGCTCCTAACCACTCTCCTGCCAGCCTGCTCGCCCCAAACTTCCCCCTGCTGCCGGTCTTCTCACCCCCAAATGCCCCCCACCAGACTGCCCCCCCCCACTGTCCTGATCACCTCCAACTGGCCCCCCTGCTGGTCTGCTTACCCCCAACAGCCCCTGCTATCCCATCCTGGCCTGATCACCCCCCCAGTGACCCAAGGTCCCAGTTCCTCCTTTTTTTCTTTTTCTTTTTAAAATTATTACTATTTTTTATTAATTTCTTTATTGATTAAGGTATCACATATTTGTCCTCATCCCCCCATTCCCATCCCAAACCCCTCCCCACACATGCCCCCACCCCACTGTTGTCCGTGACCACTGGTTAGGCTTATATGCATGCATACAAGTCCTTTGGTTGATCTCTCCCCCTTACCCCCACCCGCCCTTACCTTCCCTCTGAGGTTTGACAGTCTGATCGATGCTTCCCTGTCTCCAGGTCTGTTTTTGTTCATCAGTTTATGTTGTTCATTATTTCCCCTAGATGAGTGAGATCATGTGATACTAGAAATACCCTTGTAAGAACCGAAAATGAGACAAGCAATAATGGTTATGCTGGGAGGCAAATGAATCAGTCTGTAGTGAGTTTCTTTCTGGGCCAACAGTTCTTTTGAGTCCCAATTTCAGTGCCAAACAGTTCCTTATGTGTACATGTCAGCAATGATATTTCAGTTCTGGATGGTGGACAAATGGTAGTAATGCAGGTCCGACCCTCTCTGGTTTGGTCCTGGGCAACCTGCCACGGCGCACAGCTACTAACTGATAGTATGGCAAGGCGTCGTCAGCATCTTCCATCTCTGGACTGTTTCTCTTCTGTCTTCATGGCTGGAGCAGTCCTGTCAATTCCTCTCTGTTGGGGAATCCACATGGTCTTGGAGGTGTTTTCTGAAAATATACACACATATTCTCGACCAAAAGTTAATAAAGGAATCTTTTCTATAAATTTGACTTGGGATTCTTTTTCATTTTTTGCCCAAACGATTTTCCTTTGGCTTATTTTGACACCATGTGTGTTTTTCATGGGTGTCTTGCTGTTAGCATTACAAATGAAAGTTAATTTTCTAACGTAAAAATTTTCTAGATGTAATTTACTTACAGGATATTTTTTCTTACATGATATTCTTCTACTATCCCCCCTTTTTTGATTTAAATATTAGGAGGCTTTTGGAAATTTTATAATGTATTCTTGATAGCTTTTAAATTTTAATTTTTTGCACTAAAATATGACTGCTTTAGGTTCATTACATGTTATGTAATTTTACCATGAGATGAACTACCAATAAGAATTTTAGTTAACACTTTAGGAACAGCTTTTGGTCCAGTACCATTAATTTTTCTAGAATATTCGCTTATTTCACTTAGCCAATTTAAATTAGTCTGAAAACTTGACTACTATTTTACTGTCAAATTTAATACTCTAACAACAATCTATTTTACACTGTAAATATTAGTGGAAAGGATTATTTGCCTTCTTGAGTAGGCCCTGAGCATTCCTGGTGCTAGGTTGGATTTAGATATCAAAAACCCACTTCCCCATACCATGGGTACAAGACAACTCAAACAAGTCTTGTTGCAGTGAGAGGGCAGCTGCTGTCGGCCAAGTCTCTGTCTGTTACCTGGGTCCTGATTTGAGCTGGGCATGGGAGGCAAAGCAGCCATGGGGGCATGAGACCTCCCTCAGAAGGGGTGAGGGTCAGGCCCCTGCAAAGTTTGGGGGTGAGGGTCTGTGCCCCACCTCTGGTGAACTCCAAGTTCTCTCCTGATGGCCCCTCTGCGACTGTGCCTGTCTTAGGTTGTTCCTTCCCTGAGGAATCTTACCTGTCTCTGGCTAACCAGCCATCCTCCGGGGCCAAGCAGGGTGATGTGAGGTTCAGTTCTGTCTCCTTGGTAGCCTATGCCCCCATGGCCTCCATGCCCAGCACCTGCCTTGGGATCCCCTCGCCTGCTGGCGGGGCCCTGGCACTAATCACATATCTTGGGGAACCCAGGTTTCTTTTCCAGGGAGGGCCCAGCTCACCCCACTGGGCGAGAGACAGATCCATGGTACCAGCCACCATGAGACTTCAACCTCAGCATGAACAGAAAGCACAGGCAACAGCTGTGGGCAATTGGATTGTGAGAAGAGGGTCCGTCTTGGCCAAAAGGGCAAGAGGGGCCAATATAGAATGCTCAGGTGCCTTCCCAGGGGGCCCTCCACACAGTGGAAGGGTTTAAATCCTTTCGTGTCCTTTTTAAATTGCTGCCAGACATTTAAAGAATTAGTTTGTTTGGGATAATTGTACATTATGCTGTTGTAATTCTAAAATATCAAGAGATATGTTACCTTTGTCTTCAAGCACCAAGAAGATGATTTTTTATTGATTCCCAAGGGTGTGAGGTACTATTATAGATAATGGGGGTAGTACAAATCTGGGAAAAATTATAATGACATTGTAGAATAATATCATGTAATGATATTCTTTGCTCTAGGCCATGGCAATTCCATTTCAAACTGGTTGTCAATTTCTTTTTGTATAGACAAGGTCTTAGTTACATTTTCTGCACCTCTCCCAGGAGCAAGTAGTGATAGTCCCTTCCTTTGGTGTCCACGCAAGCCAGAAACCTCTCTTTAATTTTACACACAAAGGAGCAGTGGTTTGATTTTGTGTCATATAAAAAGGAAGCTGGGTGGTGACTCCTGTGTAATTATACTTCCTTGCCCCACCCATGGTCCTTCTGGATGACCAAGGTGTTTGGTATTATTGGTGACTACATTAGGCGGGGGATGAGCCCACATAAGGGCTCTTACCATGAAGGGTCAGGAACATAAGTCCAAAATACTTCCCCATTTCCCCCAGGTAATATTACAGTAGAGCTGATGACTGCTAGCATGGCAAGAAAGATGTTCTCAGGCATTCTTGGGGTTCTGGTTACCTCACCATTTCTTTTCTACTTTCTTTTATTTATAAATTTTTTTTATTATTTTTATTATTATTTTTTTTACATATTTGTCCTTATTCCTCCATTATCTCCCACCCCCCACTCATGCCCCACCCCCCTGTTGTCTGCGTCCATTGATTAGGCTCATATGCATGCACACAAGTCCCTTGGTTGATCTCTCCCCCTTACTCCCACTGACCCCCTCCTTCCCTGAGGTTTGAGGTTCTGATTGACGTTTCTCAGTCTCTGGATCTGTTCTTGTTCATCAGTCTATCATCCCTTGGCGACCCAAGGTCCCAGCCCCTCCTTTTTTTCTTTTTCTTTTTCTTTTTTTCAGCGCCTCCTTGAGTGGAGGCCAGGGCCAGCCAGGGAGGGCGGGAAGCTTGGCTTCCTCCATCACCAGGGGCAACCCAAGCCTCCTGCTTGCTCCAGCTCTGTGGCCGCCACCATTTTCTTTGGGATTTATTTATCTTCTATAATTGAAACTTTGTAGCCTTGAGTGGAGGCCAGGGCGGCCAGGAAGCTTGGCTTCCTCCATTGCCAGGGGCAACACAAGCCTCCTGCTCGCTCCAGCTCCATGGCTGCCGCCATTTTTGTTGGGATTTATTTATGTTCTATAATTAAAACTTTGCAGCTTTGAGTGGAGGCCATGGCCGGCCAGGGCGGGCGGGAAGCTTGGCTTCCTCCATTGCTGGGGAAACCCAACCCTCCTGCTTGCTCCAGCTCTGTGGCTGGCCGCCATCTTGGTTGGGTTAATTTGCATATGCGCTCCTGATTGGCTGGTGGGCATGGCGTGGTGTAGCGGAGTGATGTTAATTTTCATGTTTCTCTTTTATTAGTGTAGATATTTAAGGTTTGTTTACAGGTTTTGCTAAAGGATTATTGCGAGAGCATTTCTTTTTTAATGGCAAGATATTGGAAATAAATGCTTGAAAATATGGTAATAGCTAATTCAGTTATATTACATCTATGTAATTTACCAATTAAACTGATGTTTCAACCAAAATCCTTGGAAACATTGTGGATATTGATTAATAGGGTTCTGGTTGAATATAAAAATAGTCTGTTTAAACAATAGAATATTATACAGCTATAAAAAGAAATGAGTATTTTATCAGTATACTTAATATGCAGCCACTTATATATCTGTGTACACATGTATGTACATATAATAAAATAGTATAGCCCTAACTGGTTTGGCTCAGTGGATAGAGCGTTGGCCTGTAGACTTAAGGGTCCCAGGTTCGATTCCGGTCAAGGGCATGTACCTTGGTTGCGGGCACATACCCAGTGGGGAGTGTGCAGGAGGCAGCTGATCGATGTTTCTCTCTCATCAGTGTTTCTAACTCTCTATCCCTCTCCCTTCCTCTCTGTAAAAAATCAATAAAATATATTAAAAAAAAATAAAATACTATAAAATAGGAACAAATATAAAAGCAAGATAATTTTGCCTTCTGAAACTAATAAATGAGTTACATTTTAAAAATTAAATTGAATAAAAAAGGCACTAGAGTAATCATTAAAAATTGAAATGAGTGAACTTAATTGTATGTTAATTTGAAGGTATTTACCTTAAAAAGAATGAATTATTTCAAGTGGCTTTAGAAACAGTCATTAGACTACATGTATTTAGTGTAATATATTCTAAGGACAAATAGAGTTGCAAACACATTTTCAAGTTTATTCAGTTCTCTGATTTCTGATTGTTAGTGATAAAATTGATATTATTATTTTAAAATTGTTTTACATCTATTGTAGAATAATGTAACTATGTAGTATTTTAATGTTGTCAGCAACCACACTTTTCAATGTTGTAGGAAAGAGAAACACACTCTCCAAATCAGATGAAATCACAGCAGCCTCATTTCCTCTTAACATCCAAGTCTCACTCAAGCAGGTTCTCTCCCATGTGCACATATTTGACCTGCCAGGTTGACCTTGGTTTCCAAATTGCTGCTCTTGGTTTTCTTCTCATTTGTTTCCTGTGCAAAAGCTGGAGCTTTCCGTGCCCGTAAATGTGGCTGCTTCGTGCCCAGCCTCACCTCAAGCACAATTCTCCAAATTGTAGGCCTTCCCTTCCTCCATTTGTCTTCAAATTACCATGGCTCTCTGGGTCTACAGCATATTCTACAACTAGTTTCAAATCAAGGAACAGATGAGCTATAAATGGGATTAAAAAATATGCCTCACAACATTTTAGATCCAATGTTAAAATCATTGTTAAGCCTGTTCTGGTTCCATCAATTGCCCTTCCTTTCAACAAACCCAGTTAAACATCATAGAATTAGAAAATAGACAAATTACAGAAAAATCCTTTTCAAGGAGGGCCTAATGTTTCGGAAATAAATCCATTCAATATGTTCAAATTGGAACTTGACCGAATACAGCTTAACTGATGGGAATGATCCTACACAGAGTTACTAGTAAGTATCCAAGCAGGAATGGATTCATGGGAATAAGAATATCAAGGGCTGTTAAGTCAACAAGCACATTACTGTTATGGGAAAATTTGGACTGGAATGTGCGGTGTTCCTCTGGGCAGGATGGTTTCCGGGTTCTTTGTCTGGTGGAGTTGAAGAATGAAACCAGGGATGAAAGGTGGTACAGCAAAAGGTGGAAATTTATTAAGAAACAAGCATAGACTCCCACATGGGGAGGGGGAAAGAGTCCCACAGAGTCCCTTTTCCTTCGGTTTATAAAGGCTGCAGATCTTTGTGTCTTGATATCCCCTCTGATTGGTCACTATCCCTTCTGATTTGGTCACTATAGCAACTTCAGAGCTCAAACCTCCTGTGAGGTTCCCTCCTTCTCCCTTATTGTTTCCCTATTCCCTCTGGGCTTTCTTCTTCCCTCTTTGAATGAGGGGCTTCCTTCCCTTTATTCTGTAAATGTATACCTTTTCCCTTTATTCTGTAAATGTATACCTTTTCCCTTTATTCTGTAAATGTATACCTTTTCCCTTTATTCTGTAAATGTATACCTTTTCCCTTTATTCTGTAAATGTATACCTTTTCCCTTTATTCTGTAAATGTATACCTTTTGCAGCTCCCAGTTCCCCTATCTTATGGAAATGTACCCTTTGCAGCTCTGTAGCTTGTGCTTTTTCCATTGACCCTTTATTCCTAAAATTTCCTAAACCTGCCTATTTCACTCCTCAAAACTCCTTTCATTACCAAACACATTATATTCAAGGATCAGTGTTATGTGCTGTTTTGAGGATAATGCAAAAAAAAGTAGAAGTTACAGTTCTTGTTTTGGAAGGATTAAATTTACTTGGGAAATGCAAAAAGATGGTGTATATAGCTTAAGGGTGTACTACCTATGCTCAGCCATACACATACAAACACATACTTTTTGGGGAGGAAACAGAATAAATAATTAAAAGTGGGCCAAACTCAGACGAGATATTAAAAATGGGTGAACTGTGTCAATTCAATTTCCTTTTATAGTATTTGAAATTGTAATATGTGTATATATTATTCTTACAATAATAAAAAAACAACTCTTTAAAGTTTTTATCTGGGTCTATCCAGTGCCTAATTTGGAGCTAAGCATGAGAGAGATACTTCATGAATATTTGCTATCTTGCTCTGCATGTGAAATAACTTTTAAAATGTTAAATAGGATAATGATACATTCAAATTAAAACTGCACAAAATAAGCATAGAGTGAAAATGAGTGGGAGAAGCTGATTAAATGGAAAGCATTGCTTAAGTTGCATGATCATGGTGGTTTTTGTTGTTTTGGTGAGGAGGAGATTATACATAAACAAATTTGTAAACCCATTTTGCAAATGTGCCCCTGGGGGCTTCCATATGCCGGCTGCAAGAAGTGGACCCTGCAGGGGACTCCTGAGAAGAAAGCTAAACAGCTATTCACTTTAATCTTGTGCTTTGCATTCAGAGGAATATGCAAATAGGTTCCATGAAGTGAACCTGCTTACAATATCACTTTGAGACTCAAGTTAAATTATTTTAAATGGGCAGAATACAGACCAGCTCATGAGTGTAATTTATCTCCTTTATGAATTGTGTAGTTTTGGTATTATTTTTTGAGGTGCTGCTGATTAGTCCATTCTAACGATATGCATAAGGGATAAAAATATTTGCTTCTTTGCGCTTATTTTCCATGATATATGTATATCTACTTTTATACACATTTTACATAAATTTAAATCTCAATATATATAATAGTTAACAGTAAAAACATATTTGTATGTCTACGCATGCATACCTGTGTGTATATGTTTGTATTCTCTCTCTCTCCCCTCTCCCTCTCTCTCCTGGTTTTCCTAGAGGAGAATAACATCATTCTACCTTTGGATCTAACATAATGATCTCACATACTTACCTATATATTTATTAATTTTTGCCCATTCTTCTAATATTAGGTGCTAAAGAGTTTGTGAAAAATAAGAAAGAAAACATAAAAATTTATAACAATCAGAGGCTTGTGGCCTCCTGGCTGTTTCTGAAGTCATTCCTAGCTGCCATCCACTAAATTATTGCCGCTTAGGTTCAGGAAAGACAGAGAAGAGATTGGTAAATTGTGATTCATATTAAAATCCGGATCCTTCTAAATGCTTTTCCAGAATTTGCTTGCATAATCATATGGTGAGTTATAATACTTCCGAGTAAATCAATGAATTTTAAAGAGAGAGGGAGAGAAGAAATAGGAACACTGTCCCCTTTCAACAAAACAAAAAAAACAAAAGAAAAACCAAAAATAGAAACCTAACTGAAACCTCATCTGTGAGTCTTTTATGATTCCATAGCCTCTTTGAACTTTAATTTTCTAATACACAAAATGATGATGACAATTATAAACAAGAATACTTCAGGAGATTGTTGTGAGGATCAGTGGTCTGAAGGGAAGAGGGGAGATGGCAAGTACCATGTGTCACAAAGTATGTTCCTCAAAACATATTTGTATTTCAGCCTCACTTGGTTCTTGTTAGAAATGCAGAAACTCAGGTGCCCCTGCAAACCCGTTGACTCAGAATTTGCATGTTAGTAAAATCCTCCAGGTGTTTCATGTTCCCATAAACATTTGAGAAGCACCAATTTAAGGAACAGGCTTTACTTTGGAAAAGGGCTTTTTTGGAGAAACTGACCAGCCAAAGTTCAGTGAGAAGAGACACGGTGTCTCATATCCCAGAGATGCCTACAGGCCCCTGGGAGAAGCTGTAGAATATGGATGGGCTTGTGTTCCTGGGCGGATTTCTGCCTCCTTAGCTCCCCTCTGATAATGCAATTAAGAGAACTAGTTCAGGTTCAGCGGATATATTATCAGGGTTTGGACATCAGTTGCAGAGAGTTTTCTGGGGACCAGCTGCTGGTACCTGGTGACTTTCTGAGAAATTGGTTTCAGACTATTGGAGGAAATGGACCTTGATAGTAATGTGGTAGGTTGATTTAGACACAATCACCTCTTATAGGGACTGAGGATATTCGATTGGTTGTCTCTTGCACAACCCTGACCAGGGCCCGGGCCAGAGAGGAGCCTGCAGCCAAGTTATGTGCCCTTGACCAGAATCAAACTCAGGACCCTTAGGTCTGCAGGCCAGCTTTCTATCCACTGAGCCAAACTGGCTAGTGCTTTCGCTAATTTTGAATTAAGAAGCTCTGACATCAGGGAAAAAGGGATGTATACTATACCACTTGTTAATTTTTTAAAATAAATGGCCAAATGCTCAATATCCCAATTCCATGCATTGCTTCTCTGTTAGAAGATGCTGGAATTTCCTGCAGGTAGGTTAGGTATGGAATACTAAGTGAGGGCTCTTCTTAGTGGTAGTATTAACTTCTACATATTTAAAAATGGATGGTCTGACTTACCCAACCAGTGTTATGGTCAATTCTGGCTGCCAATCCAAATAAGAGCAGACATGCAGGATCAGAGAGGAGAGCATCTCTGGGCCTGGCTGAGCCGAGCCTGAAGACAGACCAAGAGAGGGCAAGAGAGCCTAGTATTAATGGCTCTATAAATGTGAGAGAGAGAATATACAAGTCTGCATGCCTTGTAAGGTGTGGTATCCCAGCCCACTATAAACAAATAGAAACAACAACAATAAACACCTCAATTATGGTCTCAGATTCTACCCAGCACATGAACTCCTCCCATTTTGGAGAAAAGCTGAAGGAGATTGTACAGAGAGCAGAAAGTGTTTCTTTGTGGTGAAATATGGGGTGTGCCACCCTAACAAGTTTTCAGAAAAAGATTCATTAAACAAATTATTTTTATTTATTATAGAAATGAGGGAGGTAGCTTATAGAAAAAAGAAAGATTTTTCTGGGAGGACATGAAGAGCTTTACTTTGAGATGGGTGTAGGAATGCTCTATGGGTTTCCATTGGATAGGTTTGGGAACCTCCCATATGGAGGGTAGAAATTAAAATTATTCCTCTCCAACAATTATACATCCCAGTCCAGAGACTGACTGGATGCCTCTCAGAGCCCAGGCCAAATCTCTGAAGATATGCTCTTATTTGGTCTAGTTTGGTTCAGATACCTACTACTGACCAATCAGTTATAGCCACACCACTGCACTATGATGCTGACATCAACATAGGGGGAAAAACAAAGCAGATACTCTCAGAGAAATGACCCAAAGAAAGATAAATCGTTAGTGGACAGACACCGAAAATGTACATACTACAAAGACCTTTTGATCAGTTTTCTTTGTCACTAATACCAAGAGGGTAGTTTTTGTTTTAGTCCCAGAATGTGTAAAGATTTTAGTGGAAAAGGGATTATCTTAATAAAGAAACCTTTTCATCATAAGATTTCAACCTCATGACCTACTTCATGGTATTGATCCCTGTAGTTCTCAACAGTGGCGATCAAGATGAACAATGAGTAGGAAATAAAATGCCCATGGGGAGAACCTTTCAAAGAGACAGGTGGCCAAGCTTCCTTATGAAGTGAGGCAGAGTGAACAGGATTTCTGTACAAGGACCGCCTCAATTCAGGGAGACCTCAAGGCTGGTTTCCCTACTGCAGATTGTTCTGTTGGTAATGATGACAATGAAAAAAAAAAAAAAAATCAATGCCTCATGATAAGCATTCTGAGTAAGTAAACTACCGTTGGGTAAGCATTTTCTTTTATAAAATTATTATCCTTTAAAGATTTTTCTTTAGAACACTTTCAAGTGCACTCCAAAATTGAAAGAAAGGTGCAGAGATTCTCCATTTACTCCTCACATGCAGAGCTTCCTCCATTATGCAGATTCCCGCCAGAGCAGCTTATTTGTTACAACTGCTGAACTCACACTGACACGCCTTAATCACCCAGAGTCCATATCTTACGTTAAGTTTCTCTCTTGCTGTTGTACATTCTATGGGTTTGGATAAATGTATAAGAACATGTATCCATCATAATACATTCAGAGTTCTTTTTAAAGGCAGGTGATACATCCATGAATGACTTAAAGTACGTTTTCTTTTAAGATAAAGGAGCATAACCTCCATTGGTTTCTAGGACCCAAAACCCTTGACAAGAAGAAACTTCTTAGAAAACAGAAGAGGGCTATGAAGTCAAACTAAACTAAAAGAGCAGTTGGTCATGGCTTCCTGCACGTGGTTCTCTAATAGGAACACCATTTAAGTTCAGTCTTAGGAATGCATTAGCAAAATTCAACAATTAATTTTGATATCTTTAGAGAGAAATCATTTTCAGGCTTCTAATAGGGTTGTTAGGAGTTGGAGTTGACCCAATGGCATGTAACACACACACACACAAGAGGTTAAATTAAATTTTTATGATAATCTCTCAGTTCTGTGCTTTTTCTTTAACTGGGAATTGGATTGCTTGGGGATGTTCTGTCCAGCTACTGTGTGGATGGCTGGAAGCTATACTCATGGACCATGAAGAGAGAAGCTGAGATGTTTGGGAAGACTAAATTATGAAGGTGCACACAGTTTTACAGGTCCTGTTGCTTTGTGGTTCTATTGTGAGTGAGATTGTGTGTGCTGAATAGATTGGTTGGTTAATGCTGGGAGGATTAAGGGTTAAAGTAGTCCCCTTTGTAATTACGCAATTAGTTTCCAGTCCACAGACTATGTAGAGCAGATGAAACAATGTGGATTGAGCAGTGCACATCCACTCCTACGAGTAAGTTCAGTGTTTTGTTTATGGAGTTGCTTTAGCTCCATAATCAAAGGTATCTGATAAAAAGAAATATAAATGTTTTCTCTCTTCTGCTCTGCTTTGTGAGTCACAGAATTTAGGACACTATAAAGTCTATTATAAAAAGTTAAGCAATCAAATGAGATAATTAACAATAATTCTGAACCTGAACAGTTATAACTCAACCCTGGGAGGTTTTGTGCAGACTTGCCTGGTATGGGACCTGCTTTGATGGAGAGGTTGGGAAATGCTAACCAGGCTAGCAGTTTTAGGGGACTGCCCCTAGAATCCTTCTGAGTTTTATGTGATGATGTATAAATTGGGACCATTTTAACTCCTCTATTAACAATTATTTGATTACCAGATTCATTCATTATTCACATAAGAGACCTAGTGGGCAGAAGAGCAAGGACAGAGTCATGCAGAAGAGTGCTCCTGGAGAAGCACAAGGATGCCTTTATCATCTGGATCATTCACTTATTCATCCAACAAACACTAACTGAGCATTTACTTAGTACCAGACACTGATTATACTAATATAGTTGCCAACACACAAAATACTTTCCCTGAACAGGGTTTATTGTCTCACAGAGGACACACATTAAACAAATAATCACATAAATAAATTTATCCTTAGATTGTATTAAGTCCTGTGAATAAAAGTTCATGGTGTTGTGAGAGAGTAGAAGGGGCCATGATTAGGCGGGTAGGAATTTCAGGAAGACAGACGGATGTCTCTGGGAAGCTAGAACTTGTCAGTGGCTCAGCGTGAAGCAGTTCTGTAGTCTCCAGGGTTTCCTGGGGGTTTAAGTTGGCATCAGAACCTGTAAGTGAGGACACAGGGCTCTTGGAAGGGCTGGGCAGACCACTAATTCCACCCACTCCCACCCAAGCGCACTGTGCTTCTGCCCTCTGCTTCAGACCCTCCAGTCTGCTCCATCTAAACCCCACCTTTCCATCCTCAGTGTCACTGTCCAGCTCCTGGCATTCCCATCCCTCCATCCTTTTTCCTTGCAAACCTTGTATGGGGCTTTTCTCTCTATGTAGTGCTAACAGAGAGGCCGACCTGGAGGGATCAATAACTCTGGTTATCATGGAAGGTTCATTGGTTAGTTTCCTACAAGAAAATATTCTATTCCACAACTACCAACTGCACTTTTAATTTCAAAAATCTTTACTCTCAAAAACGTGTGCTAGAGGGAGGGAGGAAGGGGAGGTGGAGTGTGTAGACTTGGATGATATATAAACACATCTGAAGAAACAGAAGGAATGCTTTGCAAGGATAGTAAGCTGCTCTGTGTACAGAAGGTAGGTGTGTTTCTTGGAGAAAGTATTGGGGAGAGAGGAGGACAAGTTTATACCTTAGGTGAGGTGATTAAAATGACAAACATCTATGCCAATTTCCACTACTTTTCCACTTCACACAGAATCACCCAGTACTTTTGAATTGGTTTGAGATAATGCTGTTATCTTAATAAAGATAATTTTGGTGATATATTATTAGCATGTGGCATAATAAAAAGTAGAAAATAAGATGTTGCATAATCCCCATTATGTGTAAACAGTCATTCATGCATTTTTATGTAATTTTTCCATAGAGGAATTATGTAACTTGTAGAGAAGCTATTTGGGAAGGAATTCTGTCTTCAATTGGGCTAATGTTTAAATAACATACCTTTTCCACATTTTTGCTTTCAATTTACTTTATATCTTTATATTTAAAGTGAGTTTCCTATAGGGGATGATTTTTTTCTAAAGTCACTTGATTTTATTAACTAATGTAATTTTAGTTTTTATTTAAATCTGAGAACTTGACAGATCTCTTATTAACTATTCCATTGATTTGAGATAATTCTTATGTAAATTATTCAAATTTCATGGAAGATTTTTTTACTTGTAGTGCCATTGTGAGTTCAAAGGAGATGCTGGATAAATGTGAGAGGAGATTGATAAAGTGGCAAAATGTGGAAGAAGCTTTTAAAAATTCAAATGTATATCCGTTTACCTATTATTCAGATATATTTTTTAATTAATATTGGTTTAGGCATTCAAGGGACTAAACATTTAAAACAATTTTACTAATAGAAATTGGTACTTTACATTTTACAAATCACATGTAGATATACTACTTCACTTAATTACCACAACAATCCAGCATGGAAGGTGACACTCATATCATTGTTGGAAACACTGGGACTTTCAGAGATTAATTCCCAAATTTACAAAGTTACACGATGGCCAACCTAGGACTCAGTTAGACTTGGGACTCTTTAACTCCAAGTTTTGTGCTCTTTTTGTGTATGACAGTTAAGAAACAGTGCCCCTGTCCCACACACACAAAAATGATCACAAATATTGTAGAAACTGATTCTCCTTCCTAGTAAAAGAAATTTGCAATCAGAGTGTTTATCCACTAGATGGCACAGTTCTGAATTCACCTTTCTGCAGCCCAGCAGAAGGAGATCATGTAAAATCTCTTCCATCAGCTCCATAGCACCTGGTTGAAACTCTGAAGCCTTGGGCGTCGAATGCAATGAAAAACACTTTTAACTCCAAATGGAAAAAAAAAAACAATCGAAGTTTTATTTTTCCCTGCTTGATAAGACTTTCCCTATGATGTGCATTGTAAATTGTAGTACTTGTTAGAACATGCTGTTTTACTATGAAGCAAAGCCTTTTCTAGTGCCTGATGTTTGGTGGGTTGGCAAGAAGAGTGAAAATATCAGATTTATTTTATAAACCACATTATTTCTGTGGACCTGACAGACCCCAGGTAAATTAATATACCTTGAAGGAGTCAATGGTTCCCATTTGCTGAAGTTGATGAAAATTAAAGCATGAAATAACATTTTATAGGCGTTCCCTGAGGCACAGAAGATCAAGCCTGAGAAGGACTTTAGGGTCCAAATCCCTCATTTTAAAGGTAATAAAACCAAGTCTCAGAGTAGCAAATGACTTGCCCTTAATTACCCAGCTAACCTGAACCAGGGGCTGGCCTAGAAGTCAGGTCTGATGTTTGTGTGGTCGCATCCTATCCATCAATCTGCATGCAAGTGTATTAGTGACACTAGTCACAGAATCCTTTGGTGGCCTGATTCTGCCACATTAATACAGCCGTTCAGAGATTCTTGATAACGTATATTCTAATTCCACCAATTTTCATCAGTAAATGCTCTTGTGGCACCAGTCGGTCCACAGCTACATAAAATGAGGGGCCTCTGCATCCCATTAGATCTCATTGCAGAAAACTCCTAAGAGGACTCTGTAGGTGCACCCCTTCTCCTTCTGAGGTCTCCAGAAATGGAGGGCTTACTGTTCTGAGACTATCTAATCCTACTGATTAAGTAATATGGACTAAGTAATCCCACCTTGCTTTAGTTCGGGAGATAGGGAAATGGGGTTGGAGGTGGGGGAATAATTTAAGATTGCTGCCCCTTTTTCATCTGATGATAAAGAGGCACAGGAGGGCTATGTGATTCATCCCAGGCTTTGAAGTTAGAACAGGCATTTGCACAGTACAATAGGAGGCTTATTAGACTTGCGGTCACACGTGTTGTAATAATGACTTTATGGTATAAGAGGCTTCTCAAATCTGCAGGTCACCTGGACACTTTCCTTCTTCAAATCTTTCCCTGTTTCCTCCCTAAGTATCGTGCAAGCAATTCTTCAACATATTTGCCTTGAATGCTTCCCTCTCCATGTTTGTCTTGTGCCTTTTTTATCCAGATGTGCCAAGCCCCTTCTAGTTCATCCCTGATATTCCAGTCAGCTAGTCCCACCCCCGAAGCAGGCATGATCACACCTCTCTTGATTTGCTCTCCATCCTCCATACTGATAGCTGTCTACCTGCACCTGCATTTCAGAGGGGAAAAGTCTGTACAGGGAACCTTATCTCCCTCCAAAGCCTCTCTCCCCCCATTCCACTGTCATTTGCTTATCCACCCGGGAAACTGTCTCTCTGGCTTGTCCCCCCTTCCTTGCTGAAATTAAATGTCTCTGCAATAAAAGAGACTGGAAGTTGAGGAAGGGTTTTTGGCGTGAACTTGGCCTCAGCTTTATGCAGCAAACAGAGGTACGGTATTGTAAATTATGAGCAACAGAGGCCAGCACAAGATAGCGAGCCAAAAAGATTCTAAAAGATTTCATGTCGAAAAAAACCTAACAGTACCCATGCATATATACATACATATCCAGGATGCACAGTCACCAGGCTCCTGATGTGACTTGCCCTACATTCCTCGTCCCCTGGGGACCCACGTAAGTGCTGTGTGACCTCCTTTTTCTCACCTCTGCTGGCCATGCGGTGCTGCCTCTGAACATTTATACTCCACCTTCTTCTTTCATCTGTGGTAATTTTATACTCAGCAGCTACTAACTAATGGATGGAGAATGCTAGAGGGTCTTATTTAAATGAAAAATGCAAGGCTGTTAGTACAAGCAAGCTCCTTGTAAATAGGAGAGCCTCCTTAGCTAAAAAATTAAAGTAGGAGATATTAAAAAACAAAGGTTTTGAAAGCAGAGGAAACTGGGACTTTATTTCATCCCAGATTTCTCACAAATACACTCTGGAGGTTCATTCAGTTACATTTTTCTTTGTAATCCTCACCCAAGAATATATACAGGGTGTCCCCAAAGAATATATACACGAATTGAATAATTATTAATTCCCATGTTCAATCTGAAAAGATTAATCCATGGGAATTAATAATTATTAAAGATTTACCCATTGGAACGAATAACTATTCAGTGTGTATACGTTTTTTGAGACACCATATATGTGTATTATTGATTTTAGAGAGAGAGCAAGAGGGAGAGAAAAAGGAAGAGAAGGTAGAGAGAGGGGGGGAAGAGAGAAATATCAGTGTGAGAGAAACATCAAGCAGTTGCCTCCTGTATGCATCCCAACCCAGGATGGAACCTGCAACCTAGATATATGCCCTGACCCAGAATTGAATCTGAAACTTTTAGTGTATGGGATGAAGCTTCAACCAACTGAGCCACCCGGCCAGGTATTCAGTTACACTTTTGAACCTTCAACTAGAACTTTCCTACCCCCAACCCCACCATAGATAAAATATGGTGAGGGATTTCTCTGTTTTCCCATGGGGCAGGAATTGGAAGCAGATTTGGGAGACCATTCAGTGATACAGTCATTAAACTTGTATTTAGTACGTGGCCCCCAGAGGCGAGTACCTTGCCAGGTTTTGTGGCTGGAGATACACAGATGCTTGGCAATAGTCTCATCCTCCATCCCCTCGCATTGAGGGAGGGTATGACATGTGAACAAATATGTACATGGTGTGTGTTATATGCTATAATAGAAACACATGCAAAGTAATGTGGGAATAGAGTGAGAGGAAACAAAGCTCCCGCTGGCCACTGGAGCACAATTCCTGGAGAAGATGATGCTGACACAGGCCGAGACTCACATGTGAGGAGGCAGGAGATGTCACCCAGGAAGAGGAGCAGCAGGGTGGGTTCTCCAGTCTGGCACCTGGAGGAATGTGGGGTCACTGAGGTACAGGCTTCTGATGGGCCATGGGTTCTTCCCTCAGGGGGCATTTATGGCCAGGAACCCCTGTTGCACATCAGGAAGTCGACCAAGCAGATATACAAGAATCCACTTGATCCTTACCTTCGTCATATCCCTGTTGAACAATATTGATTAGCCTCTTTTAATTAAAGTATTATTTCATCTTTAAGTACAAGTAAGGATAAAGTGGCAGAAGATACAGTCCTATCTGGTCAGGTAATAATATATCTTGGTCATGCCACGGAGTGCCATCTAGACCAACCCATTGACAAAAGTGAGAAGAAACCCACCTTAATACCGTGCTGGATCTCTGCCTGCTGTAACATCTGGCCTGGCTGAGGAAGAAACATGGAAGAAAAGAAATATCAATGAAACTTAAATATCCCATGAGCTTACTTTTATCATCAGCTGTGATGGAATGCTAACACTAACGTGTTTTTCTTGTGGTTACGATCTTGGCAACAAGAAGTCTGAGGTCAAGAAAGCAATGAACAAACACTCTGATGCCATTCAATTCTGGAAGCTTGTCAGTAATGACGCTCCCTAAAGTTTGTTTATTTCTGTCCTGGCAGAGAAAGACACACGCTTTTGGAGACTCCTCAGTGAAATACTGTGACCTAAACCTCAGACTCTGACTTGAACTCAGGAAGAAGTAGGAATATATTTGGGTGCCTGTAAAGTCGACGTCTACTTATGGTGTTTTGTTTTGTTCGCTTTTTGTACCACACGCTGGAGAGTTTTTGAGGACCCAATAACACTGTAATGAGATTTGCTCCTTGACTTCATCATACTGATCAAAGAGGAAATAGCTTTTGCTATATGAATTGATGCTATTTAATGTCTAGATGCTATTTGAAACCATTTTTTTGAGTGCTCCAGGAGCATGCATTACACACTTTGTGAAACACTAGCCCTATTTACATTTGCATTTTATACCAGTTCAACCTGGGAATTCTATATATCCCAAATATCCATGCTGATCCTTGCCTTAGAGCTGCCCCCAAATGCATGCCACAGGACAATTTTATAATGAGGTCTTTTTCAAATGTCATTATCAGATTAATCTTTGTCATGGGTTATGGAATGCTTTGTACCGATTCTTGTTCAGATGTATGTATGTATGTATGTATGTATGTATGTATGTATGTATCTGTCTCTCTGCCAATAAGTCATACAGTTGTTTGATTTGGTAAGTAACTTGATTTGCAAGATTTCCATTGTCTTTCTAGATGTTGTTGGGAGCCAGTCACTCTTCTTTCCACTTCCTTGCACTCTTCATATTCGTCGGCCATTGACATTTAAGGCAGGGTTATATGAGTTTAAAATTTTTTAGCTGGTTTCTTATTTCTTAAAATATGACAGTGTATAGTTATTTGCTTTTAGGCAGTTTTAAAATACCATAAAAGTAATGTATTTAAAGCTTTTTAAAAACTATAGTCTTATATAAATGCTAAGTGGTTTTACTAATGCTTTTCCAGCAAAAAAAAAAAGAAAGAAAGAAAAAATATAAATATGACTGTCTAATTGAATCTTTAAATGACGATATATAACTTTCCCCTTATTTCACTATTTTCACTCTCATGTTTTTTTGCACTACTGACAATTTTTACAATAAAACTGAAATATGGGTTTGACATTTGGATAATTCACATTAAAATGATTAAAATGATAGAGTTTATCAAATAGATTTAATAAGAGTTCCAAGTCATTATAAATGCTTATATTTGACAGAGCATCCTGACTTTGTCCATTGTTGGTGGGCAACATTAGTCATGCCCTGTAAGTGACCACAACTACACATTTCTCAGGATGGATGCATGCAAAGGGTGATTACAGCTTATACTTTGCCTATTGGTTCATCTGTTGGGTAGACATATTCTATTTTGACTATAGTTATTCCAGTTAATGTACACTGCACGGAATGGTAGGTAGAGGTAAAACATGGAAAAACAGTGAAACAATAACAAACAAACCTTTAGGCAGCTGGACACTTGCCACTACTTTCTATCATAAAAGCATAATGTGCACTTTATATTTTTCAGTAAGGCCTTGTACATGAAAACACACATTTATTTATTTATTTGCACATTTGTGAGTCAACATTGGTTAGGGAAGGCAGTATCTGTCTCTATCTCTCTGTCTCGAGGTAGAATGGTTTATAGACTGGTAAAATGGCTGCCCTGTAAGACTTTTGTCAGCAAATTGATCCATTGTTTATAAAAATTGGAAAAATAATGTATGTCCATGGCATATACATCCAGGCTTGGTCTATATAACAGGTCTAAGTCAGCTCTTCTGCCATTAATTTTCAATTTAGCTATCATGATAGACAATGGTCAAATAATGAAGCAGATCACTGCCTAGGTTATCTGAATCAGGATTTAGCTCTTTCAGTCACTTCCAAGAACAAATCAAATACTCCCTTTTTCAATTCAGTTGATGTTTCAAAGATCACTGATTATTCCAGTTATGACAGCGAATTGACCATGACTCAGGGCTTTCAATCTTTATCTATCACCCTAGCATAATTTATCCGTTCATCCATGGTTGTCATGAAATCAAAGAGTAGACAAGTTTAATGAAGATGAAGTGTAGAAGATCTGGAAAAAATCCAGTGCAGGTTCAATTACTTTGGATCATGCTGATGTCATCTGCCCCCCTACTGGACATGCGGGGTAACACGGTTTTCTTTGCTGTTCTGAGGAATCTGGAGATTTTAAAGAATAGTAAGACCTCTGCCCGTTTTGAGTGATGAAATCCAAGTGAATGCCAAGGAAGTCAACAGAGAGTGAAAAGGTCTCTGCAAGGCCATCTCATCGTGGCCCCAGCTCAGGGCTTCAGGCTCTCCAGCCAAACTTATCGCTGTGGAACCATTCTATCTGCATGGATTACCAACTGATCTAGAATAATTGAGTTATCATTTGCCTTTTGAATATGTAATGAAAAACTGATAATTTAGGGTTATTTTTCCTTTCCACCCTTGTAATTCCTGTGTTCTCCTGAAATAGATGACAAAGATGAAGTTATCTCAAATGAGGGTGCCTGCCCTAGCTGGTTTGGCTCCGTGGATAGAGCGTCAGCCCATGGACTGAAGGGTCCCAGGTTTGATTCCAGTCAAGGGCACATGCTTGAGTTGCAGGTTCAATCCCCAGTGTGGGGCCTGCAGGGGGCAGCCGATCAATGATTCTCTCTTATCATTGATGTTTCTATCTCTCTCTCCTTCTCCCTTGTAGAGGGCCGCCTGGGAAGGCACATGGGCATTTCTTTAAATTGTCAGCTGAGCCTGAGGCGACTGGCAGAGCCCCGTCTCCGTTAAGCCCTCCCCAAGAAGGCGGGGGTGGGGGGGTGGGGGGGGGGGGACGTGTTATCAGTACTGACTTTTTACCTTTGTCCAGGTGCCCGGGGAGCGGGCTTTGATATGTAAATCCAGTCAAGCACCAGGAATGCTCGGGCCTACTCAAGAATGCAAATAAGCTCCTTTGATCCTAAATTCTGGTGAAACCCCCTGGTATTTGGGGGTATAAAATAAACTTGCTGCGTGGGCTCTGGGTCCCTGCCTCTCCATCAGAGAGGATGGTGTCCCACCTGGCTCCCAGCTTTGTTTCTATCTGGTCTCTTTCTTTCTTTTATTCCTTAATCCCCAGCTCCTCCACTCAGAATCGGACCCGTTCCTTTTGTTTGCAGTATTGTACAATCAATGTTTCCTTAGACATTTTTTGTATTTATTTGTTTGTAATCTTTCCTAATTTCCTTAGAATATTTTCCTAGGAGTGAACTCAGTCAAATATATGTGTAAGATATTAGACTGCACTTCAGAAAGTTGAGAATTTTATTCTCCTGCAGTAGGCCCATTTCACCATTCCCCATTGCTAAGAAATATTATTCATCCTAATTTTTACCAATCTCTTAGACATATCTCATTGATTTAATTTACCTTTATTTGACTATGTTTTACATATTTTCATATTTGCATTGACCATTTGAAAATACCAGTGCCTGATTGCAGCCTCCATTATTTTCTTTATGTAAAAGACAAAAGCTTGAGCTTTTTGCCTCTTGCTTTAGGCTTTAGGGGTTTAATTTCCTTTGGCCTTGGGAGGCAAGTCCAGCTCCTGAATTTTAGATGCATAGTGTGTATTATGTAGGTCTAAGTAAAACTGCCATGTCTATGACTTTATGACTTCCAGCCTATCCAAGGACATTAAGAAGCCAAATTTCTGTTCATATAAATGTTTAATGACTCCTTCATACTTCTCACTCTCTGATTCTCTTTCCCAATGCTGCATTTATATTTATACTTTAATCAAACTGAGTCAACATTTAATTTTCACTTGCTTTAACTATTGTGTTCAACGAAGCAGAGAATTCATCCATCTTAACAAATACAGAGAAATACAAATAGACCAAATAAAGAACTTCAGACATGCTGTGTACTCTCTCTCTTTCAGAACAAACATCCCCTTGAGACGAATTTCTCACATGCCTATGGTCTCTTCTATGGGCAACTTGGACACATACCATCAACTCAAAAGATCAGCCCTCTTGTTCTCCTCCAGTTGTTGCTATGATTATTCTGTTGTCTGTAAATTCTTTATTAGGCTGTCAGTTACCTCCTTCTCTTCATTTTTCCCTTTGCAAACAAATTAGAGTTTAGCGGCCAAATCCAGGTTCGGATTTGGGTTTGATGCTGATTCCATTTTATCTTTTCAGTCTTTTTTTTGTTTCTCAACACTCTCCTCTCTTTCCATTCTTCTTCAAAGGACTGTTTTCCCTCTTAATCTCATGGGCAAATTCTGTGGATGTCTTCCTTTAAATTACCTCCCTTAATGAACTGAACAAAGAAACTAGGCATTCAACTCTAAAATGTATTTGAAAGCATCACCTTCTAGCTTTTGGCTCAGCATAGTCAAGTATTAAGCCACTTATTCTAACATCAAGGTTTTCTTACTTACCCAGGTTAATTTGGGTACATTTCCTTAACAAGAATACTATGCTTCAGGCAGGTTGATGTCTTATGCTATCTACACATATTTAACTCTTTAAAAAAAACTTTCACATTATTGCATTATTACATGTGCTGTTTCCTCTTCTCAACCATCTCCCCCCCCCCCCTTTTTTTTTGCCTTTACATATATTTTTCACCTTTAAGGCTGGATCAAATCCCACCTTCCCAATTTTCTAATCAGTGACATCTAATGTCACTTCTTACCTAATGGTACGAGTCCTACTATGATATTTCTATAATTTGATTCTGCATCCTTTGCACAATTACTTCCAATGTCAGGTTACACAGTACATCAAGAGATAGTTCATGCCATTATTATTAGCATGACTAGCTGATATAGTCAACTTCCTTCTTATTTTACTGTTTTGTAACTTACATTGATCCTAATTTGTGAAACATTATATTTTCTCTTGTATGTTGCAGTTGGTCAAATATTTAGAGACTATTATGATTCTCTTCCCTCTTGTCTTCTAATCCATGACATGTTTTGAAGCATCTCTCATGAGCTTTGTCTGTCTTTTATAGGTATCCTCCTTGTAATCTGCCTTTCTAATTGAACATGATATTTCAGATGTGGTCTGATTAATATAGAACTCAATGAGGCTACGATTTGCAGTGTTCTGGATATTTATACTTCTCTTCATTGTATGGAATTTTTAATAATTACTTAACAATCTGGCTTACTCACTATACAATAAATTATATATATGTGTGTGTAGATTCTCTACCCCAAAAGATCCCTGAGGTTCCTTTTCTGTCAACAGTCTCTGTACCTCTAACCCTAGGCAACCACTGATCTGCTTTAAACCACTATAGGTTAGTTTGCATTTTCTATACTTTTATGTAAATGGAATCATACACGCATGTATAATCTATTACAAAGGATTTTTTCTCCTTTGGGAAATGCACGCTTTTGTTTTTCCTTAAAGGAAGCCAGATTATTTCAAAACTATGTTTGCACAATTGAATTTTTAAACCTAACTTCAAGTGATTTGCCATTTTAAATTTCATCTTGTTGGTTTCAGTTCAGTGTTTCTCTGTCAAAATGACTTTGAATCCTGAATCTGTCATCAGAAGTATTAGCTAGCTAGCTGTTCTAGTTGTAAGCTTTCTGTAGGTTTGCTAAATAAATTTCAAAACATTATTGCAGAACCCAGAATCATAAATATTAGAACTGAAAGAACCTAACTCATGGATAAAATAGTTGATCAGAACCACCAAGGAAAAAAGCCTGTGGCCAGCCTGGATATGTCCTATCAGCCTGATCCAGAGCCAAGGGCTGGCTTCCTCTTTCTTTTAACCTTAAGTAAAATGGTGTGGCAACTGTGTATCCACCATCAACTCTGACCTGTTTTCAAAGACAAATAAAGCGTGTTCTCCCATACTTCCCTCACCATCTCCTTCATTCTTTCCAAATAACTGCTCTTTGTGTGTATATGTTTAAAACCTTAAAATTTTTTTTTAAGGTATAAATCAATAAAAACTTTAAAATTTGTTTTGAGATATAATTCATCTTTAATAAAATTCACCTATCTTTTAAGTGTAAACTTTGATGAGTTTTGACAAATGTAAACATTTATGCAACTGTTATCCCAATCCCCACGCAGAGTATTTTCATCACTCCCAAAGTTCCCTAATATTCCTATGCATCCAATACCTCTTTACCTCTGTCCCAGGCAGCCACTGATCCAGTTTATGTCTCTGTAGGTTAGTTTGCATTTTTTAGAGTTTCACGTGCATGGAATGATGCAGTATGTATTCTTTGCTTCTGGCTTCCAGAATGTTTTTTGAGATGCATTGGTGATGTTGCCTGTACCAGTAGTTCATTCCTTTTTGTTAATGAGCCGCATTCCATTGAATGAATTTGTTTATTCATTCATCTGTTCCTGGCCATTTGAGTTGTTTCCAGCTTTAAGCTACTATGAATAATGTTGCTAAGAATATTGGTGTATAGGTCTTTCTATGGAGGTATGTTTTCATTTCTCTTGGGTACATACCTAGGAGTGGAATTACTGAGTCATATATTTAATTTCATAAGGAACAGTCCAAGTATTTTCAGAGTGACTGCTCCATTTTACATTCCTACCAGCAATGTGTGAGAGGTCTATTTGTTCTACATCATTGCCAAATTTAGCTTTCCTTTGAGCCATGCTATGGCTGTGCAGTAGTAACTCATTGTAGTTTATATTAGCGTTCCCTAATGACTAATGATGGCAAGCATCTTTTGATTTTTTTTTCCCATCCATATAGCTTCTTTTGTGAAGTGTCTCTTCTAATCTCTTCTCAGGCATAATGAACCTTTTCCCCTCTGTCTCTCTCTCTCATTTTCTCTCTTTCACTGAATTGTTACTCTCAGTCCCTATTTTGTTGTTGTTTAGAATGGGACATATCTGCTCCCAAATATGTCCTCTGAGTATGAGAATAGTTGCAGCTGTTTCCCCAACAGTTACACCAGGTGAGGGATGGTGCTGGGCGACTGTGTTTACTATTGGGAGGAGAAACACTCCACAAAAATGTGTGGAAAAGGCTTGTTCTCTATGTTTGGGGCGTAATCTCTCATATAAAATGAAATGAACCAATTTTTAAGAGGCGGTTGGAAATTTCTGCCATGTAAATATTAGTGCTTTGAATAGAAGGAGGTCAATAAAGCTGAATTAAGAAAAAAAAAATCTTTCCTGTGGTTTCCCGGGCTGATGTTATTGAAGTTGTTAATAAAATGCAATTCGGTGGTAGATTTTTAGCATCTCTTCATGAATTCTTCTTTTGGTTCCTAAAAGCTGGAACTCATCTTGACAGTAAGCATATTTAACATTTTCTTTGATCAGATTAGGAAGTTTCCATTTCTTAGGGATTCGTTTCACCAACTAGCTCACCTTGGAACAATCTGAAGAGTATTTTTCCTGGGATTTGCATGCAATACTAACACATAGAATAAAGATAGGGAGGTTGACTAGTGAGGAAACCATTTAAAAGTCATAACATTGCAGTTCGCATCTGTAAGTCTGACAACACGCAGAATAAGAATCTGCTGGCCACACAATATGCTTGCACCTCCTCCAGGGGTTGCAGGAGTCTGTGGTTAGCGTGTTCCCTGCAGTGGCTTTCCTCCCCCTGGAGCCCGCTGCTTCCCCCACAACACTGTGAATCCCATCCTGGGCTGCCCCTTCAAGGATCTGGATCTGAAATTAGCACATTTTCAGATTTGGGGGAAAGAAGACAAATACCAGTCCCTCTTTCACTGGGCACCAAATTCATTAAAATATATACTCAGTTTTTCTCAATTTATTTTTATTTTTTAACCAAGTGAATTATACTTTGATTATCTGTACTATGTTTCATATATATTACATTAAAGTGAGTGTTGTATTAGTTTGGTTTGGCAGTTTGTATTTTTGTCTCTTTCATTAATTTCTGCTTGCTCTCTCTTTTTGTAAAAAATCCATTCGGACTGTTATAACAGAATACCACAGACTGGTGGCTTATAAACAGCAAATATTTATTTATCTCAGGTCTGGAGGCTGGAGGGCCGAGATCAAGGCACCAGCATGGTAGCTCTCTATTGAAGGCCACTTCCTGGTTCAGAGCTGGCGTGTTCTTGCTGCGTCTGTCCTCAGGATCTAGAGGGGATCTCTCTGGACCCTCTTTTTAAAGGCACCAGTCGCATCCTGAGGGCTTCACCCTGAGACCTAATCATCTCTCAGAGGTCTCCCCTATTAATACCATCATCTTTAGGAGTTAGGATTTCAACATATAAATTGGGGTGGGAGATATAAACATTCAATTTAGAGCAACCCCTTTCCTTTCACTGCATTTGGGGTTTATACTATTATTTTAACTTTTTAAATTGGATGTATAACTCACTATTTTTTAGTTCTTTTAAAAAAATTTCAAATATAAGTTTGAAGACTAATTTTTTTTAATATAGGAATATTTATTTATTTTAGCATTTTAAAATCTGAAATTTATTTGTAAATGTTTCAAATACATAGTAAAATTCTTTTTTTTATTGTCTAAAGTTTTACATATGTCTCCTTTTTCCCCAATTGACTCCCCCACCCCAGCCATTCCCACCCCAGGCAAGCCCCCACCGCCCCAGTGTCTGTGTCCATTGGTTATGCTAATAAGCATGCATACAAGTCCTTTGGTTGCTCTCTAACCCTCCCTCCCCTACCATTTGTCTCCAGATCGATCTATTCTTATTCATCAAATTGCAGACTAATTTTTTTTCAAAAACAACTTTAATTACACTAATTGGTTTTAATATGCAATATTTTTATTATAATTCACTTTTAAGTAGTAATAGTTTACATTATGATTTCTTCCTTGACTTCTTTTTAATTTAAGCAATTTGACATTCTTTTTCCTGTTATATTTTAAATTAAAAATATAGAACACATGGTCTATATTTTTTCCAATTCATTTGCTGTGTGTATGTGTGATTTGTTTCATAGCTTAGTAGATAGGCAATTTCCATAAACATCACTTTGTGCTGACAAAGAATGCAGTCCAGAACATTGAAATGTGGTCCTATACAAATCCATTGATCAAACTTCTAAATTGTGTGGTTCAAATTTTCTGTCTTAACTGATCCCCTTTTTATTTGACTGATCTGCTAATTACTGAGATTAATCCACCATGGTGGTGGATTTTTCTTCTCTACTCATTTGGAAGTCATCTACTTTATGCTTAGGTTGTTAATGGTTAGCCTTGAAATTTTAATGTACATGTAACTCAAATAACCTATTTCCCAAATGTTATCATATTATCTGATATTTTAATATGATTTTACTTTGATAATCCTATAAATTATACATTGTTATTTTTATACATATCCATGTTGACACATGTATTCACATGTTTACAATTATATTTTGCTTGCCATTACCCCCTTCAGAGTAGACTTTTCTTATGAGATTATTTTCTTATTTCTCAAAATATAACTTTTAGGCTTTTTTTTTTTTTTTTTGGATGGTAAAATTTCTCAGGATCATTTTTTTTAACCTGAAAATATTTTTCTTTCATTTCTATTCTGGAAGTACAACTGTGTATATAGTTTTAGGCTGACAGTTATTTTCTGTCAACTCTTTGAATACATTATTTCACTTTGCTTCTAGTTTTCACTGTTGCTGTTGGGAAAGCAGCTGTCAGAATAAATGTAGCTTTTTTTTTTTTTGTAGGTCATTTCTTTTCTTTCAGTCTCCTTTTAGGTTTTTTGCTTCTGGTGTCTGCAATTTTACTATTGTATGTCTAGCAAGAACTTCTTTTAGTTAAACTCATAGACTTGTGTACCAACTCAGATGACCTATATTTCATTGTTTTAAATAGTATCAGCATTCTTCAACTATTGCTTCTCCCCCAAACTCACATAATTTCTTTTGTAACTTTAATCACTAATGTAACTTTTCCATCTATTCTCTGTGTTCTTAATCCTGTCTTTCATACTTTCTTTTTTGGGGGGCTCTTTATTGCATTTCATGCAATTTAACAGATTTATATTCTAATTCACTAGTTCTGTCTTCAGAAGTGGTTACCTATTTTTTTAATTTTTAATTGTCTATTTCTTTTATTTCTGTAAGTTCTATTTTATTCTTTATCAAAAGAGCCTTGTCAAAACACACACACACACACACACACACACACACACAACAACATGTAAAAAGACACACACACTTGGCTTTTCACTGAAGCATTATTGCAATGGCAAAAGAATGAAACAGACTAAATACCATCGGTAGAGGATTGGTTGTCTAGTGTGATATGTCCATGCAACGAAGCGCTATACAGCTTTATAAATGAACTAGAGGCCTGGTGCACGAAATTAGTGCACTGGGCGAGGGGTTGTCCCTCAGCCCAGCTTGAGCCCTCTTGACCTCTGGGAGCCCTCAGGGGATGTCCACAGGGAGCAGACCTAAGCCAGCAGTCAGACATCCTTAGCACTGCCACAGAGGCAGGAGAGGCTCCTGCCACCACCACTATGCTCACCAGCCGTGAACCCGGCTTCTGGCAGAGCAGTGCTCCCCCTGTGGGAGCACACTGACCACCAGGGGGCAGCTCCTGCATTGAGTGGGATTGGGCCAAACACCAGCTTTCCGAGATCCCCTGAGGGGTCTCTGATTGCGAGAGGGTGCAGGTCAGGCCGAGGGACCCTACTGGAGCATGATCAGGGCCAGGGAGGGATACAGGAGTTTGGCCAGCTGGGGAGGGGCCGTGGAAGGGCTCCAGGGCGTGTCCAATCCATCTCACTCAGTCCCGATTGGCTGGACCCTAGCAGCAAGCTAACCTACTGGTCAGAGCATCTGCCCCCTGGTGGTCAGTGCATGTCATAGGGAGTGGTTGAGCAGCCTTAGCATATCATTAGCATATTATGCTTTGATTGGTTGAACGGATGACTGGATGACTGGACACTTAGCATATTATGCTTTTATTATATAGAATTATATAGGATGTTGAATCTCCATATAATGCTATGAAGTTAAAATTAAAAAACAACAACCATAATGGAGTTAAGTAAGTATACTGAAGATTATATAGCCCTTTAGTTTTAAAAATTAAAATTTAGTGTCTTAAAACAACATTATTTCTTATTTCCTCGTGTCCCTGTGGGTGGACTAGGTGGTTCTTTTACTCTTTTTTTCTGGGAAGTGTCATGGCAGTTGATAGCTATTAGCATGGCTACTCTCACAAGTGTGAGCCTCAACTGGGACAGATAAAAAAACCCCACAAAACTTGAATTTAAAACTTTTTTTAAAAAAAAACTGAAATTCAAGGATAAATTAAAAGATTATTAGGACATGTCAAAAAGACTCAGGGTCAGCTTGATGAAGTTGCCACTGGCCGAAGTCAAGACAATTTGATAATGAATAAGTAAAACAAATGTAGTTGATTAAAATACATCAAGTATGTTTAAACCTATAAGTTAATAATAATAGTAATTTCTAAAATAATGGTGTCATTGGACACCCTTGGAGAATGCTAGGTACCCAATGCATTGTTTTGAAAACTGGTGAGTAAAGGAATAGAGTAAAGCTTTTATCCTGCTTTTCTTTCTGGATTCTGTCAGAGTAATCAAATGTTGATAAGAGAATGTTCTCTTTATGGATGCATTTTAGCAAGTGAATGAAGAAAAAATGATAGAATTTAATATTGTCATTTCTGTGACCCTTTCAGAAATTATGGACCTACGCAGTAATTATGAATTGTTAACATCAAAAAAGAAAGACAGACATTATATGTCTCTCAATGGAAGTGTGCAAACTGCTCTTAAAACATTATTGCCAAAATAATCTATAATAATAAAAGTATAATATGCTAATTAGACCAGACCTCCTCCGGTCATCCTTCTGGACAACCTTCTGGACGAAGCCAGGGCTGTGAGGGAAGCCTAGGTCCCGAGTGGCTGCTGTCGGCCGGAGGGAAGTCTGGGTCCCAGGTGCCAGAGGGAAGCCTAGATCCCGGGTGCCAGAGGGAAGCCAGTGCTGGCAGCCAGGGGAAGGAAGGCCTACTCTTGCATGAATTTCATGCATCGGGCCTCAAGTAAAAAATAAAAATAACAAAAACTTGAATCAAGCCTTTAAATCTAACTACCAATTTACAGCTTACTCAGGAGATATAGGAGCAGATTAAATGATGCCACAGAGAGGCAGCCAATAAAGTTCTGTTTTTAGCAAATAAAATACAGTCCTCTTAAATATATAAAATAAATGGCCTAGTTACTTCAATAGATTACAAGGAAAGAAGAAAAGAAGATGAAGGAGCAATCTATTGATTAAAACAGACTTAAGAGACATAAAAACATTTGAATCCTGATGAAAATAAATTGTAAAGTAACATTTTAAAAAAGGAATCATTTTTAAGGATGATGATAGTATTGTGATTATATATTTTTAAAGAATATCTTTAGAGATAAATATAGAATGTTTACAGATTAAATAAAATGATGTCTAGGATTTACTTCAAAATCCAGTAGGGATAGTGAAGTGAGGGGTTGGTGAAGGGGCTGTGGATTAACAAGAGTGTCTAGGAGTTAACCACTGCTGAATATTGTTGACTAGAGGCCCAGTGCATGACATTCCTGCACTGGGTGGGGGGGTCCCTCAGCCTAGCCTGCACCCTCTTGCAGTCCAGGATCCCTCGGGGGATTTCCGCCTGCCCAGCTTAGGCCCATTCCCCAGGGCAGGCCTCTTATTTTGTTTGAATCGAAGGTTTCATCTACCAAGGAGACCATATAAAGAATGACAGTGTCTTTCCATTTGTCAAATTCAGTAACAATTGCACTAAAGGATTCAGGGAAGAGAATCTAGCCCATCATAAATCATTTTTGTTTTTTGTTTGTTGTTGTTTTTTTTTTTTTTTTTTTTTTTTTTTGTCTGAAGGCTTATAAGGTATCTCACTCTTGTGAGTTAATATGGAAACTGGAACTTTTAGAAGTAAAACTATAATTCAAGGTCATACACATGTGGTCTGTGTTACTAACATGACATTCAGCCTGGCCACCAGCTATTTTGCCTCCTCCTTTAGAAGGCTGAGGTTCTATTTGGGCCCAATTAAGTTTTCCGGTGACCCCTTTATTTGTGTGTGCTGAGACAGACCAGAAAATCAAATAGTTCAGATGAATATTCACTTACTTCACAGTCATTCCATGTGCACCTCTTAGGCATGCTACAAGACCCAATGTGGAGATCATTAGAGAATATCCTAACAAAATGGAATGCGTCTCCAGTGGTATTCCAGTACAAACATGTGAGAAACATAGGAGGTCAAATGTAAAATGAGCATGTGCACTGGCATTCCCAGGGTATATTCGGAATCTTCTTTCTCTCCGTCCACTCATCCTGGTAAGTCAATTAAAATGGTGACTGGTTTATTTTACCTTCCACATAATTACAATCACCAACAAGGCTGGCCTTTACATGAATGTGGGCTGAGTTTTACCTCCTTGGGAGACAGACAGATCAGGAAGATCCCATTGAGAGTTCTAAGCTACTGGAGACTTTGCAGTCACTCTTGAATGCTTCTCAAAAAGAGACAGTTTCATCATCTGGGGATTTTCTAAAATTTGAGCTTAAAAAAACAACAACGAAACAACACTTATACTAGGTACTGGTGTGTGTGTGTGTGTGTGTGTGTGTGTGTGTGTGTGTGTGTAAAAGGATGATTCACTGTTCCTCATCCCAGCAAGAACTGAGGCAAAATTGTCAAAGCTCTCTCCCCTGCCACACACATCACTTTGAATTGCTTCCTTTTTATAACATTTTCTCCCTTTCAAAGCTAGCCTCAGTTTGAAACCAGAAAAGCACCTGTAACATGTTGCAGGTAGGAGGAAGAACACTGTGGTTTTTCCTGGGTTCTTCATCTGTTAAAGAATGTGTGTGCAGATGGACTTTTGAGACCCCGTTAAAGGAATTGGAAGTAGGTGAAGGTTGGGCAGACACGTTTTCTGGGGAGCCCTGGGGTCTCTTTACAGGACTGTGTTGACAAGACTCGTCTTTGGACTGTATTGATTTTCTCCCGGATACTTCTGCTTTCTCCTTGTCACATGGAACTTTGAAGAAGTGGTAGCCGGACCATGTTTTTACATGATGATATAGATTCTACACTAAGGGCATATTCCTGGCTACTCAGAGATAACAACCTTCCAATATTAGGAACTCACTGTGGCTGCTTGCTTATGGAGTTCAAGGGAGAGGTCAGAAGCCAGGCCGTAGGACACACCAGCTATCTGTCCAGAGTCTTCTAGCTAACAGGCTGTTTAGACTAGAAAGCACACCAGCAAAGGGAGAATGGGACCACATCTGACCAAGGAACAATTCGACGAAATAATTGTATTGATTTGTCCTGGCGTTATAGCAAGACATTGTCGCCCAGATCCAATGCATGAGATTTCCCTCTGCAAATGTTTTCTGTTCAATGTTTAGATTTATTTAAATGTACTTGAAGTTTATGCTTGGAGACATACTTTTATATGGTTAAGAAAATTCAACCCCTGGAAACTGATAAAAAGTTTGAGCATCAAAACATCGTAAACCGTGAGCCTGTGAAGTTATATTACATGTATGTATTAAATCATGAAGAGGAAGAATTGCAGAAACCCAGCCATACAGCCTTCCTTGCAAAATTGGCCATCTTCATTGGTGCTGGAAGGTGCATTCATTGTCCAGCTGACTTGAAAATCACAGAAATCAAATCTTAGGTGTTAGAAGTAGCACTGCACCATTCAGTTTTATGGTTTTCGGGAGAGGCCAAGTCACAATATAAATTTAAAAGTAAGTCTAGTTCATATTTTTAGAAAGTTCTTTCACCTTAATACGTGTTTCGCCTACAAATCAGGTCTTGTAGTAATCATTCTTAAGTGTTATGCACTTAGTTTTTGCTGAATCTTGAAAAAAAGGCCGGCTGCCTTGCTCTCAAGATGCTATGTCTCTTTGAGGAAACCAAACTGAAAAGCATCAGGAAATAAGTAACAGAGAGCGAGATACCACTAAGCTGCATAAGAGGCCGCGTGCTAGTGGCAGGCCTTCCGGAGAAACCGTTCATTCTTCAGTGGATGCAAATACGTGTCCTCGTTATGACCTCCATCAAGGTGCCTCTCAACGGCCTGGCTCTGGTCCTGATAAAACGCAGGTCAGCTTGACGTTCTCCTTCATTACATCACAGATAATGGAGCTTGATGGCACAGTTGTTTGCAACCATGAAAATTTAGATTTAATGGAAATGTCCAAAAATATGTTACTAATATTCTCTTTGCCTGGAATGCTCCCCCCACACACCACTCGCTGACCGGCTACCTCAATCAAATTCATCACTCCTGTCTCAGCTGCAACATCACAACAGAACCCTCTGCCTCCCTCTCCTGAGTTCAGTTACTCTGTTAAAACCCCTGATCACAAGCACAATTTGTAGTTATGCTTTTGCTGTGTATTTGTTTCATGTCTGTCCTATTCAGAATATAAATTGCATAAGGAATAATTACAAAAGAATTATGGAGCACCCATCTAAAAGCATATTCTGTAGCTATTAAAATGACTGTGTAGCTCTACATTTATTGATGCGAAAAAAGGTTAAGATATCCAGTGGGAAGGAAAAATAGGTTATAGATATTTTGTGAAACTATTACATGAGTAGAAATTTTTCACTCCACATTTTGGATATAAGCCATGGCACATGTTAAAATTTCACGATGGCATATTTAGGTGGCAGGTGATCTGCCCATGGGTTTTGTGTGGGTGTGAATCTTTGCTGACCCTGGTTTAGACCTCAGAGGTCACTGAAGCCATTCTCGGTGGAGACCCTGCCTTATCCTCTTGGCCTGCCCAGGAGGATCCCCATCACAAGGGACCTAGGTGACCCGCTCTTCCTCCCCTTTAGGGGATGGGAAGAGAAGGCCCTGGTGTGGCAAACTGAGTCTGTGAAACACAATTTCTAGTTTCCCTGGGAAAGAAAACGTGAATCCATTCTCATTCTTTCTGATCTCTGTCTAGTGATGAAAATGACGAAAAACCATCATTAAGTTTCCCTGCCATATACACTTTGCTTATTACATATGCAGTATGTGATGCAAAAATAGAATTTCGGGAAGGATATATACACCAAAATATTGATGGGAATTATTCTAAAATGTCAAATTATGCTTTTATCTTTTTTTAAAAAAATGATTTGTCTCATCTGGCTTTTCTCATTTGTTTTGCAATAAATATAGATTGCTTCTATAATAGCACAATGATGAGTTTAGGTGATAGAGTCTTATTCTTTTGTATTTTAAAAAATCATTTACAAAACTTTCATAAGGGATACATTTAAAAAAACATTTTAATTTTCACAATGACACTGTGATGACAGTATATCCCCCCGCCCTATTCACCAGGTGGAAACTATGTTATAAGGGATTAAAGATATGCCCAAAGTCACATAAACTTGTAAATGGCAGAGTGAGAATGTGGAGCTTTGCCTTCCCAATATTAATGTGTGCTTGTTCCTATTACATGTCTGATTTTAGGGGGAAATACTAACTTGAATAATTTGTTCTTGGCAAATTTAAATTTGTGGGATGCATTTGCAAAGCATAGATTTTCCCTCTTGTGGGTCCCTTGAAAACTGCTCTTGCTACTTTAGAGGAGGAGGAAATAGAGGGAGTAGAAAAGATGAGGAGTTATTTTTTCTAAGTACTAGGTTAGTTCTGTATTACTGCATTGTTGTAACAAACTATCACAAATTCAGCAGCTTAAAATCACCCCAATTGTGAAATCAAGAACCCAGGGGCTCAAAGAGCTCTGCTTTGGGTCCCACAAGGCTGAAATCAAGGTTGTGGTCACCCTAGGCTTTTATCAGGAGGCCATGAAGAAAACTCTTTCAGACTCTCAAGTGTTTGGCAGAATTTAGTCCTACATGGTTGCAGGACTGAGGTCTCTGTTGCCTTGCTGTCTGTTTGCTGGGGTCATTCTCATCTTTGAGAGGCTGACTGGCTTCCTTCCACAGTCTCCGTGCCATCTTTTCTGCCTCATCTCTTCTCTGACTCCAGTTGGAAAACTTTCTCTGCTCTAAAGATTGGTACCATCTGGGTAATACAAGACACCTTCTGTAATTTTAGATCCATAACCTCAATTACATCTGCAGAATCACTTCTCAGTCCTCCCTAGATAGTGTTTGCTTGAGTAACCAGGTGACAGGATCTTGGGGGAACATCGTTAGAATTCTGCCCACCACAACTATTTTTTTTCCTCAAAACTTGGGGATAAAAGAATTCACTCTTTTTAAAAGGTTAGTATAGTATTAATAACCTTTAATACTTATTATTAAACATTTGCCACATTTTAGATATTCAAAGAGATGACTCCCCCCCCCCCCCCAATCTACACGTTGAATAGTTTTGTCTATAGATATTTCAAAGTGGATTTTTAAAAAGTCTCACGTGAATGTCTATTCTCATCCCTGCTGGTAAAATGAAACACAAATATGCTATTTCACTGAGAATTTAGCTTGTAGAGGACTCGGGGATAAAGTTCAAGGTCACAGGACCTTGTTAATACATGAGTGGCCTGGTTGTTACACAGCCTTTTATTTCCACACCCTGGTTTCCATGTCAAAGTACAGCTGAATTGTTATGTCTCAGTTCTATGCGTTCATCTTAATCTAAACTGTGTTCATCACCTTTACCCTGAGGTATACAGTTTTGCTATGACTTTGGTTTTCATGGACATAAAGTAGGTTCAAAGAGATAAACTCCCAGGACAGGTAAACATTAAGTCCTCTTTTTAACCCTCCTTGTGGGAGTAAGAAGAAAAAAAAAAATCTCAATTTTTTTCTTTTTTTCTTTTTCTTTTCAATAAAGTAATTTAATTTGACTTCATAAACTTCATCCTGACCTGCCATAGACCACTTCCAAAAGAATAAGCATCGGTCTCCTTAAGGGGTAGATATATTTCCACAATTAGCTAAAGGGGGCCCAATTTTGCCATTAGAAATTATAGATTTGTTTCTCTATCAAATTGCTTTTTCTTCAGGCAACAAAACAAAACAAAACAAAAGTGTTGTCTCCCTAAGTAGAGAGGCAACACTTGGCAATATACCATAAGATGGATAGATAGGTAGGTAGATAGGTTAATAATAGAGTAAGGGCAGGAGGTAATTGAGATGTTAGACAATAAGATGTTAGACAATACATTTTGACAAGGAAGGCTGAATGAAACCCAAAATGGAGATAAAATAAATGGGCATTATTAAGTTAGGTATATATTTTGGGGACATTAATAAATAAGACTTTAAACTCTGATATTGCTAAAACAAAATTGTCCTTGGAAGGGAATCAATGAGAGCAGTAGGTTATGGCTCTGGTTCTCAAGGAAGGTACACAGAATTTACCTTTTTCCTTTATCCACTAGCAAAGAGTATACCTGGTGGGATCAGAGCAAACTAGTACTAGTATAAAGGACCATGATGCTAATATCACATCTGCCAACTGCTGTCATAATCTAACACATGACATGCTTTTTTTGCTGAGATGGTGTATTAGTCAGGGTTCTAGAGAAAGTAATCAATAGGACAGATTTATGTGGAAGGAGTTTATTTTAAGGTTTTAGCTGAGGTGATTATGAAGGCTGGAAAGTTCAAAATCTTCAGGATAGGCCAATAGAATGGAGACCCTTCAAATTTGAAGGCTGTCCTTTGGCAGAATCCCTTCTTGCTTGGGGGAGCTTAGTCTTTTGTTCAGGCCTTCAGCTGATTGGATGAGGCTCACCTACATTATGTAGGTAAATCTGCTTCACTCAAAGTCCATTGATTTAAATGTTAATGTCATCCAAAACATCCTCACCGAAACATGAAGAATAATAGTTGACATGTATCTAGGCGCTGTGGCCCAACCAGAGTGACCATATAAAATTACCTATCACAGGAGACTCTAAGTTTGATCTTTTGGATGTTGTGTTCTGAATTCTTACATAGTTAAAGAACTTAATTTACATGGCTATAAAAATAATGTTAGTGCTACATGTGTTTTTAGGTTTAGATTACTTAGCCTAATAACAGCAAGTATATGCAAGTAATTTCAAATCCATTATAAATACTGATATCTATTATCCCAACTACTACTATATGCCAGGCACTACACTGAGGATTTTATACAACAAACCAACACAACAGGTAATATGGCTATCACTTTATAGATGAACAGACAATTTGAAAGTAATTGACTGACCTGCAGAAGACAGAGTTCTGTAGCAGAGATGAAAATTATAGTTAAGTCTTCTCTTATGAAATCTCATACTTTGTCTTCCACGTGTGACAAATGCTACCTGGAAACTCAGTCTCCTTTATCTCTTTAGGTGATCCACAAGTTGGCTTTTTACATCATAGCCACAAAAGTACAGAAACATCATATATTTTAATTATAACAAATTTAATTAATATGGTCAATGGAAATTGAAATGATTAAAGAAAATGCTTCAAGAGCATGATTATTATGCAACAGTCTTTAATTGTTAGCTAAAAATAGGATATATTTTAGCATTCTCAGATGGTTCTTATCTCATTAACATGAATAACATCACTGCCAACATTTCTTGAATAATTGTGTATATTCTACATAAATGGTTGCAGCAAAGGGGCCCTCAGAACAGCAAAATGATTCTCTCTTGTGTTGGCAGGAGCACATCTAATTTAAACCTCAGGATAGGCTAGCCAGGCTACTGCCATGCTGAAATTCTATCAAGGCCAATGCTCTGTATCTGCTCCTCTACGTTCATTGGCAAAGACCATGTGATAGTCCCCAAGGAACCGAATCTGAGTCCTCCTATAATTTATTTGTTCATTTTATCCATTTATGAAAAGAAACAAGAGCACCAGCCCTTTGGGAAAGGATTTACATAATTTAATTAAATGTGATCACTGCTTTCCTATCTCAAGCTGCTGATGCAGCTGATAACATCAAATGTTTTTTAGTCCCTGTCTCCTCTCTACCTTCAAGTCTGCAGGCACACATGGGGGAGGGATGTGTGGCTTTAGTTGGATGTGAGAAGCAAGCCTACATTCTACCAAGAAGAAGATATTTTTGCATTACCCATCAATTTGGTTTTTTTGTTTTGTTTTGTTTTTATTTTAAATCTTTATTGTTCAGATTATTACAGTTGTTCCTCTTTTTTTCCCCTCATAGGTCCCCTCCACCCGGTTCCCACCCCACCCCATGCCCTTACCCCCCCCCCCACACACACACACTGTCCTCATCCATAGGTGTATGATTTTTGTCCAGTCTCTTCCCGCAACCCCCACATGCCCCCAAGGATTGTCAGTCCACTCCCTTTCTATGTCCCTGATTCTATTATATTCACCAGATTATTCTGTTCATCAGATTTTTTATTCACTTGATTTTTAGATTCACTTGTTGATAGATATGTATTTGTTGTTCATAATTTTTATCTTTACCTTTTTCTTCTCCTTCCTCTTCTTACAGAATATTTTTCAGCATTTTATATAATACTGGTTTGGTGGTGATGAATTCCTTTAGCTTTTTCTTATCTGTGAAGCTCTTTATCTGACCTTCAATTCTGAATGATAGCTTTGCTGGGTAGAGTAATCTTGGTTGTAGGTTCTTGCTATTCATCACTCTGAATATTTCTTGCCACTCCCTTCTGGCCTGCATAGTTTCTGTTGAGAACTCAGCTGACAGTCGTATGGGTGCTCCCTTGTAGGTAACTAATTGTTTTTCTCTTGCTGCTTTTAATATTCACTCTTTGTCTTTTGCTCTTGGCATTTTAATTATAATGTGTCTTGGTGTGGGCCTCTTTGGATTCCTTTTGTTTGGGGTTCTGTGTGCTTCCTGGACTTGTAAGTCTATTTCTTTCACCAGGTGGGGGAAGTTTTCTGTCATTATTTCTTCAAATGGGTTTTCAGTATCTTGCTCTCTCTCTTCTTCTGGCACCCCCATAATTCAGATGTTGTTACACTTGAAGTTGGCCCAGAGGATCCTTACACTATATTCATATTTTTGGATTCCTTTTTCTTTTTGCTTTTCCAGTTGGGTGTTTTTTGCTTCTTTGTATTTCAAATCTTTGACTTGATTCTTGCAATCTTCTAGTTTGCTGTTGGATCTCTGAACATTATTTTTTTATTTCAGTTGGTGTATGCTTAATTTCTAGTTGGTCCTTTTTCATATCCTCGAGGGTCTCACTAAATTTACCGGCCTTTTCTAGAAAATTCTTGAAAAACATTGTAACTGTGGTTTTGAACTCTATATCCAGTCGTTTGCTTTCCTCCATTTCTTTCCTTTGTGACCTGTTTCTTTGTCTCCTCATTTTGGTTGCTTCCCTGAGTTGATAGAGTGGCTTTGTGTGCTAGGTGTCCTATAGGGCCCAGTGTCTCAGCATCCCCAGTTACCTGAGGTGGACACTCTTGGTGCACCCCTTTGTGGGTGGTGTGCACAGTCTTATTGTAGTTAAGCCTTGATTGTTGTTCGTATCACTGGGAGGAATTGACCTCCAGGCCAACTGGCTGTGAGGATCAGCTGTGTCTACAATGGGAGAACTTCTGTGCTGGAGACACCCTTATGAGGCAAGACTTGCTTCAGTGGGGCTTTGGTGCTCACTGAGTCTGCCCCCTGAGTGTGTCCCTTATGGATCTGAGGAGTTGTAATCTGGATGGTCCTACTCTGACCCCTAGGTACACTGGCTCTTGGATCTCCAAGGAGGTGCTAATTTAGCCTCTGCCTGAGACCACCCAGCAGGAGCTATGGAGAGATCTGCAGATTCCTCTTCTTTGCTTGGGTTTTGGAGGTGCCCAGATGAGGCCCAGCTGTGAAGCAATGCAGGCTGCTGTGGGGCCTTGGGCCTTCTTTTGGATGTTCTGGGTCTCTCTGCCTCAGTTGCAGTTTGATAGGTAAGTTTAGATTTCAAAGGACGAGGCCATTCATATGCAAAAGCCTCTGCGCACAGCTTGGATGGGGCAGAGTCTTAGGGCGGAGCAAACAGCAATGGCTTCCCATCAACCCTGCCCTAAGAGGCCCCCAGGTCTCAGTGTCCCTTGGTTATCGCTGCAAGCACCTCTGAGAGAAAGCCACCCTTGAGTTCCACCCGCTGCCAGACAGTCCAGTTTCTTCCCATATGAGTCTGGGTCCCCAGAGTCTCACCCAGAACTGGAGTTCAGAGCAGTCAGGAGCTTGTGTCTCCCTCCCACTTGAAAAAACCAGCTGTATTCTCAGTTGCCAGCCCTCTCCATGTGCGTGTGCCTCAGTACCTCTGCACTTTACTTCTGTAGATCCTCTGAGTCTCAGTGTGCTTTCTCTTCCCTTCTAGTTGTAAAATTTCCACTTAGCCAGCCTTCCTATGGTTCTGGATGATGTCCGTTTTGTCTTTTAGTTGTAGTTTTGAAGTGGTTGTGTGAGGCGGCAAGTTCAGGTGTTTACCTATGCCGCCATCTTGGTTTCTCTTACCCATCAATTTGGACTGGTAAGTATAACAGACATGGTTGGTTACCAACCCAACAGGCTTTCCTCCTTCCTTGCTGGTCGAGTGATTTTTCATTATAATTCATATGGAATCTGATTCATATTAATTCCATTACATTTCTTCTCAGATGGTTTAGGGAGGGGAACATGAGGAAGTCCTAGACCTTGACATGTAAGAAGTTGGCTGAGGGATTTGGAGTGAAGGATCTCTTGTTCTTAAAAAAGAACACATAGGAAGAAATGTGCCCCTCTTTTCCCACTGATTCTTGTCATGTCTTGATGGATGAGATACTTGGAACAGTGGTAATCATTTAGTGACCAGGAGGAAAGCTATCTTGAGGGAGGTGACACGTGTGATGTTAGGTAAAAAAGATCCTGAGTTCTTGATATGTAAATGAACCTTGAATAAATCAACTCTGGATCTGTCCCCGCTATCTCATTATTAGAGATAAAAATGTTTCTTGATTTCTTAACCTGTTAAGTCAAAGTTTTTCTGTGATTTTCCTGAACATATTTTTATTGATATGATTACCCTTAGACTTCTCCTTGGTGGCTGTGCCTTTTCCTTAAAGGATGTGTACCTTATTTATTCATTTTTTTCTACTAGTGACCTTACCCTTGAATATTGGTGAGTCATGCACAGAGTCTCTGATTTCTAAAGATGCAAGTGTTGTGGAGGATGTGTTGCATGAGAGGCAGGCTCGTGACACACTGTTGGATTGCTGCCCGAGTGTGTGTGCAGAATACTAGCCAAGTATAGTTATGGATGGACCACTATCACCAATTCCCTCTAACACACACACACACACACACACACACACACACACACACACACACACATTTTCATAAGGAGGAAAAAATACCCTCCAAGAACCTAAATTCTTTGCTCAATTGGAGCATATGGCCAAAGACATTCACAATTCTCTATGTGTGGAAGAAGGGGGAATTGGCAGTAGTGGTTAATTGAACTACAAAAAGTGCAATATGTCTAGAATACCAACTTTATTGTAGATAAAGACCAGGGCAGAGGACCTGGCCTTAGCTTTATGAGCCAAATGGAACTGTTAATACCAAACTCAAGACTCCGGCAACTTTTCTCTTTTGGCCCAGTGAGGTTTATGGCATAGACGAGCGAAAGAGGACTCATGAGTCTTGTGGGCAGGCTCACTCCTAAGATCAGAAAGAGGATTGAACTGAGCATACTGATATGGATGAATCATGTCCCCCTGCAATGTAATAGCATTTGAAGTTGGGGTATTTGGGAAATAATTAGGTTTAGATAAGGTCATGACAAGGGGAGGGCTCCATCTTATCAGAAGAGTCATAAGACAGTTTAATCCTGCCCCCCTTCCATGTAAGGACATAGTGAGAAGATGGCCATCTGCAAGAGAACTCGCTTCAGAAAGAAATAGGTCAGCACCTTGATCGTGAACTTCCCAGGATCTAGAACTATGAGAAATAAACACCCATTGTTTAAGCCACCCAGTCTATAGTATTTTGTTATAGCAGCCTGAGCAGACTAGTACATATACTCGGTTAATTTTCTAGACTTACCAATCATATAAGGACCTCCCTAATGAGTTAACAAGTGGAGAATTCCCAAGGGTTAATTATTTTGACCTCTTTTCACAAGAAGAAAACTTCAGGAGTGGAAAAGATGTATCCATTATTAAAATTGCATTGTTCTTTCCCCTCTCAATGTGATTCTCTTTGAGAGTAAGCACAAAGAGATTGGTGGCTGGGTGAGGGGAGCCATGATCTCCCTTCCACAGTTCAGTAACTCTACATCAGATTTTTCTCTTGGATGTTTATTTTCTTTCTGCCATGGAGAAAGTGGCCCTGTTGGTAGGCAATAAAGGGTGGTGATGTTTGTCTGAGATGCTTCAGCAAAGAAGGAGGGAGATTGATAGAGGGCCCTGTCTGATGTTGCTGGTGTATTAGTGTCATCTAGATACATGGGGTTTCAGATTTGTGAAGTCTAACACTTTGACTTTGTACTAGGAAGCTTAGAATCGGGTGTCTAATAGTGTGGTAACCCACATTATTCATGGAAGAGTTGGGGCTTCATGGTAACCCACTCATAGGAGTCAAAGATGTATATTTCAACTTCCACATAGCAGGCTCAGTCTTCTGTGATTATATTTTGAACTCTTGGAAGCTGCCAACCACAAAAACAAAATTTACCAAGCATGAAATATATTTTGTTCCTTCTGCTCTTGTGTGTCTCATAACTAAAGAATTAATGTGAACTTCCTTTTGTTGGTCAGAAGATTTATATGGGAAAGTGATGCCATTGTAATAAACCTGGTTGTTATTTAACTAGAAAGGAGCAGAGGGAAGGCCAATAGAATCATGTCTAGTAAAATACGAATAACTGTAGGGAAGGTATTTATCTGTCAATCACACCTGGAACAGATCATTGGCCAGAGTAGGTGTGGCCACTGCAAGTATGGAAGATTTGAGACACAAGTTCCCAAACAAAGAAATCGTCTTTCTTGCCCTCTTGGTACATGCTCCTGGCTTGCATAGCTCGCACACTCCTACAGTTACCCACATGGCTCAAGTCTATGTGGACCCCACACACAATGGACTGATGGACTGAAACTAGCCTGATGCTACACCAGACCCAGTTCCACCATGGAACAGAAACTTTGGACTCTGGCTTTGCTTCTTTCTCTTCCAGGACTGCATTAGGGGAAATGGGACTTTGCAAACCAAAGGATGTAATGCCACATAAATAAAGTTTTCTACCACATCTCATCCTCCCCTGGCGGCCTCTGGAAATGCTTATTCCAGTGGTACCCCAAGAAAGCCACTCCTACCAGCAATGGAGAAATTCCATCCATGCATTTCTCTGATAAGAAGAGCACTTTACTATTTAGTTTAAAACTTATCATGATTTCTTAATGAAGTGTTAAGAAAGTTCTTCATATAGTAAATTCCAAGTTAAGTGGGAAAAAAGAGAAATCCACACTTATATTTTCATCTTTAAAATTTTGGAAGTTTAAACAGGATTTTGTCAATAGTATTTACCTCTGGGAAGGGGAATGGATTAACTGAGAGTAGAATTAGAGGGAAACTTACATTTTTTACTTTATATACTTCTATCTAAGTTTTCCTTGAATTATGTCATAAATAATTTGTTCTTCATAAAGAGAGCTGTATAGGAATGTTTAAAAAACAGGTTTTGTTATACATGGTGATTTGAATAACTACTCATTTATTATATTTTAGGAAGTTACTAGTTGTTAAGGAAGGCAACCATCTGAAAAAAAATTGAAAATGGAAACCAAATAGGTCATGGTTTAACTTCTGACTGTCTCTTTTTAATTGTAAAAGGTTCTGTAAGCTACAGAATTTCTTCGCATTTCCTCATATGTAAAATAGTAATAATAAAACATTGAATAACTTTGTACTAATCCTATCTACTAAAAGAGTAATATGCAAATTGATTGTACCTCTGCTACATCCACAAGCCATGCCCTCCAGCCAATCAGGAGCAAGTTTTCAAATTAACTCAACCAAGATGGCTGTGGCCATGAAGCTGCAGCAAGCAGGAGGCTTGGGTTTCCCTGGCAATGGAGGAAGCCAAGCTTTCTGCCTGCCCTGGTGGGCCCAGGCCTACACTCAAGGCTACAAAGTTTCAATTATAGAAGATAAATAAATCCAACAAAAATAGCAGCAGCCATGGAGCTGGAGAGAGCAGGAGGCTTGAGTTGCCCCTGGTGATGGAGAAAGCCAAGCTTCCACAGCCCTGGCCTGCCTTGGCCTCCACTCACAGCTACAAAGTTTCAATTACAGAAGATAAATAAATCCAAACAAAAATGGCTGTGGCTATGGAGCAAGCAGGCTACAAAGTTTCAATTATAGAAGATAAATAAACCCCAGATACCTGGGCCTCAACTTGGGTCACCGGGGAGCGTGGCCGGCCTGCAAACCACCACAGGCCCCTCACCTAGGGCGCCCCACACCCCAAGGGAACCCCCCACCCTGATCCGGGACAAACCAGCTGGCCCCCACCCATGCACCAGGCCTCTATCCTATCTAATAATCCTATCTAATAAAAGAGTAATATGCAAATTGACCATCACTCCAACACACAAGATGGCTGTCCCTATGTGGTCAAAGATCCTGCCCCCATGTGGACACAAGATGGCCACCACAAGATGGCCAGCAGGGGAGGGCAGTTGGGAGGGACCAGGCCTGCAAGGGAGGGCAGTTGGGGGCGATCAAGCCTGCAGGGGAGTGCAGTTAGGGGTGACCAGGCCTGCAGGGGAAGGCAGTTAGGGGCAATCAGGCTGGCAGGGGAGCAGTTAGGCATCAATCAGGCTGGCAGGGGAGTGGTTAGGGGGTGATCAGGCTGACAGGCAGAAGTGGTTAGGGGCAATCAGGAAGGCAAGCAGTTGGGAGCTAGCAGTCCTGGATTGTGAGAGGGATGTCCGACGGCCCGTTTAGGCCCAGTCCTACCTGGATCGGGCCTAAACGGGCTGTCAGACATCTCTCAAGGGATCCCATATTGGAGAGGGTGCAGGCTGGGCTGAGGGACACCCCCCCCCCCTCCCGTGCATGAATTTTGTGCATCGGGCCTCTAGTTAGAAATAATAGAGTTGACTCTTTTATTTTTTATTCTATTTTATTTTATTTTTTGTTAATCCTCACCTGAAGATATTTTTCCATTGATTTTTGGAGAGAGTAGAAGGGAGGAGGAGAGACACAGAGGTCAACAATCTAGAGTTGACTCTTGAAAGATATGGGATGAGGTGGGGTGGGGGAACCCACACACAGTTGAAACACACTTACAATTTTTTACTCCCCTAAAACTTAACTACTGTTGACTGGAAGCCTAAGCCTTACTGATTACATAAACAGTTCGTTAGCATATACTTGGGATATTATCCTATATAATAAGAGAGGACTATGCTAATTATCCGTTACGCCATGAGGCATAACAACCAATCATGTAACAACCGGATCACGGACCTGCAGGAGGGTGGGGCAGTGAACTACAAGTGGGCAGTGGAGAGATAGAGGAGGGGAAGCTACAGGAGGGAGCAGGGCATCAAGCAAGCAGGAGTGGGAGAGCTATAGGAGGGGGCAGGGCAGCAATTTATAGGGGGACAGGGGGAGCTACAGGAGGGTGGGGCAGCAGGTAGAGAGCTACAGGAGGGCTGCAGACTGGCACACGGATTCGTGCACAGGGCTACTAGTATGTTTTATATATTTCATTCTTAACAATAAATAAAGCTAGAGAAAAGAAAATGTTATTAAGAAAGTCATACGGCAAAAATTCCTTTACAGTATTTCTTGAAAAAAATTGGTATAGAAGTGGACCGGTGGCAGGTTCAAACCCATGTTGCTCAAGGGTCAACTTTATAATGATGTCTGTAACAAAGGTAGACATGAATGAAGTGCTGGCCATGTAACTAGGGGCCGGGTCATCAACTGCCACATGTGGAGGTTAATGGATATCCCTGTTTGACTGGCTGTCACAATTTATTCAATTATCAGCCAGTAATTATTATTATTAGCATCCCTTTTCATTCTCAAATCATTTGAATTGGATGATAAATTACATGCCACCCTATTATAAGGAGATTGGACTCTATGCTAAAACCTGTGGGGAGATACTGAGGGAGGAGAGGATGCCCGGAGGCAGTACAGTTTCTGAGTTTTCCTCCAAGCACAGGGAATGTAGTTACATTTGCATGTTTCTAGAGTTGATGTTGGTGTGAGTCTAGAAGACAACTCAAATGGTCTAAGGAAGCACTGAAAGATGAACCTGGTGATTGAAGGAGACAGGTATGAAATGAGGCCACTCTGGAGCTAAGCTTTGTACAGCTGCCTGCCTCTCTCCTCTGGCTGGATTGTTTACTTTCTAAATTTCAGTCCTGACAAGTATAACACTTTCGCTATCCCCACGAATTCAGATTAAATTGAATTCACTAGCTAATACAGTGTTATTATTAGGGACTGAGTCATTAACTCTGAAACCATTATCTGATACATTTCAGAAATAAACATTTAGTGGGTGTGCCGATTTTCCTGTTTTTATTTGCTGGAGGGAACACAAGCATCAAAAGGTCATAATGGTGCATGAATTAGAGGGGAGGATCATCCCTGTGCATATAGGCAAGCCTGACAGGATATCCTCAGGTAAAGAGTTGGGCTTACATACAGTATCAGGTGCACATGTTAGCAGTTACTCTTTCAGGGGTTTCTGAAGCAGGGAAGACTCATTGTGCAAAGTGGGTCTGTCTATTTATGGAGGAGTAAAAACCAGATCAGATTGCATTTTCTGTTCCAGTTGTATCTTAATCAGGGCAGGTATCAGCATTACCCAGGGAGCTCTTAAAAACATACATGCTGAAGCACCACACAGACCTGCTAAATTAGAAATTTATACAAATTAAATTCATATAAATTAGAATGGGTGGGTGGAGCAGAAATGAATCTTGAAAACCTTCCAGGTGAGTCTAACAGGTGTCCTGGGTTAAAAACTAGTGCTCTGCGCCTGTGGTTCTTAAACTTTTATGGGAGTCAGAATGACCTGAAAATGTTGGTAAACCTCATTTCTGGGCTGTAGTCCTATGGCTTTGGATTCATGTCTAGGGTAGGGCTTGAAATACACATTCCTGACAGGTCCCAGGTGACGCTGATGCCACCATCCTGCCCACACGCTGAGGACCACTTCTCGAAGCCATGCTTTCCTTCACCCCTATCCTCACTGCTGTATTTCAAGAGGCTCAATCATGTTTCGCCTAGAGCAGTGGTTGGCAAACTGCAGCTTGCGAGCCACATGAGGCTCTTTGGCCCCTTGAGTGTGGCTCTTCCACAAAATACCACGGCCTGGCGTTAGAAGAAGTTTAAGTTAAATTTGGCTCTCCAAAGAAATTTCAGTCGTTGTACTGTTGATATTTGGCCTAGACCAGTGGTCGGCAAACTCATTAGTCAACAGAGCCAAATATCAACAGTGCAACGATTGAAATTTCTTTGGAGAGCCAAATTTTTTAAACTTAAACTTAAACTTCTTCTAACACCACTTCTTCAAAAGAGACTCGCCCAGGCTTCGAGAAGTGGTCCTCAGTGTGTGGGCAGGATGGTGGCATCAGTGTCACCTGGAACCTGTCAGAAATGTGCATTTTGTGGAAGAGCCACACTCAAGGGGCCAAAGAGCCGCATGTGGCTTGTGACCCACAGTTTGCCGACCACGGGCCTAGACTATTACTTTAGATTCCTATCTTGTGTCACTGCCGTCTACCCTAACTGTTGCAAAAAGTGATCTTTGTAAATAAAAATCTCATGATGACCCAACACCTTCAATGGGTCCCCACTTAATAAAGTCCAAACATTCTTTGTGGAAGGACATACCAGTCCCTGCTATCATCCCAGCCTCATCCCCCCCCCACCCCACCCCCCACCCCTGGTCATGCTCTGAGGCTTACCTTCGAGGGAGACCAGAATCTCTAAGAAGGTAATGCTTTTTTTTTATCACTGCTGCAAAAAGCAGTTAGAATCACCGACTTCCAGAATTCCTGTTCAAACTTCTACATGTCGACTCCTGGCTTGTGGCTTTGGGCAAGTTACCACTTTGTCTGTTTTTTTATCTGTAAAATAGAATTGACAACATAGTCCCATCTTTTAGGATGATGTGAAAATTAATATATATATATATATATATATATATATATATATATATATATATATATATATTATTTGGAATATATCCAACAAGTAGTGGATATTGAGATATCACCTGCTGTGGGACCTTTTTTATTTTCAGGGACTCTCCCATTTATCCCTGAATACCAGTTTGCATAACACTTCCTTTGAATTGAAAGTCCTGTATTCTCTACATCACATGCTTCTTTCCTTGATCACTTATAGCATTTAATTCATATTTCCATTAGAACATTTAGCAGTTCTCCTCTCCATTCACCTCTGAGCCACTAAAGTGCAGACTTTGTTCTCTTTCTTTGATAATATTGCTCTTTTAAAAGCCTAACCACGGTGCTCAACAATCTTGGTTGAATGATCGCTTTGTTAAACAACCAACTGATAGACCCTCACCACTGAGTCCTGGGATCGCCAAAACATGGGAATAATGGTTAGCAAACCAGAGAAAACCTGAAACAAGGGAGCCAATGCCACACAGAAGAGAGGCTGGTAGCCAGTTGCCCTCTTCTTTTATGTTTTTCTCAAACCAAAAACGAGTCATTCACAAAATCTATTATTTGTTTTGTCTCAAAAATATCTAAGACAGCCTTAAGCAACAGAGAGAGGAAGAATCAGAAATAGTTACTGTTTGTATAAGGAGTTAAAATACTTAAAAGAGATATGGGTGTTTTATTTTGAAGCACAGAATATACACAGGAAGTGCACAAATTTAAGTGTACAACTTGATAAACTTCTGTAAGATAGATACATCCAGGTAACCAATACTCAGACCAAAATATAAACATTTCTCCTACCCTGGAAGTCTCCTTTATGGCCCTTATCAGTCATTCTCCCTAAAAGGTAACCACTGATTTTATTTCTATGACTACTTTTGCCTCTTTCTGAATTGTACATAAATGAACTTATTGAAGTATTGAAAAATGATTTTTTCCTGTTATCATGGAATGGACTTCGCAAAGAAAGCCGCATGTCCACTTGATGCCTCCTTGTTAAGTCTCTTCAGAATACTATGGAACATCCGTAATATTTTCAACAATAAAGATAAATTTTAAAAAAGAATATTGTATTTCAAAATTTGAGTTCTATATAAAAACTAGGAGCCCAGTGCATGATTTGAAATCGTGCAGCGCCACCCACCCTCGAGTTGCTGGTCCGGCCCTGCCTCGCTCTCTGGCCCTTGAAGCAGCCACAGCTGCTGCTGATCAGGCCCTCCCCCAGCGCAGGCGAGCAGAGGGCCCTGCGGTCCCCCTTCTCCCCTCCTCCCTCCCCCTCCCCCATGCTGTGTCTTGATTAATTAGCATATTTCTCTATTATATATATAGATATGAGTTTTAGTTTCAGGAGGATCTGGATTCAAATTATAGCTATGTAGACTGGGGAAGATATTTCATCTCTTTTTACCTCAACTTTCTCAGCTGCAAAATATCTATAATAACAAAGGGGGTGAGTGTGAGGATTCAGTGGAATGAGCCCTACAAAGCATCTTACAAGGAATTAAGTGCACATTAACAGTTTAATAAATGTTAAATTATCATCATTTGAGTTCCTAGAAGCTGGGGTAGTAATGCATCTGAAGTCTGAAATAGCTGATTTTGTATACTAGCATCCTTTCAACTCTCTGCAATAATTTTCATTGTAAAAACCATAGATTTACAGAATGACTTTGAATGGATTACCACTGTCCAGAGAAAAATAACTTTCTCTTCCTCATAAGGGTGAATTATGCTTTCTCGCATTTATTTTAGTTATCTGCTGCTGCATAACAAAATACCCCAAATCTTCATGTCCTAAAGCAATAATTTTTAGTTCATAGTTTCCATTGGTCAAGAATAGAGTGTAGCTTACCATGATGTTGAGTCTCTTAAGGCTGTAATCAAAAAGTGTCAGTTTGGGCCAAAGTCATTCCCATACTCAGGGTGAATCATTGTCCAAGCTCACTAACATGGCTGTGAATGGGCCTCAGGTCATGACTGACAGCTGGCTAGAGGTCAGTCCTCTGACATTTTGTGGTTGTCTCTATAGGATTTGTCACATGATGGCAGTTCGCTTCCTCTAGAGCAAGGGTAAGAGAAAGGTGTGTGCCTGTGTGTTGAGGGGGAGATTAAAGTCTTCGTTACCTAGTCTTAGAAGTAATATCCCATCACTTTTACCATATTCTACTAATTAGCAGGAAGTGGATAGGTTCAGCCTACACTCAACATGCTCAAGGTCATGTGCTAGGAGGTGAGGCTCATTGGATGCCATCTTAGAATCTGCCAACCACACAATTGGCGTGAAATTCATATCATTCAAAACGTTTAGTCTTCCATTTCAACGTGGGAAGGGGAAGGAAGTACCACCAAGTGGACATTATTTTGCATGTGTCTGCATAAAATACTCATCATCTTTATGTATTAAATATTTTAATCATATTGACATTTTTGAAGAAGTAACATAGCCCTCTCCCCCATCCCCTTCCAAAATAAAAAAATAAAAAAAAAACCTACCCAAAACCTCTCTTCTTAACTCTGAAGACTAACAGGTTATATGTCAATGGTGTTATTATTTTCAATAATAAACATGTAGCTTTTTTCTAAATGACTTTACATTTTAGAAAGAATATAGATGCTGGGCTCCAAGCTTTCCAAAGTTAGAGGGGAGGACAGTATCTTGCCACACCTGGGCAATTCGACATCGTAACAGCTTCCTATTAGTCTAAGAAACAGAATTGTCTCTGAAAAACAGAAGAACTGATTAAAATTTCTGTTTCTGTGATTACTTACAACATCTGCTTGTGCCCTGGGGTCCTCCTTTATCCTTAATCTGTCTAGAGTTTCACCGATTTCTTTCTGCACCTGGTATCAGATGAATCTGTGACTCTCATCAGAGAAAATGTTAGTTAATTTATTTCACAGGAAAGCAAAGACACCTATGCTCCTCAAAGGTAACTAACACTGAAAAAGGAGCACAGACGGTTCTGTTCTTTTGGTCTCTGTATAAGGCAAATAGCTTGGGGAGTATAGAATGGAGGCATACGTAATTCAAATTAACCCCAGAGTGCTTAATTATAAAGAACTGACATGCAGACAAATAGGGCCATTTAACAAAAGTTTGACTGTATTTTGTTATGCTTTAGGCATTCAAAAGAGTTGTAGAGAATAAATCAGTCTTTTTGGATGGACATCATCTTCTAGTTTTACAAGCCCAAGACTGCTTAGGGTTGTAGAACCCTGTGGGAATCTTGAAATCTATGGACACTCTTTCTAAAAACATGCACATATTCACATGTATGCACAATTGAATAGATCTTGGAGGTTTCACAGACCCTCGTTTAGTTTATGCATGGGCTTCCAACTAAGAAACATTACTGAGAGGGAGAATGGAAATTTATAAAATTAAGACATGTTTCTAGAAGGGGTGTGTATTTGAGGAGGACTTTTGAAACTTCCATGTGAGATCCCGAAGTGCTCTTATACAGTGTGGCCGAGTAAGGACGTGTTTCTGTCGTAGTAGTTCTCAAGCTTTGCTATAAGAAAGAATAACCTGAGAAGCTTGTTAAATATGTGCATCCCTGGGCCCCAACACCAATATTGATTCAGTAGCTCCTAGGTGAGGCTCAAGAATTTGACTTAAAATAAGTGCACGGGTGTTACTAAGCCAAGTGGCCTGGGAACAAGCTTGGGAAATGTCTCAGAGCAGCTGTCCTTAAACTCAGTAGCAGAGAGCATTAATCGTATAAGACCAACCTGCTATGTTTTTTCCTGAAAGAAGCTATGTGATGAGGCAGGAGCTGTGTGTCACTGTGCCCTTCTTTATCACAGGCTTTCTGGAGGTGTTTTATGCTCCATATGAAATATATTAAAAAAAAAAAAAAGCCAAGTGTAACAAAACATCAAAAAGGGAACAGATTTAAAAAACACCAAGTTCCCCAAATGGCTTACTGATACTAGACCTTAGAGTGGATCAGAATTATCCACAATATGCACCAAGACTTCCAGCATGTAGAAGCAGTGGAATATCTCAGGACAGCCTCTCTCAAGTGGTCAAAGGATTGGGTATGCAAGCTTGCTCAGATTTCATCCTCCAGTTTAATAATGTCTCTTCTCCCTGGCAGTGAGTAAAGGGGCCAAGAGTGCGGCTACAAAAAATTACTCATCTTGGAAATGAAGAGTGGGGCAAAAATGTTCCACTCAAGATGTCCTTGCTTCTGTCAGTGCTTTAGGTTTTTACCGATTATTTTCATGTATTTTGATAATTATAGTGTCAGTAGTAATAATATGTCTGTCATATTTTTTCTTCTTAAAGATCTCAATTTAAAAAAAGACTTAAAGCTGACTATCTCTCTGTCTCCTCTCTCTCTCTCTCTCTCTCTCTCTCTCTCTCTCTCTCTCTCTCTCTCTCTCACACACACACACACACACACACACACACAAAGACATATCCACACAACACTATAGACATACTAGTACAAGACAAGGTCAGGCTGGACTTACTGTTTATATTTGGCCTGGTGCATCTACTATTAGACATACATTTTTACAAGAAAATTGGCCTTTAGAGGAGGAGGGAGGAGCTGGTGGACTGCTTTCAAAAGCATTGCTTATGTGAAGAGCCAGGAGAGCAAAAATTAAAATGTGATTTCTCAGCTGAGGCATACAGTTTTGTTGTAGTTTAAAATTTTTCTTATAAAAAAGCCATCTGAAAATTCTAAAATATCAGGAATACTCTTTAAAAATGACCTAACTATGCAGCCAGCAAGCATCTGAAACTAGGTGGGGGCTTCTCTGTAATTCTGATCCTGGGTGGTGGTGATTACCCTCATCCCAGCCTGGCCCTCATATGTTATGTTGTTAGGCAGACCATATCTTCTTTCAGGATAAAACATAGCAGATTGATTTTATAGGCATAATGTTCTATGTGGTGGTTGGATTGGAGTGGACCTAACCAGACTAATTGGCTACAATTCCTGGAAAACCAGATTCATTCAAGGATCAATAACATTCTCCAGAGTTTCTACTCTCCCTCCACCACTACACACACACAGACACCATCCATGGAAACAGATCAGCTACCCAGGTTATATCCTCAGAAATGTAACTAACCACTACTAATGAATTTGCCATGATTTTAGTACTTCATTTCTCTCAGTTTTCATTTCCTGACCTATGAAAATTATCTCTAAGGGCCCTTCGGGTTTTGTGATCAAATATTTATTCTGGTATATCCACCTCTGATTTAAATTCTTAGGTGCCACAACCTTTGGGGTTCAGGATCTGAAGGAGGGGCTGACGCACAAATGAAAACACTATACAAGAAATATGAATGTAGAAGGAATTGGGGGCCAGGGGATGTCTCTTTCATGAAGAGCACACTGACCTCTGGCTGGTCAGCTTTTTATTTACTTGAATACACATTTGCCATTTAGCAATGCATGCAGGCATATCAAAGGTAAAGTTTGATAAACAGTAAAAGGATTATCAGGTTAGGGAATTTGCCTTGAGCCACCACTATTACAACTGATAAGATGCTTAGCATCAGCCCTGCTAACGCCCAAGGTCCATCAGCCTTCTGCATTCCTTGCTGCACTCTCGTGATAGTATCGGCAGTGGGTAGCTTCCTGCACTTGGGGCCATCAAACCTTCCTAGAGAGTATTCCAAGAGTCCCAACAATTAAGTAGCTTCCTGGGATCTGGAGTGACTTGGATCTGACCTTCCTTGGTAAAAATGCTAACATCCTTCTAAGGAATACCAAATCTATACAGGTTTTGCCTTCCTTTCTGTGTATTAATATGCCCCAGAGTCCTTTTTATTCAAAGCTTATCATGTAGTCCTTGAAGCAGGGAGATTGGAAAAGCAGGTAACAGGTGGATTGAGGTGTATGAGACAAGAAATAGTGATGGTGGAGGGTGTAGAAGTGAGAGAACAGTAGCTCTGGAACTAGGATGTAGCTCAACTGTGTCAAATCACCTGAAGAATCTGCTAAAAATGCACATTCTGGTGTCCAACCAAGACTTAGTGAGCAAGGTTGGAGGTAGCAGTGGGGACAATCTGCATTTTAAATAATTTGGCCAAATGTATCTTTAGCACATTGATATTTGAGAATTATCAGACAAGAAGTTCAGGAGTCAGAGAATTAAAGTATTGGGACTCAGGAAAAAGTTACCTAAGTAAATAGAGTATTAAAAACAAAGAAATCAAAACATGGAAAGGGTGTCCTCCAGCTTTGCTTGTTTGGAGTAATTTTTTACAATATATTTTTTATTGATTTTTAAAGAGAAAGGAAGAGAGAGAGAAAGGGAGAGGGAGAGGGAGAGGGAGTGGGAGAGGGAGTGGGAGTGGGAGAGGGAGGGGGAGAGGTAGAGAGAGAGAGAGAAACATTGATGTGAGAGCAGAACATCAATTGCTTGCCTCCTGCATGTGCCCTGACCAGGAATTGAACCAGCAACCTTTCAGTGCACAGAATGATGCCCCACCAACTGAGCCACACCATCCAAGGCTAGAGCAATTTTGTTGTTGTTGTCAGTTGGAGCAATTTTTATCGCCCTCCAGGGCCCATCTTTCTTTTGCTGGACTCCTCTACCTAGTCAATCCTTATGGCTGCTGTCAAAAACAACTAGTGACCTAAGGCAGGTATAACTGTGTTTTTAACACATTTAGCGCAGTGCTTGTTTTGAAGTCCCTCTCTCCTGTGAGTGAAAATCCTGGCAGGGTTAAAAATTCAGCACAGCTGCCTGTTAACTTCAGTAGAACAAGAATAGTTCCTAATTAACCTCTTATGTCTTTGATTTAAAACTTCATTTAATCAAATTATTCACCAACTTAAGGCAGTTGTTGATTACAGGGAAAGTATACCTTGACTCTTTTTGAGTTATAACCCCCTTCAAGGCCTCATCAACCTTCCCAAAAGGAATACAACAGGTGCCTTGTTAAGAAAAGCTGAAAATCTTTCAGCACTTGATTCCCTACTCCTTGTGGCTCTTTCTTAAATCACGGAGAGGCTGGCTTAATTCCAGGTGTAGACTATCATTCTTGCTTCCTTAATTTCCAACCTGACATTAGAGCCTGCATTAGTGGCCCCGTGATTTAAGGATGGTTATAAAAGCTACAGCCTTTAGGTTGCAAGGAAGTTAGGTGTAGTGTGCAGGTGAGCCGAGCCAGGGGACACTGCTGGAGCTTCTACTGGTCTGGTTGGCAGTGAGTCTGTTGCTCTTTGGGTTTTCCTGTCTCAGGTCCTCACCAAGTCCTTGAGTAAAGATAGGAAGACCACTTATGAGTCCTCTCTTATCATTCTCTTTCTTGGGCCCCATCTGAAAATGACCTTCCTAGGCTTTCCTCCTCATGGTTGCCTGTTAAAGGGCAGTGTCAGAAAGAGAAGGTGATGGTCACTGTTCAGGGAGAGTTATTTAAAAAAGGACAGCTGCTGAACCTGTCCCATTTGAGTCTTGGCCCAGCTGGCTGCTGATACAACTATGGAGACTTAATAAACAGCATCATAAACCTATCCGGTGGTCCTAGACAACAGGGGGTGGGGGCATGTGTAGGGAGGGGTTTGGGGTAGGAATGGGGGGATGAGGACAAATATGTGATACCTTAATCAATAAAGAAATTTTAAAAAATAAATAAATAAAGATTATATCCTCCAATACCTATTAATATATAATAAATATACTTTTTAAAGTAAAAAAAAAAAAAAAAGCATCACCGTCTTTGAAGTTGGGTTCCATGAATATGGCAGTGCAATAAAGGTAAGACTCCTCATTGGGCTTTTGTCAAGATGCCATAGTTTGACTAAGAAGCTAATAGTAGAAAGCAAAAAGTCCTTTTGTTTAAAATTCATGACTTTACTAGTAGTTTCTAAGATTCGTTTTGAAAGGTTGGTCAAACTATCTAACTACCTTATTTTTATCACCTATCAAAGCAACTTCCTTATCTGTGCAAAAGTTAATGCAAAATGCATGGGTGACATTCATCAATATTCTAATTCTTGGTGTGTTTTTAAGTGAGGGGCGTATGCTATTAATACAGGGGACAGAATGATGGAGTGATGTCATGGGATTTAGGGGCCATCTTTTGTTATAAAGGAAGCACACAGAATTGAGAATTGACACTAGATTTGCCAAATATGATAAGGCATATTTGTGTTAAAACACAAGTCATGCCATTTAACCTGTACTAATGATATTTTAATCAAAGTAGAAGACCTAAATTTTTGCCCTGCTTCTGTCAGCATCATTTTAGTTGTTGAGTAATGTCCAACTCCTATAATTTTAATTAAATGGTGGGAAATGTGTGGATATCATGCAAGTTTCTTTATTTTTATGTTTTGTATCCTTGAAAAAGAGTCAATTATCTTAATGCTAGAACAAGGTATAAGAAGTAGTCGTTTGTATAAGCTTACCAATCTAGTAATGAGGATAAACTGCCCATAGAGTATTATGGGAATCAATGGGCTAATAATGATTTTTCCCCAGCCTTTGGGTAAATTCTATTCTTTACCACATTATAGGTGAAGAAACTGGAGTTTAGAGAGTTTGAGTAACTTGAGACCATAAAGCTAATAACTAGCAGTGTTAGGACTAAAATAAATTTGTCTTAATTTATATCTTTAACCTTTGATCTATGCCACACATTATTTTCCATGAATTTCTGGAGAAACCAGTCTGGAATGTAAGTTTCATATGGAATTGACTTATACATACCAGCTGGCTATATGTAAAGCTTCTTTAGTTTAAGAGTTGGTAGAAAAATACCACAAACAGTATTGTGCTAGCTCCAATAATTCATCCTGCTACGGAGACAGTATTTTTCTGATTGCTTCTGTAGGACTCCTGCTACATTGATATATGCCATAATTCTATACTACAATCCACTGCCTGCCAATAACTCTGGTATCCTGAAAATGAATCCAACTGCTATTCCAATAAAATGTTCTCATCCCAGATGAGATGTCTCACAGCTGCTACTGCCCTGCTGTGACTCCCCCTTCACCTTTCTCAGCTGGTTTACTATTAATATCTCATCCAGGGAGGAATCCTACCTTGATTCCTTTAGTTCTATTCTGTGCTTTCAGCAGAGACTGCAGTTCACCGTGAGACTGATGACTAGTAGATGGAGGCACAAGTAAATTAGGGGCTACTCCTCACCCCCTAGTTGCTATATGGCTGATATCTCAATACAGATTCTTGGGGTGCTGAGAGGAATTCTACTGGTTTCCAACTTGGGGATGTTCTTTCCATTCAAGCAGATGTCCACACTGAGAGTCACCTTCCTCTAAGGGTCTCATTGATTCTTGTGTAGCCACACTAACTCCCAACACAGAATCAATTCCTTTACATGCTCTTAATGATTTCAAAGGGTAAGTTACCTGAAGCTCCCCTGTCAATTCCTAACTACAAAGTAATTCACAAACTAATGCTCTTTAAACACCTACTTGCTGATGGGTGATCACCAAAGCTCAGACCACATACTTTTCAATTCAGAATTGATGCTTTTAAATTTTCTGGTGACATCTGCAACCTGATGAGTTACTTTGTTTGCTCTTCTATGGTTATGTAGCATTAACTTTATAAATGTCTGAATCCAATCTAAGTTTCAACTACAAATTTTTGCCTATATCAATATTACATGCCATCTGAAGGCTGCTGAAGCAACAGCTGAGCCAGATTGTTCAAACAAGAGTTGCTCTTTCAATAAGTCAAGCGATGTGTGAGGATGGTTGTTGCAGCATCTGTAGGTTTTGACTTGAATGCCAACGGCACTAGATAATGTTAGGGGTAGACTACTGTGACCAAGTAGAGACAAATTCAGTACAAAGACAAAGAGTTGTTAGAAGAGAGCAATAGCCATTTGAAGTTACATGGAACAAGTTATTTTCCCATGTGTTGACAGGCAGGAAAAGAATAAAGTATAACTTGTGACCATACATTTAAGATAACTGTTTAATATCTGTGTCAAGGAACTAAGCGCTTCACATTAGAATTTTAATGAGGTAGGTCTTTTCTTAAAAGTGAGGTAATTATCAGCTATTAATAATGACAAAATAATGACTAAGACGACTGGCATAATAGCTTTTTAATCAGTGTCTGTCTCTTAAGCCATATTCTTTCCTAATTAAAGAATCTAGGCGAGTTCTCAACTTTGGCTGTCTGATAGATCATCTGGGAAGCTCTCAAATTCTAATATACAAACACTAACACATAACAATTAAATCATAAACTCTAGGGTGTAGAACCCAAATATTAACAATTCTGACACTTCCCAGGTGATTTCAATGTGCATCTTAAGTTGACAGACTGGCCTAGAATAAATACAATTAAGTAGTTTAAGGAAAGGCTAAACTAATACACACTTTTGTTCACAAAATCAGACCTTATTCACTAATATTACATTTTGAAATAACAATCAAAGCTTGTTAATATACTTTCTTAATACATAAATCTCATGTTACAGGTGACATTTGATACCTGTATTACAGGTGGCTCCAGTAACCTAGTTCCAATTTAACCTTACTACAAGCTACTTAAAAGTTGTCAGAAGTTTTGTTTCTTTAGAGCTGAGAGTTAGGCTCCAGTCATTTCTTAATAGAGTTGCTTTCTAGGTGTAAAATCAACAACAACAAACTCACCAACTCAGTAAAAGTTTAAAGTTATCTGTATGTTGACAGAACTGTGAGTATGAGAAATAAAATCTCAGATATGCTTTCTCAAACTTATCTTGGAAAGTTCTCCATTTCTACTATAACTTAGGGAGAAAATGATGCATTTCTACTTTGAACTCAGTTTGCTGTCCTCTTTCTTATTAGATATTGAGCCCTATAATCAACTCATTGTCTACTACTGGCCATGAATGTAGAGTTTTATTTAGTTCAGAGGAACTTCAGGCTCTATGTACATTGTAGAGCACTTTTGGAGCTTTCTTAACTTTGACCATCTTTGCCTTTGGGGATAAATCCAACTCGAATTCATTTAAATATCATGATGGTCCTTTTTCTCTTAGGAAAGCAAGAAACTGTTTCTCATACTTAATTTATTTTCTCTACCACTTATCCCATGTTTTTCTTCTTTTTATTTTTATCATAGCCTAGTCTTTGATATAAACCTAGTCTACATACTCCTTTTAGAAACTATAATTTGAAACTTATAATTTGAGGCTATTAAAAACTTTTCTTAAAATTTGGGTGTAGGCTTTGCTTGCTTTGGGGATTTGATGCTACAAAATTGAAAGTAACCAGTTAAATGACTAATGTCATTCCTAGGTTCCATTTTTGTTACTATAGTTTTTTCTGTCTCTTCTGTGAACTTCCTAGATGAGTATTGTCATAGTTGAATATATTTCTATTAAGGATTATAACCTTTAGCTGTTAGGTGGCCTCCACTAGAAGGTTACCCGGCCATTTGTAAATGCGGTGAGACTCAGACCTGTAGAAAGTCACATCCCTCCCCCAAAGCTGGTTCAAAACCACTGGAAGAAAGGTGAGTGGTCTAGGCAGGGTAGAGATCTTATAAGTTAATCAGCAAAGATGTGGAAATCTCTACGCCAGTGTCTCACACTTTTTTCTTCCATTTTAGAAACACCTTCTTAGGTATTATCATTACATTTAAATTCCTGCTAAGAAGAAAAGTTAAATATTAAGGAATAAGATATTGCCAGGTATTGATGAACCTGTAAGGATTTTAACCATTGTAATATCTAAGATTTTTTTTTTAAGAACCCAATTTTTTGCCCTTTGGGTATATTCCCATTATTGAAAATTCATGCCCTAAACTAAAGATGGCTTGAGCTATGTTCTATTAAAAGGGGTTATCCGACCTCTCTAATTACCAAATTCAGGAAGCTCTAGGAGAGAGACGGAGATTGTTGTGTTAGTTTCATCACCAATGGTAGTGCTGGCCAAATGGAATTGGTTTTATCTCAAGGCATGATTGACCATAAAGTGTAAATAACAAAAGTACTAAGCATTCTGACAACCCTAGTTGAGAAGAAGGAAACAGAAACTGTACTGCTATTGGCTTTTGGAGTTGGAATCATAATTATTGCTGCTTTCTTTATTGCATTACTGTACAGAAGACTGAAGAAACCTACTTGAGATAGTTTCATCACTATCCTAATAAGTTGATGCATGTAATCAGTGGCAGTTCTGTTTCAATGTTTGTAAAAACATAACTGATTAGAACAGTTCTGGACTATAGGGCAATCCATCTGCAATTATACCAGAGCTTCAATAATTCACATTTTAGCTAAAACAAAATGAGTAGAAAGGTACATGATGCAGGAATTGCCACACAGCAATAACTTTGATCAGAGAATTTTAGCAAACATTTTCTTCACTTAGTGTGATCTATGTGATCTATATTCCTGTTGATACCAGGTTTCATAACAGTTGCAAGTCTCCAAACCAGTGGTCTTCAAGTGTGGTCCCCAGACCAGCTACATGAACATCTTGGAACTTGTTAGAAATGCAGATTCTCAGACCTCCTGTGAACCCCAAGAAGAAATATATCTTCCAAGAAGTACTCCTGGTCAACTGTGCCAAATCCATAACCAGAGTCTAGCGCAGGGGTGGGCAAACTTTTTGACTCGAGGGCCACAGTGGGTTCTTAAACTGGACCGGAGGGCCGGAACAAAAGCATGGATGGAGTGTTTGTGTAAACTAATATAAATTCAAAGTAAACATCATTAGATAAAAGGGTACGGTCTTTTTTTTTATTTCAATAATTTTATTCATTTCAACATTTTAACAAGAAGAATGTAAACACTAATTATTATAATTTGAAACTTCAAAAAATGGAGAAATCATAGCACAATAATATACCTTATATTGAAGATGGCAAAGGCAAAATAAAATTGCCTAACAAAGGAAAGGTACAAAAGCCTTTCAAATTAAACTTAAATATAATAAAATAATTTAAAACTAAAACAAATAGAAAAGAACAAAATGTGTAAACAGTAAATTAAACATTTTCTTTAGTGCAACTTCCAAATTATGCCTGGGACGTAGATGTAGATGGCAGTGTAGACTGGGTTGAAAGGTTTTTGGTCTTTAAAACATCAACTTCAGTGGGAACAGTGTTGTTGGTCTCCTTTTTAGCTAATGCTCTGATACTGTGCTCTCCAGGGGCGTGTCTCCCTACACACCAAGATAACGTGTCTACGCATTCCCAGGGTGATGTCGGGGGACGCGTCCGCGGGCATTAATTACAAGGAGCCTCTGGAAGATTGAGAGGTTGTTCCTTCTACTGAATGGGCGGATATAAATCCCCCACTCAGAAGAAGGAGCTTCGGCCGTGTTTCCCGACGTTGCCATGTTAACACTGCTGCTGGTGAAGGGGGGGTGGGGAGGGCAAGAGAACCCTCCGCCCTTTTGGCTCCGCGGGCCGGATAGAACAGCCGAACGGGCCGGATCCAGCCCGCGGGCCAGAGTTTGCCCACGGCTGGTCTAGCGCCATTACTGGCAGAGGCCTCTCACCCACTTTCCATTTCAGGAAAAAGCTTAACTTTCAACCTTCTGTACTACACTCCTGCCAGCTGAGTCAATCATTGTAAGGGAGTTCCTGGTTTCATCTTTCTACCAATGGATTGAGATCAGCCCCATACAATCCGAACTGCACTTTTCTCTTGAGTCAGTTCTTGTACCTAGTCAACTTGTTTTCATGGAAGCTTCTGGGTCTTAGTTCTCTCCCCATCCCTCTTCCCACAGTCCAGTCTTAGCTCCTTAGTGCTCCTCTACTGCCTTCTAGAGCTTTAGGACTGTGTGAGGCTGAGATGGATTTTGTGGGTTTACGTAGGAGTATAGGTTTTGTACATAATACATTGTTTTTAAATTCCTTATCTCTAAGAAATATGATCTTTGATTCTCAAATTTTATTTTTGGATGAGATTCACCATCACTGCTTTGCATTGCTTCCTAGCACAGTGCTGGGGCCTAGGTTTCTCTGAACACTATGTGTTCACCCAGAGAATGTGGTCTACTAGATATAGGATAACAAGTAGGTGGGGGAAGAAGGAGTAGAAAAATAGAAGTAATCATCCTAAATTAGTAAACACTGCTCAGTCACCAACACTCTATTTCCTACTGCTTAAACCCCAGCCTCACCTTGAAAGCTCTCTGTAGCCAATAAAATGGTACATTTCCTATCTGACCACCTCTCACTACTTTATGTAAACCAGCCTTTAGTTACCTATTTTCTGCCCCTTGACCAGAATCGAACCTGGGACCCTTGAGTCTGCAGGCCAACGCTCTGTCCACTGAGCCAAACCGGTTAGGATTTTACTCATCTTTTAATGAGACACTTTACTCTTTTCCCTTTCACTCTAGCTCAGAATTTCGTAGCCACTGATATGAGAGTTAGATATGGAAGTAAGTTCCCATTTCCAGTTCCTATTTTCATACCATGTTTTGGGAGTTGGTGCTTCCTGTCTCCACACTGATATCTTCTGAATTGAATAATCCTGAGGCTCTCTGGCATCTTCCCTGTTAAAGTAAGCGGCCCCCATAGGTTTTTCTTATCTTGTAGCCTCTTGATAGCTTCAATAAGTAACTTCTCCTCTCATGGAAACTCTGGCACTCTACATTCTCGCAGGTGTCTGTCTTATGAGTTAACGGAAAATAAGTTTCATTAGTGACTTCTTTCATATGCAATTTCTGGCATCCTATTATTTGCATTCCTAACACAACAGCACCCGACAAATTGTTCCTGGCAAGTGTACCTCAACATACCAGTGTGCACTCTTTATTTACTTCAAATACCATAATACCTAGGCTAACACTTAACAATTGTTGAAAACTAAATGGTGTACAGAGCATCCCTTTCTAAACCACATGAGGTGAAGGATAACGCTTTGCTAATTGTATAGATATCATTTTCTTACAGAGGGGGCATTGCCCAAGTAGTTCTTGTTCTAGCAGCAAGATTATAAGCCACAGGGAATGTGATGGATTTAAACCAATCATGGCATTCATATTCTTATTTGCCAGTGGAAGCACACATGGCTAATTCTTAACTAACAACATAAGGGACTCTTGGGTCTTTTGGGAATAATTTTCCTCCCTCAGAAAGGGGGTATAAAGACAGCTCTTTTCTCTCCCCACTCTTTATTTCCACTTTGAATACTGCTCTATGAAAATACATTGTTTGTGACCACAAGGAAAAGAAGAAGTAATTTCAGAGATGCTTACTCAAAGCTCTGACTTTGCTGGACCATGGAATCATCTCTGGAGCTGCCTAATGTTGGTCTTCTTTTCAGCTGAGAAAATATCCTTTACTTAAGTCACTCTTAGATTTTTGTTCTGTTCTGTTCTGTTCTGTTTTGTTTTGTTTAATAAATGAATTTGGATCAGTTGTAACGAGTCACTAATGAAAGGTATATCAGGTCTTTGCTAAACAGTGAAAGCCCTGGCCACTTATTTTCCAGGTTTGTTTTGGAGTGTGGCCTCTGCTTCCCCAAAGGAGTAAAACTCAGCCTCATGTTTTCATGGGGAAGCAGATGAATGACTCTTGGCCTGAATTCACCAAGGACAGTGCAAACAGTCTGGCTTTCTTAAGCCCTAATTAGTCTCACCTGGTTCACAGCCTCCAGAAAAATGGCCTAATTGATTTTTTTAAAATCACCAGTGCTATGGCAATTACCATAATATTATGACAGCGCTAATACAATATAAGCCAGCTGAAATACAAAGCCAACTCTGGAGAGAAAAGTAGAGAGGCTTTTGGTTGAGCTAATTCCAAACTTTATGTCCTACCTGATAGATGAGGAGGGGATAGGGAGGCTCAGCATGCTTTCTGTTCCAATTATCAATCTGCATCTACAGTGCTAAGACGCCTGTGATTCTTGGGAGATGCAGTATATGGGCTGGGGGAAAGTGGTGTGATTTTCCCCACATATGACAGTGATCAGGGACAATACCGGTATGCTATATTGGGTTCTCTCATCACTCTTAGGCTCCCAGGCCAACCACCTTTGTGCAGAGGACCAAGGTTTCTATACCTGCCTGATCAATAAAAACAATTAGTAATCTTGTTCATTACCGATATAGGCTCCACCCTTGAGCTACTAAATCAGAGGAATTATTTTTTAGAATTTAACGTCCCTTTTTTGTGATTCTAGATGAATCCTAGGGAATGCATGATCTCATGTGACCCCTTTATATGGGAATCTCAGTCTGGATGATGATTGAGCAGGTCAGGAAGACTGTCTCCCAGTGTCATGGCTGCACTTCTCCTCAAAAGGCCCTTCAAGGGGGGAGACAATGGACAAAGTTAGGATCTGGGAAGGAAAGACACGTTCAGGGGAAGGAAAATAGGTAACTAAAGGCTGGTTTACATAAAGTAGTGAGAGGTGGTCAGATAGGAAATGTACCATTTTATTGGCTACAGAGAGCTTTCAAGGTGAGGCTGGGGTTTAAGCAGTAGGAAATAGAGTGTTGGTGACTGAGCAGTGTTTAGTAATTTAGGATGATTACTCAGTAGCAACGTACATCATCTCTTCAAAGAGGTATTGATTGGTGAAAAACAAATGCAGGTCCAGTCACCTAGATAAGCATGCCACTGTAATGGCTGAAAGCAGAGGACACATGAAAGACAGTGACTGATGGTAGGAAGCAAGGATGAGAGGCATCAAAAAATGACAAAATTTATAAACCTTGTGTTGTCAGAGTACTAGAGGACTATTAAGTGAATTGGAGAAGATACTTTCTTTGGGAGGGAGAAATGTTTGATTTTGAACATTTTTAAAGATATACTAGCAATACCCAGGTAAACAAGTCATATCTGACTAAGGTTATGTGGAAGGAGGTGAATATTAGACACTTAAGAGCTTTGTTCTCTCCTTTGTTACTTGCCTGCACCCCCGCCACCCCCCCCCGCCCCGCCCCAAGATTAATCATCCAGACAGTCACCTGATAAATCCTCTGGTTTAACTCTGCATAGTTAACATGGATTAGAATTTGTTACTTTCCTATTTGTTTATTGTCTGAGTCCTATAGTCACCCCCCGCGCCCGCCCCTCCCCAAGAAGAATGTAAGCTCAATGAAGGCAAAGACCTTGTCTGTGATCCTTAGTACCTAGAAAATATCTGACATAGAGAGACCAGTAAATGACACTTGTTGAATAAACCTATTCTGGGATATTGAGGAGGCCTTTACTATTATCTCAGATTTTTTGCTGAAGCTCTGGACAATAAGCAATGGATATGAACACATTCTAAAGAAAAATTAGTAGATGTATCCTCATATGATTTATTAGTGTGCATTAACTTCACCCCCCTACTACCCTCAGCCTACATAGAGAGAAGACTAGATGTTCGATGGAAAGTCATAGAATCAAGGAACTGTAGGCCTGGTAGGGGAGGGGGGGAGCGAATAGGGGGGAAGAGTGCTTTTGTGCCATTTCTGACTCATCTTCTTCCAAACAAAGTGGCAGTGGCTCCAAGAAACCTATCCTTCAAGATAACAGGAGATCTGAAAGAAAAAGGAACTGGCACTTTATTTCCCAACTGGCTGCTTACTAGGCTTCAGCAACTTACAGGCATAGCCCATACCCTGTATGCACCATACACATGACATCAAAATGTGTGGACAAAGAATATCATAGAAACTAGTGTCCATTTCTAGCCTGGAATATTCTAGCCAGGAGGGGGCTCCTGGAGCAGCCTGATGGCAAGGCAAGAGGATAAGGCACTTGGTGGCGCTTCTGCTATTTGGAACAACAAATGCATGAGGTCAGGCTCAGCACCTCTCAGACACACCTTGTGAAGATGTTAGTTGGCGATTGTGAAAAATGAAGAAACACAGGCTAGGCCTTGGCTTGCTTTTGGTCCAGTGTTGCTTTGCTTGGGAAGAACCTGAGCGGGGTGGACACTGCAGTCAGTCAGAGATGTATTTTCCATGTGATAAACTGTTTAGAGAGAGCTGTGAAAGGGCTGGCCACAGAACACCCCGAAAATTGTGTTCAGAAGACAGCCACCTTTTCAGTGCCTGCTATCCAGATGCTGACAAAACATCAGTTAGGTAAGAAAGACACTAGCTCCTTTTTCTATTATCTATCTGCCTCCTACCCCAGCACTGATCTCACAGACTAGGAGCCAGGCAGTGAGAGGAAGAGTGGTGAAAGGTCAGAAAATGTAAAAGAACAGGTTACACCCCTTCCCCATGCGTCCCTGAGGGTCAGAACAGGTGGGAAGTAGAAAGCATGAATATGAGATTCTACTTTTAAGTCATTAAGCGTTGAATTTTAGTACCAACAAGAGTTTTAACGATCAAAATGAGGTTGTTCTAATAATGAAAGTGATCAGGAAACTATGGAATCTGTAAAAAGATGTCATCAAGGGACATGGAAATAAGGCCCAGAGAATGTTGAAATATGGTGTTTTGAAAAAAAAAAAATTATTGGGACACAGTCACACCCATTTGTTAAAGGATTGTCCAGGGCAGCTGTTTTTACATAACAACTGCAGAGTTGAGTGGATGAGAGTCTGCAAGCCTAAAATATTTACTCTCTGGTCTCTTACAGAAAAAATTTACTGACTCCCTGCAATAAGAATAAAGTGTGTCGTGGTGTGAGGATACATCAAGCATCTGAATAACTGACCAAAATGGAAGTTATTTTTATCCTCCAGTGAATTACAGAGTCATATGTATTTCTGCTGTACAATCTATCACAGAATCACTGAATTCCTACATGCAGTTGCTTCATACAGATTAGAATCACTTATTAAACCCGTTTATTGAGTACGCGTCTGGCAACCATTGGGGATTTGCCTGGTCTGCCCAGTGGATGTAATTTGCTTCTTGGTAAGGTGGAGAGTTTATTGCTTTAGATGATCCAGAGTCTGTCATAAATATCAAGGCACTCTCGCAGCAAGGCTTGCGTTCTCACGTACCGGGTGCGAATACATCAGTGTTTGTGCCAAGGAATGCCTTCAGAGATGCTTAGGGCCACTTCCTTGCATATTTACTTCCTGCTGTCTGTCTGACTCCTATGAAATATTTTTAAATGTTTTTGCCTTTCCAATTTGTGTCCTTTACAAAATGTCAAATATTGATTCCCTTCTACAATGGGGCTTGAATGCAGCTGATGGTTGCTTTGTTTCACAACTTTGATTCATGCAGCTCTTGCTGCTGCCAAAGTCCTTCTTTGTATACCCGCTTCATCCACTGACCTCAGCTCTGTGCTGGGAACAGGGTCTGTTTGATGGTTGCAGCTGGGGATCACATATCCTCTTCTTGATTTTGTAAGCTGGTGCTGCTGTAGAGCTTTTCATCTGTGGTCTCCAGGCCTTTCCCCAGTGTTCTAATTGAGGTAACACAACAGCCGTGCTGTAGAAGACATAATTACGCTTATTCTTTTGTGCAGAAGCAAATAACAAGGTAAAGGAATTTGCCCAAGTTCATGTAGGGAGTTCTCATGATCTACAGACCTGAGCATATGGTGCTACTATTTTTTTCTGCCAAATATGCAAATGTGATTGGCCCTTTATTTGTGATGACAGTTGTCTCTCTTGTTCCCTAATTCCCAGCATTCCACTTCTTGTTAATGGCTTTCCTGTTTGGATTCATCAATTCCTCTAGCACCTTCTGGACATTTTCTCCTGACCTCAAATTCTGTTGTTTATACCAATTCCTATACTTTTTAAACTCTTTCCACAGGGGATCCTAGATGCATTTAAAATAAGCATAGGTGTTCATTCTCCATCATGCTACAAATCTGAGCCCTAGGGACCCTATCTTTGGGGCTACTGTTCTATGTGACCAGACTCACTCGACGTAGAATTCGTTTCTCTGGTCTTCCTTCCTTTCTGTCACTGTTCTTTTTTTTTTCTTCATTTTAATTTCTTTATTGATTAAGGTATTACATATGTGTCCTTATCCCCCCATTATCATTGTTCTTTTTTGTCTTGTTTATTTACAGTTCTGATCTTTATTTGTGTTCTCTGAAAGCATATGTGTTTCATGAGTTTTGTGTGTTTTCCCCTGCCATGTTACTTGCTTCTGATTGCTTTCATGATTATCCCTTTGTCACTTATGTTTCTTCAAATAGTTTGGAACATTCCCTGTCTCTAAGATGTTCTATCCCAGCCACCCAGAGTAAAAGAGAAAATTTGTCTGGTCCTCAGAATCATCTATATTACAGCAGATTATTCCCTTTTCTTATATGTTATCATCATTCCTGGGTTTTAAGGAAACAGAAGAACCAGAGATCTTTCCTCAATGAGTTTTCTTAATATAATCTACTTTGGAAACTCTTGCTTACAGAAAACCAATTCCAGCATGGAATGCCTGTGTCAGTTGAATATATTCCGGAAGTTGAACAAAATTTAAGAAAATGTTTATTTTATGTTTCCTAATTAAAATGAATTTCCAGTTTAGAAGTAAATATCATGAGAAGATTATTCAATTGAGCCTCAGGTTTATTTTTTAATATCTCATATTTAATTTTGTTAGTTTTTGTCTCTCTTTCTCCAATCCTGTTTCCACACTGCTTGTCATAGCAATCTTTGTAAAACGTGAATCTGAATCTGTCATTGCCTTGAAATAGTCCTCTGGCTCGCTGCCTAGATGTTGAGCTTCACACTCTATAGTGGTCGATACAAACTCTTCATAATCTGACTATTATTATTTGACCTTTCTCTATTAAGAATGCCGTCTCCATCTCTCCCTTGCTCCTCCTCCCTATTCTCTACTGTAGGAAGGGGCACCCACTCAGCTACCAGGATTCAGTCCAAACATCACATCCTCTATTACTTCCTTTATGACCCACTTAACTGGAAGAATTGACCATCTTTTCCTTTCTGTTATAGCAATGTGAATACAAGACTTATGACCAGCCTTTTCATGCATCAATCTTTAGGACATTGTACATTACTTAGTGGCATATTTGGAACCAAGTCCTGGATCTCAGATATGAGTATTGAAAATTTATAGACCCCAGCTAAGTATCTGAACTGACTAAAATCATGTTTAGCCAATGCCCATGATGAGCTTCTGTGGTGTGTGGGATAGAGACACAGACATTACAAGCTAAACCTGCTTGTTCATTGTTTTTCATCTAGCAAAACACCAGAAGCTAGAACTCAAGTGATTGCAACTATGACATAAAATATTGTGATATTTAAACTTAAACTATGTGTTTGCTTCATTCTAGTTCTTGATTCTTACCTTCTGTTCATAACTAGTCCAATGATACTACCTGTATCATGGGCTTTATTCAACTGATGCTAACGGCTGCATTGCTCTATTCAGAACCTTATCCTAAATAAGGAGCACATATAAGGCAAATCTAATTTCTGTGCTGACAAAACGTGATGTCTCACACCCTTAGACAAAGTAGTAACCTGAGAAAAAGAGTGCTTTTAAATATCAAAAAGGTATCTGTTTTCCCCAATTCCATTCATCACATTAAGCCCTTTAATTTGCATTTTCCTAATTGCTAGTGAAGTTGAACATCTTTTCATATATCTGTTGGCTGTTTGTATGTCCTCTTGGGACAGGTGTCTATTCAGATCTTCTGCCCCTTTTTCTAATTGGGTTGTTTGTTTGGTGTTGAGTTTTATGAGTTCTTTCTGTATTTTGGATATTAAAAAATTTTTGGAGCTGTTGTTTGCAAATATCTTCTCCCATTTGGTTGGCTGCCTCTTTGTTTTGTTGTTGGTTTCTTTTGCTGTGCAGAAACTTTTTAGTTTGATATAGTTCCAAGAAAAATATATTAACACAAACCATTTCCTTTCCTTCTCTCAAAAGACAGAAAATTATCTTTTGGGGCATTCTAATATCTTTCTACAAATTATATTTCTATGAATTTTTTTTAAAACATAAGATACATATATTTTAGCTTGAATTTCTCAATTCAGATTCAAGGGCTAATGAAACTAGAAGGGACCAGCAAGGTGGTCTCACTCCAAATGTTTCATTTCACTAACTGGAAAACTGAGACTTCACAAATGTCACTTCCCTAATAAAGCCTGGAGCCAGAACATGGATTCTGATGTCTCTGTATAAAGCTAAATTCTGCACTTTTATAAATCAAAGCACATTTATAAAATCCAATAATTGTTCTTATTACTTATTTGACTTACGTTAGCTTTAGTGGTGGCATGATGTGATTATAGAAATAACTATATTAGCATACGTAAATAGAAGTCTAGTACTTGTCTTCAGTTTTATTAGACTTAATCATGTCATGCAGTCATCAAATCTGGCCAAATATGTAGGATAATATAAAAGCAGAATGTGTGTCACTTGGGAAGAAATTTCTTGACATTTGTCATTTTAACAAATTGCTCAGTATAGCATATTGGGGGAAAATGGGAAAATTGTGATGCTACATATTTAAAAAAAAAATTCAAAGGGCTTGCATTAGCAAGAAATCAATAATCTCAGAACAGTGTCAATATTAGAAAATATCATTAATAGTATTTTTTGTTTTTGTTTTTGGAGTGCTGACAGTAGTCACACCTTGACAAGAAATAATGTGGCATGTCGGAACTGACATAGACACAGCATACCCACTGGCTCCAAGTGCCTGGTGTTCTGTAAATTAGCAGCCTAAATCTACAGAGCAGTTTCCACTCAGATATACAGCAGTATAAACCTTTTATTTCCCCTCAAAAACTTTAAAAGTAATAGCTACAATTTACTTGCCATCTTCTTTATCTTGATTCCTCTCTTCCCCATCATTTATGCCTAGGGGTATATATAGCAGCTTTTTCCATGCAAGTCACCCATCTACTTCTTGCTGAGCTCAAACTAGGTAATGACCGCCTCTCTGTGATCAAATGCTGTACTCCTAGCCACATGTCATGACAACAGTGAACACGTCAGGCAGGAGGAGGGAAAGGTGGCTAATTTTAAAGAATGGAAGCTGTGATTTGAATACAAATAGGTTGGTAATGATCCCTGAAAGCACCTGCCATTTAGAACAAGGGGGTGGGGGGGGGGCAAACAAGCCGAGAGGTTATGATAAAGCATAGTTCTGAGTTCTGACTCTCATTCTTGCAAAGAACTGAAAATCATTCCTTTTATGACATAACAGCAAGAAGATTGTCCAGTATGTGTATGTGTGCACACCTCCAGGGAGGGACCGCCTCCCATGTTTTTGATAACCCATTATATAGTTGAACATTGGTTTTCTATGGTCCATGGCTTTGGGCTGCCTATAATCCTTTCCCATTGGGCCTACTAGGGAGGAACTACTCATTTTATATGGCAGTCCTTCCATTCTCCATGTAGACCTATCAGGCCCCCTCCCCCACTCTAAGGTAAGCATATTTCACTTCTAAAATAAATCTTTAGGGTTTCTAACCATCTCATTAATCCTAGAAACTTTCCAAATGTGATAAGCTACCTTTAATGAGGAAGATCCAGTAGTATGTTCTGACAGAGAGCAGGTTAGGAATGATACAGACCTTGTCCTGGTACATGGCTATGAATTCCCTGAAATATCCACTCTCTTCTTGGTAGTTACACTATATGGTTGATTCCCATGGAGCCTACTGTCTACTAAATTGTCTCAAATTTATGTGTTTGTCCAAAATTCATTATTTTAACTTATAATTGTACAGAAGTGAATTTCCTTCACTTTCTATTAATGTTTGTTTTAATAGATTTTATCAATCATTCTATCTTATTAAAGATGAATTGGGATCAAAAAATGAACATTGACTGTTCCTGGATAACAGGAGATGATACTCAGCAGTAGACGTATTGATGATTTGGTTTTGGTGGCCATTTTGGGAGCAGATATTGATTTTTTTCCTGGTTTTCATTAATGTACCAAAAAAAATAGGTTATTTAACTAAGGGTCATGATGCCTGAGGCTCTTAGGATCATCAAATCTATTTCTCATACATTTGACTGCAAAGTTGTACCAGGAGATTTTTTTAAAACATATTTTACTGTGGGCATTTAAAAACATATACAAAAGCAAAAGAAAAGTCTAATAAATTCAATATACCCTTTTTTACAATTCATTTAAAGTCAACCATTATCAATATCTGGCCAACCTTGTTTATGTCTCCACTCACTCTGCCTATACTATTTTTGAGGCTCTCTCAGAAATTATATTTTATTTATAAATCTTTCACCATATATTTTTAAAGATAAGGCTTCTTTGTTCTAACAAACAGCAATATCATTATCACAACTAAATAGCATTATCAATATAATATACTAGTAAACATTATCCTTAGTATTATTAGGCATTCAGGCAGTATTCACCTCTCAAGAGTTATCTTTTAAATATATTTCTTAGCTGTGCATTTTCTTCTTTCCTTTTTCTTCAAATCAATATGTATAGCATGGGACAAAAGTAGGTTTATAGTTGTAAGTACATGAAACACAGAGTTTATACTTGTATTATTATTTATTAACTAGAGGCCCAATGCACAAAATTCACACAAGGGGCTCCGAGGGCCAAGATAGCAGCCCCAGCCACCTCCCCAGCCCTTGCAGGCGCGGCCCTGGGAGGACATCTGGTCTAATTAGCATTAAATAGATGAGATTGTTGACCTTAACCAAAAGTTCTAATGTTGGCATGTTATATCTGAGCCACTAAATCTTAATGGTGTCTGCCTACAAAGCCCTTGGATACAGCTTTCATCTTCAAATGTACATAAACTGTGAGGTTTAGGATCCGCTAAGGTGTCCAAATTAATACTAGTTTCATTTATGGCTACATTTAGCAATATTTTTCATATTAGATTTTCTTATTTGAATGCTGGTAATTTCAGAAACTCTGAGATCCCAAAGATTTATCGTATATCTAATTTTTGGCTAACAGTTGGCACTTGTTTATTGATTAATGAAGTCAATAAGTTATTTGGTTTCTTGTACCTTTCCAACAGCTGATGCTTTTAAATGATGAAGTATTTCAGAGCTAGAGCATCCTCAAGGTCCATCAAGGAATACAGAGAGAGAAATAAGTCTCTTGAATGACAGTTTTTAGGAACTTACCACTTCACTAATTAATTTACTCATATTTCTTCTAAGTCTCTGCTTTGCTGTCTTCTTTCCAGTTTCACTTTTCGGTGAATAAATTCCTCTTTGCTCCAGGTCTCTCTATATGCTACCATGAATTGCACAAAGCAAGTTTCTCACTCCATGTCCTGTGTGAATAAAAATCATATGTAAATCAGGATTTACTTAGATAAATAAGAGCCTCAGCCCATCTGGCATGTGATGGAGTGAGATTAACAATCTTCACTATATCCTCTTCTAACTTCTCATTAAAATACTAATGACAAATAAAAGAGAATGATATTTAAAAAATTGGGAACTATGGATACAGCCAACAATGTTACTGTAGGAAAAAAAAAACTTTCTACTGTTTGTTATATGGATAAACTTATACTAAAAATCACAATTGGTTATTAGATTAATCTAAGTATCACCTTCAGTCAACAAAATCTTGAAAACATATGGCTTAAAAGCAAATTCCAATACCAAAGATCCTTTTGGTGAAAATTTAGGAATTGTCTTCTGAGCTTGCAAAAGTCATATTTTCTATTTATACCCTGTAGACCATTTATACCTCATTGGAAGTGCTATTTCTGTGTTTAGTTATAAAATACAGTTGCTGGTACAAAATAGGGCATGTGTGGGGGGTAAATGAGTGGTTGGGAACCTTACACAATGACATAGACTCTCCACAGAAACCTTATGTGATGAAGGAGCTATCAGTGAATGGGAGGGACCAGAATGAAGGATTTGTTGGAGGGCAAACTATATATGAGCAATAAGACCTACAATTACTTACATTTCTTTAAAATAAAAATTCTTAGTATAGTTAGATAACCATGAGATTTAAAGATAGGTGAATGGTGTGGGGGTTGTGTTAAGAACTTTCAGCTAATATAAGGAACAGTCACTTGAATATTTGAAAAAAAAAATCATACTTCTTTGAAATACATTCCACAAAACAAAAAATTAAAATGCATCTTCTCTGTAATCCGATAATGTTACAGGAAGCTCAAATATACATTTGAAAGTCCTTAAGTTGGTAATTGGTCATTTAAAAATTTTATATTTAAAACAATTATATCAAAATTTCTGAAGAATAAAAGTGAACAAACTTAGACCAGAATGCCAGATAGATGACAAAGGAAAAATCAAAAAAGGATAAAAATTTAAATCATAAAATATGAGCAAGTGTAGCTGTTATGACAACATACTTAAATGATAAAACCTCCTTTATTGTAAAAGCAGTGTTTGGAATTGTATTAAAATCAATAGCACAATCTGACACTATCAAGATATATAACACAATAAAAAAAGAACTTAAAGGAAACTTCAGTAACATAAATAGGAAAAGGGTATGAATATTATTCATCAGACAATGTAGAAGTCAAAATGTGACAAAGAGAGTCACTTTATGTCAAAAGTATTATAATAAAACAATTTTAATTTCTACTGTGTTACCACCCAAAATATATGATACAAAACCTATTATGTTTTGAGGCAATATCAGGAATCTATTTTTGGAATATTTTCATTCCTATTGTCTAGTACAGATCAACAAGATGTAACAATGTGTTAGATAAGGTAAATAAAGCTCAGCTCAGAGAACACACGTACTTCTCACAGAATATAATTATGACTCTAATTGAGTTGCATAGATAATAATTTTAGTTATATAAAGTCTTGGGTTTGGGAACTTATTTGATTTTAATTTAGAGATGGGAAAAATTTATTTAAAAATGGACTGGTGGCATTTTAATTTTAAAGAAACACACATTATTTTCCGGGAGCACCATCATTATAGAAGGTTAATTGGAGCATGGAGTCATGAGGTGCTTAATCCACACAGCTGACATTAATGTTTTCCTTCAAATATTAAGGGCATTTACTTGAGGAATATTGGTTATCTGTTTATCTTGACCCACCTTCCATGTTATAGTATACCCACTGCTTTTGCCTTATTTGAGAAAAACTGAAAAGATTGCTAAAGGTGACTAGAAAATATTTATAACTTTATTGGGAGATAATAATTTACATCTTTTGGTGCTTCACTTTAGAATATGAGGATATAAGTACCCCTACCCTTTCTTTCACTCCTCCATTTCCACCTCCTAAGTTGGGTTATCTGTACTTTCATTTTAATATCCCTAAGTTTAAACTTTATGGTGTTGCAGATAAGCTGCCAGGCAGCGTGGGAAAACAATCAGCTGGGCACTCAGAGGATTCAGAAAGAACACCTTTATTGCAGATGCACTAGTGCCGTGACTCAGGGGAGTCAGTCTCCAAAGCCTGAGCACCGAATGTGGGTTGGGGGTGGGGAGGGGCTTTCCTTTTTAACCCCTTCGTTTCTTTGTCTCCCAAATATGGACCAGGCTTCTGAACTTTTCGCAGGCTTTACAGCCTCGGTGGGTTGGAATGGGGGAAGTAGGATTACACCCAAAGGCCTGGCCTAGCTGGTGCCAGCACTGCCAACACCCTCTGGGGGTTGTGTGTGGTTCATGGTTTATGTCCTCTGTAAAATGGAAGTATTCCAGGAAACAGGTTCTGCAATGCTGGACAAGCATTAATGATAAGAATGGTGCTTAATTATATACTAGCAAGAATGTGCGTCAGAATACTGGTTACTGGGCACAGATTCAGAGTACTAGCCCCCCAGTTGTCTTATATTCCCCCTCAATGGGAATTTTAATAAATAGACAATAAGGAATATAAGAAATAGTGGCAAATGAATCATGATATAGTAGAATCAAAGTAGAATCAGCTGGGAGATATTTAAATCTCTGTGTCCAAATAGTGAGAAGGTATCAGTCTGCAGTCCAGGAAGAGCCTGAAACCAATCAGCTAGCCCTTGATTTCTGTCGTTTAAGCCATCTCCTCTATAGTATTTGCTTTTACTTTATTTTTATTGTTGACACTATTACAGATGTCCCCACTCCCCACCTACCCACCCAGCCCCTGCCCCTCCCTTCCCTCTGGCTATCACCAAACTATTGTCTGTGTCTATGCATATATATTTTTTGACAAATCCCTTCACCTTCTTTCATCCAGTCCCTCCTCCCCACTCTGAAATATAATATTTTATTTTGGCAGTTGGAGCAAACTAATGCAAGTATTTGGAAATAAATCCCACACAAGATGTGCATTGCCTTTGTTTAGAAAAGTATGAGCCTTAACTGAAAGACATTGAGAAAATTTAAATACATTATTGAAAGACTATATTATAAAGAAATCGGTTGTCCTTGAATATATCAATGAATTTAGTGTAATTCTAATAAAAGTCAAGATAATCACAAAATTTTGATCAAAAGCTAAAGTCCAATCTCAGAGGGAAAGGGAGAGGGTGGAAAGAGATTAACCAAAGAATGTATATGTATACATGCATAGCCCAAGGACCCAGACAATAGTGTGGTGAAGGCCTGGAGGAGATTTGGGGCCAGTGGGAAACAAAAAGGGGACATCTGTAATACTTTCAACAATAAAGATTTTTTTTTTAAAAAAAAACTAAGGTCTAAGAATTATGAAGACATATTTAAAGAACAAGGTGAGGGGACTTGCTTTGAATATTGAGTATTCTACTGCTAGAGAGCTGGACAAAGGTCAAAGGGAAAGAGGGAGCTCAGAAACAGATCTGTGCATGTTGATGGCAACTTTATGTCTGACCAAGGCTCATTGTAGATTAACGGGAAAAGAATGAACACAAAATAAGTGGTGCTGAGAAAATACGTTATACACATAACATAAAAAATGAATATCTACCTCATGCTATACACAAAAGAAAGTCCATGCCAGTCAGATACCTAAATGAGAAGAACAAAAATTAAGTTTTTAAAAAGATAACACAGGTGCTTATTTTTTTTTACTTCAGGGCAGATAAGAGTGTCCTTAATCAGGAAGAGATAAATAGTCAATCAAATATATATATATATATATATATATATATATATATATATATATATATATATAACTGCCAATCATACAGAACTGCAAATCAAGCAGGAAAGTTTAAAGTGGATAGAATATATGTACAATCATTTCACAACTGGTTGATGAATATATGAAGAAATACTCAATTTCAAAAATACTCAGGTAAGCAGAAATAAAAATTATGAGATTTGACTTTGCATCTCATTATATCGAAGTAAATACATACCACTACAAAAATTTATGATATCAAATATTTAGAGAAGAGATCAACCAAAGAACTTGTATGCATATATGCATAACCCATGGACATATACAATGGAGTGGTGAGGGCCTGGGGTTGGGGGGACAGAAGTGGGCTGGAAAAGGGAGAACCTATGTAATACTTTCAACAATAAAGATTAAAGAGGGAATATGCTAATTGACCCTCATGCCATCGCAAAGATAGCGGCACCCACAGCCAATAAGGAGGGAATATGCTAATTGACTGCCCCACCCTCAAAGATGGTGGCGCCCAGTCCCCTCAGCCCCGCCGGCATGCCTGCCTTCAGAGTCTCCCAGTCCCCTCAGCCCCCCAGCTACCCAGGGCTGGCCCAAGGCGCAGGCAAGCCTCAGATGGCAGCTGCCCAGCTGCCCAGGGCTGCCCAAGGCTCAGGTAACCAGAGCTAGCCAAGACTTGTGCTACCGGCAGTGGCAGCATCAGAGGTGTGATGGGGGCATCACTTTCCCCTGATCACCTCCTGCCCCTGAGGGCTCCCAGACTGTGAGAGGGGGCCAGCCCGGCTGAGGGACCCCTCCCCGTCCCCTCCCCCCCCCCCCCCCAGTGCACTGGGCCTCTAGTACATATAATCTTATATAATAAAAGAGTAATATGCAAATGGACTGAACAGCGGAACAACCTGCACTGACCACCAGGGGGCAGATACTCAATGCAGGAGTTGCCCCCAGCCTGCAGACCTCGATTGCCTGATCAGGGCCTGTCAGCCAAACTCTCGATTCCTTCACCCTGGCCAGCAGGCTCCAATTGCCCAATGGCAAATGGGGAATGGGGGTGGGTGGCAATGGGGGGCAGGGCCGACTGCCAGTAGCCAGGGAAGATGGCCCTGATCTCAGGCCAGGCCTAGGAACTGTACCCATGCACGAATTTCATGTGCCGGGCCTCTAGTAAAATTATAAAGAAAGGAAATGTTTAACATAACATTCAGAATAATACCTACATCACTGAGAATGGGAGGGAGATGCAATTGGTGTAAAACACATGTGGAGGTCAACTAAATATGTTCTATTTACTAAGCTGGGTAGTGGGTACACATGTCTATATATACTCACTTTTCATCATAATTTATATACATAGACTATAATCTTTAAGGTTTTTGCATACTTTACATATTATGCATACTTTTAAAATATATAAAATATCATGAAATAATGAAAAATGCTTACTTTTATTTATCAAATTTGTATGATATCTTTTGACTCTCCATTATGAAGGACAAAGGGTTTTGTGTAATTGCAATACCTTCCCTGCCATCACTTCTCTCTGACCCCTAGTTTTAATATTAGGGGCAAAACATAATATTGGGGACTAGCTATTATAAGAAATAAAATAAGAAATATTAATCATGCTCTGTTAACCATGATTGTTTTGTTCTGATTAAAGAAAGAACTTTCTAACCAGGCTGGGAGTTGTATGCCCTGGGACATGGGAGCTAACATTGGAATGCAGTCCATCCTACTGTCTATCGTGGAAAGATTTACAACCTCCTGGCTGAAACAATCTAGTCCTGGAGGCACCTGCTCTTTACACCCCCAGCCCCTATTGCCTGTAATCTGGTCCTGGGATGCCTCCAGGCATCTGCCCTCTGTGACCCTCCCCTCCCCCACAGCTCGCATGACTTGTAACCTGTAATTCCTACTTTCCTACATAATCTTTGTCCGTCTAGCTGGCTTATGGGGAGAGGGAGAGCAGATTTTTGTGGATGACCTGCTGTTCTCCCATACTGCCAGCGTTATTGGAACAAACGCTCCTATATTATTCAATCCTTTCTCTGTTTAATTGGCTGAAGTACTGACAGGCAGCCTGGACCCCTTGATTGTCCGGTTACAGGTTACATTACTACACTGGGTAGTGTGTTGGACAGTGTTATTCTAGTAAGTGGATGTTGGTCCTCTTAGAGTTCTTGTCTCTTACTTTTTCAGCTCTAGAATCTGGAAATTTACAAATTTTAACTTTCAAATTGATACAGAATTTTTTGTGCTGGAACCCGGATTCTTTGTCCACCAGAATGAAAGAATGAATCCATGGACAGAAAGTGGTATAGCAAAGGTGGAGATTTATTGAAGAACAAGTACAGACTCCCACGTGGGGAGAGGGAAGAGTCCCACAGAATGGACTCCCAAGTAGGGAGGGAGAAAAGGGTCCCAATGAGTTCCTTTTCCCTACGGCTTATATAGGCTGCTGATCCTGGTGCCTTGATATCCCCTCTGATTGGTCATTATTCCCTTAGACTTGTTACTATAGTAACTCCTGAGCTCAAAGGTTGAACCTCACAGACATGTGAGGTTCTCCCCCCACCCTCCTTCCTTATTGTTTTCCTGTTCCCTCAGGGCTTTCTTCTCCTTCTGAATGAAGGGCTTCCTTCTCTTTATTTTGTAAATAGAGACTTTTGCTGTTCCCAGCTCCCTCATTCTATGGAAATGTACCTGTTGCTGCTCTGCAGCCCTGTGCTTCCTCCATGGTCCCCCTAATTTCCAAAATTTCTAATATTTCCTAAATCTGTCCTATCTTACCCCTAAAATTCCTATTTCAAAATTACCAGCTTGAACTTTAGTACTATCCATTTTATTTAGTTTATTCACTGATTTTTCTTCCTTTTTCTCTTCCCCACCTTTTCCCTACCTTTACCTTCACCTTCACCTTCCCTCTTTCCCTTCTCTTTCCCTTCTCCTCTCCTCTCTCCCCTCCTCTCCTTGTCCTGCTCGCGCTCTCTCTCTCTCTCTCTCTCTCTCTCTCTCTCTCTTTCTCTCTCTGACACACACTCATTTGTCAAGAATTATGTGACAGCATCCTGTCTTGTTTTTTTTTCCTTTAAAAAAATCTTTATTGTTGAAAGTATTGCATATGATCCCTTTTCCCCCACATTGACCCCTTCTATCCCACCCCTGCCCCCAAGCCTCCACCATTCTGTTGTCCATGTCCATTGATTATGCATATGTATATACAACTCTTTGGTTGATCTCTTCCCACCCATCCACCCCCTCAACCCCACCAGCTTCTATGTGTCTGGATCTATTTTGTTCATTAGATTATTTTGTTCATTAGAATGCACATATGAGTGAGATCATGTGATACTTGTCTTTCTCTGACTGACTTATTTGGCTTAGCATAATACTCTCCAGGTCCCTCCATTCTGTCTCAAAGGGTAAGAAATTCTTTTTTACTGCTGCATAGTATTCCATGGTGTAAATGTATCACAGCTTTTTTATCCACTCATCAACAGATGGGCACTTGGGCTGTTTCCAGATCTTAGCTATTGTATATTGTGCTGCTATGAACATAGGGGTGCATACATTCTTTCTGATTGTTGTTTCAGGTTTCTAGGATATAGTCCTAGAAATGGGATCACGGGGTCAAATGGCAGTTGCATATTTAATTTTTTGAGAAAATGCCATACTGTTTTCCATAATGGCCGCATTAGTCTGTATTCCCACCAGTAGTTTGCTAGGGTTCCCTTTTCTCCACATCCTTACCAGCACTTGTCATTTGTTGATTTGTTGATGGCAGCCATTCTGACAGGTGTGAGATGGTACCTCATTGTTGTTTTAATTTGCATCTCTCTGGTGATCAGTGACTTTGAGCATTTCTTCATATATCTCTTGGCCTTCTGTATGTCCACTTTGGAGAAGTGTCTGTTTAGGTCCTTTGCCCATTTTTAATTGGGTTGTTTGTCTTTGTTTTGTTCAGTTCTATGAGTTCCTTATATATTTTGAATAATAACCCTTTATCAGATGTATCATTGCCAAATATGGGCTCCCTTTTCAGTTTGTTGATGCTGTCTTGTTTATGGATGCAATATTACCTTAAATCTATCTAAAGGTAATAATTAGATTTTGTTTTTTCTATTTGTGCTCTAAATTATCTATTTTACCTAGGATTAGTTTTGCTTAGCTTGTTATTTATTTTGCATGTGGATAGTTTCTATTAAATATTCATGAACTTTTGTTTTTAGTTCATATTTGTGTATTATTAAACAGAAAACACAGGCCCAAGTAGCAGTTACTCCTGATAAAAGACCATGACACCAGACTTAAAAAAATTTTTTTTTTCACCAAACCTAAATATAATACCTGATCTAATTGCAGTTTCAAGTCCTCCCAGAAACATAATCTTAATCAACCAGTCTGGAATTTTATGGTCAACACCACGGAGGTACCCTGCCCCTAGAAAGAAATTTGCATGATAAAAACCCCTTAAAAAACAAACACAAATGTCCTAGCCATCAAATAATCCTTTTTTTTTTTGCTTTTGTTAATAGCCCTACCCTTTTTTCCTATAAAAATCTTCCATTTTGTACAACCCTGCCTGATTCACAAATTGCTTAATAAAACCAATTAGATTTAAAAATTTTCCCTAAAGCTGCATTAGATGGTAAAAAGGCACAGTCTGCAAAGATTTAAATCTGAGGTGTGTGTGTGTGTGTGTGTGTGTGTGTGTGTAAGCATGTAAGCGTAAACTCTTGGACTGTTAAATTCCCTGGGGATGAGGAATAATACTACCCAGATATTTTGCTGAGTGCCTAACACAGTAAACATTAGTAGACATAGTTTGAATTAATAAGTTGATTGCTTATTTTTATTTTAGTTTTCTAAAATGTAAAAGCAAATATACTGACTTCCTTTATAACACATAATAAAGTAAATTCATTTTTGTTACTTCTTTTCTCCTATTTTTCCACTTCCACTAGGCATGTATGTGATCCTATTTTTAGTCCATTATCAACAATTTATTATTACCATTAAAAAGGTAGATTTCTTTCAGAATTTATAAAATATCCATCTATTTGTCCTCATTAGGTGTACTGCTATTGACCTTTTAGACACTTACTCAGATTTAATGTTCTCTGCCAGGCCTTTCTTTCAATAATCCAACCACTTAACCAATTAGAGTTTCTTTATTCTAATTCAGCGTTTAGTTCCCAGGATTTTCCATCTTCAAGTGGTGTGAAATGAAGGAAACATTATGGCTATATTTCTTGATTTATGGTTTGTTTGATTAGGAAAATGTCTTCTAGTTCATGAAAATATCTTCTGACTGGATGTGTGTAGAGTTTTTGAGCTGTATACCTGCCATTTTAGTTCTATAAGATAGAACCCATGACGTGAAAGACACTCCTCAGGAGTTCAGACAAGATGAACCCATGTTTCAGAATATACTATTTGGAAATTTATGTTGTGCTATAATTAAGCTGAATAAAGTGTCCTAATATTCTTCCCACTCAGTCCTGGCATAACCATCATTTATGTGTTACAAGCTGCACTGTGGAGGAAGAGGAGGAGGGAGAATATCATTGAAAACTTTTGGCCCTCCTAGTTGTTTAAATGCTAATTTCTTCAAAGAAACTAGTGGCTCCAAAGAATGGGCAGAGGAAACAGATGGCAATTAGGGTTTGGCTATTAGAACTCATTGCAGCCTGAGAGGACTGAAGATTAGTTATATGACTGGATGAAAAGAAACTACAGCAAGCACCATCCCATGGATTCAGAGGGAAAGGAGGGAAGAATGATTTGACAGTGTTTTATTACAGAAAGGCATCTTTGAAGAGATGGTGATGTAAGGAACTTGGACAACAGGGTTCCCATTTCCAGAAATACAGATTCTTTACAAAATGAGGGGACACCTGAACATCATATTGATCTTTCAATTTATTCATCCATCCAACAACTACTTTAATAACTTTATTGATATACTAGAGGCCCAATGCATGAAATTCTTACAAGAGTAGGCCTTCCTTTCCCTGGCTGCCGGCACCAGCTTCCCTCTGGCACCCAGGACCTGGGCTTCCCTCACAGAAGGAGGCCCCGCCCACCCACCACAGTTGGCGATCCCTGGCCTGGGCCTCCCTCTTTGGTGCAATCCTTGAGCCCCGAATTGATCGTCCCATTAGCCGGTGGCCTGGGCTTTCCTCTGCAGGGCAATCATGGGGCTATGGCCGGGCCCCCAATCAATTGCATCGCACCCGCCTTGGCTGGCCTGGCACCAGTGGGTGTCATAGCATGGTCCCAGATGGTCATTCCGCTTTCATTATATAGGATAATTCATATACCATAATGTCCTGTGTTCATTTCAGTGGATTTTTAGTATATTTACAGAGTTGTACAATTATCGCCTCAACCTAATTTTTTTAATATTTTCATTATCACAAAAAGGAACCAGTACTTAGTAGTCACTCCTGTTTCTGATTCGTCCCTATTCTTTCTCCCCTGCTAATAACATAGTCATATTAGTCATACTTATACATAGTAATCATAGACAATCATTTGCATCTGTATAGATTAGTTGTCTATTATAGATACTTTCGTATAAAAGGATCAATGATATGTGGTCCTTTGTGACTGGCTTCTTTTACTTAACATAATGATTTTAAGGATCATCTATATTGTACCAAATATAAATAATTGATTCAATAGCTGACTCAACAGCTGTTTTTGAGTGTGAATTATGTAGGAGGCTCAGTAAGACATTAGGGCAGCCGTGGGCAAACTATGGCCCGCGGGCCAGATCTGGCCCGTTCGGCTGTTCTATCCGGCCCGCGGAGCCGAAAGAGCGGAGGGTTCTCTTGCTCTCCCCTCTGCTCCTTTACTTTGAATTTATATTAGTTCACACAAACACTCCATCCATGCTTTTGTTCCGGCCCTCCGGTCCAGTTTATGATCCCATTGTGGCCCTCGAGTCAAAAAGTTTGCCCACCCCTGCATTAGGGAGATAACTATAAACAGGGGCACATGGTGCCTATCCTCATAAAGCTTTTAGTCAACTGCAGGCGTCCTCAAAATACGGCCCGCAGGCCATATGCGGCCCGCCAAGGACATTTATCCAGCCCACTGGGTGCTGCTGCCTGTTCTGCTTAGCAGCCAACTCATCCCAGGCCCGCAGTGTGCATAAGAATTTGTTCATAGTTTTTTTTTTTTTTTAAACTATAGTCCGGCCCTCCAATGGTCTGAGGGACAGTGAACTGGCCCCCTGTTTAAAAAGTTTGAGGACCCCTGGTACTGGGTGAAGATTTTAAATCATCATCTATATCCTATCTAATAAAGAGGGAATATGCTAATTGACCATCACTCCATCACAAAGATGGCTGCACCCACAGCTGAGGCCAAGGTCCCATAAGGAGCCTTAACGAGCAATCAGCAGGGACCTGAGGCTACGCCCTCCCCCGCTCCCTTGGGGCTTGACAGGGGACCTCAGGCCACGCCCCCCCCACCCAGCAGGGCTTGACAGGGGACCTCAGGCCGTGCCCCCCCTCACCCAGCAGGGCTTGACAAGGGACGTTAGGCCACGCCCCCCACCCAGTAGGGCTTGACAGGGGACCTCAGGCCACACTCCCTGCTCTGGCATCAGGCTGGGGGACCTCAGGCTGCACCCCCTGCCCCAGTGCCAGGCCAGGGGACCTGAGGCCATGCCCCCCACCCAGCAGGGCTTGACGGGAGACCTCAAGGTGCGCGTCCGTCCTGGTGCTGGGCTAGGGGACCTCAGACTGCAACCCCCGCCCCAGAACCGGGCCAGGGAACCTCAGGCCACGCCCCCCGTCCTGGCGCTGGGCCAGGGGACCTGAGGCTACACCCACTGCCCGGCAGGGCTTGACAAGGGTGGGACTGGCCGGGTCTGGATCTAGCTCAATTGGGGGGGGGGGCAGGCGGCTGGGTCTGGGTCCCATGCGATTTTGAGGTGCATGTGGGTGGGCAGGGACTTGACTCTGGGTCCCGTGGTGTGCCCCAGACTCTGACAGGAGGAAGGTTTTCATATACATTTTACTAATTTTCTTTCATCTCTGACATTTCTATTATACAGAAAGGGCAAATAGCAATATTAAATTATTTCCTCTAATTAATCCCCTTTTAATGTGCATGAATTTTGTGCACCAGGTCACTAATACATATATATAAAAGGCTAATATGCAAAGTGTCCCCTCGGGAGTTTGATTGCTTGCTATGATGTGTGCTGACCACCAGGGGGCAGCACAAAACATGGTGGGCAACCAGCGGCAGCGACGGCAGGGTGCTGAGGGAGCAAGGGAAGGAGGACGTGGGGAGGCAGGGAGGTGGGGGGAACCATGCGATGGCGGCATGTGGGTGGCGAGGGAAGGAGGAGGCAGGGAAGTGGGGAGGCAGGGAGGTGGGGAGGTGGGGGAACCACATGGTGGCGGTACATGAGCGGTGAGGGAAGGAGGCGGGGAGGCGGGGAACCTGATTGGCCCTAATCACTGGCCAGGCCTAGGGACCCTACCCATGCAAGAATTTCATGCACTGGGCCTCTAATAAATATATAATTACAATGTGATAAAGCTACTATGAAAACTCTCACAAGGATATCAAAGTAACCTGAGGTGTTAAGGAAGGCCTTAAAAATCATATTTTAAAAAAATACATATTTTATTGATTTTTTTGCAGAGAGGAAAGGAGAGAGATAGAGAGTTAGAAACATCAATCAGCTGCCTCCTGCACACCTCCTACTGGGGATGTGCCTGCAACCAAGGTATATGCCCTTGACTGGAATCGAACCTGGGACCTTTCAGTTCGCAGGCCGATGTTCTATCCACTGAGCCAAACCGGTTAGGGCTTAAAAATCATATTTAAATTGAGGCTTCTACTCCAAGAAAAGTTGACCAAATAAAGAGGCATCAACACATAATTATTTGCTCCTGCTATATACCAGGCCAAATACAAGGTGAGGAATCAGAGAGATAAAGGACATGGTTATTGTCTTGAAAAAGCTGATGGCATAGTGAGACATCATAATATACAAATACACAATACCAACATTTTGTTGACTCCTATAAGAGTGCTGTACTCAGTATGATTAGGAGCTCAGAGCAGTGGTTTTCATCCTTTTTCATTTCATGGCACACATTAACTAATTACTAAAATTCTTTGGCACACCAAAAGTATGTTATTTTTTGCTGATTTGACAAAAAAATCAGTATAATTTTGATTGATTTACAAAAAAAAAAAAAGTAATTACTTACCTTTTGTTCCAAAGTGATTTTTTAAAATATCAAGTGCCTATACTGTATATAAGGATTTCTGGTACCAAGAATTAACCAATAAGATGCAACCTTATTATGCAACATGACTAAGAAGATGAAACTCTATTATATGACCTATATATTTATGGTTCAAGACAGGGCATTCACACTAGATGGCTATTATTGTGTTGGCTGTTTTCTTTCTTTCTTTTTTTTTTGACAATGTAAGGGAAAGAGTTCAGTGCCCCTGAATAAATAGTCAGGTTTTAAACATTCTTGAGGCATAGTGGTTGAAAATCACTCCTTTTTATCCATCCATGTTGTTGTAAATGGTAAGATTTTATTCTTTTTTTTGTGGCTGAGTTATATTCCATTGTACATATGTACCACATCTTTATCCATTCATTTGTTGATGGACACTTAGGTTGCCTCCATATCTTGGCTATTATAAATAAAGCTGCAATAAACATAGTGGTGCATATATCTTTTTAATTAGTGTTTTGGATTTCTTTAAATAAATACCCAGAAGTGAGATTGCTTGGTCATTTAGTAGTACTATTTTAAAATTTTTGAGGAACATCCATACTGTTTTCCATAGTGGCTGCACCAATCTGCATTTCCACTAATGGTGCATGAGGGTTTCCTTTTCTCCACATTCTCACCAGCACTTGTTTGTTGTTTTATTGATGGTAGCCATTCTGACAGGTATGAGGTGTTATCTCAGTGTGGTTTTAGTTTTCATGTCCCTGATGATTAGTGGTGTTGTGTGTCTTTTCAGATGCCTATTGGCCATTTCTATTCGCTCTTGGAGAAATGTCTACTCAGGTTCTCTGCCTATTTTTTAATTGGATCATTTGGTTATTTTTGGTGTTGTGTGAGTTCCTTATATGTCTTGGATATTAACCCCTTATTGGATATATCATTGGCATATACCTTCTCACATTCAGTATGTTGTCTTTTCTAAAGTCCAGAAATCTTTTCTCTTTCACTGATAGTATTTCCATTTTACTTAGGTTGTTTAAACACTTTTGGCCACCTGTGAAATGTTTTACTAACTCAGATGATTTCAAATACATAAGTTAATACATTTTCTTCAAATATTAGGGAAGAATTTTAGAGCTGGAAGAAATAATAGGGAGCTTATAATCCCACAACACACAGTTATGGAATAATTGACAACAGGACTTTTCAGTAGAACTTTCTACAGTGATGGAAATGTTTTATATTTGCATTGCTCACTATGATAGCCAAAAGCCACACGTGACTTTTGAGCAATATAAATGTGGCTCAAGTTTGAAGTTATAGAATTGTGGTTTTTAAAGTGTGTGTGTGTGTGTGTGTGTGTGTGTGTGTGACTTGTTTTCAAATGTTATATTAATATATCTATGAGTATATTTATTTATGCCCAGTTGATCCTTGAACAACAATTTTGAACTGCTTGGGTCCACTTATATACAGATATTTTAAAATAAATACAGTACTGTAAAAGTATTTTTTCTTCCCTATGATTTTCTTAATAACATTTTCTCTAATTTATTATAAAAGCACAGTATATAAAACATACAAAACATGTGTTAATCAACTATCTATGTTATTGATAAGGGTTTGTTCAGCTCAGTTTTGGGGGAGTCAAAAATTGTACAAAGCTTTTTGTGTAGAAAGTTAGTGCCCCTGATCCACTGCATTGTTTCAGGGTCAACTCTCTATGTGCAAGGAGATCAAATCAGAGCTTCTTCACCCTGGTTAGCCTGTACCTTTATTCATCTCCCATCCTGGCTGGTAAGGCACCCCTGTGGAACCCTGAAAACATAGTTCTATGAAACACTGATTCAGTACAACTCCTTTGTTTTATAGCTTCTTGATTGTAGCTGGGAAACTTAAGGCTCATACATTAAGCTGGTTAAGTCTTACTTAATGACACAGCCTGGGCTAATAGGTCTCTGATCTTCATTGTATTGTACCTCACAGTATTTTTCATGGTGAACCATTGATAGTTTAGAAATAACAGATTTAGATGAATTTGTCATTAGTGTATCACTTGAGCCAGAGGATAAAAATGGAAACCATACGTCATTGTCTAACTCTGTGTCTCAGGATCTCTGTAGAGTTTAATTTTATTTTGTAAATACAGAGTCCCTGAAGCCATGCCAAACTTCCTGGATCAGATTTTCTAAGTATGCTAGGCTACACTGTGTAATGGGACTACTATGTTGTAGCTTAAGGATGGTTATTCCAAAGCACACCCAGGATTGAGAACCGCTGCATCAGGTTGCACACGTAATTGCAACCTGCTCAGTGGCAATTGTCAACCTTTTTTTCCATCTCATGGCACACATAAACTAATAACTGAAATTCTGTGGCACACCAAACAATATACCTTTTGCCAACCTGACAAAAGAATAGGTACATTTTTTATTCAGTCACACCAGATGGCTATTATTGTGTTGACTGTTGTCATTTTTTGGACAATCTAAGGGAAAATAGGTCAGTGCCTCAGACTAAATGGTTGGGTATTGCATGTTTTAAAATTCTTGCAGCACACCAGTATGCCTGCCTTGGTGTATGGGTTGAAAAATCACTGGCTTAGAGGAGAGGCATCTGGCATGGCCAAGGTACCAAAGCTTAGATAAATCTTCCTGTAAAAGTTGATGTATCAGCTGAGTTCTAACAGAGCGAAGGAACCATCCACTTGAAGAATGACCAGAAGGCTGTTCCAAGCAAAAGTAGCGAAATTGGCAAAGCCTTGAGATGACAAGAGAGCAGGCTGCTTCCAGAAGTGCATCTTGTAACAGATCTTCTGGCGAGTGCTTTGATTAATTCCGAGATCTTTAATGTGTTGTAATCTTTTATCTATTTTCTAACACCATTCAGCTTTGCATTATCACTGGTCATGAGAGACACAGCTCCATATTTTGCCTGTGTTCATTTTATACCAGGCATTTTAATCAATGCTACAGGATTCTGAGAATGTAACTACCTCATCACGTGAGATTGTTCTGCACCACTGCATGTTAAAATGAATCATTGTGTGTGGCACTTACATGAGTGTTTACTCTGCAGATCCATATTTAGTTAGCCTTATTGGGTTTGGCTCATATTATTAACATTATTATGGAACTAATAATGGAAGTGTGTTTCATTCTCCATTGGCAGAGTATTATAGTTATAATACTCTAGCAATATCTCAAGAGATATTTTCTATTAAATATCCTATTTATAGTCTCTAGTAGAAAAATAAAACATACCTCTGACATAAAAATGTAAGTTTATTGAAGTGAATTTAACTTGATGAGTAAAGGGATATTTCATTGAGTCATGCCAGCTAGATTGTTGAAGAAAAATTTAGAGGAGGGGAGAATGCAGGGTTGGGACCAGGAACTATTGACCCACCACTCAGCTTTAAGGCAACTTTAGGGTCACAAAGATCTACTATATCAGCTGAATGAGAAAACTCATGAGCCTGAGATTTACTTGAGGAATTTGTCTGGGGCACACATGGATCTTAACTCTACTTCTGGGCTCTGTGTCTAGAGTGTAATATGGCGTAGGATTGGAAGACAGCAGTGAATAGTCAGCAAAGAGAATCCTATGGTTTATGTATGAACCATAAAATCTAAAACCTGTTTTGGATTTTATGGTTCAGAATATGCTAAATATGAAGAACTCTGTCTTAAATTCATACAATTAGAAATGAAAAAAGAAAAACAAAGTCTTTAACTTTATAAAACTATATCCTAGTGTTTCATCACAATCTAGATAGGTCACAGGGTCAAGAAGGGGGGTGGTGGGACTTGACACGGTGCATCTCCTTTAAATGCCTGGATCCCTTGCTCCTTTGTATTTGATGTTTAGAGCATGCAGAAGTTAGAGCGGTTGCATTTAGGGGGCAAGTACTGAAGAAAGTGTCTGCCACAGGAAGCTATCAAAGGAATTTGATCAGGAGACATAGCTAAAGAGTAAACTATTCTTTTTAGGAAAGATAATCTAACTTCAAGTTACTTTACATGCTTATCTTAATTTTGCTATTCTCTAGATTTTCTTAAAGTCTCGTTTTCAATTACTTATTTTCTTCTACATTTTTTATTAACTCGTTGACCTTCCACCATTAAAGTAGCTCAGTTGTTCTATGTTCCTTGTCTCTAGGGATAGATAAAACAACATAACTAAAAAAAGGATTTCCTCTTTAGGCTCTATTTCAAAAGCTTAGGTCCTGAGGAAAAATAAAATTGCATACAACAATGGTAAGAGAATTGGGAGCATCAAGTGGAAGCAATGGAGCAGAATCATTAAGTTCTCCATATTAGGAAATATCCTGTTCCTCTGGATAAGCCCTGGGATGAAGAAAAAACTTCAAGGTAGTTCTGTGGGATCTGAGAACAAGACTGAAGTCAATTTCTGGGAGTAAAATGCTCCCAGGGAAGATGTTAAGACCCTAGAGAAGAAATGGCTGAATGATGCTTCAGGGCAGAGGGAGTCTTAGGTATTCTCACATTTTCCTAAGCTCTAGCATCAGGCATCCTCAAACTACAGCCCGCGGGCCACATGTGGCCCGCCAAGGACATTTATCTGGGTGCCGCTGCCTGTCCTGCTTAGCAGCCAACTCGTCCCGAGCCCGCAGTGCACATAGGAATTTGTTCATAGTTTTTTTTTTTAAACTATAGTCTGGCCCTCCAATGGTCTGAGGGACAGTGAACTGGCCCCCTGTTTAAAAAGTTTGAGGACCCCTGCCTAGCTTGTTGTCAAAGCAGCAAAATTATTGCTTTGCACTTGAGATGACAGAGCCATAGTAGATAGGGCTGTCAGACCTGAAGGTGCCATGTGAACAGAAATGAGTGCCATCTCTCAAGCATCCTGGGTGGCCAGCTCTCCAAGGGTAAGGAATGATGTCAGGTGCCTTAGTGGACTTATGTTTGGTCAAATTGTATTGACCATCTGGCACTGCTTCCCCAATACTTTTAGAGAAGGTTATAGAGAGGATGTGACTTGTGAGCTGGACCTTGGGAATCAGAGACTCCTTGGACCCTCCCCTGTTCTTGGAATGTAGGTTTCACCCACCATTCCCACAGTGATGTTGACATAAGAACATCCAAACCTATAAAAATTTTTATGAGTTCATTAGAGTTTATTTGAGCCAAATGAAGCATGTGTCTGGAATCAAGCTCTTAATAAAAAAATGCTCTAGACAATGGCAGTTTTATGGTTCTTTCTGTGCATTTGGAATCACAGGAGGGAACATAAGGAAGATTACATGAAATCCATTAGTGGTAGATTAAAGAGGTGAGAGAAAACAAGGTGTGGTAATCTCTATGATTGGGTTATAAGATAGTTATGTGCTCACTTGAGGGTTGTTATCCCTCCCAGGGGTCTGGAGAAGAGGACTACTCTGGCATTTCAAAAGGCATGTTAACCTAGATGCACAAGAACAATGCACAGAGCTTGCTTAAGGCAAAGACAAACCTTTTACTGAGGAAGTTATAGGCCTGGGACGTGACTACCCGTGACCCATTTAGGAATTTTTGATCAGATCATCCTGTTCACTTTTGGTCACAAAGCTTGTCAGATTTACTACAACGTGGGAACCATTTTCAAAGACACAGACTTGAGAGAGTGGGTGTTGTTAAGACCATGTGGACTGAATAGGCAACTAACCCCTGTTAAGGTCTCTACATAAACTTCTAAGATTCTGGCTGGTGGGTGTGGAGATTGACTCATTTTGAAGCCCCAAGAGACAAGCCTCCTAAGGAACTGCCCTTGCTTATTAGAACTACCACCTCCCAATCTGCCTCTTCCTTTGGTCTCTCACTGCCCTCTCTGTATAGGGAGTCGTTTTCAGATTTCACCCAGGAAACTCCCAAGTTTGCAGACAAGCAAGTGCATACAAGTAAGCTCTTCTATCTGACATCTGCACAGACACGCCCCGCCCCCTCAACTCCCCACCCATGGCAGAGACACAAACTCCAGGTGGATAAAGGTGCTAAGTGAAAATAAAGGGAAGATGGAAGGAAGGAAGGAAGGAAGGAAGGAAGGAAGGAAGGAAGGAAGGAAGGAAGGAAGGAAGGAAGACAGGAAGGAAGGAAGACAGGAAGGAAGAAAGACAGGAAGGAAGGAAGACAGGTAGGAAGGAAGGAAGGAAGGAAGGAAGGAAGGAAGGAAGGAAGGAAGGAAAGAAGGAAGGAAAGGAGGAGGGAAGGGAAGGGAAATAGTCTGTGAACTGAGATACTTTCCTGTTTCAGCCCTGTCTCAGTGAAGCTGGGGCAGCGTGGGAAGGTCTTGTGGACCAGCTTGATCCAGAGTGCTCTATAGCAGCAGAGGCACCTTCTTCTCCCAGGGCAGCTGTAGAGAAAGAATCACTGAGAGGCTCATTTGTGGGGAATGCATGATCATTCTAGTTTGGGTCACTTTTCTCATTGAATGATGTCCCTTGGTTTCCAAGTTTGGTGAATCATGATCTTAACTAAAAAGGTACTGATTTATTTTTCTATAAGATGTCACTTTCTCATAAATAATTCTGTAGTATTTGCAAGTTTGCTGTTGCATTCTACTGTTTTGTTTCCACCAGAGTTAAACTCTAGTCCCCTCCTCCTTTTAAAATAGAATAATTAACACACATATGCATGGAAAAAATGTAAAATAAATTTAAACTGCTTTTCATCTATGTTCTAAATTTGTGCATTTCATCACTTAATATAAACACATCCTTGACATATTTATATAACATCTGAGAATCTGGGTCCTGAGGATGGGGCTCAAGTCACCTTGAATTGTTACTTCTTACTTTTCTCTAACTTCTCAAGTCGGTACCTCAAGTTAGATTTCCTTTCTTTATAAGTAAAGACTTTTTTTTAACCATACAAGGATTCGGGGTGGGCAGTGGGAAGCACTTCAATGGAAAAATTGGTACTTTTAGCATATATTGATACTGTAAGAATTATCTCTTAGATTCCTTACTGGGAAAACATGTCTCATGAAAAGTGAGAATTAAACTTTTCCAACGTTATCTCAGTTTAATCATAATTCTAAGCACCTCTCTCTTTAATTTAGTTTTTGGTATTGTTCTCTCATTTTGAATAATTAAGATCTGCTCATGCTTAGTATGAACTAATCTGTAAAGGCACTGATAGCTTTCATTGAAAAGATACAAAAAGGAACATAGGACATTGTTATCAAAGCTTTACTAGATTGTTAAATGAAATAGAAGGTCAAACAGGAAATCTGTTGGATTTAAGCTTTGAGAAGATATGCATTTATAGTGGTGTTGAATAATTTCACCTTCGCTTTTAGATTTTATATTTAAAAATGTCTTTGTGAACCTAAAACCTAGGTGATCCTATCAACCAATGTCACCCCAATAATTTTTTAAAATCTTTATTGTTGAAAGTATTACATATGTCCCCTTTTTTCTCCCATTGACCTCTTCTAGCCCACCTCCGCCCCCACCCCAGGGTTATGTCTGTGTCCATGGGTTATGCGTATATACATACAAGTTCATTGATTGATCTCCTCCCCTGCCTTCCCTCTGATGTTCCACAATCTGTTCCATACTTCTATGTCTCTGGATCTATTTTGTTCAACAGTGTATTTTGTTCATTAGAAGACACCATAGGCAGTAAAATCTCAGACATTTCTCATAGCATTATGTTTACCAATACCTCTCTTAGGACAATGGAAACTAAGGAGAAAATAAACAAATGGGACTACATCACCCCAATAAAGTTAATTTAAAAAATGTCTGTGTGAATAATGTGATGTTTGGGCTGAGAGAAAGCAACTATTTTCTATGTGTTGTAGAAGAGAAAATGGAGCTGATGTTCGCTATCTGGATTCCTTTGTGACATGAATTGGGAAGCTACATGAGAAGCAGGAGGGAAATCCAGCTTGGGAATTACTCCGTCTGGGGCTACCTTGGTGTGTCTGTTTCATCTCAGTAGTTGGGAATAGGAGCAGTGTGTGTGTGAGAAGTGTGACTACCAAGTAATCAGAGCAGGTTTGATAAGGAAAGGATGGTTGTGGCCTCAGCTTCACACATTTCTATTTTATTAAAGGGATGCCTGCATGCATCTTGCTTCAGTTTGAAGCATAAGAAAGTCACCCTAAAGCATGGTCCATGCCTGATAGTGCTTTTCTGGAGGGTTCTGAGACTATTGCAGAGGCTTCCCTGCCTCTGGATAGTGAGTTGCCCTATTTTTGCTCCATAGCGTAAGCCTTGCACAGTGTGTCACTAATAGCAAAGGGTGGGGCCAGACGGGTAAATGCCAGCATGAACATTTCCTAGTGGGAGTGTTAGATTAACTCAAATGTTCCCTCTTAAATTGGAAAGCATTGTTTAAGGGAAAGACAAATCAGTGCCTTAAGAAAGTTAGTGGTGATAAAACATGTAATGGAAGAAACATAAGCTAATTATAAAAATAATTATGTTCATTTTTCCTCACTTTACTATGATGGAGTTGACCCTCTCTGATGTCAACATTCAAAAGATAAAAAGTTTCAGCATTACTTAAACTGCCAATATTGGCCTAAATTTCCATTCTAACACACAGTCACAATGTAAATTCAGAACAAACAATGGAAATACCATTTCATCTTAATTAAAGCATCTGCATAAAGAAGTATCTCTAATAAGCAGCTGTTTCAACACAGAGTCCTGTCTGTTTCCTCTCATTCTTATTCTTGCTCAAGACCGACATTCACATTCTACGCTGCCATTGGGTTTCTAGCTATTCAAACGAAAAGTTTTTATCAGGCTTGATGTTACTGTTGAATATCCATGGCCATATTTTGGCAAGGAAACCAGATCCTAGCAGCCTTTTTCAATAATTTCCTATAATGCAAAAGGCCTTAATGCTCCTATTATAGAACTGATTCTATTATACTCTCCTCTCTAGAACTAATGGAGCACTCGACTTACTCATTTTAAAGAAAATGATTGAATGTGAAAAGCTTCCAGACCTTGCTTCTTGCCAGGATTGGAACTGTTCTGTCCTTTATACTGAACAGAAAAGTCACCCCTTAATTAAGTTTATTGTTATTTTTCACCTGCCAGGAAGTCCCATAACAAGGCACACAAAAGTGTATGTGTCAGAAAATATATTAGACCATGCTCTAAAACCTTTATTTTTGTCTTATACAATAAAAATAGCTGATATTTATTGAGTGCTTAAAACAATAGATACTTTTTTAGTTTTTATTTGAATTAATACAAATAATCTCACAAAACCCTAAGAGATAGATGCTGTCACAATATTATGGATGAAGAAAGTAAGGCTCAGAGAGTTTAAGTAAATAGTAGAATAGGGGTTTAAATGCATACCATCGGAGCTCTTAACTGCTATGCTAAATTATTTTCCATTTAGCTAAGAACTGATGAAAGTTAATTCAGCTAGTGAGTTGAGAATCAACTCCTTTATTAAAAATTTACTGAATAGCTATTGCTTGCAACATAATCATTACAGCAAAGTGGCTGGATAGTAAACTAGGTAAAATGGAGTTGTTCAACTAAGTGAACTTTTTCTCTAGTGAATGAGATGGGAATGCAGAAAGGTAATTTAAATATAAATGTCTATTGCACCATAATGTAAGTATAAATTGAATAAAAGTTGCAGAGAGATGCATTTATTATAATTATTTTAATGATGTAAGACAAAGTTTTATGGAGAAAGTAGCATTTGAACATGCCCTTGATGATATGTGAAAGATTTGAACAAGAGATGCAATTTCTGGGTAGAGGGTAATGTATGAACCAAAGAAAAGAGAATGCAGCCTTGTTTGTTGTTTCTTAAGTAAGACTGGGGTCTTAGTTTAAGATGTTTATAGCATGAAAAGCAGTATAGGATCATATAATATCATATTTGATTAGGTCCACAGAGATGATTTACTCAATGTAACTTCCAGTGATGTAGAAACTCAAATCCCAAAAAATTTTATGCACCTATTTTAGTTATATGAGCTCTTATGGAAGAAAGAAAGAAGGCTGCAAAGAGAAGCATTAACTTGAAGTGGATGACTGAATTTTACTTTATGGATAGAATTGAATGCCCAATTTAGAAATTTAAATTTCAGTGGAGGGCCAATGTATTTGGCACTCCATGTTACTGTCTGGCTTTTATATTATACATTTCATCTCAGTCACTAGCTAAATCTATGATCATGACATTATTTTCTGTTTCTATATTCTCTATAAAATTAAAAAATCACTTCATTAACAATTTCTCTATTCTCTGTAAAATAAAAAATAACTTCATTATCAACTTCATTCTCTGTAAAATAAAAAAAAATAGGTTCAATATAAGGAGTTAAAGGCTTGAAGACAGAAGGACAAGTGTACAATAGTTATTCAAGGGAGGGAGAAAACTACATGGACTACGGTAATACTGTGGAACTGCTGGTGGCCTCTCGGGTCCACTTGATGTTATTATTAGTGATCAGAATCTAAAGTGAGACCAGTCACATCAATTGTGTCTTTTCTGGTTGACTTCAGACACTCAGGGACTGGGGGGAAAAATACATAAAGAACTGATTAGAAGTAAGACTGGGGAATTTCCAAGCATGGTCAGTAGAGAGAGAGATGAATATGAGGGTTGAGAGTGACTATATAAAGTGTGATTAGGATGGCAGAACTGGAATTTAACTTGGGGAAAAAGGATGGTAACAGCAGGGTGTAGTGCCCAACAGAGTGAACTGGAAAGATGGAAGGTGATGGGTAGAGAAGGTGATACTTGAAATTTGGATAATAGAGATAGTATGCTGTAAGTATCATGTCAAGAGCTCAGATACAACCAAGGGGATTAGAGGTGGGGGGTTAGTGAAGGAAAAGGGCAGGAGTTCAGTGCATCAAGAGACTAAGGTATTGGAAAGATCATTTATCTGGATATTAAAAGTATCAATATGTATGAAGGAAATCTTCTCCTAGGAGGGGGAAGAGTGATCTATGTACTGTAATCCTTAAAGACTAAGTAATAGATTTCTGTAGATCTACGTAAAAAGGAATGGTTTTAGGGAGAAATAAAAGACAACCTTTGAAAATATTGCAAGGAAAGAAACATCCTCAGGGGCAGCCACATTTGGGGAATGTTCCCAGAAGAAGCTGAGGATTCAGGGGACTTTTTAGGTGACTGACCATGTGGTCCAGAGGGCAGTGAGTCAGTTTAAAGTATGGGACGGAATATGAGACTGCGTCAATTCAGGGACTTAGTAAGCCAAATGGACAGGATGATCTTGTAATGAGAGAGAACCGGGGGGTGAGGGAGTGGGATGTATTTTCTGATATAAACTGGGACAAAGGGCTTGATGGGATTATTTCTGTTGGTCTCAGAGGCAGCTTTGGATGTTGATGCTGTACTGCTGGGGAGGGAGGAGGGCTGCACACAACGTTCTTTTTTTCATCCTTTGGGAACTACTTCAAAGGCAATTTTAAGAACCCAAAAGGGGTCACAACATAGAGAACTCTGTGAGAGCTCCATTACCTTTGATGGTATTGAAGCTGAAAATTTTATTTTAAGAAAGGAAAGGAAGTCATGAGAAAAACTATTCTGTACATTATTCTGAACATCAATGAAAGGATGCTTGGTGAAATGGATTGAAACCTTAGCAAATGTGCTCAAGCAATAGCTGAGGTTAAAATATCAAAGAAAATTAAATACTAGACTTAATCAAAGTTGGATCATAGACTTTAAAAAACAATTAAAAATCCTCAGTGAGCTTACAAATCAATATGAATAATAAGAACACTCAAATATAAATAAAATAATAAGGGTCAGAAACCAAAAAAGTCGATAAATAATAAACAAGCATAGGAGAAAATATTCAGCACAACTGTTACTGAAAGAAATGCACAAAATGTGATAACATGTTTTCTTTAATATTTTGCAAGTTTGCAATGAAATTATATATAACAAATATAGATATAAATACATAAGTAGATTATTTTGTATATATATATTCATTCTAGTGTTTGATATAAGCAGAAAAATTAAGCCTTTCATATATTTCTGTGCAGTTAATTTGTTCAATGTTCACAACAGACATTGTGAATATGTTAAGAGTATTTTAAATGTTTATGTACTTTGACTCCCTCCCTAATTCACTTTTGGAATATATCCTAGGAACTCATCAGATATATACTCAAAGATTTATTTATATTCATGCTAATTGCAACATCATCAAATGACATAATGTAAGTACTCTAAGTTTCCAAATAAGGGTAGAAAGCTATGAAGTCTGTAAACCTCAAAGTCTGCTAAAGGATATTGGACAATGCTGACAGTTTTAGAAATAAAGTTTATTCTGTAATATTGGATCCATATCAAAGAATATTTGTTACATGCATATAAAATTTGAAGTATAATGAAAATAACATGCATGAACCACCTAACAACTTAACCACCTCAGCCTTCTCAAATATCACCAAGCTACCTATAGGACTCTTGCCTATCCCCCCAACACTCACAACCTATTCCTAATTTTTTATTATGTTTATGGTTTTATCAAAGTATAACATACATACAGAAACACACCCAAATCATACACATACATATAATGCAATATTGTGATAGAACACACCTGAGTAACCAGCATGCAGATCATCACACTGAACGCCGGAAGCCTCAGAGAAGCCTCCTGTGCTCTCTTCCTTGTCCTTCCTCACAAAGGTTAACGACTCTCCTCACTTCTAATATCGGAATTAGACCTGATTTTGACCCTTATGTAAATGAATTTGCATAGTATGCATTTTTGCATGTGTCTGGTTTCTTCTTAGCCTAGCACGTGTGGTGTCTCACTTTCAGAAGGGTGGAGTGAGAATTCTAAAAATCTGCTCCTCCATTTCACCACTGGGTGGTGGGCACACAGTGCAATATCAAACACAAGAGCCACCAGAGTCAACAGTTCCAGAAGTCTGAGAATGAACTAGAGAGTTGAAACCATTTGAGGAATGTTTTTACTCAAGAGGAATGAACAGTGAACTCTTGTTAAGAATAGAGAAGCTTATAGCTTTCTAACTTGCCCTGATCATATCCCCTTCTCCTCAGGTGCATAGTAGCCTTAAAAACCAGCAACCTCACAACTATGGTAGCTGTGAAAACCAACAGGAAAGCCCACAGGAGGTGGGGGATAATGGGTTTGGAGCACCCTAAAAGCCCCATTCCCTCAGATTTGTCACTATTTGGCCTGTCTGGAAAAGCTTCATTCTCAGAGCATGTCTTTATTTGACCTGACTTAGAGCTTTCTCTATGTGGACTACCTACAGGCCCTCCCCTCCCCCCAATCACAAAACAAAACAAAACCAAACAAAAACAACCAGTAACAAATGTTTAACATTGTAACTGCCTGAAATAGCATTACTACCGTGTTTCCCCGAAAATAAAACATCCTCCGAAAATAAGACCTACTTACAGGTTTCCTTCTGAGTGAAATATAAGGCATCCCCCGAAAATAAGGCCCCCAGGCTCTGTCTCAGAATGAAAATTAATTTACCATAAACTGGTCACTAGGGCCGCCCCGACTGGCGTCTAGCAACCAGTGACGTTACGCGGAGTCCTGACGTCACTGCTGTGTGGAGGCGCAGCGGAGGTCAGAGTGAGGGGTGAGCGTGGGGCGGGAGAGAGGAGGAGACTTTCACAGATGCGTGTAGAACAGGAGGATTAGAGTGGACGGGACGCGGCGAAGGTGGTGAGTGCTGGTCTGTCTCTGGTGACACTACCTGATGCTTGTGGCCGCCTTCATGATGACTGAAGGTTCTCAGTCAGTGGAAGACCCTGCTCCAGCCCAGATCCACGCCCCAGCAAGCCCAGTAACAGTCCCCAGGCAGGCCCCAGGGGGTAAATGTCTGATAAAAGGGTAGGGGGGATGTCTGGTGAAGGTGTTCAGTGGCACAGGGGTAGGGGAAGGGGGATCACTTAAAATGACACAGGAGGATCAGAGGGGACAATCAAAATGACACAGGAGGATCAGAGGGGACAATCAAAATGACACAGGAGGATCAAAAGGGGTTACTAAAATGGTAATCCCCCCTCTGATTCTCCTGTGCCATTTTGATTCCCCACTCTGATCCCCCCTGTGTCATTTTGAGTGATCCCCTCCCCCCACCTTGATACCCCAATTCCTTTTTTTTTACCCCTAGAAATGAGCACAAAAAGAAAAAGCTACTCTGTGGAGTACAAGAAAGGAATCGTGGAAGACTCTTGGGGCCAAAATCTTACTGCTTTCTGCAAAGAGAAGATGTTGAGTATCCGATTGGTCCGAAAATGGCGAGCAGAGTATGGTAACCTCATTGAACAAGTGGACAAGGGAAATGCTAAAAAGCACAAGTGTGGATCAGGTCGGCAACCATTATTTTCCGAGCTGGAAGACCTGATCTGTGAATGGGTTGTTGACAGGAGAGCAAAGGCTTTGGTTGTGAATAGGGCTCAGATTCAAGAATTTGCCCTTGCAATGGCACCACAGTTTGACATAGCCCCCGAAGACTTCAAAGCATCACAACACTGGCTGGATAATTTCCTTCAGCGAAGTGAACTGTCTTTAAGAAGATCTACAACATTGTTTAGGTTGGAAGATACTCAAGTTATTAAGCGAGCACTTGCATTCAAGTCCTTTATTAATGATGCTGACTTCTCTAAATACAATCTTTCCAACACGATTGCTATGGATGAAACTGCAGTGTTTATGGGCCAATCATCTCAAACAACAATTGAACAGTGGGGTGCCTCCTAAGCATACATTCCCTCCACTGCTTACGAAAGTGCACATGTTTCCTGTATTTTGGCAATTCATTTGGATGGCACTAAAATCCCACCTTTAATCATTTCTAAGGGCAAGAAGGAAAAGATTGAACGTGTTTTGGGCGTTTTTATTCTTGAAACTGAAAAAGCCTGGGCCACACAAGCAGTTATAAGGAAGTGGGTCGATTTAATATTGCTGCTTGTTATGCGAGGGAGCCAAAGAGGTCTGCTAGTCTGGGATGCAGCCAGCACTCACCACGCTAAAGACATGAAGACATTTCTTCACGAAAGAAAAATAGATCAGATAATGATTCCCGCAGGAATGACGGCCTATCTCCAGACTCTTGATATTGCAATAAACAAGCCATTCAAAGACAATTTGCGCATGGAAATTAATGACTACATTGAAAATAAAATGGAGGGAAATCAGCGTGGAAACTTTGTGAAACCTAAACTGCAAGAAGTTGTGACTTGGGTGAAGAATTCATGGGAGAAAATCACTGACAGTTGCATTGCAAATGCACTGCGAGCAGGCTACCTTGACAAGAAGTACTCATTTAAAGACAGTGCTATTGCTAAACATGAGAGATTTGGTCCACTGATTCTGAAAGAAATGGAGTCACAAGAAATTCACCAGGAAATTCAGGAATTGGATTGTTATGATGATGTTCCAGAAGATGATGACATGATTGTCATTGAATAAATGAGTAAATTCTTGATACTGTAGGATTCACAGTTTGTCTGGTTTGTGTTGACAACTACCGTACTACCATACCGTATACAGGTAATAAATTTCCTTTATTTTCATTTAACAATAAATGTGTACCGTATTCTTCTTCATGGGAAAATAAGACATCCCCTGAAAATAAGACCTAGCATGTCTTTGGGGGCAAAAATTAATATAAGACACTGTCTTATTTTCAGGGAAACAGGCGTAGTTGGGATTAAGAGTTGGCTGACCAAAAACTTTAAAATGAAAAAATTGGGGAATAATAAGTCCTAAGCTTTCCTATGTTCCTGGGAATTTAAAAGCCTATATAACAAAAATAAAAATAAATAAAAGTCTACATACATATGCAATGCTGGGTGCACATGCAAGGCTGTGCACATGCCTAGAAAAAAAACCTGAGAAGGCCCCAAACTTTCCCCTCTGGCTGACCTTGAGGCTGTGTACAAGGCTAAGGCAGAGTTATAAACTGCCTGATGAACCATTAAAAACTAGATTTGACTTTGGGTGGTGGGCACACAGTGCAATATACAGATCTTGTAACATAGACGTCTACACATGAAACCTGTATGGTCCTATTAACCAAATGTTACCCCAATAAATTTATTAAAAAACAAGTCCCAATGTGTATGAAGCATATAATACACAAGTTCATCAAGGCTGCAGGACACAAAATCAATAATCAGATGTATTTCTGTACACTAACAATGAACAATCTGAAAATAAAATTAGGAAAACAATTCCATTTTAAGAGCATCAAAAATTAAATACTTAAGGCACAAATGTAATACAAAACATCCACTGAAAACTACAAAACATAATGGAAAGAAATTATAGCAGATCTACATAAATAGAAAAACATCACATAGTCATTGATCTGCAGAATTAAAACTGTTCAGATGATAATAATTCTCAAATCGATTTATGGGTCAATGTACTCCATTATCAAATGCATCATTTCTGACTAATTTCATATCTCCTACTGAGAGAAAAAGGTAGTAATGTTGTTAATACTTATAATGCTATAGTTCTTAGAATTCTGTTTGTAGAAGCCAATATGTATTTTTCTAATCCCAATTGTTTAATGCTGGTTGCATCATTACCCATGGTACTGCATCTTCCCTTGTGCAGCCAATGAATATTGGTTCCCAGTAACTCCAAAGTTGTTACTATGCTTCATTGATGATAATCACAAAGGTAAATGTTATCCAGAGTATAAAGGGAAATGTAAACAGTAATTTATCATTTTCTGATCTTGTTAACTTTATGATTAACATAAAACAATGCATATCCAACTACATCTTCTCTTAAACACATTCTGTGAATGTGATTTTGTTCAGTGTTGTCCATACCTCTGTCTTCCACACACTGCCACCAGTGGAGAAGAGGGCGAGGACACTGTGTTCAAAGCAAGAAGAATGGTTTCATTCATTCCAGCAATATCCATCCCTCAGCCAGCATGGCTTATGCCTGACTCACATATTCTTTTGGAGGCCAGAGGACATTAATCAAGAGGTCCCTTTGGCATTGTGGAGTAAAGGCCTCATTGCCTCCAGAGGAATTAGGTGTAGCTACTCCAGAGGAACTGCCTGAAACATGGTGCAGAACCTGTGAGAGAGAGTGGGTGACCTCCCTGGGTACTGATGGTGGGGAGATCCAAGAATAAATTTTGGCTGTGGACAATTATGCTGCCCTTGAGTGCTATACACCTGAGGAATACCATGGTCCAACATAGAGGGGTGAGTATCCATTCAGGGACCTATACATGGGACTCATTCCCAAGTGCTGGCAGTAGACCATTGGTAGTCCAGATCCCTGGGCTTGTCCTGTGTTCTGTCTTAACTAAAAGTCTTTCCAAACCAATATGTTTGAATCATTTTGGTGGCCCCATATCATTGGAATATCTAATAAACCCCGCTGTCTGGGTAGAGGGTCAAAGAACACCATGAAGTGGAACAGCGGGGACTGTGTTCCACATAGCTTCTGGAAAGCACTACTGCCTGTGGAGAGTGGCTACAGCATTTGGACAGGTTCAAGCCTGGGACTAATGAGAGGGCATAATCCTCTCATGGCAAAGCCATGTGCAAGTCGCAGTACAATTATAGGCAAAGGCTACAGTTGTAAGCTTGAACCTATGGTCCGAACCTGTGGTCCCACGTGGCTGAGTGATGTGGGCTTGATAGAGTTCAGGTGCATGTAATTGAGTAGATTTGAAACCTGCGAGAACATTATAAACATCTTGACCATACCCTTACTTTGCCTCATGGAATCTGGCTATAAAATAAAGACTCGGCTTACAGTCTGTGGCACTGTCTCTCCATCAGAGAAGCAGTGTCCTACCTAGACCCAGCTTTATTCTCTTGTCTGTCTTTTCTAAATCCTTTGCCACCTCCTCTCAGGTTCACCCACGGCCATGCCGGCTCGGCACATATGGCACCCAGCGTGGGGCTGAGTTCTGGGAACAGGGACCCGAGCTCGCCACAACTGCCCTGACAGGTCCCAGCTACTGGAATGAGACTTTGAAATTTTGAAGCTGATGTTTCTAGTGATAGAGATTCACATGGGATCAGGTCTGGCCTCTAGGTGCACTGCCCAGAGAACACTGCTGGCCCTTGCTATTCCAAGGCACAGGAGTGTGACTTAGAGCATTTTTAGAAAGATATTGCAAAATGTAGGGATACCTGAATGGGTGCTCAGAGCAGGAGGCCCTCTAGCACAGATCTAAGGATGATAGTGCAGAGACTGCTACTAGTTTATCACAATCTGTTTCCTTTTCTTCTAGGCAGACAGCAAGATTATGTTTTCCAGGCTCCCTTACATTTAGGTATGACCATGTGGATTCTAGCTAGTGAAATGTGGACAGTAGTGATGTATGTTGTTTTTTAACCTAACCCATAAAACTTCCTATATGACCTTCTGCTCTCATTTACCTGGCTTTGTTAGATGTATGTCAGCATTAGAATGAGCTTGGGATCTATGTATTGAAGACAACCTAGGCTAATGGGGCTGCCCGAATCATTTAGTGAAGCAGAACCCATCTGTCCCTCCCACAGACTGAACTTTGAGTAGGAAATGGGCTTCTATTGTGTTAGATCACTGAGAGTCTAGCTTCTATAGCAACTAAACTAATATAGTAATATTTTAAAACTGAATATTATCTCGCAATTCTTTTTTTTAAAATATTCTCATCTGAAGGTATGTTTTTATTGATTTTATATAGAGAGAGGAAGTGAGAGAGAGAAACATCTATGAGAGAGAAACATCATCAATCAGTTGCCTCCTGTGCATGCCCTGACCAGGGATTGCACCCAAGCCCACAACCTAAGATGTGCTCTGACCATGAATTGAACCTGCAACCTTTTGGTGCATGGGACAATGCTCCAACCAACTGAGCCAGGGCTGTCAGAATTCTTAATGGTGTTATAAAAATTAGGCATGCAAAATATTTAGAAAGGTACATTATTGCTGCTAAAGGCCAAAACAGGTTTACAGAGTGAGCATTTTCCCCTACAGTTAGATGTAAATGGTAATATTGCTAACTTCACACATAAGAAAAATACTATGAGAAAAAGAATACCAAAAAAAAGGGGTGGGGGAGAGAAACATACCATGGATGTAGTTCTAGCAAGGCTGTTGACCACGTCTCTCATGGATCCCTTTCAGCTGCATACTTCTTAATAACAGGGTGATGTGTAATGCGCTACATCCACATGGAAGAAGTTTCAAGTCAAGTTCACACATCTCTGTTATTGTGTCTTATTTCTCATTTTTAGTAGCAATTTGGATAAAGACAGATGAAAAATGCTTATCTAACTTGCAGGTGATGAAAATCTGGAAGAGAAAATATATGTCAGAATCAAGATTCAAATGATAGACTGAAAAGATGAACTGAAACAAAGAAAATTAAATTTAGTAAAAATAAACATAAGATACAGAATTTAGGTTTTAACAAATAAATACCTCAATATGATAGACATGGCTTATTTTAAAGGGTAAAATTAAGAACATTTTTGAAAGAAGTAGCCCTGACTCAGAACCCAAAACTTGTAGATATGCTACCAAATGATACCATAGATGCTCCTTAAAAAAAAAAAGGCTGAAATAAAGAATAAGGGTACAGGTAAATCTGGAACCCTTAAAACAGTGATTCTCAGTGGAGGTATTTTGGAAAAATCATGGTTGTATTTTTCACTTTTGCTATGATGAGCATTACTAACTAGAAATTCTCAGGTCAAAACTTCAGAGAATTGTCGGATATCATTTATGACCTTCAAATGTCCTGCAGGATTTATTATAGGTAAAAATTATTTCTAATAATCAGATTAATACCTAACATTATGTAACATAAAATCTCCGTATCTTTTGCAAGGTATTAATATTATAGTGAATTTTCCATGCTTGTAACTATGTCCAAAAGAAAAGATTGTTTTTTGTTCAGAACTTTACCAGGAGCTTGTTTATAATTTCAGAAAATTATGTCATTGGTAGCCATGCTATGCACTCCTGTATCAGCTGGCATTTGGTTGGTGCATTAATGGAAATTTTAATTTAGGTATAATCATCTCTTTTCTTTGTTATATCTGACAATGTAGTCTTGTGCAAGCATTTGCATATGGAAATACACATTATTTTATTATATACTAGTGACCTGGTGCACAGATTCATGCACATTGAAAGGAAATTAAATAGAAGGTGGCTGGTGGGGCTGGACACACCCTGGAGCCAACCTCCCATGATCCCTCCAGGTGTCTGTGGAGTGAGTGGGGCCCCTCCGGCAGGTGGGATCCCTCGGCCTGGCCTGTGGGGATCCTGCCAAAACTGGCTCTCCAACATCCCCCGAGGGGTCCAGGAGTGTGAGAGGGCACTCTGCAAAGTTGCTCTCCTACAGGGTGTGGAATGCAAACACAAGTGTGCAGTAAACCAGATTCGGGCCAACAGTGCCCCAGCAACAATATAACTCACGGCTGAAGATGGAATCACATGGCCCCATGAGGAATCCGGCTCCCTCCTCTCTGGTTTTGGGGTGCATCACCCAAGAACCACCGCTGCCAAGTCACTGCAGCTTGGCAGATCCTGTGTTGAGCGTCTGCCCCCTGGTGGTCGGTGTGCATCATAGCAACCAGCAGACGGGCAGAGGGACACTTAACATATTAGCCTTTTATATATATAGATTACTTTCACAAAGTTTCATTTATATTAAACTTATATTAATTTTTTGAAATTATTTTTGCAGCTAGGTTAATTTTCTATTAATGTATTTTGAAGATAATAAAGAGAGCATTACAGAATATTTACTATAAAAAAAGTGTTGAATCATATAAGGTTGGAAACCATTGCTATAAATGTGTGCATTTCACTGATAAAAAAATTTCATGTTCTCTGGAATTTAGAATTATAGTGGTCCTAATGGTTTGTGATATGATAACAAAGAATCTACAATATAGGCAATTTTAGTAAAATGTCAGATACCTGGAGAGGATGTGAGGGGAAATTTGTTGAACATATATTATGCAACAAGTATTATGCTTACTTGCTGTCTTTTATATAATATTTTCATGCTCACAATTACTTATTTAGGTAGCTATTATTTCCCCATTTGAAACTGAGGAAATAGACTCAGATGATGTAAGTAACTTGTCCAAAATCAAAAGCGATTGTGTTGTGAATACAGGATTCAGACCCAACTCTATTTGGCTTCAAAGCCCCAGCTCTTCACCATTGTGCAACAAAAGGTTCACAGGAAGGTAATATCAGTCTCCAGTTTGTGAAAGGGCTGCTATTCAAAAGGAGTAAGTTTCATCTGGGCCATTCCAGAGGCTATAAAGCTCAGAATAGTGAAGAGAAGTTAAACAGAGGTAGGTTTTAGTGCAACTGAAAGAACTTTCTCACAGTCAGTTATCCCTCAGCAGAATGGACTGCCCTAGGAGATATTGACATGTAAAGATACCAACAACCACTAAAATCCAGTATTGATTATCATGTGTCAGAATTATTGAAAAAAGATTGTCTGCATTTGGGTAAGACATTCGATCCAGCATTTACTTCACTCATAACTCTTAAGATTTATGACTCTCCTGCACTATTCAGTTCAACCTTGTACATGGCACTCTCTTCTACACACCCTCGTGGTCATGGAGCCACTAGGAGCCTACTTTCTCCTATATATCCTTGTTTATATTTAATTCATATAACTTTCCAATATTTTATTTATCCTTGAATACCACCTTAAATTATTTTGGGAGCAAGGTGGCAGGGACTCATGTTTCCCCAAAGAGTCCACTCCAGCATAAGACAACACAAAGGAGCAGAACGATTTTTCTTACACTGACCTTTTTATTTCCTAAAATATTTAAAGATGAAGGTCATGTTTTCAGATGGTTTTGATAAGAAGCCATTGCTCATTTGACCTGGGTGCCTATTTGTTGGTCAACCCTATCTGGAAGATACTTTAATTAAAAAAAAATGCCTTTTATGCCATAGACACCAGGATAAACACAATTGTACATACCATCTTTGCACAAAGTGCAAGGAGCTTATTGGCTCTGGTCAGCATCTTGGCCCTTCTATGACCTAAGGGTCATACTCTGCATTATTAGAAAAAAATCAATTACACCAAATCAAGTATACATTACATACTGACTGGTAGAATTTAAAATGTTTTAATGATTACTCTCATGATGGATCATTTTCCAATGCAGCTACAGAAGTCTTGGGCAGATGGAGATCTTTTTCTTTTTTTTTTTCTCCAAGTGGATCAGAACACAAGGATAGGGCCTTATCAATTCCAGGAGTTTTAACTCTAGTCATACCTTATAATGATAATAGTAAAAACAAATAAAAGAAAAAAAATTTTGACCAAGATGTCAGTGGTAGATTGCTATTGAGTTACCCTGGGTATTGGTCTGGAGATTTGAACTTAGACTTTATATTTCACTGTCTTGAATCTTGTTGACATTTGTTTTTCTGTATCTTCCTATCCTGCTTCTATATAACACAATAGAAAAGAACATAAACTTTCTTTCAGCTAAACAATAGATGTAAGACATATAAGGGACATTTGTGGGGGAATAAGCAATATGGATCATTCATTTGGAAAATGTATTTCTCTAGGCCAAGTATTTAGGTTAAAGATCACCAATGTCTTGAGTTCCTAACTTGTTACTGCCACTTCCAAAATCAGTGGAACACAGTGTAGTGTTTAGGGACAATGGCTGTTCTCTGACAGCAATTGGAAGAAATTATGTTTGCATGATGACAGTAAATTTTTTAGAATTGAAAAAAAAAATAGTTTAGCCTGGTATGGCTAAGTGGTTGACTATCAACCCAGGAACCAGGAGGTTAGGATTCGATTTCCTATCAGGGCACATTCCTGTGTTGTGGGCTTGATCTTCAATAGGGGGCATGCAGGAGGCAGCTGATCAATGATTCTCTCATCACTGATGTTTCTCTATCTCTTTCCTTCTCCCTTTCTCTCTGAAATCAACAAAAACGTATTTTTTAAAAAACAAAAAGTGTAATATGAATATACTAGAGGCCCAGTGCACGGATTTGTGCACGGATGGGGTCCCTCAGCCTGGCTGGTGATCAGGGCTGATCCAGCCATCTCACCCAGTCCTGATTGGCCGGGCCAGGGGAGGGACCACAGGAGGTTGGCTGAGGGAGCACACTGACGACCAGGGGGCAGCTCCTGCATTGAGTGTCTGTCCCATGGTGGTCAGTGTGCATCATAGCTACCGGTTGTAATGGTCACTTAGGCTTTTACATATATAGATTATAGTCTGGGACAAGAAGACAATTTTAGAGCCTTTATAAACCTGTAATCATTAATTGTGTCCTTGTCATTGAATGGCCAAAACCATTAAATGGTTTGCCAAGGCTACACACCTCTTTTTAAAAATATATATATTTTTATTGATTTTAGAGAGGAAGGGAGGGGAGATTGAAAGATCAAAAATGAGAATCACTGATTGGCTGCCTCCTGCATGCCCCCTACTGGGGATCGAGCCCACAACCTGGGCATGTGCCCTTGACCAGAATCGAACCTGGGACCCTTCAGTCCACAGGCTGATGCTCTATCCACTGAGCCAAACCAGCTAGGGTGGCTACACACCTCTTTAGGTCAATATAGACTGACCTGAACACAATGTCTTTCGACAACCTGTCTGATTCTCATTCTATGATCCCATATAACTATGAGATGTTGGAGCATAGCTCACATCTATAATAACACATCTATTAGTCTCCCTAACACTTCATATACCTAGCAAGGTGCCTAAAATTTTAAAAAGACTGTATTATGTATGTGTTGAATTGGATAGATAATCATAGTGTTCCCTGACCTAAACTTTTGTTCCCTGTGGGTTTTCCTTAACATTAGTCTGTTTCTTATCTTTTTATTCCCATGGTTAAGTTACTTCTATAGAAAAACTGTTAAAATGCCAATTGAGAGAAAAATGAGGGCTCTGAGGGGTTCTTCTCATTATGATCATAACATGGATTTATTCGTGCAGTCAAGTCCTCACTTAATGCTGTCCATAGGTTCTGGGAAAATGTGACTTTAAACAAAACCACGTACAATGAAAATAATTTGACCACAGGCTAATTGATATAAATAAGAGTTAAGTTCCTATAGCATATTGCCTGCTCACAAAAACATCACTACTAGTAAGCTTCTAAATAAAGGCCCCAAACACTTTGAATACTAAATGTGAGCTATATATACTTTTACGAAAGATGAATAAAAACAAGGAAGATAATTCTTTTCCAACCTGCTGATTTCAGTTCAGGGTTCTGGGTGGCCAGGGCCTGCCTTGGCAGCTCAGGGTGTAGGTGAGACCCCACCCTGGACAAGACACCCCTCCATGGCAGGCCCACTCACACATACCCATATTCGCTCAGATCTGGACAAGCAGACACACCATTCACATCACGTGCACATCTTTGGGATGTGGGACGAGACCAGTATCAGAGAAAACCCATGCAGACATGGGGAGAACTTGCAAACTCTACACAGTCAGTGGCCCCAGCTGGGAATTGAGTTTTCTTTTCATCAACATTATTACTAAACAATGTTGAATGAAACAACTTTGAGGTCTGGCTGTAATTTAGCTAATTGAACACAGTAAATGTGTAAGATATGTAAGCCTCATTTGAAGGGTGAAGAATATTATTTCTGATAGGCTGCTGAGGTTGAGGTTCAGACAGTGCACAAAATGGGATAATTTTGAGAATTACCAACAGATGTAAACTGACATCCTCAGAAAATCATATATTTTATCACATTAGGCATATGAGGGACCTGAAGGGGATCACAGGCGTTTGACAATGCAAAGAAAAATTGTGTCCCAAAGGCTGCCCTAGGACACTGGCGTGTGGGTTTAAAGCCTTGAAATGGGAGGACAGCTAACTTAGGCAGTGAAAATTTTACTTAATCCACAGTGTCACCCAGAAAGTGCCATGGATTTTCAAAGCCAAATTTATGAAACACAGAAATCAACACAAAACTGGTAGGCGACACAGCCTAGAACCACTTCGCTTACATCCATAAATATCAGAGCAAAGTCTGAGCTTCAACCTCCAGCCTACTTGCAAATGATGTCATTATGCAGACCTAGCTTTGGCATGAAGACATAATTAGTATTCAGCCTGACAGAAAGCCATTTCACTTAATTCCACTGGCTGAGATCCAACCGGCAGTATATATATGACAGCATACGAAACAGGCACTTTGGGTAAAAGCAGAGTTGGCATTAGTATGCTGAATGGTGACCTGGAATGGGAGCAGGGATGGAACAAGGTTGGAAGGAGCAAAGGAGCAGAGGGACTTGACATTGCAGTTCAGAAACCCACTGGGTTTGTGTTTTAGATGCAACGAATGAGGCTTATTTAATAAAGATTCTCATGCCCTATTAGTCATGCTGTCTGACAAATTTATGAACATAGTCATGATTAACTTTTAACCTGAAGAAATTACAGAAATCCGCCCAGGGATTTACCTGGAATGAGAATCTGATCCCGCATAGCAAATGTCTTTTGCAATATGAACTGAAAGCTGTATGCTGTTTCTTTAACGTGCTCCTTCTTTCTCTGTGGCTCTGAGTATTTTGGTTGATCTGAGAATTGTCTGTGAAGAGTATCTGACTCAGAGGTTGCAATTAGCCAGTGATTACATTTAATGCTCCAGATCACCCTCCGCTCTTCTCTTTCCCATTTGCTCTCCTGGAAGAATGCCCTGTATGGACTCTACCGGCAATATTTCTTGTCCTATGGCTTCTGGTTGGCTTGTCGATGGTAGGCACCAACAAGAAAACTGGAGTTTGGAAGGAGGTTTCTGCAGGATCTGTGGTGACTCTGTCCCCTCCGCAGTTCCTCTTAGGTGGCCCTCTCCATAGAGCACTCACTCCCTCTGAGTTCTGTTATTACTCTTATTCTGTGTCCTTCTCAGTAACTCTGGGGCATTGCATCATTGCATCCCCCTTCCCCCCTGTCAAACCTTGCCTGTGTGTTTAAAAGTGGGATTTATTAAATGCACCTCATCTTATCTAATTTTGATTTGTCTTCTGTTTCCTGATTATTATTATTGACCGGGACAGCTTCTGACATTACTGGACAAAAGTCAGAATCATCCAGAGGAAGAAAGAGAGAACAGCCAGGAGATTTCAGCCCACAGGAATAGAAAGCAGTAAAATTAATTGGTGGAATTATGAATGGAAAGGAGTCTCAGGTGTCTGAGATCAGTTGATAATTTATTGTCCTGAAATTTATGGTCAAGTATGTTTCTATAAACTCAACATTAATAGAGTGTTGCTTTGATGATTATTATGAAAGTGAGGGCAAATTATGGTTGATTTATACTATATTTTTATTTACATAATTAGAGAGTTGATGGCCATGGATAAAAACAGCAGTTTTTACTTGATTGATATGAAGATCAAGCTTTCTGTGTGACCTTACTAACATTGTTATGATGATAACAGCATCAGCATCCATGGCAGCACCTTTATGCAGGGTGGTTGTGATGGTCATACATGGGAGTGGCCTCCTGGATCATTTTCCTGATCTTTTGCTTCCTCTTTCATTAATTTACTTGTTATTTCCAACTTTATAGTTTATAAGTCTGAATCTTTAACTTAGAATATAATGTATCTTTTTTACTTTAGTTAGTTCTTTTATTCTCTTTTACTTTTATAAATATTTTTGGAATGAAAAAAGAGAAGTAAACAGGGGAGAGAAGGGCAGAGAGATATGTGAATAGAAGAGGGACAGTTTAGCGTTAGAAGATTAGACAAAGGGAAGAAGTTACTGGAAGGCATAATAAAACATCCTACTCTCATTTATTTATGCCTGCTGAGAACTCCTGTCTTTTATACTGGGTTCAGCTCAGGTAAATACTAGAATGCGTCTTATGATAATAACAACAAACACAACCAAAATACATTGCAAATCAAAAGAAAACGTTGGCATTTCTATTTATTAACTTTAGCTGCAAGACTGCAAAAAAATACATATTTGTATGACCAAAACCTAACAGAGTTCAAAATATATTTCTTTGATTCAGCAAATATTTTTGAGCCTCTATTACATATAAGGTTCTGTCATATATGCTAGGTACATAGCTGCAAATAAATTGAACATATATTGCTGTTCTCATGGATTGTACATTCTAGTTTGAGGAACACAGTCAATAAAACATGAGTTAAATATCAGTATGATAAATAGAGGTTGTTGGAGAAAGTTATCAAGAGGATATTGCCACTGGTTTACCCAAGAGTTGGATCCAGCCAGTTGGAAGCTCCTCACCCCTCTCCTGTCCTTGGAATGTATGTTCTGCCCAAGGTTCCTACAGTGGGAGCTATTTTCAAGGACACAGTCTTGAGAGAACAATGTATTGCTGGGACCATCTGTACGGTATACTAGTATACACTTCTGACATTCTGGCAGGTGGGGCAGAGGTCAAATCATCTTGTGGAAACCCAAGACAGCCTCATGTATAAATTCCCTTGCTTATTAGAACTGCCACTTAGCAATCTGGAATGGTCTGCCTCTTCTGTCTCTGTGTGCTCTCCCTGTATGGGGATCAGTTTACAAACCAACAGTGATAAGTGTTTAGAGGAAAAATGAAGCAAGGAAATAATACAGGAAGTCTAGGGGAGGATAAATGTTACATTTTTTAAAAGAGAAGTCAATAAAAGTCTCATTGAAAGAGTGGCATTTGAACAAAGACCAGAAATAGGTGGAGATGCCCATGTATGGATGGGTATTTAGGGAAGACATAGCATTGGGAATAGATAGTGCAAAAGCCTTGTGACAGAGCATGTTGGAACATTGGGGAAAGAAAACAAGAATGTTCATATGGTAGTTAGAGAGAGACAGCTTATGTAGGTCAGGGGATGGCAAATAAAGAACCAATGGTGTATACTCCAGGCTCTGCAAGATGCATAAGGTCCCTGTTGCATATTTTCCTCTTTCTGTTCATTCTGCTTCTCCCCTCTCCTCCCTTCCTCCTCCTGCTTCTCTTTCTTTGTCTTCTTCCTCTTCTTCCAGTTTTGCGCCTGCTTCTGCTTCTGCACCCCCAGAAAACATAACAATGATTCTTGGCTTGTTTGCTACAGTCTACTGTCTGGCTTTGACGTGTAGGCAGTTGTTTGATGACCTCTGGTACAGATTATTTTGAGGGTGATGGAAGCCAATTATGTTTTACAAGGGTTAAGTTCACTGCTATCTTGAGAACAGACTGTAAAGCACATAGACTGTAAAGGACAAAGACAGAATCAAGAACACAGTCAGCAAGTCCTACCCCAGTTATCCAGCTACAGGCGATGCTGGCATGACCTTGGGTGTTTGCCATGGATGTGGAGAGTTAGAGTCCAGATATCTTTTGAAAGAACTGCTGACAGAATTTAAGGATGAATTTTGTGGCTTGAGGAAGTCACTGTATATTAAGTTGGGGCATCCTAATGATAAGTCAACTGGGAGGAAGACTGAAAAGTAATCATTATATTTAGCAAAAAGCGATCATTGCTAACTTTGAAAATTGTAGTGGTGTTTTGAGAGGTGCAAAACCTTGATTTAATCAGGTGTTTGAGAGACAAGGAAGATAAGGAATTGGAAACAGTGAACAGAGATAATGTTTAAATATTTTTTATTTAAAAGTATCATAAAAATAAGATGTTAAAGATAATACAATGTTAGACAATATTTTTTCACTTTTTTAACATTTAAATTTTTTTCAATTACAATTTACATTCAATATTATTTTGTATTAGTTTCAGATGTACAGCATAGCAGTTAGACAGTCATGTGCTTTATAAGGTGGGCCACCAATATTTCAAGTACCCACCTGACCCCATACATAGTCATTACAGCATTATTGACTATGTTTCCTATGCTGGAATTTACATTTCTGTCAGTATTCTGCAACTACCAATTTATACTTCTTAATCCCTTCCTCTTTTCACACCTTCCCCACCCCCCCACTCCACTCTCCTCTGTCTGTGCTTACTGGAATGTTGCTTTAATGAAGGGAAATTGATGATGCAGCAGGAAAGAGGGAATCAATGGAATGATGTCTGAGTAGGTGAGAGAGGATGGAATCTAATGAACAGATAGGATGGGAAGCATTAGCTAGGATAATAGATGTGTTATAGGAAATTGTGGAAATCCTCCAGGATTTATTCTGTTTTCTTATTGAAAGGGAAGCCAGATCATCATTTGAACATAAATACTGGGGAGGAGGTGCTAGGGGTTTGAGAAGAGAATAACTTATGAAAGGTTGTCTGAGGAAATGTTGAAGGGTTACCACGAAGGGTCCATTTAAGATTAGTAGATATCAGTTGAATGTGGGACTAGCCACATGGCTATATTTTTTCTCCAGCCCCTTTTTACCTGAAGAATAGCAAAATCACTGGATTTAACCAAGGAAGCTGGGGCGAGAGAGGGACAAAAGATTTTATGTGGATGCAAGGGGTGATTATAGTTTGGACTATGATATATCAACTGGTTAGAGAGGGAAGTAAAAAATTAGGAAAATAAAGGGCAATGAAAAGAAGGCAGGATTAATATACTATAGGTGCTGATGGGGTTGAATAAATGTAGAAGTTGAGGCACCAGAGGGGAGGAGCTAGGAAGACAGGTTTGGATGGAGAGTGAAATACTTGAAAATGAGATTTGTGGGGTTATACTTTTTGGTAATGACAAAGGTCTGGGATATAACCATGACATTCTGGCTTTGGTAGGGTGGGGAATAGACTCATTTTAGAGAATTAAGGAATTAAGAAACTGGGTTTTGGAATAATAATACATAAAAATTTAAACTATGATGAATTCTCTCAGGTGTGCCATTGTGGAAAGTGACAGTTAACTAGGAGCTAAAATCTGCAAGGAATGAATATGAGTGACACCTTGGCAATGATAAATGGTTCTAGCAAGAAGTGATGATTGTAGTATAGCTAACCCACGGGAGACTCAAAGTTTTTTTGTTTTGTTTTTTTTTTGGGGGTGGGGGAAGAAAAGGAAAAGATGTTCTAGAAGTAACAAGGAGTACACCATCCCAGGAATAGGGAGAAGTGAAAGGCCAAACAAATATTAATTGGTAGAGCTGCCAGAAAAGTCAGGTTTCAGTAGAGAAGAAAGTTGGGAAAGAAATACAGAAAAAAGAGAACATAGGGAATTTTGCTAATAGCCAACTATAAATTTCAGAGAGAAGAGTGGTTTTAGGAGTTGTACAAAAATGAGAAATGAAGTATAAAGAATTTCTAGGGAACTAGATTTGGAAGTTAACAGGTAATCTGGAAGTAGTGGGCTTTATTTGGTGATTGAGGAAAACAGGTATAAAAGCCACAATAATCTTGGTGTTGTCAGCCTCAAGGTAATTGGGACAGAGTTGCTGGGGAGGAGCATGCAATTTTTGGCCCCATTTTGCTCCTGCCAGAGAGGGGTGAGGGATGGGGGTTGGGGTAGAGAGTGGTATATGAAATAATAATCTAATGAATAAAAATTATAGTCATGGAACTATATTAAAGTCAGCCATCATTGTCATCTCATCTATAACTGTGTTATATCAAGTATTTATTCTATGCCAGGAATTATAATTGTAATTCACATAAACTTTATACTGTTAACTTGTCACAAAAGTCCTACGAAGTAGAAATATTGAACACCATTTTTAAGCTAGCCTGGCTGCTGGTGCGCATTAGTGCTTGAGTGTTGACCTATAAACCAGGAGGTCACAGTTGGATTCCCAGTCAGGGCACATGCCTGGGTTGAAGGTTTGATCCCCACTATGGGCATGCAGGAGGCAGCCAATCAATGACTCTCTCTCATCATTGATCTTTCTATCTCTCTCTTCCTGGCCATTCCTCTCTCTGAAATCAATAAAAATGTATTTAAAAAATAAAAAATAATTAAACTAGAGAGAAAAAGCTTAAGTAACTGTCTGAGGTCTTGGGGCAAGTGGAGAAGTGGAATTTATACCTGGGCCAGGTAGCTCCCAAATCACTTTCTCCGGTCATAGTAACTGCTTCTCCACTACATACCTGTTGCCTTTCTTTTACATGATCTTACTTGGATTTTTCTCTTCTGTGACACTGGTGAGAAACCTATACATTGAAAAAGTGTAGGCTTTTCTATTGATGGATGATTTTTTGCGATGATATTCTTTAGAGAAAAATAAATATTAATTGTGTAAACTGTTTTATTATTGATGTCAACATAATGATTTCCCCTAGACTTGGTATAGTCTGACAGAAACATTTCCAAATATAGACTAATTGATTTCTGTCATAACTAAAACAAATAGATATTTCCATGAACTTTGCTTAAAATAGAATGCAATTATCCTCGTTTTTATTTATATGCCCTGCCCCTACAATCTTCAAGTCTCCCATTTCATTTCAATGCCCTCTTCAGTAATCTGCCCCTGGATTTTATCTGGTGATTAATGCTGGGTTAATTTAATATGTTAGTTTGAATTTGATTATCCAAGGGACCAGCACCACAGAGAGCAGAGCATCTGACCATACAAAGGCATTTCTCATCACAGCTTAATAAATAACATCCTCCACTGCCTTGGGCAAGAGTGAGTATCTGCTTTAGAACCTGGCTTTATCACTTCCCTCTTTCAAGCTCAGACTGACATAGTACTTGTTCAAACCAGGATGCAAAAAGACTTTCTTGTGAAAGGATCTGTGAACTATACACAACATTTCAAAACTTGTATTCTATTGGGATGGAGTTCTTTTGTTTATCTGGGTTTCTCCTGCTGATCTCTCCATATTTGGATCTCTCATATTTCTGCTAATTCTTCCCCCTTAAGCACCTTATATAAGTGAAATAAATTTTAAAATTTCAGAAGAAAATAAAGTCCTATACATATTATCTTTTCTACTTATCTTACTCAATAATCTACACAATCAAAATAGTTTTCCAAAATGAACAAGATCATTTCCATCAAGCCAAACGTGACACACTGTGAGTAAACATTGGTCAAAAGCAAGACACTCAAATGGCTCTTTTCTGAAGGAGGAATAACTACATCCTCTAAGACTATAGCACTATCTTCTTGTTTGGGTGTGAGATAATGATTTATAATAAGAAATACTGTAACCCTGGTTGGTTTGGCTCAGTGGATAGAGCATTGGTCTTCGGACTGAAGGGTCCCAGATTTGATTCCGGTCAAGGGCACATGCCAGGCTTGCTGGCTCAATCCCCAGTAGGGGGTGTGCAGAAAGCCGCCAATCAATGATTCTCTCTCATCATTGATGTTTCTGTCTTTCTCTTTCCCTCTCCCTTCTCTCTGAAACCAATAAAAATGTATTTTTTTTAAAGAAATACTATATATATTTGGTTTTTTATCTCATTTCTGGCACTGAGCTCTTACAACCCTTGGGATTTTCTGTGATAAAAGCAATGAAGATGACTTTTGGAAAGTCCTAAGGTAACCTAAGGATAAGGGCTCTTTGCTAGGAGAACCAGCCTTGTGATTAGAGGGTTAGAAATTTCATTACCCACCTCCACCACTCCAACCTTTGGGAAGAAGAGAAAGGCTATAGGTTGAATCAAACCAATGGTCAATGGCTCATTCAATCAAGACAATGAAGCCCCCCTGAGACCCAAAAGGACAAGGTTGGGAAAGCTTCAGGGTTGGCAGATACATGGAGATTTAGAGAGGGTGGTATGCCAAAGAGAGCATGGAAACTCCAAGCCCTGTGCTTCTCTTCCATCTGGCTGTTCTTGAGTTAAATCTTTCTATACTAAACTGGTGCTCTAGTAAGCAAACTGTCTCTCTGAGTTCTGTGAGCCACTCTGACAAATTCACTGAACCCAAGGAGGGGGTCGTTGGAACCTTCGATCTGAGGCGGTTGATCAGCACAGGTGACAACTGTTGCTGGCATCTGAAGCAGGAGGCCGAGAACCCTTGTAGAACGGAACCTTTAACCTGTGGGGTTTAATGCTGTGTCAAAGTTGATAGGGTCAAAATTGAGTTGAGTTCTTGGACACCCTATTTGTGCTGTAGAATTCCTCCCACAAACACTTCCAATTTGGAACTTGGTGCACAGAACATAAAAAGAGGGGACTTCCATCTTATTGGATCCAGTCATGGAGTATGATCTAGAGGGCATCATATTAGAGAAGATTAGATATGGAATGTATGGAATACAAGAGAATTTATGACATAAGAATGGTTAGGATCCTGGTGAAAATTATTAAAAATGCCGATAATTAATGGTTTAGCAATTTAGCTGGCCAGCAATAACCTAATTTCCAGGGCAGAGCAGGAGAGCCAAGACCAGTAATTATTTCTGAACAGTAGATTCAGACTTAAAGCTGCATATGTGGGCTGTCTTTTTCTTTCCCAGACAGAGAGGTAAACATTGGTTTTCTCACTCATTTCTCTAAGTCACCTATGGAACCTTAGAGTGCTTAGAATAAAGGTACAAATAGAGACTTGAATGGGTAGATTGAAATTATATAGTGTCAGGGAAAATGCCCTAGAAGAGGTAATATTTGAACTGACTTTGGGTAAGATGAATAGATATTTGTGAGGTTAAAAAAGTAAGGGAAGATAATAATGCAAATCATAGAGAGATAAACAAGTAAAAAGGCAGGAACGAGCAAGATATACAGGTAGGCAGATGGTAAAAGAAGAGATAAAGAAGTAGACAGTAGGAAATTATGCAATACATACATACTAAGGAAAAATTAAGTTTTATTATGAATGTTGAGGAGAGCCTCAGGAGGGTATTAAAGAGAGGTCTGATGAAATTATTTAATAAAAAGGGTGATTTTTGGAAATATTGTATCAAAGAAGATATTCCATTGGGTTGGCATTATGAATGCTATTAGTGACACTCCAAAAATGTTGTGGTTTATGATTCTAGAAGATGTAGAAGCTTCTAAACAAAGAGTATGAGAGGCTGTAGTACTGAGAAAAGATGAAAATAGACTCACAGTTTAGAAGATGGTCAACATTTGTAACTTGAGGTAAGTTATATTAATTAGACACAGGAATTCAATATCTCTGGTTTCTTTCATCTTTGCCTGTAAGAATGTCTTCTCTCTGTTTTTTATATGTGTGCAATTTTATTAAAAAATATGTGTGTGATTATAGTCAGAACCTGAGAATTATTCTGCTGGCTTTGTCTATGTTTTATTTTTGTGTGGCAGAAACCCAATTTGAGGAGTGCCTGTCACATAGAAAATATTCACTCAATGTTAGTGAATAAAAGTCAAAACAATCTCAGTTCCAAAGAGATGACTATTTTCTTTAAATCTTGTCAATTGGTGGCAGATGTAGTATATTTAGAGTAGGAACTTTTCCGTAGCCAGATCCCCGTCATTTCCAACCAGGACTAGCTATACACAAATAATTCTGTTGGATATGAAGAATAGGGTGATTAAAGGTGAGTGCTTAAGAATGACGCATTTTCCTCTTAGAAAACCAACTCAAAATAGAATTTCCTGCTGATGGCTGGGTGAGGAAGGCCCCACCGTATACAATGTTTCAGAAATATATTTGTTGCTGTGGACCCCTAATCGCTTTGTCCAACTAATATCCTTATTATCCTTGTTTTCTTCCTTTTCAATTTATACTTCCACATCTGTAGTTTTAAAACAATTGTTATTACAATTTTCCCAAAGTGGGAACCATTCTAAGAATAGACCAATGGAATATAGAAAAAATGTCCCAACTACTTGCCCAGCAGGAAGGACTGGTCCAAGTTAACATTCTCCACAACAAAAAGATAACGAATGCCTGCTGTACAAAGTGGAGCTTAAATTAAATCCGACCTAACTTTTAAAAGTGTGTGAGAGAGATGGCTTTGTCAGGGACCTCAAAAACACCAAGTATCCCTAAAGAGACGTAACTACGGGAAGATTTTCATAAGTATATAATCCAAGTGATCCCTGTCTATTAGTACCAGGAAATGATGGACACAAACATCTACTGTAAACATCAATTTTTAAAAAGTTTTAAAGCAAAGAAAGTTCTAGGGATAATGTGCAAAGCTACCACGTTAGATAAATAGTGGTCCTCTATCTCAGTTATTTCACTATGTACTCATGTTCTGACAAATGTTTACCCTTCCTGACCATGAAGATAAAGAGCATAGGTAAGAATCGTTGAGATCTGTTTTCTCTTACTGTTATGAACACCTTGTTCCTACACTTTCTTTTTTTTTCTCCCAAGTCTACAACACATTTTTGTGCTTGAATTGCACTTTCCAGCAGCCTCCTGTAACCCATAATCTCTCACGCTCTCTTACCAGGCTTTTCAGGGTGGAGACTGCGGGGTTCTGATCATGACATTGAGATTGTGAAATATTTATGCATCTAGCCAGAGGCCACATGTCCAATTCTTGCTCCCCTGTCATTTCCAGTCCTGGAGACATTGCAGTTTTCTCTGACATGGAGGACAGGCTTAGAATCTGGAGATCCAACAGTACCAAGTCTGGGGCAAGAGGAGAGCAAGCCTTAACTCAGAGTACACATGGCCCGTGAGTCCCTACTCCACCTTTGTTTCCAGTGATTCACGATTCATATAGCCTCTTTCAGCATTCATATTATGTGCACTATACTTCATTCATCCTTCAAAATGTATTGAATGCCAGCCTAATGCATTTTAAAGGATGACAATGGTGAGCAAGATATCTTAAAGAATGTTCAACCTAGTGAGAAGAACAGTTAATCCTGTCTTACAGGGAAATCCCATGGCATTCACTAGGCATAGAATAGGCATATTTTAATTTGGGGAATATGGGACCTATTCCAACATACTGTTGAGAGGTGCAAGAAGAGGTTTTTAATGAATGGCAATTATTAGAAATATCTGACTGAGAACAAGTTACTTATTCTCTAAGGGATAAGAGCCCTCACCAATGGCCTTCAATTGGCTTTAAAGCCATTCAAGTTGACCATCAAGTCTATGGGGGGGAAGGTGGGAACACTTTATGCTCAGGCTGGTCCTGAGGAATATGGGAAGTTAATACCATTTGAGTAATATATACAAATCCTGCCCCACTTTTCTGAGATCTTTTAAGATTTAACTATCAAATGTATAAGTTTGCTATCCAGAGAGGATGCTTATAGTATAAAATTATTCTCTGATCAGCTGGGGGTTTTGGTATCAACTTCATAAAGCATGGAAGTTTTGGTATCAACTTCATAAAGCATGAACACGTAGATTTGCTATGTTAGCACTTAGAAAGGAATTAAATCTGTGGTGGAGGTGGGGGGAAGGTGAGGAGTGGCACTGCATTGCAACAAGCATTTGGAAGTCTTTGGAACTTAAGGTTGTACAAATAGAATCAACCAAAAATGGAAAAGTTGTGGCTATTTTTTATGGATATTGCAACAAATATATATTATGATCTTTTGCATTTCTGTTTATTCAGCTTGACAGAGGATATAAAAAAGGTGCTTTTGAGTAAGCACTTTCATATCTTTCATTTATATACTACCTTTCACCCCAAAGGGCTTAATAAACTGTGTTTATACAGCTTTATAAATATTATACAGAATTGGACTTTCCTTTACTAGGAATGGCAGAAAACTATTCGTGGTATACATTTGCCCTAGTGAAGGAGGTGGAGAATTCAGGCCAAGTTCACCAAGGTATACTCAGCTGGTGCAGACATGTGCTAAAATCCTAACTATGAACAAATCTTGGCTTGGCTTATAAACTTGAGGGAAGAAGTCCACACAGAATTAAACCTATGTTTAATTAGTTAATCTACTATTTAGACAGTTAGTGTTGCATTGCTTTCTTGCTAGTGTGCGAAGGGAGTTTCATGAACTTTTGGCATATTCTGTCTAAAGCCACCAGATGAACTAAAAAATAACAATAAATACTTCAATTATTTACTTAAGCTTTTCTAAAATGTTTTGTTCTGGTTCAGGACCCATTTTTTTATGGTTAGAATGGAGAATAATAGTGCATATATATGTTTGGGTCATTATAAAAATAGTAAATATGTAATAGTATTTTTTCTTTTTGTTTTTTGTTGTATGTTTTTTCTATTTTATTTTATTTTATTCCATCACCATTTATCCCCTCTATACCCTTACCAGTTTCACCTACCCCTTCTCCCCCACAATCACCATACTATTGTCTGTGTCTATGAGTTCTTTCTCTCTCTCTTTTTTTTTTTTGCTTAATCCCTCCACCCTCCCAGCACCCTGTGCCCCCACCCGCCAAGAGCTGTCAGCCTCTTCTCTATCTATGAGTCTGTCTCTATTTTGCTTGTAAGTTCAGTTTATTCATTAGATTCCACAATATTTATGTTATCTATACTGAAGCTGATTGTAAATGACACTGTCTTGATTATAGTTAAGTAAAATGGAAACTATTACTGGATTTTATATTGGGGTCATTGAGGTCATATTATAACAGTCCTGCTCTTTTAATAGTTTCAGGTGCTTATTTTTGACAACTGAAAACAACCAAAATATATAGCTGATTAGATATCAGAATGAAAGTAAAATTGTAATCCATAAACAACAAATTTATTATATGTTCTTGAGACTTTGATAGCATTTGATCTTTAATATTCAATGTGAAGTCTCTCTCTCTCATACACACACACACACACACACACACACACACACACACACCTAATTGATGGAATTCTAATCAGGATTCAAGAAACTTCTAGGTTTGTTGTGATTTTTGTCACTAATTGATTTTCTGGTAAATCTCTCTCTAACTTCAATTTTTTAGTATATATTACTTTCTATGGAATGCAGTAGTGGAGAAAATTCATATATTATGATACTAGTGTATTAAATATATGAATCCTATAAGGAATGTATATGACTCTTCAAAATCTCACATACCAAGTTGAAAATCACCAATTTCTTTTAAGTATTACAAAATCCTTTAATAGTGTAAATTTTACAACTTTTTTAACCTTTTAAAGCTACTATGTTATTCCTTACTGCCTGAAATCAGGCATGAATGGATTTATGAGGTTTAAAAAATGCCCACAACTGGGAACATTAAAATTCTGATTTATTTGGTACATATCTATAGTAATTCATTCAGTTGAATTGAAGAAGGCAACAAATTCAATATATTGTTTTATAAGCATTATAAAACACTTTTATGAATATCCATATTTTGGAAGGACGAGACTTAAAACCTACCTTGAAATAGATCTAGGTTGTAGCTATACTGTTTCTTAGTCAATGCTTCAAGGTTTATGTATTTAAATTTATGTAAACAACTTTGTTGCATTTGGGATATCCCTTTTTTGTTTAATTTGTAGTGATGACTTCCCCAATTTTATTATTTTATTTTTTCCCAGAGATCAAGGACTATGTTATGATCATTTGTATTTCTCACGCAACTACCATGATTTGAGCAGTAGGTGTAATAAATGTCTGGAACATAAAACACTTAGATTACTAATAAAATAAAAGCATATATTAGCCCTTGATTTTTACATTTATAAAAAGAACGTTGAAATGGAATCTAAACATTGATATAGAATCCAAAATATTAAAGAAATAGATCGGTGGAATGGTTTTCCAACATCTATAGAGAAAGTCTAAACATTTTTGACTGATACTTAAAAACCTTCACAATTTGTTTTTACCTGCACCCCTAGTCTGAACTCTATGACTTCCTCTTACATATTCCATAGTCTAGCCATGTCAAAGTATGCTTGGATGGTAATACATCCTGATTTGCCCAGAATGGATATGGCTTATACCTGTTGCCTTGGCATCATTATTAATAGCTCCACTTTTCATCTTTATAAGTATATTGGTTTCAGTCACATTAATTTGTATACTTATTTTATGGATCTGTGGTGTTTCATGCTTCTGCATATTTTGGAAAATTATTTCAAGAGCTTCTGTCTGTCAATGAGTGACAAATATTTGGGTACATGTTCAACCCTTAGGTCTTCTCACATGCAACTTAGGAGTTGAGTTGGCTCAATGTTTCTGGGAGCTTCAAGTTTGTCAAGAGCTGTCTAAAACTAGAAGAATCATGGAGGCCTAATTGGTTTAGATATTCTCTAGATCAATTCTGTTGATTTCATTGGGGCAGTTTCAACACTGAGCCTCTCTTTGAATAATGCTGGTACACACTGGATCTAACTTTGTTGTTAATTTAGGAATACAGTGATCCCTTCTCAGACTGTTACACAAGTGTCCAAAATCATGGCAGAGTCATCCAATTTGTTCATACTACATCCTACATGATGTGTATTCAGTAGTCCAGGAATTTTTTTATTCATTACTAGAGGTCCGATGCACAAATTCGTGCACCAGTGGGGTCCCTCCGCCTGGCCTGTGGGATTGGGCCGAAACTGGCTCTCCGACATCCTCAGAAAGGTCCCGGATTGTGAGAGGGTGCAGGCCACACCAAGGGACCCCACTGGTGCATGATCCGGGCCAGGAAGGGACACCGGAGGGCTCCAGGGTGTGTCCAGCCTGTCTCAGTCCAGATTGGCCAGACACCAGCAGCAAGCTAACCTACCAGTTGAAGCATCTGCCCCCTTATGGTCAGTGCACGTCATAGCAACTGGTCAACTGGTTGACTGTCTGCCCCCTGGTGGTCAGTGCACATCATATCGAGTGGTTGAGTGGCCTTAGGATATCATTAGCATATTACACTTTGATTGGTTGAATGGCCACCAGATGACCAAACACTTAGCATATTAGGCTTTTATGATATAGGATAGTAGTATTTCCAGAATAGTTCTGATATTTACTGAGGGATCAAAAATTTTAAACCAGGAAGTACTGAGAGACCACAGAATATACATTTGAAGAATTAGTAACATCGGTAAAGCTTATGGTAGTTCCTGTCTACTTCTTCAGATAAAATGCTGACACCCAACAGGAACAAATCCAGAACATCTGCCTGGTTGAATTACTTTAATTTATATGAATGTGGATGTGCACAGATTCACTGAACTGATCTCCATTGCATTGCCGTCATCCATGTTTTTCTGTCTGTTTGTCTATCACCCCTGTCTTTTGTTTTGAACTTTCCAGTTGGAGAGTAAACATTTATTTTCTCCTTTGGCTCAGGAAATGCAACCTCTGTCACAGTTAATATAAGGCACTGGCATCTGATAAAACAGCAGTGTTGCTCTGAAAGCGGGTAATTCAAACAACAGTCCCAATTCTTCTTTTTCTCGGCCTTTATTTTTAGTCATGAGCATATAAGAGGGGGCAAAGTGCACAGTTGTTAAGGTTCTAGGAAAATAATTTATTCGGCCTCTGACTGTAGAACTAAGAGAGTTGGAGGAGACCTTGGATAGTTTAATAGGAGCCAAAGGCACCTGTGGCTATTAGAGGTATCTCCTCTGTATCTCATAATAGGAATGTGAAAAAGACTGTGAAAAGTATTGCTGGGATAAATTGGCTTCATTGTAAAGTGAGAGTGCAAGTCAATGCATAAGAACATGAAGGAAAACTCATCAGGACTATTCTTATAAACTGTGACCCATGGCATGTGTGAGTATGAGTATGTGTGATCACATACTGCTCCTTGAAAAATATTCCTCAAAGCATTTTCCAGGCACAAGAAAAATTAAATTTTCAACTCAGAAAAGACATGGACAAAGAAAAAAAAAACCCATACTGTTTCTGTGTCCAAAGTCTATGTGCAGTTGTGTTTACTGCTTCTCAATAGAAAATATCCTATCTAATAAAAGAGTAATGTGCAAATTAATCATCACTCTGCTACACCAACAAGCCATTCCCACCAGCCAATCAGGAGCGAGTATGCAAATTAACCCCAACCAAGATGGCTGCAGCCACGAAGAGAGCAGGAGGCTTGGGTTGCCCCAGCAATGGAGGAAGCAAAGCTTTCCGCACACCCTAGCTGGCCCAGGCCTCCACTCAAGGCTACAAAGTTTCAATTATAGAAGATAAATAAATCCCAACAAAAATGGCTGCAGCCAAGGAGCAAGCAGAGGCTTGGCTCCGCTCAAGGCTACAAAGTTTCAATTATAGAAGATAAATAAATTACAGATACCAGGGCTTCCGCTTGGGTCACCAGGGGGTGTGGCCAGCCTGCAAACCACCACAGGCCCCTCGCCAGGCTGCCCCTCACCCCAAGGGAACCCCCACTCTGATCCGGGACACCCTTCAGGACAAACCAGCTGTCCCCCATCCGTGCACCAGGCCTCTATCCTATCTAATAAAAGAGTAATATGCAAACTGACCATCACTCCAACACACAAGATGGCTGTCCCCCTGTGGTCAAAGATGGCTGCCCCCAGGTGGACACAAGATGGCCACCACAAGATGGCCAGCAGGGGAGGGCATTTGGGAGGGACCAGGCCTGCAAGGGAGGGCAGTTGTGGGTGATCAGGCCAGCAGGGGAAGGCAGTTGGGAGGGACCAGGCTGCAAAGAAGGGCAGTTGGGGGTGGGGGCGATCAAGCCTGCAGGGGAGGGCAGTTAGAGGTAACCAGGCTGGCAGAGGAGGGAAGTTGGGGGCGACTGGGCCTGCAGGGAAGGGCAGTTGTGGGGGACCAGGCCTGTAGGGGAGAGCAGTTGAGGGAAACCAGGCCTGAAGGGGAGGGCAGTTAGGGGTGACCAGACCTGCAGGGGAGGGCAGTTAGGGGCAAACAGGATGGCAGGGGAGCAGTTAGGCACCAATCAAGCTGGCAGGGGAGTGGTTAGGGAGTGATCAGGCTGGCAGGCAGAAACGGTTAGGGGCAATCAGGAAGGCAGGTAGGCGAGCAGTTGGGAGCCAGCAGTCCTGGATTGTGAGATGGATGTCCGATGGCCCGTTTAGGCCCGATCCAGGATCGGGCCTAAACGGGCCATCAGACATCCCTTGAGGGGTCCCATATTGGAGAGGGTGCAGGCTGGGCTGAGGGACACCCCCTGCCCCACCCCGTGCACAAATTTTGTGCTCCGGGCCTCTAGTAATAAAAATAATAAGAAATCACAAAAATGGAATATAAATAATTTGAGAGATAGAAGAAGAATCCTGAATGAAAATTAAATGTCGGATAAATAGAGGATAAGGTTAAACATTCTTATTAGTCATGAAATTATGAAGTTCATATTTATCAAAATTCCAAATACAAAATTAACTGGGTCTTGCTTTTACTAGTGCTGTTTTTGGAATGAAAATGTTATTTCCTAAAGTGTGGGCAGTGTTAGGAAATATATGATGTTGAGGTACTTGGAGTCTAGGAATTATAGGTTCCATTACTCCTCCTAGACCTACAGGGATAAGGAAGTGATGTAACTGGAATCCCAGAAGATTGGGAGCAACCAAGAGGAGAGCTTCCTGTAGGAGCTGGAGACATCACGGGCCAGGAGCCAGGCCAGCCACAGTGCTAAAGCAGGTGTCTTAGTCAGTTTGGGCTGCTCTAAGAGAATACCAGAGAGTGGGTGGCTTATAAATAACACAAAGTTATTCATCAGAGCTCTGGAGGCTGAGAAATCCAATATCCAGGCACTGGCAGATTCAGTGTCTGGTGAGGACCTGCTTCCTGGTTCACAGATGGCCACCTTCTTGCTTCACATGGTAGGAAAGGTGAGGGAGGCTCTGGGGCATCTTTTATAAGGGCACTGATCTCATTCATGAGGATGCCACTCTCATAACCTAATGAATCCCCAACTAGTTCCATCACCAAATATTATCATATTGGGGATTAGAATTTCAACATATGAATTTAGGGGGCATAAACATTCAGTTTTTAGCCAAAGGGGAAATACTCTGATCTGTCTTTTTTCATTCTTAGATACCCTGCTGGTTCTCTTCTTAACTCAATCCAGTTAAAAAAAAAAAACAGAGAGCAAGGGATTTCACATAATTGAGTCCTTGGGGGATCAGTCCTCCTGGGTTCAGATCAGGACCAAGAAGACTGAAAAATCCTTCTGTGAGTGAAGGAAGGGGAAGTGAAGTGGAGAATTCTCAGCATAAATTTATACAACAATGCTGTGACGATTATTATTATAGTTCCCATTTTACAGATGCAGAGCTTGAGTCTAGAGTTGTTTAAATTTTTTGTCCAAGGTCACACAGCTAGTGGAAGTCAGACCACTGCCTTGAATTTATGTTTCTTATTCAATAGCCAATTACTGTGTTATATTGCCACTCCAATATTTGTATTTTTTTTTTAGCCGATTTTCACTGTCAAAAAATAAGTATTTAAAGAAAATTTATATATAAAAACAAAATTTATGAATGGATAAATTAAATCTAAAGCAAAATATAAGAAAAACAAAACTAGATATCATATTCTTTTCCATTCTTTGTTTCCATTGCATGGTTTATTTCTACATTTTTAGCAAAAGCTTGGAATTCCTGTCACATCAATCCCAAATTAGCTTTTCAGGCTAAAGGCCTCAGGCATGCGTGTTTCTGCAAATTGGATAGAAAGAGCATTCAATGGTCCAAAGGCTCCCAAGTCAGCTTGAATTTATGGCATAGCCTGGACTATAGCCTAAACTGGCAGTCTGGGATGTGTAAGTGTGAGGGAGAAGTTGAAATTGCCTCCTATTTCATTTTTTTCACATTAAACAGAAACCAAGAGGGAAATGTTTCCAATATTGTAACATGTGTATTTCTCATCCATTCTAAACTGACATTATCATGTAAATGGACTATGGAAAATGAAATTTTCTCCAATCAAAGTGAGAAACAAACCTGCATGACCTTGATTATAAAATGTAAACTATGACATGGTACTGTTTCCATGAAAAAATATTTTTTCCATAAAATGTAGGAGTAGTCAATTCCACTATCACATAAAGTTAAAAATTCAGATTATTTTAACCCTAAGTGCAATGTGATATCATGACCAACCATAGTCCAGAGGTGTGTTTGGTTTGTTTAGATTTTCTTTCCAATATCCAGTGTTGAATAGTTGAGGCCTAAAAAGATGATGGAGCCAGTGACCATCACTAAGCATTGGACAAGGAGTTTGTTAACGCCTAAAGAGATGAAACAGGAAGTAGAGCCATCCAAGTGGGCAGCCTTCCTGTTAAAAGAAATAGGAAATGCATTATGAAACAGAGGAGAGGAAAGTAGAGGGAATCAACAAATCAGCATTGTTTTAAAGGAGGAAAATATCATGCTTGCTGGGGGTAAAACAGAGCACTTTTTTAAAAAAGATCAAGTATAAGAAATGTGACATGAAAAATGGAGAAGTCAGTTGTTCATATGGGAAGGAATGCATTCTACCCAGAAGGACTGGCATGAGAAAGATGTAGGTTTGGGAGGTGATGGGTAATATCGTTTATTTGTAGTGTGAGATGAAAACCAGTGGTTTTTGGTTAAGGGCAGACAAAGACTAGTTGGAGAACATGGAGGTTTCCAATCCAAATGGAGAGAATGGAAAAGGAAAATACAAACCCTAGGCATTTGAGATGTGGTACCACATTTCTTGGAAATTAATTCAGTCTTAAAAGATACATAAAATTCCACAAATTAATTTTACAAAATGTATGACTAAGTTGCACATTACCTTCCAGGTATTACTCTTTTTACTACTATGTAGATATCTACATGACAAAAAACATAGGTATCTAATGTTGCCTTATATATGCATTTATTTGAATGCTTTTTTTCCTTTAGTACCTTTCTATATCAATCTTTCTATATTTGAAGATTCATTTCTGAAATCTATTAATTTTATGTAAATATAAACATATTTTATTCAACTCATTTTAGAGGCATATTTTATTCATATCAAGTTTCATATGGCTTTATTAGAATGTCTTTATCCATAGATATTATGTTTTGTCCATTGGTACCAAGTTAAAATCAATGCTTCAGGCCCTTACAGCCCATAAAGTGCCCATACCCTCATTATCCTCTGTCTACCATGGGAGACACCATGAAGTGGTTCTTGGAAACCTCCTGCAGAGGTTTCTTATTTTTTTTCTCAGTGAAGAAGAGAGCTTCAAAGAGGTCTGCCCACACCCTGATAATGAGAAGAAAAGTTGGGCAAACTGCAATTCAAAGACTATTCTTGACCTATCAGAGAACTTGAGTCACTGGGCAAAGCCTAACACAAAATCTGGAGAGATGGGAGTCTACATGGAGAAACAGAGCCTCAGTGTTTGCTTATTCCAGGCAAGTACTGCCTATGATCATTTGGGTTGGAAGAAAGACTTAGATGGAAACTTTTAACGGATTGCTATAGGATAGGGCAAAGGTATGAATGCTCTGGGGAACACAGGGAGAGGGGCTTCACGTTCCTCAGACTTTTTCTCCAGGAACCCATCAGATGTTCTCAGGGAAGACGGGTGGGGTGGGGAGGAGGAAACAGTGAGAAAACCTTCCCTGTGGCACCAGCTGGAGGAGGAAAAGAGCAGCCTCTACCAAAATCCACCAGGCTCATTTTGTCTAGCACCCTTAAAGAATAAAAGTCTTAATCCGAGGGGGAAGAATAACAAAATTGTCATCAGAGAGAGCTGGTGACAACTACTTCCAGCTTGGGGAAAGGAACAGGAAAAATAACATCAAAATAACACCTGGGGAAGGCAAGGACTCCCTGGTTTTCACTTCTCTGAGGTCCAGGTGCCTGTCTAAGGCTGAGGCTTAGTAGAAACATCAGAAGACACTGCCCCTGCTACCACCCCTCTTGCCCAACCACCATCACCACCACACTAACAAGAATTGAGTGAAAATAATAGCTTAAACATCTCAGAGATCTGGAGGAGATACATTCTCTCTGGGTGGGGGCTCAAAGAGAAGACTCATCATCAAGGAAAGAGGCCCATAGCCAAGGAAGGGACAGCCACTGAGAAAAATCCTTTGCCTAATTAGTCCACACCCTAAGCACTAGATATTGCACAAGAAGTGTGAAGCCTGTGTTACGCTGAGGTAACCACAGCAACAACCATCTTCAATCCAAGTTCTACTCTTGACTAGATTGACAAAAACTCCCACACTAAGGAAACGTGTGTTATATCTCCAAGATTAAAAATTTACTTCAATATCTTCTGTTCTATACAACATACTAGGTTTTCAACAAAAAAATTAAGTCACACAAAAGCAATTAAAAACAGAAGAGACAATACAATAATATGAACAAGATTTATAACATATACATTGGACATCACAGACAATTTAAAAAATTATACTAATATGTTAAAGGCACTAAAGAAAAGGTAGACAGCATATTAGACCATGTCATTCCTTTCAAAGCATATAGGTAGTTGGTCATTGAGCATCTATTCACAGACAGGAAAGTTTTTAGTTGCATTTCTTCTTCTTTCTCAGTGATAAACCCATGGGACATTTTACAAAAATGAGTATTCAAAGAACTTGGTCCACAAAGATGACAGTGCAGCCTAGAAATAAGAAGTTGGAAAGTGGTAGTAACAAAAAAGAATGTACATGTTCCAAAGCAAGTGACACTGCCAAAACTTTCACATTAAAGGTACTCTTGGAGATACTTCCCAACATTAAAAGTGCAAAGGATAAACATTAGAAGATAATCCAGCCTTAGAAAGGAAAATGACTATTCACCAAAGTATAGAAAAGATACTGAGTTATAAGTTATACAAGAAGGCAAGCATTGTTCAGACTACCCTCAGTGAGTTTGTTTTTAACAAAGAAATAAAACATTTCCATTCTTAGTGCTTGTAACATTTTATATTGCAATATATTTAACAAATATTAGTTTTACTGTTTTCTAATTGTCTATACATTTATAACCAAGAATAAGGGACTTTTAAATATTTTGACAAAAACTTTTAAAGTTAAAAATTCTAATTTTTCCATATATTATTGCATAGTCATTTTTATGGTTCTACACTATGATGCAAAGTTAGAACTGACTCTATATGTATTATATATTTCATATTATATATTATAAATATATATTCATGTGTTCTCATGGTTTCAAAATTTTCTGTTCACAAAAATAAGAACAAATCAATAAAGCAATTATTGTCTGAAAATATTTATAAACATTATTTTAAAGAGCATCACCATAATACATCAAAAGGAGAGCAAAAAATGGAAAAAATTTTCAGATTATGTGCTGTGGGTTAATATTGTTAGTATAAGATGAATAGCTAGAAATCAATAAAATACATAGAGCATCTAAGCAAAAGCACATGAATTGATAACTCCTAATGGTTAATGAGTTTATGGAAATGTGTTTAGCTATCAAAGACATGCATTGTAAAGCTATGCAGCAGTATTTATCATATCTGGATGTGTACCAGAATCACCCATGGAAATCACTATAGGTATTCAGGCTACACACTCAGAGATAACATGAATAGGAATCTTTATACCTTGCCTGAAAAGTAAGATGTTTTGTTTTCCTATTTTACTTTTGAGGAAACACTCTCAGAGTCATGAGGCTGGTAAACTGATAGATCTGAGATTTAAATGTAGGCTCTATAGCCTAAAAAAACTGGACTATTTTTACGATATAAAGTAGCCTTCATATTTTTTTCTTATTTTTTAAAATTTACCTTTATTTTTGAAAGTATTACAGATGTCCCCTTTTTTTCTCCCTATCAACCTCTTCCTCCCCACTCCTGCCCCCTCCCTAGCCTTCACTGTGCTATTGTCTATGTCCATGGGTTATGCATATATGCATATAAGTTCTTTGGCTAACCCCTCCCCACTTCCCTCTGAGAATCTTCAGTCTATTGAATGCTTTCATGTCCCTGGATCTATTTTGTTTGTCAGTTTCTTTTGTTCATTAGATTCCACATATAAATGAGATCATAGTTTCAATGCAACCCCTACAAATGGCATATTACCCAGAACTAAAACAAATATTCAAAAATTTGTAAGGAACAAAAAAAGACCATAAATAGCCACAGCAATCTTAAGAAAAAAGAACAAAGTTGGAGTCATCGCAGTACTGGATATCAAGCTATACTACAAAACTACTACTGTAAAATAGCCTAGTACTGGCACAAGAACAGGCATATAGATCAATGGACTAAAACAGAGAACCCAGAAATCGACCCAAGCCTTTACACTCAATTAATATTTGATAAAGGAGGCAAGAGCATGGAGTAAAGACAGCCTCTTATTAATTAATTAATTAATTAATTAATTATTTTTAGTTTTCCCAATTACATACCATATTATATTAGTTTCAGGTGTTCAACATGGTGATTAGACATTTATATAGCTTACAAAGTGATCACCCCATTACGTCTAGTACCCATCTGACACCATACCATATATACCTTTTGAATAAAGAATACTGTGTCCTGGAATATCATATTCTTTATAATATTTATATTCCATTAAAACTATAGATAGTTCTAACTCTGAGATCCTCTTGTTCCTCTGATGGACCAATGGTAAAGAGTTGAATATGAACTTTACCTTTGCATAGTTAATGAGGTTTACATACCAGAGATTAAAATATGTTAATTAAAATATGTTAAGCATTCTCTAGAGGGAATAAAAGGGCAGAATTAAGTTTAAGAGTCATCTTCCAATATATGGAATACAGTTTGAAGGATGTAGTAGAGATTGGAGGAGTTTGATAGATAGCTTATTTCCATACAAACCTATGGAAATCTGTATCTTGCCAACATACCTATTAAGGAGAAGGCATTACCAAGCATCTCATAAAATTTGGATGAGAAGAGGGGAAAATTAAATATGACATACAAAGCAATTCATATTGCAAGGGTATTTTTTGTTCTGGACTGTTTGAATCCCACTTTCCTGATCTCTTGCCATTTCATACAAGGCCAATAATTTTAGACTTAACAAGATGCAGGTAAGCCAAAAATAGGACCTGCGTATCTCCTAGGCCTGAAGATGGAAATTACAAAGTTTATGACTCATGGTTTTCATCCTTGCAATCAATTCTACACAGTTAAATTTAGAGTATGTGCCAGTAGAAGTTCTCTGTTCTATGGTTTTTCAAAAGTAAAAATTAAAAAATTTCATTTTATGAAACAACAAATTCTGTTTCTCTACTCTCTTCTCAGCAAGCATGGGATTGCTCCTATGCCAATACTATTTACTTTGCAAAGTTGATTTCATCCTCTTGCTTATAGAAATTAAACAGTGTCACTGAGAAATGTGTGACAAATGATTGTGGCCTTAACTCCCATAGTGAATGTTAGCACACAAACCATGAAAGAACCAAGAACAAAGCCTACCTATTTGTAACATGTGAATCAGTTTGAAAGATTCCAAATTAGGCCTTGGACAGTGCTTTACTCTTGTTGATTGGCCCAATGAACTCTGACCACACTTCAGGGAAGTACTTTAATATCTCTATTTTTAAGTCTGTTCCTCCATGTCCTAGAGTGTGTCATGGATGTTAAATTGCAGGCAAAATTGTCTTCTCTATTTATTTCATTTTTAATATTTTTTTAAAAATCTATTTTTATAGATTTCAGAGAGGAATGGAAAGGGAGAGAGAGATAGAAACATCAATATGGAAAGAGAATCATTGATTGGCTGCCTCTTGCACTCCCCACACTGGGGATTGAGTCTGCAACTGGGCATGTGCTCTGACCGGGAATGGAACCGTGACCTCCTGGTTCATAGGTCAACACTCAACTACTGAGCCACGCAGGCTGGGCTTTATGTTTAATCTTAACTGAATTGGCACTGACAGTAGATTATTCTCTGTATTCTCAATTCTCTAGAAAAATCATTATTTTTCTATTTGTGAAGTATTATTGCTAAACACACATGCTCGCAAGTGCACACACACACACACACACACACAAAGTGATCATGACTCTAGAATTAACTCTAGAAAGGACAAACTATACTGGGTACTGGGTACAGAAGGATCTGTTGAGAATATACCACTGTGATGTAATCTGTGAAAAACAGATTGAAGGAGATGGTACATATCTACAGTGAGTAGTTTCTTGAACAAATAAATTGCAAAAAAAAGTAATAATGATAGGGAAAAAATCTATAATAATAAAAGCATAATATGCTAATTAGACTGGACAGCTGAACAACCTTCTGGACGAAAATGGGGTTGCGAGGGCCAAGGCAAGCCACCGTGCTGCGAGGGTTGAGCCCCTAGCATGAATTTCGTGCATCCGGCCTCTAGTGTGTGTGTATGTGTGTGTGTGTGTGTGTGTGTGTGTGTGTGTGTGTGTGTGTATATATATATATATATATATATATATATATATATATATATGAAGAGATGTATTAACAAATTGCAGTGTATAGAGCTTATTTGGATTCTGATCCAAACAAACTGTCAAAAGAAAACTGAAACTATCAGGAAATTGTGAACACTAATTGTATATGTGATGATGTTAAAGAAGTATAATTGATTCTAGGTATTATGAGGATATTGAGATTATGTTAAAAGGGCCTCTATCTTTAAGACATACATAATAAATGTTTGTGGAAAAATATAGGATTTCAATGAGTTCTTAGATTTGCATTAATATATCCAAGGGGTAGTGAGCGAAAGGTGGCATGAATGAAGCAAAGTAGGTGGTGAGTTGGTGTTCCTTGAGGCTGGATGATGGATAAATGGGGATTCAGTGGACTGTTCCCTCTCTGCATGTGTGTATAGTTGAAAATTTACCTACACTTCAAATTAGTAGAAAAATAACAGCTACTTAATTTATCTTTCAATTATTTTGATTGTTTTCAGTTTTCTTTTTCAATCTACTTGTTCAATTTTTAAATGTTTTAAAATAATTTAAAATATGCTTAATTGTGACTAAGCAAATGATGGCGCTGTACCTCAGTTTCCTCAGTTGTAAAATAGAGATCATAATAAGACTTCTTCCATGTATTGCTGGGAATCTATATATATAAAAAGTTAATATGCTAAATGTCCAACCAACTGACCAGTCGCTATGACATGCACTGACCACCAGGGGGCAAACACTCAACGCAGATGCTGTGATGTGCACTGACCATTTACAGAGAAATGGCACCACAGACCTGGTGCCCACAAAGCAACACTCAGCTTCCCCCTAGTGGGACACAGGCCCTGCCACCACCCCAGAGCAAAAGCCACCAAATCACAGCCAACTCTTCCGAGACCCCATGGCACAAAATGCAGTCCACAGCTCAGCCCAGCCCTGAAATGGTTGCTGTGGGTGCCCGGTAATGACGTCACAAAGCAATGCCTGGCTTCCTCTCCCTAGCAGCTAGCCTCCTTGGAGTTTCTTCAGCCCAGGAACACAACTTGCTTTATAGCCAGGTGGAAACATTTTACACTTTAACCTATTGTCTGTGAAGTGTTTTCTCATGCCTAATCTCATTTGATTCTCACAGAAGTCCTGGAGTAGATAGGAGACTCAGTGGAATCCTATTTTCATTAGCCGGAAAATGGAGATTTAGAAAGCTTTGAAACTTGACCTGACTGAAAAAAAGTAAGAAATGGTGGACCTTGAAAATAACTTCAGGTTTTCTCATTGTGCAGACTATAGTCAAACACTGCTGCAGTTAAATATTTTACCCTTTGTTCTCCCTGCATGATCTACAATAATAATCTGCTTCATGTTGATATTTACTGCTGTGTTGCTGACAATTACCTGAAAGAGAAGTTGGGGTGCTTCACTGGGCTGGAAAAAGTCTAGCTACATCAGAAAGCAGGTCTAATTAAGCAAGTTTATCTATATAAATATATATATAAAGCTCTCGCTGGCGCCAATCGCATGTGTGTTTTTCGATCTGTCATTGTCGATAGTGAATTTGGTTGACACGTCTATTATAGAGAAAGGGCAAATAGCGAGATTAAAATATTTCTTCTAATTAATTTCCTTTCAATGTGCATGAATTCGTGCACCAGGCCACTAGTATTAAATAATAGAGAACACATAAATTACTTAGAAGAGTAACTGTGAGCTATTATTTTTAATATTACATTGCATTCAATGGTTACCTATTTAATCCTACACATGTAAATACAGATTTTTATCAATTTTGTTTGTTCCATTTTATCTTTTTGACTAACAAAATGAAGTCAGGTTTATTTATCATAGTAAAGTGATGTCTGCAAGGTGACCAAAAAAAAAACAACAACAACCACTCACATGTATAAAAGAATATTAAAAGGAAGGAGGTAACTGGTCCCCACCTCTTGAAAATGGAATGATTTGCACAAGGATATTCTGTACACACAACTGTTAACTATCAGAGCAAATAGCAGAACTAAGTTTTATTTGTGGAAATGAAATAGAAGGTAAAAGCCAAGATAAAAATAAGGAATTGATGAAGATAATTTCTGAAGTGACTTTTAAATACTGTGATTTTAAGATCTGATGTTTATCTTCATAATATAATAGTAAAATCCATGGATGATAAGGTTCAAAGTGTAACAGTTTGTTGTGAGATTAGAAGGGGAAGGAGATAGACATCTAAAGGAAATTGGAGGCTGACAATAGCAAGGGGTTTTGTTTGTAGGATATTATTATTATATTACTGGTGGGAATAGAAATAAGCAAATATATTAAAATCTGGCAAAAGCAACATGAATAAAAAGTCAGAATAAATGAAATGGCATTTAATTCAAGAAAAATACATAGTGGACCAAAAGGAGAGAGTATCTCTGTGATTTTTGGTAATTTTAAAGTATAAGAATTATGATTATAAAGTAATTAATGTAATCTATTGCTAACTACAGTAAATGAATACTTCAGGATTTTTTTCCTATTTTGAAACTATTTTCCTTACAGAATTTCTATACTTATCTAGAAAATTTTCCTCTAAGTAAGGCTTCAGCTGCACCCCATGCACTTACAGAGGGCATCACCTTAGGCACAACCTGGGTGACAGTGGTTTTAGCAGGGTTCTCTTTGAGGTCTTTCTCCCTGACATCCCTGTTGAGTTGTCTGCCTCTGTTGGTATATCACACCTAGCTATTAGCCTTCATTAATTGCTAAATAATTACTCTATTGTTTGTAAATAATGCCTTGGACTTTAAATCACTCCATAGTCTGATCCAATTAAATTTATGTTCCTTTGTACGGGCAAACTTTGAAGCCTGTCTTTGAGATCTGTTCTGATCCCATTTAGTTGTCTCTTTCCCAGGTTCTCTCTGGCAAACTTTTAGCTAGTTTATGGTTTAAGTTTTTGCTGTCATAGCTACTATCTTCCTCTTAGTTGCTTACTCCACAACCATCCTGGTGTCCTGCAGTCATCATGGGGAGGATGTTCCACCACCAAGATGGCCTATTAGAACTTGTTCATTTCTTAAGACCATCCTATATAACAAAGAGGTAATATGCAAATTGACTTTCACGGCCTCGCATCTTCACAAGATGGCTGCCCCCATAACGTCACAAGATGGCCACCCCACGTCATCACAAGATGGCCGCCCCCCACATCGGCACAAGATAGCCTCCACAAGATGGCCGCCCACATGTTGTTACAAGATGCCCACCCCCACATTATCACAAGATGGCCACTTCCACGTTGTCACAAGATGGCCGGCAGGAGAGGGCAGTTGGGGGCGACCAGGCCTGCAGGGGAGGGCAGCTGGGGGCCACCAGGCCAGCAGGGGAGCGGTTAGGGGGTGATCAGGCTGGCAGGCAGAAGCGATTTCAGGAGTGGGCAAACTTTTTGACTCGAGGGCCACAATGGGTTCTTAAACTGGACCGGAGGGCCGGAACAAAAGCATGGATGGAGTGTTTGTGTGAACTAATATAAATTCAAAGTAAAGGAGCGGAGGGGAGAGCAAGAGAACCCTCCGCTCTTTCGGCTCCACGGGCCGGATAGAACAGCCGAATGGGCCAGATCCGGCCCGCGGTCCGTAGTTTGCCCATGGCTGGATTAGGTGCAATCAGGCAGGCAGGCAAGTGAGAGGTTAGGAGCCAGCAGTCCCGGATTATGAGAGGGATGTCTGACTGTTGGTTTAGGCCCAACCTAAACAGACAAGTCAGACATCCCCCGAGGGGTCCTAGGTTGGAGAGGGTGCAGGCTGTGCTGAGGGACACCCCCTGCACTGCACAAATTTCGTGCACCAGGCCTCTAGTGTGGATATAAATGTAGTATGTTCACTGTGGTCAGCAATGGCTGTACAAGGGCACAGGCATACATACTTAGCAGATTGAGAGTAATGGGGTTCTGTTCATCATTCTCAAGGGAGCCTTCAGCCTATGAATGAGACCTGAGTTGAAGAAGTGAGCCTCTGAACTCTTAAAAACTCTTACCTGGAATAGAGTTTCTGCAACACAGAGCAGAGAATGGTGAGACATGTTGGTGATCTGCCCCTCCTGAGGAGACACTGTAGTCCTTGTTTGAGATCTGGAGGGAGCCCTATGTTCTTAGTTGCACTTGCTCAGAGTGGACCTCCCATAACATTGATGTGGGAGGAGGGAGACTGGGAGTGGGTCATGGCTGAAATATAAGGCTTCTGCTTTTCTTACCAAAACTTAGTAGATGTTCTTGGATAAATGATTCCTCATTTGCTATGTGCTCTTAGGGAAATTTCTAGAGATTTTAAATGGCTATTGTTTTTAAAAAATATTTACCAAATGTTTCATTGGGTAGAGAGTCCAGAAGCTCTCCCCACTGCCCTTCCAGAAGTCATCTCTCTCTGTTCCCACCTTGCTTCATTGAATGTGTTACCTGTACCTGTGTTGCTATTCACATAGTCAATTATTCATGTACTAGAGGCCCGAAGCACGAAATTCATGCAAGGGGTTTGGCCCCCACCACTGCAAATCCTAGAACAGATTATGGAGTAGAAATTATGATCCTGATTTTACACTGAAGAAACTTAGGTATGAGAGTTTAAATAACATCTCAGGATTGAAACCAGACCCACCTGTCTCCAGAGTAGATAACTACTCTTCTCTGTTGCCTGAACAAAACATGATCTGATTATAACCAGGATGCTTTTCTCTGGAGCTGTTTAGTTCAAAAGTTATAAGCTAAACATAGACATTCACAGTCACACTGACACACTGTAGGGGATACTGAAAAACTGTGTTCTCTCTGTCTGTCTCAGTCTCCCTCTCTCTCATTCTTACTCTCACGCTTTGTCTCTCTCTCTCTGTGTGTGCCGCCTTGCCCCTCACACATACTCTCTTTCTCCTTTGCTGATACACTGCTCTTTTACTAACTAAGCAGGAATCCTCGAATAGCTAATACATTCCAATAAATGGCTATGCAACACTAACAAACTTGCATAAGCTTGAATTCTTATATAAGCTTTATTCAGTTTCTTGCTGCAGGTAATTTAAAGACTCTGACTCTGTCCAACTTTGGAGAAAATATTTTTGCCACATTTTCAGACACAGGATCTTAATATGGGTTACTTATTTAACAGTTTAGCTTGTTATAGTCTTTTGCGCTGTTCATAGAGTTAATACTTATCTACATCTAAAACATTCTTTCAATATCTACACAAGACTAACAACAGATGTCCAGATAAGATGCTCAAAAATATACCAAATATCAAAGCCCTGTTAAACAATTCAAATGTAATTTTAGTTAAATATATTTAAGTTTTATTTATTTTTTAAATATATTTTTATTAATTTCAGAGAGGAAAGGAGAGGAAGAGAGAGATAGAAACATCAATGATGAGACGGAATCCTTGATTGGCTGCCTCCTGCATATTGGACTGAGCCCGCAACCCAGGCATATGCCCTTGACCAGAATCCCCAGCCAATGCTCTATCCACTGAGCCAAACTGGTTAGGACTATTTATTTATTTTTAAGACACCAAAGAAAGGAAATGATGTTAACTGAGGTTTGTTTGTGTGTTTTTTTTAATTGAATTTACTGTGGTGACTTTGGTTCACAAAATCATACAGGTTTCAAGTGTACAATGCAACAAAACATCATCTGCTCACCACATCGTGCACCCATTGCCTCAAGCAAAATCTTTCTGTCCCTATTTTCCCACCATTGCCCACCTCCACCTACTTCCCCACCTCCTTTTCCCTCTGGCTATCACCATACTGTTGTCTGTGTCTATGTGTTACATATACTAGTATATGTTTTTTGCTTAATCCCTTCACTTTCTTTTACCCAGTTCCCCAAACTCCCTCCCCTCTTACAGCTGTCAGTCCTCTTGATGTATCCATGCTTCTGTTTCAATTTTGTTCATCAGTTTATTTTGTCCATTAGATTCCACATGTAAGTGAGAGCGTATGGTATTTGTCTTTCTCTGATTGGTTTATTTCACTTAGTATAATAATTTCCAGGTCCATTCATGCTGTTGCAAAAGGTAAGATTTTCTTTTATTATGGCCTCATAGTATTAGTATTTCATTGTGTAAATGTACAACAGATTTTTACCCACTCATTTACTGATGGGCACTTGGGCTGTTTCTAGATCTTGCCTATTATAAATAATGCTGCAATGAACACAGGGATACATATATTCTTTCAAATTACTGTTTCCGGTTTCTTTGGATAAATACCTAGAAGTGGTTTTTCTCCTTTTTCAGAAAGTCTGCAGCAATATGCAATTTCCTAGAATGTCTCCTCAGAGTTCAGTTAATATTTACAAATTTTCAGAAGCTAAAAGGGAAAAAAATGCTAGGAAAGGAGTGGTGCATTTGTAGGCTCTGTTCAGAAGGGAGTTTAAGTGAGCAAATATTTTGTAGGTAGGGCAACAAAGAACACCAAATCTCTCTTTTCTGGATTTTCATTCTCAAAGGCCATTTCCTTTTTCTTCAACATCAGTGTTTCTCTACAATAGTGACAATCAGCATGGAATATTCTAAGAAGTATTGTATGAAGGTATTGAAAATATTTAGAGAGACATAATTGCATCCTTTAGAATACACTGAGCAGAGTGTTAAACTGTAGCTCCTGGCCAAGGAGTGAGGGGATATTAGCTGAATATTGTTGAAGAAGGATAGATACAGTTCATTGAATTAATAACCTAGCTGGCTGATAAGTGAATTTTTTTCTTATTGGGAAGAAATTATCACAGAATTGAAAGCAGACATAAAAAAGCAGTATATATATATATATATATATATATATATATATATATATATATATATTGTCTTGGAAAAATCAAGAAATATGGAACATAAAGATGGAAAGAAAATATCAGATTAATAGCAGGCTAATTAAGTGATCATGAAGTCCAATAAGAAGTCCTGACATTATTGATGTTCAATTAAGCCAGAAGCTGAAGTGTGATAGGACTTTTAAAACACAAACTACAAGCAACTAACAGGTTAGGCATAAATGTGCCAAAGCCTCTAGTGAGAGAAAGTCGAAGTTTTACTAGAAAGAGAAAGAAACCGAAGTTCAGTTAAGAGATCATTTATGAGTGATAGCAAGAGGATTTAACATCAAAGGTATCCGTTTGTACCTATATGTTATGCTTCTCTCAATCTCCCTCTAAATGACACTTTTTAAAAGTACTCTTAAAGGTTATCACAAATGTCCAATAAAAATGTTCATGCTACTTACTTAACAAGAAGTTATGTTTACAGAAAAAAAACACATCAAGAATGAAATTATTTTATTGTTACTCATGCTCCCAGTGTGCCACACCTAAGAAAGTCCCTATTGTAGGGTGGTTCGGATTTCACTTGACTTCCCCCAGCACTGCAGGCGCTAAGAGGAAAATGATCAGTATCTGTGGGGTTAGTCCCACCTTTCCAAATGCAGAGAGTGACAGGGAACATCAAAATCCCCTTTCAAAGAAACTGTCTTTCCTTACCTATTCTTTGGAAGAGAAGAGATGGATAATAAGAGCCTGTTCTTTTAAATACAGTCTCATTTCCAGAAAGGCAGTGTGTCTGAAATCAGTGCTGTGGCAAGTGTTAAGCTCATCGGCCTGAACAGTGCACGCACAGCTGCTTCCCTCAGGTGCATTGTCAGACTTTCTGATTTTCAAAGAACCGACAGAGCTAAGATATATGTAACCCTTTTCACAACCGTTCATCTTAGCGTTCAAGCCCGCTGCACAGTCCCTCTCCCCTGCTAGGCAATTCCAATGGTCCTAAGCTTTGCAAAGCAAGGATACAGATCATTTTACCTTTAAGTCCTGATTGCACAAGGCTCAAAGGGAAATGCTTCTAAAAGAGGTGAAAATACAACGATCTCTTACAAAGCCATGGCACAGCCCCAAACCCAACCTCCTGCAGCGAGTCAAAGGAAAGAAAACAGGATAGACAATTTGACAAAATGGCCTCATCGATTTCACAAATCTTTCTGCTGTCTCCTACTTAGAATGGCTGGGTCTATTTTCAGCATTGTTATCTGTGCTTCTCATACATTATTTCATTGAGTCTTTGTAATCAACCAGTGAGGAAGGGATTTGTGAACTTCTAAGGAAAACACACTAAGTTCCTCTCTGCTCCTTTTTCCATCCTCTCTTTGGTCATTTCCTGGAAATGAGCCAAGATTAAGATCAAGTTTCCCACCTCAAGAAGGAAGTGTCCAGATTTGGACCCATTAATTTTAGGCTTTGTTTGGGGCTCATTCTTGATGCATAAACCTCTGCACACAGTGCTGAAACTGTAACCTTTGGAAATGCTCTCTGCCCACCTGCATTAGGTAACCAGGCCTAGGGCAGTGCCCCAAGCTGACCATTCCAAGCTTTGGGATAAATGGCCCTATCTCTCTTATTCCTTTTCTTTTGTCACTAAGAGGTATAGTTTTCTTTTCCTTCCTTCCTTCCTTCCTTCCTTCCTTCCTTCCTTCCTTCCTTCCTTCCTTCCTTCCTTCCTTCCACCATTGAAAAGAAATTTGAATTGAAGTGAAATTTACACTTTAAAGTAGATATGAATGAAATAGGTCTGATCTGCTTTTATTTGAGGCCAGAAAGAAAACATCACACTTCAAGCCTGCATCTTGAGATTCTGACCTGGAGTCTGGGCTCAGAACGCTGCACAGATCTGTGCTACCTTCAAGGATTTTTTGGGTAGAGGTGACTATTTTAAGGGAGGATTTGAGCTTGTGTTTCTGGTTAAATACCATGATGTTATCTTCATTACAACACAGCTCACACATCCTCAATAGTATTACTAATACAATTTTACACATGAAGAAACTCAACAGCAGGGAGTTGAAATAATTTGCCTAAACTCATAGGGTGTTAATACACAGCAGAGACAAGCTTCGAACCCAGGCTTATTGGACTCCAAAGCCTTTACCTTTTCAAAAATTTGTGTTGATTTTAGAGAAAGAAGAAGGGTCGGGGAGAGAGAAACATCCATTGGCTGCCTCCTGCATGCCCCCTACTAATGATCCAGCCGGCAACCAGGTCATGTGCCCTGACTGGGAATCAAAACAGTGACCTCTCGGTGCATGGGGTGATGCCAAACAAACTGGTCAGAGCATTTACCCTTTTTTTAAAAATCACATTTATTGAGGTAAACCTGATATATAGTAATATCCACACACCTCTTAGGTATGCAATGCTATGAGTTTTTCTTTTTAAAAATGTCATTTTTTTATTTTCCATGAGATGAAATTCACATACATAAAATAAACCATTTCAAAGTAAACAGTTCAGTGGCATTTAGTGCATCACAATGCCGTGCAACCACTACCACTATCTAGTTCTCAGCTTTTTTCAATACTATGAATTTGGCAAACTCATGCAAAGAGGATATTCTGCAATATGCAATAGCATGGATAGGCTTTGAAGACATTGTGCTAAGGGAAATAAGCCATTCACAGAAGGAAAGATACTGCACAATTCCACTTATAAGAAGTATCTAAAATAGTCAAGTTAATAGAATCAAAGCCTGGGATAGTATGGTCACCGTGGACTATGGGGAAGGGGAAATGGAGTTCCTAATGTAGCGGTATGAGGTTGCAGTTAAGCAAGATGAATAAGCTCTGGAGATGTGCTGTACAACGTGGTAACTGTAGTCACGAATAATGTATTGTGCTTAAAGCCTTGCTTTTTAACAATTACTCTAAACTAAAATGATATTTAAAAGTATTAGCAACATAGACCATGTATAAACACCAAGTAAACAGGACAGTGATCAATCTAAAGGAATTGAAAGGAAGCAGCTGCTACAGTAGACAACGAGTCTTCATTAAGGAGCTCCTGATCCATAATGAAGCTCAAACACTGCAAAGTAGAAAAATTAAGCAGGAAACAGAAACAAGAAAGGAGAAAGCCAGCCCAATTCAATGCAACATGCACACGTTTATGCTGGTCCTCAGGTAGGGCTCCCAACAAAATAAATCACCAGGTGACCAGAAGGTGGGAGTTACCGCACCTCCATTCGAAGTGATCCTTCTTTCTGCCCTACAAATGACCCCATCCATTTGAAGAGCTCAATGTTTATTTTTCTTGTTTCTCCAACCAATAAAATGAAAACACATATCTGCTATGTTCATATATATGTAAGAAAACCATGAAACAGAATATTAACATTTGGAAAAATCTGACATTCTACTCGATGCACCAAAATTATCACTTCAGTTATAAGGAATGGTCCCCAAATTAAGATCCTCTCTTCTCGGTTTAACACAGTGAATATTTGATTTTAAAATTAAGCCAAATAAAGAAAGATGTAAATGATGTGAATTATGCAGAAGTTGTAAAGACACGTGAATTTGAAGATACATAATAGAAGACAATATATTTTTATCTTGTATAAAAAGCTATTAGAACTCTTTAAAGAGTATTAGCTTAAGATAGATTATTAGAACATTTTTTAGGTAAACATTTAAAATGGCCTCTGACAGTAACTCCTTTGAATTTTACAAAGCTTTTTTGTTTAACATTTCTTTGTCATGTATCTCACATAGTGTAAGTTACCTTTGCATTCTAAGCACTAAACATCATTAGGAATAATATCAAAGACAGAGATTCTTGTCAGAGAATGGAGAATAAAATGCTTAAAGTATATTTTCAAAGCTGCATGTCCACATACAAAATTTTTCTTCTTCAGGATGTCTTATTTGTTTTGGTGGAGAAAAACCCGGTGATGCTGCTGATGGTGATAATAAAATAACAATAACAATAATAATAATAATGTTATATTTTAGAAACAATTGAATGAAATTCAGCTTTTGGTTTGTCATTTGGTTTAAGATGTAATGTATCCTTGTGGTAGGCAGAGAGTTCTGAACTTGAAATACAGCTTATTTGTACTGTTGTGTGATTTACTCTGTTTAAGAAACATGTGGAACTCTCATTCTACCTCCTTCAAGGCTGGCCAGGAGTCCCCCCTTATCTGCAGTTTTACTTTGCACAGTTACAGTTACCTGAGGTTAACCTCAGTCCAAAAATATTAAATGGGAAATTCCAGCAATAAACAATTCATGAGGTTTAATTGCATGCCATTCTGAATGGCATGATGAAATCATATACTGTCCTGCGATGTGGATCATCCCTTTGTCCAGCGTCTCCACACTGTATATGCTCCCTGCCTGTTGGTCACTTGGTATTCCTCTTTATTATCAGGTCAACATCTCGGTATCACAGTGTGTGTTCGGGTAACCCTTATTTTACTTAATAATGGCCCAAAGCACAAGAATAGTAATGTTGGCAATTTTGATATGCAAAAGAGAAGCTGAAAAGTGCATGCATGTATAAGGAAAAACATAGTAGTATATATAGAGTTTAGTACTATCCATGGTTTTAGGCACCCACTGGGGGTCTGGGAACCCTATGGATAAGGGGAAACTATGCTATTTGACATGTTCACAACAGTTTGCAGGGAGAGAATGAGGAGAGTACATACATTGTTAAGCTGATGAATTTGAATTCTTTTAAAGAAGATGACACTTCTTTTTTTTTAGATAAAGCCTCAAAATAACCAAGTTATATGTGAAACCTATCAAAAAGAATCTATTTTGGATAAAAAGGGACTGAGGTCCAGATTCTTGCTTACTCAGTTTCGTGATGGGACTGGAACACGAAGCAGCTCATGGAACTCTAAGGTTTGCCTGAAAACACTTTGAAAATCCCTGCTTTTAATCACCTGTGAGGCTCAAGTGAAACTGGAGGATTTCAAGAATGTCTTCTTAAAGTGGAGGAAATGAAAAGGAAAAATGTTTGAGGCAGGAAATGAGCAAAATTTGGTTGTCTTTTAAAAAGTGAATTTGGAAAATCTACTCTGAATGTATTATATTAGATGCGGTAAAATGATGTGTAGGTTCTTAGCCCAATCCTCCTAATACTCAAGTGCCCATCAAAACAATAATGTGGCTGAAATGAATCTATTATGATCCTTAAGACCATCTGAGACTTTAAGATTAAACTATTGCTTCTACCTCGTAGTTTTATGGTCTTTTTATTTTAATTTCTTTATTGATTAAGGTATTACATATGTGTCCTTATTCCCCCATTACCCCCACCTCCCATTTATGCCCCCACCCCCTTGTTTTCTGTGTCCATTGATTAGGCTTATATGCATTCATATAAGTCCTTTGGTTGATCTCTCCCTCTTACCCCCACCCTCCCCTACCTTCCCTGAGGTTTGACGTTCTGATTGATGTTTCTCTGTCTCTGGATCTATTTTTGTTCATCAGTTTATGTTGTTCATTATATTCCACAACTGAGTGAGATCATGTGATATTTCTCTTTCTCTGCCTGGCTTATTTCACTTAGCATAATGCTCTCCAACTCCACCCATGTTGTTGCAAATGGTAAGAACTCCGTTTTACCGCAGCGTAGTATTCCATTGTTAAGATGTACCACAGTTTTTTAATCCACTCATCTGCTGATGGGCACTTAGGCTGTTTCCAAATCTTAGCTATGGTGAATTGTGCTGCTATGAACATAGGGGTGCATATGTCCTTTCTGATTGGTGTTTCTAGTTTCTTGGGATATATTCCTAGAAGTGGGCTCACTGGTCAAATGGGAGTTCCATTATTAGTTTTTTGAGGAAACTCCATACTGTTCACAGTGGCTGCACCAATCTGCATTCCCACCACCAGTGCATGTGGGTTTCTTTTTCTCCACATCCTCGCCAGCACTTGTCTTTTGTTGACTTGTTGATAATAGCCATTCTGACAGGTGTGAGATGGTACCGCATTGTTGTTTTGATTTGCATCTCTCTGATGATTAGTGACTTTGAGCAGGTTTTCATATGTTTCTTGGCCTTCCTTATGTCTTCTTTAGAAAAGTGTCTATTTAGGACAGTTGCCTATTTTTTGATTGGGTTGTTTATCTTCTTTTTGTTAAGCTGCATGAGTTCCCTGTAAATGTTGGAGATTAAATGCTTATCGTTGATATCATTGGCAAATATGTTCTCCCATGCAGTGGGCTTTCTTGTTTTATTGAGGTCTCATTTGCTGTGCAAAAGCCTTTTATTTTGATGTAGTCCCATTTGTTTATTTTCTCTTTAGTTTCCATTGCCCTAGGAGCAGTATCAGTGAAGAAATTGCTTCAGCATATGTCTGAGATTTCTCTGCCTGTGGATTCCTCGAGTAATTTTATGGTTTCTCATCCTATGTTTATGCCCTTGATCCTTTTTGAGTTTATTTTTGTGTATGGTGCAAGTTGGTGGTCTAGTTTCATTTTTTTGCATGTATCTGTCCAATTTTCCCAACACCATTTATTGAAGAGACTGTCTTGACTCCATTGTATGTTCATGCCTCCTTTGTCAAATATTAATTGAGCATAGTGATTTGGTTCGATTTCTGGGTTCTCTATTCTATTCCATTGATCTATATGTCTGTTCTTGTGCCAGTACCAGGCAATTTTGAGAACAGTGGCTTTGTAATACAGCTAGAAATCTGGTAGTGAGATCCGACCTACTTTGTTCTTCTTTCTCAGGATTGCTGTGTTTATTCCAGATGAATTTTTGGAGAGTTCTTTCTAGGTCTGTGAAATATGCCATTGGTATTTTAATGGGGAGTGCATTGAATCTATAGATTGCTTTGGGTTGTATGGACAGTTTAATGATGTGGATTCTCCCAATCCATGAACATGGTATGTTCTTCTATCTGTTTACGTCTTCCTGTATCTCTTTTTTCAGTGTCCTGTAGTTTTCCACATATAGGTCTTTTACCTTCTTAGTTAAGTTTATTCCTAGGTATCTTAATTTTTTTGGTGTGATGGTAAATGGGATTGCTTTTTTAGTCTCTTTTCTGTAAGTTCACTATTGGTGTATAGAAATGCCATAGATTACTTGGTGTTAATTTTGTATCCTGCTACATGGCCAAATGTTTTTTGATGGAGTCTTTCGGGTTTTTTATGTACAATATCATGTCATCTGCAAATAAGGACAGTTTTACTTCTTCTTTTCCAATTTGGATGCTTTTTATTTCTTCTTCTTGTCTAATTGCAATGGCTAATACTTCCAGTACCATGTCAAACAGGAGTGGTGAGAGTGGGCATCCTGTCTTGTTTCTGTTCTTAGGGGAAATGGTTTTAGTTTTTGCCCATTGAGTATGATGTTAGCTGTGGGTTTATCATATATAGCTTTTATTATGTTGAGGTATGATCCTTCTATTCCCACCTTGTTGAGAGTTTTTATCAAGAAAGGGTGTTGGATTTTGTCAAATGCTTTTTCTGCATCAATTGATATGACTATATGATTTTTATCTCTCAATTTGTTTATGTGATGTATCACGTTTATTGATTTGCGGATATTGTACCATCCTTGCATTCCTGGGATAAATCCTACATGGTCATGGTGTATGATCTTTCTGATGTAGTGCTGGATCTGATTTGCTAGAATTTTGTTGAGGATTTTGGCATCTATGTTCATGAGGGATATTGGCCTGTAATTCTCTTTCATTGTGTTGTCTTTATCTGGTTTTGGTATTAGGGTGATGCTGGCTTCATAGAAGGAGCATGGAAGTATTCCTTCCTCTTTAATTTTTTGGGATAGTCTGAGGAGGATAGATTTTAGTTCTTCCTTGAATGTTTGGTAAAACTCCCCTGTGAAGCCGTCTGGCCCAGTCTTTTGTTTGCTAGAAGCTTTTTGATGACTGCTTCAATTTCTTCCATAGTTATTGGCCTATTGAGATGTTTAGATTTTTCCTGATTGAGTTTTGGAAGGTTATATTTTTCTAGGAAGGTGTCCATTTCCTCCAGGTTGTCCAGGTTGTTGGAATAGAGTTGTTCATAGTATTTTTTTTAACAATCATTTGTATTTTGGTGGGGTCTGTTGTTATTTCACCTCTTTCATTTCTGATTTTGTTTATTTGGTCCTCTCTCTTTGCTTCTTGTTGAGCCTGACTAGAGGTTCATCAATCTTATTTATCCTTTCAAAGAACCAGCTCTTGGTTTTGTTGATCTTTTGTATTGTTTTTTCTGGCTCTATGTCATTTACCTCCACTCTGATCTTTATGATTTCCTTCCTTCTGCTTACACTGGGCGTTTCTTGTTGCTCTCTTTCTAACTTTTTGAGTTGTAGGGTTAGGTAATTTATTACCATTGTTTCTTGTTTTTTGCAGTTGGCTTGTAGAACTATGAACTATCTCTTAAGACTGCTTTTGCTGTGTCCCATAGATTTTGGATTGTTGTGTTTTCATTGTCATTTGTTGCCATGATGTTTTTTATTTCTTCCTTGATCTCTCTGGTAACCCAGTCATTGTTTAATAGCATGCTGTTTAGCCTCCATGTGTTTGATTTTTTTGGATTGTTTTTATTGTTGTTGATTTCCAGTTATATGCTACTGTGATCTGAGAAGATGCTTGATGTGATTCCTATCTTCTTGAATTTGAAGAGACTTTCCCTGTGGCCCATTATATGGTCTATCTTTGAAAATGACCCATGTGTACTTGAGAAGAATGTATATTCTGTGGCTTTGGGGTGAAATGTTCTGAAGATGTCAATTAATTCCATCTGGTCTAGTGAGTCATTTAGGATTGATGTTTCTTTGCTGATTTTTTTGTTTAGAGGATTTGTCCAATGGTGATAGTGGGGTATTAAAGTCTCCTACTATGATTGCATTGCTGTCAATCTCTCCCTTGATATCCTCTAGGAGTTGTTTTTAATGTATTTGGGTGCTCCTGTATTGGGTGCGTATATGTTTACCAGAGTTATTTCTTCTTGTTGGATTGCTCCCTTTAGTATTATGAAGTGGACTTCCTTATCTCTTTTTATGTCCTTCACTTTGAGATCTAATTTGTCAGATATAAGTATTGCTACCCCAGCTTTTTTTTTTTTTCATTTCTATTTGCCTGAAAAACCTTTTCCATCCCTTCACCCTCAGTCTGTGTGCGTCTTTTTTTCTTAGGTGGGTTTCTTGTAGACAGCAGATATATGGGTCATGTTTTCTTATCAAATCTGTTACCCTATGTCTTTTGATTGGGGCATTTAATACATTTACATTTAAAGTTATTATTGATAGGTACTTATTTGTCGCAATTTTTATTATTTACCCCTGTGTTCCTTCTTTGCTTCCTATTTCTTTTTTTTTTTTTTTTTACACCAGACACTTTAGCATTTCTTGCATTGCTGGTTTGGTGGTAATAAATTCCCTTAGTCCTTTTTTTGTCTGTGAAGCTCCTGATTTCACCTTCAATTTTGATTGAGAGCCTTGCTGGGTACAGTATTCTTGGATTCAGACCCTTCCTTTGCATGACTTTGTATATTTCATTCCATTCCCTTCTGGCCTGATGTGTTTCTGTTGAGAAATCAGTTGCTAGTCTGATGGGGGTTCCTTTGTAGGTAACTTTCTGTCTGTCTTTGGCCACTCTTAAGATTCTTACATTGTCATTGGTGTTTGCCAATTTAATTATAATGTTGGTCTTTTGGTGTTCATTTTGCTTTGGACTCTGTGAGCTTCTTGGATTTGTGTGGGTTTTTTCTTCCCTATATCAGGGAAGTTTTCTGTCATTATTTCTTCAAACAGGTTTTCTATTCCTTGCTCAGTTTCCTCTCCTTTTGGAACCCCTATTATGCAGATGTTGTTTATTTTGTGTTGTCCCAAAGTCCCCTTAGGCTCTCATCCTGCTTTTTAATTTTTTTTTTCTAGAAGCTGCTCTACTTGGGTATTTTTTCCTACCTTGTCTTCTAGCTCACTGATGCAGTCCTCTGCTTCTTCTAGTCTACTCTTGATGCTTCCTATTGAGTTCTTTACAGCAGTGATGTCATTTTTCATTTCTTCTTGGTTCTTCTTCATTTCTTCTTGGTTCTTACTCATATTATCAGATTTGTCTTCCATTCTTTTCAGCCACCTTATGACTATTTCTCTGAATTCTTTCTCTGACAGGTTGCTTGCCTCCATTTCATTTACTTCCTTTTCTGGTGATGCCTGCTTTTCTTTCATATGCGGGCTGTTTCTTTGTCTTCCATGGTCTCTCTTCTCCAGGTGTCTGGTTATGTAGTTCTCTTTCTCCTTTCCATGGTGGAGTGTAGATCTCCTCTGAATCCACATGTTTGTGCCAATTGTGGACCAGTGCTCTGGGGTTTGCAGCTGTTTGTTGGGTGCAGCAGTTGTAGATTTTCAGGCTTCCGATAACATCCACTTTCCCCTTCAAGATGGTGCTGTCTCCATATCCAAGCCAGTGGCTCCGGGAGGGAACCCAGTAGCAGTGGGGGATGCCTGGTCAGGGAAGCCCCATCCAGCAGTCCCCCACCTTCTCCTGGAGTATAGCTGTCCCTTAACTCACCAACAGACATGCCCCGTGCGACCCTCAGTTGTTCTTTCTATCTGCTCTGGGACAAGCCTGGGGACACGTCTGTCTAGTCTGCTGCCATTTTTTTCTCTCCCCCTACTGGACAACTTGACTGAAACCGCATGACAGATTCAGAGTCCAACTCATCCACCTAAGGTGCTCCAGGATCTCTGATCCTCAGGAACTCTCCGCTACACCCACAATCCATGCCCACAAGCCACACCCACCAGCCAATCAGGAGCAAGTATGCATATTAACCCAACCAAGATGGTGGTTAATTTGAATACCCAGGCACAGAGCAAAGACTGAAGATAGCATAGAAGAAAGCCAAGTGCTGCAGAAGGGAACGAAGCTGCAGAGAAGCAAGCCTTTATGGTCTTTTTGGTTCATAATTATCCTTAAGTCTTTCAGTCCCTGAATCAGGAAACCCCCTTTGACAACATTAGCTAAAAAATCAACCTGGGGAGAGAAACCAAGATGGCGGCATAGGTAAGCACCTAAACTGCTGCCTCGCACAACAATTTCAAAACTACAACTAAAAGACAGAATGGCACCATCCAGAACCACAGGAAAGCTGGCTGAGTGAAAATTCTACAACTAGAAGGAAAGAGAAAAGCTCACAGAGAATTGGAGGTACGGCAAAGGGTCTTTGTGCACGCAGAGAGGAAGGGCGGCTGAGAGCCTGGCTGACTTTCTCTGGCAGAAGGGGGAAGGAAGCCCCCGACCGCACTGAACTCCAGTTCTGACTGCACTGAACCCCAGTCCCGAGCGAAACCCTGTGGACCCAGGCTCTTACAGGGGGAGTCTGGACTGTCAGGTAGAGATAAAGGCACCCGGAGACTCGGAGACCCGGGGGAGACCCGGGGGAGCCCTGGCAGGCAGGGTTCTGGAGACACGTGCGCCAGTGTGCACAAAGGCTGTGGAGGTTGCCACAGTCTTTCTCTAGCAGAAGGGAGTCCGAAGCTCCTGACTGCACTGAACCCCAATTCTGACTGCACTGAACCCCAGTTCCAGGCGAGCCCCTGGGGACCCACCCTCTTGTGGGGGGAATCTGGACTCTTGGGCGGAGACTCGGGAGCCGGGGAAGGCAGAGGTCTGCAGGCGCGCACACGCGCAAGGGCAAGGCTGACTGGAAGCCAAAACTGTCTGCTCTGCCCTGAGACTCCACCCCATCCAAGCTGAGCACAGAGGCTATTGCAATTTGGCAAGTCTAATCCTATAAGGCTGTCTCCAGCACTTAACTTCTCCCAGCGTAGACACAGCTGATCCTTACAGCCAACTGGCCTGGAGGTCAATTCCTCCCAGTGATACCAACAACAATCAAGACTTAATTACAACAAGGCTGAGCACACAGTCCACAAAGGGGTGCACCAAGAGTGTCCACCTCAGGTTAACTGGGAAGGCCGACCCACTGGGCCATATAGGAAACCTAGCACACAAATCTACCCTACCAACTCAGGGAAGCAGTGAAAATGTGGCGTCAAAGAAACAGAGCACAAATGAAAGAAATGGAGGAAAACAAACGACTGGATATAGAATTCAAAACCACGGTTATAAGGCTTTTCAAGAATATCTTAGAAAAGGCCAATAAATATAACGAGACCCTCAAAGATATGAAAAAGGACCAACTAGAAATTAAACATACACTGACTGAAATAAAAAATATTATACAGAGACCCAAAAACAGACTAGAGGAACACAAGAATCAAGTCAAAGAATTGAAATACAAAGAAGCAAAAAACACTCAACCGAAAAAGCAAAAAGAAAAAAAATCCAAAAAGTTGAAGATAGTGTAAGAAGACTCTGGGACAACTTCAACCGTACCAACATCAGAATTATGGGGGTGCCAGAAGAAGAGAGAGAGCAAGATACTGAAAACCTATTTGAAGAAATAATGACCGAAATATTCCCCCACCTGGTGAAAGAAATAGACTTACAAGTCCAGGAAGCACACAGAACCCCAAACAAAAGGAATCCAAAGAGGACCACACCAAGACACATCATAATTAAAATGCCAAGAGCAAAAGACAAAGAGAGAATATTAAAAGCAGCAAGAGAAAAACAGTTAATTACCTACAAGGGAGCACCCTTACGATTGTCAGCTGATTTCTCAACAGAAACTATGCAGGCCAGACGGGAGTGGCAAGAAATATTCAAAGTGATGAAGAGCAAGAACCTACAACCAAGATTACTCTACCCAGCAAAGCTATCATTCAGAATTGAAGGGCAGGAGAGGGAATAATGGCGGCGGAATAGACAGACGTGTTCCGAGCCTTGTCCCGGAGCAGAAAGAAAGAACAGCTGAGGGCCGCACAAGGAGTGTTTGTTGGCTGGTTGGGAGACAGCTGAATTCCAGAAGGAGGTGGGGGACTGCTGAACAGGGTTCCCCTGACCTGGCAGCACCAACTGCGGCTGGGTCCCCTCCCGGAGCTGCGGGCTTGGACGCGGAGTCTGCGCCATCTTGATCTGGAAAGTGGAGCTTATCTGAAGCCTGAGAATCCACAACTGCGGCACCCCAGGAACAGCTGCGAGCCCCAGAACAACGCTCCCCAACTGGCGCAAGCACACGGGTTCAGAGGAGCTCTACACTCCACCACGGAAAGGTCAGATTTCGCCTGGGATAAGGTGAGGTCTCTGGTCCCGGCGGGAGAGAGGAACGCGCGTTTTGCGGGAGCTGGAGGACCAGGGAAGTCTGTGCCTAGAAAAATCCGTGGCTGTAGGGGCTGGCGTGATCTGTGATTGTGGAAAGGGGTCCTCAGAGCTGCTAAGAGAAGGGCACTCTAAAAAGCAACCCATTTTGATCTGAAGTGCAGGGACACCCTAAGAATTTCAGGCAGTCCAGACTTACGCGCAGCCCGTGCGCTCCCTGGGTGCCTGGGCTTACTCGCAGTCCTGGAGTTCGCACACTTGGGCTTTTTCCTCTTCAAATCCTTGCTTCTGATTACTAAGCCCAATACATAGGATCACCCAGTTGGGGACACCCTGGGAGACTGCAGGGGAAGGTTGTTTTTCTGGAACCTGGGGATCGGAGCGGGGAGTGACCATCAGAGAGTCAGCTCTGAGGCAGCCACAGGGAAAGAAGGCTCTAACACTGCCTAGAGAGGCCATAGATAGACCCGGATGTCAATCCAGAAACACTGCCACCCAGGGGCTGAATCACAAATTGACTCTTGTGTAATCAAAAATAAAGGAATACGAGAAATTAAGACACACCGCCTGCTTAAAATCAGGACTGGCTTACAACACCGAAGAGCAGTGGATCGCAGGGAACTGCAATACTGTCTGGACTGAGAAACAGGCGTGCCAAACAGAAAAACAGAGGAAGTGAATGACCTTCACTACTTCACATTTTATTTTTACCTTTTATTTTTTTTATTTTTTTTTTATTTTCATTTTTTGCATCTTTTAATCAAGAAACTTTTTTTTCTTTTTTCATCACTTGATTTTACCTTTTTAATGATTACATTTTTATTTTCAATCCGTATTATCACTACTGCTATTTTATCTTTTTTTTTTTTTTTTTAAAGTGTCATTTTATTTTCTCTTCATTTTATTTTGGGATTAGGGTTCTACATTCTATTTTTTATCTTTCCTTTAGCATCGTTTTACTCTATCTCAACTCTACCTTTAGGCCATCACTCTCTTCCTAACCTCCCCCTTTTCAGTGTCCTGTTTGTCTTACCCTTTTACTGCTTTAGATTTTCCCTATTCTTTCTGTTTACCCCTTGTTAAAATTTCACCCTACTTACATATCTAATCTCCAATCCCCTGCTCCAAGTCCACATACACCTCTCCCTTCACTGTCTGAGCTATCCATAAACTTGTCCTTCTCTCTGTCCTTTTGTTGTTGTTTGCTTGAATGTAGATTATATCCAATTTTTATGCTTTTTTTGTGAGATTGTTTTGCTTATTCTTCTTTTGTTTATTTTTTTGTTTGTTTTGTGCTTCAGCTTTCCCTTGCCTCACTCCATATTAGTTGGTGTTGTAGTTTGTACTAATCCCCAGGCACTTGTTGCTGGCATTTGCTGGGATTAGTGATTGTTCTATTGGAGTTTTATCCCCAATATATATAGTCTGTTCCCCTTTCTCTCTTAGTCACTTTCTTGTCTCTCTTACTTTTTTTTTTTCTCTTTACTTTCCCTTTTCCCAATTTCATTTTCACACTCCTTTTTTCTTTCTTTCTTTCTTTCTTTCTTTCTTTCTTTCTTTCTTTCTTTCTTCTTTCCTTCTTTTTTCCTCTTCTTCTTTCTCTCCTATCACCTAATTTGCCTTTCTCTGGTGGTCACCTTTATTGGAGGTTATTAATATCGTGAATACATTCCTGTTCAGTGCCTTGTGAGTTGTACCTGGTAGTGCTGTATTTTGTGCCTTTAAATCAACCCAGGAGAGAGAGAACTACATAACCAGACACCCAGAGAAGAGAGACCATGGGGAGACAAAGAAGCAGCCCACATATGAAAGAAAAGCAGGCATCACCAGAAAAGGAAGTAAACGAAATGGAGGCAAGCAACCTTCCAGAAAAAGAATTCAGAGAAATGGTCATAAGGTGGCTGAAAAGAATGGAAGACAAATTCGACAATATGAGCAAGAACCAAGAGGAAATGAAGAAGAACCAAGAAGAAATGAAAAATGACATCGCTGCTGTAAAGAACTCAATAGAAAGCATCAAGAGTAGACTAGAAGAAGCAGAGGACCGCATCAGTGAGCTAGAAGACAAGATGGAAAAAAATACCCAAGAAAAGCAACTTCTAGAAAAAAAAATTAAAAGGCAGGAGGAGAGTCTAAGGGAACTTTGGGACAACACGAAACAAAACAACATCCGCATAATAGGGGTTCCAGAAGGAAAGGAAGCTGAGCAAGGAATAGAAAACCTCTTTGAAGAAATAATGACAGAAAATTTCCCAGATATAGGGAAGAAAAAACCCACACAAATCCAAGAAGCTCATAGAGTCCCAAGCAAAATGAACCCCAAAAGACCGACGCCAAGGCACATTATAATTAAATTGGCAAACACCAACGACAAAGTAAGAATCTTAAAAGCAGCAAGAGAGAGACAGAAAGTTACATACAAAGGAACCCCCATCAGACTAGCAACTGATTTCTCAACAGAAACTCATCAGGCCAGAAGAGAATGGAATGAAATATACAAAGTCATGCAAAGAAAGGGGCTGAATCCAAGAATACTGTACCCAGCAAGGCTGTCAATCAAAATTGAAGGTGAAATCAGGAGCTTCACAGACAAAAAAGGACTAAGGGAATTTATTACCACCAAACCAGCAATGCAAGAAATGCTAAAGGGTCTACTGTAAAAAAAAAAAAAAAGAAAGAAAGAAAGAAAGAAAGAAAGAAAGAAAGAAAGAAAGAAACAGGAAGCGAAGAAGTAACACAGGGGTAAAGAATAGGAATGGCGACAAATAAGTACCTATCAATAATAACTTTAAATGTAAATGGATTAAATGCCCCAATCAAAAGACATAGGGTAACAGATTGGATAAGAAAACACGACCCATATATCTGCTGTCTACAAGAAACCCACCTCAGAAAAAAAGACGCACACAGACTGAGGGTGAAGGGATGGAAAAAGGTTTTCCAGGCAAATGGAACTGAAAAAAAAGCTGGGGTAGCAATACTTATTTCTGACAAATTAGATCTCAAACTGAAGGACATAACAAGAGATAAGGAAGGCCATTTCATAATACTAAAGGGAGCAATCCAACAAGAAGAAATAACTCTGGTAAACATATATGCACCCAATACAGGAGCACCCAAATACATACAAAAACTCCTGGAGGATATCAAGGGAGACATTGACAGCAATACAATCATAGTAGGAGACTTTAATACCCCACTATCACCATTGGACAAATCCTCTAAACAAAACATCAGCAAAGAAACATCAATCCTAAATGACTCACTAGACCAGATGGAATTAATTGACATCTTCAGAACATTTCACCCCAAAGCCACAGAATATACATTCTTCTCAAGCGCACATGGGTCATTTTCAAAGATAGACCATATGTTGGGACATAGGCAAAGTCTCTTCAAATTCAAGAAGATAGAAATCATATCAAGCATCTTCTCAGACCACAGTGGCATAAAACTGGAAATCAACTACAATAAAAACAACCCAAAGAAATCAAACACATGGAGACTAAACAGCATGCTATTAAACCATGACTGGGTTACCAGAGAGATCAAAGAAGAAATAAAAAACATCATGACAACAAATGACAATGAAAACACTACAATCCAAAATCTATGGGACACAGCGAAAGCAGTCTTGAGAGGGAAGTTCATAGCTCTACAAGCCTACTGCAAAAAACAAGAAACAGGGTTAATAAATTACCTAACCCAACAACTCAAAGAGTTAGAAAAAGAGCAACAAGAAAAGCCCAGTGTAAGCAGAAGGAAGGAAATAATAAAGATCAGAGCACAGATAAACGACATAGAGACCAAAGAAACAATACAAAAGATCAACAAAACCAAGAGCTGGTTCTTTGAAAGGATAAACAAGATTGATGAACCTCTAGCCAGGCTCACCAAGAAGCAAAGGGAGAGGACCCAAATAAACAAGATCAGAAATGAAAGAGGTGAAATAACAACAGATCCCGCCGAAATACAAAGGATCGTTAAAAAATACTACGAACAACTCTATTCCAACAAACTGGACAACCTGGAGGAAATGGACATATTCCTAGAAAAATATAACCTTCCAAAACTCAATCAGGAAGAATCTAAACAGCTCAACATGCCAGTAACTATGGAAGAAATTGAAGCAGTCATCAAAGAGCTTCCGGCAAACAAAAGCCCGGGGCCAGACGGCTTCACAGGAGAGTTCTACCAAACATTCAAGGAAGAACTAAAACCTATCCTCCTCAGACTATTTCAAAAAATTCAAGAGGAAGGAACACTTCCCAGCTCCTTCTATGAAGCCAGCATCACCCTAATACCAAAACCAGATAAAGACAACACAATGAAGGAGAATTACAGGCCAATATCCCTCATGAATGTAGATGCCAAAATCCTCAATAAAATTCTAGCAAATAGGATCCAGCAGTACATCAGAAAGATCATACACCATGACCAAGTAGGATTTATCCCAGGAATGCAAGGATGGTTCAATATCCGCAAATCAATAAATGTGATACATCACATAAACAAATTGAGAGATAAAAATCACATAGTCATATCAATTGATGCAGAAAAAGCATTTGACAAAATCCAACACCCTTTCTTGATAAAAACTCTCAACAAGGTGGGAATAGAAGGATCATACCTCAACATCATAAAAGCTATATATGATAAACCCACAGCTAACATCATACTCAATGGGCAAAAACTAAAACCATTTCCCCTAAGAACAGGAACAAGACAGGGATGCCCACTCTCACCACTCCTGTTTGACATAGTACTGGAAGTATTAGCCATTGCAATTAGACAAGAAGAAGAAATAAAAGGCATCCAAATTGGAAAAGAAGAAGTAAAGCTGTCCTTATTTGCAGATGACATGATATTGTACATAAAAAACCCGAAAGACTCCATCAAAAAACTAACAGACTTAATAAATGAATTCGGCAATGTAGCAGGATACAAAATTAACACCAAGAAATCTATGGCATTTCTATACACCAACAATGAACTTACAGAAAGAGAGACTAAAAAAGCAATCCCATTTTCCATCGCACCAAAAAAATTAAGATACTTAGGAATAAACCTAACCAAGGAGGTAAAAGACCTATATGCGGAAAACTACAGGACACTGAAAAAAGAGATAGAGGAAGATGTAAACAGATGGAAGAACATACCATGTTCATGGATTGGTAGAATCAACATCATTAAAATGTCCATACTACCCAAAGCAATCTATAGATTCAATGCACTCCCCATTAAAATACCAACGGCGTATTTCACAGACCTAGAAAGAACTCTCCAAAAATTCATCTGGAATAAAAAAAGACCCCGAATAGCCACAGCAATCCTGAGAAAGAAGAATAAAGTAGGAGGGATCTCAATACCAGATTTCAAGCTGTATTACAAAGCCACTGTCATCAAAACAGCCTGGTACTGGCACAAGAACAGACATATAGATCAATGGAACAGAATAGAGAATCCAGATATCGACCCAAACCAATATGCACATTTAATATTTGACAAAGGAGGCAAGAGCATACAATGGAGTCAAGACAGTCTCTTTAATAAATGGTGTTGGGAAAATTGGACAGATACATGCAAAAAAATGAAACTAGATCACCAACTTACACCATACACAAAAATAAACTCAAAATGGGTACAGGACTTAAATATAAGACGGGAAACCATAAAAATACTAGAGGAATCCACAGGCAGCAAAATCTCAGACATATGCCAAAAGAACTTTTTCAGTGATACTGCCCCTAGGGTAATGGAAGCCAAACAGAAAATAAACAAATGGGACTACATCAAAATAAAAAGCTTTTGCACAGCAAAAGAAACCATCAACAAAACAACAAGAAACCCCACTGTATGGGAGAACATATTTGCAAATGGTATCACTGATAAAGGTTTAATTTCCAACATCTACAGGCAGCTTATACAACTTAATAAAAGGAAGATAAATGATCCAATAAAAAAATGGGCAACGGACCTAAATAGAAGCTTTTCGAAAGAAGACAGAAGGAAGGCCAAGAGACACATGAAAACATGCTCAAAGTCACTAATTATCCGAGAGATGCAAATCAAAACAACAATGAGATACCATCTCACACCTGTCAGAATGGCTATCATCAACAAATCAACAAACGACAAGTGTTGGCGAGGATGCGGAGAAAAAGGAACCCTCGTGCACTGCTGGTGGGAATGCAGACTGGTGCAGCCACTGTGGAGAACAGTATGGAGTTTCCTCAAAAAACTGAAAATGGAACTCCCATTTGACCCAGTAATCCCACTCCTAGGAATATATCCTAAGAAACCAGAAACACCAATCAGAAAGGATATATGCACCCCTATGTTCATAGCAGCACAATTTACTATAGCTAAGATTTGGAAACAGCCTAGGTGCCCATCAGCAGATGACTGGATCAGAAAACTATGGTACATCTACACAATGGAATACTATGCTGCCGTAAAAAAGAAGGAATTACTACCATTTGTAGGCACTTGGATGGAATTAGAGAACATTATGCTAAGTGAAATAAGCCAGTCAATGAAAGAAAAATACCACATGATCCCACTCATTTGGGGATAATGAAAAACATTATAAACTGATGAACAAAATGATAGTTACAGAGGCAGTAAAGCATCAAACAGACTGTCAAATTACAGTGGTAAGGTTAGGGAGAGGTGGGGGAAATAAGAGATCAACTGAAGGACTTATATGCATGTATATAAGAGTAACCAACGGATGCAAAACATTGGGGGGTGAGGGCATGTATGGGAGTGGGGTGGGGGTGGGGGGCAATGGTAAGATATGTACACATATAATACCTTAATAAAAATTTGAAAAAAAAAAAAAAAAAAAAAAAAAAAAGATAAACTGACAGGTAGGGGGAAAGGCAGCAGAAAGTGCAAGCATTAATTAGAACACGCGGTTGGTTGTCAAGCCCTACTGTACGCACCCTCAGGAACAGCAGGTGCAAAGAAAAGGCCAACGGGGTGCGCAGAGAGTGGCACCTATTCTGTATCATGTGAAAATATCCAGGAAACATCTGTACTGAAGCACTAGTGTGTTTAAATATGAAGAACATTAAAGATATGAAATGCAAAAAAAAAAAAAAAAAAAAAAAAAAAAAAAAAAAAGAATTGAAGGGCAGATAAAGAGCTTCACAGATAAGAAAAAGCTAAAGGAGTTCATCACCACCAAACCAGTATTATGTCAAATGCTGAAAGGTATTCTTAAAGAAGAGGAAGAAGAAAAAAGTAAAGATAAAAATTATGAACAACAAATACATATCTATCAACAAGTGAATCTAAAAATCAAGTGAATTAAAAACCTGAGGAACAGAATAATCTGGTGAACATAATAGAATCAGGGGCATAGAAAGGGAGTGGACTGATAATTCTCAGGGGGAAAGGCGTATGGGGGGCTTCAGGAAGAGACTGGACAAAAATCATACACCCATGAATGAGGACAGTCGAGGGGAGGTAAGGGCAGAAGGTGGGGTGGGAACCGGGTGGAGGGGAGCTATGGGGGGGAAAAGGAGAAACAATTGTAATAATCTGAATAAAGATTTATTTTAAAAAATAAAAATAAAAATAAAAAAGCAACCTGGTAGAGAGTATGAAGAGAACTAAAGCTCAACAATGACATAGTCCTGATTTGGAGAGGCAGTTTGAATTTAAAATAGTTGCTCCTGTTATCAGATCACTTGTCCCAATTTTGGGTTCAGAAAATATTGTAGTTTTCATGTGAATAAGATCTATTTATCTATGCACCTCTCTAGTCCATGGCTTTTAAGCAATCGCAAAGAGATAGTCCCTGTCATTCTCTTCTCCAATGGCTGTCTTAGATAAGGGCTAAGTGGCTCCAGTTTGGCTTTGTGTACTACTATAATTCCCACATCTAGTCCTCAGGAGTCTCACTATTTTGTTTGATTGCCATTGGGGAGTTTCTTCCCAGACACACATTCTCTGTTACTTTGGTCCTCTCTGACAAGTCTTTTATCTGGTTAAATAGAGGCCCAGGGTGCGATATCGCGTGAGACCCAGAACTGCCATGCCGGCAGGACCCAGACTGACTCCCGCTGCACAGGAGTTAAGTCCCCACCCACCCATGCACAACTCAAGTGCCAGCCCACCTGCGTGTGCCTCACCGCGCACGCAGCCTCCTGGTGACCAGTCTTTGGTTGTTCCGCCATTACAGCGTCATGACCACAGGCCTTTTATGATATAGATTCTGACATTTGTATCAAATATCTGTCCAATAAGCTCCTCACATTCATGGGAAAATAGTCACCAAGTGGTTTCAATCAATTGGAGGGAAGGCAGGCACACGACCCTCACACTTGGGGTGGTTTCAATCATAGTACAAGTTGTTTAAAGAAAATCCTTATCACAAAATCCATTTTATACTAAATCATTCTTGTCACAGTTAATTTTGAAACTAGTTCTTGACCTTTTTAATGAAAAATTTTTACATATTAGTCATATGCAGGAGTTTTAATTCAAATATAGTCATCCTGGTTTAAAGCGAAGGTTTCTAACCACTAATCTATATTGTAAATTATTATTAAATGCTGCCTAATAGATTTTTTTTCCTTTTATGGTTTATGAGTGTGTATAGGTATGTGTCTCATATCTTCAGTTAGACTTAAAGCATCTAGAAAGTGAAGATTATATTTTTGTCAGTATTATTTTTGTATCTCCATAGGAAAAAATATTGTATACACAAGTGGTGTTCAGGTACTTTTAGTTAATATTGTTGTCCTGACATGACAGAGCTGTTTGACTCCCTCTCCTACAAACACTTAGAAATTCTGGGTAAAATAAGATAAAATATATTGTAAGTGAAAATACATGTTCAAAACTTTGAATGTAAAAGTATCCATTTCTTAAAATAAAGAGGAAAAAGAAAGTCACAGAATTGAGGGAGCTTAGGCACACACACTCAATAAAGGATTGAAACCACAAAAACTTTAGTATCTAGGAACAGGCTTCAAACACCTTCCACTAAGGAAAAGACATATAGCCCAGAAGAACTGATGAATCTGGTAAATCACCATAAAGCCAGAATTCACAAAAGACTGCCTTATCTTAGATGTAAGAACTAGGTAAATTCTGTCTACCAGCTAAGGAAAAACTTTCAATGGACTGGAGTCATAGTTAGGGAGAAAGTCCCACACAAAATGTAAACCAAAGGAGAATGTTGACTTCTGATCAGCATAACTAAACCAATATTTGAGACATATGTTAGTGAAATCATACAACATGCAATAAAACATTAAACAGAGAAAAGGTAGTTAACCTTCAATAGAATTATTATTAGACTGATGATATTATTCTACTAGATCCTCATCTTTGAATTCTGAGAGAAAAAAACCTTTATCCTAGTATTCTATACCCAGCTAAACTATCATGAATATTTAGGATAAAATAAAGATAATTTTGGTCACCCAAAAACAAATGTCAGTATTAAATGTTTACTAAAGGTCTGCTAAATAAAATACCTACATAAGAATTGAGCTAAAAAAAAAAAAAAGAGAGAGAGAAGAAGAAGGGAGTTCAAGAAGCAAAGTTGAGGAAAGAAAAATAATTTAAAATATATGTTTGGGGAAAAAAATTACTCATGGTGGCTGCTGACGGAAAGGCAGACTGCAAGATAGTGTGTGAGTGAGAAAACAAAGGGAGATTGTGTGGTTGCATGGGGAGTGTTTGTTGGTGAGTTGAAAAACAGCTATACTCCAGGAGCCTTTGGTGAACTGCTGGATGCAGCTCCCCTGAAAGGGCAGCCCCACTGCTGCTGGGTTCCCTCCCGGGGCGACTGGCTCAGACACGGAGACCACGCCATCTAAAAGGGGAAAGTAGATGTTAACAGAAGCCTGAAAAGCCAGGGGGATCTACAACTACGGCACCCACCAAACAGCTGCAAACCTGAGAATACCGGTCCCCAAGTGGCACAAGCACTCAGATTCAGAGGAACTCTACACTCCAACACGGAAAGGTCAGATTTTGCCTGAGATAAGGAGAGAGAGAACTACATAACCAGACATCCAGAGAAGAGAGATCATGGGGAGACAAAGAAACAGCTAACATATGAAAGAAAAGCAGGCATCACCAGAAAAGGAAGTAAACTAAATGGAGGCAAGCAACCTGTCCGAGAAAGAATTCAGATAAATGGTCATAAGGTGGATGAAAAGAATAGAAGATAAATTCACCAAGACGTGTAAGAACCAAGCGGAAATGAAGTAGAACCAAGAAGAAATAAAAAATGACATTGCTGCTGAAAAGAACTAAATAGAAAGCATCAAGAGTAGACTAGAAGAAGCAGAGGACTGCATCAGTGAGCTAGAAGACAAGGTAGGAAAAAATACCCAAGTAGAGCAGCTTCTAGGAAAAAACAAATTAAAAAGCAGGAGAGCCTAAGGGAACTTTGGGACAACATGAAATAAAACAACATCCGCATAATAGGGGTTCCAGAAGGAGAGGAAACTGAGCAAGGAATAGAAAACCTGTTTGAAGAAATAATGACAGAAAACTTCCCTGATATAGGGAAGAAAAAACCCACACAAATCTAAGAAGCTCACAAAGTCCAAAGCAAAATGAACCCCAAAGGACTGACACCAAGGTACATTATAATTAAATTGGCAAACACCAATGACAAAGTAAGAATCTTAAAAGTGGCCAGAGAGAGAGAGAGAAAGTTACCTACAAAGGATCCCCCATCAGACTAGTGACTGATTTCTCAACAGAAACACATCAGGCCAGAAGGGAATGGAATGAAATATACAAAGTCATGCAAAGGAAGGGTCTGAATCCAAGAATACTCTACCCAGCAAGACTATCAATCAGTTTGAAGGTGAAATCAGGAGCTTCACAGACAAAAAAGGACTAAGGGAATTTATTACCACCAAACCAGCAATGCAAGAAATGCTAAAGTGTCTGCTGTAAAAAAAAAGAAAAAAAGAAAGAGGAAGCGAAGAAGGAACACTGGGGTAAAGAATAAAAATTGCAACAAACAAGTACCTATCAATAATAACTTTAAATGTAAATGTATTAAATGCCCCAATCAAAAGACATAGGGTAACAGATTTGATAAGAAAACATGACCCATATATCTGCTGTCTACAAGAAACCCACCTAAGAAAAAAAGACGCACACAGACTGAGGGTGAAGGGATGGAAAAGGTTTTTCAGGCAAATAGAAATGAAAAAAAAAAAAAGCTGGGGTAGCAATACTTATATCTGACAAATTAGATCTCAAAGTGAAGGACATAAAAAGAGATAAGGAAGTCCACTTCATAATACTAAAGGGAGCAATCCAACAAGAAGAAATAACTCCGGTAAACATATACGCACCCAATACAGGAGCACCCAAATACATTAAAAACAACTCCTAGAGGATATCAAGGGAGAGATTGACAGCAATGCAATCATAGTAGGAGACTTTAATACCCCACTATCACCAGTGGACAAATCCTCTAAACAAAAAAATCAGCAAAGAAACATCAATCCTAAATGACTCACTAGACCAGATGGAATTAATTGACATCTTCAGAACATTTCACCCCAAAGCCACAGAATATACATTCTTCTCAAGTGCACATTGGTCATTTTCAAAGATAGACCATATAATGGGCCACAGGGAAAGTCTCTTCAAATTCAAGAAGATAGGATTCACATCAAGCATCTTCTCAGATCACAGTAGCATATAACTGGAAATCAACAACAATAAAAACAATCCAAAAAAATCAAACACATGGAGGCTAAACAGCATGCTATTAAACAATGACTGGGTTACCAGAGAGATCAAGGAAGAAATAAAAAACATCATGGCAACAAATGACAATGAAAACACAACAATCCAAAATCTATGGGACACAGCAAAAACAGTCTTGAGAGGGAAGTTCATAGCTTTACAAGCCTACTGCAAAAAACAAGAAACAATGGTAATAAATTACCTAACCTTACAACTCAAAGAGTTAGAAAGAGAGCAACAAGAAAAGCCCAGTGTAAGCAGAAGGAAGGAAATCATAAAGATCAGAGTGGAGATAAATGTCATAGAGACCAAAAAAAAAAAACAATACAAAAGATCAACAAAACCAAGAGCTGGTTCTTTGAAAGGATAAATAAGATTGATGAACCTCTAGTCAGGCTCAACAAGAAGCAAAGAGAGAGGACCAAATAAACAAAATTAGAAATGAAAGAGTAGAAATAACAACAGACCCCACCCAAATACAAACGATTTTTTAAAAATACTATGAACAACTCTTTTCCAACAACCTGGACAACCTGGAGGAAATGGACACCTTCCTAGAAAAATACAACCTTCCTAAACACAATCAGGAAGAATCTAAACATCTCAATAGGCCAATAACTATGGAAGAAATTGAAGCAGTCATCAAAAAGCTTCTAGCAAACAAAAGCCTGGGACCAGAAGGCTTCACAGTGGAGTTTTACCAAACATTCAAGGAAGAACTAAAACCTATCCTCCTCAGACTACTCCAAAAAATTCAAGATGAAGGAACAATTCCATGCTCCTTCTATGAAGCCAGCATCACCCTAATACCAAAACCAGATAAAGACAACACAATGAAAGAGAATTACAGGCCAATATCCCTCATGAACATAGATGCCAAAATCCTCAACAAAATTCTAGCAAATCAGATCCAGCACTACATCAGAAAGATCATACACCATGACCATGTAGGATTTATCTCAGGAATGCAAGGATGGTACAATATCCGCAAATCAATAAACGTGATACATCACATAAACAAATTGAGAGATAAAAATCACATAGTCATATCAATTGATGCAGAAAAAGCATTTGACAAAATCCAACACCCTTTCTTGATAAAAACTCTCAGCAAGGTGGGAATAGAAGGATTATACCTCAACATTATAAAAGCTATATATGATAAACCCACAGCCAAAATCATACTCAATGGACAAAAACTAAAACCATTTCCCCTAAGAATAGGAACAAGACTGGGATGCCCACTCTCACCACTCCTGTTTGACATAGTACTGGAAGTATTAGCCATTGCAATTAGACAAGAAGAAGAAATAAAAGGCATCCAAATTGGAAAGGAAGAAGTAAAGCTGTCCTTATTTGCAGATGACATGATATTGTACATAAAAAACCCGGAAGACTCCATCATAAAACTGATCCTATCTAATAAAAGAGTAATATGCAGATTGACCATCACTCCAACACACAAGATGGCTGCCCCCATGTGGTCTAAGATCCTGCCCCCATGTGGACACAAGATGGCCACCACAAGATGGCCAGAAGGGGAGGGCAGTTGGGAGGGACCAGGCCTGCAAGGGAGGGCAGTTGGGGGCAATCAAGCCTGCAGCGGAGGTCAGTTAGGGGTGACCAAGCTGGCAGAGGAGGGAAGTTGGGGGCAATCAGGCCTGCAGGGAAAGGCAGTTGGGAGGGACCCAGGCCTGCAGGGGAGAGCAGTTGGGGTGGGGGGGACCAGGCCTGCAGGGCAGGGTAGTTAGGTGTGACTAGGCCTGCAGGGGAGGGCAGTTGGGGGGGACAAGGCCTGCAGGGGAGGGCCGTTAGGGGAAAACAGGCTGGCAGGGGAGCAGTTAGGCATCAATCAGGCTGGCAGGGGAGTGGTTAGGGGGTGATCAGGCTGGCAGGCAGAAGCAGTTAGGGGCAATCGGGAAGGCAGGCAGGCGAGCAGTTGGGAGCCAGCAGTCCTGGATTGTGAGAGGGATGTCTGACTGCCCGGTTAAGCCCGATCCCAGGGCAGTCGGACATCCCTCTCAGGGTCCCAGATTGGAGAGGGTGCAGGCTGGGCTGAGGGATACACACCCCTGTGCATGAATTTCATGCACCGGGCCTCTAGTAGACTTAATAAATGAATTTGGCAATGTAGTAGGATACAAAATTAATGTCAAGAAATCTATGGCATTTCTATACACCAATAGTGAACTTATAGAAAGAGAGACTAAAAAATCAATCCCATTTACCATCGCACCAAAAAAATTAAGATACCCAGGAATAAACTTAACTAAGGTGATAAAAGACCTGTACTCGGTAAACTACGGGACACTGAAAAAAGAGATAGAGGAAGACATAAACAGATGGAAGAACATACCATGTTCATGGATTGGTAGAATCCACATCATTAAAATGTCCATACAACCCAAATCAATCTATAGATTCAATGCACTCCCCATTAAAATACCAATGGTATATTTCAGAGACCTAGAAAGAACTCTCCAAAAATTCATCTGGAAAAAAAAGACCCCGAATAGCCCCAACAATCGTGAGAAAATAGAACAAAGTAGGTGGGATCCCACTACCAGATTTCTAAGCTGTATTACAAAGCCACTGTTCTCAAAACTGCCTGGTACTGGCACAAGAACAGACATATAGACCAATGGAATAGATTAAATAATCCAGAAATCGACCCAAATCACTATGCTCAATTAATATTTGACAAAGGAGTCATGAACATACAATGTAGTCAAGACAGTCTCTTCAATAAATGGTGTTGGGAAAATTGGACATATACATGCAAAAAAATGAAAGTAGATCACCAACTTACACCATACACAAAAATAAACTCAAAATGCATTAAGGACTTAAACATAGATGGGAAACCATAAAATTACTCGAGGAATCCACAGGCAGAGAAATCTCAGACATATGCTGAAGCAATTTCTTCACCAATACTGTTCCTAGGGCAATGGAAACTAAAGAGAAAATAAACAAATGGGACTACATCAAAATAAAAAGCTTTTGCACAGCAAAAGAAACCATCAACAAAATAACAAGAAAGCCCACTGTATGGGAGAACATATTTGCAAATGTTATCACTGATAAAGGTTTAATCTCCAACATCTACAGGGAACTTTTACAACTTAATAAAAGGAAGATAAATGATCCAATAAAAAAAAATGGGCAACGAACCTAAATAGAATCTTTTTGAAAAAAGACCGAAGGACGGCCAAGAGACATGAAAACATGCTCAAAGTCACTAATTATCTGAGAGATGCAAATCAAAATGACAATGCGGTACCATCTCACACCTGTCAGAATGGCAATCATCAACAAATCAACGAACAACAAGTGCTGGTGAGGATGCAGAGAAAAAGGAACCCTCGTGCACTGCTGGTAGGAATGCAGACTGGTGCAGCCACTGTGGAGAACAGTATGGAGTTTCCTCAAAAAACTAAAAATGGAACTCCCATTTGACCCAGTAATCCCACTTCTAGGAATATATCCCAAGAAACTAGAAACACCAATCAGAAAGGATATATGCTCCCCTATGTTCATAGCAGCACAATTCACCATAGCTAAGATTTGGAAACAGCCTAAATGCATATCAGTAGATGAGTGGATTAGAAAACTATGGTACATCTACACAATGGAATACTATGCTGCTATAAAAAAGAAGGAATTCTTATCATTTGCAGCAGCATGGATGGACCTGGAAAGCATTATGTTAAGTGAAATAAGCTAGGAAAGGAAAGAAAAATACCACATGATCTCACTCATTCATGGAAAATAAAGAACATTATAACCTGATGAACAAAAAGATAGATACAGAGGCAGAAAAGCATCGAACAGACTGTCATATTACAGCGGGAAGGCTGGGGAGTGTTGGTGATGGGGGGAAAGAGATTAACCAAAGGACTTGTATGCATGCATATAAGCACACAAATGGACACAAGACATTGGGGGTGGGGTGGGATGAGGGCTTGCGACAGGGGGTAGGGGTGGCTGGGGGAAGGTAAATGGGGGGTGGTAAAGGAGATATATGTACTACTATATATAATACTTTAAACAATTAAAAAATATATGTTTGATTCTATGGTTTTGATACTATGTGCAGATATTTACAAGATAATGCTTTTTTGTTTTTTACATTTATACAAATGTTATCATACTGTCTTTGTCAACATAAAATTTTTTTTATTTTCACTCAATATTAGTTTTTAGTCAGTTTGTGTCTGTTAAGCAATAAACTAAACTAAATGGTGTAGTAACATAGAAGGGATAGCAAATCAATGGACAATATTGTTTTTTATATAATTTAAAATACCTGGAGCAAAAAAGACTAAATTTTAAAATACTGAGATTTAAATAGTAGGTATACCAGTATTGTTATGTTTTCTGTAACTTATTTATTTTATTATTTTTAATTTAATTTTTTTCTATCACCATTTACCCCCTCTATGCCCTCTTCTACCTCCACCTACCCCCCTCACCACCCCTAAAATCACCATGCTGGTTTCCATGTCCATATGTTCTCTCTCTTTTTTTCTTATTTTCTTTATTCCTTCACTCCCGCATTACTACCCCCAACACACACACACACCAGAACTGTCTGCCTGCTGTCTATTTATGTCTGTCTCTATTTTGTTTTTTCATTGAAAAAATAACAACTTAAATGAGTTACACACCCAAAGAACAGAGCAGGGAAAGGGAAAATAATAACTCTACAGAAACTGACAAGCACCATCTGGTCAAAGTGATGAAGTTTAACATCATCAGTGATGCTTTGTGGATATCATGCTCCCCCTGATTTGATGCGACAAAATCATATTTTCCCCCGAAACCTATAACTTGAATCTAATCATGAGAAAAACATTAGGTTAAACTCAGATCATGGAGATTTTATAGGTCCCTGGCAAACACTTTTCAAAACTGACAAACCAGGTGAAACAAATAAAAGCTTAGAAATTGTCATGCACCAGAGATTGGGGAGATATGACAACTAAAAACAATATGACACCTTAGGTTCAATTCTGGGAAAGAAAGAGAACATTAGTGGGAAAAGCAATGAAATTCAGTCTCAAGCTTACTTAATAATAACATACCAATGTCCATTTCTTAGTTTTGACAAATGTAACAAAATAATTTAAAATGTTAACAATGAGGGAACAGGATAAGAAGTATACAGGATCTCTCCAAATTATTTTTGCAACTATCTATAAACCTGAAATTAACCCAAAAAAAGCTTGCTCAAAAAACGGTTCTTCAAAAGAATTTAAAAAAATAAATCATTCTAAACTTAGGTAAACAATATCCTATTATCATAAATTGAAAGGACAATATATCTGAAGCAAACATGGTAAATAGAAAAGAAGGAGTGTGCTGTCCCATTTTGCCTGAGAATATGTTAGCTAGTTAGCCTGAAATATTTAAATAATGAATCCTCAAAAAACTGTAGTCCCTGGGATTTTTCATAGAATAACACAAAGATTTCATGATTTTGCTTCATGTGGAATATCTTTTTTTTATAAAATATATCTTATTGATATTTTACAGAGAGGAAGGGAGAGGGATAGAGAGCTAGAAACATCGATGAAAGAGGAACATCGATCAGCTGCCTCCTGCACACCTCCCACTGGGGATGTGCCCGCAACCAAGGTACATGCCCTTGACCAGAATCGAACCCGGGACCCTTCACTCTGCAGGCCGACGCTCTATCCACTGAGCCAAACCGGTTTCGGCATGTGGAATATCTTTTAAGCTCTGATTCAGTTAGGAAATTAATTTTTCTTCCAACATGTTAGAGGATATTAAACTATTTCAACCAGCACTGTGTTGGGCAGACCCCAGGGAATATCCCGACACACAAAGGCCCACGAATGCTGATGGAACAGAACACCACCATGTTACATACATCAACAGATGCCTTTTCTAGATTAAAGCCGGCGGCTGGCATTTCACAGAGTATGTTAGGAAAGAACATTCTTAGCAGTCTTGTAGAAAACTGTATTTAAAATCTAAACTGTGGATAACTGTTGATACAGAGACTAAGAATTCCAAGAAAGGGAAATGCTGATTCAGCACCAACTTGCCAGGTTTGTGGGGCATAAAGAAGAAAATTTGCAAAGCCTGGGTAACAAAGCAGCAGAGAAAAGAGAATATTGCATTAGTAGTTCCACTATAGGTTTTCACCAGTTTCTTAGAGAAAAGATTCAAAATGAGGGCCTAAAGTGGAATCTGTGTATGAATATTTGTGATAAGCTTTATGTCATTCTCATTCACTTGTCCTTTTAAAATTCTTAGTTGAGTAATATCTTCAAGTATAAATATCGATAGATTTTTTTCTCACTGACATATCCCAGCACCTAGAACAGTGCATGGTACAAAATAACTGCTAAGTAAATATTGGTAGAATGTTTAAATGAATGATACTCTTTGAGTACCAATAACCACTGATGTCTCTCAGTGGTGGCAGGGAGGCTGAGGGTCAGTAGGGAGGGAAAGTGTGTCCTCAGGCCAAATACCATTAGTTGAGCTTCTGATCAGTCCCCCTTGCTGGTACCACCATTCTCTCCTGGTGTTGTCAGCAGAGCTCCTGTATCATCCAGGGAAGGACCTACCTGGGCCATTCATTTAGCTCGAGTTTCTACAGCAAATCATAGACTGAATGGCTTAAGCAATGGACATTTATTTTCTCACAGTGCTGGAGGCTGCAAGTCCAAGATCAGGCACTGGCATGGGTGGGTTCTGAGCCTTCTCACAGATGGATGCCCTCTCATTGGGTGCTCTCATGCCCTTTCCTCCTTGCATGCACTTGGACAGAGATAGATCTCTCTCACTCTCCTTCTTCCTCCTCCTCTGCTTAGAAGGGTGCTAGTTGCATCATGAAAGTACCATCCTCAAACCTCATCTGAACCTAAGTATCTCCCCAAAGCGCTACTAATAAATATAATCACATTGGGGTTAGGTCTTCAACATATGAATTTTGGGGGGAACATAAGCATTCAACCCATAACAGTCACCTTCAGGGTCCTGGAGATGCAGGGTTGGCACCACCTTCTTTGGTTGTTGTTCCTTAGACCCTGGGTTTTCAACCAGTTTGCTTTCCTCTTTCCTTTTGTGAGGGCTCTCCTTTGATTGCCTCTTGTATTTTTCCAGAGTTTTTGTTGTTTGTAGTGAGACAGAGTAGGGAGAAATGAGTCTATTCAGATTTAATTTTGAAACTCATGGAAAGTTCAGTTAAATCCCACCTTCTTATTGTCATGAGCTTCCCACAAATATTTGTCAACTTCAAGTCTTGATTTTTCTGATTCAGCTAGTGCCAAACCAACTACCATCTAGAGGCTCACTGCATATTTTCTGGTCATAAGACCTACTTATCAGCTCTGCTTTTAAACTATTTGATTACTGTGAGTGGACTCACTATATTGGAGAACAAAAAGTGGAAAATTGCTTTTAAAAGTCAATTTTGGTCATTTCTCTCTTACTCATAAGCATAGAGATTGAGTTGGCCTATTATAGGATTTCCCCTGTCTCTTATTGGCGTGACTGAGTGTCTCTGAATTCTGACTTCTTTTCATTTTATTCAGTGAATTAAGTCATCATTTATGTATGTATGAAAATGTTTTAACTGAAATTATTAAGCTTGAAAAGGAGTAATGATAACTATTTTGACTTATTACTTTCTGTATGGTTAGGATAATCAAACATTCAGCAAGGAAGAACAAAGGCCCTGTAGGTGGTATAAATGAGCATGAGAAAGAGCTTCCCCTTCCCACTCCCTCCCCTCCCTTCTTCCCACTCCACCCATGTCCTCTCCCTCCTTTTAGACTGTTCCTAAACCAGGAAATAAAAGTTGTGAGTGGGAAGGGTTGGGGAGTGTGTATGTGTAACCAACAAGGGAATTTATTCTCTTGATGAATCATAATGATTGTACTATAATCACACGTTCCCACGTACAGTCCTGAATTCCTGTGCCGGCATTCAACGGCCTTTGCAACTGGCAAGCCGGGTCCTTCTGTTTCCTTCTCTGGCTTTTCCAACAAAATAACATATTCCGATAATTAGAGCTATTAAGAGCCTTAAAGACGATCAAATTCCAGTCTCTCATTTACAGGAGAGAACTTGAGAGTCTAGAACATGATGAGAATCATTTAAGTTCACACACTTGTGAGATATGGAGGTAGGGTGAGAACTGACTGCTTTTAGGCCAGCATTGTTCTATATGATACTAGGTTGCCTCATTTCAGTTGTGGCCACTAGGAGCTGTCATGCTTTAATGCATAGTATTTGGTAAGTCCAGGAGTACATAAGAGGTATCTCACTGCTCCTTAGGACTATACAAATGTCAAACAAATTGTAGTGACAATTTACAACTTGAAGTGTACCATCAATATCTCTTTATTACTACATCTATTTTATCTTTATCTTTTCTTTCTTATGCTTAGAAAAGAATAGAGACATTATGAGGGTTGTAGGGATATTTTTGTCTTAATATTGAAACTCTTTCCATTGGAATAGGACAGAGTGTCTTATGGCTAAAGCCCGGATCAAGGGTCAGTTCTCATTGTCTTTTGTGTGCCCAGCTCGAGTAGAAGACATAGCATATAGGAAATACTGAAGAAATACCTTTTTAAAATTTTTTTAGAAAAAATATTTTAATATATATTTATTGATTTCAGAGAGGAAGAGAGAGGGAGAGAGAAACATCAATGATAATGGAGAATCATTGATTGGCTGCCTCCTGCATGCCCCCTACTGGGGATCGAGCCCGCAACCCAGGCACGTGCCCTTGACCAGAATCGAACCCAGGACCCTTACAGTCCACAGGTTGACACTCTATCCACTGAGCCAAACCGGCTAGGGCTCAGGAAATATCTTTTAATGAATCTTTGAATGAACATTTCCTACAATCAAGTTATGTTTTATTCCAGGTTTTATATTTTTGGAGCAAAGCAATTGATGCAGATATTATCAGAGGGATTAGCAAAAATTAGAAACTAACAAGAGGAGAGTCAGAACCAGATATCTGCTGAAGTGGGAATCCCACCTCTCAAACCCTCATTGGTTTCTGAGGAATGTGCACTATTATTAATGGATCAATTATTTGCCAAAAAGATACACCTAATAAAGCTCGGGTGAGATTAAAAACAAATGAACAAGACCAAACATTTCTCTCCCATTTCTGTATGGACCTGGATATAATCCTGCCTGGATGAATAAAGTATGGCCATACTCAAGTATAAATCAACTCATGTTGAATTTGGCAAGATGTGATTTCTGGCCATCTGTGTGTCTACAAACTGATGGCTGGAATATGTGAGGTGAATGAGGAGCATGTGCAGAAATACAGGAAGCTTTTGAAGAGAGTATCAGAAAGCAAGGTGGCTTGATGGTTGGGAAACTTCACAGATAAGTCTCTACAAGAGTGTTGCAAAAGAGCAAGTTCCAATAAAAGGACTTTTCTCAAGGAGAGAAAGAAGATCTGCATAAATAGAAATAAATTAATTTTAGGTCCTGTATGGTCATAAAACTAGGAGGGGGTTTGGCAAGCTGTTGATAAAGTCTGTTGGGAAGAGAAAATTCAATAAGATCATAGTAACCAGTTTTTTCACTTATCTGAAAGGTGATCTTGTGGCAATGAGATTAGACATATTGAGACGGCACTGAAGGGCAGAATTGGGACCAGTCGGGGAAGTTATGAGGAGAAACATTTCTGTGAACATGAAGGAAAAGTTTCCAATAGCTAAAATGGTTCAAATTTGGCCCAGGTAAAGAATAGTTTACTTTTATCACAGGTGGTGTTCAAATACAGGCTTAATTACCACTTAAAGAAAATATACAGGGAATCTAAGAATATAATAGATTCATAATTTCCTTAATGAACTCCTATACAGCAAAATCCAGCCAGCTATCATTTTATGATTCTTCTAAAGCCACTCAGGCTGCTAAGCATTAGTAATAGGAAAATAATCGGGTTGGCCCTTTTGACATTCATGCCAAAAACAGCAGCTCAATATCTTTTAGAACGTACATATTTCAACACCAACGTTCCATATCAACTTGACTCTCTTAATGTCTCCGAATCAGTGAATCAGCCTGTATTCCCTTAGGTAAGTTGCAAAAAAAAATTGTTTGTGTTTATACATTTAATGTTAAGAGACAGATTGCTCAGACTTTTTGTTTAGTTCCAAATTACGCAGGCGTTAAGTCTGGCAAGAACATGCATTGAATTCCATTTAAAAAAACAATTATCTTCCTTAATGCTTCAAAGAAACAGGTTTGAGTTTATTGTTTGGGGGAAGAAATGATATATAATTGTGGATATAAGTACAGATTTCCAAACAAAGCAAACATGAAAATGATTTCATGTCCCTTGGCAAGAGTTGCAGAAAGAGAGAATTTAGGGAATTTTTTTGTTATTATGTTACCAATCATTTTTCTTTGTGATGCTTGATAATACTGCATATAAACCCAGGACCTCCCAGTATGGGAATGTTAGAACTCACAGTAAAGGCAATAGGAGATGTAGCAGGAAAGATCCCTTTAAGGAAAAACACTATATAAATGTCTAGAGGAAGGAATGAAGAAACAATGTCCAATTTTAAGACACCGAAGGTTCTAATGGTGAAAGTTACAGCTGCCACGCTACCCTTTGATGGTGATGTGCTTGGATCTGATTTCTGTCACTTATCATGGGCGCTGTTACGGTTCTCTGAAATTTTATGGTCACTACAGAAGAAGGTTATATAAAGTTAGAGTTGGAGTTAGAGAAGGATGTCTGTTTTATGTGGGCTACTGCTGACTTCTATCACATTTCCATTTCTTCTCCCACCCTGTCTGCTCTACTAAATAATAAAACAAACATGGACCAGTTTCCTTATTTCAAGGTGAGAAGAGGCTCTTCCTCATTGAATATTAAATCTTTACTCATTTGGACTGGCCCTTGATGTCCTAGAAATTTAATAGTCTTATGTAAAGTTGCTTTGAGAAAGACAATGTTTTATGCATTTTAAGATGAATATTTCACATTTTCACCTTTAAGGAACAAGGGTATATCTTATCATTGAAGGTATTTTAAAATATCTGTAAGTCAGGCATTGATATAGTTGTCATTTCTTTACATGTTCCAAATTGGTTTTCTTTCTGGTGGCATGATGGACAACTGTATCCAGTAAACGTACCAGTCAATAAATTGATTGTGGCCCATTTGAAGACAGAATATATGTTTTTTGTTGTTGTTGTTGTCTGAAATAATCTATTGTTATCTTCTGGTATCAATAAAAAAAGAGCCAATATAAAAATATACATATGGAACCAACAGTTTGTTAGAAAATTCCATAAAAATACAGAGCATTCTTTTAAGAAATATTGCATTGTTAAATCTCTGGGTAGCACATAAATTTATGTTTCATGGAAAAATACAAATATTGATGATACTGATGCCATGATGAAGAAAGTCTTTCCAGCATAAAAAACTAAAAACTTGGGCTACTTTCAGATGTTGGACAACTGAGCCTTTAAAAAAAATGATTTTTAGACAGAGAAGGAGAGAGAAATATCAATGTGAGAGTGAAACATCAATCTGCTTGCCTTCTGCATGCCCTCTACCAAGGATTGAGCCCACAACCCTGTCATGTGCCCTGACTGAGAATTGAACTGGCAAAGTTTTGGTGTCTGGGACAACACCCAACCAACTGAACTATACCAGCCACAACTGGAAACACAGGTCTGTGATCCTTAAGGGAGGAGAAACAGAGATGGCTCTATTTTTGTACCAGATTTCCACATGGAGCCACTCTTTGTTTGCTGATGCAGAGAGTGGAACCCAAGCAGAGCACTAGGTACTTGCTGAATTGAGAAAATAGAGCTCTGATTTTGGGAAAATCAGTCAGTGAGCATTTTCAAAGCTGATTACTGCAAAACATGCAGCTATGCAGAAAAATGTTTTTAAAATCTGCCCAGGGATCTTCTTGAGTCTGTTGCTAAATAAGAAGCTTGCATGCCCAGGGTGACAGCCCATGGAGACAGACAAAGAATGTCAGAGAAGCTGAACGCTTCACAATTCCCAGAGCTCACACTTAGTGGGGACACATTCAAGTTCATAGAGAGTATGTAACACAAGGGCATTTAATAGATATCTCAGAAAGGTAAAGCCTTAGAAGTATGTATAAAATAACTGTGGATTGAAAGCTCCTAGAGACCTTTCCAGACAAACCTGGAAAATACCAAGCTAATCTGCAAGTAACATAATTGCTAACCAAGACACAATTCCATACACTAGAAAGAAAACTATAAAATACAGACACTCAATAACATGCCATCTACAAGTCAAGCATCAGATAAAAAATCATCTGACATTTCAATAAACAGGAAAATGTGACCCATAGCTGGGAGAAAATTCAGTCAATAGAAATAGACTCAGAAAAGAGAGGAAAAAAAGCAATTAGCAGGTTAAAAACTAAAAATGTTATAAAAATATGACTAAGAATTAAAGTAAGACATGTGCATAACAAGAAGAGAACTAGAAGTTATAAAAAAGAGGTCAGTGTTACTTCTGGTGATCAAAAATACACTATTAAAAATAAAAAATTCCCTGGATGAGCTTAATAGCAGATGAGACACTGTAGAAAAAATATCAATAAGCTTAAAGATCTTGCAAAAGAACTACCAAAATAAAGCAGTGAGAGAGGAAAAAAAAAAAACAAAAACCTCTAACTATGCAAATCTAAGGACTTTAAAAAAACAATATTAAAATAGAGTATTCAAATATTCAAACAGAACAGACATAAAATTACACCATGATAAGCCACAATACATTGCTGAAAGCCAGAGATAAAGAAAAAAAAATTATTAAAGCCAGCCAGATGAAAAAGGAAACAAAGAATCACCATAAACTTTCTATCATAAATACTAGCCAGATGACAATGGGATAATGTTTAAATGATGAGAGCAAAAAAACACCTGTCAACTCAAAATTCTGTGTCCAGAGAAGATAGCCTTCAAGAATAAAGATAAAATACTTTGTCAGAAAATCTGAGAGAATTTATAGCTGGCAGACAGCATCCTGGCCCACATTTAAATCTGTCCAAAGTTGTGAAAACTCTTCAGGTTTTGTTTTGTTTTGTTTTTGCTTTTGTTCTTTTTTTAAAGAAAATGTGGAATCCAGAAATGACATGGAAACTTCATGTTCATCACTGGGGAAAAACAAAAGGTTTAGAATGGATTATTAGCTAGTTGCCTGTAGCACTAAGCATAGAAAATGGCAAAAGCAGCAGCCAGTATAAATTTAGAAAGAATGAAGACATGGCAAACTCACCTCATTATTTCCCTATTGGTTTATTTAAGAGGCAGACTAAGAATATGTGAAAAGCACAGCTTATCTTGATTTCCAAATTCAGCTTAACAAATTCCCTCATGATCCTCTCTGGGAAGATGAAAAATTTTATATATAATGACAATACACTTGAGTGTTTTGTTAGCTGATGAAGGTTTATAACCTAAAAGGTTGATAACGAATAGGAAAAAATTTAACAATGAAACTCGGTTTCTGATAAGAGTTTTCAATTATTGAGAGGAAAAAGAAAGTTATTTCCTAGCAAGATATCAAATATAATTTTATAATAGAAAAATACTTTGTGACTAATTAAAATATGGGTATAAGCAAAATAAAATTATGGAAAAAGCATTGTAAAGAGCTCAAACAATGTCCTTCAGTAACTTATGACTTTTCTTATGTTATTATATTTCCCTGTGGTTTTATGTCTTTATATTTAGGGGGAAAAAGTATAGTTTTTGGACTTCAAAATCTCTGGTACCTTTATAGTTTTAATAGTCTTTTTTTCTAATTTTCCAAAAATAGTCACAAATCTACTTTGGTCATTTGGATACTCTTAAGTGGAGAGGTAAGACCCCAGATGAGCTTGGGAATTGCAATATCACAATTCCTGATACTTTGTTTAAAATGAAACTCAATTTAATGTAGGTGTTTCTCTCTTTTCCACGTCCAGCACCGAAAGAGAGCGGGTCCAGTTCCTGAGTAGAGGAGCTGGGGATTGAGAAATAAAAGAAAGAAAGAGACCAGACACGAAGATAGAAGGAAAAAGCTGGGAGCTGGGTGGAACCGCTGCCACCTCTGATGGAGAGGCAGGGACCCAGAGCCAATGCAGCAAGTTTATTTTATACCCCCAAATACCAGGGGGTTTCACCAGAACTTAGGATCAAAGGAGCTTATTTGCATTCTTGAGTAGGCCTGAGCATTCCTGGTGCTTGACTGGATTTACATATCAAAGCCCGCTCCCCGGGCACCTGGACAAAGGTAAGAAGTCAGTACTGATAACACTCTCCGCCTTCTTGGGGAATGTGTATCCAAGATGCTGCCCTGCCAGTCGCCTCGGACTCAGCTGACAATAATTTAAAGAATGCCCATATGCCTTCCCAGGAGGCCCTCTACAATTTAGAATTTTATAATAACTTATTCTTGCGTGGCTTTTCTCAAATGGTTAAAAAAAAAGCTTATAAACTCTAAATAACGGCAAATCCTTTAATTAAACATGCTGCGTCTGCCTAGGTATACACTGGATGGAAAATTGGAAGGCTTTTAAATATTTAAGAGGAATATAAATTGGTAAGAAAATATTATTAGAGAAGACAGGATGCATAAAGAATAGTCAAACAGAGATGAATTATTTGTCTCCTCTCCCAAAAGAGTAGAAATAACTACCAATGATGATGAAGTTCAAGACACTAGTATTGCTTCATCTTTGTCTTTCTCTTACTCCTCTTTCTCCAAGAACTTCTTTCATTGACTTATATGATATTTACTGGTAAAATATGAAAGATGGGAGGTCTGATCACACAGCAGTGTCTGGCTCAAACACTCTTCCCTGTGGGATATTGAAAGCCTGGTGGACTACATGTGCTCAGCTATTTACCTGCCTATAAAATTCACTCATAAACCTTACCAGGTGTATTGCTAGTAGTGTGTGTTCCTGCTGATCACAATGGACATACCACATTTCATAACCATATGGTTTGAAGGAGTCAATGAGTTATAATAGGCCTCCTGGTGGTGGAACATCCTTCCAATGAGGACTGCAGATCAGCAAGATGGTTGGTGATCAGGTGACCATGATTGCCATGAGCCACAACAGCCTTAGAGTGACCAGGTCACTTATCAGACTAAAATTTCTCATGCCTAGTAATTGTGGCATTCATAAGCTGTCATATCTGTAAAACTCCAAAGTAAAAAGTATCATTTGGAAATTCTAGAAGAGTGAATTAGTTTTAGGTTAAAAACAAACAACTGTAATAAGACAGCTAGTAGCCAAGGGAAAGGAGCCGGCCTCGTCAGAGCTGGGAGAATACAGCAGGAGAGCTTGCACACGGTCCACACATACAAACAAAGAAACTTATTCTATGGCAGCTACTCCTGTAAGCAGTAAGGTCGATGGGAACACAGAGATGATATGGTCTCTGCAGAGACCCAGAACAAACTTAGGAGAGATATAGAAACAAGCTCAGTAAGAAATCAGGGCAGAGTTAGGGCCATGTGCTCATCCCAGCATCTATTTCCCATTGTTCATCTCAGACTCCATTTCCCATTCCCCACCCCAAGGGGAGGCCTTATATGTTGGAACTCATAAAGCTGTAGGCAGTTAGTTTATCTGGACGGCCTTGCTATTCTTTTGTTAGACTGTATAATTGATTGGGACCTTCTGAGTTCCATATACCCAGCACTAGTGAGAAGACAGGGTGTTTGGAGAAATCATTCTGACCTCTGCTGATGGGATTCTATTACATATGCCCAGGGGCATTGCTGAAAAATGACTATAATCCCAAAACTTTCTGTAGTCATGCAATTAAAACAATATCGCTTTCCTGGAGCAGAGAAATAAATTAGTCTCCATATAACAAACTTAATGCAGTCAGGGATATTATACAACACCATTTCCCAGTTTAACGACCTTATTTATCTAGTTAAAAAAAGTCACTAGTATCTCACTGTAGATTGTCAGGTCTATGCAGAGAAGTGTCTACTATTGTTCCCACAGTGATGTGTCATAAAGGTGTCTTAACAAATCACATTCATTCCTGGCACTTGGTGTGCAGCCTTGGGCCAGCTTTTTCCCCTGGTCCGCCATGAGGAAGAGCGGACTACATTTGCCTTCTTTAGGCATGGAACATCCAGTGGATGATGACTGTCCAGAACACAATAGCAGCGATGTATCATCAGTGGGTTGAGGAAGCCACAGCATAATGAGAATTGTTTGTTGGAGGCCAAACATTCCATTATACTGCCTTAAAAAAATTCTTAGTTTGACATTTTTAAGCATACACAAAAGGGAAAAGTAGCACAGGCAGTCCTCTGGTTACGTCGGACTCAATGGACGTTGTTTCATGGTTACGTTGCCATCTCCCATCTTATATAATAAAAGCCTAATATGCAAATCGACCAAATGGTGGAACGACCAGTCACTATGAAGCACACTGACTTCCAGGGGGCAGACGCTCAATGCAAGAGCTGCCCCCAGCCCGCAGCCCCCGAATGGTGGTGGTGGCGGGGTGAGGGGAGGATAGGGGGAAGGGGCAGACCGGTAAACGGGCAGTGCCAGGCCAGCCAAGGTGGGTGCCAGTTGCCACCCCCCACCCATCGCCCTGCCGGTCACCCCACAGATTGGCCCTAATCACCGACCAGGCCTAGGGACCCTACCCATGCAGGAATTTCCTGCACTGGGCCTCTAGTTTATATATATATATATATATATATATATATATATATATATATATATATATATAAAGTTCTGTCATTTCGATATATGCACATATGTGCTTTATGTTTTTTATTATTTATTTACCACAAGTAAAGGTCAGGAATTGTTATCTTCCTTTTAAATTTTTTTTCTGTTTCACTTCATTACTGCTGTGTATGTGCTCCATGTGAGTGAGGTAGGTGCTTATGTAGGTGGGTTCCGACTAACAGCGAAAATCCCATTACATTGTGCTGTAGGAACGAATCTCCAAAGTAATCCAAGGATGTACTGTATATTAAACCACCATATACACATCCTATCATATAAACATATATATTCTTTTTTATTTTATTTTATTTTTCTTTATTGATTAAGGTATTACATATGTGTCTTTATCCTCCCATTGCCCACCCACACCCCCACTCATGCCCTCACCCACCTGGTGTCTGTGTCCATTGGTTAGGCTTATATGCATGCATGCAAGTCCTATGGTTGAGCTCTCCCCCTTATCTTGACCCCCCCCCCTACTTTCCCTCTGAGGTTTAACAGTCTGATCGATGCTTCTCTGTCTCTGGATCTGTTTTTGTTCATCTGTTTATGTTGTTCATTATATTCCACAAATGAATGAGATCATGTGATATTTATCTTTCTCTGACTGGCTTATTTCACTTGGCATAATGCTCTCCAGTTCCATCCTTGCTGTTGCAAATGGTAAGAATTCTTTTTTTTTTTACCGCAGTATAGTATTCCACTGTGTAGATATACCACAGTTTTTTAATCCACTCATCTGCTGATAGGCATTTAGGCTGTTTCCAAATCATAGATATGGTAAATTGGATCCAGCACTACATCAGAAAGATCATACACCATGACTAAGTAGGATTTATCCCAGGATGCAAGGATGGTATAATATCCACAAATCAATAAACGTGATACATCACATAAACAAATTGAGAGATAAAAATCACAGTCATATCAATTAATGCAGAAAAAACATTTGATAAAATCCAACACCCTTTCTTGATAAAAACCCTCAGCAAAATGGGAATAGAGGGATCATACCTCACCATAATAAAAGCCTTATATGACAAACCTACAGCCAACATCATACTCAATGGGCAAAAACTAAAACGATTTCACCTAAGAACAGGAATGAGACAAGGATGCCCACTCCTGTTTGACATAGTTCCTGAAGTGATAGCCATAGCAATTAGACAAGATGAAGAAATTAATGGTATCCAAATTGTAAAAGAAGATGTAAAACTGTCATTATTCGCAGATGACATGATACTGTACATAGAAAATCCTAAAAACTCCATCAAAAATTTATTAGACTTAGTAAATTAATTTGGCAATGTGGCAGGATACAAAATTAATGCCAAGAAATGTATGGCATTTTTACACAACAATAGTGAACTTACAGAAAGAAAGATTTTTAAAAAATCCAATTTACCATCACACCAAAAATATTAAGATACATAGGAATGGCCCTGACCAGTTTTGCTCAGTGGATAGAGCGTCGGCCTGCAGAGTGAAGGGTCCCAGGTTCGATTCCAGTCAAGGGCACGTACCTTGGTTGCAGGCACATCCCCAGTAGGGGGTGTGCAGGAGGCAGCTGATCAATGTTTCTCTCTCATTGATGTTTCTAACTCTCTATCCCTCTCTTTTCCTCTCTGTAAAAAATCAATAAAATATATTTTAAAAAAAAGATACATAGGAATGAACTTATCTAAGGAGGTAAAAGGCCTGTACGTGGAAAACTACAGGACACAAAAAAAGAGATAGAGGAAAACATAAACAGATGGAAGAACATTCCATGTTCATGGATTGGTAGAATCAACATCATTAAAAGGTCCATACTACCCAAAGCAATCTATAGATTCAATGCACTCCCCATTAAAATACCAATGGCATATTTTACAGACCTAGAAAGAACTCTCCAAAAATTCATCTGGAATACAAAACGACCCCAAGTAGCTACAGCAAGCCTGAGAAAGAAGAACAAAGTAGGTGGGATCTCAATACCAGATTTCAAGCTGTATTACAAGCCACTGTTCTCAAAACAGCCTGGTACTGGCACAAGAACAGACATTTAGAACAATGGAATAGAATAGAAAACCCAGAAATCGACCCAAACCACTATGCCCAATTAATATTTGACAAAGGAGGCATGAACATACAATGTAGTCAAGACAGTCTCTTCAATAAATGGTGTTGGGAAAATTGGACAGATACATGCAAAAAAAATGAAACTAAACCACCAACTTATACCATACACAAAAATAAACTCAAAATGGATAAAGGACTTAGACATAAGACAAGAAACCATAAAAATATTAGAGGAATCCTCAGACAGCAAAATCTCAGACATATGCCAAAGCAATATCTTCACTGATACAGCTCCTAGGGCAATGGAAACTAAAGAGAAAATAAACAAATGGGACTACATCAAAATAAAGAGCTTCTGTACAGCAAAGGAAGCCATAAACAAAACAACAAGAAAGCCCACTGCATGGGAGAACATATTTGCCAATGTTATCACCAATAAGGGTTTAATCTTCAACATTTACTGGGAACTCATACAACTTAACAATAGGAAGATAAACAACCCAATCAAAAAATGGACAACGGATTTAAATAGATACTTTTCAAAAGAGGACATAAGGAAGGCCAAGAGACATATGAAAACATGCTCAAAGTCACTAATCATCTGAGAGATGCAAATCAAAACGACAGTGCAGTACCATGTCACACCTGTCAGAAAGGCTATCATCAACAAATCAACAAACAAGTGTTGGCGAGGATGCGGAGAAAAAGGAAGCCTTGTGCACTGCTGGTGGGAACGCAGACTGGTGCAGCCACTGTGGAGAACAGTATGGAGTTTCCTCAAAAAACTAAAAATGGAACTCTCATTTGACCCAGTGATCTCACTTCTAGGAATATATCCCAAGAAACTAGAAACACCAATCAGAAAGGATGTATGCACCCCTATGTTCATATAAACATATATATATTCTTAATATCAGCAATTCTCAACATTCTGAAATTCTTCATTTACACTTCCATGTGTTCTTTTTCCTGACAATATTTTAAGCAAATTTCAGATAAATATTTATAATATTATTAGAATGGTACCACTAAAATAACTGCTTGCATTTGCATGCCATTTGGGCAAAATCAATTAAAGATGGATGGGCCTTTTTCTGGACAAAAATCCAAGGTGTTCTTGTGTGTGTGTGTGTGTGTGTGTTTGTGTGTGTGTGTGTGTGTGTGTTTGATTTTTAGAGAGAGAGAGAGATCAATGCAAGAACAAAACATCGATTGGCTGCCTCCTACACATGCCCTACTGGTGATTGAGCCTGCAACCCAGGCATATGCCCCCTAACCCTGACCTGGAATCAAACAGGCAACTCTTTAGTGCAAATGACAATATCCAATCAACTGAACGACACTGGCCAGGGCAAGGTCCTTTTGAGAATATATGTGCATTAGTTCAAAATGATGTTACCCTGCTTATTAAGTGCAAAGTACTAATCTTGCAGCCTCCCCCTTTAAACAATGATTACTCAACACTTGATTGTCATCCTAAGAGATTGGAGGCAGTATACTCTATGCTTGGGAGTTTTACTAGAGCCAAGTCACCACATAGGTGGCTAAGATCAAATGGGATACCTGAAGCAAGAACTGGAAATATTCCAGGCACCAGTAAATACAAGCCATGTCCTTTGCTTTCCCTCTACCTTTTGGAGCCCAGGTGATAACCAATGTCTGTGAAAAGTCTTAAAGATGACTAGTGTACTTGTCTATGAAATAACCAATAGTCACTGGCCCTCCTTTGAACTGGAAGGTTTCCTCCCACAGCTGACCAGTACCACCCTCTGAATTGTGACTGCCAACCTACCCTGAAGTCACACAGTCCCCCTGGTGAAAATTTCCTGACTTCTTGACTTAACCTTCCCATCCTTCAATGAGACATCTCCAAACCCAAGTCCATAATTTGAAAGAGCTCCCCAAAGCTCCATGTGAAAATGGGTATCTATTAAGAGCAAAGCCTGGTCCCTGTTTTTATTTTATATTTGACAAAGATAGGCTAGTCTTCGCATTATTACAATTGTCATATTGTAATAATGCGAAGACTAGCCTATTTTCATAGCTATAGGGATGAATTTGTACCTGAATGTGACTGTGGTTGTGGATGAGCAAAATCCAGGACTTGATATACAAAGTTTTTCAGAGCTGGCTTCTAACCTCTCTTTTTAGTCTTATCCCTTGAGCTGCCTTTATCCACTATGTCTGAGCGCTCTGTAAAATGTTTGCTTTTGTTCAGTGATTCCTCTACATGGAATACTTCCCCCACTCCATGTCTGCACATCAAATCTTATTGATTCTCATAGGCCCAGGTCAGATGTTACCTCATGCTTTCTTCTCTGACCTCCTTTTGAATTTAGTTATATTTCTTTTAGAACTCATTCTTCATTGTATTATAGTCATTTATACTCACAACAGACTGTTAACAATTTTGCATGAGGAACTGAATTGTATGAGACTGAACTCTGGGGAAGAAACATCAAGAAAATTCCTGCCCCTGTGGAGACCATGGTGGAAGAGAGTGGCTAGACAATTAACATTGCAAGTGTAGGGCAAGGTAAGGTCTCTAATAGGAATATGTCATGGGTGCTGTGGGAGAGCAGAATGGGCAGCTTCTATTGCTGACCTTATCATTAAAGGCCCCAGAAAGAAGTGATCACAGACTGGAGGATGTGTAGAAGTTCCTACATAGCTAAGAGAGAGAGAAAGATATACCAATCCAGTGTGTTACTACTTCCCTATCTGTTTTCAAATTGTGATCTCCCTGAAGGCAGGGATTATGTAGGTATTCCAGGTAAGAGGAATCAGTGTGAATATTCTTTAAGCTCTCGGCACTTTTATGCCTATCATAAAGGACAGTTTCAATAAATAGGAATTGTCTGAAGGAGAATTTTAGGTTAAGTGTCATCGAGCAGTGTGAAGGATTTGAATAACCAACAGGCAACAAAATGATGAGAGGGTACCACTGAGTATTTCACATAGCTACTTAGGCTCGTCCTGCTATTATGGAAATTGGTGCAGGGACGAGGGTGCAGCTATGCAAGTTCTGGCTAGAAATCTGGGAATATAGCACAATTCTTGTCATACTTAGAATCTCTGAAGACTAGGCTACTTCTACCATCATTAACAGAGAGCCTTATCCTTTTATGCAAAGTGGATACTACTGGTCTGTGACCTATAGTTTGCTCAGGATGATAAGGAGGTTTATGAGCCTCCCACAGCTCCTCATTTTCTCTATTTAGTCAAAAGGTGCAGGTTTGGAAGGCCATAAGCTGGATCAAAAGTGCAAGCTATCATTGAGGGAGAACTGTCACCTCATTAACACCAAGTTCTCACCAATTGAACTCATCTACTGGAAAGAGAACAATCTGAATAGGCTATGAAAATCTGTTTTAGTATCCACCTAGTGGCTCAAATCTGAACACTTGAAATTGTCCTTTGTTCTGTATTCACCTTCATATCATTGGTACCTTTTATCTCCCCAGCATCTCCACTGCCCTTAAGGGAGCTCCTGATGTGCTCTAGCCACCTAACCAACTCTCCTGCCTCTAGTCCTACCATCTTCTAAACTCTTCTCCTAGCAGTTGCCAGGGAGTTAAAAAACAAACAAAAAACACCCACTAATATAAGAATGTTATGTGCCTACTAAAATACATTCATGGCTTCCCATTGCCTTGGGCTGACTTCCAACCTTACTTATAGATCTTTCATAACCTGCTGCTCACATCTGCAGCCTCATTAGTTGCTACTGCACTCTTAGACCCTATACACCAGCCATCTGATACCACTTGTGGATTACTTGGTTCCATAACCATGCAGAAATGTGTTCCTTATTTTGTACTTATGCTGCCTTTATTGCCTTGTGTAGTCCTTTACCCAACTAATGTCATTGGTCCTAAAAATTTCAATTATCTACTTTTGGGTAGCTCTTTCTAACATACAAACACACACATACACACAGTTAAATATGTTTGGATTTCATAAAATTTGCATACCCTAGAAGATAGAAGATAGTCTCAGCAATCACTTTCATAGTCTGAAAATATGAATGAAAACAGAAGGCTCTTAGGTGAGCCATTACATTTGAGAATAGAAATACAAACAAAGGCATGATACATTAATTGACAGATATTAATGCCAAAGTATGACTATTATTTTACATACGTGTGTGTGTGTGTCTATAAGATTTGAATGTCTTCCCCTTGCAAATAATTTGTGAAAATAACAGCCCAGAAGAGCAGCTTTATACAGCTTTCTTTCTTACAGTCATCTGTTTTTCTTCAGACTACACAGCTCTTAAAGTGGAAAATAAGGCACATAAACTGCATTTGAAAGCTTTCTCTGCAGGATGACTCAGTCTTCTGGCGACTGTTCATTCTACTTCTTTTGCTTATAGAGCCACTAGGAGGTCAGTTTAAAGTCTTCAAGGAGTCAATGTGCTCACTGCTCAATTTACTGCTTAAGTAAATAGCCAAAGAGTTAAACGGTCATCCTCCAAATGCTGTTACACTCAGAAAATGACCAAACAAAACACACTGCCACCTTTAGCAATGTATTGCTGTAGAGCTGGTATCCTTATGGTACAATAGCTTTCTTTATTGGTTGGAGCAGGTTCCTATCTCTCTGCAGTGCAGTCGGGGAGTGGAAGCTGTGACCAGTAGCTTCTCTCACCCCCTGTGTCACAGGCAATTTGGCCAGCCCATCAGACTGCAGAAGATTCATTTCTGAGGGTCATTCAACTCTAATGGCCCTGCAGTAATCAGGGAAGAATTATCTTTGAAGTATGGTGTTTTGTTGTTGTTTTTTTCCTGGAGAAATAGGTGTGTGTATTTGTTTGTTTGTTTGTTTGTTTTTTTGGCAACAAATTGAATGACAATTCCAGAGCAAGGCAAGTTAGGTTTCATGAAAGTTTACGAGGGTGTACGGTGTCAATATAAGAAACATCCAAATCTGTGGAGAATTAAAAAAAAATTTTTTTTTAATTTACGAGGGGCCCAGTGCATGAAATTCATGCATGGAAGGGTGTCCCTTAGCCCAGCCTGCACCCTCTCCAGTCCAGGACCCCTCAGGGGATGTCTGACTGCCAGTTTAGGCCCGATCCCACAGGCCTAATTGCCCCTAACCAGCAGTCGGACATCGCTCTCACAATCTGGGACCTCTGGCTCCTAACTATTCACCTGCCTGCCTGATCACCTCTAACCACTCGCCTGCCTGCCTGATCATCCCTAACTGCTCACCTGCCTGCCTGATTGCCTCTAACCACCTCTGCCTTGGCCACTGCCACCACGGCTTCATCCGAAAGGGCGTCTGGAAGGTCATTTGGCTGTCCCATCTAATTAGCATATTATGCTTTTATTATTTTAGACTAGAGGCCTGGTGCACGAAATTCATGCACTGGGGGAGCAGTGTCGCTCAGCCCAGCCTGCACCCTCTCCAGTCTGGGAGAAACAGTTTCTTATCTATTCATTTGGGGCCCTTCATAAAAAAAAAAAATAGTGGAGACACAAGGAAGTGGTTAGACCCAGGGGCTTCTATAGCATTTTAACAAAGAGCAATAAATTTGTGGAGAGGTGACAAGACAAAGAAAAAAGGGGTTTAGGCTCTTAGAGGCAGTAAATTGTGAGAAGGTGACTATATGGGAGAAAAGCAATGGAAGATAAGGTTTATTTAGTGAGGTTCTGTTAATGCAGACTCCTCTTCATGCCATTTCTGCTGATAAGATTCAATCTCCCCTTCTTAGTATTGGGGAGCGGGGACACCTTTACAAAGGGAATAATATGCCCTGCTTTTGGGCAAAGAGTGGGAGAGTAGATAGTGTTTCTTGTACCATCTTCTCCTCAATTGCCTTCAGTTCAAAATAATCCTCCTGTCAAAGTGGCATATTTGGGGGTGGCATATTCATGTACCTATCATTTCAATCACCAGTTATGATATGGACCTATAGACCTTCTCAGTGTTTCCTCTTTCCCAAACCTGAGATTATTGATTATTACAAGGTTCATTCAATATGCTGTTCAATTGCAATGGATTGTCACCAGTGACCTATGGGAGAGTTTTTGTGGCCCTTTCCTTAAATATTAAGGCTGTTATTTCATAGGAAAACTAGGATCATAGGGTCCAGTTACAGATCTGTGTCCTTTCCACAGTGGCTGCCTTCTTCTGCCCCAGTCTGAATGACCAGGAGATCTCTCTCCCCGGTTCCCTGTCAGCACCTTAAAGAAGCGAGTCATCCAAGAACAAGTTGTCAGGGATACCAGCAAGTACTGGTTTTTCCTTCCTTTTAATCATTGCAGAATGGTGTTGTCAACATAGAACTACGAGGGTTATTGATTTGGCAGATGTGGGATATCTGATATTGGTTTGAAAAGTACTTTAAATGGTGTGTCTTGGAATGAAAAAAAAAGTTTGATAGAAATATGAGATTTTTTTTTAAAAAAAGGCTGATAATGAACAAGGAAAATAATTAGTGAAATTTAAATGTTAAGCTGCCACTGCCAGGAGGAGTGGAATAAACTGACTTAATTATCAGCACTATTATCTGTCTCAGAAATAATGAACGGTTTTCAAATTGGAGAATATTTATGGACCAGTGGGAATTCCGGATTGTGTGAATGGACACACTAACAGAACCTGGCAGTGTCGCTGTTCATTGTGGTGAGAACAAGGCCACAGCCAAAACGTGATTACAAAAGGCAGCATACATTTGAGAATTAAGCAAGACAGATATTTAGATTGAGATGTGTTATTAGCAGTAAGAAGGGGAAGCGGATAAATGCACCACAAATTGAAATTCAAATACTTCAGAAAATCACAAGAAACGCACCTACTTTTTCAACATTCTAGAGTACCAGAAACAATGCCAGAAAGGAAAATATTAAAGTATGGGTAACTTCTTTGCTATGGTCTGAATGTCTGTGTCCCCCTAGAATTCATATGTTGTAATACTAACTCCCCAAAAGGATAGTATTAGGAAGTGGGGCCTTCGGGAGATGCATTAGTGCCCTATAATTGAGACCCCACAGAGATCCCTGACAGCTTCCTCCATGTGAGGACTCAGCCAAGAGGCTTGGCTATGAACGAGAAAGAGGGCTCTCACCAGAACTCAGCCATGCTTACACCTTGTTGTTGAACTTGTAGCCTCTAGAACTGGGAAAATAAATTTCTGTTATATGTTGGCATGGCCAGTCTGAATGAACTGACAATCTTTTCATCCCAATGCTGTAATACAGATCTCTTTTCATAACCGAAAATGAGTATCACATCACATTACTTTATAACTATCAATGTTTAAGATCTATGTTTGTCCATATTTATGATTTATCTCAGGCTGGAATAAATATTTCCTCTGTTCACAGAAAGACTTGTTTTTGCTAAAGATATCATTTCACTGGGGGAATTTTTTTCCAATTTTATTTCTTCTTCCTGAATCATAAGTTCCCCAAACCAAAACTTTGAAGAGTTGAAAAGAAAAATCCCCCAACTTTATTACATTGTACCTGGAAAACAGCATAATTCATTATATCAAGTAAATAGAAAATTATAAATAATAATATAGTGATGTATTTACCACCCAGTAATAATTTTTTGCTATTAGGAGAACTTTATCCTGTTCCAATTGCACTGTAGAGGGAGAAAATAACTAAATGTTATTTTTCTTTTTCTTAATCCCTCATAATTATGATCTCTCATTGTTTTTTAACTTCTAATAATTTTAAAAATGTAATCAAATTTATTGTGGTGACATTGGTTAATAAAATTGTATAGGTTTCAAATATACAATTCTATAATACATCACCTATATATTGCATTGTGTTTACCACCCAAAATCAAATCTCCTTTTGTCACCATATATTTGATCCTTTATTCTTTTTTTCAGCCTTGTTAATTTTTAAATTTAGCATTCATAAAATTTAATTACATGTGACAATAATTTATGGTTTATATTTTCTCTTAGCATGTAAAATGATTGCTTAGAAATCATAACTCATTATAAATTAAATGACTTAATTAGAGTCTCTGAAATCATCTTGCTTACTTTTTATCTTGCTTATTATCTGTCTCCTTTTACTAGAATATAACCTCTACATAGACAGGGAACTTGTCTTTCTTTTTCGTTTTTGTATCCCCATTGCCTAAAATAGGTCCCATATATTTATGATAGATACTCAGTAAGTATTTGTTGATAAATGAAACTAGTGTACACACACACATACACATACATAATAAGCTATTATAAGTATTCTATACTTAGGAGGCAATATATGCCTATTTAAGAGGTGGTGATTAAATAAGCTTGTCTCAGAAAAGGAGACACTAGAAAGGCTAGGGATGAGATGGATGAGGGATTTTAGCACACTTCCCTCCAAAATCAGGATGTCATGTTAACTCCATAGTGGCCATTATTCTTGACTGTCTCTCCCATCAGACTCTCCCTCTGGTAACCACTGTCCTGTTGTATGTCTATGAGTTTTTGTTTGTTAGTTTGTCTTGTTTGTTTATTTGTTGCTCTCACATATGAGTGCAATCATATGGCTCTTGACTTTTTCCATCTGACTTATTCTGTCTGACTTATTTTGCTTAGCATGATATTCTCAAGATTCATCTTTTCTTATGGCTGGGTAGTATTTCACTGTATATATGTACCACATCTTCTTTATCCAATTATCTGTCAAAGGACACTTCAGTTGTTCCTATGTCTAGGCCATCATGAATAATGCTACAATGGACATAGGAATGCATACTTCTTTACAAAAAATAATTTTAAGAATTACACAGTGAACTCACAAACTATAGAACCAAACAAAACCACACAAAGATATCCAAGTACTAGGATGTGGAAATGGTTAAGATTGGGCATAGCCACATGACTTCCTCAAAACATAGATACAAGTAATGGGGTGCAGTATTGTAAAAGAGGCACATAATCACTTATCATATATTATTTTAAGAAAAGTGTGGTAAAATATTAAAAATAGAGAAAAATACAGGAACTAATATAATGAATGCTTGAGTAGTTACATGCCAACTTGGCCAATTATTGGTATTTTTTCCTTATTTGCTATATATATTCTTTAAAAAAATACAGAGTTTAATTCACATATGATGTCCTTCCCAATCCTATTCCATCTCTTCATTCCAAGTATTCTCATCTAAATTTTTACTTTTTATCCCAGAACTATTTTGATTCTTTTGCTGCATATGTTTGTATTAATAAACAATTTATATTTGGTTTGTATTTATATTGATATGTTTTAAGTGAGTCACTAAATAGAGAACTTTAATTTCTTCATTAGAAGTATGCACCTAGCTGAAACCGGTTTGGCTCAGTGGATAGAGCGTCAGCCTGTGGACTGAAGGGTCCCAGGTTCGATTCCAGTCAAGGGCATGTACCTTGGTTGCGGGCACATCCCCAGTGGGGGGTGTGCAGGAGGTGGCTGATCGATGTTTCTCTCTAATCGATGTTTCTAGCTCTCTATCCCTCTCCCTTCCTCTCTGTAAAAAATCAATAAAATATGTTTAAAAAAAAAGAAGTATGCACCTAATTGAGGAACACCATCATCTCACCAGGAGGCAGACATAGACTAGTGTTAAATATTTGGACTTGAGATCAAAAGGCATGATATTGGGTTGTGGCTAAAGCTCTGTGTCTTTGGCAAGTCCCATAGACTCTCTGAATTGAAGAATTTAAGGGGGGAAAGAAACAATATGCAGTTCTTGGGGTTTTGTAATTATAAAAATATATAGTACACAGAACTTTTGGGGAAGCTATGAAATGTTTTTAATATAAAGAATTATTATTATTATATTTCTTCTTTTCTGGATCTTTAGACACAACTATTGTTTTCTTAGTGTATCAAGAAGCGAAATAGTTTTTAACAGTTCCATAAAATTACCTGAGTTCATAAAATATTTTCTTAAAGATTATTCCTGGACCAATGAGAACCCTACTTATTATGGGCTAGTAAATGACCATAGACAAATAGAATTAGATATATCGGTACAATTAAACATTATACAAATAAGCTCACTGTTACAGTGTTATGCAGAATGAAAGGGACCTTTAACGATTATCAAATTCAGTAGTCATTTAACTCATAAGAATAAAATAGAGTCAGAGGTGACTAGTTCAGTTATACGGGAAGACTTTTAAGCAGAAAACAAATATTGATTGAATTTGGATGATAGCTCTCCTACTGAAAGTAATATTGTAATTATTTTTATTGTATTTGTTTCCAATGTTAAAAGAGAGCTAAGGCTTTCTCTACTGAAAATGATTATGTTGAAGCTTGCACTGCTCAGGCCAAGTCCTGCTGGGAGATTTTCTCCCCTTCTGAAGATGAGTCGGGCATTTATTCACACAGTCACTAAAAGTAAGTATGGACTTCTCTATCAATGTTTTCATTGTCATAAACTGCTGTTGCACATGAGTCGGTGGCCCAGCCATCACGGATCATGCTACTGTTTTCCTAACTCAGATCAGGACCCAGGCTGTTTGCTCATTCCGCAGGAGTGAAGGAGTGACAGGCGAGATGAGGCCAGCAGCTATCTGTCAGCCTGGAGATGAAGATCAGGGATGCTCCCTGACAGGGCGGGGCGCCTGCAGCTGTTTCAACCACTATTCACTCTGGAGTTGGGGCATGTGTCTCGCACTACCTGTCTTTCAACTTCCTATGAGGAAAGAGCCTAAATCCCAAAGAATGCAAAGGTGAAAGAGAGCCTTTCATATTGTAATTGTGCTGATTTTTCAGCCTGTGCCGGAGTATAAACTCACTCTGATTTACTCTGCCCATTCCCCTTGGCGCCTGAAAATTGCTTGAGTTTCAGCTACACACTTTGATGCCAGGCAGAACGGCCTCACATCTGCTGTGAGACGACTCCGGGCATACCGGTACCTCGTGCAGCACTGAACTTGGTATGTTTTAGTAGAGAGGACACCAGACCAGAATCCCAACGACCTGGGATACAGTCCTGGTGCTGTGATGAAGTAAGCAAGGTGACCTTGGGCAAATACTTTCTGTTTAAACCTCGGTGTTTTCAATTGTAAAAGCAGGTGGTTTGTCAGGTGATTGCTGAGGTTCCTTTCGGCTCTGATTCTGTGATTTCTAAATGGGCGATCACAAGAACAGCTACAGTTCACAAAAGTGTATGGGACTCACACTTTTGGCTGGACCTTGGTCAAAGTCATGTACATGGACTAAATTGTGTACTCCTCAAATAGTCCTTCGATGAAGTAAGTAATGTCAATGGTTCACAAGGAGGAAAGCCATGCTAAACGACTTCTTCATGATTAGTAGTAACTTTGCTAACCAGTTAGTAAGGAAGGGCTGATACTCCAACCCATTTACATCTGATATCAGAGTCAGTGCATTAAGGTGCCAGGAAGAGAATTCTAATGGCCCTGCTGGGCTGTATCTCAAAGGACCAGGCTGTCCTAGAATTAGTTCCTTGTGTCTGGAATTTCCATAATATTTCTGAAGTATCGGGGGCCCTGACCCACAACAAGATGGTACTGGGCTTGGACTCACTGGAATTTTAAAGGCACTTTTATGGTTTCCTGAGAAGTTCTTTATAAAAAGAAAATTCATTTTTCCTCCTGTAAACATCTCAGTTTGGAATGCTGCTTATTAATTAACAGGGAGCATGGCAATTAAAATTAATCGTATTGCTACAAACACTTGCACATTCATAGTCTGCCATACAAGGTTAAATCCTTATTGATTTTTAATTATTGAAAGCGTAAAATGCATGAGATACTAGAATAAATATTTGTACATGATAATTGTTAACATTTTTGGAGGGAGAATTAGCCAAGAGGTATTTTTTTGTTCCTTATGTGTTTGCTCTCTGCTAAGAAGTAAGAAGAGGTTAGAGAGTTGGGCAGAAATGGTAAGGCTTAAAAACAGAGCTCAGAGTGGCCTCTAACTTCTTAATGGCCAGAGTCCGTCTACTTCAGCTCACCATTGGTTTCTCCATTTGCAAAGATGGTCAGTGGTGTCTACTTCACAAGCATGAAGATACAATAATATACAGTCATAACGTCCCTTACAGGTATACTTCTTTCCTCCATTATGTTAATAGCCTTCTCGTGAGTCTCCTTATTTCCCATATATTTTCCTCTCTTTTATTTATTGCTATCAAAGTGATCGTTATAATTACATATATTACTTGTTACCTTAACATTTTCAATTATTCCTCTTTACCAAGAGAAGCACACGCAGGTTCTTCAGCCTGGCATGTAAGACCAGTCCCAATCCAGCAGTGGTGTCCCCTTCCTCTCCTCCACGTCGTCCTGTGATAACCTGGCTTCTCCCTTCTTTTCTTCATTCTTGCAGTTATCCTAGGGAATGCATCAGTGTGTTTCAAAGGCTGTTCACCTAGTATTTTGGTCTCCAAAATATCTTCCCCATTGTTTCTCTGATACACTCTTAAAGGGCCAAGTTAAGAAAATTAAATTTTTGCCCTGGCTGGGTGGTGTAGTTGGTTGGAGTGTTATCCTGTGCACCAAAATGTTGAGGGCTTGATTCCTGGTCAGGGCACTTATGGGGGGCTACAAATAGATGTTTCTCTCTTGTATCAATGTTTCTCTCTCTTTCTCTCTCTCATCCTTCTTCTCTATGAAATCAATAAACATATCCTCGAGTGACGATTTAAAAAATATATTAAATTTTTGGTTTTATTCCTCCACCCCCCACATACTCCTGCAACAGAACTGATTAATTCTTTCATGTCTCCACCATATTTTATTAATTCATGTATTTTACACACACAATAATTATTTGTTCTCTATCTTCCCTGGTGTCAATAAAATATTCCTGGAAATATGAAGAAAGAAATTGTACTTTGATATTTTTAAGATATAAATCCAGCCTTGTATAGAATATTTTTATATTGTCTAAAATAATATTTTTGTTTGTTTTGTGTTTTACTTCTCAGTTATTAAAATATCTAAAGAGAACTTTATTCAAATACCTTACATTCAACAACAAAATCTTAGAACCATGGTAATATTTTGGAATATCCAGTATAAAAAATGTTGTATTCATAGTAAAAGTTCTTTTTAGAAATTAGTTACTGAGGTAACTATAATTAAAATGTTTTATTTGCGTCAAAGAGGTAGATTGTATGCTTAATTTTTCCATTATCTGCCAGGTAGCAAACGACTGGCAGTAATTATTTTTGTCTGCAGTTGCTGACAGAAATGTAGCACAGAGAGAGGTATTAAAGTAGAAGTGTTGGCTTAGCCATTTTCTTGTTTATTTATTCTAACATTATTGGATGGTGGTCAAACCACAGTTTCCTTACAGGAACTTTCTTAGGGCTTTTTGAATTTTATGATGGCTAATTACAGTACATTATATGGTATGATGCATAAAGCCACTTAATCAGATATACACAAACATGAAATGTCTCAATCCACTAATAGCAAGTAAGTGAGGGTATGGCTTTCAATTTCTACCCAACTTCCTTAAAGGTGCTTCATTTTTGGTAGTGGCCCATATTCTAAGTAATGGTAGCCATTTCTCTCTCTTTCTCTCCATATATGTGGTGTGGCAAAAGTAGGTTTACAGTTGTGAGTACATGAAACAGAGTTTATTCTTTTACTAGAGGCCTGGTGCACAAAATTTGTGCACGGGGGGGGGGGTGTCCCTCAGCCCAGCCTGCACCCTTTCCAAATTGGGACCCCTCGAGGGATGTCTGATTGCCCGTTTAGGCCCGATCCCAGTAGGATCGGGCCTAAACGGGCAGTCAAACATCCATCTCACAATCCAGGACTGCTGGCTCCCAACTGCTCGCCTGTCTGCCTTCCTGATTGCCCCTAACCGCTTCTGCCTGCCAGCCTGATGACCCCCTAACCCAGTGGTGGGCAAACTTTTTGACTCGAGGGCCACAATGGGTTCTTAAACTGGACCGGAGGGCTGGAACAAAAGCATGGATGGAGTGTTTGTGTGAACTAATATAAATTCAAAGTAAAGGAGCGGAGGGAAGAGCAAGAGAACCCTCCGCTCTGCTCTTTCGGCTCCGCGGGCCGGATAGAACAGCCGAACGGGCCGGATCTGGCCCGTGGGCTGTAGTTTGCCCTCGGCTGCCCTAACCACTCCCCTGCCAGCCTGATTGGTGCCTAACTGCTTCCCTGCCAGCCTGATTGCCCCTAACTGCCCTCCCCTTGTAGGCCTGGTCACCCCTAACTGCCCTCCCCTGCAGGCCTGGGTCCCTCCCAACTGCCCTTCCCTGCATGCCCAGTCACCCCCAACTTCCCTCCTCTGCCATCCTGGTCACCCCTAACTGCCCTCCCCTGCAGGCTTGATCACCCCCTCTGCCGTCCCTTGCAGGCCTGGTTCCTACCAACTGCCCTCCCCTGCTGGCCATCTTGTGGCGGCCATCTTGTGTCCACATGGGGGCAGGATCTTTGACCACATGGGGGCAGCCATCTTGTGTGTTGGAGTGATGGTCAATTTGCATATTACTCTTTTATTAGATAAGATAGAGGCCTGGTGCATGGGTGAGGGTCTGCTGGTTTGCCCTGAAGGGTGTCCCGGATCAGGGTGGGAGTTCCCTTGGGGTGTGGGGCAGCCTAGACGAGAGCCTGTGGTGGTTTGCAGGCTGGCCATGCCCCCCGGCAACCCAAGCAGAGGCCCTGGTATCTGGGATTTATTTATCTTCTATAACTGAAACTTTGTAACCTTGAGTGGGGGCCAAGGCAGGGCAGGGTGTGTGGAAAGCTTGGCTTCCTCCATTGCCGGGGAAACCCAAGTGGCCGCAGGTAAATTTGCATACTCGCTTCTGATTGGCTGGTGGGCATGGCTTGTGGGTGTAGCAGAGTGATGGTTAATTTGCATATTACTCTTTTATTAGATAGGATTATTGTCTTATTTTCTATAAGAACAATTGCATATATATATATACAGACATTCATATACATATATTGATATATATAAATACATATATAATATTTATAAATCTTAATTGTGTTCTTACATTTCTGTTTAAAAAATCTTTCTATTAACTCCTCTGTAGATACTCTCACATAACCTAGAGAACACTTATCTAAAAGTTAGAGAAGATGAGCTAGAGCCTAAGAGGAGGAAGAAAAGATATGGAAACTTAGAGCTTAATGGAACCTCCAGACTGAAGGAAGATAGTCAAAAATGACTTTCAGTGCTTTCTTTAGGGTAGGATATAAAGAAATGCTCAGGACAGAAACTCTATCTAGGATTAAGAATGACAAAAATGAAATGGGGAGACCACTAATAAATGGCTCATTTTTTGTTGAAAGCAGTCAGTGTTCTGCTTGTTTGTCCTTTGTTATTAACATCTTCAAGCCTCAATATCCAACTTGAGAAGTCCCAAGAAAGCATGATGGAACTGCTCACCTAGGCAGGCGATATTGCGAAGCACAGCATATATGTGGCTTTTAAGGACACACATGCATGAAATCACAAAAGCACTGACATGAAAAAGAAAGTTGAGCACATCAACATGGATTAAGATATCCTTGGCTCTTCTGCTGATGGCCTTGCCTCTATCAGTTTAGTCATACTCATGCTGATGCATTTCTGATAGATAGATGGAAGAACCACAGAGGAGCTGGGTTATTTGCTGCTTCCTTATCTGTGACTTTGTGTCTCTGGCCAAGTTGGGAGACAGTGATTAATATGAGATACAGATGTCAGCTGTGCAATCAGTGTCTGACGCTGGCTGGCTGACAGGCTGCTTTGGCTGTGCAGGTGACAGTTTCCATTTGCCTGGGCTTGTGTCAGTACCTTCCTCTTTCCAGAAAGGAGAGGGTCTCACTGCAGCAGTTCAAGGATGACGTTCATTTCCCAGACTATAAGGATGTAGAGGCCAGAGATCGAGGTATTGCTTAAGGGACTTTTTGGTCCAGCAACTAAAGTAGATGCTTAACAAAGATGTTAAATCACTACCGACACATATGAACCTGCTTCTACTTTCACTCCCACAAATTTCCAAATGAGAGGAATGATTCATGTGATTTATTAAAAATGGATACAGATTTTGTTTCCAACCCTGTATCTACCACTTATAAGCTGTGTGACTTTACAGCAAGTTAATTATAACATTCGGAACCTGACATTCTGCATCTGTTAAATAGGAATGATAAGACCTACCTGATACACTTTGAGGTGATTAAATGAGATGCTGCATAATAGTTATATGACTCCTAGTGGGTCCCTATATGGTAATTATCTTTGTCTCCTTTTTCTAATCCTTTTTAAAATTGTGTACAAAACACAAACATATGTCCAAATTTAAAATAATAATAATAACAGCAATCAGATAATATATTATGAACCCATACTAGGATAGTAGTTTGTATATGTAATATTGTTTAATTCCCCCCTAAACTCTTTGAGATAGATATTTTTATTATCCTCATACTATAGATAAGAAAAGTGAATAATAAAGTGGTAGATTCAAATATAGCTGTTTCTAACTGTGTACTCTTAGTAGCTCTACAGATGCCAGTCATACTGCCCTATCTGAATGCCATTAATAAAATTTTTAGCATCAAATAGCCAATTAAAAACTGTTTATAACTTATCTATAACTCTTACCAGCACTTGGACATGCATGAGAATGCAAAGACCTCGATGCAAGTATACACAGCTGTTGAGTAACCCTAGAGTTACAAAACAGATGCATCAAGTATCAGTGTTACTTTTGTTCTCAATAGATCTTAGAATCTCTTAAACATGGGACTCAGTCACTGATTTTCCAGACAGTAATCCAATTTGTTCACAGACATGAAATACTTTGCTTTTAGCTCTTATCATCTCAACTCCTAGAAAACAGGGTGATTGGCCAGGAAGGTAGTGGGCCCTAGTGCCACATTCACTTACCTATATCATGTGGTCATCTCAGAAAAGCTTTTAGTTTAAGGAAAGTCTGAAAAATTAGAGGCTGGTTAAAGAACTATTAAAAAAAAATCTTCTGTAGCCCTTAGCTATCTCTGTTGTATGTATTCTTTCCTGCTGTCTCTCTCACTAAACAACAGATTCTCCTTTCCAAAGTAAAAAAATGCAAATGAATAAATGAATGAGTAAATAAATAAATCCTATATAATAAAAGCCTATGTGGTCATGACACCCTCACTCCGTAATGAGCAATCACCAGGAGGCTGCATGCACAGCAGGCAGCGCGGGTGGGCGGGGCTGTGCGCACAGCATGGAGGCTGGTCCTGCAGCTTTGCACAGTGAGGCTGGGGGGGGGGGGGGGGTGGAGTCCCGCAGCTCTGCACCGTATGGAGGCTGGACTCCCGGCTCCAGCCTACCTGTTTGGGGCAATCCATCGAGGAGCCCCAGATGGGTGGGTGGGGCCTATCTCTTTGGGGCAATTGATCACGGGGCTCCTGCACTGTGAGAGGGCACAGGCCAGGCTGGGGGGACCCCCCCCCCCCCCGCCAAGTGCAAGAATTTTGTGCAGTGGGCCTCTAGTAAATAATAAGTAAAATAAAGACTCAAAGTCAATCACTCCCACTATTTGTGCTTCTCCCCTGAACCTAAATAGCTCTATCAATTTGTTGCATATCCTTGCCCTTGAGTTGCCAACCGCTTTCAGGTAAGAGCACAGCAAATCTGTGCTTAAACACACATAATTCCAGTCCTATTTCTAACCTGACTGTCTCTGATTTATCTCTTTGTTCTCGGTGTCCTCAAATATAGTTTAAAGGTGCTCAATTGAATGATTTCTAAGACCAAGTCTAATGTATTTTATTATTGAGGTTCTAACCCCTGTACACATTTTCCTCTATTTAACCCCCTCTTCAAAACATCTGACATTTTCCTCATCAACTCTGTAGCCTCATCTCACTTGCCACTGTCTATTTCTCTTACTAGTTTGATGCTATTGCTTTTCCTTCGCTGTAAAAGCTTCCTTTCTCTTATCTCTCTGACGTTCTGTTTTCAGTTTTTCCACATAACTCTTTTATTTGTCCATGGTGCTTACTTTAAGCTTCTATGGTATTCTGAAAATTCTAGAGACTAAATGGTCAACTATTGGCTATGAGGTGACACATGAAGGCTCAGTAGTAAAAAGAATTCTGACTTTTTGACAAATTGTAATAGGAAGGAGCGGTTTACTAGTAGCTTATGCTGAAGTTGAGAAAGCAGAAATGAAATCACCATGATCAGAAGATATCTTTTGAAATTTTGCAATTTGCATAGCATGTTTAATATGTAGGTATATATATATATATATATACACACACACACACGCATATATATATTATTGTTTTCAGAGAGGAAGGGAGAGGGAGAGAGGAATAGAAACATCAATGATGAAAGAGAATCATTGATCGGCTGCCTCCTGCACACCCACTACTAGGGATCAAGCCTACAACCTGGGCATAAGCCCTTGACCAGAATCAAACCCAGGACCCTTCAGTCCAGAGGCCGATGCTCTACCCACTGAGCCAAACCAGCTAGGGCTGTAGGTATATATTTTTTAAAAAATTCTTTTGGTTATGACTCTATAGAGTAATGAGAAAAACCACAACACTAGTTATCAAAAAATCGGGACTCCAGCATCAGCTTGTTTTGTTCTAGCTGTGAGACTTGAGGCAATTTAATTCAATAAATTCAATAAGTATTTTTAATGCTCATCATGAACAAGAAACATGCTAGGTACTGCCAAAGATATAAAAAGAAGCTAATATAATTCTTCCCCTCAAAGCTTTTATACTAAATTGGAAGGAAGTTCCAACCCCATCCTCTGATAGTTGAAATGCATTATTTCAGATACCTTCTAGCATCTTCAATCTATTCTTCGATCTAAAAGACAAATGTAGAAAAGAAAACAATGTTCTCCTTTTTTTTGCATTTTTATTTAGTTTTTATCATTCTTGAAGTGTGTTTTTGTCTATGTTTTTCTGGTTATATTATTGGAGAAATCAAGGTCCTATAATAGCCAGATAATTTTATGCTGAAAACCTGCCCTGACAGAACCTCCTTCACCTCTGCCTAGCTACCTGGACACTGTGTTATTGTTGATTACAAGGAGGTTTCATGTGAAGAGATGTGTGGTCTGCTACATACCCATCCTCATGCCTGGGAAAAGCTTTTGTCCTTGTCACTGACCTATGTAGAGACATACCATTGACCACTGTGACCAGGGCAGATGGGGGCCCAGACTGTGTTTTACATCTACTGTGGAGACAGGGACTCAGTGAAGCCAGCGTTCCATATGCCAGTGAGAGAAGTAAAAAAAAGGAAGGTTTCCAGTGTCACCATTGCCGAAAACACAAAGTAGCATGTGAATGCCCCCTCTCAATTGAGCTGCAGTTCATTTCTGACACCCTATTTTAAAAATATTGCAACCTTAAAATAGTATTACTTCTGAAAGTGCCATTCTGACTTCAGAAATGGCATGCTTGCTCTCTTCTTAAATTATACTACTTAGGAGAAAGAAATATGTGTTAAACAGACACACTGGGATTGCAGAGGCAGGAGTGGGGCTGCAGAGAAAAACTGCCTTGCCTTCAAGCCTGGAAGTTGTCCCTCGATCGTCCTGAGGAAAGAAATGAAAAAACATTTTTCTCACCTTCATCTTCAGCCTCTGGGACTAAACTTGGTGAGAAGAGCGATTTGCCAGAAAGCAGACACCTCCTCAGATTATGCCGTGACTTTTTCTGCCTGATGAAAATCTACATCCCTCTGTGCAGAGTTACATCCTTGGAAGGAAGATTCAGAAAGGCAGCCATCTGCCGGGGGATAGATGCCCTGTGTTTACTCTGAAACTGCCTCCTCCCAGACTTGCCCTTGAGATGGTTCCCAGGCTGGAGAGCAGGGCAGTTCGCTGTTGTGTGGCTGCACTCAAACTTCATTTCACGGGAACTGACAGGTCAAGGCCAGGCATGATTATCTCCCATAAGTTTATGGTCATCTTGACCCGATTTGAATCCATCCTGGTCCTGCCCCTTACAAGCAAGATGGGTTTCGTCTATTATCTAGCCTTTCTGAGCCTTAGTTTGCTCAATGTAAAATGAAGATCGGACTGCCAGTTTGTTAGAATGATTATTAGAGCTCAGAGATATGCTGCTGTAGGTGAAGTGGCTAGCACCTTACCTAGCAAATTGTTCACACTTATTAAATGTTACTCTGCTGATACCAGTGTCTCAAGGATCAAGTGCGTTAAAGAAGCCATCACTGGTACAGTCATCTCAAGCCCCAGGAGAGTAGGAAGCAGATGGAAAATCTGACCTCCCCATGCCTTCCCTTCGCCAACTCATAGAACCAGAGTCTTGGGGATGCATGAGGCCAACCTCAGAGATGAGGACAATTCATCACGCAGTGCCAGTTCTTCCACCTCTGTTTAACAGCATGGGCTCGTTGAAAAATTCTCCACATAGGCAGGGGCAGTTCTCATGAGCCCAGACCACTTGGCATAGCTCCCTGGGTTAGCAGGCCACTGAATTTATCTTAAGCAAAGCCCTGAACGCATGCTGATTTAGAGGGAGTCCAGACTGCTCCAGCAACATATCAGCTGTTTGAACGAGGTTCTGTTCTATATAGCTTAAATCATTCAATTCCATGACTCACAAAATAGTCACTGTACAGAAATTCTCCCCAAATGGCAAGGTGGTAGAGAAGCATAGATGGAATTCTAGTGAACTTTCAATTGGCAGATACTAACTCCTGATTTGTTTCAAAGGGGGCATTTACATGCCAGTGATATGATATGCGGAGATGTGGGGTGGAATGTCAAGTGCTACTCCAGCCTAACTGGTGACCAGAGGCAAAGAAGCACTTGGAAGATGGATGTGATTATTGCTTTCAAGATCTTGCCATTTCAAGGCCAAATGCATTTGTTATTAGGCACAGAAGAATCATCTTCTATGGAACAGAAGGATTTCTTCATTTTCTTAGGAAAATAGATAATCACCAGATGTAGTCTTTTCAAATTAAATGTCTCAGTTGATATCAGTCAGCACCTGGGAAGGCCGAACATGACTGCATCTGATGACTCCAAATAGCACAGATAAATTTAGTCTGTCATGAAAAGAGGTGTGATTCCTCTGGTTCCTACAACTGGTTGTGTTCATGTTCTAAGCTGAAACATACACTGAGTGGCCAGATTATGATCTCTGAACGCATAATAATCTGGCCACTCAGTGTGTGTGTGTGTGTATATATATATATACACACACATATATATATATATATATATGATATATAATAATATATTATATAATATATATAATATATATAATAATATATATATTAGAGGCCCAGCGCATGAATTTGTGCATGGGTGGGGTCCAGCCAGCCTGGCTAGGGGGAGGGACATGGGTGGTTGGCCGGCCTGCCTGCTGGTCAAACTTCTGGTCAAGGGGACAATTTTCATATTAGCCTTTTATTATACAGTATATACACTGAGTGGCCAGATTATTATTCATTCAGAGATCATAATAATCTGGCCACTCAGTGTATTGCAAACTAAAATCCTTTGGTCTCTGTGGAGCCCACTCACACGTCTTTTCTCCGTCTGTCATCTACCTTGATGCCCATTCTTCTATTACCCCCACCCTCTTGCTTCCCTACCAAGCCTCCTGCTTGCTCACTCACATCTTTATTCACATATGCATACAGATGTTAGTAAGTTTATAGGCATGTGTGTTTGCGAGGGTATCTCTATGGGTTTATACACACATGCATGTGTTTACATATACATGAGTAGACTTGAGAAATCTCAGCCTAGAGTTAAGTAGCCACTTGAATCTTGGCCCTCTTTCCTCATTTACCCACACCTCTCTGGCATTGCTCCACTCGGGTGGGAGAGGAATTCCACTGGGGGGTTAGGTTTGCCTAGTTTACTTCTGGTAGAATTTGGAGGCAGGTCCTTTCCTCCCCTTGTTTTCTCTTATCTATCTTCTCAGTAAAGTAAGCAATGAGAAGAGCAGTCACACATTTAGGAACAAATAGAGCCATCTGAATTTTAATTTTAGTAATTGTTTTCAGGAGTCCTGTGTGTCACAGATGTATCGGTTATGGTATTACAACATAGAACAGAGAGGAGACAATCACTGACAATGAGGAAGGAAGAGGGAGAGAGGAATAGAAACATCATGAAACAAGGCACCACAGACATCTGTGAGTTGGACCTGGAGAGCAGCCATTGTCCCATCCCAGCTTTTCTGCCCCAGTGGCAGCTCTATCCACTTAGTCCTGTTGTTTCATGGAATTGGTGATACATGTCAGGCGCAGCCAAAACTACCTTTTAATATGTAAGAACATAAAAAGAATATTTTAATTCTTAAAATGTTTGAATGTTTCCAATAATATGAAGTCTAGTATTATCCAGAATAAAAGAGAAAGAACAAACCTACACTATCTAAAAACTTAAATAAATTACCTACCATCTACCAGGCATTTTTATAGACTTTTATGCTCAATACTTAAACTTCATAACCATTCTGCATGGTGGTATTACTGCTGAAAGTTAGCATAGTTAAGTAACTTTCCTTGTGCTATATACCTATTAAGTGGTAGAACAAGAATAATAGCAATAACCTTCCAGAGTAATCATCTGTTAAGCTAGGAGTACAATGGCTACAGAAGTGAATTTCCTGTAGTTTTCTTTCCTCCCTAGGCCTTAGTAACATGTTAATAGAAATGAAATATTTTTTGTCCTTTATTCTCAAGTTAAAACTCTAACTCTTTGAATTCAGGGTCTGTATAAAATTCAACTTGCTATCAAGTATAGTGTATAGTTCATAGTATGCACTTATAAAAGGTTGTTGATATGAACTCTCCTCAGTTTCTCGAAGAATGCTTTATATATCTGCTTTTTTTCCCTTCCTAATTGACTTTCTTCTCTTCCTTTTTATTCTTATACTAGAGGCCCGGTACATGAAAATTCATGCACTGGAGAGGGGGACCCTCAGCCTGGCCTGCCCCCTCTCACAGCCCAGGAGCCTTCAGGGGCGGGAGGTAACCTGGCGAACAGGGGAAGGCGATGCCCCCATCACACCTCTGCTGCTGCCACTGCCAGCAGCACAAGCCTCGGCCAGCCCTGGTTACCTGAGTCTTGGGCAGCCCTGGGCAGCTGGGCAGCCGCCATCCGAGGCTTGCCTGAGCCTCAGGCTCACCCTGGGTGGCTGGGCAGCCGCCATCCAAGGCTTGCCTGTGCCTCGGGCCAGCCCTGGGCAGCTGGGGGGCTGAGGGTGCATCTGGTCGCACCGCACGCCTGCCACCACCCCCCCTTGGCGGGGCTGAAAGGACTGGGGGACTTGGGTGGGGCGGAGGGGACTTGGTGCCGCCATCTTGTGGCTATGGGTGCCACCATATTTCTGACAGTGTGATGCTCAATTTGCATATTCCCTTATTAGATAGGATAATCTCCTCTCCCTAATCCAACGGATTAGAACTGCTTAATTGTACGAAGATTATAAAGTTTTCAGGTAAGTTTTAGAAAGGCACTAAATGCATTGGAACAGAATGCCTATAAGTTAAAAAGTAACTTTTGAGAATAAGTTTTTTTGTTCCTCTGAAAATCCTCCTTATAAAATAAAGTGTATAAATAGCAAAAATTGTACTGATAAAATGTGTTCAGTATTTGGAGAATTTCTAGAATTACAATCTATATCTTGGGCACAGAGCTGTAAATTTTAGCTACTTATGTGCCCTACATTTTATAAAATGCCTACTCTGTGCCAGATTATATGTTTGGGTCAGAATATGGAGCAAATACATGGTTTCTATCTTCAAGCAAATTAAGATGGAATAATCTTAATTCGGGAAACTGGGTATGTGGTGTCTAGATATGTGAACCAGCTATTGTATTGCAGTGCCATGTCAGAAGTGCTGTGATAGAGATTATGCAAATATTTTAGGAGAACAGAATAATGGTATCTAATTGAGAACTTGAGTCAGGGAAGTTTTCATAGAGAAGTTGGAACATGAAAGGAGTTTTGAGGAACCAACAGTGGTAGTTGGTTCCATAGGAAAGGGAAAGAGACTAAGAAGTTAGCAATTGGCTAATTCTCAAGGTTCGTGCTTTCTACAATTCACAGGGTTAGACTCGACTTAATCTGTTCTTTTTCTAAACTAGCTTCTTAAAGACATAATAAACTATTTATATTACTACTTTTTAATTTTTTAAAACTGTGAATAAATTCACAATATAATTTTTCAAAACTTTAGCCCAACCTCTTGATTCTTTCCAATTAAATGAAATAGTGGAGTGGGTTCTGAATTTGTAATGTCTTAATTTTTGACATTTTTAAATAAGGTTCTGCTTCCATGAAGTTTGAACTAGTCTAACAAAGCTTTGCCTAGTAAATATCCATGATTCCCTTTACTGAAAAGACAAAGATTTGTAATTAGCATGTGAACTCTTGAAACACAGATGCCCTATGGAGATTGAAAATAATGTCTTCTCTCAAAATGATTAACCACACTTCCTGAAGTTTGTGTATACCATTCAATTGCTCAGAAATACATTTTTCACAAATAGACTACAAGTGAACTCTAGCCCAGCTCATCCCAAATCATTTTACAAATGAATGTAGTCCAGATTAATGTGGCATTGAAGTTCATATAAATAGACATTCGTAACAGGATTTAGATTTATAATCTTTAAAATGTAAAACCAGCAAGAAACATTTGCAACAACTTTATCTGGTTTAATACCATAACACGTGTAATTAGATCCTAACCATCCATATTAATGAGAAGCCTGGGATTAGATCATGGATAAGGAAAAGGGAAGAAGGCAGAAAACTGAATAAGAATTGATCCCTTTGGCTGCAGATGTCCAGATCCTAAGTCATGAGCTTACATGGAATGTCACATCTACTGAACACTTCACGTTTTACCTAATACCAAGCTGGGTCTTTGTCCATATGCTACCATTAACCAGATGAATAAATTTGGGTGGGTTGTTTCTTTTTTCCTGAAGTGCACTAGGTGACCTCTTACATCTCTCTCTCTGTTATACATGTAATTCTGATATGTGTGTCCTGTCTGAAAGATGATTGGACAAAGTTTGAAAAGTGGCAAGATTCTGCCAGGAAGTGAGCCATGGACCTTGATATCACTCTTTCAAGACATGATTCTTTATGCCTTACAAATGCACAGAGGTGACAAATAGGTTTCTATGTGTATGCCGCATTTGTGGTACTGGCTGCCTCGAGTGTTATGTTATCCCAAGTCAATTCTGAGATCTGGATAATATGCTTTTCAAATATTTTTGAAATTAACAACCTCAATGAATTTGATAACAATGTAGATAATAATGCAAAAATTAGTAAATTATATATCTGAGTAAATTACTCAGAATTAATCAAAGAAATATTACTGGTTGGAATGCAAAATGATATAGCCATTTTGAAATTGTTTACATATACTTACCTTACAACTCAGCAATGCTACTCTAAGGTAAATACCCAAGAACAATAGCAACTATTTATAATGGCTTTATTAATAACCAACAAAATCTATAAATGATCCAAATATCCATCAATAGGTAAATTCATAATTCTAATAAATATAAATATAATGGATATCACTCAGCAACAAAAAGGCACAAACTGTTGGTACCTGCAACAGCATGGATGAATCTCAAATGCATTAAGTTAAATGGAGACTCTAAATTTAAAAGGAAATATGTATCTCCATTTATGTGACATTCTAAGAAAGTCAAACTATAAGGGCAGACCAGTTATCAGTAGATGCAAAGGAGTAGAGATGAGAGAAACCTATAAAAGAGTAAGGGAATTAGGGGAGCAATGAAACTTTCATACATTTTGATTGTAATGATGTTTATATGATAATGCAATCATTGAAACACATAGGATTTATACCGTATAAAGGGTACATTTTATTGTATGTAAATTAGGCCTCAAAAAGTAAGAATTTATAATGTGAAAAAACAACAAAAGTCAATGAGTTATAAAGTGAATGGCTACAGAATAAGAAAGGTAACAATTCTCTAAGGAATTAGAATAGGAAATTAATCTGTAATTAGTGTGTCTATCATTGAGGACATTGATTCTAATACTTGATCTTCTTCCAAAATAAAGCAATGGTATAAAAATAATGTAACAATATAATTAACAATGTTAATTGAATAGACCTTATAGAACTATGTCAGTCATGACCTTAGCTGACAGTGGTCAGCAAACTCATTAGTCAACAGAGCCAAATATCAATAGTACAAAGATTGAAATTTCTTTAGAGAGCCAAATTTTTTAAATTTAAACTTCTTCTAACACCACTTCTTCAAAATAGACTCGCCCAGGCCGTGGTATTTTGTGGAAGAGCCACACTCAAGGGGCCAAAGAGCCGCATGTGGCTCGTGAGCCACAGTTTGCCAACCACTGCGCCTAGCAGGACACATTCAAATGGGTTAATTGAACAGAGCTGAGTAAAGAAACTATTAAGTGAATTGTTGTCAGAGTTAAGGGAAACCAGCAAGAAAGATGCAGTTTTTTAGGGGCGAGCTACAGCATGGACCCATTCCCATTTCTAAATGCAGAGGAGCAAGTGACAGAGAGTACCCTTGAACCCAGTGAAAGGTGTAGTGATAATGGTAGCTGTTTAAAAGTCTCAATATGAATTAAAGAATTAGAATGATACAGAACCCACTTTCTATCATACAATTTTTGGAAAAAAAAAAGAGGACTTAAAACTTTTCACAGAATTAAAAATTTAATATAGTTTTCTAAGAAATTCATGGTCAAGGAAGACATTAACATGGTGACTTGATAATTTTTAACTAAGTTACAATCAAAATCCTGCATATCCCGATTTGTGGGACACAGCTAAAGCAATGTTTAAAAGGGATTCTAGAATAAAGGAAATCATAAAATTAATGAGTTAAATGTCCAATTAGATAAAGATAAAACAGAATATAACCAATGGAAATAGGAGGAAAAAGTAATAAATGTAAGAACATAAATCCACAAAACCAAATGTTAGGTTCTGTGAAAAGATTTAAAAAAATGTTAGCCGAAACCGGTTTGGCTCAGTGGATGGAGCGTCGGCCTGCGGACTGAAGGGTCCCGGGTTCGATTCCGTTCAAGGGCATGTACCTTGGTTGCGAGCACATCCCCAGTAGGGGGTGTGCAGGAGGCAGCTGATCAATGTTTCTCTCTCATCGATGTTTCTAACTCTCTATCCCTCTCTCTTCCTCTCTGTAAAAAATCAATAAAATATATTAAAAAAATCAAAAAAATAAAAAATAAATAAAAAAATGTAAGTGGAATTTATTCCCATTCTTAGGGTGCCCTTCCAAGTGCAGGGTGTCGCATTAGCATAATCTCTCTTCCTCCTCATAACAGCCCTTGGAAAACTGGAATTTTCTAGTGCATTTGGAAGTAGTGGCTGGCAACAGTTAGTTCTCTGTCTCTGTCTCTGTCTCTCTTGCTCTCACATTCACTTTTGTTCTATATACATGAACATAAGGGATTCAAAGTGGGAAAGGAAATTAAGAAGATACTGGAAAATTAAAAAAGGTACCAAGTGCAATATCTCTGATAAGCAGAGCTGCTGTTGCACAAATGCCAAGTCTCCATACCCTCATCATTTACTGAAAATGAAAATACCCAAATTAACATCTTGATGGACATTTTAAATTCATAGGTCATGGATCTGAATTAGTTGAATGATGGCAAGGCTAAAGAAAGATTTTCTCTATTTATGTTTTCTCAATCAGTTACCATTGAGTTAGTACTATGACCTTTGGCCAGCTCCAAATATGGACTCTGGGAATGTAATTTTGCATTTGATAACTCTTCTAGGCCCTGAAGATTTTATATTATTTGGTGGTTACGGAGTTGTTGTCATCATACTTTTAAATGTCCTGTTAATGATATGGATTCTAAAAATGAGCAACATCAGAGGCTTGGAACTGATTAATTTAACTTCCAAGGACTCAAAGGAGTCCTAGTCATTCCTATAGAAGACGTAAGCTAAAGCCACTGAAGAAAGTATATAAAACACATATGGAAAACTGATTGTATGCCAGGCATTCTTTTAAGGACATTACATATATTACTTTGTGCAAAACTCATCAACTTCATGAAGTGATATTATTATAAATTTTATTCTATAGATTGGATATTTGAGTGACAGAAAGCTTTAATAACTTGTCCATGATAACTCAACTATCAAGTAATGCCCACAGTATTTGAACCCAATCTGACTCAGACTCTGCTTTATTCACTAGCACTGAGAAAAGCTTTGAAATTGAGGAGACATCAAAATTGGTGTAGTCTTAAATTTCTTTGGACTATTAACACTTAAGGACAATATGATGCATTTTGGATCAATAAGTCTTTTGATCTTTGGGCTTTGACTTACAAGGGGATTAAATAGTTGGATCTCTTTTCTGCCAGGGTATTTGATGGTGGCAGATTTTATTTTCATATCTGAAGCATCTCTGCGTTGCTGTGTTTTTAATATTACAGTGTCTTTATGTAGTTTATTATTGAAATATATTTATGATGTCATTTGGTCTCTTTGAGGACCTTTGAAAAAGTGGCTGGACATAATTGGAGAAAGGAAATAGAATAAAGAGTGACTTTTCAGCCTTGAGTACAGAGTGGCCTTAGATACGATTTAATTAATGCACTCTTCTGACCCATATCCAAGAAGAAAGCCAAACAAGCAGTTGTTAAATGCAAAGTGGCATCGTGAAGAATTATTCTGATGGACAACTAATCTCTTCCCAAGTGGGTGGTAGCACATAATTCCTAACTGACTATAGCTTTAATGGTTAGGCCAATGAGTTAAGAGAACAAAAGCTGGGGAATATACTCTGCCCAAGAGAAGGTGGTTTGCTCTATCTCATTGGTAAGATTGGAAGGAGAAAGTGGGCATGAGTGGTCAGCAGATTCCTTTTTCTCTAAGGAACCAGCAGACTTCAGGCAATATGCATTAAGCCATGGACATCTAGGAGTGGCTCTGTCAGAGATGGAGGCCTGCTCCTCTCCAGCACTGCTGGGTAGTTAATGCTTTTCATTCTAAGATTTAGTAACAGAAAGCCTCCTTTCTTGTAGATAAAAGAAACACTGTTTAATATCATCACTAACATTTCAAAATGTTATTCCTCCTTCCTTTGTCTTATTCTTGAAGTGGTTAGTACTCAGGCAAGAAAAAGGAGAGCAAGTTATTGGCTCCCTACCGAATAACCCAAAAACAAACTACTGCCATGATGGGTGGATGGATGGATGGATGGATGAGCAGACAGACAGATGAAGGAAAAGGAAAGGGGAAGAGAGATATATATTTTATCAAGAATCATGCTGATTTGTACCAAAAAAATTTAAGGAACCCTAAAACTTGTTTCAATCCAAGAGTAAGAGTGCAGGATGGGGATTGAGACAATAGAATTGGTTGAATATTTGCATAAAAATTTCACCTTGGCAATGACTCAATTCTCAAACCACTGAAGATTAAAATTAATGAGAAAGAACTGGATTTGTGGTTACCAAACACATGTGACACAGAAATAACATACTGAAAAAAGAGGGATATAATGAAAATCTCCTTCTTAAACAGTAAACACCCCATTTCCGTCTCCTACTTGGATTCAAGAAAATTCTAGTAGCTAAGCTTATTCCTTCCAAGGAAGAAATTGGGTGTTTGTTTGTTTTTAATCCTCACCTGAGGATATTTTTCCATTGATTTTTTTTTTTTTTTTTTTTTTTTTAGAGAGAGAGGGAAAGACAGAGAGAAACACATCGATTGGTTGCCTCCTGCACGCACCCCACCCAGGGCCCGTGCCAGGAGGAGCCTGCAACCAAGGTACATACCCTTGCCCGGAATCAAACCCAGGAACCTTTGGTCCACAGGCCAATGCTCTATCCACTGAGCAACCTGAGCTAAAGCTTGGTTGTTTTCTTTATGGGGAAATTATCAGGTTAAGATAACAGTAATAATTAATTTGTCAATTGGAAATTACCCAATTAAGTGACCCATCCAGATGATCCTGCAATAAAACCAAGCATTGAAAAAAACCTGCTTCCAAATAGCTTTCTGATATTTTACTCTTAAATAAAAATTCATAGTTAAGAATCATAATGTAGTCAAAAGAAACCCATAATATGACAACAGAGAGAAAACAAACAAAAGCAGGAAAAAGGAACTAGGAGGAAAAAATAATGGAGTAGACAAAAATTCACACACACATACACACAGAGGGAGAGAGAGAAAAGATAAATTACTTCCATAATTAATATTGATGTTAATTATTCCATAAAAAGAACTAAATTTACAAACCAGTATATTCAGAAAATAATAGGAAATAGCCCTCTTCTCTTCCCCAAATCTTGGAAATTAAAAATATAAGATCAGAAATGAAAATGCTAATAGAAATTTTGGAAAATGAAGTTTCAGAAATCTACCATAAAACAGAACAATAAAAACAAAAATAAAAAAAGATAGATAATAGGAAAGGTAAGACAATAAGGTTAGAGAATCAACAATGAAGTCTAAATATCCAATTTAGGAAGTTTCTGTTGACAAGAACAGAGAACACAGAGGGCAGCAAATTACCAATGATAATTCGAGAGAAGTACAAAAAATGGAAAATTACAGTTTGCTGATTTAAAATGCCTACCATGACCTTAAAAATAAAGAAGTAAATAAAATAGAAATGCCTACCAAGTGTCTGAGCTTATGACAGTAGAAAAGACTCAGACCAACACACATTATTGTAATGTTTTTTTTAAAAAAAGGATAAGAGATTATCAAAGTTTTCAATGAAGAGGGGAAATAAAAAGTTCTTAGGTAGGAAGCAATGAGAATAAAAATAAAATCAAATTTTTCCACAGCACTAGACATTTGACTACAGTGAAACATTATTTGCAAATGTAAAGGGCAAATTAATCCTACTAAAATTCCATCCACAGTCAAGCTATTAGTCAATTAACAACGTCTCAAAAAGTGCATTTCTTAAGTGCCCTTTACCAGGTAGCCATGGGCATAAACCATGGACAAGGGAGATGTGTAATTGGGGGAATAAGAGCTGTAACCATGATGTGGTGAAGAGAGATGCCAGGCTGACAATTGTGTCGTAGACCTAGAGAAAAACCAGCCCAGATTGGCCTCACTAGTGCAGGGTTGAGGTCTTCAAGGAAAAGCTGAGTTTGATATGTCAACTGAAGTGGGAATACATTCAAAGAAGATACAGAACCATAAAACTCACTTGAAAGCACACCCAGAAAAACAAAATATGTTGAATTGTCATCCTAATTTCTTTTGTCAATCCCTAATCAAGACCTTTATGTTTAAATGCTTTGGATTTCTACCATTGTGATCACAACCTGATGAGCATAATTTTTCTTCTCCTTCCTCCCTTCCTTAACTCTGCATCGGAAAGTGTCTATGTTTATCACCTTTTGCTATATGACAGGGAATTAGTCAGAAAAATAAAATAAAATAAAATCATGAAATAGCAAAGCCCTGCTACCAGTTAGCTAGCTAACAAGGTGCTAGGCTCAATATTGTTCTAGCTTAATTAATGCTAATATTAAGAATCTTGAGAAAACCTGTACAGAAGAAATTGACTACAGGTATTTTAAATCATCTCAGGATTATGATGATGGGGAAAATATAGCAAGGGTTTTAAATACCTCTCAAATTTCAGAATATAGACTACCTGTTGTACATCTATGCATGTAGAGAGCTATTTTTCTGGGAAGCTATGCCAGGCTCTCAAAGGGACCCCTATTAATGCCTGGGATAGCTTCATGACCATCTGTCCCAAGGTCCAAGTGCAATCACAGTTACAAATGTGAACATCAAAGAAAATGAACATATTTATTTGCTGTGCTCTCAAGCAGCATGAATTCGAGTTTGGGAGACACTTCCTCTTCATCAAGGAGATAGGCTCACTCTCACGGGGTTGATGTATGTCCTCATCTGTCCTTCCTCTGACAGGTGCCTAGCACTGCTTATAGAGTTTCCACAAAGAATTACTCACCATACTTTTTATTATTGTCACATAACCTGAGACTTGGTTGCTGAATCTTTTCTTTACTTAGCCATAGTTGTTAAAACACAGTGGCCTTTTCTTTTCTTTTTTTAATATGTGGATGTGGTCCCCATGTGCTCTTAGAGGACAGGGAGCATGTTAGGACCTCCTATTCTTTTTGATGTGAAATCCAGCCTTAGCAGTCCTTGGTTTTTCTTTTCTTTCTCTATCATCCATAGCAACATAAATATACACAATCAGAATTTGTATCAGTTTCTATCAGATTTACAGCCTCAAAGAAGGAGATAATGATCAACTCACACATCTTCTTATTGAAACAGATGGTTTATTTTTGACGTGAAGGTGGAGGTCAAGGGTTAGTCACTATAGGAATCTGGCTATCTATAAAACCTTTGTCACAGCAGCACGTCTAATGCCCAAAGAAACTTCACTTGATTTCTGGAGGTCAGGATTGCCAAGTAACAAAATATTTTCACCTCCATTTCACCCCCATCCCAGGTATAGGATAATTTTGCACAGATATTGCATATGTCTATGTGAAATAAAGCAAAAGGCGCTGTTAATATAAATAATCCCTTGTGTAGGTCGATGCAGAAGTTCCAGCGTTTTTCTTTAGTATAAGTGTTTGCCACTTACTATAAGTTTACTTGGCAATATTCTGATCACTGCCATCCCTCCTCATCTGTCACAAGTTTCAAGCAGAGTCGGGGGACATAACACCTCAGCCCCTTCCCTAAGTGTGACAGAGGAATGTGGGAGGAGAAAGCAGGAGGTGAGCATCTCACATTGGTCATCCTTTACCTCTCTTAATTCAGACTTTGCCATCTGAATTTAGTTGTGAAAAATCCATAACTTCCCCTTTGCTGTGCTTCACCATTCCCTTCCAAAGCAGCCCTTTTCCCCATATTTCTCCTAACACCTTTCTGTGGACAAAGTCATAGAAAGCGTCAACAATAAGTTTTTTTATTTTGAAAAGCAAAATATTTGGAAGGAGCAACAATGGGCTGGGGTCCACCTGGAGGAGTCAGCTCCTTTGTCCCTGTTTATTTTGCTGGATGGAACTCTTGCCCTGAGGAGACAGCACCTGATTTCTTCTCTTTTCTTCACTTCATGTTTTCTCTAAGCACATGAACAGGATGTTCAGGAATAGTTTCTCATCAACCCATAGATTCCATGTGATTGTGGGTGAGTCAGAGGCTCTTTCACTAAATTTTTATACTTTCTGAAGAGAAAACATGTGGATAATGTGATAGCAGATTCTACCAAGTTCGTCAAAATGGGCCCCAGTTTGTACTAATTTTATAATTGGCTGCTATGTCACCAAATAGGGAATATTCCCAGAGTGTAGAATGCCCAAAGAGAGAAGGTGCTAGAACTTCCAGTACAGCAGTGGAGACTATTCCCAGAATAAAACATAAAGGCACCTAAGCATTCTTCTAAGTTTAATTCTGAGAGGGTCACCGACTCCCATCATAGACCTGTAGCGCACGTGACCCTTGACTAAAAATAAAACTGGGGTGGATCAGGGTACTTTCATGAGATACAGATTTCATGTCTCCACTCCTGGTGGCTTATCCCCACCTCTAACCCACACCCCTGCGTACCAAGGAAAATGGGGAAATCTTGCTACATCAAAAGTCAGACCTGAGTGGATAAGGAATAATAAGCAAATTGCAGCAGCATTCCAGTTGCACAGGGAATGCCATTGTCTCTCCTGTGCTGAATGATCAACAGAGGTTGAAGGCTGAGCCATCAGACCAGCAGGGAATAGGATGCCATCCCTACTCCTCAGGCACCGAGCCGGAAGGCAGCATTTATCGGGTGTGCTCTGAGAAAGCTGGCACCCACAGACAGCTGACTTGACATAAACGGCAGCAAATGGACTAAGTTCCGAGGTAAAATGAAAGTAATATTCTCAGCTCCTGAAGTGGTTCCCTTTCTGTCCTCATGAGGGACCTAGTGGCCTTTCCCCTCTTTGCCACTCATTCAACAGAACTTGTCCACTGCAGGGCTGCGTTGCTTCTATGGAAGTGTGAGTCGCCATTGTGTGACCATGTCATGTTTACTGTAAAATTAGTGTGTGTTATGTTCCAACGCTCTTCTGATTTACCTGGCCTTTAAAATATCTGTGATGCCATTGAAAATCTTCATCTGTTAATTCATTGCTTCTGAAAACCCCTGCTGTTTTTTGCAAGTCAATTCCTGAATTCTCACCATCACCACCCCCTTTTTTTTTGACCCAGCAAAGTGTTTCAGAAAAATATATATTTAAGCTACTTACTAACTCATGTGCCTTTCTCTCTGTCTCATTAATGCAACACACGCTAATGCATATAACTATGTACCCCGCGCTGCTCAGATGTGAGTATACAGCAGTGAATGTGAAGGACGAGGAATCTCCTGCTAGAATTACAGATTATGTGAGAATGGACAATAAAACAAAGTTCATAATAAGCAATTTACAGTGATGACCTAGGAGGGGGTGGGGTGCAATCTGAGCTGGGTTAGCTAAGATGTTGGAAGAACATTTCACCAAAGCTTTGAGCTGAAGCTAGAATGAGAAGGAGAGCCATGGGGATATTTGTGGGTAAACAGGCAGCCAGAGCAGGCTTTGTCCACCTTGGCACTACTGACATTTAAGGGCAACTAATAATTTGTTATGGGAGTTGGTAGGTGATTTTAGGATGTGAGGCAGCATCCCTAGCCTCTGCCCAGTAGATGCTGATGGCACCTCCCACCCCAGTTGTTACAACCAAAATGTCTCCAGACTTGCAAAATTACTTCCAGGTGAGAACCACTGGGATAGAGGCATTATAAAATGCAACAAGCTAAAAGGCATATACAAAGCTAGGGTATCTGGAAGGTAGTGATTTAAGGTGAGAAAAGGAGGAAAAAAGTCTGGATACCTCCTGCTCACACTAGAGCCTCGTGGATTACGATAAGGACCTAGAATTCCACTGTGGGTGCAGGTGGAAGACATTGGAGGACTGAGGAAAGTAAATTCTAACCTGAATTACATTTTACCATCATGTGGTACTATATGTAATGCTGCCAATGCCTCATTTTACTAACTTATTTGAATTAGTAGATTGGCTGAGTTCAGAGCTAAAAATTAGTTAGGAAGTTTGGTAATTATTTTTAGTTTCATTTTACAGATTTAGATGAGCTATGAACACTCCACAGGCTATTTCCCCAGAGACCACATAATTAATTTGCATAGTCATCAAGACATGGTGTCATAGCCATGCCAAAGCTTAGCATAACCATGTTAGAAGTTAATTCCCCTTTTTATTTACTTACTACTTTAAACATAAAAAATGAGGGAAAACTGCCTATAGCCATTTACCAATTACTAAATTACTATGCACTTTTGAAATAAGATTCCTAGTTACTGATGTAATGTTCACACAGTTGGATTCTTTGTTTCTAAGCTTCAGTTGAATCAACTGGGCCCCAAAGATGTGGAATTTCAAAGTAATGTGCCAGACTGCTGGGCAGCCATTTCTCAGAAAGTGTCTGAAGATAGTGAGGGAGTCTCAGATTCACAAGGAAGCTAGAAACAGGTTGAGAAGTGAGAGGCTAAATGGTGGATACTGAAGATCAGTTGCTGCCCACACAGTTCCAGCCCCTAAGAACAAGGAGGGGGCACTCCCTTCTGTTGTCAAGCTGAGTGACAGGCAGCCTCAAGAAACCATTCCCTGTAGTTAGGATGCTCAGTGGAGAACATGTCTGACACAAGTCGGGGTTGTGAGTTATCTTGTAGAGAGACAGTAGCTATTGGCCCAAAGCATTGAGAGAGAGAGATTGATATTGATTTGGGATCAGTGGAAACAGTACTGTCACCAAATAATCAGCATCTTAAAGAATGCCTGATTTTTTTTTCTCATGAAGTTTCCCAAGATCCAGAGTCAAAGAAATGAGCTGACTTGGAGTCCTTTTAAACCTTGCCTCTTACAATGTCTGGAATAGTGGTGGGGGTTTCAATAGGGAGTTCTGTATGGAATTAATCCAGGAGAAAACAAGAGGCTAAGTTGGGAGCTGCTGCCTGATAAGGAAGGTGAACACAGCCCACTGGAGAGGTGAAGTAAAGGGAGAGGGGAGCATGTTTTGGTCATATTTTAGAGCATTCATTTATTAATTCATTCATTTAATATGTATTTATTGAATGCCTAATCTTTGCCAGGTTTTTAGTAATCTGGGTATGAGATGTCACCACAGGGAAGTGTCCCAAGAAGGAAGATTCAAATAGCAGGTAGGCTCAGCATTAACCACTCTCCTCATCAAGAAAGGTGTACATCCTCCCTCAATGCAATACAAATTGGACCAAAAGTCCTGATGTGCAAGAAGAAGCTGTAGCTGGGAAAGGAAGGGCCCATGGGGTGGGTGGTACTGTCTGAGTTGGTCAGGTTCAAGGTGCTGACAAAGCAGAAGACCAGGCTTTCTCATTAGCAAGTAGACACTGAGCATTGTGATTTAGAGTAAATTAATTCACTGGAAAAAGATAGTGGAGAACAAAAATGCATTTTCATTTTATTACTTTCTAGTTATCATGCTTGATCAACATCCCAATTAGAATGTCCTCCAACTGTTAGGATTACTCTTTATTCTAGAGTGTTCCCACTGGGTTAAGGGAAACACCTCACTTTTGCTAACCTGGAACATTCTTTGTTCCAGTGATACCCAGTTTTATCTGGACACATCTAGGATCAGGTACTTTTTTTGGTTATATTTTAAGCATTAATTTATTTATTCATTTATTTAATACTAGAAGTCTGGTGCATGAAATTCACACATGGGTAGTGTCCCTAGCTTTGGCTGGCGATCAGGGCCGATCTGTGGGATGGTGGGCAGGGCATTCAGGGGCCCCCACTGGCACCCACCTTGGCCTGGTACCCGCCTGTGTAGGAGGTGACTGGTGGGGCAATCAGGGGGCCCCTGCTGGCACCTGCCTTGTCTGGCCTGGGGCCTGCGGGCTGGGGGAAGCTGCTGCATTGAGCGTCTGCCCCTGGTGGCCAATGCCTGTCATAGCAACCGGTCATTCCACCAGTTGTTCTACTGTTCGGTTGATTTGCATATTAGGCTTTTATTACATAGGATGTATTTATCAAGTGCCTAATATTTGCCAGGTTTTTAGTCATCTTGGTTTGAGATGTCAGGCACTTACCTCACCAGAGATGCTAGCAACAAGGGAAGCAGGCTTCTTGGTGCAGGGGACCATGCTTCCCGGCCGTGGAATGCTCAGGAGATATTCAGTTAAACAGGTGCCCGGAGCTCCACTGTCCAAGGAACACAGTGGAAAATTATGCTAAAATGGGGATGTGTCTGACCTTCACACATTCTTCTTAGTCTTTGACTCTCTTTCTAAAACTGATACATGTCTATTTCTAATTTAATCTGCAATAAAATAAAATATGGAGAGGTATTAGTCAAGAAATATTCTAGAAGGAAGTCATAAACAATAGCAGGTGTCACAGTACAATTGGGTTGAATTGTGTCTCCCAAGGAAATATGTTGAAGTCCTAACTCTGTCCGCCTCACCCCCATCATACCTGTGAATATGACCTTATTTGGAAAATCTTTGCAAATGCAATCAAGTTAAGATGGACCATACTGGATTAGGGAGGGCCCAATGCAATGACTGGTTTTCCTATAAGCAGAGGGAGATGGAGATGCTCAGATGTAGAGAGAATGCCAGGGGAAGATGGAGGCAGAAATTGGAGTGATGCAGCTACAAACCAAGAGATGCCAAGGATTGCTGGCAACCACAAGAAGCTAGGAGAGAGACATGGAACAGCTTTCTGCTTCAGCTCCTTCAGAGGAAGTGGGCCTGCTGACAAACTGATTTTCAGATTTCTAGCCGGCAGAACTGTGAGAAAATACGTTTCTGTTATTTTAAGGCACCCAGTCTGTGCTCATTTGTTATGGCAGTCCTAGGAAATAATACAAATGGTAAGTTCAGCCGGGGTGGGGGGGTGGGGTGGGAGGAGGGAGAGAGAAGAATGAGCATGGATTGTAGTAACTTTCTCTTGAAAAGGCTGCCATCAAACATGTTATAAGATAACCTTGTTCTGTCAGATCATAATGCTATGTTCCAGAAATCTCAGGCCAGAAGCAGATTAAGACACAATTTAGTAGCAGAAATAAGCACTCAGAATATAGTAACAGGAGCAGTAACACAAAACTACCTATGTTTAAGTATAGAAAAGTATTTATAAACTGTTAGATACTCTAAAAACAAAAAGAAACCAGCACTGTTGCTCATATGCTTCCATTCCTTGTTGTTATACAAAATTAACCAGCTATTTTTTAAAAATATATTTTTATTGATTACAGAGAGGAAGGGAGAAGGAGAGAGAGAAACATCAATGATGAGAGAGAATCATTGATTGGCTGCCTCCTGCACGCCCCCTACTGGGGATCAAGCCCACAACCCAGGTGTGTACCCTTCACCAGGAATCAAACCAGGGACCTTTCAATCTGCAGGCCGATGCTCTATCCATTGAGCAAAACCAGCCAGTGCTTAACTAGCTATCCTAATATATAAAAAGCCAGGGGCCATCATGACCGAAACAACTGGACAGATGACCAAACACAGGCTGCGGGGGGCGACAAGGCTGGCTGTGGGGGCAGTTGGAAGTGACCAGGTTGGCAGGAGGGCAGTTGGGGGTGACCAGGCCGGCAGGGGGGACAGTAAGGGGCAACAAGGCTGGCAGGAGGGCAGTTGGGGGTGACCAGACTGGCAGGCAGAGGTGGTTAGGGGTGATCAGGCTGGCAGGGACGGTAGTTAGGGGCAATCAGGCAGGCAGGCAGGTAAGCATTTAGGAGCCAGCGGTTCTGGATTGTGAGAGGGATATCCGACTGCCGGGATTGAGCCTAAACCAGCAGCTGGACATGCCCTGAGGAGTCCTGGATTGGAGAGGGTACAGGCTGGGCTGAGGGACGAATTTTGTGCACTGGGCATCTAGTTTACATATAATTAATTAATTTTGTATTTGAGAATATTTTTATTCCCTTGTTTCTAGGTCCCAGTCAAGTTTCTTTATGATATAAGAAATTCTTAAATTACCTGAAATTTTATCATGAGCATGTATTACTTTTATAACCAGGAAATAGAAATAATTTCTATTTCAAAAATGAAAGGGTAGTATGTACTAGAGTATACAGACTATTTCTATTTGTTTCCTTTTGTAAAGTGCTCCAAATTAATGCTAGCCAAATATGGCCCTTAATATCTTTTTAATGGTTAAGAAGTTAGCAGGGATGAAAGGAGCATGACATGGCATACAATATAATTTTCTAGAAAAATTATTTTAAGTGTCTTTTTAAATACCATATGCATATTTAATTTATGAGCATATAGAAAAAGGGAATATGAACAAGGTTAACTGGAAATACATAGAATATATTGAAGTGAGTGAATGCTAGGTCAATGATACATTTTTTCTTAAAATCGTGAAAAAGGTGATAAAATTTACTTTGAGCATCAGAGATTTGAGCCTATAATATTCACAGAAACTGAGTTCAGTCTACAGCTTTGGGTTAGAACGTGATATCCTTTTAGATGCTTTGTTTACAATTAAAATATGCTCCTACTAGTTTTTTATAGTCAGGTTTTTATAAGTGTCATAACCTGAACCATAGAGAAATGGAAATGACTGACCCGTCTGAGAGATCATTTACCAGTTTAGTAACAGTTCGAATCTATTCATCATTGTAGCAGAAGCACTGCTGTGGGGCCTTCTCCCTGAACTCCCACATGGTTTCCGCAGCCTGTCATGGCATTGTTTTCCTCCAGACCATATTCATTGTTCCTTCCATCATTTTTCAGTGGTCACACCTTCTCTTTTTATTCCTTAACATGTTTCTGTCACCTGTGTACATTCCTGTGCTTTAAATTCCCCCAGCCTGATTCAGGATTTTATACTCTTTGCCCGGATACCATGTGAAGTATGAAGGTGCCTGGAGGAGTGGGGAGAAGGGGCAGGAACTGTTCCATTTGCCTCCATGTGCACTGTGCCACTTCCTTCCCACAAAGAGGATATGTCTCAAGGCTTGTGCCTATGGGTTGTATCCACCTGGAGAGTATAGTTTTCTTCTTCTTTTTTTAAATGAATCTGCCCAGAAGAAGTACATTTTTCTAATTTACCAAAAGACCTTTTATAAGAGTAGAACTTAATGTTCTCACACACACACCATAGATCAGTGGTTCTCAACCTTCCTAATGCTGCAGCCCTTTAATACAGCTCCTCATGTTGTGGTGAACCCCAACCATAAAATTATTTTTGTTGCTACTTCATAACTGTAATTTTGCTACTGTTATGAATCATAATGTAAATATCTGATATGCAGGATGTCTTAGGTGACCCCTGTGAAAGGGTCGTTCGACCCCCAAAGGGGTCGCGACCCACAGGTTGAGAACCACTGCCATAGATAAATTTGTGAGGTGGTGGATGTGTTAATTAACTAGATGGGAGGAATCCTTTCACAATGTATATCAACAGCCAAGATATGGAAGCAATCCATCAACAGACGAGTGGATAAACAAACCTGTGGTACATATATGCAATAGAACACCACAGAAAAAACAAATGAAATCTTAGCATATGCCATAGTATGGATGGATCTAGAGGGTACGATGCTCAGTGAAATTAGTCAGTCAGAGAAAGACAAATATCATATGATTGCCCTTAAATGTGGTATCTAAAGAACAAAATAAACAACCAAATAAAATGGACACAGGTTCATAGACACAGAGAGTAGACTGCCAGTTGCCAGTGGGGAGGGATTAAGAAATACTAATTGATACTTACAGAATAGTCACAAGGAAGTCAAGTACAGCGTAGGGAATATAGTCAGTGCTGTTGTGATGACTATGTGTGGTTCCAGGGTGGGTGCTAGAGGTATTTAGGGAATCACTTTATGGGGTGTGTGGTTCTCTGGCCACTGTGCTATGCACCTGAAGCCAATCTATATATATAAAAGCCTAGTATGCAAAGTGTCCCCTCAGGAGTTTGACCAACCGGGAGTTCAATCGCTCGCTATGACATGCACTGACCACCAGGGGGTGGCACGAAATGAAGGAAGGCCCTGGCTGGCAGCAGGTCAGCCAGAGAAGGGAGGCCCTGACTGGCAGCCAGCAGTTGCTAGGGACCCTAACCATTCACGAATTTCTTGCACTGGGCCTCTAGTACAAAATAATGCTGAAAGTAAACTGTAATTGAAAAAAAATATTTAAAGTTTAAAAATCATCATGATGTATACTTTAAATATCTTAAAATGTTATTCGTTAATTAGGCCTCAATACCAAAAGTGTGTATGTGGGGGAGGGGAGAAGAAACCACTCTAGGTGTTTCAGAAGGATATAAGGTAGCTAAATGTTTCTAAATTGTTGGAAAAGAGGAGGACCCAAAGGGAGAAGGCCAGGCAAGTCAATGCAAGAAGGTGCTACAACTGCTTAGGCTGGGGAGCAGAGTGGCATTGCCTAGGACCCATAGGGAAGCCTTACAGCTACTGCAACCAGGGAGTGAGGAGTCTGGAACTGCAGCTCCCCCTAAGCTGCTGGCAGACTCCCTGTTGATATCACTGCAGCTGCCTGAGCCAGAAGCAGGGGAAAAAACAAGTTTTCTTTTTCTACTGACTTCCAATTGGCTGCCAGTGCCTCCCATTGGCAGAATTTAATCAAAACCCAGTCAGCAAAGGAGTCCAGGAAATAGTTTGGAGGCTTCCAGTCTTTGGCAGAATAGAGGAGAATATAAAAGACATGTGTGGGGCTGAAGGCCAAGAGGGAACTAACTGATGGACCCATATTATAATAGAAAAAGTAGGAGAAACAATTCTACTCCATTTCCTCACATGTACCGGTAGCTCGGACAGCCTGACAACTCCTGGGAACAGGGCAATGGGTCCCAAAGTTTGCTGTGCTTTGAATCACCTGGGATCTTTATAGAAGTGCCCAGTCTGGTTTCTACCCCCTTGACATCATGATTTGATTGATAATAGGTGCAACATGAACATCAAGATTTGTAAAACCTCTCAGGTGGTTCGAATGTCCAGTACATTTGGGACCAGGACCATGGATGGTAGTGGCAGCCATGGTGTCTGATGGGCAGACACAGCAGCAGCGATGTGTCTATGGAAAATGGGAAACTCTTCCTTGGTACTCCAGAAACTTTGCAGGGAGCTGTTGTCCTACAAAAAGGGAGTAATGTCACCCTAATAAATTCAATAAAAGTTAAAAGAGAAGAAGTTAATGGGCTTGTCAGTGGTTAGGCAGCTAGTGGGTGGTAGAGCTCAGCAAGAACCTGTCTCCTAACTCCTAACCTAGTGCTCTTACTATTAACTTGGTTATAATTTCGTGGTTAAGAAATAGTAGTCATTTGACTAAAGAACAACACAATAAACTATAAAAAATAAAAAAAAGAGAGAGAGTAAAAAATCTCAGAGGATGCTTTCAATACAGACTGTACCAATATCTGTAGATCAAAGTCATAATTCAAATAGGTTTCATGATTGTTCCCATTACCTAAGACTTCTTTGCAGTACAAACATTCAGTAGGATTTTTGATGAGGAATTAGTCCCATGTATTTACAATGTGATTAGTACTACATTAAGTCAATTTGCACATCATCTTCAGGAAAATACCTTTGTACCTTTGAAGAGCAATTTAGATGAAAACAAACACACTCCAAAGTTGTAGAGTAAGGTAGAGTAAGCATTGAATTTTGAGGCAGATGGAAACACCAAATTATATTCTATGACTTGACTTTATCTCACTGTATTCCAGAGTAAGAGATTAAACCCTTTAGCCTTCTATCAAAAGTAAATAAATAATCAATAGATGATGTATGAGGACACTTCCAGTGAAAATATTCTGGCTTGTTTTGTCATTCATATTACTTCTTTATCATACTATGCTTTGCATAATTTTTTCACTTTTGACATAACCTTCTAAAGCCCTTTTTAGGAAGGAATTGCTCATTTATAGGTGAAGGCTCTGAAGCGACAATAATCTCCCTTCTGAATTGGTCAATATAAAATGACAAAGCAAATGCATGATCAGCTATAGGGATTCTGTCCTACAGTCCGTGCTCTCTAGGGCAAGAGAAAAAAAGAGGAGGCAGAGAATTACACGGCAGAGTACCGAGAGCTCACGTTCTCTATCCACGCCCTCAAACACTTGGTCTCATCAGACCATTGTGGTGTGTTCTGTATACACACTGACCATCAATTTTAGGTATACTTAAAAAAATTTATAGTACAATTTTATTAAATTTAGAATGAAAATACAAGTGTGTATTTTTAATAGTTATAACTGTTTTCTGAGAGTGAACAGAATAATGGATATGTCTTCCGTTTTGGTGATGGAAAATCTGAGCAGTGAATCAGATTCTACTTGCATTTCTTATTCTTACTTCCTTTACATAAAAAAAGTCTGGATTTACAATTGTAGATCATTGGGAAAGGCAGCCAGAATGTGGTGGTTCCGCCAGATAGTTCTGGCTGGTTGATTCAAATGCAATCAGCAGTTCCTTTTAGCACTCCTCCCTGGGCGCCAATGTTGGTACTGTGTATGTTTCAGTCAAAAACTGCTAGATTGACTAATTAACTCCAAGGATAATGGCAAATGGGTTAACAGACCACTAGTTAGAAGGATTCAACACTCAACAGGATTTCTCACCCTCTGTAGTATCACTTGCATGTGATTTTAAAATAGACCTAATAATTTCTCACCAATTTCTTTCTTTAGTGAGTGAAGAAAATAATAAAGGGGTAGGAAAAAAGTAACATTTTTTAAACAATCTAGTTATTTACCCTCTGAGATGGTTAATTTTATGAGTCAACTTGACGGGACCAGAAGTGCCCAAATTATTTCTTGATGTGTCCGTGAAGGTGTTTCTGGATGAGGGTAGCATTTGGATTGGTGGGTTCAGTAAAGTAGATGGCCCTCCCCAGTGTGGGTGGGCATCATCCAGTTTATTGATGGCCCTCATAGAACAAAAGGCAGAGGAAGGAGGAATTTGCCTCTTTCTTCTGTGTCACTGATGGAGCTGAGACATCTCAACTTGTTTTCTCCTGCCCTCAGACTGGAATTTATACCATCAGCTCCCCTGGTTCTCAGGGCTTCAGACTTAGACTGAATTATACCACTGGCTTTCCTGGGTCTTCCGCTTCCAGACTTGCAGACAGCAGATGGGGGCACTTCTCGGCCTCTATACTCATGTGAATCAATTCCTCATAATGAACCAATTTCTCCCAATAGATGATAGATGGATGGATGGATGGATAGATAGATAGATAGATAGATAGATAGATAGATAGATAGATGATAGATATCGCCTGTTGGTTCTGTTTCTCTGGAGAACTATGATTAATACACCCTCAATGGATGTTTTTCTTAAGATATGTTATTATTTTATTCCTAATATTAAGAATGATATTGGGATCTTTAAACAATAGATTTGGACTCTGCAGCATACTGAGTATATCACTGATCTATGCCTAGTCTAGGCCACCTCAGCAAGCCTCATAAAATCATAGAAAGATGTGACCTTTCAATATTAGGATTATTCATTAAGGAATATTTTTATCTCATATTTCATTATTTAAATATGGGTGAGCTTCTTTAACTTTGAAGTGCACTAGCCTTCATGAGAGAAATTAGGTTGGCATCTGCCCACTTTTTCACTCATAGTGCTGAAAAGATGGAGACCCAGAAAGCATGCTTTGAACATTTTTAACAGATTTTCTATGTCTTTTACTACTGAATCATGATCCAGAAATCTAATTTTGATTAGAAACCATTTTCTGTGAATGGATTGGTGCTCATTGTCAATACCTTCTCTTCAGATTGTGCTCTTCAGAGATGCCCTTTCTTGGTATACATATTGCTGATTTGATTCTCTTTTACTACTGAAACTAATGCCTTCTTTTCCAGCTAAATTATAGCTCCCAAAATACAAGTAAACTAAAAGAAATACTTTTTCCTTGGTGGTTTAGATTTTTAGTAACAGATCAAACAATGCTTACCAAGACTTTCTCCTTGGTACAAATTCCACATGTGTTCTAAGCAGAGTCATATTCTGTTTAGGGGTTCTACACAGCTATGGACCAAAACATCTGGTGGAGTGACCATGGATGACAATTGCTCTTCTGTATTGCATGTCGTTACCACTATGTGATAACCAGAACATCACTTAATGGGGGAGTTGCACAAATTTTCTCTCTAACTTCCTGTTTTCTCTTTAAACAGAACATTAATTCTTTTTTTTTTTTTTTTTTTTTTTTAAATATATATTTTATTGATTTTTTACAGAGAGGAAGGGAGAGGGATAGAGAGTTAGAAACATCGATGAGAGAGAAACATCGATCAGCTGCCTCCTGCACACCCCCCACCGGGGATATGCCCGCAACCAAGGTACATGCCCTTGACCGGAATCGAACCCGGGACTCTTCAGTCCACAGGCCGACGCTCTATCCACTGAGCCAAACCGGTTTCGGCAGAACATTAATTCTTAATTTTCTACATGACTTTGCAAATATCTTGCCATACTGTGATTTGTACTAGTTTTAACTCTCTGAACTATAATTTTGAGTGATAAAACTATAGTTTTAATTTCTACTCTGTGTTTACCTTTTAAATTATATTTTTAAAAAACTGGTATGTATTTTCCCACAAATTCAGGAAAAGAAATCCTTTAGGGTAACCCATTTTTTAAAATTATGCAGACTGCATTGGCTCTCTGCCAATGTTCAACTGGCTCCCCAGTCTAATAACAGCCAATGTTCAGATATTTATTATACTAGTCCTAATTGCAATTTTCTGTGTTAGGTATGTGTGCAAATATTCATGCTTTTATGTTCATTTGTCCTTGAATTAACAGATTTTCTTTTTTCATAGCAAACTCCTGCTTGATGTAATTTGAGACATTTTTCTGAGTTTTATAATTCACATTATGCCTTTCATCACTAATTTTATGTTTTACCAAAGTATTTCTGAAACACTAATACATTTTTGTGAGCTATGGACATGTGGTAGCATAAAAATAAAAGCAACAATTCAGTTAATTCAATAAGTTCAGCATGTAAAAATTATCATGAAAGTGACGTGATCCTATTTTAGGGAAGATAAACTTCAGACAAATTGACAACCAAGCCTGTCATTCTAATATGAACAACCTTTAATAATATTAAAATTAAGAATAATGTATTTTAAACAGTTATAATTAAACTTACATCTCAAGTCTGTAAAATAAATATAGATATAGTTTTAATTTTCTTCCCTTCTTTACTACTTTCATGACAATTGATAGACCATCTGAGACAAATATGGCTGGCCAAATACTTAAAGGAGCATACTTTTATATTATTTTATGGAGAGAGCAAAAGTGGATGGTTAATGTTTTAAAGGCTTGTATTAAAATCCTGGATTAATAATTTAGTATCTAATCATGTTACCTTGGGAAATATTTAATTTCTTGGACTTTAGTTTCTTATCTGTAAAATGAGAATAAGAAAGCACTTGTTAATTTTTGTTATAAAAACATAAATATCTAGTCCAAAAAAAATCAGTGTAATTGCATGATATATATTAGTTTCATTACTCATCTGAATTCGTTATTGTATTAACTTTATAGATTGGCCATAATGGAAATGAATTTTCCTTGTGAAATATTTTGAGAAGATAATTTTATATGGAATTGTGTTTGTTTCTTTTTCAAAAAGTTATCACTAAGTACTTAGCAGGGTCATACCAGGAGAGAGTTCAGATAATGTGAAGAATGGAGTAAAGGCAAAGATAGTGGTACATTTCTTGGATTTTCATCAGTCAGGGAGAATTGTGTATGGATTAGTGAATATTTAGAGCCAAGTGTTTGGTAGTTGGCTTTGCATTTGATGAACACTAAGGAGAACAAATAAGCCTAAGAGGAAAATTAATAGATTGTTACTGTCGACATGCTTCAAATCTTCTAATATGACTCTTGAAAGAAATAACTCACCAATTCCCCAACCCTACTAAGCTTCGTCCTTAATTATTTGATACTTGCTTATATTTTGGTTCCTCAACTATACCAGTAACTAGTTTTGCTCAAAATGCTTTTGATCAGGAAATGCAGAATATTTTCAAGGTATGAGAAAATTAAAAAAGAAAAGTGGGATGGGGATTTTTTCCTTTGAATTCTGTAAAGGGTAACTTTTAATATAATGATCACTGATAATTTCTTTTACATAAAACTAGATTCAGCTTAGTGTTTCTCAGCCCTTTGATTCCAGGTTATCAGCATGCATTAGAAAATTATGTCAAAAACAATTTTTTAAATTCAGATATGCTAGGTCCCCTGAAGAACATATTTAATCTATATTTTTAATTTCCAAGTTTTTGAAACACTCCTCCTTATATTCTTTCTTTATTAAAAACATCTGGGCTAGCCTGGCCGGCATGGCTAAGTGGTTGAATGTCAATTCAGGAGGTCACAGTTTGATTCCTGGTCAGGGCACATGCCTGGGTTGCAGGGCTTGATCCCCAGTAAGGGGAATGCAGGAGGCAGCCAAGGAATGATTCTCTCTCATCATTGATGTTTCTATGTCTCTTTCCCTCTCCCTTCCTCTCTGAAATCAATAAAAATATAGTAAAATAAAACAAAACACCAAAAACATCTGGGCTAAAGTTTAAAAGTGTCTTTATCAACATAGAATACATATCAAGAAATAAATATCTCAATGAGTTATAAAGAAAACATCAGTACAGAGGCTCCATTCTTTTTATTTTACCTTAGATATAATAATTTATTATGTTTGTATATTATAATTTTATTTACATCAACCGATACATAATTATATGTATTGCATATAATTGCATATGTATTCTAAAGCATTTCTTTCAGAAGTTTTCTGAGTTACCTTTAGAGACTATTTGCTTTAAATTTTTTCATAAAATGGTTTAAATGAGCATTGCTAATAAAAATATGACTCTTCAGGCTAAAGCACAATAGATTGTCACAAAGCAGTATTTACTAAAGATTCACATAGCAATGGCTTCTTTCATTATCCCATTGCAATTTAAACAGTGAGTCAATGTTTTGTCAGAAAATCGCTCAATTGAAAGAAACAAAATCCCTCTCAAGGTAGCTTAAGCAAGGAAGACATTGCATATTAAAGAATAAAGGGTGTCTAATTGGACTTACAGATATAGTTAGACCTTTCTGGACATGACAAGTTAATAGGTAAATATACTTTCTAACTGCTTCTCTTTTTGGAAATACATGATCCCCTGTGTCATTTTTGTCCTCTGTACTGAGAAATATCATTGCCAACCTCAACAGTGCACACAGACAGAATGGCCTCCATAACTCCAAAGTGCATACCTCCAAGTCCTGTCTCCAGCAATCACCACTATCTGACTCTTAGTTTCTTGGTCTTTAATTTAAATTCTCACAAAGGAGGATCTTATTTGAACCATTCTAGGCCTGAAAAGATAGAAAGATGTAATCCCATGGTACCAACATGGCTGTAGGACCCTACCTTGTTAGCTGAAGTCTGGGTTATGGGTTTGTAGAGGGGAAAATTAATAGAGATAAAGAAGCGATTGCTGCGTGTTTAAGAGTCAATATGTCCTTAAGGGCAAAGATGGTGATTTTTATTATGGGCTATGTAAGTAGAATTAGAGAAGGCAGTTTTTCCTAATATCTCTCATGAACACTGTCTAGAATATTTTACTTCACTCTTTTACTTTCTATTTAATGTCAACTATTTGAGATTCTTTTGTGTTAACAAGGGAATTTTCCAAGGGAAGGCTTAATCTTCCAAACACATTTAAATTAGTTGTGTTAAATAATTGATATTCGGTAAAGGTAGGGCTAAATGAAATGAAGGTAACAGAATTGGAATGAAGCCCAATTTTGAAGAATTTAGCCCTCTGGATAAATCCAGGCCTGGTCGGTTGTCTATGACCATAAATTTTCTCTGACTGTGAGAAGATTAGCTCTCATTATTAACAATATATTTGTATATTTACGCAGCCCTAGGATATAAATAAAGTAGTTTCACAATTGCTAAATCATAGCTCTGTGAAAACAAACCCACTAAATATTACAGTTTTATTTCTTTACCTTTGGAGAAGCATATATGGTAATACTTTGCATTACTTTTGAAACTTTGTATAAGTCTGAAATTATTTCAAAATATTAAGGTAAAAAATAAATTAAAATTTTAAATCTATAATTTTCTTAAAATGACCTTTGAATTCTGTGTTTAGTTTGGGAAGCCTTCTTCTAACACCCCTTTTCCATCCAAGATCATAAAATATTGTCTGATACTTAATTCCAGGTGCTTTCATACTTTGATTTTTACTTCTACATCTTTAATTTATGGGCAATTTATTTTTATGGTTTATATAAAGTAGAGAATTGACTACACTAGATTTTTCTTTGATGTATAAACAACCATTGTCTTCAATCATTTATTTTAAATATCATCATTTTCTGGCTAAATTAAAAAATGTTATGACACAACAAATCACTATATCTCTGTGTGTATCTGTTTCTAACTTTTATATTTTCTTCCTGATTTAGCTGTCTATTGACATTTTGGTATCACCGTGTTTACCGTGCTGTGTTTTGCATATTGTGATATCTATATCTGATAGGGCAGGTCTGGTTCTCTGGAAATAGGCTCTGAGATGGAGAATAGTAGGTGGGAAGTTTGTGAGTAAGTGTTCTAGTGATCAGCACATGTAAGGAAGAGAATGCTGCAAGAATGTGCAGAGGAAGAAAATGAGCTTCAGATATCACAAGAAAGCTACAAGTGACTCACCAGGAGCTCTGAAGAAAGGACAGCTCTTCAGAGAGTCCCAAGTTTGGGTGAGATGGCCAAGTTGTCATACTCCTGCATCAACCAGTGATTGGATGCCGGCTGCCTCTTAGAAGGGACACAAACTGAGTGAAATGGCTTTCTTCAGTGGAGAGACATGCCTGGAGAGGACAGGCCACTGAGGGCTATCTGCTGGCAGAATGCTAAGCAGCAGGAGGAATCTTTCCTGCAGGAGGGATCTGGGTAGGAAGGCACAGTGTTCTCTACAGGACACGTTATGTTTAAACTAAAGTTCCCCCTTATTTATTTACATTTTTTCCTTCCAAATGATTTTAAATTGGCCTATCAAATTTCTCTTTAACTACTGTTTGAAACACACTTGGAATTCCATTAAATTCAAGATTAACTAGCTCTCTAAAGTAATCCATCCAAGATCTATTGAGGAAAAGACAACTCAGATGTGTAGGATCAAAGGAAGAGAAGCAAAGGCCCAGGTCTCCCATTCCCCCATAACCCATGGAGGAATGTCCTCAGACCTGGCACTCCTGGCCCACAGTGTGAGCCTGAGCTACTTGTTAAAGGTCACTTTCCCTCTGTATATGCTTTGTTATGTTGGAAACGGGACAAAAGATTTTTTTGGGGGAAAGGGAGGGAGTGGGTGGTGAATATTTCTTGATGCTGAGTAGTATGGAATCATGGTGCCAGCTATTTAGAAGAGTTGTCTGGGAAACCAGCTGCTTGGTACCTGGAGACCTTGGGACTATAAGATTTTGCAGTCCTCCTTGCTATGGAAGCCAAGCTTGAAGCAACTCTCCCCTGAGAAGTAAAAGAGGACAGTTTGTCCAGGGAACCTAGAATAATATCCAGAGTCACTTGTAGATAATTTTGCTATTGCACCACATATATTCTCTGGAAGATACATTTTCTTCTATTTTTAATCATTCTGTCCATTCTATTCTTTACTTCTAGAATGATTATTTGATTTCCTGGATCTACTTTCCATGTTTCCTAATTGCATTCTCATAATTTCGCCTCCCATTCATAATTTTTATCTTTGACTTTAATTTTGAGATGTACCTCTGTGTAGTCTTTAAGGCAAATGCCATTCTACAGCTGAGATTGTTCTACTACTGTAACACCAAAGTTGAGAGTTTTCTTTTTTTTGTTTTCACTTAATTCTTAAGAACTCAATTTATGTGGTTACTTTTATTTCCTCATAGCCAGTTCTTGTTTTGGAAGTGTGTTATTCTGTAGAGCCTCTGAGGTTATTAAACCTTCTATATTGGTTGCTATCTTCTATTTCTTTTATTACGTTGGGTTCCCTTGGGGGGTTATTTATCCACCTGTTTTCTCTCTTTCTTGACTTCATTTTCCCTCAATTGTTTGAGGTTTTAGTTTATTCCTAATTGTAACTGACAGCCCAGACTTAGCAACCTGTTAGGCTGAGGTGGCTCCAAACCATTTGTCAAGTAAGCTTTTTCTCCCACAGTGCATGCTGATCCTGGTTATGAAGATCCCTGGCTGAGAGCAAGGGCATGAGAGGTGGTGGAAATGAGGAGAAGGTGTGTGTCTGGTTTTCCCTAGAAAGAGAAGGTAATGTATGGGCACAACAGTGTTTTGTCCACTATTGGAGCTTTTTCTTGACTTACTGTCCTTGCAGACAGTCTCCTAGAACAGAACCTCCATTTTACGTAAAGTGTCATTTACTTAGTTTCAGCATCTAGGAAAATTCTTCCTTGAGAGACTGATCCCACTGTTCCACAGGTCTTGAATTAATCAACCTGTTAATCACCTGACAGGGCTGACCCTACACCTAATTCCAACTGCCTTTGGAACAGGGAAACTATGAAAATCTTGCTAAGTAAACTTATATTTGGTGGGGTTTTTTGTTTGTTTGTTTTGCTTCCCATGAATTTCAAGAGACTAAGCTTGGTTGGGTTTCATAAACAATGTTTTCGGCTATTAAGAAATTCCTCTATGTTCTGATAATATAATCATACCTTTGGGGCAGTGGTATAGATTTGGTGGAGCAAAGTTGTTTTTGTGTTGTTAGTTTTTGGGTTTTTTTTTCCTCACATTTTAATGAGCTTTGAAGAAGGAGGAGAGGGAGTCATGGATAGTTAGTCAACCATCCTGAATAAGAATCCCTAATAGAAATTTGGAAAATAGAAATCAAACATTTAAAATGCCACTGATTCATAGAATAAATGTTTTCTCTCATTAAATGATGTGTGTTTTTCCCACAGGTAAATAGGAACCTAAAACATACTTAAAAGCAGATGGAATATCTGTGGTGAATAAAACCTCAGGAAAGGCAAGAAATGATTGGGCCCAGCATTTACGGGAGGAAATTCAGCCCAGAGAAGTGAAAATCATTAATTTTTTGAGAATTGAAAGGGTAACTGAAGACATTTACTTTAGTGAAGATAAGTGCATAATGAAGCTCACACAGATTGTTTTCATATTCTCAATTCAATAAAAAGTTTAATTGTTCATTAAAGCTAAGAGGAGAAAAATGCAGAAGTTGAAGATGAAAAGATATACCTTTTGGAGGAATTTTTTTAGCTGTATAATATTAAAATTATGAGAATAGTAAAGTATCTATAATGTACTAGGTGGGGGGAGGGAGAGAGAGAGAGAGAGAAAGAGAGAGAGAGAGAGAGAGAGAGAGAGAGGAGAGAGAGAGAGAGAGACTATGAAGAGTAGCAGAGCAGATGCCAGAAAAGTCGAAGGGGTAGAAAAAGCCCTGGTGTAATATTGGAAACACTGGTAGATAACCATGCAGAGTAAGGGGAACGTCTAATCTGGAAACATGTTAGCAACAAGTTTGGTTGAGGTGTCCAACCCAGAGGTCAAGTAAGGACTAGTAGACTAGGGAATTGGGGAGATAAGATAAGCTGATTTATATTAATTAAACATAGACACATTTAATTACTTAGTCTTTATTTTATATTGATTAATTTGAAATTGACAGACTACTGTACATAGAAAATATTTTCCCTCACCTTTGCAGCCATTTATAACAGGAAAAGAATTGAAAGTATATTCCATGCTTTGAGGATTTCTTCCTTTGTCTTTTTTTTTTCTGAACTCTTTCCTTTTGCATTGTTTCTACTGCCAAAAGCACACTTAGTGCTATAAAAAACTCAACTGTTGTCAAAGGCAGGTTTATCAGTAGATCATTCTGACTCCTCCCTCTCTAGTGATTCATGGTTCTATTGCTGCTGTGACTATAGTTTTCATTTCAATGTCTATTTCAACTTCATTAAACAGTAGAGAAAAATCATAAATAGCTGCCTTACCCTTCCTTTCTTTATATTTCATATCTGAGTTCTCCCCTTCCATTAGGGAGACGACAATCTTAATTTTTCAGAAAACGTAACTTTTTACCAGCTTCCGTCTCCTTCCCAACCCAGTTCCCCACACTTTCCAAAGTCACCATCTTTCACATGAAAGGGTTGTTCCAAGTGGGCTGGTTTCCTCCATGACACCAGCCAGTCCCTGATACCCCTTACCTCACTTCCATCATAACATACTCTTTACCTCCATGTATGCAAGTTGAGCTCATCACCCAAAGCACATTTTATTTCCTCTCTGTGACAATTTCTTGTTTCCTGTTACCTGTGTGAATTGCTTGCTTCTCTAAATTTTGACAGCTCTTATATGACTTTCATTGATTTCATTTTCTAAGTGATAGAAGTGTGTGGATTAGTCACACTTCTTATTTAATAAACAAGTATTTGAAATGTGTTTATTCAACATAGGTATTGCTAGATGGGGGAGAAAGTTTCTTGACAAAATATTTTGCCTAGCCCTAACCAGTTTGGCTCAGTGGATAGAGCGTCGGCCTGCAGACTGAAAGGTCCCAGGTTCGATTCCAGTTAAGGGTATGTACCTTGGTTGTGGGCACATCCCCAGTAGGAGGTGTACAGGAGGCAGCTGATCGGTGTTTCTCATCGATGTTTCTAACTCTCTATCCCTCTCCCTTCCTCTCTGTAAAAAAATCAATAAAATATATTTAAAAAAATATTTTGCCTTGAATTCTTTCAGCATTCATTGAATGTGCACATCAAAGAGAAATGAAACTTTTCTAAGGAAAAAAATGAGTCAAACAACATTTTTCCTCAGTCTTAGTTAAAGAAAAGAATAACACAAACAACTCTTTTTAAAAATTGAAGTACAGTTGCACACTTCTCCTATTTTAAAGTCACTCTTGATCCGAACCAAGATGGTGGCATATGTAAACACCTAAACTGCTGCCTCGCACAACAATTTCAAAACTACAACTAAAAGACAAAACGTCTATCACCCAGAACCACGGGAAAGCTGACTGAGTGGAAGTTCTACAACTAGAAGGAAAGAGAAAAGAGCATTGAGACATGCACAAGCACTGAAAAGCTGAGGTACGGAGGTGTGCGAATCGGGATGGCAGTGGGCGACTGGGTGCACTGCTTTTTTCAACCCGAAGGGAGACAAGCTCCCGATTACTCTGAACTCCAGTTTCTGGAGAGACGCTGGAGACCCAAACTCCTACAGGGAGAAGCTGGACTGTCTGCCATCGGGTCGGAAAGTGAGGGTGGCTTTCTTGCAGAGGTGCATGCAGCAATCATTGTTTACTGTACTGGGGCGCGGAATGCAGGGACTTGGAAACGAGGAGACGCAGAGACCGCTGACTGGAAGCCATCACAGTTTGCCATGCCCTAGCCTAGTGACTCCCTAAGACCCCGCCCCACACAATCTACAAACCCACCCAAGCTTCACGCAGCGGCTTTTGCATATAAATGGTATGCCCTATCGCAGCTTAACCTAACAAACTGCATCTCTGGTCAGACAGCTCCAAAACCTCCAAACCCCAAGCAAAGAGGAGAAAACTGTAGTTCTTACTGTAGCTCCTGCTGGGTGGCCTCAGACAGTAGCTGACCTGCACCCAATTGGAGATCCAGAAGCTAGTGTATCTAGTGGTCAGTGTGAGATGACACCAGATTTCAACTACTCACATCCATAAGTGACACATTCAAGAGGCAGACGCAGGGAGCACCAAAGCCCCACTGAAATAAGTCCTGCCCCATAAGCGTGTCTCCAGCACAGCAGTTCTTCCATTATAGACACAGCGGGTCCTCACAGCCAATTGGCCTGGAGGTCAATTCCTCCTAGTGTACCAACAGCAATCAAGGCTTAACTACACTAAGACTTTGCACTCAGCCCACAAAGGGGTGTACCAAGAGTGTCCACCTCAGGTGATAGGCTGAACCACTGGTCACCTACCACAGAAAACCACTCCATCAACACAGGGAAGCAGCAAAATGCAGAGACAAAGAAATATGTCACGAATGAAAGAAATGGAGGAAAGCCAACTACTGGACATTGAGTTCAAAACCACATTTATAAGGTTACTCAAGAATCTTCTAAAAACCACCGAGAAACTTGATGAGACCTCTGAGGAGTTTAGTGAGACCTTCAAGGACCTTAATGAGAATGCCAAAAAAATGGAAAAGGACCAGTCAGAAATTAAGCATACACTGTCTGAAATAAAGAATATACAGAAATTCAACTGTAGATCAAAGACCCCAAGAATCAAACCAAAGATCTGAAATATGAGGAAACAAAAAACACCCAACCAGAAAAACAAAAAGAAAAAAGAATCCAAAATTATGAAGATAGTGTAAGGAGCCTCTGGGACAACTTTAAGCATACCAACATCTGAATTATTGGGGTGCCAGAAGAAGAGAGAGAGCAAAATATTGAAAAGCTATTAGAAGAAATAATGACTGAAAACTTTCCCTACCTGGTGAAAGAAATAGACTTACAAGTCCAGGAAGCACAGAGAACTCCAAACAAGAGGAATCCAAAGAGAACCACACCAAGACACATCATAATTAAAATGCCAAGGGCAAAAGACAAAGAGAGAATCTTGAAAGCAGCAAGAGAAAAACAGTTAGTTAGCTACAAGGGCGTATCCATACAACTGTCAGCTGATTTCTCAATAGAAACTATGCAGGCCAGAAGGGAGTGGCAAGAAATATTCAAAGTGATGAACAGCAAGAACCTACAACCAAGATTACTCTACCCAGCAAATCTATCATTCAGAATTGAAGGTCAGATAAAGAGCTTCACAGACAAGAAAAAGCTAAAGGAGTTCATCACCACCAAACCAGGATTATATGAAATGCTGAAGGGTATTCTTTAAGAAGAGGAAGAAGAAGAAAAAGGTAAAGATAAAAATTATGAACTACAAAAATGACAACAAATACATACCTACCAACAAGTGAATGTAAAAATCAAGTGAATAAAAAATATGATGAACAGAATGGACTGATGAATATAATAGAATCAGGGACATAGAAAGGGAGTGGACTGATAATTCTCGGGGGGGGGGGGGCGCGTGTGAACGATGCAGGAAGAGATTGGACAAAAATCTTACACCTATGGATGAAGACAGTGGCGGGGGGTAAGGGTATGAAGTGGGGTGGAGAATCAGGTGGAGGGGAACTATGGGGCGGAAAAAAAGAGGAACACCTGTAATAATCTGAACAATAAAGATTTATTTAAAAATTAATAAATAAATAAAGTCAGGCAAAATAAATAAATAAATAAATAAATAAATAAATAAATAAAGTCACTCTTATAAGTCAACCCTCTGTGCTTTGGGGTATGTCACTGGTGGATTCAATACAGTTGAATCCTGCTTTTTATTGAAGTTAGAGGGATAATATAATTTAATTTCTTTCAGTCTAAAATGCCTACATATGAACATGATGTGAAGGATCATTTGGAACTAGTTAATTCAAAAAAAGAAAAACAATGCTCTCTTCGTATAAGAATCATTTGTACTGTTTTACAACACAGTACAATATGTTATAAGGAGATCTGTACCACATTCAGGGCTGTATGGAACTCAATTAATCTGTAAGCCATTAAGCAAATGAAATCTTACAGAGTTTCATTGCTTCTCTGAGTTATCAATACATTACAGCAGTCTGGCAAGGTTCTCAGCCATTATAAATAGAAGAGTCTGAATGCCCACACACTCATCATTACCAGGAAACTCAGACGTCTGACTGACTCTTCTCAATTGCAGGGAAAAAAGTATGTTCACTATTGAAAGGAAGGGAAAGAGGAAGGGATGGAGAGAGAGGGAGACAGAGAGAGAGGGAGACAGAGAGAGAGGAGAGAGAGAGAGAGAGAGAGAGAGAGAGAGAGAGAGAGAGAGAGAGAGAGAGAGAGAGGTGTAAATAACCTTTACTCTTCACCTCTTTATTTCTGGAAATCTTTTTCACAACAAGCTATTGGATCTGCCTACTTCCACTAAAATCCACCACAGAAGCCATTTGCTTTGTATGAAAATAAAGAGTAACCCTTTGTATACCCCTATAAAAGGCCTTCTGTACAGTGTAGTAGGTTAGTGAAGGTTTAGGAGAAGAGTCTTCAAGGTAAGTGACCTAGAGAAGCTGCAAAGACTGCTGGGAATCCACCTGAGAAAGCATATCCTAGTCTATATCTATCATTACATTAATGATGACATATTCTTACCTCCCAATTATCTTTCCTTTTTTTTTAAAGGAAGTATACTCTGTGATAACATATTTTTTTTTAATTTTTAATGTATACTTTAAAGAAAGTATACTTATGAAGAAGGAAAACTAACTCAATGGACATATTAGAGACAGTTTGGGTTGTAAGATATGAATATTATTTGCTTACCATCTTTTAATAAACTGCCTGTTATTTTTAGCATTTACCAAATTTAATAAAGAATTGGAGCGATAAGAGTGAAATGAAGAGCAGCAAGAAGAGTTCTGGCCTCCAAAGCAGGGGAGACAATTGGCTGTGGGCATCTGAAACCACATGACCATAAGTAAATGAGGTTATTTTTATAGTGTTTATTTAGGGTAACCAATGCTTTGTGTATGATAGTACAGAGGACTTAGTGTTAGCGATGGGAAAAACAGGTTTCCAAATTTAGAGACCACTTAACATTCATGAACTTGGAAATTTCAGGCAAACTTGAAGCCTCTTGTCATCATCTGAGTTGATTTATCTTGGCAACACACTATATATTTCTTTTCTTTTCAGAAGAGCAAAATAGTTGCCTCAAACAATACTTAAATTAGTGCTTTCTTCAAGCTGTTATATATATATATATATATATATATATATATATATATATATATGTATATATATATATATATATATATATATACACACACACACACATATGTGCTATACATAGGCATTGTAGAAAAGTAATAAGTACAGATAATAAAAACCATAAAAATGATCAAAATGCAAACTCAATGTTAGCACCTTAGTGTACTGGGAGACCCTTCTGAATCTTCCCTCTGTTTCCCCTTCATCGTCCTCCTCTTCTTCCTCCTTCTGCTCCCCCTACCCTCCTTCTCCTTTTCTTCTTCTTCTGAGTTAGGTTAATAAATCTTCCTCTCAGCATCAGATGAATAACACAAACATAAATGTATCTCTTTTTTTTTTCACCAAAATAAAATCACACACTCTATATATTTCTATTACTTGCTTTTTATTCACCTTTCCATTTTATTAAAATTTTATCTCCACTGATAAATAGGAGAGCAGGTCTTGGAACAAGAGAACAATGAAGATAAGGAACAATAGTGAGCAATAGCAGTTTATGTTTTTAATGTGGTGAATGTATTTAACCTTAAGCGTGTATTCATAAATACGCTGATGGAAACAAAAATGCAGACTATTTGAAATCACACACATTTCAGGAAGTGCTGAAAATTAGTTGATTCTCTATATAGCTGACTTAAGTAACTTTATTTTGAGTTTTACAAATGACTTATAAGATAGCTCCTAGAATTGCATAATATTTACATTTTTAAAAAGAAATAAAGGGAGGAAAGTAGTATTCAGTGCAGAAGGGTGAGGGCTGTAATGTTTTTCAAAAATATTGTCTAAGCAAAAGGCAGAAGAGTTAGCACTGAATTCTAAGGTGGTGTATCAGGAACACTCATGCTTTATATAACCCTGGGTTGCTGTTCTCATATTTCCATGTGGGCATCCACTATAGTTAGTGCTACAGAGAGAGAAAGAGAGTTACCTGCTTTGTACTTGTAAAATTTGTAATTGTTAGTATTCTCAAACTTCCAAAAAATTTAACTCCTTTTAAAAATATTTTATTTTTATTAATTTTTAATGTTACAATTACAGTTGACATTTAATATTATATTACTTTCAGGTGGACAGCATAGTAGTTAGACATTTATATTATTTATGAAGTGACCCTCCCAATAAGTCTAGCACTCTCCTGGCACCACATAGTTATTACAATATTATTGACTATATTCCCTATGCTGTACTCTATATCCCCATAACTGTTTTGTAACTGCCAATTTGTACATCTTAAAACTTCACCCTTTTCACCCAGCGCCTCAATTCCCCCTCCCATTTGGCAATCATCAGTTTGTTCTCTGTATCTGTGAGTTTGTTTTTACTTTATTTTTTTCTTTGGATTCCACATGTAAGTGAAATCATGGTATTTGTCTTCCTCTGTCTGACTTATTTCATTTGGCATGGATCCTCTAGATCTACGTATGTTGTCCCAAATGGCAAGATTTTATTCCTTTTTTATGACTAAGTCATATTCTGTTGTAAATACGTACCACATCTTCTTTAGGCACTCATCTATCATTGGACACTTAGGTTGCTTCCATGCCTTGGCTATTGTAAATAGTGCTGCAATGAATGTAGGTATGCATATCTCTTTTTGAATTAGTGTTTTGAATGTCCCTGGATAAATACCCAGAAGTGGGATTGATGAGTCATATGGTAGTTCTATTTTTAATTTTTGATGAAACTTCATACTTTTTTCCACAGTGGCTGCATGAATTGGCAATCCTACCAACAGTGCACATGGGTTTCCTTTTCTCTACATCCTCACCAACACTTCTTTATTGACCCTTTACTTTATTATTTTTTAAAGATATTTTTATTGATTCAGAGAGGAAGGGAGAGAGAGAGAGAGATAAACATCAATAATGAGAAAGAATCATTGATCGGCTGCCTCCTGCACCCCCCAAACTGGGAATCAAGCCCACAACCCGAGCGTGTCCTCCTGGTTCATAGGTTGATGCTCAACCACTGGGCCACACTGGTCAGGCTGACCCTTTTCTTTAAATATAAGGAATCATGGAGGAAGAATGTGTGTGTGTGTGCACGTGGGCATGCAAATGTATATATGGATATGGATATATGTGTATATATTTGGACAGAGAATAAAACATACATATTACAATACTTTCTTCCCTTGTTTTGAAATTTCCAAATGACTCTCATAAGAGTTTCTTGAATTACATAACATTTATATTTTTTAAGAAGAAAGAAAGGAAAAGAGGTACTGTGAGGTGCAGAGGTGACCATTATCTGGGGGCTGGAGAGTAAGTAGTAACTTGAGAAGCGACTCTTCTAAACAAGTCAGGGAAGTAGGTAAACCAATATCAGCCTTTCTAGTGCTGTTTCTCCTAGGGCTGCTGTGGGAAATTTGTGAACCACCTACAAGAGCAGTCAAAACAAAGGAAGGGTGGGAGAGGGCAGAGAAGCCTCAGTCTGTTGGCTCCTGCTCACCTTTGGTGGAGGATGACCTCAGGAGCACTGACCCTTCTGCTCCTACACTGCAGGTGAGGTGGGGTTGGGGAAACTGGTGAGCTTCTATCCAGATGAGGAAAACTCGAGGCTTGTGTGCCTGAGGTCTGGCTGAGATTTCTGAGCCACAAGGAGAGGACTGGAGGGTTAAAAGGCAAGCTAGTGGGGAAACAGTGCGTTGAGGGTAAAGGTGCAGGCTAGCTACAGAGAGTAAACAGGAGCAGTGCGTGGTTCTGGTGCAGTGTGAGAACTTGTGACCACCACTGGCCCACCCCTCCTCTCCTCCCTGCATCCAAACGCCTCCTATAGAGCTCCATGATCTGGGAAAGAGGGCTGTGGTATAAATGGAAAATGTAAACTTTCATCATTAGGAACCCAAACAGCTCTGTGAGGGCGAACTCTCCAAAAATGCCAGACATGCGAAGTGATGTCGCTCTCCTGGGTGAAAAAAAGAGGTTAGTATCAGAGGTGCAGGAGCCAGTGACCCAAGTGATGTTAGGAGCATCACCAGCAGGTCAGCCTGTAGTCAATTCTCAACACATATTTGTGGAGTGACTGGGTCAGCCATCCTCATTTTCTGCACTAGTACTGATAAAGCCTTTATAGAGTGCTCTGCCAATGTGCTAAGCATTTTTATATTAATCCTCCTAATACCCTATAAGGCAATTACTGTTAACTCCTTTTATCAAAATAGGAGACTAAGACACAGCTGGGGCCACACAGGTAGCAAAGGGAAAGGCCAGAATCTGAATCCAGGGAGTCCGTCCGTCTCAGAAGCCAAGAACTTGAAATTCTTCTATTTTACAGGTTGCCATACTCTTTCTTTTTTCTTCATCATATGCATTTGACCCCATGCTGCTGCTTGTGTCTACACTGTTCTTCTACCACTGTTCATTGAGCTAGATCCATTTTATTTTATTTTACTAGAGGCCCGGTGCATGAAATTCATGCACGGGAGGGGGGGGTTGTCCCTCAGCCCAGCCTGCACCCTCTCCAATCAGGGACCCCTCAAGGGATGTCCGACTGCCTGTTTAGGCCCGATCCCAGTAAGATCGGGCCTAAACAGGCAGTCGGACATCCCTCTCACAATCCAGGACTGCTGGCTCCCAACTGCTCGCCTGCCTGCCTTCCTGATTGCCCCTAACCACTTCTGCCTGCCAGCCTGATCACCCCCTAACGACTCCCCTGCCAGCCTGATTGATACCTAACTACTCCTCTGCCAGCCTGATTGCCCCTAACTGCCCTCCCCGGAAGGTCTGGTCACCCCTAACTGCCCTCCCTTGCAGGCCTGGTCCCCCCCAACTGCCCTCCCCTGCAGGCCTGGTCCTCCCCAACTGCTCTCCCCTGCAGGCCTGGGTCCTCCCCAACTGCCCTCCCTTGCAGGCCTGGTCCCTCCCAATTGCCCTCCCTGGCTGGCCATCTTGTGGTGGCCATCTTTGACCACATGGGGACAGCCATCTTGTGTGTTGGAGTGATGGTCAATTTGCATATTACTCTTTTATTAGATAGGATTTTTATTACATCTTAAATATAACTTCGTCAAAAAAGTATTCCTAGCCCACCTGGTCTAGTATGTTGCCCTCTCTCCTATGTATTTATTTCCATTCGTAAAACTTGTTGAGATTTGTAACTTACTTCTTTATTAGTTTCATTTGTGCCTCCCCCTACCCAACCCAGATTGTAAACTCCATGGAGGGAGGAACCATGCCTGTTGGGCAAACTTCACACGTGTTTAATAAACACTGGGTATCTGTTACATAAACAACTTTGTTCAGGTGGCTAGTCTGCCCATGGTTTGTTTATAGAGCCTCTACAAAGACAGGTATTGCCTGATTTTATGCATCGGCTTATAGATTACATGCATGTAATCATGATAATGGTAATAAGAACAGTCAAATATCATTTAGCAATTCCTACGTGTCAGGCACTAGTACAAGTGCCTTTCTTTTCTATTACTCGCTTTCAAGAAGAAAATAAAAAGCACGTGCATATTATTAGTATGCAAGGAAAGTACTTTGTAACATTTTTATGTTTATTTTAAATTATAGATTTTACTCAATAGTATCACCAGCACGGACAGGGATGCAGAGGGAAAGGAAAGAAAGGAAGAAGGTCAAGATGACCTTGACCTTTTTCTGTCCTTAAGAAATATACATATAATCTGGTTAGGGGTAGAGAACACAGTCAATGAATGATGTTTCATCGACAGCAAAGTGCAAGATCAGGGGTAGAGAACACAGTCAATGAATGATGTTTCATCGACAACGAAGTGCAAGATCAGTGGATGCCAACAGGAAAATCTCAGAGAAAAATCACCCCTCAGGTGGCACAAATAGCAGTGGTCAGACAGGCAGAGGGTGTTGAAGAATGGGAAGGGCCAAAATTAGAGGCTCTCAGAGAGGTTCTTTATGTTTGAGCCTAGAGTCAAAGAGTCCAAGCCTGATGCACATTCTATCATTATTTTGCCTTTTACACAGATGCCTTAGTATTGCAGGTAGCCCCCTTATATTTAGCATTTGATAATGACTTTCATTTGAGGGAAAGGATCGTGTTTGAAAGTAAAAACTCACACTAGGGAAGTGTTGAGCCACTTTTTGAAAGTCTAGTTTCTTTTTACATCCCCCTTAAGCCTATCACTTTGGATATGACATTACCTGTCTTGTCTTTTAAAAACCCCACTGGTTCCCACTTCTCAGATCAACAACTCACTAGTCTGTTATTCATTCAACAATATGTTGATAGCCCATCACACATAACTTGTCTTTTCTCCCTTTTTTTATTTTTATACATGGCATACTCCCTTTCTAAAATACCCCACACCATTTTTTTCAAACTAACTCTGTTCCTCCCCCCAAAAAGGACTTGAAATTAAATTCTTCTAAGTCTGCCTAAATTAATTTCACACACGTGACCTCACACAGACAACCACAAAAGCTATAAGTTACAGGTAGTCATAAGGAATTGTTGGCATTATTTTATTTTGTTATATTTTTTCAATCCATAGTCCATCAATAGTTGTTCAACAGACAGATAATGGGATCTACAAGGGGCCAGCACTCTGAGCTTGGAATATGAAAATAAATAGAATATATATCCCTTGTCTTCAAAATGTCTAACATGTGATATAGAATATAGACACACTAATTTTGATATAAGTTTTCATTTGTTCAATATGGTAAATCAAATATAATCACACATTTATTGCAACTCTCAATCAAAAGGTGGAGCCTATTTCCCTACTCCTTGAATGTGGGCTGGCCTGAAGACTTCCTTGACCAATAGAATGAGGTTGTGGGTGTCTCTGTGGCCTTGAAAGGATGTATAGATTTCATCTCTGACCCCTCCAATGCTTCCAACATAATAATAATAAGTTCACCTAGTCCGTGAATGATGAAAAGCTATGTAGAGAGAGAGCTAACCTGACAGACAGCACCAAAGTCCAGGCCCAGGAGTGAGGCAGTCTTGGATCCTGCAGCCCCAGGCTGCAGCCATGTGATGAGCCCAGAAAAAAAACAGTAAGAGAGCTTCCCCCCAACAAAAAAATCACAGCTAGCTTGCTACACTTCAGTAGATAGACAGTGCACTTGGCATTTCCTTTTAACTCTTCAGTTATTAGAAAGAAGAACCAAATATTATCAACAATCTCTTAATAGATCAAGTTGCAAAGAGGTTTATGCTATTGTATTTCCTTGTGAGTCAGAATATGAATTAATTCCTTTTGATATTAATTCTATTTGCAATATTTCTGTATCCTAATGTTACCCGGTATAATTCTGGAAATATTTTTCCAGAACAAGGAAGGAAGGAAGAAAGGGGGGGAGGGAGGGAGGGAGGCAGGGAGGGAGGGAAGGAGGAGGAGACATGGGTAAGAATGGTTTGCAGCAGAATTGCCTAGTGTTCAAGCCGCCTTATTCACCATCTTACCTGTTATCTGTCCTTCAGGTTCAAGGATTTGACTTATTTGAGTCAGTAACTGAGTCAGGGAAACCTAATTAAATCCCACCACTGCAGAAAAGCACAAAATAATTTATCATTTCGGATTGTTTTCAAATAGAATGAAAATTAGTTTGGAGGTGGGATAAAGGGAGAAGGAAGTATCAATAAAGAAAAACAACCAGAATCACAGAAACCATTAACATGGACTTCATTCCAGGATGCTGGGTCAGCGGGAGCGCTGGCATGCTGATGAGGATGGCCCTGCGGGAGCCCTGAGGACAAAACAGCAGCAGGTGCAGAGAAATGGAAGGGAATCAAAGCAGATGATGCCAAAGGGGCAGCCCAGACCATGTCTGGCAATCAGGGTAGTTTCTCTAATGCTATTTTCTTTTTTTTAATTGAATTTATTTGGGTTATATTGATTAATAAAATTATACTTGTGTAGGTTTGAAGTATACAATTCTATAACACATCATCTGTAAATTGTATTGTGTATTCACCACCCCAAGTCAAGTCTCCTTCCATCACCATTTATCCCCCCTTTACCCCTTTCTACTTACCCGTACCCCTATTTCTCTCTGGTAATCACCATACTGTTGCCTATCTATGAGGTATATTTGTTTGGTGGTTTGTTTGTTTGTTTTTTGCTTAATCCCTTCACCGTTTTTATCCAACCTCCCCAAATCCTGCCCTCTGACAGCTATGAATCTGTTTGTATTTTGTTTGTTAGCTTATTTGGTTCGTTAGATTCCACATATAAGTGGAAACATATGGTATTTGTCTTTCTCTGACTGGCTTATTTTACTTAGCATAATACTCTCCAGGTCAATGCTGTCGAAAAAAGGTAAGATTTCCTTATTTTTATGGCTGAGTAGTATTCCATTATGTAAATGTATCACAGATTTTTTTTTATCAACTCATCTACTGATCCACAAGAATAAATTCAAAATGGATTAAAAACTAAATTGTTAGATTTGAAACTATAAAAATCCTAGAAGAAAACATAGGCAGCAAAATCTTGGACATTTCCTATAGCAATATATTTCTCTGATATATCTCTTTGGGCAAAGGCAACCAAAGGAAAAATAAACAAATGGGCCTATATCAATCTAATGCCATTTTCATCTCAAACTCCAGGGCAGTTTCTCATTTAGAATTAAGTTTGGAAGCTAGAAAATAGGAAGGCCCACACTCTTTAGTTCCTTTCCCATAGTCCAGCTTCTACTAGAACATGGGATGCGTGCGTGCCTCCTTCCTACTGCTAGTGGGGTTACTTGAGGGCTAGTGGGTATTTTTGAGGTGAGGATAGAGGTGAGAGAGTTTTTTCTACAATGATTGTATTCACTTTAGTATCTGGTTTACTTGATTGGTCTCTAAATTCTATTCAAGTATTCCATATAATATCAAATCACCAAATGTAAAATTTCCTCCCTCTTGCATAAAATCAATATTCCTTTAACAATAAAAGGTGAAAAATAAAATACCAAAAATGTTACTTATTTTCATTGACTTAATTTAAATTTAAGGCCCAATCTGGAAATTTAGTAGAAGTAATTTATGGAGTCACTTCTCCAATGGCCAATCATACAGAGGTTTCAGTATCTTGTTAATCCTTACCCAAGGATATTTTTTCCATTGATTTTGAGAGAGAGTGGAAAGGAGGTAGGGAAGGGGAGACAGAGAGAGAAACATCGATGTCAGAGAGATGCATCAATTGGTTGCTTCCTGCAAGTGACCCAACAGGGGCCAGGATCGAACCTGCAACCCAAGTATGTGCCCTTGACCAAGAATCAAATCCACAACCCTTTGATGTGTGAGCCAACACTAACCACTGAAAAACACTGACCAGAGCTTGATATCTTGTTTTGAACAAAATATTTCAGAAGGTCCTTTCATATTTAGGTCCACATTTGTGGCCTCTGAGAACATATTTTCTAAGGTTCATGGTCATTACTTTGGCAACTCTCTATGTAGGAATATACTGGGATGTAAACATTGTCCAGGCCTGGGACTACTAGTGCCCAGGCTCCTGTCTTTCCAGAGGCACCCTAAAGTCACTATCACTGAGAACACCTACTGGGGCACTCACATCGGGCAAACTCCATCCCCAGCTGGCATTTAATTTCTCTCCCCTTCTTTCTTCTGTGAAAGTCACTCCACTTTCTCTTTCTCCTGGAACCCACTATAAAAGTTGCAAGGTCCCTAAGCTTTTATGACAACCAATAGAAATGTTTTTAAATATAAATTCTACTTCCTACCCCAGAAGACAGATAAAAAGAGGACTACAATCACCTGGCCCTCTGCTTATAGGTGACAGGAGTGAGGGGTACAAAAAAGAACAAATATTCATTAATATTACAGTGACTTATCCTTCTTCTCTATCACTACCATGGTCATTGGAATTTATATTGATTATTTTTTTTTAGAGAGAGACAGGAAGGGAGAGGGAGAAAGACAGAAGGGAAAGGGAAAGGGAGAGAGAGAGAGAGAGAGAGAGAGAGAGAGAGAGAGAGAGAGAGAGAGAGAGAGAAACATGGATGTGAGAGTGAGACATAGATCAGCTGTCTCCTGCATGCCCCCTCCTCCCTCCTGAAGATTAAACCAACAACCCGAGCATGTGCCCTGACCTGGAATAGAACTGGCAACTTTTGGGTGCCTGGAATGATGCCCAACCAACTGAGCCACACCAGTCAGGATGATCATTGGAATTTTTAGAACCTTCTCATTAATTTGCTTGTGGTAAACTCTAAAAACTGCTGGCAGATTCTTTTTCTGGCTTTAGCATTTTGATAAAATCATCTCAACCTAGTTAAGCTAGTAACAACAAAAGGAGGGTCCCTGAGATGGCCAGCTTCATTGGTGATTTCAGTAGGACTGGAAATACTCAAAACTTGATGTAAAAGTATGTATGCTTCATTTTTTCTGGAGGTAGGGCCATAGCTTTCAAATTTTAGTATAGGATTTTTTTTTTTTTTACTCCAAAATGTTTTACATTAGACCACCAATCTGTACCTAGTCACAATTATATCTGTTAATATAAGTGAAAACATGTTAGGGGCAGCACTGTGTTTTATAAAGAAATAGTGTGGAGTTTTCATTGAACCTTATCTCTCCTATCAGGATTGAATCATCTCCCTATTAATGGTTTCTTCTGCTTCCCTGCATTCTATTTCCCCATATCTCCCTAAATTCTCCCTGACAACTGTCTTATATTCTGTATTTATAAGATCTTGTTTTCAACTGATTGATAAATGATTGTAGAGAGTAAGAAGCTAAGAAAATGGACCTTCAGTGTGAATTCTGCCTCACCACCTACTTGCTGTGTATTCTTAAAGGATTTTCTTAACCTCTCTGTGCCTTATTTTCCTCATCTACATACTGTGGATAATGCCAGTGTCTACCTCACAAGTGATTATAAGAATGCATTTAATTAATAGGTATAAAGCCCTTAGAAAGTAACCATCATATGTGTGCCAATTATTATTATTTATAGTCTAGGAATTTGGTTTTTAATGATTCACTTATGAAACATAATTATTTTTAAAACTCCCAAATTATTTTTTAAAAATTTTTATTGATTTCAGAGAGGAAGGGAGAGGGAGAGAGATAGAAACATCAATGATGAGAATCATTGATCAGCTGCCTCCTGCATGCCCCACACTGGGGATTGAGCCCACAACCCGGGCATGTGCCCTGACTAGGAATTGAACCGTGACCTCCTGGTTCATAGGTCGACACTCAACCACTGAGCCATGCCAGCCAGGCAAAACTCCCAAATTATTCATCAGGAAATAGAGTTCATTTTTAGGACCTCAGGTCTTGTTCAGTGCCCTCGAATCTCGTCATCTCCTTTTCTACTTCTTCAACTGTGTTACTATGTGCTCATTTAGGACAGAAGTAATGGAATTAAGCAAAGGGCATGGTAATGAGATGGGTAGGTTGCAACATCTCATTGAAGAGACACCTAACCCAGCCCAGGTAACTCATACTCATTCTTCATATTTCAATCTCAATATCATGTCTTTGAAAAGCTTTCTCAGATCACCATGTTTGATCTAGTTGCTCCTTTAGAAAACTCCCAGACAATTATTTCTTTAATATCTCTGTTTCCCAATAGAACATAACTCCTTAAAGGGAGTTATTATTTCTTTAATATCTCTGTTTCCCAATAGAACATAACTCCTGCCATGTTGTGTTCTCATCCAGCAAAGGGACTGTCACCTGCTCAATTGCTACTTGATAACAGATCATCTAAGTGTTGCAATGAGTTGGTGCTTCAATTCTTTTACACCTAACACCCTTATAATTAATTCCTGAGAGAATTAATTTGAGTTAGGTATATAAAGTGTCCATCTTTGCAGCTGTAACAGAGAACTCCTGGTCTATGATCAGTCAATTTTTATGCAAGTTCCTTTATTTAGGAAAGCCATTTTTCTTTGGTTTGGGTTGTCAAAATTCCTCCCTTCCCATTCCCATTTGCTCTCACTTCCATACCTGGAAACTTGGCATCTCATTTCTGAAATAATGCACTAAAGTAGTCTGATCCAATTATTTCTCAAATTCTGACATTCCGGAGAAAAACAGTTATCATGTTAGCCCATAATCCTCAACCAAATGAAGAAAATCAATCATGTTGGAAAATGACTTTCATGAAGTCTGAGTAATCCATTTTCTTCCAGGTGGGTCATGTCAGAATTTTCATAACAGTGTCAAAGAGAACAGGAAAGAGAATTATGAAAATGTCAGCCTTTGGTAACAATGGAGATTGGAGCTGATCCTTGCAAGTTACTTCAATAACCCTGCTGGATAATTATACAAAAAGAGCTGCAAAAACATTTACTTAAATAAAAGTTATCTTAAATTTATCCTTTTCATTTCCTCTCCCCACTGAAGGAAATAAATAAATATTAATATAAGGGACAATCAGAAGGAACATTTTCAAAAATTTTAATCAATTTCTCAATTCTATTTTACCTAGAATGCCTTTCTCTTTTCCTCCTATTATTTTTATGTCAATTACTTGTGTATGCCAGGTGCTTTCTATTCATCCCCTGCCTGATAGTTTATATATGGGCCAAGAGATTGCCATCCAAGACATCAGTGGTTCTCATTATAAAACTAGTCTTTGCCTCACCCCTTCACAGGACATCGGAAAGAACTATCTCAGGATAACCTTTATGAACAAGCATTCACTGAATACTGTAGGGAAAATCTGAATATATCCCTTATTCTTTGTTCTCCAATATTATTAATTTATATTTCACCCTTATAAGTGCTTATCATTGTTAATAAACTTCCAGAAAATGAAAAATGCTGTAGATGCTCTCTAGCTGGAAATTCAGAGGTGAAACAGATTGCCACTGGAGAAACTTCTGAGAACAGGAACCAGTTTTTCCTTTAAAGGGTTTCTTCAAAACATTTGACGTGAGTGTCATCTGGCCTGGTGATATTTTTATGTATTTAAGTTATCCTATGGATGAAGAATATTCTGTGAATTGAGCACAATTGCTTTGCTCTCTCTGATCCCTCAAATTCAAAAGACATTTGACAACAGGTACGATTACTTTAGGTGCCCACAGAGGGACAAATTTCTCTAGTCTCCTCTAATATTAATCTTATTTTTACCTCTGTGAATGCCTTTTTAAAGGTGTACTTTATATATTAACATACAATAAAATTAACGTGTGTGTATACAGTTCTCTGACTTACAACACATGTAGAAATGTGCATGGCTACCACCACCATCGGGATATAGAATAGTTCTGTCAGCCGAGAGACTCCCTCTGGCTTTCTGTTTTCAGTCACACTCCCTTAACCCTGTCAACTGCTGATCTGATCTGTAGTTTTGTCTTTACAAGAATGTTCTGTAAATAAAATGTAACTTTGAGAGTAGGCTCTCTTGGTCAGCAGAATGCCATTGAGATTCTTCCAAGATGTTGAAAGTATCACAAACTCATTGCTTTTTATTGCTGAGTAATATTCCAGTGTATGAATGCGCTACAATTTGTTGATCCCTTTGCCCACTGAAGGCCATTTTGGCTGCTATAAACTTTTGTGTACAGTAGTGTGAATATAACTTTTCTTTTTGTGTGTTTGTGTGAACATCTAAGAATGAAATTGTTGGTTCACATGATAAGTGGGTGTTTACCTATATAAAAAAACTGCCAAACTGTTTTTCCAGAGTGGCTGGTCCATTTTTTTATTCTCCCCAGCAGTGTCCCAGTTGTTCCTCCTTCTTGTAAGCACTTGGTATTGTCAATTATTTTATTTTATCCATTTAATAAGTTGACAGAAGTACCATGGTGATTTTAAGTTGCATTTCCTTTTGTACAATTTTTATAGCTTCTCGGTATTTTAGTACATTTTACTGATTCTTTTACTATTTCAAGTAGAATTTTACCACCATATAAAACCCTTTACCCTCCCCCTTTAGGTTGTAGTTGTCTATACATTACATCCACATACAAGAAAACCTCATCAGACAGTGTTATAATTTTTATTTCATTTGTCAAAAGGTATTTTATACAACTAAATAGGAGAAGAAGAATCTTTTATATTCACCCTGACATTTACTGTTTATTGCTATTGCATCATTCCTGATGTTTTAGGTTTCCTTTCCACATCATTTCTCTTCTGTTTTAAGAATTTCTTTATGATTCTATTATAACATGTCTGCTACCAACAAATCCTCTTAGTTTTCCCTCATCTGAGAATATTTAATTTCACTTTCATTCCTGAAGGATATTTTGGCTAGATATAAAATTCTGCATTATGCTTCTTTTCATTTAACATTTTAGAAATGTTGTTGCTCATTTTTCTGGCCCCCTGATTTTTGACAAGACATCCACAGTTGTTTGAATCATTATTCCAATAAAAGTAGTCATTGTTTTCCCTGGGTGCTTTTAAGATTTTTCTCTTTATCACTGGTTGTAAGCAGTTTAATTATATATATATATATATATATATATATATATATATATATATATAGAGAGAGAGAGAGAGAGAGAGAGAGAGAGAGAGAGAGAGAGATGTGGATTGTAGGAGTTTTATATTCTTTGAGATTTGATGAACTTCTTAAGTCTATAGGATTGCGGTGGTCTATTTGTTTTTTGCCCAATTGGAGAAGTTTAAATTTTTTTTTCAGTTCCTCCTTTCTCTTTTCCTTCTCAGGCACTAATAGCATAACTATTAGACATTTTGATATTTTTTCACATGTCACTGAAACTCTGTTTAATTTTTTTCTATCAATTTAAACTTCATGTTCATATTGAAAAATTTCTACTGATTTATTTTCAAATTCACTGACTCTTTCCTCTGTCTTCCCCATTCTGTTATTGAGCTCATCTATTGAGATTGATTTTTTTTCCTTTTTGGTTATTGTATTTTTTAGTTCTAAAACTTCCATTTGGTTATTGTTAGATAGAAAATGATACATCTGGGCCATTTCAATGTTTAAGTTTGATTGTTCTTTCTCAGTTTAGGTTTTCCTTGCTCTTCATAGGCTGAATACTTTTGAATTGTATCCTGGACATTTTGAATACTATGTTTTGGAACTCCTTTTGTTTAATTTCTGTAGGGAATATTAATTATATTGTTAAGCAAGCAATCATCCTGGTTGGGTTCAGGCTGAAGGTCCTGACCATCCATCTGTGGTTTAGGATTCCAATGCCAGTTCAGTTTTCAAAACCTTAGTGGTCCTATTAGGATCTATGCCATAGATGCACCACCCAGTGGCTGGTCTGGGACTTGAAATTGTGTCCACCCCCAGTTCTTTTATCGGAGTTTATATATGCTGTTTAGGATCAGATTCACACATGCTCAGGTTGGGGATGAGCCCAGGAGTTCATGAAGGACTGTAGGAGGTCTCATTCCCATGTTCCTCCCCCTCGGTGATCTCCTCCATACCCCCTCTTAGCTGCTCCATTGTGGAAGGCAGGTTTTATATGCCATGTTGTGCTGTGTTCTGGCGTCAAGAGGCCAGAGGACAGAGACACAGAGAAGTAAAAAGAGTTTTCCCCTGCCCCTTTGGGACCATAGCTATCTGATAGGAGAGAAAGTTTTCTTTCTTTCAGAGTTTTAAGCTTCTGTGTGTTTCCATTACCTCTGCTACTGTTATAACATTGTTTGGAAGCTAAGTTGTAAAAATAAATAATAAATAAAAGAAAGAAAGAAAGAAAGAAAGAAAGAAAGAAAGAAAGAAAGAAAGGAAGGAAGGAAGGAAGGAAGGAAGGAAGGAAGGAAGGAAGGAAGGAAGGAAGAAAAGGGGGGATTTCCTCCATTGTATCTGAATGTTAGAAGACCTCATTCATGATCTTTGAGCCAGACTAGGAGACTTCTCCATCAGTTCTATTTGCTCTGATGTCTACTTCCGGATTTGAGGGCTGAGTTGAGTTTACTCTCTGAGACAGTGTAGGGAAGTCATGGTAAACTCCCTACCCATTTGGTGGGATCTTCTTACACATCCATCTGCTACTAGTTTTTAATAGACTATAGTTTTTCAAACACTTTTACATTTACAGAAAAATTGAGCAGATAGTAACTAAGAGTTCCCATATTACCTCTTTCACCCAACACACAGTTTTTCATATTACTAAAAATTTGCATTAGTGTGGTATATATATATATATGTTACAGTTAATGAAGCAATACCAATATAATAGGATTAACTAAAATCCATATTTTATTCATATTTCGTTTGTGTTTACCTAACGTCCTTTATCTGTTCCTGGATCTATCCAGGATACCACATTACATGCCTCCTAAGCTCCTCTTGGCTGTGACAGTTTTTCAGACCTTCTTGCTTTTAATGACCTTGTTAGTTTTGAAGAGGGCTTGCTGGTCTAGTGTAAGGCAGAATGATATTCTATTGAAATTTGTTTGATGTTTTTCTTAGACTGGTGTTATGGTTTGGGGGAAGGAAGGTCATAGAAATAAAGCACTGTTTTCATCACATCATATCAAGGATACATACTATCCTGGTGATTTATGACTGTTGATATTGAGCTGATACCTGGTTAAAGTAGTGATTGTCAAGTTTCTCTGCAGGTTCTTCCCTCCCTTTCCATATTGTAATCTATTGAGGTAAGTTATTATGTGCAATGCACACTTAAGGAGTGGGGCATTATGTTCCCTCTTCCTTATGGCGAAGTATCTAACTAATATTATTGGAAATTTTCTGCATGAATTTGTCTCTTCTCTCACATTTTTTAACATATTCAATTATTAATTTACTAGAGGCCTGATGAAGGAAATTCATGCAAGGGCTCGGCCCTCGCAGCCCCTCACAGCCCGGCTTCATCTGAAAGGTTGTCTGGATGGTCATTCTGCTCTTCGGTCTAATTAGCATATTAGCTCTTTATTATATAGGATATCATTATAGATTTGGGATATTTTATACTTTGTATTATAATCCAATGCTGCTTTGTTTAATTTTTGTTCAAACTGTCCCAGCTTTGATTGTCAGGAGCTCTTCCAGGTGTCTCCTGTGTCAGTTTGACATGCCCCCAGGATTGATTCATATGAGTTTTTGTTTTTAGCACTTCCTTACTTCTCTGTGCTACAAAATGCTCCAGGCTCATCTTGTATATTTCCTGCTCCAGCACTAGGATCAGCCAATTCTCTCAGAAGCTCTGGTTCCTCTTATTAGAGAACTAGAGGCTTGAGGCACAAAATTCATGCAGGGGCGGGGTGGGGGGTCCTCAGCCTGGCCTGCACCCTCTCGCAATCCAGGACCACTGGCTCCTTACCACTCATGTGCCTGCTTAATCACCCCTAACCCCATTGCCTGCCTGCCTGATCACCTCTAACTGCTCACCTGCCTGCCTGATAGCCCCTAACAACCTCTGCCTTGGTTCCCCGCCACCACAGCTTTGTCAGGATGGACGTCCAGAATGACGTCCAGGAGGTCGCTCAGCTGTCTGGTCTAATTAGCATATTATGCTTTTATTATTATAGATGGTGTTAGAAACCAAGATGTGGGAACTAGGTGTGCTTGTTGCAAAAAAAAAAATGATCCAGAAATAAAAGAAAAATAAATGCTATTTACTGTTTCCACCAAGGTTCCACACTTTCTGACTTCTGGATTTATTCCATTGAAGAAGGAAGACTACAAAAGGTGTAGTTGGTTGTATCAATTAGGCATCACAACAGCAAACTATCCCATGATGGAGCAGGAGTCCCAGGAAAAAGCAGAAATATGCAAAATCTGTTAAGGCCTTACATCAGAAATGGCATAATATTGCTTTTACCACATTTTATTGGCCACAGTGAGTCCAAGGACTTGTCCAGATTCAAAATATAGAGAAATAGATTCTAGATTCAACCTCTTGATGGGAAGTGGAGTGGATATAAGCAAGCAAAGCATTGTGACCAAGGGTATGTAAGATGATTATATATGTATGTGTATATATATATAGGCATAGAAAAAATAACTACAAAAAACACAAATTTGCACATGTATTAACTCGGAAAGAGGCTACTTGTAAAAATTATTTAAATAACTACTTAAAGACATCTAAGTAAAACTATTATAGGTGGTATATGGATATGGCAAAGATATGAAGGTGTAATACAAATTGTTAAAGTCTGAAAACAACTTTTCTCTTAAGATACTTTCACTTTTATGCTACTCCCTTGGCATTCCCATAGCTATCATTGATAGTTCCTATGGCCCCTGCCATCTGAACTAGCAGGATGTTTTTTGGAGACTGTGGGACTTGTTCTGTGCTTTTCCATAAAGTGCGATGTTCTGATTGGTGCCTGCATTAGTTAAGTTAAACATGCCATGACTCTCTTTCTGCTACATCCCAGCACATCTGGACATGCTGCCCAGCAGCTAGTTGTTGAAAAGCCAAGGACACTTGGAAAACAGTCTAGGTTTCTACACTTTGCTTAATATAAGGAGTGAATTGGAGTTAAAATTAATCAAATATTTCATCTGAACTTCTTAAAAGGCCCCTTGATAATTTTATAAGAAACTCTTGAATTCTGTATTTAATATAAAATCTTTGAAGAGTAAAGCAAAATTGGTTGTGATTATTTTAAAATACTCAACCTGAGTTTATTCCAGCCCATGGATATAGAAATAAAAGGATTGGATTGTTGGTTCTCTTCCCAGCCATGTCTGTATGAAGGAAATAATTAAAGAACAAAATTTGGGGTGCTGAGTTACATACCAGTTCATATAAGAATAGCATATTTCTAATATTTTGAAAGTGGATAAAAGCAGTAGTTTTTTTTTTTTTTTTTTGGGGGGGGGGAGTTGTTTTTTTTCTTAATGTTCAATGATCTCTGAAATTTTATTGGCCTCTGCCCCACCACCCAAGGGGAAAAGCAGTCATTCTATCTTTTTCTCTAAATGGATATTTTTTTAAGAAAAATCTATCAGTTGCCTCCTATACCCACTTCGACTGGGATCAAATCTGCAACCTGGGAATGTGCCCTGACTAGGAATCAAACCCATGACATTTGGGTGTGCAGGATGATGCTCCAACCATGTGAGCCACACCAGCCAGGACTAAATGGAGAACTTAAAGAGACCAAAATTCATTTATCTTTAAGACTGAATCTATAAACATAATAGTTCAATTATTCACTCTTCTAATTTCTTTCTTAGTTATGAACAGATAACTATGCTCTCTCTAAAACTTGAACTACAAAGAATTAGAATCATAGCATATGATTTAATGTTGTAATCATCTAAAAATAAACTGTTGTCTATTACTAGAGTGATAGAATAGTTGCTATGTAATATTAATCTCTGTAATAATTAGGTACATGCAAAATTAATTTATGTAAAATTTTGAAGTTACTATTACCCTTTCATAGTAATGTCAGGATTTAAAAAATCTCTTTTTCTTTGTTATTATGTGTATTATCTTTAAATTATATCAATCAACATTTTTCTTTGTATTTATATATAGGCACTAACACTTATTTTGAGGCAATGTTCTAATTCTGAATTTTGGTTCACCTGTTCCCTACTGCAGCCCAGCACTAAGATCTTGCTGCTCTTTCCTATTCTTTTCTCTCTGCCTCTTACCTGAATTGCCTGGGGAGCCTTTTCAGCTATTCCCTCTTCTGAAGACCTGATACTAAATGCTCTAGATGATAGAAGGTCTGTGGTAACAGTAACTAAAAGTCACTTGGCTTTGGGTGAATAATCAAAAGCCTAAGAACATTCATGTGCTTGACCATGGGTGGTTACAAAGTGGAGGGGAACAGGAAGAGGTACAGGAAAGTGACACAGGTGTGGAGACAGACCAGTACTCAGAAAGAAAGCACCAAGTTCAGGTGTCCTGCTTAGAAGCCTGGACCACATAACTGCTGAACACATGCTTCTCCATCTCGCCCCACCAGTTCACAACTCAGGGTCCTTCAAAGAGTTCCTCCCTTGGAAATGAAAGGAAGATTGGACAATTGTTCAGAAAAACACAAGTAGCTTTCAGGGACTCTAGACCAAGTGGTCAGTTTTCCCTCAGGAGTCAGCCTTAGAGGACGGTGTGCTAAGGTTTTAGGAGCAGTGGGAAGAGTTCTACTGGGTTATATGCCTACATACCCTCTTGACTGGGCAGCTACAATTATTCCAACCTTTTTTGGCCCCAAAATAAGCTTGGGCTTTTTTTGCCTTTTCTGGCAACATGCTTTGATATTCTTCTGGATTGTATGAGAATGTGTTTGAGGATCAAGGTTTCCACTTATTCAGGTTAACCAAACTTACCCAGTCATCTTAGGTGAGTTCTCAAATTTGTTGCCAATATCTTACTTGGGTTTCTGAACCCGATTACCCAGGCTCTTCCCTTGGATTCTGTAACTGCTGTTTGTACTAAGTCTTGGTGTCACCATCTACCTTTAGGAATTTTTCCAAATCAACCTTCAGCCACCCATACCTTAGAGAGGTTATTAATAACCCAATAAGTATGGCTCCACGCTTACCAATGCCCAATACGCTTTTGAACGTGAAGTGTGAAGACAGGGAAATGATGAAATGCAAGGAAACCCTTGTTGCCCGAAAGGGAATCCAAAAGGGTGTGAGAGTTAGGTTTAAACAAAACTTAAAGAAGATTGAATAAAACTTGGAATACTTCACCGCTTTGCCTAAAGCTAGCTCTTTTGCTTTCAATCGTGAGCACAAGCTGGCACCCTGCGCGGCCGTGCTTTATGTCATGCCCGGCTGGGCACAGTAGCACTTAAAGAGGCTGTGTTGCCAGTCAGGCACTAAATCATAAAATGTTAGTGCTGGAAGGGCCTTCAGAAGTTATCTATTCCAATGTCCTCATTTTATAGATGAGGAAACTGGGACCAAAGAGGTTAAGCAACTTGCCCAGCATCAGTCATAATGACTCTGTGCGGAGAAGCAATCAGCCACATCATTAACTCTGTGCCTGGAGGACGCGCTGCTCCATAGCTCTAGTTTCGAGAGCTAAAACCATTTTGGCTGATCTCAGACACGGAAGCATAAGTTTGTCCTCTCGATATTTCTTTTTCTTGCCTTAAAGGGAAAACACAATGCTGTCCTTTGGACAGTTTGCTAATTCTCTCTGTCTTCTCTTGGCTAAGACACTCAGAGTCACCCTTTTCCTTACCATGGCATGGAAGCTAAGTTAATTGGTCAAGACTACAAAAGTACTAATCAATATTAGCAGAGGGTTTAAAAGAAAGGTTGAAACAAAGGTTTATAAGATTGTTGTGAGAAAAGCCACTCTCTTCTTTCCATTAAAACTGAAGAATCAGTTTTGGCAGTGTAGCTGCTTCCTCTGAGATGGGTGTTGGTGTTTGCAAGCCTGTGTATATAGATGAAAACAGGTAAGAGTTTGTATATGTGTCTATTGGCTTGAACAGATCTCTATGTTTAATGAATACAAACCTATTCTCAGCTGTAAACAGATGTAGAGATATGTTTTTTCCATGAAATATATATTAAAGCATCTATGTGTGCATGCCTCAGGCCAATTTTAGACATCCACTCAACCTCTGCTTTCCTCTCTTCGAGAGCTATTCTGAATTCCTAAAGCACTGTTTTCAATCATGGTATATTATTCCTTGTTTAAGTTCTGTCATTTTTCCTATCCTAAAACTATTACTTGGTCTCAGTAAAAAACTTGAAAAACAAAAATTCAAATTACAGTCTTCCTTTATATGCTATCTCTTTTCTTAGCCTTTAAAAAAAATTCTTCTAACTCCTAGACTAGTCTTGTTTACATAACTCACTGTCTCCTTCCCTCTCCCTTTATCCTACTTCAGCCATGATCTTTCCACATTGTCAATATAGATATCTTCTAAAGAATGTCACAGAGAGGAGACAATTGTTAATTGATTCAGAGATTCTGGTCTTCATATGCTAGAGACAGACATGTAGCATATTAAGGAAATACAACATTATAATGTATCACATGGAAACTTTGCATTCAGGAGGAATGTAATACCCAAAGATGCTAAGCAGGCTACTTTATATGAAATGAATACATTTATTCTAGATCAATTATAATAATAGTATTCTTTTATTGAAAACACAGGGTGGTCCAGGTACTTTTTCCTATGGAGTATCATTTAAATCTTCAAATCAACCTTATGAGGGCATTCTCTTTTCTTCTTCTATAGAAGAGCTAAATGAGGTTTATGAAGAATGTCCTTAAGGCACAGCTTCCTAGTCAATGATAAAGTATGCATTCACTCCCATCAACATCTGATTCTAACCCCCCTACTCTTAATTAACTCCAATTATGCCCTGACCGGTTTGGCTCAGTGGATAGAGCATCGGCCTGCAGACTGAAGGGTCCCAGGTTCGATTCCGGTCAAGGGCATGTACCTTGGTTGCGGGCACATCCCCAGTAGGAGGTGTGCAGGAGGCAGCTGATCGATGTTTCTCTCCCATCGATGTTTCTAACTCTCTATTCCTCTCCCTTCCTCTCTGTAAAAAATCAATAAAATATATATTTTTAAAAAATTAACTCCCATTCTATACTCCAAAACATGTAAGAGGAATTCGTAAGTTGACTGTAACATAATGAAGAAAATACTAATTTTGGATCTAAGAAAATCTGAAAGATCTTCTAGTTCCAAGTCATTTAATTAACAAAGGAGAAAAGCTACTGTACCAAGGGGTTAATTTGCCTAAAAATCACACAAGTAGTTAGTAGCAAAGCCGGGGTCAGAACAACAAGCTGTCCTCAGTGTCAAGATCAGATTCTGTCAGGTAGATCAGAGGCTCCTCTGGTGTACATTGGCTCCAAATTGCCACAGGGTATGTCCTCATGAGCCTGTCAGACTAAAACAAGTCCCTATCCCATGCCCTTTTCTGACTGAGATTTATTCTGATTTCTTTCTAGTTTTCTTTTTTTTTTAAATCCTCACCCAAGGATTTTTTCCCCCATTGATCTTTAGAGTGTGTGGATATAGCATTTTATTTATCGATTTACCAGTTGTTGGACATTGGATTGTTTTACATTTGGCTGTTATGAGTAATGCTTCAATGAATATTCATGTACTTGTTTTTGTTTGGACATAGATTTTCATTTTTCTTGGGTATATATCTAGGCATAGGATTACTAGATCATATAATAACTCTATGTTTAACCATTTGAAGAACTGCCAGACGTGGCTGTGTCATTTTGTATTTTTCATCAGCAGTATTCAAAAGGTACAGTTTGGGGTAGTGGCTTTATTTATATCTACATCATCAGTACCTAACACAGCACAAGACATAACGATGCTTAACAAACATTTATTGAATTGCATAGTTACTTCATCCTCAAATTTCTGAGAGTTTCCTAACTTCCTTGAAAATGAAAATCAAGGAGGTTAAAGCAATTCAAAAAATAAAATTACTTCGATTGCACCATTTCGTTCCATATTTAATTTACTATTCCCTAGTGATTTGATTGTGGATAATAAATATTAGTTGCAAGAGTCATGTGTGTGAATAAAAACCTATCACTGGTATTTTAAAACTTGAATTCTTCCATCTACCACAGAAACTGCCTGAGAGTTTTCTTTAGGATGCATAGCATGACCCACATAAGCAGGAACGGAGGGTAAGCTAAATGATTCAGCATCTAATATCAATGTAGCACTTAGTGTTAGTCCATCAAAAATTATGTATTTCAGGAGTGATGAAGCTGAATTTTGGAAATATTAACTTGTTCATGGTTAGATGAGTAGAAAAGTTGAAGGTGTGATTTGAATCTAGGCCTTCTTGCATCGTGTGTGTGTATGTGTGTGTGTGTGTGTGTGTGTGTGTGTGTGTGTGTGTGTTTTCCTATAGGACATTTTTGCAACCTCCCTCACTAAATAATTAGCATCATGTAATGCACTCAACATTTCCTGCTCAAGTGTTCTTTACCTGGTTTGTATTTGCAAAATGAATGGATGACCTGCTCACAGAGAAGCAGTGATATGCGCAGCACAATGGTGTTCATGGGAATAAAAGAAGGAAACCTTTTGGCAGAACACCTCAGATTCTGTCCTCATGCACCACAAAGGTGAGTTTAGATTGGAAACAAATGTACTGAGCTTTGTTCCATCTCTTTAATTCCATTTGGCATTTGTTGTATTGAATATGTTAGAGGTATAAAATATCTCCTTAGAACAAAAGTTCATTATGGCTTCATCTATCTATAGAGCCTATGTAAGCAGAGCAGAACCTCCTGGGCCATCATCTTTCAGAATAACAAATAATGGCATTGTTTCCCACAAGCTCTTATCTTTAAAATACCCCCCTTTCTTCAAAGCTGCAATAAGAAATGGAAACAAATATGCACACATAAAGAAGTAACATCTATTTTTGATCCAGCTTTTGTTGTTCTGCAATGAAATGGTATAAGAGTTGGTAAGCATAATTTTATTCATTAAGAATAACTGGAGGAAGAAGCACATAATTGTCACATTTACATTTTAGGACAAAGTCTCACAGATGTGGGATAAATAGACACTGAAACTAACACATATTGGACCTCAACTCTGTACCAATACCATCTTATGAAGTCTATATTCATGATTTCGATGAAACCATTCAAAGAAATAGAAATTAGATATTCATCATCATCTCCACCTAACAAATAAATGAAATCTAAAGTTTGGAGAAGTTTATTTTGCCTCTTTTCACACAATTAGAAAATAATAGAGTGAGTTTTAGAACTCAGATTTGTCTAACATTAAAATCTGTTCTCTTTCCACTGAACTAGTGCCTTTTAAATTAAGCTTCTGCTTTTCAAGTTAGACACGTTCAGTAAAAAATCTCTAAAATATATGGGGTTATCCTGGGGAATGCATAGCTATTCAAATTGGGGGATAATTGAATATATTTTCCTCCATGAATTAAATAAGCACCATTTAAATGAACACATTGTATGCAAACATCTCCTGCAAAATTAGTCTCTGAAAGAGCTTGAAAATGGTTTCTAACATTTTTAGAATAGATTACACCTCATATTCTTATTTACACTGTTGATGCAATTAGCTAATAGCTTTTGTGAAATATGATATTGGGTAAAATAAAGATCAATATATATTGTACTAATGAGAAATTGTGCTTAAGTATTAAAACTCAACAAAACTTTTTAAGACTAAAAACTCCACTAACAGCACTTTGCCTGTGTATTCACTGAAGGCTCAATGGCAAGTGTGTGCTTACATAGCAGCCCCAAATATGTATTAATGCAAAAGTACTGAATTTAAAAGATCAGTGCTTTGAGTGTGTGTGTCTATGTGTGTGTTTGTGTGTCTGCAAAGATGTCAGATATATTTCAAAATGGCACAAATTGTTAATAAGAAAATTGCTTTCCTCTACATTTATAATTTATTGCTATGATAGATATGTTAACAAATGAATAAAAATATATGCATGCTCAAATTCAAGGTGAGCATCTTCATGAACTGGAAAGAGTATGAAAACATGAAGAGGCAAACTCACTCTGAAGCCCTCTATTGATGTTTCAGGTATCAATGTCCCCAAAATACATATACAAGAATGTTCTTAGCAGCTTTGCTGATGCAGGCAAAAACAGGAAAATATTCAACTGCCCATCAACAGTAGAAGGGATAAACAAAGTGTATTCTATTTAGTCAATAAAATATTATGCAGCAAGAAATACTATACTGCCATAAAAAGAATCCAAGTAAAGTAGTAAAAAATAATAAAATGTATTGAAATGAGTCAAGAAAAGACAATTATAGCATATTATTTTAAAATGGAGATAAAAACCACAAAGCACAGCTAGAAGAGATAAATATAGTTGCTTCAAGGAATCAGGACTAAAGAAATGGATGGGGTGAGGCAGCTGATTACAACTTCCTGTAAATACAAGCAACCTCATGTTGCACAGTAGTGCAGGGTCATAGTCAATGAGAAAAATCACAATTGTTCTTAACCTTAACAAATGTCTCTCAAAACATTAAAAACTTTTAATTATAAAAGTGTAGGGAAATGGAAACATTGTAAAACAATTCATTTAATAAAAAATGTACTCAATTTTTATAACTTTATAAAATGTAGAATTTGTATTAATTTTAAAACATAATTTAACAATGTATCATTATAATTACATAATCCTATATAATAAAAGCCTAATATGCTAAGTGTCTGGTCATCTGGTTGGCCATTCAACCAGTCAAAGCGTAATATGCTAATGATATGCTAAGGCTGTTCAACCGCTTGCTATGACATGCACTGACTACCATGGGGCAGACACTCCAACTGGTAGGTTAGCTTCCTGCTGGGGTCCAGCTGATCGGGACTGAGCGAGACTGGCCGGACATGCCCTGGAGCCCTCCCGCAGTCCCTCCTCAGCTGACCAAACTTCCGCGTCCCTCCCTGGCCCAGCAATCGTGCACCAGTGGGGTCCCTCGGCCTGGCCTACACCCTCTTGCAATCCGGGACCCCTCGAGGGATGTCAGAGAGCCTGTTTCACCAGATTCCACTCAATGCAGGAGCTTCCCCCTGGTGGTCAGTGTGGTCCCACAGGGGGAGCACCACTCAGCCAAAAACCAGGCTCACAGCTGGTGAGCACAGCGGCAGTGGCGGGAGCCTCTCCTGCCTCGACGGCAGCGCTAAGGATCCGACTGATGGCTTAGGCCCACTCCCCACGAGGAGAGCCCGATGTCAGTCAGACATTCCCTGAGGGCTCCTGGACTGTGAGAGGGCACAGGCCAGGCTGAGGGACACCCCACTCTCCCCTGAGTGCACAAATTCCGTGCACCAGGCCTCTAGTTATAAAATAATTATACTGCTCCATTAAATTATACATTTAATTATAAATGATTAATAAATTTCAAGTGTTCATTTTTATTTATGTATTATACTACATATGTGTATATATTTTTAGAACACTGTAACTTAAAATATTAAAAACCTTGAGAATTAAAGTGTTTTATTTCTTTGTAAAAAAATTTATCAAGAGTAATTTGAATGGTGCTTGCTTTTTTCTTTTCATCATATAACTTACAATTTAGAGAGAGTATCTTTTTTTAATGCCTTGGCAAATTGTCATACTCCATTCTAAGTTTGTATCAACATCTAATATTTTATCCCTTATGCTTTCAATGTGATAAAATATGTCTGCGAGATATTTTAATGTGAAGTTTTTCACTGATCTCACTTCCTCTGGGACATCATCATCCTTTTGGTCGCAACCACTTTCCTCCTTCATGACTAGAAGTTGCCCTTCACTGAGTCCCCCCCAATGGCTGCACAGTCAACATTCCCACAGTCAGCTATTTCTTCTATAACCTGGTTTATATAGGATTCTAGCACCACTTCTAGCATCGTTCCTGTTCACTTCTTTGCTGAACTTTTACCTTTGTTGACTTATTCCTTCTTTCAATTACCCATTTTTGTATAATGTCATATGGGTTTATTGCAGGGGGACAAGAAGACAACACAGCCGCATGCTTTGTTGTCTGTATGTGAATTGAATTACAATTGTGCAGTGACCAGTCAGTAACAGATTTTGAAGACAATGACATGACTGGTCATGGATGATAATGTACATTTGTGATTTACACAGTGATTTCTGGACTAAAGAGCTAGCAGGGTGGTTAGTATTTTATACAACCACTTACAGTTGATATACTGTGTGACTTAAATTTGAATCATGCTGTTGGGAGGCTAGTGTTTAAACCATGAAAACAGCTACATAAATATCCTGGTTGTGTACCTTCTATATCTCTGTTCAAAGTAAACACATTTGCAGCTGTTTCAGGCTTCAATGGGTTTCCCTTCCTTTTAAGTGACGTTTCTTCTCTAATTCATTTCTTTTGTGGAGAAATGATTGAGGAGACACAAAGGAGGGAAGCTATTTTCTTCAATATTTACAAAATGAATGAAGTTCCCATGCTGGGTCAAAGAAGAATTTCTGGTAGAAAATGTTCTCTCCTAGAGTTTAGTTGGAGTTCATGCTCCATGGTTGTACATGCTATTAAATAGTAGTTTTCTGGAAGAAAAAAAAATCCCTCTCCCTAAACTCAATTAAATCTTTCTGATAATGGGAATATCAGGTCAGGTGTCAAAAGGATGTTGGGATAAGGGAGTAGTAGTGGGTAGCCTTTGGGAGTGGTGGATCCTAGAATTAACTTTCAAAATCATGCATCTACCTCTTACAGAGACTGACAGAATAATACTTATACTGAGAACATGCTAATGTTGACCGTGTATGTCTAATATAATGTCTCATGCTCCACATAAAACTGATTTTTCTTATTGTCTATGTAGATTTCTCATACTTTGATTTATATTCCCTCTCTCTCTCTCTCTCTCTCTCTCTCTCTCTTTCTCTCTTTTGTAAGCTCAGCAGCAAATATTTGCACTTTGGTATTTCTTTAATTTCCAAAGAGCTATTTGTGTGAAAATGGGCTGGATCTATGATTCTGGTCTCTAATATGACAACAATGTGTCATTTCCTGATTCAACTTAGAGGGGACATAAGAATGGAGCACATAAACAATAATATGAACTTCAGAATCTATTTCACCTCTAGATCCACTTACACATTTTGAACAAGCAGATTAAAAACGGCAGAGTATACTGCAGGTGAAAAGAAGTGTAGCAGTTCTCTTGTTCAGTTCTCTCATTTTACTGATGAGAAAAATGTATTCACAGCAATTATGAACTTTGCTTAAAATTAGAAGATTAGGCAGGACTGCAACCCTAGTCATTTGATATCAAGACATTATCTTTCTGCCACAATGTGCTTCTATAGGCTTGCAATAATATAAATAAGTCCAAAGATTGTTTTAAAATATAAGGCACAGTAGTACAGTATTAAAAAAAAAAAATCTCCAAATTGATTTCCTCTAACAAGAGACAATTCATGCCAAATAGGACCACAGTAACTTACAAGCTCTTAAAATATGCCTTGTGCAGCTTCCAGACATTTCAGATTATTTACTTAGTTAAAACACATCAAATTGAAATCCAGTTGAACTGGTCCCTTGGCTAACTACAATTACTGCACAGTTTAGTTTGCCTGGTCAGTTGAGTGAAGATGAATTGCTGAAGAGATCCAGATAATTTGTTTGGAAAATAGGTTCACTTGTAGATGTTATCATGATGAAAAGACAGTAGCTTTTAAAAGTATATTGTGAGTTACCAGAAACTGAAATCAAGGCCAATCATCTATAATAATCTATAATAGTAAAAGCATAATATGCTAATTAGACTGGACAGCTAAACGACCTTCCTTATGTCATCCCAGACATCCTTCAGGACGACCTTACGGATGAAGCCATGGGAGCCAAGGCAGAGGCAGCCACCACAGCAGGTGGGGGCTGAGGCAGAGGTGATTAAGGGCAATCAGGCAGGCAGGCAGAGGCAGTTAGGGGCGATTAGGCAAGCAGGTGAGTGGTTAGGGGCGATGAGGCAGGGAGGCAGAGGGGTTAGGAGTGATCAGGCAGGCTGGTGAGTGGTTAGGGATGATCAGGCAGGCAGGCAGGCGAGCAGTTAGGAGACAGTGGTCCCAGATTGCGAGAGGGATGTCCGACTGCCAGTTCAGGCCCAATCCCACAGGGATTCCTGTGGGATTGGGCCTAAACTGGCAGTCCGACATCCCCAAGGGGTCCTGAATTGCAAGAGTGTGCAGGCCGGGCTGAGTGACCCTCTGAATTTCATGCACTGGGCCTCTAGTCCTATCTAATAAAAGAGTAATATGCAAATTGACTGTACCTCTACTACACCTACAAGCCATGCCCACAAGCCATGCCCACCAGCCAATCAGGAGCAAATATGCAAATAAACCCAACCAAGATGGCTACAGCCATACAGAGCAGGAGGGAGACTTGGGTTTCCCCAGCAATGGAGGAAGCCAAGCTTTCCACCTGCCCTTGCCAGCTTAGGCCTCCACTCAAGGCTACAAAGTTTCAATGATAGAAGATACATAAATCCAAACAGAAATGGCGGCGCCACGGAGCTGGAAAGAGCAGGAGGCTAGGGTTGCCTGCGGCAATGGAGGAAGCCAAGCTTCTGCAGCCCTGGCCGGCCCAGGCCTCTGCTTAAGGCTACAAAGTTTCAGTTATAGAAGATAGATAAGTCCCAACAGAAATGACTTCTGCCTCGGAGCAAGCAGAAGGCTTGGCTCCGCTCCAGGCTACAAAGTTTCAATTGTAGAAGATAAATAAACCCCAGATACCAGGGCCTCCGCTTGGGTAGCCAGGGGGCATGGCCGGCCTGCAAACCACCACAGGCCCCTCACCCAGGCCGCCCCACGCCCCAAGGGAACCCCCACCCTGATCTGGGACACCCTTCAGGGCAAACCAGCTGGCCCCCACCTGTGCACCAGGCCTCTAGCCTATCTAATAAAAGAGTAATATGCAGATTGACCATCATTCCAACACACAAGATGGCTGCCCCAATGTGGTCAAAGATCCTGCCCCCATGTGGACACAGATGGCCGCCACAAGATGGCCAGCAGGGGAGGGCATTTGGGAGGGACCAGGCCTGCAAGGGAGGGCAGTTGTGGGCGATCAGGCCAGGAGGGGAGGGTAGCTGAGAGGGATCAGGCCTGCAAGGGAGGGCAGTTGGGGGCAATCAAGCCTGCAGGGGAGGGCAGTTAGGGGTGACCAAGCCGGCAGAGGAGGGAAGTTGGGGGCAACCAGGCCTGCAGGGAAAGGCAGTTGGGAGGGACTCAGGCCTGCAGGGGAGTTGCAGTTGGGGGGGACCAGGCCTGCAGGGGAGGGCAGTTAGGGGTGACCAGGCCTGCAGGGGAGGGCAGTTGGGGGGGACCCAGGCCTGCAGGGGAGGGCAGTTAGGGGAAAACAGGCTGGCAGGGAGCAGTTAGGCATCAATCAGGCTGGCAGGGGAGTGGTAGGGGGTGATCAGGCTGGCAGGCAGAAGCGGTTAGGGGCAATCAGGAAGGCAGGCAGGCGAGCAGTTGGGAGCCAGCAGTCCTGGATTGTGAGAGGGATGTCTGACTGCCCGTTTAGGCCCACCGGGATCCCACCGGGATTGGGCCTAAATGGGCAGTTGGACATCCCTCGAGGGGTCCCATATTGGAGAGGGTGCAGGCTGGGCTGAGGGACAACCCCCCCCCCCCGTGCACGAATTTTGTGCACCAGGCCTCTAGTTTATATATATTATCCTAACTCCTTTGGAAAATGAAGATTATATCATGATTGATTGCCAATTTATAATTAATCTCATACATTTTCTCATGACTTATTTGTGTTTGGGAGTGGTGAAGTCATAAGGCCAGACAAATACACATTCTGTACATTTTTTTTTATCTTATACTTAAAATAAGATAGAATCTTAGCAAGTTAGAGCCAGAAAGAATTTTGTTCTTTCTAAGCCCAGACTATAACTCATCTCTTCATTCACAAATAAGTACTCTTTCCACTTCTTTCTACAAATTGTTGGTTGTTTTATGATTATCCTCATTGATCAGACAAGAAAACAATTAATCTATTGGTCTGTCTCAACATGGTGTTTTATTCAGAAGAAATTGCAATCTAAAATGCAAGAATGACTGAACAGCTATTTAAGTTTTAAATGGAGTTTAAATGAAAATCCTCTCCAGAGTTCCATTCACACACAGTGCAATACTTCTTAATTCTTCTTTTTATCCATCTATCTCCCCAAAGCTCCCCTCATTAGAGCTTAATTGCCAATTGCTCCATCTCTCACTTAAACCACCCCCCACTTTAAATCCAGCACTCAAAGACTTTTGAGTTTCTCGTCACTTCCCTCTGACTTTATGGTCCTTTCTTTTACAAAGAGCTACCATGTCCTTCCCAATGTAAATCTGTCTACTCTTGTGTCACTTTGCACCGGTTTGGGAACCAGGCACAGTGACAGAGGCCCTTTTTGTGCTGTTTTGCTTTTGCAAAAGGCAGAGATAAGACTGTTAAGTGTTCAACATTGATGCCTTTTCCTTTCACATATCTTTTGACCATTCAAGGCCTTTTCTTGGAATGAGGCAATGTATACATCCACATGTGTGGATATATACATTTTTTGTATCTCTATGTCTCTTCTTTCACCTGTTTATTCATCTGTATCTACACCTACATTCAGAACCTTGTGTAAAGGAAGATTTGAATGAGTTCTATAGAACAGGAGGGACATAAATTCATACATAAATAAATACAGTTGAATAGTTGAGTTTTTGTATCTTTTTTCTCAGTTCTGTTTATCCCAGTGTATCTAATTCTGTGCTCAGAAAACCTGATTGATAAATGTAACAGGGTAGATGAAGACTGTAAAAATATGCACATGTTTATTTATACAAATGACAATACTAAAGTCAGTTTGTGATACTGCTGAGTATAGCAAAGACAAATATAATTTTTTCAACAAGTACATGAAAAGCTGCTCAACATTATTAGTCATTAAAGAATGCAAATCAAATGAGTTACACTTCACAATCTACTAAGATGCTTATAAGTAGAAACAAAATAACAAGCATTGAGGGGGATATGGAAAAACGGAAACATTTGTACATTACTGGTGGGAATGTAAAATGGTACACTATTGTGGAAGACAGTTTGACAGCTTTTCAGGAAGCTAAACATGACCATGCAGTTCTAATCCTTGATATATACCCAAAGGAATTAAAATAGAAACTCAGACACTTGTACATTAATGTTCATTGCAGCATTACTTATAATAGAAAAAATAGTGGAAATAATGCAAGTGTCTATCAATAGAGGGATGGATATACTAAATGTGATATATACACATCCTATCTAATAAAAGGGTAATATGCAAATTGACCATCACTCCAACACACAAGATGGCTGCCCCCATGTGGACACAAGATGGCTGCCACAAGATGGCCAGCAGGGGAGGGCAGTTGTGGGCGATCAGGCCTGAAGGGGAGGGCAGTTGGGGGGACCAGGCCTGCAGGGGAGGGCAATTAGGGGCAATCAGGCCTGCAGGGAAGGGCAGTTAGTGGTGACCAGGCTGGCAGAGGAAGGCAGTTGGGGTGACCAGGCTTCCAGGGGAGAACAGTTGGGGGGGACCAGGCCTGCAGGGGAGGACAGTTGGGGGGGACCAGGCCTGCAGGGGAGGACAGTTGGGGGGGACCAGGCCTGCAGGGGAGGACAGTTGGGGGGGACCAGGCCTGCAGGGGAGGGTAGTTGGGTGGGGACCAGGCTTCCAGGCAAGGGCAGTTGGGAGTGACCATGCCTGCAGGGGAGTACCATTGGGGGTTACCAGGCCAGCAGGGGAGGGCAGTTAGGGGAAATAGGGCCAGCAGGGGAGCAGTTAGGCATTGATCAGGCTGGCAGGGAAGTGGTTAGGGGGTGATCAGGCTGGCAGGCAGAAGCAGTTAGGGGCAATCAGGCAGGCAGGCAGGCGAGAGGTTGGGAGCCAGCAGTCCTGGATTGTGAGAGGGATGTCTGACTGCCCATTTATTTATCTAGGGGTCCCAGATTGGAGAGGGTGCAGGCTGGGCTGAGGGACACCCCCCACCCCCTGCCATGCACTATTTTCATGCACCGGGCCTCTAGTAATAAAATAAAAAGGAGAGGAGTTCTGATACATGCTACAACATGGATGAATCTTGAAAAAATTATAAGTATATAAGTTAGCTCAAAAGGACAGATATATGGTTTCACTTATATGAATAATCTAGAATAGGTAAGTTCATAGAGACAAAATGTAGATTAGAAATTACCAGGGATTGGGTAGGATGGGAATGGAGAATTTTTCTTAATGAGCACAAAGTTTCTGTTTGAGAAGAGCTTTAGAAATAGATAGTGGTAATGGTTGTCCAACATTTGGACTGTAATTAATGCCACTGAATCATACAATAAAAATGGTTAAAATAGCTTATTTTATGTTATATATATTTTACCACAGTAAAATGAAAAAAAGTTTAATTATATGTGGAATGTGGTTAGCATAGCCTCCTCTACACTAGAAAATAGTAGTAATTCTTCTTTTCCCTTACAGGTTATCAGGATAGTGGTGAAAATTTTTTCATAATAAAAAGCATATTTACACATAAAAATCAAGGTGCTTGGAGAAAATTAAATATGCAAGAAAGTAGACAAAACGGTCACAGAAGAATAAGGTGAGACAAGAATCAAAGTGAATTCCTTCACCTTTACCCAAAAAGATGAACATCTCCTTGAGTCAAAAGTAAGGACTGAGAAATTGGGAAGAAATATGGAGTAATTACCAAAGGATAGAAAAGAGAAGTTGCCTGAAATTCTTTGATGCACCAAGAAAAGTACAAACTAGAGCCATTTCTAAAGTCTGATGAATAGATTGAGTGATTGAATTGAATGGAAAGTTTGGAACAATGGGAAGTCAATGAGCAATAAATATAATTGGTGAGCGTCAGTAAGAGTCCAGTTAAGGTTGGATAACATGACTTGTGACCCGTATTTAATTGACAAATTAATTTTTAAAAATGCTAGGATTCTCTATCAGAAAACTAAGCACACAGTATTCAGTTAAATACGATAATCTTTACCTTTAAGGTGAAGAGAGATGAGGAGCTATTTATGGATTTCTCTACACCAGTGTTTATCAAAATTTAATGAGCATTGGAAATTACCTAGAAGCCTTATTAGACATGAATAGCTAGGTCTCACCCTCAGAGTTCCTGATTCTTGGTCTGTAGAATAACCCAAGAATTTGCATTTCTAACAAAGACCCCAATGTTATTGCTTGGAACCACACTTTGAGAACCATTGCTCTCCAAAAACTGAGAGATGCTCAGACTCTTCTTCCCTCTATATTCTCTGTTATGTTCCTATGCTATTCATTACTCTCCCCTACTCTACCATCACTTGTCTTACCTGCTTGAGATATAGCATCAGCTCCTCCTCACCAAATACCTCCACGTGGACTTAATTGCAACTGCTTGAAGCAGGAAAGGCAAGTGCTTTACTCACTGAGCGTTGACCTATGAACCAGGAGGTCATGGTTCGATTCCCAGTCAGGGCACATTCCCAGGTTTCCAGCTTGATCCCCAGTAGGAGGCATGTAGGAGGCAGCGGATCAATGGTTCTCTCTCATCATTGATGTTTCTATCTCTCTCCCCCTGTCCTTTCCTCTCTTAAATCAATTAAAATATATGTATTTTTTAAAAAAGGAAAGACTGAAAGTAAAAGACATTACTGATAGGATCTGAGAGGATTTAATTTATGGTTGATATTGACAACAATGCTGCTCAGAAATAATCTTCTGAGCGGCATCAAGGTCTGCATGGAGATACTGTTTTCACACATATAAGGTATTCCATCTAGATTAGAAGTCATGCCAACCAAAAGTCCCAACAGTGACCCTGATCCTGCTATTGCCTTATTTGCTTACTAAGTTAATTTCCCCCCCCCCATACACACACCATATATGCTCCCATCATTCTCTCTTCCCACATGCATTCTATTATGAAAACTTCCAGTATTGGAACACAGATGAGTGTCAACATGAGCAAGTGTTGCCTTGCATGAAAACATTGAAGTCAGCATCAAAAGGGCAAAAAGGGAATGAACTAGAGAAACTGAGCAAGCAATGTCCCTTTGGAGGTTGTGACAAAACAATAGTTTCTAGAAAGTGAAAAGCCACAAATAGCTTTAGATAATTATGGGTAAATTCTTTTCTTTACAATAACATGTGCCATGTGATGCTTCATTTTATTTGTCAACTTGATTGGAATAAGTGATGCCCAGATAGCTAGTAAAACATTATTTCTGGGGGTTATTGTGAGGGTGTGTTTTGGAAGAGATAAGCATTTCAATCAGAAGACTAAATCGGAAAGAAAAAAAAAAATCCCCCATCCCCCAATGCAGGAGGGCATCATCCAATCCACTGAGGGGCCAAATAGAAAAATAAAAAAGGTGAAGGAAGGGTGACTAATTATTTCTCTCTTCTTGAGATATCCATCTTCTCCTGGCCTGGGACATTGGAGCTCCTGGTTCCTGGGCCTTTGGACTCTGGAACTTAAGCCATTGCCACCCCTTCTTTTCGTTTTCAGGCCTCAGACTGGAAGTTACCCCATAGGCTCACCTGGTTTTTAACTCTTTGGACTTGCACTGAATTATACCACTGGCTTTCCTGGTTCTCAAGATTGCAAATGACATGTCAGCAGGTAGTGGGACTTCTCAGCCTCCATAATCATGTGAGCCGATTCCCATAATGAATCTCCTATGGGAAACTCTAAGAGACACCAGGTCCAGGGTATTCTCTTTCTGATAATGTTCACCCCAGTAAATTCTGACCAGGCAGTATATTTATCATCTACTAGTGCTCTAGTTGAATATCTGCCGAGAGGATTCTACGTAGCAATAATGGAAGTACAGTGATAAGAATAAGCTTTATCTTTATCTTCATCTTTATCTCTCTCAGAAAACATTATGCTTTGCTAGAACATAGCTCTTATTTCTAGAATTCTAATAAGTGGATAACTATGATAATATCTGCAGCATAAGAGGAAAATAGTATGCAGGCATAAGATACCTTTGAGAAAGTATTTCAAGAAACAGACATAAAATTTAGAATGCATCAGTAATGGGGTTCTCTATAAAATTTAAGAAAATGTGACCTCTAAGAAATGATAAATGAATAATGAATTGATAAGACTAGAGTCTGAGAAAAAAGCTATGAGAGGCAGATATAAATTAAAAATCTGATTAAAAATAACATACTAGCTCATAATAAAATTAAAAATAAAAGGGCAGAAGTAAAATATGTATGAGAACAAATAAGGACAGGGAAGCACTACAGAAAATTAGATTAGTGATGAGCAAGATGAAATTGAGATACTCCTTAAGGAAATGGAGGAGATGAAACATATTATATAAAAGTTGAAATACTTTCATCTTTGACAGTCTGACCAACTAGGTACTCACAGAACCTCTCTCCATGGCTTCCCCCCAAAATAATTACATTTTGGATAGGACACATTTAAAAAACTATTTCTGGGTTCACAATTCTACTCAGCTCTTCAAAAAAGTAAGGGAATTCTGTTGGGAATGATAAGTAACAGAAAGTGCAAGAGTCAGGTTTGAGCTGGTATCCTCTCCTGCAGCTGCATTACCGTTGGGATGCTGAGCCCTGAGCCAGCTGAAATGCACAGGTAGGAGCCATCAGTCCTATTCTAAGCCCAAACTTATCATGTGGTAGCCTCTGGCTCCTGACAGAAACCAAAGCTAACTTTCCCTAGGGGAAAAGCATCCTGAATATAGACCCTCAGGAATCCCACCGATTAGAATCAAACAGTGATATCCAATCAATGATCTAAAACACTCAGAGATAGCAAAACCAAGAAACAATGCCAAGAACTGAAGATACTGTAATTGTCAGATATAAATTATAGGTTAGTGATATATGAAACATTTCAAGAAATAAAGGGCAAAAAACAAAAATGCAGAAGTAACAAGAGACTAAGAAGGCAGCTCTTTAAGAAAATGGCACTTTAGAACATGAACTGTAATTATGAAATCTAAAACTCAATTGATGGTTTGAACATCAGATACATACACAAAACATGCACATGAACACACACCTGAGAGGTTAAATATATTTTAATCTTTTATATATCATGATAAAATAAATAGCAGTAAAGGCAGGGAGAAGATCTTTAAAGCAGGCAAAGATAAATAATAGACTTAAAAGAATGCCGTTACACAAACAGCAGACTCAAAAGCAGCAACAGATGCCAGGTGACAGTGAATTAATAGGTTCATAGTGTTTAAAGAAAATGACTGTCAAGTATAATTGCGTACCTAGCAAAACAACTTTTCAAGAACAAAGGAGAAAGAAAGGCATTTTAAGTGAAACAAAATGAGAATGTTTGCTAAGTAATAAAACTTCTGCAAAAGAACTACATATTGATAAGAAAACAATCCAACAGAAAAATGGGCCCAAACACAAGCAGACCTTTTACAGACAAGGACACACAAATAATACATAAACATGCAAAAATGTACTCAAAATTACTATCAGAGATGTATATACATTCAGAGCATGAGGAGATATAATTTTAAACCAATTAAGTTGACAAAAATGACAACCTCTGAAAATGTTAAAAGAGGCTTAGATCAGCTTGAATTTTTATAAACTGATAGCAGGAATATAAATCTGCTATTACTTTGTAAACATGAGTATTCACATTACTCTGACACAGATATTACACTCTCAGACAAAACTCTAGAGAAGCACTTGAAAGTGCACCAGAATACATACACAAATGTTCATTGAAACCCTAGTTTTAAAAACAAGACTGGAGCCCCAGCGGGGTGGCTCAGTAGGTTGGGCATTGTCCTGTGCACAAAAGGTTTCAAGTTTGATTCCTGGTCAGGGCACATACCTAGACTGAGGTTTCGATCCCTAGGCAGGGCAACTGATTGATATTTCTTTCTCACATTAATGTTTCTTTCTCTCTCAAAAAAATCAATAAACATATCCTTGGGTGAGGATAAAAAACAAAACAAAACTGGAAGCAATACACTTTTTCCATTGTCACAATGGATAAATAAAAATAAAAATAGTATACCACACAATGGGTTCGTATAATGCAATTAAAACAACTGAACTTGAGCTACAATTAACATGAAGAATAAAAACATTATATTAGATGGTTAGGGAAAAATAAAGATTCCAGAAATCTATATGCAGCTTGATACCATTTTTGTAAACCTTAAAATTAAGCAAAAATAATCAATGAACATGAATGTATATACATATATGTATATATTTTTTGAAAATCTATTTTAAAATGCAGAGGAATGACAAAGAGAAAATGAGACTGGCTCCTCCTGGGAGAGAGATACAGAATGGGATAAGGGGGAGCACACAAGGAGAGCCATTGGGATGGAAGCTTTCATAATGTTCTAATTGTGGAGTCGCAGGATTTTGCATTATATTTTCTACATGTTCTCTATGTTTTTCACATTTCAACTTTTACCTTAAAATGTAACAAAAATAAATATTTTTAAAAAACAACAGTTGACAAATCTGTTAAAGTCAGAGAGAAGAGAGAGAAAAAAATAGAAAACTTGCCTCTCTAGCAGAGCCAGTCAGAATAAAAGATGCCTTCCAGGCACATAAGGAAATTAGTGAAAACAAATTTGCATTTAAAAAAAAAGTTGACAAATCTGTTTCATTTTGGATATAAATTACTAATAGTTTGACTTTCTAAAGAACAGAAAATAACAAATGGGAGCAAAGTAATAACCACAATAGAAAAGGGGGAAAAAATCAGAGCTGAAGAAAACTTGAGTCAGTTAAAATCATTGAAACTAAAAGATAGTATTTTTTTCTCTTAAAATGTGAACCAGTAAACTATCAAAGAAATACTGAGACCAAAAAAAGTAAAACGTAACAGAAAAAGACAAAACAAAAGTAATAAGTTGCTTACAAAGAAAGAAGAATTAGATTCTGGGTAGAATTTAATTTTTATTTCTGAGTTCACATAAAGTGAGGGAGAGAGGGTTCCATGTCTAGCCTAACACTCCAAGGCAGGAAAATGAGTGAGTAAGGAGTGTAACAGGTTACTAACAGAAAGAGCAGGCTGACTTCAGAAATATCCTCTGTAATAATAAAATCAGAAAGAAAATGAAACATTTTAAAAAATAGAATTAAAATTTTAATAGTGAAAAATGGAAGCAATTCAAACAATCAATAACAGGAGAATTGTTAGATTTGGCTATATCCATAACAGAAAAAATAAGATTGCAACCTAACCAATAACTCCTCAAAACTGTCAGGGTGTTCAAGAACAAAGAATGTTGGAGAAACTGATATGGTAAAAAGAAAGAGCCTTAATCCCAAGCAATAATTTAAAAATCGTGAAAAGAGATCTTCAAACACTATTATTTATTCCATACTGGTGAGACTAAGAAAGCAATCTAAATATTTAGTAATAAGAAAATAGTTTTAAAAATTCTAATACTTGCATGCTTGAGGCACTATTCAGCCATCATTAATCCAGTTTTGAATATGAAACTTGACATTATGAATTAAATGATATAATTTTATATGAAATAAATGACATTATGAATTAAATGAGATAATCATATATCAATCTAAAAGCCACATTCCCGAATAACACACAGTGTAACTTCTGTACCAGTATGGCCTCAGAATAGCTGACACATGTATTTAAAGGCTTTCCCCCCAAGTTCCCATAATGACCTGGGTATAGCAGATAAGACTGTAGTGGTCATTTAATCTAACCAAGCTCTATGCTACCCTGTGGCCTAGAGTACAAATTTTGGCCACTTACGGATGCTGGAGACTATTTGGAACAATTGGATTTACTCTGTTAGGTAGCTCGAATTTTTAAATAGAGAGAGTTGAACAGTTTTAAATAGGCATGTCAGTAAACAATAACAAAAAGAACACAAACAAAAACACCTGGAAAACATCTTAGAGGTGGAAAACACCCAAGTCATAGTAGTGATAAGCTCTAGATCATGAAGCCACAATATTTTTTTACTGAAACCTGCTAAGTAGACTAGGATGACTTTGTCTGGGTTCCTGTCCCCATAAAGACAAATTGCATGAATATTCCTGAGTACCTGCAAGCTGTTGCTTTTTCCATATATATCCTTATGCTAAATCCTGCATTACCAAAATCATTCTGTTCTTTGTAACTACAAAGCCCAACAGATGCAGTACTATCCTGCCCCAATTTTGTAATTGCCTATTTATGGATGACAAGTCTATGTACACATATCCACTCACACACTGAAGATAAATTAGAATGAGATATACCCAAATTTTAACACGTGTTTATTCAAGTATGTATGGAGAGCTTGCTATGTACCACACACTGTCCCAAGCACGGGAACACAGCTATGTGGACCACACACCCACCTTCCTAGTGCTTACATTATGGTTGGATTCTGATAGTAATTGTACTCTAAATGTTGTGATTTGGGGAGACTTTTGTTTATACTTTTTTATATATTTCCAAATTTTCTGCAATACACATTTTCTTTTTTTACCATAAATCAGTGTTAATATAAGAAATAAGTCTCTGATTTCTACCTCTTAATGAAAATGCACTAAGTGACTAAGGAGCAACAAAAACCAGAGAACTAAAGTTTTTTTCTTGGATGAATCCAACAGAGAGAATAGCATCCTGTGAAGAAAAGGCCATGGAAATAGTTGAAGAACGACAGCATGGCTTCCGAACTGTACGCCACACTCAAGTCCTGTGATCCTCACTGGAACGCTATACAGTTAGAGAACGTCATTGTCTTTCAAAGCATCTTCTTCTCCCCTTCTCCCCACCACTCTGGGAGGCGGGCAGGGCAAATGTCACTATTTCTAGTTGGCAGAGACATCCTAGGTTAAGAGAAGTTAGGTTACTCTCCCCCAGTCGCACACTTTAAAAATGGCACAGCCCAGATTTGAGCCTTTGTTTCTCCCTACGGTTCTCTTTCCACCACACAGCATGTGCCTTATAGTGCAACTGGCCTTTGTTATCACTCATTGTGATTATGCTACTTTGGGGAAAATTACAGGTACAGTGTTAGGAATTATATTCTAATGGGCTTTTAGACTTCAAACGGGCTCTCAGAATCACTGGTGGGATAGAACTGCTAGTCCATTGAAAGACCAGGTTATAACAGGGTGAAGCAAAATATAACTTTGTTCTTCTAAACCCACTACTTGGGCTCAGGTTTTTGTTTTGGCTGCCCCTAGGCAGATCTAGCAATTCTTTGCTCCCTCTCTTGGATATTCCCAACAGTCCTCGAGTCCCATAAATCACAAGAAAAGTCTCTATTATCACAATTAAAGAGAGCAGCCCAAGAGACCCACTTGAATGTGTGTTGTTTTTTGTTTTTCTTTTCTGAAAAGATGTAAATGTCAGCAGGGCCTTGGACAAAGCTCTTGTAACCAGCCCTACAGCCCAGAAGATGCAGGTGGACACATGGGACAATGTGGCCATGATGCTCTCCTTCTTGCTTGTACTAATGACCGCTGGAAACAGGTGGGAGAATTTCCCTGCGAGCTGGTGTTTCCCATCAGTGGCTCCATGTTTCACTGCACTTCGTTAAGAGACGGGAGGGCTGACATGACTGGATATTGGTGCCCACGTAAGGCAGGCACCAGGAGCACTGTCCTTTCCATCGAAGGGTGTTTAGGTCTTGTGACGAAAGGTTGGTTGATGACTCCCTGTCTGTATGTCATAGACGCCAATTAAAATTGGGATACACTGAAGTCCACAAGGGAAGATCCCCTCACAGGGAATATCATGTTAACAGAACCTTTATATACTGATAAGTTGTCTAACTCCTGACTGGAGGTACAAGCGGGACAGTACAAAGTAAAATGGGGACAGAAAATAGCTTAATGTGTCAAGCTATGGTCTGCTGTGGTGTTCTCTGGGTTTAGTGAGTTTTTAAAGCTGACTTTCCTGCCCAGCCAGTGTGGCTCAGTGGTTGAGTGTTGACCTATGAACCAGGAGATCAGGGTTTGATTCCCAGTCAGGGCACATGCCCGGGTTGTGGGCCCAATCCTCAGTGTGGGACTGGGGCATGCAGGAGGCAGCTGATCAATGATTCGTTCTCATCATTGATGTTTCTATCTTTCCCTCCCCTTTCGTCTCTGAAATCAATAAAAATGTATTTAAAGCTGACTTTCCTGCATGGTACATCATGAATACCTTAGAGATTCTCTATTAGAAATATCTTATTTATCTCTCAATATGGGCTATCCCCTTCTGCAGCATACACTGACATGGCCACCGAGACAGCCTCCTTGCCTCTCTGCCTGTGACTCTCTTCAGCTGCTTTCTGCTGGGATAGCTTCTCCCCAGAAGGAAGCCCTCTTGGATGAGGTCCCTTTAAAATGACCTGCAGACCAGGTCCCCCTGCAAGGCTCTTACCTTATCCAAAGCAAAGACATGTTCTGTCTTAATGCTAGTGGAAGCTTTGCTGACACCCATGGAGACTTCTCTTTGCCTCTCCCATCAGCTCCAGCTGTAATTTTTGCCTTTAAAGTTATGAAATGTAGGTCAAAAAATCTGTCCTTTGTGTTTCTCCAAGTTGCAAGGGATATATCTCAAGGTATCCATGTGTATCCCTTAGAACCCCTCTCACTTGACGTGAAGTGAGAATGAAATAACCCTTACCCTTTTTCCATGGGGGCAGGGATGTGGGGAAATACCACAACTCTCTCAAAGTTTGACACCTAAAAACTATCCCTGAGAAGAATCATAGGCAGCCTAACACTTTGGAATGGCGTAATTAATTGGTTTTTATTGATTTCTTTCTGACTTTGGGGTCATCATAAAACATAGAAAAAGTCCTGGTTATATCTATCTATATCTATATCTATATCTATATCTATATCTATATCTATATCTATCATCTATCATCTATCTATCATCTAACTAGAAGTTCAAGTGAAAACTTAAAGATGTAGCACCTCTGGGGTTCTAACGCAGAGTTTTTAGAAACTGTTCCAAGAAAAGCAAATCAACTCAAAGTCTACTCTCAACAAAACTGAAATATGTTAACCTGGTTAATTTTACATCAATTTGACAAAATGAGCCTATTTAATTTTAGTATGTGTTTCAATAAAATAATGTGAATAACTTCTTATATCATAAATATACATCTTCAACCATTCACACATCACCAACTGCTTCTCCACACATTTGCTTCAGCTCATTACCATCTATCGAGAAACAACTATAAACAACCTCTAAACCAGTGGTTCTCAAACCTGGGTGTATTACCTGGGGAGCACTGAAAATATGCCAGTGCCCAGGCCCCGCGCTAGACCAATTAGAGCGGGCTCTCTGGGGACTGCAGTGTGAAAGCTCCCTGGCTGATTCTAACTTGCATTCAGGGGTGAGAGCCACTGCTGTAAGCTCTCCAAGCTGGGATGCCACTTAGGGCTGGTCTGCATTCAATCACTTTACATCCATCCATATAGAAGGAAGGATAAACTACTTCTTTCTTAAGTGACTCTGGTTCTTCTCTTGACCTCCCCAACTCAGATGGGGTCATGGTTCAGTAAAATACATAAATGTGGACTGATAAAGAAGGAAGGAGCCTAGCTACCTGGCTCCGGGTGCGTCTCTTTTCTCCTGGAGACTTTGCTTTTGAGAAAGGGTGGAAACTAGATTAATCTTTCACAGTTTTTGCTAATGGAATACAAATGCCCTTCAAGACTGAGCCATAAAAAGCAGACATATGCTGGATCCAGGTCATAACAGCTCAAGAGAGGCAACTGTTAACTTTTCAGGAATTTGGGGAGACAGTTGATGTCACATTGAAATTAGCCGTGATGGGAATATTTACACCATAGGAACCAACAGAAGCTAAAATCAGGGCTCCTTACTTTTCCCCCAGGGAACCAGCTGTCAGACAGTTACCAGCAAAACACTGGATGGATGTCAATACTCAAAAGTTGCTTCTCAAGCATGTCCTTCCTTTTGAAGTTTGAAGCAAAGACTAGAGAGCTTTGCTACTGAATGTTCCTTTCCTCAACAATCTTGATAGAAATGACTTTACAGAAGCGGGGAAGAGGGAGACATGAACCAAAGTTCATCCTAATAAACTGTATGCTTGCTCATGGAAGTCTACTGAAGTGTATTCATCATGATGAAGATAAAAAATGTCAGGCAGGTGTTTCTCCAGTTATTAGAGTTAATTGGGGCCCTGGTAACAGTTCACCTTTGCTAATTAGCATTCAGCGTCTATGTTTTTCCAACCTATGAGTGCAGAAGCGGTGTTTTGTTTTGTTTTGCTTTCAGTTGTTGATGTGGATGTTTAGGTAATTTAAAAAATCGTTTCAGTAAATTATAGATAAATGCCATCTGTCTTCCTGTGTAGAGTCGAGATTCATTTTCAGAGGAAACTACTTTATGCTGGATTGTATTCCTTTGCAAGAATGTATCACTGTTACGAACAAAAGCTGATAGACAATGAAGACTGTGGTGGCAGCATCCTGAGGTAGCTGATCTTTGTTACCATCTCATTCAGTGTTTTCCCTTCCATCACATAAATGAACAATTATCTTCAACATGAAAATTTATCTTAAATAATACAAATATTCACTAAGATGAAAGAGCAAGGTAGTGTCGGCTGCTTAATATGTAAGTAATGATAATTTTGATATGCATGAGTGGCAAATAAATAAACAGGTAGATAAATATTCTGACCTTGACTTTATTAAACTTCCTAACTCCTATGGTTTTCCACGCCCAGCAAACTTCAAGCAGCTGCTACCTCCAAATTTTCCTGCCTACATCTTCCTCTCTGCATGACGTACCTACTCCTCTCTCATATGTTCAGTTTCCAAAGGGCTATGGGGTGACCACCACTTCGTTGGTGCCCACTTTGTGGCGAGGGCTCAGTGATTCAGAACTCCATTATGCACTGTAGCTCCACATCTGTTACTCCACCTTCCCTTCCCCATAGAAATGGGTCATTCCTTCCCTTCAAGGACTTAGGCTGTGCTACTGACATTCATTACAAGGAAGTCCAGGAACAGTCACTGTCTAATCCAAAACATCCATGTAAAGACTGGGAATCTCAAACAAAATTGTAGGAAAATGTTAGAGCAATTTGAGGGCAAACATTCACTTGGCAGCGCCCATAAAATCACATCCAAAGTGGAGAAAGGCCTCTTCACCTTTCTCTAAAAGAAATTCTTGGTGAAGCCACAGCTGGAATGGCGGAATCTTTGGTAAGATTAACTCTTGACCATAGATATTTTTGCCAGTTTATATAAGCTGCACTGATGGCAATATATTCAGCTCTTGAGCTTGGCATATGATATGAGACACCTCATCCACTCTCTACTCAGCATATGTTTTAGACTGTGCTTAGAGATCTCCTAGAACTTTGAGTCTTGTGTTTTTTTGTTGGTGGTGTTTTTCTTTTTTCTTTTTTTGGTATATTCTGCTGATTTAGAAGACATTTATTATATGAGAAATTTAAGAATTAAATAAATGAATTAATAAAGCATAGTGCGGATAATTGTTCTTTGTGATTATAACTTAAAAATGATGCAGGGGGAGCAGGCATTATGTCTGGATAGTGTGATTATGGGTGAGTGATGATCATTCTCCTTACTTTTTTTCTAAACATTAACAGAGAATGCATGCATCAACATATTTTTTTTTGTTTAAAAATATGTTTATTGCAGAGAAATCCCTAATCATGGGCTTTTCATAATCTATTTTACTAACAGGACTTATAAAATGAGCCAAAATTAGTCATACAAGGAATACGTTGAACTTTACAATTCAGGGGAACACTTGGATCTGAAATTCTTCCTATTAGCTCATTAAAACAAGATAGTCTTTTAAAAAAAACACACAGTTATTTTGTTCTCTATTTAGAGCAGCTAGTGTGTAGTAACAATTCCATAGAGAATCAAGTAATAAGTACCTCATGAATATGGAGGTCTACAGGGTCTATTCCAAGTGCCAGAAGGAATTGAGTTCCTCTTCTTCCTCCCCAGTCCCCCAAAAGGAATGTGAGATAGTACAAGAAATTAAGTCACCATAGCGGATTCCCATTCCATCACAAGCAGTACTTCAAAAACCGTCAAGAAAGAGTTAACATTCTCTTCTCTCACATTCCCCCATCTCCCAGTTCCCTGGATGCCGGTTTAGTTCCAAACAGCAATCCTTCTCATTTCTTGTATTTTATTATTTATTTATTTTTGCCGGTGCAACTGCTGCCTTGCTATCTTTGTGGAACTCATTTCATTGTCTCTCTTTTAAAAATGTTAACTATGATGTTCCATCTGCTGTCACTGAACTGGAATGCCCACAACAATGTAAAAAGCGAGTCCCACTGGGCATGCCTTAAAGAATCCTTTACCTGATGAACAGCAACTCACTGGCAAAATGGGTTTTAACTTCTTTCAATTAACAACAAAGAAGAAGAAAACAAAGACATACGGTGTTCAGCTTGCAGTAGGCCTGTCTGAATCCCCTATTCTTGATCCATTGAGGGAAAGTAGCTGTCGGGGGAGCCCTAGATTTCATAGTAGAGGAGCTTAAAGTTTTTCTGGGGTGAGGACTGAACAGAGAGGAACATAGGGGAGCTGTCACATTTCTGCTTATTTATGAAGGATCTCTGAGGACTTAAAAGCTCTCCCCTTCAAAGTATGTCTTCATACAATATGTATAACTAGGTTGTCTTACCTCCTGACATGCTTGATGGAAAGAGAAGCATTCCCTCCCCCTTTTGTGGGAAAGCAGTAGTACAATTTTGGATGCTTCAAATATGTAAGAGACTAGATCATTTATTCCATGAGTATATGCTGAGTACCTACTATGTGCCTATGCTAAGCACTGGGTAAATTAAAGTACTTATACTTTACTGACAATGACAATTAAGCTTACTGTGTGGGGGAAGGCATAAATATGTATTAATAAATAATTGTACAGATGAACACACAGTTACAGCTGTGGATAGGGCTGTGAAGAAGTGGCAGGTGATATATGAGAGCCTGTAAAAGGATTTGTTCATGTGAGGGGTGCCAAAGTGAGGCAAAGATGTTCGATCTGAGATCTGAAAGGTGAGGACTGATCACTACACTCAAAGGGGAGGTAAGACCTTTAATGAAAGTCAGAGGAGAACCTTCCGTGCCCTGTGCAAACACCTGTCCTGGGAGGGAGCACCAGGGATTGGGGCTGAGGCAGGAGGAGTAAGGTAACAGGTCTAGGTGGAGGTCCACATTTTGCTCCATAGACAAATATTAAAAATTTTTGTTTTGGCATTTTTTTATTTTGAAATAATTGTAGATTTATAAAAGAGTTTTAAAGATACTAAAGAGTCCCCATATTCCTTTGCCTTAGGCTCCCATAATATTACCATCTTCATTTGGCATGGTATATTTATCAAAACTAAGAAATTAACATACATACAATAGAATTAAGTAAACAACAGACTGGATTCAGATTTTACCAATTTTTCCACTAATGCCCTCTGTCTGTTTTAGGACCCAAATCAAGAGCCATGTTGCTTTTAATCTTCATGGATTCTTAGTATTGTCCAGTCTGTGACAGTTTCTTAGTTTTTTCCTTTTCTTTCATGATCTTGACACCTTTAAAGAGTGCAGTCAGGTATGTTGTAATGTGTTCCCTCCATTTAGTTCTGTCCGATGTTTTCTTATAATTGGAATTAGGTTATGGATTTGGGGGAAGCACCCCACAGAGCTGTAGTGTCCTTATCATCATAGCAGGAGGTACATAATACATATAATTTTTAATCCTCACCCAAGGGGTTTTTTTCCATCGATTTTCAGAGTGGGAAGGAGGAGGGAGAGGAGAGAGAAAAGAAAATGAGAAAGAGAGAGAGAGAAAGATCAATGTGAGAGAGACTGGTTGCCACCCAGACACATAGAACCTGCAACCCAGATGTGCGCCCTTGACCAGAATCAAACACAAGACCTTTTGGTATGCAGGCTGATGCTCTAACCATTGAGAATACTGGCCAGGGCAAAGTACAGGATATTAACAGGACTTAATATTGATGGTATTAACTTGGATCATTTTCTTAAGGTAGTATTGGTGAGGTTTCTCCTCTGCAAAGTTACTACTTTTCCCTTTCATACTCTACTCATTAGAAATCAGTAACCAAATCCAGCCAAAAAGAAAAAAATTAACCTCTCTCTATCTCTTGGAGACAGGTATATCAAATAACTGTGGACATTGGTTGTTAAAACCACCCCAGCAATTAATATATACAGGGTGTCCCAAAAAAAATGTATAGACACAACAGTTCAATTGATGTTTCTTTCTTTTCAGATTTAACCCACTGGAATTAATACTTACTCAAAGTGTGTATACATTTTGGGGGATATCCTATATTTGGGGGAGATACTTTGAAGCTGTCCAACTATGCTGCTCCAACTTGAAGCTTTTCACCCATAAATTTTAGCATGCATTAATGGATCATGCCAGTAGCAATTATTACTGATGTTAACTTTTATTTCCCTCATTCTTTCTATATTTAATATTTGGAATTCTTTTGGAAGGAAGATCTGTCTCTCTTACATTTATTTACTTTTCAATCATTTACTTATATCAGTATGGACTCATGGGTATTATTTATGCTGTCTGGGGATTATAACCCAATAATATCATTACTTACTTTATTATTCAAATTGTTCTAGCTCTTAACCATAGAGAGCTCTTTCAGATAGATTCCTATGCCTGTGGACATGCTCTCCCATTGTTTTTGAGTAATTCCTTGCTGTATTGCACCAGAAAATTGAACCAATTTTGCATTTCTGAAAGGAACTCTACTTGTTTGTGACACATTAGCCTTCTTATATATTGCTGGTTTTGACTTGCTAATATGATGTGGGAGGTGGGTGTAGCTATGAAAGGCCAACATGGGGTATCCTTGTGGTGATAAATTGTTCTGACCTTTAACTGTGTCAACATTAATGATGTGGAGGTGATATTGTACTAACTATACTGTTGCAAGACATTGCCATTTGGGAGAACTGGGTAAATTTTACACAGGATCTCTGTAGTATTTCTTATAATGACATATAAATTCATAGGTAACAAAATAAAACTTTATATATATATATTGTGCAATTGTACAATGACAGATGAAAGAGCAATAGAAATATACTATTGTAGGATCTTTGCACTATACCTGAGGTGGTACTATAACCTTAAAAGATCCACTAACATTTATATAGCATATAAATATTTATAAAAATATAAAGCCAGTAAAAGCTATGGAATGAAATAAAAGAATATAAAAAAGAGAGCATGAAAAGAGAAAAATGAAATGGAAATAGGAACAGATGGCAAAATAGAAATCAACTATCAAGTTGGTAGAATTGAACCTTAAAAAATACATTAATATGAATTATCTAAACTCACCAATCAAAAGTCAAAGATTTTCAGACTGGACAAATAAGCTGCACTTCACCATAATCTATAAACAGTCTACTTAAGTATGTATGTATAAAATACAATTTTAAATAAATGTAAATATAATATTCTATTAAAAATAAAAGGAAGAAAATATATGTTATGCTAATATTAACTTCAGAACAGTTAGTCTAGTTATGTAAATTTCAAAAAAAGTAACTTAGAGCAAGGAATGTTACCAGTGATAAAGGATATCATTTCATAATAATAAAACCATTAATTTATCAGGAGGAATAACAATTTCAATGTTTGTTCACCTGACAACAAACTTTCAAAACACACAAAGCAAAATGAGCAGATGTGTTGAAGAAATGGACATATCCATATCTATATTTGGAGATTTCAACAGCTCTCTCTCAAAAAATGACAATCAAGAAAATAGACAATTATTAAAGATAAAGTTATGGGGAACAATAATAGAGTATTGTATTCAAGTACATTGTAAAATAGTACACCAATATTACTGAAAAGACTTGTTGCATACCAGAGATATGTTCAAAGTTGTCCACTCCTAACATCAAATATGCCACTAAGATATGTTATATTCTCATTTATCTGGCTACTTTTGCTCAGAAATGTATTTGGGAGATTCAATAAGTTAATTTTTTCTTATTAATGACTGGGAGTCCATTGTTGATTATTTCCACAATTTTCTATCTTCCATTTAATATTTTAATAAACATATTGAAAAATGAAGAGGAAGGTGGAAGAAAAGTCATTGCTATTCATTGGGCATTCATTTGTCAAGCAAATGAATAGCTATTTATATTCATTATGTAAATTAATTATCACAAGGAACCTATGAAAAGGCACTATTGCTATCTCATATTTACAAGTAAAAGAAATGAGGCACAGAACATATAAAATACCTAGACAACTTCATATTGCTAATAAGTGACTAATCCTGGATTTGAACATTTACTGTATTTATTCAATACCCTAAATCTTGACAACCATGAAATATTGCTTCTTCACTCACCTCATTCCTTCTTCACTCATTCCTTCTTCACTATATTAACCATCACTGTAGAAACAAATGATTTTAAATATTTTAACTACTATATTTGTGATATCAAAGGTTATGTTGATAGCAAAAATCATAATTTCATTCTATAAAGTAAAGACACATTTTTTTGGTATATTCAGAAACCATTTTAAAATTATTGGTGTAATTTCCATAATATTTTAGTCTCCCTTCTCTTTTCCTTTTCTCTTTTAAATGTTTGTATAGGAGCTCCCTGATTCTTATAGCGTTGGACTTCTATAAAATTTCAGAGGAAAAATAATCCACATTTGATTTAATACTGATATCTAAAAAGGGGTTGCCAGAGCTAGTGAATACAAATACAAGGACACCCAATTAAATTGGAGCTTCAGATAAACAACGAAGTCTTATTTAAAATGTTCTTATGCCTCTGTGAAAATTTAAAGACAATTTATACTTAAAAATTACATGTTGCTTTTTTTTAATTCAAATTTAACTGGTGTTCTGCATTTTATTTGGCAATCTACTCTAAACTAAAGCAATATAGTTTCTGAGATTTCCTCCAATGAGAGATCACCTTGTGTGTCCCAGACAAATAAAAAATATACATTTTCACAAATGTTGCTTACTGAATTTTTATAAAAAGAGCATCTAATATCTACAGTTTAAAATGCTTCCTTCTTTTCCCCAGAAACCTTCTATACTAAACCCAAATATTTTGAGGGGACAGAAAAACAAGGCACCAAGTTACCTTAAATTAACAGGGTCTACTTTTTGTCTAAGGAAGGTACCCTCGTGGAAGTAAGCAGTCATAACTATGGGCCAACATTTCTGAAATGGATGTAATTAGTTGTGATGGCATGCCCCCTTCCCACTCTTTTGAAATCTTGAAAGAAATCTGAAAACAGAAGCTTTGCAAGTCCAATGAAACTGCTTGCAAGCAGCTATCATGAACTACCCAGAGCAGCAAGTACTTCTCCTCTTTTCAAGCATAACACTGGAAAAGATATTAAATGAAGGCAATTCTTCCTCTTTGGTTGAGTTGGTCATCAGCTCCATTCTGGCATTGGCCACAATCCCTTGTCTGCCAGAATGACGATGAGGCTCTCCTGGATGGCACAGTTATTCAAAGTTAGTATGCCATTCCATGCAGTCTATTTAAAACTTCATTAGGAGCTTGGATTTTTCCTCCCCTATAATTTAGAAGGCAGAACAGAGAGGCAGTTTGCTCTTAAAACAATGCAATTGTGAGCTCCTGAGCTGTTGTCAGAGTGACTTCCCTTCCATGGAAAGTAACTCCCTTGACGTGCACGAGATCTGTGTACCCCTAGATTAATGAGAGAGGATTCGCATCGTTTGTGTTTAATGCTGGACCTTGAAAAATAGTTAAGTGACTATAATGGAAGTAATTGAGGAAGGGACCTAAGTGGCAAGCAGGAAAATTTGGGTCTAGTTACTTTTTTTTCTCAGTTCAGCCACCCCATTAGTAGTGTGATATTAGGTAAGTTACTTATAGTCTTTGAGCTGCAGTATCTTCTTATAAAAAATACTGAGGCTTGACTAGATTACTGTAAATATCCTTTTGAAATCAGAGGTTTATGTTATTTTATACTCGCTTCTTGTTTCCCTTGAGATTCTTGTGTTGTGTTCAGTTTCCCAGCTATGTGACTGCTTGAGCAATAGTCATAAATCACAGAGCTTACTGGCTCTCTAACAACTCTTTTAGAGACCTTTACATAACAAACCAGCAGAGGAAATATTAAGGGCTGCCACCTAAAGGGCCTCTGGGAAGAAAGGGAAAGATATATAAATTCTTAAGAAAAAACAACTGAAGCACTGAAGTATAAGTGAGAAACAAGAGGAGAATTATATCAGAGGGGAATATTTAGATAATTGGATGAGTAGGAAGAAAACAGGGAAGGAAATAAACTGATGAGCAAAAATAGATCCAGAGACATAGAAGCATGGAACGGACTGTCAAACCTCAGTGGGAAGGCAGAGGAGAGTGGGTGGGTGGGAAGAGATCAACCAATGAACTTGCATGCATATATGCATAACCCAGGGACACAAACGATAGGGCCATCAAGGCCTGGGGTGTGGGTCAGGGGCAGGCTATAAGAGGTCAATGGGGAGAAAAGGGGGTATAAGTAATACTTTCAAAAGTAAAGATTTTTAAAAAAGGAAACACAGAAGAGCGTTAGAGTAATACATGGTTAGAATGAGTTGCTATTGTGTCAAGGGGGTGGTCAAGATGTTACAACGGAAAAGAGTGAAAAAGATTATAACACAAAGGAAGGAGTTCAGCTGCAGAAGTAGCATTGTGTTTATTCTTCTGATGAGCAGAAGTGCTGTAAACCTTTTCTAAATATTCTTGAGAAATAAATAAACATGTGGAATCACAGATGCAACTACCAATGTCTATCCTTGGGTTGTCGGCCTATATGACAGAAAGGAGACAGAGAGTCAAGACCATGAGTGGGGCGGGGTAACTGGGGAGCAGTTGGAATCATGGAATGGAAGGAATTAGTCATGTGGGAATGGGGATGCAGAGGAAATGATGGGGAAGAAGAGCAGTAATGTGTGTCTGTGCTCCCGGGAACACTGAGAAACGGCAACCCACTCAGGAACTCTTGACAGTGTCAGAGACAGAGCTCTGGATATGGAACATTAAGGAAAGATAGGCATTTCTCAAAATTGTTCCTATACTTTTCATTGAAAACTGTGTAATTCAGTGACAGAATAGAAAGAACATTCAATTTGACAGACACTTGAGTTCGATTTCCAGGATTTCTTTCCTTGGGCAGCTGATGGCTCGCTACTTCATCAAGTGATATAAAGAAGTAGGTTTGCGGGGGAGATAGGGAAAGAAAGAGACTTTACTGTGGGCAATGGGCGCACGATGCTGTGCAGATCGTGTCTTATTGAGTTGGACACTTGAAACCTGCATGATTTTGTGAACCAATGTCACCCCTGTAATTCAATTACAAACAAATAAACAAAAAGAAGTAGGTTTGCTCTGAGCTGCACAGGCTCAATGAGCCTGTCTTTTCCTTTCTTTCTTTCTTTTTTTTTTTTTTTTTGGTAAAGACTAGTTTATTGATTTTTAGAGAGGAAGGGAAAGGAAGAGAGAGAGAGAGATCTGTGTGAGAGCCTTACATCAATTGACTGCCTCCTACATGCTCCTACTGGGGATGGAGCTGCAACCCTGGCATGTGTCCTGATGGGGAACCAAGCTGGCAACTTTTCAGTGCACAGGACGATGCTCCAACCAACTGAGCCACACTGGCCAGGGCCTAAGTCTTTTCTTGAGATATACACAAGTGTCACAGCAAAAGGATGAAGATTTTATTTTCCCCTATTTTCCCACCCATTATGCCTATTTATTTTATTCAACTGCATTAAAAGAACAGGGTATTTTATCATCTGACTAAGAGAAAGGAAATGGATCATACGTATGTCTTTTACTCATGATTTCAAGTGTGGTTTGTTTCTCCAAAAACATAATATGAATTTAAAACATTAAGGCAAAGAAGAGGAAGGAGCTTTAAATTGTGCATGATTACGTGTGGAGAGGGATATAGGCAGTGGAATAAATAATGAAGAAGGTGATTGTTGTTTTCTAAGCAGCATGGTCTGATAGGTCAGTAAAGGAGGTGAATGTCCCTAACTCCATTGTTTATACAAACTTAGTATCTGGTCAGTAGGCTCTGAAAACCTGGTGGTCAATGCTCTCAACCCCACAATTTGCAGTTATCTCTTACTAGAGGCCCGGTGCATGAAATTCATGCACGGGGGCGGGGGGAGACCCTCAGCCCAACCTGCACCCTCTCCAATCCGGGACCCCTCGGGGGATGTCCGACTGTCCCCAGGATCAGGCCTAAACCGGCAGTCAGACATCCTTTCACAATCCTGGACCACTGGCTCCTAATCGCTCACTGCCTGCCTGCCTAGTTGCCCCCCGCTGCCAGCCAGGTTTCCCCCAACTGCCCCCTCCTGCCAGCCTTGTCACTCCTAACTGCCCTCCTCCCCACCAGCCTGTTCACCCCTAACTGCTCCCCTCTGCTGGCCTGGTTGCCCCCAACTGCCCCCCCTGACAGCCTAGTCACCCCTCACTGTGCCCCCTGCCAGCCTAATTGCCCCTAACTTTCCCCCCTGCCAGCCTGATCATCCCCAACTGCACCCCACCACTGGCCTGGTCACCCCCAACTGCCTTCCTTGTTGGCCTGGTCGCCCCTCACGGCCCCCCACCAGCCTGGTCACCCCATGCAGCCTGCTGTTCAGTCATTTGGTCGTCCCTCACTACCCCCCCTGCCATCCTGGTCATAGGCAGCCATCTTGTGAGGGTGTGAGGGTTAATTTGCATATTACTTCTTTATTATATAGGATTTCTGACTAACTCAGCTTTCAAAATTGACAGTCTGTCAAAAAAAGGTGAATGGGGAACATTTACTGAATACCTACTGTATGCAAGTTCAGTATGAAAAACTCCAGAGAAAACAAAGGTGGAAAGAAAATCTCTACCTGAAGTTCTCATTCTAACTATAATAAGGAAAAATCATTTTAACAAAGCCAATTCATAGCAAAATATGTAAAAAGAAAACTCCAGGGGAAAATGAAAGAAATGTTGAAAATGAGGGAAAGATAGGAACTATACACAGAAAAAAATGTTTAAAAACAGCTGAAAAGATCAGTAAATACTAGTAAATACATCAGGAAATACTAGTAAATGCATATTACAATAACATGTTAGCTTTTTTGTCAGTTTAGTAAAAACTGGAAATATCAAATTGGTGAGTATAAGGAAAAAATGAATCCTCCTATGTGCTGATGATGAATTTTTTGCTGAGGGATCCCACCGGTACATGAATCTATGCACCAGGCTTCTAGTTCTATATATAATGTGATCATTTGATTGTTAAATGATCACATTAAATGTGTGCTTGTGAGTACACATGTGCATATGTGCTCTTGGGAGAGAGAATCAAAGAGAGCTAATGCAAGCATAAGATTAAATGTGAGCTCTGTAAAGAACAGACTGGCTCTTTTCCTAGGTACCTAACTACATACATTGGTAGATGCATAGAAAAATAATGCTAAACAATAATACATTCTTAGTAATTATTACTGTGGGTGGAGAACTTATAGGGTAGTAGTTAGTCACCTTCCCATTTGTTCTTTGTACATCTCCATGCAGTTTCAATATATTATAGCAAGTGGTTAGTACTTTTGTAATATAAAAATCAATAGGAAAAATGAAGAGATATCACAAAGCACCACAGTGGTTAATATTCATGTGAATTATAGAGACAGTAAAAGTGATATAGGGATTCAGAAAAGATAGAGCAAATTCCCAACTGGCTTAATCATGAAGGATTGATGACAGGGTCACATTTAAATTGGTTCTCAGAGAATACTGCATTAGAACCCACAGGATCTGGGTATTAGCCTCATTTAAGTTGCCAACTCACTGCAAGCTATTGGGCGCAGTCATCAGGGTCTGCCTAATCTTTCTGTATCTTGGTTTAAGGTGAAGGGCTTTAGATATCTCTCAAGGCTGTTCAAATAGTGATATTTGAGGGAGAATGAGCATTTGGGGTGGGGGAAGAAACATGAAGGTGGAAAAATACAACCTTGGTTCTGAAATTCGTGAGTTAACTCCCCCCGCTCCCCCCACACACACACAGAGAGAGAGGGAGAGAGAGAGAGAGAGAGAGAGAGAGAGAGAGAGAGAGAGAGAGAGAGAGAGAGAGAGAGGACAAAATGAATAGAGAAGTATAATGACAAATATTGCTGAAAAGCTTTGAATCAGATTGTAGATGGCTTTGAATGTCAGGCTAAACAGTATGGCCTTTATCTAATAGGAAGTCACTGATTTCAGAGTAAGAGACCTACACTTCTAAGCTAATGCATTAAGAGCTGTAATTTGCAGTGAAATGAAGGAATAAGGAACTAGAAATATGGGGAGGATTCCTTGGAGGTCCTGTCAATACACAAAGGTGATATAAGAATACTTGCATTGCATATTGCCCACGGGTAAAGAAAAAAGGAGACATTTTGGACCTGATGTTAGAATTTATAATGGAGGCCTGGGGTTGGAAGATGTAATTTTGTTGCTGATATTTTAATTGGAAGAATAAAATATGAAACAGAAATGTAAATGTCACTACAGGATGCTACTGTGGGAGAAAGAAAAGTAATTCAAATTTAAACTCCAGGTCTTATTTATTAGTGCTTTGGTCACTGGTTTATAAATTATAGGGGATACATTTAAAAATCTATATTCTTGCCTGTAGAAGGAAGTGAGATGATCTACCCAGCATTAGCCAACACAAACACAGTGCATTAAGAGCTGAAAACCACAAAGGACATGTGCAACATACAGGAAAGGTCACAATAACAACCCCCCCCCCAATATTCAAATTGTGCAATTTTTGTTCTAAAAAGTGAAACAATGGGAGGTTTAAATTTTGCTAATTTTATGGCATAGAGTTTTTTTGTGAAGAGAAAAATTTTATTATTCTTGTCCAACCTTTCTAATTTATATAACCCTTGTAAAAACTTCACCTCCATTGACTATGCATAATGTTTTAAGCTAAGGATCCTGGGTATTAAAACATGTGAGGACTTGAACTCAGAGAGCCTATGATGATTTACTCAAAGGTGGGTGGCTGATTGCTGGTGGAGCTGATATAAGTGCCCATGTCTTTTTCAATGTACTTACTCTGATAATGTTATGTCCCAAGATGCAATGACTATCAATGAGTATTCCCTCATACATCTTTTTTTAAATTTTTAAATGTATTGGTTTCATAGAGGAAATGAGAGGGGGATAAAGATAGAAACATCAATGATGAGAGAGAATTATTGATTGGCTGCCTCCTGCATACCCCACACTGGAGATCGTGCTACAACCCGGGCATATGCCCTGACCAGGAATCGAACCATGACCTCCTGGTTCATAGGTCAATGCTCAACCACTGAGCCATGCTGATAGGGCTCTCATACATCTTTATATAGGACATCAGAATAAACACAAATGCTTTCCAGAAAAAAAAATTGGTTTATTTACGATTGCATCATAAGGTTTATAGTGTAACTAGCTATATATCAAGGAATAAAACAGTTGCCATGAGTCCATCCCTGCTGATGAAGATTGTCACTCAGAAGAAACTTTCCACCCTCCTTTAAGGGCAACAGGGACAGTTGCCTGGCCTTGTGACAGTTCTTGTATCTTCTTTTACTTATCTAGAGCTCCATATCGTGTATCCCTCTTAAGCTGAGAAAGATGTTATCGCGTTTCTCCATTTGAACCTATAACATGCAACAATTTCTAAAAATCTCAGCCATGGTTGTTTTTTCAATCATAACCACCCCCAAAATTAACCATGATGAACTGCAACGTTAAGAAAAATATCCTTTTTGCACATTCTTGGGTTGTGGCTTGTGAAATTCCACTAGACTAGAGTGATTTCTGCATGTCTCGTGGACACTTAATGATGAATAGTCAAAAGTTGGGTTATTTTAAATAATGCTGCAAGGAACATAGGGATGCATATACCATTTTGAAGTAATGTTTTGGACTATTATGTGGTCATAAAAAGAATGAAATCGTATCATTTGTGACAGTATGCATGGACCTAGAGTGTATTATGCTAAGTGAAATAGCTCAGATAGAGAAAGACAAATACTATACGATTTCACTTATATGTTGAATCTAAAAAAAAAAACACAAAATAAACACACAAACAAAACAGAAACAAACTCATAGACCCAGAAAACAAACTGAGGGTTGCCAGATGGGAGGGGTTTTGGGAGGCTGGTTGAATGAGGTATTGGAATTAAGTAGTACCAATTGGCAATTATAAAATAGTCACGGGCTGTAAATTACAGCATAGGCAATATAGTCAATAATATTGTAATAACCATATATAGTGCCAGGTGAGTACTGGAACAATCAGGGGAATCACTTCATAAGTTATATAAATATCTAACCATTCTGCTGTGCACCTGAATCTAATATTTAACGTCAACTGTAACTGAAAGAAAAACTTGGGTTACTTTGAATGTTATGTTGAATCTTGCGTGTGAGTATAAGTGTGAAGGTGGAGGTGGAGGTGGGACACTCTGTCCTACATGAAGTCTTTATCGTTTGCATTTATTAGGATCCACCGAGAAGCAGATGCTGATGTGGGTTTAGGTGTGCATGCAAGAGATGTATCCATGGGGGGAAGAAGCAGGAGAGCCTTTAGACAGCAATACATATCTAACATTTCTGGAAGGTGAGAGGCAAGGAAGGAGGATTGGTTGAAAATAATCTTAGACTATAGCACAATTCTAAAAAAGATGCAGCCACGTCAATGACTAGCCCTTGAGCCAAAGCCATTAGCTGGAGTAGTCCCACTTCTCACCATCTTGGCCTGCCTGGCACCTCTGGCAGGTTTACCTGCGCTCACTGGAGCAGGAGAGCTGAGCAATGCCTTCTCATGGCTGCTACATGTTGGCATGGCTCATTCCTCTAATGTTTCTCTAAAACAGCTTTGGTGTCTTCATATTGTTCAGATGTTCTCGGTGATTTTCCATGAGATTCAAATGGCCTATTATGAGGTCAAAAATACGGATGTAATTACATACTACTTAGCTAGAATTATTATACATGTCTTGATTACATTTATTTCTTGTTTTGTGTGTACACATGAGTGTATAAAGACAGATTTCTGTATCAATATAAGATATGTCCTTTGTAAGTTAAATACTTCGTGCATATCTTCTATTCAAACTTAGACTTTATGTAAGAACGTTATATTGACAGGCCTAATAGGTGGCTCTTGGAAGAAAGACTTGTGAAGATCAATGGCATAATGATTACTATTCCCTGCAGTATGTATTAAGAACTTCACAAATGAATCTTAAAAGCAATAGAATCTCTTTGTTTAATTTTCAAGTTGTTTCAACTCTACAGAGGAATTTGAGAATCTTAATCAAAGAGGGATGCCTGGTTACTTAAACAAGGATATTAAGTTTTAAATAAAGCTTGAGCAAGTCAGATGTGTGTGTGCATTGTGGAGGGGTGGTTGCAAGTATTTATATGAAATCAACACAGTCATTAATAGATGGGTTTATCCTTAACAAAATAATACAAAGGAACATGGCACAAAAATTCAGAAGACTAGAGTTTCAGTATTAGTCCTGGAATGTGCTAATCACAAATGGCTTTAGATGAGTCAATTTAAACTTTCTAATCTTCTGTTTCATCACTTAAAAAAAATAGAGATAACTGCTCATATGTCTTCTTCATTTAGTTTCTAGGAAGGTCAAATGAGCTATAAGATCACATTAGAGTGACTCTGGATGTTTTGGTGGAAGCACTAAAAACTGGAATTGTGATATGCAAGATAAATGATCCAGAGGGGTTTTCATAGTGTGTCAGCATTCTTTCTTCAAAGGAGTTGAACACATCTCTTGAAAGCAGCTGTGCATTGTCTCCCAGTAAAAACATGTAGAATCCAGCCAAGTCCATAAATTCCTTTTTGGGAGGAGAGGTACTGTTTTTTCATTCGCTTCTTTGTTCAACAGATATTAATCCAGCACCTTGTGTTCTAGACACTGGGTGATGCAACGGTGAATAAGAGTGAATCAGACAGACAAAGACATGTTCTCATGCAGCTTATACTCCAGGTAAGAACTATCTTCTGTTTCCGGGAAAACAGTCTCTGTAATGGAGATTTGTTAACAGGAAGTTTAATAGGGATCAATACATGTCAGAGAGAGAAGGAAGCAAGTTTGAACAGAGGGAAAAGCTAAACTGAGACTTAGTTTAACAAGGACCTCAGAAAACCCCAGAGATGGCCTGGAGTCGGAATGGCATTTTCACTGACCATACACTTGATATTGTTGCCCCTAAGGAAGGACAGAATCTTGAGTGAGGCAGATTCTTTTAGCCAAAGACAATGTCAAAGGGGAGTGGGTTTATTGCCTGTGATTTGTGAGCAGACAACATGCTCAGTAGCAAAGGCAACAGGATATATTGAGAAGAGACCTAAAAGAAGTGAGAGCATGAAGCATGTGGATTTTGGTGGTCAGAACTTTCCAACTCAAGGGGAAGGTAATGCAAAGGCTTTGAGACAGGAAGTGGTGTTTGTGGTATTTGAAAAATAGCAAGAAAACCACTGTAGCTCCAGTGGTATGAATAGCAGGGGGGATTGGTAAGACATGAGTCAGAGAACTGGTCTAGGGGAGAACAGAGGGGGTTCTAGAGTCACATTGGTCAAATCTTGCGTGTCGACCATAGTTGGGCCTGATGAGCAAGATATCAATAAGCAAGAATGAAGGGAGCATAGAACAATAGATAGTAAACAAAAATGTAAAAGATTATATTCAATAGTGGTCAGCACACTAAAAGGAAATTCCTAAATGTATAAAGTGGTAGGAAATGAATGAAGTAGAGAAGTATCTTTAGATCAGGAGGGTAATGTTAGAACTGAGACCTGAATCACTTAAAATGACATCAGAACCTATATGTAAATTAGTGAACAGTGTAGAGACTATGTACAATTTACATGTATTTAACCTTTTTCTTTCATTTCAATTAATCGCATATGGCCTTTGAGGAAATTCTATCAGGTATGGTTAACCTTAATTGTTCCAACCTCCCTAGCCAGGTACAAGATGCTATTGAACTACTCTTGAAGGCAGTACAACCACCAATCCTTGGGTTCATTGTTTTAGGGATGTGATCAGAGTCCTGATTCATTTCAACCCATTGGTGAATGAGACTAAGGCCATCTCCTCTGTGAGTCAGTTAACTTTGTATAGCCACTTAGCAAATTTATTTATTTATTTTATTGATTTTTTTTTACAGAGAGGAAGGGAGAGAGATAGAAAGTTAGAAACATCCATGAGAGAGAAACATCGATCAGCTGCCTCCTACACAACCCCTACTGGGGATGTGCCCATAACCAAGGTACATGCCCTTGACCAGAATTGAACCTGGGAACCTTCAGTCTGCAGGCCGATGCTCTACCCACTAAGCCAAACCGGTTAGGGCGCAAATTTATTATCTCAACTAACATTTCAATTCAATCCGCCTCAAAAATAAGCTTGTTAATGACTAATTGTGTACAAAGCACAATCCTAAATGCAACAAATATACTTAGATGATCTATATATGTTCCATATCCCAAAGATTACAAGAGAACTAGAGGAGGTTATATTTATGGAAGAATAGAACACCAGACTGATTGTGATAAATAAAATGGAAGAATAGTGGCTATCATTAATTATTCAACATTGTTTTTGATCATGAAGCACATAAGGCAAGTGAATTTAAGGCAACCCATCAGCAGTACTAAAATAAAATTTAAAGCCCTAGCTGGTTTGGTTCAATGGGTAGAGCGTCAGCCTGAGAACTGAGGGGTCCCAGGTTCGATTCCGGTCAAGGGCACATGCCTGTAGAGGGTGTGCAGGAGGCAGTCAATCAATGATTCTCTCTTATCATTGATGTTTCTATCTCTCTCTCCCTCTCCCTTCTTCTCTAAAATCAATAAAATATATTTTAAAAAAATAAAATAAAATACACTTTAAAGATCATGCCTTTGACTGACATTAACAGCAGGTACAAAATATATTATTTATTAATTTACTCACATTCATTTTGCACAGTTGTCAAGTTCTATGGATTATATTGTGTCTCCCCAAAATTCATGATGTTGAAACCCTTACCCCAGTACATCAAACTGTGACCTTTTTTAGAGAGAGGCTCTTTACAAGTTAAAATTAGGTCATTGGGGTGAGCCCGAACTCAATATGACTGGTGTCCTTACAGAAAGGGTGAATTTGGAGAGAGTCTGTCCAAATTTGGAGAATGCTGTGTGAACATGAAGATAGCTTTTTACAAGCCAAGGAGAGAAGCCTGGAACAGATCCTTCTCTTGTAACCTTCAGAGGAAATGAACCCTGCCGACACCTTGATTTCAGACTTCTAGCCTCCAGAACCATGACACAATATTTTCTGTTGTATAAGCCACCCAGTTCATGGCACTTTGTTTTGGCAGCCCTAGCAAACTAAGTTAAGACACTAAACTTAATACACTAAGTTTGAATATGCTCCCAGCTAATGTCTAAAGTCAAGAAAGACTATGATCGCCAAAACCGGTTTGGCTCAGTGGATAGAGCGTCGGCCTGCGGACTGAAGGGTCCAGGGTTCGATTCCGGTCAAGGGCATGTACCTTGGCTGCGGGCACATCCCCAGTGGGGGGTGTGCAGGAGGCAGCTGATCGATGTTTCTCTCTCATCGATGTTTCTAGCTTTCTATCCCTCTCCCTTCCTCTCTGTAAAAATATCAATAAAATATATATATATAAAAAAAGAAAGACTATGATCTAATGCACTGATTAATCCATCTACACTAATAAAAGAGAAACATGCAAATTGACCGTACTTCCCCTATGCCCACAAGCCACGCCCACCGGCCAATCAGGAGCAAGTATGCCAATTAACCCAACCAAGATGGCTGCAGCCACGGAGCAAGCAGGAGGCTTGGGATTCCCCAGCAATAGAGGAAGCCAAGCTTCCTGCCCGCTCTGGCCAGCCCTGGCCTCCATTTGAGGCTACAAAGTTTCAATTATAGAAGATAAATAAATCCCAGATACCAGGGCCTCTGCTTGGGTCGCCGGGGGGCATGGCTGGCCTGCAAACCACCACAGGCCCCTCGCCCAGGCCACCCCACGCCCCAAGGAAACCCGCACCCTGATCCAGGACACCCTTCAGGGCAAACCAGCTTGCCCCCACCCGTGCACCAGGCCTCTATCCTAACTAATAAAAGAGTAATATGCAAATTGACTGTCACTCCAACACACAAGATGGCTGCCCCCATGTGGTCAAAGATGGCTTCCCCCATGTGGACACAAGATGGCCACCACAAGATGGCCAGCAGGGGAGGGCAGTTGGGAGGGATCAAGCCTGCAAGGGAGGGCAGTTGGGGGTGATCAAGCCTGCAGGGGAGGGCAGTTAGGGGTGACCAGGCCATCAGAGGAGGGAAGTTGGGGGCGACTGGGCCTGCAGGGAAGGGCAGTTGGGGGGGACCCAGGCCTGCAGGGGAGGGCAGTTAGGGGTGACCAGGACTGCAGGGGAGGGCGGTTAGGGGCAATCAGGCTGGCAGGGGAGCAGTTAGGCATCAATCAGGCTGGCAGGGGAGTGGTTAGGGGGTGATCAGGCTGGCAGGCAGAAGCAGTTAGGGGCAATCAGGAAGGCAGGCAGGTGAGCAGTTGGGAGCCAGCAGTCCTGGATTGTGAGAGGGATCCCAGATTGGAGAGGGTGCAGGCTGGGCTGAGGGACACACACACACACACACACCCGTGCACGAATTTTGTGCACCGGGCCTCTAGTACTTTATATATTTATCTAGTTCACATGTTAATGAGAAGTTTGGAAAAGTTTAACTTTCAAGTTTACTTCATCAAGAGATATCATTTGTTTTTTCTTTAAAGAAGTTAATCTAAGATATCTATGGGCCTGTCTGCCATTTTAAAGAATAGAGTTAATACAGTTCAACCAAAGGGTCATCAGGATGACTCAAAAGTATTTAGCCAACTTGTAATACAGAAAATATGTCAAGGGACATTGGGGTGAGAGAGGTTGTGTGTTCTGGCTGTGGCTCCAGAGAGTACTGCTTTTTGAGGCTTTGGGACAATCTTTTCTTGCCCCCCTCCCTTTACTGGTTTCTAGTTATCACTGTTCTTAGTGTCTGTATGCCTATTCCTTAATTTTTATAATTGGGTGCAGTGAATCCTCTATTGGTTGGGAAATCAGAAAAGAGAGTCTATGAGAGTTCCATATATTTTTTAGAATGGAACTGTGTAAGTATCCAAGAAATCTCCCCACAAAACAAATCTTATTGTCTTTTTTTAACATTATTTTTTAAAGCAAAGGAGATGTCTGTATGCTTGGAACATAGGTGTGTTTCAAGTACTGCATTTGGTAGACTGCACTGGGAAAAACAGAAGTAGCCCATTTTGAAGACAAGAACTGTCTTTAATCTCTAACACAAATAATATGAATGATTAATTTGTGAAGCAAATTCTGTTATGAAGAATTTGTCCTTTAAAGCCTTATCCCTGGATCATGGAAGACAGAACCCAGGGTGTCTGATATTTGTCCTGGTCCAGCTCTAATCCCAGCTCCACATCTTCTGCTCCTTCTCTGCTTGCTCTAATAACCTCCCATTAGTCCCCCAGCTTCCCGCCCTTACTCTTCCTCATTCTACAATCTCAACCTCGCCCATGGCTTCAGTTACCACCTAGGAGCAAATAGCTCACAAGGTTATGTGTCTAACTTAGACCTTTGAGTTCCAGATCTGCATTTTCAACTCTTTGTCACCTGCTCTTGTTTGTCTGGAACATTCTTCAGATTCAATATGTCCAACATGAAACCTCCCCTTTGTTCCGTTCCAGTGTTTCCAGTTCCAGTCAATGTCATCACCACCTCGGATTACATGGTATAATTCTCATTATCTCCCTCATCTTCCTCCCTATCCACACTTCACCAAATTTCATAAAATTTACCTCATATAACACGTTGGAATTCATCACTTTTCTGGATTCCCCCCATAATTTCCCAATTAAAGATGCCATCATCTGTTCCTTGGTCTTAGGCAATGGCCATGTCAACCTATCCACAGTTGCTCTTAACTTCCTCCAACCTATTCTCCTCACTGTAGCTGGAACATTTGTTTTAAACATATTTGATTGTAGTCATCTTTCCCCATGCCCACTAAAATCTGCCAATGGCTTCCCAGTACTTTGATTATAAAGATAGTGTTCCTAATGGCAATATTTCCATGCAGCGTTTCCCTCCTCCATGCCCGCCTGACCCATCTCCTCTCATCCTTACTATACCTTGTTTAGGTTTTTCTACCTTCCAAAAAAGATTTGACCTATGGCTCCCTTTTCCTAGCAAATATTTCCTTCTACTCTTCACCTGATTAATTTGTCCTTATCTATAAGTTGTCACCTTGGGCTTCACTTCCTTATGCAACCCTTCTCTGACCTCCCTGGCAGATTTAAATCCTCCTATGATGTATTCTCAGAGCAACATGACCTTTTCTTTCATTACATTTATCATAGTTGTCATTTTCATTGAATTTGTGCAATTGTTGGGAGAAAATGTGGCTTTAGCTCCAACTGGCTTTGTCAAAACTCAGGTGATGGAATATGATAGCGAGACCAGAGCTACCCCAAAATGAGGTGCCTTTGTGTTTCCTTTTTAGGTTATGATAATCTCAATCACTCTCCAAATTTCAGAGATCTTGACAGAGAATGACACCACAGAATAATTGACCATATTTGCCTCTCTTGATACTCTTCTATGAAAGAATAGGCCCTGTTCTCTCTCCAAGGTACTGATTCAAAACTGGTAAATATTGCTGAACTGTCCTAAGTGCTGAACATTTAGTATCAATAAGCTGCTTCCTTGACCCACCCCCACCCTAGGAATATTATTATAGCCATTCTACTTGACTGAGACTTTTAGGCACAATACTTGGCACAATTATATTGCAACTAACATAAGCCTGGAAATTTTGACAAGCTAAATTAATGTTAAGCCTACATCACTTTCTATGACACTAGTGAAATTTGGTATATTAGTTTCCTAAGACTGCTCTAGCAAGTTAACACAAACTTGGTATGCTTAAAACAATTCAAGTCTATTATCTCAAAATTCAACAGTTCAGAAGTCCAATATGAATTTCACTGGGCTCAAATTCCTCCTGGAGGATCTGGGAGAGACGCTGTTCTCTAACATTTTCCAGGTTCTACAGACTGCCTACATCTTAGCCCATGGCCCTTGCAAACTACAAAGCCATCACTGGCAAGTAAAGTGATTTTCTCATCACATTACTCTCACATAAGTCTTCTGCTCAGTCGTCCATTTTTAAGGACCCTGGTGTTGCATTGGGCCCAACTGAATAATACAGGATAGATAATCCCCTTATTATATGGTCAGCTGGTTAGCAACTTTAATTCCATTTGCTAAGTTCTTTTTTGCCATGTTTGGTAACATATTCAGAAGTTACAGTTGGACATCTTTGGAGGGGGGGCATTGTTCTGCCTATCATCCTTAGTATATATTTATTGATTTGGGGGTGGGTTTTTGTTTGTTTTGTTTTTAGCAGGATGCAAAGGTGCAAGGGTGATTTCTTCCCCAGGTTCCTGTCCAGACAGATTCAAAGAATTAAGCCATGAACAAAAGGTGGTAAGTGAGAAGTACAGAAACTTTATTACAAGCAGATACTATCTCCAAAACTCTAATTCTAATTCTAAGGCTCTGTCTCTCCTGGCACAGAGAGACAGAGGGGTTCCCTAAAGAGGGTGGCCACTGCTCTTTTGTCTTGAGGTATTATATATTCTAGAGACCACCCTTTTCCTTATTGTGCCTTTCTTACTGTGGGACTTCAGCCTTGTAATCTGTTTCTATGGCCCCTAAATCCACACTTCTCCTTTTTGGTCATCCTATCTCTTCAGGTTGAAGTTGCTTTTTATCTTCCCATATGGCTTTCCTAGTTGCTTAGGTCAGGGCTGCTTTTGATCTAACTTATGGTCAATTTAATTGCTTAGACCATAGATACCTCTGTCTCTGTCCTTGGTTTATGGCTGTTTTAATAGCTCAGGCCAGAGATACCTCTATCCTCTTTGGACCCTCCCTTCCTGTCTGCCTAATTAAGCTAGCTAGCTAACCCTTATCAATATTAACATTGAAGATTATAAAAATCATCATAAAATTGACTAGCTGAATTTCTCAAAACATAATACATTTTGAGATACCAAAATGTTTTTAAAGTAATCACTTAGGATCGACACATTGACAATTTTTAGATAAAGAGAGTAAAGCATGGATGAATTAAATTACATATCCAAGGCCATATGAATTGGAAGAATTGGGATTAAGATTCAGGGCACTTTCTACTAAGATATCACTGTTGAATTCCATTTAGGAAGCCAAGCTATTTTGCAGTTTATTTCAGAACAAATTTATCAAGTGGTTAACATTTGTTTTAAACTAATGAAGCCTAATGTCATAAATTTGCAATACTAGGGTAGTTCAGAAATATAAAATGAGTTCAAAGTATAAAATGGCCAAAGTGATCATTCCTCAGAGCACATGATTTTAATGCTTCAAGTGACCTAGTTACAAGAGGCTGATATTTCCAGATGTGGCGAGGTGCATATTCACCCAATTCATCCCACTTCAATAAGATGATATTGTGTATAAGGTACATTCTTTCTCCAAGAAGCTGAACTTGATCACTTACTGATTTCATCACACAGAAGTGTGCACAAAAAAAGACAAATGTTTGGCAAATTATTTTTAAGTAAGTCAAGATGGTCACTATTAAGGAAAAATATAAACATTAACAATGATGGGAGCAGACTTAAGAGAAGGTGGATGGAGACTTGAGATCTGCTCCAAAAGAACCATTCATATATAAATTTATGTTGTTTGGAATTGTATTATGAAGTATTATCTATACTAAAAAGTCACTCTTATTTGTCAGGACTAGCTGAAAGCAAAATAAATTACTCTGCATATTTACACATTCACATATAAATGCTTAAAAAATGCTGTCTCCCTAGCACTGCTGTGCTTTGTAACACTGGCAATGAAGATGCTATTTATGTATTTAATAAAACATTTAAATTAAATTTTCTGGTTCACCATGGATCCATTCTGAGAAACACTGTGGCATGCTGGTTTGGGGTATTAGACTCTGACCCTTATCCTTAGCAACTAGATTGCTACCCATTTCAATTCTCTCCTCCTACCTGTCATCACACTCCCCCTCCCCACCCACCCCCACCTCCCGCCCCAGTCTCTCTTGAATAAGTTCTTTTTGTCTCTGCCACCAGGTTTCTAAAGAGGCTCACAGAGAGAACTGTTACCACACAAGGGAGAATGCGAGCAAAATGAAAAAAAAATGGAAGCTTCTTTATAACTATTTTTGTTTTTACCACTTATTTACCCCTAAGAAGATCTCCATGGAATGGGTTTATAAGTTGCATTGGAGGCACTCATGTCTTTAGCATCAGGGCCATACTGTAACAGTTTTGCAAAGGAGCACAAACAATGTCCTTGCCTTGTCCTGACTGTGCTTGTTTTAGTGTTCATCCTCCCATGGACGTATTTTGTGGTGGACACGGGGAGCTGGTTCCCAGTTGACTCTGTTAAGATCATGAGAACTGGCTCCACTAAGACATCAAATTTCGTTTGGTAAGTGCCTTAGTTCTTTTAAATTAAATGTATTGGAGTGACATTGGTTAATACGATTACATGGGTCTTGGCCCTTGATGGGTAGTTTGGTACGTTAGGGCATCTCCCTGATATGCCAAGGTTGTGGGTTCAATTCCTGGTCAGGGCACATATGACCAATGAATGCATAAATAAGTGGAACAACAAATCTCTCTTTCTCCCTCTCTCTCTTTCTAAAATGAATCAATAAATAAAAATTTTTAAAAGATTTTATACATATCTATGATATATCATCTGTATATTGCATTGTGTGCCCACCACCCAAAGTCAAATCTCCATCTGTCATCATACATTCGACCTCCTTCACCCTTCTCTATTGTCCCACCCCTTCCCTATGCTAATCACCATACTGTTATCTGTGTCTGAGTTTTTGTTTGTTTGTCTTTGTCATTTTCAGTTTTATATCCCACATATGAGTGAAATTATATGGTTCTTGACTTTTTTGCCTGACTTATTTTGCTTAGCATGATATTCCCAAGATCCATCCATGTTGTCCCAAATGGCAGTATTTTATATTTTCTTATGGCTGAGTAGTATTTCTATCCAAGGACACTTTAGTTGTTTTCGTGTCTTGGCCCTGGTGAATAAGGCTGCAATGAACATAGCAGGGCATATATCTTTGCAAATAAATGTTTTTTTAATTTTTTGTGTTGATACCCAGAAGATAGATTGCTGGGTCATATGGTTGCTCTAGTCATAATTTTTTAAGGAACCTCCAGACTGTTTCCCATAGTGGCTGTACCAGTTTACATTCCCACCAGCAGTGAATAGAAGGTTCATTTTTCTCCATCACCTCTCCAACACTTATTACCTGACTTACTGATGATAGCCCCTCTAACAGGTGTGAGTTGGTATCACATTGGAGTTTTGATTTGCATTTCTCCAATAGCTAGTGAAGTTAGCATCTTTTCAAATCTCTCTTGGCCACTTATATATCTTCTTGGGAGAAGTGTCTGTTCAGATCCTCTGCTAATTCTTTAATTGGATTGTTTTTTGTTGAGTTGTATGAATTCTTTATATACTTTGGATATTAACCCCTTATTGGAGCTGTTGATTGCAAATATCTTCTTCTATTCAGTTAGTTGCCCTTTTGTTTCATTGACAGTTTCTTTTGCTGTGCAGAGCTTGTTGTTTGATATAGTCCCATTCATTTTTGCTTTTACTTCCCTTATCTTTGGGGTCAAATTTATAAAATCCCTCTAAGGCCAAGGCCTATAAGTTTAGTACCTATGTTTTCTTCTATGTAATTTATTGTTTCATGTTATATATTTAAGCCTTTGATCCATTTTGAGTTAATTTTTTGTACAGTTTTATTCATTTGCATGCACCTTTCCAATTTTCTCCATTGTATGTTTTTGGCTCCTTTGTCAAAATGTATTTGCCCATATACATGTGGATTTATTTCTGGGCTCTCAATTCTGTTCTTTTGGTCTGTGTGTCTCTTCCCACATTCCCTTTCTCTACCCTGATATCTTTCCATCCACTGCAATGATGTTTAGAGTTTAGTCCTATTTTTCTGTCTTCATTAGTCTGTTGCTTCAATACTTCCCTTTTAGGTCACAAATTAAATTTAGTGATATCTTCAGATGAGAGCCAAAAACAAGAATCAAAAATTCTGGAAGAGAGAGAATAAAATAAGAAATTTTGCCCATTGTAACACTGCTAAATAAGTCATTGTCACTAAGTAGCCATAGTAAAAATGTTTTTAACGTGTTGGGATTATTTTGAATGATATACAAATAATGCATTTATGTTAATATGTGTATTAGTGTTCTGGCCAAGGTAACAAGCCCAGAGCCAAAGACAACTCAGATTGGGATATGAGTTTAAAAATCCTTTATGAGGATTATCATCATCTTCATATAATAGTATCCTAAGTAATGTTCTCTATGGTTGTTCAAGTTGTGAGCAATTAACTGCATCAAACTAAATTTGAGATTGAATATACTTAAACAAAACTGACTTGGTGATTGAGGAAAGGGTTTACTATGCTTACAGTCCAGCTACAGTGATCATACCCAGATATATAAGAAATGCTGTTAGGTTAAAAGAGACAACAGGAGCTTGGTTCAGCCCAGAAAAAACAATATTTAATTTAAGAAGGAGTCCAAGTCTAAACTTTCACAGAAGCACTAGGAAGGGGAGAGTTGAGGTCAATATTATCTCAAGAATCTCAAGCCAGTTGGTAGGATGCATAATGACAGAGTAGCAATTGGGCCTGAGAGAATGTTTAAGAGCTAAAAGACTGGAAGGAGGGAACATTTGTAAATTTACCTGGTTCAGAAAGAAAATATGAGTTTCTTGTATAAATGTGTAGATTCACTTCTATATAATTTTACTATCAGAGAGCACTTATGTTCTGAGGATAGATGCTGTTTCCTATAGTTAAGAGGTATCACTGCTCATAGTTTTAGAAACCAGAGCAAAGCAACTGTTAGGAGTCCTATGTTTGACACAGGGAAGAACAGGCATCTTTGTTTTAGAGGAGAAATTTCACCTTTCTTTATTGACAGCCATATAAGGACAAGGGTACCTGGATCTGATATTCCGTACCAGGAGCATATGAGATTAAGAAAGTAAAGGAGACATCAATGATTCCTTCATCTTTCTGCTAAGAATACACACATATTTTTTCTGGTGTGATCTGAATGAATAAGATTAACACTCTGACTCAAACTTTCCCTGTCCCCAGCCATATATTGCCTAATATTCTATTTAATATATTATTAGATATTTTATTTAATCATCATAGCGACTCTGGGGCAGAATCTGCATATTATTTTACATGAGGGAACTAAGTTGTAAAGAGATGAGGCATTTTCCAAGGTCATATGTCTAATAAGTGGCAAAGTTTGAATGTGAACCTTGTTTTGAGAGTTTTAGATCCCATCTTTCTCAAGTATTGGCCCTACAAGCAAGTCTACTATTCATACCTTAGCAATTTTCCTTCTTCTTGACTCTCCTACTATTGTCCATGTAGTCCTGCTTCAGAGATGATGGTAAAGAAGCTTTCTACAAAGACTTGTTCTTCTTAGATGCTGAGTGGCATAGCCCCACTTTTATCTAGAAAATTTACATCTTTCCCCCATTTTCATTCTCTCACTCATCACTCTGGGCCAGCTCTATGGCAAGACATATAAGAACAATCCCAGAGATAAGCCCAGTATTATCCTGCAAACTGAAACAGGTTTTCATTCCTTTAAGTCCATTCCATGAACAAGGACTGCATTCCAGTTCTTAATAACATTATCCTTATCCCCACTGCCATTATATAATTAGAATGAGCTGTAAACGCCTTGACCAAGAGTTTTTTTCTCAAGAAATTATGTAAGTGTCCATGTACCAGAGATACTGTTTTGTTCTGGGAGGCAAAATTATGCTCAGAGACTGAGATTGTCTTTGTCAATAATTTATTTAACACAGGTTCACTGCGGGAAGTATACTAACTTCATAAGCAAATAGCATACAGGATAATGCCTCTTAAGAAGCCAAAAAGAAATAACAAACTCCAAAGCAATGAACGATTAATTACACTATTGGTCCAGGCAAGGGAAATGAAAGGAATAGAGTCCACACTTTATTGTGGTGAACTTTTCTAAGAGTTGGTACTAGGGAGAGACTGCTAAATTAGCTGAAAGCTGAAGTCTTAGCTGAAAGCTGAAGTCCAGCTTCAAGCGCAAAGTAAAAGTCTCTTGTTGCCAGAGCCTGTTGCTATGGAACTACGGAGTCTGTGTTGCCAAGCAAGTTGTTCTCCTTCATGGGACTCCTGCATGATTTTCACCACTGCTGGCCAAAGAGTCACTTTTAATGCAGCAAAAGCTAATGCCCCTAACTGTTTTTGGTTCAGTGGATAGAGCGTCGGCCTGCGGACTCAAGGGTCCCAGGTTCGATTCTGGTCAAGGGCATGTACCTTGGTTGCGGACACATCCCCAGTAGGGGGTGTGCGGGAGGCAGCTGATCGATGTTTCTAACTCTCTATACCTCTCCCTTCTTCTCTGTAAAAAATCAATAAAATATGTTTAAAAAAAAAAAAAAAAAAAAGCTAATGCCCCCAAAGGTCTTGGGAGAGCTATTTAGATCAGCAAAGGGTAGTTTTGCCCAGACCAAAAAGATAACTTCTGCTTCCTTTTCAGAACTTCTCCTGTATCTGCTGTTTCTTTAAAATAACCAGCTCAAAATAATCCCTATGCCAAAGAGGCATATTATGGGATGGTACATTCTGCTTCTCTTCCATGGTCATTAATATATCTTCAGTTTTAACAGTGCCTTTCTGGTGATTGCTTTAAATATTTTAAGTATTATTTCATCATCCAGAGTATCTTACTCCTAAGATCTAACTTATAGCTTCCAAATCCCAGGTAGAGTATACCTTAGGTGGAATCCACTTCTGGAATCTCCACCCTGATAGAGAAGTGTCAAGGCTGTTTCCTGTGCGTCCCCTTGGTAATGACATCAAAGGTTTTATCACAGGTGCCTAAGAACAACAACTCTGTTCATGTTATTCTCTCCAACTGGGTTAAGCTGTTGGAGGGCAGGAATCTCCTCTCATTCCTTGTTGTTATTGCCATGATATCTAAGAGAATATTGAATGATATATAGATATGTGTTGACTCAATAGCAATAGTTCAATTCAGCTTATGGTAGCCTTCTGAGAAACACTCAATTCTCACAGATGCAATGTGGCATTGTCAGAAGTGTCCCTGCAGAAGGAAGCAAGGCAATGGCAGCGTGTTTACTTGAGACTTACTCCAGAAGAAACATTTCCAGGGGGTTCTCATCAAGCAGGCGAATCTGTACTCCATATCCTGACATCAATAAAAGGAGAAGACATCGTGTGGGCTGTGGCACTCTATGTATAGGTTTTGAGTGGTTGTTATTGAAGACCTTCAATAATTACCAATACATGCTCACTGGGCATTCTTGCAAATAACTCACTTTCTAGGAACATGTTTGTCAATAAAAACCTTGCAGGAATGCAGCAGGTACATTGATTTGCCTGGGGCCTGGCCTCATTCCTTTCTGCAGGGATTTATAGAAGACTGCCCATGAGGTCTTGTAAATGAGGTCCTTAAGCCAAAACCAGTCACCTTGCTGAGTAAATGAGGAAGAAAGGACAAAGTCTCCAGGAGCCATCTTATTAGGCACAGTAACATAAGGAATGCTTTAGGAAATGCTTCTTTGGGCTCACTAGTTGAAGGAAGGATTTGTTTTTAAAGTGAAAAGGTCTATACGGAGTGATATTATCAGACTTGCTCAGCTGAGTCTTGTTTGGCAAAAACACTGCTTTCTGCATCACAATGATCTCAGTCACTCTCAGACAACAGTGTGGTGATTGCAGGGTGGGGGAAGGTAGAGGAGGGTATAGGGGGGATAGATGCTGATGGAAGGAGACTTGACTTGGGGTGGTGGACACACAATACAATGTTCAGATGGTGTATTGTGGAACTGTGCACCTGAAACCTGTATAATTTTGTTAACCAGTGTTACCCCAATAAATTCAATACAAAGGATAAAAAGAAATAAAGGGTAGATCAAATTTAATGAGGAGGCTGTCCTATGTTGTGGTGTCTCCCAGTATGTTTTCCTGAAGTGTGTTAGAATTTCCACCTTGAAGGGCAAGTTTTAGTTAGCTTCAGAACTAAGTAAATTCAGGATCTGAGAAATTATGTGAATTCCCATGAGCAGCTACTGAGTTCACTCTAAAATCTAAGAAATTAGGCTTCCTTACAGACTAAAAATATTTTGAGTATTCCTAGAAACTACACCTTCCTTCATGAAGAGCTATTGATTCAAATAATTTGGGGTTCTATCCACCGGGAAGAGTCTGATAAGACCTTCACTTTGAAGGTGCTACAATCGCATCTCCATCTGAGAGTCCAGCATCTGACTTAAGCTGTGAAAATGGGAAGTTTAAGCTGTACCTCAAAGTCTAAGGTGAGGTGGATGTGGCTGACTTTGTCAGTTCCCCTGTCTTTGAAGAGGAACTCAGCACTACCTTCAGTCTGAGGAATACACACACACACACACACACACACACACACACACACACACACACACTACTTCTCTAAGTCAACTCACTCCCAAAAGGCTTTTTTCTTCGTTCTTAACATGGATTTACCACCCTTGCAGCTGCTTAACATTTTGCAGGGTGGTGTTTCACTTTATCCCCCTCCTTCCCATTCCCGGTTTGAAAAATAACTCTGTATTTTAAATATTTTAGACTCGGCAGCAGTAAATGTTTTCAGGCTTTGGATCACACTGCCACTGCTAGGAGAGAAAGAGTTGAAGACAGCTGTGATGCCAAATTTCAAGAAAAAAGGAAAAGAAAAAAAAATAGCAAATCCTTGTTTGTTAGGCTGTCACCAAACATCACTGGGAATCCGTCCCATTTGTACATGGAAACTCCTATTGTGGAGTCTGAAAAAGGAAAGCTTAGGATTTTCTAGGAGAAAAAGAGATCTTATTTTCTAGCTAGAGCATAGAAGCATTTAAATTTCTTTCTGAGAAGGTTTGTAGGGGGAAATAAATAACTCCAAGAAGAAAGGTGTGTTTATTATGCTGTTATTAACAAGATTTCAGAACAGGCCTGGCTCGAGTTGCTCAGTTGGTTGGGTGCCGTCCCATGCACCAAAAGGTTGCTGGTTCAATTCCTGATCAGGGCACATGCCCAGGTTTGGGGGCTCAGTCCCCAGTAGGGGTTGTGCAGGAGGCAGCTGATTGGATTGATATTTCTCTCTCAAATCAATGTTTCTCTCTCTCCCACTTCTCTCTCTCTAAAAGTCATTAAAACATCTTTAAAAAAGATTTCAAAACAGTGAGGGAGACTGAAGAACTCATTTTAGGCAGCAATTGTCATTTAGTGGATGTTTACTTTAAACCCAGAATTGTTATTTTTCAAACCGAGATCAAAGAAGAGAAAGGTGCCCCTGGTATATGTTGGGGAGGAAATTTTTCCTATGCCTCACAGAGGTTCTTTGTCTGGTCTAATCAAATAGACATGAGGCAAACTAACAGGGGAAAATTCAATTTAATTTCATACATACAAGAACCACCCCCCAGACACACACACACACACACACACACACACACACACACACACACACACGAGAGGTTACAAGACAGAACGTTAAAATAAGGTACACTTGCTATCATCTTGAGCCAAGGAATGGGATAGGGGCCTAGAGCTGCAGGGCGTAGAGGGGTAGGATAATTTACAGGATGGTAAGGAAAGCAGATGTTCAGTAATTAGGTATTCTCCCTGCCATACAGATAGGACATAAAATTTTATTTCTGATAATAGCTCCTTATGGACAAGGCTCACAATTTAAATTCTTTAAGGGAAATGTAAAAGCAGTTTCTTGAGCCTGTATGGTCTTCATTGCCTTTAGTTTGAATAATCCACATGTCAAAGCGATACATCTTGGGGAGGCCTGTTCTGAGCCCCTTCATATACATGAGATAAGTCAGCCTGTCTTCCCCAAACCTCCTACTGGCAAATGTTGTGCTTCCCTCACTCAACTCTTAAACAGGTTGTGAGAGTGGGAAATGAAGAACAAGGTAAGATCTCCGCCTGTTTTCGGCTCATTTTCCCTGAATAGGCAAAATTCTTACCTTCATTTTCTTGGTTCTTTGAAAGCACAAAATTAAGAAAATGTTATGGCCACCATACCTAGTGGGAAATCACTCGAGTTGAACTTGTCACCCTCTTATCCACTTATAATGATAGAGCGCTGATTTGTACATGTAATTACTAAAGCCTAATTATTGCTGCACTGAAATCAACGTGGCACCTTCAAATATGCACCACCTTCCCAGGAATGAGACCCGCCAGTCATGCCCCCTTGCCTGACCTTAGTGCTGAGCTCATTTCCAGTCTTACCCAGAAGTGAGCTCTGTCAAAGATTCAAAGCCATCCTTTCAGGCACCTGCACTTTTCAGCGCATGCCTAAAACCAGCTCTGTGAGGCTGTAGGTAATGAAGCTTGGCTTCACAAGTGGAAATTACTAATTTATTCATGTTCTTTGAGGTGGAAAACAGGCATGTGGATAAAGGGAAACCCATAGATGCATTCTACGAAGTCTTTACAAAAAGCACTTTTGAAAATGTTCCACACCATGGGTCACTAATAAACGTAAAATCTGTATTCTTGGGAGGGGGAGTACTCTTTAATCTGAGAAAATGAACTGGCTTAAGAGATAAAAAATAAAATGCTCAGAATTTATATGATTTTTGTTTGTATAGAAAAAAACTAGAAGGGGAAAATAATTGGGTTTCTTGGGATTAGTATTATGATGGGTAATGTTTAACATGCTTATTGCATGATATTGATCATTTTGACTCTTAAATGTTTGACCCAGTAGGTCAGACACATGATCCAGAAATCTGTGCTTTAAATTCCTGACTCACAGTCTTATAATTATGGCTAATTTGCTATATGCCATACACTACTGCAAACTTTTCATGAAGTAACCTTATTAATCCTAATAACAACCCCAGGAAATATTACAATTTCCCTTTTACAGAGTAAGAAACTGAGGCATAGAAAAGTTGAATGATTTCTCTAACATCACAGTGAGTGGCTCAGCTACAAGTATAGATAAAAAGGTGTTTTCATTGATGACCTAGAAGAAGAAAATGGACATCATTGTTGATAGTTTGCTAAAAATGCTGCTTCTAGTTGCAGCTCCTCTTCAAAAGGACATAAGTATAGTGACTCCTATTGGACATAATAGTTCACTTACTCACAGACTTAGTTTTATTCTAGTTTAAGAAAGTATTTCTTAGCTTTCATTGACTTTTTGCTTTATTTCTCTTTTTGGAATGTATAGTCCTATAGGTAAGAAGGCATTAATGGTATGAAAGGACAAAATAGCAACAGATCACTGAGTTTTCCTCTTCTCTATTCCTGGTCAGAGATCTGTGCCCCTTTTCTTTTCGGCTTTTTGTGTGTGTGTTCAAAGAGAGCCAAGCAACTCCATGGATTTATAAAGGCTTAACAGACAGAAATAATGGAGTATGGACAGAAAATGTGGATTCATTTTTTTTAAAGAGCACCTAAAGGAGAAGAAATGCCAAAATCAGATATTTAATGCAAGGGACCAAACTCTGGGGGAGGCTGAGATCAAGACTAAACAGAGCTGTCTTGATTTTCTAACAAGTATCTTAACATCTCCCAGTGAAGGCGGGATGCGAGAGTGGAGGCTGAAGGTAGAGCCACAGCATTATAATGCATGATTTCAGGGTGACTTCAATCGAGCAAAATCAAATTTGTGCTAAGTCCTGCTTGTTGTTGGCTGTGAGTTATCAGAACGGGCAGAAACTCTGAACTACAAGATTTCCATTTATTAATGAATTTATATTGCTGGGTAATTAATTGTCTTGATTGTCAACTGTTATATAGGTATTTCATATGAGTGTCTTTCCTTAGCAGTAAGATTGGAAGCTTATAAAAACAAAGAGTAACATTTGCTATTCTCTATGCTGTTTTGACACTTAGCAAAGGACTGGGCATTGAGAATTTAATTTAATTAACTATATTAAACCAATGCATCTTCAAGCTGCTCCTTGTTTGTCTTTGTGATCAAAAAGGGATGCATCTAATATTGTGTTATTCAATTTAAGGTTTCAACTTTTTTTTCATTTGCTTGACTAAGTTAGGAGAGAAAATGCATCCTGTATAACATATCATACGTTGATGGTGTCTTCACATACACATTCACTTTCATAAAAGCAAGTCTTGTACTTCAGAACTGTCATTATGCCTTTATTAAATGGGTTAATACCTAAAACAATAAATACTCTTTGAAAGAATTTCTCATTAAAGTAAACAAATAAAAACCTAAGGCTGATGTGAGCACAAAAAGCTTGCATCATAATTTTTTATGGAGATCCCAAATTCCATGAATACTTTGTAACCGAATGCCTATTAGTTGAAAACATGGGCATTGATCTGTGTTTAAAACAAGAAAAAATATCTCTAGAGAAAAAATATCTCTAGCGTCTAGCACATTTATCAATGTCCCAAAGAAATAAACAATCCGTGAATAGTTTAGCACTATTATGTGTCTATATAGCATAGCGGACTTATTCTAACATTTTCCCACCTGGAAAAACTGGGTTCAAGTGTCTTCGGCAATCACAAAGCAACATTTCATCTTCGCAGACAATGCCACTCTCAGAGCAAGCCTATACTTGTAGGAATGGGGCTGGGTGGTGGTGGTGGTGGTGGTAGTGATTGCAAAGGTTCTGGTGTAGAAACTGCAGATGGAGAGCAGGGCTCTGTGCATGGTAGTGGAGAGGAGCGGAAAGGAGCCTGGAGAAAAGGCTGTCATATTTGCTCAGAAGAACCGCCAAATCAGAGAGCAGAGAAGATTTCATTGGAGGAACGCTTTCACCAGCAATTAATCCTGTCATAGTGCAAGAAAATTGTAAATGTTCTCTCCAGAAACTGTCCGCCCATTGCAGCTAATGGAACACACACGCACGAAGGGCCCCGCTCTTCTGCTCTATACCAAAGGCGCCTGGTGCAGAGACCCGCTCCAGCGAGCGCGCGCGCGCACACACACACACACACACACACACACACACAGACACACACACGCGCGCACACACACACACGCACACGCACACGCGCCAGCCTGAGGGTTGGCCAGAGTCTTGCAACCGCAGATCCCGCTAGGAAATAGCCACAGGCACCCTGAAGTAGGTGTCGCTACTCTGATTACTACTTTCCAAAGCACTTTGGCGAAGAAATGCATCCCGCCCAGCTCGCAGGTCCATGCAGGTCTCGGTTCTATTTTATTCTCCAGACTCGTCTTCTCCCTGAAAGCCAGGTTCCAAAGTCCTTTTTGCTTCTCCTTGGGTGGTTTGGTGTGGAGGGCGGGGGCAGCGTCAGTTTCACTTCAAGCTAAGCCGCCAAGGGGTTCCTGACTGGCCGAGGGAGCGGGACCCCTGTGATGTGCGTCGGGACTCTGGGGGCACGCGCCGGAGTCCCGCAGCTCTCGCCTGAACCACTGGGTCCGCTCTCTCCCCGCCTCCCCCGCCCCACCCCTCCGGGTGTCGCGGCACCAACTAATCTTTTTCTTTTCTCTCCTAAGATCAAGGGAGAAAGCGAGCGGGCTGCTGGCTTAGGAATCTGAGCCCTGCGCAGCTCGCGCCAGAGCCGGTCCGCCGGAACCCGCGAAGGGCTCATCGCTCCTGCCAGCTGCACCGAGGAAGTCGCACTCCGGGGAGGTAGCTGGAGCCAAAGCCGCAGCAGGTAAGAGCGCCACGCCGCCCTGCTCCCAGCCTGCCTGCGCCCGGGGCCCTGGCACAGCGGGGTCCCTCCCGATCTCCAGAACCAGATGTGGAGGGGTTGGGGTTGGGAAACTGGACGAGGGTCCCCCACAAGTGCACATTCTCAAACGGAAACTTTGGCGCCTGGGGCTTGGAGGGCTGAAGGGAGCGATGGCGGGTCTGGCAGGCAGGGACAGACGAGGCACCTCGCGGGGCAGGGCTGTGATTCCGCGGGTCACTGAGTCCCGCAGAAGGTAGAAGGCAGCCTGGGAGCCGCGCCTGCCAGGGCACCGCTCCCTCTTCCAGCCCGACACCCCTCCACTGTCACCCGACTCCCTCCCGCTCCCCGAGATGCCATCACTGAAAAGACAGGGAGATCTTCGCCCTCTCCTACCCCTCAGGGTCCTTCCTGCCTGGATTGCCAAGTCTTCCAGGCGTTTGGGGTGGAGGCCCCGCTCGCCAAGGCTATGCACCGTACCCAGGTTCCGCCCTTTGGTGCCGCGGTTCGTGGACCATGGCCAAGGGGCAGGAGGATAAACATGAGCGAATGGTCCCAGGACCGAGGAGGGGGAAGCCTTGTGCAACCCCGTCCCATTTCAGCTCCGCATAGGACTTAGGCTTTCCGCCCAGGCTTGGGGACAGGGTCTCAGCCCAGAGCTCCAGAGCTCCAAGACCCTGCTGGGCATCACCAACAGCCCCCTCACCATGGGCCCTTGGCACCCAGGCGGGGCTGGGGTCCTAAATAGGGGTTACTCCACCCCTGATGTCCCTGGCGGTCCGCTCCTGCGGACCTGAGCGGTCGGGTGTATCTTATAGCTCTCGGAACTCGCCAGGTGCGGTCCGAGCCCTCGCGGGGTGGATCGCGCACAAATTCCACCTGTGAGCCCGGCCCGCAGCCCCTGGGGCGCCGGGGGAGGGGGAAGCTCGCCTAGGGGAGCTCTCAAGACGTGACGATCCCCCTGAATTAAGGACACAGAGACAGAGAGCGGCACACACCCACACACCCCTGCCTCGGTTCCCCTCCAGTGTCCCCATCTCTCTCTCTCTCCCCTCCTGCCGTCGCCAGTCCTCCGGGCTGTCTTGAGCCACAAAATCGCCCAACCGAACTCACCAACCCCAGGTCTTGAGACCAGGCTGTTGCCTGTATGGAAATAGAGAAATAGAGGTAGACGCCTAGAGCAAGAAGACCTGCCTGCAGACATCTCACCCGAGCTGCCCTCAGGTGTCCTTAAGTTAGTTCACCGCCCGGCACCTCTGTGACTGAGGCCGCCTGGGGTTACACGTCTGCCCGCCCAGGCGTAGCCAGCCCAGCAAAAGCACGGTGCTTCCCAGTCCTCCAGCTCCGGAATCTCCCACACTGACTTTCTAGTTCCCGTTCATCTTCTCTCTGCGTCCGTTTGGTTTGTTTTGCTTTCTTGCTCTTTTTCTTAGCGCTGGGTGGCGGTGGGTACCTGGCAGCCAGCCTTGTGGTGTGTCCGTCCCCTGGCACACGCAGCCACCAACACAGACACACGTCCCCACGCTCTACCGCACACCGCCCGCGCTCCAGCGGGCAGCGCAGTCTGGGCTCCACAGACCCTCGCGCCAGTGTCCAGGGCCAAGGTCAGGGTCATGGCCACGACCTCAGTTCCGCAGAGGACGGGGCCGGAGGAGAACCGAGACAACTCAGACTCCAAAACAAACAAACAAACAAACAAAAAACCGTAGGACCAAAGGAAAGGCCTGAGAAAAACTCGAATTTGGGTTGGCCGTGGGATGGGGGGAGGTTCTAGGGGAGAAAGGCCAGCCCCCAGCTGCATGGAGCAGCTTTAAGAGACTGGGGCTGTGGTGCCCTGCCTCTGCCCCTGCTCCCCTTACACCAGGCCTCAGACCAGAGCCCACCCTTGGTGGGCAGCCTCTCTCCAGCCACTCAGGGGAGTCCAGATGGCTAGTTCCTAGGGCGGACCAGCAGCTCACTTCATTCCTGGCCATTCTGCTTTACCTGAATGGAGAGTTTCTGAAGGTGAGGAAGTTCTAAACTCTCTCAACCTGGCAAAGGCCATGCATTGTTATTTTGTTGGCAATCTGGTTGTATGTATACATAGTACTGAGAAGCATGGTACATTTTCATTGATAAGCAAATAATAAGGGTGATGATACAGTTTGAAACTACAGTTAGGAGTGTGTGTGTGTGTGTGTGTGTGTGTGTGTGTGTGTGTGTTTGATCTGTGGGGCCTTAGCAACAAGGGCACTGATAATCATATAAGTAAACCAGTTGTTTTGGCCAGTGACGGTTTCACATTGGGAACTGCATTCGGCTGCAATTCAGAGAGTGGACTTTGAGACTCTTGTCAAATGAGTGGAAGAATTTTATGCTGAATGTGTCACAGCTCTGCAGGCTTTGGCAGCTAAGAACCTCAAGAAGCAGTAAGTTCATACCAGATGAATTTTTATTGTTATTGCTATTATTAGTAATGTGTTCAGGTTGTGGCAGAGATAAGGAAATTCTATGGACTCTACACGCTTTACTGGGTTAAACAATTATGACCGTGAAAACTGAAAAATGAAACTTGACCCTGAAAAGGCATAACAATTTTAGCCAAGTCCACTTACCGTTTTAAAACTCTGAATGAGGTGGGAGTGGGGAGAGTCCTAGGACCCCCAAATTCAGAGTGTGCTTCCTGACAGATGCTTGGTTTTCTTTCAAATGTAATAGATGCATGGTTATGTAAGTGTGCCTGGGGGTGTCTGGAGGGGGTTTGGAGTGAGGAAATAGGTGGATTGTTATATCCCTGTCATAGTTCAAGAGAACCCAAAGGGCCTGCTTGTAGTTCTCAAGTGACTTCAGGGGTGGAGGTGGAAGAGACTGGCAGTCACACATAGGTACAGGTCCCTTTGGCATGGTCCCCACAGTCTCTCAACTTGGGGGGCCAGCTATTGCTATTTTCACATTAAAAAATTACATTGCTTTGAATGTGACTCTATGCCCTTCTTTGCCCAGATAACCCCCAACTGCAAGCAGGTATATGTAAATTTAGTGGGAATTTTCTAATTTCAGTTCCAGGGTAGCCAACTCTCAGGTTCAAGGACACAGAAGGGAGAGGGGCGGCTCCAGAGGTGAGAAGAAAACGGCAGTCTGCAGCCTGCTGGCGGGCAGGGGAGGCCTGGAGGGCAGGTCAGGGGAGGAGGAGAGGTGGACTGATCAGGGAGCACATGCCTTTCTGACTCACAGCCCCGAAAAAGGTAAAATCAAGTAGAAAAGATGAAGAGAGGACAGTAGAATAAAAGGAAATGAAGAGGAAATGGAGAAAGAAAGAAAAAAATAAAGAAGGGTAGGAACCTGTGGGTATACTATTAACAGCCACAAGTGTTGAGTTCAGCCTCCATCACCGGAGTTAGTCCTTGTTTGGGGTATGCCTGGGAGAAAATGTCTATAATTGTCTAAACCTGACCACTCTAGCCCCACTCTTAATCTTACCTTCATCTTTCTTCCCTTTACTCCATAGGATCAAGAGCCTGAGAGAAACATTTTGTTATCCAGTTCCTCTAAAGAACTGGTTTTCTTTACTTAAACTGATATTGGAAGTGGTTGCCCATTTTATGATGTGGACTCCTTGTGTGATTTTCCTCAGTGGACACCCATATATCAAACACTGTCAGTATCCTCTTTGTGGCTGTCAACATCTGGCTGTCAGTCCCTATCACCTGCCCCCACTTTACCTATCTTTGGTTCATGGAGCAAGTGTTGGGACTGCTTTCATTAGAGGGCATTGGGGCAAGGCCACTGATTATATACACCGAAGCTCAGCTGGGTCACGTGGTGGTGATGGCGGTGGTAATTTTAGGAGTTTGTGTTTTGTGTGGTGCAAAGGAAACAGGTCATTCCCCTTAGAAATGCATTTTCAAAGAGTGTGTTCGAAGTCCCCGGCGCTGTCCTAAGTACCTTACATGTATTATGTTAATCTCTTCTGTCCCCATCCTTTACAACAGTATCTGGCACACCTTAGGTTAAGTATTTATTTGTTCAATGTGTGAATGGGTGAATTTTATCATCTCAACAAACTATGAAATAGATGTTATTTTTCCCATTTTACAAATGAGGAAACCAGAGTTCAGAGGTAATGACCCCAAATCATACAGCTAGTAACTTGCAGCCCCTGGATGCAAACACAAGTGGGTTGGACTTTACGCTTTCTCCTGCTGTGCTGCTTGGCTCCATGAATTCTTGTAGCACTGTTTGCCCTGCGTTTGGGAAATCAAAACTGCTCAGAGTTCGACAATGTTCTCTCCCTCCTTTTAATTCAATTGTGCATATTTGTGTTGAATCCCCTCCACCCTGAGAAAGATTCAGAGCCAACTAGATTCTTCGTTGGCATAATATGCTTGTTCGGATTAAACAGTGTTTGAGAGGAAAATGAGGGCATCAAAATTGCCTTAAATTTTGGCAGATGCTATTTCTACCTATAGCCATACTGAGATTTTTTTGTCTGGTGCAAAAGGATGAAAGAGAATTTTTATATCTTCCAGTTGTTAACGTATAAACATCCAAACCTGTAAAGAATTTTTGTGAATTTATTTGAGCCAAACTGTAGACAATTGCCAGGAAGCAGAATCTCAACGGATTGAGATAATGCTCCAGAGAATGGCAGTTCTTCACCTTGTTTTATACATTACCATCAAAGGAGGAGACTTAAGTGGGTTACATGAAATCCACTGGTGATAGATTAGGGAGGCAGAAGAAAGCAAAGGCGGGGGTGGGGGTGGGGCTCTGGGATTGGGTAAAAAGTAAAATGATAGATACAAGCTCCTTTACTTAGGTGGGTGCAGGATAGTTAACAGTCAACAATGAACTTGATAACAATCACAATGAAGGAGTTTATGGTATTTGGTTGTGCCCCAAGGGGTCCAGAAAAAGGGAAGTTGCAAGTTACCCTGACATTTCATGAGGATGTTATCTTAGGTGCAAAAAGACAATAGGCTCAGTTAAGGTAAATATTGACCTTTATCAGGGAAGATGCTGGCCTAGGACATGACTACCCACTATAACCTGCTTTTAGTTAAAGCTTTAATTTTAGACCATCCTTTGTAGTTACTTTAGGTCTTTGAGTTTGTAAAACTGCCACGCAGGCCTTCCCTGAGCTAGTCAGGTTAGCGTGTGGCCTTTTTTGCAGTCCACGCAGTTTAACTCATAATTTGTGTTGTTGAAGTGGATGGAGAAGCTTTTCAACGTGATGGCTAACCAAGAACTGCATACTCCCAACCTCCAGTCTAGCCCTGTATTCATTTTGCCTTGCTGAAGGAGTGCTTCTTTCTTAATTCAGATTGCTGGTACTTAAGGGTCTGAACTTCAAGGGCAGCTTTTCGTTTTAGTTAGAGTTTTTATCTACCTTTGCTTTGAAAGACATAATGTGACTTTGGGAAACTGCTATTAGCAAAGGTTGAGATAGGTTCTGGCTGATTTGCCTGCTTCCACACTTTATATATTCTTGTCTTACTTTACTTCGTTTCCAGTCTCCCTCCCTCTCCCCTACATGTACAAGATCCTTCATTAATACTGTGACCTAAATATACAATCATCTTAACTGGTGCTGTTACCATGGTAATGTTTTATGGTAGATAAGGGTACACACTAAAAAGTCCGTTTCTTTCAGTAGCAATGGAATTCCTTCGCTCTTTCCCTCTCCCAAATCCAGGCTTTCACGAAATGATGCCCTCTGGTGTTCAGTAACAGGAAGCACATAACTTTGGATAGGGCAAGACCTGTTTTTAAAACTGTGAATTTAAATTAAAATTTGAAACAGACAAAAGCAAGAAGACTTTTAATTAGTATATTTTAAACAGAGAGCTTAGTAGAAGACATTCCTTGCCTGGGCATATTAAGAGTGGTTTTCTGTGTAGAATTCTAGAAAGTTATGGGAAAGGAGAGACTTTTATACCCTTAGGTATTTAACATTGTTGTGAAAATATTTCTATAGCAGACAAAGATATTCTATTGAGATATTTCTGGAAGAAGACACTTATAAAAATTTTTTATGTTTAAATATTTAAAACTTTAAGGTGGAAGTATTTTGTCTTAAAATGGGAATGTTTTTTTCCTGTCTCCTACCAGTATATATTATATATTTTATGTATAATATAATTTTATATTATGTAGCATATATATAATTTGTTGCTGCTTTGTTATAGAAGAAACTTGTGAGTTTACTTTATATTATTGAGTGAACAGTAATATCAATTTGTACATTATTATTGATCACAAATTACATGACAAATTGGAAGTGAGGTTGACCCACTATAAACATGTCTTCCTTCTTCCTCACTCCAAGTCTACTGTCTCTGTCTGAGATATCACTGATGCAAACCTGTCTCTGAGACTCCATCTAGAATTCATTCCCATCTCCATCCGCACACCTTTTTCAGACGGTAGCATCTCTCACATGAACTGCCACCAGTACCTTGTAGCGTCTTTCACATGAACTGCCATCAGAACCTTGTGTTTTGAACTGGTCTCCCTTCCAAAATGCAAATCTGAACACACCATTCTCTCATTAAAAGTTCTTCACTTTTTCTCAACTGTCTAAGATAAACTCTAAATTCAAGCCCACATGAGATCTTCCATGACGGACCAAAGCCTTTTTGCCAAGCCATATCTTCACCCCCCTACTGCATAAGGAGATAATACACATAAATAGCTTAGGGCAGTGGTCGGCAAACTCATTAGTCAACAGAGCCAAATATCAACAGTACAACGATTGAAATTTCTTTTGAGAGCTGAAAGCTGACTTCTGCGCATGGGCCACGAAGTTTCAATTGCACTGTACATGCACGCCCGCAAGTGGTATTTTGTGGAAGAGCCACACTCAAGGAGCCAAAGAGCCGCATGTGGCTCGCGAGCCACAGTTTGCTGACCATTGGCTTAGGGGAATCACTGGCACAGAGTAAATGCTAAATAAATATTGGCCAATAAATTTCTTTTTTATCTTTATTCTTCTCCTCTTCCTCACCCTGCTCGTCATCTAACTTATTGCTAGTATAATACTAATAAGCAATGATAAACATCACACTTGTACTAGCCATCCCCCTGATATATTTCTGGGAAACTATCAGCATGATTACGAAGTTCCCTGTGTTCTCTCCTATCTAGTGTTCTGTCTAGGACCTAGGTTCTCATTACTAATCTAGCTGGACCAAGCACCTGACACTCTTCCTCTTTCTCTTTCCCAGCCCTGGTGGAGGGCTTTGTGAGAGTGAGGGAACTGTCTGAAATGTGAATGGGGATATATTTTGCTGTTATTGTTGCAAAATGTTGGTGCTCTGTGATGATCCCCAGTACCTGATATAGCATAATATCTCCTCTAGGAATGGGAAAGTGATAATGATGTTTCCCGATGTTATTGCTCACTCTTGGTCATGAAGATAACCCTTCCCCTTTAATAAAGCAAAGAAGCTTTCCCTTGCCTCCCCAGCCATGCCAAGCCAATAAACAAGACAGACTAATCTAGGAAGACGTGCCCATTATTTCTTGATTATTTAATTAACTACTAGGAGCTCTTTAGGAAGAGTGAGATGGGGAGTTAAAGAATCACCTTTACACTAATTTCCCCACTCTTTATAAAAGCTAAGCATGACATACTTTGATGGCTGGAGGGAAGAACATATATTTCACACACAATTTCATATTGTTGAACCCGATGATGGTTTTCTAATATTTGGTGCCTTCCTTGGCACTGCTCCACAGGGAAGAGGCTTGGACCATATAAACATCATGGAAGTGGAAAATGATAGGGAAACTCTACTTAAAGGTGTTCTTTGGAGAGCTTCAGGGCATTTGCTTTCATAGGGGCTTAATCACAAGGAACAACAACAGCCTGTAATTATTGGAATCCAGAGGGGAGAAGATAAAGGGTAGCCCCAGACCTGCCTGCAGTTTCTTGTTTCATCCTCAAAATTAGTTTTCCACCAGATTTTATCAGAGGAGTGGGCATATATATCTTCGTGTGTAAACCTAATATCACAGAATCTTTTTCCCTTTGCTTTGTGTGCTGGGGGTACCAAAGTCAGGGAGCGGTGGGTGGCATAGGGTTAATTTCTGTTGTCTCTGGACAATGGGTGTCATTCACAGGTAAACAAGGAGTCACAGTTGTGCTTTTATTTTAAAGTGAGTATGGCTGGACTTTGTCCATGACTGGATATTTCCACGTTAGGGAAGATTTCAGAATTTTGGATGAAATCCTCTGTGACAATAATGACAACAAAAGCAATGAAATGGCCACCGCTCTTTCTTGAGTGTCTACCAAAGTTTAGGATCTGTGTCATTTCTTTATATATATATATATATATATATATATATATATATATATATATATATATATATATTAGTCCTATACCTCAAGCCAGCCCTACGTGGTAGATGTTTGTTCTTCCTACTCATAAGTGTAGAAATTGGTGCTTGTTGACACTAAATGGCTTGTTCTGGGTCTAAGAGTGAGTTTGATGCTTTGGGCATCAGCCTCAAGTCTAACCTCAAAGGTATCTTTAAAAAAATGGGGGTTTTGTTAGTTTTGTTTTACTATTCCATAAGCAGTTTCTTTAAAAGAATTTCCGATCATATTATTTGACATCTAATTCTGATAAAGTCAGGGAAAAAGAGAGAGGGAAGAAAGAGAAATAGAAGCACGTCACGCTTTGAGTCCGTGTTCTGAAAATGAAATCATGAAAACAGAGTTTATGGTCGAGGAGTCAGTCTCAGGTGAGACGGAGAATCTGTCTGTATTACTCACCTCCTGGCTTAGTCTAATTATAGTCTTCACATTGGAAGATGTTTGCTCCTTGTAAAACCTGGGGAGCTCTTTCTAGGCACAGAGGAGGAAAGAGTCTGAGTAAGGCTTCCAGCTATGGGAAATCTAAGGCCTAAAGTAAGGTTTTACAGAACGTATATATGCTGCAACATTTCTATTAACTATAAAAAACACTATGTGTTAGTACAAATATTTATTTGCTATCCTCTATTTTATATTGTCCTAGCTATTCCCTGCAAAAGAGTTGCTATTACTTAACATTAACTTCTTCATTGAAGATATAAAACAAAAGGCCAAAGGAGCGAATCATTCTGAGGGATGAACCATCAGTGGATTAATTCCATTCCTGTTTACATGTCCTCTGTCAACTCTGTTTGTGTCCCAAGTCACCCAAGAATCATTAGTGTCTATTGGTAAATGATAATACCAGCTAATTTTTTTTACCACTAATTGAAATTTCACACTCTTACATTTCAATATCAGTCAATATTTTTACATTCTGGCACTTTTAATCAGGACTATTTTTCACAAGGGAGTTACAATGAGGCCCTAATTAATTAAGCTGGTAATTGCTCCTCTCCCTCGCAGTTTGCTAGTTACATAACACATTCTTTAGAAAATTTGCATCCTTAGCATTCCTCTTTAAAATCTCCCCCTTTATAAGGAGATTCCTTGGCTTCTATCTCTGTAAGAATTTACTGAAAATTCAAATTGTTTTCATTTTCAAGCAGGGGTATGGAAAGGAGGTCATGTTTATTTCCCAGCAAGCTTCCATATTCAGACAAAATAACATGACACCTCTCTATCATTGAGATGTTCAGAGAGAATCCCTGGGGTCCTCTTCATGGAAGAGAGGTTGTCAAATGCCTCTCCTTTGATGTTCACTGGCTTATTTCAGCTTCTTGATCACAATGCAAGTTTTCATGGTCCCTTCCTCTTGTATCTTTCTCCCATTTCTCAATCCTCAGCTACTTAATTGCTCCTGCCTCTCTGTGGCTGTTTCAGTGCCTATGGTTTGTTATATTTCCACCCTGTTTAGTCCTATTATTGTAGTAGACATTGAATTTAGAGAGTTGGCTATAATTGGCAGCCCTGCTCTCTTCTCCCTTAATCGACATTGCCCTAATTCCTATATTTCAGCACCTCTTGGTGTAAGATGCATTTTCAGAAAAAAAAAAAAATTGATAGTGACTAAATCTACTTGCTGATTTCCGTTAGATTTAGGAATTCCAGATTATTGAAATCACTACACCACATATTGGTCAGATTTTCTAAAGGTTGTTATTGTTGTTTGCCTTTTTACATGGATATGTGTGACTTATTTATTCCATTTGCAGCAAATATTTGACTACTTTTAAAAATTATTTTTTTCCAACTCCCATGTGCTCTTCTTCTGCTTTTCCAAATATAATTGAAAATGAAGCCATATCAATTGCTTAATTATCTAAAATTCAAAATGCCTTTTTCATTATATGTATAATTATTGAATGATAACTTTTTTTGCAGCATTCTTCTTTTTTTTAATAGATCAGTCTTCAGAGCAGTTTATGTTCACAGCAAAATTGTGTAGAAAGAACAGAAAATTTCCATATACTAACAACCCTCTTCCCCCCTCAAGATCCTGCACCACAGTGGAACATTTGTTACAATGAATGAACCTACATTGACCCATCATGATCCTCTGAAGTTCACAGTTGACATTAGTGTTCACTCTTTGTGTTGTATGTCCTATGGGTTTTGACAAATGTGTAGACATGTATCCACCATTATAATATCACAAAGAATAGTTTCTTTGCTCTAAATATTCTCTGTGCTATCCTATTTATCTCCCCTTCCCTCTTTTCTAACATTTGGCAACAACTCATCTTTTTTCTGTCTTCACAATTTTGCATTTTCCAGAACGTCATATAGTTGGAATCATACTTTATTCAGCCTTTTCAGATTGGCTTCTTTCACTTAACAATATGCATTTAAGTTTCCTCCATGTATTTTCATGGCTTGAGAGCTCGTCTCTTTTTAGTGCTGAATAATATTTCACGGCATTAGTTTTTCTTTGGTATTTTCATTAAGTCAGCAAATGGTTTTTTTTCTTGAAGATAAATTTTAGCTATTCATTAGAGAAATACTTTTTTGTTTCATCATGTATACCATATCATTTTATTCTTGTACAGTATTTGATTTTCTCTAATCTTAATTTCCATTTTCTTAAGTTTTAGCACTTTCCAAAAATAGCCACAGAATTTGTTATTATTCTGAATATTTTAATTCTATCTCTTTTCTTTTAACCCACCCTGCCCCTATTTCAACACTTAGTGAGATGATAACATTGTTACTTGGCATTTTGTGTGTTTTATTTCACTGTTTTTATTTTCTCACTAGAGGCCCAGTTCACGAAACTCATGCACTGGGTGTGTGTGTGTATGGGGGGGTGTCCCTCAGCCCAGCCTGCACCCTCTCCAATATGGGACATCCCTCTCACAATCTGGGACTGCTGGCTCCCACTGCTTGACTGCCTGCCAGCCTGATCACCCCCTAACCGCTCCCCTGCTGGCCTGATTAACACCTAACTGCTCCCCTGCTGGCCCAATTGCCCCCAACTGCCCTCCCCTGCCAGCCTGATCTCATCCCCAATTGCTCTCCCCTGCCTGCCTGATCTCGCCCCCAACTGCCTTCCCCTGCCAGCCTGATCTCGCCCCCAACTGCCCTCCCCTGCAGGCCTGGTCCCCCCCACCTGCCCTCCCCTACTAGTCTGATCTCGCCCCAACTGCCCTCCTCTGCCAGCCACTTTGGTTCTGATTGGGTCGGTTTCTATGCCAGTCAGCGTCAAAAGCTCCACCTCCTAGGCAGCCATTGGCTCCTCACAGTTGACCCAGATTTGGTTCTGATTGGTCGGTTTCTATGCCAGTCAGCATCTCTGGGCCTATCAACGGGGCCTGATCAGAAAGGTGGGGATGATCAGCAGCCCCGGTGGAGGCCTGGAGAGAAATGGAGGCCCAGCTGCTGGCCAGGAGAGAAAGAGAGAGGCAAGTGCTGATCAACAGCTGCCACAGAGGCTACAGATCAGACCCTGCTTCTCTCTTCAGACCTCTCTCCGGGCCTGATTCACAGCCCCCTCAGCAGTCAGTGCTGGGTCACTGGGCCTGCTGCCGTAGCAGTCAGCGCTGACTGCAGGGCCTGCTGTTGTGGCAACCCAGCGCTGACTGCAGGACTGACTTCTATTTGGTTGAGCCTCTGGTCCTGACAGACCCAGGGTTTTTATATATTAGGATTACTGTATTTTTCACAAGATGGATTGATTGATTTTTGGAATTCAGGTAATAAAAATCACCTCTCTGCTGAAAGACTTAAATGGATAGTTTATCAGTTTTGGCAACTCTTCTGCTCCCTTGAGTGTGTAAATACAAGAAAAGGGAAGAAAGGACAGCACAGAGCTGTTTCTTTTCCATTTCTCTTTCCCAATTGAGCTTCCAAGCCCCAGCAGTCATGCTCATGATGAAGCCAAAAACTTACCCAAGGTACTTCTGACCTCTAAATGGAGCAACATAAATCTTACTCTGTTTTACCAACAGCAGACAGAGTATTCTTGATTGTATATGAGAGGTAAGAGACGTCGTAAGATGTCGTTCAGGACTTCTCTGAATTGTGCCCTGTCCTCTGTTCTCTGCCTTTAGGAAGACTGATGCTGTTTGATATATTGGTCTAATCATTCCAGCTATTTAGACATAGCCTTTGCACTGGGCATTTAATGATATCTGCTTTTGAAATTGACTTTCAATATCTTTGCTTGGGCCCATTCTTCAACTTAGGTACTTTATCGTATTCAATTCCTTTATACAATGATATCATTGTTGATATCCTCTTATTTCATTATAAGAAACTTGCTCTATATGGGCAAGATTTATATACTTAATTTTATTTTATTGATGAGAGAGAGAGAAAGAGAGAGACATCCATTTGTTGTTTCACTTATTTATGCCTTCATTGTTTGATTCTTGTATGTGCCCTGTCTGGCTATCTATTGACCCTGCAACCTTGGTGTATGCGGGATGACACTCTAACCAACTGAGCTACCTGGCCAGGGCCAAGATGTGTATTTTAAAAATTCTTCTTGCCCTGGCTGGTTTTGCTCAGTGGATAGAGCATTGGCCTGTGGACTGAAGGGTCCTGGGTTCGAATCTGGCCAAGAGCACATGCCTAGGTTGTGGGCTCGATCCCCAGTGGGGTGTGTGCAGAAGGCAGCAGATCAGTGATTCTCTCTCATCATTGATGTTTCTATCTCTCTCTCCCTCTCTCTTCCTCTCTGAAATCAATAAAGAAATATATTTATAAAAAAATTCTTCTCAACATTGAATCTGTGCCTGGCTCTATTCTTGACACATTGCAGATAAATGTGTTTTTTTAAATGATGGTTTTATGCCACTAGTCTGCTAGAAGTTTGAAGTTTCTTGCTATCCTAATCTGCTCTTCTATTAGTTTCATAATAGCAAGTCATCATTTTCTGAAATAGCTCAAAGAAATTATCTTTCCAGGTAAACTTTTCCTTTCAGAATAAATCTGCCCTTCTGACAAATTTTTGTTTCATCTAACTCTGGCCAAAATTTTCTGTGGGCTACCTTTATAGGTATATAACAATGTTTTTACTTTGTTTAAGTTGAATTAAATTAATATCTAGGACATAAACTTTTAAACTTGTTTGTTTTTATGTGTAACACATCTTGAAACAAAAGTTTAGCTAGCTCAGATCACAGACGACTTTTTCCCCACACTAGGACGAAGTCACAGTACCACTGACTCTTCTTACTTGATTCCACCTACAGTGACCAAAGATGAGGAACCTAAGTGCCATTCTGGATAATGGGCCATACTCTAGCTTTGGTCTTATGCATAGAATCCGAGTATTCATTTATTTGTTCTTTTGTTTACTTATCCAATAGATATTTACTGAACATTTATTTTGTGCACAACACTGCGTTTGTGCCCCCATTTTCACCCTTTCTTACACAGGCGGCTTAACACGCCCTCACCACAGTGCTGCTGCAACATGGGCAGTTGGAGTGGAACTGTGTTCTCTGGTGCTGTCACCTCCTGAGAGCTTACAAAGACAAGGCTTTGACCTCTTTTCCTGACTTGAGGGTCTGTAGAAAGTAGTGGGAAAAGGTGGGAGGATTAAGCTATACAAACTGGTAGTTGCAGAATAAACACAGAGATGCAGTTTCCTGTATAGGGAATATAGTCAATAATAGCGAGATAAATATATATGGGACAAAATGGGTACTGGAAGCAGTGGGGGGACCACTCTGTCAAGTACATAATTTTCTAATCACTTTGAGGTACCTCTGAAACTACTACAGAATAATATTAGATGTGAAGTTTAATTGAAAAATTTATTTATTATTATTATTATTTTAATCTTTATTGTTAAAAGTATTACATATGTCCCCCTCTCCCTCCCTCCCCACTGACCTTTTCTAGCTGAAAACTTTAAAAAAATAATATGTACTTTGGAGATAAGGAGACTGTGACCAAGAAATAGTAGTGAGTTGTCTTATGAGCGACAATGCCTTCAGGTGATATAGCCAGGAAATGGGGATGAACATCCTGACACCACTGTTAATTTTATAATCCCAATATGACTGCCATTCTGAAATGTTCCACATGATTATTGTTAATCTTAGCTTAATTCCTTCTAAGAAAGATCTGAGCTAAAAAAAACTAATAAACAAAAATAAGAAACAGGCAAACATTCCTATTCTTTCTTCCCTATTTGTGTAGGAAGATTCTTTTTCCATCTCCCCTCTCCTATTTCCCGGTTGTTTCTCCATGGGGTCTCATGGTTTAGTGGTAAGACTTGGTTGGAAATGCTGAGGTCCAAACATGGGTGATGGTCAGAACATGCATCACCATTATGTCATTCTTCTGGGTCCCTGCTAAGAATCCACCCGGGTTCAACGAGCTACTCCAATCATGAGAGTATCTACTTCCCAGAAGTTTTGGAGACCTCATCCATTCATTTTTTGCTGAATTGCATATAAATAATTAGGGTTTATATTCATCCTTGCAGTTCCTATTTAGACCAATTTTTTAAAAAATAATGTTGATACTTATGAAAAGATATCAACTCAGTCTTTTAACTTGACATAATAAAAGAGTAATGGAAAACAAATTACACAACGTCTTTTTCCCTGAAGATGTATTACAATTTTTTAAAAAAGCTGAGTGAAGTATGATGGATGCAGCCTTTTAGAAAACAACATTAAAGTCCACTTCTTTCTTCTGCTCCCCTAACTCATGAGGTCATTAAGACACTGTTGTCAAATATCCTGCCAAATTGCCAAAAGTTGTCCATGCAGTATCTTTAAGAAAAAGGGACAAGTTGGAAAGCTGTAGTTTGATGTCATCTTTCCCAATATTGCCAATGTACTTTTCTCCCAAATAGCAGATGACTTCATCTTGAAGTCCTAAAAACCATAAATGTAATCAGCCTTGCCACAAATATTTTCAAAATGAAATGCCCATTTTTTTAGTTGTCTTTTTGCTTTGTTTTATATCAGAAGAAAGTGAACAGGAGAGGCAATCAGTAGTGAGTTGATGAATTGGTGTTGTCTGGGACCCTGGGCACTTCATGGTCCAGAGAAAGTCACAGTGAGGTGACAGAATGCTCCCTCAGACCACTGTCACTCACACGGGAACGTGATGTGCTCTGGGGGAATGCTGGGAAGGCATTTGCAAAGCTATTTTAAGAGGTGTTTGTAACTGTGAGAGGACAAGGAAGCATAGGAGAACATGCCAGAAGCCTTGTTTGTAAATACTGTATTCTCTTTAGGGTCTATTCAGTTGCAGAATCAAAGGGTGTTTTGCCAGGAAATAAAGCTGCTTATCTTGCCTCACTAGAGGAGAATTTCACACTAAATGAAAACCCCAAATTAAAATGGAATCATTTCACCCTAAAATCGCAGCAGGTTGTTTTGTTTGTTTTGTGTTTCTCCAACACTAGCTCCCCAAGCCATCAAGAAGCTGGTGCCTTTAGTTGGTACCAGTAAGCAGTTATCAGAGGACAGATGGGACTTGGTGTCCAGAGAAACTGTGTTTGAGGAGACTAGAGAGAAGTTGCCACCACACTCATCCTCACATAAGCGCAAAAAAAAAAATATTTGGAGGAGAGTGACAATCCTTCTGTGAAAGATTGTATCCTTAAGGATGGAGAAAACAGAGAAAGAAATCCTACTCCAGTGTTTCTTAATTTTTGTCTATGGGACCTTCTTAGAGATTCCCAAGGGAGCTGGAGCAGTCTTGCTCACAAGATGAGCAGGACTGGGAACTCCCTTCAACTTCATCCTGTCTGAAAAAGAACCCACATTCTAGAGGTATCAGCATATATACATGTGAAGGGGACATTGTTCATATTGAAAACTGAGGAAAAACACACAGTACTCATGGCAGCATCATTCTCACCTTACCATTCTGTCTTCCCGCAGCATTCAGTCAGCTTGTATGGGAAGCACATGTAAGCGCTTCAGAAGGGAGGGATACAGATACTGATACTTGTTTACTTATTTACTCATCAACATTTATTGCTGCAAAATTAGGTACAGCCAGGGACTCTGCTGGACAAAGGTGCTGATGTTAATTAATTGTAATCCCAGCCCTTACCGTCTGTTCTGGGAGATAAGGTGAGGAATAAACAATGATGCATGATGTATAGGTGCTGTGATAGAAGTACTTGGGACTCCTGCAACCACAGAGGAGAAGGAGGCTAACTCAGCTGAACCCTGGTTTATAGAGCATTTAGAGAGTAAGTCAGGTTTCACTGGACAGATGGGAATGTCTTAGTCAGCTTGGGGTCCTCTAGCAAATATACCATAGACTAGATGGCTTCAACAACAAACTAATTGTGTGTTGGATATGAAGAGAATAACTACTATAATGTATCAAGCAGTGACTATCCCAAAAGAGTAAAGACAAAGTATCAAAATATGTAGAGTGCACACTGGGAGATCAGAAATAGAGTAGCGTGGGTTTGAGCAAATAATCCTTTATATTTGCATGTGGCTTTAAAATTCCCAAAGCTCATCACTGCATTGTTGTAGAGCAGGGTTTGAGGCCAAGTACATAAAGCTTTGACCTGTTTCTATATAGCCTCTAGCCAAGAATGTTTTTTGCACTATTAAAAAGTTGTTAAAAAAATTAAAAGGCCCAGGGTAATGTGCTGGTAGAACAGACTAGAAAACCCACCTGCTTATTCTTATAGGTTCTGACTCTGGTTTTGCATTCCTCTGGTTTCCTAGATTTATGTATTTTTTTTCTTTTTTATTACATATCATATAAGCCATCTCAACCTCTTGAGACACAGATGTATTAATACTGAAAATGAAAAAAAAAATAGAAAAAGAATGAACAACAGAGACTAAATGTGGCTTTCACTGTCAATAATATTTACTATCTGCCCTGGCTCAGTAGATAGAGTGTCAGCCTGCAGACCCAAGGGTCCCAGGTTCAATTCCGGTCAAGGGCACATGCCTGGGTTGCAGGCTTGGTCCAATGTGCAGGAGGCAGCCAATCAATGGTTCCCTCTCATCATTGATGTTTCTATCTCTCTCTTCCTCTCCCTTCCACTCTGAAATAAATAAAATATATTTTAAAAATAATAATAATATTTACTTTCTGGTGCTTTATAGACAAGTTATCTGACCCCTCTTTTAGAAGAAGCTTCATCGAGGCTTGCAGTTCTTCTGCAAGTGTAACTAGTTCTACTTAGTTCTGAATGAAACTAAGGCAAGATGGGAGAAGCACTGTGGCCTGATCACTTGTGGTTTGGGTTAGGGTAACTTGATTTGTTGAGGTGTCTCTGACAAGTTCTGTATTCCATTATCCATACATGTATAATGCCAGACGTTGGGCGCCATTTAATACCGGGGGTCTTGATCCGGCATCTAGAAGGGCTCTGGAAACCTGAGGAAGGGGCTGTGCATAAATTAAATAAGAGTTCAGAGACAAAACATAATTTTGAAAGGCATATGCGGGGTTGGGGGGGGGGGGGCAGGTGGCGCAGAGGAGCTTGGCTGAAGAAACCAAGTTCTCCTTGTCTCAGGGCCCCTTGCTTTTTATTAACACAATTTGTCCTACGGCAAGGTGGAGATATACACTTCAAAGGCCAGGGTTTCGTGCACAAATCCATTGTCAGATTGGAAGAGTTACTTCTGGCTGTTCAGGTGTTTGGCCAGGAGGAGGCAATAGCATCAATAGCATGTAGATTAAGATGCCCTGAGCTATCTAGCAGCAAGCAATCATCCTTTTCAGGTTTGGGGAAATGCCTTTCAGCCATCCCAGATGATCCAGCCCTGCTGACATGCTGGAATTGGCTTCCGGCACATGTACCTAGTGGATCAGGAGTCTCAGTTTGGATTTCAGAACACAGCTCCAGCTCTTCATTTGTGCTTGATTACCACTTTCTTGAAGTCATATTTGTGGGTTGGCTAATAATGACTTAAAATAAACAATACTTTGTTAAAGAAAAAAACCTTTACAATTTTTAATATATTATCAGATCCATCACCTCATTTTATTTTAACAAAAACCCCAAAGCTTGATAATAACAAGTTGAGGACATTCAGGATTAGTAGTCTCAGGTGCCTTGCCTAGGTGATACAGCTTGAATGAGAACTCAGAATGCCCAACTCCTATCCCGTTGTGTTTTCCACCCTTCCTCATAAGAAAACCCACTGTGTGCTTGCCAGAAGTGCCTTTGAGTGTGTAACAAAAGTCAACTGCAAACTCATCTGTAATAAATCCTCTAGGTGGTTACAGAGAAGTCAATTAAAAAATGATGGGTCCACATTTTTCTTTTGAATCAACTCACCCTCAAAGAACAGGGACTTCACTGTAGAACTCAAAACCTCACTGACCCATAGGAAGAAGCCTGTCTCCCTCCCAGGGAAACCCCATATTCACTCAGGGGAGGCAAAGAAGAAGTCTCCAATGCTTGTTCTCTGTGAAGCCCCCTCTTCGCCCCTCCCCCCCCCCGACACACAGACACTTAGTGGGACACATATCCTATATAATAAAGAGGTAATATGCAAATTGACCATCACTCCAACACATAAGATGGCTGCCCCCATGTGGACACAAGATGGCCACCACAAGATGGCCAGCAGGGGAGGGCAGCTGTGGGCAATCAGGCCAGCAGGGGAGGGCAGTTGGGGGGGACCAGCCCTGCAGGGGAGGGCAGTTGGGGGGGACCAGCCCTGCAGGGGAGAGCAGTTAGGGGTGACCAGTCTGGCAGGGGAGGGCAGTTAGGGGCAATTGGGCCAGCAGGGGAGGGCAGTTGGGGGTGACCAGGACAGCAGGGAAGGGCAGTTAGGGGCAATTGGGCCGGCATGGGAGAGCAGTTGGGGGGGACCAGTCCTTCAGGGGAGGTAGTTGGGGGCAACCAGACCAGCAGGGGAGGGCAGTTAGGGGCAATTGGGCTGGCAAGGGAGGGCAGTTAGGGGCAATCAGGCCAGCAGGGGAGCAGTTAGGCATCAGTCAGGCTGGCAGGGGAGTGGTTAGGGGATGATCAGACTGGCAGGCAGAAGTGGTTAGGGGCAATCAGGCAGGCAGGCGAGTGGTTGGGAGCCAGGAATCCTGGATTGTGAGAGGAGAGGGATGTCTGACTGCCCGTTTAGGCCCGATCCCCTAAATGGGCAGTCAGACATCCCTCGAGGGGTCCCAGATTGGAGAGGGTGCAGGCTGAGCTGAGGGACACAATCCCCCCTCCTGTGCACGAATTTCCTGCACCGGGCCTCTAGTATTTTAAATAATTGTTTATTGTTAAAAGTATTACATATGTCTCCTCCCCCCCTCCCATTGACCCCCTCTGGCCCGCCCCCAGCCCCAGGCCCTCACCACCCCATTGTGTGTGGCCATGGGCCATGCATAGATGCATATAAGGTCCTTGGTTGATTACCTCCCACCCATCTACCCTCCCCCACCTTCCCTCCAAGATTCCCCACTCTGTTCCATGCTTCTGTGTTTCTGGATTCACTCCATTCATCAGTTTATTTTGTTACTTAGATTCCACAAGAGTGAAATCATGTGATAAGGATATATACTTTTAATTTTACTTGGAGCTATCTTGTGATCTGACTGTGGCCCCATTTTACATTTGAAGAAGCAGAGTGGAGAGGAAAATGCCCTGCTTTGATGTTTGGGGGGAAGTAGATCTGCAGGACAGTTATCTATAGGATTTGAACATCCTCTGGGGGGAGGGGGAGCATAAAGTATCCCCGGGGAGCTTTGAGGAGAGCTCTCTGGGACTGATAGCTGCCATTCCCTCCGGGCTGCATTAAGAGGATCTCCATTCCCCTTTCTTCCTTGCTTTGGCTCTGCCAGTCATACTGCTTTGTTCTGTTGTCTTTAAACAGTTGAACTTGACCCTTGTGCTGCCATCCCCCACAGAGGACTAGAGCATCAAGTCATAGCTTAGTCCGTGGGTCCCTAGTACGGAACCTCTCTTAAAATGGATAGGAACTGAATGCCCCACTTCCCTGTGATGTCCTATGAATGTGCACAGTCCTGCTTATGCCTGCACTGGGGAGAGCAGAGATGTGAAACCTCTGAGAACCTTCCTGATTTAATCCTTGCTTCAGCCTAAAGTGAAATGTTGACTTGTGGTGTTGGAAGGTATGGGAATTCAGTGCAAAATATTTTAGCAGGTTTTCAGAAAGGAATTACATACATGAATAGGAATAATATTTTTCAAGTCACACCAATCATCAGTTCTCAATCTCCAGGGCCAAAGCTCTCTGCTAGGGAATACAATTTGAGATAAAAGGGGTAAGAATTTTCTCTTCAGACTGTTTGTTGATGAGTCCTGTGCTCACAGTTTCTCTTAATTTAAAGTGGGGCTATGATGTGTTTTATTTCCTCCAATGGGAAAATTGTAAGAAGTTATTCTGGTTAATAAAGTGACTTGGGAGTTTCAAAAAATGTTGATGTGATTATTCCAATAAAAACTGATCATCTATCCAAGAAAAGGACTTCTTTGTCTCACAGCCCAATTTGTGTCGTCCTCATTTCCTTAAGAATTAATTGTTGCTCTTGTTACGATACTCAAAACTGATGGGTAGATGATGTTCTGAGGAGAAAGGGTGGCAATATGCTCAGTTATTATGGAATTCTAGCCCTTTGCAGGTAGCTTTGCTTCTTGAGCTAAGGAAGACAATGACCATTTTATACCCACTGAATATTTATTGCTTTCACGCTTATTTTTTCATCTATTGCTCCCTGTGCAATCCTGTGAGGTAGGTGTTATTACTGATGTCCAGGTGGGGAATATGAGTATTTAAGAGTTTGTCCAATATCAGCTGTACGTGTATGACTGAATTAGGAAACAAGTCAGTTTTTACATTCAAGTGCACTGCACCTTTCTCCAAAAGGCGGCCCTCAGGACCTCACCTAACCCGGTAGCTTCTTCCTTTCTATAATAGATGTTACCAATAGCTATACTCTAACTTCATAAACTTATTCAAGAATCAAGAGAAATACATTTGGAAACATTTTGGAAACACTTAAAATGCTATGCAAATGAGTATGCTAAAATTATGATTACCATTCATAAAAACTTAGATTCAGATAAAACCTCCAACTCTTTAATTGGTTTGTTTAGCTATATAATACTGTTACAGGGATGCTATTTTTTTGTAAGTTGACTGGATCTTTTTGTTTGTTTGCTTTGTTATCCTCACCTGAGGACATTTTCTCCATTACTTTTCTAAGAGAGTGGGTGGGGAGCTAACTTGAAATCCAGATACCTGCCCTAGGTCAGGAATCAAGGATAAGACCTTTCTGTGCTCAGTCTGATACTCTAAGGGCAACCCTGGTCAGGGCTGTTGACTGTATCTTTAAATTATGTTGCTTGTTATGTTTATTGTTAGACTGACTGACTTATTCCTGTTGGGCCCAGTCATCTTTCACAAACAAGAAGCAGACATGGCACTTTGGCCACCTCCTCGGTTGGCTAGGATCACCCGTGAGGAATAAGGAATTCTCTCTGTCCAACACACCCTTATATCCAGATGTTCCTAATTGTTTTCCTCCAAACTCCAGCATGAACCTTACAATTAATATTCCTGCAGGTATATTTTTCTAACCTGAGCTCATAGGTTAAAGTTATTGCCAAATTTTCAAGGAAATTCCTTTAAAACTGAGATGATATAGTACTAATCTTGGGAAGAATTAAGAAATGTCTAGTTTGCACTTAAATATAATTTCTGGAAGCTCTGATGTGTATCTTGCTGAGATGGTCGGGGAAGAAGGTGACAGAAATGTAATCTAAGGAAAGATACAGGCCCGTGGAATCAGAACCGTGATGTCACCTCTGCTCTTCATGTCGCTGCCTCTGACACCAGGCAAGGTACTGCTGTGTGTGCACAACTAAGAATAACTAACGGAGATTGAGCAGACTATTCTGAGAAAAAAGAAGGTTCTGAACAGCATATTTTGTGAGCATTAGCTACCTTTCAAATTAAGCAATTTTTCTTTGCAGAATCCCCGGAGGATGTCCAGTCTCAAAAAAAGAAATTGCCATGTTGTGCAGTAGTGAGAACTTGTGACTCAGAAGCAGAAGGAAACACTGTTGACCAGGGTGCTCTAGGGAGAAGCCCAGAGGACCGCCTTCTTCCTGATAGCCAGAAACCACAGGTGTGGCTCTATTGAGTAACAATGGAACCTTCCAGCTACAGAGGTTGCAGGTGCAGGCTTTTCACCTCTGCCTTCACTCACCTGGAGAGCCAATGGCAGATGTCTCCATCCAAAGACACTGTTTATGGTAATTAAAGCTGCCCTTCATTGAGTATATCTTAAGGCCCAACTGTTCTATGTATAATTTACCTTAATCAGTCTTCACCAAACCTGCAAGATAAATATTATCTCCATTTTAAAGATAAGGAAAACAGTCACAGAAAGGTTGAGTAAAGTGAATAAGATCACAGAGCCAGTAAGAGCTGGAGCCAAGATTCAAATGCAAGTTAGTGTCTTTGTCTCTCTGCTGCATTGTCATCCTTGGGAGTAATCATAGAAGGCATCAGGGGTGTTTAAAGAAAAGACATTCTGGGAAATGACACTTAGAAAAAGTCAAGCAACTGCAAGTCATTACTTCAGGGAGACATTCATTGTAGACCAGCTGTCCCTCTCGACCTTCATTGTTCTCTTCGGCACTTCTCGTGTGTGTGTGTGTGTGTGTGTGTGTGTGTGTGTGTGTGTGTGTGGACTTTGTTATTACATTTATGATACTGAAAGGGATACTAGAAAATGAGTGCATGTGTTCCAGCTACCCAGAACTATTCACTCTTTTTACTGAAGTGAAAAATACGTAACCTAGAATGTACTATTTTAAAATGCACAGTTCAGTGGCATTAGATACATCCACATTGCTGTGTAACCATTATCATCATCCATCTCCCACACTTCCATCATCTCAAACTGAAACTCTGTACCCATTAATCAGTAACACCCCATTTCTCCTTCACCAGCTCCTGCAATCACCATTCTACTTTCTTGTTGTTTATTTATTTATTTTGTAAAATTTTGCTTTATTTATTTTTCAATTACAGTTGAAATTCAATATTATATTAGTTTCAGGTGTACAGCATAGTAGTTTGACAAGTATATAATTTATGAAGTGATTCCCCCTGATAATTCTTTTTTTTAATATATTTTATTGATTTTTTTACAGAGAGGAGGGGAGAGGGATAGAGAGTTAGAAACATCGATAAGAGAGGAACATCGATCAGCTGCCTCCTGCACACTCCCTACTGGGGATGTGCCCGCAACCAAGGTACATGCCCTTGACCGGAATCGAACCAAGGACCCTTCAGTCCACAGGCCATCGCTTTATCCACTGAGCCAAACCGGCCAGGGCCCCCCTGATAATTCTGATACCCACCTGGCACCATACATAATTGTTACAACATTATTGACTATATTCTGTATATTGTAACTTGACATCACCGGGACTATTTTGTAACTACCAATTTGTATTTCTTAATCCCTTCACCTTTTACATCTAAGCCCCAAACCCCCTCCCATCTGACAATCTACCATTTGTTCTCTGTATCTATGAATCTGTTTCTGTTTTGTTTATTTTGTTCTTTTCAACATAGAGGTGAAATCATATGGCATTTGTCTTTCTCTGTCTGACTTATTTCACTTAGCCTATTACCATCTAGGTCCGTCCATGTTGTAGTAATGGTGAGAATTTTTTTTTGTTTGTAGCCAAGTAATACTCCATTGTATATATGTACCACGTCTTCGTTACCCAGTCATCTATTGAGCACTTGGGTTGCTTTTATATCTTGGCTGTGGTAAATAATGGTGCAGTGCCATTCCTCCCTGTCTGGCTTCCCTCTTTGGATGTTTCACCATATCTCTGACGTAAAGTGGTCTGGAGTAAAATTTTGCTGCCTCTTGAAACCTGTTTCCTCGCATTATGTATCCATCCCTCCTCTGTTTCCTTGCCTTTCTCATTTCAGGAAATGGCACCACTATAAGTCTGGAAACTTTAGGACTCATTTTTTGAAATAAATGTTTTAATTTTAGCATAATTTTCGAGTTCACAGAAAAGTTACAGAGATAGTATAGAGAGTTCCCATATACCCCTCACCTAGTTTCTCTGTTGTTAAATACATTAGTGTGATACATTTGACACAACTAATGAACCAATATTGATACATTATTATTAACAAAAGCCCATACTCTATTGGGGTTTCCTTCGTTTTTACCCAATATCTTTTTTCTGAGATTCCTTCCAGATACCACAGTAAATGTACATGTGATTTCTTTCTCTGTAGGCTCCTGATACTGTGACAGTTTCTCAGACTTTCCTTGTTTTTAAATGACTTTAACAGCTTTGAGGAGTCCTGGTCAGGTATTTTGTAGAATACTCCTCAATTTTGATTTGTCTGATGTCTCATGGTTAGACTAAGGCTATGGTTTTCTGGGAAGGAAGATCACAGAAGATTAGGGTAAAGGCTATTGGTGGAAAGGGGGACACTCACCCCTCTACCCCTCCTGACTTCTTATGATGGACTAATAAAATCAAAACAAGACCAAATTAATGGGAGAAAAACCAGTTTGAGATATGCACACAGGAGATCATAAATGATGCTCAAAGAAAGGATGGAAGCAGAAAGCTATTTATAACTTAGACAAAGAAACAAGAAATTCATGAAGAACTGACAGAAGAAAAAACTTATGTTTGAGTGCTCATTAGTGAGTAATATAAACAGAATGAGTTTGGGGTAGTAAATTAGTAAGAAGTAACAAGTTTGTTTATGCGGGCTTTGGCCCTGAATTCCTTAACTCATGGTAAGAATGCCTCTCTCAGCCCCCTTGCAGCAAAAAGGGCACCTTGCACAGGGGAAATTTACTTCCTGCTCCAAGGAGACAATGGAAGATCAACCAGCCCTTCCATCACTGGTTACTTTTCAAGAACTTTCATTCAAAATAATCAATATGCCATGTAGGATGTTTGGGGGCAGCCTGCCTTGGACTCCAACACTGTCAACATGACTTATTGATGATGGTAATTAAAGCTTGATCACCAGGCTGAGGGAGTGTTTGTGATGACAAATTTTTATTCTCCCCTTTCTTTCTTTATTAAACTCCTATCATGGCTGTCAGTGCATGATCTGATTCTAGAACTTCCCACCTCTCTTCTCTTGTCTTGAGCTGCTTCAATCAGGTTCTAGCCCACACTTATTTGCTTTTCAGTGTTTGTTGTTGTTGTTGTTTAACATATGCCCTTTTCTGGCTTGAGGCTTCTGCATGGAGAGTATGCCATATACTACTGTTCCCTGCAGAAAACCTTCTCATGCTCAGCATGGAAAGCACCTTCCTGTTATTCAGTCTGATTATCTGCCACTTCACAAAAAGCCTTTCGGGGTGAATCCAGTCTAAAAGAATGGCTTGGCTTATAAGCCATTTTACCACCTTGTCTATTGCCTTCCTATAATTTAATGCAGTCGTTCATGTAACTTTTACTTTATGTTTTTAATATCCCACTAGAAGGTAGGGACAAGAGCTCCCTAATTTACCACTGAATCACGGGTGTCTAAAATGGTATCTGGTATACAGTAGAGCTTAACTCTTGTTGAATGAATGAATAAATCAGATTGTCTTAGATAAACGCCAAGCTTAATTGTGAAAGATGAGGGGAAAGGCGCATGCATTGAACAGTCCTTTTGTTTTTAGAGAATTCCTTTTTCTTAAATTATTGGTAGTTGGTAAGTTGTGCTTCATTTAATTTAGTTAATGTCAATTCTCTTCCTTTCTTTGTTATATGAATCAGGAATATACTTTAAGAAGATAGAATGAACAAGATTTATTTTCTGTGACTAATAAAGGGAAACTATCATCTAACTCTTCAGTGAGATGATATTGGTCTTATGAGACCCTACCCGGGGTATCATACTTGATGGTCTCTGAATATTAAGATGGTGCAAACCAATATACAAATCTCAAGAGAAACAAAAAAAGATCCACAGCATGAGCAGAATAAAAAATTATGGCCTAAACGTTAAAGCAAGCAAGCAAACAAATGGGTGTCAGTAAGTTAATCTGGGCCCCAAAATGAAAAGGGCTAAATGGAGAAAATTTGCAAATATTTGAAGATGTCTAAGGAACGTTATTCTTACTAAAGTTCCTTTACAGTGAAATTAAACCAAGGGGTCATGTCTCTTCTATCCTCTGTCCTAGGAAACAAAGAAAAGCCCTTTTATCCCACTCTTCTCTCTTTTTAAGGCTGCCATTCACCTGACCTCCTTGACATTGACATCAGACTTCCGGGAACAGTCCTCCACTCTGCTCACCCCCCCTTATTATCCAACCTCTATCTTCCTACACTTTACTGACAGTGGCACCCATGTTTTTCTTAATCCTGTGGTGAACTTTTACTTTATATATTTTGGAGTTCTATTTTAATTTTTATAGTATACTAGAGGCTTGGTGCACAAAATTTATGCATGGGTTTTGGGGGGGGTCCCTCAGCCCAACCTGCACCCTCTTCAATTCAGGATCCCTCGGGGGATGTCTGACTACTGGTTTAGACCAGATCTCACAGGGATCTGGCCTAAACCGGCAGTCGGACATTCCTCTCATAAACCGGGACAGCTAGCTCCTAACCACTCACCTGCCTGCCTGCCCTAACCACTCTGCCTGCCTGCCTGATCCCCCTAACTGCTCTCCCCTGCAGGCCTTATCGCCCTAACTGCTCTCCCCTGATGGCCCCTAACTGCCTCTGCCTCAGCCACGCCCCGCCACCATGGCTTTGTCCGGAAGGACGTCCAGAAGACGTCTGGTCTAATTAGCATATAACCCTTTTATTAGTATAGATATGCATTTACTTTTCAATCAGAAAAATATTCTTAATGTTTTAAAACTATAAACAATATGTAAGCTATTATCCTATATATTAAAAGCCTAATATGCAAATGGACCAAACGGGGAAATAACTGGTGGAACGACCGGTTGCTATGATGCACACTGACCACCAGGAGGCAGACACTTAATGCAGGAGCTTCCCCCAGCCCGCAGGCCCCAAGCCAGCCAAGGCGGGTGCCAGCAGGGCCCCCAGATTGCCCTGATGGTCACCCCACATAGGGAGATGACCGGCAACTGTGGCAGGGGCCAGGACTGGCTAGCGGGTGGCGCCAAGCTGGCCAAGGCAGGTGCCAGTGGGGGGCCCTCCTGATCTCCCTGCCGGCTGCCCCACAGATCGGCCCTGATCACTGGCCAGGCCTAGGGACCCTACCCATGCATGAATTTTGTGCACCAGGCCTCTTGTGTTTTATAAGCATCCAACACTTCACTCTGACCATCCATTAATCCCCAGGAATTCTTCAGAAAGGACAGTATTTCTTCAACAGGACCTGGTTGTCTTTGCTGTCAATTATGGACATAAGGAAACTAACAAACTGAAGTCTATCATTGAATGAGCTTTACATTTGTACTGCATCTTGATTCCATTATTTTTTTTCCTGATTCAGGATTAACTCACAGTACTTTGGAATATCTAGGCATCACTTTGCATCCTAGAGTTGGAAACTTTTTCTAGAATCAGCAAAGGAAATTAGAGCAGACTTTTATCAGTAAGGATTCAAATATTCCTAGAAATAATAATAGTATAGTTTCACAAGGTTATTTAATTATATAAAATTATTTTCACAATATTATTCTTTATTTGATCTTCAATTTGGGGCTATGGGTAGAAATATAAAACTGTGTGCTTACAATTGGTCTCGTTTCCAGTTTGATAAAGTTTACATGTCCTATAATGAATAATGAATATTTTGAACATGTATAATGAGAATCTTCATCCTACCAACTTTGCAGAAGCCTCTTAAAATAAAATGTAATTTGTAAGCCTCCAGATTTTAGCAGTTTAATCCTCCAATTTTTCTTCTTGATGTGAGCTTGGAGCTACTGCTCTTCTTTCCTCATTCCATTCCCATCCCTCCATTAGTGCAGGAGTGATATTTAAAATGCAGATCTGATAGTTGGGTTCTGTGAATCTTTTCTGATGTTTCTGTTCTTCTGGCCATGTTGCTTCTATCTATGACTCAGTTTATTCTTCTTAGATGGATTCTCAAATTAAATTTAATAGCTCCATTAGTAAACAATTGTGAGTTTAGGTCTTAATTTGTCCATTACCCTGTATCTTCTTTGGCTGCAAGACTGACTCAGTTTAAATTTTTCTGTTACTATACCCTCCTCACCTTACCCCCAAGCCCCTAAAATGATATCACTTTGGTAAATCACTTTTCCATTTTATGGCAGAGGGCTCAAATGCCAAATTATGTTGGATGGATTGATAGGCCCTTTTGCTAATACATACTATTATTGACAAGATTCTGGTTTGTTGCAGTTTTGCTTTGCTTATTGAAACACACTTGTAAAACCACTTTTGCACCTTTAAAAAGTACAGAATCCAGTGGGATGCTCAAGCACCCGTAAGCAGTATTCTCAATCAAATTGATGTTCAATTAAATAAGTAAATGAAAAAAAAGGCACAGTCACCATCATGTAAAACATGGATTGGATTCCAATAATTTTAGGAATATAAAGTTTTGCTTCTGGCCATGAAAATCTTGAAGCTACAGATCATGAGTGAGAACAATTAATTTGATACAACTTCCAGGGGGCTAGGGAATGGGTGGTTTGTGTCTGGTTGAGGGAACTTCTTGGGTTGACTGTTTCCTTGATCATAAAATTTCTGTTACCTTTTCATGCTTCATATAATCTAGGGCTTCAAAAGATAAGTCCAGGACTTATCTTTCTATCTCTTCACAGATAATGCAAAAGGGAAATGAAAACATTTGAGCTATGGGGAAATAACCTCTAAGATATTTTGAAAGAAAATTAAAACAATAATAGTAGATATGTTCAGAGAGAATGTCCCGTTCATCTGGGCTTCAGTCTCCTCACATTGAAATTAGAGGATTGAACTACACGACCTCTAGATCTATGAGATGATATTTGTTGAAAGCAGTTGGAAAGTCAGCCTCAGTTTTCTATTACAAAGAAAAGCCCTGTGTCACAATTCTCTCAGAGATAGAACATGATTTCCCCATGCTGATGAAAGGTTAAAGTAAATGTTGATTTTCTGAATTCTCAGGAATTCCCTGAATTCCCTAATCTAAACAAGAGGTAGGAAAACATTATAATGAAATCTTCCAGAGCCTCTAAAGGCAATGTTAATTTTCTCATTAGGATGGGTTATTTTTCTAGGTAGAATGTGGTACTCCCCAGGCTAGATGATTATTCAGTGAATAGTAAGTCCATACAACCCAGAAAGATATAAGGCTGAATGCTTTTAGCGTTAGTATTTCTGCCTTTTGTGTGCAGGTACACTCATATTTGTGAATTTAGAGTGGTTCTGGCTAAAAATAAAAACTACACAAGGATATCTTTATTGTTATAAAATATCAGATGAGGCTGAAGAATTGCCAGAGAGGAGAACATGACATGTGCTAAATGAAAGTATTTCAGAACAACTCAACTAAATTGATGGGGGAGATGTAGCTTCATAAGCTAGCAATGACAGACATCAAGGTTCACATTGCCTTAACAAGGTTGAGTTTAGGAAAGTGAAATATCTTTAAAGGGTTAATCAAGGAGTAGAAATGATTGATTTGTGTTTAAAAGAAATGACTATGATTGAAGAATACAAAATGATTTTAGCAAGAAGATTGAAAAGATGAAGGCCAGATAAATAAATGAGATAAGAGAGGAAGATGGTTTCTAAATGAAGTCAATATTGAGGCTGGAGGTGACGGACTGGAAAACTATTAAAGAGATAGGGTAAAGAAGTCAAAATATACTTATTCCAAGATGCATCAATATACATACATAGAAAAACAGCAAGATAAGAAATAAGGAATCTGTGAAACAACTAGAAATTTTTTTTTAAATTTTCAATAATAAATGATTATGTGTCAATAATTACTTTAAATGTAAATGGATTAAATTCTTCAGTTAAAAAAAAAAAGTAAAATAAAGAGACAGGATAGATTGACCTGAGTGATGGGGTAAGTGTGGTGGTGGTGATGGCAGTGATGATAGGTTAGCCAAAATATATGAGACCAGAATGTTTCTGGGTTACCCAACTGGACTATGAGGATGGGGCCAGTCTCCTAAACTTAGTTCAGTTTTGAACATTTGAGTTTGAGAAACACAGTGCAGGTTAGAGGAGCATTAGGGTATGCTATTGGGTCTACAAGTCTTAGTAGAGAGATCTAGACTGCAGAATTTACCAGCATATTCATGGTAAAACTGCTATTGCATTTATATATTCATATAAAACCATATTATTTTAACTCATATTTGCTTCCAGCTCAATAGCCTTCATGCTGTATCCCTTTAGGAAGTAAAATTGCCAAATGGTGCCAAAAAAAGAGAGCAGATTTGTAATAAATGAGTGCCTGAGCTGAAAAGCAGTGCTAGGGCATTTTTCTTAATTGAAAACAGTTTATCTTTTATTCATTTCCCTGCTTTTGTTTCCTGTGTTTGCCTGCTGAATATCTAGGTGCAACTCAGAGTATAATGAAAGAGTTGGGGTGGCACCACTGTTAGAGCCATTTTTAGCATTCATTAATACTAGTCATGAAAAGTAAAAGCAGGTATAGCTTTTGTGATATTTTATAAGGGAGAGCTGTTTGCTTATCTGCATGTCATCATTTTGACTTTCCTATAAATCTAATCATAATTTCTCCCCTTTTTGTCCTTCATTTATATCTCTCCTCAATGTGTTCTTAGTAGTTTGTTTGTTTCTTTTTAAATAAGAACGCTGGACAAAAGAAAATAAAATTCTGAATGTCACCTCTATCCAAATCAACATCCTAACTTATTTTGTGCTCCCTTCTATAGTGGAAAGACAAAGGCCGGCTTATACTGGGATATATGGTCTTCTCTTAAATACCTCGGGATTGTTAATGATGTCAGCAATGGTTACATTGTGATGACAGTAAATAAATTCCACGTGATCTTATTTCTGGTCATTAGATATTTCCCCAAAGAGTTGAAAATGAATTTAGCAGAAACAGAATGTTAGAATTAACATTGAAGAGTGTGAAATATTTTTCTCAAGGTTTATGTATTTCTCATAATCCATACAAATGGTGGGGGTTTTTTTGTTTGTTTGTTTTTGGAATACTAATTTGAGAATCTCACCTTAGCTTCATGCACTTGTAGAATTAAAAATAAAAATTCATTAGTTGTTAAATGTTCTAAGCACAGTGTTAAATTTAGAAAATACTCTTGAATTGATGACAAGAACTATCTCCACTGACCAGCAGAAGAGATTGTTTAGTTCATATCAATAACCATTTTTTTTGGTATATTCATTTTATCATTCATGAAGTTAGTTATTTCACTAAGACTATGTGTTGGTGTGTGTGTTAATATATTATGTGAAGGCCTTTCTGTGATTCTGATAGAGAAAGGATCAGTTCCAGTGACTAATTTACTTTCAAGGTTAGAGAAAGAAGTAACTGACCAGAAAGGACAAGACATAGCTTGACACATAATAAAGAGAAAGAAAGATAAAGGATTTATTCAGTGTATATTGAATGCAGTAGATTCTAAACTTAGACAAATTGATGGTATGACATGGGTACACAAAGTGGTATATTAATCTGTTTTTATTTGTTAAAGAAACAGCACTATTAACTATCTAGATGGACACAGTAGTGAAAGATTTCAAAGAGCTTTTAAATCTGGTTGCTAACATAAGAATACATAAAACAGTTATGGAAGAATAGAATATTCTAAAAAGTTACATAGAGAGAAAATTTTAGGTGATGAAGTGGTGTTGGCTGATTTATGGTTTATTGTGAATTTGTTGTGCTACACCAATTAAAAACATCACAATTACTATTTTCATGAACATTACCAAGGAACATTATGCGATTCTGAATTTCAATATTTCTATTATATTCTTAGTAATCTCTCATACTTTATAATTTGTGTAATTTTAATACTAGGCTTGAGGGCATAGGCCATTGCTCTCAAAAGATGAACAATTTCAAGGGGCTCTACACAAATGTTGGTATTTATTACTTAAAAAGAAAAGGTGATTCTGTTTTGAAATTCCATCATTTGGCAAACTGCAAAGTCAGCATATGAAAGTCAGCAGCAGGACACTGGAAGACATGAGTGTCGCGGGTGGGTATGGAGAATGTCCGTTACACCTGAGAGAACTTTGTGCCAAATGACCACTCATTGACTTTTTAATGTGAATGAGCAGCTTTACTCCAAGAGGAATCTTAAGCACTGATTCTAAACTCAGTGGGTTTTGTAGTGGGGCTATCAGAGGATTCTTACTAACCTGTCTGATCTGCACCTATTACAGACGTAAGATAAACAATATGAAAAATTTTCTAAGATATGTCACATCTTTGCATACTGTTGGTTAAGAAGTGTAACTTATATGCATCTAATTCATGTCACTGAGAGCCAGAATATGTGTCCTTCAAATTAAGCAATTAAGAAGGCATTAATTTAAAATAGTTGAGAAGTATTCCACTACTCCCTTTAGAAACAACGCAGCAAATGTATGTAGAGAATATACAGTTTTTCATCCTTCTTCCTAATGTGTTCATGTGCGTTATAAATATAAAGTGTAGGGCTCCATCTCCCATATTACAGTTCCTTGAACTCAAAAGCCTATTTTTAAGGACATCATAACCTTCTTCAGAGTTAATATTTGGAAGGAAAGATTCAAAGACAGTACATTGGAATAGGTGATAAATATTAGAATTGGATGCACTCTTGCAAATTCCCAAGGGAAGATACATACTGAAAAGTATCTGATTCAAGGAGAATCATCTCTCATCGGGAGTGCTTAGTTTTTATTATAGTCACTATTTTTCCTTTCATTTTCCAGGAAGCATTGAAGTCTGTTTAAATAAACAAAATAAACACAGCAACCTGGCGAGCCACGATTTTGTTTGCATGAATTAATGGGAGAAAAAACAATTCCAGCAAAACAAAAGCAGGGTTATTTCTGATACTATCATCACCACCATGTCCTTCTACACAGAACCTAAGAGCAGCCCAGGGTGGACTTTAGAGACACCGGTGAAAGGGGAAAAAAGGACCCTTAAACCAGTCTGGGGACAGGCCTAAAGTTTTTCTGCCAAGTTTTCTTGCCTGTTTCTTTGCTATTCTACCACACTGCAACTACACTGTGCCATAGAGACGTAAAACTGGGCTGGTTTTGCTTGGTCAGTGATTGTGAGCACATTGTCTTGATCATCAATAAAACAGGGCCGTGTTTGGAGCAGTTGCATCTGAACGGTTGTGACTTCACACCTGTTTTGGTTTGGAGTTCCCTCAGAAAAAAGACCCTACTTCTGCTTGGGAAGTAAGTGCCAGGAACTATATAGAGACAAGGAGACATGAAACAGGGAAGGAGAGGCAGCAAATGAAAGGTTTTCTATTAAGCTGGGCACCTCAGAGGGTGACTGGAGCTCAAACATGTAGAAAATTCTGTGAAATGGTGCAATATCACAAGCCTCGTAATTATCTTGCCTGAGGATTGCAGGAGGTGGGGTATTTATATACCATTGGCTGAAATATTCATCATTTGAAGCTGTTTCTAGGGGCTAGAGATTCCTAGGGTATTTCTAGCTTTCACAAGAGGTGGGAAGAGCAGACTTCCAAGGTTCCTGAAATAGCTCTCAAACACAGAGAAGCCAAGTAGGCATATGACAGTCAGCAGGAGGATGCTGGAAGACATGAGTGTCACTGGTGGGTATGGAGAATGTCCATTACGTACCTCTAATCACAATAATATTTTGAGCCCTGATCAATAAATGTATATTTATTTATAAATTATATAGGTGGTTGGGATATCATTTGATTAAGTATATAATAGTCTATATGCACATTTTTTAAAAGGACATGATAATAATAAATTCTTCCTGCAAACCATTAGGTTATCTTTCATCACCCCTGGACTGTAGGAACCCCAATACGGAGACCACTGCATTGGGAAAGTAAAAACATCTTTTCAAGACCCAAACCATTCTGAATTGCATATAGGACATAGAGCAATGGCCTCTGGTTCTTGGAAAAGTGGCAAGGTACAGTGAGCTTGCATCTGTATTCAGGTGAAATGTAGTGAGGCAATTCAGTTGCTTGAATGGCAGGTTTCCAATGTCACTGTGGTTTTGCTTTCTAGGCAGATATGAAAATAGACACCCTGATTACTGACCAACAGGGAAGAAAAGCCTGTATTTCTTCACCCATCAGATATTTATGTAGCATCTATCACGGGCTGTGCTTGAGTGAAGCAAGCAAACCAGTAGCAGCTGCTCACATGAGCCTGTAGGGTAAGGACACAAATGTCAATGATCTTTGGATGTTAATGAACCCACTGTGGGCTTTCCCACCTGTCACTCTTCCTCCTTTCCATTACTATTGTTAGAAACATACAGATGCTGTTCAATCCTATTTGTGGTAAGGACACAACCCTTTGGCTTCTTGATCAGTTGCATTTATTAAAACAACAATATTAAAAATTTCTTAAATGTGTAAGCTTTACAAAGAACTTGCATGCACATTCTCTTATTCACAAAACTCTTATTATTTTCAAACTAGTGACCTGGTGCACAAAATTCGTGCACATTAAAAGGGGATTAATTAGAGGAAATAATTTAATATTGCTATTTGCCCTTTCTCTATAATAGAAGTGTCAGAGATTAAAGAAAATTAGTAAAATGTATATGAAAACCTTCCTCCTGTCAGAATCTGGGGCTCACCACGGGATGCAGAGTCAAGTCCACGCCCACCCACATGCACCTCAAAATCACATGAGACCCAGACCCAGCCACCCTCCCCCCCCCCCCATTGAGCTAGATCCAGACCCAGCCAGTCCCACCCTTGTCAAGCCCTGCCAGGCAGGGGGCGTAGCTTCAGGTCCCCTGGCCCGGCACCAGGACGGGAGGGGGGTGGCCTGAGGTCCCTCAGCCCAGACCGGGGCGGGGGCCATGCCTTGAGGTCCTCTGTCAAGCCCTGCCAGGTGGGAGACATGGCCTGAGATCCCCTGTCAAGCCCCGCTGGGTGGGGGGCATGGCCTGAGGTCCCCCTTAAAGCACCACCAGGCAGGGGGGGGGGGGGCACAGCCTCAGGTCCCCCGGCCCAGCACCAGGAGCGTAGTGCAGCCTCAGGTCCCTCATCAAGCCCCGCTGGGCGGGGGCGCAGCCTGAGTTCCCCCGACCCAGCACTGGGGGTGCACCTTGAGGTCCCACGTCAAGCCCCGCTGGGTGGGGGGCATGGCCTGAGGTCCCCTGTCAAGCCCAGCCAGGCAGGGGGGCACAGCCTCAGGTCCCCTGGCCTGTTGCTGGGGTAGGGGGAGTAGCCTGAGGTCCCCTAGTCCAGCACCAGGACAGAAAGCGCACCTTGAGTTCCCCTGTCAAGCCCTGCTGGGTGGGGGGGGGGGGGGGGCACGGCCTGAGGTCCCCTGTCAAGCCCTGCTGGTGGGGGGCATGGCCTGAGGCCCCCGGCCTGGTGCTGGGGCGGGGAGAGCAGCCTGAGGCCCCCTAGCCCAGCACCAAGACAGGAAGCGCACCTTGAGGTCCCCCGTCAAGCCCCGCTGGGTGGGGGGCATGGCCTCAGGTCCCCTGGCCTGGCACTGGGGTGGGGAGTGCAGCCTGTGGTTTCCCAGCCTGACACCAGGGTCGGGGGCGGGGGGGGGGGAGGGGGCGCGCGCACCCTGAGGTCCCCTGTCAAGCCCCACAGGGGCGGGGGAGGGTGGAGCCTCAGGTCCCTGCTGATTGCTTGTTAAGGCTCCTTATGGGAACTTGGCCTCAGCTGTGGGTTCAGCCATCTTTGTGATGGAGTGATGGTCAATTAGCATATTCCCTCTTTATTAGATAGGATATTACAGAGAAGCATGAACCCAGGGGCTAAGTGACTTGCCAAGATGCTGCTGCTTATAAATTGTTAGAGTCCCATGGTGAGAGTGAAATCCAGGTTTTCTTACACAAGAGTGTGTGTGCCTTCCTCTGAATATGCTAATCTAATGCATGGCCAGATAGGAAGAACTGTCAGTACATAATGGAATGGGATTCTTAAGTTAAACTAGATTAGATAAAGGAAGAGCTGTCTTTAACACTTCAGCCTCCTCTTACCAGATCATTGTTCTTTCCACCTTCAACAGGCTCCCGGGTCATTATTGCACAATCAAAGCCTACTCTGGGATCAAAATATGAAAATAATTATTTACTATTAACACTCATAGTATGATCTTTTTTTAAAAACTCAACTGTCTATTTATCTATCTGTTTTTGCAGTCAGCAGCTAGTAATTGATAATTAGGATTATTTTGAGAATTAATAATTGGTATACATTTCAGAGGAGTGTGGATTTAGCTAGTAACTTCATAAAAAGTGATCAGTTAGCCTATTGTGTCTTCCAAAGGTATATACGTTTTAATTTTTATCTCTCTCTCATTGAAAAATAATACACATAGCCCCAGTTAACATCTAAAAATCGGAAGCAGATGGGTTACACTTATTTGTTTATTTACTTACTTAGTTATTTGGTATAGTTATTATACCATATTATCTTGGTTATATTAGTTTCATGTATACAATATGGTGATTCAACATTTTTACACCTTACAATGTGATCATCCCAATAATCCTAATAAACCTCTGTCACCATGCAAACTAATCACAATTTTATTGGCTGATTCCCCTTCACCTTTTCAGTCCTCCTTATGATAGTCATCCCTTTGGTCTCTGTTTCTGTGAACCTGTTTTTGTTTTGTTTGTTTTGTTTTTAGGTTCCACATGTAAGTGAAACCATACAGTGTTTATCTTTCTCTGACTTTTTGCACTTAGCATAATACCCTGTAGTCCATCATGTTGCCCCAAATGGTAAGATTTCATTTTCTTTTCATTGTGTGTGTGTGTGTGTGTGTGTGTGTGTGTATGTGTTTATGTGTCTGCATAATTGTAAATAATGCTATAATAATTATGTGGGTGCATATATCTTTTTTAATTCATGTTTTTATTTTTGTTGGATAAATACACAGAAGTGGAATTTCTGGGTCATATGGTGGATTTATTTTTAGTTTTCTGAGGAATCTTTACACTGTTTTTCATAGTAGTTACACCAGTTTGCAGTCCCACCAATAGTGCACAAGGGTTCCCATTTCTCCACATCCTTACCAACACGTTATTTGTTGACTTCAATAATAGCTATTCTGACAGTTGTCAGGTGATATCTCCTTGAGTCTTTGATTTGCAATTGCCTCATGATTAGTAATGCTGAGCATCTTTTCATATGTCTGTTGGCCATCTTTGGAGAAATGTCTTTTTCGTGTCCTCTGCCCATATATTTTTTATTTGTTGTTGTTCAATAGTGCCTTTTGACTTTTTTTCCTCTTTATTGTTGAAAGTATTACATAAGTCCCCCATTTTCTCCCATTGACCTTTTCCAACTTACCCCTGCCCCTCCCCGACAGGCCCTCACCACTCCAATGTCTGTGTCCATGGGTTATGCATATATGCATACAAGTTCATTGATTGATCTCTTCCCACCCACTCTCCCCTGCCTTCCCTCTGAGGTTCCACAGTCTGTTCATTCTTCTATGTTTCTGGGTCTATTTTTGTACATCAATTTATTTTGTTCTTTAGATTCCACATATGAGTGAGATCATGGATACTTTCTCTGACTGGCTTATTTCACTTAATACTCTGCCCATTTTTTGATCAGATTGTTCATTTTTTTATTGAGTTTCTTATGTATTTTGGATAGCAACACCTTATCGAATATCTTCTCCAATTCAGTAGGTTGTCTTTTGTTTTCTTGATGGTTACCTTTGCTAAGAAGCTTTTTAGTTTTAGGAAGTGCCATTTGTTTACTTTTGTTTCCATTGCTTAAAGGGACTATCCAAAAATATATTACTTAGATTGATAATCAAATAGTTTACTGACTATGTTTTCTTCTTGGAGTTTCATGGTTTCAGGTCAAATCCATTTTGAGTTTATTTTTGTGTATGGTGTAAGAAAGTGGTCCAGAGTACCCCCTTTTTTAGCACGTATCTGCAGTTTTCCTAACACTATATGTTGCAGAGACTTATTTCTTCATTATATGTTCTTGCTTTCTTTGTATTAGATTAATTGACCAAGCGAGGGTCTATTTCTGGGCTCTCTATCTGTTCCATTGACTTATGGGTCTGCTTTTGTGCTAGTACCTTAGTGTTTTGATTATTGTAACTTCATAGTATACTTTGAATCAGAGATGATGATGCCTCCAACCTTGTTTTTCTTTCTCAAGGTTGCTTTGCCTATTGGTGATCTTTTGTTGTGACATTTATTTAAACACACTACTTTCTTGGTCCTTGGAACTCATGCCCTATATGCAGGCACTTTGTCTCCCTACACCTTAGTCCAGCCAAGGGACAGTGGCATTGTTTGTGGGAGATATAACTGCAGGGCTCTGGGGCAGCTGGTGTGCCCATCTGTGAGGAGCAGAGGAACACAGCAGGAGCAAGCAGAGCAAAAATAGATTCCACAAATCCCAGGAAATGCAGCTCCAGGGGCACCAGGAACAGACTACAGCAAGGATGGAACAGCTTTAAGACAACCCTGAACATAAAAGGGCAAATCGTAAGCAAGCAGGTCTTTAAAAGTTGGTTGCAGTTCCAGCCCTAGGTCAGTTTTTACACAGGACAGTTAGCAGGTCATCCTTTCTTCGCTGTGTAAATAGAAACCCGCTATAATCAAAGATAGTAGTTGAACTTTGAAATTCCAAAGCAAGATGTAAATAGTTGGTCACCAAGTACAGTTCACCATATTTGTTATACCACAGCCACACTTTGGTACTTTCTGGATCTTCATGATAAGGTAGACACAACCTGTAATTTCTTGCTAGTTTCCTTGTTCATTTTTCTTTATCAGAGGTAAAAATTTCAGGCCTAGGATTAATCTGGAGTCTGGGAAACATACATCAGAGCCAGGAGCTTAAAAATGGGCCAGAAATAGAGAATGGATGGAGGAAATTCTAACAGAGAAGATAAAGGACAGAAACTGATTTGGGGTAGTGTAGACATAGGTTGTGTGTTCTCCAACCAACGATGGTGAAGAGGAGCTCCCCTCACTTTATGGAGACCTTGCTGGTTTGGAAAGTTCATTGTTCGACACCATGGATCTCCAGGTGGGTCACGTTTTGAGATACACCAACCTGGAGGACTCCATGCTGTTGAGCTGTTCACAATCAGCAGACACTTCTAATCCCATCTTCCCAGGAATTAAATTGGTGTCTTTCATAATGTATATGCAAATATTATTCTTAAAAAAAATCTTACTCATTTTTTTCTTTCAAAAATAAGGACAAATTTCTCATTTTTGCATCAAAATATATGTATTTTTGTGAATATTATTAAAGCTGGTGTCACATTCTATTAGGATGGAAATACTATAAAATGATTTATCTTTATAAAAGCTAATTAAAAATGATAAGGGTATAACTAAAATATTTATTTGTGGATTTTCGTTATGTATAGCAGGAGTTCTACTAATAGGTGAGTCTGTCATATAAAGCAATGCATTTTTTTCTAAAATTTGAATTTATTTGCCTTAGTTGATATAAAAGTATATAATTCATAACTAATGAAACAATGTTCCTTGCTTTGCAATACATACCTTGTTTTTATTTAACATTTTTTGAATTGGGCAGATGTTTATATTGCTATAAAACTGTTAATATAGCTATATTATTGTTATAAAATAATAATAATGTTGAAACAATCATTCTTATAGTTTAACAAGAAATCTATTAGTTTTTGTGTGTGTGTGTTTTTTTTACTACTAAGATGGACTGGGGGTTGATCTAAGGTAGGTGTTATATATGATATTAAAAATTGACTTTTATAAAATATTTTGTTTTTAGTTGCATTGGGATTTGTATATGTAATACTCTTATTGGAACTGTTACATGATGTATCAAATTTTAGTTTCCTTCTATTAACACATTTCCAAATTCAATGGCTTTAATTGTCATGATATGTTACTCTAGTAAATATATTGTTGAATTCCATTTGCTAGTATTTTACTAAAGTTGTGTGCATTTACATTCATAACTGAGATTAATTTTAAGTTTAAAATATTTTTTGAGTTTTATTTGGCTCATGTTTATATCAATAACTGATTATATGAAATTAATTAGTGGTTTCCTCTTTTTCCTTATGCTCTTGAAGAGTTTATAGAGCATGAGAATTATCAGTTCTTTAAATGTTTAAATGACCCAACACTTTTGGTAAAAAGCTCAAATTCTTTTCTATAAAGTTTTTATAAGTATAACATTTTTCTAAGCCATTTGCTTATTCATATCTTATATACCGTCATTCATGAATTTTGGTAAATTATGAATTCCCTATTGATTTTTTATTTAATGAAAATGCTTACAATTTTATCACATAATTGTACATATGATTCTGTTAAATTTAATTATTCTACAAATCTGTTACTATTTTTCTTTTTCTAATTTTAGTTACATTTTTATCATGCATTTTTGGTTAGCCTTACCAGAATTATGTGAATTTTAATAATTCTATTGCTTTTGATTTTATAATTTATTACTTATTTTTTGTAGTTACTTCTTCCTAATTTAATGGGATTTTTGTTTCCTTTCTTTTTGTAATTTCTTGAGTTAAATGCTAAGCTCCTTCTTTTTAAAAAATCCTTCTTGTTTGATATTGAGAACATTTGTAACTATGAATTTGTCTCTAATAACTGCTTTGGTCTCATCTAAAAATTTAAAATATAGCATGATTAATAAGAACCTGGGTCTAGAATGAAGCAGGCTTAGGTTTGATTTCTGCACATATTGTGAAAGGAACGCCAACTCATAATATTCACTTGTAATTTATAGTAAAATTACTTACCTTATATGCTTTGCAAAATTAAATGAGATAGTATACTTGTAAGACTATAGTACAATGACAGAAAAATCAAATGTTCAACAAATAGTAGTATTTGTTGAAAATTATAGTTTGGTTTTCCTCTTAACTCAATGATCACTTTACTTTTTAAGATCTAAAGTGCTGAATATTTGTTGGTTTTGTTCTTGTTTAAAATTTTCTTATAAATTTCAAATTTTATTGCATTTTGGCCAGAAATGTGGCCTTGTAGTTATATTTTTTAAAATTGTCTCACTTTTTTTTAGTTTTTGAATTATTTGGGTAATTGAGAAAAAGATTCTATTCTTTATTGAAGAGGGCCAGTTACACACACAAACACACACACACACACACACACACATAAACATACACACACGTTTCATTTATATTCATTCCCCATATTGATTATATTATCATTTCCTTTTATTTATTTATTTTTTTTTTTTACTACCTGATCTGTTGCTGTATTTGCATGTTTGTTTGTTTTTTGTTTGTTTTGTTTTGTTTTGTTTTTCACCAATTTTGTTTTGGACAAATTCTAACAGTTTTTTAAAAACACATTTTGAATTTTATACATAATTAATTATTAATATACTAGAGGCCCAGTGCATGAAATTCGTGTGTGTGGGGGGGTGTCCCTCAGCCCAGTTTGCACCCTCTCCAATCTGGAACCCCTCAAGGGATGTCTGACTGCCCATTTAGGCCCAATCCCGGTGGGCAGTCAGACATCCCTCTCACAATCCAGGACTGCTGACTCCCAACCGCTCGCCTGCCTGCCTGCCTGCCTGCCTGATTGTCCCTAACCACTTCTGCCTGCCAGCCTGATCACCCCCTAACTACTCCCTTGCCAGCCTGATTGATGCCTAACTGCTCCCCTGCTGGCCTGATTGCCCCTAACTGCCCTCCCCTGCCAGCCTGGTCACCCCTAACTGTGCTCCCCTGCCAGGCTGGTCGCCCCTACCTGTCCTCCCCTACAGGCCTGGTCGCCCCCAACTGCCCTCTTTTGCCAGCCCAGTCACCCCTAACTGCCCTCCCCTGCAGGCCCAGACACCCCTAACTGCCCTCCCCTGCTGGCCTGGTCACCCCCAACTGCTCTCCCCTGCAGGCCTGGTTCTCCCCAACTGCCCTCCCCTGCAGGCCTGGGTCCCCCCCAAACTTCCCTCCTCTGCCAGCCTGGTAACCCCTAATAGCCCTCCCTTGCAGGCCTGGTCCCTCACAACTGCCCTCTGCTGCTGGTCTGGTAACCCCCAACTGCCCTCCTCTGCTGGTCTGGTCACCCCTAACTGCCCTCCCCTGCAGGCTTGATTGCCCCTAACTGCCCTCCCCTGAAGGCCTGGTCTATCCCAACTGCCCGCCCACTTCTGCCTGCCAGCCTGATCACCCCTAACCACTCCCCTGCTGGTCCAATTGCCCTTAACTGCCCTGCCCTGCCAGCCTGGTCCCCCCCCAACTGCCCTCCCCTGAAGGCCTGGTCCCTCCCAACTGCCCTCCCCTGCTGGCCCGGTAGCCCCCAACTGCCCTCCCCTGCAGGCCTGGTCACCCTAACTGCCCTCCCCTGCTGGCCTGGTCGCCACCAAATGCCCTCCCCTGCAGGCCTGGTCCCCCCCAACTGCCCTCCTGTGCTGGCCTGGTCACCCTTAACTGCCCTCCCCTGCCCGCTATCTTGTGGCGGCTATCTTGTGTCCACATGGAGGCAGAATCTTTGACCACATGGGGGCGGCCATCTTGTGTGTTGGAGTGACAGTCAATTTGCATATCACTCTTTTATTAGATAGGATTCTCTATTCCGTTTAAAATGTTTTGCTTGTAATTCTAATTTTTATGAAATTCATGATGCTCCTATTTCTTCTCTTTTACTTTGTCTGAGAGTTGTTTGCTACACTTTTATTTTTAATTATTTTGTGCCATTTGTTCAGTCAGTTTTTTAAAATATATAATTGGATTTTATTTATTTATTTTTTGATTCTTGAGTATTCACTTTTATTTAATTTTTTGTTTTCCTTTTGTCTATTTATTTATTTATTTATTTATTTTTAAAATTTAATAAATCTTTATTGTTCAGATTATTACAATTGTTCCTCTTTTTTCCCCCATAGCTCCCCTCCACCCAGTTCCCATGCCACCCTCTGCCCTTACCCACCCCCCTGTCCTCATCCATAGGTGTATGATTTTTGTCCAGTCTCTTCCCGCACCCCCACACACCTTTCCCCCTGAGAATTGTCAGTCCACTCCCTTTCTATGACCCTGATTCTATTATATTCACCAGTTTATTCTGTTCATCAGATTTTTTTATTCACTTCATTTTTAGATTCACTTGTTGATAGATATGTATTTGTTGTTCGTAATTTTTATCTTTACCTTTTTCTTCTTCCTCCTCTTCTTAAAGAATACCTTTCAGTATTTCATATAATACTGGTTTGGTGGTGATGAACTCCTTTAGCTTTTTCTTATCTATGAAGCTCTTTATCTGCCCTTCAATTCTGAATGATAGCTTTGCTGGGTAGAGTAATCTTGGTTGTAGGTTCTTGCTATTCAACACTTTGAATATTTCTTGCCACTCCCATCTGGCCTGCATAGTTTCTGTTGAGAAATCAGCTGACAATCGTATGGGTGCTCCCTTGTAGGTAACTAACTGTTTTTCTCTTGCTGCTTTTAATATTCTCTCTTTGTCTTTTGCTCTTGGCATTTTAATTATGATGTGTCTTGGTGTGGTCCTCTTTGGATTCCTTTTGTTTGGGGTTCTGTGTGCTTCCTGGACTTGTAAGTCTATTTCTTTCACCAGGTAGGGGAAGTTTTCTGTCATTATTTCTTCAAATAGGTTTTCAGTATCTTGCTCTCTCTCTTCTTCTGGCACCCCGATAATTCTGATGTTGGTATGCTTGAAGTTGTCCCAGAGGCTCCTTACATGATATTCATATTTTTGGATTCTTTTTTCTTTTTGCTTTTCTGGTTGAGTGTTTTTTGCTTCTTGGTATTTCAAATCTTTGACTTGATTCTTGCGATCCTCTAGTCTGCTGTTAGATCTCTGTATAATATTTTTTATTTCAGTCAGTGTATGCTTAATTTCTAGTTGGTCCTTTTTCATATCCTCGAGGGTCTCGCTAAATTTATTGGCCATTTCTAGAAAATTCTTGAAAAACCTTATAACCGTGGTTTTGAACTCTATATCCAGTCGTTTGCTTTCCTCCATTTCTTTCATTTGTGATCTGTTTCTTTGTCTCTGCATTTTGGCTGCTTCCCTGAGTTGATAGAGTGGCTTTGTGTGCTAGGTGTCCTGTAGGGCCCAGTGGCTCAGCCTCCCCAGTTACCTGAGGTGGATACTCTTGGTGCACCCCTTTGTGGGCTGTGTGCACAGTTTTGTTGTAGTTAAGCCTTGATTGTTGTTGGTATCACTGGGAGGAATTGACCTCCAGACCAATTGGCTATAAGGATCAGCTGTGTCTACACTGGGAGAACTTCTGTGCTGGAGACATCTTATGAGACAAGACTTGCAAAAAGCCTCTGTGCTCAGCTTGAATGGGGTGGAGTCTCAGGGTGGAGCAGACAGCATTGGTTTCCCGTCAGCCCTGCCCTAATAGGCCCCTGTGTCTCGGCGTCCCATGGTAATTGCTGCAAGCACCTCTGAAAGAAAGCCACCCTCGAGTTCCACCCACTGCCAGACTGTCCAGTTTCTCCCCGAATGAGTCTGGGTCCCCAGAGTCTCACCCGGAACTGGAATTCAGTGCAGTCAGGAGCTTTTGTCTCCCTCCCATTTGAGAAAGCCAGCTGCGAACTCAGTTGCCAGTCCTCTCCGAGCATGTGTCTCAGTACCTCTGCCTCCTGCAGCTCCTCTGAGTCTCAGTGTGCTTTTCTCTTTCCTTCTAGTTGTAGAATTTCTACTCAGCCAGCCTTCCTGTGGTTCTGGATGATGTCCATTTTGTCTTTTAGTTGTAGTTTTGAAATTGTTGTACGAGACAGCAGTTTAGGTGTTTACCTATGCCGCCATCTTGGTTTCTCCTTGAGTATTCACTTTTAAATGTGAGGCTTAAACATCTCATATTTTCTTTTCTCTCAATTTTCTATTTTCATTTTATACTTTTTTATTTTTTCTTCATCTTTAACTTAATGAGCTATCTCTCTCAAATAGTGATTTGGAGAATATATATGTTTTCAAATTTAAATTTGCTTTTAGTTTTACTTTGAAAAACTATATTTTATCATTATTTTATAGTAATTATCAAAGCTAAGAATAAAGATGTACTACTTTTTTGAATTAGCATTTGCTTATTTAACACTCAGTTTCAGATCTTTTTTGATGTAACATGAGGATTAGAGTGAAATTATTGCTATTAAATTTTGTATTTTCATCATGTATGCCTATATATTTGTACCTGTTTTATTCCATTTCAATATTCTCAGTTGCCTTGTACTGTATAACATTCATTTGCTACCTCTTATTTCACTGGTTTCTCTGATTACAAGGCCTTGTATAGCAGGATCTCGCCATTTCAAAATTCTTTGTTCTGATTCATTCTCTTGCAAATGATTTAAATACTTAATTTTGTTTTAATGAACTTATATTTCTTGAGCCAATACACAGGCATGCTTCCAACTATTCTATTTTCACTTCATTTAATGATACAGAAGGTGCCAACATTTATGGGGAGAGAAAGAAGAACATCATAAATACACGCATGCCATAGACAGTGTTGCTCTCTGACACATATACAGTAAGCACAATTCTATTTCTTAGAGCATGTATCCTTTCTTTTCGGTAGAGATAATAATAACAAACATTTACTGATTACTATGCACCAGGGCTATGCCTTTTAAAAGGTTCCTTTATTTAGTCTTTATTACAATTCCAAAAGGTAGATAAAAATCTTATGATTACTTTATAGATGAGAAAACTCTGGCAAAGAGTGTGCACATAACTTACTCAAGGTCACACAGCTTATAAATGTTGGTCCTAGAATTTGAATACAAAAAATTAAGCTGTAGAGTTCAGGTTTATCATTATGCTAAATTGCATCCTAAGAAGAACTATATGTATATCTATGCACGTACATACATGTAGGAAAAACACATTCTTGAAACCCATGCTCTTCAAGCATTGTCTATATCTCATTCACAAACCTACCTGAGTGTACAGCTTTAGGTACACTCTCTTCTTCAATTCACACACATTTATACCTGTTTATTGCATAGCTGTCCTTCCTTTATATAAATATGCATGGATAAGCAACCGTTTGTTTTTTTCAGAGAAGCACTGACTTTAAATTTAAAAAATATATATGTTTTTATTGATTTTTAGAGAGAGAGGAAAGGAGAGGGATATAGAGATAGAAAGATCGATGAGAGAGAAACATCATCGCTCAGCTGCTCCTGCACAACTCCTACTGGGGAATTGAGCCTGAAATCTGGGAACTGAACCTTTGACCTCTTGGTTCATTGGTTGATGCTCAACCAATGAGTCATACCAGTCGGGCAAAGAAGCACTGGCTTTAATATTGTGAAATCATCTTGTACTAGGTCATTTGCAGAGTATAACTAACAATGGGTAAAAGAAGTGTTATTGGTAGAATAAAATTTTCCTCCAAGATAAAATTGCACACACACACACACACACACACACACACCAAGAACCATTTATATAGTTGGGTGAGTAATGGTAAGTGTGATTTTTAGCCAAGTTAAGGGGTTGGGTTAAGGCTAGGGGAGAAGGTATGTAAGAAAGAGCAAAGACAACATTGCATTCAGATTATTTAGGTAATTCAAGCTGACAAAGAGCTACATCTCTAATCATTTTGTTCTCACTATTTAAAGTACTGCTCAATTCTCCATACAGTGTCATAACTTTATAAATACTGAGCAGCTATTAATTAGCTATGATTTTGATTAGTATAGCAAACAAATACATATTGATTCTTTCAGTAACATTCTATGTCCCTATGACTTTAACGCTGCCTTATTTCCAGGGAGTTTGAATTGAAGCCAAGTAATTATCTATAATAATAAAAGGGTAATATGCTAATTAGACCAGACGTCATTTCTGACCTCATTCCAGACGTCCTTTCAGACGAAGCTGGGGCCAGAGGGAAGCCAGGTCCTGGGTGACTGCTGGCGGCTGGAGCAAAGCAATAGTACATAATTACTATTATGTACAAAAGAAGCTCCCGGGTGCCAGAGGGAAGCTGGTGCCGACAGCCAGGGGAAGGAAGGTCTACTCTTGCACGAATTTTGTGTATCGGGCTTCTAGTTGTTGCAATAAAATAGATCCTCCGACAGGATTTTGATTCCTCTTCTAGAATTTAAGGTCCTTATATGAAAGCACCAAATGATCTATTGGCTTCGCTACTACACCTGTCACCTTTGTGAATATGTAAAGTCTGCAAATCTCTTTTAATCCCTGAGATTTCCAGAATAAAGCCTTCTGTGTTTACTAAGGAAGAACATGAAAAGGAATGTGATTGAAAGTGTGCTGGTACTTCTGCACAGCTAGACCTGCCATCACCCCTTCTCTCTCACTTCTCAACGGCAGGTTGCCATCTTCAAAAACTTGAATCCTTGACTCTGGCTTTTGATTTTTGTTACTATTTTTCAGTGTTACTGATGTTTTGTTAGTGATGAGTAGTTCATAACTCCTGGCTGTCGGTATAATTCTTAGGTTTTGTTATTTAAAATTAAGTGGTGTGTGTGTGTGTGTGTGTGTGTGTGTGTGTGTGTGTGTGTGTTTGAGAGATAGAGAGGATGCTCAATTAAATCATTCAAATTATAGTCACTAAGTTGTCATTCCAAATTGTGTGTTTTTAATTTAGTTTTTGCTTAGTCATTTAGTTGTTTCAATAAACAGATTCTATACCTGATTAGTGGGGCTGATCATGGTTTCTGTAACTTCCAGAGAAAACTAACCATTTCTGGCCAATCTCATTCAAATAGCTTTAGTTTAAGAAAACTAAGTGATGCTAAATTATTCATTTGCAAAGAAAATGGTTTTATTCAGCAAACAAAATGTTGGGTTCCAGCAATGATATGGATTAAAAATTTAACATTTTGTCACTTCATATAACTAGCATAATAGTTAAACATGCAATACCTAATAATATATCTAATATACATCTTAAGTTGATAACTTCCTAAATATAACAACAGCAAAGTTAACAACAAAAAAGGCAAAGGTAGCATTTATTTAGTGTTTACCGTACATTAAGTATTTGCCCAAGTATTCTACATTTACAACCACTCTGTAAATTAGATGCCATTATTTTCCCCCAATTTACATTTAGGGAAGCTAAGGATCACAATACTTACTAAGTAACTTGCCCAATGTCATACAACTAGTTTCTGGCAGGGCTGGCTGGGACCCAAAACCATTTTTCCTCCCCACCGTACTGTGCTGAGGCTCATTTTTTTGGATCCTCAGGCTGTATCTAGTTTGAAGGAAGGAGGGAGGGAGTGGAACAATTGTATTTGGTTACAAATAACACAGCAACTAATTACAACTCAGCTATAAAATGTCTCAGTTCAATCAATTTCCATTTCATAACCCAGTTCATATACTGAGTTTTATTATCCTCTTTATGCAATATTTATGATTCAAGTGAATCTGATATATATACACATATATATTATCCTCTGTACATATGACATTCTTATAAATATGAATTAGAACAAGTCTGAAACAGCTTTTTAGATATTTTCTGAAAAGGGGGTCTGCTTTTTCAGTAGATTCCACTGAAATCTCAAATGGCCACCCATAAAATTCTTCATATCTTTTTCACACATTACAGCCATATTAAATATCTTTCCCTATAGACAACAGTTTTAAAAAATAAAATAAGTGGAGAATAATGGGCTAATGATGATTTCCCATTTTCTTTATATTAATTACTTTGTTACAATTTTGTCTTTGCAATAAAAATGTGATTAAAATCTAGATCTTAATTTTTATAATTTCCTATCAGAAGCTTTTTATAGGAAGAGGAATTTTTTAATGTCAGAAAAAAGATAATTAAATGTTTCTGACTCCTCCTCCCTCAGTAACATTATGGTGGTGTTGTTTTTTTAACCGAAATATGCTTAAATATTTATTTCTTTAATATTGGATGCTGTCAAATAATAAAATAGTTATTTGACTTCTTTCCTCCTTTTAAATATATTTAATTGAACAAATATCTATTGAACACACACTATAAGTTATCTTAGATTCCTTGTTGTGTTTCCATCAATTTTTGGCAGGTTTTACAAGTAATTTATTGACAATTATATTTAAGGGGCAAAAGTATGTAAATGGTTTCCTTCCTTAGCAAATTAGAGCAGATCACTTGCAATTGAATGCACTCTGTTGATTGAAAGAAAAGAACTGGAATTATATTTATTGCTTGTAAATTTGTGAGTATGCCCAAGGGAATGTCTCTTCCGGGATGCAGGCGTATCATGGTAGGAAAAACAGTATTGCTTTGAGAGCTACAAAGTAATAAATCCAGCTTTTTGTCATGACAGAACACAGACACCATGGTCTCTTCCCATCCTTCCAATGCATTCTCTTAGCCACATGTAGCCGTGCCCTCATTCTCTGTGGGCAGGAAGAACTCTTAAGTATAGATAGGTAGAAGGTCTCTGCTTTCTCATCAATGAGCAGCAAAGCCAAGACTTGAGCCCAGAACCTCTGACTCTTGGAATAGCTAATTACGTGGTAAAAACTTTACCATCTAAAGTATTGTTATTTTAAATGATAAAGAGCACTAGAGTCTACATTATCCCATGGAAATATCATGTTACTGTGCTTCTAAAAGGATAAAAGGTAAAGATTTGTCATTGTACCAGGAAACTGCTAATTGACTTTAAATAAATTTAATACCAGCACACATAACATTAATTTATCTATGCCTGAGTTGTATCCTCTGTAAAATTTGGTAATAAGGATATCTATTGCATAGGATGGCTGGGCAGGATACGTGAGAAAGTCTGCCAAATAGCTTGCTGTGATGTTTGACACACAGTGAGCATCAATAAGCATGTTATTGCTATTATTCTTTTATTTATCTTATTACTATTATGTACAAAAGAAGCTGAAAGTGAGCAGTTAACTGTAATGGGAAAAGAAAGGCATTTGCAGTCAGAATCCCAGAACCTACAATGCATGTGAACAACCAATTTAAAATATTAATTCATAATAAATAAATTTATAATTAATACATTTTAATACATTAAGCTCATGATAAAATATTTAACTTCATGAGTATTCAGTAACCATCCAAATACTTTCATGACATAAAACAGACTATTGTTAATTTACATGATACATGTTTTTGAGCATCTTCTTCATGACTGACATTTTCTTATTGAAAGATCTAGAATGAAAATAAGATAAATTATGGATTAGTTTATTTATTATTCAAGATGGGAGAATATGTTTTCTATTTTTACCAGGGATTCTTTAAAGGAGTTATTTTTCAGAAGCAAAAAAATATTTGGATATCTTTTGGAAGTAATGTCAGTTCCTCAAGGAGGTCTCTAGAGCACATTTGTCTATTTTTGAGGAGATGTTTCTTCTTAGCTTCTGCCCACAGCAAGTAGAGCTGACCTGTCTCTGCCCTCCGAGACTGGAGGCCTAGGACCCAACTACTGGTTCTGATGCATAGTAAGTACCCATCACTTCAGTGACATTTAATTTTCAAAACAATACTATGAGATGGTATTATTTTTTAAAGATAATGAAGCTGAAAAACAGAGAAATGACAAGACATGTAGATGGCAGATCTGGGATTCTGATTGCAAATGCCTTTCTTTTCCCGTTACAGTTAACTGCCCACTTTCAGCTTATTTTCCAAAACTCATTTCCGAATGCAGGAACTTTATCTATCTGGATTGGTAGCATGTTGTGCCAAGAACAGTGCTATTACCATCTGGTCAATCATTTACATCATTTTAATATATTGAATGAAAAGTCTGGATCATATAGCTGGACAATACTGGTAAAACCTGACTGTAACTCCTTTTCTCTCATGACTGACGCAATCTACTATCTTACATCAGAATTCCAAAAATTCACATGCAATTGCTTATCCCTCCTTCCTTTTAGTTCATTATTGTTCCAATTATTCATCTCTTTTTCTGGTTCATGCAATTTTTCTCAATTGATTATGCAATCATTGAATTAGCAACCTCAGACTGAGCTACCCTCCAGTGATTGCAAAGGATTCGCACAAAGAAAGGATAAAACAAGTGGAAGAAAACAATTAGAGCTTTCATTTGTTATTGCATATTGTAGTGGTTGGTAAAAGAATAAACACTGTCACCCTGATTCTTTCAGAAAGACAGAATTTGGAAGGTGCTGCAGGGCATTCTCAATGCGTCCCCATTCAAATAACTCCACCTCTTCCACTTCTGAAAGGAGGAGCATGTAGGAGCAGCCCATGAGAGGTATTAGAATAAGCCCCTTTAAAACACATAAGGAAAACAAGGCAGAATTATACAGAAGAAACACGCTGTTGGCTGCTTCAACTGCTATCTTAATGGTATGTTGAATAGCTCTAATAAGCAGTGGGATTTTGAGCCTCCATTTCCTCATCTGTAAAATACAAATATTAATAAAGTCTATCTTATCTCTCATATAGAACTATTATAAGGGAACAAATGAGATAATGCAAATGTTAGGTTTGGGGAAGTGGCAAGTTACGTCTGAATGTTTGTTAGTATAATGACGTTGACTGTGCTGAGTAAAGCACAAATTAAGTCCTTGGGTACCTTTAGGGCTTTTAGATGATTGTTTGTATCTTTCTCTAATAGAAGGGATTGAGATCCTAAGTGATACTCTAGTGGATTAGAGGGGTGGATTAATGTACCCACCAACGTGTCCACTCTATATTCAGAGTAAGACTTGTGACCTTTTAAGAGTTAGCATCATTAACTTACAGACTACTACCATAATGCTCAAGTCATCCCTGTAAGAAATGTACATTGGGAGAAAAGAGTTGTATCTGGGAAGAGAGATGTATAGCTACTGCCAGGCTCATTTTGATGGTTCAGGGAAAGCAAAATACAAGGAGAAATTCCTCAGTAAAGTTATACTACTTGCTTAAAGTCACAGAGTACATCCATGCATCATCTGTCGCAGGTTCAGCAGGATTAATTAATTAAGGCTGTGCATGCACACCGTAAGATTAATTTACTGAATAATTCACTAAGAAGAGTCTGTTCAATTCTAAAGCGTGAAGACTATAATGAATCATCGACGTGACTAATTTACCTTCCCTGAATTGAGTGATAGGTTTTAAATTGAAGTGATCAGTAATTTGGGCATATTGATCCAACTCCTGGTCCCCTATATTATTAAGAAATTCCAGGAATTTTGAAAGACTGGAAAATGTTTTTCTTTAAGGGAGATTGAGGCATCTCATAATTTTCAACTGGAATTTCTTCTTTAAATCCACATACATTAACAAGTTCCAACTCCTGGTCATAATTGATGAATTAAGAGAGAGGATTATGTTGGTAGTGATATGCAAAATTCTCAGGAACGCAGGGAGAAAGGCTGACAGAGAAATGCCTACTATTATTCTTTGTGACAGAATTCTCTTGCACACTGCCAATGACCAGCCCCGGTGAATTCAGTACAGCATGACACCAAACAGTAAAAAACATGGCAACACAATTATGTTTTCCAACTTGGAAGGCATTTGGAAAGAAGAATCTCTCTCTCTCTCTCTCTCTCTCTCTCTCTCTCTCTCTCTCTCTCTCTCTCTCCCTCTCTCTCTCCCTCTCTCTCTCTCTTCCTTGCTCTCTCTCTCTCTCTCCCTGTGGGGTTCCTGCGATTAGTCTAAAATGCATTGGAAAATCACACTTTTCAGGAGGAATTAGATATATCTTAATGACTGTGCCACATTCTTCTTTATATAATCTGTCTCCAAGCCTGGCCCATTGTAGGTGCTTATACTGTATATTGTTGTTGAATTAATAGAGTAATGATTTAAAAAAAAGTAGAGTAGTGGTGATCTAACTCAATGGACTCAATGGTAGGGCCTATTTACAGGAAGCAGTACTGCATAATTCTCACTACTTCATCCAGACTAGGGACCTTTCATTAGTACCTATGTTGTTCTAACTTTCCTTTTACACCCTCGCTACTGCTGCCATCTTGGTTTCATATTAGAATTCTTATTATTGGGAGCTGTGTAAACATGTAAGTTAAATCTGCTCTACCTTTGTTAGTATCACAAATTGAGAAATAGCTGCATCACTTTAAAATCAAATTTTTTCTTAGAGAGAAAATAACACATTTTACCAGGCTTCTGCTTGTATTTCTTCATCTGTTTCCTTTTTTTTTTCCAGAGACAAAGGACTTTATTTATTTTTAATTTCTTTATTGATTAAGGTATTACCTATGTGTCCTTATCCTCCCATTGCTCCCCCCCACAACCCGCTTATGCCCTCACCCTGATAGAGTCTATGTCCATTGGTTATGCTTATATGCATGCATACAAGTCCTTTGGTTGATCTCTCCCCATCCCCCCCCCCCCCCCCCCGCCTTCCCTCTGAGGTTTGATGGTCTGATCGATGCTTCTCTGTCTCTGGTTTTCTAATCCTCACTTTAGAGACTATACTATTCTCTACAGATAAGTATTCATCCTTTAACCAGTCTGCCTTGGAGTTCATAGATGGAAGTCTTTTTTCTTAAGTATTTAAATGATCTCATCATAGCTATAAGGTGCACTCATTGTGTGGATTCTGAGGACCATATTACTTAGTTCAACTGAAGATTTATTTTATGCCTCTTCTCTGTTCTTTTCTTTGAGTGGGGATTGTTAGATTTTCATGTTTTACACAATATGTTTTTTCATATTTTTCTATATATTTCTCTATTCACATTTGACTTTAAAGTTTATCTTTTCCTCCCATTTTGCTTTTCATTTACTTATCCCTTTCTCCTTAACTGCTCATTCTTTAAAACCCTTCCTTATCCTATATAATAAAGAGGTAATATGCAAATTTACCATCATGCCCTCACACAAGATGGCCGCCCCATGTGGTCACAAGATAGCCTCCACAAGATGGCCTGCAGGGGAGGGCAGTTGTGGGCGATCAGGCCAGCAGGGGAGGGCAGTTAGGGGCCACCAGGCCAGCAAGGGAGTGCAGTTGGGGGCAACCAGGCCTACAAGGGAGGGCAGTTGGGGGCGACCAGACCTGCAGGGGAGGGAGGGCAATTGGGGGTACCAGGCCTGCAGGGGAGGGCAGTTGGGGGCAATCGGGCTGGCAGGGGAGAGTAGTTGGGGGCAATCGGGCTGGCAGGGGAGAAGTTAGGCGTTGATCAGGCTGGCAGGGGAGTGGTTAGGGGTAGATCTGGCTGGAAGGCAGAAGCGGTTCGGGGCAATCAGGCAGGCAGGCAGGCGAGCGGTTAGGAGCCAGCAGTCCTGAGGTGTCCCAGATTGGAGAGGGTACAGGCTGGGCTGAAGGACACCCCTCCCACCCAGTGCATGAATTTTGTGCACCAGGCCTCTAGTATTTAATATTACAGCATATAATGTACCTGTGTTTTTGAAAACAACCATTGAAAATACTCTTTACTATTTATATGAATATCTCCATATAAAGACAGAAAAGCTTAATTCCCTTTACAATTCAGGATTAAGGGAAATTGACAATTTTATTGTGTTCTCTCTCTCTGTCTCTCTCTCTCAGTAGATGTATACATGTGTACAGTTCTTTAGCTATTAGGAAGTTCAAGGTTAGAGCCTATTTTGATTTTCATTTTAGAGTTTCCTTTGTTAGATATTTCTCTTTCTTACTTTTTTATGATGCTTATTCCCTTAATCCTTGTATTGATGGTTATCGAACATGCTTTTATTTTATTATAAAATCTCACCAAGTTCTTTTCAGAATAGTTTTATTACCAATTTAAAAATAAGGCATGATAGCATCTGCATACAACTCAATCACATTCACAATTTTTAACTTTCCTCATTTTTCTTTGTTCTCTTTAATATTTTTTTAGGCTTGTACACTTACTATCTGCTTGTCTTCCTCTTTCCTTACATCCCTTTTCTCCTCTCTTCCTTCCTTGGATGTTCAAATATTTTCTCCGTTCAAAATTAGTCACCATATACTTAATTTCCTTATCCTTTCGCATGACCTGACATAGGGAATAATGTATGAATAATAAACTTTGTATCTCTTCGCCTCCTTGTGGGTTCATAATGTGAGAATGTATTACTGCCTGACCCTTTGAAAAAGGGAAGGCTGGCTGCTGGCTGTGCATAGGCTCAGAATCATGAAGGGGTCAGGAGAGATTAGTTGGCTGTGTCTTCCGTGGTTACTACACTCTCAGAGCTGTTCTACACACATTTACTGCTTTTCAAGGAGAGAATGAGGTAATCAGGCATGGGTGGGAGATTGCTGATAGCTTTCACCAGACCTTAAGCATAAACCCCAATCTATGAATCAATGTCGCATTTTTCCTAAAAATACAGGACCAGTTTAGGAAAAGCTATGATGCTGGATTTTAAAAAAAAAAAAATTATAGCCCATCTTTCCATTTCGAACCTTTCTCTTTTCTAAATAACTTAGCGAATAAGATCATGGTTTTTAGTCTTAAGGAGTAGTAGGTAAGATGGAGCCTTAAAAAGGTAGGTAGAGTCTTATTGGATATGGAAGTTTTGGATGGTTTTCCTGGGGCCTTAAACGTGAGCCTAATCTACCTAATGGATAATCCATCATGGAGCAGAAGTAATCAACTTGAAAACCCACTAAAAGTAGACATATAACACATGAGGCCTTTGTTCTAGAATAGCTGTGATTTCTGCTGAGAAAGAAGAAAGCTTTTAAGAAGTGGGGAAAATGAATGAAGATAGCAGGAAACAGAAAGATTGACATGTGCATGTGGAACAAAATGTCTTGTCTTTCCAACCGGGATATAAACCACTGAAGCTGGTCACTGTTCACCTGAAAGCTTTATGTCCTTCAGTGCCTCCTAAGGGTTTATCAAGCAAATGCATTAGACAATAATACTAACACCTCAGGAGAGACAGGAAGTTGAAATTCACTACTTCACTTCATGCATTATGCCCTCTATTGGACATATAGATATTGGATGATATGTTTACCTATACATTGCTGGCTATTAACAACTAGTAATTTATTTTATTCTTTTTAATATTAAAACAGTAAAAATTTAGATTATAGAATTTTAAATTTATACTGAAATTCTAAGATTTGACATATACCTATTTTTGCTTTTTAAAAATGTTATCTTTATTGTTGAAAGTATTACAGATGTCCCCTTGTTTCCCCCATTGACCCCCTTCACCCTCCTCCTCTTCTCCCCAAGCCTTTACCGCACTATTATCTGTGTCCATGGGTTATGCATATATGCATACATACTACCTTTTTAGGATTCATACCCCTGTTGTTATCCTCAAACTTTCACTGTTGTTATCCTCAAACTGCCATGCTCAGAAAGTAGGTTTATAATAACTTGAAATGACATTTTCAATGTTGTCAGCAAGATTGTTGATTCTCAAGGCTTGTGTCATAGAGACCTTTCCAGCAGCTCAGTGGTATATCTTTCTGTGGGACCTTCATGAGCCTGCGCTTCATTCCTGGCCAGTGGGAAACTCACAGCTGAAAGGAGATGCCCATGGGAAAGGTATCCTAGGCAACACTCGCAGCCCACGTCATTGCCGCTTTCTCTCAATGTTGGATAGTTTCTGTTGGTGGTTCCTCTTGGGGAGAACCACACGCTGAGGTCCTCTCATGTCATTGCATAATGAGATATGAATATGAGAAACTTATGCTGAATGACTTCTTAACGAAGTGGAACTCTGGGTGTATCTGGAGAAATAGCTATTACTGATGGTCCAAATACTTTCTCAGGCAATTAACATTTATAACTTCTGTGTAGCTAGCTATTTTTAAAGTGCAATGTGGCAGAAAACAGTTGGCCATTTCCTCTATATTATGCTGAATGCACAACCTTTTGAAGACCCCCAGGACATGCCGTAACAATTTATTTTGCCTGTTCTTACTTTAAAGCACTGTATGAAAACAGTAACTTGTCCAGCATTACTGGGGGAGATGTTTATGTAAGTGCATTTCCACAAAATGGTAGTGTACTCCCTTAAACTTAAAGTTTTTAAATTAGTTTATATTAGGATCAAGATGCTTTTATTAAAACTTGCAATTGGATAGAAGTATTATTTAAATGCTATACATCTCCATATATCCTAAGGCTCTAATGGGTATGGTTTATCTTAATTAAAAATCATTACTAGAAATATCAAGTATTCCTGCTTAGAATCCTTCAGTAATCTCCAGTACCTATCGGCTAAGTCCATATTCTAATAAGTTCTTCAAATTCATGTCTCTTCTTGCCTCTTCAGTTTGTTCTTTCTCTCTCCTCACCCTTAATTCTGTAACCTTATGAAACTATATACAATTGCCCCAATGGGCCACAGTGTTGCACAGCCTGTACCTGCTGCTTCACTTTTCCAGAAAGCTCTTTCTCTCTGTTTCTAGCTGGACTAAGAGTTTCTTGACCTATTGCCCACTTCCATTCTTACTATTTTGGTCATTCTAGCTCTATTGTGTCCTACTTCAGTCACAGTTGTCATCAGTATTTGAATTGCTTGTTTGTCTAGATAGTTAACTCAGGAGTGTTCCTCAATAACTGGCTTTTCTAATGCTTCTTACATACTTGTAGGTCAGTGAATGCAATGTAGGTAAGCACCAGGGATTCAGACACATGTGGGACCCTCTCCTGAAAATAAAAGACCTCAGCTATTCCGATGGCTGCATATTTTGTGACTGATTATTCCCCATCTCTTCATACTGAATCAGGCCCTTGTCAGTTGCTGTCAACGTGTACTCTTAGCCAAGTAACTCTGTACCCATAGCTAAGATACTGAAACCTTCTGCACCTCAGTTTCTTCCTTTTATAGCTATTAGTGAAATAAATTGGGCCGATTGATGAAGTGATGAAATGGTTGACCACCCATGTGGCACGTGATTCAAACTTTGAATGAGACCTACATCCATTTGCAGAGCTTGAGAATACAGTGTGTTCATAATTACGATGGTGAGTGGAGCTCATCAGCTCCACATAGTAAGTTCATACTGACCCCTCTGTGAGATTCTACAGCATTTTGAAACTTCAGCTTGCAACGTTTTTGGGGGGATGTGTTGAGGAATCTTTTGCTCTTATAGAATAAGACACACTCCCTTCATGCCCTAAACCTGGAGCATATGTAAACTAGATTTGCATATTAATCATTTTGGGAGAAAAATTGCAGTCACCTTCAACCCATCATACCTTAGATCCCTATCATTATTTCTCAAAGCCCACACTGGAATGTCTTTTCCTGACTCAGCTTTCCCTGTGCTCTCAAACACACGGCATTCCATGTTACCGCTTCTTCAGCACCTCATCCACCCACTCATGCCAAACTTTCCTGAATACCTCCTGATCTCAACTGGCACCCTACTGTCCCTTGAGAGCACCACTTTCCTACAATCAACTCAAATTAAGTATGCTTGCTTTTTCATAGCCCAAGGACCTCAGGATCTAGATGTGGATGTTGGAATCCTCCAATCTCCTGGTAAATGATTCCAGAATTACTCCTACACAGTGGTGTATAAAAGCCTGCTCCCCTGGAGCTCATGCTGCTACTACACCAACTCTCCCTCTTCTCATTTCCTTATCTACCAACCTTGAGGTTACCCTGTGTCCTTCATGGAAGCTTCAGTATCTGGCCCATACTTTTTATCTGCACTTCAAGTCTCCTGGTCAACCTGGATGGCTTTAATGTCCACTCATCTAGTAACTTATTTTCTCAGTCCCTTCTCCCCATTGTTTTCAATGAGGTTTGCCTTCTCCCATTCCAGTTACCCAAAACTACAAGACTGTTATCATCTGGAGCAGTTCCATAGCCCCTTAAAATCCTAAACTCAAACATTCCATTCTGTCTACAACTTCTTATTTTTACAGCTCTCTTATTCCAATTATGTGCACTTGTCAATATGATAGGGACCTTTAGCAATGCTGCCCCTCTAACTTAACTGTATTGTCAGCTTCTTTCTCTCCTCCCTTCGTTCTCTAAATTGTTTAAATTCCACAACCTGTCACTTTAATACTCTTGTCATTAATTCAAATCAGTCACACTCATGCAGAAAATCCTCTTTTCTAAAAAAAATAAAATCCGCCTTCTCTAATGCTGTATCCTGCCCCCCAAGTGGTACTATAGAAATGTCACCTCCATGCAGGTTGGGGCCACTACAAAGTCATGGTTTCCAGCCTCAATTGGGTCCTGAGATTTGCTCAGGGCCTTGTTTCGATAGGCAGCATTGTTACCTGTTCTATAATCTCCTAAATCTTATTTGCTCAAGCAGAAACTTTGGTGTCACCCTCGACTCTTTGCTTTCTTTCATATAACACATCTCATCAATCAGAAATCCTGTGAATTAAACACAATTTTACTTCTCAAATATCTCTGTATTTTCACTGCCATGACCTTCAGTCTCACATCCTATTTCTTCTAGATTATTGTAAGAATATTTTTTTACCAGGCTACCTGCTCTTCTCCACAAAGTAACCAGTATGATCACTTGACAATAAAAATATGTCTACTGGATTAATGATGTTCTTTTTGTACTTTTTAGTAAAAAGCCAAAGTTCCTTTATATAATATTCAACTTCCTGTGGGATAGTCTGCCTTGGCTTATTATCCCAGTTTATGTCTTTTCACCCTTTCTACATCTAAACACTCTTCATCTACAGTTTCTTCACACTCCTGCCCTTGAACTCTACACAGTCATGTTCAGCTTTCCTCTGTATCCTGGCTACTCCTCGTTACTCCTTTTGACAGGCTTGGATAATGGCAATTTGTCTTTTAATTGTTGAGTTTGATGTCATTTCTCTGGATTGCAGTTCTTGACTCCTTCCTCAGCAACTGGGAGGAATTAAAGAGTTTTACTGGCACTCTGCTTTTATTAGCAAAGACCTGTACATTGAGTGGCTATTTTTTTCTTTCCTTGTATTTTATGCTGAGGTATCGCCTGAGAGAAGACTGCTTTGTTTTGTTTTGTTTTGTTTTCAGAGAAAAATACACTTTACAAAGAGATGAGATAAAGTGACTCTCCCATACTTGCGAAATCCTGAGCCTCACTTTACTTATCTATTGACTTTGGATTATAATTGGATGTGCATATGAGTGCTGTTATGAGCAAGTGACTAAATGAACTATTACATGTTAAATGCCTGGAAAATATTAAGTATTAAATAAATTTTAATTACAATACCATTTTGTAGGTTTAGTGTTGCAAAGGGTTTTTAGATCATTATTGCAAATCTTTTATATAAGACTTTATGTAAGACTAGAGGCCCAGTGCACAAAATTCGTGCATTTGGGAGGTGGGGTCCCCTCAGCCCAGCCCACACCCTCTTGCAGTCCAGGAGCCCTCGGTGGAGGTCTGACTGCCAGCAGTTGTTCATCCATAGCTCTGCTGTGGAGGCAGGAGAGGCTCCCGCCACAACTGCTGCGCTAGCCGCGCTCCCCCTGTGGGAGTGCACTGACCACCAGGGGGCAGCTCCTGTATTGAGTGTCTGCCCCCTGGTGGTCAGTGCGCATCATAGTGACCTGTCATTCCACCGTTCGGTCAATTTGCATATTAGCCTTTTATTATATAAGATGTTTCCTTTAAGGGATCTATCCACACACCTGGCAACCACAGGGAAAATACTAATGCTTCTTATAAACAAAGAGGTCATGAATGATAAAATAATAGTAATAATAACACTCAAGCAAGTTACTATTTTTTCTACTATGATCAGAAATTTTCAAGGCAGATTTTGAATAATGGAGATCCCAATAGGCATGGCATGGACCGTGTAAGGCATGGACATTGTCCCAGGAATGTTCTCCTTGCTCTGTTTATACAAACTAGATTAGTCAGATGCAAAAATTCCTTCTCAGTCAAGCAATTGATGAGTTGTTTCAGTCTAACCAGTTATTTAACCTTATTCAGCCAATGGTGGGCACTGAGAGATGACTGGTTTCTTAGGAAGAATTGTTCATGAATGTAGACTCAGCACAAGGAGACATGCATTGCATTAAGGAACTCCCAAAGCTATATGGTAAGACCTTTGTGACAATATATCAAAGAGCATATACCATGGACACTAATGATATTTTCACTTGTGTTGCAAATGACTTCTACATGTTGGGATCAGTTATCATAACATCACCAACTTATTAAGGGAATTAACACAAATAGTTATGTTGGCAGACTCCCTACAAGGTGTGGAAATTCCCTCTGCCCCCTGTGACCTGTAGATGTTCACATTATGCTTGACACCTCCAATATAGTTTCACCTTTGCCCTCTTTCCAACCCAGACAGTGCTAGTTATTATGAAGCCCCTTTTTATTGGCAAGCCAAATTTTGTTTTTTAAAGCTTTCATCATTTGTCATAGTTAAGTCTTCCAGACTAGTAGAGTACTTGAGAAAATATTAATATTTCACTTATTCAGGATGTAAAGTACAGCATAGGGAATATAGTCAATAATATTATAACTATGCATGGTGCCAGATGGGTACTGGAAATATCAGGGGGAACACATTGTAAAATGTATGATTGTCTAACCCAGTGATTCTCAACCTTTTTAATGCCAAGACCCTTTAATACAGTTCCTCATGTTGTGGTGACCCCCAACCATAAAATTATTTGCGTTGCTACTTCATAACTGTAATTTTGCTACTGTTAATGAATCATAATGTAAATATCTGTGTTTTCCGATGGTCTTAGGCTCTACAGCAGCAGTTCTCAACCTGTGGGTTGCGACCCACAGGTTGAGAACCGTTAGCAGGGTTGCCTAAGACCATCGGAAAATAATATTGAATATAATTGAAATATAAAGTTTAAATTTAAAAAATTTCATTTATTCTTCTCCAAAACCACCTTCTGTACTCATACCTACTGTCTCATGGTTTTATAATCATCCATTCAGCAAGCATTTATCAAGCTTTTACTAAATATAGGGTATTGTGGCTCTACAAGTGATAGAAAGATACATAAGACATGGTCCTTTCCTTCAAGTAGCTAATTCACAGCAATTTGTTAATGTCCCTCTTAAAATGTGGCACGTGGAATGGAGCATAACCCTCCACATGTGTTCTGAGCAATGAAGATTACAAGAGACTACTATTTCTCATTATCTGAACCCCATAGTTCTATTAATGAAGTCTGTGTTTATGTTAATCTTATCATAGCTGTATCAGATATTGGGTTTCTGGTCAAATACAAATTCAAGTCTTTTTTTCTTTTATATCTTAGCTAATTGATCTAGGTGCTATTCATAAATTATGTATAACTACTCAGGTGTTATTAACCCCATATTCTTTAGAGGAATATAAGGCTCAGTAAAGTTGTATAACATTCTCAGGGTCACAGAACAATTAAGTGACAAGTAAAGGGAGGTTTAACTTCCCAATGAGTATGTTAGTGGGTGACTGTTTTATTTTTTCCTTCAAAGTAGAATAATCTGAAAGCTTCAAGAGTTTACTGTTAGTAGATCCATAATAGAAAGTGGGGTGTTTTTATGTATAACCTTTCATGACCCTGTAACATCTATAAGTATGGCAGGATCCCTCCATTGACTGAGTGTTTGGAAGCTAATCACTTCCTGTATCTTCAAAAACACTGGAGACTTTTTATCTAAGTAATCTCTTGCTTCACTTTCTTTGCATCCTTTTCTTTGGCTCATTGCATCTCCTTTTCTTCTCTCTCTCTCTCTCTCTCTCTCTCTCTCTCTCTCTCTCTCTGTATGTGTGTGTGTATTTTTGTTGTTGTTATTAATCCTCACCCTAGGATATTTTTCCATTGATTTTTAGAGAGAGTGGGAGGGGGAGAGATAGAGAGAGAGAAACATTGATTTGTTGCCTCCCACAAGAGCTCCAACCAGGGCCAGGAATTGAGCCTGCAACCAAGGTACATGCCCTTGACTGGAATCGAATCTGGGACCCTTCAGTCTGTGGGCCAATGCTCTATCCACTGAGCCAAACCAGCTAGGGCTCCTTTTTCTCTCTTGATTGTATTCCTGACATTGACTATTTCATTATTGTGACCTAATACCTTTCCTGATGTCCTGCCAGATCCAGATTCACCTTCTATTTGCCTCCTGGTGAGAACTTGCCTGCAATTTTTAGATTCTAATTCCAGGCTTTGATCTGATTCTTCTAGCCCTTCTTATAATTCAACTCAAATTAATCTATTCAAGACTTATTTATGAGCACCTACTATGTGTCAGGCAGGAATAGATTCATGCTCTTAAACCTGTAAAGTCGTATACACTTTAGTGCCAATATATGGAATAGAATATTGAGCACTCTCTTTCCCAGTGTGGAGATTTGTGCTTTCTATCCATCATATCAATTTAAAACTTTGTGAATTTGGGTCCTTCTAACCAGATATTGAGGTAAATAGGTTGAATAAGGAGCCCATTATTTCATGCCTCTTAAATGAGGCAGTGGAGTTCAAATCACTTATGAAAGTTGTAGCATGAAATATTTCAAAGGAGATGATTGGAATGGGTGGTATGAAAGAAATGAGCTATTTGTAGAAGAGAATGAAGTCCAGGGAGCATGTTGTATGTATCTCTATTCCTCTGTAGACTTTAGTCTGTACTCTGCTGTGAGCATCCAGGAACAAGGCAGTTATTGCGTTTGCAATGCCTCCTCATGGTGTTTCTGCTGCAGCTGTCAGATGGATGGAGACATAATTAATGAAATTCTATTTATACCCAGGGATAAACTTAGAAAACCAAGCCGTGCCGCCTAAACTAGCATATTTAGTGGGTCCCCATGCTACAGTCTCTACCATCCAAGTGACAACAATATACATTTCCTGTTGGCCTTAAAATCACTGACTGCTTCACACCTTTGACTATGCTAATAGAGTAACAGGAGTGCAGCTTCTAATGTCAGAAGGCCTGAATCTATTCAGGCATATAATCTTGAGCAAGTTTATCAACTAATTCGTTAGTAAAACAAAAATAATAAAGCATCCAATTTACAGTGTTGTAGTGAGGAGTAAATAAGATACAATATCTTAAGCTCTTAAAACAGTACCTACATACACAGTAAGCACACAAACTTGTTATTTGTACACATAAGACAAAGTTGTTATACGTATTCTCATTATTGTTTTTTTACTTCTAGTGGAGACAGAGTAAAGGGTGATGGGCAGAAGGTGCTTTGGACCAGGAGCTAAAGCACCGGGGTTACAATCTCAGGGGTGCTTGCTACTAGCAAAGTGTGTGTGTGTGTGACTGTCTGACCTTGAACAAGTCATTGTTAATATTTCTTTTAGCTCCAAAAGTAGCACCATCAGTTGATAGATCTGAGATAACACAGCTTTAAAAAGGAAACTAAATATTATTGAGGGCAATATATTCTTTAAAAACTCCTTAAGGAAACATTAAGACCTATAGGAAACACTACTTATGCCAGTACATACAAATTATAGTGTAATAAATAAGTATAGAATATAAATAAATTACAGTATAGAATTATAGTATAATAAACAAGTATAGAATATAAATAAATTATAGTATAGAATAAATAAGCCCACAATGCCACATCTGTGGGCAACATTTCCAAAATAATGCTTTTACTCAAGTGACAAACCCTTTGGGCTCCATGTGGAATAGGATCAATAGAGTTCTGTTCCTCAGAGAAATCAGGCACACCCTCATTATCATTCTCATCATTAGTAGACATTTAAATAGAGGTGTAAGAGTAGAAATTCTTCAATTCTGTGCAGAGCGTTAAATCTTACTTTAAGTTGGTTACTCCTAGAAAGTAGGATAGACCCTGAAAAGAGAATTATAAATTTGGGAGCTTTCTCTGATAGGCCTAGAGTGTCTGTAGTACAAAGGGTTGTCATTACTCTGAGTAGAAATCAGGCTTTACATTTCACATCCCCAAGCTTTCCCCAGAAACGAACTGTTTCTTGTTCTATGGTATTGCTGGACAGAACTTTGCACAGAGTGGACCAGGAAAGGGAAAAGCAAATGTAGGAGAACAAGAAAATCTTAGTCAAAAGAAGGAGATGGAACAGGAGGAGGAGAAAGAAAAAGTTGCTCTAAGTTGTTATAATGGTTAAACCTGGAATCAAATTCCAACTTGCTGACTGTGTGACCTTGGGCAATTTAATTAACCTCTCTGAACCTTATGGTTCCCATGAGGTTGAAAAATAATAATATTTTAATAGAAAAATAATATTTTAGTAGAAAGAAAACAATGTTTTCTTTGTTGTATGTTAAAGCAAATAAAATATGTAATATATCTAGCATAGAGACTGGAAAGTGGTAGATACTCAATAGCTTGTAGTGATTATTTTCTGGGTGGCGAGGGGGAGGTTTGCACATGTTATACTATGTTGATCCTAGAGCAAAGTCACATGCTTCAAAATGCTTCAAAACATCAGAGGAAACAATGTTTTTGATATTCACTCACTTTACTTGTACTCATTGTAAATAATAGAACTGATTGACTGAGTTAGCAGTGTGGCTATTCCAGCTGCTACTTCTTTCTAAATGAGATTATCTGGTAAATATTCTGCAGAGAAGAATTCACTCATGATTTTAAGACTGTAGAGCAAAGGGGCTGCAGCTCTACCATTCTTGACAAGGTTATATATTGGAAAGAGACCAGGATTTTGAATCAGATATTTTGTTTTAATGCCAACTAAGCCACTTATTGGCTTCTGTTTCAGGGGTAAAGCATTTAACCTTTGAGAATAAGATTATGTAACTTGAAATGGAAATGGAAAAAAAAATAGCACCTAACTCAAAGGGCTGCTGTGAAGACAAAATACAGATGTATGTGGATGTATTTATTGATGGAGTAAAGCACAGTAAATGTTGATATTGATTATTAGTTGTGTCTGAACCACGAGAAAAAGAGCTTTCCCTCCTCTTAGATCCTATTATGTGCATGAAACACAGCATGGGGTGAAGAACACCTCTTTCTCCTTTATGACCTGGTTTTACCCCCAACACTTCTGGTACCAAATACATGTGGGTTATTCCCATGCCAATCGATTCTCCAACTCTCCGGATAGCAACTGGGTGTCCTACAATTCAATTCAGTTCTGACACTACTACCCAGAGTTAGTGCAGACCCCACAGGTTAAGGGCTCAGTCTCACAGGACTTTTTCCCACTTTAGATGCCAATCCCAAGTTCTGGGCCTCCTGTACTTCTGACCAGCTGGCTAAAGTGATTTGAGAGTCTAGATTAAGGATGGGGAATGTCCAGCCCGCAGGACCTGTAAGGCCCGAGAAATCCTTTGGTTTGGCCAAGCCAAGGCATTTTATTTTATATAGTCCTCGACTGATGTTATAAATATCCAAATGGGCCATGGCAGAAGAAAGGTTCCCTACCCCTGTTCTAGATTGACAAAGTTCTCAGTTAGCTACCCACCATATACAGTGTTGTCACTGAATGGAAGGGGTTCCCATGACCCCTTTTCAGGTTCAGTAATTTACTATAGTGACTCACAGAACTCAGGGAAACACTATTACTGGTTTATTATACACCATATTATAAAGGATTCAAAGGAATAGTCAGATGAAGAGCTCCACAGGCCGGGATCCACGGGGATCCCAACCACAGGAGCTTCTGTCCCTGAAGAGCTGAGGTATGCCACACCCCTAGCATGTGGATGCCTTCATCAACCCAAAAGCTCCCCAGTATCTGTCATTTAGCATTGTTTCATGGAGGTTTCATCACAGTCATGATTGCTTATTAACTCAATCCCCAGGCCTCCTCTTCTCCCTGGAGGTTGGGGTAAGTTTGAAAGGTCTAAGCTTCTAATCAACATTTGGGTTTTCTGGGTCCCAGCCCCCTGCCTGAAGCTATTTTTTCCAGCGTTAATAGGCAGAGGTATAGAACCTTTCATCAATTTACATTTTCCCCCGTCAACTTGTACTGTGGGATCTTCAAATTTACAAATTGAATTAAGACAACTTAACTTTTTCAGCTTTATTGAGATGAAAAGCAAAACCACAATGAGATATCACCTGTTAGAATGGCTGTAATCACAAAGACAAGAGAAAACAAGTGTTGGTGAGCATGTGGAGAAAATGGAAGCCTTGTGCACTTCTGGTGGGAATGTAAATTGGTACAGCTAACATGGAAAATAGTATGGAGGTTCCAAACTTACTTTGAACCAAATCAAAACTTGGGAATGCCTTCTTTGCCTCCAAAGGCACAATAAATTTTTCTGAATAGAGCAAGAAGAAATATATATCTTGTCTCTCAGTGTTTATAGACATAGCTATTCAGCTGAGGAGGTTATATATTCTGCCTAGACCCACTCATGTTTTTCCTGCCAACCAAGGAAGCTGGGGGAGATAAAGATATATAGTAGCCACCACCTCACCTCTACCAGGTTCCAGGGTAGCCTCCTTCAAGAAGTCCAGGCCCTGGAAACAAGAGGGATTCCTGCTTTTGACCACTTCTGCTATTTCTAGTCCCCTTATTTCCTCCCTCCTTTTTGCCACTCTGAGTCTTATCCCTCCCAGACCAGAGCTTTCAACTGGATGGGGCATGATAAACTTGGGGTTAATTGAATAAGGAAACTCTGAATCATATAGGAAAGAAATTATTTATGTGGACAATGAAAGCAATTGTGGAACTAGAAACACAGCAAATTGTAGGAAGAGTGTAATACTTGGTATTCTGTTTTCAAACAATAGTGGAAAAACATATGTCTGTTTATTGAGCAAAAAGTTTATTAGAGTGATATAATGAACCTCCAAGTTAACAAGGACATAAATATAATAAATAAAATATTTCTCAAACCAGCAGAAATAAGAAAAGAGAAAAGGGCACAAAGAAGACACAAAGGAGAATAAATAATCATATTAAATGGGAGGATTAATTTTAAGTCTGTTAATCATTATATATATACTAGTGGCCCGGTGCATGAAATTCATGCACAGGGGGTGGGGGTGTTCCTCAGCCCAGCCTGCACCCTCTCCAATCTGGAACCCCTCTAAGGATATCCTACTGCCAGTTTACAGGGATCGGGCCTAAACCGGCAGTTGGACATCCCTCTCACAATCTGGGACTGCTGGCTCCAGCTGCTCACCTGCCTGCCTGCCTGATTGCCCCTAACCACCCTGCCTGCCAGCCTGCTCTCCCCCAACTGCCCCCCATGCCAGCCTGCTCACCCCCAACTGCCCCCCTGCTGGGGCTTGCTCACTCCAAACTGCCCCCTCACTGTCCTGATCACCTCCAACTGCCCGTGCCCCTCCCTCCCCCCTCTGCTGGCCTGCTCACCCACAACTGGCCCTCCTGCTGGTCTGCTTACTCCCAACGGCCCCTGCTATCCCATCCTGGCCTGATCACCACCCGGCTACCCAAAGTCCCAGCCCCTCCTTTTTTTCTTTTTCTTTCAGTGCCTCCTTGAGCAGAGGCCAGGGCTGGCTGGAAGCAAGTATCTAGGATTTATTTATCTTCTATAATGGAAACTTTGTAGCCTTGAGCGGAAGCCAGGGCCATCCAGGGCGGGAAGCTTGGCTCCCTTCATTGCTGGGGCAACCCTAGCCTCCTGCTTGCAACTGCTCCGTGGCCACCGCCATCTTGGTTGGGTTAATTTGCATACTTGCTCCTGATTGGATGGTGGGCGTGGCTTGTGGGTATAGCAGAGTGATGGTTAATTTGCATGTTTCTCTTTTATTAGTGTAGATATAAAAGCCTACATGACTGAACGACCAGTTGCTATGATGTGCACTGACCACCAGGGAGCAGACACTCAACGCAGGAGCTGCCCCCTGGTGCTGAGTGCGCTCCAACAGCCCACCTCCTGTGGCCAGCCAACCTCCCGTGGCCCCTCCTCCCGGCCGGCTTTGCCCTCCCCCCCCCCCCCCCAGATCGGCTCGGCTCCAATGGTCAGCCTGGCCAAGGGACCTCACCCATGCACAATTTCGTGCACTGGGCCTCTAGTACTAAATCTAAATGGACTGACTGTTACATTAAATGACATAGATTGACAGGTTGCATTTTAAAAAGAAGGCTTAATATATGTTATGTCTGAGAAACAATTAGAACAAAGAAATAAAGATTGGTGATAAAGAATGGGCACCAATGGTAGTGATAATCTAGCTAAGTTTAATTTCTTAAAAGTTATTTCTGTTCGCATGACATAGATTTAAAGGAATACAATACTAGAGTATCTGATCTATAGATTTTCTGAACTATATGTTTCATATTTTGCCTTGACATATTTATTATTTTATTCAACAAATAGTGACTCCTTCCATTGTCACAAAACTTCATATGCTAGCTAATTGAGAATTTTGTCAATCTAGAAAATACTTAAATTGGTTTAATCTCTCAAATTACACTGTACTTTTCTTTTCATCTACTACTCTGGCTGATAGGTAGAGCTGTAACTTATTTGTGTGAGGTTATATGTTTAAGTGGCATTTCTATTGTCTATTCTTTTTTGTACTAGCCATACCAGGAAATCTTATATTAAATGTATGTGAAGTGTCTTAAATCCATTTTGAGTGAAAAGGGGCATTATTAATTCAGTAATTAAAAATCCAAATTATTTGCTAGTTGCTTTCTTTTTGTCATCTTTAACTTTAGGATTATAATTTTCTTTTTCTATTTAAACATTTTTTGCTGTTGTCCTTTGCTGAATTGCCATATGGCTGTGCCAGCAGTAAAGGTTTCAAAAGGATCTTACTGTGCATTCAGCTTCATCTGGGATCTGGTTGGAAATACAGATGCTCAGGCCCTGAATCTTTAGAAAAAAATAATATGCATTTTAATAGGATTTTCACCTGCTTTGTTTGAACATTAAAATTTAAGAAATATTTCTCTGTGAGATCTTTTTGGCTGCTATTTGAATGCTGCAATTAAAAATTTTATTGGTTACTTAGTAAAAAGTAATGGCCAGAAAGGTTTTCTTCCCATATTCCCAATTTGCTTTATCTGAAGGAGTCTTGGGATTTAATGGGGTGTTCAGGCACAGGCATTATCTTATCATAAGTTTTCTTATACAATTAGTTCTTTATTTACATTGCTAGGATCATTTCAATTCATTCTTAGTTTCAGTGGTTTAGGTATGTGTGTGCTTAATATTTATAAACATCTTCAGAACCTATTTGGCAGTGAGTATAGATAACTGAAAAACATTAAAAAATGTGTCTTTTCTGATAAGAGAATTGGAGTATGTGGAGAAGTGATGGCACTTTAGCCTTCTATTCAGTTGAAACACTTTGGACACAAAGACAGAAAGGGATTTTTGTTCCAGCAAATGCACAGCAGGAACAGCTGAAACCCAGGGAGAGATAATGCACTAAGTATAACAGTTAAGTGATAAAGACTTTGAATCCTAAAGTGGCAAGCTCCACACATCAAAGCAGCAGGAGCAGCTTAAGGCAGCAAATAGAAATGGTGAAAATCTCCTGGAGCTATGAAGATGCATTTTGGTCCTGTGAGTGAGGAGGCCAAGTGAGGCGCATCCTAAAGGGACAGATAATTATGATTGGTGACAGTGCATTGTAAATCATACAAACCACCACATTGCACTAAGATCTTTTGGAAATTATTTCCTGTTTCTCTATAATGTTGTACCCTCCTAGACACTCCCGTGTCTCCCCTTTGACTTGGCAAACCTGACTTACACTGTCCAGACTTGCCTCCTTGACCTGATCCTTTGACAACTGCATTTCTTTTCTGAACCACTTAGATGTCTTGCTTCAATTTTCACTTCCAGAGAAGTGACTGAAAAATACATTTCGAGTCCAGACATCTAGATCCCAAAACAGAATATCCTGGGTACACCTAAATTTCAGTTGGCTGACCAGAAACAAACAAAAAGCAAACTTATAATGCTTAACCCTACATACCAGACTTTCAAAGTGTGTTCTGTAGCATCAGAGGGTTTTACTAAGGCTGCCTGGGAGCCCGCACAGAGGACTAGGGGACCAAGCTGCTGAGGTTTTTGGAGGAGCTTCTTCTTAAAATCAGTTTTATACGTTGGTAATCTATATAGATTGCATTTGATAAAATAATAACGAGTTGCTTTAAATTTACATTATTGATGTTACAGAAATAAAAAAAGGACTATAAAGGAATACTATGAACAATTGTATGTTAATAAGTTAGATATCATAGATAAAAAGGACAAAATCCTAGAAACACACAAACTAGTGAAACTGACTCAAAGTTTTTGAATAGACATCCTGTATAACAAATAAAGAGATTGTATTAGTCATTTTAAAACTCCCTGCAGAGAAAGTCCAGGCCCAGGCCTCAGTATTATCCTGACACAAAACCAGGAAAACACATCACAAGAAAACTATAGAGCAATATCTCTTATAAAAAAATATATAAAAAATTCTTCACAAAATACTAACAGTGGAATCCAATAACATTAAAAATGATCACACATAATAATCAAGTGAGATTTATTGATTTAACATCTGAATGATCAAGACATCAAAATGATAAAATACACTAAAAACACACAATCATCTCAATAAACAGAAAAAAAATTTTTTGACAAAATCCCACATGTCATCAAGATTAAAAAGAAAACAAAACACTTAACAAAGTAGGAATTCTGGGCAATACCCTTAACCCAATAAAAGGCATCCATGAAAAAAACACAGTAACATTAAATTTAATTGTGAAAGACTAAATGTTTTCCCCTAAGATCAGTAATAAGACAAGGATGTTCACTTCTATTCAATATTGTATGGGAAGTTTTGGCAAAGGCAATTAGGCAAGGGATAAAAAGGTATTCAATTGTAAAAGAAGTAAAATGACCTTAATTTAGGAATGATATAATCCTTATATAGAAAAGCTTAAAGAATCCCTGAAAAAACTATTATCCTATATAATAAAGAGCTAATATGCAAATGGTCATCACACCATCACACTGTAAGGCTCAGACACTCAACACTGGAGAGAGAGGAATGGAGATTAGCCAGGCACAAATGAGCTTATGAGAGAGGAATGGGGACCAGCCAGGCACAAATGAGCTTGTGAGAGAGGAATGGGGACCAGCCAGGCTGCAGCCCGGGAGAGGGAGAAGCCACCCGCCCCACAGTCCCTGGCGCCAGTGGCTGTGCCTGTGCCTGTGCCTGTGGCCCGGGAGAGGGACAAGCCGCCTGCCCCGCAGTCCCGGGCACCAGTGGCTGTGCCTGTACTTGTGGCCCGGGAGGTGGACAAGCCACCCGCCCTGCAGTCCTGGGCACCAGCACCTGTGGCTGTGGCCCGGGAGAGGGACAAGCCACCCACCCCATGGTCCCAGGTGCCAGTACCTGCAGTTGCGGCCCAGGCAAAGCTGCCTGCCAACAGTCCCCTGCAGCTGTGGCCAGCCCGGGAGAAGCTGGCCTGAGTCCTGGGTGCCTGCGGCCAGCCAGAGGGAGAGAAGCCCAGGTCCCGGATGCCTGCAACTGGCCGGAGGAGGGAATCCTGGGTCCTGGGTGCAGAGTGAGGCAGAGGTGGTTAGGAGCAATCTGGCCAGCAGGGGAGCAGTTAGGGGTGATCAGGCTGGCAGGCAAGCAGTTAGGAGCCAGCGGTCCCAGATTGCAAGAGGCAGTCGGACATCCCCCAAGAGGTCCCGGATTGGAGAGGGTGCAGGCCAGGCTAAGGGTCCCCCTGCCCTGTGCACGAATTTCATGCACCGGCCTCTAGTATTTAATAATTGGCTTCAGCAAGGTGGCAGGATATAAGATCAATACACACCAAAAAAAAACCAAAAAAACCCAAAAACAAAAAACCATACTTCTATACCCTAGCAATGAAAAATCTGAAATAAAATTAAGAAAATAATTTATTCATAATAACATCAAAAGTAAAAAAAGAACACTCAGAAATAAAAGTCCAAAATTTGTACTATGAAAACTAGAAAACATATTCTCCTGAATCCCTTAATAGGAAGACCTGAAAAGCCATTGTTGGGTCAACACTGGAGTCACCACTGACATTAGTTACCCACAATTCTGATTGGAGACATCATCATTGTCACTGGCTTAGTGATTATGCGTTTTTCCTCTGTGCTATGTAACTTAGGAATTAGGGACCAAGATTAACAAATTGACTGTCTTGAACTCTGAATTGTCCTCTTAGGGAACAGCTGTGCCCATTGAATCTGAAGTCCTTTTGGGAGGTGTTCCACAATGTACTGGCTGCTTAGAAGACCCTATCCTGCTATTCTCACTTATTTTTATTAGCTTAGGTTACATTAGAGGCAGAGAGCCATCTTTGAGCTCACAGCATCGATTATTATTTTTATCAAAAAGTGTTCATATCCTTGGAGAATATGAGAGTCTTGACTAGATTAGGACAGGGAATAGCTAACTTCCTCCTCACCTAAACATTAGACCAGGCGTCCTCAAACTACGGCCCGCGGGCCACATGCGGCCCTCCGAGGACATTTATCCGGCCCGCAGGGTGCCGCTGCCTGTCCTGCTTAGCAGCCAACTTGTCCCGGGCCCGCTGTGTGCATAGGAATTTGTTCATAGTTTTTTTTTGTTTTTTTTTAAACTATAGTCCGGCCCTCCAACGGTCTGAGGGACAGTGAACTGGCCCCCTGTTTAAAAAGTTTGAGGACCCCTGCTAGACCTCTGGAAACACCTTCCCCGAGAAAACAGAATGGAACTAACCCAAGACCAGAGCCTCCACTGTTAACCCTCAGTGATATTTACCTTAAACATACTTACACTACGGTTGCTCCCTCTGTTGGTGCATTACCAATGACACTCCCTCTATTACCACCGGGAGGGTGGTGTTTAAGTGTATATTGTACCTTCATACTGGTGTCTCATTCTGAACTCTTGACAAAAAACTTGTTCTCAAGATTCAAATCTATGTTTGAATTGGGTGAGGATTTTTCATCTCAATGTAGCCACATGATACAAATGATTATTGTCCAAAATACCAACATATGTGAAGTAATGTCCCTTTCCAATGCCATGTAAGTGCTGAAATGCTATTGTTGATGAGCTGAATGGTGTCTTTGCTTATGACATACTTTAGGCAAATATACTTATGCACTTTAATGGAGACAACTAGAGAAAAGGGAACATTTTAAATGTCACTCAATCTCTGAATTTCTCATAGTCAGGAACAAAGGTGGAAGCTGCAAATGTTACAATACATTGTACTGTGGCTGGAAGTTATAGGTGATTAATAGACACCTACTAATAGGTTTGCTGAATATTAATGTAGAAATTGCTTTAAAATGAATTACATAATTTAAACTATAAATCAGCCATTGCAGAGTATAGATCAGTTATAGATAAATCATTTATGAATCTTTTCTGTGTGTGTGTGTGTTACTTCAGTTCTTTACATCAAAAGAAAGAACTGAAGTAATATAGACAACCTTAAGTACAATTATCATTCTCTTTGTGTGCATGTTTCTAAATTTTCTACAGTTACCTTGTGCTACCTTGCAATCAGGAACAAAATCAACTATTATTCTCAAAAATTTCAAATACCTACAACATTTTACATAGGTTTACATGATAGTACGTTTAGCATTTTCTTTCATATTACCTGTTATGTCTCTATTTGCTTTTATTATAAGTTGAAAAGACTCTAACTTGAGGAGTCTGGATATAACTGGAGACTTTATGTAACTTCTCTCTTATAATCTACTCTATTTCAAACAGATTGTGGTCACACATGCCTTCAAGTCCCAAGATCAAACAACTTCCAGCAACCCAGTCAACATGAATAGAGTTTCTCATAAGCCCAGTGATTTAAACTAGGAAAACACTGCACCTTACTACATTCTGAATACTAATATTCTTCAGCTTTTCTGTCTGGCCCAAAGACAGGGGTTTTGACTGGAAAAACACAGGTAGATTTTTCATTTTTTTTTTTCTGATTTATTCGGGGATCTAAAGAATGATCCGTTTTTAATTGCCACATAAATGAAATTATTCTCATTGATTTAAACATACAGGCTCAGGATAGTTAGAATAACTTTAGAGTTAGGGAGAATTTTGGCTCTTATAAAAATTCCTTTTTCTTTTTTAATTCTTAGAAATGAACAAGAAGCCAAACTGAATGTAAAAATTAATTTCAGAATTTAGTGAAACTATTTTTTCTCAATAACTTTTTAAAATATCAATAATTTTTCTAAGCTCTAGCTTGCCTGCAGATTCACTATATTATAGTACGTTCACCCCCGAGTCACCCTTTCTACCTAATAAGCTAAAAATAAGAGACAAGGCGATGATTGTGATTGCATTAGACTCCAGATCTATGGGTAGAGTCTGAGCAGTTTGAATTGACATTTGTGTTATTGTCAAAAACCAACTGCTTGCCACATCTATTGGTGTTAAATACAACATCTGGTTGAGTCTAATTAGGTTTTCAAGTAAGTTGATGAGAAAATGAGCCTTATGCACTTATCTAAATGGAGAAGCATGGAGACGTTTCTTTTGATTGTTGTAAATACATGAGTTGAATTAAAAAAAAATAGAAAATCAGGTCTTGAAATCACACTTCTGACATCAAACATAGCCATTGCATATTACTTAGGAAGGGGAAATAGAGTCCAAGTTGTCTTCCATCACCAAACACATGGTCAATAATGGTACTTCTTGCATGAAGCACAATGGGCGAGGGTCTTCTGTGGTTGTTCTTTAATTGAGAGTTTGTCCCCAAAATAAAGAGGAGTGGAGCCTGCTGGCTTCATGATGGTGCATGCAAAAGCATCAACATTGCCATGGGCAGGGCCATGAATGCAGCTGGATCACTGGACTTCACTCTTTTTTTTTTTTTTTTTTTGTATTTTATAAATTTCAGGGAGGCAGTGGGAGGGAGAGAGAGAGATAGAAACATCAATGATGAGAGAGAATCATCTATCAGCTGCCTTACACGTCCCACACTGGGAATCGAGCCCGCAATCCAGGCATGTACCCTTACTGGGAATGGAACCGTGACCTCCTGGTTCATAGGTTGATGCTCAGCCACTGAACCACACAGGCCAGCTGGACTTCACTCTTGATGAAAGGGGAATGGAAGGCATTTTGGGAGTTGGGAAATGGCCAGCGGGATGGAGTTAGGTGAACTGGCCCTTGCTTCCTCTTCTGTCAGGATCTGAATACTATCTCCGCACACTATTCTGGAATAGTCCATGGCTTGGAAGGTGGCTTCTCCCTCCGAGTAGCCTTGTTATCGGGCCTTGGGCTCATGCCTCAGAAAGTTTAAAAGAAGAGTTCTCTTGAAGCAGTTTAATGTTTAAATAATCCCACTTCTAAGAGGCAGGGTCACTGGAGATGATCATTTTAGTCTAGGGAAACTTCTTTGCTGGTCTCTTTTCACATGCCTAATTTCGCCTCCACTTAGCCACCCCCAACATCAACCTACTTGTCCCCATGAGGGAGCAGCAGCAGAAAGGATAAGTGACCCAGGTCCTCTTCCTGAGCAATACAAACTCCAGGACTCTTTCCCTCTGAGAGAAATAGTTTTGTTTCCTTTTAGAAAAAAAAAATGACCATTTTAACTCTCCTTTTATGGACTTACTCTGGTGTAGAGCCTGTTTAACTTACCATTTTAATCAGGGCTTTACTGGTTTTAATAACAATAGTAGGTACTTGAGTTAAACAGACGTGAGGTCAGGTTCAAGTTGTGCCCATTTCAAGTTCTGTACAATTGGGAGATCAACCTCTTAAGCTTTGATTTCTTTTTTACATTTGTAAAGTAAGTGTAATATTTCCTCTATCTGACTAAGGTTGCTGTGAAGAGTAAGTGAAAAATAAATATGCAAAAGGACTTTTTATATGTTAGTATTCTATGTAAATGTTATGCTATTTTTCTCTTTAAAGTAAAATTATGGGATTGAAAGATCAAATAAATAATGTTAGTTGTTCTTTAATTTGATTCTAACAAAAATAATTAAAATAAGTACAGCAGGACTTACCACCTATATTTCTCAAGTGAGGAGATAGAGCATCATTTAAATGAAATGATTTAAGGAAAGGTCACATAACTGATGCAGTGAAAAAACATAAAACTCACATTTTAGTGTATTTTAAATTGACATTTGATGAAGTTTCACAGGAGAAACTGTACTTGCAATAAAAATGAAACATTGTGAAATGTAAGACTTATTTAAATGAGTTCATGTCCAGTTATACAGCTCTATCTGGTGACTGGTGACTGAGATCAATGTTTGTCTGAGAACGGGTCATCAGTGGGGTTTTGTTCTGTTCTTAGTTATTATGCTTTGTAATATGTTTATTAATAGCTCAAATAAAGCCCAGAAAAAACATTTATTATATTGTAGATAATAATAGCTGAACAGGATTGCTTTACTATTTAGAATCAGAAATTGAAGCAACGTTGTTGGCAGGTTCAAATAATGAACCAAAACTAATGAGATGATATTTAAGATAATAAGGTCAATGATATACATTAAGGTTTGAAAAATAAACCAATCAGGAAGCAGACACTAGTTTTTTTGTGTTTTTTTTTTAAAGATTCCGTTAATTTTATGGCAAAATCAATACAGCTGTAGTGTGGTTCAGATGCTATAAAGCCATGAACACAATCATAAGCAGTGACCTGAGCAAGAAGCAGTTAACAGCACCCCTCATTCGACAGACCACCCCTTGCAAGGAATTCGTACGTAGTGGTTAAGGGCATAGACTCTGGATTTGGATTGCTTGGTTAAATGCTGCCTTGGTGACTGCCTTCTGGTGTGTGACTTTGGGAAAGTTACTTAATCGTCTTGTGTCTAAGTTTCTTCAACTGTGAAATGAAGTGAACAACAGTACATGCCTATAGAGTAATTATGAGGCTTAATAACATAGCCCAGGTGCTCAAAAGGGAACCTGGCACAGGTCACCCTGAAGATTATTACCATTGCCCTGACCGGTGTGGCTCAGTGCATAGACCGTCAGGCCGTGGACTGAAGGGTCCCGGGTTCGATTCCGGTCGAGGACATGTACTTTAGTTGCAGGCTCAGTCCCCAGTGCGGGGAGTGCAGGAGGCAGCTGATCGATGTTTCTCTCTCATTGATGTTTCTGGATCTCTATCCCTCTCCCTTCCTCTCTGTAAAAAGTTAATAAAAATATATTTTTAAAAAGATTATTACTATTAATTCTGCATCACAAACTAACAAACGCACTTACAAGCTGGAATATTTCCAGAGGAAGCAAGTAGGATGGCATAAAGATAGACACACTTCACTATTTATTGAACATTTATTAACTCCAAACCATGAACTGGAGCATTTTTATGTAACCCTTTCCAAAACCCTGGGAGTTAGGTACTATTATGTTCATATTGCATATGAAAAATCTATGAATTAGAAAGGTTATATGATACAACCAATAAGTAATAAATGATATTTATTTACTTTGAAATACCTTTACCTGTTAAGTAATGTTCATTTGAGGACCAGATGACACCACTGAGGAAGTTTAACCTGGACAAGCAGGCACCAAGTAGAAACATAGTGTCCGCTAACATTTGAAGGACCGTCAAGTACAACAGGGGCTTGACCTTGCTCTGCTAATTGTATTCTCTTACATAAAGATTCTAGGACCGGGCTCTAGTTCATCTGAGTATCTGTTCAGGCCTGAGGTTTCTTCACTAACCTCTCATCTTCATAGCACTAAGCTTTTCTTAGTACAATTTATTTTGCATATTGTTATGAGATTAAATCTTCCAAAAATACTACCACTATTATATCAGCCTCCATCTTAAAACCCTTTGGTGTTTCTTCCATGCTAAACTGGATAAAGTCCAGATGCCCTAACTTGACCTTCAATATCATTTATGATCCAGTTGCAACCAACTCCAGAATCATTTACTTTTAAGACCAAAAGGTACCTCAGACATACGGTAGTTCTGCCCCATCATTACTGTAAGACTAAAATGAACTACTGAGAAGTCACATGACTTCTCAAGAACCTACAGCTAAGTAAGAGTAGAGGGTGCATGAATATCCAGGTCTCTCTCCTAGTATTGCAAATAAGGTATTCAAAACAGCCCAGCCAGTGTGGCTCAGTTGGTTGAGTGTTGTCCCATGCACCAGGAGGTTGCTGGTTCCTGGTCAGGGCACATGCTGAGATTTCAGGCTTGATCCCCAGTAAGCCGCATGCAGCAGGCGGCTGATCAGTGTTTCTATCTCTCTCTCCCTCTCCCTTCCTCTCTCTGAAATTAATAATTTTTTAAAAAAGATAATCAAAACAATGATGATAACTGCAGCAAAACAAAGTGTCCTGTCCTGGACAATATGGTAGGTTTTCCACATATATTTCTTCCACTCAACCCAGAGAGGTTTATCTTTTTTCCCCCCAATTTTAAAGACTTGACTTTTTATAGAGGAGTTTAATGTTCTCAGCAAAATTGGGAGGAAGATACAGAGATTGCCCATATTCCTCCTACCCTTTTACATACAGTGTTTTGCGCACATGATCAACATCCCCCTAAAGAGTGGTACATGAGCTACAATTGAACCTACACTGACACATCATGATCACCCAAAAGTCCATAGTTTACATTAGAGTTCACTCTTGTATATTCTATGGGTTTGGATTAACAAATAACGACATGTATCCATCATTACAGTATCATCTAGATCAGTGGTTCTCAACCTTTCTAATGCCGTGACCCTTTAATACAGTTCCTCATGTGTGGTGACCCCCAACCATAAAATTATTTGCGTTGCTACTTCATAACTGTAATTTTGCTACTGTTATGAATTGTAATGTAAATATCTGTGTTTGCCGTTAGGCGACCCTGCTAGTGGTTCTCAACCTGTGGGTCATGAACCACAGGTTGAGAACCGCTGCTGTAGAGCCTAAGACCATCGGAAAACACAGATATTTACATTACAATTCATAACAGTAGCAAAATTACAGTTATGAAGTAGCAACGCAAATAATTTTATGGTTGGGGGTCACCACACATGAGGAACTGTATTAAAGGGTCGCGGCATTAGAAAGGTTGAGAACCACTGATCTAGAGTGTTCTCACTGCCCTACTCTGCCTATCCATCCATCCCTCTGCCGCCACCCCTGAAACCCCCACACTCCTATGTCCACAGTTTTGCCTTTTCTAGAATGCTGTGTAGTTGGAATCACACAGCAGGTAGTCTTTCCAGGTTGGCTTCTCTCAGGTAGTAATATGCATTTATGTTTCCCCTATGTTTTTTTCATGGCTTGAAATGTTTATCTTTTTAATAACCTGTTACAAGTATCTTCAGATAGTTCTCTTTGAACCTATAAATATGTCTAGCCTGATTTGCTGAAAACATATAAATGTAACTCCAAGCAAAGTCAAGTGAAGGTCCTGTCATGTTACTGTCACTAAGATTTTTGTGGGTTTTGTTTTTGTTTTAATGGTTTGTCATTGTTAACTCTGAGCCCTGTGTAAGAACGAAGAGGTGTCCTGGTAGGGGAGAATGCTTCTGCATAGTTGCCAAAATACATTCCTAGATTCCAGAGGAGAGTTTGCCACCAGTTCCGGAGACAAACAGCCAGGGTTAACACCTTGGCCTCCCTATTTCTAGCTGCGTGGCCTTGAGCTACTAAGGACACCTCTTTGAGCCTGAGTTTTCTAGGCCTAATTAGGGACTGTTGTAATTTTATTTTTTGACTAGAGTCCTGGTGCATGAAAATTTGAGCACTCAGCAGGGGGAGGGTCCCTCAGCCCAGCCTGCACCCTCTAGAAGACTGAGACCCCTCAGGGGATGTCCATCTGCCAGCTGGCAGTCAGACATCCCTCTGGTAGCCCGGGATCCCTTGGGGGATGTCCGATTGACGGCTTAGACCTGCTCCCAGGAGTGGACCTAAGCCGTCAGTTGGACATCCTTAGCACTACCGAGGAGCCATCAGTCTGGCTTGTGGCGGAGCTCCTCCTGTGGGAGCACACTGACCACCAGGGGACAGCTCCTGCATTGAGCGTGTGCCCCCTGGTGGTCAGTGTGTGTCATAGCGACCAGTCGTTCTGCCATTAGGGTCAGTTTGCATATTACCCTTTTATTATATAGGATACTTGTAGAGGTTTCATTGAAATACTGAATTGAAAATACCTGTTCAGCTTTGAGGTTGAACCCTGTCTATAGAGGAGGTGGGAGCACAAGGGGTTCAGCTAGTCTTAGTAACAGTCTTTCTCTTGAACACCTCGTGTACGTCTTCACACTTTAATGTAATAGAATAATGACATTTTGAGAAGGCAGTGTTTATGGTCTGCTGTATTTCTCTCATCAAGACCCTCAGTCATCTCACGGACTTCCGATGGAGCTGGAAACTTCCATGAGAAGACCCCCATCCATGCACACCACGCAAGCATTTCTTAACTCTGGCTTCGTCCGATGGGAAAAGCAGGCTTTTGTGCCCAGGCAGCTTCCAGGAGCTCACCGCCCCCCACCCTTGGGAAGAGCTCCTAGTCAGGCGTCCCAGAGGACCAGTGTCAGCCCTATTATAAAACTCAGTGAGACAGGGCAGCCCTGCAGGACTCAACTTTCCAGGTGTCTATTTTGAAAGGTAAATCACATATTTTGTTGGGAGGCCCACAATGCGGCTGCCTCCTCCTTTCAGAACTCACCTCTGTTCTCTGTGACGGCTGGCACTTTTCGTTCTCATGTCCCTTTACCCTTTCCTTTGACTCCTCACTCCTGGACAAAGGCTCACCTTCCCTGATGGGGAAGAATGACCCCAGGGCAGGCCGTCTGCACTTCATCCTCAGTGCTGAAGAGGAATGCAGAGAAATAATTTTGTCCTTTCCCAAATCTCTTCATCTCTTTGATTTTTCTCATGCTTTGCTGGTTTGCCGGCACTCACCAGGGTAGCCACAGACAATGCAATGGAGAATTTTTTTATTATTATTCAGTTCTTTTTTTTTTTAATTTCTCCCTTCAAAATCTCTTTGCCTTTCACATCATTGTCTAACCTCTTGCTGTCAGAGTCTTCACTCCCTGCTAGGGGTGTGATGTATTCACTTTTCCGTTTTAATCATAGCCTTTGAGGGTTGGAAGGGAACTTAGAGGTCACTGGGCCCAGCTCACACAGGGGCTCTGTCTGCAGCTCCTGGGACAGACAGCCATGAAGCTCCCTGTTCTGCAGTGCGGCCCATCCCATTTCGGGGACACACCCATCATCAGGGATCTTTCTTATTTTTAGCTGTCCTCTGGTTCCTGGTGACATCTAGCTATTACCGAGTTTGTTTCTGAAGCCAGAGGGAATAAAACTTTCACCCCTAGACTTATCTCTTCTCATGTGCTCCTTCTATTCTATCTGTGCCTGCAACCATCTGTGCAGCTGCCTGATTTGTTTCCTTGACTTCTGGTGGAAACAATTTAGCTTACAACTGCTGTTTTCTCCCCAAAACTGAAAAGAAAAAGCACAATAGCAACCTAACTTTCTGTCACTGGAATAACATTTCTGTTTCTTTTGCTAATGCAACCTAAGATGCTTTGTGTTACAATATGCATTCTTCAGTTCTGTTAGTTTATGCATCTGTGAAGCATGCTGTTCCTATTAGGTAATAAACGTCAAACTAATAATTCATTCATGAAAAGTCTGTTCCTGAATGGGTGAGTCTTTAATTGGTGTTATCATCTGGAAACATTTGAGAGCGAGAAAAAGAGGTTCTTGCAAACACCCAGGAATGGAGGCATTTGAAGGTAGGATCGTTTCACATTGATACAGTGTCAGATGATCTCCTCGGAACTCAGCAGGAGGATGGAACAGAGATTAAGATGATCCATAAACTCAGAAAGAACACAAAGTTTCTCAAACTAAACGCCACAAAGGAGGGAATGTGCTTACTCATACACACACACAAAACACTGGCTAATAGACTTCTTTCAGAGAGTTTAATACAGTTAGACACCACTTTCCCATATACACAAGAGGGGATATCTGGCCACATGCAAACATAAATGCAGAATCAAATAGAAAATAAAGCATAGCTCTGTGGCAGCAATAAGGACTCTCAGATATGTCTATGTGCACTTCCCTGCATGGCTACAATAATGGGACCAACATGGACCTCCATAGAAACAGGACCTCTGTCAGTAGGGAAAGAAGAAAGCTGGTAGAGAAGCAGCTACATCTTCCAGGCCTCTAAGTGGGCTATGTATGCATTGAGAGTTACCTATAGATCTGGTTATCCAGGTGCAGATAAGCATACAGAGAGAAGCCTTAAGAGAAAGATGCGTAAGATAGAAAGTGCAAGAAATGGAGTGTGAATGGCTATGGAAGGCTGGGTGAGAGAGAGGTCAACTAATAGAAAGGGGAGAATGGGGGGCCAGGGATCATACCTTGACCATGTTATCAGTCACATGTATAGTATGGAAAATATCTTGGGAGACTTTCTCAGCTCAATGCCTGAGATTGAGATTGTGTTTCCTTATTTTTTCTAATCTTAACTACTACATTTCAGCAATCATTTATCGGATATTTACTATGTGTGTGCCTAAATGCTAAGCATTTCTTGCAACTTGATAAGGTAGATACTGTTATTCTTTGTTATTCTTTTGTTACTAAAGAAGAAAACAAAAATCAGAAAGGTTAAATAACTGTCGAAGATTATGCTCCCAGTAATACAAGATTCAACTAGATAGAAGATCAAAGGATTTGAGCACCATGACAGGATGGTGTATGGTTATTGATCCGAATGACCTTCAAGAGTCAACTTAATTCTTCTGATCCTGTATAGATTGCATTCTATGGGATGAAAAATAGCAGTATGTTGAAATGGAGAGAACTAGACTGGGAACTTTGAGGCAGAGATTCTTGTCCCAGCTTTGCTCTTAGCTAAATCTACATTATGCAAATTATTTAATTCTTAAAATCATTTGCTTTCATCTGGTAAATGGGAATAGCAACCTATCTCAAGGATTATTCTATAAATCAATAATGCTTATAAAATATTCTGAAAATAAAATGAAATGTATCAATGCAAAGTATTGAGATCATATATAATCAAAAGAACTTCAGGGATTTTGACATTGGAAAAACATCAAAAATTCATGATACAAATAGATTAAATTATATTAAATCATTTGTGTATTAATTTGAAAAGCACTTATGGAGTGCCTACAAATCAGGCATTGTGCAGCAGTAGGAGATGCAAAGATATATAAGACATAGCTCTTCTCCCAAAAAGTTCTTACTAGTATTAGTTGCTATGTTTCAGAAAATATAATTTTATTTTCAGCACATGCTCATTTATGTGATAATAAACTCTACTACTATGTGTAGTACAGTTATTGGATTTCTCGTGACTGAAAGCACAGAGGAGAAAACTGAAATTTTTTATTTTGTTTTGTTTTGTTTTGTTTTTATCTATGCCCATATCAGAGTATATGTTTTAGCTTGGACCTCTATTTTCTGTGCTGTATTATATTCAAACTTATTACAAGTAGAATCATGCCACACATTTGTAAATATATTTATAGACCACTTGAATCTGTAGAGGTATAGCAATTTAAAATATTCACATTACCCTGGCCAGTGTGGCTCAGCTTGTTGGGCATCATCCTGTGATTGAAACTTTTCCAGTTTGAGTCTCGGTCAGGGCACATGCCAGGGTTGTGGGCTAGATCCCCAGTAGGGGCCGTGCAAGAGGCAGCTGATGGATGTTTCCCTCTCACAATGATGTTTCTCTCTCTCTCTCTCTCTCTCTCTCTCTCTCTCTCTCTCTCTCTCTTTGTCTCTTTCTACACACACACACACACACACACACACACACACACACACACAGTTATCTGTTATTAAAGGCAAAAAGGTATGAAGATCTTTGTGGAGGAAGCATTTTTTCTCCAAGAAGGAAGGTAAGACCCCTCCAGGGCCACTTGTTGACTATGTAGAGCCCATGTGGTTCACTCTACCAGCTTATGGGTTCTCAGTTACAGACACAAAGGATGGCAATTGATAGAATCATTATGGTTATAATCCAAAGTGGACTGTTTGTCCTTTTAGTAGGTTTAATTGCTGAATTCATTCTACTGAAATTTCTGCCCAAAGAAAATCCTCCATTTTATACTAAAAGCAACAAATGAATGAATAAGACAAACAAACAAAAACTCATAGACACAGACAACAGTAGGAAGAAGGGGTTCAGTAGTAAAGGGTAAAATGGGGTCAAATATATGGTGATGGAAGGACATTCAACTTGGGGTGTGGAACACACAATGCAATACATAAATGATGTATTATAGAACTGAGCACCTGAAACTTTTAACCAACGTTACCCCAATAAATTTAATTTTTAAAAATCCTTTATTTTTTGCTGGCCAAATGTTTTCTTTTTTTCATCCCCAATGATGAACTCAACCAGATCATTATTGCCTCAACAGATTAAGGAAGGATTTTGCCTGTCTTATTCTAAGGCCAATAAGTATCTGAACAACTATAAAGGCATTTTAGAATGAGGGGTTGTTGTTTGTGTGTGTGTGCTTTTTGGTGTGTTTTTTCAAATACAGAGGTGGCTGAGAAAGAAAAACATAAAAAGAGATAGATTAAGCCCACACAAAAATGTGTGCTCCTATTATTTAAATTCTCCCACTTTCTAAAGATGTAGGGATGGGGAGTATTAGAACAGTAGAAATAATGTCACAAGTAGACATAATGTAAAACTGAGAAAAAAATGATATAGTAATTGAGGTATTTGGGGGGGTTTCTACTCTGATTATGATAAAGGTTAGTGTAGACATTCAGTATAGTGATTATTATGGATTTTTATTAACTTAAGTAACAGCACAGTTTTCTCTATGAAAATTCATTATAGCTCTTTCATAATTGCTGGTTTGGGCATCTGCCCAGAAGGTGTTTTCAGTTATGTCATGAACTTGTAAACCAGATAGGGGTTCTTCCCGTCTTGGATTGCTGCTAAGAAGCTTTGCTTCTTTAAAGAAAATAATTTCCCCAATAATATTATTATAATTTACAATTACAGATCAAGAAACAGAGATCAAGGATCTTGGGGAAGCTGGAGTTGATGGGACCTGGCGGCGAGGTTAAATGCAGCTGAGCGAGGTTGTGTTTCACAGAGTGAGGAAAAATATTAGGTATGCAACTGGAGAAAAGCCAATAGGTGGCAGAGTGGATGGTTATGGCTTTTTCTCTTGATAGCCTTAATTTCTAAAGGAGATGAGGCAATTGTGAGAGTTGGGGCAACTTGAAAAGAGTAGTGAAGGTTTGAAATAGCTGTTGAGGGAGCTTGGAGAGATGACTAAGAGGCACCCTGATGAAGCTGGGATCTTGTGTTAATCATGGTTCCAGTCCTCATGGCTGGGCAATTTTCTGCAGTACTAGGCAATCGACGAGGTCATTGAAGCAATGAAACAGTTCATAAGAATGATTTCACAGAAGCACAATGAGCAAGTGATCCAGGTCAACCAACAGGTAAAGTAATTGACCATGACATATTGTCTGGATGGGATGGAAAGTAGAAAAGGAGGTTAGGACAAAAATGATTAACTAGAAGGAAAATAGAGTACCTAGTAAAGGGGTCTTTATGCAGTTACTAAGAAGATAGTACATGGGAGGTGAAAAAAGTAGCAAGCAAGAATATGAACGTGGAGTCAGATAATAGAATATTAAAATTTAAAATGTCAAAAATGGAATAATTCTGAGTTATAACAAGGTCAGACTTGTGCCAGTGGGAGGGGATCACTGAAATTGAATGGAAGTGAGGGCAAATGGAGTTGAAGAGGTCAAGAAAATGTTAGTCTAGGATATTCAATGGCTTTACTTTGTGGACAGTGGAATCACCCATGCAGTTAGTGGGTTAAGAAATACAGAAAAGTAGTATGAGTCAAGAGCCAAATTCTTCTGGAAAAGTAATTGGTTGAGCATGGATTTTGGCTAAGTGGCAGAGGAGATGGGACTAAATGGCAAGAATGACAAGTTTTTACTTGCTTAAAAGGAGAAAGCTTGAACAACTAAAAGAAGTGAAAAGAGCCTGGCTGGTTTGGCTCAGTGGACAGAGTGTTGACCTGCAGACTGAAAGGTCCAGGGTTCGATTTCAGTCAAGGGCACTTACTTTGATTGCAGGCTCCTCCCCAGCCCAGGTCCTGGTCAGGGCTCATGCAGGAGACAACCAATTGATGTGTTTCTCTCACATCGATATTCCTCTCTATCTTTCCCTCTTTCTAAAAATCAGTGGAAAAATATCCTCAAGTGAGGATTAAAAAAAAAAGTGAAAAGGCTCTCCATCCACAGGCCCTGTGGTGCACAGACAGTGAGAAAATGAGCAGTCTCCAATGGGTAACTCAGGGAAGCAGCATTCCTGGGGACTGGAAGGAAAGGCATATCAGTTTACAGTGGATTTATAGAGATTGTAGAGCAGGGAAGGGAGGGCAGACATTGAAGGCAATGAAGATGGGATGGAAGAGGACAGTGACCCCAGGGGCTATGATTTGGGGCAATGATGAAGGACATCAAGAACATGTGGCAGGGTAGAATTAGCCAACAGGAACAATGATTTGAAGATGTGTCTGTGGTTAGTCACAAAGAGACTCTGGGTGGTGTCCTCAGCAGAATGGCATTTATGGTCTATAGCTCATTGCAAAACAGCCTGTATTAGAGAAAGTAAAGAAGTCAGAAACTAATTCTTATTGCACTCCAGATAAATCATCTCATTTAATCTTCATAAAATCTCCAGAATGTAGACATAATGGTCCTCATTTTTTAAGAGCTAAAGACACAGAACCTCAGAGCGATGAAATAATTCTCCCAAGGTTATTAATGCTAGCAAGTGCTTAGTAGAAAAATATAAACCCAAGTCTGTCAGAATATTCTTTCTCTAGTACCAATTTAGAAAAGCAGATAGCCAGCTCTGGATCCACCCTTGCTCTTTGTAAGTCAGTTAATTTCTAAGTCTGATTCTTCATCTCAAAAATTAGCAATAATATCAACTTTGTCTAACACTAGTTGACTTTTTAAATGATCAAGTGAGATGTTCATCAAACCAGTCTGAAATAAACATATAAAACTACACATACATATATTAACTTATTCATTTCTGAGTCTTTTCTCATTTATAACCTTAAATTCCTACAAACAGATTACTCATTTATTTATTAACTTTAAATATAATCATGTTTCTATAAATGGATTACTCATTTCTTCATTAACTTTAAAAGTAATCATGTTTCTATAGTATCAACTATACTATGAGGAATGACTGGATGCAGAAAATAGAAATATTCACCTTTATAAGGGAAGACTGAATTATCTATATATATAAAAGGCTAATATGCTAAGTGTCCCTCCCACTGTCCAACCGGTTGCTATGACGTGCACTGATCACCAGGGGGCAAAAGCTCAATGCAAGAGTTGCTGAGCTGCAGTAACTTGGCAGCTGCAGTTCTCAGGTGATGCACCCCAAAACCAGAGAGGAGGGAGCCCAATTCCTCATGGGGCCACGTGATTCCACCTTTGGCCGTGGGTTATGTTGTTGCTGGGGCACTATCAGCCCAGAAACTGGTTTACTGCACAGTTGTGTTTGTGTTCCACACCCTGTATGACAGCAACTTTGCAGAGTGCCCTCTTGCACTCCGGGACCCTTCAGGGGATGTAGGAGAGCTGGTTTTGGCCTGATCTTCGCAGGCCAGGCCGAGGGACCCCACCTGCCAGAGGGACCCCGCTCACTCTGCAGATGCCTGGGAGGGACCTTGGGAGGTTAGTTTCAGAGCCTGTCCAGCCCATCTTGCCCAGTCCCACCCCGCTGGCCACCTTCTAATTAATTTCCGTTCAATGTGCACAAATCTGTGCACCAGGTTACTAGTTTTCCATAAGGGAAAATTTCTCCAGTGATGTGGAAAGGATCATGCTGATCACATTCTTTCCATCACTTGTTATTGTGATACTAGTGACCCAGTGCGCAAAATCGAGCAAGACCTAGCCTAGCCCACCCCCGCATGCCTCGCTGCGCATGCAGCCCAGACCCACCATGCTGGAAGAACCCCAGACCCGTCCTGTGCTAGCCCCAGGACCCCAGACCCGCCCTGCGCAATTCCCGGGACCCAAAACCCTCCCTGCTTAAGCCACGGGCCCCGCCTCCACCACACCAGCCCCATCAGCCTCGTGTGAGCCCTGCCAGCTGCGCACGAGTCCCACCTCGTCACATGAGCCGTGAGTTCTGGCCCGCGAGAGGTGCTCCATGCACCTCCTGGTGACTGGTTGTTTGGTTGTTCCACTATTATGGCATGATGACCACAGGACTTTTATGATATAGATTTATTTGTTGTTGCCAATCTAGTGCAAGTGAAATGATATCTCACACCGGCTGTGACTTGCATTTCTCTGATTACTAATGAGGCTGAGAATCTCTTTATATGTTTACTAGAGGCCCGGTGCACGAAATTCGTGCATGGGGAGTGTGTGTCCCTCAGCACAGCCTGCACCCTCTCTAATTTGAGACCCCTAAACAGGCAGTCAGACATCCCTCTCACAATCTAGGAAGGCTGGCTCCCCACTGCTCGCCTGCCTGCCTTCCTGATTGCACCTAACCGCTTCTACCTGCCAGCCTGATCACGCCCTAACCACTCCCCTGCCAGCCTGATTGATGCCTAACTGCTCCCCTGCCAACCTGTTTGCCCCCAACTACCCTCCCCTGCAGGCCTGGTCACCCCTAACTGCCCTCCCCTGTAAGCCTGGTCCCTCCCAAATGCCTTCCCCTGCTGGCCTGATCACCCACAACTGCCCTCCCTTGCAGACCTGGTCCCTCCCAACTGCCCTTCCCTGCTGGCCATCTTGTGGTGGCCATCTTGTGTCCATATGGGGGCAGTCATCTTTGACCACATGGGGGCAGCCATCTTGTGTTGGAGTGATGGTCAATTTGCATATTATTTTTTTTATTAGATAGGATTAGATAGGATAGAGGCCTGATGCACAGGTGGGAGCTTGCTGGTTTGCCCTGAAAGGTGTCCCAGATCAGGGTGGGGGTTCCCTTAGGGCAGTGGTTCTCAACCTTTCTAATGCCGAGAAAATATCTGTATTTTCCAATGGTCTTAGGCTCTACAGCAGTGGTTCTCAACCTGTGGGTGGTCACCCACAGGTTGAGAACCGATAGCAGGGTCACCAAAGACCATCGGATAACACAGATATTTACATTACGATTCATAACAGTAGCAAAATTACAGTTATGAAGTAGCAAGAAAAATAATTTTATGGTTGGGGGTCACCACAACATGAGGAACTGTATTAAAGGGTCGCAGCATTAGAAAGGTTGAGAACCACTGCCTTAGGGTGTGGGGTGGCCTGGGCGAGGGGCCTATGGGTTTGCAGGCTGGCCACGCCCCCCCGGCAACCCAAGCGGAGGCTCTGGTATCTGGGATTTATTTATCTTCTATAATTGAACTTTGTAGCCTTAAGCGGAGGCCAACTCAGGCCAGGGCAGGCGGAAAGCTTGGCTTTCTCCATTGCTGGGAAACCCCAAGCCTCCTGCTCTCTCCGTGGCTGCAGCCATCTTGGTTGGGTTAATTTGCATACTTGCTCCTGATTGGCTTGTGGGTGTAGCGGAGGTACGGTCGATTTGCATATTACTCTTTTATTAGATAGGATTGGTCATTAATATTTCCTCGTCTTTTAAATATCTCCAAATCATTTTGCTCTTTTTTAAAAAATTGGATTTATTGCCCTTTGCTATTGAGAACCTTTTATTTTATAGAAATGTTGAGTTTGCATCAAGAAGATGAAGCAAGGTACACAAAGTCACAGAGTAAGTTGGTAGAAAAGCCTGGACTAAGACTAAATTAGTCCAGTGCTTTATACTATGCCATTTGCAGGGACCTGTGTGCAATATCTGGCTCGGATGGTTCTTGTTACTTCAGCTTTATTCATCCAACAGAAGTGAAACAAAATGTGCCAGACACATCAATTGCAAGGGAACTCTGTCAATTTTGATGATACATGGAATCTGTGGTAAAGCAACCAGTAGCACAGCATCCTCAGTCTGGAGAAAGTAGGGGTCAATGTAGATACAGTTTGAATCCTTGTGTAAGATAGATTATAGACATTAGAGTAGTGACAGTTGGTGCTGAAATAATAAAATGGGACTTGTTCAAGAGGCTGGCTGGCTGGTCTTATTTGGGAGGTTTTTATTACTGCAGCTTACGTCCCCTTTGTTTCTGGTATTTATAACACACTTGATAGTTCATCATTCTTCCCCCCTCAGATTGCATATGAGGTAACAGGGAGTGCGGACTGCCATATGAGCAGACAGAGGAAAGTGATTTTCTGTCATTTCCAAATGATATCTTCAAATAATAACTTAAGATCTGAAATGGAAGAATACTGTACAAGTGCAATAATTCAGTGAATTTACTCATTTATTGATTCATTCATTCTCTTGATTCTTCTCACTCTGGATTCATCATTTTAAACAGTGAATCACTTTCTTTAAACAATGTACTGACTTGAACTGGAGGGAACCAGACTTTTCTACTGAAAGGTCTCCCTGCATTCTTTGCCTTTCCTTCAGCTGTCAGTTCCCCAGGTTCTGCCTCCACATCTTTTCTTCTTGCTCTTTTATTTCTCCTCCTTTTTCAATGACTCTCAGATTGAGGAGAAAACCATATCCCTGGATCTGTTTGTATGCAGCTCAGATTACTCCCCTGTCAGTTGCACAGGATCTGGTTCCTTAGCCCCTTAAACACTGGATGGAATCCATTGATCTTTAGGGTGGGTGAGAGCAGAAACTGATCATTGGTTGGTCCCACCCTGTGTTCTGTGAGATAAACCCTATGGCTGGGGACTGATTGCCGTACAAAGGCATAAGTAGATGGGAGGGCTTGTGAGGATGTGAGAAGGGTGAACAATTCTAGTGAACTTTTGAATACATTCAACAAGACAAGTAGTTCTTTGTTTCTAATACAACAATATAAATATAACTAGGGAGCCAGTGCACAAATTTGTGCACCTTGACAGGAACTGTGGGCCATGAGGCTGTGGTGGGCGCAGGGGCGGGTCTCTGCCCATTCTTCACACCCCCACCTGGCCCCTCCCACCATGGACCCTGATCCCCTCTCTGCCGGCAGCCCCGCTCCTGCCACTGCCACTCCCAAGGGCGGACAGCGCCAGCCTGGCTTGCACCCGCTGATGGTGCGGAGCTATTGGGGCTGGTGCCAGCAGCGGGTGCCAGCAGGGCTGGCACCGTCAGCAGGTGTGAGCAGTGGCTGCTGGCTCTGATTGCCCTTCAGGAGCAGGGGAGGTGGAGAAGCCCTCAGGAGTGATCAGGGCTGAGTGGGTGCGAGCAGTGGCTTTGGCACTGGCTGCAGGTGCGAGTGGGGCCGGTGTCAGCAGTGGGTGCGAGTGCCGGGCGGGACTGTGGCACACCGGAGCAAAGAATTTTGAGTAACCACCAGAGGCTCGCCCTGATGACAGCAACCGGCACCCCGCCTTGGTCTAGTGCTCCCACTCACCTGCTCCACCATCCCACTGCAGCCGATGCCCACCATGTTCTGTGCTCTGCCACATGCTGCCGATGCCCGCCATGTTCTGCATGCAGCCCCTGGTGGTCAGTGCACATTATAGCAACCAGTTGTTCAGCTGTTCTGCCATTCAGTCTATTTGCATATTAGGGTTTTATATAGATAGATATTTTAATTCTAACATGTTCTAGCACTACAGAGTGCAAAATATTCTTATGAAAGCAATATTTTAAGTTAGTTGTTCAGAAGGGTCCAAGGTTTGATTCCCAGGGCAGGTAGCTGGGTTGCAGGTTTGATCCTTGGCCCAGGTAGGGGTGAGTGTGGGAGGCAAACAATCAATGTGTCTCTCTCACATCAATGTTTCTCTCTCTCATTCTCCCCCCCTTGCTCCCTTCCAATCTCTCTAAAAATCAATGGAAAAAATATCCTTGGATGAGGATTGCAAAACAAAACAGAACAAAATTTTAATTCCCCTCCTAGTTTAGTTATGAATATCAATGCCACTGACTTTGTGGAATTAACAAATGAACCTTGCAGAGACCTCCTAGAGTGGTTATTCTCTATGGCAGCTTACCAAAATGCTATTCAACAGAGAGGTAGCTTTGCTGGTGCCCATGTTTTCTGGGATTCTCCAAGATCACAAATATCTTGAGTAGTTTATTTTACCTATCCTTACGAACCCATATTTGGTAAAATCTCACATCATAAAGGACATTTAATTGTGCCCCAGGAACAATAATTTATTCAACATTCATTGAATACCTATCATATGCATTCATTCAACTGACAGGTAGTGAAAATATAGAGGACAGATATGATTTTGACTCTCAGAGAGCTCATAGGCAGTTTCAGAAACAGACATACAAGCCATAATGTTTCAATTCTATGACAGAGCAGGCATTGTATGCCTTAAAGAATGAGCCAATTTTTCAGGCAGACAAAGCAAGCCAGGGGAAGGCACACAGCGTCAAAGAGGAAATGCCTGTTGGCTCAGCATTGTACCCTATTTTTCCCTCTGCATAGGTCCATCAACACTGCCAACTGATAGTGGAGGCAGGAAGACTTATCTAAGCAACAGGATACTGACTCAGAAAGGCACGTGCATTGTGTCATTTTCCTGTCCAATGTCACTCACTTCCATCCTCTCACTATGATGAGGAGAGGAGAGCTTGGGCCAAAGCTGAACTAGTCAACTATGTAACAGGAAGTGCATCTTGGTTGAGCAATGACCTATTGAAGGTGGGAAGAGCCTCCAGAGTTCAGCTACTTATGTCAGTCAAAACTCTGTGTTCTTTCTTTATAGTTAACACAGACTGTGGGTGGCACCTGGATAAGCTACCAAAATGGAGGAGGAAATGATCCAAGGCCAACCAATTTGTCCCTCCTAGTCTTTATTACACACACACACACATATATATATATATTAACCCCACAATGTCATTGTTAAAAGTTGGTAATCTATTGTCTGAGCAAATAACCAGGTACACATGGTTGGCTTTGTGTGAAATTGAAAACTTTCACCATCCTCTCTTTTGTTTATTGTTCATCTTACTTCTAAAGTCAAAAAAATGTAAATCAACCCACAATTCTGCCAACGTCTGCCTCCATATTACCTGTCTTTCCATAAGGTCCCTTGGATTTGTATATTATCTTCTATATTTATTATTTCAACTTATTTTATTTCTTTTGACTAGCTCTCACACATTTTCCTCTTCATTTTCAATGGATTCCCTTTTTGGTTATTTTTTACCCCATGAACAATGAATTCATGGAACTACATTATTTTTTACCCTGTGAACAATGAATTCATGGAACTACCAATAACATAGAAAGACCAGAATATAGAAAAAAACAGAAAATACTTTTGAAAAGGTAATTGTGCTGGATATATTGTATTCTCCTCTCTTTCATTATGCTTAGTGCCCAGGAAGCTGACCCATATGGATGATGTTTATGGATTCTCTTCTCCTTTAGCTGCCAGTTGGATTCAACCAATGAGAGGCACCAGAATATGATCTACAATAATCTATAATAATAAAAGTATAATATGCTAATTAGGCCAGACGTCTTTCCAGCCGAAGCCAAAGCTGCAAGGGAAGCTGGGTCCCAGGTGCCAGAGGGAAGCTGGTGCAGGCAGGAAGACCTTGTGCATCGGGCCTCTAGTCAGAAGATAAGAGGAGAGTTAGATTAGGGTATTTATTACTTCATCTCTCTTTGGCCAAGTCACCACAGTTTGCTGTGTCCCTCTACTGAAGACTAAAGGTCTGTTAGGCATCCTTCATCACAGCACTGCATCCTGGCTCCAGGAATCTCTTACTTCTCTTCCACTTTAGGCCTAAGGATATTAATGCCCCTGCTGGTACTGCATTTCAGGAACTGCATTTTGCTTTCTTAGTTCCTTTAAACTAAGCTTTCTTTTTTTTCTTTTAATCTTTATTGTTGAAAGTATTACATAGATCCTCCTTTTTCTCCCATTAACCTCTTCCAGCCCTCTCCCCTCCTCCTCTCCCAACCCTACCCCCCAGGCCCTCCCCCTCCCCCATTGTCTGTGTCCATGGGTTATGCATATATGCATATAAGTTCATTGGTTGATCTCTTCCCACCCACCCCTCCCTTTGCTCTAAGGTTCAACAGTCTGTTCATAGTTCCATGTCGTAGGTAGTTGGATATGGAGCCTGTGGCTCAGAATAGAAGGTCTAGGAATAAAGCATAGAAGGGTAGTTGAAGTTAGAGATATTGTGTAGAACAAGAAAGAAAAGTGGCTGAGGAGAGAAGCAGAGAGAGTGCTCATAGGGGCCTTAAGGACTTTTCTCTTGGTGTCCTTGCCATTTTATCTCCTCCCCGTCTCTTTACCCATGAGCATTTCCTCCAGTCAAGAATATAAAATGGTTAAGTTACTAGTATAGCCATGAAAGACATAGGAGTGCTTTCATAATAGGCAAAATTATAAGTAAAAATTTATTTTTAAAAATTCTACTATGTAAGTCATAACATATTTGAATCTGTAATATAACAACTTTTATTGTAAACTAGAGGCCCGATGCATGAAATTCGTACAAGAGTAGTACTTCCTTCCCCCAGCTTCAGGCACCGGCTTCCCTCCAGCTGCCAGCTTCGTCTGGAAGGATGTCCAGTCTAATTAGCATATTACGCTTTTATTATTATAGATTCTTTAACATGTGCTATGTATTTGTAGAAAGAGGCACTTTAGCAAGACTCCCTTCTCACTAATAACATTTCTCACCAGGGGCTTCAATGGTTTGGTCCTCTTTATAGCACGTTGATTTGAATGGAGCAAATATTGATCTCTATTATACTTTTCATTTACTTGGATGTTAATTATTCTTACAGATAGAGGAACCCCAGGATAAACCATTTTCCAGTTTCCCTTATTGCTCCAGTAGTCCCACTTTCCATTTAGCCTTAAAAGAGTTTTAAACATGTGTGTGTGTGTGTGTGTGTGTGTGTGTGTGTGTGTGTGTGTGTGTTTAACATTGGGCAACTCCTTTTTGAGGAAAAAAAAACAAACATTCATCTTTCCTCTCAATTTCTCATGACTGAATTCTAAAATGTGTCCTGACTGTTTCCTTCACTAGCTATTTGACATTCCAGTCATAACAATGCATTGATTAATTCAGTTTTTATAAATTATGTTGCCATTCAAATAATAATGAATGAAAGTGGCACTTTTAGTAACTATCCCTTTGATGTTTCAACTTGATACATATGTACTTCTTTGGGAATATTTCTGTCCTCAGACTCTTACCTCCTTGACTCCTTAATATTCCCCAATAGCAACATCAATTTCAGTAGCAGAATTCATTCATCAAATTCCACCTGTGAGTTGTATCTCCACAGCAATCACGGAGCACTGTTTGGTTTTACACTTTCATTCCCAGGAGGAGTGTCTTGGCCTTCTCCTTTTCTTTTTTATCTTTGTTGTTGAGAGTATTACAGATATCCCCTCGTTTTCCTTGTTTCCCCCAACGCTTGGCCTTTTTTTCCTGTGTTCTTAAGAGGCACATTTGGCCCGGTCAAGCTGTTGGAGTCCTAGAAAGCGTGGTCTTTGATGTGAGCAGTTAGTTTTGCGTAATTTTGAATAAACTACTCTTAAAACAGTGATATTTGGGGAATTGTCTATGCCACTGGATGCTAGTTGTTGTTTTTAATGCTATCATAAAAACAAGTTGTAACAATTAATGAAGACCTGTTCTCTTGATTCCTGGATTTCAACTTGGCACTTTCAACATATGTTGCTATGCAAAGTGTTATAAATCACCATCTGAACACTAACTACATGTGGTCTGCATGGCTAATGAGTTTTTATTTTAGTTTCCTTGTTCTATATTTTCTTTTACTTGAAGAAATGGGGATAATGCATCAACTGATATTTATTTAAGCACCTTCTCCCATCTTTATTCCACTAGAAAAAAATGTTTAGATTCTCAGTCCCCCTTTGGTGGGGAAAAAGAAAGATACTATAACTGTCATCATAGAGAGTAGAAGTTAAAAAGAATTTTGAACAGGGAGGGTGAGCTCATGAAAGGATGGCGTCTATTTCAGGATTCTGGGCTGGCAGACTGTAGCATATGGCCTTTACGAGAGAAGAAGGAGAAAGCGTTGTTAGTCAGTGGCCTTTTTGTTTTGATTCTTTATTGGTTTGTATGAGTTTTTTTATGTGCTATTTATTTTTTGTTTGAACTGTTTTCTAGATGATCCTTAATATAAATGTACTGTTTAAGGGAAATGCCAACTCTTAGTCATCTGCAAAAACTGTTTGCTCTATTCTGACCTAAGATTAATGGGTATAGATAGTAACAGGAAGCCCAGAATGGAAATAGATCTGGTTTCTGAATCCTTCATTACAGGACACAATATATAAAATGATATACGTGGCCCTGGCCTGATGACTCAGTTGGTTGGAGTGCCATCCCGTACACCAAACGGTTTCAGGTTTGATGCCCAGTCAGGGCACATAACTAGGTTGTGGGTTTGATCCCTGTTTAGGGCAAGAATGGAAGGCAACCCATCATTGTTCCTCTCTCTCCTCCTTTCTCTCTCTCTCTAAAATCAATAAGAACATATCCTTGGGTGAATATTTTAAAAAATAAAAGATCTATGAGGAGCTTATTCGTTGCAAAAGGAGATAGGAAGCCTCTACCCACATTTCAACTTCCCCTCTGCCCAGAGGGTTTGAAAATTACTAGTAGACTTCTTTTTGTCCATTGTTAGAGCCTCTTCATATTATACCTCATTATTAAATAAATACACACGAGTCTCAACTCCTGTCCCTTTGCTTGTGGCTAAGTAGTCAGTTGCCAGGAGGGTTGTTTAATGTAAACTGAAGTAACAAATCAATGCTGACAGGGAACAGAGAGAGGGAATGGAGCCACAGGAAGGTTTTTTCTTTTGTTTTTGTTGTTATTACACCCACTTTACTAGAGGATGTTTGCAAGCTGTAGAACGATGACCTCTCTCCCACTGGCCCCTCACTCAGCCAAGACTTGGAGGCTGCATTGCAGATGAGGTGAGGTTAGTCCTGGGACCCAGTGTTCAGGCAAGCCAGAAAGCTCTCCTTCTTCCAAGTCTCCTCAGGAGCACCTAATGGAAGAACTAGGTAACTTGTACTGGCTGGCAACCATCTTGGCAGATCAAGTGCCAAAATTCCACTTCAAGTTGTGCTGGGTTGGCAGAACCATAGGTCAGGAACTCAACTTGGCAGGAAGCCAGGGCCTTGATTGGCTATTTATGTGTCTTGTCCAGCATGTCTTTTGGAGGCAGTCCACCGCTATCAATACAAAACCTGTCATTGTGGTTTTTTCTATAAAATAGCTCTATTATTTAAGGAACCAGGTAGTTTCATTATTGGCAAAATACTCATTGGGTTCTGATTTCCAAGTCATTGACAGATTACTGTTCTACTGATTTGAAACTCCTGCAAAAGAACCAAAAGTATTAGAGTTCAGCAAGCTGACAAAAACATAAGTTAGAGAAAGAAAGTGAGTATATTTCTTTGCTGTGCAAGGACCTCCTTAATATTATGAAAATGGAAAAAGCTGTGCAAAAGAATCTCTTCCCTTCCTCTTTCCTTCTCCCTACTCCTAACATCAGAGGAGAAAGACTCTGGTCAAGGAGGAAGAGGATGTCCCATGACCGGAATACTCCACTCACTCATTCCAAGGTGCTGGAGTAGGAGGAGGTGTCAAATAGAAAAGGATCTGGCCCCTCACAGGAACCAGAGGATTAATCCCTGCTGGTGATGGGGAACATCTTAAAGTGGAGTTGACTGTTATAGTAAATAAAAATGCTGGGGTTTCCCTAAGATAGCAATAAAGAGCCATGTGACCAAGCCTGGTTGAAGCCAGTGGTTAAGAAAATATTTACAAGTTCATGTTTATTGCTCACTGTGTTAGACTCAATAAATCAATCTCACAAGTATAGAAATATACTGAGCTTAGAACCAAACCTTCAAGTTATTGTATTTTAACATATTACCCCAAGATACTTTTAAAATAATGTGTCTCCAGCCAAGTTGCTCCCACTAAAAATATTTTAATTGTATTTTTTAATCTTCACCTGAGGATATTTTCCATTGATTTTTAGAGAGAATGAGAGAGGGAGAAACATAGATGTGAGAGAATGAGTGAGACACATCGATTAGTTGCCTCCTGCACATGCCCCAACCAGGACCCAGGCCAGGGAAGAGCCTGCAATTGAGGTCATGCCCCGGACTGGAATCGAACCTGGGACCCTTCAGTCCACAGGCCAATACTCTATCCACTGAGCCAAACCAGCTAGGCTTAATTGTACATTTTTAATGAAAGCAAAAAAAGTTTCTGTTTCATTAACAAATAAAAATGTAATATTTTAAGATACATTCTTCTAAATTTCTACCCTGGGGTATATTTTAATGTAAAAAATAAGATAGTAGTATATGTATGCCTATCTATATACATAAAAGCCTAATATGCAAAGTGTCCCCTAGGGAGTTTGACCGACCGGGAGTTCAATTGCTCTCTATGATGTGTGCTGACCACCAGGGGGTGGCACAGGACAAAGGAAGGCCCTGGCCTGCAGCTGGCAGCCGCTAGAGACCCTACCTGTATATGAATTTCATGCACTGTGCCTCTAGTCTATATATATAAAAGCCTAAGCGACTGTTATGACAGGACAACCAACTGGTAGCTATGATGCACACTGACCACCAGGGGGCAACACTCAATGCAGGAGCTGCCCCCTGGTGGACAGTGTGCTCCCACAGCTAACCTCCTGTGGCCTGCCAACCTCCTGTGGTCCCTCCCCGCTGCTGGCCCTGATCACCCTGATCAGGACTGGGTGAGATGGCCCTGATTGGCCCCAAGCAGCTGGGAGGGACCCCACTTGTGCACAAATTCGTGCACCAGGCCTCTAGTTTATTTATAAGTTACATAAATGTATTGTTGAATAAATTCTCAAACTTTTCTTTTTAACTCAGATATCTAGATACACTTTGCTAGAGAAAAGAGGTAGCAGAAGGCATCCAGTAAAGAAAGATGAAGGGAAGGAATATAAAGAGAAGTAAATGGAAAGGAACACAGAGAAGAAGGGCTGGCCACTTACATGTGGAGGGGAGAGGCAAGGAGAGGACAGCTGCAAAGAGGAAGGGAATGAGGCAAAGACAAGCACCAAGACTTGGGTCATCATTGTCCACGAGACACATGAGCCTGTCCCAGGAGAGGTTCAGGGTCCAGGGCAAGAACATAAAAATAGTTTCTTAGCAACCTTTTCCAGATATCTATAAAAGGTAATGGACCAATTGGAGGGCCTCAAATAGTCTACACTGAGGGGCACAGAGCCAAATTTTTACAACTCTGGAGTAACAATGTGGTTGTCCACTAAATGGGTGATAGAGCATAGAGGGATAGGGGGAGGGAAGAAGAGAAAAATATGAAGTAAACTCTAAATGGTCTCTGAGATCATCTGTTAGGCTTTCAGATTCAAACATGAAAACGTCCTTTCAATTCAAAGTTAATGGAGAAATATGATTTTTAGAAAGAGTGAGAATATTACTTATTTAGAATTGGTTTGCAAAAAACAGTACACACTTAAAAAAATATGCTTCCCCTGCTAGAGAATGGCATTGTATTGGGCGTAAATGGCAGCATCCCCATTATAAGAGCCTGTAAAGGTCTAATGAAAATATACATTTGTGGAAAGTACTCTCTGTACTACTGGGAAACCGCCTCAAAGTGACTCAGAGTTCACCCACATAAAAATAACTAAACCCCGGAAAGCCAACAAATATTTGTTAAGGGCTTAAAATGTGCTCTATCGTGTAGTAAGAATGGTGGATAAAAGGTATAGTCCTTGCTTACAAGGAATGTATCTACTTGCAGGTAAATTGAAGATAGAAACTGCAATATAGGTTTGATACAGTTATGACTGAGCACTTACTATAATATTTACAAAAAGAAAGTGCTGTCCAAACTTAATACAACTGGATTTGTGATGTTATATAAAAGAATGAGTGATGGGAGCAGAAGTTGGCAGAGAGAATGACTTTTAAGGCAAAACATTGTCCCATAGTTCAAGAGGAACAAAACAAAAATTAAACAGAAGGAAAGACTGTAGGAAGTTTAGACCAGAAGAAAAAATAAATAAAAGATGAAATAAGAATAGCCAGAATAATGAAGATGCCATTTTCTCAATACTTACTCATTCCTTTATATTTTCCATTGACTAATACATTTATTGAACAAGCATTTATAATACAAGCACCAGGCAAGTTGACCAGCTATGAGGAAACAGTTAAAGGAAGACATGCTCCCTACCCTGAAGAACTGATGTTTTGGTGGAGCAATGCAATAAAGTATTGGTTGTCTGGCAGGAGGTTATGGGTACATTGCCAGAAAAAGAAGGTGCCCATGGGAACTCAGGAGGAAGTAAATCTACTTACAAGATCTGCAGGCTCTAGCATCTCAGATGCCTTGTTTTCGAGGATAGAAGTTGAAGAAAGTAGTATGCTTCCTTCAACTTTCTAAATATATGGCATTACATGTCTACATTTTCATGTATGGCATTGGTTTTTCTTTATTCAAGGCACACTTTTCCACTAATCTGGCTTAGACAGATAAGCTATGCTTCATCAGTTCCCACCTGGGGCATGATTTAGCCAACCAAGGATCTCGGCCCTGACTTCACATTAGAATCACTCCCCCTAGGATTCCAGTTTGCTTCTGGAGTTGAGAACCACCAGCCTATAAATAGGCCTGGACAGACTCCTGCTACAGCAGAAATTTATCAGAGTTTCTGGCTTGGCTCCCGATGTTATAACAGAAACAGCCTCTTCCTTGGGTGGCACTTCTCTCTTCTCTTTGTACTTTCCATTTACATGCCGCACCATTTGGTTGAGTCCAGATGACATTTGGTCTTGATGAAATAGAAATAGATTTTTTTGTGCAGAACATTCTTTTTTTTTTTTTTTGAGAACTGAAGTAGTTTAATTTTTAGTAAAGGTATGATACAACAAATAGTACCCACCCTCATGTGATAAATATTAGACAATATCTCAATGTGCATGTTTCTATTGTCTTAATTATACAGTTTATGATTTATCAGGAACCATGTTCTGGGTTACAAATAGCACCTCATCAACTATGCATTTCATCTGCCATTCCCCCCTTATTTTTTGGTGGCAGCACAATATATACCTATGGTAAATGCATGCTGGTAATTTATTTTTAATATCAATCAACTTGTTTGGCTGGATTTTTAAAATAGATCATAGCAACATCGAGTCTTACAACAATGTGATTTTTTTCCTCTTTATTAAGTACAAAACAACTAACTTTTGTGAAAGAAAAAGCAAAAAGAATTTTCTAAGAAAAAGACTTTTAACAAATCATTAGATTTTGAATATAAAATCTGTCATTCAATATTTTTATGAATGCATATCTTATTATTTCATCCTTCTACTAGTGAGTAGAATCAGTGTAGTCTCTTTTACAGTAAATAAAGTATTAAATAACATTAATTTTCTAGAAAACTAAATTCAACCAATTTTAACTCTTATATGTCTCTTATTTTAAGGATTTGGTTATCTTTTAATATATAATGGCTAGTGCTACTCAGAAAGAAACCATAGTAAAATGTTAGGTTAAACTATTAAGTGTGTTTATAAGAGGCATTCAGGATATGACACTTTATTTGGGGATCTTTTATGTGTACCATTAACAAAAGTGAAACATAGTAAATCAGAACAATATAGATCAGCTAGGTGAATGGGAACTAGGCAAAATATAAAGTGATTCCAGTGCTTCTATGACTATAGAATAAAACAAGCAATGAACATAATAGAAACTGAGCTGAGAATTGACCGGGCATCACCTTGAACACCTCGATTGTAAACAAGTTTTTATCTCTTGATCCTTAAATTTATGTCTTTAGTCAAGACCCTTTTATGATCTCCAGCATGCTTATATAATTGCCTGCTGACATCTCTACTTAATGTGACAGAGGTACCTCAAATTTGTTCTGAAAGTTTGGTTATTTACTGCTGAGCTATATGTTGGTCAAAATGTAGCTAACCAAATAATTTTTCCCCAAGAGTATCTAGTGAAAAACAAAGTAAATTTGCCCAGCTGGTGTGGCTTAGTTGGTTGAGTGTCAGGGTTCCATTCCCAGTCAGGGTACATGGCCAGGTTGTGGGCTCTGTCCCCAGTAAGGGGTGTGCAGAAGGCAACTGATCAATGATTCTCTCATCATTGATGTTTTGATCTTTCTCTCCCTCTTCCTTCCTCTCTAGGATAATATATATTACTAGAGGCCTGGTGCACGAAATTTGTGCACGGGGGTGTGTGTGTGTGTCCTTCAGCCCAGCCTGCAACCTCTCCAATCTGGGACCACTCGAGGGATATCCGACTCACAATCCAGGCCTGCTGGCTCCCAACCACTTGCCTGCCTGCATGCCTGAGTGCCCCTAACAGCTTCTGCCTGCCAGCCTGATCACCCCCTAACCACTCCCCTACCAGCCTGATTGATGCCTAAATGCTCCCCTGCTGGCCCGATTGCCCCTAACTGCACTCCCTTGCTAGCCTGGTCACCCCCAACTGCCCTCCCCTGCTGGACCGGTAACCCCTAACTGCCCTTCCTTGCCAGCCTGGTCATCCCCAACTGCCCTCCCCTGCAGGCCTGGTCCCCCCCCAACTGCCCTCCCCTACTGACCTGATCACCCACAACTGCCCTCCCCTGCCTGCTATCTTGTGTTGGCCATCTTGTATCCACATGGGGGCAGCCATCATTGACCACACGGGGGCGCCATCTTGTGTGTTGGAGTGATGGTCAATTTGCATATTACTCTTTTATTAGGTAGGATAATGTATGTGTGTGTGTGTGTGTGTGTAAAGTAAATTTTTGTGGCCAAGTAGCTCAGTTGGTTAGAGCATTGTCCTGATACACCAAGGTTATGGGTTCGATCCCCAGTCAGAGCACATACAAAAAGCAACCAATGATACAAGAAGCATAAATAAGTGGAGCAACAAATTATTGTTTCTCTCCCTACTTCTCTCTCTCTAAAAATCAATCAGTAAATAAAATTCTTTCAGCATAAAATTTTTGTTAGAATATAATATTCAGATAATGTATTACAAATAGTCAATTGCAATCTCTAAGAAATGGGTAAAAAATATACCAATACATATTTTTAAAGAGAATTAAGTACAAATTAAGAACTTTTATAAGAAATACATTTATATGTTATCCCTATTAAGCAGAAAACTTCAACTTCTGCTAGTTCTAATGCAGATTTTAACTCTTGATCTCCTGTAGATTTTGTAGGAAATGAAGCCCAACCCAAATCTTGACACTCTGTGACCTCTGTAAGCCTTTGGGAAGCTGTGGGCATAACAAAAGACTAGAAAGACACGTAATAAAAATGTTATGAGTGCTATGGATAGTTCCCCCTGGGTAGTGTGATGTATATGTCATCTTTATTATATCCTTTGTGTTTTCTCTGTTTTCCAAGTTCTTTGCAGTGAACATATAATATTACTTTTGTACTTAAAATACATGTTACAAAATCACCCAGCCTTCATAGACTCTAAATCAGAGTACGCTCTCCATAGAAGCCTATAGCACAGGCAGCAATATACATGGTCTCTCTTCTCCCTGGGACATCTATTCAGTTTACCTCCCCTTTCTGAGCAGTGGGCCCAAACTACCTGCAACTCTCTACTGACCTGAAAAGAACCTGAGCTCCTTTTCCTTCTGAAATTTTTAAACATAATTTGAACAAATTATTTTCTGGGAAATATAGAGTCTTATAGATATTGGAAAACTTGCTGAATAGGACTCATGGCTGACACAATGCCACAGAAGTTATACTTTGTTTAAATACAATGGGTATACTATAAATGGCAGAAATTCTACGTCAAGAATTATATCAAAATAGCCCAGCCAGTGTAGCTCAGTGGTTCAGCATCAACCTATGAACCAGGAAGTTATGGTTTGATTGCCTGTCGGGGCCTATGCCTGGGTTGTGGGCTGGATCCCCAGAATGGGGTGTGTGGGAGGCAGCCGATCAGTGATTCTCTATCATCTTTGATGTTTCTATCTCTCTCTCCCTTCCTATCTGAAATCAATTAAAAAATATTTTTAAAAAAATATGTCAAAATATATACAAATATTGAATTACTATACTGTACACCTGAAACTAATATGTTTTATGACAATTATATCTCCAAAACATTATTAAAATTTAGAAATCTTTAAATTAATTCAGAGAAGCATTGTGATGAGCTTTTAAATCCTAACAAATTAATAGAGAAACAGAAGCAATGGAGTTTAGAGTGATTTATACAGATTGCCTCATCAAATTGCTTTCTTAATCCAAGTATCCAACCTGGTACAGAAATAATGTATATCAAAGGTGAGGAAATTAAAACATCTACATATTGGTTAGGAGTAAATTTTTTGCCAAAGAGAAACGATCTAAAAAGAAATGTCTTGTTTTATTGTCAATTCTATAATTTATTTTCCTCATATTTGCATTATTCATAAATTTGTTAATTACTCCCACTTTGTCATCAGTGCTTGATGAGGAAAGAGTGAAAGGAATTGCTTCTATGCATTTGTTTTCTCATTGACAATATCAAATTGATAGGTGAAATAAAAGCAAAAAGAAATTGTTCGACAGAATGGCCATGTCATTTTCTTGTGCATAATAATAATTACAGTTTGAAAAGAAAATCTCAAAGCAAAAGAGGAGACATAAATAAAAATGGCAGTTACTCTAAAAGAAAAAAATAGCTCAAAAAAAGATAGAAGGGTCCAAAAAATAAAATGAGAACAATATAATTAAAACAGTCAGGTTGAAGAAGAAAGAGAAGCTCCTAAAGATACAAAAATGAATTAAAATGAGTTTCCTTCTGAGTTGATATCACAGTGCGGTCTGCTGAAACTGGTCAGCTATGGAGGCCATTATTACAATGAGTTTATGTATTGAAGCATTCCATATATAAGTTGGAATGTGAAGCACATAGAGAAAAACCACACAAAATAATAACATTTGCAATGTAGGAATAATATTTGGAGAAAAAATGCCTTAATAAGTTAAGATTGAATAGTTTTATTCAGAGAAAATTAATGAATTACTTCCTGAAGGGACTTTAAAGGTTAATTTACCCAGTTAGAATGTTGTACGGTTTTGCCTGTTAGCATAATCATTGCAATGATGACAAATTAGACTTGATTAGCAGATTTATAAATAATGTCAATATGGAAGGAAAATAGAATTGGTATCATATTGGAGTCAGAGTTCAAAAAGATCTTGACATTGTGGAACAATAAACAAATTAAACCAAACAAATTTTAAAAGGGTTCAAAATACTGCCTATCCAAGTAGAGGAAAGTAATTCTGGCTTAATAATTCATGTAAACAAAAACCAGGCATTTTATAAGTTAACTGCAAATACGTCATTCTTAACACACATTACGCCCTTCCAACTTGAAGATTGGAACTTTATTTAGATCTAGAAATCTTTTTTCTTTTATTATTTTCTCCCTTATAATATTTCTGTTCTCTAATTCTATAATTTCTATTAAATTCTTATCTCTCACCACCTCACCTGCTGTTCCTTGGTGCCTTTTTAATTCCTGTGTCCATGCTATAAGCCTAGAGACCCTACAACTACACATATGCTCTAAGTAGTCTTATCCCAGGGGTTCTCTTCTTTCATGATATGATTTAAGAATTTTGTAAAATGTTGGAACTACTGATAGCTTTGTAGCTCTACTATGGATTTTCTTCACCCCCTTCCCCCCTCACACACACACCGCACACACTTTTGTCACACCATTGGAGTTTGGGGGGTAAGAAGGGTAAACATTCTGTTCACTGTTCTATCTTGATCGAATATCCACTAACATAAACCAGTAACATCAATTGTGTTATGTGATCATATGAGCATTAATAAAAATACTGTGTCCAGGGAAAGAGCACTCATAATTCCACTCATCAGAGCCTATTGTAATATTATATTCAGTTCTACGAATAATAATAGAGAAACTAAGTTATACTAGGAATGTTTGAAGGAAATTATTTTGCTTAGAAAAAGGCAGGGGTAGTGATCTTTAATTATTTGAGGGGATGTTATGTAGAAGTTAATATATTTTAAATACTGTGGAAAACAGACCTAAGATCAATTATTTAAATTATGAGGTGGTGGACTTCATTTTAGAATAAACACTAATTTATTAATAATTACATGTGCACCAAACTAGCATGAGTTTTCATAGTTGCAAGTTTCCCAGCACTAGAAATATTAAAGCAAAGACTGAGGCATAAGACATTTATTTACCTAGTAGTAACTCCTAAATCTTTAATCCTAAATTGTCTGTTTCTTTGGGTTCCATATTTTCCATCTAGTCCTAGATTAAAGTCTGTTTTGCTTATCTGGATCCCTCTGACTCCTAGTGATCTGTCTGGTTACTTCCTTGCCTTGAACTCTGATATCATTGTGCTTTCAAATTCTAGACCCACTGCTTAACCAGTTTTCACCCTGTGCCTTGCTCACTGCTAGACCCAGAAAGCATCTCACCTCAGATTTCCCAGTTGATTTCAAAACTTCCTCCCCAAACCACCTTCCAGGTTTGATGTATTCTTTTGACTGGGCCTTGTCCACATGCTTATCCTCTGCTCAGTGCTTTCTTTCAGTTCCTGGTACCCATGAATATCACAGCATGACACTTCATTCTTCCAAGAGCCTTCTAACTGGGTGCTGCCTCTGCTACCTTCCTTTTACTTCCTGGTTTCCCATAAATTAGCATGCACCCTTCCAGCACTTTAATCTTTTAAAATGCTACTTTAATTCTTGCTTATTTTCCCCAAACCACTGTCTTAAAACCAAAGTTTCCCACTAAATACTGGATGAAGTATATACATTAGTCAACTTGAGCTGCCATAACAAAATCCTATAGACTGAGTGGTTTAAACAATAGAAATTTATTTTTTCTCACAGTCCTGGGGGCTGAGAGACCTAAGATCATGGTGCCAGCGGATTCGGTTACTGATGAGCTTGCAGACAGCTGCCTTCTCCTTTCTCACTGTGTCCTCACATGGTAGGGAGAAAGAGAGAGCAAGATATCTGCTGGTGTCTCTTCTTATAAGGGCACTAATCCCATCATGAGGGATCCACCCTCTGACCTAATCTAACCCAATTACCTCCAAAGTCCCCATCTTACATACCATCACTTGGGGACAAGGGCTTCAACATGTATTTGGGAGGTGGGGCCACAAACATTCAGTCTATAACAAACTGTGTCTTTATAGTCTTGTCCTCAATCATATTTCTAGCTTTATTTTTGTATTCCTTTACATGACTCCAACTAAATTTGTTTATTAGCTTGTCAGAACACTATTTCTGCTCTCATGGCTCCCTTACAGGATATACACCCTTTATTTTTTAAATCCTACCCATCTTTGGCTTATTATATTTCTTCTATTATTCTCTTAAAATATTTCAATTCTATATTTTATTTAACTTTCAAATGACTACATGGCAGGGGGTTGAAATTATTCTACAACCACATCGTAATTCTTGTTGAATGCAGAGATCATGACTTAGACTTCTTTATACTGAGCATATAGGTCTCTAAAATATTTTTTTTGTTTGATTCAACTTCAGTCCTGCATTTATTCAACAACATTTAATGACGAGCTAAATATAATTCTCTACCAAGTGACCTGATTCTGAAAATGTTTTAGTCTCCCTTAAACTTCCATGTCAATACCTCTGAGGAAAAAAGGCCCTTCCTTTTTTCACCTTTTTAAAAAATAACTTTATACAATTAGACTGCCTCACTTATCAGCCTCACTGGTGACTCTCAGAGATTTTGCTTGTGCCATAATCTCAAAATCACCATTTTCCTACCAGGTTTCATTACAAAACAAAGAGAGAAGGTAAAGACAATGTCCTTTGAATTTCCTCAAATTTCAAAGCATCTTAGGAAAATAATTGGAAAACTTGGGTGAAAGAAATTAATTACTCTTCTCCATCCCCTTGGTTAATACTAAATATAGTCCGGTGTCTGCCAATCTCAAGCACTGAAAAAAAAAATAGGTTGAATCTTGAATGAAATAATTTTCAAGACAATTGCTGAAATCTGCCAACATAGAAAGTGAAAACATCCTAATTAGGACCGGATCTCAGATCATGGAAGTCCACAGAAGCTAAATGTTTGCCCCAAAGTCACACAAAGAGTAGCCAACCTAGAGGAGAACTTAGACTGACCCGGTCCCATTCCAGAACTCTCTTAATATGCCATAGTTTAGACCACATTACTTCAGTGATTTTGGTGGAGAACTCCAGTAGATGCTGAAGGACTGTGGGGAAAATATTATTTAAAGATAGTTATAAAAAGACCAGGAAATAAAACATATAAGGGAAGAGGACAGATTTATTTATTTTTTATAAATTGGTGATTCCTATTTTTTGTTCATAACTTTGGTCAAGATCCTCATTAGAAGCAAAGGACAAACTAAAAGAATTTTGTGTTCTTTACAAACTACAGGATAGCTTTTCCTTTTTTTTTGTATTCACTACTTACATTCGTATCGTTGAAATTAATCTCCAAAAGGAGGAGATAGTGGTAAAATCCCTGAACTTTCTGTTTAACTACCTGAAAACTGTTGCTTTTGTTTACATGATTCTAAAAAGGGCAAAATGGTTTGACTGTCTTGTTTCTGATTGATCTGGTATTTGGGCATTATGCATACTGAGCTTGGAGGAACAGAAATGCAGGCACTTGGTGGAATGTCAGCATGACTCTTTTTTTCATCCTGGCTTCTCTCTTAAAGTTCAGTAAAGGCCATCTTTCAGAAGCACAGAAATCCACTTACAGATAAAACAAAACCAGATGATTTATTTTCTTTATGTGAGAGTAAAACCCTTATTTATTTCTTAAACACCTCTTCTATCTTCCACCTGTGTTCATTTTAAGCCTGTCTCATCTGTCCTCCATCTTTGAATCTCTGCTTTGTGTTGCCCAACTTGGAGAATAACATTGTCTATGACTTTATATATCTTGTTTCCAGAAACAATAGCCTGGAGCACTTCCATTATTTATTCTATCCCCTTCTGTCAGTGACATAACTGTCTGCTGATTGCCAAGAAGTCTCCCTTTCCAGGTCAGTGATTCTATTTCCTCTAGCATTTTCTCAGATTTTTCTTGTGAAAGAAAAAAGAAAAAAAATATATCACTGATAATTCTGCTCAATGAAAGCTCAGCTTTGAATGAATTAGGCTGGACTTTAACATATGCTTGTGACCATCATTTGAATTGTTGATGAAAATGCAGTGGTCATGATGGTGGTAGGTAATGATGGTTGTGATGGTGATGGTGGTGGTGGTGGTGGTGATGATAGTTATGATGGCGGTGTTGGCATTATTGGTAATGTTAGTGATGATGGTGATAATGATGGTGATACCTATTTAATGGTCTGTCTTTTCTTCTGAAGAGCCAGGTGGTTTTGAGGATTGATTCTACTGTAGATGATAGAGAAAAAAACATGACAATAATTGAATAGTCTAACATGAAACACATAATTTATAATCAGTATTAAACTACTTTCTGATTCTCAGAATGGAAAATAGTTGACTACTTTCCTTGCTATATATTGTCGCTCTTGCTGTCTGTGGCTGCAGTCTCATGTTTTTATTAATATTTTGTATAGGAGATCCCATGATAAAAATAAGAAACAGAATGAAATTAATAATTGGTAACACAGTGCTTAGTATACATTATGTTTATATTACCTGAATAAATGAGTCTAATTACCAGAATGTACTTAATAAGCTTCTCAACACTGCTTTTGGCACTGAGGTTATCATGGTTTTTGTTTTCAGGTCAATAGATTTTAAGACAGAAGATATTATATTAATTGATCCTATAAATAATTATGGAATCACACCTTCTGTGTCCTTGACCCTATGCTAAGAAGAAAAAATACAACGCTTGACCCCATGTTCTAATTGAGAACATAGAATTGCAAACACTGTTGCACAGCAAGAATTATGTTAGAATGGAAATGCATAAAGTGTACTGTAGAACAGAGGAAAAAACATCTAAGTTTCATGGAAAGGTCAGGAAAGACTCAATTTGAGGAGGGAACATTTTAGCCAAGAGTTGGAGGGAAAATGTAAGCAGTGAGACATTCAATAAAGGAACAGAATCCATAAAAAACACACTGGCTTGAGTGCATCTGTCTTATTATAACTGCAATGAATTCCGTGTTCTGTAGAATGTTATTCAGGTGAGTGTGTAGTGTGAGGGACTACAGCACCCGCTTGAGATGAGGCTTGGCAAATCAGACAGAAGCCATCGCATGAAAGGTCTTGTAGGCCCTTCCATGTTGGGATTTTATTCTCCATTGAGTAATTTTCAACAGCAGATTGGCATATTTAAGTTTGTAAGTAGAAAGACCATTGAGAGGTCAGAGTAGAGAATATATTTGAATGAATAAGCCTGAAGTCAGGATGGCTTTTAAGGATGAGAATTGATGAGACTCTCGACTAAGATATAGTGATGGTAAAAATGCAAAGGGGATGAATAATACACAGGTTCTAAAATAAATAGTACCTCAGGCAGTTAAATATTTAAATATGGCAAGATTTAAGGATGGTTTCCAGGTTTCTGGCTTACAACACGGGACTCAACAATGTAAGACAATGTATAATTAGCTGCTAAACTATGCAGTTTCAAAAATAAGTACTTGAAAGCTCATAGGAGTGAGGAGTAATTGAAGATTACTGTGCAGAAGCTGTCAGGATATAAGTTGAGATACCAAAGAAGTGGTACATATAGCAGTCTATAAGAAAGCAGTTTTCCTAAAGGACTTAGAACTCAATTTCTTGTTCCCTGTTTGTGAGAGTCATTTGACTCCCACATAAACAAAACTCCTCCTATTCCTTTACTCTGAAAAAGAAGGCAAATGGGTTTTGACATAGTCCACAGCCCTTTCCCCAAATAAAATATTTCTAATTGGAGAAATACATAAATTCTTTACCACAGATTCCTGTAGAAAAGGATGAAGAGAGGGAAAGGACGAAGAAATTAGCTAATTAGTAATTATGTGCACAGAAGATGGGGAAGGAACCAGTAAGAAAGATTTTATTTCTTAGGTTGGGAAAAACTAATCTGCAGTGTTCCCATGAAACAAAATAAATCTAACAAGAAGATAATCACATTGGCATTCCCAAATATTAAGGTGCCATTGTTCACTGCTATCAAACAAGGTCTGTAACATCAAAGGGCATATATTTTCTACTTTATTAGGAGTGCTATGATATTTCCACTTATTTTACCTCTTCCTATTGGCTACACTTTTGCAAATTGGTACAGTGTTTGGGAAAAAGCATGTAAGATTGGTGTCCATAATATAAGAGCCAGCTAATAGAAACAAGACAAGAAAATAGAGGAGGGCAGTTTAGTGGATAGATCAGAAAATTCTAGCACTCTTCAGAATAATGGCTTTCCTGTTCATGTTTTCAAGATGAATGTATTGAGATATTTCTATATGAAATAAACATCAGTACCTGTGGGTGACACAGTGTTCTTTTGTCTGCTTCAGAAAATAAAGTGTCATGTTTATAGAGACAGGAGAATGATATTTCCAATGAAGTTGCATTGGAACTAGACCCAATGGTTAGAAATTGGCTAGCTAAAAAGAAGAAAATAGGTATTATGAAAAGAGAAGCATATATACAACACCTCAAGATCAACTAAGGACTAAGTATGTTTTGGGTATACTAGGAAATCTCCAGGCTGAACTGTAGACTGCGTATCAAAGAATAGTGGGATAAAAAGTATTATATGAGATAGAATATTTCAAGGTTAACAGTTTAGATTTGAGAATACCTCAGAAGTTTTTGAATAGAAGAGGGAGCAACAGACATTCCTGCTCTGTGAATGGTAAAATATTAACATTATTAACACTAAGGAAATTAATAATAGCTAACACTTAGTGAGTACTTATTGTTATAAGCACTAGACACTTAATAACTAGTTTGATCCTGATCACACCTGATGATGTAGATGTGTTATTATCATCCCTATTTTTCAGATTTGTAAACTGAGGAAGTGACCAGGCAATTTGCACAAGAAACACAGGCAATTAGCACATGAGCAAGCAGGTTTGTGAACCGGGCACAGTCTGGCCTCTTATTCTCTGCATCAAGTTTTTTATTTTTAAGACAAAATGAAATGGGGAAGAAAAGCTGAGTAACTACTTAGGGCTCTATTGTCCTGTTCAGTCTGAGATTTTGAGGTGCTGAACATTAGTGATGACAGACGAGGTCCATATGCGAGCCACTGGTTTTCCTTTTACTCAGAGCATGAAGCCTGCTCAGGTGCAACTTAAGCTCATTTAAAGAGAGAAACTCTTGTTCCTGCTGCAGAGATGGATCTCAAAACCCAGCCTGAATCAACCTGGTCCCTGGAACAATGCCCCTAATTCTCTCAGTGCAGCCACTAGCAATAGTCTCTCTCCCTCAAGGACCGTCTTTTTCTTAATTCCGTTCCTCGAGTTTTGTTTCTGGAAACGTTGCAGTCTATTGACTATGTATATGGTGCAGTTGCTTTTCTATGAAAATGCATAAAATTCCTATTGTACTATGTGTATGACTATTGGCTCTTACGTTTCAAAAAAAAATGTTAAGTAGCTCAGCCTCATTGTGGGAGACAGAACATCTGCTTGCTTTGGAATCCAGCGATGCTCGCCACATGGCTTCCCTCTGAGGCAGATTAGTAAGCAATTCATGAGGAAATCATCCCAAGGGCTTTCTTGTCCACATGACTAAGAGTCTAATGTCCCTTGAACCAATTTTATTAGTTTAATGGTTACATGATATCCATTCTTTCTGGGATAGATCCCTATTGGTAAAGGGAAGCTTTGGTTTCCTCTGATTCTGTAAATGTTTCTCATTAGGATCTTGTTACGTGTTTTTTTCTGATTAGCCAAACCTCCCTGGAGATATGCTTCCCTGAGCCTGTTTGTTTGTTTGTTTTTCCCACTCACTCATTTAGCAAACATTTGTTTACCATTTCCCATATACTGGGTCTTATGAGAGGCACTAGCTTTACAATAGGGAACAAGGCACGGCCAATTTCTTCAAATAAAAATAAGTAAAATAGTTGTAAGTGCTAATATAGAGCTGGTTCACAGTATTGAAGAATATCAGGGGAGGGACACCTCGTGCAGTCTTGAGGTATCAGCAAAGGCTTCTCACAAGAAATTACTTTTAAGCTGGGGCTCGAAAGGTTTCATCCAACATGAGGACAGGGAAGGCAGTGGGTGGGCTGCTAATGACAGACTGTGATCCCAGGGAAAAGGAACGGTAGAGACCCCTGCAAGGGGGTAAAATAATTATCGGGCTATCTAGGACTTCAATTATTTCAACTCAAATGTCCATCCATTTATTGATCCATGTAGCACGGTATTCCCAAAGAGTGTTACATGGGACTTTTTTTTTTTTTTTACAATATATTAATATATATGCTGTGAGAAGAAATGTTCTCTGCTCAAATAGTTTTGAGAAATATTGAAATAATCTAAGTTAATGGTTTCTTTACTGCAGCAGTTTTTATGTACCAGTGTAAACAGTGACTCAGCAAAAGAACTGAGGCTACAATGTTTTCCAACCTTATTTAACAATGAAATGCTTTATTGCACACAACATCTCTTAAGAACTCGTGGGACTAGCATTGTATAGAACAACTTTGTAAAGGCTGGTCTAGCATCATGGCAGTGCTGGAAACCCTGATTTCAGATTTGCAACAGGCAGCACTGAGAAGGAATCTGCAGGTGTTAGAACGTGTGTATTTCAACCATTTTATTTTTGATGAGCTACTAGGACTTTAGAGATTGCTAGATTTAAGTTGGAAAGGCTCTTCTAATACTGCAATGTCCTGAGTCATGACATTGAAGAAACCAATGGAGTTTGTACTATCCTTACATTTCAGTCTGCCAAGAATGTTTTCAAGAAAGGACCTAGATCAGCATCTTAGAGACAGTTCCAATGAAGCCTAATTTTGTTTATTTTATATTCAGGACATACTGTAATGAAAGTATTTTCTTAAGTTCCCAATGTAGTATTCCTCTGGGAGGGCCAATATTAGGTAGATTTGCTAAGTTATATGGAACTCAGTTTCTCTGCAAACTCTCTGGATGAAGGACATGTATGGTTGCATTGATGTTTTCCATATTCATTTGACAAAGACTGGCTTTCACACGGAGGTAATTTTTTAACCAGTGAGTAAGGCAAAGAAAATATTCTAATAGTTTTTCTATTGCTATTACATAGGATTACATAACATACATATCACATAGGTATTATATAACATAAGATTAGAGGGGGATGGGATCTTGAGAATAGATGACATCTCTTTTTCTTTTTTATATAAATGGATGAATCCTTAATAACTATATCAAGTGGCCCATCCCCCTCCCACCATTCAAGAAGTACATGGAAATATAATCAACTGATTTATGAGTCATAATTAGAGAGTGATGAATATGGAGAGGGATCATCCTTTTCAGCAGGCTCTGAACTGACTGCATAAGTATTAAGTTGAAGCTATGTTTGTGGAAGTACCAAACACTTCCCCATTTTGGCAGTTTCCTTTTAAATAACTATTAAATATCCTACCCATTAAATTTTTCTAGGTAATCCATTTTCCCCTCAAAGACTAACTTATTTATATTGAGACTTTTATATCCTCTAATTCCATAAAAATGTGCATATAGGCTCAATCCTATTGTCAATAGATTCTAAGCTACAAGCTCTCACTATAATATATAAGGAAAGCACAGTCTATTTACCCATTTGCAAAGTCCTTATGACAGGCTAGCTCAATTTATTATAAACTGTTCAACTCCAGCCAGACAGAGGACTCCTTTTTCCTCATGTCTTTGGTTCATCCATTAATATATGTTTAGCCAAGTAGAATCAGCTATTTTTGCCCTTCCATGATTTGCCTGATTATAATCTTGACAATGTTTATCTTGTTAAAAATGTGGTGTGAATGTCCAGGGATATTCAGCTCAGAAAATGACAAATAATGTAATGTTTCCCTTAATCCCTAGGGCAGGTCTGTTCTTGAGCAGTTTCAATCAGGAAAACTTGCGTAACAACATAAAATGTATCTGGGCCACCCTTGTCCATAGGAACCTTTGCAATTATAAGATGAATAGAAGTTTTATGTCTGTTTAAAATCACTCTCTTTGTATATGAAATATACCATCCTATATTGAACTCAGTTTGTCTATTAGTACATTCATTACTTTATTCATTTATTAACTTAGTTCTACCCATAATATTATGTGAAATTGAGCAAATATTACGTGTATTGAGCAAAACAAAAAAAAAATACACAAAACCAGAATAAACCCAACAAAAATGGTTTGCCCTTTTACTTGAGAAAATGTACCTTCAATGTCTTTGACACAATTTCTTACTGTCTACAGGTATTTGCTTTTATTTGTTGTTGTTTTTCTGTTTCCTTTTCTTCTTTCACCTTTCCCTAAAGACCAGGTTCACAGTCCCCTCTCTAGCGTGGCTTCAGGGGCTTGTGTTAGAACAGCAGCAGCCCACACTAAGAACTTCTTTCATTTGCTGTAGACAGCCATTCAGAGGGGTCCCCTCTTGCTGCTTTCTTCACCTTTGGCGGTTGCACTGTGGCTTCCCCATTGTGCCCATTGCACATTCTGAAACCAGGGACTTCCCCTTGCCATTCAGAACTCAAGGACAGAAGGTTAGTCTGGAGACAATTTCTCTCAAAGCAGTGGCCAGTCCCCCTTTTATTCATTTTAGTAACTTCACACCATTTATTGCACATCTGAAGTTTACCTAGCACGGTCCTGGCCTTTGACGATGCAAACCCTCTAAGCCTCTCACGGGGGTACATTTGCCACTGCACTCACAGTGACCACACAGCCCTGCCAGGGAACTGGGGGTTGGGCAAATGAATGAACTGCACAAAGCCAAGGGCACATCAGTTAGTGCTGTGATGACTATTTCCAGATCGCCTCTTAAATTTGCATTCCTTCTTGTTATTCATAACCAAATTGCTCTCTCTGGGGCCACTTAAGTATTCTCTTCAACACATTCAGACTTCAATTAAGTTCTTCTCTCCTTCAGGCACTGTGTATAACGGTCTATTGATCCCAAGAGTTCAAATATTTTTATTTTATTGCCTTTTTTTTTTTTTACAAGCAAATAGGTAGGGAAAAAAATAAGGGTGCATAGGTTAGTATTGTATTAGTATTTTTTTCTTCTAGAACGAGAAGGATTATTGTATATGTAAATTATACTTACAAAAATAAAGACACAGATCTCTCCCCCCATAATACAATGTATCATCTTCCAGGAAGGGTTCTTTGATAAACAGATCTATGCAAAAAAAAAAAAAAAAAAAAAAAATTTCAGATGTAGTCAGTCAAAGCGATTTCTCATTGAAGAAGAAAGGAAATTAAAGGGAAGGGGAAAAGGGGAAAGAGACAGAAGAAAAGGAAGGTGAGGTCAGGGAAGGTAGAGGAGGGAAGGGAAGGCAAGGCAATAAGTCGCATGACAATATATAACGTGATCATCCGTGGAAAATGGAATTTAAGTGAATAATTAACAATTTGTGTACTAGTAGTTAACATTTTTTTGAGTGCTCACCATCTGCTAGGCTATATTCTATATATTCTACATGCATTAGCTCATTTAACATATAACAATTTTATAGTGTCTTCATTTTGTAAAGGAGGTAATTGAGATTTAGAGAGGTCGTCCAAGGTTACATAGGCGTAAGAACCCAATGGTAATGTCTGCCTCAAATCAACTCTGTCCTGAAGCCTTTGCTTGCCTGAGCAGACCAGCAAAAGAGAGATAATAAAGTAACTTAGTATCTATAATAATAAAAGTGTAATATGCTAATTAGACCAGACAGCTGAACAAACTTCCAGACGTCCTTCTGGACGTCATTCCTGATGAACCCACGGCAGCGGGGGCCGAGGCAGAGGTGGTTAGGCAGGCAGGCGAGGGGTTAGGGGCAATGAGGCAGGCAGGCAAGTGGTTAGGGGCAATGAGGCAGACAGGCAGAGGGGTTAGGGGCGATGAGGCAGGCAGGCAGAGGGGTTAGGGGTGATCAGGCAGGCAGGCAGGTGAGTGATTAGGAGGCAGATGTCCCAGATTGCGAGGGGGATGTCCGACTGCCGGTTTATCAAGCCTAAACTGGCAGTCGGATATCCCCTGAGGGGTCCCAGATTGTGAGGGTGCAGGGCGGACTGAGGGACATTCCCCTCTCCATGCACGAATTTCATGCACCGAGCCTCTAGTACATATATATAATCAATCTATGTGTCATTGTCAATTGCTCTCTAAATATGGTTGAATATTGGCAATTTTGTATGGTTCAGCTAAATATATATCTATATACGTACATGTTTTACATATGGAAAGAGATACACACTTATATATTCATAATAATAAACACTTAATCAGTGCATCTTAAGTTTAAGGGACTTAAACCTATGAGTTTGATACCATTTTCCCACTTGATAGAAGAGACAATTAAGACATGGAGAGGTTATGTAACTTATTGGAAGTCACACAGGTAGGAAGTTATAGAGTCAGCATCTGAACTTCATTAATCTTATTTGAGACCTGATTCTCTTGACCACTATACTGACTCTATATTTTACGTGTTTAGTTATAGTCACCTGACATATATGTTCCCAGGTTAAACAAGATGATGCTCTGCCTTCTTGTGTCCTTTTTGTGGTCCATTTAATGCCATGTTTTTCACATTGGGTGCTTTTTTTTGGTGTTTTTTGGTGTTTAAAATGGTCCCCAAGCCTAGTACTTGTCTACTATTCCTAAGCTCAAGAAAGCTGTGATGTGCCCTAGAGAGAAAATATGTGTGTGAGTTAAGCATCATTCATTCAGGCCTGAGCTATAGTGATGTTGGCTGTGAGTTCAATGTTAATGAATCAATAATATATGTTAAATAAGATGTCTTTAAACAGAAACCCACATACATAAAATAAAGTTATATATTGGTTAGTGGACAAAAGAGGTTTCCAGGAACCAGACATTGTATGTCAACTAGGAACAGTGGTTCAGTATCCACTAATTTAGTGTTTTCCTGGACTTTACAGAACATACGTACCACAATTAATAAAGTTTGACTGGATGCCTATCATTCTATCTATCTATCTATCTATCTATCTATCTATCATCTATCATCATCTATCTATCCATCCTTTTATCTAAAGAGATTAACTTTAAAGAATTGACTCCTGCAGTTGTGGGCATTAGCCAGTCTGAAGTCTGTAGAGCAGGCTAGCAGGTTAAAAACTCAGGCAGAAGTTAATGCAGGCATTTTGAATTTCTTCTTCTTCAGGAAACCTCAGGTTTTACTCCTATCGCTTCAACTATTTGGGTGAGGCCCACCTGCATTTTTAAGACAAATCTCCTTTACTTAAGGATCATAGCTGTTAATCATGTCTACGAAATAGCATCTTAGCAACATCTACATTTGTATTTGAATAAGTAACTGGGTACTATTGCCTAATCCAGTAGATACAAAAAATTAACCATCACAGTTATGAGTGATATTGATGAGCTTACCATGAGTGTAGCTTACTGTGTGGTGTTTTCATTTATAGATGTGAGTTATAATTGTATCAAGAGACAGAGTAGAGAGAGAGAGACAGACAGATAGGGAGACAGACAGGGAAACAGACAGAGAGCGAGCACACACACAGGAGAGAGAAGGAGATAGAGAGAAAGGCACACCATGCTCCTACAAGTGAGAAGGTTACATAATCAGGAGCAAGAGCTTTGCTATTAGATTCCCTTGGCTTCCAATTTGAGCACCACCAGCTGGCACTGGAAAACCTGCTTAACCTTTATGTGCCTTAGTTTTCTTATCTCTGAAAGGAGGGATAACAATAGCACCACCTGACACCCAGCCTATTCTTTGTATATATTTTTTAGAATGTTACCTCTTCTCAGCACTAGCTCCTTGAAGAGAGTAGAGTGTAATGTAAGGCCGTGAATGTGCACAGACTCCCTTGAAGATGTAGCCACAGTCCTTGGCAGGCACATGGAGAATGCTTGGGATGACCATCCATGGGAAAGCAGCTAATGCTAGCTCAGTAGCTTTTTGTCTGTCACCTAAATAAACCCACTCGAAGAAGAACATGGGAATGGGGTGGCCAGGTTTTGATCCTATTTCATCAATAAGGAAATGTTTTCAGATACGTCAGCCATAGCATTCTTATTTCAAATTTCAGTGATCAAGAAAATACAACCCAAATCAGAGAGCAATAAGTATAATGGAGGAAATTGCAGATCCCAGATGCTTTTCATACCTGATTTCTTTTTCCAAAAGAAGAAAGCACTCACAAAATCAATCTGCATAGACGTCACAACCACCAATTGAAAAGTGAAAAATTCATTCAATCACACCCTGGCCAGTGTGATTCAGTGGATGGGCATCGTCCCATGCACCACAAGATCACTAGTTTGATTCCCAGTCAGGGCACATGCCCGGGTTGCAGGCTCAATCTCTGATCAATAGATGTCATGCTCTCACATTAATGTTTCTCTCTTCTCCCTTCTTCTCTCTAAAAAGTAATAAACTATTTTTTTTTAAAAATCACTCAATCAGCACATATACTCAGTGCTGAAATACAGTGTGACCACGTTTCCACTGTTTTGTTTGAAGGTTGCTTCCATGAGGCTGTAGTGATGCCATGTCAATGCAGGATACTCAGTAATGAAAGGTGAAATCAGGACCTTGCTATTCCAAATGCTCTTTGTCTCCCTGAGTGTACCTGCTGCGGGCACCAACCCTTCCCTGACCTCCCCATCACAGAGTGACAGGCCTTGGGGAGAAGGTGGGGACATTCAAAAACAAAAATAAACCTGCCATTTTTATAGTCAAAAGTGTCAGAGCTCAAACATCAGTGGTGATGCAGAAGAGTCAGTAATGTATTTTGTGTCTGTGCTTACTGACCTTTAGTGGTTATTTTATGTATCAAAGTTATTTTCAAGTTGTTTTTGCATTTTAATCTAATTAATATTATATGTTTGACTTAATAATACTATTTCAACCTTGCTGAGCCACACCAAATAAGCTACATCAATTCCTTATTCAATACAAAGGTATTTATTTGGTTATACAATATTCACCAAAGTGCCTTTGCTCCTTTCCAAGAACAACACACATTTAGCTTTATTGTCTTTATTCAAATATTTGCCATAATTATTAGGTTATTTTATTAAGTTTATGTGATTAAAGAAATATATTAAATATTTTGGATATGATGTTTTTTATTTATAAGTATCTTAAATTATGTGATAAAAACCAACTTATGAGTGGGGTCAGATCCTGTATTATCTCAGCTAATTTATAGAGTGAAATAGTTCTTTTAATTGGGAAGAGGCATTTTGCAGACGTATAAGCTGATTTTATTATTTTGGAAAACTCTCAGTTCTACACAGAATAAATTCAGGGCATAATTTAGAGTAAATTAATAAGCACAATCTTTAACTAAAATATCAATAATTTGTACATGGAAAGTGGCCAGATGTTAAATAATAGCTTTCATATATGAATACATCCTATATACATTATGTACTACTAGAGGTGGCCAAATTCAGATTAATAGTTTTATTTTATTAATATAGCCTCTTTAGTCCATATGAAGTATGGACATATGTATATAACACAATTATACATATAGTGAAAGATTATATTCGCTGGGCAACTAGAAATAAGTCAGGTCAATCTTAGCAAACTATATAGAAATATCTACCTAATAAAAGAGTAACATGCTAATTGACCATACCTTCAAGACGCCCACCAGCCAATCAGGAGTGAGTATGCAAATTAACCCAACAAAGATGGTGGGTTAATTTGCATACACAGGCACCAAGCGACTGGGGGTGAGGTGGGACTCAGGTGTTCTGCACCACCCCAGCCACTCCAGGCCTCTGGGCAGCATGGGAAGGCAGAAAGGCAGCTCAGGCCGGAACAGAAATGTGGCTCTGGCCAGAGCGAAGGTGCTGCCAGCAGCCAGGGGAAGGAAAGCCCATTCTTGCATGAATCTTCATGCATCGGGCCTCTAGTATACATATAAACACAGTTCTATAAAAATTTCATGTTAGATATATATGAAGAAAACTACAAGGCATCATAGAGATACAAAAGAAAACACTCGAGGGAGTAGAAAATTTTTCTGTAGGGGAAGACTTACTACTAAGCAGTTGTTCATTTTTTCCCAAGTTAATTTATAACAGTTCAAGAAAAATTTCATACAAATAAAGGGATTCACAAAAGTCTGATGTTTATATTAAAATGTGATGAAAACATATTAAAGATAATTGAAAACAGTACACTAATAAGTGGGGAAGTGCATAATTAGAGGCTCTGAAAATATTATAAAATTACAATAGGGAAAAGAATCTTACTAGTACAAAGATAAAACCAGGAAATAGAATGAAAAGCCCCCAAATGTTTGTGGAAATATTTAATAGATGATAGATTTAGATTTTCAAATTTCTGAAGAAAGTGTAAATTGTTTTATATATTATTTGGAACAAATAAATATTAAATTTATTTATACATTATCCTAAAACATAGTCCATATACATTATAGTTTCACATATGAAAGGATGTTCATTGCACCATTGTTTGTTAAAGTGAAAAATTGGAAGTGACCTGTGTCACAAATCAGGATTGTTTAATTAAATTATAATATGGCCACAAAACTAAATCTAAAGTACCTATTAAAATGACACATTAGAAGATTATCTAATGTCATAGAAAAATGTCCATATTTTTCTTTATTTTGAAATGTTTTAAGACAGTAAATGCCAAAGGTCATAAAAGTGGGGGTCTACAGGCCAAGTCTGTCAATACACAGATGGGTTTTGCTCACTTTTCAGTATTTTATGATATTGAGCCAACATTTAAAAATTGAGGGAATACACACAAAAACTGGATTTCCAGTGCATCTTTACACTTCTGCATATCTGACAACTCTGTCCACATTCCCACCGCAGTTGGAGCTGCATAGTGAAGTAGCACCTGTCCAAGGCCTACCAGCCATGCAGCTTGCACACATGTTCACTTACACCCAACCTGCTTCTCTTACCTGTCCAATCCTCTGTCTGGCTCCAGGAGACAATGGATTGATGTCTTCTTTGCATGCATATATAGGTGAGTGTATTTATTGCATGCTAACATATGTATGTAGGAAGATATGCAATGAAATTTCAATGCCAATAAAAGTTCACAGGTATCTCCAACTATATTGTAAGGGTTTTGAAAATAGGGAACAAGTCAATATTGTTCATTACTTTATCCCCTGAAGGTAACTAAAAGAGAATTATCTGTTGAATGGCCAAATAAAGAGATAATAGTTCTTGTTGTGTTGGTCAGGTAGAAACAAAATCTTTTTCTTGGAGGGTAGGTTTACTTTTTCTAATGCTCAGATTTGAAAATCAGAAAGAAAATTCACAATACATTTTACTTTTCTGATGTCCACAGGCAGAGAAAACTTTGTAAGCAGAGTAAACTATATCATAAATAAATCTTATGAGGTTTTTAAATAATAATTTTTAAAAAACACCGTGTTTAACTGAGACTTTAGGCAGAAATTCCAGGCACTGAATTCTGCTCTATAACACAGAGCCTAATACAAGAGCTGATTTATTTGTGTCTGCTTTTGTAATTTTGTTTTAGATTCTGGGCCTCCAATGGAAAGCATCAAAATACCCTTCCTTACCCTTTGCAAATTGTTATACATCTCCAACACACCCGCTCCAGAGATCCCTTCTTGCAGGAATACTCAGGCAGCAATTAAAGTGATGCTATACAACCAGCATGTAAGTCACCGGATGACTATTTCTAGCCTGTCCACTAAATAAGTCCAGGATGAAATCACCAGCACAGAAGTTTCAGTTAATTGAGGAATCAGACAGCCAGAGAGACCAGACTGGGCAAGAAAACGCCCTTATCCCAAGGACAGACCTTTGCTCTGACATTGGAGAAAATGCCCAAATGAACTTGCAAGTAAATTGTTTTCCTTCTCTAATAAATGAGCTCTTGGCTTTAGCGCTAAAGCTGCTTTTTAATGAGTTGGTAGGTAGATATGGAGCTAGTTTGGGGGAATTAGTTCATGCCTGTATGTTTTCAAGATTGCGAATGAAATGGAGATGTAGATAGCAATTTGAATCCAATTTTCAAGCTTGCATGGATGAAGAGTCACAGAGGGAAGCTGAGACAGACTAGGATATTGGGGGTGAGCAGCATGGTGATAGTGACAGAGAAAGCCAGCTGACACAAAGTCCAGATAATATACTCTCAAAAGAGATGGAGCAGTTGGGAAAACACTGACGTCAGGTAGAAGTCAGTGAGGCCATCTCAACCTCCCAATCGGCATTCTATAGATCCTAAGAGAAATAAAATTAGAATCCTAGCCATGTTTAGAGCTGAAAGACTTTTGAGTCACACTGCTGGAGGACAGTAATCAAACTCAGGGGGGCCAAACCCTCTCCTGGATGAGGATACAGATAAGTTAACCTCAGAGACCCTGGCTTTGCAGGACTTCAGACCAACATGGTGGTTTCAATACGAACAGGTCTGCTTGGGAAATGGAGTAGGTGCAGTGGGGATGTGTCTGCTGTTCAGACGCCAGAAATCCCGAGGAAGATACCATCTTGCATCATTAAACATGTTGTTTTGGGCATGAAACAAATTAAAAATAAAAACCTTTCCCAGATAACGCCCCTAAGTTCCTACATTTAAAAAGAAAACACACACACAGTGACTCAGGAGGAAAAAACAATAGGATCAGCCACTGGCAGCTAAAAGCTATTAAAGTAGGTGGTCTGTGTGATTCATTCAGCTGCCCAGCTCACTCAGTGTCAAATCCTAATTTGAGCGCGAACCCCTCACTTAGATAAATTGATAATTTGGGGGCTGAGGCTTATTTCACATGGTAGGTTTGTTTAATTTAGTCATTAAATTGTCCCATGAACATTATTTTAGGTTCATAATCCTCCCTTTTCCCATTTATTTGTTTTTCATCATATAACCTGGAAATGCAGAGCATTTGAGTCATCATTCATAAGACCCTTTACTATTTCTCATACTTCAAAAATGTATCAGTAGTTAATGAGAACTCATACATGACACATGTTTGCTCTGGATACCAGTATTTATAGTCCAATGCTATTTGTTCAGTGTAACAGGATATGTAAACAGAACACATAATACATAGCACATGCCTCCTTCCCAATATGTACACTGCCACTGTCTGGCAACTTGGGATTCATTTCTGATTAATGTTAGTGAACAGGAAACAATTATTACCAAAAGTATTATAAACTTGTACAGAGTAAAGAGTGGTGATTATTTGAATGTAAGCTTTTGACTTCATGATTTGTTGTCGTATGGAATAAGTAGAGAAAATCTATGTGATTGCTGTGAGCTTAAGAAATTCAAGAATGTACTTTCTAAGTAACAGAATGTAGTCAAACAACAGTTCAAACAGAGCTATTGTACCTTCAACAACTTTACAAACTGTGAAAGTAATTCCCTTTCCACTCCTCCTCGCACCCTAGCCAAAGACAATTTTATGCTTTTACTTATGTTCATGAGTAAACGCTGAAGAGCATGAACTGGGAGTCTTGGTTTAAATCCCTTTGTATTATTTCATTTAATTATTGAAATTTATCTGCTGAGCAGGTGTTTTTAATACGATGGGAAAACTTACTCTTGGAGAATTTAGAAACTTACTAAAAATTTGAAGTGGGTTTATGAACCCACACTGGGGCTTGGGGTTGTCAAAGGAAAGATACTTAAAACAACTCATGGTTGGAAGATTGGGTCAAGCCTGGACTGAATCCAGAGAGAGAAGATGATTCAGACAATGAGGATGGTTGACTTGAAATTGAAATCCAATTAAAGATTTTGGTCTATGAGATGATTCAATGCCTGCTCAGTTGAAGCTGTTGATAGTTTATTACAGTTTCTGACTGTAAGTGATCTTCCCTGATATGGAGTTCCTAATCTCCATCATTCCTGGAGTCCTTTGCCATACCCTGCCTTCCTCAGACTCAATAGATAGCCTTTAGGAGGTTTCCTAAGCACCCTGTTCCTTGCACTCTCCAAAACTAATTGAATCTTCTCTCATCCTTAACCCCTTCCCTTCCATTTGCAAGATTAACTCTGTGGCCATTTGCACCCTCGTGTTCTTCAGATATCATTCTTTTTCTGCTTCCTTAAGCACGTGCCTCACCAATACTATTTATTGCTCTTAAATATTTAGGTCACTCATCAGGTTTTCTCCTCTTCAACTTAAGCAGTTTTTGTTTTTTTTAAAGAGATTTAGTCACATATTTTAAAGGCTTTCTATAACCTACTTTTCCTTCAAATTACCTTTCCTTTCCTACTTAGTTTTACCCTCAAGTTACAAAATAAGAGACTGTCTGTCCATTCATCCCATCCCTGAGCATGTACAAAACTCATTTCATGATTTCTTGTTTACTGGCTTTTATATTAGAAAATGTCCATTTTATTGAAAGTAATTAATAAGTTTCTAATTCATTTAACCTCAATGTGTGTAAATACTTTTTGGCTTCTGTAAATCCACTGAGTCTTTTTAGCCATTTAAAGGTTTGTTTTTGTGTGAGAAGGAATGTGCAGGTCATACTACAGATAAAGGAGCTAGCTATAGGTTGGGTTATAAAACTTGGATTTATAGCTAAACAGAAATTAAACTTTATTCGAGTGGCTCCCAATCTTTATTTCTAAATCACAGTTTGGAAACTTGAGGATGTAGTGGGCATTGTACAAAACATAATGAAAAACCTCTCCACCCCACTTCAACATCCCTGCCCCCACCATGCCTGACTTTGGTATTTCTGGAGTCTAGCTGTTTTCTCCTTAGGGCTGCACCGCTGTGACTTACTACTTCGTGCCTAACGTCATTTGTTATTTTAATAACAATACCAAAAAGAAAAAGAAAACATGGAGCAAAGCGAGGCAAGCTGTCACCTTCGAGCTTTATAGTAGGCTTTGAAAGCAGCCAAACAAGGGAAGAGCCAGAAGCAGGCAGCTCCCAAGTTACATTCCTAAATGCAGACACAGAGCTGAGGATGTTTTATCAAGAACAGGGACTCAGAGGCGGTCTACAAATGAGTCTGTCCTTGGAACACTTTGGCTAAGTGTTCACATCCCGATAGCTACCCATAAACCAGAGTGAAGAGTGATTGAGAGATGAACAGACCTCATATCCAGGTTTAGGATGAGAATTGGCTCATAGCGCACTGGAGAGGGCCTGCTCAGCAGGCTGTGGTGGGCCATCTGATCCCCAAAGGACTATCAATACAGTAGGTGCTGTTGGAAGTCAGCTCCAGCCAGGTCATGACCCCGGGATTCTCAGATGATGAGGCTATGCCTGCTGTCTATGGAATGGTATTTCCAGGTAAATATTTTGTAATAATATATCATAAAGTTAAGTTTCTTCTAGCCAGTCATGGCAAAAGAATACATGACATTAGAGATTGAGAAATTGGCCTTGTGTGGTGGTTCCTTAGACAACTTAAGTTGTCTCCTACACGCTACACTCACTGAAAATAGGATGGGTGAAGAAGACAGTGAATAAATATAGAGAAGATAAGAATTTGCATAAAGAGATTGGAAAATTCAAGAGAAATAAGCATGGTTAAGCAAGAAAAAGCCTAAAATAACTCACTCAAGAAATCAGTGACAAATTTGGCATGACAAATACTCTATATTTTTGTTGTTATAAGATATTTACTTTCAATGAGCAAACTGCTAAGATGAAATTTTAAAAATAGTTGTTTCTTTGAAAACTTCACTTAAAGTGATTTGGTAAAAGTAAATCACATTAATTGCATGCATATTCATAGACTGTGTGGCCACATTGCTCTGAGCATTCACAGTTTGACATGGAATGGAATTTTGCTGTTTTTGTATTTGTTAATATTAAGTCTCAGCTAACATATAAGTATAGATTTGCTAAATAATCGTTCTTGGATGCACAGTAAAAATGTTAAATGGGGAAGTTTACTTGTCTGTAACCTTCTGACCTTTTGGTTAAGAAGAACATTAGTTACTAATTTTTAGATTGAAGTTTTTTTTTAAAGTTTAGATTGACGTTTATTACCATCTCAGCTTAAGAATCAGAATAACGTAGGATGATCATGGGATTTTCCAAATCCTTAAGATGAATGGAAGCAAATAATAAAAGTGACATAGAATAGACCCAAACAAAATAAAAATTGCTTCAAGTTACTTCCTTATTTTCTTGGGAGGAATACAGAATGCATATTTCATTCCCTCTTCTTTTTTATTTTTTATTTTTAATGTTCTATTTGTTGGTTAAAACCATTTTTTAAATGATAATGAAGTTAATAATAATGACTACTTAATGAGCATCTGCTGGGAGCCTTGTGTATTGTGTATATTTAAAAAAAAAAAAAAAGAAAAAAAGCACACCAAATGATAAATTTTATTCTCCTCAATTTTTTAGATGTAGAAAGTGGGTCAAAAAATTTAAGTTCACACAACCGGTAGCTAGCAGAGATAGGTTTGAGTCTCAAGTTTAACTACAAAGCTTTATCTGTTACATCCAGAGACCCATCATATTATCTATACATAAAAAAGCCTAAACGACCTTTCAACTGTTCGACCATTCGACCGGTAGCTATGACATGCACTAACCACCAGGGGGCAGATGCTCAACACACAGGCATGGAAACATGGAACAGACTGATGAATCTCAGAGGGAAACGGGGAGTGGGGAGGGCGGGAATCAGGATGAAACCAGCAGTCCGACATTCCCTGAGAGGTCCCAGATTGTGAGAGGGCACAAGCCAGGCTGAGGGACCCCACTGGTGCATGAATCCATGCACTGGGCCTCTAGTCTGTGTATAAAGGTCACAGAAAGTAGACCTAGACCATCCTTATGAAAGAAGGAGGCTAATCGTGCTAATATGTCTTACAGAAAATACCAAGCCTTTTGGGCCTTTACTGCTCTCCCCTTCAAGAGGAAATGACATTTCATGAGAAATTTTCCTTAGACTATTACCTTCATAAGAGCAGAGACATTCTTTATTCTCTTCTTCAGTGTGTTATCATTCCTTCTTCATGAGCCAACAGGCTTGGCACATATTGCACACACTAATGGTCAGTTGAAGGAATCCAGGGCAAATTCGCTTCTTTCCTATTTCTTTTCATTTTTCATTGTTTTGGAGATTACTTAATTACTTATATAATCCTACCCTAATGAGTTCTCTTAGAGAACTAGCTACTAGTATGTATATTTTTGTCCAGTAGATAATATAAACTAAAACTGCTTCGCTGACGATACAACTGTGTTTGAAGGAAAACACATCCTGCCTAACAGATTTGTGCTCAAGTCCTAATCCATTCACAGTTTATCTGTTTGAATATCTTCCCTTATCATGCATTATTTAAGTAAAGACATTGCATTTAAATATATCTATAATGTGAACTGCTCAAAGTTTAGCTACTTTGTACTAGATGACTGGTGGAGTATATAAACTGTATTGGGGATAGTCACATGATACAAGTCAAGAAGAGAAGTGTCATTTTTGTCTTAGCTTTTATATTGGGCTCAGTCAATGTGGAACCTCCTTCATGATGAAAGATTGAGATCAGGGGTTGTAATTCTACTTCAGTCTGAATGAGAAATCTGATTTTTCAAAATGTTTGGAGAGTTTGAAGGTGAGAGGAGATAGAGTATTTAAATAGGTTTGAACTAATAATGTTGGAATAGGAAAAGGGAGGGAAGTGGAGAAAAAGAGGTTAGGGTGGCATTTGATGGTATATATTACATATATTAAATTACATTGTGAGAGAAACCAAGATGGCGGCATAGGTAAGCACCTAAACTGCTGCCTCGCACAACAATTTCAAAACTACAACTAAAAGACAGAACGGACACCATCCAGAACCACAGGAAAGCTGGCTGAGTGAAAATTCTACAACTAGAAGGAAAGAGAAAAGCTCACAGAGAATTGGAGGTACGGCAAAGGGTCTTTGTGCGCGCAGAGAGGAAGGGCGGCTGAGAGCCTGGCTGACTTTCTCTGGCGGAAGGGGGAAGGAAGCCCCCGACTGCACTGAACGCCAGTTCTGACTGCATTGAACCCCAGTTCTGACTGCACTGAACCCCAGTTCTGGGCGAGCCTCTGGGGACCCAGGCTCTTACGGGGGGAGTCTGGACTCTTGGGTGGAGACTCTGGAGCCGGGGAAGGCAGAGGTCTGAAGGTGCACGCGTGCCAGTGCGCACAAAGGCTGCGGAGGTTGCCACAGGCTTTCCCTAGTGGAAGGGAGTCAGAGGCTCCTGACTGCACTGAGCCCCAGTTCTGACTGCACTGAACCCCAGTTCCAGGCAAGCCCCTGAGGACCCACACTCTTGTGGGGGGAGTCTGGACTCTCGGGCGGAGACTCGAAAGCCGGGGAAGGCAGAGGTCTGAAGGCGCGTTCACGCAAGGGCAAGGCTGACGGGAAGCCAAGACTGTCTGCTCCGCCCTGAGACTCCACCCCATCCAAGCTGAGCACAGAGGCTATTGCAATTTGGCAAGTCTAATCCTATAAGGCTGTCTCCAGCACCGAACTTCTCCCAGCATAGACCCAGCTGATCCTCACAGCCAACTGGCCTGGAGGTCAAATCCTCCCAGTGATACCAACAACAATCAAGACTTAATTACAACAAGGCTGTACACACAGTCCACAAAGGGGTGCACCAAGAGTGTCCACCTCAGGTTAATTCGGGAGGCCGACCCACTGGGTCATATAGGAAACCTAGCACACAAATCTACCCTACCAACTCAGGGAAGCAGTGAAAATGCGGCGTGAAAGAAACAGAACACAAACGAAAGAAATGGAGGAAAACAAATGACTGGATATAGAATTGAAAACCACGGTTATAAGGCTTTTCAAGAACATCCTAGAAAAGGCCGATAAATATAACAAGACCCTCGAAGATATGAAAAAGGACCAACTAGAAGTTAAATATACACTGACTGAAATAAAAAATATTATACAGAGACCCAAAAACAGACAAGAGGAACACAAGAATCAAGTCAAAGAATTGAAATACAAAGAAGCAAAAAACACTCAACCGAAAAAGCAAAAAGCAAAAAAAACAATCCAAAAAGTTGAAGATAGTGTAAGAAGACTCTGGGACAACTTCAAGCGTACCAACATCAGAATTATGGGGGTGCCAGAAGAAGAGAGAGAGCAAGATACTGAAAACCTATTTGAAGAAATAATGACTGAAAACTTCCCCCACCTGGTGAAAGAAATAGACTTACAAGTCCAGGAAGCCCACAGAACCCCAAACAAAAGGAATCCAAAGAGGACCACACCAAGACACATCATAATTAAAATGCCAAGAGCAAAAGACAAAGAGAGAATATTAAAAGCAGCAAGAGAAAAACAGTTAATTACCTACAAGGGAGCACCCATACGATTGTCAGCTGATTTCTCAACAGAAACTATGCAGGCCAGACGGGAGTGGCAAGAAATTTTCAATGTGATGAATAGCAAGAACCTACAACCAAGATTACTCTACCCAGCAAAGCTATCATTCAGAATTGAAGGGCAGACAAAGAGCTTCACAGATAAGAAAAAGCTAAAGGAGTTCATCACCACCAAACCAGTATTATATGAAATGCTGAAAGATATTCTTAAAGAAGAGGAAGAAGAAAAAAGTAAAGATAAAAATTATGAACAACAAATACATATCTATCAACAAGTGAACCTAAAAATCAAATGAATTAAAAACCTGAGGAAAAGAATAATCTGGTGAATATAATAGAATCAGGGGCATAGAAAGGGAGTGGACTGATAATTCTCAGGGGGAGAGGGGTTTGGGGGGTTCAGGAAGAGACTGGGCAAAAATCGTACACCTATGGATGAGGACAGTGGCGGGGAGGTAAGGGCAGAAGGTGGGGTGGGAACCGGGTGGAGGGGAGCTATGGGGGGAAAAAGGAGAAACAATTGTAATAATCTGAATAAAGATTTATTAAAAAAAATAAAAAATAAATAAAAATAAAAATAAATTACATTGTGATTTCCCTGTGGTTATCATCAAGAAAATCATTATATTTCCAGCAGGTAAGAGAACTGACTTTCCAAATTTACCACATAAAGTTTATCATTCTCTCCAACCAACTTGCTTTATTTTAACTCTAAATTAGTGCTTTAGATACAAAAATCTTTGCTGAGTTGATGCAGCTTTTTATGTTCCATCATCTCAATTGCCATTAGATCATTTGGTAAAGGCTTTAATCTTCTTCAGGCTCTCGTTTTTGAAGTTTTAGTGGGCTAACACTGTGGTCATTTTGCTCAGTTCTAGAAATAGGCTGCAATCAGACACTGAGGAAACAATCATTTTGTCTTTCGATTGGAAACAATAAAAATAGTTGCTGCCTATTACTCTCTACACTTCATTACTATTTTATTTTTATATCCTCATTGAATCTGGTATGAATCATAAGTATATGAGGCCTGTGTCATTTCTGTCATTGAAAAGTCAAAGGACCCAAGATTTAGCCTTATGGAGGTGAATCCCTTTCTTAGTACTCTATTCCTACATTCTAGGAATTGTTACCAGAAGAATGATGGTGTCTATTACACTTATACTTATGGGTGCATTAGTTTTAAGGAGTGATAACCAAGAATATTATGTCTACAAACACAATTCACTTACCTTTGCTTTTCATATATGTATTTTTATGAAGAGCAACACATGCATTGATTCATTTTTCCTTTCTCTCCATAAGCCGTGAAACTTTCAGTAGAGACATGCTTAAAATAAATATAGATTCTTAAATACAACTAAGTTTTCTTTTCTTCACTTAACTGTTATAAATGTGTTATCTAAATGTGTATTTTCTTTATACTCAGAAGAAGGAATTTCACTTCTATGTGCACCTCCTAATCATTTCACAACTTCTGATCCTATATATTCTGAACCACTCCAGTCTATTCTTCAGAGGGAAACATATTAACTTAATCTTTTTAGCTTATCTTTGGGCCTAAATTGATTTTCATTCCTCTTTTCAAAACTGTCCTGGATCTACTACTCAAAGTTCCACGTGGCCTTGTACTCTGTCTCAGCATCCAATGGAAGGCACCTGCACCATTGAAAAGGATCCCTAAAGGGATGCATTGTTTGGAATTGCTCAGCTCCTCTAGAACAACGGCTTTTATTCTAGAATTTTTTTTTTATCAGAGTCATAACAAGCCTCAATCCCTCTGCAAATTTGATAATTTGATTCACATGTTTAATTCAAAGCAATGAATTAACTAATTTAGAGTTATTAAATCAGCAGCCTGCCGACTTGAGAAAGAAACAAAACAAAATTTAAAAAGCCGACTATACAAATTTCCAACTTCTCAAGACGGTAAGAAAGACACAGACATCGACTCAAATACAGCTGCCAAATCACATATAAGTTTCAGCAGCTCTCCAAGGATGGCTTCCGTTTCCTTTTCATGCCTCTTCCTTGCGAGGATGTAACAACCTTTTAGACAGAGGGCGGCTTGCTCTCCTGCTGCTCCGTTTGGCCAGATTGCCCTAGTTAGTTAGCACCATTGACTAGATATGTGCACCATCAATATTGGAGATCTGTCAGATCCCTGATACTGAAAAGGAAGGGTCCTGTAATGCATAATCGAATGAATTTCATTTTTAAACATCAAAAGAATGGTTTCTTTCAGATGGTGCTTTGTTTATAATTGCCCAGACCTCTTTTCCTTTTGCGCAGGAGATCTATTGTGTGCGAAAGTAACTAAAATGGGCCACAGACAAGGACACAAGGACACGGCTACTAGTTAAATCATTTTTAGGTCTCTTTCCTCTTTTTCTAGAGTAAGTAATGTTTAGGATGTGTTTTGAAAAAGGAAAGAGATAGTTCGGCAAATGTGGAGTGGAAGTTTGTCTAGTGTCATGAAGAATAACCTTATGTTGGACAGGAAACCAATGTTGTGAATATATTTACAATAAAAAGGGAATTCATTACGGTTTTCACATTGAAAAAAATGCACAAATTCTCTTGTATTAGTACTAACATGGGGAGCAAATTGCTACTTCAGTGACTTCCACTCTTATTTATCATTTACTTTTACATTTTTCCTTTTTTACAAAAAGTGTAACTTACATACAGTGAAGTGCATAAGCCTTACATATACAGCTTGATAAATGTGATGGGTTTTTATTGTGGCTTTCTTTGCTCAAATACTTTACTTAGTGCATATCTGGTAAAGCCTGTGATTGTGCTGCAATTTCCTAAGTAAGAAAAACTGCCCATTGCTTCCAGAATACTTTCACCACATCGTTTTAGATATAAACACTCAGTGGAGGTGAGTCAATGACTAAGTCTCATTCTATGTTTCTGAACCTACAGGTTGTCAGCTCCATGCACTAGAGTAGATGCTTACCATCAGTCTATGGCACTCTCCTGAGAACAAACTATAGTACAAAACCTTGAAAACAGAGTTTAAAAATTATATATAGACACACAAATATGTCACACACAAGCAAATGTTGAGAGGAAGGAGAAAAAGAAAGGAGAGAAGAATATATTTAGGAAGCCTTCTATATTTACTTCACTCTAATTTGACCAGACTTGTTCCATGGATTCTTATCCTTGGCACTTGTCATCATATTGATCCAGAGTTGTTTGGGGTACCTGGGAATCTCCTCAGCAACATGGGTCTCCCCTAGATTATAAGCTCCTTCTGGACAAGAATGTGCTCTATTTTATGTGGTCATCCATTCCTCCTTTGCTTCCATCCTCCTCAGCCCTTGAAGGCATATAAAAATCAGAAGGATGTCTTAGAATGAAGAAAGTAACGGAGAAAGCTCTGATTTCCTAGCAATATCTCTACTGCTCCCTGTGGCCACCATGCCCACCCACACAGCTGCTCTTTGACTGAGATTCAAGAGCTCATGAAAAAGCTCTCGATATGTACAGTATCTCATAATGTGTTGCTTGGCTCGAAGGAAAACCTGATTTTTTTAAAGTGTAAATTTACTTCATTTCTGCCTGATGTTGTCAAAATATCAGCGTGGACTATCACTAATGTCAGCTATCAGAGCTGCAAGGTGTCATGAGCCCCAGTACAGAACTCTGTTTTTTTTGTTTGTTTGTTTGTTTTTAAATATATTTTATTGACATTTTACAGAGAGGAAGGGAGAGGGATAGAGAGCTAGAAACAGCCCTAACTGGTTTGGCTCAGTGGATAGAGCGTCAGCCTGCGGACTGAAAGGTCCCAGGTTCGATTCCAGTCAAGGGCATGTACCTTGGTTGCGGGCACATCCCCAGTAGGTGGTGTGCAGGAGGCAGCTGATGGATGTTTCTCTCTCATCGATGTTTCTAACTCTCTATGCCTCTCTCTTTCTATCTGTAAAAAATCAATAAAATATATTTTTTAAAAAAAAGAGAGCTAGAAACATCAATGAGAGAGAAACATCGATCAGCGGCCTCCTGCACACCTCCCACTGGGGATGCGCCCGCAACCAAGGTACATGCCCCTGACCAGAATCGAACCCGGGACCCTTCAGTCCGCAGGCCGACGCTCTATCCACTGAGCCAAACCGGTTTCGGCGAACTCTGTTATTTTTAAGTAAAATTGAAAGTCACTCATATGTGTCATCCTAATATAAGCAAACTGTGTTACCTTCTTCTGCATCAATATCACAACTGTGTGATGAAACTTTCCTTCAGAAAAGGGGACTTGGATCCCCAAGACTTCCTTAAAATGTCTCTCCCCAAGTCTCTTTTCTTCCTCTTTCTCTAACATCATTGATGTAAGAACAACTTCAAAGCCTATTAAATACCAACACCAAAGCTGTTTATAAATTAGTGGAATTAACTGAAAGTTTAGGATATCTAAAACAGAATATAGACTATATACCTCAGTGGTTATCTCTTCCATTGTATAAAATTAAAAATAAATGAACTTCATTTGCTGCCTACTTGGTGATAATGCCATGCAAAATTACCACATCTCACTCTTTGGGCAGAGGAGAGATGATGGGTAAGACTCCTAGACTATCACACCTAGTTCCTCAGTAGGTATAGTCTCACTTCCAATGGCAGTCAGCTCTTTTAATTTATCACCTTTTTTTTCATGGTTTCTCTAACAGTGGCATTTTGTATTGAAAGCTCGATATCTAGGCATAATATTGTTGAAGTAAACTTTTAATTATCTCAGGACAGAGTGTGCTTTTTAGCCCTTAAATACACAGTTTAAAAAGCTATTATGGCCCTTATTTATTCTATCAGTTAGAATTTCAGGCAACACTGGTGAGGCTGATAATTTTTATCTCTAGTGTCTGCTCAACAAGTAGGCTGCTTCTTAGAGATCAATGTCTGAAAGAGATAGACAGAGAACACCCAAAACACCCTGCCATTTTTGGTAATGTATTCGAGTAGCAGCAGAAATCAGAACACTATACAAAGTATATACACCAAGATTACATTTTAAAAACAAAAATTAAATAAACATAAGTAATCATAAATTCAACCTCATGGGAATTCCTCTTGATTTTTTTGTTCTGAAATTTTGTTATACAATTACATATATTCTCTCTCTCTGGATTCCAATTGTTATCAATCATGAATTCCTTTTGTCCCAATTTTTCTTATTCTTCAAAAAACTTTAAAAACAATGAATCAAGTTTTGTGTCATGGTCTGGTATAGTGGAAGGACTGTGGCCCTAAAAATCAGATACTACCAGGTGCTTGCCAGTTATTTGATTACTAGAAGCCCAGTGAACGAAATTCCTGCATGGGGGGTGTCCCTCAGCCCAGCCTGCACCCTCTCCAATCTGGGACCCTTCGAGGGATGTCCAACTGCCCGTTTAGGCCCGATCCTAGTGGGATCGGGCTTAAACAGGATCGGGCCTAAATGGGCAGTCGGACATCCCTCTCACAATCTAGGACTGCTGGCTCCCAACTGCTCGCCTGCCTGCCTTCCTGATTGCCCCTAACCGCTTCTGCCTGCCTGCCTGATCACCCCCTAACCACTCCCCTGCCAGCCTGATTGCCCCTAACTGCCCTCTCCTGCAGGCCTGGTCACCCCTAACTGCCCTCCCCTGCAGGCCTGGTCCCCCCCAACTGCCCTTCCCTGCAGGCCCAGTCGCCCCCAACTTTCCTCCTCTGCTGGCCTAGTCACCCTTAACTGCCCTTCCCAGCAGGCTTGATCGCCCCCAACTGCCTCCCTTGCAGGCCTAGTCCCTCCCAACTGCCCTCCCTTGCTGGCCATCTTGTGGTGGCCATCTTGTGTCCACATGGGGGCAGCCATCTTTGACCACATTGGAGCAGCCATCTTGTGTGTTGGAGTGACGGTCAATTTGCATATTACTCTTTTATTAGATAGGCTAGAGGCCTGCTGCATGGGTGGGGGCCAGCTGGTTTGCCCTGAAGGGTGTCCCAGATCAGGGTGGGGGTTCCCTTCAGGCGTGGGGTGGCCTGGACGAGGGGCCTGTGGTGGTTTGCAGGCTGACCCCGCCCCCAGGCAACCCAAGTGGAGGCCCTGGTATCTGGGATTTATTTATCTTCTATAATTGAAACTTTGTAGCCTTGAGCGGAGGCCTGGGCCGGCCAGGGTGTGCACGAAGCTTGGCTTCCTCCATTGCCCGGGAAACCCAAGCCCCCTGCTCACTCCGTGGCAGCAGCCATTTTTGTTGGGATTTATTTATCTTCTATAGTTGAAACTTTGTAGCCTTTAGTGGAGGCCTGGGCTGGCCAGGGTGTGCAGGAAGCTTGGATTCCTCCATTGCCAGGGAAACCCAAGCCTCCTGTTCGCTCTGTGGCCGCAGCCATCTTGGTTGGATTAATTTGCATACTTGCTCCTGATTGGCTGGTGGGCGTGGCTTGTGATGTAGCGGATGTATGGTCAATTTGCATATTACTCTTTTATTAGCTAGGATTGTCATCTGTAAAACTGAAAAAGATACTTCTTTTCAGGGTTGATGTGAGAACTCAATATATTAAAGTGCAAAAAATTCTATCACTTAAGTTATCATATATTGATAAATTTTTATTAGCATATTACATTGTGGGTACATCTATTAAGTGATCATTATGTATCAGGCATCCTGCATGACTTAGGCAGAGTGTGGAGAAAATTTGCATTGTTTAACTTAATTTCCACTGTGTATCTAAATACATATCCAAATTTTTTAAATCATTTTAATGAGGATTCTCTCTGTAACTTCATAAGATGTTACTGTAAATGTTTAGAATGTTTATGTGATTGATTTGAATATTTTTGTTAGAGGTTACATATTAATTCACAAGGTGACATATTTTTATGATGATTGCTTTTAGAAAAATGTTTATATTAAATGTCATATATTACCAAAACCGGTTTGGCTCAGTGGATAGAGCATCAGCCTGCAGACCGAAAGGTCCCAGGTTCGATTCCGGTCAAGGGCACTTAACTTGGTTGCGGGCACATCCCCAGTAGGAGGTGTGCAAGAGGCAGCTGATTGATGTTTCTCTCTCATTGATGTTTTAACTCTCTATCCCTCTTCCTTCCTCTCTGCAAAAAATCAATAAAATATATTTTAAAAAAAATAAAAATAAATAAATAAATGTCATATATTTTAATGTGCAGAACACCACTTACTAACCCTGTATCTTATTGTGAATATTTGCTGTCCAAAATCACAATTTTAGCCTAGACACAAAGATCCTGTGTTGCCTAAACCAAAGACCCAACTTAAAGTTGGGGCAGAGGGCTTAATTATGGCAAGTCAGAGGGGGGAATACTTGGGGCACACATTTGCTGCTGGGTAAGACTGTCCCTCAGACAAGCAATAAATATTTATAGCAGCATCTGGAGTTAGGCACAGGGGTTTTGAATCTCAGATAACTTAATTATTTTATTTTTAGTTTAATGCTTATAAAAAAAAGAATCTAATAATAATACAAATCACCTCAGGAGTTTCTGTGAAGAGTAACCATGCTCAGTATATGTTCATAATTATCAATATTATTGTCATTTACAATTCAAAATTACTGATAATTTAATATCATTGATAATGATAATTTAGTATTGCCTCTATCACTACACCCTAAACTGAATCTATTTCATAAACACACATACACAATTTTTTCTTTACTGTTAAAAAAGGTAATTAACTTGTACACATTTAACAACTATGAATATTAAGAACATATATTTAATGCTTAACATTTATAGATCATGGTTCAGAAACATTATCTCACTTTGATCCTTACCTTTAGAAGAAAAATCATTATTATTATCCCTGTTTGAGAAAGAAATAAAATTAAAGTCCATGGAAGTTAAGTGACATGATCAGATTCACACAGCTAGTCATTAAGAATAGATATTAGCACCCACAACTTTGTAAGAATAAATACAGGAATTCAAGTAGTGAAAGCTAAGGGCAGGGATTTTTTTTTTTTTCTCATAAGTTTCTATAGTACTTTCGGGACTTAGTCATAAACTAACATCATAAAATACCAAACCGATTATTACATACTTGCCATAGTAAGATGTTAAGTCTTCTGAAGGTCATCTTCATTGTTTAGTCTGTTGTGACTATGTTATTTCATAAATGATGTAACTATTATTGTTTTAATAAGGCCCTATGATGCCACACCAGAAGTAAAACTTCTTTAGAAATGTAAACAGCAGAGGTGGCAAGAGCTTGACAAGAGGTTGACAAAAGGAAACTTTTTTTTCTAGAACAGTCTTCACATAGCTTGTGTATCACATGGGGGGAAGGAATGCCATCCTTCTAACACTGTGCTTGCTTCTAAGTGAAATGTTTTTCATTTTTACAGATAGCATTAATAGAAACAAGTAAATATTATAACCAAAAATTTTAGAGGATCTGATAACAACTAAGTATGTTAACATTTACTATGTTCTACCAGAGTAAGAATTCCACATCCCTCAAAAGGAACCTGCTTCTCTAGTAATCAGAAAAATACAAATTAAAACCAAAAGCTATACTTTACTTCTCTCAGGTTGGCAAACATTAGGAAGATGCATAACAATTGTTTGAAGGTTATTGAGAAACAGGATTGACCTGATCAGGGTAGGATCTGCTGCCACCATCCAGGGGAACAATATAGGGGTCCTCAGAGGAAAGCTTATACCCAGCCCTGATCCAGTGCTCTAAATCCTGGGCATGTACAATAGGGACATTCATATGCAAGCCCATGACATGTTGTGAAAATTTTCATTTCAACACCATTTCAAGCAGTTTGAAGCAATCTTCATGCCATTTACTAGAGAAATGTATAAGGAAAGAATGCCATGATTTGCTCACTATGGAATTAGGAGCAATACATTTGAAATAGCAATACATTTGAAATAGCAATACATTTGAAATAGCTAGAACAACATATTGAGAGTAATTTGAAAAATAAAACATTCAAAAAATTGATACAATAGTATCAATATATCTATAATAATAAAAACATAATATGCTAATTAGACTGTACGTCTTTCCGGACAAAGCCGGATCCCAGGTGCCTGCAGGCAGCCGGAGGGAAGCCCAGGTCCCGAGTGCCAGAGGGAAGTCGGTGCCGGCAGCTGGGGAAAGGAAGGCCTACTCTTGCACGAATTTCATGCATCGGGCCTCTAGTATTTTAATAAATAAGTTCCTTTGCAATATGTGGAATATTAGAAATGCTAATATGTGATACTGACCGCAAGTGTAAAACAGAAGTCAAGAAAATAATACTCACTGGGTGAAGGGTATTGGTTAATAAAGTGTTATTATATTATCTTTATTATCATTATTAGTCTTATAAAAAAGTCATAGAGCTACCAGGTGTAAAGCAGTTATTGACTATAAAAGTCACAACTCGATATTATAAGTTTTATGCTTTCTTCCATAATTTTGTCCTCTCATTGGTTTATATATTTTGTCCATACCAGAAACTTCTTGATGCTTTGTAAAGTTTTCTATAAATTTTGGTTTATTTAGTTCAGTTCATGAACATTATGCTCAGTTTACTTGATTGATGATAGAGATAAATAGATAGATGACAGACATATTCTTATCTAGATATGATCACATTCAAAACATTATCAGACTTTAAATAAATTGCCAGCCTGAAAGTATCTTTTGAATCATCCTTTTATTTTTTTTTATTTTTTTATTAAGGTATTATATGTGTACATATCTTACCATTGCCCCCGCACCCCACTCCCATACATGCTCTCACCCCCCCCCCTCAATGTTTTGCATCCGTTGGTTACTCTTATATGCATGCATATAAGTCCTTCAGTTGATCTCTTATTTCCCCCACCTCTCCCTAACCTTACCGCTGTAATTTGACAGTCTGTTTGATGCTTTACTGCCTCTGTATCTATCTTTTTGTTCATCAGTTTATAATGTTTTTCATTATCCCCAAATGAGTGAGATCATGTGGTATTTTTCTTTCATTGACTGGCTTATTTCACTTAGCATAATGTTCTCTAATTCCATCCAGGTGCCTACAAATGGTAATAATTCCTTCTTTTTTATGGCAGCATAGTTGAATTATCCTTTTAATTGGGGCAGGTAGGTGTAATAAACAGGTAGGAAAAAGAAGGATTTTGGTAAATGTGGTTCAAAATGAAGAAATCTGATATATTTTAAAGTAATGTTTATATTATATTTGTTAATTTTATTCTATTTCCTTACAGGTTTAAGTGTTTATTTGGCTACTTGGCTACTGATTAGAGAACACAAAATGAACAACTCAACAAACTCCTCTAACAGTGGCCTGGCTCTGACCAGTCCTTATAAGACATTTGAAGTGGTGTTTATTGTCCTTGTGGCTGGATCCCTCAGTTTGGTGACCATTATTGGGAACATACTGGTCATGGTCTCCATTAAAGTCAACCGCCACCTCCAGACCGTCAACAATTACTTTTTGTTCAGCTTGGCCTGTGCTGACCTCATCATTGGTGTTTTCTCCATGAACTTGTATACCCTCTACACTGTGATTGGCTACTGGCCTTTGGGACCTGTGGTGTGTGACCTTTGGCTAGCCCTGGACTATGTGGTCAGCAATGCTTCAGTGATGAATCTGCTCATTATCAGCTTTGACAGGTACTTCTGTGTCACAAAACCGCTCACCTACCCTGTCAAGCGGACCACAAAAATGGCAGGTATGATGATTGCAGCTGCCTGGGTCCTCTCCTTCATCCTCTGGGCTCCAGCGATTCTCTTCTGGCAGTTCATTGTAGGGGTGAGAACTGTGAAGGATGGGGAATGCTACATTCAGTTTTTTTCCAATGCTGCTGTCACCTTTGGTACTGCCATTGCAGCCTTCTACTTGCCAGTGATCATCATGACTGTGTTATACTGGCACATATCCCGAGCCAGTAAGAGCAGGATAAAGAAGGACAAGAAGGAGCCTGCGGCCAATCAAGATCCAGTGTCTCCAAGTCTGGTCCAAGGACGGATAGTGAAGCCAAACAACAACAACATGCCTGGCAGTGATGATGGCCTGGAGCACAACAAAATGCAGAATGGCAAAGCCCCCAGAGATGCTGTGACTGAAAACTGTGTCCAGGCAGAGGAGAAAGAAAGCTCCAATGATTCCACCTCTGTCAGTGCTGTCGCCTCTAACATGAGAGATGATGAAATAACCCAGGATGAAAACACAGTTTCAACTTCCCTGGGCTATTCCAAAGGTGAGAACTCTAAGCAAACATGTATCAAAATCGTCACCAAGACCCAAAAAGGTGACTCGTGTGCCCCGACTAATACCACCGTGGAGCTAGTTGGTTCTTCAGGTCAGAATGGAGATGAAAAACAAAACACAGTAGCTCGCAAGATTGTGAAGATGACTAAGCAGCCTGCAAAAAAGAAGCCTCCTCCTTCCCGGGAAAAGAAAGTGACCAGGACAATCTTGGCTATTCTGCTGGCTTTCATCATCACTTGGGCCCCATACAACGTCATGGTGCTTATTAACACCTTCTGTGCACCATGCATCCCCAACACAGTGTGGACAATTGGTTACTGGCTTTGCTACATCAACAGCACTATCAACCCTGCCTGCTATGCACTTTGCAATGCCACCTTCAAGAAGACCTTTAAACACCTTCTCATGTGTCATTACAAGAACATAGGCGCAACGAGGTAAAACATCTTTGGGACAAAGGAAGGTGGTCAAGGGGAACTTGGGAAGAAGAAGAGGGGTAAAAGAGCTAGTTTTAAAATCTCTGCCATTGCACTTTACAGTCTTATTATGGATGTGCAATTAAGGAGCTCAAAAGTGACACTCTTTTGTGCCTATGCTCCAGTTTGAGAAACTCTCACTTCATAAGCCCTGCCAATGTAGGAGCAATGAGACCAAGAAAGCCACATGTTGGGAATGTGGATTTAATGATGCTCTACATTTTCTCAGTCTCTTGAAGAAGGGCTTCTGAATCTACAGTTTTATCAGTTTCTGCACAAGAAGGAGAATAACCTTGCTCCTTTTTTGTTGTTCCCACGTGTCTTTATAAGTCAATGAAAGGCTACAGTTACAAGCTAACATGGAGACTTAAACATAAAGAAATAGACATTATGCCATAGAGCAGTAAAGAAATAAAACCAAAAAGAGTGTAGAAACAACCTCAGAGTGCTAAGCATATATTACTCTTTTCTTATGGTTTTACCTAGAGGGTTGCAATATTATAAATGCTTATTTTTTACCTTTGCTTTTCCTAACATCAAAAGAAAACAAACAAAAACAAACAAAAAGGCCAATGAGATCACATCATTATTTTTCTCGCTCTGGCACTTGTTTTTGTACTGTTCTGCACTGTGTAAGGGCAAATTATAGAGGACTTTCACTAAACCAGAGACAGCCATGAAAAAGGGGCATTTCACCCCTGATCACTGTGTCCTTTGCCTTTTTTGGTGGTATAAAAGCCTATAAGGATATAGTTCAGTTATGATCCTTTATGGGAAATGGTTTCACCAATCTGGTTTTCTCCCAAACTAACCTCTTATTTTAATAGAATAGTCTCCCTAATATATAAACATGTTTGAGAAGCCAAAGTTATTTTTTTTTAAATTGAGGTTTATCAAGTTAAATAATTGTCATTACAGTTGGAGAAAGTTTACTGAGGCCAGACAAATTTTGAGATAAGAAAATGGGTGGTTGAAAGGACATTCTGTTTCAACCTGAATGTGCCTGACCTGCATATGAAATGTTAACTTGTAAAACATGAACTTCTGGCCTTTGTCAGCAAGAAGAAGATGTTGCTTTTTTCATTTTGAATTCTGAATAGAATTAATATACTCCTGTAGCACCAGTGACCTCTGGGTCAGTCCCAAGAAATTAAGACCTTCCCCTCAATACTTTCTGAAAGCCATTATTCAGCTCATAAGGCTGTTTATAACCATCTTATGATCCAATAGAGAGAAAAAAATAAACAATTTAAAAACATTTACCGAAACCATATATTCCACATTCCTTAATTGTCAATTCTCCCTAAAAATGTTTAACTTCAAAATTCCATCAATAGAAGTATAGTAAACTTTGTGACAGACATGTAGTGGATAACTTAAACAGAGGCCAGGTGAGCTCAGCAGAATCTAAAACAATAATGTAGTGGTTGTACCTGGGTCATTCTCACATTTCCCTAATACTAGGCCATAAGAACGTCATGTCAGGAACTAATACCCAAACAGTGGCTTTAAAGAATCTTGTCCATTTAGATATTTTTATATGGTACCTCAAATAAATATATGATTATATTATTCATGATTTAACTAGTTATTTTCATTTATCCTTTGTTTTACTATGTTTTCTGTAGTCTTCCAATTAGATTTTCTAAAGATGATCCAATCAATAGAAATAAAAGTTATAAAACTTTTTTTCAAATTTCATATTCTGCCTTTAGGTTTATGTCTTCATCTTGACCAGTTAAATATCTATGTGAGCTGCATGATGACTTAATCAGTATTAGACATTAGCAATTTAGTTACTTTCTGTGACTTGCCTCATTGATGGCATCTCAACAATTTTGAGAGTTAACCAAAAGCACAACACAAACAACAACAAAAAGAACAGCCAGGAAGAAGCAAATTGCCAACAATGTTTTAACCTAACTTTATCAAAATAACCTCCTAGTTGAATAACTTCAGTCACACACCCCCCCCCAAAAAAAAAATCTTCCATGTATAAACACACAGCATCATTTCAGACAGATTCCTTCATACTACAATGATGTCAATGTAAACATTTACATTTTAAATTGATATTTATTTGTATTTTATTTATTCAAATCCAGGAATAAATTGTGTGGGATGAGCATCAAGCCAATAGAGTGTTTGGTTCCCTGTAAACAAAACAATTGACTGGCTGAATGTTTCACTTATTAACTTGCACTATTATGATGTAGATTCAGCTTTAGTGGAATGAACTCTTTGGATCCAAGGACTGAGGATTCCAGATTCTGGTCTCTTGTATGCAACAATCCAACTCACTTTGAGTCAAATTGCCTGTTACTCCCTTTGTTCCTTTTATTTTTGGTCTTCGCCACCTGTTATTGAAAGAGAAATCATCAACGATTAAAGAAAGGAATTGAAGATAGACTGAAACATCTTGGAAGTTTTGTCAACCAGAATAAAAAAATGGAAAGAATACTGAAAATGGTAGATTATTAGACAGATATAGAGACTGTATTCAAAGGTTTGCATTAACTACTGCCGGATTTGTCTATTTCAGTGGCTTTCGACTGGGGATGCTTTTGCCCCCCTCCCAGGGGACATTTAATAATGTGTGGAGACATTTTTGGTTGTCACAACTTAGGGAAGGGCTATTGGCAACTAGTGGATAAAGGCCAGGGATGCCGCTAAACAGCTTACACAGGATAGCCCCACCCACCCATCCCAACTAAAAATTATTTGGCTCAAAATGTCAATGGTGCAGAAGTTGAGGAACCCAGGTCCGTTTCAAGGGATTCTAGAGCTTGCTTTATATAAGTGGGAAAATAATCCTGTATCACTATTAGAATATCAATGCAAATTGCTCACCTGTTTGAAAAAGGTAATGCTCACCAATCATGTATCAGACACACTATCATCCACTGAGTCTGGTGTATTTGTAATTCATAGACTGGGAACACAGGCCACATCTATATATCCAGAATCACCAGACCAGGCACATAGCACATTGTTTCCAACATCTTAGTGCCTGATTAGATTGCCACAGAATCCAGTCAATTGAGGTTTCAGTAGCTGGCCATTAAAATGGTTGCATTGATGTAGTCAGTTTCTATTGGAGCTAACATTTGTCTTTTCAAAAACATTAAGAGCCTCTTTCAGAAACAGTATGATTCATCTCCTTTGTTTTTACTGGAAAGGTGAATATCGGTCAAGAATTTCTTCTTGTAGCAATAATGTAAATATCACAGAGTGATCTTATAAGAAGAGGAGATTAAATATGTGAAAAAGCCAGGTCATTTCTTGAAAGAAAAAAAAAGAAATGATTGCCCTTTTACCAGTTCATCATTAATTTAATGGCAGATCCCAAGTGTTAAGATAAAATACAGTAAGTCATTTTACATTTGTCCAAACCATAGAATGTGCAACACCAAGAAGGAACCCTAATGTTAAATATGGATGTTGGGTGAAAAAATTATGTGCCAATGTAGATTCAGCCATTATAACAAATGTACCACTCTGATGCAGATGTTGAGAGTGGGGGAGGCTGTGCTTGTGTGGGGACCAGAGGGAATATAGACACTCTCTGTACCTTTCGCTCAATTTTGCTGTGAACCTAAAACTGCTCTAAAAAATAAAAGTAAAAGTAAAATCTAAAAATAAAAAAAAAGTCACATGAGATTAGCTTTCCAGCATGGATGTGGAAGCTGGAGGTCCCACATACTCCTACTCTTTGTCCATTCACTGCTTTTTTTATCCTGAAGATCTGATATTGGGGGAAATGGGAGTTCAAACTGATGACAACATACACGTAGAGATGCAATCTACTTTTGTTTTCTCCTACTTAGTTGATACTTGCCTTTTCCCCAGTGATAATATCCCTTTCAACAACCACAGCACTGGTGTTGCAAATAGATTAGGGAAGCATCCAAAGCCAGATGACGTGCAAAGTGTATTTTCAGCATGTATATACAATACCATGCCTCTCCAATATGCTTCTCTTACAAGGGTGCACGCTGCAGCATGAACTGTGTGCATATTTAATGTATCTTCCTGGGATATGCTGTATGCTTAATATACATATTCTATAAATAAAGCAATGAAATGTATAATAGAAATACATATTTCTGTATGCAAATAAATATATTATCCACAAAATCTTAATATGCAATATGGTATATGTTGATTCAGAGTCACAAGATAAGCTTTTATATGCCCACTTTTCGAAGAAAGTAGTATTTGCTTTTGAAGGAAAAGGTGTAAGAACAGCCAAAATCCTACCCATATTAAGACTAAAATGTTTTATACTCTTTGAAAGCATGGCACTGATTTTAAATATCTCTTGAAAGAATATATTAATAAAACTTTGCTGGTGTCACCCATGTGACAACAGTGCTTTTTGCTCCTCTCTTCTGCCTGGCCACTGACTAGAACCTTCCTGGCTGTTACGGTTCCAACAGCTGTGTTGATCTCACGTCTGATTGCCTGATGAGATTGCAACCAATTCATTGACATACAGCTTCACTCAACTCCAAAGTAACTGATTTTTGTCAAATAAAAACTAATCATCCCGGGAAGAAAGGATGACCTTCAGAATGTTTTGCATTCTGAAAACCAAGGTAAAGGTTGTGCAAGCACTGTATTTTATAAGCCGCTCTTTCCAATACCAAATCTCATACAATAACTCTTGGTGTAATATTATGATGCAAGTTTCTCCAAGAAATTGCAAAAGAAATGGTTTGTCTCTGTGTGTTCAACATTTTCTGCACAGCAATTGTCTTCCAGTCTTTGTTGCCCATTCAACTATCCACATTCCCCAGAACATTTTCCTTGGCTCATTAATAGCATGAGTTTTAAGCAAATATTGTTATGATGTTGGGTGTGCAATCCTAAGAGATGCTTACATTTTAATAGAAAAATTATAAACATTGAACATTTGAAAGACATATTAATCTTTAGATACAACACATGCAGTGGGAGAAATATTTTTTTCCATGAACTCCCGTTTTTGTTCCAAATTTTATAACTTATTTCAATGCCTATTCGTGTCCTAAATTTCTCCTTTCAAGCCACGATTCACCCTTGTGAATTTCTGTCCTTTCTCTAAACCAAAATCATTTCTGGAAAAAAAATGAAGGAAAAAAACTGAGTTTTCTATCAATTCTCATTAGTTTCTTATTGTTCCAGTGAAATGTTCTCATTTCATCTTTTAGAGTTTGAATTGAATCGTGTTCTGATGAATTGTCAAATGCTACTTCTAACTAGATGGTTGCAAATACTGAGACAAGAAAAAGAAAAAAAATTCTGCCCATCATAAACTTTCACTTTATAACATGTATCAACCTTTCTCAACTAAAAAATGGAAGAAGCAGAATGTGGTAAGTTGTGACTGTAGATATTTCTTAAGTAGGTGACATTGTAGAAAATCGGTTCTTTGGCTTCCTAAACACACACTCACACCATAAGTCGTGGAAAACTGCAAAGAAAAATGGCACCTATCTTCTGTATTTGAACAGTACACCCAGTGGTTCACCTGAATCTTTAAACTATATCTTTACTGGACATATGGGTATCTTGGGAGGTTTTGTCAAATGAAAAATGAGTATCCTATTATTAATTTTTTGAGGACCATCCATATTATTTCCCATAGTGGCTACACCAATCTGCATTCCCACCAACAGTGCATGAGGGTTTCCTTCTCTCCACATCTTCACCAACACTTGTTGATTTATTGATGATAGAGCCATTTTGAGAAGTGTGAGGTGATATCTCATTGTGGTTTTGATTTGCATTTTCCTGTGATTCATGATGTTGAGCAGCTTTTCATATGTCTATTGGCCTTCTGTGTGTCCTCTTTGGTGAAGTGTCCATTGAAGTCCTCTGCCCATTTTTTAATCAGTTGCCTTTTTGCTGTTAAGCTGTATAAGTACCTTTTATTTTGGATATTAACCCCTTAGATAGTGTCATTGGTGAATATCTTCTCCCATTCAATTCCACTGCTATCTATGACCTTTCTATTACTTGGAGCTCTGTTGGAGAAGACATTTCAATCTTGGGTCAGATAAGTGGTATTGAAAAAAATTCTACTGCATGACAGTGATTGTATGGAGTCCTGGTATGCAAACATGCCTACATCAGAGAAAGCCATCATACACATAGAAAACACATCTACAAATATATACCTTAATTATGAGTACCCCCAAATATTATACAACTGTATAATATTGTTCTTTTAATATCAATACCACTATCTAGAAAGCTGAGGAGAAGATATAAGTGATGATTTCTCAGTACATTCCTTTGAAATCCCTCTCAGACATTCTTTTTAGGTTGATACCTTTTTTTTTTTAACCTATGGATGATGTATAAATGCAGGAGTGATGTTTACTCTGAATATGCAACAGATGATCAAATAGTCAAAATGTCTGGGATTGTGAATTAATAAACAAGAAGTCAGGCATGCATGTTCCATTTTTCAGAACAAGTAAGATTACAAACCAGATTATTTTTGTTTTTCTTGGGATTTTCACTATTTCACCTTACTAAAGAAAAAGTACACAGGGTCATTTAAAGGCTAGATATTAAATGGCTAAATAAAACCATTTTATTTTTTCTCAACTCTGTTAGGTAACTTGGCCTATATAAAAATATAATCTGAACAACTTTGTATTTAAGCAGAAAAATGACTAAAAAGAATAAAATTAAAAGTGAAACAGGAGCAATTAACCCTTGTTATGACATTCCGGTGAGGGAAAATAATAAACAACTTATGTATAAGCTCTCTCAAAGGAATAACAATAAATATTTAATGGAACTTATTTTTTTCCAAGTTTTTGTATTTTATTTTTGGTATGTTTACTTCATCTCTTTTTAGTGTTTTTGCCAAAGTCCTTACTAATGTTGTTTAAAAGTAATTTGTATGAATGTTTTGAGAGGCAAACATAAAAATTGCTATTTTGCTAGAGCTTGTTGTTTCCATTTTAGTTGATGCTGCTACTCCAGAAAGAAAAAAAAAACTAATTTAAATATCAAAACAAAATACCACCACAAAAAAATATGGACAAAGGACAGAATTACAGCTTTAAATGAAAAAATAATTCTGTGTAATGATGGTTTTCATATGTAATCATTTCTGAACATGGCATCGATTTCCTCTGTGGTCACACAGCTGTGAACCGTGTGATGGACTCAGGCCCTCAGTCACCCTGAGAAGAGCTCTAAACATATCAACATGCTGTTTAGTGGGCACGATCACCAAAAAGTATAAGGAGTCACTTAAAGACTAGATATAAAAGGGGCTCTCTCATGATTAACTATTAGGCCCATTTCAGGAAGTTAAAGCCTGCCAAGCCCTTTGTTGAACACAGAGTTTGTGAAAAAGTCATTATCACAAGCTTGGGAGAATTGAAGAAAAAATAAAATTATTGGAAGTTTCAGAAATAATGAAAAAGAGAGCCAAAGTTTGTGCTCATTGTACACCTATCTATTAGGAAGCAAATACAATAGTATTCTTTGCACATGTACAGCTTAAATATTTTATGTAACTGACAAATTGGAATTAGGTTACATTAGCTATACTTTTTACAAACCTGTCATGATAAAGGAATCTGGTATTTTTCTTGTTTCCATTCTTTTGCTTTTTATTTAAGAGTGAGAAATAGAACTTTCATTAGAGAGAAACACATACATAGTGTAGAGTACTAGTCTTTTTTAAATTCTTTATTAAAAGACAATTACTTCAATGTATTTGAATTACAAAACATATAGTGAGATTATTTAATAAAGAAAATGTACACACTACTGAAGACTATATTCTTAAACAAAACATTTTATATTCTATAAATTGTATGAGTGTACTTTTTGATAGCGTCTTTAAAGATAATTCAATTTCTATATAAACTTGATTAGATATATTATTCCTATAAATTAAATATAGTTATACAAGTCTGTATAATTTATCCACATTTTATTTAGAAAAGGAATTTAATGGAAAGTGATTCACAAATATAAGGAGTGAGGTATGTGCCAATGGAAAATAGTCCACATACCAAAGGAGTGTTGGCTTAGGTGTTGATGATACATGTGTGCAAAGACATTCCAACTTCCATATTCAGCAGGGAGGAAATGGTGCCAAATCCCAGAAATAGTTGGAAGATGATAGCAATTACATGCCATGACCTTGGATGTCTTTCTGCCAAGCTGTATCCCTAAGTGAAGTATTATACCAGGCAGAGAGTTCAACAATAAAATGCTTTTTTATATGATTTATCGCGTTTAGAACACATTTGTAAACATCTTGGAAGTCAGACTCTGGGCACTCCTGAGTCCTCTTTAAGATAGAATACCACCTAGTACAAGTTCCTCATATGATAAAGTACTAATTTCAATGCAAACTAGAGGGAGCTCTGACTTTACCCTCAAAACTTTCATTTCATTTTCTCTACCTACCACATGAAAACAGTTCCAGAGGACCCTCTCTAACTTCTGCTCTCCCTTTTTCTATATCTAAAGTATTGGACAGAGGGATTCCATATTTGCTCAGGTTTCTAGAAGTGAGTGGTGGGTGACCTGTGTAGGGAAGATTTCCCCTTTTTTATGTGCTTTCCCCAAATAATTAACATTGAGATATTGATCTGGGATCCATTTTTTTTTTCCAAACAAGGAGAAGCAAATCAAAAACCACACAAGCTAATACCAAATGTTCTCAAGTCTACAAAGGCCAAGAATTACCATGGCTTAGAGAATATTACATTCTTGACAATGAGGTGATGTCAACTCCAGCTCTAGGAAAGGAGTCATTCAGACATATTCATCCACTCAAGTTTACGGTAAACTGACTCTCTGGATTGATCAAAATATTATTTTCCAACTAGTCTCATCTTTGCCTGGAAAGCTTTTTTCACCCTTCTTTATCTGCTTAATTTCTAAAAATCCTTTATTTTTTATTTTAAAAAAAATTTTGTATTGATTTTTAAAGATAGAGGAAGGGAGAGAGAAGCATCCATGTGAGAGATTGAAACACTAATTGGCTGCCTCCTGCAACCCAGACCAGGAATGGAACCAGCAACCTTTCAGGGCACAAAGATGATGCCCAACCAACTGAGCTACACTGGCCAGGGCCCCAACAATCCTTTAAGGATGACAATTTCAGGACTGTCTCCCCTGAGTTTTCTGACTACATCAGATCCTCCACTAAGTTCCCATACCATTTTTCAAAATTGCAATTTTATTTACGTTTGTGGGATTTGTATACCTTTTTGTCTCTGCCTGTAGACTGTAAGCCTTGTAAATACAAAGACAATGTCTGCATTTGGCCACCTGAGACCATGTCTGAACCATGATCACTATTGTCTCTCTAACATTTTTTCTCCACTTACTAGTTGTTTGACCTTGAGAAAGTCATTTAATTTCTTCATATGTAAAGATAATCCATATTTATATATACATGGTACTGCTATAAACTATATATATATACACTGAGTGGCCAGATTATTATGATCTCTGAACTCATAATAATCTGGCCACTCAGTATATATATATATATATATATATATATATATATATATATATATATATATGAGAGGCCCAGTGCATGAATTCGTGCATGGGTGGGGTCCGGCCAGCCTGGCCAGGGGGAGGGGACATGGGTGGTTGGCCGGCCTGCCTGCTGGTTGAACTCTTGGTTGAGGGAACAATTTGCATATTAGCCTTTTATTATATAGGATACTAGAGGCCCGGTGCATGAAATTCATGCAAGGGTGGGTGTCCCTCAGCCCAGCCTGCACCCTCTCCAATATGGGACCCCTCGAGGGATGTCCAAATGCCCGTTTAAGCCCAATCCCAGTGGGATCGGGCCTAAACGGGCAGTCATACATCCCTCTCACAATCCAGGACTGCTGGCTCCCAACTGCTCACCTGCCTGCCTGCCTGATTGCCCCTAACCGCTTCTGCCTGCCAGCCTGATCACCCCCTAACGACTCCCCTGCCAGTCTGATTGATGCCTAACTGCTCCCCTGCCAGCCTGTTTGCCCCTAACTGCCCTCCCCTGTAGGCCTGGTCACCCCTAAATGCCCTCCCCTGGAGGCCTGGTATCCCCCAACTGCTCTCCCCTGCAGGCCTGGGTCCCCCCCCAACTGCCCTTCCCTGCAGGCCCAGTCGCCCCCAACTTCCCTCCTCTGCTGGCCGGGTCACCCCTAACTGCCCTTCCCAGCAGGCTTGATCGCCCCCAACTGCCCTCCCTTGCAAGCCTGGTCCCTTCCAAATGCCTTCCCCTGCTGGCCATCTTGTGGTGGCCATCTTGTGTCCACATGCGGGCAGGATCTTTGACCACATGGGGGTAGCCATCTTGTGTGTTGGAGTGATGGTCAATCTGCATATTACTCTTTTATTAGATAGGATAGAGGCCTGGTGCATGGGTGGGGGCCAGCTGGTTTGCCCTGAAGGGTGTCCCGGATCAGGGTGGGGGTTCCCTTGGGGCGTGGGGAGGCCTTGGCAAGGGGCCTATGGTGGTTTGCAGGCTGGCCACGCCCCCTGGTGACCCAAGCAGAGGCCCTGGGATCTGGGATTTATTTATCTTCTACAATTGAAACTTTGTAGCTGGAGTGGAGCCAAGCCTTCCATTTCTGTCGGGATTTATGTATCTTCTATAATTGAAACTTTGTAGCCTTAAGCGGAGGCCAAAGCAGGCCAGGGCTGCAGAAGCTTGGCTTCCTCCATCTCTGCGGGCAACCCCAGCCTCCTGCTCTCTCCAGCTCCATGGCTGCCGCCATTTCTGTTGGGATTTATTTATCTCCTATAATTGAAACTTTGTAGCATTGAGTGGAGGCCTGGGCCAGCAAGGGCAGGCGGAAAGCTTGGCTTCCTCCATTGCCAGGGAAACCCAAGCCTCCCTTCTGCTCTCTGTGGCCGCAGCCATCTTGGTTGGGTTTATTTGCATATCCCCTCCTGATTGGCTGGTGGGTGTGGCTGGTGGGCATGGCTGGTGGGTGTAGCAGATGTATGGTCAATTTGCATATTACTCTTTTATTAGATAGGATACAATGAGAGGCCAGATTATTATGTGTTCAGAGATCATAATAATCTGGTCACTCAGTATATATATATATGCAATATTTTGAGGATTAGAAGTAACTATCTATTCTGAAAAGTTCCTAGCAGAAGGCCTGACAAAGAGGGTACTCAATAAAAGCTGTAAGTTTATAACACTTCTCATAATGGAAAACTGTAATAGAGAATAAAGGTTCCAGGGCTTTTCATGCTGCACTTTGTGGAGCCCTGAGTATCCTGTTAACCCAGCCAGTGCTTTACTGAAACAAGTGAGGCTTATGGACACTCAAGACCATGTCCTCAGAACCAAGAGTTAACTTTGAAACACCCGGAATGAGTCATCCTTTCCTTAAGTGGCACAGCTCAAATTCTTTTATTTAGCTTTTTGCTTAAATAATCACACATATCACAGTAATAAGATTCTTGGCATCTTACACAGATCTAACTCATTTTTTATGCCAGGCATTTAATTACTTAGATCTGACCACAATCATATGAAAAAATGTTGTTATACCCATTATATGACGAGGAATCGGTGCCTCTGTGAGACCAAGTAATTGCCTAAGATCACAGCTGGTAGGTATGTGTATAGCCAGGACACAAACCCTAAAATTGGTTATCACAGCAGTAAGCACATAGAAGCAGCTTGGCCTGGTTTCCTTGGTTCAGACTTGATTTACACTGGCTAACCTGATGTATTTAGTAGTGCTTCTCATACCATACCCCTGCCCCAGCTCTATATAGTAGTGCAGTTCTTAGGAGTTTGAAGCTTTTGATAAGGCAAAACAATGTTTCTTTTTCCTTAAACCCTCCAGGTTTCTTACAGTTATTGAAATGTTTGGAAGTTCTTTTAAGATTGTCATATACTCTGACATTAGTCTTCAAACAGAACAGTTTCTACTAACCTCAAACAAAACAGTGAAATCAGTGGAATAAAATGCCCCTGCGAAAAATGCCTACTGACTATTTCAGTGAACGAGACACATTTACTCAGCCTAATCCCTATACCTATTCTGAGAAGTGGCCACTATTATCTCCCTTTTCAGATGAAAAATATGTGATTTATGAAGTTAAATGATGTGGTCCTCACCAGTTTTATTGTCTGTGAATAAGAAAATAAATTGGTCTTTCACATTTAAAAAGAGCATAGTCAGGCTGTAGAAAATGAATAGAGGATAGATTTCATATGTGCTTATGGTAGATGATATTATATACTCCTTCCCTAATAAGTTCAAGTTTGTAAGGAAACTCTTAGGGGCTGCTCTCAGGTGAAGATTTCAGGGTATTATCACAGGTACACAGATGCTACTGGAGGTCATGTCAGTGCAGAACAGTTGGCTATGTTATCTTCAAATGGTGGTTGATGGGGCTGGCTATAGTATGTAATAATTTATTTTTTTCCTTAATCCTTACCTCAGGATATGTTTTTTGCCTTTGTTGTTGGTTTTGTTTTAACTGATTTTAGAAAAAGGGGAAGAGAGAGAGAGAGAGAGAGAGAGAGAGAGAGAGAGAGAGAGAGAGAGAGAGATGAGATGAGAGAAACATTGATTGAGCGGGAACTCCATGCCTGCTTTGCACTAGATACTAAGTAATGCACAGGGAAGAGTTACATGGGTCTCTCCATCATGGGACCTATATGGCTGAAGAAGAGGGAGAGGATGGAAATCTGGGAGTTGGTTATGGAGGGCCTTGTCTATGGAGATCTTGGTGAGACCATATTAAAGATTTTCAACTTTATGCTGAGCCATTATTGGTTTTTGAAGAGGATGGATATTACCAGATTTCGGATTTTTAAATACCTCTCTTGTATTGTGTACCCAGTGGGTAATGCTGGACACAGAGAGATCGGTGAGGAGTTCTTGCAGCAGCCAAGCTTTCTGCCTTGAATAAGGGAGGGATTGAACATGTTATTTGCTGACATAGGTAATGTTCTTTCTTATGAATGTTTCATTTTCAGAAACATCTAAAATGTAATCATTTAAACATGGTGGCCTCACCCTCTGGCTTGCACCAGAAATGTATTGCTTTTTTAAAAAAATTTCTTTATTGATTAAGGTATCACATATTTGTCCTCATCCCCCTATTCCCATCCCAAACCCCTCCCCATGCATGCCTCCACCCCCCTGTTAGGCTTATATTCATGCATACAAGTCCTTTGGTTAATCTCTCCCCCTTACCCCCACCCTCCCCTACCTTCCCTCTGAGGTTTGACAGTCTGATCGATGCTTCCTTGTCTCCAGGTCTGTTTTTGTTCATCAGTTTATGTTGTTCATTATTTCCCATAGATGAGTGAGATCATGTGATACTAGAAATACATTTACAAGAACCAAAAATGAGACAAGCAATAATGGTTATGCTGAGAGGCAAATGAATCAGTCTGTAGTGAGTTTCTTTCTGGGCCAACAGTTCTTTTGAGTCCCAATTTCAATGTCAAACAGTTCCTTATGTGTATATGTCAGCAATGATATTTCAGTTCTAGATGGTGGACAAATGGTGGTAATGCAGGTCTGACCCTTTCTGGTGTGGTCCTGGGCAACCTGCAGCGATGCACAGCTGCTGACTGCTAGTATGGCAAGGTGTTGTCAGCATCTTCCATCTCTGGACTGTTTCTCTTCTGTCTTCATGGCTGGAGCAGTCCTGTCAATTCCTCTCTGTTGCAGGAATCCACATGATCTTGGAGTTGTTTTCTGAAAATATACAAACATATTCTCAACCAAAAGTTAATAAAGAAATCTTTTCTATAAATTCAACTTGGGATCCTTTTTCATTTTTTGCCCAAATGATTTTCCTTTGGCTTGTTTTGACACCATGTGTGTTTTTCATGGGTGTCTTGCTGTTAGCATTACAAATGAAAGTTAATTTTCTAAAGTAAAAATTTTCTAGATGTAATTTACTTACAGGATATTTTTCCTTACGTGATATTCTTCTACTATCCCCCCTTTTTTGATTTAAATATTAGGAGGCTTTTGGAAATTTTATAAAGCGGTCTTGATAACTTTTAAATTTTAATTTTTACACTAAAATATGACTGCTTTAGGTTCATTGCATGTTATGCAATTTTACCCTGAGATGAACTACCAATAAAAATTTTAGTTAACACTTTAGGAACAGCTTTTTGTCCAGTACAATTAATTTTTCTAGAATATTCGCTTATTTCAATTAGCCAATTTAAATTAGTCTGAAAACTTGACTACTATTTTACTGTCTAATTTAATACTCTAACAACAATCTTATTTTACCCTGTAAATATTAGTGGAAAAGATTATTTGCATTCTTGGGTAGGCCCTGAGCATTCCTGGTGCTAGGCTGGATTTAGATATCAAAAACCCACTTCCCCACACCATGGGCACAAGACAACTCAAATAAGTCTTGTTGCAGTAAGAGGGCAGCTGCTGTTGGCCAAGTCTCTGTCTGTTACCTGGGTCCCGATTTGAGCTGGGCATGGGAAGCGAAGCAGCCATGGGGGTGGGAGACCTCCCTCAGAAGGTGTGAGGGTTCAGGCCCCTGCAAAGTTGGGGGGTGAGGGTCTGCGCCCCACCTCTGTTGACCTCCAAGTTCTCTCCTGATGGCCCCTCTGCGACTGTGCCTGTCTTAGGTTGTTCCTTCCCTGAGGAATCTTACCCGTCTCTGGCTAACCAGCCATCATCCGGGGACAAGCAGGGTGATTTGAGGTTCAGTTCTGTCTCCTTGGTAGCCTATGCCCCCATGGCCTCCACGCCCAGCACCTGCCTTGAGATCCCCTCGCCTGCTGGCGGGGCCCCGGCACTGATCACGTATCTTGGGGAACCCAGGTTTCTTCTCCAGGGAGGGCCCAGCTCACCCCACTGGGCAAGAGACAGATCCATGGTACCAGCCACCACGAGGCTTCAACCTCAGCATGAACAGAAAGCTCAGGCAACAGCTGAGGGCAATTGGATTGTCAGAAGAGGGTGCCTCTTGACCAAAAGGGCAAGAGGGGCCAATATAGAATGCTCAGGTGCCTTCCCAGGGGGCCCTCTACACAGTGGAAGGGATTAAATCCTTTCATGTCCTTTTTAAATTGCTGCCAGACATTCAAAGAATTAGTTTGTAAGTTTGTTTGGGATAATTGTACAATATGCTGTTTTAATTCTAAAATATCAAGAGATGTGTTACCTCTGTCTCCAAGCACCAAGAAGATGATTTTTTATTGATTCCCAAGGGTGCGAGGTACTATTATAGGTAATGGGGGTAACACAAATCTGGGAAAAATTATAATGACATTGTAGAATAATATCATGTAAGGATATTCTTTGCTCTAGGCCATGGCAATTCCATTTCAAACTGGTTGTCAATTTCTTTTTGTATAGACAAGGTCTTAGTAACATTTTCTGCACCTCTCCCAAGAGCAAGTAGTTATAGTCCCTTCCTTTGGTGTCCACGCAAGCCAGAAACCTCTCTTTAATTTTACACACAAGGGAGCAGTGGTTTGATTTTGTGTCATACAAAAGGGAAGCTGGGTGGCGCCACCTGTGTAATTATACTTCCTTGCCCCACCCATGGTCCTCCTGGATGACCAAGGTGTTTGGTATTATTGGTGACTACATTACGCGAGGGATCAGCCCATGTAAGGGCTCTTACCCATGAAGGGTCAGAAACATAAGTCCAAAATACTTCCCCATTTGCCCCAGGTAATATTACCGTATAGCTGATGACTGTTAGCATGGCAAGAAAGACGTTCTCAGGCGTACTTGGGGTTCTGGTGACCTCACAATTTCTTTTTTTTTTAAATTATTATTATTATTATTATTATTATTATTATTATTATTATTATTTTACATATGTGTCCTTATTCCGCCATTATTCCCCACCCCCAACTCATGCCCCACCCCTCTGTTGTCTGTGTCCATTGATTAGGCTCATATGCATGCACACAAGTCCCTTGGTCGATCTCTCCCAATTACTCCCACCGACCCCCTCCTTCCCTGAGGTTTGAGATTCTGATAGACGTTTCTCAGTCTCTGGATCTGTTCTTGTTCATCAGTCTATGACGTTCATTATATTCCACAAATGAGTGAGATCATATGATATTTATCTTTCTCTGCCTGGCTTATTTTACTTAGCATAATGCTCTCCATCTCCATCCATGTTGTTGCAAATGGTAGGAACTCCTTTTTTACCGCAGCGTAGTATTCCATTGTGTAGATGTACCAAAGTTTTCTGATCCACTCATCTGCTGATGTGCATTTAGGCTGTTTCCAAATCTTAGCTATGGTGAATTGTGCTGCTATGAACATAGGGGTGCATATATCCTTTCTGATTGGTGTTTCTAGTTTCTTGGGATATATTCCTAGAAGTGGGATCACTGGGTCAAATGGGAGTTCCATTTTTAGTTTTTTGAGGAAACTCCATACCGTTCTCCACATTGATTGCACCATTCTACATTCCCACCAGCAGTGCAAAAGACTTCCTTTTTCTCCACATCCTCGCCAATACTTGTCATTTGTTGATTTGTTGATGATAGCCATTCTGACAGGTGTGAGATGGTACCGCATTGTCATTTTGATTTGCATCTCTCTGATGATTAGTGACTTTAAGCAGGTTTTCATATGTCTCTTGGCCTTCCTTCTGTCTTCTTTCAAAAAGTGTCTATTTAGATCAGTTGCCCATTTTTTGATTGGGTTGTTTATCTTCTTTTTGTTAGGTTGTATGTGTTCTCTGTAAATGTTGGAGATTAAACCCTTATTGTTGATATCATTGGCAAATATATTCTCCCATGCAGTGGGCTTTCTTATTGTTTTATTGATGGTTTCCTTTGCTATGCAAAAGCTGTTTATTTTGATGTAGTCCCATTTGTTTATTTTCTCTTTAGCTTCCATTGCCCTAGGAGCAGTATCAGTGAAGAAGTTCCTTCGGCATATGTCTGAGATTTTGCTGCCTGTGGATTCCTCTAGTATTTTTATGGTTTCCCATCTTATGTTTAAGTCCTTTATCCATTTTGAGTTTATTTTTGTGTATGGTGAAAGTTGGTGATCTAGTTTCATTTTTTTGCATGTATCTGTCCAATTTTCCCAACACCATTTATTGAAGAGACTGTCTTAACTCCATTGTATGTTTATGCCTCCTTTGTCAAATATTAATTGGGCATAGTGGTTTGGGTCGATTTCTGGGTTTTCTATTCTATTCCATTGATCTATATGTCTGTTCTTGTGCCAGTACCAGGCTGTTTTAAGAACAGTGGCTTTGTAATATAGCTTGATATCTGGTATTGAGACCCCCCCCTACTTTGTTCTTCTTTCTCAGGATTGCTGCAGCTATCCGGGGTCTTTTTTTATTCCAGATGAATTTTTTGAAGGTTCGTTCTAGGTCTGTGAAATATGCCGCTGGTATTTTAATGGGAAGTGCATTGAATTTATAGATTGCTTTGGTTAGTATGGACATTTTAATGATGTTGATTCTACCAATCCATGAACATGGTATGTTCTTCCATCTGTTTACATCTTCCTCTATCTCCTTTTCCAGTGTCGTGTAGTTTTCCGTGTATAGGTCTTTTACCTCCTTAGTTAAGTTTATTCCTAGGTATCTTAATTTTTTTGGTGCGATGGTAAATGGGATTGCTTTTTTAGTCTCTCTTTCTGTAAGTTCATTATTGGTGTATAGAAATGCCATAGATTTCTTGGCATTAATTTTGTATCCTGCTACCTTGCCAAATTCATTTATTAAGTCTAATAATTTTTTGATGGAGTCTTTACGGTTTTCCATGTACAGTATCATGTCATCTGCGAATAAGGACAGTTTTACTTCTTTTCCAAATTGGATGCTTTTTATTTCTTCTTCTTGTCTGATAACAATGGCTAGTACTTCCAGCACTATGTTGAACAGGAGTGGTGAGAGTGGGCATCACTTTCTTGTTCCTGTTCTTAGGGGAAATGGTTTTAGTTTTTGCCATTTAGTATGATGTTGGCTGTAGGTTTGTCATATATGGCTTTTATTATGTTGAGGTATGATCCTTCTATTCCCACCTTGCTGAGAGTTTTTATCAAGAAAGGGTGTTAGATTTTGTCAAATGCTTTTTCTGCATCAATTGATATGACTATATGATTTTTATCTCTCAATTTGTTTATGTGATGTATCACGTTTATTGATTTGTGAATATTGTACCATCCTTGCATCCCCGGGATAAATTCTACTTGGTCATGGTGTATGATCTTTCTGATGTACTGCTGGATTCGATTTGCTAGAATTTTGTTGAGGATTTTGGCATCTATGTTCATGAGGGATATTGGCCTGTAATTCTCTTTCATTGTGTTATCTTTATCTGGTTTTGGTATTAGGGTGATGCTGGCTTCATAGAAGGAGCTTGGAAGTGTTCCTTCCTCTTGAATTTTCTGGAATAGTCTGAAGAGGATAGGTTTTAGTTCTTCCTTGAATGTTTGGTAAAACTCCCCTGTGAAGTCATCTGGCCCCGGGCTTTTGTTTGCTGGAAGCTTTTTGATGACTGCTTCAATTTATTCCATAATTATAAGCCTATTGAGATTTTTAGAATCTTCCTGAGTGAGTTCTGGAAGGCTGTATTTTTCTAGGAATGTGTCCATTTCCTCCGGGTTGTCTAGTTTGTTAGAATAGAGTTGTTCATAGTATTTTTTAACAATCCTTTGTATTTCTGTGGGGTCTGTTGTTATTTCACCTCTTTCATTTCTGATTTTGTTTATTTGGGTCCTCTCTCTTTGCTTCTTGGTGAGTCTGGCTAGAGGTTCATCAATCTTGTTTATCCTTTCGAAGAACCAGCTCTTGTTGGTTTTGTTGATCTTTTGTATTTTTTTTTTTTTTTTTTTTTTGGTCTCTATGTCATTCATTTCTGCTCTGATCTTTATTATTTCCTTCCTTCTGCTCACTGTGGGTTTTTCTTGTTGCTCTCTTTCTAATTCTTTGAGTTGTTGAGTTAGATGATTTATTACCATTTTTTCTTGTTTTTTTGAGTTAGGCCTATAAAGCTATAAACTTCCCTCTCAGGACTGCTTTCATTGTGTCCCATAGGATTTGCAATGTTGTATTTTTATTGTCATTAGTCTCCAAGATGTTTTTAATTTCTTCTTTGATCTCATTGATAACCCATTCATTGTTTAGTAGCATGCTATTCAGCTTCCAGGTGTTTGAATTTTTTGGAATGTTTTTATTGTAGTTTATTTATAATATTATACCATTGTGGTCTGAGAAAATGCTTGATATGATTTCAATCTTTTTGAATTTGGGGAGACTTTGCTTGTGACCCAATATGTGGTCTATTTTTGAAAATGTCCCATGTGCACTTGAGAAGGACATATATTCCGTGGCTTTGGGGTGAAATGCTCTGAAGACGTAAATTAGGTCCATCTGATCTAGTGTGTCATTTAGAATTGCTGTTTCTTTGCTGATTTTTTGTCTAGAGGATTTATCCAGTGATGTCAGTGGTGTATTAAAGTCCCCTACTATGACTGTATTGTTGTCGATCTCTCCCTTGATATCTTCCAGGAGATTTTTTATGTATTTGGGTGCTCCTGCATTGGGTACATATATGTTTAAGAGAGTTATATCTTCTTGTTGAATTGCTCCCTTTAGTATTATGTAGTGGCCTTCCTTATCTCTTATTATGGCCTTTACTTTGAGGTCTATTTTATCAGATATAAGTATCGCAACCCCAGCTTTTTTCTCATTTCCATTTGCCTGAAAAATGTTTTTCCATCCCTTCACTCTCAGTCTGTGTAAATCCTTTGCTCTGAGGTGGGTCTCTTGTAGACAGCAAATATATGGGTCATGTTTTCTTATCCATTCAGCTACCCTATGTCTTTTGATTGGTGCATTTAATCCATTTATGTTTAATGTTATTATTGACAAGTACATGTTTGTTGTTATATTTTTCCTTAGTGTTTGTGTTTCTTCTTGCCTTTCTCTTTCTTCTTTTTACAGCAGTCCCTTTAGCATTTCTTGCATTGCTGGCTTGGTAGTGATAAACTCTCTTAGCCCTTTTTTGTCTGTGAAGCTGCTGATGCCACCTTCAATTTTGAATGATAGCCTTGCCGGGTATAGTATTCTTGGATTCAGTCCCTTGCTTTGCATCACTTTGTATATTTCATTCCATTCCCTCTGGCCTGGTGTGTTTCTTTGAGAAATCAGTTGATATTCTAATAGGAATCTTGTAAGTAACTTTCTGTCTCTCTCTGGCAGCCTTTAAGATTCTTACTTTGTAGTTGGTGTTCACCAATTTAATTATGACGTGTCTTGGTGTCGGTCTTTTGGGGTTCAACTTGTTTGGGACTCTATGTACTTCTTGGACTTGCATAGTTTTTTTCTTGCCAATTTCAGGGAAGTTTTCTGTCATTATTTCTTCAAACAGGTTTTCTATTCCTTGCTTCTCTTCCTCTCCTTCTGGTATCCCTGTTATGCGAATGTTGTTTCGTTTTGTGTTGTCCCAAAGCTCCCATAGGCTCTCCTCTTGCTTTTTAAGTCTTCTTTCCAGTTGCTGCTGTGTTTGTGTGTTTTTTACTACCTTGTCTTATAATTCACTGATGCGGTCCTCAGCCTCTTCTAGTCTACTGTTTAAGCCTTCCATTGTGTTCTTTATTGCAGCTATGTCGTTCTTCATCTCCTCTTGTTTTTTTGTTTTTTGTTTTTTTTTTTTCCATGTTGGTGACATTCTCATTCAGCTTCTTATAGTTCTCATTGAGTTGTGTGTATTTGTCATCCAGCTGTTTAAACATCCTTATAACCATTACTCTGAATTCTATCTCTGATAAGCTGCTAGCATCGAATTCATTTAACTCCCTTTCTGGTGATTCCTCTTTTTCTTTCCTTTGGGGATTGCTTTTTTGTCTTCCCATGTTTTCCTGTGATGTTTTAATTGTAGATCCAATTGCTTTGCTACCCAGGTTCTTTTGGGGATGGTGCTACTGGTGTAATCTGTCAGTTCTCCTGGGCTTGTTAATCTAATGTAGCTCCCTACTTGAGCTATTTGGGTTCTCTTGATGTAGGCCTGTGAGCTTAAGAGGCACAACTGCGGTGTCTAGAAGTCAGCTGCCATGGAGGGGAGTGTCCCAATTTTTGTTGTCTTGCCCCCTTAATTGAAATCACATGTGCCCAGCAGGGACTCACAGTGGCACCCAGGAACTGTCTGTTGGGGTGATGAGGCTCAGGGGGCCTGCACTCTGGAAAGGTGTGACTTTGGTGCCCAAAGTTCTGTAGTTGTGGGGTGGGCAGACTCAGCTTTTGCTGTTGCACCTGTGGTGGATAGGCGCTTACTCCCAGTGGCGGCTCACAGGAGCACCCGTGGTAAGTTTGTCAGTGAGGCATACTGAAGGACTCTGAAGGGCCCTGGCAGTGTAGCCACATAATTGAGGTGCCTGTGGGCCAGTATCCAGGATGAGTGAATTCAAAATTTCTACTGCTGGGGGCGGGGCGGGGCGCCCCTGTTTGTTAAAGATCACACCCAGGGAGAGCTCACAGTGGCTCCCACGACGATCGCCCTGTGGGTAGATGGGCTCAGGGTGCCTGCCTGTTGGAACTTCACATCTGTGGAGGTGCATTTGCCGGGCGCAGAGCTCTGATGCACTCTGAGGGGTCCTGGCACTGAGGTTGAGCCACTGGGGTGAATGTGGGCAGTTATTTAGGAGGAGGGAATTCAGAATTTCAACTGCAGGGCCGCGCCCTTGTCTGTGCAGGATCACACCCTCGGGGGCTCTCAGAGACTCCCAGGCACTGCCTAAGGAGTGGAGTGCCCTGGCTGCTTGTGTGGCTGGAAACGTGCAAATCTGGAGTAGAGTGCTCTGGCTGCCTGCAGGGCTGGATACGGGCGAATCCAGAGTTCTGCCACTGGGGAGGGGGAGGTTGCACTTACTGCTGCCGAGCAGTGCACCTTTGGAGGTGGAGGTCCCAGAGTCCGCGGGTCTGCAGCTGGGGTAGCAAGATTTTGGCTGGAGTAGCTGCTGGGTCATGGGGCAGTTCCAAGGCCTGCCTGGGTGGTGGTGTTGATAAGTTCCTAAAAAAGGCAGTTCTCCCCTTCAAGATGGCGTGGGCTCCATGCTGGAGTCCCGCTGTCTGGGGAGTGCCCACAGTGGTGGTAGTCTCTCCTTGTCAAGGAGAGCTTGTCTGCCAGCCCCTGCTGCTCCTGTGAGTTTTAACTTTCCCTCACTCACTCACACACACACCACACACATCCACACACTCTCCTTTCATACCCTCACTCACTCACTTCCTCTCCCTCACCTCCCGGTTGAGGGGACAATATGCATATTACCCTGTTATTATATAGGATTATTTTATTGTTTAAGATATTATAAATAGTAGTAGATATGAATCCTTTTTTTCCCCCATTGACCTTACCCCGGCCTCCCCTACCCTCTGGCACTTGCCCTCACCTCCCCACCACCCAGTGTCTTGCTTCTATTGGTTGTGCTTATATGCATGCATACAAGTCCTTCGGTTGATCTCTCAGTATTTCACTGCCCCAACCCTCCTTCCCACTGTAGTTTGACAGTCTGTTAGATGCTTCTTTGCCTCTATCTATTTTTGTTCAACAGTTTATAATGTTCTTTATATTCCACAAATGAGTGGATTTTTTATCTTATTCCATTTAGTTATAAATGATCAAAGGTTAGAGGTTAAAATCACATTATAATGTCCATTCAATTTCAAGAAAAATTAAAGTTCTTTACAGACACTGTCAATTACAGAATACCCTGTGGAGTTGCTGGCTATTAGTATCTGCTTCCTTTTTTCATCTCACATATCTGAAAAAGATGCTTTATAATCTTAAGGCTTTAATATCCAAAGTACAAATCATAAAGGAAAAGGTTTTCATGATTGTATCTGAAAATTATTTAAAAATCTATGTTACATAAAACTTCTTAAACAAATCTAAAAATCAAACAAAATTGTTTGTAATATATATAAAAAAGAAAACAATTACTATCCTTAATATGTAAATAGTATTTTAAAATCAATAGCAATAAGTTGAGCCTTACAAAGGATTGGCAAAAGACATAAAAAGGCAGCTCTCCAAAAACATAAATGTAAATTAAATACCAATAAATATATAAATTTTTTCATTCCATTCTTAATGAAAAATCAACACGAGATTCTATTTTATATAAAAATGATTAGTTAAGAAAAACAAAAGTATTAATTATTTCCATGCTACTAGTGAGCATGTTAGTAAATTTTGGTTTTCATTGGAAATTTGACAATTTACAATAAAACATCACAAATGAGCATTTGTGCCACCCCCACTCCAATAGAGCAAACCATTGAAACAAATAGGTTGTATGAAAAAGTGGACCAATCTTTAGCAAGATGGAAAAAAGATACACAAAATACAAATACTAGAGATCCTGCAGACATTCAAAGGATAATTATGGAAGGCTATAAACAACACTACACATATAAAGTCAATAACTTAGATGAAATAATTACCTCCTTAAAACATAAATAACCACAACTCATCCAATATGAAAGCAATAATTTTAATATCTCCATACTGTTAAGTAAATTAAAGTCATAAATTAAAAATATCCAAAAAGAAATCTCCAGATGGTTTCACTGAAAAATTCTACCAAATCCTATATAATAAAGAGGTAATATGTAAATTGACCATCACTCCAACACACAAGATGGCTGCCCCCATGTGGACACAAGATGGCCAGCAGGGGAGGGCAGTTGTGGGCAATCAGGCCAGCAAGGGAGGGCAGTTGGGGGTGACCAGGCCTGCAGGGGAGAACAGTTAGGGGCAACCTGGCTGGCAGGGGAGAGCAGTTAGGGGTGACCAGGCCAGCAAGGGAGGGCAGTTAGGGTTGACCAGGCCTGCAGGGGAGGGCAGTTAGGGGCAATCGGGCTGGCAGGGGAGTGGTTAGGCATCAATCATGCTGGCAGGGGAGTGGTTCAGCGGTGATCAGGCTGGCAGGCAGAATCGGTTAGGGGCAATCAGGCAGGCAGGCAGGCGAGCAGTTGGGAGCCAGCAGTCCTGGATTGTGAGAGGGATGTATGACTGCCCGTTTAGTCCCGATCCCACCAGGATTGGGCCTAAAAGGGGTCCCAGATTGGAGAGGGTGCAGTCTGGGCTGAGGGACGCCCCCCGCCCCCCGTGCACAAATTTCGTGCACCGGGCCTGTAGTATTTAATAAGAATTAGCATCAATTATATGCAATCTCTACCAGAAACAAGAAGAGATGGAAACTCCAACACATTCTCTGACGTCTTATTTCTAAAACCAGACAAAGAAAAAAAACGGAGACTGTAGACCAATATCCATCATGAATATAGATGCAGAAATTCTTGATAAAATGAGTTAATAGAATTCATATAGAAAGAATTATTCACTGTGATTAATTGTGCTTTATTCCAAGGATGCAAGGTTGATTTGATATTTGAAAATCACTCAATATAATCCATCATATTAACAAGTTGAAGAAGTAGAAAAAATCACATGACTATGTGATGCAGGAAAAAAAAAAGCATTTGATAAAATTTAACACCGTATAACCTTTAGGACTGGATATTTTTAGCCTCTGGGGATTCACGCAGGTTTCTGTGTGCTCAAATCATTCATTCATTTATTGCTGAGTAGTATCCTGTAATATGCAAATACCACAGTTTAACCATTCACCTCTTAAAGAACATCTGGGTGTTTCCATCATGTAGTACAGGGTTTTTTTGTGAACTTAAGTCTTTATTTCTCTGGGGATAAATGCTCAGGAGTATATTTGCTGGGTTGGATGGTAAATAAATGATTGTTTGTTTAATTTCCAATCTTTTTGCTAGCATGGCTGTACCATTTTTCCATTTCCATCAGTAATGAGTAATCCAATTTCTTTCCACCTCCTCACCAGCATTTAATGTTTTCAACTTATTTCTTTTTCCTGTGATTTAGTTTCCCTCTAAATTATTCACTATAGGAACTAATCCACAAACATGGCAACTTAGCATTTAAGTTCTGAATCAAGGTGTTACAGATAGTTAGATAGGCATGAGCCGAGTAGGAATGATGGGCCAGGTACAGAGAATCATCAGGGCAGAGAGCCCTGGGTGTGTAGCAACAGGTAAAACTACAAGCCCTTGCAGAATCGTTCTCTTAAGCATTAATCCCTGGAGATGACATCTAGGCTTCAGCTAAGTTTTAACTCCAGGCCCAGAGAAGCAGTAAAATTAGATAGATCAATGCCATGGCTGATATCAGTACCAGCTGCATTGACTAATGACCCCCTGCCCTAGCGCCTACCAATCAGTGGAGACCACAACCCTGAGAGGGCACACCTGCAAAGCTGATGAATACTCTATTGAGATCCTCCTCTGAGACCCCCAAATAAAAACCTTAAGACAAGGATCCCAAGGACCCCGCATGTGCTCGCTCTCTCTCTCTCTCTCTCTCTCTCTCTCTCTCTCTCTCTCTTTCTCTCTCTCTCTCTTCTTTCTGGAGCATACCTGTGCCTTTTCTCCCTCTTTCATCTCTCAAGGCTCCTCTCTCTCTCTCTATCTCCCTCTCCCCACTTCCCCCTAAGTTCCAAGGGCGACTGTTTTCCTACTTTTGCTTCTGTAACTTGTTTTCTTTTCTGAGCCCATTTCTTCCACAGCTCATCTCTTCTACCTCTGTGACTTTCTAAATAAACTTTCTCTTACAGTTTGAATCTTGCCTCTGAATTCTTTCTTAGCCAGAATTCAAATGCCCAGGTTGCTGAACCGAGGTGCCATTTCACGGCTAACAAAGGGACTGTACCTACTTGTATTCTTGAAGTTCTTTCTTTTCTGGCTAAAACTCACGGCTAACAAAGGGACTGTACCTACTTGTATTCTTGAAGTTCTTTCTTTTCTGGCTAAAACTGAGGGTGGTCAAGTGTATCAGACCAAGGACATTTAGGAGACACCACCTGCATATGATGGCCCACTGACCACAGCTACTCAACTGCATTTTCAGGTGCTATCATGTATTTCACTGCTTCATGACTCTTGAAGTTTTTGCTTCATGAGTTAATTTTGACTTCAGCTAATCAGCTAGTTAGTTCACCATTTTCAGTAATGTTGCAGAATATGGGACACCATTCATGTCAGAATCTTCTCTACAAGTTTTGTAAGGAATATAATTTCAAGCAAATAACCTCAAACAACCAGTCTTTGCCAATAGTTCAGAAGCATAATCCCTTAGAAAAAATTACATAATTAAACATAAAAAATATGTTTGGATTTAATGACAGACAAGCCTCAAAATCTTTGAGTAGATTTGTTCTTCAAAGGCACTACAATGTCAACCTGAAAAAATCTACTTCAAACAGGAAAATAGCAGGTATTGTTAAATGCCTCTCAAAATTTTACTGTAAATATGGAAATAAGAAATATCTACTTCCCCTTTTCCTCCACACTCTAAAAGTGGATCTGAGTCTGTAAAATCCTTTTCCTACAAATCTGTGTTCTGTGGAGAAGAAATCTGCTCAGGTTCTTCAAATAAACACCATCAGCTATAATGGGATAACCTTTCATTTTAAGCATTTTATTTAGTCTGATAGTAAACTCTTTAGCTATAATTAAAAATGAATTGTAAACAGCTGTACAGTTTAAGGAACAAAACCAGAGCAATGATACTGTAATTTAAAATTATGTAAATGCCTGCTTTCCTTTACTCTCCATCAAAGGCGAAGACATTATTCCTCATCTTTAAATTCTAAAAAAAAATGGTAATCTCTTATAGTTCAGGGTATTTCATATTTTATTTCTGGGCATACATGTAAGAAATATTAATTTCAACTCAGATGAAAGGTGATTTTTAAATTAAATACCATAATAGTAGCAATAATAGCAATAAGCAAATCAAAATATCATAATATATTATTAGACTCATAATATAAAATTTATTTATTAAATTTCCGGTAAAATAATTTCAATGCTTCTTATCATTCACAGGATTGGGGCAAATTCCTTGGATGGGTTGTTTGGAGATACTACTGCAGAAAAAAATAATATAATTAAAGGGAAATATGATTACCCATAGGAGAGATGAGACCAAAAAAAAAAAAATCACATAAAAAAACAAACAAACAAAAATAATTAGCTAAGACAGGAAACCCATACATTTACTAGAGACCTGGGTCTGCCTTCAAATTTGTCAATCCAGCATTATCAAATATTCAGTCTGTTCATGAAAGAACATCCAAACCAATAGAAAAGTTTATTTGAGCCAAAATTTTGAGGACATACCCAGAAGCAAGATCTCAATGATTGAGAAAATGCTTCAGAGAATGGCAATTTTGTCATTTCTTTAATGCATTGAGTCATATAGACACAGACAACAGTGTGGTGATAGCCAGAGGGAAAGAAGGGTGGGGAAGCAGGTGGAAGTGGGCGATGGTGGGGAAAATGGGGATGGAAAGAGACTTTGCTTGGGTTGATGGCTGCACAATGCAGTGTGCAGATATTTTATTGAGTTGTACACTTGAAACCTCTATGGTTTTGCAAACTAATGTCACAGCAATAAATTCAGTAAAAGAAACCGAAATATTGGCCTTTGCTAGGGAAACCAGGGGCCTGGGATGTGACTACCAGCCATAACCTGCTCAATTAGGAATTTGTGATCAGATCACCCTGTGTGGTTACTTTGGGCCCCTGCCATGTGATCCCCCTGACCTTGTCAGGCTTATGGCATAGCCCCCTGTTTTGTTCACATGTCTCTTCACATTTACTCAGCATCTTGAAAAATATAGGGCACTGTGACATGCACTTGGATAGAAGGATAAATATAGCATACTCCAGGCTCTCACAAAGCTTTCATTCATCTGGTAGAAGCTCCATAAAAAATTGATGAATGCAAGTTATCCATGAAGGAATGAATGAATTAATGAATGAGTAAATTAATCAATATTCTATAAAAAATCCTTTATACAGAAAGAGATCATGGAAACAGTCATCCTGTTGTTATTGGTGGAAGTGGGGTGTCCTCTTCCCCACTGGGTGCTGGGGGAGGGGTCCTTATGATATCTCGAGAAAAATAATTTTCTGAGACTCACGCTGGAGGATAAGTAATTTTCATTTGCATAGAATTATACCCCTGGGTTTCCAAAGTCCCATTTCCCATCATGCAGTCCTGGAAGAAGTGTTGTTGGGAATTCAGTAGAGCTGGAAGCAAAGCCAGAGTCCAAGGTTTCCGTTCCACGTTGTAACTGGATCTGGTGCAGCATCAGGCCAGTTGCAGTCCATTAGTCCATTGTGTGGGGTCCACATGACTGTGAACCATGTGGATGAATGCAGGAACGTGAGAGCGTGCCCCCTACAATAAGAGTCCCAAGAGAGCCAGGAACCAAGAGAGCGAGCTTCTTTGTTTAGGGGATTAAATATTCCAAATCTTCCCACGCTTGCAGTGGCCATGCTTACTCTGGCCAATGCCTGTTCCGAGGTATGACTGTCAGGTAAGTACCTTCCCTATTTCTCTCAGACTTTACTGGGCATGCGCCTATCCTGCCCCTGTTCAGCTCTTCCCTCAACACCCTGAGGGGAATTGACTGGTGGCTTCCTGGGGAGTGTTAAACTGCAGCTTCTTGGCGAAGCTGCATAAATGATATGCCTATAATATTTGGCCTTCCCTTTGCTCCTTTCCTGTTATTAATAACTAGGTTAATTGTAATGGTATCATTATAGCAAAAAGTTTAGACAGTATATCTGAAATTATTGATAATCATTGTGTGAATTGAATATTCTCATTTTATTTTATTTGGTTTACAAATGTAAATAACTACTGATTACCAGAACCATGATAACAAACAATTTGTCTATTCGGTGCATTGCTGAACCCCATAAACTTAGAGTAGAGCCTAGCACTTAGCAAGTCCTCAAAAAATATTAGGTAGCTATCAAATGCATGCTGTACAGTAAATCAAAATATGTTTTTAAAAAAATACTCTATCAAAAAGCTCGAAGATCAAGTCATCAACTCAGTAGTAGAAACCAAAGTCCTTTATGAACTGTATGGATTTCCAGTCCCTATTAGCCAGTGAATAAATTCTGAATTGTAAAATGCAGGGAAAACAAAGTTGTCTTTCCCGTCCTTGGTATTCAGGATTGCCCTAATGTCAGCTGGAAATAGCAAGAACTCAAGTGCAAATTCTTTTTGACATTACTACTTTTCCATCACACTGAATTAGTATGCGTAGCAGCTAATATGCTCTGAAAGTCACTTACCAATAACAATGCAATCTTTGAATACTAATGGAAAGGACACAAGCCATAAGGAAAGACTGCTGCTTTGATTGGATGAGGCTAATGAGGGAGCCTTAGGCAAAGTAAATGACAGATTCTTGTTTTCCTGCATCTCCTCCACTTTGACTCACCTCTCCTGCTTTCTTTATAGTCAAATTAGAACATAGAGCATCCATTTATGAAGACAATTGTATATTCAATACTGATATTCCTGTTACTTCACATACCTTTCCTGCAATAGTGATATATGAATAATGAGTCTATTAGTAGGACAATCATATTTGGCTTTTTTTTTTCCTCCTAGAAATTAACCAATGGCTTTTTAGGGAATAAAGTATCATTTATCCTTTTTATTTATTCACTAGAGGCCTAGTGCATGAAAATTCATGCACTGGAGGGAGGGGTCCCTCAGCCTGGCCTGCCCCCTCTCACAGTCCAGGAGCCCTCAGGGGCAGGAGGCAACATGGTGATTAGGGGAAGGCGATGCCCCCATCACACCTCTGCTGCTGCCACTGCTGGCAGCGCAAGCCTCAGCCAGCCCTGGTATCTGAGCCTTGGGAGGCCCTGGGTAGCTGGGGGGCTGAGGGAACTGGGGGACTCTGGAGGCAGGAGCGCGGAGCAGCCGGACCCACCTGGGGGCAGGCCCAGTCATGCTGCGCACCTGCTGCCCCAGTGGGGCTAAGGGGATTGGGCGCCACCATCTTGTGGCTGTGGGTGCCACCATCTTTGTGAGGGCATAACAGTCAATTAGCATATTCCCTCTTTATTAGATAGGATCTTTTGGAGAACCCAGTTCCTACATGCTTCAATAGATTAGATACATTGGGTCTCAAGCTTGACTACATAATAAAGTCTCCTGTGAAGATCTTAAAATAATATTGATGACTTGATTTCACCTCAGAACAATGGAATCTGAATCTATAGATGTGGCCCCAGCCTCTGTAAATTTTTAATCATCCTGAATGCTTCATGAACAGCAAGAATTGAGAACCATTGGCTGTGGTTATTGGTTCATTTAGCCCCTGTTAACCTGATTATATTTGTGAACTTTTTAAAGACCATAAACATCAGTCTTGTCCTTGAAATACATGCCTTCCAGCACATGGGGAAAGTAGGAATAAAAATAACAGTATAGAGCAAATACTTTCCTACTTAACAGGAAAAGCACTTATCCTATATAATAAAAAGCTAATATGCAAATTGTCCCCTCGACCAGGAGTTTGACCAGGGGGCAGGGCTGGCTGGCCAACTACCCACAACCCGCCCCCCCAGCCAGCCAGGCCCAATCGGCCTCGATCGGGGTGGGCTGGCCAGACCCCACCCATGCATGAATTCATGCACCTAGCCTCTAGTTCCAATATAAAAAACAAAATATAACTGGTATAATAATACCATCTTAAACTTTTTTGGAATAATTTTAGATTAACAAAGTTACAAAGATAATGCAGAGAATTGTTATAGCTTTCACCCAGCTTATCTAATTGTTAACATCTGTCTAAACCAAAATCTTAACATTTTTCTAATACTATTAAACCACAGGATTAATTGGTGTTTCTCCAACTTTTCCACTAGTGTCCTCTTAATGTTCCAGGTTGGAATCTGGAAAACCACTTTGCACCTATTCAACATGTCTCTTCAGTCTCTGTGCAAATTTGTCTTCTCTTATTTTGTATAACTGTGATACTTTTGAAGAGTTCTCATAGCGTTTGGTAGAATATTCTCAATTTTTACTTGCTTCATGCACTCTCATAAGTAGACTAGGGTGATGGATTTGAAGGAAGAAAACTACAGGTTGTCCTCTCACTGCATAAAATCAGAGGGTGTGAGATATCAACATGCTTAATCACTGATTATATTAACTTGATTGTTTGGTGAAGGTGGCATCTGCCAGGTTTCTCCACTATACTATAAAATTACCATTTTTATTTCCTTTCATACTCTATTCTTTGTGAGTCACTAAGTCCAGTCTATACTCAAGAGAAGATAAATGAACTATTATTTAGAATTCTTCTGTAAGGATAATTGGTTCTTTCTTCACTATTTATTTGGTTATTCAATTGTTTATTTGTATCAGTATAGACTTGTGAATATTTATTTTATTCTTTGAGATAAAATACAGTGCTCATTAATTATTTTATTACATTGTTTTAGCTGGGGCCATTGGAAGCACTTTGAAGCTGGCTCCTGTGCCAATTTGAGATGCCCCATTCCTGTTTGTTCATTTTGTTCAAGCATTTTTGTACTTTCTGGTGTTACAAGAATCTCTAGGTTCATCTTGTATTTTCCATGCCCCAGTCCTAGAATCATCCATTTCTCTAAGGAACTCTGGTGTCTTTTATTGGAATATGTTCTTTAGAAGCCAAAATCTGAGCACAAAGGGTGTTCATTATTATTGGAGTGTCACCATAGGGAGTGTTTCTTTTTTAAATTGTTTTCTTTTTTATTCAGCATTCTTATCTAAAATCCTGCCTTTTGAGGGACTCTAAAAATCCTCAGGCTCTACACATTAAGGTAAAAATAAGATCCGCTGTAATTGTGAGACATAAATTCTGTTTCTTAAACTGATGCTAGGTACCTGGACATTTTTATAATCTTGGCTTTCTTTTCCTAGATATTGTCATTATTGGTTTACTAAAGATATTATGACCTCTGTGGGTTTTGCCGGACACATAATGATTGGTGCCTAATATCTTTGCTTGAAAGTGACAATCATATAGCTCAAGAAAAGTATTGTATATGTGAATAATCTTTGGTTCTTTTAATGGTTCTCAAAATTGAGCAACATCAAATTTCTGAAGCACCAACAGCTGACAGCTGAGTTACCCCTCTTGCATTAACTCTTAAGAGCACCACATTTTAGAGATTAGTTTTTGCTTTGTTTTTTAAATCATTTATTCTTTTTTTGTTTGTTTGTTTCAAAAGTCTAAAGTGTTGAGCAAACAGCAGCTGTTTCTAGTAAAGGCTTTCATAGGTGACTTGGCAGGTTTGGATATGGATTACTTTTAGTCACAGCTTAGACTCCAACAGTGAGTAGGACTCAATAGCAGAAATTGGTATTAAATCCTGATCATGAAATCCGACCACAGTAATAATAACAGAAGTATTTCAGAGAAAAATGAAACAAAATAAGGGAGAAGCATTCAGATCCAGTGCAATTGTGCTGTCAGGGAAGCTCATGAAGTTGTCATAGCAACACAAAGGTAAAAATTACACAAACAGAGAGTGATTAGACCTTGCTCTTGAGCCACCTTGCCCACTTCCCCTCTTCCAATGATACCGTGTGGAAAATCGATTGGGTAGGAATGTGATGCACAAACTTCTAGGATGACAAGATGTCTAAAGATAAATGCTCCTTTTCTTGGTGTGTGACATGTAGGAACTGTGGTGAACAGCTTAGAAGTTATTCAGTGATCTTGGTTTTAATTGTTCAGAGAAAGCCAAATCACTACAATATGATGTGAAATGCTCCATTGAAAGCATTTATAGATCTGTGTACCTGGGAGATGGAGATGCAGAAGTCTGCTTAGAAAATTCAAACAAGATTGCAAGTAACACAACTAAGTCTTCAAGAGTGAATGGACATGTAGAAAGGGCAAACAAAGGGAATGGAATAGAACTTCAATGTTCAATCATTTCCCATAGGAGGAGAACTTCAATCTTGGAAATCTAAAACTCTGAAAACAAGGAATAATTTTTTTAAATGTCAGATTTTTAAAAATTTAAATTTATTGGAGTAACATTGGTTAATAATATAAGCTTTAGATTTTTAATTCCACGTGATCTACAGTCTCTAGGTGCTCTGAAAATACTTGTTCCTTGAAGGGCAAACGTGGGCACTTTCTAATTATTTACTGGAATTGCTTTCAGGACTTTATTTTTTGTTTTAAAGTCTTTACTGTGGATTGACATCAGGAACAATTTATTCACACACACACACACACACACACACACACATAAAAGTAATTCATCTTCTCATGCTGAGAAGACAATTAGTGTCATAAATAATCTTTTAGTCCAGAATCAAACTGCCCTCATTTAAAACAAAACAAGAAAATCACTAATCTCATTATGCAATTACCAGAAAGAACAATCCATTTCTAGTCCTTGTTTTTTCCTTCCTATTGCTGTGAAAAGATGGGTTTTGCTTTAACAAACTCCTAAGAAACAAAAAGACAAAAAAAAACAGAAGGGCTTGGCTACTTTTCACAAGGGTTTTCTACTGAGTTGAATTCCTTAGTGCTCTTAGGATAGAATTTGATGTTCTAAATTAATTGACAGGAACCCTTTCAGGAACATTCCATTTAAAAACTACTTCCTTGGCCTGGCCAGCATGACTCAGTGATTGAACATGTACTGATGAATCAGGAGGTCAAGGTTCAATTTCTGGTCAGGGCACATGCCGTGGTTGCAGACTTGATCCTCAGTAGGGGGTATGCAGGAGGCAGACAGTCAATGATTCTCTCTCATCATTGATGTTTCTAACTCTCCCTTTCCTCTATGAAATCAATAAAAACATTTTTTAAAAACCCTATTTCCTTGGATCTTAAACCTTCCCAGTCCTGTGGTTCCCACTATGTGATCTCCTTTCTAAGAATGGAACCACTTATGATACTGGGTTCACTGCAATGTGAGGTCAGTTAATCAGTATGGCTGTGGTTTTTTTTTTTTTTTCAATCTGTGCTCTGAAAGACATAAAAGAAACAGGAAGTCTGTTTCCATATTCAAGAATGCCCCAGGTCTAATGGGAATATCAAGCACTTGAGATCTAATAGCCTGAAAAAAAAAATGGAACTCATAAGTTAAAAAAGGACAAAACACAAAATGAGAAGTGATTGAACTTTGCTCTGGCAGACAGACTCACAAAAGAAGTTTTGCAGGTGAGACTAGAATCCAGTAATCCTCAGTATAGGTATTCTATTACCTTCTTTTTTCTCTCAGTGAATCACAGGTGTAAGTCATAATGATGTCATAAAGGCACAGAACAACCCACCTTGGAAATCTAGAAATCTGGCATTTAAAGGTAGGCCTCCCACTGCTAGGAGAGTGGCAGGGGAACACAACTATACAAGTCAGGAGAAAGCACTAAAGACAAATTATATTATTTAAGAAGGTGGGTTTCCAAATACTGGAGATGTTTGAACCAAAGGGAACTTCTGAAATTTAAGTTACACTAATACTATCAGTGTTTTCCTTCAGACTCCTAAAGCCATTTCCCAAGGGGTATAGAATTCTACATTTTTAATAGTTTTCTCTAGATGATTCTGTTGAATCACTACCTAGGAAAAGCTGGAGCTGCTAGGGTCCACGGGAGCCTGGAGGGCACTTGACTCTAACTGGTCTAGCTCAACTGTGGTCAGTTTTAAGTATTAGAATCCTGGGTAATATTTCTTTGAAAATAATAGTGTTGTTGAAAGACCCCTGGAGGGAGACCCTCACTCTGTCCCATGGATCGACGGCGACCCCAATCAACCGCAGGAGGCGTCACTTGATGCAAACAGAAAGAGGCTTTATTCCAGCGCGCTGGGGCTCGACTCGTAGCTCACACAGGAGCAGAGAAGACGAGCCCCGAGCAGAAAATTTTACAGGCTTATAAAGGCAAAAATCACACATTGGGAGGGGTCACACATGTGAGGAGGGAAGAGAGGACAAAGCCGCCGGGAAATCCCAACAGGGCTCGTTAATAACATGTTTTATGACAGGGCTTAAGTTTTCAGTCAACAGTCCCATCTGGTAATCTCATATCCTGCTTTTCTTATCTGTCAGAGCACTATTTGCTCTGTCTGCTCTTTACTCGGGGCTGTTTCCTGGAACAGCTTTAAGGGTCTCGTTCCCATCACTGGGAGGGGGACCTTGGGCACTGGGAGGGGGACCTTGGGGAGTTGAGATAAAGCAGACAGCTTGAAAAAAAATGTTTTATTCTTTCATTCCTTCATTTGCTTTTTGGTAAGTTCTAATCATGGAACTTCTGTCTCTATGTACCCTTCTCCGAGGCTGTCTCCCTGGCGGAGGGACTGGTAGTGCTGTCTGAGCACTAGTACCTGTACAGCACTTATTCTTTCCCTGATGAAGGTGACTAGGCGATTTAAGATGCAGGGCCCCAAAGTGAGAATTAAAAGCAGTATAATAAGGGGACCCATCAGGGTGGATATGAGGGTGGTGAACCAAGGGGACCGGCTCTACCAACTTTCAAACCACCCTTGGCTCTCACAGCTTGCTGCCGTAAGATTGTTCTGTACCTTTATCAGATCCCACGAGGAGGTGGGATGCCAATAAGTATTTCCAGTAGTTTCACAGCCCCATTCTGCACAATAATAATGGTGTATTACTCCACACCTCCTTGCCTCACTCCTTGACCTCCCATCCCGGGGGCAGACATAGAAAGGAGTGTTCCTAAGCCGCCACCGAGCGTTGGGGTAACTACAGCCTGGGGCTCCCCAGGAGATCTGCCTTGTAGCCTGTGTGTAATCACTGTCTGGTGGCCGGACCCTGGTAGCCTCTTGGGAGGTTATATCAGGGATGTCCCAGCCTTCTGTCCCCGCTACTAGGGCGCAGATGTCTGGATTTAGGGACGGCCACCAGGCCCAAAGGGGGTCCTCCTTAGTGGTGCTCCATATTATATCTCCAGTCTGGGAGAGGACCTGCCATGTTAGTCGTTGGGGGGCATGAGGGTTAGGACTACTTATCGGCGAGAGGTGTGCCAACAGAAGCAGGAACACGGTGAATGCGGAGCTTGAGGGGATTGTCCATTTTTTCCACTTTCCACTCTGGGTTTGGTGGTGGCGCGGGCTTGACATGCGAAGCGTGGATCCAGGCTGCGATGCCATCGACCTTGACTACAGTCGGAGTTGTGAGCAGCACTATGTATGGTCCCTTCCACCTCGGTTCTAGGCTGGCCGCACGGTGGCGCCGAATGTACACCGAGTCTTCGACCTGGAACTGATGAGGTACTTGCAGGTCTCCAGGCTTGTATGCCTCAGCCAACCGATTCCACACTTCCCTCTGCACAGTCTCAAGGGCTTTTAATCTGGTGTACAGAGATTGAGAGGAGTAAGATTCTGGGGAAGGAAGGTGCTGTATGGTAAGGAGAGGGGGGTGAGTCCCATAAAGAATTTCAAAAGGAGTTAACTTGAGGGAACCAGGGGTATTGCGTACCCGACCAGAGCAAAGGGAAGGAGGACTGTCCAGTCTGTTATGCCAGTCTCTAAGGATAATTTAGTCATGACCTCTTTTAAAGTTCTATTCATTCTTTCTACTTGCCCTGAGCTTTGGGGCCTATAAGCACAATGTAATTTCCAATCAAGCCCCAGGATTTTGGCCAGTCCCTGACTTACCTGGGCAACAAACGCAGGGCCGTTGTCTGACCCGATTACCTTGGGTACCCCGAATCTCGGGAAGATGTCTTCTAGTATTGTCTTATCCACCACCTGAGCAGTCTCTTTTTTTTTGTAGGAAAGGCTTCAACCCATCCTGAAAATGTATCTATGAATACCAATAAGTATCTGTATCCATACTTGGCCGGCTTTACCTCAGTGAAGTCTACTTCCCAGTAACTCCCAGGGCGGTCTCCTCGGAGCCGTTTGCCCTGTGATAGCTTACTGGGCTGGGCATTCACCATCTGGCAAGGCTTGCATTCTTTTACAGTTGTATCTGCGAGCTCTCCTAATTTCATGATATAATATGGTGAAGACTGGACGATAGTTTTTAAATGTTTCGGGCCCAGATGAGTTAATTTATGAAGGTGTCTGAGAAAAATGATAGCCTGTTTTTCAGGGAGGATACTTTTCCCTTCTGAGGTTTCCCGGATTCCCTCTGGAGACTCTAGGCGAAAACCTAATCTGTCCATTCTCTCAAGGTCTGGTTCTGAATATTCAAAGTTCCTGACAGAGGGGTATACCGTATCCTCAGGGTGAGACCTCGGTTTTTCCCCAGACAAGGATAGGATGTTGAGTCCCTGAGCTGCCCGCTTGGCTTCTCTGTCAGCCCTTTGGTTCCCTTCTGCAACCCTGGACCCTCCTTTCTGATGTCTGGGGCAGTGAATAATTGCCACTCACTTAGGAAGGTGAACGGCCTCTAACAGGCTTAGAATTTCTTCTTTATTTTTGATTTCCTTCCCTGCCGAGGTCAGTAGCCCCCGTTGCCGGTAGATGGCCCCGTGGACATGGGCAGTAGCGAAGGCATACCTGCTATCAGTGTAGATGTTAATCTTCTTCCCTTCTGCCAACCGTAGAGCCTGAGTCAGAGCTAGTAACTCGGCCTTCTGAGCCGACGTCCCTTCAGGCAGGCTGCTTGCCCAGATAATTTGCTCATCGTCTACTACTGCCGCCCCTGCCACCCTTTTACCTTCTATCATGTAGCTGCTTCCATCAGTGAACCAGGTCAGCTGAGCGTCTGGCAAGGGCTGGTCTCGGAGGTCTCTTCGGGTCCCCGTTTCTTCTGCCAGTATCTCTTGACAGGTATGCAGCACACTCTCCTGGGTGGACGTGTCAGGTAGTAGGGTAGCTGGTTGAGGATGGCAGGCGGCCCGAACTGAATCCTGTCTCCATTCAGTAGGATACTCTGGTAATGCGTCATGCGGGCGTTGGACAGCCACTGATCAGGGGGCTGTCTGATGATGCTCTCCAAGGAGTGGGGGGCAATGATCATTAGCTTTTGTCCCTTAGTTAATTTGTCAGCATCTTTTACCAATACTGCCACTGCCGCCACAGACCTCAGACAGGCAGGCCAGCCACTAGCAACAGGATCTAGCTTCTTGGAGAGGTAGGCCATCGGCCTCTTCCACGGTCCTAGAGGCTGGGTCAGCACCCCTCGAGCTACTCCCCTTCTCTCGTCCACAAATAGGACGAAGGGCTTCGCTACGTCCGGTAATGCCAGGGCTGGGGCTGACAGTAATGCCTTCTTGATATTATCAAAGGCCTGCTGTTGGCTGTTACCCCACTCAAACGGGGCACCCTCTCTAGTCAGAGGATAGAGGGGAGCTGCCAGGGTAGTGAACCCGGGGATCCATAAGCGGCAAAACCCCGCAGTCCCTAAGAATTCTCACACCTGGCGGGGTGAGCGAGGAATGGGTATCTGAGTCACAGTTTGCTTCCTGTCCCCCGTTAGCCATCTCTGCCCCCCTTTGAGGGCATACCCCAGGTACGTTACCTCTCTTTGGCAGATCTGGGCCTTCTTGGCGGAGGCCCGATATCCTAAGCGGGCGAGTTCTCCTAGTAGTAGTCCCGTGCCTCGTTGGCACTCTTCCTCTGTGGCCCCGGCTAGCAGTAAGTCATCTACATACTGCAGAAGTGTTATCTGGGGATGGCTGGCACGGAAGTGGGCTAAATCTTGGTGGAGAGCTTCATCGAAGAGGGTTGGGGAATTCTTGAACCTCTGGGGTAACCGGGTCCAAGTCAGTTGCCCTGTAGTCCCAGAGTCAGGGTCCCTCCACTCGAATGCAAAGATGTTCTGGCTGGAAGGGTGCAGTCGCAGGCAGAAGAAAGCGTCCTTTAAATCTAAGACAGTATACCAAATATGATCCAGGGGGAGAGAGCTTAACAAGTTGTAAGGGTTAGGTACAGTGGGGTGGATATCCTGTACCCGCTTGTTCACTTCCCTTAAGTCCTGTACGAGCCCCCAGGTCCTGTACCGGGCGATAGTCTCCTGTGCCAGGCTTCTTAACAGGTAACAGAGGAGTGTTCCATGGCGACTGACACTTCACTAGGATGCCCTGCTGAAGGAGGCGCTGGATATGGGGCCTAATTCCTTTCCGGGCCTCCTTAGTCATGGGGGATTGGCGTACAGCCACAGGAGTAGAAGTGGCCTTAAGCTCTATGACTACGGGTGGCCTTTCTGCAGCTAGTCCTGTTCCAGCCGTCTCGGCCCACGCCCCCGGATACCTGTTCAACCAGTCATCTATGTGACTTATCTCTGCTCCCTCAAAAAGTCTATGTTCATCATCTAGGCGTATGGTCAGGGCGGTAGCCATTCTCTTGCTTTGGGTCACCTCCGGGCCATCAGGGGTGAAGGTAATCTGGGCTCCCATTTTGGTTAGGAGATCTCTCCCAAGTAGAGGCGCAGGGCACTCGGGGATAACTAGAAACGAGTGGGTTACCCGTCCCGTTCCTAAGTCTACTGTTCTTCGGGTAGTCCATGAGTACTGCTGGTGCCCTGTGGCTCCTATGACCCACGATTTCTTGTGGGAGACGGGTCCAGACGGTTTGAGTAGGACCGAGTGTTGAGCCCCAGTGTCTACTAGGAACTCAACTGGCTTCCCCTCCACCTCTAGTGTTACCCTAGGCTCGGGGAGGGGTTCCGAGCCCCGTCCCCGCTAATCCTCCTCTTCCTCCAAAGCTAATACTTTCTTGGAGGGCCCGTTCTTCTTCTTCTTAGGGCACTCTCTAGCCCAGTGACCTTTTTCCTTGCAGTAGGCACACTGATCTTTGTCTAATGGGGTGCGGTTGCCCAGGTTACCTGGCTTTTTAGCCCTGCCTTGGGTTTGTTCCTGGCCTCTCTCACCTACTACTGCGACCAAAATCCATGTCAGGTTCTTCTCCTGCTTGTGATCTCTCTTGTTTTCTCTCTCCTCTCTTTCCTTTTCTTTCCTTTGCTCTTTTTCCTCCTCAGTTTCCCTCTTATGATATACTTTTTCTGCCTCCTTAACTAAATCCTGTAGGGTATAATCTTGTAACCCTTCTATTCTCTGCAACTTTCTCTTAATATCTATTGCTGACTGCCCTATAAAAGCCATGGCCACGGAAGACCTTTGCCCCTCAGAGGTAGGGTCAAACGGGGTGTAGCGCCTGAAAGCTTCCATTAAGCGCTCAAGAAATACTGACGGGGGTTCCGTGGCCCCCTGGATAACCTCTCTTACCTTAGCCAAATTAGTGGGGCGTCTCGCTGCCCCGCGGAGGCCGGCCACTAGAGTCTGGCGATAGACTGTCAGTCGCTCCCTACCTTCTGCCGTGTTGAAATCCCAGTCAGGTCTGGAGAGGGGGAAGGCAGTCTCAATGATGTTGGGGAGCTGGGTGTGTCGTCCATCTGCTCCTGGTACATTCTTCCTTGCCTCCAATAAAATCCTCTCCCTCTCCTCAGTAGTGAAAAGGGTCTGTAGTAGCTGCTGGCAATCATCCCATGTGGGCTGATGAGAGAACATTAAAGACTCCACCAGCCCGGTTAAGCGCTGGGGGTCCTCTGAAAAGGGAGGGTGATTAGTCTTCCAGTTATACAAGTCTGCGGAGGAGAAAGGCCAGTACTGGAGGGGCTGAAGAGGAGCTGGTCCACCATCCGTTGCCACCGGCGGGGGCCCATAAGCCCTTAGAGGAAGGGCGACGGTGGTGACGGGAGTCATACCGCGGCGGCTCCTGGTGCCCTGCGCAGGCCCCGGCAGAGACTTGTTAGGGGGAGTGGAGGGGGCAACTGCAGGGGCCGGCGGTATTTCTGGCTCCTCCTGACCCCCTACGGGAACCAAGGCAGGAGGATATGGGGGAGGTGGGTCAAGGAGAAGGAGGTCAGCCTGGGTTTCTGGATAAATCTTCTTGGGGGGGTCCGAGTGACTGGATTCTCCCCCAGGACTGGGAGATTGGACTGTTAGAACTTGAGCGGCCGGCTGGGGCTTGGGTTTTGCAACCCAAGGTCGAACCCAGGGGGGTGGATTTTGCACCAGGTCCTGCCAGACCACGATGTAAGGCTGCTGATCCGGATGGGCTCCAGGTTCCTTCTGAAAAACAATCTCCTTAACAGCAAAAATAACAGATAGGTCAAAGGTTCCTTCTGTTGGCCATCCTACATTAAAAGTAGGCCACTCTGAGGAGCAGAAGGTCCGCCATGGACCTTTCTTGATCTCAACTGATAGGTCGCGACCTCTTCCCTTAACTTCAGTCCAATGGTCTAATGTCAGACTAAGAGGGGTTGTCACAGTCTGTCCCATAGTCAATTTGTACGTCGTTAGAAACACAAATAACAAAAATGCTATAGACACGAGGACCCACTTACCCCGCTTTGTCTGCCACAAACACGCAACAGAATCAGACGGGCGCGATCTTGACAATTTCTGATCCAGCAGTTGAGCCCGATCAGCGCCCTTACAGTAGGAGACTGCCAGGCGTCCCTGGCTCTCCTCCACCCTTGAGGCGTCCCCCAGGGCTGCAACCTGTGGCCCTCCAGGCACGTCTACCGACCACTGTTCGGCCACTCTCACGAGTCGCCGAACGGCTGCAAAACCGAAAGCGCGCACACAGAGCCAGACCAACTAACAATACACAAGACAAAGACAGACAACCTCGGGGTACCCCTTCTTACCTCCAAGGTCGACTCCGCGGATGAGGGGGGGCCGTCAGATCCCGGACGAGCCCCCAAATGAAAGACCCCCGGAGGGAGACCCTCACTCTGTCCCATGGATCGACGGGGACCCCAATCAACCGCAGGAGGCGTCACTTGATGCAAACAGAAAGAGGCTTTATTCCAGCGCGCTGGGGCTCGACTCGTAGCTCACACAGGAGCAGAGAAGACGAGCCCCGAGCAGAAAATTTTACAGGCTTATAAAGGCAAAAATCACACATTGGGAGGGGTCACACATGTGAGGGAGGAAGAGAGGACAAAGCCGCCGGGAAATTCCAACAGGGCTCGTTAATAACATGTTTTATGACAGGGCTTAAGTTTTCAGTCAACAGTCCCATCTGGTAATCTCATATCCTGCTTTTCTTATCTGTCAGAGCACTATTTGCTCTGTCTGCTCTTTACTCGGGGCTGTTTCCTGGAACAGCTTTAAGGGTCTTGTTCCCATCACTGGGAGGGGTCCTTGGGCACTGGGAGGGGGACCTTGGGGAGTTGAGATAAAGCAGACAGCTTGAAAAAAAATGTTTTATTCTTTCATTGTTGCTTAAAAACAAATGCATACATGAATGGACATTTTGATTTTAATTTCATTTCCAACTCTAGAGACTATCTTCTTATATTGACACTAGAATTGCCAGGATCTACACAAGCAAGAATGTTTTTCCAACCATCCTGTTCAATGCCCCATATCTCACTAGAGCACTTAGCAGTTTTTTTATTCAGAAATATTGTTGTTGTTGATATTTCTTCCATTGAGTTTTAGAGAGAGTAGGGAGGGAGGGTAGGAGAGAGAAAGAAACATTGATGTGAGAGAGACACATCAATTGGTTGCCTCCCAGATGTGCCCTACTGGGGCCAGAATTGAACCTACAATCCAGGTACATGCCCTTGACGGGGAATAGAATCCTCGACCCTTCAGTGCAGACTGTCCCTGCCAGGGCTATCCAGACACATTTTAGTGAAAGATGTCTATGATTTACAAAATGGAAAAGTTTTAGACAGTTATTTGACAGTGAAATGTTTATCTTCTAAATAATTTGCTTATATATTTTGGCAAGTAATTGTTTTCTTTTCAGGACTTTCAAATATTACTTAACTAGTGCACAGTTTTTACAATGATGAGAGTAAGGGCCTGAGTCACTAAGGGTCTGAGTACAAAAAGTTTTGGCTAAAGGCTTTGATCATTTTTCTCACATGATTTGACTATAACAGCATACATTTTGAACATTTCTTCCTAGCAAAAAATGTGCTATAATTAATAACTGTGCTCTCTTTCATAGTTACATAGATTTCTAGGATAGAATATGAATTTAGATCTGTATTTCCTAAAATATGTTCTATTTAATATTAGGGTCTTAAAACATTTTCATGGGTTTTAATGTGAAATGATTATATTGCAAACTATTTGGAAAAGAGTTTAAAAGTGATGCAAGTCTGTTTACTGACAACTTCTTGGAGTGTGTTGGTATGCACTGTGAGTATCCAGTAAATTGCTTAAGGAACTCTTTCTCTCAAGGATTATCTCTTGGGATTACTATTCTGCAAAATACTTTTGGAGAGTTACTTACCTAGATATTTCCTTCATTTAAAAAAATTTAACTGTATTAAACACACACACATATATATTGCAGAAAGTGTTGATGGAATAAAGGCAGAAAAATTCATTGGCTGATTTACTGGAAAATTAATTTCTTTTTCAAAATTAGTAAATTACAAATTGGTTAAGTACCTGATATTGTTTTAGGTTGGCAACTTAAAAATAACTTATTTTGCAGGGAAAAAAAATCATCCATTCCCACTAAAATTCAAATATCTTTCAAAAGAGAACAGATGTTTATCTTCTTAAAGTGCTGTAAGTATGGCATGGTTGGTGTGGCTCAGTGGTTGTTCATTGACCTATGAACCAGGAGGTCATGGTTCTATTCCTGGTCAGGGTACATGCCCAGGTTGAGGAATCAATCCTACGGATTGTGCAGGAAGCAGCTAATCAATGATTCTCTCTCATCATTGATGTTTCTATCTCTCTCTCTCTCTCCCTTCCTCTCTGAAATCAATATCATACATATATATATATATATATATATATATATATATATGTATAAAATGGTATAAGTATGAATCTACTTGAAAGTTAGAGGATGAAAAAAAATTATTCTGATAATCCATTCTAGTTTTGAGAGTCCCTGGTCTTTAACACCTCCATTTATCTGTTATCTGAGAGTCTAGCAAAAAGAATTTCCAGCTCTGCTAATCATTTAACTATTACATGACTGTCTTAGTCCAGTCAGGCAACTGTAACAAAAGACCACAGACAGCATGGCTTATAAACAACAGAAATTATTTCTTGCAGTTCTGGAGGCTGAAAGTACAAGATCAGGGTGCAGCCTGGCCCAGTTCTGGTGAAGACCTATTTCTGGGTTGCAGACTGCAGACTTCCCACTGTGCCCACATGACAGAAGAGGCATGGGAACTTTCTTGGGCCTCTTCTATAAGGGCACTAATCTCATTTACGAGGGCTATGTCCTCATGATGTAACCACCACTCAAAGGCCCCATTTCCTAACAGCGTCACATTGGGCATTAGGATTCCAATATGTGAATTTTGAGGGCACACAAACATTCAGACCACAGCACTGAATATTATCATCATGAGTCTGAAGTGCAGAAAGTCTTATGGACTTCTGCATCAATGAATGCAGATTAGAGGATGGGGTAGAGTGCAAAGAGCAGTATCTCTGTTGGAAAGCCCATGGTCAGTGTTGCATTGCCTCATTCTTGAACATGATTGGATGAACAAGAAATGTGAAATGTTGTAGTAAAGCCAGTAACATGGAATAAAAAGACTAAGCTAACAAACAAGAAAACTAAATATTTGGAGGAGTCAGAAATAATTTAGGGAACAAAGAGAACAAAAACACACACACACATTACTTCCTTCCAAGTAATTCAAGAAGATATTACTTTCCTATGCTATGAGGAATGCTGTGCTTCCAAATCTGATGTACAGCTCACAAATCTTTATTTCTTTGCATGTCTAGTAATTTTTGGTTGAAAGTGTGTTAATGTATATAATGCATTGCATTGACTCTTAAGTACTGTTTTGTTTTTCTGGGAGTTATTTTTTTTGTCATTGTGATAACAGGCCATTAACTTGACTTAATTCAATCTGTGAAATTTATCTCATGTGCAACTATTTATAGCTTGTTGTTTTCCCTTCCTAGAAGCCTGAAGCTATTTACAGAAACTATCTTTGCTGCCTGAGTAACGAATAGACTCAAAGACAAATAGTTTGTAAGATTTATTAGATTTTCAGGGATTTGGGGGGCTTTATGAGATTTCCTACATGAGTATATAATTTATAAGCTAGCCAGAAATGTGGAGTACACTTATCTGTTATCTCAGCTTCTAAAATATACCTATCCCCTTACATTAGCAGCTCCACTGCCATGTGTCATGAACTGAGTCTGCCACCTCCAGCTCCAGCTGGGAGTGAAGAGAACACCCCAAGGCAAGCAGATCACAAATTACATTTTACCTAATACACAGTATTTTGAGAAATTTTTAAAATATATTTTTATTGATTTCAGAGAGTAAGGGAGAAGGAGAGAGAAATAGAAACATCAATGATAAGAGAGAATTATTAATTGGCTACAGCTACTTGGGTATGTGCCTTTACCAGAATCCAACCCGGAACCCTTCAGTCTGCAGGCTGATGCTCTATCCACTGAGCCAAACCATCTAGGGCTAGTTTGCTAATGTTTAAAATGAGTGAATACTTTTCATATTGTTGCCTATCTTGAACCAATTTCCAGTGTTCTTCAATGGTGGTTTCAAGTAATAGTTTTTGGGTGTTTGCTTTTTCTCTGCAGAAGGGAATCACACAACTTTATCAAACTGCTAGAAGTAAGGTCACCTGTATTTTAATTCTCCTGACTACTATAGATTTAAATATCTCATTTTTATATTGACCTTGTATCTTGTGATCTTTCTAAATACTAGTACATTTGGGCCCTAAGCGATTTGGCTCAGTGGATAGAGTCTCGGCCTGTGGACTGAAGGGTCCCAGGTTTAATTCTGGTCAAGGGCATGTACCTTGGTTGTGGGCACATCCCCAGTGGGGGGTGTACAGGAGGCAGCTGATCGATGTTTCTCTCTCATCGATGTTTCTAACTCTCTATCACTCTCCTTCCTCTCTGTAAAAAATCAATAAAATATATTTTAAAAATACATTTGGGATTTTCTACATAGGCAAATCAAACAAATAGCCAAGTGGCAGAAATAAATAAAAATATAGCTATATTAATATTATGAATACTATTAAATGTAAAAGACCTGAAGGTTCTGATCAAAAAGAGATTGTTCAATTGAATAAATAAAAGCAAGAACCTTGCCCAGCTGGCATGGCTCAGTGTTTGAGCTTTGACCCAGGAACCAAGAAAACATTGATTTGATTCTTGGTCATGGCACATGCCCAGGTTTCAGGCTCCATTCCAAGTAGAGGGTATGCAGGAAGCAGCTGATTGATGATGTCTCTCTATCATCAATGTTTCTATCTTTCCCTCTCCCTTCCTTTCTCTCTAAAAATCAATAAAAACATTTTTTAAAAGCAAGAACCAACTATAAGACAGTATAGGTTGAAAGTACAAGAATGGAAAAAATAACTTGAGACTAAGCCATAGGGAATAGCTCATCTAGAAACTTAATTGAGTTGACGTCTCAAGGCTCTGCCTGGAGTACTTCTTCAGTAGGTTCAGCTTGTTGCCTACATCCTACTCCAAACTAAAGAGAGATTAAATAGAAATATCACTCTCTAAGATCTGAGTTATTCCGAAAGCTATGATAAGAAAAAAATCCCAGTTCAACAGCAATTGTTCCAGATTATTTGCATTAAGGAAAAAAATGCTTGTTTGCTTTCTTTTGAGATTATATATGAGGATTTACATGGAAAGTACAAAAAGGAACTAGGACTCTGGACTTGATCAGAAAGTCATTTTTATCAGTGGTTCAGTAAGCAAAACAGTTCTAGGTCTATGTTCAGAGCAGGAATCTAAGAGAGGATAACAAGTGGATAGAGTGATTTAAATCTTCAAGGCTTGCAAAGTATCCCATATAATAAAGAGCTAATAGGCAAATTGACCATCACTCCAACACACAAGATGGCCACCCCCATGTGGACACAAGATGGCTGCCACAAGATGGCTGGCAGGGGAGGGCAGTTGTGGGTGATCATGCCTGCAGGGGAGGGCAGTTGGGGGTGATCAGGCCAGCAGGGGAGGACAGTTAGGGGGTTATCAGGCTGGCAGGCAGAAGCAGTTAGGGGCAATCAGGCAGGCAGGCAGAGGAGCTGTTGGGAGCCAATAGTCCTGGATCGTGAGAGGGATGTCTGACTGCCTGTTTAGGCCCAATCCCACTGGGATTGGGCCTAAATGGGCAGTTGGACCCTCAAGGGGTCCCAGATTGGAGAGGGTACAGGCCGGGTTGAGGGACACCCCCCCCACACACCCCAGTGCACGAATTTCGTGCACCAGGCCTCCAGTGATAAAATATTAGTCTGGACTGGGAACTACAGTAAGAGAATGGAAACTAAAAGATTAGCAACCTTCTTTGGGGCAAGGAGTAGGCAAGTTCTGGCTAAGATGCTTCAGCAGAAAATTCAAGGCATCCATAGGAAAAATGGAAATCAATGTTAAGTTGAATAGTCTATGAGTCAATTTTCCTCCCTCATTCAAGGTCAGATTGTCTGAAAGTGGAGATTCAGAGGTACATTTGACCTTAAGTTTGAAGAGCAATGGGGTAATGAGCAAGGTAGTTCTTGCTACAGGTCTATACAATCGATGTTCCCGACAACTTCACATTTCAATTTTCTGGCACCCTTTCCTCTTGGAAACTTGCATTTCACCATGTGTCATATCATTATCAGATTTTGATGTAGATTTTAAATGATGAAATACAGTAGCCAGTTCTTGAAACTGCTTGTCCTGGCTGTCTGTCTGTATTAGAGAAAGGGCACATAAACATGACTTTCACAGCCCCCTGGGACTGGCCTCTTGTTGTCAAACCGTCAGAGAGCAGAACTGGGTGTCATTGAGCCCTCTGACAGCTTTTAAATAAAAGTCTTATGATCTCCTGCCTCCTTCCAAGTGTGTTGCTGAATTTGTTATGGATGGAGATATATTCAAAATCAGACTTTGCTATGCCTGATGGACTTGAGCTAACATTGCTCTCATCTCATCTACCTGGCAGCCATAGCTAGGAAGCTCTCGTTTGCATAAGACAAAAAGCTCATGGCCCAGGAAGGAACAGACAGCACTTTCTTTCCTAGAGAGACTAGACCTTTGAAATATTGTCAGGATTCTTTCTCAGGATGAAGTGATGGAGGTTCTCTACTGCAGTCATAGCATGCATCCCCTAGCAAGGAAGAAACTTGTCATTAAAAACAGCATATTAATAGTTAAAATTGGTAACATTATTTGGGATTCTATAAACTCCATTTTATATTTTTAGTAATTTTTTTTTAATTCTGGTCATCTACTAAAAAAAGGTCAAAATATGTGTGTTATTTTTTATATGTCGCTTTTGTGTGCAGTTGGGATTTAAAAAAATAACATTAGACACTACAAAAATGAGCAATATGTATAAGCAAGAGAAATAAAGTAAAAATTCACCTGAAGTTCTACCTAGGCTATTTTTATCCATATGATTTTGATATAGGTCCTTTCAGTACTTTTTGGTGCACATATAAGCTAACATTATAAAACTGGGATTACTGAATACACACTTTTAAAAATAAAAAGATATGTTGTTTTTCATGGCAACATGTCTTCAGTGCTTTTCTTTATCAATATATATACTAGTATTATTGGGAAAGTTGGTTACAAATAATAAGTTATACATGTATATATACCCAAGCATAACAACAAAATTCCACTAAGCTGAGATAAAAGGATAGGAAAAAAAGTCATCAGAAATCAAGAACAAATATAGCTGGAAAAGAGGCAAATGCAGCAAACATTTGGAAGATGAAAGCAGATGAGTGAGTGGTAACTGATTTTGCAAATATGAGAAAGTGGAATCCTAGGTGGGCAATGGAGAATCCCCAAGGACAGGCACAGGAATTGACAAAGCCACCTCAGAACAGAAATGAAGGTGAACTGAAGCAAGAGACTTGATCAAAGTCTGTTATATCCTCCCAATCCCCTCCCCTCCCCTCCCCCCACCCCACCCCCCTGCCCGCCCCCTCCTGCCACCACCACAACCACCACCACCACCACTTGCTTTATCTATGTTGACAGAAGATGGTCTGACTTTGGGTGGTGGGCAAACAGTGCAATATACAGATCTTGTATTATAGAAAAATACACTTGAAACCTATGATCTTATTAACTAATGTCACCCCAATAAATTTAATAATTAAAAAAATAATGTCAAACCTAAAGTAAGTTGAATAAATAATGCAATGAATATTTTACCACACTTGTGTTTTCCCTCTCTCTCTCATGCTGCATCATGAAATTTCACTCCTCAATAATTCATCATATATCTCCTAAAAATAAGGGCTTTCCCTATGAATTGTCATTTTCACATCTAAAAAAATAATATTTTTACCATTTACCTTCCATAATCTCACAGAGACTTTTATTGATGCCTCATTATTATTCCATGATGCAATCAGATTTCATGAATTACATTTCGTTTTTGCATATTTTTATACTTTTTACTATAGAATAGTCCCTCTATCCTTTGTTTTTTATGACATTTAGTGTTTTAAGTAGTCCAAGTCAATTATTTTGTACATAGAACATCTTATATTCTGAATTTGACTGTTTCCTAATGATATTTTTTGAGGTTATTTCCCTATTCTATTTTCTAAAAATAGCTCAGACTATTGATGATGTTATTTTGTGTTCATATTAGGAAAGCCTATACATTTAGATTGGTCCACCAACGAGAATAATTAATGATGCTAAATTCTACAAGTTGGATAAGGTGGTTAACCAGATCCAAGAGAAGAATTTTAAGGAAAGAAGCCAAGTTAACATCATGAGAGAGACAAAAGATTTTTCAACTAAGAAATAAGAAAATGTCTTTACAAACATTGAAGAATATTGAAAAAAATCAGATAATAGCTCTTTAAAAATAAAAGCATAATAACATATTCAAAGGTTAGTAGAAGGCATTGAAAATAAAATTGAGATGGCCACCTTTAAAGCAAATGGGGAAAAACATCTGAGTAGGAAAACAGAAGAAGGTTAGAGGAAGAGTCCAGGAGATCCAACATATGACTAAAAGCACTTCCAAATTGAGTAGGAAAAAAGTGATGATAAAATTATTAACAAAATAATTCAGAAAAATTTCCCTGAGTTGAAAGATATGTTTCCAGATGGAAAGTGTCACTAAGGACCCAGCATACGTAATGCACATTGACTTTTTACTCTATATTTGATCCATTAACCTATCTTTGACACCATGTGATTTTACTTGGTAGGGTATGTCTCTCTTCATTGTTCTTATTGTTCAATTTTTAAATTATTTTTTGTCACTTAAATGCCATCATATTTGGTATAATTTTGCAAAAAAAAAAAAAGCCCTCTCCCAAAACCTATGTATATTTTTATTAGAATTACATAAATGTATATATAAATCTGAATCTAAATTTTATCTTTATGATAGTAAAGTTTCCCCTTTAAAGTCATATATTTTATTACATGCCATCAAGTCATATTATATCCCCTCTGCTATTTTTGATTGACTGCTTTGTCCATAAGTCCTATAGTTTATTGCTAAATTAACTTCTAGGTACTTGGCATTTTTTTTTTACTATTATAAATGGTTACATGTTCTGTCTTGATACCTTGGATCTAGATTTATGAGAAAAACAAGGGTTTAACATGGGTAAAGCTAATACCATTGTAATAACCTGGTTATTAATTAATAGGAAAGGAGCAAAGGGAAGGCTAAATGATATTGGTATGCTATTGTGCCAGAAAGCTTCAGTTTAACACGCACCATGTCTGTTCCCTGCAGACCCTAGAGGAAGGGACTTGACAAAAAAAGAATAGACACCTACCCAGTAAGGTCTGAATGATGTAGGAAAGGTGATTATCTGTCAGTCACACATAGGAGCAAGCAGGTCATTGGCCAGAATAGGCTTGACCCCTGCAATGGTGCAAAATTTGAGGTACATAAGCTCTTGAACAGAGGAGCCCTCTCCCTTCTCTCTTGCTGCTCAAGTCTGACTCCTGGCTTGTGGTGCTCTCATGTCCTGCATTCCATCTGATGCTATGCCAGACTCAACTCCACCATGGAACAGAAACTTTGGACACTGGCTTTTCTTCGAGTCCTACTGAAACCCCAACTGTACCCTTTCCAGGACTAGATATAACTCCACCCAAATAAAGCTTTCTACCACATCTCATCATCCTGTGGGGGTCTTCAGAAATTCTCATTCCAGCAGTGCCCCCAGTACCCCACTTCCTCTAGCAATGGAGAAATTCTACCCAAGCAATTTTCCAGTAACAAAGCTAAAAACAGCTCTGCCGGGTGGGTACTCCCTGAGTAAACTAGCATTAAATTCTCACTGCCCAAACCAGAAGGCACATCTGTTCTAGGCTGTTATTGAGATCCCAGGTGGCTCAGTACCAGGGTGCTTCTGCAGGATATACAGGCAAAGATGATTTAGTAGCCTGATTGGAATCCTGTCAAGCACTTCATGATTGGCTTAAAGCTTGGACCACAAATGCAGCAACTGAGATCAGATTATTTCCCCATTAAAGGAGAATTAAAGTATGTCCTGGTCTTCTCTACCATGTACCTTCACCGAGCATAGCCTGGAAAATTATAGCTCTATTAATCCACATTCTCTATTTTGATAATCTTCTATGCAACTCCATATATATATATATATTATTGATTTCAGAGAGGAAGAGAAAGATAGAAACATCAATGATGAGAGAGAATCATTGATAGGCTGTCTCTGCATGCCCCCTACTGGGGATCGAGCCCGAAACCTGGGCATATGCCCTTGACCATAATCGAACCCAGGACCCTTCAGTCCACAGGCCAAACCAGCTAGGGCTTCTATGCAACTCTTTAAAGCAAAATGACATTGTTATGTCTTAAATAAATGACTACTTTGGGGAGTGTGCAAAATCCCCTTAAAATTTATTCTTTAATATTTATTAAAACACTTGAATTTAATATCATTTAGTTTAAAAATATCTAGAGAAAGCTCTTAAGTAACCATTTCTCACTAATTTCAAATTGTAAAAGCTCCTGGTTTGGTTTGGTTTTTTCCTTAAAAGTTTCAGAAAAAGAAAGACTTCATTTATTTTCTTACCTTTTTACTTAAATTAGGGGATTAAAAGACTTTGAACTTTAGCTATCACAATTGCTCTCTCTGCAATCAAATATTTTTGTGACTAATGCCCACAAATGAATATCAGGTTTCTGAAGTCCTGCGTGGGGTCCATTTCAAAGAGCATTTCTGTACACAAGTACTGAGCTTCACTGGCGCATGCTTCTGTATCAGAACTTTCGCATTGTATAAGGGGGAGATGGTCCTGGCAGGGGGTTTCTCTGGCATGGATTTCCTAACTGTAATCTCTTTCCCAGTCTTTTGTATGAAATTGACCTATTTAAGCCTCCTATTTCTACCTGGGTCAATGTTGCTAAATGATAATTTCCTAGGAAAGTATTTTCTTTAGGTTTTTCTTATGTGTTGCAGTAGAGGTGCATATTATATTATTACTAAAGGCCTGGTGCACAGATTCATGCACCAGTGGGGTCCCTTGGCATGGCCTGCAGGGATCAGCCAACACCAGCAGTCCAACATCCCCTGAGGCATGTAGTAGTGCACAAATCAGCAGGCAGCTGGGGAGGAGCCCAAGCCCAGGCCAGACGCTGCACTGCTCCCACTCATCCTGGCCCCACTGTGCCAGCTGCTGCTGCTGCTGCTCAGTAGGCTCGCTGCCACTCCGCTAGGGGGGCAGCCACAGCTGTGCTTGCCAGTCGTGAGCCTAGCATCTGGCACCTGTTGGTCAGCTGAGCAACACTCCCACTGTGGGAGCACACTGACCACCAGGGGGCAGCTCTTGCATTGAGTGTCTGCCCCTTGGTGGTCAATGCACATCATAGTGACTGGCCGATCTGTCGACTGGCCGAACGGTCGACCAGTCGCTTAGGCTTTTATATATATATAGATGTGCAACCAAACCAATAATTTCCTCTGCATCTGTGGCTGTCTTCTTTCTTATTCCTAATATTTTTGTGTCTTCTCTCTCTATTGTTCAACAAAGGCTAAACAGAGAAGGACTCTCTCAGCAGAGGAGCAATACCAGAGAGCTCTGAGTGAGGATAAGACCTTTCCTCCATAGCACTAGGTGGCAGAGGAAAATGAGCTGGAGTCTGCAGACTTGTCAGGGTGAACAAGAATACCCTACACTGCCAAGCTGTCATTCACATGGCACAGCCCAGCAAATGTTCACATATATGCCTACCTCCCTTATTGCTGTTTGTGGGAAATGTGGCCATGAGAAGGAGGGATGCAACCTATCAAATATTTAATGAAAATAAATAATAATGGAATGAGGAATTTGCTGTTGGGTATTACTATTCAAAAGTATAATTGAATCCTAACTTTTTAAAAAAGTATATTTTGTTGATTTCAGACAGGAAGGGAGAGGGAGAGATATAAACATCAATGATGAGAGAGAATAATTGATTGGCTGCCTCTTACAACACCCCCTACTGGGAACTGAGCCTGCAACCTGGGCATGTGCCCTGACCGAGAACTGATCCATGACCTTCTGGTTCACAGGTCAACACTCAACCACTGAGCCAAACCAGCCAGGTGAATTTTAACATTTATTATTAAATAAAATACTTTATGCTTATATATGGTCTTTAAAGTTAAGTGAAGTAAAATCGATATGAATAACGTTGGGCTAGACAGACTAAACATGTCTGTAATTTTGAGCATGTGCCCTTAGTGTAAAATGATATGCTCAACCACACACAGTCCTAGATGTGTCTGAGTTTAAAAACTAGGGGAAGGAACAATTCATCTCTAGGCCCCTTTGAACTCAGATAGGCTTCTTTCTAAATCACTATCACTATCCAAATCCAGAATATCTTAAGTAAGGAGGAGAGAGAAGGAGAAGAGGAAGGAAGAGAGAGGAAAGAGCAAGCAAGATCTAGACAACAAAAATATTAAAGATTTAATAAGAGAATGGAGACCTACATGAAATACAGAAGAAATAAAGAATTATAAAAAATATGATGTACAACTTGTTGGAACAAACAATTGTATTCTTTGAAATAGAAAATTCTAGCACAAAAAAAGTTTTTGCCTGTATTCTCTGGATACAGCAAAGGAGATTGAAGGGAATAAAGCTGCCCCATATTTACCAAGAAGCATGAGATGTAGCATGTAAATGCCTTAACTTAGTCATTCTTAGATTTCCTCACAACAAGCATGAGGTTGAGAGTGCAAGCGAGAATACTTATATATTCTTGTGACCTACTCAAAACTGTAGAATCAGAATCATTGTAAATTTATATTTCTTTAAGAAATACAATGAGCAATTGCTTTTAGGAGCAATCTGAATTAAAACAGAGAACCAGGAAGATTTGGTTAATTTTTATTTTCCTATTTCTGTATACCTGGGATTAATGAGAACTAACAGATGATGATTAAAGATATGTACCCTACAACTCAAAGAGAAACTCCCATGATTAAGAAAGACACACCCTAAACATACATACACACACGCACACACACACACATATACACACACACACAGAATTAGAATGACCTCTATTGCTTCAATCAACTTCCTTCATTACACATATGGACAACGGGCAAGAAGCAAAGGAGAGAGCATGAGTTCATGGTCCTCATGCACATTTTATAATTAGGAGTGACTATTGCTACCATGTCTGAATGAGAAACCAGTTCCAGATTCCCCAGTTACATAGAATTATTTGGAACACACAAAGATGATTCAAAATAAGGTATCTACAAACTTGGATACTTTATCTGTAGCTCAAAATTAAGCATTTTGGGGGGTAGGTTTACATACATTTCTGATAAATCTTATTAGATTGAGGATGCAATCTTTTCATTAGGATTTGGTAAAAAGAAACATACAGGACTAAAATGGGCTCAAACACATTTATATGGAAAGGTTTAGATATTTTAGAGAGTTTTTGCAGTTCTAATTCTCACAAAAGCAAATAATGTTGATGAAGCTATTAAAAAGCAATGCAGTCTTAGGCCAAATGAATGGAAATATTGTGTAACATAATCACAGGATGTCATGGTCCCACTGACACTGAATGGACCCATCCACACTGGAAAATTATATTTTAGGGAAAATATGCACAGGTTGGTTCTCTTCAGAGTGGAGGAGCCAGACTGATGAAAGTTCTGGAAACCATAGCACATGTGGAACATGAGGAAAGACACATGGGTATATCCTAGAATCACAGTAGCACAGTTGTTAAATCTCTTCCATTTATTGGAAGGATTGTCATGTAACAGAAAGAATATGCCTGTCCTTTGATGCTACAGAAAGCAAAAGCATGTGGAAGTGACAGGAATAAAAACTTTTATACATGTCAAAAAGAGGTTGTTGATGATAGTGTCGGGTAGAACAAGCCTCTATCTGCAAGGTGGTGGGGTTTTCCAGCGGAGACTCAATGACCATATGTGTCATAGGTACAGTCTGGGCCCAGTGTGTGTGGCTCAGTGGTTGAATGTTGACCCAGGAACCACAAGGTCACAGTTTGATTCCAGGTCAGGGCACATGCCTGGGCTTTAGGCTTTATCCCCAGTAGGGGTGTGCAGGAAGCAGACAGCAGCCGATCAACGATGTTCCTCTCTCATCGATGTTTCTATCTCTCTATCTCTCTCCCTGCCCCTTTCTCTAAAAAATCAATAAAAAACATATTTTTAAAAATAAAATAAATTATAGTTGATAAAAAAGAAAGAAAGAAGAGATGCAGCCCTGGGACTTTGTGGAGGTGCAAAAGATAATTTTCCTCCCACCTTTGAGTGCTTCCAGCTAGGTTAAATAATTACATTAACATAGTAAAGATTAATAGAAGAAAATGTTCATACTTTATTGCACATGTACATTCAGGAATCACATAAGAAGTGAGACCTGTAGAGGTATGGGGCCATTTGGAACTAAGGAGAAATGGGGGTTATGATTTGGGACTTTTAAAGGACAGGAAGGCAATTCAGATGGAGATGGAAAAGCAAATGTTTATTTGAGAAATGTTTGCTGGGCCAACTTCAACTATGTGACACAGAGGACTTTCAACAAGTGGGCCTATGTGTCCCCTAGTTGTTAGATTTCTGTGGGTCTATCCCACAACAGTTTGCATTAAACTATCTGTGATGGTATCTCCCTTCCTAGAATAGGTCCTCTAGTCTATGCAGACTCCTTTTAGGCACTTATGGGGAAGGTCAAAGGCTTTTCCTTAGTCTCTGTTCCTTAATAACCAGCTTAAAAACAGCATCCCAAAAGGCATATTTTGAGACGGCAAACTCTGCTTCTCTTTAATTCTCTAAATCAGGTGTAATGGTCCAGTAAATAATTCCCAGGTATCCTTCCAACTGTAAACTCTATGCCTCTAATTGGGTCATATATACGTGGACTCCATCTTTCTCTTTCAGCAATGTGAAAATAAAACTTTATGAAAAAAAGTACAATTTTTCCAAAGTTAAAACAAAAAGTGAAACTACAATAGAGTGATTCAAATGACATCTTTCACTTGGTGGTCTGGGCTCTTCTAGACTTTTCTCCTTCTCTCCCTTCCTTCCCTTCCCTTCCCTTCCTTCCTTCCTTCCTTCCTTCCTTCCTTCCTTCCTTCCTTCCTTCCTTCCTCCCTCCCTCCCTCCCTCCCTCCCTTCCTTCCTCCCTCCCTCCCTTCCTTCCTTCCTCCCTCCCTCACTCCCTCCTCCCCTCCCTTCCTTCCTTCCTTCCTTTCTTCCTTCCTTCCTTCCTTCTTTTCTTTCTTCCTTCCTTCTTCCCTTCCTTTCTTCCTTTCTTATGAAAGAGGAGAAAATTGATCAGGAAATTTTCAGGCTTCTGTAATTACATCTTCATAAATCACATTTTAGTGCACTGCAACATAGTGTCATTATTTCTCTTTGTACTTAAATATTTGGAGCAGAATTAGTACAATAGGATTTCTGACTTTTTAATGATTTTATATTTACTTGTACTTAGATGAATCTGCCTCTAAGGACAGGTCTAGACCACTTCCCAAGCCTGGAATCTAGGATTCCTCTGTGCAACAAGTTTGATGGAATATGTTTCAGATCAGCTTTGTTGATGTATGTTTTCTCTACTTAGTATGTAAAAGTTTACAGATGCCTCAAAACATTTCATTCATGCCTAAATTGGCAGGAATTTTTCTCCTTCCTTTTGGCAAATATCCTTCTCATTGGGGTTTGTGCAGAACCAATGCCAAACTTACTCAGTGTGCTTAGCTTGTGTTTGTGCAACAAGCTTATCATCTGCAATGAACACATGGCTTTTAGATGCAGGAATTAATCAGCGCTGGAGAGACATGCTCCTGGCATAGGTTGTGAGCTGCCTGCTTGCATAAGCCCACATTTGGTATCTATTACACAAAGTGGGATCCAGGGCTACGGACAGTTCCCAAACTTTGCAGAAAATGTCTGTTTGGGGGTGAAATATGGATGGATAGTTATAATTGGGTTAGTAAAATGCCTATTTTGCAGGGCTGGTGTGAGAATTAAATAGAACATTATATGTAAAAACACTTTAGTAATGTATGCCTTGCCTTTTAAAAATAGGATACAAAGTAGTTTATAGTGCCACCTAAAATATGACCAGATACCATAAATTTGAAAAAGTTGAGAAAGAAAAAGCACAGAGAAATGTAAGGTAACTGAGAATGAGGCCAATATAAGCCCTACGTCCTTTCTACTGGTTTTCAACAACATCCAATTTAATAATTTTGTCAGTTAGCACATCTGATCAGTGCCATAGCACACAAAGACCATATGATTAAACTGCTCAAGAGAAGCACAGTTATTCCCTTAGTTATGGTGGTAAGAAGTTTCTTCTGCGCATTTTCCAAAATAGAACACCGTTGGTTATATCAAACAGCATACCCTCCTCAACATTTTCATTTTCATAGCGTGATTGTGCCACATGGTGTTTCATCCAAAGCAGTTTTGGCCGGGCCAATGACACATCCCAGGTTTGCAGGTCTCTGCTGGTTTGTCTCCATACAGACTAGAAATGCCAGGAGAAAATGAGCTGAATGCTGCCAGAGAACACTTTGTAAAATTACAAACCAATATTTAAATGTAAAGTATAGTGACTTTCATGATCATTCTGGCTTTGAATCTAGGTGGTGAACTTGAGACTTAATGCAGTGAGAAATAGAAAATAAAAAATCCTGACAACTAAGAAAGCCATAGAAAATCTTATTTTCCTTTTGTTTGGCTGGGAAACAATTTTCTTCCCAAATAAGTATAACCCTTTTACAGTTGAATCTGAACTGGGAGAGCAGTCACTGCTTTACAAACAACCTGGAAGGTAATGACTCGGAACTTCTGGACTGTCGCTTATCATGGACAGGCAGATTCTCAGCAAAAGCAGAAACAGAAAATTTAAAATACTGAACACATTACGATGCTAGTTGTACATTTGAATGTGGGTATGCATGATATTTTAGAAATCAAGCCAAATACAGATATCACCTTCTAATAATCTGAAAACAGATCTCTGCCACCAGGGATCCTTATTATAAATTTTTATGATAATGGCCTTTATTGCAATGACATGTATGCAGGTACATCTATTTCACTTGAGTGTTTTCCCTCCGTAAAGATATTACCCATTTTACTCTCATGGGTACTAGGGTCAGAGGAAAGGGTGTTGTTGGTTTTTCTGTTATTAGTTTCCTTTTTGTAATTTAAAATTATTTTTCTCTTTGTTAATGAATAGGAGGAGAAAAAAGAAAGCCTTCTTATTCATCTACTACATTTTTTGGCCCTTTATTAAACTAGGCCCTAAATATAAAACACAATTTCTGTCATCATGGAAAATAATGATGATAATAATAAAAATAATAAAAATGTTTTAGAACTATTTGTTCAGCCAAGCACTGAACCAAGTTCTTTATATGCATTGTTCCTAGACAGGGACTGGCCCGGAAGGGGTCTGCCTCAGGCCGGCCTGTAATGTGTGGGTCCTTGACTTTGTGTAGGAAAGATTTCACAACATAAGTCCAGATGGGTTTGAGAATGTGTTTACTAAAGCTGGGGACCGTGAAACAAAGTTGGGGATTAGGGTAGAAGGAGCACAGGGGAGAGCATAGGTGAGGCTCTGTTTTAGCTCTTTAGAAATGTTATAGGAAAGAAGGGAGCAAGGCAGGGCTGCTTTAGCTTCCTGGGAAGTGAAAGAAAAAAGGGCATTTGGGGACAAAATCAAGGGGTGAGCCCTGGTCAAGCTGCCGCTGCCCACTGCTCCCCTGGTTGTAAGTCTAGTGGGGTCCTCTAAGGTTTAGGAGGAAGTAAACAGTTGATGCCAGGGAAGAGTCATAAGCGAGCTCTCATGAGTAAGCTGCTTTGAGTCAGCTTTGTATTCCTTTTTTTTTTCTGCAGGTGAGAACCTTTGGGGAGAGTTTCAGTAGAATATTCATCAGCTTTCCAGGTGTGTTTTTAATATGCAGATGCATTAAAATGAACGTATAGGGGAGTTTGGGATTATTGTTTCCTTTTACTGTTTTATTTGATCTTAGGTCTCTCTGGCTTTAATAGGGTTTTTGTTATTTCTTCCTCAGCTTCATCTGTCCTTGAGTTTAACTGGCCCAAATGGCATTAATTGGGTCCTTGTCCTCTATCTGCCTGACCAGGGTGATTTAAGCCATGTGTTCTCTGGTTAGGAAGGAGAGATATAAACCATTTGCTCTCAACTATCCTTGCTTAGAGAAGGGAAGGTCTTGCAATTCACAAGCTGTGGCAAGCTGCCCAAACTGCTTGGCCTTGTTTCATGTTCTTGTCTCAGTTTCCCCACTCCACTTGCCCAGGGATTTTCCTAGCTTCACACTATCCCACCACAGCATGGCCTCATTTTACCATCATGGTGGGCTTGTGAAACAGTCACCGTAATCATTTCCATTTAACAGGTGAAAACTTAATGCACAGAGAAATTAACTGACTTTTCCAAAGTCTCAGAGCTTGATATTTGCAAAGATGACAACAATGCAGGTATATTTTGACTCTGGAGTCCAGGCTTTTAACTGTAACAATACAATGACATAGCTTCCTGGAAAAGCTCAGAAATAAACAGAGGTACAGTTCATCAAGTGGTTAAAAAGAAACTTGGGCGTCATGGTCTTGGGAAGGAGGACAATTGGAGTATCATGAAAAAACTCTGTGGGGGAGATTTAAGTGGAGTCCCAAAGAACATGCAAGAAAGTCTGGTGGAGGAGCAGTGTGGCGGAAGGAAAGGGCATTCCAGGTAGAGCAAATGGCATATCTCTGCCATGTCTACAGACTAGATCTACATTCAGTTCACAAGATACAGTGGAAAAATGGTGATGCAAATAAGGAATAAGCTAAACAATTCACTCTCTGTAATGAAATGTAATGTATTGTCAACACAGTCATTGAAAACAAAACAGAATTCCATTAGTGAGAAAAATAAGATGACATTTGATTATATTGAGATCTGGGGGTATATATTTAATTACTCTCTTCTATGATGTATATTATACATTTCTTTGTTCTGCATAGAGCTTAAAGTGCCTTCAAGGACTTTCTCACCTCCAACAGCTTATCCTTCAGCTTTATTTAGTAGTCTTATCCACTGACACTTGAAATATTGTTCTAATTAAAGAGTTGGCACTTAGGGGTGCTGTGAAATTTCTCCTAGAAAAGTGCCCTCTTGTCTTTCTTATCTTGAAACCAGGGGAAAATATTAGGGACTCATCAAATTTCAAATCTTTTGAAAGCCTCTAGCAATTCGCACCGTAATCTTTCCCATGAATGATTGTCAGATATGGGGTTAGAAATCACCTAAAGGTCAGCTTTCTCAGCATTTGTATGCTTTTCAAAACTTCCATAAGAAAATGAATGCGGAAGGATCAGTAAGCTCAACAGCTTGGACACCCACTGCTGCCACACAGGCGTGTGAAATGGCTCCGTGTGACTCAGAATTAGAGATGTAAAATTGTCATCTAGCTCAGGATTAGTGCTTGGCATTCAAAGTATTTATAATGTGTGTTAGCAGAAACTGTGGGCTTGGAAAATCATTGCTCGAAAACTGGAATTCTTAAAAGAAATTCCAATGAGCTAAAAGGGTTCAGGGCAGAATATGTAAATACTAGAGGTCCAGTGCATGAAATTTGTGCACGGGGGTGTGTGTCCCTCAGCCCAGCCTGCACCCTCTCCAATCTGGGACCCCTCAAGGGATGTCCAACTGCCCATTTAGGCCTGATCCCAGTAGGATAGGGACTAAACGGGCAGTCAGACACCCCTCTCACGATCCAGGACTGCTGGCTCCCAACTGCTCGCCTGCCTGCCAGCCTGATCACCCCATAACCACTCCCCTGCCAGCCTGATTGATGCCTAACTGCTCCCCTGCCAGCCTGTTTGCCCCCAACTGCCCTCCCCTGCAGGCCTGGTCACCCCTAACTGCCCTCCCCTGCAGACCTGGTCACCCCTAACTGCCCTCCCCTGCAGGCCTGGTCACCCCTAACTGCCCTCCCCTGCAGGCCTGGTTCCCTCCCAACTGCCCTTCCCTGCAGTCCCAGTCACCCCCAACTTCCCTCCTCTGCCAGCCTGGTCACCCCTAACTGCCCTCCCCTGCAGGCTTGATCACCCCCAACTGCCCTCCCTTGCAGGCCTGGTCCCTCCCAAGTGCCCTCCCCTGCTGGCCTGATCACCCCCAACTTCCCTCCTCTGCCGGCTTGGTCACCCCCAAATGCCCTCCCTGCTGGCCATCTTGTGGTGGCCATCTTGTGTCCACATGGGGGCAGCCATCTTAGACCACATGGGGGCAGCCATCTTGTGTGTTGGAGTGACAGACAATTTGCATATTACTCTTTTATTAGATAGGATGGGAGAAATAGTTCATCTGCTGGATATCTTCAAATGATCTATGTACAGCAATAGCTATTTTAGTCAAGTAAATAAGGCCTTGTGTCTTTATTTACACAGGGAAATAGTCCTATAGTTTTATCTCTTCTTTTTTTTAAAATATATATTTTATTGATTTTTTACAGAGAGGAAGGGAGAGTGATAGAAAGTTAGAAACATTGATGAGAGAGAAAAACATTGATCAGCTGCCTCCTGCACACCTCCTACTGGGGATGTGCCCACAACCAAGGTACATGCCCTTGACAGGAATCGAACCTGGGACCTTTCAGTTCGCAGGCCAACGCTCTATCCACTGAGCCAAACCGGTTAGGGCAGTGGTCGGCAAATTCATTAGTCAACAGAGCCAAATATCAACAGTACAACGATTGAAATTTCTTTTGAGAGCCAAAAACTGACTTCTGCGCATGGGCCACGAAGTTTCAATCGCACTGTACATGTGCGCCTGCATGTGGTATTTTGTGGAAGAGCCACACTCAAGCGGCCAAAGAGCTACATGTGGCTCGCGAGCCGTGGTTTGCCAACCACTGGGTTAGGGCATCTCTTCCTTTTTTACACTGTTGAAATACAACCTTACTTTCCCTCTAATCAGTTGTCTAGCCTGTACATTGATGCATACCACAAATTCGTTTATTCATTTAAGAAACACATGCCTATTTATGAAACAGGCAAACTGCTGAAAATTGAGAAAACTGCTTTAAAAAGAAATGGTGCAAGCAAACTGAATGCACTATGCAGGCCCTGAAGTGGGGCAGATCTTGGTATATTCAAGAACACAAAAGGAGTCCTAGGCTGTTGTTGCTTCATGAAGATGGTGAAGATTGTCACTAAAGCCTGGCTGGCGTGGCTCAGTGGTTGAATGTCAACTTATGAACCAGGAGGTCACAGTTCGATTCCTAAAGATTGTCACTAAATAAGGCTGGTGAAGCGGCAGAACCAGAGTTTAACACCTGGATTCTGTGTGGTTCTCCCTACCTGTCACACATGTAACTAGTGAAACAAACCATAACTTCTTAATCAGATAGAGACTTTGCCCAGCTGATGTGGCTCAGTGGTTGAGTATTGACCTATGAACCGGGAGGTCATGGTTCCATTCCCGGTCAGGGCACATGCCCAGGTTGTGGGCTCGATCCCCAGTAGGGGGCATGTAGGAGGCAGCCTATCAATGATTCTCTCTCATCATTGACATCATTGATGTTTCTATCTCTCTCCCTCTCCCTTCTTCTCTGAAACCAATAGATAGATAGATAGATGATAGATAGATAGATAGATAGATAGATAGATAGATAGATAGATAGATAGAAACTTCTATAGAAATGTTTAAGCTAAAAAATGAGGTTTATAAAAATCCTGGTTGCTTTACATATACCTTTCTAATCAATTACATTTCAGACTTTGATTTATATTTAGAGTTAATTTGTATATTTGGAACAAAATACAGTCAATTTTAAAATATGCTGGGAGAAGTGCCTCTTTCTGTCACAGTGAGGTGGATCAGTTGTCATCAGGGCTACGAATTCAATATTTTAAAAACAATATATTGTGGCTAATTTATTTTTCTCTTTTGCCAGTTGAGTTTTTATTGGACCAAACAAGATAATTTCAAATAAAACAACTAACTACTAATTTTGTCATTTCATAAAAGGAAAATTTTACCAAAAACATTAGGAAAGATATTATTTTAAAATCTTTACATTGGATAAATTTAATTTGTTGGCAAACTAATTAAATGTCCTCATTTGTCTCACTTCCCTTCAAACCCAGATATACTTTCTATTGACCAAGGGGCCCAGATTTATTAGTCATCAACATAAAAGGCATTCCATAAGAATTCAGATGAATAACTTGAGGTTTATATTCTAAAATCTGACATATAACTCACAATATGAAGAGTTCACATAAAATTCTAGTAATGAGTCAAGGGGTCAGTTTCTGAAGATTTATTATCACATTCTCTGAGAATTGGAAGAGGGAAGGTTGGTGATGGTACTCCAAATAGCCTCAGGAAGAGACAAATTGGGGAGTCAGCCTGAAAAATACCACCTAATGTGAATACACTGCAAGGACACCAGAATAAAAACACAGGTGCATGCTGTGAATAAAATACACGGAGTTCAGCAGGTGCCAGGAATCCTAGACATGCTGAGGCTATTAAAGAGCAGTTGGTTCATAAGAATGCAATACTAAGATCAAAAGCAAAGGCTGATCAGAGAGGGTCCTAATTGGCTCACACAAGGGACCTGCATAGCTCTCAGCTGGAGACTGTCCATGTTTTCCCTATTTCGGTAGCTTGGTATCCTGTGCCTGGAACCACTCCTATTGTGACCCTGACATTTAAACTGGGTTGCTATCATGGTGTCTGTCTTCTTAAGGGGAATTCCATTCTCAGTGACATACCTTCTGACCTAAGTGAGAAACTGGCAAAAGGTGTGACCCTTTGGCCTTTCATGAGGTTAGATTAATTGGGAATATATTTTTTGTATTACTATGCTTTTTGTTTCAGATATTTTTATTCTCAAAGTGCCCTCTCTCTGCAGAGGAATTAAGGGTTTGACCATCAGTGCAGTCAATGCCTCCTCCTTGTCTGTCCACCCAAGGATTTCCTCTTCCAGTTTCCTCTCTCTATCAGAATCCAGTTATTTGGATATTTTAGTTTGATCCTATAAATATCTTATTTTTTTCTATCCCATTTTTCTTCTCTCTGTCCTATTGTTCCATTCTATTGTAACAGTATTTATAGATATTTATAAATATTCCATTGAATTATAAAAACTTGCCATGGTAGTTTTATTTTTCTAAAGTTTTAAAGAGTAAATTTTTTAATTTTTTTTACAACATTGTGTTTTATTTCATGAATCCAATGTCTGTCTGTCTGTCTGTCTGTTTGTATGTTTCTATCTCTCTGTCTGTGGTGGCTTCATACCGGCAGTTAATCTAAATTGAAACTGTTTCCCAGAATTCCCTTTCCTCTGTTGTCCCATCTTAGAGTTGATCAGTGAAGAGCCCTGAGTGCAGCTCACAACTATTGTCACTGATACACTAGCTACTTTCGGTAGCTGGGCAGAATTTCCAGCTTCTGCCAGATCTTTTTATTTAAACTCTCTAAGTCCTGGGCCAGCGACATCTTCGGTGCACGGCAAAAAGTCCCAGCTTTTCTGCAGAGGATGGATCACTGAGGCTGGAGGTAATTAGAGTCAGGTTAAACATTTTGCTCATGGGTTCTAGTTTGTCCTTGCTGCCTTCTTCTTCTCACTCAGCTTTTCTTCCCATCTGTAGCTCTGTGACCTACAACAGTCCAGCACTACCATCAGATGCGGAGGCAGCAGCCTTCCATAGACCCCTCCCCAGCTCCTGTAACTATTTCAGACGAACCTCTGTAATAAAGGCCGAGTGCCTGTCACTGGTGTGATTTTGCTGCCTTCTATAAACTCCGTGTCCTTTTGGAAGATAAAAATTAATATAAAAAAAGAAAAAATCTAAGACTGGCAACTGACACAGTTGACCAGAGTAAGCTGAAAGCTATATACTATTCAAATATAAAGAGCAAATATTAACTTAACCAAATGGTCCGTTAACTGTATTCTGAAGATAGGGAGCAGGAGTTTAAATTCTTATTTTTTCATATGAGGACATTAAGAGATAAAGCTAAACCTGAAAAATAGGAAATATTAGTGTAAGTGTTGGACAATTAAATGGTAAATTGGTAAAATTGTCCATAGAACAAATGAGGAGGGAAAGACTTGCACACACAAACACACAAGAAGCAGCAAAAAAATATATAAGGTCATTTAAAACCAACTGGTATCTATAGGACATCACCAATGATGCACAATTGGTTCCTTGAATAACTGGATTATAGAAGCATATTTTGGCTGCACAACCTTGGAAGAAAACCAATTAACACAAAACAAAACAAAAATCCCAATGAAATAATAATACAAGAAAGGGCATTAAGAACCTAATTTACTCATGAAAGTGGGCAGGATCAGGTAGTAGTGAAATTAAAGAAGAGTAGATGCAAGAAGATAAAGGAAAAAAAGGAAGCTTTTGTTATTGCTGCTGTTGCTATTAATAAAGATGAGGCTAAGCATGCAAATTTGATTATTTCTACCATGCTCCAGTCTGTTGCTTCTCTAGCTCTGTTTCTTCTGTGTTTAAATAAATGAGTATAGGCCTATTCTGTTACTTTGCCTCTTCTATTTTTAAAAAATATATATTTTTATTGATTTCAGAGAGGAAGGGAAAAGGAAAGAGAGAGAGAACATCAATGATGAGAGAGAATCATTGATTGGCTGCCTCCTGCACACCTACTACTGGGGATCGAGCCCACAACCCAGGCATGTGCCATTGACTGCAATCAAACCTGGGACCCTTCAGTTCTCAGGCCAACGCTCTAACCACTGAGCAAAACCAGCTAGGGCGTCTCTTCTAGTTCTTTACCAGCTAATACCTATGTAGAAACTCGTCCTTTAATTATGAGTTATTGAAGTCCACTCCCTTGGCCAGGGATGGCAGGGTTCTAGTGACTGTAGGGGTCCTAATTGACTGATTTTCATGGTCCCTATGAGCAAAAATTAGCCTGAGATCATCCAATGCAGAGAATTGTCTGTAGATACCACAAGAAACAACTAACAGACTTGAAAGTAGATGCCTGTGGAGAGTAGAGATTGGGTGGGTAGAGAACGAATGGAGTAGGGGAATACACTTTTTGATATGAGACTTGTAAAATTATATATTTTAAATTATTATGCACAGATAGTGCTTTGGTAAAAATAAAAATGGAATAAGAAATATAACAAAAATAAACATGCCAATTGACTACACCTGACAACAAATGGTAGGCCCATGTTTTTAAAATAGTTTTAAAACTACTTTCAATCTAGATTCCTATACCTAATCAAACTGTTAATCAACTGTAAGGACAAAATAAAGATTTTTTTAGGTATTTAGTGATTCATAAAACTATCTTCCCATAGATCTTTCCTAGAAGACACTGGAGGGTGCATGTACCAAACCAGAAGAGGCAGAGAAAAATGGATGCAGGAAAGAATAAATCCAATTCAAGAGGGTGGGGGAGAGATGACTGAAGATGGCAGCTATATGACAAGCCTAGAGAAAAGCCAGTCTACATAGGACCTGGAAGATAGAGGAAAATAATTGTGACTGTTGACAAAATGCAGACTGTAGATGTTCTAAATGAAACACTAAAGAAGCCTTTCCATAAATTTCCAGCCACGATACACATGGCATATTAAAAGCCAGACATACCCTGGAGAAGTTGGCACCATTAAAAAGCATATACATTATCGATCAGCCCAGAAATGTTGTCTGGAGAGAATAAATTTATCTGGCTCACTGCCCATGCTGCATCTATACCATGGAGAACTATGTGGCCATTTTAAAAAATGAGGTATATTTATATTTACTGATAAGAAATAATAACCTTGATAAACTAGGAATAACAGCAGCAATAATAAGCAGACCTGGGAAAACATACTTTGGATATAACTTGATTAGCTATTGGCTTCCAGCCAGCCCAAATGTGGGTGGACCAGAGTCCTTATATTAGGAAGATTTGAAAAGAGAGTGTAGGCACAGAAGTGGCAGGCAATTCCAATTTGGGAAGCTGAGGGTCAGTACCTACGGCTCTTAGGTTTGCTTGGCCAAACCCCTCTGGACCAGTTTGACAAAGTAAGAGATAAATAGATTGCTGGAATCCATGCCATTTTACTGAATAATTTACCCAGCAATAGGGGCCAGAATTTTCCCTTAGAGATTTAAGTAGAAATAGAACTGCCACCAGAACAGGGGCAAAACTTAACTGAGACCAGGAAAGATGAGGTCCTTGTTTCCCAAAGGCTAATCTGTATAATCTCACCCCAGTCATTTTATCTGATTGAATGCAATCTCCTCATTATGCTACATGAGGGCTTACACGTTTTTTAATGAAAAATGCAAGATGCCAAACATTACATATAGTATGTGATAATGTGTGTTATAAAGAGGACTATTTGTATTTACACACACAGTCCTGGTGGATACATGTTCCCAGCTTATTTGGGGGAAGACAGTAAGAAACTAATAACAGCAGATAGAATTGAAGCACAAGGTGGGAAGGACTTACATTTGTTGCACACATTTTAGTCCTGTTTGAATTTTAATTGTTTACAAATTATCCATAACACTTATTAAATATAATTTTACTTTAACAAGAAAAGGAAAAAAACAAAAGAATAAGTCATGATTATACATCTTTTCTTTTTTTAATCCTCACCCGAGGATATTTTTCCACTGATTTTTGGAGAGTGGAAGAGAGAGAGAAAGACAGAGAGAAATAGCCATGTGAGAGAAACACATCGATCTGTTGCCTCCTGCACAAGCCCAGACCAGGGCCAGGGCCAGAGAGGAGCCTGCAACCTAGGTACCTGCCCCTGGAATCAAACCCAGGAGCCTTTGGTCCCCAGGCTGGAGCTCTATCCACTGGCTAGGGCTACAATATCTATTTAAAAGACTCAGTATCAAGAAACCAAGATGGCGGCATAGGTAAACACCTAAACTGCTGCCTCGCACAACAATTTCAAAACTACAACTAAAAGACAAAACGGACATCATCCAGAACCACAGGAAGGCTGGCTGAGTGGAAATTTTACAACTAGAAGGAAAGAGAAAAGCACACTGAGACTCAGAGGAGCTGCGGAAGGCATAGGTACCGAGGCGCACGCGCAGAGAGGGTGGGCAACTGAGTACGCAGCTAGCTTTCTCAAGCGGGAGGGAGACAAAAACTCCCAACTGCACTGAACTCCAGTTCCAGGCGAGACTCTGGGGATCCAGACTCATTCAGGGAGAAACTGGACTGTCTGGCAGCGGGCAGAACTCGAGGGAGGCTTTCTCTCAGAAGTGCTTGCAGTGATTACCACAGGACACTGAAACAAGGGGGCCTATTAGGGCAGGGCTAACGGGAAACCAATACTGTCTTCTCCACCCTGAGGCTCTACCCCATTCAAGCTGAGCACAGACGCTTTTGCAAGTCTTCTCCCATAAGGGTGTCTCCAGCACAGAAGTTCTCCCAGCATAGTCATAGCTGATCCTCACAGCCAATTGGCCTGGAGGTCAATTCCTCCCAGTGATACCAACAACAATCAAGGCTTAACTACAAAAAGACTGTGCACACAGCCCACAAAGGGGTGCACCAAGAGTGTCCACCTCAGGTAACTGGGGAGGCTGAGCTGACTAGGCCTTATAGGACACCTAGCACACAAAGCCACTCTATCAACTCAGGGAAGCAGCCAAAATGCGGAGACAAAGAAACAGATCACAAATGAAAGAAATGGAGGAAAGCAAACTACTGGATATAGAGTTCAAAACCACGGTTATAAGGTTTCCCAAGAATTTTCTAGAAATGGCCAATAAATTTAGCGAGACCTTCGAGGATATGAAAAAGGACTAACTAGAAATTAAGCATACACTGACTGAAATAAAAAATATTATACAGAGATCTAACAGCAGACTAGAGGATCGCAAGAATCAAGTCAAAGATTTGAAATACAAAGAAGCAGAAAACACTGAACCGGAAAAGCAAAAAGAAAAAAGAATCCAAAAATATGAAGATAGTGTAAGGAGCCTCTGGGACAACTTCAAGCGTACCAACATCAGAATTATGAGGGTTCCAGAAGAAGAGAGAGAGCAAGATACTGAAAACCCATTTGAAGAAATAATGACAGAAAACTTCCCCCACCTGGTGAAAGAAATAGACTTACAAGTTCAGGAAGCGCACAGAACCCCAAACAAAAGGAATCCAAAGAGGACCACACCAAGACACATCATAATTAAAATGCCAAGAGCAAAAGACAAAGAGAAAATCATGAAAGCAGCAAGAGAAAAATAGTTAATTACCTACAAAGAAGTACCCATATGACTGTCAGCTGATTTCTCAACAGAAACTATGCAGGCCAGAAGGGAGTGGCAAGAAATATTCAAAGTGATGAATAGCAAGAACCTACAACCAAGATTACTCTACCCAGCAAAGCTATCATTCAGAATTGAAGGTCATATAAAGAGCTTCACATATAAGAAAAAGCTAAAGGAGTTCATCACCACCAAACCAGTATTATATGAAATGCTGAAAGGTATTCTTTAAGAAGAGGAAGAAGAAGAAAAAGGTAAAGATAAAAATTATGAACAACAAATACATATCTATCAACAAGTGAATCTAAAAATCAAGTGAATAAAAAAATCTGATGAACAGAATAAACTTGTGAATATAATAGAATCAGGGGCATAGGAAGGGAGTGGACTGACAATTCTCAGTGAATATAATACAATCAGGGGAATAGAAAGGGGTGTGGGGGTGCGGGAAGAGATGGAAAAAATCGTACACCTATGGATGAGGACAGTGGGGGGGGGGTAAGGGCAGAGGGTGGGGTGGGAACGGGGGGAGGGGAGCTATGGGGGAAAAAAGAGGAACAATTGTAATAATCTGAACAATAAAGATTTATTAAATTAAAAAAAAAAGAAATGCTCAACATAAAAATTTCTTATGGAAATGGATTTAAAACCAAACAAGTTAACACTGTACTGATTATTGGGCCTAAAATTTAAAAATATTAAACATCGTATGTGCTCACAGGGATAATAAATAAATAAATAAATAAATAAATAAATTAATAAATAAATGACTCAGTATCAAAGATAATGGGGAGGGTTGATTCGGAACCACCACAGACTGCTCCAAAGAAGTTTACAGGAGAAGGGGAAGAAGCTAAGAGGAAATTCCCACCACAGGAATTAAAGCATTGTGAATACTAAAGTCTGAAATGAACCTACCTGGAAATAATACAGATTTCACAGTAAAATTAACGATACTTTTTTTTTACCTGGATTAAAAAATACTGCTCTTGGGGAAGATCCAAGATGGCAGCATAGGTGAACACCTAAACTGCTGCCTCGCACAACAATTTCAAAACTACAACTAAAAGACAAAACGTCTATCACCCGGAACCATGGGAAAGCTGGCTGAGTGGAAGTTCTACAACTAGAAGGAAAGAGAAAACAGCATTGAGAGGTGCACAAGCGCTGAAAAGCTGAGGTACAGAGGTGCGCGAATCGGGCTGGCGACGGGTGACTGGGAGCGCTGCTTTCTTCAACCCGAAGGGAGACAAACTCCCGATTACTCCAAACTCCAGTTTCTGGGGAGACGCGGGGGACCCAAACTCCTACGGGGAGAAGCTGGACCATCTGCCATTGGGTCGGAAAGTGAGGGTGGCTTGCTTGATGGGCTGCGCTCAGGAATAATTGTTTACTGCGCTGGGGCGCGGGACACGGGGAGGCGGTCTTAGACGCAGAGCCGGCTTACTGGCAGCCATCGCTGTTTGACACACCCTAGCCTAGTAACGCCCTGAGACCCCGCCCCGCACAACCTACAAACCCACCCAAGCTCCAAGCAGCGGCTTTAGCATATGAATGACCTGCCCTATTGCAGCTTAACCTACCAAACTTGCAGCCCAGGTCAGACAGCTCCAAAACCTCCAAACTCCAAGCAAAGAGGAGAAAAACTGTAGTTCTCGCTGTAGCTCCTGCTGGGTGGCCTCAGACAGTAGCTGACCTGCATCCCATTGGAGATCCAGAAGCCAGTGTACCTAGTGGTCAGTGTGAGACATCAGATTTCAATTCCTCACATCCATAAGTGACACATTCAAGAGGCAGACTCAGTGAGCACCAAAGCCCCACTGAAACAAGTCCTGCACCATAAGCATGTCTCCAGCGCAGCAGTTCTCCCATTATAGACACAGCAGGTCCTCACAGCCAATTGGCCTGGAGGTCAATTCCTTCCAGTGTACCAACAGCAATCAAGGCTTAACTACACCAAGACTTTACACTCAGCCCACAAAGGGGTGTACCAAGAGCATTCACCTCAGGTGATTGGGGAGGCTGAGCTACTGGCCCCTATAGGTCACCTACTACACAAAGCCACTCCATCAACACAGGGAAGCAACAAAATGCGGAGACAAAGAAACATGTCACCAATGAAAGAAACGGAGGAAAGCAAACTACTGGACAACATAGAGCTCAGAACCACATTTATAAGGTTACTCAAGAATCTTCTAAAAACCGCTGAGAAACTTGATGAGACCGCCGAGGAGCTTAGTGAGACCTTCAAGGACCTTAATGAGAATGCCAAAAAAATGGAAAAGGACCAGTCAGAAATTAAGCATACACTGTCTAAAATAAAGAATATACAGAAACTCAACTGTAGATCAACGTACCCGAAGAATCAAACCAAAGATCTGAAATACGAGAAAACAAAAAACACCCAACCAGAAAAAAAAAAAAAAAAAAAAAAAAAGAATGCAAAACTATGAAGATAGTGTAAGGAGTCTCTGGGACAACTTTAAGCGTACCAACATCCGAATTTTTGGGGTGCCAGAAGAAGACAGAGAGCAAAATATTGAAAACCTGTTAGAAGAAATAATGACAGAAAACTTTCCCCACCTGGTGAAAGAAATAGACTTACAAGTTCAGGAAGCGCACAGAACCCCGTACAAGAGGAATCCAAAGAGGACCACACCAAGACACATCATAATTAAAATGCCAAGGGCAAAAGACAAAGAGAGAATCTTAAAAGCAGCAAGAGAAAAACAGTTAGTTACCTACAAGGGAGCACCCATACGACTGTCAGCTGATTTCTCAACAGAAACTATGCAGGCCAGAAGGGAGTGGCAAGAAATATTCAAAGTGATGAACAGCAAGAACCTACAACCAAGATTACTCTACCCAGCAAAGCTATCGTTCAGAGTTGAAGGTCAGATAAAGAGCTTCACAGACAAGAAAAAGCTAAAGGAGTTCATCACCACCAAACCAGGATTACATGAAATGCTGAAGGGTATTCTTTAAGAAGAGGAAGAAGAAAAAGGTAAAGATAAAAATTATGAACAACAAAATGACATCAAATACATACCTACCAACAAGTGAATCTAAAAATCAAGTGAATAAAAAATCTGAAGAACAGAATGGACTGGTGAATATAATAGAATCAGGGACAAAGAAAGGGAGTGGACTGACAATTCTCAGGGGGAAGGGGGTGTGAGGGGTGCGGGAAGAGATTGGACAAAAATCTTACACCTATGGATGAAGACAGTGGCAGGGGGTAAGGACATGGGGTGGGGTGGGGAATCAGGTGGAGGGGAGCTATGGGGGGGGGGGGAAGAAGAACATCTGTAATAATCTGAACAATAAAGATTTATTAAAAAAAAATACTGCTCTTTATTTGGAAATTTTCTCCAATCCTACCTCTAATCCTATTTCTGTAGTGAGCATGCTTTTTAACTTTGCAAGATTATTTTATGCCTTCCTTTTTGAACTTTTCATTTTGGTAAAATGTTACACTTAAGTGGAGCCTTAGAAAAAAAAATGAAAGATAATTTTTAGAATGAACAATAACAACAACAAAATGGGCTTTCTTTGATTGGTTAGAAGTATCCAAACAATAGAATCATTCCAAATTAAGGTCCCTTCAGGCATTTTAATAAGGCTACATGAAGGAGAGAATAGAAATTGATGTCATTGAAAATTAGTCAATCAAGTCAAAAAATTAGGGCTTTTAATAGCCATATAAATAAATTTTAACAGCTTTATTAAGTAATAATTGACTTATAATGAGCTGCACATATTTAAAGCTTACAATTAATGTTTTGAAATATGTAAACACCCATGAAAGCATCACCACAATCAAGGCAGTGAATATATCCATCACTCCTCAAAGTTTCCTTTATACCACTTTTTAAAAATATATATATTTTAATGATTTTTTTACAGAGAGGAAGGGAGAGGGGATAGAGAGCTAGAAACATTGATGAGAGAGAAACATCCATCAGCTGCCTCTTGCACACCCCCTACTGGGGATGTGCCGGCAGCCAAGGTACATGCCCTTGACCAGAATCGAACCCGGGACCCTTCAGTCTGCAGGCCGACACTCTATCCACTGAGCCAAACCGGTTAGGGCTTTTATACCACTTTTTAAAAACTTATTTTCAAAGCTTTACTCAGGCTGGAGTGAAGGGGCTATTTATCCACAGGCGCACTCCCACTGCTAACCAGCAGGGAAGTTTTGACCTCAATGTATTGAATGGCTTTTTCACCTGGTAAAAGGAGAACAGCCCAGTCGGTGCGGCTCAGTGGTGGAGCATCAACCTCCTGGTTCCTGAGTTGATGCTCAACCAGCACTGGCTGGGCTGTTCTCGTTTTCTAACCATTCCCGGATTCTCTGGTACTTTAACTGGGGAGGCAGTTCTTGAAGCTGGTCAGTTTTCTTTGTCTGACACCTGGTGCTGCTGTTGAGCACAGTTCATGCTTTATTGGCCAGCTGCTCTGTATGCTTCTAGAATTTGTGTTGTAAGACAATGAGCTCACCAAGCAGACCCTTTCTATAATGTTGTCACTTTCAGATCCATGATCTGTTTGCTTTAAATGCCGTTTTACCAGGTGAAAAAAATTCTGCAATAAGTTGAGGCTTTCAACAATCTTGGCAAGGTCGAGTGCCAACTTTGCAAGGTTCTCTGATTTAGGAAGGGCTTTCCTGTTTTTCTCTAAGTCGATATACTCATCAATCTCCCACACATCAAGCACAATCCAATTATAGTCACTAAGGCCAGGTATCACATATTTCCACCGATCAAGTTTTTGGACCGTGTAGCCACCCTCAATTATTTTAAGAGTCTTGGAGCAGATCTTTCTGATCCAAAAATTCTTGTGGGGCTGGAAGCTATATTCAATGTAGGTGAAAGAAGGTTAGTTGCAGGGAAGATCTGCTGAAGAGATACCTTTAACTGGGATCTTTGAAGCAGTATAATACAATGATGTGAATGATATAAAGACTTCGTGAAGCCAGATGCAGTTTTTGTAGTGGTCACTTCCTTTTACTCCAGAGCAATGTTTCACGAAGGATTGGCAGATCTCAGAGGCCATGGCAGCCTGGTGTAGTCGCCACATCCCTCCTGCGAGGAGGTCACACAGGTGTGGAGATAGCCACATGCGAGCCCATCTAACTCCTGTTCCAGCAATGACCCAAGAAGTGGCCCTTGGCAACAGGGATGCAGAGCAGCGGCCTAGGCCCTCCGACGGGACTCCTGTAGGAACACAACCAACAGCACACATACTCAGTCCCTCAGGAAACAACCACCTCCTCCTTCCAAGGCGGGTAGCCGAACATTCTGTGGATCACACCCAGAGCCTCTCCTCGGGCCACTTTTTAATCCTTCCTTCCACACCTTCCCATTCCCCTCACACCAGGCAGCCATTGGTCTGTTTTCTGTCATTGTAGATTAAGTTGCATTTTCTAAATTTCATAGAAATGGAAACTGTAGGGTATCTATTTCTTTCAAGCTTCTATAACTCCATAAAATTGTCTTAAGACTCGTCTATGTTGTAGTGTATATCAACAGCTCTTTTTTTTATTGTTGACAGTACTACAGATGTCTCCCATTTTCTTCCTTTTTGCCCCCCTCCACCCAATCCCTGTCCCACCCCAGGCCTTCCCCATACTAGGTCTATGGGGTTTGCATATTGCTCAGTGTATTCCACTGTATGAACACAAGACCATTTGTTCATGCACTCATGTGTCGAGAAACATTTGTAATTGTTTCCAATATTAGCTTATGCAAATAAAGCTGCTGGGGATATTTGTATTCAAATCTTTGAAAGCACATATGTTATCTTATTTGTCCAAAGTAGTTGTGCCATTTCATATTCCCATAAGCATTATGTGACCCAGACTCACAGGTTGTCTACTTGCCAACATTTGGTATGGTCAGTTTTTCATTTTAGACATTTTTATATGTATAAAATCTCCACTTAGTTTTCCTTTATAGCTTGCATTTCATTGCTGAGACTTCCTTTTTAAACATTTGTTTCAAACATGTTTATGATTGCTTGTTGAAACATTTTTATGATGGCTGCTATAAAAACCTTATTGTAAATCTAACATCTGCGTCATCTCAGTGTTTTTTCTCATTCAGTTTGAGATGGTCCTGGTTCTTGATGTAGCAAATGATTTTCCATTGATACCTGGACATGTGGGGTTCTATGTTATAAGACTCTGGATTGTATTGAAATCTTCTGTGTTGGCATGCTCCCTCTAACAGTGCTCCTGTGGCGGAAGGGAGGCACCACCTCATTGCTGCAGGTGAGGATGGGAGCCTACCTTTTCCCCGCAGCCTCTATTGGCACTTGAGGTAGAGGGTCTTCCTTGTTATTTCTGGGAGGGGGTAGGAGTTCAGACTCCACCCTAGGCTTCCATGGATATAAGCTGCCTAGGAGGGGATGCCTCATTCTCTTCTCCACCTGACCTCGACTAACACCATGGGGGTGTCCTTGTTACTGCAGAGCAGTGATGGAAGTCCTGATGTTCCTCTCGGTCTCTTCTGATACCCCTCCTGCAGAGAAGGAGGACACCACATTACCAGGGATGGAATGAAAGTACAGCCTCTCCACGTGGTCTCTGCTGACACTTCTTAGGGGATGTGGCCTTGTTCCCCCTGAACAGAGCGTATTTACCCTCCACTAGGTTTCTTACACCACACTGTCAAGGAAAGGGAGGAGGTGCCTTGTTATGACATAGTAAGTACAGGTGAAACTCCCACCATAGTCTCCACTAACACAGTGGGGTTGTAACCTCTCAATTATGTTCACTTTTCATTATCAATATAGTGGTTTTGTGTCTTCTGTCACAAAAACAGTGATTTAGAATACTTCGACCCTGATCACTCTCTGCTAATATTATGAGTATTCTTGTGTGTTATTGTTTAACACTTCAGATTAGTCATTATTATTTTTATATGTTGGTATACCTCCAACTTAAGGTACTCTCTCCCAAATGTTCCAGTTTTCACTGTATAGTCTGCTATCAGTAATTTAAAAAAAAAAAAAAAAGAGCTTAAGAATATCTTCTCAGCCTGTTCATCTTTTTTTAAATAAGGCCCTAAGTTTTATAGTCACTGTTTTTCTAAGATTCTTAACTCCAATCATTTACAAATGCATGATTACAAATTCTGTGCTGGCATGGATTGTAAAGTTAAGTAAATAATTACAACCCAGACAACATGTGCTGTACCTCCTAAGGTTTTAACACTCGGATCCTATGGATAATAATACTGAATTTGCAAGAAATTGATAGATACACTTTTTGATAGTAGTTGCTCAATAAGTATTAATTCATTTTCCTTCATTTCTAAATTTTATAGGTTTTACATTTTTCAAGATAAGAGAGAAGGCTGAAAATTCATGTTTAATTTGGAAATACCAGTATATAAATTGGTGGTTTAAACCCTATATTCAGTTGTCAGGCTTTTTTTATCTTCTCAATTATTTTGCTGAGGAAGCTCTTAATAAGCATGCTTGTGATATCACAAAAGTAAAACTGATGAAAACAATATGCCCTCAGTCCAATGCAATTCAACAAACATGCGCTGAGTGCCCATTAAGTCTAAGACACTCTTCTGAACTAAGTCCCGACACTTCTGATTAAGACCCAGCTTCTGCCCTTTAACAGCAAGAATGGAAAAGAAGTCTATTGCAGAGTTGTTGCAATAGAGGCTGCGGGGGAAAAGCACAGTGCTCTCACACAAGAGCACTAAAGGGATGTAGAGATGGAGCAGCACAGAGAAAAGGAAAATGTGGTGGGATGCTGGGAACCATGCACACGGGGTTTTCTAGGTTTCCATGGCAACTGTTAGACTTGCATGCATGGGTGCACATGGCAGTCTCACCAGGTGCCTGTTATTGGTTTGGAGGAGGGAAAAATTACATTTTCACGACAGTTACAGATTAGCTGAGCAAGTAGCTTTTCAAAGTGATGTAGTTGCAAGAAACAGATAAACGCTGTCCGGAGTGAAAATGTTTGTATTCTTCAGTGCCAGCTGGGTAATTAGATCTCCCCTTAGAAAGGACCAGATTGCAGTTTGTACTTTCTGACCATTTTACCCAAAATAGCAAGATCATCTACACAGAAGCAATTTTCTCTGGGAAAAAAATTCTCATAATATGTAGGTAGACAGTAGGAAAGAAAATTGAAAATTGGAGAAAAATTGCCCCAAAGAGAACCATGTAGACATTTTGGAGGTTACTAAAATAAGACAAGGAGTAGGAGTGTGTGTACACTGAGGAAGTTATGAAATATTTATAATGGCATGAAGATATTGAGGTATTTGGCGGTGAAGTGAAACAATACTTTCTGTTGTGAACTGGGATTTAAGGAAGCAACAACCAACCATCCATCACAGATCAAGAGGTGACAAAGAAAAACAAGAAAATTAGACAATGTGGCAAAAGAAATCACACTATCTGGGTATAGTCTGAGTTTAGCAAAACATACAATTTAATTTTACACATTTTCAGGGACATGGAAGACAAAATGTTCTACTTACATCTTCCAAACAAGATAGATAGATTAGGTAGATTGACAGATACATAGATAGATAGATAGGTAGGTAGATAGATAGATAGATAGATAGATAGATAGATAGATAATAGATAGATAGATAGATGATAGATAGATAGGTACATGGATAGATGCTATATCTCAATGATGACTTAGTTGCCTATTGAATCCTAACAGAATAGATAATAGAGACAGAACTCAACACAGCTTTCACAGAAATATAAAACATTGATATTGGTAGGCAAAAGCCTGTCAGAAAGTTACCACATAAATTAAGAATTATTTCTTAAATTCTAAGTCATGTGGAGTAAAGTATTCAGAAGAGAGAGGTTAGTTGAAACTATTTTTTTGGAAGGAGGTGAGTTTGGAGTCAGATTTAAAGATATAGTTGACGGTGGAGTGATCCTGTGAAGGCAAGTCAGCACAGGAAGCCATTGGTACTGGAATGTCACCATTCTCAGACACATTGTGACTGCTAAGCTACCTTTAAGTGGTGTTACTTCTCCTGGCTGGTATTGGTAGCAAATTCTCCTGGCTTGGGTTTTCCAACTCAAACTTCTATTATAGAACAGAGAAGTGTAGGTCCTGGAATAGATACAGGAAGAATCATGCTGAGATCGATGTTCCAGTCCTCAACCTTATGTTGCTGTTAAAAACAAATTATAGAAGTAATGTAGCAATATTGTTACAAGGGTATAAAATATAAAAACATATAAAATAACCTATGTATCCAGCATCCTTGTATAGTTAGGTTTTTGTATATTCTCCTTTCCTTTCTGATATTTCTTAAGATATTCAACAGTATCTTCTATTGAATAGATGTGTAGAAAAAAATAAGAGCGTAACAACATAGCGTGCTTCTTTAATGCATGTGCAAGGAAATAAGATGTAGATGCTTAATGTTAAGATTCAGAAGGCCAAGAAGATAGCAATTAACTAAAATTAGGCTCTCTGCAACCATACAGATATAGAACTGACTACTGCTCTTATGATTGCTAAGGGAACTTGGCCAAACTATTTAATATTGATGAGCCACAATTTCCTTAAGTGTAAATTGAGAATAATGGTACCAAACCCAAAATATTATTATGAGGACAAAATAAACCTATACAAGTCATTCAGCTCAGTATCTGATGAATATTAAACAATCAACAATTGTTAGTTATTATTTTTTAAAGTAGGTCTATAGTTACAAGTTATTTGTGACAGCAAGATAGAAAGTGCTAAATATTTTCTGCCTTAATAGTTTTATACTTCAACTAGAGGCCTGGTGCACGAAATTTGTGCACAGGGGTGGGTGTCCCTTAGCCCGGCCTGCACCCTCTCGCAAACCGGGACCCCTTGGGGGACCAGGCCTAAACTGGCAGTCGGACATCCCTCTCACAGTCCAGCACCACTGGCTCCTAACCATTCGCCTGCCTGCCTGCCTGCCTGATCACCCCTAACCACTTGCCTGCCTGCCTGATCACCCCTAACTGCCTTTGCCTCAGCCCCCGCTGCTGTGGCTTCATCTGGAAGGATTTCTGGAATGACATCCGGAAGGTCATTTGGCTGTCCAGTCTAATTAGCATATTGCACTTTTATTATTATAGATTATTTTAAAATCAAATGTACTGAGGTACCAAAAATTCTTGCTCTCTGTCCTCAACAACTGCCCAAGAAAACGACTAACCAGCTTCCTATCACTGTAAATTAGTTTTGTCTTTTCAATTATCTCATATGAATGGGAACAATTTGAACTTTTTGTGTCTACCTTCTTCAATTGATTATAATGTTTGAGACTCATCCAAATAATTTGTGTACTGATAAATTGTCATTTTTTTGGTTTCAATATTATCCATGATTGAATAATATTAGATTGTATGGATGTACTAAAGTTTATTTATTATTTACCTGTTCACAGAATGTAGGTTTGCTTTTAGTGTGGGTTGATTCATATTTAAGGTGCTATGAATATCTGTGTACAAGTCTTTGTTTGGCTATATGCTTTTATTTCAGTTAGACAAATATCTAGGAGTAGGATTCCTGGATTGTATGGTAAGTCTATGCTCTACTTTATGAGAAACTGTCAAACTGCTTTCTATTGAGTGTGCAATCATATTTTGTTGTGGTTGTAATTTGTATTTATCTAATTCTAAAGGTCTTAAGTATCTTTTGTGTGTTAGCTATTTATATCTTCCTTAGTAAAGCATTTGAGCAAATCTTTGTCCAGATTTTTGTTGTTGTGGGTATCTGTATTCTCCTTATTGAATTGTAAAAGTTCTTTACATATTCTGGATACAAGTCAGATATAACTATTATGAATATTTTCTCACAGTCTGTTAAATTTAATTGCTTAACAATTCTTTTGAAAATTTAGTGGTTTTAATCTTGTTGAAGTCAATCTTTTAATGATTTCTGCTTTTGGATTCAAGATAGCAAAGATTTCCTCTCTATGTTTACTTCTAGAAATGTGTCAGTTTTAGATTTTACATTTATGTTTATGATCTGTTTGAGTACATGTTCTGTATGGTGTATATCTATATATGTAAAAGCCTAAGTGACCAAACGACCAGTCGACCAGTCAACCAGTCACTATGATGTACACTGACCACCCAGGGGCAGACGCTCAACGCAGGAGCTGCTCCCTGGTGGTCAGTACACTCCCACAGCGGGAGTACCGCTCAGCTGATAGATAGATAGATAGATAGATAGATAGATAGATAGATAGACCTGTCCCAGCGGCCCACCAGCCCAGTGGCAGCCACTCACTCCCTCAGTAGTCCTGCAGGTCCAATATCCAGAGAACAGGCCAAGCACCCATGGACTGGTGCCACCAGCACAATCCTGACAACGCCACTGGCCTCCTGGAAGTCAGCTTCCTCACCACAGCCACTTCCCCTCCCTAGACACTCCTCAAGGAAGAAACAATATAAAAGCAGCTGCCAGGTGGCTCCCAACAACCAGCGTGAACTTCAGCGGGAGGGATCCAGATCCCAGGCCAGCAAGGGCATCCCACCACCTGCCCAGAGGGCCGATCACATCCTGTCCCCCCCCCCCACTCCCCTCAGGACGAACACCAGATGCAGGGCTCATGCCAGATGCAGGGATCACGGCTGGGAAGCACTACTGCAGCAGCGCAAGCCTCTCTCGATCAGGAATGACTGGGTGTGAGCCCATGGCAAGCACAGCGGGCCAGGATGAGCGGGAGTGGCAGGCAGGAGTGGCAGGCGGAGTTGGACTGCCTGTTTTGGCTGGATCCCCGCAGGCCACACTGAGGGACCCCATCTGTGCACAAATTCATGCACTGGGCCTCTAGTTTTATATAATGTTCTTATTACATTTTTTCTTTATGGGCATCCAGTACGTACAGCATGATCTGTTGAAAAGACCATTTTTCCCCATTGCAATCTTTGTGCAAAAACAATTGAAAATATATGAGAGAACTTACTCTTCAGATAGCAATTCTATTTGTTAATATGTATGCCTGTGTGTGTGTGTGTGTGTATACATATATATGTATATATACATATACATGTATATATACATATATATGTGTATATATATATATATATTGAATACTCTAATTTTATTGTAAATCTTGTATAAATTCTCCAGCTTTGTCCTTTTTAAGAATTATATTTTCAGAGGAGGAAAAAATGGCGGCAGAATAGACAGATGTGTCCTGAGCCTTGTCCCAGAACAGAAAGAAAGAACAGCAGAGGGTCGCACGGGGAGTGTTTGTTGGCGAGTTATGGGACAGCTATACTCCAGGAGAAGGTGGGGGACTGCTGGACGAAGTTCCCCTGACTGGGCAGCCCCCACTGTGGCTGGGTTCCCTCCCAGAGCCACCGGCTCGGACGCGGAGACTGTGCCATTTTGAAGGGGAAAGTGGATGTTATCAGAAGCCTGAAAATCTACAACTTCATCACCCACTGAACAGCTGCGAACCCCAGAACACTGGTCCCCAATTGGCCCAAACACACGGATTCAGAGGAGCTCTAAACTCCATCACGGAAAGGTCAGATTTTGCCTGGGATAAGGAGAGAGAGAACTACATAACCAGACATCCGGAGAAGAGAGACCATGGAGAGACAAAGAAACAGCCCGCATATGAAAGAAAAGCAGGCATCACCAGAAAAGGAAGTAAATGAAATGGAGGTAAGCAACCTGTCAGACAAAGAATTCAGAGAAATGGTCATAAGGTGGCTGAAAAGAATGGAAGACAAATTCAACAATATGAGTAAGAACCAAGAGGAAATGAAGAAGAACCAAAAAGAAATGAAAAATGACATCACTGCTGTAAAGAACTCAATAGAAAGCATCAAGAGTAGACTAGAAGAAGCAGAGAACCGCATCAGTGAGCTGGAAGACAAGGTGGGAAAAAATACACAAGTAGAGCAGCTTCTAGAAAAAAAAATTAAAAAGCAGGAGGAGAGCCTAAGGGAACTTTGGGACAACATGAAACAAAACAACATTTATCTGGGGTTCCAGAAGGAGAGGAAAAATTGAGCAAGGAATACAAAACCTGTTTGAAGAAATAATAACAGAAAACTTCCCTGATATAGGGAAGAAAAAAAACCACAGAAATCCAAGAAGCTCACAGAGTCCCAAGCAAAATGAACCCCAAAAGACTGATGCCAAGGCACATTATAATTAAATTGGCAAACATCAATGACAAAGTACGAATCTTAAACGCGGCCAGAGAGAGACAGAAAGTTACATACAAAGGAACCCCCATCAGACTAGCAACTGATTTCTCAACAGAAACTCATCAGGCCAGAAGGGAATGGAATGAAATATACAAAGTCATGCAAAGGAAGGGTCTGAATCCAAGAATACTGTACCCAGCAAGGCTATCAATCAAAATTGAAGGTGAAATCAGGAGCTTCACAGACAAAAAAAGACTAAGGGAATTTATTACCACCAAACCAGCGATGCAAAAAATGCTAAAGGGTCTGCTGTAAAAAAAAAGAAATAGGAAGTGAAGAAGAAACACAGGGGTAAAGAATAAAAATAGCAACAAGTAAGTACCTATCAATAATAACTTTAAATGTAAATGGATTAAATGCCCCAATCAAAAGACATAGAGTAATGGATTGGATAAGAAAACAAGACCCATATATCTGCTGTCTACAAGAAACCCACCTCAGAAAAAAAGATGCACACAGACTGAGGGTGAAGGGATGGAAAAAGGTTTTTCAGGTGAATGGAAATGAAAAAAAAAAGCTGGGGTAGCAATACTTATATCTGACAAATTAGATCTCAAAGTGAAGGACATAACAAGCAATAAGGAAGGCCACTTCATAATACTAAAGGGAGCAATCCAACAAGAAGAAATAACTCTGGTAAACATATACACACCCAATACAGGATCACCTAAATACATAAAAAAACTTCTGGAGGATATCAAGAGAGAGATTGACAGCAATACAATCATAGTAGGAGACTTTAATACTCCACTATCACCATTGGACAAATCCTCTAAACAAAAAATCATCAAAGAAACATCAATCCTAAATGACTCACTAGACCACATGGAATTAATTGACATCTTCAGAACATTTCACCCCAAAGCCACAGAATAATACATTCTTCTCAAGTGCACATGGGTCATTTTCAAAGATAGACCATATGTTGAGTCATTGGCAAAGTCTCTTCAAATTCAGGAAGATAGAAATCCTATCAAGCATCTTCTCAGACCACAGTGGCATAAAACTGGAAATCAACTTCAATAAAAACAATCCAAAAAAATCAAACACATAGAGACTAAACAGCATGCTATTAAACAATGACTGGGTTACCAGAGAGATCAAGAAAGAAATAAAAAACATCATGGCAACAAATGACAATGAAAACACAACAATCCAAAATCTACGGGACACAGAGAAAGCAGTCTTGAGAGGGAAGTTCATAGCTCTACAAGCCTACTGCAAAAAAAACAAGAAACAATGGTAATAAATTACCTAACCCTACAACTCAAAGAGTTAGAAAGAGAGCAACAAGAAAATCCCAGTGTAAGCAGAAGGAAGCAAATAATAAAGATCAGAGTGGAGATAAATGACATAGAGACCAAAGAAACAATACAAAAGATCAACAAAACCAACAGTTGGTTCTTTGAAAGGATAAACAAGATTGATGAACCTCTAGCCAGGCTCACCAAGAAGCAAAGAGAGAGGACCCAAATAAACAAAATCAGAAATGAAAGAGGTGAAATAACAACAGACACCTTCGAAATACAAAGGATTGTTAAAAAATACTATGAACAACTCTATTCCAACAAACTGGACAACCTGGAGGAAATGGACATATTCCTAGAAAAATATAACCTTCCAAAACTCAATCAGGAAAAATCTAAACATCTCAATAGGCCAATAACTATGGAAGAAATTGAAGCAGTCATCAAAAAGCTTCCAGCAAACAAAAGCCCAGGGCCAGGGGAGTTTTACCAAACATTCAAGGAAGAACTAAAACCTATCCTCCTCAGACTATTCCAAAAAATTCAAGAAGAGGGAACACTTCCAAGCTCCTTCTATGAAGCCAGCATCACCCTAATACCAAAACCAGATAAAGACAACACAATGAAAGAGAATTACAGGCCAATATCCCTCATGAACATAGATGCCAAAATCCTCAAAAAAATTCTAGCAAATTGGATCCAGCAGTACATCAGAAAGATCATACACCATGACCAAGTAGGATTTATCCCAGAAATGCAAGGATGGTACAATATCCGCAAATCAATAAACATGATACATCACATAAACAAATTGAGAGATAAAAATCATATAGTCATATCAACTGATGCAGAAAAAGCATTTGACAAAATCCAACACCCTCCTTGATAAAAACTCTCAACAAGGTGGGAATAGAAGGATCATACCTCAACATAATAAAAGCTATATATGATAAACCAACAGCTAACATCATACTCAATGGGCAAAAACTAAAACCATTTCCCCTAAGAACAGGAACAAGACAGGTATGCCCACTCTCACCACTCCTGTTTGACATAGTACTGGAAGTATTAGCCATTGCAATTAGACAAGAAGAAGAAATAAAAGGCATCCAAATTGGAAAAGAAGAAGTAAAGCTGTCCTTATTTGCAGATGACATGATATTGTACATAAAAAAAACGAAAAACTCCATCAAAAAACTAACAGACTTAATAAATGAATTTGGCAATGTAGCAGGATACAAAATTAATACCAAGAAATTATGGCATTTCTATACACCAATAGTGAAGTTACAGAAAGAGAGACTAAAAAAGCAATCCCATTTACCATCGCACCAAAAAAATTAAGATACTTAGGAATAAACTTAACTAAGGAGGTAAAAGACCTATACACGGAAAACTACAGGACACTGAAAAAAGAGATAGAGGAAGACGTAAACAGATGGAAGAACATACCATGTTCATGGATTGGTAGAATCAACATCATTAAAATGTCCATACTACCCAAAGCAATCTATAGATTCAATGCACTCCCCATTAAAATACCAATGGCATATTTCACAGACCTAGAAAGAATTCTCCAAAAATTCATCTGGAATAAAAAAAAAAAAAAAAAAAAAAAAAAAAAAAAAAAGACCCCGAATAGCCACAGCAATCCTGAGAAAGAAGAATAAAGTAGGTGGGATCTCAATACCAGATTTCAAGCTGTATTACAAAGCCATTGTTCTCAAAACAGCCTGGTACTGGCACAAGAACAGACATATAGACCAATGGAATAGAATAGAGAATCCAGATATCGACCCAAACCACTATGCTCAATTAATATTTGACAAAGGAGGCATGAACATACAATGGAACCAAGACAGTCTCTTCAACAAATGGTGTTGGGAAAATTGGACAGATACATGCAAAAAAATGAAACTAGACCACCAACTTACACCATACACAAAAATAAACTCAAAATGAATAAAGGAATTAAACATAAGATGGGAAACTATAAAAATACTAGAGGAATCCACAGGCAGCAAAATCTCAGACATATGCCGAAAGAACTTCTTCACTGATACTCCCCCTAGGGCATTGGAAGCTAAAGAGAAAATAAACAAATGGGACTACATCAAAATAAAAAGCTTTTTCACAGCAAAAGAAGCCATCAACAAAACAACAAGAAAGCCCACCGTATGGGAGAACATATTTGCAAATGTTATCACCGATAAAGTTTTAATCTCCAACATCTACAGGCAACTTATAGAACTTAATAAAAGGAAGATAAATGATCCAATAAAAAAAATTGGGAAACGTACCTAAATAGAATCTTTTCGAAGAAGACAGAAGGAAGGCCAATAGACACATGAAAACATGCTCAAAGTCACTAATTATCTGAGAGATGCAAATCAAAACAACAATGTGGTACCATCTCACACCTATCGGAATGGCTATCATCAAATCAACAAACGACAAGTGTTGGCGAGGATGCGGAGAAAAAGGAACCCTCGTGCATTGCTGGTGGGAATGCAGACTGATGCAGCCACTGTGAGAACAGTATGGGTCTCCCATTTGACCCAGTAATCCCACTCCTGGGAATATATCCTAAGAAACTAGAAACACCAATCAGAAAGGATATATGCACCCCTATGTTCATAGCAGCACAATTTACAATAGCTAAGATTTGGAAACAGCCTAGGTGCCCGTCAGCAGATGACTGGATCAGAAAACTATGGTACATCTACACAATGGAATACTATGCTGCCATAAAAAAGAAGGAACTCTTACCACTTGCAGCAACCTGGATTAAACTGGAGAGCATTATGCTAAGTGAAATAAGCCAGTCAATGAAAGAAAAATACCACATGATCGCACTCATTTGTTGATAATAAAGAACATTATAAACTGATGAGCAAAAAGATAGATACACAGGCAGTAAAGCATCAAACAGACTGCCAAAATATAGCGGGAAGGTTAGGGAGTGGTGGGGGAGATAAGAGATCAACCGAAGGACTTGTATGCATGCATATAAGCATAACCAATGGACACAAAACATTGGGGGGTGAGGGCATGTATGGGAGTAGGGTTGGGGGGGACAATGGTAAGATATGTACACATATAACACCTTAATAAAAAAATGGAAAAAAAAGAGAGAATTATATTTTCTTATCCTTTGAATTTACACAAAAATATTTGAATAATCATGTTGTTTCCTAAAAAAAAGTTCTATTGGGCTTTTAATTAAGATTGTGTTAAATTATGGTACATTTCCACATGTTCTCAGTCCCTGAAATTCCTGGGGGGGGAAAAAATGGCAATAGATACAGAGGTTTTCTCATTCTCATATTCAATCTCTTTGGCAAGATTATGCATTGCATTCTTGTGTTTTTTTTCATTAGGAAACACATAATGTCTGATTGTTCTGTTTTTATGGTATTAGCAACTATTGAGTTTCAATGCTTAGACCCAATAATTCATTGGAGCTATAAAATAATGACACTATAATTTAAGAATTAGTTTTATTTACTAATTGAAATACTTTTATAAAAAGACTAGTGGTCCAGTGCACAAAATTCGTGCACATTAAAAGGGGGACCCAGAGTCAAGTCCCCACCCACCCACATGTGCCTCAAAATCACGTGAGACTCAGACCCGGGCGCCCCCCCCCTCCCCCGGCCCACATTGGGCTAGATCTGGACCCGGCCAGTCCCACCCTTGTCAAGCCCCACTGGGCAGGGGGCGTAGCCTCAGGTCCCCTGGCCCAGTGCCCAGGTGGGGGGCATGTCCTGAGGTCCCCCAGATGGGTGGGGGGCATGCCTTGAGGTCCCCCGTCAAGCCCCACCAGGTGGGGGACACGGCCTGAGATCCCCTGTCAAGCCCCGCTGGGTGAGGGGCATGGCCTGAGGTCTCCCGTCAAGCCCCGCCAGGTGGGGGGGCGCAGTCTCAGGTCTCCCAGCCCGGCACTGGGAGGGGGATGCAGCCTCAGGTCCCCCGTCAAGCCCTGCTGAGTGGGAAGCATGGCCTGAGGTCCCCTGTCAAGCCCAGCCAGGCAGGGGGGCATGGCCTCAGGTCCTCTGGCCCAGTGCTGTGGTGGGGGGTGTGCCCTGAGGTCCCCCGGCCTGGTGCTGGGGTGGGGGGGCGCGGCCTGAAGTCCCCTGTCAAGCTCCACCTGGTGGGGGGCACGGCCTGAGGTTCCCCGGCCTGGCGCTGGGGTGGGGGGAGCAGCCTGAGGTCCCCTAGCCCAGCACCAGGATGGGAAGCGTACTTTGAGGTCCCCCATCAAGCTCTGCCAGGCAGGGGGCGTGGCCTCAGGTCCCCTGGCCTGGTGTTGGGGCAGGGGTCATGGCCTGAGATCCTCATCAAGCCCTGCTGGGTGGGGGGTGTAGCCTGAGGTCCCCCGGCCTGGTGCCAAGGCAGGAGGCATGGCCTGAGGTCCCCCAGCCTGACATCAGGGCGGGGGGCATGGCCTGAGGTCCCTTGTCAAGCCCCACAGGGGTAGGGGAGGGCGTAGCCTCAGGTCCCTGCTGATTGCTCTTTAAGGCTCCTTATGGGAACTTGGCTTCAGCTGTGGGTGCAGCCATCTTTGTGATGGAGTGATGGTCAATTAGCATATTCCCTCTTTATTAGATAGGATGTTTGCCCAAGTCTACTATTTGATTGCAAAATGAAGCAGTCATACAGAGAAAGCAAGAAAAATATTATTTTTGCTTCATCTATAGTTTTTAAGATAATTAATTGGTTCCCTATTATCTTCCAAATGTAATCAATTACATTTTTAAAAACTGTGTTATTAATTCATGTATTTGAATATACTTTATGGGTTTTAATAAATTAATTTTTAAAATCCTTTTTGAAAACCTAATATATTTGGGTAATAGAAACCTCTCCAAAGGAAAGTCATTTGGAATAATATTAATGTGTCTTTCACAATATAAATAGTTAAAGTGAATTACCCTGAAACACATAGTGAAGTCATCGGAGATGTGTGGTTATAGATGGAATCACTGAATTCACTAGTTTAAAATGTGATACATGGGTATGAGTTAGTGAACCAAATGCCATAAGTTAAATTTCTGTCAATGATGATGTTTTTCTAAATAGGAAACAAACTAAAGTTCTCCTATTTACAACAGTTTCTGTTGGCTAAGAGCAGATTTTTAAAATTATATGAATATTTACCTAGTGGCCTAATATTCTTGGCTCTCTTAAATGTCAATAACACCTAAATATTGTGACAACCAAAATAACTCCCACAACCAAAATATCCTCTAGGCATTGACATTTTCCCCACTGAAAACTGATATTTTATCTGAAGTGCACATATTAGTTTAATTTAAACAACTTCTAATTACAGTTGTAAAATTATTCTTGGTGAGAAGGTGTTATGACTCATAACATGGTGCGAGGTTCATTTCTGTCTCTCTGTCTCTTCCTAAAAGTGTTTCAGAAAGAGAGTGGTCTAGATACGTGAGGGCACCAATACTTCCTGAAAATTCTAATGCTGAATAAAGAAGTCACATATTAAAGTCAATTTCTCCTCAAATATTATGAATGAATAGACAAAGAAACACTTGTTATTGTGGGACTATGGGACAACACTGTAGACACAAGACTGACTCATCAGCGTGCATGTGTTTGTAAGCCAACTCATGCATGCTAGGAAAAATACCCAGATTTCAAATAATTACAGGTATTTTCTGTCAAGAGAGCACAAGGAGAGAGGAACAATATGCTGACACAAGTCAGTGAATATTCACTGTAAGTAACAATAATGAAACATGCTCTCTGGAGAATTCTGATTATTTCTACTTCAGATGAACCTCTGGTACTGAAAATTCACACTTCAGTTTTTCTAAATTGTACACTGTTTAGCTAATTCTTTTGAAGAAAATCCCAGTGCTGGGAAACACTATTCTGATATCAAATGTCATCCTCAAAGTGATGATTGTTATTTCACAACTACCCAGGTTGAGGGCGAGATGGGGGTGAGGGGTAGGGGAGAGTCACACATTTTTACAAGCTGCACAGAAGTAGAGAAAATGCAACAGATTAATATGTCTAGAGATTATGAAGATTATTTTGTACACAGAACTCTTCTAATTTCTGATGTTAATATCCTATCTAATAAAAGAGTAATATGCAAATTGACTATCACTCCAAGACACAAGATGGCCACCCCCATGTGGTCAAAGATGGCTGTGCCCATGTGGGCACAAGATGGCTGCCACAAGATGGCTGGCAGGGGAGGGCAGTTGGGGGGGACCAGGTCAGCAAGGGAGGGCAGTTGGGGGGGAACAGGACTGCAGGGGAGGGCAGTAGGGGGCACAGACCTGCAGGGGAGAGCAGTTGGGGGGGACCAGGCCTGCAGGGGAGGGCAGTTGGGGGAGACCAGGCCGACAGGGGAGGGAAGTTTGGGGGAACCAAGCCTGCAGGGGAAGACAGTTGGGGGGGACCCAGGCCTGCAGGGGAGGGCATTTGGGGGAGACCAGGCCAGCAGGGGAGGGCATTTGTGGGCAATCAGACAAGCAGGGAGGGCAGCTAGGGGTGACCGGGCTGGCAGAGGAGGGCAGTTGGGGGAGACCAGGTCAGCAAGGGAGGGCAGTTTTGGGGGAACAGGACTGCAGGGGAGGGCAGTTGGAGGGGAACCAGGCCTTCAGTGGAGGACAGTTGGGGGGGACCCAGGCCTACAGGGGAGAGCAGTTTGGGGGAACCAGGCTTGCAGGGGAGGGCAGTTGGGGGTGACCGGGCCTGCAGAGGAGGGCATTTGTGGGGGCCCAGGCCTGCAGTGGAGGGCAGTTGTGGGCTCTCAGGCCAGCAGGGAGGGCAGATAGGGGTGACTGGGCAGGCAGAGGAGGGCAGTTGGGGGAGACCAGGTCTGCAGAGGAGAGCAGTTGTGGGTGATCAGGCCAGCAGGTGAGGGCAGTTGTGGGGGACCCAGGCCTGCAGGGGAGGGCCATTCAGGGGGGACCAAGCCTGCAGGGGAGGGCAGTTAGGGGGGCCAGGCCTGCAAGGGAGGGCAGTTAGGGGTGACCAGGCCAGCAGGGGAGGGCAGTTGGGGGCAACCAAGCCTACAGGGGAGGACAGTTAGGAGCAACCAGACTGGAAGAGGAGGGCAGTTAGGGGTGAACAGGCTGGCAGGGGAGGGCAGTTAGGGGCAATCGGGCCAGCCAGGGAGCAGTTAGATGTCAATCAGGCCAGCAGTGGAGTGGTTAGGGGGTGATCAGGCTGGCAGGCAGAAGCGGTTAGGGGCAATCAGGCAGAGGGAGGCGAGCGGTTGGGAGCCAGCAATTCTGGATTGTGAGAGGGATGTCCCAGAATGGAGAGGGTGCAGGCTGGGCTGAGGGACACCCCACGAATTTCATGCACCGGGCCTCTAGTATATATATATATGAAACCAGGATGTGACAGAGACACATGGATTGGTTGCCTCTAGCATGTACCCCAAGGGGCACAGGACCTAACCTGCAACCCAGGTATGTGCCCTTGACTGGGAATTGAACCCTCAACCCTTCTGTGCTTGGACCAAACTATTGAGCCAAACTAACCAGGGCAATGTTACCTTACATATTTTATGTGTCACTATTATTATTTGAACGTTTTCTAATTTTATTCCCTCCTACCCTACTTCTCTTATGTATAGACTAGAGGCCCAGTGAATGAATTCATGCACAGGTGGGGTCTGGCTGGCCTGCCCCAATCTGGGGCAAAAAAGAAAAAGCTACTCCGTGGAGTACAAGAAAGGAATCGTGGAAGACTCTTGGGGCCAAAATCTTACTGCTTTCTGCAAAGAGAAGATGTTGAGTATCCGATGGGTCCGAAAATGGCGAGCAGAGTATGGTAACCTCATTGAACAAGTGGACAAGGGTAATGCTAAAAAGCGCAAGTGTGGATCAGGTCGGCAACCATTATTTTCTGAGCTGGAAGACATGATCTGTGAATGGGTTGTTGACAGGAGAGCAAAGGCTTTGGTTGTGAATAGGGCTCAGATTCAAGAATTTGCCCTTGCAATGGCACCACAGTTTGACATAGCCCCCGAAGACTTCAGAGCATCACAACACTGGCTGGATAATTTCCTTCAGTGAAGTGAACTGTCTTTAAGAAGATCTACAACATTGTTTAGGTTGGAAGATACTCAAGTTATTAAGCGAGCACTTGCATTCAAGTCATTTATTGATGATGCTGACTTCTCTAAATACAATCTTTCCAACATGATTGCTATGGATGAAACTGCAGTGTCTATGGGCCAATCATCTCAAACAACAATTGAACAGCGGGGTGCCTTTTTAGCGTACATTCCCTCCACTGCTTATGAAAGTGCACGTGTTTCCTGTATTTTGGCAATTCGTCTGGATGGCACTAAAATCCCACCTTTAATCATTTCTAAGGGCAAGAAGGAAAAGATTGAACGTGTTTTGGGCGTTTTTATTCTTGAAACTGAAAAAACCTGGGCCACACAAGCAGTTATAAGGAAGTGGGTCGATTTAATGCTGCCGCTTATTATGCAAGGGAGACAAAGAGGTCTGCTAGTCTGGGATGCAGCCAGCACTCACCACGCTAAAGACATGAAGACATTTCTTCACGAAAGAAAAATAGATCAGATAATGATTCCCGCAGGAATGACGGCCTATCTCCAGACTCTTGATATTGCAATAAACAAGCCAAAGACAATTTGCGCATGGAAAATAATGACTACATTGAAAATAGAATGGAGAGAAATCAGCGTGGAAACTTTGTGAAACCTAAACTGCAAGAAGTTGTGACTTGGGTGAAGAATTCATGGGAGAAAATCACTGACAGTTGCATTGCAAATGCACTGCGAGCAGGCTACCTTGACAAGAAGTACTCATTTAAAGACAGTGCTGTTGCTAAACATGAGAGATTTGGTCCACTGATTCTGAAAGAAATGGAGTCACAAGAAATTCACCAGGAAATTCAGGAATTGGATTGTTATGATGATGTTCCAGAAGATGATGACATGATTGTCATTGAATAAATGAGTAAATTCTTGATACTGTAGGATTCAGTTTGTCTGGTTTGTGTTGACAACTACTGTACTACCGTACCGTATACAGGTAATAAATTTCCTTTATTTTCATTTAACAATAAATGTGTACCGTATTCTTCTTCGTGGAAAAATAAGACATCCCCTGAAAATGAGATCTAGCGTGTCTTTAGGGGCAAAAATTGATATAAGACACTGTCTTATTTTCGGGAAAACATGGTAGGACAGTTCCTCATTTCATCCATGTATTAATTTACTTACACTTAGTTTTCATTCCAAATCCATGAATGTGCATGTTTGAATAGATTAACTATTTTATATTTCTGTACCTATGTTTGTATGTGTGGTTTGTGTGTATATGTCTGTGTGTTTTTATGTATTAACTTCTTGATATTTATACATAGTATATTCAGTTGTATGTAGGAGTTAAAAAAAAGTCTCTGGCCACCTGTCTGCAAGTCTACCTACCTATCTGTGATTATTTACTCTATATTTTCTATTATATTTGACTATCAATGCATGTAAAATATGCATATATTTGTAGGTGGTATGTGGGTCAATATCCAGAAATGTGTATGTACAAATGCATGTATATATAGACAGGAACAAATATTAGTGTTTATAAATATGTATATATGTATACATATTATATGTAATATATATAATTCCTTTACTGCTTTAAAAATTCTCTTTAAGGTTTTTGTATGTACATCTATAAGTGTTACATACAGTTTATACAGTTGCAAATAAAAAGTAAGTAAAACATATTTTATACTATTTAGTTGTTACATTATGCTTTAACATGCTATTTCTGTGTATTCATTGCATATTTTGTTTATCCATTGTAAATTGTTTATGCCTAATTTTATTTGGGGTTTACATATCATATATCTATATTTCATATCCATAGATCATATCCAACTTGTATCTAATCTCAGAATGTATACTTTTCACTATTACTAATTTCCAGCTGATCAATAAGTAGCTGTTGAAGTTAGTATTCAGAAAGTAAAGTTCTAAGCACTATGGGCTATATGTAGGATGACTGTGAGAGTTTTTTAGAACCATGAAAAAGCAGGAAATGGTGACAGTTAAACTGTAAGATCTCTAAAAGAGACTGACACTCAAGCCATTGCAAGACAGTAGTGAAGATTTTAATAAATATACTTGTAAATATACGAAGCTTTAAGTTTCAATTTCTCCTGCTTTCCCCACATGCTCAGATGTTCTGCTTCTTGAGGGAGCTTATAGGAACTTTTAGTATTTACCTCTTTATTTTCAAGTAACTCACATGTCTATGTCTGGTTTTCCATTCACTTATAGTGAAAAATGGAATTTATTATACCAATGGATACACATCTACATTCACATTAGTCACAGTTAAAATATGTGGTTAGGTAAAAAATGTGGCTATATCAAATATATTTTTACATGTAAAAATGTGGTTATATCCCATCAAAATATAGTTTATATTATAATATTTATAAATATCATGATTGATAACATCATGACCATGCTAACATTCTTCATAGTTGAACCACATGGTTTATTATTTATTTTATATTTTTCTAGCACAGCTTTATACTTTCCTGTTATTTACTTAGTATTTTTGTACTTATTTTAATACAACCCTCAAATCTGATAGAATTATAAATATATTCTCAATATTTTCAAAATATTTCAGATAAGACATTGGTTTCCCTTTTTTCCTTATAGAATAAAAAACCTAGAGATGCAAGATTATTTTATTATTTATGCTATTATTCACATTCAAAGTACACACACACACACACACACACACACACACACGATTAGAAAAGTCTATGGAGAATATACCTCCAGTACCCTCCATACAGGGACTGGATTGGGGTTGCCATATTAGATCAATATGGTTAAAAATCACTGATTAGAGATAGAGGCTTACCTGACCTTTTTCTGAAAACCCCGATAAAAGGATTGCAGAGGGATTTTCAACAAAGTCCTGTGAAAACTTAACATTCAAGGTAAAAAAGAATGGGAGGGGAGGTAGGCAACAGGGGAGATCGTCATACCAGTTTGAAAGCGAGAGAGAAGATGGATATTGGGTAAAAACTTTCTTAAAGAGAATTGGGTGCTACTTCTGGGGAGCTGGACAGTAAATAAGGATGTGAGGAGAGTTGGGCAGGATCCTACTAGCTTAAGCCTTGTAGGATTTGAATATTTAAATTACACATATTATTATATTTTTAACACAGATGCACACACACATGTACAGAATAAGGTCAATATAGCCCTTGTTCCATGTTTATTGTCAGTAGTCCATGCATGAACTTCTGAACTTATTAATATTGTTTTAATTTTTATTTATTAATAATGAACACTGATGAATACACTGCCCAAACTAAGAAGTAAAATATTATCAATAACTTATATTTACCTATATGCTCTTCCCATAACACATCTTCTTATATAACCTTCAATCAAAATTTAAATTTATTACCTTTTTATATATATATAGCTAGTGTTGGAAATTTATGTAAAGGACATCATATTATATGTTTCTTCTAAGGCTTGCCTTTTTTACTCTGCATGATGTAATTAAAGTTCATCTGTGTTGCTGTATGTAAATGGGGTTCATTCATTTCAATCCTGCATAATATTCCAGTGGGTGACTATAGCTTCTGTATTCATTTCCTCTCAACTGACATTTTTTCCCCAGGTGTTTGCTACCCTGCACAGGGCATCTATGGCTCCTTGCACACATATCCTACACATATGCTCAAGTTCTCTTGAGCGGACAGGTAAGAATAGAAATTTTGGGACACAGGATATGTGAATTTTCAACTTTAAAGGGAATACAAATTTGGTTTTCAAAGTTCAACTTTAAAAGGGAATACAAATTTGGTTTTCAAAGTGGGTCATAACACTTTGCACTCCCACCATTCATGCCTGTGGACATTGGTGGTTCCCATGAACCCCTCTTTTGGTTCAATGAACTTGTCAGAGCAGCTCACAGAATTCAAAGAAACATTTCACTCACTAGATCACTGGTTTATAATAAAAGGATATAACTCAGGAATGGCCAGATGGAAGAGATGCATGGGGCAAGGCATGGGGAAAGGGCACAGAGCTTCTATGCCCTCTCCAGCATATCCCCTCCCAGAACCTCCACAGTTCACCAACCCAGAACTCTCGAACCTCTCCTTTGAGTTTTCACAGAGGCTTCATTACATAGACAGGGTTGTAAATCACTGGCCATTGGCCATTGAGCTCGGCCTACCACCCCTCTTCCCTCCCAGAGGCCAGGTGGTGCACAGGGCAGGGGAAGGGGAGGATTCAGTCTTCAACGACCTAATCACATGGTTCTGGCAACCAGCCCCCACCCTGAGGTGCTAAGTCCAAAAGTCACCTCCTTAACATAACAAGAGACACCTTTATAGCTTTTCTCACTGGAAATTCCAAGGGTTTTAAAAGCTCTGTGCCTAGAACTGTGGATGAAGACCAAATATATATTTCTTATTATAAACTACTAGAGGCTGAGATGAGCATGTAGCATGCACGATAAATAAAGCTATGAGGCTTTAGCCACCTAAACTTTCTGAGTGTTTTACTGTGGAACAGCATAATACACCCTGAATGATACAGCCCCAAAGTAGATTAAATAAAGTAAGTATAATAAATATTATAGCCCATTTTCCTCATGATTGCAAGAATCCTAAACTAAATATTAACAATACTCTAAAATATGCACTACAAACAAATTATATATGTCCCAGGTATGCAACATTTTAACATAAAAATTGTATAAATGTAATTCGCTGCATTAACACATTGTAGAAAAAGTCATATGCTTATCTCAATAAAAAGCAAAACAAAACTTTTTTAAATAAAACTCAAGACCCATTTTATAAGCTAAAAAAAAAGAAGGAAACTAATAACTTGATACAAGATAACAAAACACCCTACAATATGCATAATTATAAATGGGTAAACTCTGGAATTATTCCCTTTAGATTTAGGAACAAGACAAGGATTTCTACTCTTACTAGTTTTATTTAACACCATATTAGAAGCTCAAGACTGAAATAAGGTAAGTAAAATAAATTAACAGCTTAAAGATTAGAAAAGAAAAATATAAGTGTTATTATTCCATATGTTACTGTCTTCATAGTAAATGTAAAAGTACCTAAAGACAATCAACAGAATTAAATCAAGATTGCTGAAAGTGAAATAAAAACACAAACATACCAATTCATATCTAGTCACCAGCCACAAACAATAAGAAAGCGTAACTTAAATAAAAATATGCCATCCTTTATAATAGCAATAAAATACTTAAACTATCTAGGAATAAATCCAACAAATGATGTTTAAGATGTGCATATTAAAATTACAAAACTTTACTGAAGAGTATTAAAAATACTTGGATATTAGGAGAGACAGCATATATTAATGCCTAAGAAAACTTGATATTGTAATGATGGTAATTACTCCCAAATCTATCAAAGAGCAGAACTTAACTTCTTTACAAAAATAGATAGGTAGATAGATAAATAGATAGATAGATGATAGATTGAGACAGATATACTTATACTTATGGAGAACATAGCAAGAAGTACATTTTGACATGCTCTAGGGTTAACAAGAATGTGAGAAGGGAGAAAATGTTTATGTATGAAACTATCTGGAGATAGAGAGATGGAATCAGCTTCTATTTAAATGCTTTTGTTTCATCCTCATCCATGAAGTGAATACATATATGACAGAACAGACTGGTTCTCAGGGAAATCACCAATACCACCATGTGCTGTATTAAGTACAACTCCAATTAAAATCTTAAGATGTTCATCATTGATTATTAAATGTTTAGGAGTGCACAAAGGACCTCAACAGCCAAAAGAGTAGAGAGAATTATATATGATGTAATAAAGCAATAGGAAGTAAGAGATTTGAGATGGATAGGAAAATTGACTGATGTAAGAGCAAATGCAATTTTCATCTAATTAGTTTCCTCCAAATTAACATGTGACTTTAAAGAACTGTAAAATGTCCGCTGCTAATGAATGGTAAATCAAACACAGGCAGATGTCTCTAGAGTCAGTGCATTCTTAGGCAGGTCTATTAGCAATAAAGGTCATGCTGTCATCCTTTTACCTTATTTCTGTTTAGGAAAATCTTTATTAATCTTCCCTTGTGTTAAAAAGTAATCTCCAAATAGTATTTAATTTACATAAATAGTATTAGATTATGAATCTGTGAATTCATTTATTTTTGTCTTTCAACACTATCTTTTTTGCATTAGATAGAGAGAGACTTTGTTGTTTTTCATTAAAGCATGGCATTTCATTGCATGCTTTCACAAGGTGCAGAGCTATAGTCAGAGGACAGTGAAGAGTTTGTTGTACCTGGAGCATAAGCTCAGGGGAGATAAGTCTAGAAGATAAGGCTCTAAGGTAAACTAAGAGCAATTTATGACAGTCAAATGTTTCATGTAATGGCTCTTTGTTGTTATATGATGATGATGTTATACTAAGTTACCATCCTTAGAAATCCATCTATGTACTCATTGATTATTCCATTCACCAAATATTTATAAAGGGAGATATATGAGAAAAATACACAATGTAGTAGGTGCAAGACAAAAATGTGTCATGTCAGGAGATAGGTTTTATTTTCCATCCATCAGAAGGAAAACAATTGCAAAGGTGATTCATTCCTCAGGTATATACTTCCTTCAACTTGTTACCCATAAATGCCCCCTTCTCATCCTGTGGAGCTACTACAGATGCTACATTCTTGGAAGAGATCACTCTGATTATCCCAAGAAGAGTTAGTCATACAATTACAGTCCTTGGTAGATACTTCTGTTATTGTACTATGTATTATCAGAGTGTGTTGTTATTATTATTGCTTTATTTATCTCCCCATTAAATTTTGTCTTGCACCTACTATATTGACTTTTTTTGTGGTGGACACATTGCCCTTTATAAATGTTGGGAGAAATGAAAAGTAAGTGACTAAGTGAATGAATTATTTAGGACAGTAACTAGCATAACAACAATTACAAAAGTCATTATAATTTTTGTAATTATACAAAGCACAGGGAATCCTGAAAGTTAATCTTAAGGAAATAATTAATTGATATGAAAGTATTCATTGTAATGTTATATGTAACAATAAAAATTTGTAAAGTTGGAGAAACCAAGATGGCGGCATAGGTAAGCACCTAAACTGGTGCCTCGCACAACAATTTCAAAACTACAACTAAAAGACAGAACGGACACCATCCAGAACCACAGGAAAGCTGGCTGAGTGAAAATTCTACAACTAGAAGGAAAGAGAAAAGCTCACAGAGAATTGGAGGTACGGCAAAGGGTCTTTGTGCGTGCAAAGGGAAGGGCGGCTGAGAGCCTGGCTGACTTTCTCTGGCGGAAGGGGGAAGGAAGCCCCCGACTGCACTGAACCCCAGTTCTGACTGCACTGAAACCCAGTACCGGGCAAAACACCGTGGACCCAGGCTCATACAGGGGGAGTCCGGACTGTCAGGTAGAGAGAAAGGCACCCAGAGACTCGGAGACCCGGGGGAGACCCGGGGGAGACCCGGTAGACAGGCAGGGTTCAGGAGGCGCACGCGCCAGTGTGCACAAAGGCTGTGGAGGTTGGCACAGGCTTTCCCTAGTGGAAGGGAGTCCGAAGCTCCTGACTGCACTGAGCCCCAGTTCTGACTGCACTGAACCCCAGTTCCAGGCAAGCCCCTGGGGACCCACGCTCTTGTGGGGGGAATCTGGACTCTCGGGCGGAAAGTCGGGAGCCGGTGAAGGCAGAGGTCTGCAGGTGCGCACGCGCGCAAGGGCAAGGCTGACTGGAAGCCAAGACTGTCTGCTCCGCCCTGAGACTCCACCCCATCCAAGCTGAGCACAGAGGCTATTGCAATTTGCCAAGTCTAATCCTATAAGGCTGTCTCCAGCACCAAACTTCTCCCAGCATAGACACAGCTGATCCTTACAGCCAACTGGCCTGGAGGTCAAATCCTCCCAGTGATACCAACAACAATCAAGACTTAACTACAACAAGGCTGTACACACAGTCCACAAAGGGGTGCACCAAGAGTGTCCACCTCAGGTTAACTGGGGAGGCCGACCCACTGGGCCATATAGGAAACCTAGCACTCAAATCTACCCTACCAACTCAGGGAAGCAATGAAAATGCGGCGTCAAAGAAACAGATCACAAACGAAAAAAATGGAGGAAAACAAACGACTGGATATAGAATTCAAAACCATGGTTATAAGGCTTTTCAAGAATATCCTAGAAAAGGCCGATAAATATAACGAGACCCTCAAAGATATGAAAAAGGACCAACTAGAAATTAAACATACACTCACAGAAATAAAAAATATTATACAGAGACCCAACAACAGACTAGAGGAACACAAGAATCAAGTCAAAGAATTGAAATACAAAGAAGCAAAAAACACTCAACCGAAAAAGCAAAAAGAGAAAAAAATCCAAAAAGTTGAAGATAGTGTAAGAAGACTCTGGGACAATTTCAAGCGTACCAACATCAGAATTATGGGGGTGCCAGAAGAAGAGAGAGAGCAAGATACTGAAAACCTATTTGAAGAAATAATGACTGAAAACTTCCCCCACCTGGTGAAAGAAATAGACTTACAAGTCCAGGAAGCGCACAGAACCCCAAACAAAAGGAATCCAAAGAGGACCAATCCAAGACACATCATAATTAAAATGCCAAGGGCAAAAGACAAAGAGAGAATCTTGAAAGCAGCAAGAGAAAAACAGTTAATTACCTACAAGGGAGCACCCATACGATTGTCAGCTGATTTCTCAACAGAAACTATGCAGGCCAGATGGGAGTGGCAAGAAATTTTCAAAGTGATGAATAGCAAGAACCTACAACCAAGATTACTCTACCCAGCAAAGCTATCATTCAGAATGGACGGGCAGATAAAGAGCTTCACAGATAAGAAAAAGCTAAAGGAGTTCATCACCACCAAACCAGTATTATATGAAATGCTGAAAGATATTCTTAAAGAAGAGGAAGAAGAAAAAGTAAAGATAAAAATTATGAACAACAAATACATATCTATCAACAAGTGAACCTAAAAATCAAGTGAATTAAAAACCTGAGGAACAGAATAATCTGGTGAATATAATAGAATCAGGGGCATAGAAAGGGAGTGGACTGATAATTCTCAGGGGGAAAAGGGTATGGGGGGGTTCAGGAAGAGACTGGACAAAAATCATACACCCATGGATGAGGACAGTGTGGGGGAGGTAAGGGCAGAAGGTGGGGTGGGAACCGGGTGGAGGGGAGCTATGGGGGAAAAAAGGAGAAACAATTGTAATAATCTGAATAAAGATTTATTTAAAAAAATAAAAAATAAAAATAAATAAAAATAAATAAAAAAATAAAAAATAAATTTGTAAAAACAAGCCATTAACAAATATTGGAATATTACTATGAATATAATGTATATCAACCAGTTGATACACTATTCATTAAAAAGTACATTACAAAGACTTATAACAGTACATAACAGTATGTGGAATATTTAAAATGTAACCATAAATGTTAAAAGCCTAAAATGTGTATATTCTTAAGAATTTTAATTACATAAAGATGTAGTAATGGGGTTGACAATAGTCAGATCAGGTGCTGAAAAGATCAAAGATATTTAATTTTGTTTTCCCCTTTATAATATACTATAAATACATGTTTAAGAATTTAACCAAATAACCCACAAGTACCTGAAGAATAGAATGTGCTAAAGGAAATTTTAAAGGGCAAATTATTGGAAATACATCATGTTTTCACTGGATATTTAAGTACAAGTGCTTGTTTTTACAAACATTGAAGTTGGACATACTATTTTTCCTATCATTTCGTTCCAGGATCTTTGGAGATGAGTCATCAACAAATGTTAATGAAGGAAGAATGAGTATGATTCATTTGGACTCTGGGAAATGCAACAGGAGCTGATTGCTACAGTCTCAGGACTTTCTTATGATCTGGAGAACTCTCCCATTTGGCTCCTCTTCATTAGATTTATGCAGACTCAAAACTAAAGAACAAAGCAGAAAGTCTATCACATTGTTTACACAGGCTCACATGTGGTTCAGCTCCAATTCTTCTGTCTTCAGTGACATTGTCTTTTCAACAATTCATCATATGTTGTTGTTTTAAGACCTTTTACAGTGTTTTAAATTTGTTTGCATCAAAGGTAATATAATAACCCATTTCTAGATATAATCCAAACATTTCCTCCAACTAATTTATTTCTTTCACTCAATAAATAAGTGCCGCAGTTACTTTAAACTGCTTTCTTCCTGGAGCTTCCTATACACTTTATTTACACTGCCCCAACCAATTGATTAGCAAGAATGTCTTATCACTATGACAGGAGAGTGTCCCCAGGCAGAAGCTGACATCTTGCTGGAACTACAACTGTCAGAAGCTATTGATATTTTTATCCAGTCGTAGGTGAGACAACAGAGAGATGTCAACATACAACGCTAACAGAAGGACCAGCTGGACTTGTTCATGCAACACAAATGAAAAGTGTCAGGAGTGTAGTTACAGGGTACAAAAACAAAACAAAACAAAACAAAAATAAAACAAGAAAACTAGAGCAAGAGACATGGAAGCCAGGGAGAAAACTAACCTGAGAACAGAGGAATACAAGTAAGACCAAACCAAGAATCAGAGAGCAGTGTCTACAAAAGTAGAGGAATTTGGGACTAAGAAGTCAATGAATCACTGTAACTTCCAAATCCTAAAAAAAATGGAAGGTTATATTCATAGGGATTGAACTTGAGAAAGTGGGCCTGGATAGAGACATTATTTGCAGCTACTGTAATTCCAGCCAATGTTCTGTGTACCATCACTGGCTCTTGGCTCTTACCAAATGTTCCTCGTATATGCTTGAACTCACTTGGGTCCAGCTGACCCAGGAAGCCTTTGGACCAGAAAACAGGAGACAGGTTTATAGAATGAGAGGTGGAGAACCAGGAAGAACAGTGTAATTTAAATAATCCTTCCAACTGAATTCTCAGGCCACCCCTGTCCAAACCAGCTATCTTTCTTATTTTCACATTTTGCTTCTACCCTATGTTGTTATTTTTCTTACCCACTTGATGTGTTCCTGGTACCATGTTGCAAAACCCTGCTATTGGTGCTCACCTGCTCATCCCTGATTTACTTCCATGGATGATAGACTCAAGTCACAGCCTACTTAAGGAAGAGGCTAGACTTTTGCACATCTTTGGCTTCTTACTCAGCCCAGTCCCAATCTCCCAGTGGCAACGGACATCATTTATTGACAAGATGTATTGTTTGGAAGCCCTTTCTAAGAACTAGAGAAAGTGCTTGGTTAGAAGTATGTCTTAATTGTTCATATTATTATAAAGACAGGAATAGAGTTCTAATAGTGTTCTAGGATCCACATGAACACATTCCAGGAACAGGGCAAAGAGCCCTTGTTGAATTGAGCTTGGAAGGCCAGAGCTAAAATTATAACTCTAATTGTGGTTGCCCCTTAATTAACTTGAGTAAGTTGAAATCCTGAGTAAAGAAAGAAGAATATGAATTGGGAAAGGAAGTGAAACTCTGATTTAATTTCAATAGAGTTTAGAAAAGCTGAGAAAACTCAGGGAATCTGAGTTCTTTCTTTCCCCCCTCCATGATGAATACCAAAATTTACCTTAAAATGCCATTGCTCATCATTCTTATCATTAATACTAGGGGCCCAATGCACGAATTCATGCACCTTGAAAGGAACTGTGGGCTGCAAGGCTGTGGTAGGCACAGGATTGGGTCTCAGCCCATCCTCCATTGCCCCCGCCTGGCCCCTCCCACTGCAGCTCCCCCCTCCCCTGTCTGCCGGCAGCCCCGCTCGCACTGCTGCCGCTGCCACTCCCACTCCCATCCGCTTACAGCACCGGCCCCACTTGCACCCGCTGATGGTACACAATGATTGGGGCCGGCACCAGTAGCGGGTGCGAGCAGGGCCAGCACCATCAGCAGGTGCAAGCAGCAGCTGCTGCCCTGATCATCCCTCAGGAGCAGGGGAGGTAGAGAAGCCCTCAGGGGCGATTGGGGCCCGCAGCCACAGCTCGCACCTGCTGATGGCACCAAGCGGATAGGGACCAGTTCCGGGTGCTGGCAGCGGGTGCGAGAAGCAGCTCCAGCACTGGCAGTGGGTGCAAGTGCCCAGCAGGACCATGGCACGTGGGAGCAAAGAATTTTCAGTAACCATCAGAGGCTTGCCTGATGACAGCGACTGGTGCTCTTCCTTGGTCTGGCGCCCCCACTCACCTGCTCCACCATCCCACCGCGGCCGATGACCACCATGTTCCATGCTCTGCCACCTGCTGCTGATGCCCACCATATTCCGTGCGCACCCCCTTGTGGTCAGTGCACATCATAGCAACTGGTTGTTCGGTTGTTCGACCATTCAGTCTATTTGCATATTAGGGTTTTATATAGAGAGATTTTTACTATTTTGCCATTTTTATGAGTTCTGTTCACACTTAATACTATTACAGAATCCATTGGCTATTAGGTTGTAATTTAGAGGGATATTTCCTTGCAGGTATGTTTTCAATTGAGGTCACTGTCAGCAGCTGAACTTCAGCAGACTGACCAATAGGTAACATTCTATTGCTCCTTGCACAGGAATGTGCTCATTAGCTTGTTTGTGGAATTGTAGATCACCCACAGATTGCGGTTGCTGTGTCTAAGGAGTATGCTTTCTCATTCAATAAAAGATATTATTTCTTGGTCTCCCCGACATCCAAAACATACTCAATTTTCATAATGATTCTGTAAGACAATGTTTGGATAATACAGAAGGCATGAATGTAGCACAATACTGAAGCCATAATGAATATACAAAGTGATTCATGGTGTGTTAATAACAAGAGGTTCTGCGCCCTCTCTCTAAAAAGATTTTTTTTTTATAGTTTTACTATAAAAATTAAAAATATATGCAGTGGAATGGTGAACTGGAAATTGTATTTAAAAGAATAACTTGTTTTCTATCAAGGGCCAAAAAGCCCAGAGGCCACAATATTGTTCTAGCCTCTTAATTCCAAAATGAAATGAGACTATCAGAAAATAAGTCTATTCTATAACAAATCTATTTTAAAGTGATTCTTCTAAATGAGAAGGTAGGAGAGAACCATAGACAGGAATATTTTAACCTCATGAGAGCAAAACAAAACACTTTCAGCATTATAATATTTATTCTTTATATGTCTTAAAAAAAAAAAAAAGCATTGCTGGACAGTCTCACCAAGCAATGCTCTGTTATGGAGCTGGGGTTCCTGCTGTAAGCCCAGATGCTACTGTCTTCCTTCCTGATCCCATTTCTGGAGGTTGAGTTGTTGTAACACCCAATGCTCACAGATGGTACTAGAGAGTATGGTGGGAGTAATTTGAGAATCAGTCCTGCTTCACATACCCCTGAGAATAATGACAGAATAAAGGCCATGATTAGAGGGTCGAAATCAATGACCAGGATTCCTGCTTATGTTATTAATTAGGAGCACTCTATACATAAACAAGATGTGCAGAGGAGCCCGTTATTAATGTGACAAAGCAATTTTTTTCAATATCTGCAATTTACATGCCTCAGTTCCCAGTCATTCCCAGAAACGGTTAGTAACAGTAAAATCGACGTGTTTGGAACACATGGCCAAATTTTTCTCATTTTCCATCCTCTGTGCAGAACATGCTGAAATGAGTTATTGAGGGATAATGTCATAGTAGTACTATTAATTCATACATGTGTAGAGTGCTTCACAGCTTGCAAAACACATCCATACACATTTCCTCATTCATCTTCACAACCGTATGAGACAGATGATTAATAGTATTGCCATTTTTACACATAAGAGAGATGAGGTCTAGCACACACAAGTAACTGGCCAGGATCCCATGGCTGTTCAATAGTGGAGCAGGAGCTTCAATGTGTGTTTTTTATTGCACGTTCAGGGGACTTTCTATACCAAACTAAGAAATGACCAGCTAGCTCCAAAGCTGGAAAACGCCCCTCTATAATTAGGCACAGTCCCCTCTGAACGTGTCACGTTATCTCTGCTGACACTAGACGTCTGTTTCAGGCATGGAAGCAGAGGGCATGGGAGCACTCCACGTCTCTCACACGCTGCTGCTGGCCTGCTGTTGGTAACTAGTCGGCAACGTGACAGGGACCAAAACCGAGATTAAGCATTCGGAAAATGTCATGGCAGCTTGACAGTAATGTTATGTCTGTTGAATAATGAAAAAGTGAGGCTTCTGTCTTGGATGGCTTTCAAAAAAGTTTTATTTTTCTACTCATTTATGTTTATCGTATTTTGCAAAAGGATCAGGCCACTATAGATGGGGGGAAGGGTGGGCCCTCTGCAAATTGTGCAGGAGAAGCACTGCTTAGGCAGTGCCCACTTGGCCCTGCCAGCTAGCAGGTCTGTGTTCAAGTGCACCAGGGCATCCTCAGCTGGCTCTGCTCCACCCTGCTGAGTTGACTTACTGGTGGGTTCTCTCAAAGGGCCCCATTTTCATTGTTTTCTGAAGAAATATGTTTCTGTAAGCATGTGCTTCAGGGTCTGGAATGCCCACTTTTGAAGCGAGGTTGTCGTTGTTTTCTACTGCTGAGTAACAAATCACCAAGAACGTGGTGGCTTGAGACAACACTCACTTATTATCTCGCCGTTTCTGTAGGCCAGGAGGCTGAGTATGGCATGAAGGTTCTCTGCTCAGGGTCTCAGGAGGCTGATGAAGGTGTTGGCCGGGATGCTATTCAACTGGAGTGGGAGGGGCTCTGCGGAACTCCTTCAGCTTGTTGCCAGATCCCTGTGGGACTGAAGGCAGATCCTTGTTTCCTGGCAGGTCTTAGCCATGGGGACCTCCTTCACAGGCCATTCACAATGTTTGCTTGCTTTCTTCCAAACTAGCAGTACAAGGATTCCAACCTTCTTTTAAAGGGGTCATCTGATCCCTCAAAGACAATCTCCCTTTTGATTAATTCAGAGTCACCTGATTAGTGACCTAACCACTGGATTGATATCCTGTCATGGTTACTGATCCCAACCACACTAAAGAGGAGGGAGCTATGCAGGGCGTGTATACCAGGGGTGAGAATTGAGGGGAGAGGGGTCTCAGAATTCTGACAATCAGAATGGTGAACGTGTGATAAAAATGACACTAGTAAAATGCATTGTTATGTGTCTTATTCCTCTTGTTAAATAGTTTGCCTGAAAATTCTATGGATTAACATGGCGTAAGGCTCCATTTATGTTGAGTTGCACAGATTCCATGCCTGCCTGAGCCCTCAATTTTACAGCAGGAGGACTCGTCTGTCCTAAGAGACATTGTGATCTTCAAACACCACCATACAGAGGTCTCTAATGCCCTCATGCAGCAAATCCAGACTCCTCAATATCTTTTAGTGCGGCTTTGCCAGATGCTGGAATTATACTCATTACAGCCAGTAGTTATGAGACTTTGGGACTGTAGATGGAACAGAGCACTAATCTTAGGACCAGGTCAGGAGAAGCCAGGCTGTGAAATTAATGAAATCAACACAAAACCACCATGCATGACAGCATCTGTAACTCAGCCCCAGACAGGTTTGGGGGAGAGTTTACTTCTGAAGCAAAGGCACTGAAAACCTACAAAAAACGAACATAACATAAAATAAGCTGCAATCATGGACATCAAGATAGTTCTGCCATGAGGTGATGTTATAATGATGAACAGTGTGGACACTGGTGAGAAATGCTGAAGAAGTGATCAAAAATGAGATGTTTTATTCTGCCTGCAGTACTGCCTAAAGCTAATAAAGCTCCAAATTGTTGCCTTAAAAAAGTCAATACCTTTGGTGGTTATATCCACAATAGAAGGGTGTATCAGTTTTATTCATTAGCAATAAGCACTCACATTGATATGGTACTTTTAAAAAGAGTCTTTCGTTATTTCATAGAAATACTTTTATTTATTCTATCCTTGAAGTCTCAAATAATTTTCTCATTATACTTTGTTTTGCCAAGTGGATTATCCTCACTGGAAAAAAAAAAAAGATACTCTGCACTAGATCTCTGATGCAAATGAGAGAAATTACTAAGAAAAATAAGCAGAAAAAGGGCGGGGCATTTTTTAATTTTTTTTAAAATATACTTTTATTGATTTCATAGAGGGAGGGAAAGGGAGAGAGAGAGAGAGATAGAAACATCAATGATGAGAGAGAATCATTGATCGGCTGCTTCCTGCACACCCCACACTGGGGATCGAGCCCACAACCCAGGCATTTGCTCTGACCAGGGATCGAACCATGACCTCCTGGATCATAGGTCGACACTCAACCACTGAGCCACGCTGGCTAGGCTGGGCCAGGGGGCTGGGGGGTTGGAGGGAGGTTGGGGAGACGATGAAAGGGGGGGCATTTTTTTTAAAAGTAACACAAACATGGCTCTTATATAGATGCAGAATAAACACATCAAATATTTTATTTAACTCATGAATTAATGAAGGTAACAGTGGAAATTATGACTTGTCCAAAAGGGAGCTCAAGGTACCGAACGTTTATAGTCATAAATTGAATGCAGACACAAATTTACAAACATATGCACTTACTCTTAGATGAACTGCAAAGTTAATTTTTGAGCTGGGCAACAAAACCTAGACTTCTTTGTCCTCTACCAAAGAATACCAACCTGTGAGACTCATACAGGAAGAAGGTGAATTATTTAACAGTAAAATGAATGGGGACCAAATCAGTGATGGCAATGGGCTAGAAGTGAGGAGGGAATTTCAAATCGAAACTGTCTCTATCAGTCTAGTTTTGCCAGTTCAGTGATCTTACATAGATTAAGGCTTGGATTTATCTGCTTATTATTTGGTATGAAAACTAGACATAGCTTTAAAAAAAAAACTTTCTTACTTCATTCTAATGTAGACCAAACCAATGTATCTTTTTACTCAACCTGGCCTTTCCTGAGGACAACCTTTCTGTTCCAGATTTGCTGGCAGAAGGGGACACTGTGGGAACATCTTGATAATTGAGACATCGTTAATCTAATTACTTACATCACACCCTGCTTCGCCTTCGCCCTCCCCCATTTCTTGGAGAAGCATCTGCTAAATGTCAGGAGTTAAGATGTGTCAGACAGAATCCAGAGCTGCATAGCTTAGTTCCTTGGGAGGCAGCCAGAGAGGAGAAGAGGAAGAAAAATATTTTTTTCCAATTCTCTTTTCAGTTGACATCCTGATTATTTTACAAAGAGAGAGAAGAGTCCAACAAAAATCTAAAGAGAGGATATTTGTGTGCCTGTGTACTGTATGTGCACACATAGTTTGTGTGTGTGTGTGTGTGTGTGTGTGTGTGAGAGAGAGAGAGAGAGAGAGAGAGAGAGAGAGAGAGATATTGCCAGTCAGCCAAGGGTAAGGGCATACACATATGCGGGAAAAAGCATGACATCATTGGCATGAATTATATGCCCCTTAATGATTTAATGGCTCTTTAAATAGGGCAGAGAGTGAAACATATAAAACTCAGCATACCACTGATGCCTTGATGGGTCAGATGTTAACATTTAGCTACTGAAGTAGATGCCAGTCATACATCTGTATGTCTGACTATTTGGGTAAGATGAGTGATTATCAAAATTATGTGTGCTATCTATTAAATGCAAAGGTGACAGAAATATAAAAGCAACAGCTTCTCTCATCTCCAACAAGCGTTTTGCCCAGGCTATTTATATGTAGGATAGGACTGCTACCAACAGTAAACAGGAATTCTTTCCTTGGCCCCTCTTGCAAATGGCTATGTCACTGAAGCCATCAGTGTCTGCAGAAGTTGAAATAATTTGAGGAAGAAAAAACTGTTTGTTCAAACATCAGAACTTTATTTTGTACATAATGATGCCATCTACAGTTACTAATACTAGTATGCATGTTCAGTCCCATAAAATTAGTGGTTCTCAACTTGGGGTGCTCCTAGAACCACTAAATTCCATTTCAGACCTGCTATGTCAGACTACCCAGAGGAGACAGACCACATAGCACTCTGTAATTTTAACAAAAAAGTCACTCTGCTTTACTTGTTGCTATATCTTTATAGTTTAGAACAATCTCAAGAATAGAATAGGCACTTAAATATTGGTTAACTGAAAGAACTGTGTTCCCAGAGTCAGAAATCATTTGGGGATGTAACTGCTCTGACATAGAGATGCAACACTATCATTTTTATGTCTTGGGGATTTTACATAAAACTTCATTATTCTAATAAATGGTTACAGCATGAGTACCTTTCAAGCCTCACCTGTGACCAGGGCCATATATGAGCTGTTCCAGTCCATAAGGCCCATTCGTCTGCCTCTCAAGTCCAATATAACCTCTGTGCTGCCTATGGGAGAAACCCCCCATCAAACTGATGTTCTCTGCTCCAAGATCTAAATTGTGTTTTCGGATGCCAATAACACAAAGAAAAAAATTAAACTACAATTCTTAAATGCTAATTGTTCCCACTACCTTCCTCCAGGCGTACATCTTTAAAATAATTTTCCTTTTAAAAAGAGGTTGCTTTTGGCCAGGAATTCACTCTCCCTTCAAACTGTAGCAGATATTAACAGAAGCAGAGCCTTTTGCTTGCTTCTCCGGTTTCCATAATTTACCATTTGGCTCAGGCCTTTGGTTGAAACGGTTCTGAATTATTAAAGGGAACAATGTGTTTTCATTTTTTTGGACACTTTACAACATTTAATAAAACAAACTGACTCATTCATTTAAAGATATTTATTGGACACCTACTAGGCTCCAGGGGATGGGGATATAACTTGAATAAGACACAGACAATCTCAGCAAGCTTCCTAGAGGAAAAGACATAGAAGGGAATCAATGATCACCCTGGCAAAACTACCCTGGGGGAAATACAGAGGTAGTTCCAGGGGAGCTTACTTAGAAGGGGGGCCTCAAAAAGCAGCCAGATGCTAAAGAAAGACCACTTAGTGGAAGCAACACTTGAATTGAGGGTTTGAAGACATAAAAAGCTACAAGGTAAGTATGTGTGTGTTGGAGGGAAGTAAGATGCTCTTAAGGCAAATGGAATAACAGTATTCAGTATGAAAGTGTGGAACACAGGGAGACTTATTTGGGAAACTGGCGTGTGGTACAGCTAGAAAGTACACGAAGGCGTAACGGGAGATTGGATGGACAAGAGCAGTCAAGTGAGATAGAGAATGTATGGCAGGTAAACAGAAATAAATATATTGATTAAAGAACAAAATAAACTGACTCAACAGATCCAGAGGCATGGATGCAAGGAACAGACGGACAGATCTCAGAGGAGAGGAGGGTTGGGGGGATGGGAAGGGATTCACCAAAGAACTTATTTGCATATATGCATAGCCCATGGGCACAGACAATAGTGTGGTTAAGGCCTGGGGTGGGACTGTGGCTAGGTGGAGGGGAGGAAGGAAAAGAGATGGGGACATCTATAATACTGTCAACAATAAAAAAAAGAAAAGAAGAAAAAAAAAGAAACAAGAATGAATCACATGGGTTTCAGGTCAGGTTGCCTGGATTCAAATCTTCAGTTTCCCATGTGCTAGCTATGTAATTTCAGACATGTTTCAGAGAGTGTTTTCTCATCTGTAAAGTGGTCACATCAAAAGTATCTATTTCATGGGGTTATTATGACATCTAAATGGAACACTGTATATATAAAGGACCAGGCATAGACCTTGGCCAATAGTAAGTGACCAATAAAGGTTCATCATTATTATCATTAAAAAATAAATAAATGAATAAGTTCACTGATTAGCAGAGTATCCAAAAGTAGGCTTAAAATATAATTTAATATATGACAAAAGTATTATTTCAAATATTAAAAAATGCTTAATTATTTCATAGAAGCTTGGGCAACTAACTATTCATTAGGGTGAGGAAAATAAAACAAAACAAAACTATAACTCTATCTTCTTTCTAATAGCAAATTAAGTTCCAGGTGACTCAAAATGCAAAAATTAAACCATGAAGGCTTAGGTAATGATTTTCTTATCAGAGACTGAGAATAATCCTTTCTAGGACATGACACCAAAGTAAGAAAATTGTTAACGTTCTGCTGACTTTTAAAAGAATAAGAAATTCTGCATGTCATAAAACAGTTTAAGGTCCAACTGATAAAATGGAAATATTTATCTGCAAGGTATTTTAATAGTCATAATATTGGTAAGCTACTATGATTTATTAATTGCCAAGTGATCTTTTAGCGTTTATATGTGCCATTTAGCTTATCTTTCCAACAACTCTGTGCACCTACTTTCCAAAAAAGGCATCATAAAGCTCAATGAGCTTGCTCCAAGTCCCAGAGCTAGTAATTCTTGGAGCTGGAGTTTGCACTAAGCTTGGATTAATTTAAGTTTTATGCTTAACAATTATAATACTGGCTCATAAAAGAATCTCTATTTATGCAAGAAACCATACAATGAGAACAGAAAAAAAAGGACACACCCCCAAAATGTGTGAATATAAGAACATATGATAACTTTTCTCTCCCTCTTCCCCCCAACCACCTTTATCACTCATGTGTTGTTGTACAGATACAAATGGGCACTAAATAGTAAAAAAATAAAAATAAAATCTTCACTAGTAACATAAAAGCAAAATTTTAAAAAAAATTTAAAAATAAGATATTTCTTTTTAACTGTTTTTTTTTTAATTTTTATTGAATTTATTGGGGTCACATTGGTTAATAAAATAATATAGGTTTCAGGTGTATTACAATTCTATATACATCATCTGTAAATTGTATTTTGTGTTCACCACTCCAAGTCAAGTCTACATCCACATTATTTATATCCCTTTATCCTCTTCTTTTTCCCACTACCTCCTTTCTTTGTGGTAATTATCATACTGTTGTCTGTGTCTGAGGTTGTTTTTTTTTTCCTTTGCTTAATTCATTCACCTCATCTTTTGCACCCAGCCCTCCAACCCCTCTCCCCTCTGACAGCTGTCAGTCTGTTCTCTGTATCTATGAATCTGTTTCTACTTTGCTTGTTAGTTTATTTTGTTCATTAGATTCCACATATAAGTGAAATCATATGTTACTTGTCTTCCTCTGACTGGCTAATTTCACTTAACATACTAATCTCTAGGTCCATTCATGCTGTTGCAAAAGGTAGGATTTCCTTCTTTTTTACTGGCAATTACTATCCCATTGTGTAAATGTACCACAGCTTTTTTACCCACTCATCTACTGATGGGCAGTTGGGTTGCTTCCATAGCTTGGCTATTATAAATAATGCTGCAGTTAATATAGGGGTTCATGTATTCTTTCAAATTCGTGTTTTGGGTTTCTTCAGACATATTCCTAGAAGTGAAATTGCTGGTCATAAAGCAGTTTCATTTTTTATTTTCTGAGGTAGCTCCATACTGTTTTCCACAGTGGCTGCACCAATCTGCATTCCCACCAACAGTGCAAGAGGGTTCTCTTTTCTCCACATCCTCACCAGCACTAGTTGTTACTTGATTTATTAATGGTTGCCTCTCTGACAGTTATGAGGTGATATCATTGTAGTTTTAATTTGCATATCTCTGATGATTAGTGATGTTGAGCATTTTTTCATACATTTACTAGCCATTTGTATGTCCTCTTTGGAGAAGTATCTGTTCAGGTCCTTTGCCCATTTTCTAAATTGGATTGTTTGTGTTTTTTTGGTATTGAGTTTTATATATTCTTTATAAATTTTGGATATTAACCCCTTATCAGATGTATCATTGGTGAATATGTTCTTCCATTCAGTGGGTTGTCTTTTCATTTGAAAAGCTTTTCAAATTAAAACTGTTTTAATTTGATGTAGTCCTATTATTTTTTTAAGATACTCCTTTTTACCCATCAGACTAAGATAAAAAAGACTCTATTATATGTGTTTGAAGAAAATGTAAGGGAAACATGCATGCTGTCGTTTTAGTGGGAGTATAAATATGTGTAAGCTTTTTGGATAGTATTTTGGAGAGATTTATCAAAGTTTTAGTTGTGCATTGCCAGTCACATTCAGGAATATTTCCTAAATTGATCAGATAAGCACCCAAATGTCCAAGGTAAAACACAGAGAATGCACCAGTGTTAATTACTAAATTACAAAGATTAGGAACAATTGAACATCCACTGTAATGGGAGTGGTTAAATGCAATGCAGCCATAGACTCCAGTGTCCCAGGACAGTTCTAGTTCATGGCCAGTGTCCTGCCAAGAAGAGAAATAGTGCCCTCTTCCATTCTCACATTGTCTCATTCTGTGAGTTCCATTATGAGGTCAATCTACTTAAGTATTTTTGTAACCAATACATTTCTCTATAGTCATTGAAAATTATATTAATCTATATCATCTGACATTAAATGTTTGTAATAGAATATCAGATAAAAAAAAAGACAGTGCATAAAATAGGTTATGAGCCCTGGCCGGGTGGCTCAATTGATTGGAGCATCATCCTGCACACCAAAAAGGTTGCAGGATTGATTCCCGGTCAGGGCACATACCTAGGTTGGGGTTCGAGTCCTAGTCAGGATGCTTGTAGAAAGTAACCAATTAATGTTTCTATCTCACATTGATGTTTCTCTTTCTCCCCGCCCCCCGCCACCTAAAAATCAATTTAAAAAACAATATCCTTGGGTGAGGATTAAAAAAATAGGTTATGAAATTTAAATACTATATTTATTTAAATATAGGTATTTAAATGCTCACTCATCTGTCTATACCTCTGTATATATTTACTAATGCAATAAATTAAATCTGTTGACTTTAGGCATATTTTAATTTATCATTTATATTTCCATGGTTTAAACTTTTACAACATGTATTCTAATTTAATAAATGAAGCAATTTTCTTTTGGGAAGTAAAACAGGTCATAAACATATAGATATCTGGTAAATAATACAATATAGAAGAATATAACAAGTTAAACAAGTTGCTTTGTGCCCATTAGGTATCAAAATGAGCTCTGCAAGTTAAAATATATTTAGTATTGGAGAAACCAAGATGGCGGCGTAGGTAAGCACTTAAACTGCTGCCTCGCACAACAATTTCAAAACTACAACTAAAAGACAGAACGTCTATCACCCAGAACCACGGGAAAGCTGGCTGAGTGGAAGTTCTACAACTAGAAGGAAAGAGCAAACAGCATTGAGGGGTGCACAAGCGCTGAAAAGCTGAGGTACGGAGATGCGCGAATTGGGCTGGTGACGGGTGACTGAAAGCGTTGCTGTTTTCAACCCGAAGGGAGATTAGCTCCCGATTACTCTGAACTCCAGTTTCTGGGGAGACGCGGGGGACCCAAACTCCTACGGGGAGAAGCTGGACTGTCTGCCGTGGGGTCGGAAAGTGAGGGAGGCTTGCTTGCAGGGCTGCGCGCAGGAACAATTGTTTATTGTGCTGGGGCGCGGGACGCGGAAACACGGTCGGAGACACAGAGCCGCAGAGCTGGCTTACTGGCAGCCATCGCTGTTTGCCACACCCTAGCCTAGTCATGCCCTGAGACCCTGCCCCGCACAATCTACAAACCCACCCAAGCTCCAAGCAGCGGCTTTAGAATATGAATGGCCTGCCCTATCGCAGCTTAACCTAGCAAACTTGCAGCCCGGGTCAGACAGCTCCAAAACCTCCAAACTCCAAGCAAAGAGGAGAAAACTGTAGTTCTTGCTGTAGCTCCTGCTGGGTGGCCTCAGACAGTAGCTGACCTGCACTCCATTGGAGATCCAGAAGCCAGTGTACCTAGTGGTCAGTGTGAGACACCAGATTTCAACTCCTCACATCCATAAGTGACACATTCAAGAGGCAGACTCAGTGAGCACCAAAGCCCCACTGAAACAAGTCCTGCACCATAAGCGTGTCTCCAGCGCAGCAGTTCTTCCATTATAGACACAGCGGGTCCTCACAGACATTTGGCCTGGAGGTCAATTCCTACCAGTGTACCAACAGCAATCAAGGCTTAACTACACCAAGACTTTGCACTCAGCCCACAAAGGGGTGTACCAAAGGCGTCCACCTCAGGTGATTGGGGAGGCTGAGCTACTGGCCCCTATAGGTCACCTACCACACAAAGCCACTCCATCAACACAAGGAAGCAACAAAATGCGGAGACAAAGAAACATGTCACGAATGAAAGAAATGGAGGAAAGCAAACTACTGGACGACATAGAGTTCAGAACCACATTTATAAGGTTACTCAAGAATCTTCTAAAAACCGCCGAGAAACTTGATGAGACCTCCGAGGAGCTTAGTGAGACCTTCAAGGACCTTAATGAGAATGCCAAAAAAATGGAAAAGGACCAGTCAGAAATTAAGCATACACTGTCTGAAATAAAGAATATACAGAAACTCAACTGTAGATCACCGTACCCCAAGAATCAAACCAAAGATCTGAAATATGAGGAAACAAAAAACACCCAACCAGAAAAACAAAAAGAAAAAAATCCAAAACTATGAAGATAGTGTAAGGAGCCTCTGGGACAATTTTAAGCGTACCAACATCCAAATTTTTGGGGTGCCAGAAGAAGAGAAAGAGCAAAATATTGAAAACCTATTAGAAGAAATAATGACAGAAAACTTTCCCTACCTGGTGAAAGAAATAGACTTACAAGTTCAGGAAGCACACAGAACCCCATACAAGAGGAATCCAAAGAGGACCACACCAAGACACATCATAATTAAAATGCCAAGGGCAAAAGACAAAGAGAGAATCTTGAAAGCAGCAAGAGAAAAACGGTTAGCTACCTACAAGGGAGCACCCATACGACTGTCTGCTGATTTCTCAACAGAAACTATGCAGGCCAGAAGGGAGTGGCAAGAAATATTCAAAGTGATGAACATCAAGAACCTACAACCAAGATTACTCTACCCAGCAAAGCTATCATTCAGAGTTGAAGGTCAGATAAAGAGCTTCACAGATAAGAAAAAGCTAAAGGAGTTCATCACCACCAAACCAGGATTACATGAAATGCTGAAGGGTGTTCTTTAAGAAGAGGAAGAAGAAGAAAAAGGTAAAGATAAAAATTATGAACAACAAAATGACATCAAATACATACCTACCAACAAGTGAATCTAAAAATCAAGTGAATAAAAAATCTGAAGAACAGAATGGACTGGTGAATATAATAGAATCAGGGACATAGAAAGGGAGTGGACTGACAATTCTCAGGGGGGAGGGGGTGTGAGGGGTGCGGGAAGAGACTGGACAAAAACCTTACACCTAAGGATGAAGACAGTGGCGGGGGGTAAGGGCATGGGATGGGGTGGGGAATCAGGTGGAGGGGAGCTAGGGGGAAAAAAAGAGGAACACCTGTAATAATCTGAACAATAAAGATTTATTTTTAAAAAAATAAAATATATTTAGTATTAATCTCAAAGTTCTATATTCTGTGAAAAGATACAAAGACTAATGAACTCAATAAATGCTAGTCTTATTACTAGTAAAGAGATAGATGATAGATATATGATAGATAGAAAGATGATAGATGATAGATAGATGATAGAGATAGATAGATAGATAGATAGATAGATAGATAGATAGATAGATAGATAGATAGAAAGAATGGTTCAGGAACTAAAGTTACCAAGAATTTCATCAAGGAACAATTTATCATTTTCTTGGGGCCTTTATCTTTGACCTTTCATTGGCTAGTCTTAGGCCAATTACTAAATACCAACTGCTGCTATATCAGCTAACTCTGCTTTAGACTGTCTGCCCTGTGGCTCAGTTGGCAGGCATCATCCCAGGCATGGAAAGGTTGCCTGTTAATTCCTGGTCAGGGCACATACCTGGGTTGCAGGTTCAATCCCCGTTAGGGGGCATGCCAGAGGCAGCAGTAGATGTTTCTCTCTCCCTCCTTTCCTCTTTCACTAAAAATCAATTTTAAAAATTCTTCAAACTGTCACCGGCTTCTGCCAGTTAGCTACAAAACAGTTGAGAATGGCAGGATCCTTAGTGAAAAGCGATAGTGGAGTAGGAATTGCAGGACTGTCTGAACTGCCATGTCCCTTTGTCCTACACCTACCCTTGGTGCTTTGAAAATGGTAACAAGAAGCAAATCCTTTAATGAATAGAAAGATGAGGCTGAATTTCCTTTTATTGTGGGGTGCTTAATTTGCTACTTTTCCTCTATTAGATATTTTTTCATTTATTTTGTGGAAAGTAGATGAAAACAAGTGTAAATATGGAATTATACGCAGACACAAAACCAAAATTAGGGCTCTGGCTTCGCCTGCCTTTTATTACAATTGTTTTTATTTTAATCTGTTTGCCTGCCAAGTTTTCCTTGGAAAAAACATCATTTCTCAAGATTGGCTGTAAAAGTCACCAGTTCTGTGGAATCGGAAACATTTTGGTGTTCTGTAAAACAACTGTCTTTAATTCATAAGATTCAGTTTAAAATTTGATACTCAATTATATTAGTTATAATTAAAAGCAACAGCATCCTTAGGTACTTTGATGGTAAAAAGAATATACTATTCCTGTTAGGTCTGTTTTTATTTTTAAAGTTTATCTATCTATCTATCTATCTATCTATCTATCTATCTATCTATCTATAGAAGGAGAAAAACAAATTAAAATTTAATAACATATATACCTCCTGTATACATGGGAAAGACCCTGGAACACTGAATAATTCCTATTTTAAAATTTAAGTCAAGAAAGGTTATAGTTTGAAATAATCTAAAATTCTCACATTAATTCGTAAGTATATATCAAAATTACTCTCAAAATTAAATGTAAACAAAAAAATTGAAATATTCATTTTATAGTAAGAAATGTATATTTAGATTATTTGATATCTTTCTAACAGCATAGTTATACTGAAGGGTATTTTGCAATCTATTTCCCCTTTCGATGCCAGCATTTAATATTCTGATCTTTCATTTATACTGAAATAAGAAACTTCAGTGAGACAGTTGTATATCACCTTTTATAGTCAGGCTAGCTCTAAAATTTTATGATTCTGTGGTTCTACTGCAAAATGGTTCTATTGGTGCATATGGAACTTTGCTAAGTACAAAGGGGAGAAAAGCTTGCTCTGTAATTTTCATCCTCTGAGAGCCTGGCTGGCACACAGTATACATGCAAATGCTTGCCTGCGATGTTTCCAGTTGTAAGATAAATGAGCAGCTGTCATGGGTGTTGCATGACTTAGCCAGAAACATCAAAAGCTGACAAGTAGAAGGCTGACATCAGCTTCCACAATGAAAAAGCATAATCATTTAATCAATATTTGTCAGCTTTTTAATATATTGCAGTTTCTTTCCCCTTTCTAAAAAATATTTGTTTTTCTGCCTAAATGGTAGTTGTCTTTATTTGGGCTATTACAGTAAAAATACCATAGACTGGGTGGCTGAAGCAACATTTATTTCTCAGTTTTGGAGGTGAGAAGTCCAAGATCAAGGCACCAGCAGCTTCTGTGTTTGGTAAGGGCCTATGTGCTCACGTGGTGAAAGGCACAAGAGTGCCTGGGGGTCTCTGTTGTAAGGCCAAGAGTTCCATTCATGAGGGCTCTACCCTCCTGACCTAATTTCCTCCCAAAACCCCACCTCCAAATACTATCACATTGGGAGTTAGGATATTAACATGTGAACTTCGGGGGAACACAAACATTCATTCCATAACAATATCCATAATTTACTAGTAGTATTAAAAAAGAGACCTAGCTGGTTTGGCTCAGTGGATGGAGTGTTGGACCTCAGACTGAAGGGTCCCAGCTTCAATTCCAGTCAAGGCATATACTTTGGTTGCAGGCTCGATCCCTGCAGGGCCTGTGTGGGAGGCAACCAATCAATATGTCTCTCTCACATTGATGTTTCTCTCTCTCTCTCTGCCTCCCCCTCTCCTTTCCACTCTCTTAAAAAAATAAAAAGAATGAAAAAATATCCTCAGGTAAGGATTAACAACAAAGAAAGAAAGAAGAAAGGAAGGAAGGAAGGAAGGAAGGAAGGAGGAAAGGAGGGAAGGAAGGAAGGAAGGAAGGAAGGAAGGAAGGAAGGAAGGAAGGAAGGAAGGAAGGAAGGAAGGAAGGAAGGAAGAAGGAAAGACTTAAAATTATCTTTAAGAATGCAAAAGTTCTAGGCACCATCAAACCTGGTGTATTCCCTGTGAGCAGTGATCACCTTCATTTCTATTAATATGTTTGAGATCACAAGACACAGTATACAAGTATACAGGCAGTAAAACTGAAATCACAAATTATTCCACTATTCTGGTAGTTAATGAAAAATATAATTTGTGACAAACCATCACTAAATTGTTACAAAGAATATAAGACTTGCTGACTAAACATGGCCACCTTACTCATCTCCAGAAAGTTAATAAGAATTTTTTATTACATGAGGGCTTGGTTTCTATGCTATCAGAATTCTGTCCCCCACCTTATCCCACCAAGATGAGATAGTGGGGCACACTTTCTAGGAGACAGTTAAGCAGGAGAAGGTGGAAGATGTATTTTGGGAGACCATCAGGAGGGTCAGGATCAGCCTTGGCATTGGAATGCTCCAGACATAATGCACTTTGTACTTAATCAGTTTAGAACATGGAATCTAAACCCAGAGGGTTCAGAGATCCATTGTATGCAAGACGGAATGAGATTGTACACACATTGTTGGCTACATATTAATAAGTGTTGTTTTTTCCTCATTGGAATGACCCAAATCCAAAAAGTTTATGAACTTCTGATGTGGTGAGAAAACCACCAAGAGAAGGTGAGGTACTAGTATAGCTCAGGTAAGAATAGGAAGTAGTCTAAGGTCACACAGCTGAGTTAGGGTCCTTGCTCTCCCACTTACCAACTGAGTGATCTCAAAAAGTTACTTAACCTCCTGTTCCTCACTTTTCTCATCTGTAAAGTAGGATTACAAATAGAATCTACCTGAGAGAGCTTTTGGGGGAGCTAGTGATGTAAAGCTTTTGGAACAGCACCTAATATACGGTAAATGCTAAGTACATGTTAGCTGTTATTATCATGATGAAATGTTGTCCGGCACTTGGAACAGAACTTAAAATTTCTTGTTTCCAACCGTAAATGGAAATAGGGATTTGACCTTTGGAGATAGGATAGAAATGAGGCATTTTGCTCCTTAAAAAAAAAAATTGTCTAGAAAATAACTCATTACTCAATAAGAAGTTGGAAAAATTAAAAAAAAAAAAAAAACCTCACACATAGATTCTATAAAGACACCAAGGTTAAAAATAGAAATAAATTTAACTTAAAGAAATTTATTGAAAGACTATCCTATGTATAGACAGAAAAAAAAAGTTATAAAATGTTTTTCAATTCTCTGGAATGTAAAAAAATTATTTCTGTGAAACAAACAAGAGAAACAGAAAAAGCATAGACTATTTAAAGACAAAATAAGGTAGAATGTGTTAGAGTGAGTAGGGTAAGAAATAATTTCGTGGAAACAAAAAAAACAGCTAAAAAGAATATTAATCTTCTTTGGCAACAGTAAGAAGTTGAATTGGCATTGCAGAAAATTGAATCAATGACATATCAGACAAACTTGAGAATTTTCCCATGAGTCATGAGGCAGAAGGAAAGGAAAAGATAAGAAAACAAGGGGGATGCAATAGATAATGAGAAGAAATAATGCAGGTGCAAACTAAGAATAACAGTTGCTCCTGAATGAGCATCAAAATAATTGGACTCAAAATGGATAGTAATAAAGGACATACTTAACATTTCCTTAGCTAAATATCAGACAAACAATTAGAAAAACATTAGCATGAGGATAGAATTGGATGGTCATGTACGGAAGAACTCAATGAAAGTAAAACCACACAACTTTTTTTGTTGTTATTACAAAAGCAAAAAAATTTCTGAAGGTATTATAAATTTTAGAATGTTAAAAATAGAAAAACTGGTTATGTCCAAAGAAATAAAACCTGCCTGTACTTAGACTACCTTCTGCAATAGAACAACAAAGTAAATTCATTAGCTATTTGAAGAGGGTAAAATTGCATATCTAGAAAACCCAGGTGAATTAAAAGAAATTTTATGAGAAAAAAATCAGGAAGTAACAGGGCTATAGCATAGCCATGCCAGGTTTATGCTGGTTTTTTTTAAATCATGGTTTATCTGTATACTTGTTAATGTGCCCACAGAATCATTGAAATTTGGCTGTAGTTCTTATATTTTTAAAAAATATATTTTTATTGATTTCAGAGGGAAAGAGAGAGAGATAGAAACATGATGAGAGAGTATCATTGATTGGCTGCTTCCTGCACACCGCACACTGGGGATTGAGCCCACAACTGGGACATGTGCCCTGACCAGGAATCCAACTGTGACCTCCTGGTTCATAGATCAATGCTCAAACACTGAGCCACCCAGTCAGGCTGTAGTGCTTGATTTAGCCATGATTTGGAATTATCCAATACCCCTCTCACCACCCACACCTATTAGTCATATTATATACTGACAATTAAAGTACACCCTCATTTAAGAGTTGTTGGTATGTTGGCAAAAACTGATTATACACTTTTCCTTTTTAAAAAAATAGCCTCAATAAATTTCAAAATTAGAACTTATCATGTCTTAAGTTTTGATAACTAGGTGATAAAATAAGAAGTCAAACCAAGATTTGAACAAAAATAGCAACCAAAGCACCTAGAAATTAAATTACTCCTAAGTAACTCTTGCAAATATTCCAAGAATTCAAATGTAAACTGAGGGAGTGGCCTGAGGAGAAAAATATCCCAAAGTGTTGTGATATCTCTCTGGTCAGCCTATAGCCTTATTATAGCCTCACTCCTCGGGATCAGACGACTCTGGCTGGGGTACCTTCCCTCTGTTTCTGCCAGGATAATGATTGATTATATGTCTCCATCACCTAATCAGTTTGTACACTGAATGTGGAATGGATTTAGCAGCAGAAAAACAAGGCTGTAATTATTTGCAATGGGATACGACTTAGGTAAAAGCTCTGTTTTAAGCAGTGTCATTCTAAGTCCATCACCATCCTGTTGGCTCTCCAAAGAGATGTTTCCTTTAAATTTGGTGCAGAGGTGAGAGCCCTATATCTGAACCACTAGACCCTCAGCAAGACACACTACAAAGCACTATTAAAAGAGATGGAAAAACAAAACAAAACAACCATTGCCCTAGCTGGTTTGGCTCAGAGGATAGAGCATTGACCTGCGGACTGAAGGTTTCAGGTTTGATTTTGGCCAAGGGCATATGTCTGGATTACTGGCTCAATCCCCAGTACAAGGCGTGCAGGAGGCAGCTGATCAATGATTCTCATCATTGATGTTTCTATCTCTCCCTCCCTCTCCCTTCCTCTCTAAAATCAATAAAAATATATATTTTAAAAAAAAACCAACCACAATGAAATGAAAAGATATTTTGTGTTCATAGATTGGAAGAATAAACATAGTTAAAGTGTCTAGATTACCCAAAGCTATATACATATTTAATTCAATCCTCATCAAAATCCCAATGACATTTTTTAAAGAAATAGAACAAAAAATTCATCAGATTTGTTTGAAAACACAAAAGACCCAAAATAGCCAAAGCAATCCTGAGAAAAAAGAACGAAGCTGGAGGTACCACTCTACCTGACTTCAAATTATACTACAAATCAATAATCTAAACAGCATGTTATTGGCAAAAAAAACAAAAACAAAAACAAAAAAAAAACAAAACAAAACAGACACACAGACCAATGAAACATAATTGAGAGTCCAGAAATAAAACCACATGCACATGGGCAAATAATTTTTGACAAAGAAGCCAAAAACATACCCTGAAGAAAAAAAAGCCTCTTCAATAACTGGTGCTGGGAAAATTGGAAAAGACATGCAAAAAAATAAAACTTCATTACAGGTTGTCCCCATGTAATTAACTAATTAATTCAAAATGGATGAGAGACCTATATATAAGATCTGAAACAATAAATTACATAGAAGAAAACAAACATAGGTACTAAATTTATGGACCTTAGTCTTAAACAAAATTTTATAAATTTGACCCCAAAGGCAAGGGAAGTAAAGGAAAAATAAGTAATGAATGGAAATATATCAAATAAAAAGCTTTTGCACAGCAAACGAAACTGCCCATGGAACAAAAAGGCAACCAACTGAATGGGAGAAGATATTTGCAACAACTGATCTGACAAGGGGTTAATGTCCAAAATATATAAAGAAATCATACAACTCAACACCAAATAATTCAATTTAAAAAGTGGGCAGAGAACCTGAACAGACACTTCTCCCAAGAAGACATATGAATGGGCAACAAATATATGAAAAGATGCTCAAGTTCATTAGCCATTAGAGAAATGCAAATGAAAACCACAATCAGATTCTACCTCACATCTGTCAGAATGGCTATTATCAGCAAGACAAGTAATAAGAAGTGTTAGAGAGGTTGTGGAGAAAAAGGAACCCTCATTCACTGCTGGTGGGAATGTAAACTGGTCCAGCCACTGAAGGAAACAGTATGGAGGTTCCCCAAAAAATTAAGAATAAGTTACCATATAAGCCAGCAATCCATCTTCTAGGTAATTACCCCAAAACTTGGAAAATGTTTATTCGCAAAGATATATGCCCCTCTATGTTCAGTGTAGCATTATTCATGTTGGCCAAGACATAGAAACAACTGAAGTGTCCTTCAATAAACGATTGGACAAAAAATTTATGGTACATATATACAATGGAATATCACTCAGCCATCGGAAAGGATGAAATACTGCCACTGGTGACAACATGGATGGACCTTGAGAATATTATGCTAAGTGAAATAAGTCAGTCAGAAAAAGCTAAGAATCATATGGTTTTCATTCATATGTGGGATATCAAACTGAAACTCATAAACACAGACAACAGAATGGTGGTTATCAGAGGGAAGAGGGGCCAAATATACGGTGACAGAAGATTTGACTTTGGGTAGTGTGCACACAATGCAATATGCAGATCATGAATCATAGAACTGTACTATATAATCCTATTAACCAATGTCACCCAAATAAATTTTACTTAAAATAAAATAAATTTGGTGCAGAATGCTCAAACCCTAGAAACATTCTTTGCAGAGAGAATTCAGGAGCCAAGTCATCCCCTCTTCTCAGATATCCCCAAATAAATTAAATAAAAATGGTTTCATTTGCAAGAACAAATATGTTCCTTCTATCCCCATCAAATGGGGAGAGTTTGTGCTGACAACATTACTAAAAGCCAAAGTAGGCAGCAGTCTGAGAGAAAGAACATGGCTATATGTCGACACAGCTGGGGGAAAAGTTAGAGAGAATTATGTTTGTGTTTTTCCAAAGAACCAAAGCAACTGTAGAACATGAGTTCTTTCAAAACAGAAGCTCAGCCCTCTGCCCTGGAATGGATGTTGTTTGAATAACTGGAAGAGATGGGTGTCAATAGGCAGAATCTGGGGCCTCAGTCATAGGTCCATAATGACTATTCTTCACTCCTCAGCAAGCAATGAGGCTTGGTCTATTAAAAATAACGATAAATACCCTGAGAGGAGGAAACACGGGATGCTTTTCCATGTCCTTAGAAAGATGAAATAAGCAAGCTTAAGGAAGTGTCCAGGAAGGATTTGGGGAAGAAGGACATATACAGAAAGCTGGAACTGGATTTTGGAGCAGAGAATTTATTGAAAACCAATAAAAATATAAATTATTATAGTGTTTTAATTTTAAAGGGTAATGCTTCAAAAAAGAACAAAGATGGACACTACGGCTAAAGAAATCTTACCATACAGGTGAATGAACTGTGTGGCTATCTTAGGGGCCCTTCCTATGTTATATGGTGATGCTCCATGCTTGTCCCTTGACCCACTGTGTCTATTTCTATTAGACTCAGAGACTTAGAGGTAGGCCGCCTTCGTGGTAATAATCACTACTGGTTCAAAGTATAAATAACATGGTTGTATAGATGAGAATTAGTGGTCATTATATGTAGTCAAACTTCAACTGAGAGCAGGCTTTCCAGAGAGCTGGTAATTCACACTGCCTTGAATAGCTCATTACTTATCAAGGCAATTGGGGTAATTTAAATTATTGGGGAATTTAATTGGCTAATTTATTATTTAAATTGTCATTGGGTAATTTTGATTATTAGAATATGTTAAATTAAAACTCCTTTCTTCTATGGATTTTTTTACCTAAAGGAAATATGTTGACTTCTCTGTATTCCTTCCTTAAAATCTAACTTTTGCTAGCATCTGTCTTTGTCGTTATTTTCATAAGCAATTTACAGATGCAGAAATTGAGGCTCAAATAAACAAACTAACTTGCCCAAACTCAGAATGCCAAAGTTAATGGCTATTCTGGGATTTGGAGTTCTTTCTGATTCTGTGATATACGAGCTTACCCACACTGCTGTCCTGAAAATAACTATAATTCCTTAAAATAGATCTTTTTAAAAATGGCTTACTATCTCAAAATCCTTTCTCCATATACCCTGTGTCACTATCTCTCTCAAAATACAACAGAAAAGTAAACACAAGGGCTCAGGTGTTATCTGACTAGCACGAAATGCAGTGGGACTAATACCAAATTTGATTTGGACCCAACAGTTCCATTTCAGTAAATAAAATTGTGTAGGAGTTACAAAACTTGTATTTATTCTGTGGTAAAGAAAAATTCCAAATTATTTTTATATGAGTTGTTTCAAAGAAAGGTCTTTCCAGTTCATTTGTAAATTTTACTATTTTAACCAAAATGCAAGCTCATTTATCTTTGTTCCATATTATCATTTTGGAATAGGCCTGTCACAATCATTTTAAAACTTGATTCTGACATCTATCATATTAGCTAGCCTCCAAACCCTATGTCATCTGCGCATCTTGTCTAATAGCCATATTTTCTAAGCATTCAGTCATGTCATTGCTAAAATATTAAAAAAAGATAAGACAAAACACAAGTTTAGCAATATTCTATTAGAAATATCCCTGAAAATAGAAAGAACTAAACATTCCTGGAGAAATTGTTCAATAGTTTGCTGGACAATAACCACATTATTAACCAGGCAATAAGAGTAACTTTTGTTTCAATGCTGTGTAGAAATCATTATGCCTTACATGTCATTCCTATCAGAACAGACTCATTTGTTCTGACATATTGGCTCCTGGTAGTCACATAATATTTCCTACAGGCCCAGAAAGCATATGGATAATAATATGTCCTGGAATTTTCCAAGAAGCAAATATCTGTGAGCTTGAGGGCCTTCCTTTCTTTCTTTCACTTTTTAAATAATGCATGTAAGATTGTTTGATAAAAATTTAATAAAATGAAACAAACTACCTGAGTTTTTATTTTTAAACATATGCTTGTTTAAAATATCTGAGAAGGTACATGCTAATGGGCTAGCAGTAACACTCTGAAGAATGGAAGGATGGTTGACTTTTATTTTCTTCTTTTTGTTTATATCATCTAACTTTTTTATGAGGATCTTATTTCTGGAAAAGGAAAACATGGATCTTTTTAATGGATGATATGGTGCAAACACACTATGATATTTGCAGTGTTTTTGGATATTACATGATTTTTCACCCCATTTTTTCAACTCGCACACATCCTGATCCTTTCATTAACTTCACAATGACATGAGCTCACATTTTGTGTGTTGGAATATTTTGAGACTCTCCTCACATTATACACAACGTTACAGTTTTTTTTTCGAACGGGAAGATGGACTATGTTTAAAATTTTCTTACTGTTGGGCTAAGTTCCTTAAAATTCCCAAAGATTTGACATTTGGAAGACACCTTGTCACTTCAGATCTCCCTGAGGAATGACATATATACTGTCTTGAATATTCTTCTAAATTAATAACTCATCATCTCATAGCAATTTATTAAAAGCCTCTATCTCCTTTGACAATGAAGATTTCCTAAAAGTTCCCTGTTGAGAAGCGTGAATTTTAACGATATTATGCTTTAAGCTTTCCCAGCTGAACCCTGGTTTCGGCTCTCAGACATTTTTTGTCTAAGGCCTCAGATAACATTTTATGATTTCATTGATTTTGATCACATATTATCTCGTTATTTCAGTCTTTCATTTAAAATAGTAATTGGTCTTCTCTGAACCTTCTCCGGATCTTCCCCGGGTTTAGTTCACACTGTGAGCAGCATCCTCCACGTTTTCTTCCAGGGAACGCCCTGATAACGTGGGCATCGGTGTCTCCTCCCGGCAATGGGAACGTGAATCTCACTGCAGTTCCGTCAGGTTCCACATGATGGCGGTCTTGTCTCCACAAACCGGACTTCAGGTCCCAGTCTAAGTCCTCGAAGTGTATTGGCCTTGGTTTCAAGCTCCTGTAATAAAGCAGCTAGCAAGTTGCCCGGGTCGTCAAATAGCTGAGGTTGTGGGCTTGGGCTCCACAATCTGGCGCTGAGACACAGGGACTGTGCATAGTGTGACGCCTGCGGAGAGCGGTGGGAACACCAAACAGTTTTAAATGCTTCTCTCATTTATACAACCGTGTTCGGGTTTTGATTTTGATTTTTCTGTTGAACATTTCCCCAGCACATTTCCCATTTTGAAGATGGAAGAGGAAGATGCATAATGAAAGCTTAAATCACGCTACAGTCCGAATTGAGGTTTGCAGTAAGTGTAAAACACACACAAGATTTCAAAGTCCTAATACAAAGAAACAAAACAAATGGTCATATAAAATTATGTTTCTTTAGCATGAATGTGACCATAATTTGGAATTAGATTAAATTAATTTTACTTGTTACTTGCTACTTTTTAAAATATTGCTGCTTAAACACAATAAGAAAAAGCTAATGGTAATAACTAGACTAACATGATTTTGAGCATCTACTAGATGTCACGAATAGTGCTACTTTTCATATATTATATCACAACAATTCTTTGAAAGAGGTAATATCTCTATTGTCACTATTTTGCTTATAAGGAAATCTAGGTTCCTTGAGTTTAAGTTCAAAGTCACAAAGGAATTGAAGAAGCTGGCATATTAATCTTAGTTGTCTATGGCACTATTCCCAAACCATTGAAGATAGTACAAAGAACATATTTGAACTTTTTACAAAAAGAGGGATGTCTTAATTATCTACAATGAAGCTTCTCATCAAGGCTCAGAACAAGTGCTTTATTCATTATCTTGTGAAATAATTGAATTGGCTTCACAAAAAATGAAAACCAGAGTTCATTGTTTGCATATATTTTGGTTTGCATATTTTTTCAGGAACAAGTTCCTTCCAAATTATATGAGTCATGGGAACAAAAACCTCTTCACAATAAATAGGTATTCCACAAGTTTAATCTAAAGATGTTGTCAACATAGTCTTGTCAACATAGGTGCTGTCAACATAGTCTTCTCCATGTCCTCACCCTTCCCTTTCTGCGCCTCTCTTCCTATATTAGTATCATTTTCTGCTCCAGGAGGGGACAACAAGATGATTCAGGCTGGTCCAGGAACCCCAGAAAGAAAGGGGTAAAGATATTCAGCACTGGATCCCAGTAGGCAACTACTAGATAGAAGTCAACATAACAGCAAGAGTTGGGTAGTCGCAGTGGAAAGATTTAAATCCCCGAGTTCAAGTGACTGTGAGATCTAAGGCTATGTGTGCACTTCATTGAATGGGCATCCGTTATTGCAGGGATAATCCATGACATCATACTTATTCTTCTCACTCTGTTTTGTGAACTGGAATAAACAAAACAAATTCAAGGGGCAAATGCACATTGAGAAAATTAGTTTTTATTTTACATATGAAGGGGTGAGGGGTGGGGAGGTTCTTGGACTATCATGCTGAGTTTGTATCTACTAATTGACTTTTGTGCTGATATGGTTAGGTGTTTTCACAATCAATATGTCTACCCAACATCCCTAAATGGTGCCCAGCCCCAGTTATTCTAAACTAAGGGTTCTCAGGTAACAAAATTACATATACAACCACTATCTCTTGGCCCAAAGTCATACAGTTCTGATTCAATTGTTCTGTGGTAGGCCCTAATATCATCATCATTTTATTTGATTTTTATTTTTTGGTTTGGATACTTGATTGTGTTTTGCTCTCTAGGAAATCATAATGTGCAGTTAGGTTCAGTTCATCCATTTCTCCCCCATCCCCACCCCCTGCCTCTGACAACCACCTGTGGTTCTCTGTATCTATGAGCTTGGTTTGTGGGTTTGTTTGTTCCCGTGTTTGTTTTATATCCACATGTAAGAGATCATATGGGATTTGTCTTTTTCTGTCTGATTTCTTTCACTTAGCATAACGGGTCCTTCGGCATCATCAAGGGCAGACTCTGGCTCCAATCTGTTTGTATGGATTCTGGTTCATTTCACAAGTTACACTTTCTCTGCTCTCCCTGCTTCATAAAGACTTCAAGTTCAACCCAGCATGGATTTGTCCGCAGATCCCACAAGTGTGTATGCTCTAAGTCTCTTGTTCTGTATCACCCATTAGGATAGGTCCTCTGATAAAACCCTTCAAAAATTGGTGCTGAAAGTGGATCCAGAGAAACAGATCCCTAAGGAGGGATTCTCTGAATTGATTCTGTGTTATCTGTACTTGTTATTTTGTTGGTGGTGGTCTTCTGACTAGATTGAAAAGCATCCATGACCTTGTTTCCAGTGGTAAAGGAGACACTGATACTCCGTGCCATATGTTAACAAAATAGTTACCTAAATTTTCACCTATAGATGTCTGTAATGAAGTGCCTACAGAACACACAACTTTGAGAAATCAAGTGGTTGTTGCCATAGAACATGTGGGGAGAAATAAATATAATGAGATTGGTTAGTTGGTTGTTTCTATGTAAGTTAGAGGACTTGTAGAAAGAAAATCCCCAGGTCAAGGTTCTAGTCAGGGATCAAAATAATTTTATTATCTACTTTTAAAAGAATATCTTATTTCCTGTAGTGTCAGGACATAGAATTCTGTAAATCAAACTTAATGTTTAATCCTGAAAGTGAATTAATTATAATACAAATTTAATTCCTAATCTCCTATGGTCTCTTATGTTGAAGTTAGGCTATTAAGTGTGAAGGAGGGTTCTCTAAAAATTGGAATGGGGTTATTGAGCAAATTTTGATAAAGGTGGGGACCTTTTCTTATTTTCTGAAAAGTATCCTTGACTTGTAAAAGCAGCCCTTTATGTCCAGCTGGGAGAGTTAGTCTCCCCTTTCCTGAAGACCCTGTAACGGCCTACTCTGAGATAATTTCAGAATAATTTATTAATTTTATAAGTTCAGGGAACCACTAGTCCTCCTTAGGAACTGCCTCCAACTCTTCTCATTGTTTCTAGTCCTGTAAACAGATTCAAGTATTAGCAGTTCCCAGAGTGTAAAGTACAAAGTATAACCATTGAAGAGGTATAACACACACAAAAAGAATTGCAGAAACCTGCCAATTTATATCAACAGAAATCTTGGAAACATATATAGTGGATTTTAATGAGTTTGATGAGGGAAAAAGGGATATACTCTTGGATTGGGTCCATTATATTGCTCTTGGTGAATTAAGACGCAATTCTGTATTCAAAGTAGTGGCATAGGAAGCTGGAATATGCCCTAATAGTTTGCTTGATTGACTAAAAGGCTAGACTTGAAAGTGATCTACACAGAATGAAGATAAAATGCTTGCTAGACCTTCCTTTTTATGCTGTAAAGAAAAGGTCTCCAAAAGTTTAGAAAGATTGAAATGCTAGAGGAGAGTAAGACTTGCTCGTCCACTCCCTAAATATGACCCCCAGACAGTCCAGAGGACACTCCCTTCACTAGGGGTGTGCCAACTACATCAGTGAGAGGAGCCCTGGTATCCTATGGTGGCTTCCGTAGGCCCAGTTGGTTGGTGAGAATTATTGCTATCACACTGGACTGCCTGATTTTAATGATAAGGGGATTCCTAGGTGTCATGGGCCACGTGGTGGCACTAAATCACCAGAGACAAAAAATGTATGACTACTACGGTAGAATGAGAAGCTGGGCCAAAATCAGTAATAGACACTGTCTCACTACAGAAAACTTTGGTATTAGCTAGTGGATCCTGGTATTTCTAGAATGGATATAAATGGACAGCCTACTAAAGTTTTACATAATTTGTGTAAATATAAAGCTCTGAGTTTGGTAACAGAAGGCTAACTGAACTCACTACCATTACCAAATGGAAAAGAGAGATTAATTGAACCTGGGCCATGCAGGCAACATTCCCAGCTACCTTAGGTTAGGGAGTGTCTCTCAGAGAAATGGTTTCCATGGAGTTCAAAACAACCTGTAATTGAAATTAACAAGCAATTGCAGAAGAGAGATAAAGGTATAATTTGAGGTTGCAAATATTACTTGCCACGTTGAGCCTGTGAACTCAGTAATTTATTGGGTACTGCAGACCTGCTGATGTGAGGTGGACAACATAAAGAGAATATTGAGCAAACTGAAAGATATTAAGATAGGTAGACAGAGTAAGTCTGACTTCAAATTCATTGTGGAGCGCTGAAGTTCCATGACCTGTTGCTTTTCAGGTTTTCAAAACTGCCAATAATTGAACACTTTTTAGTTCTAATCTTGAGTTCCAACTCTACTGAGGTTTCCCTATATCCTGATAAATCTTTGTGTGTGTGTTTTTATGTCTAATAAAAGCTGTCACTAGAATAATCCCAGCCTCCTATATTTATTTTAAAATAATTCCATGACCATTGATTTAAAAATTCATCAGAGGGGTTGTTAGGACTTTTCTCAGTACTGGGTATGTATAAGGATTAAAATTCTGTTCATCACTGCCATGTGATCCTTTGAGATGATATAAAAGGTATCAAATATGTAGTTACCATTAGGCAGGAATGCATCTATAGCAGGTGTTATAGACGGCATGTTTGTGCCCTCCCAACCTCCACAAATGTACATATTTTGAAACCTTTACCCCCAATGGAATGGTAATAGAAGGTGGGGCCTTTGGCAGGTAATTTTGTTCAGATGAAGTCATGAGGGTGGAGCATCCATGATGAGATTAGTGTCCTCATGAGAAGAGAAAGAGACTGGAGTCTGAACTCTGTCTTCTTCCTTGCCTCTCTCCTTCTCTCTCTCCCTCAGTCTCTGCCACTTGAGGATATAGCAAGAAAATGGCTCTCTGCAAACCAGAAAGAGTGCCCTCACCAGACACTACATTCACAGTCACCTGGATCTTGGACTTCCTAGCCTCCAGAACTATAAGCAATAAGTGTATGTTGTTCACGCCACTTAGTTTATGGAATATGTCCAAGCTGACAATTACAAAAGCATAGATCACTCTTTGCTCTTTGAGGCAGTCAAATGTGGGGTTAGGGAAGCGGGGCATGTGCACACTTACATCCTTTGACAATATGTTGGAACATTTATTTAAATAAATAAGTTTAGGATAGCACCGTTCAATTTAAGTTCCTAGATAGAAAAAATATGTGAGAGATTTTTCTGGAAAAGACAAAAGGCAAATTTACTTTGTTGTATAGTCTATTTAATTAATCAAGGTGTTAATAGAAAGACTATACCTTTTCTATATTTTCCACATGGCTGAGATATTTTATTCCTTAATAATACTTAGTGTGCTTAGTGTATGTTGGAGTATCACTAAAAATGAGCCCATGATACATCAGGATGAGAGAAAGAAATCTCCCTTTCTACATGCTGCCCATCTCTCCCCTATTAAATTTTCCTCCTTGAATTGACCTTTTAGGTAGTCAGGACATGGTCAAACACTCTGATCATGACACAGTCTATACATACATTTTAATGAGCCTTAGTGCAGCTCATATAAATACTATGAATATCACTCCAGTCCTGAAGATTTTTCTTGATACAAAAGAATTCTGCTCTCCCTACTTATTATCTTGACATCTCTTTTTTCTCTACTCTCATAAAATGTGAGAAGAGGCTTCTTTCAGAAGGTTATTAAAGTGTGTTTTGCAGTCCACTGATTAAGAATGAGATTTCCTGGTAATTTAAGTTTGATGTGTTTCCTAATGGTTTTAATTCTATCTGTCCCAATAGATATCAGAGTAAAGAAGTACATGTTACTGTGAATATATACAGTATGACTCTGAAGTTGATATTTTAAGTAATTTAATGCAGAGCACTTTCTATCCTGGTAATTTTAATGACCCATGACAACCATAGAAATTCCAAAAACAGTTACATGAGACAGAATTATCACTTGGAAAGGGGAGCTGCACACTGGAAATTATCCCGTGGAACAGCATTACATTGACTAGTATTTCATGGTTCAAGGGCTGACCCTGACTGACTCAAAGATTGAATTATCATCATACTAATATTAGACACATATCCTGATCTCCATGTTTTAATTTATAGTGATGAAAATGACTATATTTCAGGCTACAATACTCACTTTGACATGACATTGATTTGCTTTCTATCTGTATACCTAAGTGGGGTACAGTGAGAACAGTCCTATCAAGTCAGTAGGTGTGGATGTGGTAGGTTTTTTGCTTAAGTTTCTCCCTCCCCTGAGATGTCCATAATGGCACTGCAATATGGGTTACTGCAGCTCCCCTTTTCTATGCTGACCACCCATTACCACCTCCAACCCCTCCTGTCTCCTTGTTCTGATCCACACACTTGTGTTTGATAATTCTGTCTGAGACATTAATCTTACACCACTCAATTCCTGGCTCTAATAGACATTCTTTTTAAATTGCCTTTGCATGTGAACTATTAAATGTTGATTTCTTATTTCACTTTCAGATGGTAATTCATTTTTTAATACTTACTCAAGGATATGTTTTATTGATTTTAGAGAGAAGAAGGGAGAGAGAGAAAAACATTGATTGGTTGCCTCCCACAACCTATGTATGTGCCCTGACTGGTAATTGAACCGGAACCTTTTTGTGTATGGGAGGATGCTTCAGTCAACTGAGCTACCTGGCATCTCAGGCCAGGGTGGTAATTCATTTCTTTTTAAAATATATTTTTAAAATGTTAGAGTCTGACTCTTTGTAGACAGGTAAGAGATAAAAATATTTTAGATAATTGATTAAAAATTAAAATGTGGTAACAATACAAGTCTGAAAATGGAAGCATAATTAGGAATTATGAAGCAAAATTCATGATATATGGTCATTAAAGAAGCCAAGTTCAAGGTAGATGCCAGAAAAAAAGACCATAACATTTTAGTGCCAATCAGTTAGATGAGTATTACACAATGGAATACTATGCAGCTGTAAAAATGGAGAATGAGACAACTAAAATGGACCTGGAAATTATTATGCTAAGCAAAATAAGCCAGTCAGAAAAAGATAAATATCACATGATCTCATTTATATGTGGAATCTAGTGAACTGATGAGCAAAATAGGTCCAGAAACATGGGTGCATAGAACAGAAAGATAGAACTTAGAGGGGAGGGAGATGGGGGGCATGAAGAGATTACAAAGAAGTTATATGAATGTATGCATAGCCCAGGGCACAGACAATAGTGTGGTGAAGGCCTGGGGTGGGGTTGGGGCTGTGTTGAGGGGGGCAAATGAGCAGTATCTGCAATATTCTCAACAGTGAAAAAAAACACAAAACTATCTTTATGATTTTTGGGAACAATGTGACTTCCTTTTGAGCACCACACATTTATTACCAACACTAAAGACAGTAGATTATAAGAAGTGAAAACCCATATTATAACAATTTTCCAACCCTAGTATTAATTTATAATAAGAATAATAATGACATCTCAGGCTGGAATAATCACTTTGACATGGAATTAATTTTCTCCCTTATGTAGAGATTAATATCTATTTCTTCAGACTACACTAATCCTATCCATCATGTGGACAGTTGCTGTGAGCGATTTAAACTCATGGATCACATGGGCCAGTAGAGCTTGAGGGATGTGTGGCATCAGTATTTTAGAGAAGATAGATTCCTGATAAGTGAGAGAATCTCAGCCACAGAAAGTGGTTGCTAAATATAAAAACAGGCACTGGAAAGAAAACTAAAAAATACGATTGTTCATGCATGATTCCATTTAAGATTGGAATGGATTTTTAATTTTTTCCTCAGATGTTCTTGAATCCTCTAGGAAGGTTTAAATATCTCAGAGATAGCCCAATATAGCAGCTTGGGGCAAGTAATCTTCAATAGTCCCAAATATGTCAAAATCAGTGATCTAAACTTATTATTATCTACATATGTATGTATATATTTACTTGTATATCTTTTTTTTCTTTCTTTTTTTTATTCCAATTTTACTACTTAAAGGCCTCATCACAAGAACTGAGGTATACTATATATTTTGAGGACTCTGAGATAGGTGTAATCAACAATATAGAAAAAAAATCATTATAAAGTATCAATTGGTGTAAAGGTTATGAAAACTCCTGAAGATTCCTTCCTTCCAGATTATAAAGGTTTATTTTCCCCTTTATTTATTTTATTTTATTATTTTTGCCATCACCACTTAGCCCCTGTATACCCTCTTCCACTTCCACCCCCCTCCCTCACCCCCAGAGTTACCACACTGTTGTCCATGCCCGTGAGTTCTTGCTCTTTTTACTTTTCTTCTCAACCCCTTCACCACCCCCAACACCCTCATTTTTAAACATTATTATTTTGAGTGGAAGAAACCGTGAATCTCAGCTACTTTGCCTCTACCTTACAAAAAAAAAATGCCATCTACAATAGGCAAAGATGCTTGAAAAATCAGTGTACTTTCTATTTTTTCCATATGAATATATGGAAATGTATAAAAATTCATCAAGCTTGTATTTATTTCTTAAGAAAATTGAGAAGTTCGACAACACCAAGTATTGACAGAAACAAGGAGCAATGGAAACCCACTCTCTGCCAGTGGGGTTGGAAATTTTGTTCAACGAATCTGCAAGAATCTGCTTGCTTCAGAATCCCAAGGGCCTATCTTAAAATTCTTCCCCTGCCATTGCTGCCCACCACGTCTTCCCCCATGACTGACATACATATGCATTGCCAAGGTATCTGCCAAATCATAATGCCCAAGCTTCAGGGCTGCTTGTACCACAGCCTGGATCTGCCACTGAGCTCCCCTGCCTCCTTTTTTTTTTTTTTTTTTTTTTTTTTTTTTACAGAGGAGAAGTGAGAGGAATAGAGAGTCAGAAACATCAATGAGAGAGAAACATGGATCAGCTGCCTCCTGCACACCCCCTACTGGGGATGTGCCCACAACCAAGGTACATGCCCTTGACTGGAATCGAACCTCGACCCTTCAGTCTGCAGGCCGACGCTCTATCCACTGAGCCAAACCAGTCAGGAACACTGAGCCCTTTCTTAATTAACGTCCCGTGCAGTGTTGAGAGTTCTGTGTGACCCATTTGTATGGGCCAGCTCGGTAGTTGTAAGGTGTGAAATGTATTAACTCTATAACCAGAAGAAGCCCACCAGCTCCTGTGCTTCCTTTGTGTGCAGATGCAAGCTGCAGTCATTTGTCTTTTCCTTTAGAGTGGCAGATGTCCTGGAAATGTAGATGTCCCCTTGCCATTGGGCTCAAAAAAAACTTCACTGATGTGTTAGCCCCTGAATTTTCACAGGACTTACCTTCCACTCTCTGGAGCCTAAGAGTCTTACCAAGGTCTCCCACATATGGCCCACCTTTTGTTCATCCTCTCCAATTTGCATGGCATCATGGACATAATGGATTTATCTGGTGTTCTGTAGGATGTCCACGTGGCTCAGATCTTTCAGATTAGATGATGACAGAGAACGGGAGCATTAATACAGACTCGAGGCAAAACGATAATAAACAGTGTCTGTTCCACAGCATCAAACTGTGTCTGGAACACTTTTCTCATTGGAGTCAAATTTGCCAAATCAATGGCTGCCTATAGTGTACCCGAGGCATCATCCAGCAATGATACCAGGTCTGGCACAGCAGCTTCTACTTGGTTAACTTACAGTAGTCTACAGTAGTTCTTTGTTAAATTTAAGAGAGATAGGTTCAGGACCTATAAACCTTGTATCCTTCAGGTTTATAATAGTGGCACTAATGTCTACTATCCACCCGGGGATGTGGTACTGTTATTGAATAACTATATTGGCTGCAGTAGGAGGGATGTTTCAGAGGTTTTCTATGATATCATTACTGAAGCCAATGATCCAATGTGGGGGTTATTCTTGATAGCTTATTGCTAAGATATCAATACCAATGATCTTTTCTGGGACTGGAAAAATTACCCCCAGGTGAGTCTTTAGATGTAGCAGCCCACCATGCACCATTGTGAATTGTTTCCTTAAGCCCCAACTTGAGCCAGTGGTGGGGAATGGAGAATAATGATGATCCATGTCTCTGGGTATCAATCTCAAGTTACTAGCAGACACTTTGTCAGTGTTTCTCAGGTTATATCTAGGTATCCCCTTTTCTCCAGTGTAGTCACCCTTTTAAGTGTCCATATGTTCATTTGGGGAAGGACCAAAGGAATCGTAGTATTTTCTTGCCACAGTATTGCAGTCTTCCCTTCTTGAGACCTGAACATCCTTTCAGTCATTGGGAAAATTGGCTCAAATTTAGTAACTTAACAAGGAATCATAACTACTCTGGGGGCAAACACCCTCAGCCTCCTGCTCTTCTGTTCATACCTTTTCCTGGTTGTAGATGCCCATCACCACCCTTGTTGACTGCCTTGCCTTACCATTTAGTCTTTAGAAACACGGGACTCCATCCGTCATCTCCAAAACCCCTTGAAGGTAAAGTCAAATTGGCTTAACCCATCTCCAAAACCCCTTGAAGGTAAAGTCAAATTGGCTTAACCGCAGGCCTTGCTGGTTATTAAGATAATTACAGCCTCCTGGCCACTGGCCTTTAAGCACTCACATGGTGCTTACACGAATGCAAGGAGACTAGCATTCCAAACAAAAGAAAGAGCAGAAGCAAAGGCCCAGGGAGAAAAGAAAGCCTGTGTTTGCAGCTTGGAGTCCACCAAGGAGTGGGATTGACATAGATCTGTCACAACCTTCTAGTCTTGCCTATGATTGTAACTGCCATTGGCTCAGGGTTCTTAGCTAATTAGTACCTAAAGTGAATTTGGGGGTCCATGACTTAAGTAGGCCAAAAAATGTTTATTTTCACTCATCTCTAACTGCACCAAAATGTTCTTCCACTGCAAATGTGGGCAACAAACCACAACAGTATTAGGAGTATTTGTGACTTGGTCATGAAGAGAAATCACAGAGAGTCTTACCAAATGACAGTTGTTGCCAATATGTACAAGTATCATTTATATGTAACACTACTTACACTAGTTATTAAACTTCACTCCAGATCGTGTTTTTTAACGTATGAATAGCAAAGCAAAATATTTCCATATCAAACATTTATTTTCTTAGTATGACAACTATATTTCAATGCAATTGGGATAATTTATAATTCAATACAATTTATTTTAAGCATTTAAAAACAATATTCTGGGTCCATAGATCTCTCTGGCCTACCAAAGGAATTTATGGAACAAACAATGTTAAGAACCCCTACATTTAGAATTAGCACTTGGTTTTAGCTTTCCTCACTCTTTTCTCTATCAGATTAGTTCTTCAACAGTCTCCAGCTCCATCTATTAACTCTCTGTAGGGTTTTTTACATAATGGGCATCTAGGACAGTTCCTATCCTCCTTTGTGTGGACAAGATGAAGAATTTTCACATCCCCTCGCCTTATTGTTTTCTTTACTCTCCCTTTTTCCCCATTTCCATTACATTTCAATGAACTCAGCACAAACCTGGAGATGAAGGGGATAACTTCAAGCAGATAGGAAGGTTCAGAAGGGCTTAAATCTGGAAGCAGAGATCTCCACACATGGAGGGGAACTGCCAAAAGCAAGAAAAGGAAAGGGAGGTAATGGGAAAGAGACAAAATCGCAGGGGGTAGGGGGGAAAGGCCAGTCCATCAGACAGAATCCTGCACTCAACATCTGGAAGATATAAGTGTAGGCCATAGATTCTCTAGAGCCTAGCATCAGGGAAGTCCAGATAAAGGAGAAAATATTTGCTGAAATGTAGCCCTGGAAACATGGCAGTAAGTAATCTAAGAGGAGGCAAAATAAGGATATACACCCTGAGCTGGAGATTTGATTTACATCAGACAGTTCTATTCTGATGTGGTAAGAGATTCAGAGCACAACTACACCTGGATGGTGATGGTGTGATGGGGAGAGGAATTGAAAAAGAATAACAGAGCCCAGTCTTATGAGGGCTAGAATACTGGGATGACTACAAGGAAGTTAAGGACAGGGTTGAAAAGAGTAGTAAGTTGGAGGCTTTATCTCAGGTGTAAGGAATAATCCTTACTCTTACATCTGGGACACAATGTGAGCCTGAGAGAAGATTGGCTTGATGCTGAATTTCTTAATGTTGAATCAGATGATCTTAAATAATTAGGAGAGGATGGTTTACAAAGCCAATAGTCAAGGTGACCTTATTTATGCTAATGTCAATGGAGGGCTGTGTGGGTAGAGAACCAGAAAGTTTCTGACAAATGGTCAGCTCCAGATCTGCTTCACCCTTTGAGCAACACCTACTCTATATGACATTAGGCTCCCAGAGAGTGAAGCAAAATGTGTCATTAAGTCAGCTCTCCTGGGATCACAAAGAAAATAATAAGGCAACAGTGATAGAAGAGTAAGAGAAATACTCAAGAGAGAAAATGACTGGGTGACCAGAGGCAAAATGTATGACAGATCCAAATGGCCTTCATTATTTCTCAGTTGGAAAATTCTAGTAACTTCCTAAATTGTCTCCCCATCTTAAGTGCTTCATTATTCAAATATATTTTATAAACCACTTCCAGGTGACAGATTAGTATTCTTCAAGTGTAAACAACTGTTACTCACATCAGTCTTCTACCAACAACTCTTTGTTGCCTAACAAGTGACTGCCCTTTCTTTGCATTCAGATTTTTGTACGATATGGTCCCAACCCATGTCAATGCTTATTCCCTAGTGTTCCTTATTTATAATAGCTTAATATTAAACATAATTAAAATAATTACTTCAAATATTTATTGCTCTATTACTTCATTTTTCATATTTCCTTTGTATTTCTGACAAGTGTGCCCTTCCTTGAAGACCTGAGCTACTTCATTTACATGCCATTCTGGTAGGCTGCCAATTTGAAACCATGGACTCTTGACAGCAGGGATGCCAGGTGGCCCAAGTTAGGCTAATTAAAGTCCCTTTCCTGTAAACATGTCCCAGGAATGCAAGACCACAGAGAGACCAAATATGATCAGAACTGAGTCACGTGAAAAACTCTTGCAATGCTCAACATTCAGAGTGTTTTGGTCTGATATCTCTCTTTTTTTAAAATATTTTTATTGCTCAGAAAGGAAGGAGGAGAGAGAGAGAGAGAGAGAGAGAGAGAGAGAGAGAGAGAGAGAGAGAGAGAGAGAGAGAAGGAGACATCAATGAGGAGAGAGATTCACTGATCGGCTGCTTCCTGCATGCCCCCTACTGGGAATTGAGGCAGCAACCTGGGCATGTGCCCTGACCCGGAATCAAACCATGACCTCCTGGTTCATAGGTTGATGGTCAACCATTGAGCCACAGCAGCTGGGCCTGATAACTTTCATGTTCCACTGAGCCTCTATCCTCCCCTAGGCTCTTCTGCTCAATTATTTGAACTATTGATTATCTTTTCAAGACATTATTTTGCACATGGCCACATGCAGTTCGATTTAAGAACATACTTTCTATTGCTTGCAACCAAAGAATACTAAATGGTGCAGAAGGGAGGGATGTTGGGGGAGAGTAGGGCATAGATCCCCAAAGATTATAAAGTAAATGGAATTAATTATCTAGCTAAAATGGCATAATAATTGATGAGACTGGCATAAATATTTAAGATAGGAAATTAAGCATTTAGGATATACAGTGGAGAGTTGATAAATAAGGTCATTGACTGGGCTCCCTGGGACAATGAGGGTGAAACTTTTAGAAATGGATGGTTTGGCAATTGACCTGGATAAATTAATCTGAGGTCATTATGAGGTCAGATTTTTAAATTTTCACTTTGAGGCATGGACTAAACTCCAGAGTCTTCTTGTCACCATGCCCCAAACATCTCTTTTTACTAGTTGTCATAGTAAAGGACCAAAAGTGATCAAATTCAAGGATAGATAATTCAGCTTGTTGAATGAAATCAGGTCCATTGAGAACTTTGCCACATGTCTTACATAAAACTCAGAGAGAGAGAGAGAGAGGAACTGTTTAGTAGTTATATTAGTAAGGGTTTGAAGAACCTGAAGGAATGTGAACCACCAAAGCTCTTGCCAGTTTTTCTTCTTTGCCTCTCTTGATGAAGGAAGCAATGTCTCTCACAGAAGAAATAAAATGATTCTTCCAGCACCCAACTTCAATGGTGCTGACCTCATTTCCCATTACTCTGATGATCTTTTATTCCTTTTCTCTTTGATTACTTCATCCATAGGCTTCCTACTATTCTTGGAATTTTCTAGAAACCCCCATCTCAGAGTTTCGCACTCACTGTCCTTACTGCTCTCTCTGCCTGTAATAATCTCTACCTAATAACCTCATGACTTGCTCCCTCACCTTCAGGCTTTTGCTAACTTGTATGTCAACTACACCAGGAGGCCTTTTCCAGTCACTATATTTAAAATGGCAACATTTGCCCAACATTATGCCTCACCCTTCACTGTTTTATTTTTCTCTATTGCACTTACCACCACCTGATATTTTACCTTTTTGTGTACTTTGTCCCTAAATATGGCCCCCAATGAACCATACCTCCTAAGATTTACTCCCTACTAGAGTCCCCTCCTCTGGAATCTGGGCAGGGCCTATGACTCATTTTAACCATTAGGATGTGGCAGAAACCATGCTGGACCAGTTCCTGGCCCAAGCTTTTGGAAGGTTTTGCAGCTTCCAGCTTTGTACTTTGGAGAGTTCTGCATTGCTGTATGAAAGTGGGTTATTTTGTTGGGATAGACTTGTAGAGAGAAACAGAGCCAATTAGAAAGAGTGAGGCCTTGAGACTACATGGAGAAATTAAGAAGCCCACTTGAGTCCAATTTTTCAGATATCTCCACTACGAAGTCAGACATGTGTGTGAGCCATGTTGGACATCCCATCAAGCTAACATCACATGGAGCAAAAGAACCACCCAGACGAGTCCAGTCAGCCCACCATGGGAGTCATGAAATAATAAAATAATGGTTGTTTTAGGTCAGTAGGTGGTTTGTGATATTTAGTCAAAACATCATTCATTGTGTTCATTGTCTGTGTCCCCAGGAGGTGTTAAAATTCCATGAAAACTGGGTTGTTGTATTTGTTTGTTTGTTTTTGTCCATTTTGTTCTTTGCTGCATCCCTAGCACCCAAATGTTTTGAGCACTTGATAAACATGTTGAATGAAGTGCATAAATCAGTTAATGAATTTAAACTAGTCATGGCCTCTGGGGCGAAATGTATAATCAGAATTTGGAACAGGAAATATGCCCAAAGGGATTTTCGGGAATTAATTATTCTACATAATTAACATAGAATCATATTTGTTCAAACAGAGTTTAGACTTCCTAGGAGAATGGAATCTTACTTTAAATATAGTTAAATTTCTTGATAAGGATGCATTCACCTGAAAGTCGGAATTCAATTTTCCAGCACAAGTTAAGTTTCCTAGTTTAATTAATACAAACCTAAACCAAATGCTGCCCAAAGAAAATTACCTTAGATGGCCAGATATCTTTTAGGTTGACATAGAGGAAAGGAATTCAGAGATTTCAAAAATGCTTGATTAGAGCAATTATCCACATCATGCTTACTATTCTCCTCGCCAGATCCCAGAATAGATCTCTGCTATCTCTCCTTTCATCCTCACTACAAGACAGTAGACTGGTGAATCTCTAAATAAAGTAGTAAGAATTTTAATTATTAATTATAACTACCTTAAAAGCATACAACTTTTGGACTTATCTCTTCGAGACCTGAGATATTAATGCAGTTCTCTAAGAAACTCATCAAGTATGATACTTGAAGACTTCTTTTGTCCTGTGTTTGATGAATCTGATCATCAAAGATGGAGGGGGAAAAAAATCATTCTCTGATTAGTTTATTTCATGTAACATTTGTATCTCTACTAAGAACAAGTTGAGTATATGGATACAATCACTATATCCGTGTAGTCTTGAAGGCATGCCTCCCTTGCCAGAGTTTATGTATATGATGTCAGGATTTTCCATGCTTTCATTCTTGAATGTAGAGTCTGTGGCTGCCATGCACAGAAGAAAATATGTGGCAATAATCTAGATATATTATAACCTCCTTAGCTAACCCCAGGAGTAACTGAATATAGTAATTGTAATATATATTTACATAAGAAATACATCAAACAATGTTCTGACTGTTAAGGTTTTGTCCTTTAAAAAAAAAAAACAAAAACACCACTTTACAAAAATTAGATATTGAAAGCTAATTGTTCTTTATTTTTCTTTTAAAATTAAAAACACACACACAAACACCTGTAAGTCTGCATTCCTTTGTGTTGAGATACTATTGAATGTTATTTTACATGAGACACAAACAGGATTGAGCATTTTACTCTACTTTCAGTGCCTTACTTGAAAAAGTGAGAGATTAGGAAGAACAGAAAAAATAGAGGAAGGGCACATTTCTAAGACTGATATGATTTTCTCTGATTAAAATGGTCCACATCTTTTACTTCTAGGGAATTAGAGTCCACCTAGGTTTGAGATAGGCAGTACTTGTAGGATGCCCAGCATAACAGTATGCCCTTTTCTCCATGTGTTCCAAGATTCTGCATCTTCTTTGAAAAGTAGATTGAAAATGAATTTATTGGACAGACCGGGAGTAGTCACTGTCCCCTGCTAAGGTTTCCATATGCAAGAATAAAGTGTCCTCTCACTTCCTGATTGTGGCAACCAGGGTTGAATGGGAGAACTCAGGAGAAAAACATGGCAATACAGGGAAAGATGGGAAGAGAATTTTTGTAACTTATAAATAACCTTGTAGACAGTGAAGAGTCTGTTTTACCCCAAAAGAAGAATCTACAATTCGAGTTTATATGAGAAGTGTTGGAAAATTATTTCCCTACACCCTCGCCTTCTGCTTGACTCTACTGCTGAAAGCTTAAGGATTAAAACTAATGAAATTAAAAGCAAGCCAGGAAAGATGAAAGGAGATTGAACCTTTGATATCCTACTTCCAAGGATGTCTACCTTATTATTTTGGGAGATTAATGAGAAGAAAGACCTTTGCTTGACTCCATTAGAAAATCCCATAACTAAAGGTTGATAAAGTTCTGATTTTAATGTTCAGGAAGTACTTCAAAATAATACAATTTGTGAAAGTGGTATTTTATACTGTCTCAATCAGTGCCTCTTAAAGCATATTTACCTCTGTTTTTCATTTAAAGAAGTTATAAAACAACTAAAGACTTTCAGAATTATGAAACCAGGGGTTACATATTATGGGGAGAAATGTGTATATCTTATTCCTAAAGAAATGATCTGTCTTCTCAATGGGAAAAAATTGTAGCCTTTCTTTCCTTAAATAAGACTACTTACGGTCAAGAACAAACAACTGAAATTATTTAATTTCTTAATTAAATAGTTTAATTATTAAACTTAATAATTTAATTAAATTCTCACCCATACAATTTAATAGAACTTTACTTAGTAAATATTCAGAGTACTAAGTTCTGTGTAGAGTTCCTCTCTCACAGAGTTAACAAGATGTTAAGATGTCGTCCAGGAATATATGAGGTCAAAAATGTCCTTCCCCCTAGATCAGTGGTCGGCAAACTCATTAGTCAACAGTGGCAAACCGAGGTTCGAGAGCTGCAGTTTGCCAACCATTGCCCTAGATCTTCCTCTTGATAACATCTGTATATAATGAGTGTGGCAGCATCCACATACTTAGGCTAAATCAGAAAGTCTACCAGAGTATAATGCGGTGGACTCAGTCACTGAGCTAAACAAGGACACCTTCTGGTCACTGAAGGATTGTTTTGCTAGGGTTTGAGCCAGGCTGCTTTATGTCCTCCTAATTATTGGAAGGAAAGCTTCTCTCACTTTAAGGCCATTGAAGAAAACAAGCTATTTTACATTTCCCTTTCCTTCCTCAAGGCTTAATGAACTTTAAGGTAAAGTTCATAAAACTCAGAACATTTGGGAAGAGAGCGTTTGCTGGGGAACATTAGGAAGTGCTCCATAATGGTCTTCTCTTTTCCCATTGTGAGAATCAATGATTTTTGAAGCTTGTCCCTTTGAATTTGCGTTTCAATACATTTGGGTGATTTAGCAAGATGTTTAAAGCTGGGGCTGGGGTAGAATAATTCTCCAGACTTAGAGGAAGTCTAATTTCATTCCCTATGTGGTTGAGATTAGCACTCCAACCCTTGCTTTAATAGAGAATGATTTGTTAGGATTCATGGTCAACACAGCGAAGAACCCCTGGCTTCCCGCCATGCCCTGTGAATAAGGAGGGACGCCTGGATTATTTATAGGACTGTGTTTCCTTTGGGAGGTTTTGTTCCAGTTCACCTTAGCTCATTCCTGATTCATGGGCTGCTATTTTAGCTAAATGCTGATGGAGAAGCAACATTAGGTGAGAGGCTAAGGAAATTTGCTGCAGACTCTTCCATCATCCCTATCCTATGGGACATAGCTGTCAAAAATTCCACTGAAGACAATGCCTTTCTTTCACCTCCTCCATCCATCCTCCTGAGTGCTTTTATCCTATTAAAAGTCTGCTTGTGAAAGGACTGCATTCACTATTCATGTTGCCATGTGCACTTTACAAGGCACTCTGCTTTTATTAAGCACCAGTCCATAAAATGGTCAGTGTATGTAGCTAGAAGCCCACCCCGTTTTCCACTCCCGACAGCTGGCTTGGACTTAGTTGGGTGATATGGACCTCCTCAATATTCTTCTCTCAAGTGGAGTCTTTGGCTAGATGGCAAAAATGATTTAGCTTTGAAAACACCTTAGCTGCATCCTCAGACCAGTTTGTAATTATTTCATGGCTAGCCCAAGGTAAGTTGAAACCATCAATTTTGAAATGGACTTAGTTATCTGAGTAGATAGGTGTTGTTTGTTTATTGCATCTTGTCACTTTAAAATTGGAGGTGGTTCTTTCAGGAAAAATGCTTTGAAGCTAATCCCAGCTGATTTCTGAGACTATATCTCTGAATAACAGAAACATAGACTTGTTTACTTAAAGATTGTTGCTTAAAGCCTTGCTGGAGTGGCTCAATTGGTTGGGTATCATCCTATGCACCAAAGGTTGCCTTTCTGATTCCCAGTCAGGGTATATGCCTGGGTTGTGGATTCGGTCCCAGTTTGGGTGCATTCGGAAGGCAACTGATTGATATCTCCCTCTCCCTTCCTCTCTCTAAGCATGTCCTCTCATAAGGATAACAAACAAACAAACAAACCTGTTGCTTAGAGCCCAGCAGATAAGGCGAGTCATGTAGAGAATGTTTGACACTCATATGGTAGATACTACAGTAGGAATTCTACATTTCTAGAAACCAAGTTCGAAGTACCATTTGGCATTGTGTTACTCTGATCCTGATTTGGGCTGTGCAAGCCCAGATTTGTTAATAGAAGAAGCATTTTCCTAACTACGGAACTACTAGACTACTAGACTACTTTGGGACTTTTGTACCACCAATCTAACCCACTAAATACTGATAGAAAGTAAAAATATAGACATGTAGGCATATAGGTATGCCTACCCACTATAACATTTGTATCCAAGAGTGATTTAATTAGTTTGTATGATAAACTCTCACCACTAACAGGTTGACTGGGGGAGTATAGATGACAAATGCAGGAGGGTTACAATATCAAATTATTGCACACAAAAGCACCTTTTTTTTTTTTTTTAGCATCACCTTGATTTATTTTCCTAGTCTTTTATTTTCCTCAGTTGGAAAAATAATTTCATCAAGAAAACAAATGCTTCTGCCCAAGAGAAAAAATTTCATGTTTTAATGCTTTTCTTAAAAAAACTTCAACATTAACTAGTGCATGCTCTGCCCCCTAACCCTAGTTTACTGACTAAAATTTTTTTAAAATCAATTGGCAGAAAACAAGGTCTTTTCCTCAAATAAGATGATTGTATTTTATTGCTGCCTTGTTTAGTATATATTTTTCTCATTTGGGAAAAAAAAGTCTAGGTGAAAAAATTACCTAACAAGAGAAGTAGTTTACATGGTCATAACATTTAAATTGCTGCCAAAAGGGGAAAAAAAAGTAAAAAACAAACAAATGAAATTTTAAATGGAAAATATCACATAACTTCAAAAAAACTTACCTCGACTTTCTATCATTTACCATGTACTATAAGTAAACTTTCTAAATAGGATTACAGTCCTTTATTATAAGCCCCTAATGGTACTATGGTATATATTTTAAAAATGCTACTACAAAAATGTTCTTTTCTTTTTGTTTCTGCCTATTGTGTACTTAAACTATAGATAATTTTTGAATAAAAAGCCTACGGTATGTATAAAGGTAATAGTTAACTGATTCTGTTTGCTGATGTCCTGTTCATGTTCCACGAAGGTGGCCTCTCTTAGTCCAGCATCTTCTCCTGTTTCTTGCCTTCCTTTTTCTTCTTCTTAGATTCTGCTGCAATTAAAAATAAAAAGAGAAAGAAAAGTATCACATTAATAAGCTACAGGAAAGGCCACTTTTCTGATAACTGGCCAGGAATGAAACGATTAAATGGATAGACAAGGCATGTGTGTGTGTGCATTTGCCAGGGGAGTGTCTATGAGAATAGGCAGGAGTAATACAGTCCAGTTCCATGTGAACAGCTATAAATGCCTGTGATCTTATTGATTGCCTCCATTTAATATACACAATACTGTCTGGGGGTCCTAATTAAAAAAATAGAAACACATCAATCATCTCTGAAAGGAGCCAGGTCACTACTCAGTGGAGCACTATCCAGAGCTTTGCTTAACCCCCCACTTCCCACATTCCCTTCCCATGAGATTGCTGATGAGCATATTTTCTGATGAGCAATTTGAAAGTTCTGATTTGCCCTCTGCTTATATATTTAGCCAGTTATTCATATACGAAGGACCAGCTTTGAACCACATGGAATTTTGACCCTGTAAGGATTCCTACCCTTGAGTGAAGCAAATGGAATGTACCAACCTGAGCCAAACCAGGTAAATAAAATTATGAGGATTTAAATCAAAAGACTCTATTCCTTTTCATTCAATCATCCTGTCATCTCCCTTTCCATAAGCATAGGAGACTGCAATACAGAAAAGGACATGTCAGCTTTGGCTCCAAAGATGAGAATGGTCAGAATCACTGGGCTGGCCAGTGAAAGGACATTGCTAAGTGCCTCTAAGGGCCTTCCCCAATTTGGTCCAGAGTAGTGGCAGAAACGTATGGGTTAGGTACAGGCTCTGAAGCCGGATGGTTGGAATTTAAATCCTGGCCCATCCCTAAGTTATAAGACTCTGGGAAAGTGACCTCAAGTATTTGTATCTCAGATTCCTCATTTGTGAATTGGCATATGTATAGTGCCACTTCATAGGGTTAATACCCAAATGAAATGAGTTGTATAAAATCCATTGAAAACAAAACATGGCACAATAGCATGTACTCAGTAAAGGCTAGCAGTTTACCATTATTGTGATAATAGACTGAGAATAAGAGGTCATTTCTCTGTATAATTAATATTCTTCATCATCACCAGGATATATTGGCTGAGCAGGTCATTGAATGTGCTAAGCCACAAAGGAACACTGGAACAAAGGCAATGGCCAGCAGGGATAAGGGCACTGTTCATTGGATTAGAGGGCTTGTGTCCAGGAGGGCCTTAAGGCTTGTGATGACAGGGAACATGATGCCAACCACAGATGTACAAATTCCAGTTTATAATTAAACAGAGCTTGAACCTTTTTCATTCATTCATATCCTCACCACCTCTTCAGATGAGTTCTAAGTTCATCATAAACTAGACAAAGAAGTGTTTCTGCACAAAGTGCCTGTCTTAAGATTCCTTCCCAGAAGCTTTAGGGGTGCGCCATATACAATTAGGTCAAGGGTTGCTCAAATCCTGCTAAATTGCTGCTCATGAGTATTCGTTTTGTTCATGCCTATCCTCAGCTTTCCCCTTTCTATACCAAAGAGACTTACATTTTTCACTCTCTCAGTGTTTGTCATTTTAAATATCTCCTTCTCTTGATCCATGAAAGGTGAGAGGATGAGAATTTCCTAGTTCAAAGATACCAGAAGGTCAAAGGTTTTCTGTTTAATGTCTGAACCGTTAATAATTCCCAGTCTCTGACTGATCTTTTAAGCAACAGCTTGCATGTTATCCTCAGGGAAGAATCTAGAATGTTCACCAGGATATAATTCTGGTTTTCCTTGTCTCAATTTCTCCAAATTTCTCTCTGGGCAAGAGTGAATGTTTGTAGCAATGATTTGCATATTTGGTTAGCATATCCCTATTTCATTTATAAATCTGAATAAATGCCATACTGATGAGATTTTGAATACATTCATTTAATAAGATTTGAACTTACTCTGAATATGGACACTATCGTTTTGTTTTGTTAATCCTCACCTGAGGATATTTTTCAATAGATTTTTCAATTGATTTTTAGAGAGAGTGGAAGGGAGGGAGAGGGAGAGAGAAAGAAACATTGATGTTAGAGAGACACATCGATCTGTTGCCTCCCGCCCTTGACTGGGAATTGAATCAGAGACCCTTCAGTGTGTGGGCTGACACTCCACCACAGAGCCACACAGGCCAGGGCTGGACACTATTTGACAGCGAATGTAGGTTGTTCATTTCAGGGAACACTTTGGAAATGGGACTCTTTCCTCACTTCTCCTAGGTAAAGGCAAGGGCAATTAGATAAGTGCCTTGACTGGAAATCAAACCTTCAACCTTTTGGTGTATGGGATGATGCTCCAACCAACTGAGCCACCCAGCCAGGGCTAGAACAGGTTATTTTAAGATATGTCTGAAAGTGTTCAGAAAGTCCTAAGACTTTTCTAAAAAGAAACTTCTAGAATGGATTCTTGCTTCTTGTATTGCTATAAATCCTAGTACCTGGAGTGCCATCCTTATCATATCCTATGTTGGAAACTCAAAATTTAGCCCAGACAATTATCTTAATACATAGTAACTATAGTAAAGAAAAGAACCATGCTACATAAATTATTTTTGCTCTGAATACAAAATAAAATCCTGACGGACACTGAAGTAGTATGTGGCTCCATGGCCCTTTGTTCAGAAAGGCAATGAGGAAACAATTCCATTAGGATCATACTGAGAGCCAAACCTTCACCTGGGGAATTGCTTTTAATCGATGTCTGCCATTTACCAGCTCTGGGATGTTGGCAGATCAATCATTCTGCATCTGTTTCTGAAAACCTGGGATAATAAAACCTAGTATGGCCTCCTCAGAGGGCCATCAGGAGCATCATGAGAGATTATGACCTATAAGATCCAAGTTTACTACTGCTAGGAAACCATTGATTTAGCGAACACACACTTTATATCCACTATCTATCCAGTGCTATACTAGATGCTGGGATATAATGGCAAACAAAACTAAATTCTGCTCACACAGAGCTTTCATGACAAGTAATGTTTTCAGGATTGCTCTGTGTGAGTATATTTTAACATTGTAAAGTGCTCTCTGAGTATATAGTTATATTAAAGATCATATGTATGTGGCAGCTATTTGAGTGGCTGCAATCTTCTGCTAGTTTACTCTGAACTAAAAATACAGGTGATGTAAAAGAATATCTACAGGTAGAATGAATTACTATAGAGAAAAACTATGTCTATAATAGAATTAGCCTGTAAGGAAGAGTTATTTAAAACATATTAACTATTTTCCAGTTTTAAAAGTAATATAGGCTTGTTTAGAAAAATTTAAAAACATACATGTTCACAAATTACTGAGTTTCATAACATAGAGATTAACAGCAGGTTCTATTTAATTTTTTCTACTCTAGGAACATAGTGACAGTTTGATAAAGTATATTATACCTAAAATTCTATCGTATTATTTTCCACACCATTGTATATACTTTGAAACATGACAGAGCAGTATTTTATGACATTCCAGCCTATAGTTTTTATAATCTTTCTCCTTTTGTTGGACACTTGGCATGTTCTCACTTTTTGTTATTATGAATAATAATGCAGTGTGTGTTTTTGCAGACAAATCTTTGCATGTTTCAGTTTTGCCTTAGCATATTATTAGAAGAGGATCTCCTCAATCAAAGGTCAGGATATTTTTAAAGCTTTGGAAATGTATTAGCAAATTTCTTTCTGGAAAGGAAGTATTGATTTAAATTTTTATCAGAAACTTATATAAGAGCTGATCACAGTACACTTGTTCTCAAAGGACAAATAAATAATCAAACCTCGTGCACCATTTCTTTTTCCATCTACTTACAGGCCTTTTTAAGGAATGCCTTGTAGTTGGTACAAGGAAACACCCAATCCTATTTTCAATACAGTATCAGGAAAATCTAGGAGAAATAGGGTTGTGAGTAGGTGTTGAAAGAAAGATGTCAATTTAAGGGATTTTCAAAGATCTTGAGGAGGGATGTTTTTCCAAGAAGTAGAAGAGTTGAGAATTCTGGAATAAGATTATCTCATTTCCTTTTTTCTTTTTTCAGATGGCCTGCTGTGTATATGGAAAACATTTTTTAAATTAAGAGATTAAGTGATTGAGAGAAACATCGATATGAGAGAGTAATATCGATCAGTTGTCTACCATACATGCCTGATTTACATAAAGTGGCTTTGGGTTATTAAACCAATGGGGATAATAATTCACTAGAATAGGAAGACGAGATGTGCACCTTCTAAGAGGTAAAATTCATATGTGAGGAAGCTATGAACACTCAGAAATGGATACTGCGGATTCAGAGGTCAAGAGTGTGAGCAACAGGGAAAGCTAGAGGCGTGCCACAGAGACCACTAAAGCTTACCTGTCGGGACTCATTTAATAAATCCTGAGAACTGTGTAAGGCAGGGGATCATGTCACTGTCAAACAGTACTACCACCATGTAAACATGCCCCAAGCCCTGTATATCGCCAAGATCCCTTTAAAGCTTCATGAATTTATTTAAAAGAACTTGTCTGTGCTTACGAATCATCTGCCCAGTCACCTAATCCCTTGCACCAGAATTGCTGAGCCTCAAAACTGATAATAAAGCTTTTGAATTGTGAATGTACAACTCAGAGATCCACCTCGAATTCAGGCTAACTTCCTGACATGGCACCATCATTACATTTCCTAATCTTTCCATTTCAATTGGTAGCATGTATTAAGTGCCACAATCCAGAAGGAAATTTTTATTTAAAAATTAAAAGTATAATCTTTGAAAAGTTTTCTTAATATAGCGTTCTCAGATGTGTTTCTGTCTAATGTCTCTGTTACTACTATTTTTTTGTTTCTTCTTTGATTTCTTATTTTGTAATACTGCTACCTCATTTCTTGTTTTATGGATTCGGTCATTTACTTCTAGACTTATGTATGGAGCATGTACATATATATGATTAGAATTATGAATACATACATACATATGACTGCTCCTCAGTGCTGCCCACAAGCTGATACCTGTTCTTTATTTTACTGCCCACCTTTCTTTTTGCTCATCAATTTTCTATTTCGTAAAAATAGCTACCACTCCCTCTCAACTATCTGCCTTTCTACATGCTTGCTTTCTGATATCAAGTAGATGTGAATAAAATATATCATGCATCTTTGTCTAGACACAAACTGAACATGTCCAGACCCTTTAAGGAACTTCCGTTTTGCCCCCATTTCCTTTTGAGGTGACTCAGCACCTAACTGCAACTCCTCCAAAGAGAAATTTCAGCTATGAAAGCACAGGTGAGTAATGAAGGTTTAGTGGAGGAGAGGAGGAAATTATTTCATCAAGTGCATAGAACAAGCTCAGTAAAAGTCCTTAAACATGTCTGTTACTTTCCAAAGCAACTCACCAGTCTCAGTAGACTAAGCCCTTCTCCCTTCACCTAAAGATGCCTCTCCACAGCTTTTCAGCCTCTTTTCCCTCCTGTCCCTCCATTTCCCTGTCTTTAGGGGAAGCAAGTCAGATATCTATTCGCTTCTCCAGCCCTAGAAAGGGCCCGTCTTTAGGATGCACTTCTTTGTACAGTAGAGTCAGGAACTTGTTGGAGTCACTCCCAGATCTGACCTATATGCATGTGTGTACCAGGTAAAAATCACCAAGCTAAACCTCTATTTTTAGCTCAACGCATCCACATCACTATTATGCATTAGCTAAACCTAGTCATTCATTTGGGAATGTTCAAACATTAAGCATAAAACAAAAAGCTGAAAGTTTTGGTGGATTTTTCCTTTAAGAGTCAGAGAGAAGAGCAGTGAAGATGAGAATCAGGGGTGCTTCATCTATAAGTCTTTCAATCCAGGATTCTCTCACTTGTATGTAGTTACAGAAGAAAGACCAAAGCTTGTGTGTGCGTGTGTGTGTGCGCGCGTGAGTGTATTCAATATTTAGCAGCTACATTTTGTCTTTTCCACCTTTGGCAAAAAAATGTTTTTAAGTACTAAATGAAATGGAAGAGAAGGAAAGATAGTTAAAGCAAGGGAAATTCTGCAAAGAATGTATACTTTTATATAGGTAGCTTTGAGAATGTGAGGATAATTATGCCTGTGAATGTACAGGTGCAGTAGCATGCATTTTTGATTGCTCCATTAGAGATTCTGGATGCAAGTGTGTGGTGTCTTTATGTGCATGGGGTTGGTTTCACAGTTGCTATATGCTATCACACCTGGTAGTACTGGTGGCCCTAACTACATTCCCATGTCTTCCAAAGTTAATTTAAGAACTCTATGGACTTAGGTAGAAGAGAGAGAGAGAGAGAGAGAGAGAGAGAGAGAGAGAGAGAGAGAGAGAGATGGGGGGACTAATGTTTGGGTTTCCTCTGTTCAGCCAAAGTGCCTGCCTCTTCCTCAATGTGTAGACCACTCTCAAGACCTTACATTCTTGACAGTGACCTCCCTGCACACAAATTCATGACTTCTTCCACCCCAAAGCAGGAAAGAAGGACATTTACTTCTGATATGAGATTCAATGTTTAGAAACTTCGTTTCTGCAATAATGACACAGAAATCTTATAGAATTTCATAAATTATTTTGGAGCCTAAGTCAGAAATGGGAATGTATTATCATACATAATAACTAGCTCCCACCTGGCACAGCATCATTTTCTACTAGAGGACCGGTGAACGAAATTCATGCACAGGTGTGTGTGTGTGTGTGCGTGTGTGTGTGTGTGTGTGTGTGTGTGTGTGTGTGTCCCTCAGCCCAGCCTACACCCTCTCCAATCTGGGACCCCTCTCACAATCCAGGACTGCTGGCTCTCAACCGCTCGCCTGCCTGATTGCCCCTAACTGCTTCTGTCTGCCAGCCTGATCACCCCCTAACCACTCCCCTTCCAGCCTGATTAACATCTAACTGCTCCCCTGCTGGCCCGATTACTCTAACTGCCCTCCCTTGCCAGCCTGGTCACCCCTAACTGCCCTACCATGCAGGCCTGGTCCCCCCCAACTGCCATCTCCTACAGGCCTGGTCTCCCCCAACTGCCCTCCCCTGCAGGCATGGTCTCCCCCAACTGCCCTCCCCTTCAGGCCTGTTCATTCCCAACTGCCCTCGCTTGCAGGCTGGGTCCCTCCCAACTGCCCTCCCCTGCTGCCCTGATCTCCCACAACTGTCCTCCCCTGCTGGCCATCTTGTGGCTGCCATCTTGTGTACACATGGGGGCAGCCATCTTATGTGTTGGAGTGATGGTCAATTTGCATATTACCTCTTTATTATATAGGATTAACATAGCTGATGTTTAATCATACACAACTGGTGCTACTGGAAAATTAAATGATTATTTATGAAAAAGGGAAAAGCATGAACACAGACACCCACAGAGGGAAGGTGAAGTGAAAACGCACGGAGAAGGCTGACAGATGTCTATGAGCCAAGGAAAGAGGCCTGGGACAGATCCTTCCCTCAGGGACTTCAGAAGGAATCAGCCCTGCAGATATCTTGATCTCAGCCTTCTAGCTGCCAGAATCGTGAGAAAATAAGTGTTTTTTAATGTATCCTCAAGAATTTTAAATATGCATCGTTTAAATATATGACTTTCGTACTACGGAACATGGCATCTGAGGTCTCATTAAAGGTCTCACAAATGCTCAGGGCACTAATCCTTTCACCCATCTCCACACTTGTCTTCCATATTTCAAGAATGTGAGTTATGTTCCCCTCCCCCACACACGTGATTTCTTGGACCCCCACCCACCCAATGCACTATCTATAGCAGCAGCAAAGGTGAGATCTGAAGAAACTCCCCTGGATTCTCTGCATTTTTTAGACAGCAGCCTTCATAGCAGCTGAACCGATTAGTCTTGTGCATCCAAGTGAAGAGCTGAAAAATCATGCTTTTCTATTTTCTGTAGAATAAAAGTAATTTCTGAAAGCCTTGCCAGAGCGAGTGCTGCTAATGTGTGAACCTCTGGCAAGCAGCGCTGGGCCTTGCCCGCTGTATGGAGGAGGACACCAGGAACATTGGTCACCTGCCTCCAGCTCTTTGGATTTCTAATGAGCTCTTCTAAAAATAGCATATACTTCTCAAGAAAGAGTCTTTAGTTTTTTCCTTGTCCCTGCCTCTGTGTGCTGAGCACCAGCCAACCTGCTTTGATTTCCCTGCAGGTTCCCGGAGCTTTTGCATCAGTGCAGTGCTGGCTGGAGTCACTGGGAGTGTCAAGTGTCCTCACTGGCAGTGTTTGTTACCAGGACAGCAGTGCCTGGGACCCTGAGAAGCACCAGAGCGGCTCTGAGTCTCACGGTGGAGTGGAGGCAGGCCTGGATCCAGCCCAGGGTCCTGCCTGGGGGGCTGCTGGGTGTAACAGGTGCAATGCATTGCTTTGTCTTCCTCTCAAGAAATGTAGCTCCTTTAAAGGACCCCGGCTAGAGAAACGCAGCATCAACTGTTATCCTTTGCTTTAATGCAATTACTACACAAAGACAAGCTTGATACAGAGTTATCTGACATGACTCCATTATAAATGACCTCATGCATGCTCATCCTAATGTTTTAGGATTATCAGTGAAACGAAAACCAAAATTATTTATTTTTTTTAGAATACCCAATGAGTAGGAAGCACTCGGTTTGGGAAACATTGGTATAATAGACAAGAACTCTGGACATAGACTTTCCTGACTTCAAGTTCAAGCCTGATACCTCACTGGCTGGCTGACCTTCTGCAAGTTGCCACCTTAGTGTCCTCATTTGTAAAATGTGAGCAAAACTCCTTGAGGCTGCTTTGGGGATTAAGCAAGACCATGCATCTTAAGAGTTTAGTATAATGCCTGTCACATCATAAATAATAAATGGGGACGATTTTCACAGTGCTCAAGAAATGCTAATGACAATAGCTACAACTTAAAACACGAAACAAAAATTCTCAATCTGGTAGAAGTTCGAGGAAGAAACACAAAATCTTCAGGGGTCAAAAAACAAAGAAGGTCTCTCAATCCAGTAACTAATTAGTGTGAACATTGTTCTATTATGCAGCCTTCCTCAATACTAATTATTATTTAGCTGGTTTGTGTGTGCTCAGCTAATGAGCCTCTGAGCGTGAAATTTACCAAGGGACATGAAAGTAGACCACAGTGTGAAGTAAACCCTGCAAATGTTTACAGTTCCTGGTCCTCACACCTGTCCCGGCAATTAGAACTAAAGGTTCTTTAATAAGGATGGGAGTAAAACACCCAGGTGAGCCTTATTCCAGGTGAGGTGAGCGTGTTGTGCTTTAACAGTGATTTTTCTGTACAATTGTGCAGCCGATGAATGAATGATGTGCCTAGGAAGCCAGCCCAGGACAATTTAGTTGGAAACATCGTTCATTCATTCAAATAAGTACTATTCACTGACTTCCTCTCATGGACTAGAAACCATGACATGTAATAGCTTTCAAAGGGGAGTGAGATGTGGCTCCTGCCCTCAAGATGTGCATTGGTGTGAGAAGCAAATCCACACAGGCTACAGAGGAATAAATGAACATCTTATCAGAGGAGTGAGTCCTCCCAGCAACTTAATGTTTGGGAAGGGAAGTCTGGTAAGTTTGAACACTGATCTCTTTCCTAGTCTTTGAACAAAACAAGCTCTTAGTAGCCTCAGGGACTTTGAACTTCTTGTTTCACTTAGAATGCCTGCATGGCTAGCTCCTTCTCCAAATCCAAAAGTTAACTCTCAAAGAAGCTTTCCCTGGTTACTCTAACTTAGCTCCCTCCCCCATTCCAGTTACTCTAGCACTTGACTCTTCAGTGCTCAAGACCATTTACTCCAGTATTGTAGTTGTCATTTTAATTATTATTTATTTACATTTGTCACTATTATCTATGCATATCCATCACTAGAACAGAGTAGTGAGAGGAAAGGAATATCACTAGCTCCTAGCATAATGCCTGCTCCATCCAAGGTTCTTAACAGATTTTATAAATAAATGAACACATTGGAAGCAATGCCAAAGGACTTCCATAGCATTTGTCCTTCTGTGCAGGACCTCGGGATTTGTCCTGCTGCTCCTCCTACTTCACTACAGGTCCAAATGGGGCATTAATTTGTCCCTGGTGCTATCTCTAGCAGACAGTATTCCTCAATTATTTATGAGGGTAGGTTTTACATAATGAGATATATTAACTACGGAAGAACAGGGTCCAGGTCTCTAGAAGCACAGGTACAGAGAAATGGATGCATAAGAAGTCACGGCCCATTCAGCCATCCCCGGGAGTTCGGTGTGGCTGGGGCACAGCACGTGGGCAATGTCTGGAGTAAGGATCAGACATGAACCAAACTGGATGATGCCTGAGCAGCCTGTCCTGCTGAGGAGCCAGGGTATGATTCTGGAAAACCATGATCAAAGAGGAGGTTCAGGAAAGAAGAAGTGGGTCTGACACTCATTCTCTTCTTAGGTAAGAAACTGAGATCAGGGGAAGGGCTGTGCATAAAGCCAGAGATCTAGAATCAGGCGGCTTGTAATTCAGTCCTGGCCTCTCTGCTTAGTAGCTGTATAACTGTGTGCTTAGCATCTAATTTCCCTAATCCTCATTTTCCTCATATGCAAAATTGGGAGTCATAATAACTATTTTACAGAGTTTTGTGAATTTTCAATGACACAATGTATGAATAATGTACTAAGCAATAATCAAAACATACTATGTGCTCAATAAATATTAACTGTACTTGCTATTATCTTAATCACTATAAACTTTTGGCCTGAAAAGGTGCTGAGGAAACACCAACCTCAAGAAGTTAATTTGGAAGGAAGGAAATAGTCTTAAAAACACTGCACATTTATCAAGCATTTTTACACATATGACTTCATTTCATCTTTAAAACAGAGCCAGGAGGTATTCATTGTAGATTTCAGTTTACAGAAGACAAAACAGATATCATTCTAATAAGAAAAGAGCATAATTATATCTACTCACTTGACATACAGTAGCATGGATAGGAAATAAAATACAGACGTTCAGACAGAGCAAGGAAACAGAACAGAGAGACTAGACATACACCCACACTTATATGATCAATGAATCTATGACAAAGAAGGCAAGAATACACAATGGAGTAAAGACAGTCTCTTCAACAAATGGTGTTGGGCAAACTGTGGAAAATAATGAAACTGGATCATGTCCTTACACCATATACAAGAATTAACTCTACATGGATTAAATACTTAAAATAAAATGCAGATGTTCAAAGATTTTCATAAAGCAGAATAAAAAAGAAATCAAAACCTTGAGACCAAACTGAGTAAGAGTGTTTTCCTCTAATCAAGAACAAAATTCCCACAAGGCACTCCAGGCTGCCTCTTTCTGCTAAAATGCAAGGACAGCAGCCATCCAAACCCCCTTCCTCCTGTTTCAGGGTCTCCAGGTGGGGGAGGGGGAGCCCAGCGCAGCCTGGCCTGTGGTGGGATTCTGCCCCTTCACCTCTCTCAACACAGAAGTCACCAGCCTAGCATAGCTCACCCACAGGGTGTTGCCATGCTCATTCCTAAGGGGTGTCAGAGCCCAGAAAATAGAACAAAAATGTTGGGGAACTTCTTTTATCTTTAAAAGAATGAACAAAAGAATCTTTTTAGAGGGTTGAGAATGGAGAATGCTGGGAATATCACTTCCCTGACCCTTATTCCATGTAATAATCAGCTGCCAAGCACTGTGTCCCACACGCAGCTGAGTCTTGCACTCAAACAGTTGCTGTTCTTTTGATCTTCAAAGTTGAATTGTCAAACCTAAGAGAGGCCTAGGCAACTGTCCAAAAAAAGAGCAGCAAGATGGCAATGCTTTTAGAAAGGGCTGGGAAGACTTAAAAGGAATTGGGGTTATCGTGAGCAGGGGGAATTACCAAGCATCCGGTAACAGCGGAGCATGAACTGGTGGACAGGTCAGCAGGAGGGATTGACACTGTTCCCTAGGCCACCTGTAACACAGACATCCATCCACCTGCTCCTCTTCTGACTGTACCAGAAACATTTGAAAATACCCTTCCTCCAGACAAACTTGGAGGCTGACATCATCCCACGCTGCCCTGTTGGTATCACAAGGAGCTTCACAATACCCCTTATTGATGTATCTCTTTTAAGCCAGTCAGAGAAAGACAGATATCACATGACTTCTCTTACATGTGGAATCTAATGATCACAATAAACTGATGAATAAAATAGAATCAGAGTCATGGAAACATGGAACAAACTGACGAATCTCAGAGCGGGGGTAAACGGGGGGCGGGGAGAGATTAATCAAAGAACTTGTATGCAGCCCAAACCGGTTTGGCTCAGTGGATAGAGCGTCAGCCTGCGGACTGAAAGGTCCCGGGTTCGATTCCGGTCAAGGGCATGTAACTTGGTTGCGGGCACATCCCCAGTGAGAGGTGTGCAGGAGGCAGCTGATCGATGTTTCTCTCTCATCGATGTTTCTGACTATCTATCCCTCTTCCTTCCTCTCTGTAAAAAAATCAATAAAATATATTTTTAAAAAAAAAAGAACTTGTATGCATATATGCTTTGCCCATGAACACAAACAATAGAATGCTGAAGGTCTGGGGCAGAGCAGGAATAGGGTGGTGGGGGGGGGGAGGGGGAGAAAGAGGGGACATCTGTAATACTCTCAACAACAAAGATTTTAAAAATAAATAAAAAGTAATAACTAATAATTTCCATGTCAACAATAACTCCAGATTCTAGAATGTTCCAAGATGATCATCAGGCCAGGTCACCTGTGGCACCTGGGAAAATCTCAGTTCATCTGGGAGCCTTCTGCGCAAGCCCTGACTCAGCCTGTGCACTCCAGTGGTATCAACCAGAAGCCTGATCCACTGGTCAGCTCTGCTCCTATAGACAGGGCTGCCTAGGCTAGGACCATGGATCCCCATCCTGGCAACCCCACCTGGCTTGGCCAAATTCTAATTCCTCAGTGAGCTCATCCTCCAGGCGGACCGCTGAGAAACATCTGTGGCTTGAAGAGTTATTTGCCTTCCAAAGGGTTCTCTCTTCTGACATTTTATACAGACTGACCCATGTTTCAACTTCTCCACTTGAGATACTTGATGCCCAAGTATCCCTGAAACTGGAAAAGAACATTACCGATGGCTCCAAAGAGGAGAGACTTAACTCTCTCCACAGTGGAGTGCTCAACTGTCCCCAATATAAGATAACGCTCAGTAACTCTTCATCTGTAATGGCATCAATGCCCATCTATCCCAATAGGAGAGAGGGTGAGGTCTAGTACTATACTCCAGCACAGTCCAACATCCCTACATAGGCCCTGGCAGACTGCTCACTAAATACCAGCTCAAGACCTTTTCAGCTTCTCCTCTCATATTTACAAGTAGAGTTTGAAAAGCTAAAGACACATTTCCCTGACTCCCTTGCAGTAGCATTTTATATGTGATCAGGTTTCCATCAATCAGGCACACTTCATGAGTCTTAATAGTATAAAAAAGGGCCAAACTTGGCCTGGCTGGAGTAACTCAGTTGGTTGAGCATTATCCCATGTACTGAAAGGTTGCTGGTTCAATTCCTGGTCAGGACACATACCTGGATTACAGGTTTGATCCCCAACTAGGGAGCAAATGGAAGGCAACTGATCAACATTTCTCTCTCATATTGATGTTTCTGTTTCTCTCTCTCTCTCTCTCTCTCTCCCTCTCTCTCTCTCTCTCTCTCTCTCTCTCTTTCTCTCTCTCTCCACTCCTTTCCTCTCTCTAAGCAAGGATTGTTTCTAAAGAGCCAAATTTAGAGAAATTAGAAATTACTGCAAGAAAGGTGAGAGTAATATCTGGTTTTACAGGTGAGGACAGCGTTGAAGTTTCCAGCGTGTGATTCTTAGTGTTATGTGTGCAGAACAGTAGGTGATTCTGCTACATCAGCCATGTGCTGTGTGATTAGACATTTCTCTTGGACCTGTTGCCTTTTGCTGCGTTACTCCTGGAAATGCAGTATTTGGAGAGATCCTATGGACCACTTAAAGATTCTGTGGGCTATGTTAACACTTTTGAATAAACCTTTTTACTTAAACTAGCTGGAGTAGATCTTTTGCAAAAAAAAAAAAAACCCTGGCAGATGCAAGGTTTTCTCAATTAACAATCTTAATACTCTCAATCTCATTTCTTAAGAAATTAAGATCACAAGTGTCCAACACAATCCATCATTTCACTAATTTATCCTGGTTAGATCCTGGCAGTGATTAATCAAGCTCTGGTTATAACCTTTCTGTTAATCAATGACCTTCCCCAGAATAATCCTGTCTATTGCCAGGAAAGCTGTATTCCAATTCTGCATCTCTGAGTTCTCATGTCTACATAAGAATATCAAGACTCTTTTCTGGGTATAAAATGCAAATGTGGAGGACTGAAAGTTTCCTCAAATTAAGTGGGTTCCAACACAAGGGGATCTTTAGGTAAGGGTTTCCAACTTGATATCTAGTAACACTGAAATTGTGGACTAAAGCTAGAGTTAGTGTTTGGACAATATTGACAGCAACAGGAAAGAACAATTGTATTCCTCAAGAGGCAATGCTGTTAGACTGGGGTGTGATGAAATTTAAGGCAATTTTTAATCAATGCACGTGGGATATGTAATAATGTCCCAGTTCAGATGGCAATTCTAGGTATTAAGCACCGCTCTCCCCAAGCAAGTCTTTTAATCTTTTAATCAAGTCACAATGGTATTATTATTAGTAATCAAATCACAACAATATCTCCAGTCTTCCCTCAATTTAATGCTGGGTAGTTACAGCCTTACCAACATCTGTATGATCCATTCTAAAATTTTAAAGCATATGTTTTCACACTGAGAATCCTGTAGTTTGCATATTAATCCACTACCATTTCCCCAAACAATAGAGGCCAATCAAAAACTTCTCTCAAACAAACAACAACAATAACAAAACCCAGGCAAATTAAACAGAACCTGATCATGTGTTTATCAAAGTGTTTATCAATGAGGATAATGATGGGGAAAAAAGATAATTTATTTTGTTATAAGCTGAGTGATATGAAATAATTACTTACCAACGTACTGAGTTTCTGCAAGCACATACCCTATGCTGTTTATTTTAGAAAATCTGACACCTAGGAAAGGTCCCTTTCCTATGATTTCCAAGTTTAAAAAAAGGCAGAAAATGATATCAAAGGAGAATAAAAACCTGAAATGATTCTGCTGCTAACCAACAGGATACACCTGGATGAATCACTGATTTTCTCTGTCTCCATCTGTTATATGAAAATAACATCAGATGATAGGCAAGGTCCCCAGACGCTCTGCTATTTAATGATTCTAGACATAGAAAATTACCTGATATGGACACAGTTTCATGATTTATATTACTCAGAGACAGCACATTGATAAAAAAGGCAACAGGTCTTTGATGTCAGTCTGACTTTGATTTTGAATCCCGGTTCCACCACTTACAAGCTGTGGAATCTCAGGGAAGTTGCCTGTGCTTTCGCATATATAGATTAGGATAAACAAAATGTGTGGCAGAGAGTTGCTTCAAAGCTCAAATGAAATGATGAGGCGTGCCTATCATAGTGCCCCATTCAAAATTAGTGGGGTCCCTACGTCCCTCTATTTTTTTGGTGTACTGAGTTAAAATAGAAAAGAGCATTGGTGACATTCTTGAGGAAGAAATAATTATAATTGTATAACTTTGAGAAAAGTTTAGTTACATGAACTCTTCTATCAGTATGCTGGATTTAGTGTGTGAAACCTTTTGCCCTTTAGCATTTATTTATTATACAAATACTAAAGGCCCAGTGCACAAATTCCTACACTGGTGGGGTCCAGTCGGCCCACCCTGATGGGGGCCATCGGGGGAGGGCTGGCTGGGGCAAGGGGCCACAGGCATTCTGGTCATTCTGCCATTTGGTCGATTTAAATATTAACCTTTTATTACATAGGATTTATTCAGCCCTATGTGCTACTCCTTGTTCTAGGCAAAAAGGGATACAGTAGAGAGCAAAATAGAGCAGGTCCCTATGTTCCTGAGAGTTTTATTCTGAGGGATATCTCCCAGAATAGTTTTAGAAATAATGTTGTAGAAAATGTCATCTTCATTTGGGAGGTCATATCACTTATCAGGATTGAGCGTTACAAAGCTTACCTTCTCCTTTTTCAAAGGAAAATGAAACCCCTGGAGGTTAGCTTACACCCATACCTGACGTAGGTAAGAAATCAGCAGCAGATAAAATGAGTTTAGATTCAGCCAAATCTTGGCTCTGTCATTTACTAAAGATCTAATCCTGGGAAAACAAATTAACCAGTGTGCCTCATTTTCCTTCAAAAGTACATCTACTTGCAGAGGAACATATGGGATTTTAAAAAATAACATATGTCAAACACCCAGATCAAGACATGCCAGTGGAACAGAACAATACATCATTATAATGTAGATGTCATTTTATTATTATTGATTTTCCATTGATCAGAAAAAAATGAGCTATTTAAGGTTAGAGACTCACAAAGAGAAAGCTGTAATATCCATTCATGGTTATTTCAGAAAAATGGTACAGAAATATACACAGCCCACACATGTCACTAATTCCATTTTACTTAAACTAGGAAACATATGTCATAGAAAGCGGGTATGAGTCTCTCTTGTTAAGTAAATCTTTTATCTGACAGGTCTCCCTAGCTCAGCTCCTATGATAAGATTTTTCTTTGTGCAGATTGCCTGGTGCCAAAACAACATTCACAAAACCCTCCGAGTTGAGAGAGAAATGACTAATTGGTTTTAACAAAGATATGTTATGCACAAAGTGAAGGCTGCATTTTAATGACCAACAAAATGCATAACTGGCTCTGAAATTCAGAATTCACTCAGGATAATACCTTGAATTATATTCCTTGATTTTTGATATATGAAAAATTACAGAATATCTACCCACTTGAAATATTTTACCACCATTTTTCAGGCTGAGAGCCTGAACCAAATGGTTAACCTTCATTGCATGTGGGAGAATGTAAAAAAGTGAATTATCCACCAGTCCAATTAAGAGAGGAAGGGAGAAGGAGAGAGAGAAAAACATCCATTGGCTGCACATCCCCTATGGGGATGGAGCCCATAACCCAGGCTTGTGACCTGACTAGGAATTGAACCAGCAACCGTAGGGTGCACCTGACAATGCCCAACCAACAGAGCTACACCTGCCAGGGTCTGAGGGGTTTTCTTAATCATATGCCAGTTTGATATTTACTTTATCCAATATGAAAGCAGGGTCTGACTTTCTGGGAATGAATAGAAAGATAGCTCTAAATAATTTAAAAATTCCATGATAAAAATAGTGAGCTAATCAAACCAAAAAAGAAAATAAAGGCTCTGAAGAATTATAAGAAATACAGAACTTATCAAAGTACGTGGTGAAAAAGGAAAATATAAAATAATTTAGCTAATGACAACTATGTATGTTAGATAATCTAGGAAAGACTTGATTTTAAATATTCTGCCTCAGGACCTTTATGAGTTTGTTCATACTTGTCAGAATGCAGTCCCAATTTAGGGTTTGGATTATACAGTCACCATACAGCAACTGTCTTAATTGGCCCATTTTGCCAGACTGTTTATTTATGCTAGGAGACTATTCCAATCCCCTCATCTGTGTGGAGGACCTCAATTGCCTGCTGAGAAGTACTTGTATGAAACTTAATACAGGGGGCTTTTTCAATTCCTTTCTTAAGGTAATTCACCTGAAGATCCTGCCTGAGTCCATGGATCCATTCACATTAAAACTGTGGTCAAAGAACAGGGCCTACCTTGAGGCTTGGGCTTAGTCAGCTTGCCACAGGGCTTGGAGATGGTGACTGTCTTCTGGCAGTCAGCATTGTGGAGGGCTCGCTTCAGACTTCCAGTTCTGGTCTTCAAGGCGGTATTCAGGTCACATTCTCCCCAGGCCTGGAATTGGTATTTGCACTCCGCTAAAGGTAAGGTAGGACAAAGCAGAAACCTTTGAAAGATCCTATTATAGTGCCATGAAAATAAACACACTTTCATTTTTAACTCTTTGTAGCGAGGTAATTATAGTTGTAAGAAATAAGAGAGATACCATATACCCTCAATTGTGATGTCTTCTATAGCTGTAGTCCAATGGCACAACCAGGAAACTGACATGGATACATTCCACAGAACTTATTCAGTTTTCACCAGTTTGACATGCATTCATTTGAGTATGTGTGTGGGAAGGGGAGATTTAGTTCTGTGCAACTCTATCCCATGCGTAGATTCAAGTGAACACCACCGCCATTTATACACAAAACGATTCCAATGCAAGGGTCCCTTGGACTGTCCTTCTATAGTCAGAGGCCACCCAACTTCCTCCCCTCCCATCTCTCTAGCCTCTGGTAACCACTATTCTATTCCCCATCGTTATACTTATTTCATCTTAATTTTGTCATCCGTCCATGTAAATGGAATCAAGTACTGTGTAACCTATTGAGACGGTTTATTTTCATTCAGCCTAATTTCTTGGAGGTCCATCCAAGTTGTGTATATCAATAGCCTCTCCTTTTCATTGCTTAGTAATATTCCATGGTATACAGGGTGGGGCAAAAGTAGGTTTACAGTTGTTCATACAGAAAAAATAATACACTAGTCCTATATAATAAAGAGGTAATATAAAAATTGACCATCACTCCAACACACAAGATCGCCGCCCCCATGTGGACACAAGATGGCTGGCAGGGGAGGGCAGCTGGGGGGGACCAGGCCTGCAGGGGAGGGCAGTTGGGGGGAACCAGGCCTGCAGGGGCGGGCAGTTAGGGGCAATCGGGCTGGCAGTAAAGCAGTTAGGCGTCAATCAGACTGGCAGGGGAGTGGTTAGGGGGTGATCAGGCAGGCAGGCAGGCGAGCAGTTGGGAGCCAGCAGTCCTGGATTGTGAGAGGGATCCCAGATTGGAGAGGGTGCAGGCTGCACTGAGGGACACACACACACCGTGCACGAATTTTGTGCACCAGGCCTCTAGTTAATAAATAATAATACAAGAATAAACTATGTTTCTCATACAACTATAAACCTACTTTTGCCCCACTCTGTTATGTACCAGAATTTGTTTAAGCACTCACCAGCTGAAAGATATCTGGGTGGTTTCCAGATTTGGGCTATTATAAACAAAGCTGCCATATACTTTCATCTATAGATTTTATGGAAACATAGGTTTTCGTTTCTCTAGGATCAATGCTTATGGTAAAGCCACTGCACTGCATGGTAAACACATGTTTAGTTTTGTAAGAAACTGCCATATTTTTTTCCAATATGGCTGTACCATTTTACATTCCCATTAGTGATGTATAGTGATCTAGTTCTTCCACGTCCTTTCTAACATTTGGTGTTATTTTTTATTTTAGCCACTCTGATTGGTGCAGAGTGTATAGTGGTATCTAATTTGTTTTCATTTTCATTTCCCTACTGGGAAAAAATGTTAAACATCTTTGTAGGTGTTGCCACCTATATCCTCTTTGGTATAATGTTTGTTCATTTCTTTTGCTCACTTTATAACTGAATTGTTAGTTTTGAGAGTTCATTATAATAATGAAAGTGTAATATGCTAATTAGACTGGATATCCTTCTGGATGACCTTCTGAATGAAGCCAGGGCTGCAAGGGAAGCCCGGGTCTCTGGTGCCTGCTGGCGGCCAGAGGGAAGCCCGAGTCCCGGGAGTCAGAGGGAAGCTGGTGTTGGCAGCAGGGGAAGGAAGACCTACTCTTGCACGAATTTCATGCATCGGGCCTCTAGTATATTCTACATGCAAGTCCTCTAATATATACTATTAAAAACATTTTGTAGGTGGGCCTGTATGGTACCCACATATAATTTATGATCAAATGTATCTGAATTTTACCAGACTTTTATAGAACTTATATCCATCCATAAAAGTACCCCAAATGTTATAGAAAATGAAAAAGATATTCTCCTTCTTCCCTGGTCTATAAGCCAGAGTACATTTCTGTAGAACAGTGAGAATATTTGGGGTATCGTGTTTCACCATAGCTAACAAAGATAAAAGTTCAAGAATATGAAAAAAATACACACATAGGTAATTGGGGTGTGCAATAGTGGATTTAAAGTTAGATGTGTTGAAAGATTCCTTCTCAAATAGGTAGATAAGGCCAGTGAGACTGGCAATAGTCAGTGGGGGGAAAAATCCTTGAGAAATGGCTATAATCAGCCCTGTTGGGTTCAATAAGTAAGTCTATGAACCAGTGTGGAGGGTGGGGAGAGATCAAAAGAGAGAGAGGGCCTGAAAATAACAGAAAGAGATCAGGAGAAGGGGGAGAATAAATAAGAAAAGAAGAAATAAAGACACAAGGAACTTAGAAGAAGAACAGAAAGGAAAGAGAAAAAGATCAGCGAACATTATTAGGAGCGATCAAGAGTATATTTTTGTCCCTATTGGTAAGGCAGCAGTACTTAATAAGGGACTATTTAACATTAGGCAATATCTGGAGACATTTCAGTCGTCATAGTTTGTGGAGGTGGGCAGTGCTAGCAGAAACTAGTGGGTAGAAGCCAAAGATGGTGCTAAAAATCTTACAATCCAAAGAACAGACCCCCTCAACAAAAACTGTCTTGTCCAAAATGCTACTTAGTAGTGCTGAGGTTGAGAAACTCGGGGGTTAGGCAAAATGTCATGTTATTTGTATCTGATAAAATAAACTTATTTAAAATAAATGGGAGTCTAGGACCAAACCAGAGAGGGTCGGACCTGCATTGCCACCATGTGCCCACCATCCAGATATCATGGCTGACATGTACACTTAAGGAACTGTTTGACATTGAAACGGGAACTCAGAACTGTTGGACATTGAAATTGGGGCTCAAACATTTTTTGTTATTATACGTTTATTTCTAGTCTGCAGAGGCAAGATTTTTTAAAGGAAAGAAAAGGGGAAAAAATAGATACAGAAGCAAAGAAGCATTGAACAGACTGTCAAACTACAGCGGGAAGGCAGAGGAGGTTTTGGGGGGCGGGCTGTAAGAGATCAACTGAAGGACTTGTACGCATGCATATAAGCATAACCAATGGATAAAAGACACTGGGGGGGGTGCAGGTAAAGGCATGTACTGGGGGGAGGGGGAGGCTGGGGGGAGGTCAATGGGGAAAAAAAAGAGACATATGTACTACTATTTGTAATACTTCAAACAATTAAAAAATAAATTAAAAAATAACAATAAAAGATAAATAAAATAAATGGGAGTCAACCTCAAAAAGATATTTGGTGGAAGAATGCAAGAATTATGTCAGACTGGAAGATTCAACCAGTAGGACCACAGGGATGGGACTCACCTCCAAACTGCTTCTTCCAGTTGCAGGGGATCTTACATCTCTGGGTCTTCATGGTTTGTTTGCACTCAGCTCCACTCCGGGTGCCCTCCCGGGTGCCCAGCCCACAATCTCCGCTGGTGGGCACACACACACTCCACTGCCATTCTCCACAGTCAGACTTCTTCACTTTCTTTTCTGGAAGGAAGGAGACATAATCAACACCAGAATGCTCTTTAACTCCTATCTAATACTAAGTTCATTCCTGAGCACCTTAATTACAGGGTCTGTGCTTTTTACCTCTATCTTCAGTGTCCAGTAAATAGTAGGAACCTGATAGGGGTTAGCGGATTGATTGAATCAATGAATGACCAAGACCAGGGAGAAAGAAAACTGCAGAAGGAGCTAGAACTAATATTAATTTAACTCTTACTATGTGCCAGGAGCTGTGCTAAGTGATTTACTGACACCTCTTAGAAGCAGACATTTCTATGAAAGAGAAGATGGTCAAAAACAGTTAAACCTAAAAAGTGAGAAAACATTCTATTAGAAGCAATAGTTGTCAGATTAGCTTTTTCAATGCAAGTCATTGTTCATTTCTCTCTTTTATAGACAGAATGGCATAATATAAATGTGGTGGAAACTGACTCCCAGCTCCACAGACTACTCATTGAGAGTGACATGGAAAGGGTGTGTTAACCTCTCCGAGCCTCAGTTTCCTTCTTTAGACATAAAACAAAAATTCTTTGAAGGGCTCTTTTTGAAGAGAGAGGCAACATAAGTAAAACACCTGATTCCTGGTCAATGGTCTGTACATAATAGCTGCTAATATGATAATTATGGTAATGATCATCATCTTTATTTCAGCACTTTACACTGGTGGGGGGGATGAGAAGGGATGTCACTTAGGTTCTTCTAAATATTAGGGAGGGAAGGAGGGAAAGAGGAGGTAGGAAGGGAGAAAGAGAGAAAGGAAGGAAAGGAGGCATGAGAGGGGAGATGAGGGAGTGAGGAAGGAAGAGAGGAAGGACAAAAATCAGGTAGTGGGATTAGAAGGACATTAATCAGTGAAGAGCCTTGCCATCATAACCCTACTGCTTACCTGGTTTCTCTTTCTTTCCTGCTTCAGCAGTGTCCACAGCTGCCAAAATGAAAATGAATGCCAAGAAGGCAGCTGCAAATTTTCGACGCTGCTGCAGGTACTGTTGGGACTGCATTCTAGGAATAAACAGAGAAACAGAAGAAGGTGGTATCAGCCTAAGTCAGAGAGGAAGGTTCCTGGAACTCCTTGATGGAAGGCTCCCTTTCCATTTCTGGAATATTCAACTTTAGAAAGATCTGTATCAATTACCTTATGTACATTCTGTCTTGTCTCTCCACTGAAATAAGTTCTCTTTTGCAATCAGTCATGACAAAATCCAACAGTTTGTGTAAGACTTCACCCACAGCCATTTGCTAAGTATGACTCAAGAAAGACAGAGCAAAGGAATTTTGATGGCATTTGTTTGAGCAGACTCCTATAGTAAGTTTTGCTGACAGTGAGTGATGCTTGGTAATGTCAATAGCTATAGTCCTCTTCATAACTCTTGAGAATTCCTACAAACAACCATGGTGTTGAAGTCCCCATGGATAATTTGAATGGACACAATGAGTGGATTATCTGTGCAAAATTACATTTGCTAGTATCTTTAGATGTATCAGTATTGACTAGTATCACTGAAGTTTTTACCATTTTCCATGATCATGATTACCTTATTATCATCACTGTTCCATTATTCATTGGTCCACCAAAGATGGAAACACAAAACAGAAGTAGGGATAGCACAACTTTATATATATCTAGCAAACACACAAAACACACGTGCTAAAATACCTCTAAATTATAGGATAATGAAGAGTTCATACTCGCTCATAATTTGAAATTCTCTACATTTGATATGAATAAAAATCCCAGAATAACATTAGAAAACTCCATTAGAATGTGAAGTCACTTGTGACAGCTGAGTGTCAATATGGTCACCTGGCCAAAACAAACTTGAGAAATTTCTGTCCAAGCCCCAGGACAACCCACTTCCCAATAGGCTACACCTATTTCTAGTTTTACATTGCTAAACTTCTATTTTATAATTACTTTCAAAAAGCTTTCTTGTAATAAGTTCAATTCACTTAATTTCAAGGAGAAAAATCCCACATGAAATTATGTTTGAGTAACAGAATGGTCTATTAAAAAATTATCGTAATTGTAGCATGAGGAAGGAAGGAGAGATACAAATTGGGATGAGGGTTGGAGAGTTAGTAGAATGGAAATGCACTCTACCTGGTTTTGATACTAATTTATAACAATCCAGAAATTAAGAAGTGGGTAAATGGTGCATTTCAGCTTTAGAAGTTCTAAGGGGAAATGCACACAAGTCCATGTGTACAGGGAGTCACATGTGTAAAATATGTGATCAGAAACAGGTTTGAATTGGAGAATATCTTTCTTCTCAACCTTTTCTCCCTTCCTTATGTTTTGTCAACATTCTGCTTAAGTCTATATTTTGAGAGCTTAGATTTTTCTGAGTAGAGAAAATGAATAAATATTATTTGAAAGAAGAAAATAAGGAGGTTTAGAAAATAGATGATTAAAATTATCCAAAAAAAATCCCAGTGTGCCCAAACAATACCCAATTAACATGCTGATACCTTGCTGTTGTAGTAAATACTTGAGTAATTAGTACATGTGTGGATAATGGGTCCCCCCTTGTGGGTGATATCTGCATAGTTGATTATTTGTCTTTAGCATCAAGTAAAGGCAAAATCTCTCCCTGCTTATAGCCTCCTATATACCTAGTTTTATATTTTTAACCCTGCTTGCTCTCCAATAGAGAAGAGGCAAGAGAAATGTGGTCAGGATCATGACTTATTTTTCATACTGAGAGACATAAAACAGTGGAAGAGGAATGCTTGCTAAATTGGCTCAGTTCTTTTGAATAATTTACTTATTTTTCACCCTCTCCTACTGCCAGCTTTGTTGTATTTACCCTGGCAGATTTAATGTCATAGGGTTTAATGGTTAAGTTGAAGATTATCATTGATGGGGGCTGGTGTCTGGAAATTATTATTGAGAAATCTCAGTCACTAATAAGTCTGAAGCTCAATGATGAAAGGAAAATAAAGAAACCAATTAAGAGGAAGTGTTAATTTATTGTCTCTTCTCTGGAAAAATAGCTGATTAGAAGGAAAAGAGAGCTCCCCTTTTCTTTAACATGTTAATAGGATCTAGGAATTTAAAAGATGACTAACATCTGGTGTAAACAGAAGACAAAGATGCTAGAATCTGTCCCATCGTGATCTCTGTGGAAGGACTAACATGGGGTTTGGAAGCAGAAGCTTTGGCTCAAACTTTAGCTCCGCCATCTAATTTTTAGAATGTCCATGGGCAAAACACCACCACTTGAACCTCTGTTTTGACTTCTGAAAAGTGGGAATGATTATAGCAACTACTTGACAAGCCTATCATGTAAAAGCAAGATGTGGACATAGAGCTAACCAGAACATTAAGAAATACTAGTATAGTACTACTTGATGAATAGAGTTAATTTATCCTCACTCTTATTACTTACTATAATGAAGTACTTTTAAGTAAGAAATAACAAGCATTACCCTCTGAGCTTCCTAATATTATCTAAAAGCAAAAGACAAAAATACAAGACAAAAATGAGAGAGAGGGAGATTGAGATTTTAATGTCAGCTAAAGATTATCCAGCCTTTTCAAGGCACAATCTGCCCTTTGACTTTCTGGAAAGCTAAAATACACACAAGGACCTTCATCCTCAGTATTTCTTTGGAGTTCAGTAAAGTCATGAGGTTCCATGTTGAGAATTGGGGCCTGTTTCACCAGGAGCTACATGATATTTGGTTTTTGCTCTTTTGTGATGTTAAAAGTCATTGGTATTCAATGATTATTGATGGGATATTATGGACTGAATGTTTGTGTACCCTCCCTCCAAATTCATATGTGGAAATCCTCCCCTTCTCCATGTGATGGTATTATAGTGTTAGGAAGTGGGGCCTTTTGGAGATAATTAGGATGAGATGAGGTCAAGAGGGTACAGCCCTCATGAATGGGATCAGTGCCCTTACAAAATCCCAAGAGAGCTTGCTTTCTCTCCCTGCTCTCTGACATGTGAGGATATAATGAGGAGTTGGCAGTCTGCAACCCAGAATAGGGTTCTCACTAGATCCCAACAGTCCTGGAACCCTGATCTTGGACTTCCAGCCCCCAGAAGTATGAGAAATGAATTTCTGTTGTTGACAAGCCACCCAATCTATGGTGTGTTGTCACAGCAGGCTGAGCTGATTAAGACATGGGAGTCATTGCCTGGCCAGTGTGGCTCAGTAGTTGAGTATCAACCTATGGACCAGGAGGTCACAATTCAATTCCCAGTCAGGGCACATGCCTGGGTTGTGGGCTCGATTCCCAGTGTGGGGTGTGCAGGAGGCAGCCAATCAATGATTCTCTCTCATCATTGATGTTTCTATCTCTCTCTCCCTCTTCCTTCCTCTATGAAATCAATAAAAATATGTAAAAGAAAAAGACATGGGAGTTGCAAAATAGTGCTATTTTAATTCTATTCTTTCCTTTTAACTTATTACTTGAGATAATTTCATAGATAGTTTCCCTCACCTATTATTTTGTTATTCTGTTTACAGTTCATACAGAAATGTAGGATCAGTTCTTAATTCTTTCATTTATCTAATTTTTAAGATCATGAATTTGTTCCCTATTATCATTAGAATTTGGCCACTTTTTTGGCATATTACTATAAGTTCATAAATTGATTCATATTTGATGGGTTTTAAGCCATCACATTTTTATCTTTATTGAAGCTCTAATTGTCCCATCTTTGACCAGGGTAAATAAGCTTCATTAAAGTTGGCTTTTCACATGACCCTTGTAATCTTTCATTATGTCCCTGCTATCTGGTCCGTAAAGATGTTTCAGATCTTTCTGCACATTTCCTATCCCAGACCTAAAATCAACCATTCTTTCAAAAAGCCTTGTTTGTTTTCATGGTAAATAATTTCTGGGCACTTGGGATGCTCAACATTACTGAGTTGGTCTTTGGTTCCGGGCTTTTTCCTTTTCTGAAAGGACATAGAGAATGTTAGAAATAAATACCATAAAATTAATCGTTTGATTTATCCCACATTACATAAACAGTAGTCTCAGAATAACAATATTCCTGCTAAAAACACCAATTATCAATCCTAAAAGCAGTTAAAATTACTTTTGTTACACTATCTCCTTTAGCTCTCACCTTTAGGATTGCTCCATATCTGTTATCATACGGTTCAGTCAATAACACTATGCCATCTCCCTTTCAATTTTCATTCATTTCCATTATAAAAGCAGCTCTATTCTTAGTGTTGACCAAAAGGCCTGTGCTGTCTCTCTAGGCGTTCTGGTGGTCTGAAAGGATTCTCCGGTAGAATTTTTAGAAAAACTTTTAGAAACCTATTACTTGAGTTCTTGATGTTAACAGTTTATCTAGCCAGCCCTTTTGTCCTTGAGGGTAAGTTTTGCTGAATGTAACATCTTTGTCTCACAGCTTCCTTGTTTCAGTATCCAAAATACGTATGTTCCTCCCTTTTCTTTCACTACGAAGTGTTACTATTAAGAAGTCTAACAATAATCTAGTTTTCTGTTCCTTATTATGTATTACTTTTGCTGAGATAGCCAAAGGATCTTTTTTCTTTAAGGTACAATAATTTCCTTACATATCACTTGGTATTGTTCATGTTGGGTCAATAGTCTCAGATAATGAAGGACTCTTTTAACATGCACCTTTAGATTATATTATCTTATTTTATATGAATGAGAGCTTTTAGTATTAGTTCTATAACCTTTCCTTGGCTTTTTTCTTCAGGATCTCATAGTATTTGTGAGTTGATTCTTCTTTGCCTGTTTTCAATATTTGTAAATTTATCAAAAATGCTTTTAATCTGTTATTTTAAGAAGTTAAATATTGCTTGCTTTTATCTTCTAATTATCTTAAGGTATTACTTGTGTTAATTCAATCTTGTGTTCCTTCAAACTAGAAGGTACCAAATCTTCATTTATAAAATATTTTTCTTTCTATTTATAATTTTCACATGAGTTCTGTCACCTCATTCCTGCACTTTTCTAATTATGATTCACGAGGTTCTTTTACATCTTGTATCATTTCCTTGTTTTCTACATAATTTGAAGTAGTATATTACAGGCTTTTGTTTTTGTTTCTTTCACGGCCTTTAGGTATATTATTCTACTTTTTATTTTCCCTTTTAAATAGTTACTTTACAAGATACTTGACCTCAGTACATTTCTCTATATCATATTTACAGCTGTTCTAGCTTCACAAAATTCCTTTTTCTGTTCTTTCCATATCACAGTAAAATGTGACACTATGTTTCTGAGATTCCCTGGTTTTATTTTTCTGTCCCTACTTTAGGTGGATCTTCTCTCTCTTTTGTTTCTATTGTTGTTCTCCTAATCAATTTTGATTTTATTACCAGCCATTTATCCTCACTATGGGTTCCTGTCCTGAATGAGTCATGATGGAGTCAGCTTCTATTCTCAGATTGCCTCACCATGATTTACAGTGACGTGTATGGGCTGTTTCAGGGTTTCCCACTGGCTGACCGGTCAGATGCTCTGCGGCTTCCCTCTGCCTTCTTTTGTTCAGACACCAATAGCATGGGGTCTGGCGGCAGTGGTTTGCTCCCACCCTTTTTTATTCTGAGGTTTGTAGGAAAGAATCTGTCTTGAGTTTTGCTTTTAAACCTTGTCCTTGGGTTTTAGTTTTGCGGTCTTTTGGTAGCTTCCCCATCTGTTTCTGTTTTTGGAGTTTTTTTGTTAATGATTAACCATCTTTTTAAAATTTTTCAACTAGAGTTTACATTCAATATTATTTTGTATTAGTTTCAGATGGATATCATAGTGGTTAGACAATCATGTACTTTACAAACAAATGAAATGGAAACAAACTCATAGATACAGAGAACAGACTGATGGTTGCCAGAGGGTAGGGAGCTGGGGAGTGGGTGATAACGGTGAAGAGATTGAGAAGTACAGATTGGTAGTTACAACATAGTCATGGGAATGTAAAGTACAGCATAGGGAATATAGTTCATAATATTGTGTGTGGTGCCAGTGGGTACTAAAAAGCCAGAGGAAACACTTTGTAAAGTATATGATTGTCTAATCCATCAGTTTTTATATGAGGATTCAGGAAGATTCCAAAGGTATCCTGACACTTTCTTTCTCCACAAATTGCATTAAACATTTTGGGGGCACCTACCTCATGCCAGCCATTGAGCTGTAATCTCAGGATTACAAATGCTAAGGCAGACGTTTTTGCTTCTTCTCATGAAGCTTGCACTTCAATGAAGTTTACACTGACACATAAATAGCCAATCATAATTCACCATGCTCTCGTACAAACTACAAACTGTCATGAAGTATAAAGAATGGGCAAGTATTTTGCATTTCCCTTTCTTAACTGTAAACTAACTGAAGATAGGGATTAAATTGAGGCCAAAGATTTAATTTCCCTGAAGTTCTCTATGAAGCGAACAAAACCACTATAGCTAGAAATTCTGTTACAGAGCATTTAATATGAATGTTGTTCCTATAATTTTGGTCATAGAATTAAATGTCTACTTTCTCTTACTTATCATAAATTATTTTAATTTAGTTTAAGGAAAAGGGTTCAGCTGTCTTCAGTCTGGAAGGTATTCATCTAGTTAACTATATTTATAGTATTTACTTAAAACAGGTCTTTACCTATAGCACTTCATAAATATTGATTTATGTTAATGTTAATGGATACTTGAATTATTACAAATAAAGTATCCATTTACTCAATTATTCACAAACTATGTAGTATGTGTAAGAGTGGCATCCTTTTAGCATAAATTGTTCTAGGCAGTGGAGACAAGGAGCTGAGCAAGATGGACAGCATTGCTGACCCCACAATGCTTACATTTAATGAGAAAATTAGAAAATTACATGTGAACAGATGAACAAATAAATATATGCATAAATAAGATAATTTCTGACTGTGGTGTATCTTGTGAAAGAAATGAAAAAGATGACGTCATGAAGAATAACTAGGAGAGAAGCCCTGGCCGGGTAGCTCGGTTGGTTGGCGCATCCTCCCATACACCAAAAGGTTGCCGGTTCGATTCCCAGTCAGGCTACATACTTGAGTTGCGAGTTTGATCCCTGATTGGGGTGCTGATTGAGCTTTCTCACATTGATGTTTCTCTCTATCTCCCTTTTTCTACCTCTAAAACAGAAAATAAATTAACAAAAAATATATCCTTGGGTAAGGATTTTTTTAAAAAAAGAGTGACTATAAGAGGACTATTATTTGGATAGCATGGTTATGGATGGCCTCTTCCATATGACTGAGAAAGAGCTAGTGAAGTATGATATCTCTTACAGATAAATATTTTGCATCAGGGGTCCCCAGTTATCACTTGCCATTCCTCATTATTCTCTTCTGAGCTGAGATGGTCTTCCTTTTGCTTCCGAGCTTTTATAATTTGTTAGGAATTCAGTAAGTAGTCACCACCTTCTCCTGATTGACCCATTTTCTTCTGGATCCAAACTTTGACCAAAAATCAGCAACCAACAAGTTCTCACTCCTATTGGTTGACTGGTAAACAGCCCACTCAAACCTGAAGCCTTCCCGGCTTATCATCTGTGTTAGTATATAAGGTCATATTAAAAAAATAAACAAACAAATTATCGTTTTAAGAAATGTTCACCTTTACCAAGAATAATATTGGTAATCATTTATTTCACTTAAACACGAATATCCCAGAGTGCTCTTTTATTCATGTTTTCTGACTTGGTAATACATTAGAAAATCCATTTTGACTAAAAGCATGTAGCCTTTTCCTCTATGCCCTCTATTAATATTTACAAGGTTGTGTAGGTTGCTTGAAAATTGCTTTCTACTTCAAATTCAACTCTAAATACACAAAGGCATTCAGGAATGAGAAATGAAAAAATAAATCAACTGAAACAAGTATTCAATGGAAATGGATTTGATTTTCCTTTATAATATGACTGTGATGTGAAGGTCTGTTTATTCAATTATTTTTTGGAGCCAAATGAGTTTAAAGGGACTTGAGTTGGTTGTATTATTTCTTTACTGCTTTCATTAGTTATAATCAAAAGTAACTGGAGAAAGACTTTAAGAATTTTCTAGTTTCCTTTTAACCCTTTTTACACCTATCTGTTGCAACTGGATATAGAGAGGAACAAGCAAAGGTTTTAGAATAAATCAGAACAAAGATAGAATCTCACCTCTGGCAAATAATGAAGCAATACCTTTAATTTCTCTGAAACTTCCTTTCCTTGGCTGTAGACATAAATAGCAAGTTTGTCCCACAAAGTTTTGAGATTAGAGATTATGAAAAGTGAGCATCACAGACCTGGCCTATGGCACACCCACAATATCCTCTCTGTGTGCTTTCTGAACTTACATTGCAGCCCCCTTGCTCCTTCATCTTTACCTGAACTAGGATAACACATTGACCTTTTGGAGGGAATCTATATATATAAAAGGCTAATATGCAAAGTGTCCCCTCGGGAGTTCAACCGGGAGAACGGGAGTTTGATCGCTTGCTATGATGTGTGCTGACCACCTGGGGGTGGCACAGAACATGGCGGGCAACCAGTGGCAGTGGCAGGGTGCAGAGGGAGCAAGGGAAGGAGGAGGCAGGGAGGCGAGGAGGGGAGAACCTGCTCGGCCCTGATCGCTGGCCAGGCCTAGGGACCCTACCCGTGCACGAATTTCGTGCACAGGGCCTCTAGTTTTCCTATAATAAAATACAAAACACTGAATTTTCACTGAGCAAAACCGGCAATCCAGTTCCCCCTGTTACAGATGATTGTGCTGTCTCTAATTCAGCTTCCTGCTGCCTTGCTTGTTTCCTTCTTTCTGTTCTCCTCTGAAACTACGGTGTCTATAGTATCTCAAAGTTTCTTTCCTCCCAGAAATCCATTCCCACTTTGTCTCTCTCAGTGCTTATAATGTGCTAAACCCAGGCACATTGCTTCAATCAATGGATCCCATGAGATGGAAAGTCCTTTCCCAAACTCCTCTATCTGGCAAACCCTCATCACCTTCCAAGGTCTAGTGCAAGGATTTCACCTTCAATAAAGCCTTTGCTGATGCAATACTGTCTGTCCTCTTTATCTTGGGAGCTCACTGTACCATGCCCATTCCACATCCCCTGAATGTACAAGAGGCACATTATTAACTTATGCACCGTAGCATATAAAACTGGAAAAAATAACGTGAGCCTTCTAGAACATTATATTTAGTAACCATCCCTTTTTTAGGCCCCTTCAATTTCTTGTCTTCCATTACCACTACTAGCAATTACTTTAACAGAGTTAGACAGTGTGGTGATGGCCAGAGGGAAGGGGATGGGAGCCAGGTGGACATGGGCAAAGGGGGCAAAATGGGGACATCTGTAATAGAGTCAACAATGAAAATAAAATAAAATAAAAACATACACTGTCAGACACAAAGCAAGTAAAGACTAACAACACTGTCCTACAAGGCAGACATTGTAAAATCAAGAAAGGTTCTTAAGATTCCTCACAGCTATTGGACTTGTTCCCATACACCAGCCATAAAGAAAATTCTCCTCTAAGGAAGAACTACCAGCAATACAAGCCACGGACCTTTGGGTATCCTATTAGAATGGCAGACATTTAGAACATTCTCTATTGCTGCAGTTCAATCCAAAGCTTCTGAAATAATAGTATAATTTTCAGTATGCACATGTGTGATTGTGTATGTGTGCATATAATAGTGCACATAACACTTCTCTGCGTCTTCCTTCAGTAATAAGTCCTTTAAGGGAAAAAAGACTATCATTTTTGTTGTTATGTTCATCTAAAAGATTTAGAACAGTGTTTGACACTTAGATATCACTTATATATTTGTTTAAAAAATGAATAAAATAACACGGTAATAAATAGCCTTGTCTCCAATATAACTGACCACAGTATCTAAAATAGCACCAACTTCACACATCTTTGTGGCCCTACCTGGCTTTAATTTTTTCCTTTAATTTTTTCGAATTAATGCTGGATGAATTATATCTTTATCTTTATGTGCTAATTATCTTCTCTTCAAAGATGCAGGTCTCTGAAGAACAGCAGCAAGTTCTGGTTATAGAAATCATACTGCAGACCGAGGGTGGGAAAGCACACAGAAATATAAAAAGTCATCCCAGGGGATATACTGAGCACTGGGCATTCTCTGGGATAGTAACTAAAATACATTTTATCTATTTTTTGAACAGCTAAAGAGCCTTGGTTTGGGGGTAGCTTATTTTTTTTTAACTTAAGTCAATTTTCTCCATAAAGAGGTTGGCAAAACAACCTATTGTGGTGGTTTGAATTTTGATGACTAAATTTGGAATGGAAAGCATTTCTAATGCAAGAAGTTGAATAAGCCAAACTTTTAGGTGAGGAATCATGAAACCAATTTGCAGTAAACAGTTCTTTTTTTTTTTTTTTTTTTTTTTTAGTAAAAGAAGAAAATGTGGTATAGATAAACTGACGCCATAGCAGGCAAGCCTTTGAAATCATAATTATTATCAGTGAATATTTAGTGACCACCTACTATATGCAACATAACAGGATAGTTATAAGGAAGATACAGGTGTGAATTACATTTAATCTCATGAATCCTCCTGATGGAGAACAAGATAATGAGAGCATAAACCATATTTTTTGTGTAACCAAAAGCAACAGTTTTTATAATAAAAGAGGAGTGTCTAATATTCTTGCCAAAATATCTTCTGCAAAATTAAGGGGACAAGCCTCAATTTTTTAGCAGTAAAAGTCAAAAGAAAGGCATCTGCATTGGCAAACTAAATTAATTTCTCAAAGCAAGAGTCAATAGTATTAATAAGTTACGGATAAATGTTCCATGTTGACTGAAAACACAAATCCATACTCATTCACCCTAACTCAGTGAGAAACCACTTTAAAAAATATGCAGATCTCAACTTCAAATAAAGGTACTTCTGTCAAGATTGCTAACACATTTTCCTACTCTTCTAAACACCTCAGGATAGCTTTATTCACTACTGAGTTCAAACAGCATCTCTGATAACTGGTGGCTGTATTTGTGCAGATACAGTGACTCAATTAAAAACATAATTAACAAAGCAGCATGCAGATTTTCATGCTCACTCATATACAGCTAAGCAATGACCACTGTCCCACATTAACTTGTATTTGGGGGAGGTAGAGAATAAGTGTCAGATGGCTTTGTAAGGCCGAGGCTTGAGGCAGCACCAAGCAGCCACTGGGAGAAGCTCTTCTACCTTTGCCACAAAGTCCAACACCTGGGAAGTGAGAATTGTGAAGAGGACCTAAATCTCTGTATTGGTCTACTGCAGACTTTTAAATTTGGACTTGAAAAGGAACTGGTTATTACTTACTATTAAGCAAGACATAATAAAGAGAAACTGTAGTCAATAGAAATACATTCCAAGATGGCATAAAGGCTGGAATTAGCTGACAAGAGCACAGCAGATATGATACATATTATCAACAATTCCTATGAGAAAATGGAAACACCACGATAATAAATGGGGAATCACAGCAGAAAATTAGAAATTGTAAAAAGGTTCAAATAGACATCCTAGAACTGAAAAATACATATGAAATGTTTGCTGGGTGGATTAACAACAAATTAGATACAGCAGAAGAGTCACTGAATTTCAAAAGAGATCAAAATAAATGACCCAAGCTTTAAAATGGAGCAATAAAAATTTTTTTTCAGTGAATAGTGCCTCAGTGTCCCTTGGGATAGTGTTAAAGAATTTCTCATATTCCGGTTAAGGAATTCCAGAAGTAGAGAGGGGAGGTAGCACCAGAGTACCGAAAGAAATAGTCATTGAAAACTTGTAAAACTGTATGAAAACATCCACCCACAGAACCACGAAGCTCAACAACCCCCAAGCATGACAAATATGAAGAGAGCCTCACACAGGCACTCACATCCAAACTGTTGAGCACCAAATCTAAAGAAACAAACAAAACAAAAAACCCTAAAAAGGCAACTGGGAGAGAAGCACATCACATAGAGTGGAACCACAATAAAAATGACAGATTATTTCCAAAAGTCAATGGAACAACATTTGCTAGCAGAAAAATATCACAAACTATATTCATATATTTCAAAACTGAGGGCAAGTAAATACAGTATCAGGGGAAAAGGCCGAAAAGATTTGATACCAGCATATTTTCTCTGCAATAAATTCTAAAAACAGTTGTAAGACTAAAGGGAAATATTATAAGGCTGTAATATACTGAATATTTCTTTATCTATACTAATAAAATGGTAATATGCTAATTAGGTCTGATAGACTGGAAGTCTTCCGAACAAAGCCGCAGCTGCCAGGGCCGAGGCAAGCCGGCACAGCTGGGAGGGCCCATCGCAGCGCCCGGCCAGGTGGGCAGGGCCTCCCTCTGCGCAGCATTGATCACAGAGCCCTGGCAGGGTGGGCAGGGTGGGCAGGGCCTCCCTGTGGGCGGCGATCAATGGCGGAGCCCAGGCTGGGTAGGAAGGGCCTCCCTCTGCTCTGTGATTGATCCCAGAGCCCAGCAGGATGGGCAGGGCCTCCCTGTGGGCGGGGATGAATGGCAGAGTCCAGGTTGGGTGGGCAGGGCCTCCCTCTGTGGGGCATTGATCTGGGGGCTCCCAGACTGTGAGAGGGCGCAGGCCAGGCTGAGGGACTCCCCTGAGTGCACGAATTTCGTGCACCAGGCCTCTAGTACATTATAAATGTTAAAATATATATAATTAAATATATCTCTATATATATTATACATGTATATAAATTTATATATATAATTTAGATCTATAGGATGGAATGAAAGGCCTATATATGTATAATTATAAAAAGCTAGCTTTTTATTATTTTTTAAATTGATGACTTATTTAAAGTAAAAGTAATAAATTGTTATGGGATTTATAGCATATGTAGAAGTAAAATATATGACAACAATGAAATGAAAATGGGGAAAAGTGAAATTCTATTGTTTTGTGGAAATTTTTGGCATTTTACATAAAGTAGTATAATGTTCATTTTAAATAGAAACTTATGTGTCAAGAATACATAGGGCAAATCCTAGAGAAACCTCTAAAAGAATTAATTCAAAGAGTTATAGTTAAAAAGAATGTAAAAATTAAAGTTGAAAACTTAAAATAAGGTTTGATGAGCCCAAAATAATCAGGAAAGGAGGAACAAAGGAATAAAGCACAGATGGGATAAAAAGAAAGTATATTAAAACCTAAACAGATAAATAATTGCATTTAATGCAAATAGACTAAACACAGTAATTAAAAAAACACAGACTGTCAAGCAAGCAATACAGAACCAGATGCTACCTAAAAGGGACCCATTTTAAATATGTATTTATTATTTATTTATTTATTTATTATTTATTTATTTATTTATTTATTTATTTATTTATTTATTTCCATGCACATTGCCTTTATTTAACATTATGGACAATCACATTAATAAAATGGTTACAAAAATAAATAATATGAGTAAAATAAAGGAAGGAAGGAAATGATTTTTAAAGGATGAAAGTGAAAGAATGGGAAAAGTTATTCCACAAAATCAGTAAACCATGTATACATCAAGACAGGGAGTTTTAACAAAATAAAGAGTGATGTTTCATCATTAGAAAAGCATCTATTGAGAGAGGATCCAAGATGGCGGCGTAGGTAAACACCTAAACTGCTGCCTCACACAACAATTTCAAAACTACAACTAAAAGACAAAACGTCTATCACCCAGAACCACAGGAAAGCTGGCTGAGTGGAAGTTCTACAACTAGAAGGAAAGAGCAAACAGCATTGAGGGGTGCACAAGTGCTAAAAAGCTGAAATATGGAGGCGCAGGAATAGGGCTGGCGATGGGCGACTGGGAGTGCTGCTTTTTTCAACCCAAAGGGAGACAAGCTCCTGATTACTCCGAACTCCAGTTTCTGGGGAGACACGGGGGACCCAAACTCCTACAGGGAGAAGCTGGACTGTCTGCCGTGGGGTCGGAAAGTGAGGGTGGCTTGCTTGCAGGGCTGCGCACAGGAATAATTGTTTACTGTGCTGGTGCCTGGGACGCGGGGACGCGGTAGGAGTCGCAGAGCCTGCTAACTGGCAGTCATCGCTGTTTGCCATGCCCTAGCCTAGTCACGCCCTGAGACCCCACCCCACACAATCTACAAACCCACCCAAGCTCCAAGCAGTGGCTTTAGCATATGAATGACCTGCCCTATTGCAGCTTAACCTAGCAAACTTGCAGCCCGGGTCAGACAGCTCCAAAACCTCCAAACCCCAAGCAAAGAGGAGACAACTGTAGTTCTCGCTGTAGCGCCTGCTGGGTAGCCTCAGACAGTAGCTGACCTGCACCCCATTGGAGATCCAGAAGCCAGTGTACCTAGTGGTCAGTGTGAGACACCAGATTTCAACTCCTCACATCCATAAGTGACACATTCAAGAGGCAGACTCAGTGAGCACCAAAGCCCCACTGAAACAAGTCCTGCACCATAAGCGTGTCTCCAGCGCAGCAGTTCTTCCATTAAAGACACAGCGGGTCCTCACAGCCAATTGGCCTGGAGGTCAATTCCTACCAGTGTACCAACAGCAATCAAGGCTTAACTACACCAGGACTTTGCACTCAGCCCACAAAGGGGTGTACCAAAGGGGTCCACCTCAGGTGATTGGGGAGGCTGAACTACTGGCCCCTATAGGTCACCTACCACACAAAGCCACTCCATCAACACAAGGAAGCAGCAAAATGCGGAGACAAAGAAACATGTCACGAATGAGAGAAATGGAGGAAAGCAAACTAATGGACGACATAGAGTTCAGAACCACATTTATAAGGTTACTCAAGAATCTTCTAAAAACCGCCGAGAAACTTGATGAGACGAATGAGAATGCCAAAAAAATGGAAAAGGACCAGTCAGAAATTAAGCATACACTGTCTGAAATAAAGAATATACAGAAACTCAACTGTAGATCAACGTACCCCAAGAATCAAACGAAAGATCTGAAATATGAGGAAACAAAAAACACCCAACCAGAAAAAGAAAAAAAGAATGCAAAACTATGAAGATAGTGTAAGGAGTCTCTGGGACAACTTTAAGTGTACCAACATCCGAATTTTTGGGGTGCCAGAAGAAGACAGAGAGCAAAATATTGAAAACCTATTAGAAGAAATAATGACAGAAAACTTTCCCCACCTGGTGAAAGAAATAGACTTACAAGTTCAGGAAGCACACAGAACCCCATACAAGAGGAATCCAAAGAGGACCACACCAAGACACATCATAATTAAAATGCCAAGGGCAAAAAACAAAGAGAGAATCTTGAAAGCAGCAAGAGAAAAATGGTTAGTTACCTACAAGGGAGCACCCATACGACTGTCAGTTGATTTCTCGGCAGAAACTATGCAGGCCAGAAGGGAGTGGCAAGAAATATTCAAAGTGATGAACAGCAAGAACCTACAACCAAGATTACTCTACCCAGCAAAGCTATCATTCAGAGTTGAAGGTCAGATAAAGAGCTTCACAGACAAGAAAAAGCTAAAGGAGTTCATCACCACCAAACCAGGATTACATGAAATGCTGAAGGGTATTCTTTAAGAAGAGGAAGAAGAAGAAAAAGGTAAAGATAAAAATTATGAACAACAAAATGACATCAAATACATACCTACCAACAAGTGAATCTAAAAATCAAGTGAATAAAAAATCTGAAGAACAGAATGGACTGGTGAATATAATAGAATCAGGGACATAGAAAGGGAGTGGACTGACAATTCTCAGGGGGAAGGGGGTGTGAAGGGTGCGGGAAGAGATTAGACAAAAATCTTACACCTATGGATGAAGACAGTGGTTGGGGGGGGGGGGGTAAAGGCATGGGGTGGGGTGGGGAATCAGGTGGAGGGGAGCTATGGGGGAAAAAAAGAGGAACACCTATAATAATCTGAACAATAAAGATTTATTAAAAAAAAAAAAAAAGAAAAGCATCTATTAATCTAGGGGATAATAATACCAAATTAGTTTGCCCATAAAATTTCAAGACATGAATTAACCACTGATACAACTAAAGAAATAGTAAGTTCCAGAATCATAACCCAGGGTTTTAAAAATCTCTCCAATGAATTGATATAAAATAGGGGGAAAAATCAATATGAATGAACTTGATGATACCAAAGCCTTACAAGAGCTTTTCAAGAAAATAGAAATTAAAGCAGTCAGCAGATGCTCTTTCAATAAGTAGGAAGACTTGGGATTGCCCAAGACAGAGTAAGAATTGAAGAGGTAGCAAGAGGTGAGAATTTTAGATCTTACATGAATATATTGTGGGTAGTAGCAGAAGAATTAAGAAGAAAGCAAAGATTTGAACCATGGAAACCAAACAATCAGTAAGTAAAAATTGATGAACAAGGTCAAATTCTAGATAGGTGCCCATAGGAATTAGCAAAAAGAAGTTAACAGTAACCTTAATGAGGTTCATTTTAGCAAAGTTGTAAAATTTGAAAAGTAAATAGCTATTTCAGAAGCAATCACGCTAAGGTAACATACGTAGAGACTGTTTCTTGGCCAGGACTACCCTGAGTGACTTGGCCAAGTTATTATGTTAGAAGAGCCTAATAAATATGCAATGTGACATGATGAAAGGCTTTGGGAACTGATACAGTGTTATAAAAAGATCTCTGTCCAAGAGTCTAGGGACCAAATGTCTGCTGAGGGAGCTGGTCTGACTCAGAATTCAACAACTAGGATTCTCTTCAGAAATAGATTCCCCTGGGATGCTTTCAGCTAATTAGAGAGAGGAAACTTTTACTCATAAAAGAATAAGAGAAATAAGAGACCATCTCATTGCTCTCGGTTGTGATTCAAGGAGTTCAAGGCACTGGATTGTTTGTGTTTTTATAAAGCTCTAGAGATGGCATCCACATCTCTCTTGCTACACAAAGTGTTACTGTAAGGACCAGTCACATCAGCACCAACTGGGAGTTTGTTAGAAATACAGATTCTGAAGCCTTCAACCCAGACCTTCTGAACCAGAATTTACATTATTACAAGGGCAACATGCCCCCAGGTGAACATCTATGCACAAGAAAGTTTAAGAAACCCTTCTTCTAAACTGTATTTTTAAGGAATTAAAAAAATTAAATGTTTGCTAATTCTTTAATTACTTATTTAATTTCTTTATAGTCCAACTTCTTCCCATCGGTTAAAGGTAGCTTTTGCAGATATATACACTCAAGATATATGTATAAGTATAAACAGTGTATCCAAACAATTTTGAATATTGTAGCAAAATCTTGAATAAATTTTAAATGGATGAGTGATCATTTGTTATCTGACTGGGCAGGTGGGCGAGGAGAAGCGCAAGTGGTAGTATAGAAATAATCCCTCTCAGTCATGGCCATTTTACCCAGTGACCACTGGATTCAGAGTGTCTAACATGATAGGCTTTTGGAAGCCTTCAGAAATATTTGATATATGAAAAAAAGATGTCTCTAAAATAAGAAAATAGAAAAAATTAAAATTAGCATTTAATAATGATTACAAAACAAAGTATCATGTCAACTTCATAAAGTACAGTATTTAGAAATTCAAACATTTATTACATTTGAAAACCATCTTTAGATTAGATTTTCTCATGTTGCAGGAATTCTTATTCATTTATTTTTTATTTAAAAATTTTAATTGAATTTATTGGGGTGACAATGGTTAATAAAATTAAATAGGTTTCAGGTGTACAATTCTATAATACATCATCTGTATTGTGTATTCACCACTACAAGTCAAGTCTCCTTATGTCACTATTTATCTCCCCTTTACTATCTTCTACTTTCCCCCATCCCCCTTTCCCTCTGTTAATCACCACACTGTTGTATTTATGAGTTTGTGTTTTCTTTGCTTAATCCCTCACCTTTTTCACCAGCCCTCCAACCCCCTCCCCTCTGACCGCTGTCAGTCTGTTCTCTGTACAGTATCTATGAGTCTGTTTCTATTTTCTTCATAAGATTCCACATATAACTGAAATCATAGGGTACTCATATTTCTCTGACTGGCTTATTTCACTTAGCATAATGCTCTCCAGGTCCATCCATGCTGTGGCAAAAGATAAAATTTCCTTCTTTTTTTTTTTTTTTTACCTCTGAGTAATATTCCATTGTGTAAGCATAACAGTGCTTTTATATCCACTCATCTACTTTTTTAAAAAATTTTATCTTTATTGTTGAAAATATTACAGATGTCTCCTTTTTCCCCCCATTGACCCCTTGCCCCTGCACCTGCCTCTCCCCCCCCACCCCCCACAGGCCTTCACCACACTACCACTGTGCCATGGATTATGCGTATATGCATATAAATTCTTTGGTTAATCTCTTCCACCTCCTCCGCCCATACTCGTCCACTCTTGAATACACTTAGTGATAGCCTAAAAATGAATTACTTGAAAACAAAGAATTTTCAAAAGCAAAATCACAAATAAATTTACCTCCCCCAAAATATGTGTGTAAATATATTATCTCTGGTGAAAATATTATAAGTCCCTGCCTTTCATATAAGTACAAAGTAGATTGGGCTGCCTGGTATCAGAGGTCCTAGTTTCTCCTTTGTTCTGTACTGGGTTAGGGTGGAACAGGAAATATCACAGCCTGAAGGCTGCCTCCTCTAACCACCCGCATCCCACCAGTGATGTAAGATCCCTTCCTACCCAGTTCCCACACTACTGGGAAGTGACCAAATGGGTACTAAGCCACCGCAAGGTAAAGATGAAGTGTGTATTTTCTTGGTTTAGCTTGCAAAGGCTGGGTTATTAATGCCTGGTTCTATACCAGGAACAAAACCTTAGAATAATCACACAATTGCCCAGGAAGCCATTTGGACTGAAGTTAGTTTCTCCTTCAAGAATGGAAGAGCTGAAACTTGCCAGCTTTGATTTGCACGCCTTTCAGCAACTATTTCCAGCCAGTTCGGTTCATACAACTCCAGCGTTCATTTAGGGCTGAGCTCATTGACTAAAAAAAAAAAGAAGAAGAAGAAGAAGAAGAACCGAGGGGAGGGTGAAGACAAGAAAAGAAATCAAGGAAAGGCTTAGTTGATTATGCAGAGTGTTGCTTTGGGAAAGAGGAAAATCTTGGTAGAAGCTTGGCAAACCCACTTCATTAGGGACCTAGTGACATCTAAAATCAGAACATTACATCAGGTTAGGGACACCCCATTCCTATCCATTCTGTCTACCTCATTCTTGGCATTCCTTATCATACTTTTAGCACTGGTGAAAAGTTTGCTAGAAAAAAATATGCTGAAAGAAATGACTTTTTGGAAATTAGCAACATTAAAACCAGGGATTGTAATTCTGCTCACTCACCTTGTCCTCTAAAAGCTCACGTTCTTTTTTCTGCTTGCATGGTTATTTTTACCCCATTTCCACCATCCATCTCTCTCATACTCATGGTTCCATTCATTCTCCTTTCACAGGACTCATTGTCCGCAATCTTAGTAAGTGAATGTGGACGTGAGTGTCAGGTCTCACAATGGAGCATGAGAAATAATTGCTTCTTGTTCCTTCCAAGATCCTCTGACGTTCTTCTGTGTGGTTTCCATGTCAGGGAAGGAGGTTGCATAATTTCTTTTCTTCCTTTCTTTGAAAGCATCAAATGGCCCACTCACTGAACTCCCTCCTTTCTAAAATAATTAGCGTAAGGACTAAACCAAATACTGAAATTTATAAAAGAGTAACTAAGAGATCAAAATGGTTCAGTCATGCCAAATAAGTCTTACTGAGTTGTGTGAGAAAGTGGCTAATAACGGTGATTTTATGGCCACAGAGTATCTTGGTTTCAAGACATTTTTACACCTTCTAAAACATACCTCTGATATGATAGTAAAGTTCAAGTTAGATGACAACATTATAAGGTGGATATACTGTGAGTTAACTACCAATCAGAGAGGTCAACTAGAAAGATGCTTAGGAGAAATTCACAAAAGATTCTCTTTAACTCTGTTCAGTAAAAGATTATACTAATACTTGAAATAAAAACATCAAAAGGATTCCATTTAAATGTGCAGGTTACTTAAAATTGGGCAAATATAAAACTATGTTGATGATAAAATCAGGATTAATTATATTCTCAGTGGTACAATATTGACTTGAAATAAATTAATTTAAATGTAATAATATCTGCAAAATCCTGCATTTGAATATATTTAAATCAATAGCTTAAGTAATAAAAGATAATTTGCTTCACAATAATTTACCGGATACAGTGAAGGTTTTACTGCACCATAGTTTCATATATATAATTAATGGTAAAAATGGGTGAAGAAACAAAGCAAATAAGAAAATCAGTACATTCTATTTCTGAGAAGCTCAAATTGTTAGAAAATTCTTCCTTAAGCTAGAATCTATTCACTGTAAATTTCATTTAATGTTTCTCAGAGAGGAATGAAGTTAAATTCCTGGCAACTTGTACATAGATAATAGGATGCAAAATTAACTTTGATTATAATATAGCTAGTGTGACTATCACAGCAGGAAACAATACTCAAATAGATGAGAGATGATTACCTTGCAGTTACAAATTTTAACTAGATTTAAGGTAGTTGCTCATCTTGATCATGTTATTTCTTCAAACCATACAATAACACCTTGTTTTACTGGCATATAAATCCAGCAACTTCATATAATCCCCAAAATTGTGAGATCTTTCTACCTCCATGTTTAGCAGAGTACCTAGGCACTTGTACAATGCTTACTAGATGAATGACTGAAATTCTTAAGACTGACCAGCCAACACCAATAAAACAATACCATGTGGTTGATACCCTTAGGATATTAATCTTTATCATTTGAGTTTTACATATAATTCTATAGGTTTGGCTATTTGGTTTTCAGGTATATAGTAAATTAAAAGGAAGAACAATAAACGCTACTGTCAAATATATAGGTACCAGCATTAAAATGAAGAAAAATATGGGAAAATTATTTTTAAAAACTCAAATTCACATATAAATTATTTAGGGTAGAGTCAAATAACTCCTAATGACTGAGTTTTCCCTGATTAGAGCACTCCCCAAGCTCACAGTATTGATATCTTTAAGATAGCTAAAATCATCAGCGTACACTATTATTTATAAGGCATTGTGCAATCAGCAATATAGGAAAAGTGTGTGCAATAGCTTCATAAGGCTACACCTACAAAGTTAATTAGTTGAAACACTTAGTATGTAAAAACATATATCCTCAGCTCTCTAAAAAAGCCTCCAACTCCAAACTCCACTATTCATGGTTATTTGCTTTCTCTGGGATCTTGAAAAACTCAGTTCCATCACACTTCTAGAAAACCTCCATACAAATCCATGTTGCTAGCCCTGGCCAGTGTTTTCAGTGGTTAGAGCGTTGGCCCATGCACCAAATGGTTGAGGGTTCAATTCCCGCTCAAGGGCATGTGTACCTAGATTGCAGGTTTGCTCCCAACCCCAATTGGAGCCAGTTTGGGAGGAAGCCAGTTGATGTGTCTCACATCGATGTTTCTCTCTCTCTGTCCGTCATTCCCTTCCTCCATACCTTCCACTCTCTCTGAAAAAAACAATGAAAAAAAATCCTCATATGAGGATTAACAAAACAGAAAAAATTCATGTTGCTAGCTTCTAGCAATTCCTTTCACCTCAATTATGATAACACCTCTGAGAGGCAGATTGAGGGCATTATATCCAGTTTATGGATATGTAAACCAAATGAACACAAAAGAAAGTAAATCAGAACATGAGGCTAGTCTACTCCTCAAAGGTAAAGATTTTGTTTTTCACTTAACCATTAATTTGGACTGCATCAATTTGTGGTGTGGCTTTGTATCAAAAACCAGGCACCAAGCGGGTGATGCAAGTTACTTTTTCAAGAAAACATACACATAAGCAATTGTTTGGAGGAACAGTTTTAGAATGAGTTAAAAATAAGCACTGTCTGCTATGCTTACAATGCATATATACACTGAGTGGCCAGATTATTATGATCTCTGAACGCATAATAATCTGGCCACTCAGTGTGTGTGTGTGTGTGTGTGTGTGTGTGTCTGTGTGTGTGTGTGTGTGTGTGTGTGTATTAGAGGCCCGGTGCATGAATTCATGCATGGGTGGGGGGGTGGTCCGGCCAGCCTGGCCAGGGGTAGGAAACATGGGCGGTTGGCCGGACTGCCTGCTGGTTGATCTCCTGGTTGAGGGGACAATTTGCATATTAGCCTTTTATTATATAGGATATACACTGAGTGGTCAGATTATTATGCATTCAGAGATCATAATAATCTGGCCACTCAGTGTATGATGCTGATTTTTTTTCTTTAAAGCACTTTTCGTTTTAAAGCACTAATAAGACAAAATAAGCATTAGCTACTTTTCAACCCCAAAATGGTATGATTCTATCTTGTTCAACTACACAAAATCACTGTGAGATAAACAATAGCAGGCATTGTTAATCTGCAGTTAATAGGCTATGAAATTGAAGATCTAATAGATTGTATCATGTACCCCAAAAAAACACAGCTAGTTAATTGTGAAGCCAGATATAAGTTAACTTGATTTGAATCCTAATCAATTGTTCTATTAAATATTATATATATATATATATATACAGTATATACATATGTGTGTGTGTGTATATATATATATATAATGTTTTATAATAGGAAGTCATCACCTGTCCCATTTCATAGATTGAAATCTCATTCAGGTGATATGTTTACAAAATAGCAGATTGAATAAACGAGGCTTGTTCCCCAAATAGTGTAATCTTTGCTATTTTGCTAATAAAGTTTTTCTGTCTCCTCTCTTGACATTCCACATGCACAACTTGTGAACGAATTCACTGTTAACCTCTACGTATAGTGCTTCTTTTTTATCACTGCTGTTTCCAGACTTATAAAAAGTAATTTATGAGTTACCAAATCTGATTACTCTGTATATTTAAATCTTGTCAGCTATTTGGAGGATGACGTAGAGCTCCTTTATGCTTAGGGTCATTCAGGATGTGATCTAAGTACAAAGTGTGCATTTTTCAGAGAATTTTAGAAAGGGGACCTTAAACTGATCCTTCAGCTCCTAATCTATCAACAAGAATTTATTGAGTGCTGTTGTGTACAAAACTCCGTGGATATAAGAAATGAATACAATATGTGACCCTTATCCATAAAGAACCTAAACTAAAACTTAAAGGTTTCCATGAAAATTGAAATGTAGCCCCTTTGCTCAATATGACAAATGTCCCATGGAATTAAACGGCTTGTGTTGCACGCACTTCTCAGGAGCCAGAGAGAACTATTAGATGCCTTCTTTACTTTAATAATGTCTTTTTTTCCAGATCATAAAAGGTTATATGGTCATATCAACTGTTGACTCTCCTACAGAAGGCCAAACAGAAAAATCTACTGACTAACCAAAGCCAGTTTACTAAACCTACTATCGTCAGGAAGAATAGAAAGAACATTGTATCTTATGATCTGAGAAGGAGCACTATACGTAGAGGTTAACAGTGAATTCGTTCACAAGTTGTGCATGTGGAATGTCAAGAGAGGAGACAGAAAAACTTTATTAGCAAAATAGCAAAGATTACACTATTTGGGGAACAAGCCTCGTTTATTCAATCTGCTATTTTGTAAACATATCACCTGAATGAGATTTCAATCTATGAAATGGGACAGGTGATGACTTCCTATTATAAAACATTATATATATATATACACACACACACACATATGTATATACTGTATATATATATATATATATATAATATTTAATAGAACAATTGATTAGGATTCAAATCAAGTTAACTTATATCTGGCTTCACAATTAACTAGCTGTGTTTTTTTGGGGTACATGATACAATCTATTAGATCTTCAATTTCATAGCCTATTAACTGCAGATTAACAATGCCTGCTATTGTTTATCTCACAGTGATTTTGTGTAGTTGAACAAGATAGAATCATACCATTTTGGGGTTGAAAAGTAGCTAATGCTTATTTTGTCTAATTAGTGCTTTAAAACGAAAAGTGCTTTAAAGAAAAAAAATGAATATATTCAAGAAAATAAAATAAATATATAATATATTCATTAATAATGATATTAGTATAAGATATAACTTTCAGTTGTAAAAGCATTAAAAATGCAGAATTAGCCCTTCGCTGGTTGTGGATTTAATTTTTTAAAAGTCCAAGAGTCCTAGCCGGTTTGGCTCAGTGGATAGTGCATCAGCTTGTGGACCAAAGGGTCCTGGGTTCAGTTCTGGTCAAGGCTATGTACCTTGGTTGCTGGCTCCTCTCTGGTCTGGGCCCTGGCAAGGCCTTGTGTAGGAGGCAACCAATTGATGTGTTTCTCTCACATCAATGTTTCTCTGTCTTTCCCTCTCTCTCCCACTCTCCCTAAAAATCAATGGAAAAATATCCTCAGGTGAGGATTAACAACAACAAAAAAAAACAAAAAAAAAAGAGAGAGAAAGAAAATAAAAAGTCCAAGAGAAGAAAAATAATATAAATCTGCATTTTGTTTTTCTCCTCCACTGAAATAACGTTAAAATTACTATTTATTTTAACTTCAATGAAGAGCTGTACTAAAGCTTTGTACACACATATTTGTACTCAATAGTCACAATGCCCTTACAAAACAGGTCACATTATTACCATTTTACAGGTAGAAAAACAGAAACAGGTTAAGCATGTTGCCCAATTCATATAGGTCTTGGTAGAAACAAGATTTGAACTTTGATTATCTCATTTCTAAGCCTGCTCTCTTTGGACTAGTCAAAGTATAACCAGCATGACTGTTACGGTGAAATCAGAACCTTGGTAATGAAATGTGATCACCCATCTCACTAGAATGCAAACCTACTAACACTTCTGTACTGGAGGGCTCCAATGAACGTTCCTGACAGCATCCTAGACCTGGCCAGGTACAATGAACAAACAAGCTGGGGAACTCTTGTGTTCTGATTCCATTTCTCCAACGCTTCAACTGAAATAGACTGAAAGGAATGTTCTTCCTTCACTTTCTCCTTCATGGGCTATGAAAATGGCAAACTCTTTTAAAATTGAGTTTCCAATCATAGTTGCTGAAACCTATACATTTCTAGCCAAAGGCAGTGAAATAAAAAATGACTGAGAGTTCTTTAAACACACTTAAAAAGTAGACGAAGCCCAACTGGTGTGGCTCAGTGGTTGAGCATTGACCCATGAACCAAGAGGTCACCTGTTTGATTCCTCATCAAGGCACATGCCAGATTTACAGACTCGATCCCCAGTAAGGGGCGTGCAGGAGGAGGCAGCTGATCCATGTTTCAGTCTCATCAAAGTTTCTATCTTTCTCTCCCTCTCTCTTTCTCTCTCTCTAAAATCAATAAAAACATAATTTTTTTTTAAATAAATGAAAGTTGGCCAGGGCCATGGTCTCAATCACCCACTTTTATGAGATTTTGTCTTTGGCGTTCTTCTTTAGTGACCTCATGTCATTCACTCCATGTGTTCCTTTGTATCTGAGAAATAAAACTAGGATTCTAATAAACACGAGGACCCTTGGGTCTTCGGCCAGCTCTGAAAAAAATGCACATGAAGTGAGTAGGTGCATGTCCACTGCCACCACTGAAAAAAATTCCATTTAGGGTTAAGTCGGTGAGTTTTGGCGCTTTGGTGAGGTCATCTTAGAAAAGGGAAAAAGAAGTAATCAAAATGTTGAATAAAACAATATTTTTAAAATGTATAAAAGAAAAAACTAAATCCTAAATCCTAATCCCTAGCCAAATTGTTTTAATTTTTAATTACCTTCAATACTTTCCCAACTTTCATGCTTACCATCTCGTAATGCTTACAATTTTGGTTGTTTTTCTCAAAATTGAACAAGCCATAAGATTTTTTAATGCTTCTTTGTTATGTCTTCACTTCTATTTTTTAAAATCTTTATTGTGGAAAGTATTACATATGTCCCCTTTTTTCTCCCATTGACTCCTTATAGCCCACCCCCCCCGCCCCCTGCCCCAGGCCTCCACCACCCTATTGTCTGTGTCCACGGGTTATGCATATATGCATACAAGTTCTGACTTCTATTTTTTTTTAAATATATTTTATTGATTTTTTACAGAGAGGAAGGAAGAGGGATAGATAGTCAGAAACATCGATGAGAGAGAAACATCGATCAGCTGCCTCCTGCACACCTCCCACTGGGGATGTGCCCGCAACCAAGGCACATGCCCTTGACCGGAATCGAACCTGGGACCTTTCAGTCCGCAGGCTGACGCTCTATCCACTGAGCCAAACCGGTTTTGGCTTGACTTCTATTTTTAATGGTGGTATAATTCCTACCAAGTAGATGTACTGCTGTTTGTTATATCAATTGTTTTTTCCCTTTTCATGAATTTTAACAATGAAGATTCTTGCCTACACATTAGGCAAAGACATGCAGGTAACTTAGCCATGTCATGCAGCCGCCTTGCTTCAAACTAACTCTTCCACAGGTCACCCCAGGGCTGCTTTCCTGTCCTCAAGATATTCCTGGTTCTATAAATGGGTTAACATAAAATGGGTCCTTTGAGTTGTGTAGGCCTAAACCACTTAACCGCAAGTCAAGAGATAAGAGAGAAAAAGAAGGATCCATAAATAGATGACATGGAACCAGCCCCTACTTCCTGACTCATGCAACTACAAATAAGTCATTGAAACTGGTTTGTGCTGATATGGGGCAGACATTCTTCCACCTCCCAAACAGTGCAGCTATTTACTGGGGAAAAGCGAAACCTAACCACCTCTAAATACCTTCACAAACCATTTGTCACACAATTGATAAAGTTCCTAGGCTAGCATACTTTGAAATGCTAGAAATTAAGGATCAACTAGTTGTGCAGGGTGCCGAGGGCTGATAAAAATAGTTTATCTTGAGAAGTGAAGCTTTCGATGATTCTGCCCTGCACAGCACCCTGAAGACGGCTGTCTGGTGTCCTGACTTTACTTTTTAAACTGAACGATTTATGATGGAAATAAAGATGCTGTTAAGAAAGGATAGAACAATGAAACTTTTAAAAATTTTTGTTTCTTTTCAATTACAGTTTACATTCACTATTCTCTTGTATTAGTTTCAGGTGTACAGCATAGTGGTTAGATAAGCCTATAGTTTATGGAAATCCCTCCGATATTTCCAGTACCTACCTGACACCATACACAGTTATTACAATATTAATGACTATATTTCCTACACTATACTTTACATCCCCATGACTGTTTTATAAGTAGCAATCTGTGTTTCTTAATCCCCTTCACCTTTTCACCCAGTCCACCAACCTCCCTTCCATCTGGCAACCATCAGTCTGTTCTGTGTGTCTTGAGTCTAAAACAATCAATCATAATGTTATTTTTATTAGGTAAGATAATAATATTATGGTTATCTTGGCATTTTCAGATGAAATAATCGAGTGTCTATTTGCTTCAAAATACTTAAGGAAAAGAAATTTTGGCATACCACGCAAGCAAAAAATGTTGACAAAACATTCTATCTTGAGTCTGTTCTTTATATATGTACTTACAGCGTTCCTTTTTGTTTCCTTTTATTTCCTGAAAAGAAATCATTCCCACTCACATATAGACCAATTTCAGGTATATATGGGCTTCCATATTTTAGGCTTTGGCTACAAACTTACTTTTTATTGGTATTTTTTTACAGCTTAGCGGGAGTTCTTCCTTCTAACCATAGCTCGAGTGTTGAACACGGCTGCTCAGATTCCAAAGTGGGCTGCTGATGGCCCATAACATGTCCTTGTACAAGATTTAACAATGTGCCTCTTCTTCCAGGCGAACGCAAGCCCCCAGCAGGGTCCACAGGGCGTGCAGTTTACTACCCACCTTTCCCCTGGGTTGGGCGCCCTTGTGCCGGGAACAGTTTTGCATCATGTTGCAAGATGTGCAACAATCTTAATCCTGAACACTGACGTCCCATTTTACTTTTATTTAGTGTCTGGCTGCTTTGCTTGGCAGTCAAGTGTCTACTCAGAAGCCAAATTAGGATCACTTGCTCCCCACCGGGACATCTCATGCCCCACCAAGAAGAGTTTGGCCTGTTAGCAAGTTTCTCTGCCATCCACCCCAGCCACTGGCGAACAGGCCAAGCTGCAGTTACTGAAAAGCCCATTATCTATTGTGTCTTAAATGTCCCCTCTCAGTGCTTCTAGTTAAGTGCCCTTCTATCTCACATTTGCCCATTTGGGGCAAGGTGAGGAGGCAAATAAAGATGTATGCTACTTCCATTAGCTAAACGATTTAGATCGATAGGGGTTGCTTCAGTTACTTAAGTGTGGGATCAGGTGTGGATGTCAGATGTATCCTGCTATCTGGTTCCTCTTTTATGAGGTGACTCAGAATTTTACATTGGAACTCATCTTCCAGAGAGATGGCAAACAAACAAACAAAAAGAAATGCTATAACTGGCCCTTGGTCATACAACTGGTGACTTATGTTGGTGATAGAGTCAGACTTATATCCAATCTACATCTATCCTGTCTAACACTCTAGCCACTGGCCACATGTGGCTGTTGAGCACATGATATGTGAGTAATCTGAACGGGGATGTGCTGTAAATGTGAAATGCACACCAGATTTTAAAGACTTAGTTTTAACAAAAAAAAACAGTGTAAAAATAGCTCAAATATACTAATAGTTACCTCACCCATTCAATCAACAGTTCATTCATTTATTCAAGAGTTGGGCACTGTGCTAATCATTGAAAATAGAGCAAAGAATAAGACACGCTCAGTTCTGGCCCTCATAGAGCTAGAAGTAAATGCTGTTAAACATTTTCTTCCCTTATTGGTTGGTCTTTCGAAGGAATACTCTGACTATGCTTCTGATATTTTCAAAGCAGACACCACTCTAGCCCTGATGCAATGTCAAGGACAGGGATGTGCGTTAAGAGTACATTACCAACTGCCACCTGGCAAAAGTACCACTTCCTATTGTCCAATGAAACAGCCACTTGTCCCAGGTGAACACTTGAAATGTGATGAGTATGAATTACAACATGCCATAAATGTAAAATACACACTGCATTTCAAAGACATTACGAAAAATGAATATAAGTATCTCATTCATATGTTACATTGATTACATGGTGAAGTAATATTTTTATATATTGGATTAAATAAAATGTATTATTAAAATGAATTTTACCTGTTTCTTTTACTTTTTAAAATGTGAACACAAGAAAAATTAAGTTTACGTATGTGGCCCACATATTTGCATTGGCCAGCATGTCTCCATAGTGATTTTTTCCACTCTGCCAGTGCAAATAATCACACCAGATGGAGCGAGGCCCTCCAGGAAGCCGTGCAATACTGGTGGAGGAGCTTGAACATCATGGGGAACTATAAGCTGCTTCAGTTTCTCCCTCTTTTCTGTTTGTGGATCTCTTGCACCTTGAGTGACGAGTGAACATGATTCAAAAGTCTAGGGAGCATGATGCAATGGAGAGGCAGAAAGCTATTAATCAGAAACCCTTGGTTCCTTTGGTCTCAGAGTTCTTACTCACTGACAGACCAAGAACTAATGATGAGCGCCTGTAGAATCTCCCTCACTGTAGGTATAAACATGAAAATAATCTGTTCTCTCCATTTCAGATAGAACTGTAGTGAGTGAGATAAGCATATGTGATAAACTATAAACTATAAACTATATTGCCTTCATCATTTATAATAATAATCATAACAAATATTTCTGTAAGCAATCGGGAAAACTTCTGGGATGTAAAAGATGAAAACATCATAATTCAGGGGAAATTCCACAAATAACAAAAATTTAAATAGAAATGTTAAAACACTAATCTTTAAATAGTAAGGCTGACAAAGGAAGAGGTGAATGAGAGGACAGGGGACTTAGAATGGAAGCATGTAACAGAGTAGGGACAACTTGGCTTTGGAACTCCTATCTATACCAATTGATGCCAAGAGGTCACTTTGATATTCCTTGCCTTTCCAATGAATATTATCTCATATATGCTACCAATATTTTTAAATAATAAAAAATATCACCCTACCTATATTGTGGTCAATTGTTTGAGTATTTCTGCTGAACAAAAGGTGGGTAGCAGGCCTCTGATTTCACACGCCTAAGATGAAACTTGTTGAAACAGAGGGTACTTTGTACAATTTCTGGCTTAGCAATGCCAGGCACCACTTAGCCCATAATTGCACACTAGTGAAACACAGAGACGTAGTTATTTTTCTGGGTATCTGAGCAGGTCCCCACATTCCTGGTCTCCATCAAACCCTGAAAATCAAGGCCGATTCGATGACCTCAGAAGTCCTAATTTGGCTATGCTTGTTGTAGTCTGGGAAGCTTGTTGTACTGTGGAAAATCGAGTTGTTTTTCTGCTTACTTGACTACACAAAAGATTTTAAAAAGTATTCCCAACCAGAGCTAATTTAAATCAGTAAAGACATTTTCTAGGGTGTGTGACAAAGAGGTTGACATCATGGGGCAATGTATAGACTTGAAATGGACTTTGCCCAAGGAAGATTCCTGATGATGCTAACAGATAAATAATATTGAATAGTATATTTTTAAATAAAGCATGTTATCAAATAGCACATGGTTATTTTTACCAAAGAATCTTGCCATCACTTTCCTCTGAAATGGCCTGCCAAGAGGGCATAATGAAATTTGGTATAGGTGTGTCTTTTGGTATGAAAGGGAGTGGGACATTACACGTGTGGAGGTAGAAAAGCCACAGAGGATACTTCAGACACCATGAGGAAACCCGTCTGATGGAATGGGTTACTCACGGTGTCCAGTAGCAACATAGAGAGGAGAGTCCCAGCAGGAAGCAGATGGCATATTCCAGTGGATTCACTGAGCAGAGTTTAATGAATGCATTATTTAAAATGAGTTGAGAAGAGTTAAGCAAAGCCAAGGGGAGATGTTGGAACACACTGAGGTGAGCAAGGGCAAGAAGGTTATAGCACTTTCAGGTGTGAAGTGAAAAGTGGCGTGATAATCGCGAGAACCTCCAGAGCTAGGACTGGAGGACAGGGCAGCCTGGAGACCACCAGCCTCTGGTAAGTGATGACAGCAGGGGGCGGGGGAGAGAAATAAACAGCCTAGGCTCATTGTCTTCCCATTCTTCGATCTCTTGGCAGTGCCTCCATTGGCCAAAGCCAAGCAAGCTAGATGGCAAAGGAATCTATTGGTGTTTTCCATAAAGGCCAGCCTCCTGGTACTCAGAGTGGAATAGAGAAGATTGGGAAAGGGAGTTGGTGGGGGCAAATAGAACATATCCCAAAGAGCTGGTAAGTTAGGTAAAAAGGGTATCATTGGCTAAAGCTGTCCTTCAGTGGACAGGGATGGGGAAATGTTTGTTTCCTGTCTATGTTCACTTATCCTGACACATGCTTGCTCTGAACCTATTTCCTGTTATATGATAGAGGTAGCTCATGCTACAGGCAGCAAAGAACTGTTACAAGCAGCTATTCTATAGACTTTCAACATTAAACGCAAATGGATTAAGGAGCAAGAATAAACAAGAAGTAGGTCCATGCACAATTTTAAGACTACAATAGGAATGCTTAGATACAAAAACATTATTGTTTCTAATCTTTTGCTTCACACAATCCTGAGATTTGTGCTAATCCAAATTTTGGCTAAACTAATCTCAAACTCTATATTCATTAGCTGAGTAAACATGCTTTAGATTTTCTTTTTTCCTGACTTAGCCAGATATTGATCTGAACTGTCGAAAAGCTTACTGAGTCTGAGTAGACATTAAACAGAAAAAAAAAAAAAGTTTTCCAATCATTTAATACAGTAGGATTCCTTATTACGAATTTCTTTTCAAATTTTCTGATCCTTACATAGGTTTTAACATAAAAATGTTGGTAATTAAAGAGTTATAAACCTCTTATTATAATTCATGTTAACAAATACATGGCCTCTGGGTGGCTAGCCACTGGGGCACAGTGAGACCCAGTCAAAATTCTATGCACACTCTGGGTGGCTCAGCACACCATATTGGGAACAGATTGTTTTCATAGAAGCTCTGCTTTATTCCTGGCCCTATTGCCCATAATTATTGTAGAGCAGGACTATTTCCTGCCTTCCTGCCCAAAATAGCAGGAAGCAGCCAACTCTTTCAACCTGCTTTGCTCATGGCACCACCTCTCTGCAGGGGTGAGGGTTCACTGCCAGGAATTTCAAAAAAAAGCGAACTCTGTTTGGGTTTCTTATCCAGAACTTTAGCTTGTGAACAAAGAATTGAAGCCAGATCTGTAATCTATCCAGGAAATAGAGAAATGAGATGGCTCCAGGCCTGATTAATAGCAGCAAGCCAGGGGCAAGACCACAGCTCTTGCTCTTTCCCAGGTCCATCTTGTGAATCAGTTCCAGGTGAGACTTTGTGAGCCTCTGACTCATCAGGAACAACTGGGGAACTCTAGAGAATGTCTGCAGCACTAAGAGAAAAGAGAATGTTCATCGCCCCTTGGGATTAACATAAACTGGCACTGAGCCTTTCTACATGCTGCCTCTGTGGGCCCATGCTACTTACCAGTGGCTTTCACAACCAGAATACCATTTGTAGCCTTCCATCCAGCCTTTGGTAGACCCTGAGGTCACATTATTCAGGTATCCTAGTGCCCAACATAGATTACTTCTAATTATAGTTGCTAACATGAGTTGTTATTCGTTGCTACTGTTGCTGATGTTTTTCTTTTTGTTTCTGAGCACAATACTAAATGTTTTATATGCTCTTATCTCATTTAATCCTTACCCTCACCCCACTGGTTATCACCGTTAACCCCATTTTATAAATGGGAAAGCTGAGTTTTAAAAAGATCAAGTCATTTAGCAAGTTTCCTAAGGAACAGAGCTAGGGCCCAAAATAGCAAGTGCTGTGCCATCCAGTGCAAAGCACACCATGGCATATACCTAGGAGAGGCCTCCGAAGGACTCATAACAGCACCATGCAGGACAAAAAGGAGCATTCTGGATGAGACCACCAAATGTGGTGGGCAGTTTTCCCAAAGAGGAGGCAGAAATTGCTAATATTACTGGAAATCCCACTCTGGTATGAAAAACACAGTCATCAAATGTATATAATCTTCACCTTAGACAGAGAATCTGCCCTGACTTCTCATCCCTGTTCTACCTTGGGAAAAAAACAAATGAGGAGAAACAGTACCCTTCTATTTTTAATTTCTCTGCCTGCCTGAGAATCAGCCCTGAAGAGCGGATCTTCTGATTCTTTGGCCAGAAACTCTGTCCTGGCCCTGGAATCACAATGGCAGCCAAGTAAAAGGCAGTCCTTATGAAAAGGCCAGACAAGCCCCAAAGTCCCAGTCATTCAATGCAGTAGGATTCCTTCTTAGGAGCCAAATCCTCTAAGTCCCCTTCATGGGGCCTAAGCTAAAAATCTTTTTATGGAAAGCCCATGCCCTTCCACCCCAAGTCTTACAGTCTAGGCAGCCTGCAACCAAAGGCCTCAAGTGAAGTGACTGCACCCCCCCAGGGGGCAATGTTACTTTTCCTGTTTTTAAAATTTGAATCCTCTTTCTTAGATGGATGGATGGAAGGACGGGTGGACAGAAAGACAGATAAAATAAACATTGGTATTGCATTAAAATTCGTTATTTAAACACTTTCCTAACTTTTATCCCATTTGACTAAGAATTTTGTGATCATCAGAGTGACAGTTGGGCTTAAATCACAGGTGACTGAGAAGCAAAAAAAGATGCATCAGCTACTTCAAAGGAACCAACCATTTTCCCCTTATTTCTTCATGCATCCATTCTCATAACTATGCATCAAGTGCTTCGTTGGTGTCAGCTATGGTGTTAGAGCCCAGAGATACAGAGCAAACCTGCCCCCAAGGAGATCACAAGCTGGCAGGGAAAACTGACAAATAGGCCAACAATAACTGAGAGGCTACTGGGCGCTTTGGAAACAGTGTAGAGCAAAGACCTAACTCTTCCTCGGGAGTCAGGGTGAGTTGGGGAAGGTGTTTCAGAGATAGTACAGCCGGGTGAACCCTGGAAGGGATGAGTATGAGCTGATGTAATGGCAGCAACAAAGAGGCACCAGGGCCTGGCAGGCTCTAGCACCGTGAGTCTCCTGACGATGGGGGTTTGGGAAGGGCGTTGCAATAAGAGCATGAAGGCACATCTTGTGTCTCAGCTATCTTCACGGGGCTCTGATTTTTCTTTCCCCCTGAATTCACCTTGCTTCAACCCCAAGGGACCATCATTTCAATTGCTTAGCACTACCTGGCCCAGCTGAAGGTTCCATTTTCAAAATAAATATTGTAAATATAGTACCAAGTTTGTGTAACCTACCCCTGCCATGTTAAAAGGTATTAGCCTTTTTTACTTAATCCTTCAAATGGAACCTTAAGCTGATTTCTCAGTCATTCCCCATTTTTAATGTTGTGCACACAGGCTCTTCAGGGATGTTTTGGATAATTACAGAGGAGACAGGCCCAGTTTCTGGATAGCAAAAGGATAAAGTAAAAATGTGGCTCCTGTATTCAACATCATATAACTAGAGTTTCCTAAATAGTAAGCTGAAGATTTGCAAAGTGTGTCAGAGAGAGAAGCAAGCCAAGGCAATTTGGAGCTAGAGTTGACCTGTAAACTAAAGCTCTCCTGCAGTTAAAGGAGACATGGGAAAGGAAGCAGGAAGGGGAGAGCCCTAAGTTGTGGGGAGGAACCCCTAGAGATGGGGGTGGGACAAGCTGTTCATAGGACCTTCACTGGAAATGCGCACAGATCCACCAGGGGAGAGATGCAGCCAGAGTTGTCACAGTGCTGCAGGTGAACCAGCTCGTGTAAAGACTGGACTGGATGACTAAAAAGAGACAGGGATGGTGAACATATTAGTCAATTCAGGTGGAGAATAATAAATAGAGGAGTCCACAGTTTCTCTGTAGGATGCCAAGAGTGTGTGAGAATTATGTATACAAAGTCAAAAATGGTGTATAGCAAGCCTGCTGGGTGCAGAACACCATGTGTGACAGAAGTTTAAATTTTGGATTCTCATGGAAAAGTACCATAAAGCTCCCTGACAAACGTAGAATAAGCAGAATTCCAGGAACTCGGAAGATAACAGGCAAACATACAAACCATTTTATTGCTCTTTGAACTCAATAGCCATGTTTTGTCCTGTTTTGTTTTTTTAATTAATGATACAATCAAATAAATGTACCTTAGTGTTTGAAGAGCAAGACCTAACAAAGTAGATGTAAACCCCAAAACTCTATTCCTGATTGTCAAAAATCCAGGATAAGAATCACAATATTAATGTATGGCCCTTAGGAGTTCTAGTAATTTATTATCTTTGTTATCGCTTGGTTCTTCAAACAATACATTCTGAAGGCATTCTTTACAGAAATAAGTAGTATAAACGGTAATTCTTATAACTAAAAATTATACAGAGATTTAAGAGAAGTCGATATGAAAAAGAAAGTAAGGGCTAGTAATAAGTTCCTACATTTGGTTAGTAATTTGTGATTGACAAAGGTTGTTTTGCATATTTTCTTCTTTGATCCCAACCATTTTGTGAAGTAAACAGGACAATTTGTATTATCCCCATCCTCCCAAAGTGAAACCTAATCCTCAGAGAAGCTAAATGTCAAAGATGTTGACCCAGCCAATAAGAAACAAAGCAGAGGCACCCTACCACGTCAGCTAGTTCTTAGTTAGCAAACAACTTGAATGTTGCCCGAACTGTATCATGCTATTTAACTACTAGCGAAAGGAAGAATGTGGTTGCTTTTAAAATGAAAATTACCAGTTCTATCAATCAGATGAAATCCAGTAAAATAAAGTGCAGAAGCATACACTTGATAAAGCAAAGAAGAATGGAAATCAAAAATAGATGCAAAAGAGTTGAATTTACTACCAACCAATGCCAACTATCATGAGGAGCTTTACTGGACCACCAGCACCCTCTCCCTCAAATCACTTCTGGTGTGTCCCCCCAAATTAACACTTTTAATAAGGAATTTCAAGAGGTACCCAATATTGTTGTTGCTTTTAGTGAATTGAAATGAAATTTTGTTAAGAAGAATGTAATAGTGGACTCTAGCTTGTACTTACTTGGTAGTTTTTATAATCTTAAGGCATTTCCATTTGAATTATATCATTTTATTGTCTTGAAAGGCAATTGTACTACACAGCAAATGCCATTTAATGGTAGGAAAGTGTTGCATAAATATCTCAAAATACCACAAAAAAATTATCAGTTGAGCTCTGCTCTCTCTACTCCCAATGTAAATTATGCAATTTAGTCCCTTCATGAAACAATAGCTATTACTTATATGACCTCAGAGCAAAAGCACTGGATATCCATGTTTATTCATTGTATAGCATTTATTGTAATCATATCAATAAGGCACTGTTTCTATGGGCCAGCTGCATGAGACATGGAAATAGCTTTGTTTTAGAACACTCTCTTTTGTATTTTCTGTTTTAATAGAATTTTATCACATATGGCTGTGAATTCTACTAAGCATATCAGCCTTGGAGAGTTTATTTGCAAGATGTATCCCCTTTGCTTGCCCTGTGCTATGATGGCTTACTGAACAAGTCAAACATCAGACACTCTAGTTAGTGGAATCCAGGGAGAAGAATTTTTAACTTTCCCCAGTAAAACTGGTGATTTGCCAGATTTTGAAATAACTATTGTATGGAGCATCCTTTTTAAACTTTACTATGGATATACATTGAATCATATTTTCAGGATTCCATCAGATTATTATTATATTATTACAATATAAACTTTTCTCCAGACAAAAACTAAACCTTAATCTCATAAAAACTTTTCTTAGTATATGACTCTCTATTTGTATTATGGTCATTTGATAGAGACCAAGTAATATCCTATAAAAAGTGCTAAAGATGTCTGAAAAATTCTTAAATCCCCTTTGTGTATCTTTCATTCTTTCCACACACAATTATTGAACACAGCTGAGGTTTGTGCTATGAGCATAAACACAAAGAGAATGGAGACCGAGCCCTTAAAAATTCAGTGAGAAAATTAGTTTGATTTTTATGTCAATCCACTCCCTGTCAAAATTATATTTGAGGTATTAAAACAGCACATATGAGTGAAAAACCAAGCACATCTCATTCACTGCACTACTTCTATAGAATTCCTGGCAGTTTAGCCATGAGAAAATAACTAAGACACTAAAACAGATAAACATAAGTGCATATATAATGCTCAATGGGATACAAATAGCCTCTTCACTGCTAGTCTTGCAGTCTCCAAGAAGAAACAGTAAATTAACATGTAGCATAACTCTCCCCAACCCCAAAAATCTTTGATCTTACACAATGGTTTGCCACCTGCTTCAATCATCTTAAATAAAATTATCTATAATGTTGGAAGGCTGTACTCTTCTCCATATAGACTGCACAATATACTCCAGGTCCAACCCGTCAGAAGATATGCAGAGAGGCACAAAGCATAATGATGTGCATCTGGAGTCAACAAACACTATCCTAAAAACACTGCAGATAATGTTAACTGACCCCAGGGTTTGCATCCCTCCCTTTCTCTGTGATCTTTCTTTTTTTACCCCCTCCCTCCCTTTGCTTTGAGCCTCTGACAGCAAGTACTTGCACAGTTACTTTGAGTTACAATATGTTATCCCCAGTGGAAATCAGAAGCTTTCATTCAAAAGGTGGCCACTCTTGACCTCTGACCCTGGCGCCTCCCACCCTGCTGCTCCACTCCATTTTCTGTCTCCATGGAACTGAATAGCCAAGTGGAAAAATGGGAACAGGCAGAGTCTATAGCTATTCACAGACCATCCCGCTGCCCCCTTCCTCCCATCCCCCCCCCAAAAAAAAAGAGAGAGGGAAAGATGAATGAAACTCATTCATCAATAAGCAGGAGATGAAAAAGAAAGCACTACTGGCTGAAAAGCAAGCTAAGAAACAGAGAGGGGGAAAGAGGGAGAGTGCCAAAAAAGAAACCGAGAGGAGTAAGGGAACGTGTGTGGATGCAAGTGGTGAGTTCTCAAAAAAACCCAGAAGATGAAAAGCAGCATTGCACACGTCCCCAAACTGAGTTACCTATAAGGGGTCAACTGTTTCAAAATGAATGCCTGTTGCCTAAGACACCATCTTAAAACAGAAGAGTGTACCTATAGGGGAGTCTGCCAAGAGGGCCCAGAGCCTCTGGGATCTGAGATTGTCCCTTTTTTTAAGCATCCTCGTGGCACTGTTTTTGGAGCTGGGAGGAATGGAAATAGGACCTCTGCTCAGAGAGCTGGGAACTACGCACTCCCAGAAGGTCCCTCACTCATCCAGAGGAAAAGTTTTAACATATCAGAAAGCATGTCATAGCACATATAGGTTACACTACACCTAGAGTCAATCTGTATTTCCACAATCTTGGCTGAACAATTTGATGTGCACAAATCAAACTGCAATATAAGATAAATGACTCAAGTCAGACTGGCCAACAGCCTTACAGCTGACCAATGTGGTCACAGCACAGAGGCCAGCAAACAAAGAGTAGTTCCTCTCAATCTAAGTGAAAAAAATCAGCATTTAACTCAGATCAACCTCAAAACCAGAAAGATTTCAATGTTTCTGTCTTTTCTTCTTCCCCCACAAGATGTACTAGTAAACATTTCCTAAGTCATTAATCATTTATCTGAAAACCTGTGTGTGTTTTTTCCTCCGATGAGTGCTGTCTGAGATTAGTGCTTCAATATTGAAGTTTTCATTTTATGTGAATCAAAGTAAGAGCCACACATGCATTCAAATAAAAATGCTTGGGCAAGATGTTTCTATCACCTTTTAGCCCATTCCTCTTCCACCAACAGGACATCCCGGCACCACTAGAGCTCCATGGGAGCTGTGTTTGCAGGAAACTATCTCCCTACTTCCTCCCTGACATTTTCTAGCCACTTCCAAATAGAATTCTAAAACCACTGTGCCAGCAAATTTGGCATTAGTCCTGCCTATCTGCACCTTTCCTTTTATATTTTTTCACCTCTAATGACACTTTGCCAACTATGTTCTCTAGACTGTGAGATCTTAAGCATAAGCATACACACATCATTTGTGTGTATGATGTGATTGAAGGGAAAAAAAAGGATGATGCTGATAGTAAGACTGGCAAATTCTCATGAGCGTGAATCATTGAATGGAAACCTCATGGACTTCAAGTATACCTACTTACCACCGTAAAGAGAAAGGCGCTTGAGGGTCTCCAAAAGTCACAAATGGGAGGTAGAGATGAGTGTGGAAGAATCCCTCTTCAAAGAAACAATCAGAAGTTCTAGCTATTGTCACTACTAAGAAGGACAGAGATTAACCTGTAGCAAATACTCCTGTAATTACTCCCTCCCTACACTTTCCCTTACCTCCTCCCCTTACAATTCTACAGATTCTCATGAAAAGCACTGAAATAGGGACTAGAATGCAGAAGCAGAGTGGATTCAATTCTGTTTGGGCCTCTGCCAGATTCTCATTAGGTCCTGGACATGTGAGCCAATGCTGATTGCCATGGCTGATCTACCCAAAATCTGCCCTTCCTGAAACACTAGCCTTTGTTCTTCTAGTCGCCGTCTTTAAATGGGGATTTGGGTGAGAGCAATACCAAAGGGACCAGTCATTATACACCCATTATTATGAAACTGATGGGCTCTAAGTCTTTCTGGCTAAAAGCTCTGACAGGGTGAGATCACACTGGATTGTAGAATCATTGCTTTCCCGGTAAGTCAGGTTACAAATGAGAACTAGAATTGGGAGGGAGGGTAAGGAGAAGGATAAAGGAAGAGTGTTTTTCCTCAAATTCACTTTACTTCATGCTGGAGTGAGAGGCCTGCCATACTCACGAAAGGCTAATTATATAAATCAGATGCCCTGGCTGAGTTTCCAACCCCCTGGGAGCAGGGAGAGCTAGGAATAAATGAGGTCTTCTGCAAAATGAAAGAAGCCCTTTGAAAAAATGCCAAAACCAATGGTTGTACAGCTTAACTCACAATTTATTTTATAGAAACAGAAAAATCTGGACCAAGGATAACAAAAATAGCTGAGTTTTAGCTGAGTTTTCGTCTTCCAGCAGATTTGGAAATGTGTTCTGAATTTATTTACCTCCTTGATAGTATCTACTTGTCTTTACTTTGCATCATTAAATATGACAGCTTCTGAGATGTTCAGATATCTGAATACCTCCTCGGAATGAAATCTGACTAGTGTTTTAGGAAGATAGTATTTGTGTTAGGACCTCGTGGGAATAGCCATTGCTCGGGTTGCCAGGGCTAAATATGGTAGGAAAAATAGCAGCAGTAAGGAACAAGGTTGGTTACAGACCTTTAGTTCTGGCTAGCACTCACGAGCATGCAATCTTGAGCAGTCACTTCACTTTCCAAGGCCTCAGATCCCTCATATGAAAATAATGGGTTTGTTGGACACTAGCAACTAGTGATCTGTGATACTAATCCTCCATTCATGCCACAAGTAGTCAGTCTCAGATGAACAACTGCAGTTCCAACCAGATATCAATGGTGTACATGGCAGTTACTTTGATTATTTGATTATCAGATTTAAAGTTTGGACTTTGTGGATGTTGACACCTTCTTTTCCCTATGGGTCATCTCAGCCTCCATAAAAGTTCATCCTTATTCTTGTCCCAACTCATTGATACTGCCTCTTGCTGGATCCGCTGAGATATAGCACCTGAGAGCTATTTAATTTCTGACAATATTTGTTCCTTTTTTTAGAGCAAGACATGAAAGATACCTGGATTCCCAACTGGATGCTTGAACATCAATCAACACATGCTTGCTAGAATAAATCATTATATAAATTTTCAAATGAAAAGGGCATTTAATTATTTTAAAAAATGCCTCCAACTAGATGGAGGGCTGATTTATTCATCCTGATTTTTCTTTCCAATAATCCATTTTTCTTATTTGTATTTCTGATCAGACCAACTAATTAAAATTTATTTTGGCCTGATTAAGAACTCAGACTGAACATGTAGGCATAAATCAAAGTCATAGTGATACAGAAGAGATGAAACAGATGACTAAGACCATCTGGTCTAGCCCATTTTTCAGAGGTAAGAAGCTCAGAGAGATGAGATGTCTTGCTCAAAATCATAAACTCATACATATGGCTTGTGGTGGGATGAAATCAAAAGCTATATTTCAGTATATCCAAGCCAATGGTCTTTTTATCATGCCACATTCTGATTCTGCTAAAAGTTTTTAAAGATATACTGTATATATATTGAATGTATATATATACATATATATATTGAATGTGTGTATATATATATATATATATATATATATATATATATACCTTTAATGTACATATATCTTTAATATATATACTTAATGTGGGTCATCCAGTTTGGTGTTTTGTATGCATAATATGGCTAATAATTCTGAGATGAGAGTTCACAGTGAGCTTTAACCTACACCATCCCATCTGATAACACCAACAACACTGCCCAGTAGAAAAGGATGCTGAGTAATTTTCCCAAAGTCATTGAAGAGCTCCCCATAACACCCCTGCATAGTCACTTCTATCCCTGCCCTTGTTAATGCAAAGTGCCAGGGGCTGGAATGAAAGGACATTCCAAGATTGGCTGTGTTCTTTGGAAGCAAGAAACTGCTTCATCTGTTCATGGAATCTCGAAACCATCTAGGGTTGTATTTCCTGTCCTCTTTCTCCAAGGGGAGCAGTTACAAGATTCCTACTGAGGGACATACCTATGTCATAGCAGTCCTGCTCCCTTTGACTTGCTTTTCTTCCAGCCTCTAAAACCTTTGTCTAGTCCAGGGAGAGAAATAGCTATCTCTTATCCAACCAATTCACTGTTTATTGTTATAACATTTTTTATTGAATTTCTTGAGATGGAATTGTTAATAAAACCATATAGGTTTCAAATGTACAATTATATAACATGTCAACTGCATGCTGCATTGTGCGCTCAGCACCTAAAGTCACGTCGCTTTGTGCCACCATTTATACCCCCTTTGCCCTCTTCTACCTCCCTCCACCCACCTTTCCCTCCAGCAATCACCATACTGTTGTCCATAACTATTGATTTTGTTGTTGTTTGCTTGCTTGCTTGCTTGTTGCTTAATCCCTTCACCTTTTATACCCAGCCCCCTATTGTTATAACTTTTGTGGGTGGTTGCTTTTTTCAAAGTAGGAACAGGCATTGAATCTGTCACCTGTATTACAAACCCCTGCTTTATTGTTATAACTTTTATGCCCATAGTTCTCATGGCTTTGGAAACTCCAAAATTGACTACTACTCAAAAGTCATAAATTTTGCTTTCTTTTCCTGTGATCTGCTATAACTACTTTCTCATTAGGATTACATTATGAATCTGTTCCAAAGAAGAAGAATGCATACATACTATGTACATTGCTACATCCTACCACTGGTGATTAGATTCCCAAATCAGCTGACCGAAACCTATTGAAACCACTAGGGGAATAAGCCATCAGTCTTATTTCCTTTTCCTGGTAGGTTATACCAAGTTGCTGGTGATTTCTGGGGTTCAGAGTGTAGTAAGGCAAATTTTTGTTAATATCACAATAGGGGCTTCATTAGGGTGATCTGGCCATGATCAGTCTATATCCTAAGAAAGGTGAAGATTAAAATCTCTGTAGCAAGCAGAATGACCAAGGATAAGATGCTCCTGACTCCGTCTCCCCATCTCTCTCCAACACATTGGCTTTGAGGAAATTCCTGGAATTTAGACACTGTTCTAGGGATTATAAAGATTAGGGAAGAGCAAGAAGGTCTGAATCAACTGGCTAACCCTACATTTATTGGATTACCCTGATATTTTGCCACTTAAAAGGCTCAAATGCAAATTAAGTTACCTCCAGGTCTGAGATGTTGACTTAGTCTATCAATTCAAATGGCCAGAGGAAGCGGAGACAAAAAGAGGAAGTATCCAAAACAGACACTGAGATAGATCCTCAAGCAGAGTAAAGAGTGAGAGTTAGAGACGATTTCTCTGTGAACTGGGTGGTTGGAATGACCAAGGAAATTGGTTAACATTGTCAAATGACCCCATTATACAAAGGTAGGTGGGCCTGGTTTTAAGATACAGGTGGCAATTCTGAAGCTCTAACAAATCTCATAAAACCTACCAGGCATCATCAACATGGGAGAAGTGTTCAGATTGGAATGATAACATATTATTGTCTCTTTTGGGGCCGATCATTTTCAAAGCTGATTTTTAAATGATTATAGTTGTAATCATTCTCCAGTGGAAATGAATATAAACTAGGGTATGCAGCAATGTGGCAGCCAAATAAACCCATCCATTTCTCTTTGGAGAGTCTCTGCAGTGTACATTTCTCTGCAGTGGGCAGTTTTATTGGAAGGTACTTGCTTTGCTACTATGACAGAGATCGGGGTCAATGAAACAGGAAACAAGGAAGTGGGGTGCCACCTACAGTGAGAAGTGGAAGATAAAACTTTGCCTGGCTTGACATTTTTTTCGGGTTTTTTGTTCAGTCCATTTGCTTCCTTTACCTGCTGCTTAGCTGCAATCTCCTGAGCTATACTCTTTCTCAGCTTTCAATTCAGTTTAGACACCTTTTGAAAAATTGTTGCTATTTGTTTTTTTAACTACTCCCCCTCTCCTCCCCTCTATTTAATGAAAAATAGAAGTTATTAACACTGAAGAGATTTTTAACATCTGGTCTAATGGAAGAAAAAAAGCAAAGTGAAGAAAGGTCCAGAAAATTCTATATATTTTAATAAAAATTTCAAAGTATTGAAATAGAGTCATACTCTAAATTTATGATGAAGCAAATGTATAAAACAGATAAATTTTGGAGTGAAGAAATTGGTTGATACTAAGACAAATTCAACTATTCTTTACTGACTCCACAAGATTGTGAAAATCAAGTGAAAAGAGATCGAACATAATAAAAACTATAAAATAATTTTATACTGTGATATGTGTTATTTATACTATGATATTATTACAAAACTCTTCTAGGTGCTTGGACGTATTTTAGTAAATGTCTCTTTTTTCTCCCCTTTGGTTTCCCATTCTTCACCCATCTTGCTGAAGCTCAGAGCCCTCCTGCTTGACCTCACTCCCCACTTATGTCTCCAAAGGAACACTTCTTTGAGAGTCATCTGACTTCTCTGTTTCCAAATCTATATCATGGACTGGCTCACTCAATACCCACTCCAACCTCTTCCAGGAAGTAGGAAATGAAAAGCAAAGCATAGGAAGAGTAGCAAAACAAATCAAATTTAAAAACAAAAACAACAAAAATAACCCCACCAAAACTATATTTCCCAGCCTATCTTAGCGCTATTTTGCAGGTAACTTTAGGAATTTTCCCTCATAAGAAACTTTGGGAAATAATTCACCAGGAGACAAAGATAAGGTGTGTGGGTGAGGAGTGTGGCAGGAGGGGTTGGTTCTGGAGGGAGTAGCTCTGTTAGCTGCCTCGTGAGTCAGCCAGGGATCCTGGTCCCCTTCCTTCCTATTAAGGACAGAAGTGGTGTCACAGCTGTTTTTCTATTGTGGCAAAGGCAGCAACTCCCACAGTGACCCATGGGGCTCTGCAGTGTGTTTTTAAGAGTCGTTCCCAGAAGCTCAACCAAGAATCCATTTCTTTAGCTCTTCCAATAATTGTGGGAACCATCTCTGTCCCTTAATCAATTTCTCACTGCTTAAACTAACCAGGGGGATTTTGTTGTTTGAAACTAAAAGAAAAAAGAAAAACACAAAACAACAACAAAACAGAAAGATCTAAACTAACTCTTTTCCAACCAACGTTTCCATAACTGTCCAAGGATGAAATAAATTCTCACTATGATTTTCATTTCACACATGAGTAACTTCTGAAAATTTATGAGGCAAGGTCCTCTCTATCTCTCATAAAGTTTAAAATCTAGTGTAGTACATATATCCTACCTGTGGATTGAAAAGCTCCTATTCATCTACTTAGGAACCCACAGCCACTCAGAACATAACCTCTTCTCAGCATTGAATGTTCACCATATACAATCTCACTGTACTGGGGCTAGTCATAGATTTATTATCCAGCTTCTTGAATTAGCTGGGAAATCACATTAGGCAGGAAGAAGAAGGTTTCTATTTTGGAGTCATTGAAAGGTAGCTGTAAGCTATGCAACACAGCCAATGTTTTCAGAAGGTTGTATAATACCCAAAAAGATAGAATCTTAAGACAGGCTCTTTAGAAGAGGGTCTTTATTGAGTACTCTATGGACAAAAGCAGATTCAATAATATCAGGACTCACTATTATTTTTCCTATTTATTGGCCTACTTTGTTCCATGCAGCAGGGCATATGGCAGAGATAAGACTCACCAGTGAAGTACCCACTGTTAACCGAAGACAGATATGTACAAAGATACTTATAGCACTATGCAAGGTTGGCATTATAGAAGTGAGTGTAAAGTGATGTAAGAACGCAGCGTCTGTCTCAGGAGATTAGATAGGCTTCCAAGTCAAGGAAAAATATATATACAAGTATACAGAATACATTATGCCTATATTAAGTTCTTTGGGGTCCAAACCTATCCTTCTATATGCTAGTTTATGATGCTCCATGATTCCTTAGTGTTTTATTTTCAGTTACCTAGTTCATAACTTTATACATAATTAACTAGTATTAATATTCATTTTCTTGGTGAAAATAATTGGTGTGGTTTATCTCTTGGCTGGTCCTGATTGATACAGAAAATGACCGCAGACATGAGATCAGGAATCAGACCCTCATAGATGACATTTAGGGATCGGTTTGGTTGTGTCCTTGGGTCTGAACCCAGCGATGGGCTCCATGCCAATGGAGAAGAGGATGCTAATAAATATGCCATGCAATTGCATCACAATTCATCAAATGAACACCCGTGATTGATTGTGATTGTGAAGAAAGGGCCTTGAGAGCCCAGATGGCTGCTGTCCTTGACCATTACAACACTGATGATGACTCTGAGGATTGTGGTGTGGGCTGGATTCTTCTGAATACTCCAGTGTGATTATAGAAAGAAGTGAAAATTTCAGGTCTAAATTCTTATCACAAATCACAGAGGAGAAGTAGTGTGGCAGCCTAAAAGAATCTCATCGCTCATAATTTCTGGACTGATGTCGCTGAAAATCAAGCACAGTGTTTAATTGTGCATGTTCCAGAATTATGAACGATGTTGAAGTCACCAATTCACCAGCTCTCTCATGTGTAAGTGAGGCCAATGTTTGGAAAGTGGAGTTCTTGATATTTGGAAAAGGGAAAACTGGTTGGACTCACACAAGACCCAGGCCCTAACATCTCTGAGTTACTCTGAGTTTTCCTCTAGCAACTATTATGGATGGCCTAACCTGGAGCCACCTGGCAAAACAGAACTGTGGTGTGCAGTGTTCCAGTCCCAGCATCACAGGGTAGACTGTATGGGGAGGGTTGGAGCGGAAAGACAAGAGCCCGGCACATGTGTGCAGCTAACTGTACAGAGTGTGAGAGGAAACGCTAAGTACCTGTAGGACCTAGTTATGCAGATCCGTGATCTGAGGTCTCTGCCTCTGTTTCTACATTTGCATATTGAAAAGAAAATACTGGACTAGATTGGTAGTTTCACTTTTAAGTAGCAAAAACCTCATCAAATTAAACCATGTATAAAACTCCAGGATATAAAACAGATTAAAAAAAAATAACTTGTTCTGATTATATCTTGAACCGAAATGGGGGACCTCCACTTGTCTGCATCTACCCTCAGGCACCTCTTCAGAGCTGAATGGCTCTACTGAATATAGTCGGTAAACTTTTCAATAGAATAATCTCTTACAATCCTTCTTAACTCAAAAAGAAACTGATTCTGAGTACCTGTTCTTAAAGTGTGGTACTCAGACCAGAGGTGGTAGAAAAGAACATTCTCAAGGCTGTGAACTCAGACTAGCTCAGCTCAACTCTACCTCCTCCCTCACATGGAATAAGGTGCTTACCCTCTGCTCTCATTTCTACCCCTGGAATTTTCATCTTGAGGGCCCCCCTCCACAGTAAGGGAACACAAATCACACAAGAAAATCCCCTGAGAGGACAAGCAAGCAGTGTTCCTGAGAAATTCAGAGTGAGGCATTTTCCAGGACTCCACATAACCAAGTAATGCAATGGAAAAGATCTTTATAAAGACAGGTCAAGGTCACCTAACATTAAAAAGCGGGGGGGGGGGGCCTCATATCTTTTAAACAAGACGGGGGCTGGTTTCAAAAATGACCAATGGTAGATACCAGGAGGGCCCCAAGGAGAGTGGAAAGCATTTTCTTTGCTCCAGAAACTGGCCAGCAATTCAGCAAGAACAATCAGCAGGGGGACTAAAGCCCTCCTGGGGAGCATTGGGTTACAGAGTGGGTTCCCAAAGCATCACCTTTCCTACAAATTAGCCAGCTGCCAGACTTGGTAAACATCATAAATCTCGAAGAACAGGGCTGCACTCAGGAGGTGACCCAGGTGTTTGACCACGGAGCATGTTGAAATATGCAAGGCCAGCACTGCCTGTGCCAAATGGGTCACAGCCACCCCTCTGTGCTCGAGTTTCCCAGGCCCCTGAGTGGAACTGCTCACAATTAATGGCTTTGTCTGTCACCAGGCCCGCCTCACTGTTGGACATGGGGTTCCTCTCAGGTTGGTGGTCTCTCTCTTTCTCCTTTTCCCTCTTTCTTATTTCTACACATGCATAGCAACCTTAATCAGAAATCACATCAGCCACCTAGAGCTTTTTTGAGATTGCTAGAGAATCCATCATTTAGGATGCCAGGCTTGATGAAAAGAGAGAGCAGAGGGCTGGGAAGGGATTCAGGCTCCTGGTCCTCTCCTTGCCCTGGACAAAAGCATGTGAAGTGCTTTTGTCCTTCTGTACTTTAGTGTCCTCAGGAGCAGGAACAGAATATGATTTTTAAGTTTCTTCCTACATGGTCAATGAGAATTAAATTTGAATATCAAGAATTTTATAAATGTCCAAGCACACGATTTCTTCTTTAAGCTTTCTAACTGAGCAGTGGGTGTGAGAATACGGATAAAGAGGATGAGAGGAATCTGGAGGTCCTCAATGTGGCAATCTGTACACCCCAGCACTCCTGACCACATTCACGGAAGTCCCAGCTTTGGGAAATCTTACTGACTTTGGAACTTTACTGACTTCCTTTTCATCTAGTCCAGGAACTTCAGAATATTCCAGTCCCATATCAACACATGCAGTGATGGATAACCATGGGATTCTTCTCTGCCTATCTCTGTATTTTATAGGACCTTCTTGAATTAATGCCTTAATTAAATACAGGGAAATAATTATATGTAGGGCACTCAATATGTAAATAGTGCTGCCTTGCAGGGTATTGCTATATTTTATTTTTAAATATTTTTATTGGTTTTTAGAGGGAGAGGAAGAAAAAGAGAGACACATCGATGTCAGAGAAACATCAATCGGCTGCCTCCCGCACACCCCCTCTGGGGGACCAAGCCCACAATCCATGTGCCCTGACCAGGAATCAAACCAGCAACCTTTTGGTGCATGGGATGATGCCCAACCAAGTCACACTGGCCAGGGCTATTGTGCTATATTTAAAAAAAAATAGACATAGTCCCTTCCTGAAATAGTTTACAGTCTTTGCAGGAAAAAGACACATCAGTGAGAGGCTGAGTGACTCGGGACATGTGAATAAGTACCCTGGGAGTTCAAGGAGTTGCCGGTCAGGTCCCAGATAAGATGGACTTGAACCTTTCTTCACAAGAAGCAATCTAGTGGCAGAGAGCCCACTGGAGATGGAACTTCAAAATGAATGAAGAATTTCAGTACCTTGTCACTCCCATGCTGGCCCAGGGAAGAATTCCAGAGATTTCAAAGAATAGGAAAGACAGGTAGAATTCCGCAGATTCCTTTATGTAGCATTTTATCATATGTGGCTCCTCGTGAAATACTTGTATATCCTTCAGCTCACTATGTAGGATTTTAAGACAACACATGGCAAGCTCTAAGTTTGTGTCCCCAGTTTTCTCAGAGACCTGACACATAAATGTGTGTGCTATGAATGAAAAAAATGGCCATGGGCTTTTTCTGAATCATGTGCTACCCACCTCCTCCTCATTCAGAGTGTTTGCTATCATTTACCGTAAGGTCACTGTGAGGTTATAGACAGTGTAGATTTCGGAGTCAAACAATGGAGTTCATATCTAGCTTTTGCTAATTACTATTTGATGACTCGTGAAATCTATGTAACATTTCTGAGACCTATCTCCTTAGTTTTGAAATGGGAAAATAATATTTCACGTGAAATAAGGTATACAAAAGCAATAAGCATAGAACTTAGTACAGAATTAACTTCTTTCCCACCAGCACCCAAGCTTCCTTGTTTGTTCTCTGTTTTTGTCTTATTTTTTTGTAACCAGTGTCATTTGTCTCTCCTTTTTACATTACTAAAGGGAGAATCTTTCTGATCCAGCTACCTACCTATCTACAGGGTGTCCCCAAAACATGTATACAAACTTTAACAGCTGATAGCTTAATTGATGTTTCTTTCTTTTCAGACAGACTAAACTTTGAACAAAGGAAATTCATCCTAAAATGCTACTGGAAGTTTGAAAACACAGTTGAAATACAAACATAGCCTTTATAATTATTCAACGTGTGTATATCTTTTTGGGACACCCTATATTTCTCTTTCAGTCCACCCCACTAATACCCAAGCTATGTATGTCTACTGATTTGCGTAACAGCTCGTGACTTGACTTCTCTAGTGATACACACACTTGCCTTCAAATCTCACCTACTAACCCAAAGACTTGTGCAGTTTGTTTAACAATTCTCAGCCTCAGTTTTCTCATCAGTAAAATGGAATTAATTAGCTTCCATGCCTTATAGAACTGTTGTGAGGATTAACTTTAGTCATATACATAAAGAATTTACCAGAGTTTCTGGCTGGAAAAAAAAATCTAGATATTACAAAGCTTGTTCCTCTTCCCCTACAGTCTCCAGGGAGGCCATATTTTAATACCCTAACCTGAGAGTTTTTTCTGAGTATTTCCTTAAAATTTTGAATCAAGACACTGCAAGGGACTGAGAGCAAACATCTCCCACGTTTCAGTGAGACAGCAGTGTTCCTCCCACAGCTCAGGGTTCTTTTTTCGGCTGCTCAACTTCCTCTGTGGTCATTGAAATGGAAACTCAGAATTTCTCCCCTGGAGGGTTTTGTTTTCCATTTCATCAGAATCTGCCTGAGATCTCAGCCTGTCTCTGGGTATCCACAAAGGGTATTCAAACCTGCACAGATGAGAAAGACAAACTGCCAAGACTACAGCGCCGGCCCCCTCCCCGCCCCCCCTCCCCGCCCCCGAGGCTGGGCAGTCAGTCTGCCTTCCCCCCCACCCCACCCCCAGCCTCTCACAGCTTTGCTAAAGAACCCGTTAACATTACATTTTTTTACATTTAAGTGACTTCAAAGAGTCAAAGGAAAAGGTGAGACAGCCTAGGTCATTTTTTCAGCCCATGTTCAATACTAGTGCCCTCCTTGATACATCCTCTGCATACATATTACGAATCCACATGTCTATATTCCCAGGCAGAACATTGTAAAAGGCAGAAAACAAATCCCTCCCTCTTCCTACCTCTGAAATTCCCTTGCACTCTGCATGTATGCTCATTATGTGCTTGCTGGCTTAGGATACAAATATATGCATTCATATTTAAATGACATCCATTGAGCATTCTCAATTTTTATACTATTGTTATTACTGTTATTGTAATTTACTGTTATTATTTCATGCCATTGGAGAATAAAATAGTCTACTTTTTTTTTTCCTACCCATCTGTCAATTCACACACATACTCTCACACGAACCCCTTCCCCCAAGCTCACACTCACTCCTCACTTCACCTGATAAAAAGAGTAAGAGCCACACGTGGCGTATAAAATCTTTCTTTAAAGCAGAACATTTTAGTGTTGAACTTAAAATGCAGACTATATATTCTAACTAGCCTATTCATGGTATTTAATTATAAATGGATCAATTCACACTTCTGGGAAATTTGGCAGCGCTGTTTTTCTGTTAGGCTTCACTACCCGTGCTCATATTCATAAATATTATTTATTATCAAGATTAGAACACGTCTGCTCTATCTAAAATGTGAAGCTATCATTGGGAGAAATAAAGAAAAAAATCTGGAAGATAGGATTTAAAAAGCTAACATGCTAATGTGAGGAATACTGTAGAAAAAAATACGATGCTGGGCACTGAGTAGAGAAAAATAAGTAAACTTTTATGACATTGTGGGGATTTTTTCAAGTTGGCATTATTGCTTTCTCTTGATTTTCTGACATTAGCTTGTCAATTGAATTTCCTTCCTGATAGCGGTATCTTTCCACAGACCAGCACTCCGGCTTCTCTGGTCCTGAAGTTCCTTGTCAATCTGCCCACAGGAGACCGCTTACTCCTCTTCAGGTATCTTGACCTACAGCTTATTCATCTTGCAGAGCAAGCTGGGGCCCTCTGTGTTATAACTCCTGGCTTTCCTTTTCCCAGACTCAAAGTACTGAGGTGAGCTGTATGTGCTGTGGCTTGATAATGAGTATTCATCGATGCACTTTGTGTCCACAAGTGTCCCATTCAGAGCATCCAAGCTAATGGAAGTTAAGGAAATAACCAGACAGCTGATGCTCCAGGTGGTGTAAATTATATAACCCATGCACAGCTAAACAAGCAAAGCTCCAAGCTCTCCACTCTCTCCTCCAAACTCTGAGATTAATACCACTTATCAAACTGGCTGCAAGGCAGGCTTTCTACTGGCTCAGGGCTTGGCTAAGAACAAAGAGATGTTTGTTTTGTGAGAAGACAATCCTTTACACCAAATATGATTTGGATTTCTGTTTGGCTTTAAAATAGTTTTTAACCAAATACTTTTATATAGACTTTTCTCTCTCTCTCTCTCCATATACATATGACTTTAATACCTATAACCTGAGAAAAAGAGATTGTGTGTGTGTGTGTGTGTGTGTGTGTGTGTGTGTGTGTGTGTGTGTGTGCTAGAGGCCCGGTGCATGAAATTTGTGCACAGGGGGTGTGTCCCTCAGCCCTGCCTGCACCCTCTCCAATCTGGGACCCCTCGAGGGATGTCCGACTGCCCGTTTATGCCCGATGCCTGGTAGGATCTGGCCTAAATGGGCGGTCGGACATCCCTCTTACAATCCAGGACTGCTGACTCCCAACTGCTCGCCTGCCTGCCTGCCTGATTGCCCCTAACTGCTTCTGCCTGCCAGCCTGATCACCCCCTAACCACTCCCCTGCCAGCCTGATTGATGCCTAACCACTCCTCTGCCAGCCTGATTGCCCCTAACTGCCCTCCCCTGCAGGCCTGGTCACCCCTAACTGCCTTCCCCTGCAGGCCTGGGTCCCCCCCAACTGCCCTTCCCTGCAGGCCCAGTCGCCCCCAACTGCCCTCCCCTGCTGGCCATCTTGTGTCCACATGGGGGCAGCCATCTTTGACCACATGGGGGCAGCCATCTTGTGTGTTGGAGTGACAGTCAATTTGCATACTACTCTTTTATTAGATAGGATAGAGGCCTGGTGCACAGGTGGGGGCCAACTGGTTTGCCCTGAAGGGTGTCCCAGATCAGGGTGGGGGTTCCCTTGGGGCATGCGGCGGCCTAGAAGAAGGGCCTGTGGTGGTTTTCAGGCCGGCCACGCCCCCCGGTTACCCAAGCGGAGGCTCTGGTATCTGGGATTTATTTATCTTCTATAATTGAAACTTTGTAGCCTTGAGCGGAGGCCAGGGTGTGTGGGAAGCTTGGCTTCCTCCATTGCCGGGAAACCCAAGCCTCCTGCTCGCTCTGTGGCCGCAGCCATCTTGGTTGTGTTGATTTGCATACTCGCTCCTGATTGGCTGGTGGACGTGGCTTGTGGGCATAGCAGAGGTACGGTCAATTTGCATGTTTCTCTTTTATTAGTGTAGATATATGTATGTGTGTGTGTGTGTGTGATCTATATCTTTAAATATAGGAAAATACTTTATATACAAGAAATATATTTATATAACATATACACTTCCTGTCCATATATATATTTACATTTCATATTTCACTATCTTTGTTCATGCCCACACACTAACCACAAAATTTACATGGCTATAGTGGCAATATTTCTCTTGTTATTAGTAGTGTTCAATATTGATGTCAAGTTCTTAGATGATAGGTAATAAAAGATATTTTATAAGTGGATTTATAATTTATCTATAACAATATTATTTTTTCTAGATACTAACTAAAGCTTATGGCTTTTTTCACGGTTTCCTCTTCTTGTCCAAACACTTTAATATTCATTCCTCAGTGGCCCTATGACAATAACAGACTTTAGAATTCAAACATATGGGCCCAGATTAAATATATGTAATCAGTAGAAATAAATATTGTTTAATGCTTAAGTTATTGAAAAAGAGTTATCATAGTCTTGAGTTCTGATTCTATTTATAAATTTATTAGGTTTTTTATTTGTTTTATTTAAAATAGGCCATTTTTGACTAGGGTAAGTAAAGCACTATGTTCCATGCTAATAACTTAAATTGCCATAAATATATTATGCTACACAATAAGGAGATTGAACTTAACTATTGAAATTGTTTTATCCCTTTCAGGGGCCAGAACCTGTTTGGTAGGAACTCAATAGGCCTTTCCTGGCACCCTCCTTCCTGAGCCATCTCTCCTTCCCTGGCACATTCTCCATCTCATGGTCCTGCTTTATTTCCTTATAACCCTTACACACACTAACTGAAATTGTGTAAACTTATCTGTTTCTTCATTTACCGAGAATGAAAACTCAATGAAAGTAAGTACCTTTTATACGTCCACCCCTGTGATGCAGGGCTTAGCAGAATAGTATGTGGGCATGCTATAAATATTTGATGAGTGAGAAAATGGATGGTGACCCACCTATTAGAATGCCCCAAATCCAGAAAAGGGACACCACCAAATGCTGACAAGGATGTGCAGCAATAGGAACTCTCACTGATTATAGACAAAGCCTGTATAGGGGAATATATGACATCTCTTAATTTTGCTATGAACCTAAAACTGTTCTTTAAAAAAAATAGTCTTTAAAAGATAATAAAAGTTGTTTAAAAAAGAATCATTAAACCCATCATCTGATTTTAGCTCCAGTGAGGAAAAAGTACATTGAGTGGAACTATTTTATCATAGGAATTAAAACTTGCTTATTTTCAGTATTGTTCATGTGCTGGAAAAAAAACTAAAACTAATTTAAAAATTTTTTAAAACAAAAAAATATTATGCCAACCACACCCAAGGACAGATGGAGTTAAGGGACTATATCTCATTTTGGTACATTAGCATAAAGCTGACGAATATTCTATTGATCCTCCACTGAGACCTCCCCTAAACTCCCAGCCTTTAAACCCCCTCAAAAGGAGGATCCAAGCAAGGGCTCTCCCTCCCAAGAGCATGCCCACCCCGGCCTCTCCCTTCCCTCACAGGCACACATCTTGACTAAGCTCTGAAAGACCCCAGGAGACTTGCAACCAAGGAGTAATGGGCATCGGCAGCCTGTCCAGGGCTAACTCCCTGACCCTGTCCCCAAGGCTCCCTTTGCTCTGACTTCTTAGTGAGCCAAAGCAGCCCAACCTAGGATCATTTCCCCACCTAGGCTTTCTCCTGTTGCTTCTTCTACCCTAGGCTCTTCCTTCTTTTACTGTCCCCAGCTTTAATAAATGTCCTCTATTAATCACAAAAAAGGAAAAATTAATGGATATTTTCAAGTGGTGACTTCTATATTTATTTTAGAAATACAAAATATATAATAATATGTAGTTGTTTTCAGGTGTAATATGTACACAGATATGTACCAGCAGTTCTTACTTTGCACAGTAGTGTGGGCTCATAAAAATGATCATGTATGCTCAAACCATGAAAAGCAACCTTAATAATCAATGAGGAAAATTATGATTTTTTCCCTTGAACTTTAAAAATGTTGCCAAATCATGAAAAACTCCTACTATCCGTTACTAGGTCTGGGGTGGTATCTGGGAATTTGCCTTTCTAAGGAGTAACCAGTGAAGCTGATGTTGCAGATTCAGGAACCACATTTTGAGAACCACTGACTTAAATATAATCAGAAAGATATTCCACGGGGAGGGAGGAAAGAATCCAGAGACCAAAACCTGACAAGTGCATAGACACTGAATCAGGAATCTTAGAGATCTCAGAGTGTGGGAGATGGAAGCCTGCAAAATTCAAGTGATTTAATTAAAATACAAAGCTGGCCAGTCTTAGAGTCTGGTCTACAACCCAGAATCATTTTTCAATAATTTCTGGAAGACAGCTAGCATCCCAATAGACCCTAGATATATGCTGAATATGCTTTACACACACACACACACACACACACACACACACACACACACACACACACACACACAAAGGGTTCTCAAACATTACTGCATATAAAAACAGTCCTATGGACTGATTTAAAATGAACATCCCTAAACCCTCACCTAAAGGCTCTGATTTCATAGGTGGACCAGGAACTTTAACAGCCCCATGAGATTCAAACACAGCTGGACTTTTCTTGAAGAAACAGTGCTCAAGAATTGGACAAGCCAAAGTTTGAAGCCACAGAATCTATACACGGGAAGAACACCAACTTTTCTTTGATTTTTTTAATGAAATTCTTCCCCAGACTATGAAAACCCCCAGAAATATGCTATGAGGTAGATAAGGCAATCATCATTCTTTCTTCTTGGAATGAAGTCTCCATTCTCAGAGTCTTCTTATTCCACATCTGTATAAAGGGCAATAATATTCAACAGATCTCATACAATTATTCTGAGAATAAAATAAGAGATTCTAAAGCAATGTGCAAATAAAATTAATACATGGATGTTAGCTGTTAGTTTAGTATAGAAAAACCTAAACAGAGTATGATTTTTCTTCATATCAACTAGGTAACTTGCAGATAAGAGTGTTACTTATATTATCACAAGCTCATCTTAGTAGAAGTTTATTCATTGGTCAAAGGAACAAAAAGCAGCAAACCCTCCATAAATCATACAATTTCACCCTCCAGGCCACAAATTCCCTGGACCAGGACTTGTAGACTGAACTGTAATCTGGAACAAGATTAAATACAATATATTTTGGGCTAAAAAGGCTTTCTTAGAAATCCTCTTGTCCCCAGGACTTATCTGATTCATGATTGAATTGGAGATTGGAAACTAAATAATTTTGACTTCCTGAGCTTTCTTTTCTCTTAGCAAAGCTGCAAAAATAATTTTTATAGAAGGAAAATAAAAATGATCCCTTTACCTCTGCCAAAAGGGAAGAGAGAGTCCCTGTGTCCCAGCAAGGCATGAGAACTAGGTGCCTACTGGGGACAGCAAAGAAAAAGCCAACCACCTCACAAAATACCCTCCCAGGACCAGAACCCTTTCAGCAAAGTACCTAAGAAACACACTCCCCATATTTTAATCCATATTTGGTGCGTCCTCGCAATCCAGCTTTCACTGTCACTCTGGTACCGAGTTTCATGAGGAACTACTTTTTCCACTGGCTGCAGAAGTAAGGACTCTCATTTGAGCAAAGAAAACTGAGCTGTTTCGAGGAAAGAGCAGGCATCTCAGTGTGGGACATCAGTGTTCATCCAAAACGCAGTTACTCAAATTACAGAAGGTTCTCAAAGGCCCACTGAACTATTTTGGAAAATGTGGCTTCAACCATTCCATTCGCATGTGCAATGCCAGGACCTGAATGTGGTGTTTTCTTGAAAGCTGAAGCCTCCAAGGAATTATTAAAGTAAGAAGCAAAGTAATAAAAATTATTCCCAGAAAATAAATCTGTTAACATGGTCTTACCTCATTCTAGCCAAAGTATGTTGCAAGAGCTCTTGGGGAGGAAGGTACAGTAATGAGCGGGAATTTGAGTTTTCATGGAAGCCTGGTCACCACTGACCAAATGCTGCATGTCTGAGGCTCCTTCTTATCAAAGGGCCGCCCCAGACATTGAGTTTTGCCCACAAAGTCAGAGATACCTGAGAAGCCTGGGTCCAGCCCAGGCTCAGTTCTGAAGATAATCCTGTCTCTCCACAATTCTTCAGGCTCAGAACACTCACCTCTTCCCCCAAATCAGCTCTTTCTCTAAGCTTCTTCTATCAATGGCACTAGTATGCCCCCAAACTCAGCTTCAACCTCTCATTTTTCACTCACTCTTCATGTACCCAGCTTCCATCCTAATGTACAGACTTCAGATAGTTTTATTTTCCTTCACAGCATCTCCAGAAAGGATTCCTTCTAAGTATCTACTTTCACTAAGGCATTTGAAATTTTTCTTTCTTCCTTCCCTCCCTCCCTCGCCCCTCCTTCCTTCCTTTCTCCCTCTCCCTCTCTCTCTCTCTCTCTCTCTCTCTCTCTCTCTCTCAGTACCTACTTTCACTAAAGCATTTGAAATTTATTCCCTCCCTTCCCCTCCCTCCCTCCCTCCCTCCCTTCTTTCCTTCTTTCCTTCCTTCCTTCCTTCCTTCCTTCCTTCCTTCCTTCCCTCATTCCTTTGTTCTTGTGCAAAGTATTGGGCTAAGAACTCCATTGTTAAGTAGGGAAGATAAAGTCATTTAAAATAACCATTTTATGATAAGAATAAAATCAGGATTCACAGCATTGACTCTACACAGAATTCTTCCTTCTCCCTTATATTCTTCAGTCTTTAAACACAAGTCAGGAGACATTTCCTCCTGGAAGCCTTCCCTGAATCCACCCAAAGCTGAATTGGGCGTCTCCCCTAGGGGCTTTCAAAAATGCAAATCTAGATCATTTCCTGAACACTGTACTGATTCGCTTTTTATGTGCCTTCCCCCCAACTAAACTGTGAGAGTTGAAGACAGACAGTGCCTTCATTTCTATATTGCTAATACTTAACATAGAGCCCAGCATATTGTGTTCATTGTATATTTTGAATGAATGAATGAATGAATAAAAAAATTTATCCAAGAAAAATCATAGAAAGCTGTGGAACAGAAAAAGGAATGAGTACTCAATTTAACTAGGAGAATAAAGACAATTTTTATGGAGGAGATGGTATTTAAGCAAAGCACTGAAGCATGAATAGGAATTCTAGAATTTGGCTTGGGGAAGAGGGGTGGTACTCAGAAGGCTTACCTAAGTGATTCTCCCCCATTCTGTTACTTTTCTAAAAATAATCTTTCTTATAATCTACCAAGTTTTTCTTTCCTTCCTTGCTTCTGGAGAACCTTCAGCAATTTCTTTTTTTTTTTTTTTTTTTTTAAATATATTTTATTGATTTTTTACAGAGAGGAAGGAAGAGGGATAGAGAGTTAGAAACATCGATGAGAGAGAAACATCGATCAGCTGCCTCCTGCACACCTCCTACTGGGGATGTGCCCGCAACCAAGTTACGTGCCCTTGACCGGAATCGAACCTGGGACCTTTCAGTCCGCAGGCCGACGCTCTATCCACTGAGCCAAACCGGTTTTGGCCCTTCAGCAATTTCTTATGACCTAAAATTATGCAATTCAAGCAGAGTAGTTTACACTTCAAAGGACTTGGTATTAATACCCAACACTTTTTCTAATCCTAACTTTTTTTCTAATGATAACTTTCATTCTCTGACCACCCACTCTCTGCACAAATCTGGCCCATCTGCTCTCTGACAGGCGCCCCACACCCCATATCTTGATTTTTATCATCTCCTTTGGGTTCTCCTTTCTCCATCCCTCCCCTGGGGTGCTTTCCCTGCCTTCCTGCCATATATAAAACCATGGTCTTTGAAAATCCTACCCCTCTACGCAGTATCCTGTTCCACTCAGACCAGAATGCCTTCTTCTCTAGAACTTGATGGGATCATTCATTTACCAATTAATCATATGCTACGTTGTATGGTTTGCCAACTACAAGTCCACTTTGTCCCTCTTGTGAGGATCCACATCAGGTACCCACTAGCTAAGATAATGGTCGTGTCTTTTGTCTCAGACAAGTATTCTATTGATTAAAAACTCTCAATAAATTAAGCACTCCTCTGAGGATATCTGAGGTGTCTAGACACCCTCCTGCCTACACTCCCCCAGCTCCCTTTTCAGACATCTATTATTCAGCTACCAGTTGATGAATATTCTCAATAGATTTCATTTAATAAGAAAGAACAAAATTCTATTATCAGTTAGTCTTTTAGAAATCACTAACTTTGCCTATGTTATAAAAACTTCCGACTTCCCTCTTTTTCATAATTGATAGAATTATTGTCATAGTTATTTTGACCTCTTCCATGCAGACAAAGTAATGATGTTTATTCATTGTGTGACTAGCCCTTTAAGATAGATGCATCTCTTTCACTGTGTTTACCCTAGATCTTATAATCACCGTGCTCCTTCATGCTTTCCAGCCTCCCAGTCTTTGCCCCTCATCAAACCACATCAATATCAGTCCTAAACCTTAATCATAAAAGACATCTAAAGGGATGGAAGCTCAACACTTCAGAAAAGGAGTGACGTCATCATGCACAACAGGCTGTGGACATGGAGAATCCATTACCTACTCTTCCCCAGCCTCTTCCATCTGTGCCCCACGGCTGGATGTCCAAGCTTGACAGTGAATGCTTTCCAATGGGAAACTGTAGCAGGATCTTTTCCCCATCTTTTGGTCCCTATTGTGTGTTCAGCTGCACTGGAGCTAGCTGCTAATCAAAGCCAGAGACTCATACACAAACAAACAGGGTATTGTGGCCTTCCCAGGGTTAGAGCACAGCAGCCCAACAAACAATTTAGACAGGTGATAGCAGGCTGGACAAACAGACAGGACATCTCCCAGACACCCTCCTGCCTACACTCCCCCAGCTCCCTTTTAAGCTCCCTTTTAAGCACAGGCTGATTGAAGGACCAGGCCAGGCAAACCGATACTTGAGAGAACAATGGAGAATGAAACAGCATACAATAGTATGCAATCAAAGAGTCTAACAATAGGATTCTGTGTGCAAGAGAGGGTGTACTGCTGAACAGTGGCTAGGAAGAAGAAGGGAACACTGAACCAAAATATCTTCAAATTCTCATGGGGCCCTTGTCCTGGAATAAGGGGGTGGAGGCAGAAGAGCATCATGCTTAAGAGATTGGTGGTTAGAAATATTAGGACTACAATACCTGTTCTCTCTCACACCAGCCTGTGATTCTGGACAAGTTACTCATCCATTCAGAGACCAAATTTCCTCAATTTTAAACTAAGAATAAAAATTATCTTTATCCCATGGGGTTGTTGGGGAGCTTTGTACCAATCATTTCTAGAAAGCACTCAATAAATATTAGATATTATTATTAAAGTTCATGAATGATGCTCATAAAAGAAAAAAGAGGAAATAATAAAAAAGAAAGCAAAGTCTTCAGCTTCTAGAAGTAGCGATGATGAGAGCTGGAGGCTCCTTCCTGGCCCTGGAAGTTCCTAAGAACTTCATCAGAGATGCTGGTAGGTTCTGAACTCTGACTTACACCATGTGTCCCCAGGGCACATCAAGGGAAGCTAGGAACGCCAATGGCCAACATGAAGCATGTCTACATGCAATAAATAGCAGAAGTCTGAACAATGATAACGGAAATACCTGAGTATAAAGGAGAGAGCAGAAAAGCTGAAGATGCCAAAAAAAAAAAAAAATAGTTCATATCACAACATTTGGCTTGGACAGCCAGTTAATATTAAATCTTTCCAGGAATGGAGGCAAGGAGGCTGGGTGGATGAAGGAAAGAGTAGAAACTAGGTAAAAAGTTATCCTAATTCTATGCAACAACAAACATGAATTGAGCACCTCCTGTGTGCCAGGCACTATTTGGGTAGTGGTAGGTGAAAGAACTAGAAACAATTAACTAGCAGTAGAGTAGGGACAATGAGGTCCGTAGCAAGATACATGGCCAGTGAACTCAGAATTAAAATAGTGACTCCCTTTACATAGAAAGGACCCATGATCCAAGATGATTTAACAATTAAAGTATCTTCATTTGGAGACCTCCAAATGGAAATGATATCTGTCAGATGCTATCTGGAGGAATTTATTATAATATTTGCAGATTTGCTTCAGAAAACACCAGTCAATATTTTCCATACTTTATCCTTTTTAGATGTATCTTAATGTCCCTCAGTTGCACACAGTGCTCCACACTGGGTATTTTCTCATCCTCGTTTTAGTAAAAGTCAAATTTACCTGTTGAGCCACTGTTCCATAGTTTCTCTATTTCCATCCTCTAGGAGAATTTTGTTACTTGCTCCTCAAAGCCTTACTAAATAGTCTACACTTCATTGCCACATTTCTCACCCTCTCAGTTCAGATGTCCTTGGCCTTTCTGAAGGTCTAAAGGACATTCCGGTCTCGTTATAACATTGTAAGTCATAATAGGTACAAATATATGCACATTCTCCAGGAACAAAGTGTGATTTTGCCTAAATTTCACCAAGAACAGAGATAAGCAATCCCATGTCATGTCAGATGAGACTGAAATCCATTCCCTTTTGAGGAAAATAGTCGCTGACACTTAGGCTAATCTTCCTCACCAAAGAAACATTAAATCGCCATAGGAAGAGTAGTGACAACACCATGCCCTGTTCTGTACCTGTTGATGGATTTGGACATCAGACAAGGAAGGGGTCAATTTGAGATGGGAAGAAGACAGGGGATAATATTAGTTCTTCAAAATAAAGTAGAACTTGTTAATAGAAATGTCCAAACCTAACGTTTTTCTGATTTAAACAAGATACTTGATGTTATTCTTTGCAGCTTGTAAATGGATGTCACGGTAGAAAACTAACCCAGGAAGCTCACTGGCATTTCATGCATCGAAACCTTAAACCCAGAGAGATGCTGTTGTTCTGGAATAAGGGGGTGGAGGCAGAAGGAACTTGAAAAGGAACTTCTCAGTCTTCTTGATCCCCTTTGCTCACCCTCTTCCCCTGTCAAGGGTGGGGAAGACATGGATGGAAACAATGAGCTACAGGGAGTTCCTATTCTGTCCAGGAACTCTTCACTGGACAACTGATACTGTTTTGTCTTAAAAGGCTTCCCCTGAGAAGAACAAGAAGGGGCCAGGGTTGCTTCACACAGCTGACTGACTTCATGTCATTATTATTCCAAGAGGCCTCTAGAGCCCATGAGATCTGGAAAGCAAACAAGACAAATCCACCCCAGAGAAATCTCCTAACAAACCCCATCAGAGCCATATGGGCCCAAAGGACCCAAAGTTCATTCACAGTGAAGGAAACCTCAAAGCTACATAAGGCAATTTACTATGAGGTCTGAGTTCCTCTCCTTAAGCATAGGGGTTCTATCAGATTGTTGGATGTTTTCCCTAAGGTCTCAGTTCAAGTGTTCTACTATTTCTTTTGTTTTCTTGGTTCTGCTGCCTTTGAGGCTGACCACCCTCATTGGAACCTCTTGCAAGAGAAGACCATCACTGGATGAGACGTTTGAAACCCATAGTTAGCTTGATTTGAGAAAATGTGGATCTAGTTAGAGAAATTGGTAGAAATCCACCTCTACCCACGTATTGCTGCTGAACTGCTTTTGATCTATTTCTCCAAACCAAATTTCTTTATGACAGCCTTGAAGTACAATACAAATCCCCATATATCACATAGCAGAGGGCAAACTCTGTGATCCCTAACCATTAGACTGAAACAGCTATTTAAAAAGGCTCAAAACCAGTTAGGCTCAAGTTAGTGGGAATTCCAATACTGGCCTAGATGATAACAGCATTTGACTTTCTTCATGCCTCCTCTACAAATAGGAATGCAGTTGTCAGACCCAGATTTGATCTCACTTTAAACTAGAGCCAATTTGTACACTAGTCATTCCAGATAAAAACAGAGCAAATAAATAACTCCCCAAAGGGTTCCAAGCCCTGGAGGGACATGAATCAAAGAGGTCTGCTGCTCCCATAGTTTGCCCACCTGTAGTGTATTGGGCCCAGTCTTCTTAGCTCAGAGGGTCCCTGGGCTCCTGGGACCTGCTAATGGGGTTAGCTTGAATCTGGGTGGGTTCAGGCAGCTGTGGCTTCCCTGGGGAGACTTTTACCCCCTGATATGCATCTGGAAGGGTCCTCAAGGCTAGAATGGAAGATAATGTTTACTCAGCTTGACCTTCAGTTGGCATAAGCGAAGTTCCCCAGGATTATCTGTTCCCATCCAAACACCACAGCCTTTGATGGGACAAAGATTTTTTTTGTTTGCTTTATGGGATTATGTTTGTTTTCATTTTCCTCTCTCCAACTTTTTTATGAATCCACAATATTAATTTGCTAAACTTTTATTTTAATGATTTAAATTTACCCCTGTCAAGCAAAATAAATGGACTTTCCATCTTAAGTGGCCAATTTAATAGAAAAAATGGCATACATTAACATGTGTGCAGCTGTTAAAAATATAGCATGCATCAATTATAATGTTGACTTGAAAAGTAGGACATATTATTCAAACAACTATTTTTTAAAGTTACATCAGAAGAACTGTATATCAGAATGTGAATAGTGGTGCCTATTTTGAGCAGGATTATAAGTGAGTTTTTCCTACTTCATAATTTTTTAAATATGTGAATATCTTGTACCATGAATACATATTTTTTAGAATGAGATAAAATAATGTTTATATTTGAGTTTTCTAATAACAAACATAATCATGAGGAAAGCCTTTTCATTATTATTTACATGACTAAAATTAATCTTTCACAAGTCTGACAGGTAATGAGCTAAATCTAAGATTTCTGCATATTGCCAGAGACATTGAATTTAATAGTTAAATGTATATCATAACCAAGGATAGAAAATGGGGGGGAAGGCATTATTTCACTGTTTCAAAATTTAAATACTTTCATCTGTTCGAATAATTTAATAAGCTACCTGCTTTCTTTCCTATAGCAGCTTCAAGCTTCCTCATTTGAACCCCTGGGGCTATACCGAAAAAATATACTGCACACAGAAGCAACATTTTTTGTGGAATATATCTTTTGGAGAACTAAATGGGTTCTGGCATGAGTCTCCAAGGCTGCAGTGTATTTTTTAATTTTAATTTAAGATTCAACTTCTAGTTTATCAGGGACACCCCATCTGGCCACCTGGCATATGCCCAGTGGAACCTCTCTCATATTCTGCTCAGAAATAAAGACCACTACATGTTAAAACCTCAGAGATAATTCTCTGCATTAGGAGCAATAGTACCATAGCTAGGTTTAGAAAAGGCCCTATTTGGAAAGCCATTATGAAAATAGTGTTTTAAAGTTTTGTATGGTCTCCAGTTGTTTAGCTTGAGTCAAGATTTTTCCGTTACCTGAGTTTGCTACCAAGATAAGTTTTTACTGATTAAATATGAACTCTGAGACAAAAAGCTCTGGCTCCTTCTCTGCTGCTGATGTCCCCCAGGAAGTCACATAGAAAGATGACAGCTGCTCCACTTCCATTAGGATTTGAAGAGGACAATTGAAGGGAGTAAGATGTTTATACCCTAAACAAGAGGATACTCTAGCACAGAAAAAACATGGCATTACATCTATTTAATATTATGAAGGAAATTTCCTAAACACTTCTCACTACCTTTTAAGGCAAATTAAGAAGGCAGCATTTAGATCACTTGCACCCTCTCCAGCAAAGGGCTCTAGCGGAAGCACTGATAAAAGCCTGTGTCCGCACCTTGCAAGGGGCAAATTAGAGGACATATGGTCTTGTCCAAAACATCCATGGAGTCATCTGGCCCACACCAAAAGGTCCTCGGTATTTGGTTTTTGACTTGTGCCATTACTAGCTAGACTACCAAGGCAAGGAGGATTGTTATGGCAATACGGCCACTACACAATTTTTTATTGGACCACTAAAACATGATAGTATTTATTAGATATTAATCCTGTAAACCAAAAGTATCGGTAAATATTATGGGCTATTTGAGCTGAGGGATGTTTTCTAAGAGTGTAAATTCTGGACAAGACCAAATATCAAGAAGCATTTGGAGCGGACCAAATGTCTATGCGGACATTTTGGACAAAACCCAAAGTCCTACAAGGAAGGTGATGCTTACTCTTAAGGCGCTTCAGTTGAGTCAACAGCAATTCAGATGGTGACTGCAAATTTATTTTACAGAATAATCAAACATTGTAAATATCGTCAGACATGAAGATATAGGCGTGAGCACTTTTGCATATAGCAAGAAGTGTTACTGTCCATAACACTCATTGTTTGTATTAAGCTATGGATTTTTTGATGGGAGAGTTCTGATCTCTCTTTCATTCTCTCAAGTTTGTTGGACTGAATACCAGTAGCTGGTTACTCAAAGTTAGGTCCCCAGGCCAGCAGCACTATCATTGGGAACTTGTTAGAAATTCAGACTCTTGCCCTGGCCAGTGTGGCTTAATTGGCTGGGCATTGTCTCGTGTACTGAAAGGTTGCTGGTTCCATTCCTGGTCAGGGCACATGCCCAGGTTTCAGGCTCAATCCCCAGTAGGAGGCAGTGCAGGAGGCAGCTGATTGATATTTCACTCTCATGTCAATGTTTCTCTCTCTCTCTCTCTCCCTTTCCCTTCCTCTCTTTCTAAAAATCAATTTTAAAAAAATATTTTTTAAGAAAAGAAATGCAGACTCTTAAAAGTCTACAGGAGACATAGTGAATCAGAATCTGCATGTTAGCAAGATCTCCAGGTGACTGATAGGCACATCAAGGTGTGAGAATCACAACTATAGTATAAACAAGATGCTGCTAATCCTCTGTAAAGACCTAAATTTAGTGAAAACACCAACTGAAAACACCGACTCTCAGGAAGAACTATAATATATTATTTTGTGAAAGATCCTTTTTAGAATTGTCTAGTCACTTCTTTTTTCATTATGACTCAGATTTCCTTTTCTTCACACCTGTCACACATCTTTCCTCTTACTCAAACTTACCTTCCAGCACCTCAGGCAATCTCTGGGTGTCGTGAGAAAATGACAATGACAAGCAGCAGAACTGGGGAAAGAGAAAGATAGAACTGGCCCCACTGACTTTATTAATTATAACCACATTTACTATAACAGGTTATGGTTTACAATCATAGCATTGTCACAGTTTACCTTTAATATCAACCTGTGAGGTAGGCAAAGCAGGTGATATCATCAGCATCATCGCCATCTTATACCTGACAATCCTGAGGTTCTAGAAGATTCAGTGACATACTCTGCATCCAACACCAAACAACAGGAATAAATGCTTGTTCCTGCATCCAAACTTGACCCTTAGTTAGTTAGAGAACCAAGTGGCAGTTAGAGAAACAAAGGCAGTGGGGGAGATAGAGTGAGATGGACTATCATCAGGTGTTTTGTCACCATAATCATCCTCATCAAACACTCTCTAGCAATCAGACTCTGGGATCAGTATTTCACATTCATTTCTAAATTAATCTTCATGTCAATTCCAGAAGGTAAGTACTAGTGACCTCATTTGAGAGATAAGAAACTTGAAGAAAGACTACACTATTTGCTAATGGTCACACAGCTAGTAAGAAGTGTAGCTGTAGCTTATACCTTGATTTCTTTGACCTAGAAGTTCAAATTTGCTTGTTAGGGCTAAAGTTTCAAATGCATCACCTGTGTCTTGATGTCACATGTCCAGTTTCCTTGATTCCACCTCTCAACTCAGAATCTTTGAGGATGGCCCCTAGGCATCTGGATGCTAAGACACGATGCTGGTTATTCTGATAAACACTGAAGATAGGAACCACTAGGTCAGTGGTCGGCAAACTGCGGCTCGCGAGTTTGCTGCTCTATTGACTAATGAGTTTGCCAACCACTGCACTAGGTTATTTGGGCTCTTACTTTACAAACATAGGAGTTTAGTTTTGATGTGAGAGGCAACTGGAACATAAAATTAATTAGCCAAAGAAAGAGATGGCAATACATCATAGAGGAGAAAAAAATACCCAATCTAACAATTTTAAGACCTTTGTTTCAATGGCATTTAATGGGCTCATCTTAACCTTTCTAAGCTTATATGTCTCTATCAATTTCTCAAAAATCTTGCTCAGCCTACCTAAGTAGAATTGTTGCAAAAATGTAATGAGAAAATAAATGTGAAACGTTCTGAAAAGCAAATATTTTTTTAAATATGTTTTTATTGATTTCAGAGAGAGGAAGGGAGAGGGAGAGATAGAAACATCAATGATTAGAGAGAATCATTGATTGACTGCTTCCTGCATGCCCCTTACTGGGGATTGAGCTCTGACTAGGTGTCTAACCATGATCTCCTGGTTCATGGATCGATGCTCAACCACTGAGCAACACCAATCAGGCTAAAAAGCAAATGTTTTATAGCCACATTGGAGCTATGATGAAAATGCATCAAGTGATCAGTCTAGCAAGCTTTGAATTATATGGTTTGCTAAAGAAGTAGGTCAGATTTCTCTTTCCAAATTGGAGATAGCATGAGTCAGAGACCACACAAGGTTTGGAGCCTTTAAGGTAAAGGAAATGGAGTATGATTAGGAAGACACTCCAGAGAACTGGCAGGTATGTACTCGTATGGTCTTTGGAATGAAGGAGACAAAGAAAAGAGAGCTGGACAGGTTTCTTCTAGATGTATGAGACTGCAAATAGGGGTGCTCATGTTCAAACAGGAAATTGGCACCATGTGATGTTTAGGAAGATTAGGTATGAAGACAGACAGTCAAGTTCATTAGGGGAAGAGGGGCAAAAAAACAATGGTATTCAGAGTCATTTACTTATTTGTTTCACTCAAATGCCAGGCATTTGGGGGTTTTCAAGGGTCCTATGCTAGATATTCTAGGGTTCTTGAGATGAACCTGCCTTCAAGGGGTGCATAGTGTGGGTGGGGCAGAGCCAGTGGTAAGGGTGAGTAAAAGGTGTGTTCTTCCAATGTCAACATGCTGAGAAAGCAGGAGCTGAAGTCATTGGAAGGGGTGAGTAGAAGCTGGTTAACAGGAGGGGAGAATTAGAGCGCCATCTAGAGGGAGGATTTGCTGGGAAAACCTTCTCTGGGCATCTTCCATCTCCAGCTCATTTACAGTTTCATCCAAATCCCACAGCTGAAGTTGGAGGACTTGTGTTCTTTTCCTCTGTGTCTATACTTTCACTGAATAACAGTCATCTCATGTCTGGTACAATTTTCCTGAAAAGGATATCTAGAGCGAAGTGTCATGCCTTTAAAATTATGTTTATTCTAAATAACTCAAGCTGAATTCTTAAGATGTCACTTTCAATCTTTTTTTTTTTCTGCTCTATTATGCGGCAACTGTGAAATGAAAACATGAAGGAATGGAGAGTTCAACTGCTCACCCAGAATAAATGACATGAAAGCAACAAAAAGACAGTGATGCTTTGGAAATAAATATTATCACCATTTCCATTTAGCCATTTGAGAGTTACTTTCCTTTTTCTCATAAAAATGTTTCTTTTTTTTAATCTCTTTGTCACTGGAACTGCTTAGGATAAAAATCTTGTGTATACATAGTTTACTATAACTTTTCTTCATTTGTGTTTTAATCTTATTATTCACACATATATTGAGAGACAGCAAGTTGCTTAAAGGCATATTGATTTATCTTCCTATACCCTGCCACACAACCTGACATATAATCGGGGCAGTCAATAGCTGTAGGTGTTGTTAGGAATAAGAATAAAATAACAAGAGATCTTTTATTGCAATCTCCTTTCCCAAATAGGACTGTGCTCAAAGCATTGCCTTCAGTATTCATTCAAAAAATAATGAAAAATGTGAGACCTAAAACTAATAGAGAATGGTAAGATCTGGAAACTCAAAGAGAGTCCTGATCAACAATGAAGCATGGGGGGGGGGGGGGGGGTGGGGAGGAGAGAAGGAAGGGGAAAGGAAGGGGGAGAGAGAGGGAGAAAACAAAAATATCTGGAAATAAATGTCCATATTTGGAAGTTGAAGTGGTGGGAAAGGAAAAAATAAAGATGAGAGGAATGGCCAACAAAGTTGGAAAAAAATAAGATAAAAATAATATGTCAAGGAGGTTAAGAAGGCACATTAGCAGCCAATGGGCTATATGACAAGGAAAAGGAAGAAATGCAAAAAGCCATCAGTTTGATAAAATGTATGTGACTTTTAAAGTGTTTCTTTCAGAGATGGGTAGGGGTGTGATGGATTTTCTTTGTTTGAGATATCTTTTAAATAAATTTCCAATAAAGGATTTCACAAGTTAGCACCACTTACCAAACACAAAGTGTTTAGAATTGTAAAACTGTGAGCCCTAGAGAAAAGAAACTGGGACTTACTGCTAAGTATTTCCTAAATATACCACATGCCCAGCACAATATAAGACATGCTGCACCTATGTAATAAATATTGTTTATTATTAAACTGACCTGCCATTGTAGCAAGAAACATTGTATGGTTGAGGTAGGGCCTGGGGGAGTGTGATGGGGGTGAGCAATTCTGGTTCCACCCCTTCACTGCAGTTGAGAAGCAGAGAAGAGAATACAGTCAATATTTATTATAGTGTTGAAAGTAGAAGCTGATCTTAGCCAGGGTCTGTGTCAATACCGACAAAAATCTATGGAGTCAAGGTTCAACCTTGACTTCAATCGAGCGAGCAAGTTTCAACCTTCCATGCATTCTAAGATATGGGCAACCACCCCTGATATGTGTGTACATAAACGGAGAGATGCCATCATAGGAAAGGAATTAGGCAAATCATTGTGGGGCTTGTTGGATGGGAAATGATGGCAACTGGATCAGAAAAAGGAGAAATGAGAGGGGGGGGGCCACTAACAAGTAAGCATAAGAGTTGGAAGAAGTGGGAACATGTTGAGATACACACAGCATGCTATTTGTGTTTTAAAATGATGTTTTGGATTTCACTAAGTGCAAGTCTTAGAATTAAGAGCTCAAGTGTCAGTTGCTATGGCTCACTTCTTAAAGACCAAAATACAGGGGGATTTTTTTTACTAAGTATGAAATTTAAGAATCTAAGGATTCTGCTTTTAAGAAACTCATTATGATGATCTTTTCCTATGTGAATGTCACTTTATCTAACCCTATTGTGAAAAAAAATAGCTCCAAAATAAAGCCCAGTAGAAGAAATTAAGTTTTATTTCTCGTACAATTTAAGCAAGTCCTTGCCTACCCTTAAGAAATAGGGATTTGTGGTGGATGGGATCTCCATAATCAGTCCATAATATTATCACAGTTACAGTGCCCTCTGATAATGTTACAGTATAGCTGCCCTTTGAAACCACAGAAATGTTAACTTCTCATTTACCAAATACTAAAACAGGGAGGAACAAAAGGCTTGTTACATTTGACAATCCAGAAAGATCGTATGACACCTGTTGGAAGCTGCCCATTGCCTTCACTAGCAGAGAGGTGTGGACCAGGAACCGGGAAGGCTGGTCAACCTTGAAGCTCTGAAAGGTCAGAGCCACCCACCCACTGTTTAGTTGAGACAATAGTAGCTAAAGCAACTTCCACCTTTTAGTTTTATGTAAATTCTTGCTGCTTGGCTATTATTGGAATTGCCTGCCTAAAGGCTATGGGTGTATCCCATAGTCTTAATAAAAGGGATCGCTAGGCCGGAGCAAAGCAGAGTCCTTCCTCTTGAGTTGGCCTCCTGCCAGGGCCCCAATATTTACAAATTAATATTTTCTAGTCTCTTTCATTTGTGTGCGGCCTCCTCCAGAACCGAACCCTGAACCTGAACCCTGAACCACGCGGGACGTAGTGGGGACACTCGCAACTGGCAGCCCAACGTAGGGTACTCGCAGACACCTGGAAAACTATACCACATACAAGCCTGGCATGAAACGTGTGGAAAAACGACCTAGTGGATGGATACTAGAATTGGCCAGAGACATCAAAAATGGAGAACAACTTTCCAAAGGGAGGCCATGGCCCAAATTCTGCTGCAGCCAGTTGACTCTGGATGGAAAAAAAGCAGGCCCAGCTCAGAAAGAGAGGGTCCATATCTGAATATTATTTTCCCCCAAGGCAGTGGCATGGCCTTGTGCCAAGAGCAGCAGAATTCTCTTGACGGTTCCTTAGAACAGCAGCCAGGGGAGACTTGGCATCCGAGCAATGAAGTGCAGGCGCTCAGAGAGCCCTGACTTTGCTGATGCTCCAGAGAGGACCACACCTTGAAGTGGACGGAGGTGCACTCAGGTGTTGAACCAGGAGAGAAGTCAAGAACAACTCTCTTCATCACGATGTTAGCATATAAAAAAGCATAAGTGTTGGGAGAACTGGAATTTATATTTTGAATTCTGACTTACGGCCCTCAATCTACAGTTGCCTTACTACATACACCATTTTGAATAAGCCAAGGAAACTCGGTCTCCAGAGACAATTTTTGAAGAGTAGCAAAAATCCCACATGGCTAATAGGACTATGTTCTGAATGCATATGAGATTCATTTAAATAAAATAGCAAGATTCATTTAAATGAGGTTCCTTCAAAGAGAAAAAAACACATTGAAACTGAAAATATTTAATTTCTAAAATTGATTTTATTGATAAGAGCAATTAAACTATTTGGGGACCTTATTTCTCTCAGGTCATTGCCAATAATCAGGTTTTGTGAAGATGCAAACCAGGTCACTGACTTTACTAGAGTTGTGTTTTTTTGGGTGTGTGTTTTTTTTAAAAAAAGGCCCATTATGCTAAGTGAAATAAGTCAGTCAGAGAAAGACAAGCATCACATGATCTCACTCATATGTGGAATCTAATGAACAAAATAAACTGATGAACAAAATAGATCCAGAGACATAGAAGCATGGAACAGACTGTGGAATCTCAGGGGGGGGGGGGAGGCAGGGGGGGGGGAGGCGGGGGAGGGTGGGTGGATGGGTAGCAATCAACCAAAGAACTTGTATGCATATATGCATAACTCATGGACACAGACAATAGGTTGGTGATGGCCTGGGATGGGGGGTAGGGAGGCTAGAAGAAGTCAATGGGGGGAGACGGGGGTCATATGTAATACCTTCAACAGTAAAGGTTTTTTTAAAAGCCCATTAAATAAAAATGTGAAGACTGCAATATAGTGCTCTTTATAAAGACCAAATAAGGTACATGGAAACTTTCAATAAATGAGTAAATGTATTACTCCAAATATCATGGAAAGAGGTCTGGGAAATTATAGAGTTATGCATTATTATGTAATACATGCTATACTATATATACTATGAAATACATGTTATTTTTATTCTGTATAACACCTCATTTAAAAGGTAGGTAATATAAAGTTATATATTAACAGCAGTTTCATTTCTCTCACAGCTGTAGCTTTGAAAATATAATGTGACTGTGTCCACAAGTGAATGGCTAGAGTACAGCACCTAGTGAGATATATATGACTTCAGGTTGGCGGTCCTTACAGAGGAGTCTCACTAAGTGAGGAGAAAAGTGTTCTAAAGGGGAACTGGAAACAGCCAGCAAGCAAAGATCACTTTCTAAAGTTTTAAAATACAATTAGAGAACTCAAAGCACCCACTTTCTTAAAGCATGGAATAAAGACATTCGTTTATTTTTAAATAAAATCATTTAAAAATCTCATCCCCTACTTTAAATGAAAAAGGACAAATGAGTTATTTCACCACTCTGTAGTAACTCATTTCCCAAAAAGGGGGAAAGAGATAACATCCACTCTACTTCTCTTTGAATGTAACTGGATTAAAAAAAGGTTTTTTTAATGATTTGGTTTTTTAAATGCATAATTTACTGAAAAATAAGCATAATGGAGATGGAAAGCACAAGCTTGATTTTCTGTGCTGGGAGGCACTCCCATTACCTTGTGGTATTTCCACACATCAATTCATCCCCGGATGATCAAGGAGCTCAAAGGAGCTCCACTGCTTCATCAATTCCACGTTTGCTTGGGGTCATGGAATTGCTTCAGGATGTTATTAGTTCAAAGGCTCTTCTTGGTAGTCCCTGCTTCTCCTCCCAGGCCCTTCCCCCTTCCCTCCAACACACACACACACACACACACACACACACACACACACACACACATGGAGGTTAAGAAGGCGCATTAGCAGCCAATGGGCTATTTCTGTGCACACACAGAGATGCACACAAAATGCCTACTAAGATAAAAGATTCTCAAAGACCAGGACTTTGCTGCCCCTCACATTGCCATTCTCCCCTCTCACCATCATTCCTCCCCCCACAGGCCACTCCTTTTTTTCAATCTATTCCCAAATTTGCAAAGCTGTGTTAACAGAGATATGTGTAAGTTAACAACAGAGTGTAGATAAACTCAGTGTGTGTTCTTGAGTTTGTATGTCTGTGTGTGTTAAGGACAAAGGTGTGTGGGTGTGTGTGTGTGTGTGTGTGTGTGTGTGTGTGTGAATGTATGAAGTGTTTTGTTTGGTGTGTAAAGTAGGGAAGGAGGTAAATACGTTCATCGCTTTAAATTACTTTGTTAACTTATTAGAAACACCAGCTCTGAAACTGAGAATCTGACAAATTAGTAATAAATAAATCCTAGTATTCCAATGAGATGAGGTGAAAGGTGTGTCCTTTAAACTTTGCACTTAGCCCTTTCTAGAACCATGCCCTGAGTGGCGGGCAGGAGGAGGAGTGCTGGATGCTGTGAGAGATGCTGGGTGCAGCGGGCACTGGGAGGAACCAGCCCCCGCGAGGGATCTGGAAATGTCAGCTGAGAGTCATCAGCAGCGGGCGATCCCGGGCGACCCGAGAAGGATGGGAAGGAGGCCTGCGCGCTCAGGTGCCTCACTTTCTCTGCCCTCCGCAGCCGCAGACACACCTACTCAGGCAGGTTTACAGGCAGAGCCCCAGCAATGTCCTCCCACTGGAGGCAGGAGCGGTCCAAATGCAGGCATGACATCACGAAGCTGTCGCCCTCCACTCATCTCGGGGGGCCCCTGACTCTCCTGACCCGACGCCCCCCAAATACGCCTCAGTTTGCCTCTGGAGCAAATAAATTTCGAAAGCGACCCCTCCCCCAAAAGCCACCGAGGCAGCCTCTCCCCCACTCTTTCCTCCATCAGCTGTTGGCGCCCCGAAAAGTGGCAGAAGGTGCAGGAAACTCGATTGGAGACACCTGGGAGAATGGCGCGCCCTTTTCCACTTACTTTGAGTTGTAAACGTGCTGTCTGCGCTCGGGCTGCCTTTGTTGAAAGGGGCGAGGTTTGCTGCTCGCGGTCCAGGTACCCGGGTGGCTGCTGCCGGCGGCGCGGGCTGCTCCCTCCCTGCTGCCGGGGACGGACTCACTGGTCTCTTTCTCCCCCTGGCTTCACTTCGGGGCTTCCTCTGCTCCGCGGCTCCCTTGGCGGGATTTTCGGACTGGAAGGCGGGGAACCTGATCCTGCCTTGGCCTCAATTCCGCCCCGACAGGGAGGGAACGGAAGGGAAGTGGAGGATGGGGGGGAGCTGCGCGGGCAGGGAGGACGCTGGCCGGCGAGGGAGGGAGCGCTCTTCCCCTGGCGAGCTGATTGGGAAGCTTATTAAAAGCAGAATTCTCGGGGGGCAGGCCCTCCCCGCGGGAGCACGCACACCGATTTGAACCCAGAGGCCAAAGGTGGAACATGGCTTTGTTTTAACAGAGAGACCCACACAGTATTTCTTTTCCCAACTTTACCCACGACCTGTTAGTTCATCAAGTAGGACTCTTAAATGGAGCATTGATGGCAGTTTAGGTTACAGTTTTGGTTTTTTATAATGATCTTCAGAATGAAAAAGCACGGTCTTCAAAACCAACCTCTCAATCCTCCCCCCTTCCCCCACCCAAGGCCCTGCCTACACACAGCGCTGGTTAACTTCACTGTCAGTCATACCACCTGTGCTTCTTCAAATGTGCAAGTGCTTTTTTGCGCTTGTCACCAAGAGTGACAGATGTCTGAGAGTTCCCAATTAAATGCCATTTTCCTTTAGGGGCTCTTTCCTTTTTTGGCTTCCTTGGCGCCTTTAGTGGCCTGTTTAGCGACATGTCTTTGACACCCACGAATTTAGGGGATTAATCGATGTGGGTAAAACTCAGAGGCTGGGCTTCTTGGCTTTCTGGAATTTCCATTTTGTTCAAATGAAAGATGCTAAAGTGATATCTCTAAGACTGTTTGAATAACACAGATGAATATTTATGATTTAGATGAGATCAAAGTATTGTGTAAAATGATCAAGTATAAAAACAAGTTTACCCCAGACATTCTAAAAAAATAAATGTTGAGATGCTCCGCCACTGATCAGCTCTTTCTTGCTCCATTTACTCTTTCAGCTTATCATTTAATGGTGTCCACCCCAAAGTGACTGCAGAATATACTTCCAGTTCCCAAAGATCTGAGGTTACATTCCTTCGATTCAACTTGAAAAATATCTATTAAGTGGCTTCTATGATTCTTAAAATTTATGTTTACTTAGAACTATACCTAAATCCAAAAAAATAGAAATTGATTTGTAGCAAGTACTTTTTAGGGACTCTGGATTCTTATATTGACTGCAATGGTAGACAAATGGCTCTGAGGAGGTGGGGACGAAGACCTGTCTCTACAAGTAGGACTTTAAGTCAATCAATCAATCAATCAATCTTTTTTGTTTTGTTTTGTTTTTCAAAAGAAATTTACTTACACACCTCCAGTCTACCCCCATAACTAAACTCTCCATACACAAGCCGAATACCATCCTCTAATGAAATAAATGAATAAGGAACTACCATCCTCCAATGAAATAAATGAATAAGGAACTACCATCCTCCAATGAAATAAATGAATAAGAAACTAACTTCTACACACAGACTTCAGGTTGCCTGTTTCTCTTTTGTAATTTTATTTACCCAATGAAGCAAAGTAACGTTTGTTTTTATCTGATCTTACTTGTATAAATTATGGGGGAATGCACATTATCATTTTTTAAATTATTTTTCCCAGGCTCTTTACTGAGACTTCCCAATATTCACCATCAGTCCATAGAGATAAAGGTTAAAGGACATTAAACAAGGGGTTATCCATTCTCTATTTCTTCCTAAACTTAAAATGTCTACAAATGTGACATGTTGCTACTAGTTATTATGGTGCTTATCTATCAGGTTGATAAAGTAAGCATGAGATGCCCATGATTTCCACTCCATTACATGTGCTATCAAAAATAGGACCCTTGCCCAGCTGGGCTTAGCAATTGAACATCGACCCAGGAACCCAGGAGGTTACCAGTTCCATCCTCCATCAGGGCATATGCCCTGGTTGCAGACTCCATCCCCAGTTTGGGGCGTGCAGGAGGCAGCTAATCAATGATTCTCTCTCATCATTGATGTTTCTATCTCTCTCTCCCTCTCCCCCTACTGGCATCTACAAAAATCTGCTCTGCAGTTTCCATAAGCCAGCTGCTTATATAGGGTAGGACAAGGATTACATGGGGAAGTGGGCTCTGCAGGCTGGGGTGGGACTCCACTGTTTGGGCAACAAGGTTGTTAATCTTTCCATGATAATAGGCAGGTCTTGAATGAGAAAAACTTTATTGTTTTGATATCTGTGACTAGATTACAGAATTCATGTCTATCTTTGTAATATTTTGTAATGATTATGCTATTTTTTAATTTAAAAAAACACTCACAGAAAATCCAACTAAGAACAGCTTAAATAGTTAAGGAATTATCTCACAAGCAACACAGGTTGGTAAAGTGAGTGTTTCTGAGTCTTCAAGAACTCAGGACTTTCCATCTTTTGACTCTGCTTCTTCAGTTTGTGAACCAAGGCTCTTCAATATGGTTTCAAGGAGCTTCTGGCATATTTGGCTTGGAGTAGACAGGCCCAGTCCCAGTGGAGAACAGATGAGCTCCCCATGTCACAAAGCCACACAATCTATGAGAGCAAAAGAAAGAGGTGGAAAAGATTTGGGAAGCAATTAACAATGCCTGCTACAATTTCTCCCTGGCATTTCATAAATTTGCACTTTATCAGTCACCTTCATGAATCGCAATAGCTTGACTTAAGCCAATCAACCTTGTCTTTCTTGTCCAGAATTGCTAAAATTGAGGTTCTAAACTGGCAAAGCTGAGGAGCAGGCCTTGAGCAATGGCTTCACCCAGACTCATCCAGGAAATTAGGCCTGATATGCCCAAAGGAGTGTGATCACACATTATAAGAAAATAAAATCTACACATGCAATATCTCTTGTGAATATGGATGCAGAAGTCCTTAACAAATATCATAAAATCAATGCCAGTAATATATAAAAAATATAATACTGTAGAGCATTTGGCTGCTTATCCATGGAACACAAGTTTGGCATTACATGTAAAAATGAAACAGTATAATTCACCATATTAACAGATTAAGTAGAGGAACAAAAAGAATACATTAAGTATATAGAAAAAGTATTTGAAAAGATTCAACACCCATTTAGCATAATTTTTAAGCAATTTAAAAATATAAATGAATATCCTTGTTCTCATAAGACATATCTGCAGAAGACATCCAGCTAAAGTGATACTTAATAGTAAAGTGAATGCTTTCCATCTAAAATTAGAAACAGGGCAAGAATGACCACTCTTACTGTTTTCATTTAATATTGTACTGGTGATCTCAGCCAGTAAAATAAGGTCAGAAAAAAAGAAATGAAAATAATAGAAAGAAAGATATGCAATTGTCTTTATTCTCATATGAGTAAATACATAGAAAAATTGGCAGGAATGCACAGAAGCTTCTAGAATACACAGAAGTGTCTTCAGCTGGATACAAGCTCAAATGATAAAAATCAATTTATTTTTATTTCTACAATGAACAAATGGAAATAAAATATTTAAAATGTATATAATGCATTAACTACTTGTGAGATAAATTTAACAAAATACACTGAAAAATAGCAGACATTTCTGTTTGAAGTTATAGAATACTGAAAGAAATGGAAGAGATTCATTATATTCATCAATTGGAAAATTAAAAATTGTTAAGATATAAATTCTGCTCATATTTATAGATTCAATGCAATTCAAACCAAATCCCAATAGGTTTTTACTATAGGAATTAAAAAACTGATACCAAAATTTCTATGACATTGCAAAGTTTTTCAAATTGGAAAACAGTTTTGAAACAAAGAACACTATTTGCTTGTATTAGGTTCCACTGAAAAAGCAAATATATATATTTGCAATATTGGCATAAAGATAGACTTATGGGTCAATGGAAAACAAAGCTATTAATTCACAAATAGAGTCAAAGATATTTCAGTTGGAAAAAGATAGTCTTTCCAACAAATGGTCCTGAAGGAACTAAACGGTGACACTGTAGAAAAAATTAATTCAAAATGAATCATATACCCAAATATAAAAAGCAAATGCTATAAAACTTCTAGATAAGAGTAGTACAAAATCTTTGTTACCTTGGAGTAGGCAAAGATTTCTTAGAACACAAAGATTTCTTATATAGAACATAAACATAAACATAAACATTTCTTGGATAGAACCAACTTATTGAAATACTGTAAATTGGACATCATTGAAATGAAAATGTTTGCTCTTTGAAAACCATCAATAAAAAATAACAAGAAGGAGGGAGATCCAAGATGGCGGCGTAGGTAAACACCTAAACTGCTGCCTCGCACAACAATTTCAAAACTACAACTAAAAGACAAAACGTCTATCACCCAGAACCACGGGAAAGCTGGCTGAGTGGAAGTTCTACAACTAGAAGGAAAGAGCAAACAGCATTGAGGGGTGCACAAGCGCTGAAAAGCTGAGGTACGGAGACGCGCGAATCGCGCTGGCGACGGGTGACTGGGAGCGCTGCTGTTTTCAACCCGAAGGGAGACAAGCTCCCGATTACTCTGAACTCCAGTTTCTGGGGAGTCGCGGGGGACACAAACTCCTACAGGGAGAAGCTGGACTGTCTGCCGTGGGGTCGGAAAGTGAGGGAGGCTTGCTCGCAGAGCTGCGCGCAGGAACAATTATTTATTGTGCTGGGGCACGGGACGCGAGGACACAGAGCCGCAGAGCCGGCTTACTGGCAGCCATCGCTGTTTGCCACACCCTAGCCTAGTCACGCCCTGAGACCCCGCCCCGCACAATCTACAAACCCACCAAAGCTCCAAGCAGCAGCTTTAGCATATGAATGGCCTGCCCTATCACAGCTTAACCTAGCAAACTTGCAGCCCGGGTCAGACAGCTCCAAAACCTCCAAACCCCAAGCAAAGAGAAAACTGTAGTTCTTGCTGTAGCTCCTGCTGGGTGGCCTCAGACAGTAGCTGACCTGCACCCCATTGGAGATCCAGAAGCCAGTGTACCTAGTGGTCAGTGTGAGACACCAGATTTCAACTCCTCACATCCATAAGTGATACATTCAAGAGGCAGACTCAGTGAGCACCAAAGCCCCACTGAAACAAGTCCTGCACCATAAGCGTGTCTCCAGCGCAGCAGTTCTTCCATTATAGACACAGCGGGTCCTCACAGCCAATTGGCCTGGAGGTCAATTCCTCCCAGTGTACCAACAGCAATCAAGGCTTAACTACACCAAGACTTTGCACTCTGCCCACAAAGGGGTGTACCAAAGGCGTCCACCTCAGGTGATTGGGGAGGCTGAGCTACTGGCCCCTATAGGTCACCTACCACACAAAGCCACTCCATCAACACAAGGAAGCAGCAAAATGCGGAGACAAAGAAACATGTCACGAATGAAAGAAATGGAGGAAAGCAAACTAATGGACGACATAGAGTTCAAAACCACATTTATAAGGTTACTCAAGAATCTTCTAAAAACCGCCGAGAAACTTGATGAGACAAATGAGAATGCCAAAAAAATGGAAAAGGACCAGTCAGAAATTAAGCATACACTGTCTGAAATAAAGAATATACAGAAACTCAACTGTAGATCAACGTACCCCAAGAATCAAACCAAAGATCTGAAATATGAGGAAACAAAAGACACCCAACCAGAAAAACAAAAAGAAAAAATCCAAAAATATGAAGATAGTGTAAGGAGCCTCTGGGACAATTTTAAGCGTACCAACATCAGAATTTTTGGGGTGCCAGAAGAAGAGAAAGAGCAAAATATTGAAAACCTATTAGAAGAAATAATGACAGAAAACATTCCCTACCTGGTGAAAGAAATAGACTTACAAGTTCAGGAAGCACACAGAACCCCATACAAGAGGAATCCAAAGAGGACCACACCAAGACACATCATAATTAAAATGCCAAGGGCAAAAGACAAAGAGAGAATCTTGAAAGCAGCAAGAGAAAAACGGTTAGTTACCTACAAGGGAGCACCCATACGACTGTCAGCTGATTTCTCAACAGAAACTATGCAGGCCAGAAGGGAGTGGCAAGAAATATTCAAAGTGATGAACAGCAAGAACCTACAACCAAGATTACTCTACCCAGCAAAGCTATCATTCAGAGTTGAAGGTCAGATAAAGAGCTTCACAGACAAGAAAAAGCTAAAGGAGTTCATCACCACCAAACCAGGATTACATGAAATGCTGAAGGGTGTTCTTTAAGAAGAGGAAGAAGAAGAAAAAGGTAAAGATAAAAATTATGAACAACAAAATGACATCAAATACATACCTACCAACAAGTGAATCTAAAAATCAAGTGAATAAAAAATCTGAAGAACAGAATGGACTGGTGAATATAATAGAATCAGGGACATAGAAAGGGAGTGGACTGACAATTCTCAACCTCCAGCAGCCAGTGAGGGGTGCGGGAAGAGACTGGACAAAAAGCTTACACCTATGGATGAAGAGAGTGGCGGGGGGTAAGGGCATGGGGTGGGGTGGGGAATCAGGTGGAGGGGAGCTGGGGGAAAAAAAGAGGAACACCTGTAATAATCTGACAATAAAGATTTATTTTTTAAAAAAATAATAATACAACTGAAGAGAATAAAAAAAAATAAATAACAAGAAGGCAATCCTGAGAATGCAAATAAATATTCTCAAAATACATGTCTGACAAAAATTGTGATCCAAGATATTAAAGATTCCATAATAACTCAATAACCAGAAGTCAATCAACCAAATAAATAATTGCTGAAAGATCTCAACAGTCACTTCACAAAAGAGAATATGTAAATACCAAGAAACATATGAAAAGTGCTTAACATTATTTTTCTGTCAAGGAAATGCCAAATGACACCCCTAATGAGATACTACTACATACCTACTCAAAGAGCTAAAATTACAAAGACTGAAAATCCCAGATGCTGGTGGAAATATAAAATGGTACAACCACTTTGGAAAACAGTTTGGCAGCTACTCATGAATTAAACATCACCTACCATATGATCTTGACTTTTCACTCTTAGGTACTAACTCAAGTTAAGTAAAAATATATATCCCATACAGAAGTTTGTACATAAATGACTATGACATCTTTATTCATAATAGCCCTAAATTGGAAATCCATTAATTGATGAATGTGTTGATAAAATTTAGTAGATCTATTCAATGAAAAACTATACTGCAATAAAATACATACAATCTCATGGGTTAAATTCATACATACAATCTCAAAACACTTTGCTGAGCAAAACAAGCCAGACACCATGTGCACATACTGTGTGATTCCACTAGATGAAATTCTAGAAAAAACAAACTTGATCTACATTGGCAAAAAGCAGATCAGTGGTTATCTATGACTGCAAGTTGATTTGGGGAGAAGTAGATAGAACCACTAAATATTCAATTGATGTGGCTATTACATGGAAGTAGACATTTGTCAAAATTTTCTGAACTGTACACTTAAAATGGGTGCATTTTATTATATATAACCAAAATTCTTAGATATACCTAAATAAAGTCTATTTACAAAATAAAAAGATAGCATGGTGTAGTGGGTAATAGCATTGACTCTACTCAAATTGCCTGGTTTCAAAGCCCAGGCCTTTCACTTACTGACTGTGTGACCTTTGGTAAGTTACTTAATCCCTCTGTGCCTTGGTTTACCATTTGAAAAGTAAGGATGATAATGGTGCTTGTCTTACAGAGCACTGTTTAGAACAACTGCTTGGTAATTAATAAACACTATATTATCTATATCTATATCTATATCTATATCTATATCTATATCTATATCTATATATATATATATATATATATATATATATATAAAAGCCTAAGTGACTGTTAACACCGAATGACTGGAACAACCAGAACGACCAACCAGTTGCTATGATACGCACTGAGCACCAGGGGGCAGATGCTCAATGCAGGAGCTGGTGGTCAGTGCGCTCCCACAGCCAACCTCCAGCAGCCAGCAAATTGCCCGTGGTCCCCCCATTCGGCCAGCCAACCTCCTTTGGTCCCTCCTCCTTTCCTCCCCCCCTCATCTGGCAGGCCCCAATTGGCCCCACCCCGATCCATCCGGCCCCAATTGGCCTGGCCCCGATGCGCCCTGATCGCTGGCCAGGACTAGGGACCCCACCCGTACACGAATTCGTGCACCGGGCCTCTAGTCATTCAATAAACTGACAAAAAACTTTTAAAATCACTATATTAAATTCTGGGCCAGATTCTACAATGGGTCTAGGGGGCCCATGTGAAAAGGAATGTTGTGAAGTAACACATTTTTTACACATGGACATTCCCTTAAAGCAAAACTGTATCCTAAGACATTTCAAAAGTAAACTCTTATAAGAAACAAATTTTTCTTTTCTCATTTACCAAAAGTAAACTCCTATGATTAATAGATATTCTATTGGTAGTCAACCAAGAAGACTGTCTGCAGAGTGTAGGTGTCTGACTAGTCAACCCTCAGATTCTGCTTCAGGACCAGCTCATGTAGGGCAGAACTGATGGCTGGGGATACACCAAGACAAAGTGACATATAAAGACATGTGCCCTGTCCTCAAATAGATTGTCCATGGCATTACCCTACTCGTATGCATATTCGTTTATAACGAACAGTTATTTCCTCAGTTCAGAGGAAAAAGCACCCACATCAAAGGTTAGGAAAAATTAAAAACACAATCCTATTTAATAAAGAGGTAATACGCAATGGTCGTTCTGGATCACCAGGAGGGTGGGGCAGTGAGCTACAGGAGGGCGGGCAGCGAGCTACGTGCAGCTGAAAGCTACAGCAGCGGTGGGCGGGGTGGCCAGCTGAGGCAAGTGGCAGTGAGCTACTCACGCATGGATTCGTGTGCAGATCCACTAGTGTTTTTAATAAGAAAAAATGGAAGGTCTTAGACTGGGTTTTGAAGAATGGATTTTTCAAAATGTGATGAGTGGAGTCAGAGATGGCAACTTTTCCAAGCAAGGAAGCCCAGAGTCCAGAAGGAATTCTGGATTTGGTTCAGAGACAATTTGGCTAAAGCAGAGGGGCCAGATCTGGGAACAAACCTGAGTTGGTGGGAGGTTCATTTGGTGGCAGATCTTGAATTTGCTTTTATTGTGGACACTGCAGAGGAATGGGGGCTTCAGAAAGAGACTGAGATGGTGCAAGTCATGTTTAGGAAGATGAATTTGGCAGATGTATAAAGCATGGAGACAACCTAAAGAAAAAAAGAAAAAGCCAAAACCGGTTTGGCTCAGTGGATAGAGCATCGGCCTGCGGACTGAAGGGTCCCGGGTTCGATTCCGGTCAAGGGCATGTACCTTGGTTGCGGGCACATCCCCAGTGGGGGGTGTGCAGGAGGCAGCTGATCGATGTTTCTCTCTCATCGATGTTTCTAGCTCTCTATCCCTCTCCCTTCCTCTCTGTAAAATGTCAATAAAATATATTAAAAAAAAAAAAGAAAAAATGTTAAAAACTGCCACCTCATCAGTCTTTCATGCAAGAATCTCAACTTTTATAGCATCAGGTAAAATTTATTTGAAAGGCATCAGCTAAAATTTGGCTTTTTGTAATTCTTACTTAATTTCTTACAGTCTCTAATGAATTACTTCTATGGTATCCAGGTAGCTCTCCTCAATGGCCTTTATGCCTTTATGCTTCTTTATGCCTCGTAGGTTCTTGATATTTTCTGTACTGATGAGGGCTCTGCTACTCTACTGCTCTACCTGAACCCTATCCTTCCACAAAGTTCCTCCTGTACCTCGATGCCTTTCCAAGAGTGGGCAGCCACGCTGGGCTGCCTGTCACGACCACCACTTCCCTGAGCTCATAATTTGTTCATGAAAAACCCCAGCAAGCTGTCATTTAGAAAGGACACAGATACAAGGAAAAGGGGATAAACTGAGCGGAGTTGATTCCTCTGATCTGCTGTTGGCTGGATTTCTGATTTTGGAAAATTCATTGATGGCTCTTGACCTTGAATCTCTTAATCTCTAAAATCTAGCACGACTAACAATCTTTAAGAGTCCTGCTATTCTGAGTATGGGGTTATAATACAATATATAAAAATACTAAAGTTATAATAAAATAGTAGTACTTTATTACAATAAGAGTTATTGTTATTTTAGCAAGTTGGAAGTGCTTAGCCAGCATGTATTCTCAAGAACAAAAATCCATCTTCCCTTTAAATATTATCTTCAAGTGCTTATAGGAGCACTACTTCCTTTGAATAATGTAAGTTTTATAAAGTCTTTCACATATACTTTCTCATTTGATACATATCAGGAACCCTATAACATCAGTTATTGTTACTAGCTGAGGAAGCGGAAGTTTAAATTGCTAATGAGGAGGGTGACATGTTTTCACAGAGGCTCTCTCTCTCTCTCTCTCTCTCTCTCTCTCTCTCTCTCTCTCTCTCCCTTTGCCACATAGCTAGTCCAGAAAATTTACATATTTTATACCTGAGACTCAGTAACTTCTCACTAATGCCAATTCTGTAATAAAATGAAAAGAAACTATGTGATAAATATGTAATCAATTTTGCCTTCCTTAACATGTTCTTATTTCCTTTCTTGTACCAGATAATTTTTAGGGGAATCAGGCAAAGAGATGAGAGCCTGAGGCCTGAGTCATTTTGTTATGATATGTTGAGGCTCTGTGGTTTATTTTAAGATCAGTTGCTATTTAGTAATTCATAGTCCTGGTTTTATTTTGGAAATGACTTTCAGTTTCCACTGGGCATGAATATTTAAGACAAGATTATCATTATTTGAGACCAAAATTTATCCTATGGAACTCAGCAGAACATTTTCCAAGACTCGAGTAGAATATGGCTATAGGACATGTTATTACTGAGGGATTCTGCAAAGTATACACCACAAACCTGCACACAGATACACAATTATGCACATACATGCAAAATAAGGAGTCAAAGGAAATCTATCAACAAATGATATATCACATACGGCCTTTTGACAAAGAGCACATACGAGCACGCACATCTAGAAATTGAAGGAAATGTGTCCACAAATTTTGTTTACCAAAATTGCTCCTTGAAATGAAATTTCAGAATAGCATTTATCTCATGGGGGGGGGGGAGCGGGCGGGGAGAGAGAGAGAGAGAGAGAAGGAGAGGGAGAGGGAGGAGAAGGGAGAGGGGGAAAGCAGAAGGCTTAAGACACTGAACACCTTGTTTGTCCAAGGTTAACATTCAGTATCTTACTATATCTATAAAGCATTTTCCTTTCAGGGACATACCAGACTATCCATTTCCTGTTAAATGTGCATAACCAAACAGATACAGACGTTGGATAACTGAGTTGTAAATGGAAATTTTCTTCTTCCTCTCTCGTGGTCCAAGAGCTCAGAGGTTGTAGTAATTACTGCTTCTTCCCCCCCTCCTCCCCCCCACCTTCTACACGGGTTTGGGTTGTGCATGAAAAGGGAGATTCTGTGACTAATATCAATGAGACAAAGAAATAAAAGCTCTCTAATCCTTGGGCCAGGCGCCAGCCGTCCCACTGTATGGGGCCATTGGCCAGAAATCCCACTGTATGCCGGGCCCAACGCCAGCCAGGATTGGATACAAAGAGTTTCACAGCCACCTTTTCAGAGCTGACAGCAAATGTTGGGGCACCAACAGCCTTTGATAAAAGCTCCAACTTTCCCTCTAACATTTCTACCCAATAATGATAAAGCTTTTTAAAATTTATAATGCAGTACTCTCTTGAAGATTGCTTAGTGCTTTTATTTTATTAATTCTTATTGCATTTATTGGGTACCATTAGTTAACAAAATTATATAGGTTTCAAGATACAATTCTATAATAAACCATCTGTATATTGAATTGTATTCACCACCTCAAGTCAAGTCTCCTTCCAACACCATTTTTCCTTCCCTCTTCTACCTCCCCCATCCCCTTTCTCATAGACAACAGTATGAGGATTACCAGTATGGTGTTTAGTGCTTTTAAAGACACAAACTCATTCATCTCAATGTTTATAGTGAAAAGGGGTGGGGCTGGTGGCCAAAAATGGGAAATCAATATTCTCTTCCTGTTGAGAGAGAGAAAGAGCGGGCACATTACTTTATGCAACAGTTCATTCTATTATTGAAATTTCTAGACAAGTCTCATAGGAATATCCTTCCTTAAATTAAATGTGTTTGTCAGGAACTAACTAAACCTTGCTGTGTGATTCCTAATGAGTTGTTTACTTAGAATGTCTTCTCTTAAGACCAAAGTTCTTTGAAAGGCCAAACACATCCGAAAACCAGTTAATACTGGCACCCCTCACTGAAGTTTCTGGCTGTCTCAGATTTAAATATTGATTTTTTTCTCTCACCCTCCCTTGTCTCTTCACAATGGCAGCAGCTGTCAGGAAGTTGGAAACTTCATGCCAAGAAAGCACCCAAGAGAATATGAATGCCATTAAAATATATTTTACCTTTTACTTCATTGTTGTTCTTTAAAACTCTTGAGTAGCTAGCTGAATATTGGGTAACCCAGAAGAGCTGCTCCTCCACTGGGGAACACTGGATCTGATTTCCATTAGAGATTCTGAATTATTTAGTGGAATGAGTGCCCCAATCAGCTTACTTTCTGAGTGGTTGCCTCTGGGCGTCCATTCACATTCAGGGTGTACTAAAGCCTCATTCTCTTGAAACCAGAGCATTCGCAATTTGCAACTCATTCATTTTCATTTGGAATGGTTTGGGAAAAGAACACTTAGTTTCCAAGAATTCGGCTGAATATAATATATATCTAGTATGCAAAGTGAAGCCTAGTATATTGAAAACCAAAAGAAATGTGGATGCCTTATTTAATCACAACCTGTTCTCATTTCCAAATTTTGTCATAATATATTCCAGCATATAATTTTCAGGGTTTGCATCCTTTCAACGTTTAAATGAATAGTAATTGCTGCAAGAAATTAAATTCTTAGTACTCTTGTTGCCTTGCTGACTAATCGGTTTATATTTAATGGAGTGACAGATTGAATTCACACTAGTAGAGATTTCAGTGGTAATCTAGACAATAAAATTAAAAGGTTAGGTTAAAGGAAAAAGCCAATATATAGATACATGAGATATGTTCCTTTCTATCTCTGTATATGTGTGAAAGAGAAACCAAAACAATACAACTGACCACTTATTATCGATTTGCATTTTTTCCATGACATAGGATATTTAGAAAGCGATTGAAGGGGATGAATCTGAAGAGATGAACATTGGTCAGATCTATAGATCCTCTTGGAATATTCTTAAGGAAGTTACATTTTACTTTATTGCTATCGGCATTCCTGGATATGTTTTAAGCCACAGAATCCAAAAGCGTTAAGCTAGTATCAGATTTCCATTTTAAAGGTTTCACTCTGGCTGCATTGAGTAGATAGAGTAGAAAGAGTGAATGTGAAATGGGAATACTAGTTGAGATAATCCAGGTGGAAAACATGGTGCTTGAATAAGTAAACAAGGGCAATAGAAGGACAACCAATGAGAGAGGAGAATTGAAAAGAAGCAGTGATGACTGGGTATGACTGGTGAGACATATGTAATACTTTCAACAATAAAGAATTTAAATAAAAATAATAGTAATAACCCCTAGAATTCTAGCTTTGTGGATGATGGTGCCAACCTGTGAGACCGGGAAGAGAATTGAGCATCTAGAAATTAGTCCACATTTGGAAATGTTGAGTGTGGATGTTTATGTGCAATTCAAGTGGAGAACAAATTATTTAGAAGAAATCATGGCACAAATTGACAATTTTAAATTCACCTTTTATGTATTTTTACTTGCTTTAATTAGTCCATGTATAATGCTTCCCTGAATCAATTTGTACAAGAATTTCTCAACCCTATAAAAAATCTTTCCAAACGAGAGATTGCCCTTTTAAAGGGAGTGTTTAATTTATCTTTTTGATGTTCCTATGTCTAAAGAGAAAAGGAGAAATTTTGCTAATGACTAATTCTTTCATTTGTCTTCCACTTGGAGGTAAATATATTTTGGTGGTTCCTCATATCAAAGGCACTGGAGTAAATGGAAGTCAAGTCTTTGTTTAAATAAAAATCTGATTATTTGTTACTTAAATGACAAAGTTGGTAACTTAACTAAGCCTTTTCCATCCTAACCTCCCACCCCTATCCTCCAGGCCAGTGGCCTTCTCTTGCTCACTTAGACAATTATTCTTTATTTCCTTCTTATTGAATTTAGTGGGATGACACTAGTTAACAAAAATTATACAGGTTTCAGGTGCACAATTCTACAATACATCACCTGTATAATTATTCTAATAAATATTTAGTAAACTAAACTTGCAAGCAGATTTCCGCTATTGTCCAAAGCCTGCAATTCGAGGGTCTTAAATTCCTCTTGCTTTTTGTTTTATTATGTATATGTTTGTGAGACTTCTTTCTTGTTTTGTTATCTTTTCGTGTGTTGGTTTTGGTTCTCTGTATATATTTGCTACCTTAGCTTCTGCTCTATCCCTTATCCTATTTACATGACTGAGGATGGGTTTTGTAAAAAGAAAGCAGTAATTGGTTTGTACAGAATATCTGAAGGATTGGAATAACTACTAAGAGAAAAGTTTGGCACCAATGGGAATTTTGTAAAAAAAAAAAAAAAGAAAGAAAGAAAGTAAGTATATTTTAGCAGTAAAATCAGAATAAAGGTTTCCTGAAAAACTGGAAAAGTGCCTATTAAGAAGATGACTATAAAAGTGAGCATTTATTTTGTAAATGAATTCAGGAGTGTAGTTCAGACTGCAATTATCTTCATCTTGCAGGCACTGGGGTAAGCAATTTACAAATATCACATGTAATTCTCACAACCTTATGAGGTAAAGCCACATTATCCTAGTTTTCTGATGAGATCACAGAGCTAAAGGTGGTCAAATTGTGGTTTGAGCCCAGCCTGACCCAGACAGAATTACTATGGTCTTTTTCGGTCATCATCCGCCCCAATTTTTTATTACACATTTGCCACAAAATATTGCATTTTGACCTGTGGGAAATGAATCATTATGACTACTTACCTTTTGAAACTGTAAATTGTTACAGAAAAATCACAATGTAATTCAGATGAAGACGTAGATTTCTATCCTAGTGTGGCCTCCATTTTTAGGAACAGTTAGAAATGCTTTCAGCTTCAAACAACATAACAGAAAGCCAGACTATCAATGTCTCATATAACAAGGCTCTGGAAATAAGTGGTTGCTGATATTGATTGTGTCTCAGAATTTCTACCCTTTTTCACATCTCTGCCCTCCTGAAGTCCCATAGCATATATCTATAGGATGGCTATGTCTCAGGGGATGGTGCTGAACAGAGGGCTCCTTGAGCATCTCTGTCTCACAGAGAGAGAATAAATCCTTTCAAAGGCTATCAGAAGACACCACGCCCCTTATACATTACTAGTGGCTCGGTGCACGAAATTTGTGCACATTAAAAGGGGGACCCAGAGTCAAGTCCCCACCCACCCACATGTGCCTCAAAATCATGTGAGACCCAGACCCAGCCACTCCCCCCCACCAATTGGGCTAGATCCAGACCCGGCCAGTCCCACCCTTGTCAAGCCCTGCCGGGCAGGGGGCATAGCCTCAGGTCCGCCGTCAAGCCCTGCTGGGCTGGAGGCACGGCCTGAGTCCCCCTGACCCAGCACTGGGGGTGCACCTTGTGGTCCCCTGTCAAGCCCCACTGGGTGGGAAGCACAGCCTGAGGTCCCCTGTCAAGCCCCGCCAGGCAGGGGGGTGCAGCCTCAGGTCCCCTGGCCTGGTGCTGGGGCGGGGGGCACGGCCTGAAGTCCCCTGTCAAGCCCCACCTGGTGGGGGATGCGGCCTGAGGTCCCCTGGCCTGGCACTGGGGCGGGGGGAGCAGCCTGAGGTCCCCTAGCCCAGCACCAGGATGGGAAGCACACCTTGAGGTCTCCTGTCAAGCCCCGCTGGGCAGGGGGCATGACCTCAGGTCCCCTGGCCTGGCGCTGGGGCGGGAGTCGTGGCCTGAGGTCCCTGTCAAGCCCTGCCAGGTGGGGGGTGTGGTCTGAGGTCCCCCGGCCTGGTGCCAAGGCAGGAGGCATGGTCTGAGGTCCCCCAGCCTGATGCCAGGGCAGGGGGCATGCATGAGGTCCCCTGTCAAACCCCACAGGGGCGGGGGAGGGCGTAGCCTCAGGTCCCTGCTGATTGCTCATTAAGGCTCCTTAAGGGAACTTGGCCTCAGCTGTGGATGCTGATCTTTGTGACGGAGTGATGGTCATTTAGCATATTCCCTCTTTATTAGATAGGATTAGTCATGACAGGGTCACATATGACCTTATCTGGAATAACAGGTGAATACATTGAAAATAGGATTTTTTGAGCCTTCATAATGGGAGGCAGACAAAGGAGATGGAGGTTGCAGAAAGTTATGGAGTAATTAACAAACACATCTGCTACAACCATTACATGGCACAGGCAGATGGATTTCCCTTCAATATCATGAACAAATTGTAATGATCTCTTCCCAAAAGATCAAACATAGTTACTTGCACCTCCCTGGCTTTCTGTTTTTGCTTTCCCAATGCTGAATTTCAGGTCTTGAATTTTAGCAACATTTTATATTTCCTATTTTAACTACCATAGGCTTAATAAAAAGTTCTTTCAATGAAAAATAGTTATTTTATCTTCATTTTCATCCAATCACCTACTTTTGCACATGCCAATAGTTTTTAAGTCCTTTTTTCCCCCCATTATACCTATCATTTTCTATTTCAGTCTCTTCCTTTGGAGTTTTTGAGTGATCTCACCTTCTAAACTCTATAGATTACTGATTTGTGTACACTGCAGATGACTATATATTTTAGATATTAACATGGTTGTTTCTCTGGCTCAAGGAGAAGGTAAATTTAGCAGCACTTTTTTTCTATTGTAATGTTTAGAAAAAGAAAATACTGAATGCATAAGATATATTCCTAATAATTCATGCTAATGCCTCATTCAGTGAAATATTTTATCTCTAACAGTGGCACACAGGATGTGTGGTGTGGACAAATGTTATTAAAGGGGTAATATATGCTTAAAGAAGATTCATTTTTCCTGACCACCAATCATTTATCTCTTTCTGATGAATTTTCTAAAACCCAATTATTCTAATTCATATTTCTTTCCACTTTAACCATGGGAAGATTTTCGGGAAACACATGCAATGCCATCCCATGGGCTGGGCTGTGTCATTCCAGAAGCCAGTAATGGGAAGCCCACCTATCTTTCTATATGAGCCATACTCCCAACATCAGATTTCTCCATAATAAAGGTAATCTCTTATTTGTTTTGTCCTGTTTTGCTTTTTATTTTTAATTTCTCGATTGAGTTAGAACTTAAGCAGTAAGGTGGTGTGCTATTTATTGGGTCATCCTTGAACCCCATCAATAAGCAACTTCTGAACATAATTCCTTCTCCTTCGTGCAAAAAGATATTTACTTTATACAAGCCATCCCCTCACCTTCTTTTCAAAGACTTGTTCATTCGCATATACTATTGTTCTCTGATATGGGTACAACCATGGATCTGGATTCACATTAGCAGAAAAAGTACAATAATGAAAACAAATTAACACACAGCTAATTAGCATGGACTATGTTCCCGATGTTGTTCACAGGGCTCCGCTTCCATGACCATGTTGGAGACCACTGGAGTCAGATACCACAAGGATGATCAGATTTAAATCTAGTCCTAGCTTAACTCTTTTGGATTCCAAGTTTATTTCAAAATGGAGAGTTTAAAAATACAAATCAATGCTTTTTGAGGACTCTCCAACTTTATAATTCCACGACTCTCTAGTGTACTCCAGGTCACTTCAATATTACAGATTTAATTATTGATTGGGCTGAAAAAGAGTTATCTAGCATTTCCTCCTCCTGCTCCCAATAACAGAATGGAATAGGTCACAAGAGGCCAAGCCAATTAGGCTGTATTTTTTTTTCCAGACACTGAAATGCTAATTCACTGCTGTGCTGCAAATACTCAGCACCTGACTGCTCATAATTCTATGGCTTGGTCAGGGCTTGTCAGGCATGTTCCACCCTGCCTCATCCTGTGACTAGAACTTCCAAGGTGTCCTTCTGATGGCTGCCTCAGCTGAGGTGGCTGAAACAGTTGGGGGCTGGCTAGACATCTTTCTGTCTTATGTGCCTCTCCATGTGGCTAACTTGTGATTTGTCATAATGGTATTGGGTTTCAGGAAGGAGCCTACCAAAGGGACAAGCCCCAATGTGCAAAGGTCTATCAAACCACCACTTGGTTCACACTAGCTAATGTCCTGTTAGCAAAAGGACAGACCCAAAGTCATAGAGGAGGGGACTCTGTATAGGACATTAAGATCAGGAAGTGGAGGTTCATTGGGGCCAAAAATAACAGTCAACCAGAGACACCACTATGGGATTTCTGGTTCAATAAATGTATACCAGTGAGTATACTGGCACTGCTTCTGCAATGTTCTTATGGTTGATGTTTTGTTCTTTGAAAATAAAATTACAACAGAACTAATAAATCTCTGAAATATTCATTTTTTCTTCAGTGGACCTATTAAATCAAACATCTAGCTTGTTATTCTACTATAAACTACATGCATGATATTTAGTATTTGTTGCTCCTCCAACCTTTACTCCCTACTTCTTTTCAGACAAGATAAATGGAATGGAAAATATGACCTGGGTTTGAGTTAGAGCTAGAAAATTCCATTCCCTCAGCATCACCCTCCTCTTGACAACCTAAAGGGCCTTTTCACATTTGGTGATTAAGTATGTACTTTTCACCAGAGGCTATGCTAACAGAGTTGAGAATCCTGCTCTTGATTGCCCCTGTCAGAGGAAGGAGTGTCGTTGCAGACAGAGCAGCTGTAACCTCTTCCTGAAAAGCTCACTGAGCCAGCACAAACTGCCACCATTGATTTTTCTACACAGATAATTGAAAACAGCTCATATGCAATATTTCATACCCATCACCAGTGAAAGGCCTTAATTCATGTGAGTATATTATCGTCCCCACTGCAAACCTTAAGTTTGGGCTGAAGAAGCATTTTCCTTTCTGTGGAAGTATATATACTAAATTCAGAGGAGTCAGGCCAAACAATTTCAGAGCAGAGATGAAAAGTTATGGATAGAAAAGTTATGGGATTTAAAGAGAGACTTCAAGCAATGGCACTAGCCACTGAAATGGACTCTTATGGGATATCAGAGTACTATGGAATATCACTAAAACTTACATATTGTCAGAGGTGTTAATGTTATGAATCTTCAAAAGCTTGGTTCTATGCCATCTAAGTTGGGAAATGTGGTGATTCTCCGAAGAATGAAGATAGTTTTAAAACAGGCACATTTAGAATGAGAAAACTACCCAAAGACTTTATTTTTTATTTTATTTTTTATATATTTTATTTTATTTTTTCATCACCTTCTATCCCCTCTATGCCCTCTTCCCTCTCCTCCAATTCCCCTCTACCCCCACAATCAACACACTGATGTCCATGCCCATTGTTCTTTCTCTCTTTTCTTTTTTTTTTTTTTTTGCTCAATCCCTCTACCCACTTCTTCCCCCCTCCCTCCCCCACTGCAATCCCTCCCAAGTTGTCTGTCTGCTTTCTATAGAGTATGAGTCTGCCTAGTATTTTGCTTGGTAGTTCAGTTTGTTCATTAAATTCCACATGTGAGTGAAATCATGTGGTACTTATCTTTTTCTGACTAGCTTATTTCATGTAGCATAATATTCTCCAGGTTCATCCATGCAGTCCCAAAGGGTAAATTTTTCTTCCTTTTTACAGCACAGTAGTATTATCTAAAGGCTTTCAAACTAAACTGGTAATACACATTGTGCGTGCAATCATTTCTGAAGGGACTGCACAATTATTTCTTTTGAAATCAGCAATACCCAACCTGGCATAATATAAATTAGACTTTAGGTCAAGCTGATTCTTTTTTTTTTTCATTTTTAAACTTTTGGTTATATTTATTCCACATTGTCTCTCAATCTGAGTTTTCAGAATTGTAGCTTATTTATTATTGTCAAAATTTGTATGCCTTTAGTTTTTTTTAAATATATTTTATTGATTTTTTTACAGAGAGGAAGGGAGAGGGATAGAGAGTTAGAAACATCGATGAGAGAGAAACATCGATCAGCTGCCTCCTGTACACCCCCTACTGGGGATGTGCCCACAACCAAGGTACATACCCTTGACCGGAATCGAAACTGGGACCCTTTCGTCTACAGGCCAACGCTCTATCCACTGAGCCAAACCAGTTAGGGCAGTATGCCTTTAATTTTTAAAGACATTTTTTATGAACTAGAGGGAATTTAAAAAAATCAAGGCAAATTTAGGTTAGACCTTCAATCCCAGAGCCAAGAGGATTAAATAAACTAAGTCATCCAAGGTGAGGGCAAACAGGACCCTTTCTCTTTGCTTGTCTCCTGCCCCACAGTGCAGAGAACAGTGCTAGAAATAAAACCATTTCATCAATGTAATCACCCTCAGTATATTTTAAGAGGAATAATTTATGGCGCATTTACTATGTGCTAGGCTTTGTTCTAAATATTTTCTAGCCAATATCTCATTTAATGCTCACAACAATTTCATCTGGCTGGCCGTGTTGTTTTCTATACCTGTGATAAGAAAAGTAAGGGTCAGAAAGAGAAAGAATGTTACATGACCAAGTTCACCCAGTTTGTAATCAGCAACATAGATGCCAAAACCAGGGCTGTCCACAGGATTCAGGAAATGCCAAGGAGAAGCAAAACCTCAAGATCTAATAAGAGTGATCAGAGAAAGAGAAACATCCTTCCTCGTCATCATTACCATATCCTCCATGTAGTTGTAGCATATAACAGTTATTCAGCATCTGTGCTCTGAGTAAGTCCTAGTCCTCTCCATCTGTATGAAACTGAGCTAATTATCTTTACACCTTTGAAGTGATTGCCTGTAGCAAGGTTGGAAACTAGCAACCTGTGGCTCAATGTACCAATCTCTGAAAATAAGTACACACAAAGTTATCAAAGGTTTAAGCTCAGAAGAGGCTGTGGGGATGATGCTATGCATAGCTTATTAAAAAGACATTTTGCATTTGTGAAAATGCCAACAGTTTTGAATGTAATGGCAAAGATTGCTCAAACGACATACTTTGGGAATTGCTTTAGTGAAGGTTTCTAAAGTAAGGGTTTTGAATGAAGATCATTCTGATCTTCGTAATGAGTCTTTCATTAAAAGATCCCCTTCAATCAAAAAATGCCCAAGAATAAATTTAACCAAGGATGTAAAAGACCTGTACTCAGAAAATTATAAGACACTGAAGAATGAAATTGAAGAAGATACAAATAAGTGGAAGCACATACCATGCTCATGGATAGGAAGAATTGATATCATCAAAATGGCTTTACTACCCCCAAGCAATTTATAGATTCAACACAATTCCTAACAAGATGCCAAAGGCGTATTTCACAGAACTAGAACAAATACTCCAAAAATGTATGTGGAACCACAATAGACCCCTAAATAGCAACAGCAATCTTGAGAAAGAAGAACAAAATTGGAGGAATAACACTACCTGATATCAAGCTATACTACAAGGCCATAGTAATAAAAAAGCCTGATACTGCCAGAAAAAGAGATATATAGATCAATGGAACAGAATAGAGATCCCAGAAAAAAACCATTCCTTTATGGTCAATTAATATTTAACAAAGGAGGCAAGAACATATAATGGGGTAAAAGATAGTCTATTCAATAAATGGAGTTGAGAAAATTGGACAGATATGTGTTAAAAAAAAAAAAAAGAAATTAGAGAGAGAAACCAAGATGGCGGCATAGGTAAACACCTAAACTGCTGCCTCGCACAACAATATCAAAACTACAACTAAAAGACAAAACGGACACCATCCAGAACCACAGGAAAGCTGGCTGAGTGGAAATTCTACAACTAGAAGAAAAGAGGAAAGCACATTGAGACTCAGAGGAGCTGCAAAAGGCTGAGGTACAGAGACTCGCACGTGGAGAGGACAGGCGGCTGTGTGCATGGGCCGCTGAGTGCGCGGCTGGCTTTCTAAAGTGGGAGGGATAAGGAAGCTCCCAACTGCACTGAACTCCAGTCCCGGGCGAGACGTTGGGAAACCAGACTAATTCGGGGGGAAACTGGAGTCAGGAAAAGAGAAAGCACACTGAGACTTGGGAGCTGAGAAAGGCAGAGGGCTGGAGGCGCGTGCACGCAGAGAGGACTGACTGCTGAATGCACGGGAAGCTGAATGCGTGGCTGGCTTTCTAAGCAGGAGGAAGACGGAAGCTCCCAACTGCGTTGAACTCCAGTTCCGGGCAAGTTTCTGGGAACTCCGACTCATTCGGGGAGAAACTGGACTGTCTGGCAGCGGGCGAAACTCAAGGGCGGCTTTCTCTCAGAGGTGCTTGCAGCGATTACCGAGAGACACTGAGACCCAGGGGCCTAATAGGGCATGGCTGACAGGAAACCAAGGCTGTCTGCTCCACCCTGAAACTCCGCCCCATCCAAGTTGAGCACAGAGGCTTTTGCAATTTTGCAAGTCTTGTCTCACAAGAGTCTCTCCAGCATAGAAGTTCTCCCAGCGTAGACACAGCTGATCCTCACAGCCAATTGGCCTGGAAGTCAATTCCTCCCAGGGATACCAACAACAATCAAGACTTAACTACAACAAGGCTGAGCACACAGTCCACAAACAGGTGCACCAAGAGTGTCCACCTGGGGAGGCTGAGCCACTGGGCCCTAGAGGACACCTACCACACAAAGCTACTCTACCAACTCAGGGAAGCAGCGAAAATGTGGAGACCAAGAAACAGATCACAAATGAAAGAAATGGAGGAAAACAAACGACTGGATATAGAGTTCAAAACCACGGTTATAAGGTTTTTCAAGAATTTCCTAGAAAAGGCCGATAAATTTAGCAAGACCCTCGAGGATATGAAAAAGGACCAACTAGAAATTAAACATACACTGACTGAAATAAAAAATATTATACATAGACCTAACAGCAGACTAGAGGACCCCAAGAATCAAGTCAAAGAGTTGAAATACAAAGAAGCAAAAAACACTCAGCTGGAAAAGCAAAAAGAAAGAAGAATTCAAAAATTTGAAGATAGTGTAAGGACCCTCTGGGACAACCTCAAGCGTACCAACATCAGAATTATGGGGGTGCCAGAAGAAGAGAGAGAGCAAGATACTGAACACCTATTTGAAGAAATAATGACAGAAAACTTCCCCCACCTGGTGAAAGAAATAGACTTACAAGTCCAGGAAGTGCACAGAACCCCAAACAAAAGGAATCCAAAAAGGACCACACCAAGACACATCATAATTAAAATGCCAAGAGCAAAAGACAAAGAGAGAATATTAAAAGCAGCAAGAGAAAAACAGTTAATTACCTACAAGGGAGCACCCATACGACTGTCAGCTGATTTCTCAACAGAAACTATGCAGGCCAGATGGGAGTGGCAAGAAATATTCAAAGTGATGAATAGCAAGAACCTACATCCAAGATTACTCTACCCACCAAAGCTATCATTCAGAATTGAAGGTCAGATAAAGAGCTTCACAGATAAGAAAAAGCTAAAGGAGTTCATCACCACCAAATCAGTATTATATGAAATGCTGAAAGGTATTCTTTAAGAAGTGGAAGAAGAAGAAAAAGATAAAGATAAAAATTATGAACAACAAATACATGTCTATCAACAATTGAATCTAAAAATCAAGTGAATAAAAAATCTGATGAACAGAATAAACTGGTGAATATAATAGAATCAGGGGCATAGAAAGGGAGTGGACTGACAATTCTCGGGGGGAAAAGGGAGTGGGAGGTGTGGGAAGAGACCGGACAAAAAGCGTACACCTATGGATGAGGACAGTGGGGGGGGAGGTAAGGGCAGAAGGTGGGGTGGGAACCGGGTGGAGGGGAGCTATGGGGGGAAAAAGAGGAACAATTGTAATAATCTGAACAATAAAGATTTATTAAATTAAAAAAGAAGAAGGGAAAAAAAAAAGAAATTAGACCACCTTCATACAACCAAACACAGGAACAAACTCAAAATGGATTATAGATTTAAGTGTTAGACTTGAAACCATAAAAACCCTAGAAGAAAAGATAGGCAGCAAAATCTCAGACATTTCTCATAGCAATATTTTTTTCTGATATATCTCTTCAGGCAAGGGAAACAAAAGAAAAAATAAACAAATGGGACTACATACAACTAAATTGTTTTTACCCGGCAAAGGAAACCATCAACAAAATGAAAAGACAACCCACTGAATGAGAGAACATATTCACCAATGATACATCTGGTAAGGGATTAATATCCAAAATATTTAAAGAACTTATAAAACTCAACACCAAAAAAAAAAAACAAAGACAATCCAATTTTAAAGATGGGCTCAGGACTTGAATAGACACTTCTCCAATGAGGCCAATAGGCATATGAAAAGATGCTCAATGTCACTAATCCTCAGAGAAATGTACATGAAAACCACAATGAGATATCACCTCATACCTGTCCAAAGGGCTAGCACCAGTAAATCAACAAACAACAAGTTCTGGAAGGGAACCCGCCTGAACTGTTGATGGGAAGTAGATTGGTGCAGCTCCTGTGGAAACAGTATGGAGTTACCTCAAACAATTAAAAATTGACCTGTCTTATGACCCAGAGATTCCACTTCTGGGAATATATCTGAAGAAACCAGAAGCACTAATTTGAAAGACTATATAAACCCCTATGTTCATTGCATCATTATTTACACTAGCCAAGATTTGAAAGCAGCCCAAGTGTCCATCAGTAGTTGAATGGGTAAAAAAGCTGTGGTACATTTATACAATGGAATACTACTTGGCTGTAAAAAAAAAAAAAAAAAAAAAAAAAAAAAGGAAAACTTAGCCTTTGTAACAGAATTGATGGACCTGGACCTAGAGAGTATTACGTTAAGTGAAGTAAGCCAGTCAGAGAAAGAAAAGTACCATATGATTTCACTCATATGTGTAATCTAATGAACAAAATAAACTAACAAACAAAATAGAAACAGATTTATATATACAGAGAACAGACTGACATCTGTCATGGGGGAGGAGGGTTGGAGGGTGGGGTGCAAAAAGTGAAGGGATTAACCAAAGAAACAAAAACAAATTCATAGACACAGACAACAATATGGTGATTACCAGAGGAGAGGGGGTATCTTCAGAGTATCTCCTCACTTGAGAGAAGAAAGAGGATAGGAGACCTTTAGTTGTACAATCTTGTTTGAAAGATGAGGAAACTTGGGCCCAAGGAAAGCAAGAACCATACTCAGCTGCTCAGAAGATCTAGGACTGAAATCCAGTGTATTATTCTCTTCTACCACAAATACTTGTTTCATCCTAACAGTGCCTTCAGGCAGAGTCTAAACCATTTGACCATGGCACTCAGACGAGGAGTTCCTGAAATTTGGTGGCATCTCCCTGTCACTGGTTAGCTGTGTGATCTTGGGTAATATTTTACTCTCTTTAAGGCACAGTTTGCACGTCTCCAAAATAAAATTGTTTGACATGATTTCTAGAGTCTTTTTTGCTACCATAACATGTGACTGATTTTAATCTATCTGTGAATGGACTCTGGTTGTCATAAAACACCCCGGTCTTGTTTTTTCCACATTATGATTCTCCAGAGTTCTAATGAAAAATAATGTTGGAACCAGAATTTCAAAGACAAACAAACTCTGAATAAAGGATAAAATAGACATTTTCAGACATGCAAGAATTCAGAAAAAAAAAAAATTTTTCCCAAGTGCTGAGTTTTAATCAGCAATTTGTGACTATCCTCCAGCAAATCAAGAAACTAAGAAATGTGTGTGAGTCAAGAAGTGATAAGAAAAATGCAGAAGTCCAAAGAAGTAGAAAAATAAAATAAACAGATGTACATAATTAAAGAATTTATCTAAAATGAAAAAAAATAAAGAAATCCAAAGAAGAAAGTTATAAGGTGATAACTGTATAGCATGCCTGGGGAACAATTCATCAGAAGTAGAACCAGAAGCCAGTGGACACTAAGAAAAATCCTTTTGGGAGAAAGACTAGAATGGATTACAAAACTGATGAGGGAGCTAAATGATACTAGTAACATATAGAAAAAATCATAAGAGTGTGTTTTATCTTTTAACAAGAACAAAGAAAGTTAACCAACACCAAGAGAAAGAAATTCATAAAAACTATCAAAGAGTCAAACATGAAGCCGAGAATTGCAAAAAAATGATAATAATAAAAGGGAAATTATTTTATTCAGATGACAGGAATACTGTTTCATTGGCATTGGGGCCATGGACAATGAAAAAATGCAATTGTCACACACTGTTTGTGTCTATATACATATTAACACGCCATGCCAATGAAACTCCATGTTCTTGGCTTTCAACCCTTAGAATAAAAAACTTGGCAACACATAGAGCTTTTAATATTGGTACAAGATAAAATGTGAAGATTTGCAGCTGTGACAGGGAATATAGTTAACAGAAGTTGAGAAGTGGAATAAAGGAACAAAAGTGGGTATGTGCCGAGATTCACAGCAAAACCATCCCAGTGATTAGCTCTGTGGCCGGAGATGGGGAGGAAATGGGGCTGGAGGGGAAAACAGAGATTGTCATGCTCTATTAATAAATCAAAGCTGTGGGTAGAGTCAATGGTGAGGGTGCAGTGTGTCTAGTGGCAACAGGCATTATTCCCAGTCTTGTGTGAGCTGCTCATTGTTCCTTCTAAGTATTTTGCATGGTACTTTTTCCAGACTCAAGTAGTGTCCTCACATACATATTTTACTTAATACTTAAGGAGGTCTGTGCAGATCTGTAGGAGTATTTCTCTGTGCAATCCTCTCTGACAGTCTTCTCTATGACCTCTAGCTGCCTTGGTCTCCCTAACTCTCAGTTCTATCTCCCCAACTCAGGAAATCTGCCAGACTCTGCTTCAATTCCCCTCCACCCCTCCACCAGACTCCGGTGCCACCACCTGGAAACTCTTAGGTCTGTAAAATGGAGTAATCACAGAGCTTATTTTATTTGATTTCCATCTCTCAGGGATTACTTGATTTTTTGTCTTTTGTTTTTGTTTTTGTTACCTGAGGTCTTAACAATTATTGTTTTATTACATGTAAATGTTTTTATTTAGGTGGGAGGGTAAATCTGGCCTCTGTTAGTCCATCTTTACAGGAGAAGTGTTTTTTAAAAAAATTCTGAGGATCAGTGGGGGGAAAAGGGGAACATCTGTAATGCTTTCAACAATAAGGTTTAAAGTAAAAATTCTGCCTTATCAGTGATCCTTTTTAGTTTCAGACTTCCCTAACTGCCAACTCTTTGCTTCCCTTACCTCCTGGTTTTAAAAAATCTAATTTAACCACCATTAGGCATGGTATTCGCACCAACTATATCTAGCAGCCAGTAACAGAGGAAAATAAATTAATTATATTTCTTAATTTTTATTCTGTACATTTCCACACAATTCACAATACAGAAAAAGTATCCAAAAAAGTAACTAGTCAAAGTCTGTTTCAGAGATTAGTTCAGTCTCTCAAATTAATTCCATTGAAAATCTCTGTAGAGCAACACAGTGATCAAGATACTTTATATAAATAGGAAATGCAAGAAAATTAGGGAAAAATACTTTATGACTTTGTTACAAAAAATCTCCATTCTCCCCTTCCCCACCCCACCCTTCCCACCCACCCTCCCTCCATTTCATATTTTCTGGATCTCACTTTAATTGGACATAAAACTTCACCCTATTGCCACAACTACTACTTTTTTTTTTTTTTTTGGATTACACCTGCCAGCTGGCAGCTTTGCAAAATCATGGCTCCAGGATGTGAAAGGGCAGAATCAGAAACTATGAAAGAGCCCTTTATACCGTGTCTGAAACTCTTTGTACAGATGTTGCCTTTGAAAATGGACTATCTACCTCCATAGGAATTCTGGATGGCTGGACCCTTTTCCCACTCAGAAATCAAAATGAAATACAGTCATTCTTATAGAACTGAGATTGTCCTCTCTATGCCTTAATGACTTACAGGAATGGATTTCCTCACTTTCTATCAGCAATGGTCCATATAATATTCAAATGCACGGTTGCCCACTTAACCTTTCATAATTTAAATAGAAAACAGCCTTGCTACCTTTATGAAGACTAATTCAGAGCCTAGCTTTTCAAAGATGTGTTTTGCAAAAGATTCTAATTTTACTAGGTTATTTTATCTATTAAAGTTTCAAATCTTATTTCCCCGGGTGGCAAGAACCCCATACTTCCCAGCCCACAATCAGGATGTAAATAAGCTTCCATTTCGGTTCTAGTTGCATTGGAAATTATTCATGTGGTCAGAGCCTCAGTCCAACAAATGGGGGAGGGGAATAAATATTTTTATTGTTAATAAAACCCAAAATGTCAGGAACCATTTGTATTCATCATACAAGGTGCAGTAAATATCAAAGCTAGAAGGTATCTTAAAAGTGATAAATTTCACCAGCATTTTTGAAAGAATTACCCATACATTTAAAACAAAAAATAAGTTAAACAATTTTAGGGCTATCATCTGTTCATTTTTCTAAGTAAAGACAATTTGTAAACATTTCCTCTCTCTCTAATTTTAAAGAAGAAATGTTATATGTAAACCCCCAAATAAGAAAGCCTATGTCTTTGAAGTTGTTAGGATTGAACATATTTAGATTTGTGAAGAATTCACTAAACTGTCCTTATATTTTTCTAATTTAAATACTAGTATAGACCAACACAAGTCTGTGGACAGGAATAACTTTTATGGGGACTTTGAAAAACTTCTTCAAAAAAGAAAAAACAACTCAGTCCTTTAGAAATTTCTATTAGAAAGTTCTTCAATTAGCAGAGCCCTATTTTCCCCTAAATTCCATACATAATCTAATTCTTCTAAGGTGCATGTATTGAAAATTTCATAATGATACCCCTTGAAGCAACTCTGAACAAGTTCAGTCTTTTCTTATATCTTCTGGATTTGCTTTTCATGAGGATCAAAGTTGGCTGAGAGCATATATTATTTATTTATGGGTTGCCATGGCAATTTGTGTTAAGACTAGAGCCTTATTCTTGTACTGCTCTTGAGAATCTTTTTTCCTTTCCCCATCACTCTGCTTTTCCTTTATCTTCCCAAGCCAGGGGCAAGGAATGGGGTGAGGGAGAAGGGCTGGAAGCAACTCCCTGAGCTAGACTCCAGGGATGGGCTCACTTCCAGAGTGACTCCCTCCCCCATCTAGCCAACTTGAAATGTAAGTCTCAGGCCCAATTACTGTGGAAGGAAAGGTGGGCAATTAAAACTGTAGCCTAGCTTGGCTGTCGTGGCTCAGTGGTTGAGCATCAACTGATGAGCCAGGAGGTCACGGTTCGATTCCGATCAGAGCATGTGTCTGGGTTGCGGGCTCAGTCCCCAGTGTGGGGTGTGTAAGAGGCAGCTGATCAACAATTCCCTCTCATCATTGATGTTTCTGTCTCTCTCTCTCTCTCTCCCTTCCTTTCTGAAATCAATAAAAATCTATATTTTTAAAAAACAATTATAGCCCAATTTAAACAGAAACACTTTCATTGCCATCTAGATGGCAGGAAATTAGAGGGGGAAGTGGGGGGGGGGGGGGTGAGGAAGGGAAGGTGGCTCTAATTGAGTTGTGTTCCAGTCTAAAGTCATAGAAATCTAAATCTGGAAAATATCACAGAAGTCTTTTAGTCCAAGCTCCCTCCTAATTAAGAAACTGCTTTTACACAATCCCTGATTCAGCTGTTCAATTTTCACTTAAATACTAGAAGAAATACTAGCTGCTATAAGCCCCCTTTATTTTTTAGAAAACCCACTCCATTTTTCCTGGGTGTATTATTTAGAAAAAAAAAATAAATCTTTCTGTAAGTGTTAAAGCTACCTCTTTTCATCCTGTGCCTGGTCTTTCTGCCCTTGTTTTAGTCTGCAAATCATCTGCCATACTGAACTTGAATCTAACAGTCCTACTTAACTTGTCTCCTCCAAACATTCCTATTCTAATCTAATAGTAGCTTCTTTCCAGATCAAACATCCCTCCCTTACATGTTCACCTCTCTGCCCAGAGAGATGCCTGGTAGAGTGTGAGATTCAGAATGGAAGAATATCTCAGGCCTGTTTGTTCTTTCTACTTCAGGTACAACACAACTCAACAACTCCACCAGGCGTATTAGGCCTCTGAATATGTGACTGTGGACAACACACTTAGGTTTGCAAACCCAGTGAGACTTAGAGCTACGGAGTCTTGAGTGAAAAGACCATTTCAAGGCTCTTTGGTGCATCATTATGAAATAGCATCATTCCAATAGTGACTGCCAAGGAGAGAAAACAATACAGTAAGTCCTCACTTAACATCAATGACAGGTTCAATGACTTTACGTGAAACAATGTATAATGAAACCAATTTTACCATAGACTATGGCATCTCATCAATGTTATAACAAAAAAACATTGAAACAAACATTATTCAAGGACCTGCAATACTAATTTTTTTAAATGCTGAGATTCACAAATGTAGAAACGCCAGTAAATCATTTTCAATGTTAATTTCTTCTTGGGAAATCCACCCTGGTACCAAAGCATTTAACCTTTTTTGACCTTGAATATATCCAAGATGATAAGTCTCTGATAGCAAACACTCTGAGTTTGTCACTTCACATTCCCTCTCAGTTTAAACAACTCTTACTGTAGGGTCATAGGTAAATATTCTTCCAATTTATGGAAATCAGAATGATTGATATAAAACAATATAGAAGGCAATGGTGAGAAATTATTTACTTAGAAAACACCTATTGCATGCATGTTAGTCTGTAGTTTCTAATGATCAGAGTTCTGGCTGCAATTCTACCAATTATGATACAAAGCTGTGAATTCACTGTTCTGATGTTCCATTTATTCATCCAAAATGTATTATCAGTATCATCCACCTTAGGGTTGGTAATGAAGCCCAAAATTGTCAACAAACAAACAAACATCAAAATGCTAAAGGATTAACATTTAAAAAATACTGAAATTCTTATAATAAACAGTATAGATTTGAGTTAAGCTACTTTCTATTGAAAATTATATGTGTTTTACTTAAAGATTGGAAACAAGTTGTTCCCACCACCAAAAGCTCCAATTTCAGATGCCTTTTGGCTCAAAATATTGAAACTTTGGAAACTGGAGAATACCTAGAATCATCACTTTTTTATTTCTATGGGTAAGCTACCCCTCGTGATTAGCACAACAGTAGTAGGAGCCAAGGCATTTTCCATGATTGCTTTTCAAGTACATAGACTTGGCTTCCAAATATCCTTTAGGCATAGTTTTCTTCTGTGGTTCTATTAGGTTACATTTAATTCTAAGAATATCAAATCACAGCACTTTTTTTTCTATTAGATGGACAGACAGTGAAATAGATTTCTGATAGGACTTAAGGATACCTAAGAATACTCATCAAAGTCCATAATGCTCCACAAGTACTTTGGAGTTTTACCCAAGTATGCCTTCTTTTCAATAGCTCATATAGTTATGCTTAGTTGGTTTAAAAATGTTTTAAATTAAAGGTCATTCTCCCCCAAATTTTAAATCGTCTCACAAAGTGATGTTCTAAAGATTAGAAGTCAAGATGTTCATAAATTTTTCAAATGAAATCCTGCCATTTTACAAAGTCATTTTAAAAGAAAAACTTAAAAACTCACAGAATCTAATTCCACCTCCCTCAGATCACAGGTCCCTAGTCACAACATCCCTCAAGGTGGTCACGTGTCCAGTTTAAATATCCCCACTGGCCGCAAATCTATAACTCTGTAACGATGCCCACTCTACCCTTTGACAGTATTTATACTTCATCTTCTTTATATTTAATCCAAACCTACTGCAAATTTTGCCTATTGTTTCTAATGATGTCCTTGAGATATAAGATAAATGAGTTTTAGCTCTCATTTTAGTAGTGTTTCTAAGTTTCATACTAAAGTCTTGGTTTCAAATACAATTTTAAGAACAGTACCAAGACTCCAAGGAAAAAAATGCAAACTATCATCCTCTTGCATATTATTATTCTCATTTCCTATATCATAGAAGTAAAACATTGCTGGCTGAAGAGTGACCAGCACAATAAAGCCTTGATTCAGTCCCCAGCGCATGCTCCCCAAGGACCCTGGGGTTTTCCGCCAGTGGAATTTGTTTCTCATATTCATTCTTAGATCCTTCGTATGAAGTTTTGTTTCTAGTATTCATTCTTAGGTCCTTAGTATGGTGCCTGCATCAGAGTATGTGATAAATACATATTTAAAATGAATGATTAAATGCACAAATGTACGATTGGTTCACAAACATGATTAAACAAGCAAAATAGAGACAGACTCATAGACAGAGAGCAGGTGGACAGCTCTGGTAGGGGAAGCGGTGAAGGGATTGAGCAAAAAAGAAAAGAGAAAGAACTCATGGACATGAGCAACATGAGTGTGATAATTGCAGAAAGAATTGGAGGTGGAAGATGGGGTGGGGATAACTGGTGATGGGGAAAAAAGAGGAAAAATAAGTAATGTTTCAACAGCCTTAAATTCTTTTTTCTGCTTCTTTTTGGGACCAATTCAGTGACTCCCAGTATCCTGGGAGAGCAGTTGGTCCAAGGGTACAACTCCTTGCTTAGAATCCTATTTTCAGGATTTTCATTACACTATGGGGAAATAGCCTAGAATCTACAGATGCTCACAGGGGCATAACCCATATATAATCCAGTCATTCAGGTGACTTCAAGGGGGCACATTATTTACATCATTCGCTGTGGAAGAAGTTGCCATAATTGTGGACTCCACTGGTGTGACTAAAACAGAAATTTGCTAAACCTCTCTGGCAGATTACTTCTCAGAATAAGGTTGGCTGGAATTCTATAAGATCATCAGGTCAGTGGATATTTATTTGTCCTTCAGGCAAAAGGGATATTTGTCCCAGAGTGTGATTTCATTTTGATCCATTTTGAGCATAATAGCTGAGGAGGATTTGGGTATGTGCATGGAAAAAATCGTTGAAGGTAGAGGCAGAAAGTCTGGGAGCAGGACTATTGCCATGGTCAGACAATTGGAAGGACTAGCGATGAGTGATGACCAGGACCCAGAAAAGGGATGATGGCGTCAAAACCAATGAGAGGCTTGGCAGAGAAAAAAACTCTAGGACTTCCAGTCAGCTGAATATGGAATTCAGAGAATGAAAAAGCTGATTCAGAGATGGTTCTATAAAACATGTGCAGAAGCTATTTTAGAGCAAATAAATGTTTAAGCTCAGTTAGAAAACTCCCTAATTTAATGGATGTTCTACTTTTTTTTTCCAAAATGAAAATAATCCATTTAAGGAGAGCAATTGGTAGTTTTACTTGATGGTTATGATGAGCCATTTTCACAATGATTAATTTTACATTGAAATAGTGCAATTGCATAAAATATCATGCTATTTCAGTGATTTCATTAGCTACGCCCACTGAAAGGAAGCCAAGCTACTCCAGCCCACATCCAAGTCACTACACCTTCCTGGCAATAGCTTGTCCTAATTCAGTGTCAGTAGGCAACCTACTATCAGTTCTAAAACTCAGCTTGGTAAAGTGTGCAGGCATCACCTCAAAAGAAACTCTCCACTTGAGACCCACAATAGCCTGGACAAGTTTCTGGGCCCAGGTAGATTTCATGCTTCATGGAAGGCAGCATAAATAATGACAAGACCTGCCCTGACTGGTTTGGCTCAGTGGATAGAGCGTCGGCCTGTGGACTGAAGGGTCCCAGGTTCGATTCCGGTCAAGGGCATGTACCTTGGTTGCGGGCACATCCCCAGTAGGAGGTGTGCAAGAGGCAGCTGATCGATGTTTCTCTCCCATCGATGTTTCTAACTCTCTATCCCTCTTCCTTTCTCTCTGTAACAAATCAATAAAATATATTTAAAAAAAAATAATGACAAGACCTCTTGGTCATGGATTTTATGGCACAGGCACCAGCAAATGCCATGTGCAACTGAAGTTCCATACAGTAATAAAACTAAGCTTAGTCACAGTAGAAACAAAAATGAATACATGGAAATTCTCTGGTACCTTATCTCTGTCTGTTGGTGATAACTATACATATACAGATGATTAGGATGCTTCTAAATGTTTTCTCTTTTTTAAACCTATGCAATATGTGTGTATAGTATACATACACATATATGTGTACAAATATATTTCTATGTGTTTGGGGTGGGCTGGCTTATGCACAAGGTATTACTGATATGACATACAAGTGGCAATGTCTATATGTTTATCAGGTAAATACTATTGATCTCCAGAAAGTGGGGCAGAAGTCACTACACCCTTGGCTCTGCCTGTAATACTCATCTATGGTCTTAGAACCTTTTATAAAAAGCAGGTTCTACTTTCACAACTTAAAAAAAATATTTTAAATAAAGTTGGCATGTGAAAAAATAAAACTGCTGCCCCACATTTTCTATGACCTGGATATTTTGAGAATCTAGCAAATAAACTTCAGAAATCCTTTCAGCAAAGAAACTGTCACTTGGTCCAAATGAAAATTAACTACCTGTTGAGTATCTTTCAAGGCCTAAGCACCCAAGCCAGCGATTATGAAAAGACGGGGAGCCGTGGGGGTCGTGAGGATTCCCATCAGTCACCACTCATTTCGTGACTGTGCTTGCCAGCTCCATTCTGTTTCAGGAATTGCATCGGGTTTAGAGTGTAACCTCCGTAGAGGTAACTGGAGCGTTCACAGAGAAATCCCCAGCCATGGTGCTTATTTCTTTCTTGGCTTCTGTGCTTTATCATGCCCTTGACTGGGACAAAGCACAGCTTAACTGGGTTCTATTTTATTAGTTGTGTAAAACTGGAACATAAGACTACAAAAATGACTATCATGTTGCCTTTTAATAACTGTCCATTTCTCACCCCTCTATCAGGCTAATCTAAACATGGAATCCAAAGGCAGATAGGGCCCAACTCATGTCAGCTCAGTGTTGGCCATTCTCAGCAGTAGACTCAGTAGGTTTTGTAGAAGAAGATATTTCTACAGGTATATAGTTTTATGTCTTGTAAATGTGGCTTTTCAGACCAGGGCCAGCCTCTTTGCCTCTCTTCTTCCTGAGGGCCCATTAAAGGGGGATACCATATACCTAAGCTGAGCTGAAAACTCCTGGAGCATAGGCCCTCCACTCTTTTTAAGCCCAGGACTGTCCCATGCAATGATCAATTAAAAAATAAAATGCTACAGGAAGCAGATGCAATATTGAAGTCATTAAATATATAACTGTTTTGCTCATTTTTAATATTTTTTAAGCCCAAGTTCTGGAGGTGTTTGCTTTCCTCAAAGAGATATTTGCCTTGGTCATATATCGTTCTCCACCAATAATGTAGGACTCTAAGACTTTTTTTTTTATTTTGAACGATTTCCAAATGTTCCAAGACTCCTACAGCAGTCAGTACATCATCAATTTTCATTCCAGGGGTTGACTTGTTACTTCAGTTGGAGCTATTTGAATTGGCCCCTAGCCACCTGTACCCTAAATTTTCTCTGGGCTGCTTTGAAGCATTACAGAGAAATATGAGATGGTAGTTGGTGAAAATAGTCCTTCATCCCAGCAATGGCAGCTGGGTAACTGACTGCGTGGCCAAGTGTTTGGCTCAGTCTAGGGAATGGAAGGCACCATTCAAAGCCAGATTTCAGTCTGTTTGAAGGATTATATTTCTGTCATCACAACATCTCCTTGACAGTCCCACCAATTGAAAAACTCCTAGCAGAAGCCCAGTGATTAAATTCTCCTGGAGCATAATTTTTTCCAGCTTCTGGAAACAATCAACTGCAGTTCCTCTCCCCTCACCATAAAACCCAAAATATATTTCCATTTCTAAGACTGATCTATGGAAATAGATTACTCGCAACCAACCCTCCCTCCCACAGCTGAAAATAATGCCAGCCGTTTGATTTCGAAATGACGAAGGAGAGACTTAAGCCCCATCCACTGAGAGGTTATTCCTACTTAACAGTATATCATATTTGTACTTTCAAAATGATATGTGACCAAAATGTGATTCAGATCAGCAGCACGTCGCTGCTGGACCTTTAAATTAAACACAGAGAAACGATCATGTGTGCTCACATGCAGAAATAGTAAGGAAGCATGATGCTTATGTCTAAGAGTGAAGCGAAACCCTGATCACCCACTTTCATTTCTGACCTACACCCAAGTCATGTAGACATTTTCACCAGAAGCTAGAAGGCTTCGTCTCCTATTATTGTAATTGGCACAATGTCCCTAATAGAAGTACCTGTAAGTTTCAACTGATCTGTGGCAGGATTAGAAGCTACAATTCCACTGCCAGAGAAACATTCCTGGCTGCACTCCCACAGAGGTTTGTATTAAGAACTTTCTAGTAGAAGAAAATAGAGAAAATAATAGATTACCCCATACATGTAAAATGGGGCTATAGTGCTATCAGGTATGACCTTGGGAGCTGACCAGGAGTAGGTGGAGGCATCCATCAGAAAGGGCCACGCATCCTGGAAATCTGGCAGTGAAACTCACACAGCAAGGCTTTGTCCTTGGCATAGGGTGAACTTGGGGTAATGAAAACCAGAAACTTAGAAGGAAAACCTAAATGGGCCCCTCTCACCACTGTACCCAAGCGTCTATACTTATTAGCCTCTGTGCAAAGTTCCAGTGACTGTTTTCTTACTTAAGTGAGTTATTTTGACATATGTTGCTACTTTTGCTTCTGCTGTTTTATTTCAAGTCCATTAGCCTGCTTTCCATTATCACTCAAAAAAGCCTAGAAGTGAACGCTGGCACCAAGCTCCATTTCCCGTAGCCACGGTTCCCACACGCGGTTTTCTGCTCCGCAGTTGAAACAGCACTTAAAGTTAAGTGCTTCTGCAGACTAGCTACGGGCCTTGGCTTAGTCCATTGCTCACCTCTATTGCAGCAAAAGGCAAAGATGGCTACACCTGGGCAATACGGAGCTGTCCAAACAGCCCAAGCTGAACCTGACCTCTGTGGCCATCAGTAACGGGCCCGCAAATGGGGCCAACCCCTGGGTTACGTCTCTGAGATCCCCCTGAGAATAGGAGACTCCCATGCCACCTCACCATACCTCAGAGATACAATGCACAAGTTGACATTATCCATGTGGCAACTCCCAGCTCCCAGATGATGAAAAAGGAATGGGCAGGGAGGGGTGACATGCAAAAAACAAAGTCATCCTGGTATATTTAGTCTTGGAAATGGAAGCAGTTTTACAGTTACATTTCTGCAGGACAACCAGAGGGTTTCAAAAGACCTTCAGACAGTCTTGCGGTCTTCAAAGACTGAATGTAAAGAGAACAGATTGTATCGAATTTTTTCTGGGTAGTTTCAGGCAGAGTGGTGCGGTACAGGGGAAGGTGAATGCATAGGGGAGAAGGGAGCAGTGCCATTTATAGGAACATCCTTTGAATCTTTAAAATAAATGATACAGGTGAACACAGAAGTTCATGCTACTTGCTGGAAGCAATAAAGATCAAATTTTGTGGAACTCATTTTCCACCAATCTCCAGGTATCCTGCCTCGTCCTCTGTGGGCTATTCTATTCTGTTGTACATCTCAGTAGCCCTTAAAAACTGGTGGCATGGCCTCAGATGCTTGCAGGAGAGAGACAGATTTATGGATTCCATCAGCTTCTTCCAGGGGAGCTGCCCGATCGCCGGGAGGGCCCAGGTGATATGCTCATTCAGGTTCTCTTTGCCCGTCTACCAGGGTCAAACAGTAGTTTCCAGGTCCTCATGGCCAATGATCTTATAGTTCTGACGGCTTTCTAGGTAAGCAGCCAAATCAGGGTCCCCAGCCTGCTGAGCTCTGTCTTGAGGTGTCTTACCCTGCAGGTAAAAAGGAAAGAAACACACACACCTGGGATGAGATTTTTTTTAAAAGATCCACAGAAACAGAGATACTCAAAGATTACTCACTAGTAAGGATCTTTCCATGTTACTGTTTTAGAGTTCACAAGACACTTTTCAATCTATTATCTGATGGAAGCGAGATACATAAGCTCAAGAGAAAGAGACCATCACTGTGGACAGGTGGGGTTTCCCCCTAAGAAAGCAGAGGATCAGAGTCTAACGGCACAGCAGGAAACTGCAGCACAGTGAGTTCTGGAGCCCAGATCCTTTCTGGAAGCTGGTGTATAAGAAAGTACTAACTAGATAAACAGGGAAGCAGGAATTCGACTTCTAGTTTAGGACTCTTTCTATTATACTAACTCTGGGAAGCAACCAGCGGAATCTGAGAGGAAGGGACGGTCATAACAATCTAAAAAGGTTTCTTTGCTGCTTTTAAAGATTCTCTCCCCTATTTGGAACGTTCTCATCTCTCCAAAGAATGAGTTAATTTCTGACTATAAAATTGGTGGGTGTTCATTAAAGAAATCTTGGAAAATTAGAAAAGTATAAAAAAGAAATAAAAATATATTCCAGAACACTAAGATAACCATTGTTAACCTTCTGTGGAATAACTATTTTTCTTTTTCTATAGCTCTATACATAATTACTTTTATCAAAATTAAACCATATTTATTTATGTACTGTGAGTTAACATGCTTTTCACTTAATAATATATCAAACATTTTTAAGTCATTCTTCTGCATCATGTTGAATGATTATATAATGTCTTGCAGCCTATTTTAATGCTATATGCTTATTTGTAAGTACACACACACATGATATTTTTGAATGAAGCCAATGAATGGAAATCAGTAATAAATGGAGGGAAGGTCTCATTCTTTTGAATGCATCTGAATATTACTTGACACTCCTTGAAACTTCTAATTTTTGTTTAATAATATAATCTTATCTATTTAAATAAGTGATATTAAGTTCTAAGGAAAAGGTAGAGGCATGATCATTGTACTAAGGAAATAGCTCTATGCATACATGCACCTCCAGATCAGTTAACACAATGGATAGTGTCAACCTCAATTAAGTCTGTTCCTAGTAGCTTCTAGGGGTATGCAGGGCAGAGGATAAAAAGGAAATAATAGTGGCTCTGGGCTCTTTCTAAAATTTTACTTTAGTTGGGATTTAATATTTATCAACTAGCTTAACATTACTATCATAATTTTATCCCACTTGTTTATGATATTAATAGACTATCTTGTCCTTACTTTAATGTTAATGAGGTTGGAATTTCTATAGCCTCTAAATATTCAGGGAGATGGACAAAGGTGGGCATTTGATATTTTTTTAAAGGAATTGTTCTCTATTAAGAGATATTCTCAAGATATTGCTTCTCTCCAAAAAATCCCAGTAGATTCAGTCATGATGATTATATGTGGTTCTCTCACCTAGCATCAAGTTACAAAAATGGAAAAACAGGATTCCTGAAAAGGATGAAGCATAGAGATAGTACTTTGTATGGTAAGATCTCTAGAACATAATGTTGGGTGAAAACTTAAGTCATAGACTAGCATGTATAGTCTGACTTTATAAACTTAAAATAATGAGAGAGAAGAATAGACTTATTTACAAGTGAAGTGAGTTCATTAAAATTTTAATAACATATAGGTCTAGAGAGTGTAGAATTTTCTAGCCATTTCTACTTTCCTGTATTGTTTGCACGGCTCAAGTTTTCTATGTGAGAACGCATTCTATTTATAATCATAAAATAATACAGCTGTTTGTGTTTTGGAAAAATACACACACATACATAAAATAAAATAGGAAGAAATCTCAAGGAACATGGAGCCCATTCATCTGGTACAGAAACTTAGAAGATGACACAGAGCAATGTGCTCAGGGGCCAGATCTCCAGCCATCTTTTGTTTGTCCTCATCTACATATATTCAAATTCTTCTCTGCCACCCTCTGCGGTTAAGCGGCTTGTCCTTCCTTGGCGTCTCCCCAGGCTGCTTGAAAATTCTCAGAGCTGACCGGGCTCCTTGAGGGGGCTGGTTGGTATTAACTCTGCTCTCTCTCACGGGCTGTATTCGTAGGTCAGTGCTACTCAGCTATACCTCCTCCTTTACGCCAGCTCTCAGCTCTCTCCTTGACTGCTCTCTGTAAGTGGAATCTGTATTCGTAGGTCAGTGCTACTCAGCTATACCTCCTCCTTTACGCCAGCTCTCAGCTCTCTCCTTGACTGCTCTCTGTAAGTGGAAATAACTCATGGTGCAGCCTGACCTCCCATCTTGGAAGTGACTGGAAATCACTTTGGCACCCCAAAATGGGGCCACGTAAACCACAGATTTTAAGCTACCCTGGGTTAAGCAGATGAAGGAGAAATCCCAAAGGGTCTTCTCAAAGGCTAGGTCAATGTCTGTGAACATAAGCCTGACCCCTCTCCCAGGGCTTTGAATCTCCCCTCCCCGCAGTTTCACGGCTGGCATTTGGCAGGAGGAGAACCCCAAATCCCAAGGCCAGTGCGTCCTTCAGAGGTTTATAAAGCCCCATAGGCGAGCACACACCCTCCTTTTGTGCTTATACATTTAAACTGCAGTTTCTCTAAATGAAGCACTTTATTTTCTCCTCCTTTTTCCAAAGCCCCCCGGCACTTCCATAGGCACAGAAAGGATGCCTCTGCCGTGGGCACAAGGGAAGGCAACAGCGCCTGCGATTCTGCCCAGTGGGTGGATGTTTGCACTCACTCATCAAGTTACCTTGGAGTCCGTCTTTCTCAGAGATGCTCCTGCGTCCACCAGAAGCTGGCACACGGCCCGGTTCCGCTGGCAGGCAGCCTTGTGCAGTGCAGTCTCACCCCTAAATCAAAGATGAAATGGAAACCACCCATAAAGGGGCTGGGGGCCTGGGTAGGGGTGGAGGCTGCTGGGAGGGGGTGGTTTCATCCAACCCCTGCTGCTGATGCTCTGTGCTCCAAGGACTCTTTCTCTGTCTGTGGCTGAGACCTGGCTGCAGGCAAGGCCCCTTTGGGGGAGGTGGAGAAGGGGAGCCTAAAGTACCTTAAGTTAGTCATCACGTAACCACAATATCTGACTCCAGCCTCTTCTTTTAAACAGTGTTGGTTAATTCGGCTGAGCAATTTTGTTGTCAACTACTAATGTTTGATTTAGGCAGAACTCCATGGCACTATTAGACTGATGTGTGTGGATGTATCTGAACATTGGGAACAACGCTATATGGATACATTGAGTGTGAGGGATGCTAGATGAAGCTCAGAGGGAACAGCGATGGGGAACCAGGGCCCCTCAGACCCATCACAGGAATAACTCCTGGGAACTCAACTGCAAGGAACCAGGTTAACACTCGCTCTGGCCTACCTACTGGATTCAACTCCAGGAGCAGGTGGAAGGGGAGGGGCAGCCACAGGGGATCTGGGAGGCACAGAGAGACGTGGGGAGAGAGCTCAGAACTACAGCCATCCCAGTGGGCAGCAGGCCCGAGACCAGCCAGTCACTGTGGGAGTGGGCATGAGAAAGTGGTTATTTTTGCTCCTTTAATAGGCAGAAAAGGAGGAGGATTTTCCCAAGACTGAAAAGACACTTAATGCTAAAGTGTTTCATGGAAAATCAAATGCAGACCTTAGAGCAGGGAACTGGGGTCAGTGGCAGCCTGTCCTATGGGATGTACAGTATGTGGACAAGTTCCTCATAGCAATGGGCAGTTTCTTCAGTGGCTGGTAACTAACTCATGGCTACTCCCCTCCATCCCCGTCCTTCATTCTATTTATGTCTGCTTTTCCTCCACCATCCCCACTTTCGCTCCCTTCCCCATCCCACTCCAGCCCCGGCCATTCTTATCTCTTTTTGAATTTCTTTGGAGTTCTCTGGTGGTTCTATATGGTTTTCAGGGTTATATGGTTAGCCTTTCTTTGTTCCTGTTTGGAGAACAGTAGCTATTTCGCTACCCTCAGGATGGGGGGAAGTTGAAAAAAAAATTATCAGTTTGGGGATCATCCCAGATCCTCATCTGAACTTCAGATCATGAAAATGATTGGAGTTACCATATTCTTAGTTCTCCAGTGTCTGTATTATAAGCACTGTTCCATTCTAGACTTGGCAAAGAAGTTTCATTACATGCAAGAGAGCATTAGGGCTTAATTTTCTCACAAACCCCAGGTAACAAAAAGTTAAAAAAAAAAAAAAGGTAAATGTATTTTTTTAGACTTCTCAGCACCAGTGTAGAAGTATATTGCTTGTTGGAACCTCTAAATGATGAATATCAATGACAGTGGGTGCAACCATTATGATACTTGCCATCAACTTTTATTGTGACTTTTATTTTTTATTTAGAAGATTAGCCTCACACAGTTATAAATACAATAGAAAGTGGATGTTTTATCACTGACATGAAAATTATCTATGGTATGCCCTAGACATGGCATTTTTCTCCTAGATATGTTCTGAAGAATAATCTGGACTACATAATAAAAAGCGACACTCACGTTTCGCTGTCTGCCATATCCAATAACTCGGAAGGTCCTAAACAAGAGGAAAGCAAGATATGCCCATCAAAAATAAGTTTCAAAAAACTATTAATAAAAAAACCTAGAGTCACAGTTAAAATGCCTTGGAAAGCTGCATAAGAAAGAGCACTTGTGAGAGGGATAATGGGACCGCCTCCTCCCCACCAATCTCCCAATCACCACCAGCTGAGATGGGCAGAATGGAAGCTACAAAAGAGTGCATTGGTCTCCGCCTTCCTCCCAAAAGCTTTCAATTAAGTTGAAGAAATAAAATCAACTGGAATAGACTAAGTGAGAAATAATTAAGTGGCTCCCTTGGGAGGAAGGGGACAATCAGCTGAGCTTTAAAGATTGTTCTCATCCTCCAGTGGCAGGTAGTTTGGGATGGGGTCTTGTGCAATATATCAGTAAAGCTACAAGAGACAATAGATACCATGTGGTCCAATATTCATATTTTAGAAATAGGGTGAACCTCTATTTTTCACAAAATTTCCCTTCCAACACCTGGAAGAAATGGTCTGCATAAATATCAAATGACAGAAGCTTCATTATGAACTGGTATGTTTTATGAGTGCACATTAGCAATGTTTTATATGTTCACTAATGAATTCATTCAGTCTGCACACACTGGTTGGAATGTCCACCTTCCCACTTTCAGCACCACTGCCTTCCTCCCAGCCCTCCCTAAATCCCTTACCCTATGCAGCCTGCTGAGACCATCCTCCATGATGCGTACCATGACCCCACTCCAAACATTGCACCAAATGTTCTCCCTCACTTTGTGCTTAGTTCTGTGCCCTATAATTGGGAAATTAATATAATGTATCTCATTGAGACTATCCCAGGCAAGTGTGAATATATAACATTTAAACTGTATTAAAATCACTTGCTGATTTCTCTATTCACAACTAGATTCTCATAAGCCCCTTGAGTTGGGGCCTTGTGACTGGCATAGAGCCTGGTGCCAAGCAGATGCCTAAATGTCTGGTTGAGTGAATGAATAAAATGTACTTGAAAGTGGCAAACTTGGTTCTAGGTGTTGAGCATTTTAGTCCTTAGAAATGTGATCCTGTTGATTTGTTCTCTATGTTGTTGGATATCATTATCATTGAAAATTTACTTATGTGATTTACTTGCTACCTCCTCAGAAGAAGGAAGAGGAGGAGGTTAGGACTTTCTAACCACGAAAGTCAATGGGCAAGGAGAAGATAAAGGTGTTATGGGACTTTCACAATCCTTCTGGTCACCCAAGAGTGAAATCATCATCTTTGCTTCCTCTCTTTCACATCCATTGGTCGTCAAGGCCTGGCAAACCTTCCGACACCACGTCTGTCCTATTTGTCTCCCTATTTGTCCTATTTCACAAACAGGCCTCCTCATAGGTCTCTGCCTGAAATATAATTAGCATGAAGAAATGGTTACGAAGAAGACTAAAATGCTCTTATGTTATTTAGATTTCCAGGTTTTCAATCTGTCATATTTATTGCTTACTTCCAAGTATTTAAATATTGAAGTTCACAGTCTTCACTTGGAACTGTCTTTCCTCCATTTGGTCCCAATGTTCCAAAGTGGTCACTTCTCCATCACCCACATATTTCTCAGGCTCTCCCAGCTCTGAGGGCTTGTTCCCGCCCCTGTCCCTATTGAGAACAGCCTTCCTTTCCTAGCCTCATACCTACATCTTAAACTTTTTTAAAGCCTAGTCTCTGACAGGGCTTCTGAAAAGACCACCCTTGCCAGAAGGAATTTATCCCTTTTCTGAACTCTCGTAAAACTTATTTGGGTCTATTCTTGTACCCTGTATTTGATTTTTTGTTGTATGCCTTGTCCCCTTAAAGTCATTCTTCTAAATTCTTAGACTTTTCACATTCCTTGAGAATCTACCCTACATTAATGATGCAACAAAGACTTAACTCATTCATTTCTGTTCCCCAGTCCCGTGGTTCTAAGGAAACATGAATGATCACCCTCCCACACCCCTCACCAAAGAAATGCAAAGCAGCAGAGTGCAGTGGTCAGGATCAAGCATTTAAAATTCCAGCTCTAGCTGCCACTTACTAGATCTTGGGCACGTTCATGTTATTTCTCACATGTAAAGTAAGACTGATAATAATATGTATCTCACAGGAGTGCAGTGAGGTTTCAGAAGTTAATACAAGTTATGTGCTTAAAACAGTAGCTGGCACACTACACACATGGCCTAAAGTTTGTATACTATTCTGAAGTGTCCTATTCTCTGACATGACACAGCAGGTCACACCAAGTCAAGATGTTGGAACGTCAGTGAAGGAAGGCTATATAAAAGGGCTGCTTCACTCCTACTTATATATGGAGCCACTTGCGGACTAGAATTATATGTCCTGAGAACCAAGGACTCCAGGCCTATTCAATTGCCAACAGGACACTTTCCACGAGGTCAGGAGCAGTGTTCACCTGCCGTCACCTTCATCAAACTTCTCAAGCCATTTATTTGTAAAGGTCTTCTATGAACACAAGCCATCCAGCCTCAGTGGCAGTGTGTTCCCATCATTGCTGTGAATTGCATACTTAGGCTCTGTCCATTTCCCTCCTTATTCAGCACTCAGAGTTGCGCCTATGACGGGTCCATGGCCTCCAGGGTCCCAGCCTTCATGCAAGTGACAGGACCCTGAGACGTTTCATCTGTGCTAAAACTGCAACTATTTGACACTCTGCAAGTGCGGACAAGGCAAGGACAAGAAAGGACCTTGTTCCTCACATTCTGACAAGAGTTGCCATACACACAGCCAGCCCAGAGCCGGTCATCCCATTTTGTGACTAGGCTTGCCTGAGGCTGCTTGTCATTTTCCCTTTTCTCCCCTCATCTTCTGTGGCTGATGGAGGTGCGAGAAACAGGCACTGATGCTAAAACAAGATACATTTGCTCTTAACCAATATCTAAAGAAACTCCAGTTAGAGGTTTTGGGAATTTCTCTGGAATAATGGACTTAATCCAAACCTTCCTATTTCTCCCATCAACACACCTTCCCAGCATTGCAGACACTGTGAACACTGGCAGGCAAACAGCCAATGAATAGGGAAGAGTGGCCACTGACTGATTACAGATAGGAGTGGGGAGCTAGTTTAAATAGAATGGGTACATTTTCTAAAGATTTTTAATAATGGTGTCTGTAAAATGGGGGGGGGGAAGTTGCAGAGGAGGAAACAAGAAGAGGAGTGAGTGCTAGGCACAGTCTAAGACAAGGCTGTACTTTCCCTCCCTACTGTATCTGCAATGGCCTATTGGGAGCTCTTGGTAACAGTACATGGTGTGTTTAAAATAGTGCCCTGTGGGTTTAGTGACATTGGTATAAGATTTGAAGGAGGGAATGGCCAGGGAAACAAAAATAATCAAAACAGACCACAAAAATTCTCCTGAAAAAAGTAGATAATAAGAGCACCTGTGATTTTTGGAAAGTTAATTTGAGTCTCACTAATAAGGGAGAGAACAGGAGAAAGCAAGAAAATAATAGATATCAAAGGGGAACATCTGGGTGGGGGCTTCTTTTGCATTTCATGTGTACATATGTTCTGACTGTGGATACCATGCCATCTCCCCTGAGGAATTTGGAGGAATACCATTACATTGTCAGTAAAGAGCTCACAATTGTTCTCTGAATATAAAAGGGAATCTTGGCTCTCTGTCTCTCCCAGGGCTTACTACAATGTGCACACTCCACCTCACAGCTGACCTGCAGAAACAACTCTTAACCCTACTGGAGGGATATGGGTACAAATTTCTCCATGAAGTTTTCAGAGAGAGGCAATCACTGTCCTTCCACAGCCCTGCACCAGTTGTCACAGGAACCCTGTATAGGACACTCATGTCAAACAACTTGGCATTGTGGTTGTTTGTCCATATTTCACTGCCCTTTGCTGGGACTCAGGGACTTGGAGGGCAGAGAACACATCTTATATTATGTGTGAGTTTTGACAACTAACCAAATTTCACTATGCTTCAGTTTTTACAACCTGTCAAATAGAGATAAGAGAGCTAAATGTGTAGGGCTATTGTAGGAATGCAATGTGTTCATACATATAAAGCATCCTATATAATAAAGGCCTAATATGCAAATCAACCGAACAGCAGAACGATCAGTCGGTGGGGGGCGGGGTTGGTAAGTGGGTGGTGCCATGCCAGCCAAGGCGGGTGCCAGTGGACAGAGGGAGGGGACGGTGATGGGGCGGGGGGAGGGGACAAGGGCAGCAGTGGAGGGGCAATTGGGGGACAGGGACGGCACAGGACTAAGCATATGGAGGAAATGGTTCCGCAGAGGGAGGCCACCAGTGGCATTGGCGATTGGCCCAGGGGAGCGGGCCTAAGCTGTCAGTTGGACATCCCCCGAGGGCTCCTGGACTGTGAGAGGGTGCAGGCCAGGCTGAGGGATCCTCCAAGTGCACAAATTTTCATGCACTGGGCCTCTAGTTTAGAATAATAAAGATTAGCAGTGCTTGTTACTATAACAATTTTTCCTCAAGAGTGGGGAGGAGAGAATTAATTTTTCAAGCGAATGAATGAATAAATGGTATTTTAAATTTAATGTGGATCCCAACCAAATTCCTGTTTCTTCCCAGAGAAAGATCCATAAATGGAACATGAATTCAAGAGACTGTGCTTTATGAGAAATGGTTTGAAAAATAAGAGAAAGAAAAATATGGGGATAGCCATATCAGTCTTTTCACATGAAGGCCAGGGAGTAGGAAAGGAAGTAAAATTTGCAGATCTCCCAACACAAGAATGTAAACTGCATGGTGAGTAGTCAAACCTTCCAAAATGCAGGCCCGCTGCCCAGTGTCCATTCCATAGGCTCTTCCATTGCATATCCCGGTTCTTAGGGAGGCAACTTTATCCACATTGCACTTTATTACATATGATGATGTGTCTTTTGTCACATGCATCTTTTAATTTGCTTCCCACACCAAGGCATCCAAATCCCCTTTGCTATTCCTTCCACCTCCCCATGGCCTCTCTCTGTTCGGACCTCATTTCCCATTAGTCTCCCTGACGCTGCCAGCAGACCATTCCAAATCCTCCAGTGGCCCAGGACAAAAGCTGTGCAGATTTGGGGAGAGCTGGCACTGGGAACTCTAACAGCACCGTCATCCTGTCCCAGCGGGATGGTGGTCGTTTCTCTTGGGGAACCAGAGGCAGAAAAAGGGGGGTAAAAAAAGAAAAGAAAGACTGAAGGCAGAAACAGAGGGAAGACAAAATAAGCCATTGAAATAAAAAAAGAAATGCATGAGTGAGATTTCTATCAGGAAACACGGTAGGGGGCAACAGGGTGGGAGGGGGAGAAAAAACAAAAGAGCAAACATGTGCAGGGTGTAAAAGACAAACCACACAAAAGTCCTTTCCAGGGTAAAACCAGGGAGGAGGGAGTGGGTTAAAAAGATGGTTGAAAGGAGCTGAAAAGCAGGAACCGCTGGGGGGAATCTCAGCTGGAATCCCTCTGCATCCTCCTCTCCCCACCCTGTCCCTACGGAATTGTTAGCTCTCTTCCTCCTCCTCTTTTCAACCCTCCAAATGCCCAAATTCCAGTTTTTCATAAAGGAAAGCAGCATGTTGTGAATTTGAGATAAGAAGTCCTAAAGAAGATGCAGGAGGAAAAAATTCAAGCCTCCTGTGGTTTTTCAGAACATAGCATGCATCACATGCCCCCAGGCCCCAGCCCCTTTTAAAAAGAGTCCTTAGAAGAGAAATACATTGCTGAATGTGGTGGCTGGGAGCATAATCTCCCAGGATTCCTTTTCAGGGGGTGTCCTCCTGATAGGGGACCCCACAGCTCACCATAAATATCCAATGAAGAAGACACAGCAGAGGGGAGAGAAAGGACAAGTAAGCAAACAGGCCACATACAATTTCCATCATGTGCCTTGACAAGCAAGGGTTGCTGATTTCTCAGAAGCCTTGTCATTAGAGGCATCTTTATGGTCAGGTTGTTTAACAGTTTTTAGGATTTAAAACTCATATAAAGCCACAGGAAAGACTTGACCCAAATTAAAAACAAAAAAACTAAAACTTTAAGAGAGATTCAGGCTTCAAGACTAGGAGGAGTGTTCCTCCTGATCTTTAGCACAGTGTAAAATTTGTCTTTGCTTTTAAAAGAAGTTTATATGAATTCAAACTGCTCAGATCTATCTATAGAGCACAGAAAGGGCCAGGCTTTCCATGTACTTATCTCAGACTTCAAGAGCAGTATAATTTAAAGGGGTTTCTATCATTTATCATAGATGAGTCATTCTGCAAAGATGATTTTCCCCGAATACACAGGTTAATATAGATTGCATCAGTAACTAAAAATATTAAAACCAACAACAATAAAAATAGATGAGCTGAAGTGCGTAGCTGTTAAGGAACTGGTAAATTAGGCTGATTATGTCCGAAGATTTTTACATCCAGATTCCTAAATAAACAGATTGAAGTTAAGCATGAAGTTGGCGATGCCTATCAGGTTGATGAATACTAAAATCAACTGTGATACAGTTTCCACTATTTGACTATAGTGCTAAAAGTTGAAAAATTGCCATTCATCAAAAAGGCAGTGATCCTTGGACTGTAAAGTATAATAATATTTTATTTTCAGACTAAAGGAATGGATTTGCTTCACTATCTCCACTGTCTTTTTCTCAGGTCAATCAGAGATCCTGGTGAAGCAGGAAGGGTATAAGTGTGACCATGGGAACTGTTTGCCTGTGTGTGAAGTTGGGATGATTACAGGAATCTGAAGTTTTTTTCTCATGAGCATAACTATTAAAACAACTTGTTTACAAAATCTAACCAAGAGAACTGGAAAAATAAGCACTCTCCCCAAAGGAATTAATAAATTCCTTGGTGTCCTTCAGTTTTGATAGAGAGCTGTATCCTGTGATACAATCTTTGCAGCAGATACTGGAGGTGGAAGAGAAACTCGTTTAGTATCTAATGTCAGGCTTTGGTCAAAGCACTGAGACTGACATGCTAGCTAGATTTCATGCCAGGCAAAACATGTGTGTACCCATTTCTCATTGGGCTTAGGAACTCCAACCCCTATGAATGTGGGCTACAGTGGGAAAGTATTAGAGAAATACCATCTCAAGCCTCATCACTCATGCCCCTGGGAAGACTCAACTGAGGAGAGGGTTTTCGTTTGTTTTTAGTATATGTATCAAATATTGCATGGGACATACTTATGCTAAAAAGGGGAGAAACTTGTTTAAGAACTTTCGATGTTAAAGAACTGTTATTGCTAAGCAACCTTAGGACCCAGAACCAAGGGAAATATAAAAGCTGAGCTCCAGGGGATTTCAGGTAGATCAGTAGTTCAGGACATTGAGAAGGTAGGGTCATCACTTACAGGTGAAGAAGATGGAGAGTAGGAGAGGGTGGTAGACACAATTGATTTGTAGCTCCTTCCATGAATCAGTGGGGTCTATTCCCCCCTCCCTTCAGTCGGGACCAGCTCTGTGACTTGTTTTGACTAACAGAATGCTGCAGAAAGGATGCAGAACTTTCCAGTCCGGCCTCAGGGTGTCTGGAAGCTTTCATTCACCCCTCTTGAAACCCTAGGACCGTCAGGCAGTGAAGAAGCCTGAGATGAAAAACCAGGTACAGAGAAAGACTCAGGTGTCCTGGCCATTCCAGCCACCCCACCTGAGAGTCCCAAACATGTGACAGGGTCTCTCTCTTCTATACAGATTCAGTCAAAATGGTAGCTGGCTACAGCCTTGTGAGTGAGACCCAGGGAGACGCCCACAGGTAAGGGATATAGAGAAGGACCTGGAAGTAGGGGGAGTGCTAGTTCTTCAGGAGAGGTAAAGCAAGAGAGAGGGAGAGAGGGTTCCTAACCCGTGTTATCACTCAACTAGAGGTATCAGTGGCTCACCTAACTCCAGAGAGGGCACGTGGGTATTGAATAGCCTAAGGATGCGACGAAGCACCCAATCTCATTGGGTAAAGGGCAAACAGGAAGAAAAGATTGAGAATGATCAAGAAGATGGCAACTAGAGCCAAGCCTGCATGGGTTAGTGGTTGTGTCGATCTATGAACCAGGAGGTCACAGTTTGATTCCCGGTCTGGGCCCTGGAGGCCTATCGATGATGTTTCTCTCTCTCTCTCTCCCTCTCCCTTTCTCTCTGAAATTTATATATATATAAAAATAAAGAAAATGAAAAAAAAAACACCAAAAACACAAAACAACAAGATGGCAACCTTACAAGACCCTTGTAAAAGAAAATGAAAAAATAAATAAATAAGATGGCAACCTTACAAGACCTTTGTAAAGATTCGATGATGTATTTAGTATAAGCATCTGGCATAGAAATGTGCTTGATAATGGTAACTGTGTTTTCTATTTGTAGCTTTGCAATATGACTTAAAACATCAATGCAACTATTTTAAATTTAATTATGCCTATGATGATGATTTTTTTTTTTCTTTAGCCTGCAATTGCTTGAAAACAAGTGACTGTATTTTATTTGTATGTGTGTACTGGTCTACAACATGTAGTCCTTATTAGGCACTCCACAAATATTTGTTGAATAATTAACTGAATGAATGAATGAATGAAATAAGATGTTTGTAAATTGAATTAAAACAAGAGCAGGAACACATGTGAATGTCTACTATGCTTTCTATTTACAGCCTGAATTTGGATGCAAAGAGGGTTAGCCACAGGCTCACTGCTAGGGCTCACAGCAAAGCTGCCAGGATCTCTCAGAGCTAGAGACTATTCCACTCTCTCCTGTGAAACAGCCAAGCCAGGCAGACCCCTCCACCGCCCCCCCACACCCCTTTATTCCTGTTCTTTGTCCTAGAAACACTATAAAGAAGGAAAGCTGTTACGAATGGTCAAGATGTGGTATTCAACACGTGTTTATGCTTCTGAAGGGCTTTTAGAGGAAGATGCTAAAAATTGCAAGCTGCTTCCAGCAAATGATATAACATCAAATTAGAGATGCAGTAAGCTGCCTGGGAGGTGAGCATGTCCTGCCGCAGAGGACGTGAGGCTACCAGACGTTTCCAAGACAATAAAGTGTGACTTGAGTTGAAAAGATGAATGAGATTCAAAGAGCAAAAAATAAAAATAAATAAAAGACTAGAAAGACATGATAAATACTCTCATTAATCCTGAGAATAATTAGCTACAAATACTAGTATAGATTAGCTACTCGTCCCAACCAGTTAACTTCCCAAAACATAAAAGATCTTCCCCAAACAATAAAGCATATTATCCAGGATGCATTGGTTTTTGTACATTATTTTTTAATTAATACGCCCCCAAATACCCTGTAATGATCTTGATATGAAAATTATTTCTACTCATTGACTGGTTAAGGGTACCCCAAGGGTGAGTGGTTTACTACAATCCCGCTGTCTCAAATAATCAGAGTGAGCTAGAAGTTGGAGAGCATTTCCACCATTCTGAAGACAGCCTGGGTAGAAGTCAACTTACTAATTCAATCTGTCCCATGGGTAAGTGATCCTGTGCCTACTCACCGTGATCAAGGATATATTTCACAATCTCCCCGTTGCCAGTTTTAGCTGCGTGGTGAAGGAGTGAACAGTGGTCTGGTCCCTGAATTAGCAGACTGCCTCCATTTTTATAGCTTTCTATTAGCTGAAAAAGAGACAGATAAAAAGAAGCTCAGACCAAGGCCGGAACAAGGGAAACAGCTTACTGGTGATAAAATAAGAACAATGCAGCAAACCACAAATGTTTCTAGCCTCAGAGGACACAGAACCATCAGAGGGATGAAGTAAGCTTCCTCGATTGTGTGATAACTCAAATAGATGGCCAGTGTCTCACTAACTCCTGAGAGGGCATATGGGTGTTGAACATCCTAAGAAAACGAAAATATACAGAATCACTTATTTATTTTCCTGCGGTTTTTTTTTTTTTCTTTTTCTTTTTCTTGTCTGGGCACTGGTCCCTGTTCCAAGGGAGTGGAGGGTGAAGGAGAGAATAAGTTTTCCTACTTTGCCTCAGCTTTTTCTTGAGTGAAAGAATAATTAAAGCTATAGGCAGGATTAGTGTGGTGTTTGGTAGATAACTCCTTTCCTGGTCCTTAGTTTTTCTTTAATCTCTAATGAACCTAGCTCCATAGAAGCTCCTTCCCATTTCCCTGTGTGAGATCACTGCACGCGAGCACACAACATACACACACGCACACACAGTTATGGCTTCCTTCTTCATCCAGGTCTGCAGCCCAGCCTGCATGCATTCTGTGAATCACCCAACACCTACTCAACAAGGCTAGAGATGATCTGCAGGATGAGAAACAGATTCAGAGAAAATAGTAGTAGAAACTCAAAATAACTAAAATATGAAACAGACTAGGGAAAAAAACACACAGATTTTGCAGCCTGAGAATAAGGTAGCTAATGAGGACACAGTCTAAGTTCATGAAATATTAAACATTATAGAAAGTGTAAATGGGTTCCTATTCTCTAAACTATGATATATAAGGATAAGAAGGGCCTTTTGGAGCTTCTAAAATGTAGTTTTAGGACAAATGTCAATCAAATAACCCAGCAGGCAATAAGCAAAAGGAATGTGTCTACCACCAAGAAGTCAGATGGCACATTATAAAAAAATCAACATCTCCTAAGGTTCAAAGATCAAGCTTCTATTCAAATGCAGCCATAGCACTGCCATGTGTCAGATGCCAGGGAAACAGATGAAGACAACACAGCCACTGGCCTCAAAGACCTCACAGTCCATGGGAGAGACAGATGTGGAAAGAATTATACCAGAATGGGGAGGACCATGATGGGCTACCATGGGGCACCAGGAAAGCATAAAGTGGGGGATAGAAGATTTCCTAGGATAGATTCAAAAAAGAGTAGTTGAATGGAAATAAGGAACTTTCACCCTACACTAGGACAGTAGGAAGAAATAGCTAATAGTTTTCTTGTTAAGAGAAAACTAAGAGAATCCTGTTCTGTTTCACTGCATTGTCTCACAGTGACAGTCCCTTCCCTGGAACAGGTCCACAAGGGATTCGGCTCAACGGGGTAGCACAGACCCAATCTGTCAGCTGCCTTGATTCTGCCTTTCTGTGGTGTTTTTAGACACTGAGCATTCAGTTAGGCTGTGGGCATTTCATGCAGACCAGCTGCTCAAGACAGCTTTCCCACTGGGATGGCTCCTGGGGTCTTTTGTTTTCTTCTGATTTGTGCATGCTCCCTCTCTCATACACACACACACACACACACACACACACACACACACACACACAGCTGGTTTAATATTTAATATTGAATTTGCTTTCTACATGGAATAGAAAAATGAAAGAAAATGGAGAAGAAAAAAGGGGAGAAGAAAAATACTAGAAAAGAAAAAAGAAAGAAAAAGAGTAAAAAAACCCAAAACCTAACTCCCCTATATTTCATCTCTCAGTAAATAAGGTATCCTTGCATTCTTTCTTAGCCATTTTGGAAATAATTGCAATAGAGTATGTAATAAGACTACTGACTGAATATAGTTATTTCCTGTATCTCAAATAATTATCCATTAAGTACAAAATATTGTGGTGATATACCCACAGACCTGGAAAATTCACTGCCTAGACTAAAATCATGTACAAAATAAAATGAAAAGGTTTCAAAAGCACAGTTTGCAAAATGTTCTGGCTTAGAAGCTCTACAAGGGCAGGGATCAGATCGTATTCATGTCTTTATCGCCCAGAATCTAATAGAAGGCCATGCACAGAGATTAGGATAGCATTGGTTTAATCTCTTCCTGGGAAATGGCATTGAACTCGCAGGGGCAGTGCTTAGAGAGCACCTTTCTCTTGTGGATAACAATTCCTAGTAACACTATTATCTGGACAGTGCATTGCACAGGCACTATTTCCAGGATTAAATGTTGAAAGATGGCCATTTATCAAGATGCTTGCAACTTGTTTTCTGCTAGTGACCTGTTAAAAATGGAGCAGAGGGCCAGGCTGGTATGTTCAGTGGTTGAAGCATCGACCTATGAACCAGGAAGTCAAGGTTTGATTCCCCATCGGGACACATGCTCAGGGTGTGGGCTTGATCCCCAGTAGGGGGCGTGCAGGAGGCAGCTGACCGATCTCTCTCAATGATATTTCTATTTCTCGATCCTTCTCCCTTCCTCTCTCTCTAAAATCAATAAAAACATATTTTAAAAAATAAATGAAGCACAGAGGGTCTCAGTTTATTCGACAGTTGTGCCTCAGAAGAAACTGTATTCAAGGGCAGTGCTTCTCAGCTTTCTTTTAAGGCTCTTGGTTTCTGGATCTGCAATGGGACCATCCTCCACAGGCTGGTTAGGAAGGCACAGCCTGGGCCCCTAGGGAGCTGCCCATATTACAGAGCCGATCAGTGGCAGTGTGGACTTTACAAGGATAGATGGGCAGTCATAAGTTCCAATGCCTGAAAAGGATATGGGACCAACTATAGCTTTTAGAATGGTTATAAACTGTATTATACTTTATAACAAATATTTACATTTCTACTATGTCTAGCTCTTAAAAATACACAGACTAACACTATGCTAAAACAGCCAACATTTTAGAGTCTCTTCTATGTAATAGGAATAGTCAAGAGCTTTACTTGTTTTATTATATTTGATCCTCACAAAGTGAAAAGAGAGGTAATACTATTATTCCATTTTATAGATGAAGAAACGGAGGCACAAAGATAAATAGTTGTTCAAAGCCATGCATATAGGGAATGGCAGGGCCGAGATCTGAACTCTGGCAGTCTAACTTCAGAATTGGCATTCACTCCAGAGGCATTGTGGACACTTCCTTCCCTCTGAACTAAAATTCATCAGAAAACATAAGAACAAATGAAACTGTTTTGGTTTACCATGATTCCCAAAATATAAAACTGTAATAATGTTGGAAGACATACGCTCTGGCCTGAAGAATGTATTTCTGGTTGTTGACCAGGTAATTCTTACACATGCATTTATTTCAAGACCTGTCTAAAAGGAAATCTTTAAACTTCCAATATCAGCTTTCAGAGAACAGGAATTCTGGGCACTGTGAGCACTGTATCCTGCGGACATGCAGTGATTTTCACTAGTGAAGGCAAATTGCATGGTTCTCTTACAGAAACCTTTTGCTGTTAGGAAGCACGGAGATGCTGGGAGGACTCCCCTAATCCTCTCTGTTCAATTCTCAAAAAAAAAAAAAAAAAAGCATAAGCTTCCTTCCTCTTTCTACTCAGCCAGCACAGGCAGGGGGTCTGATAAATGACATATGGGCTCATGAAAGTTTGGTGTGAAATGATGTTGGCTTAAAGTTCTTAAAAAATCAGCAAAAAATTTGGTAGGTAGATATCTTACCTTCATAAGATCACCAGCTATTACTGCTTGCAAAATTGCTGTGAAAGAAAAAAGAGAGATGTCTCATTAGTAGAAGACCCTCTCCTTAAAATACTAAAAAAGGGCTGGATCCATATTTTGCATAAATAGTCTACATTTGACCAGGGAAGGAGAAGCATGCCAAAGGTTGAATCTTGGAATAGACTAAGGTCTTCTTTGCAGCCCTTCCCTACCTGGGCCCCATCTCCAGTATAATTCTAGAGCCTACCAGAGTCCCCTCTGGCCCTGGTACAACAAAGAGAACATGAAATTTGGAGTCACACAGATCGGGTTCAGATCTTAACTCTGACACAAGCTGTGGAACACTGAGTGAACCATTTAACCCCTCTGAACCTCAGTTTCCACATGTGTAAAACAGCAAGTCTAAATCTTTTAGGACTCCTAAAAGGATCAATTAAATCATATAAACATTTCTAACTCATCCACTGATGCAGAGCAGGTGCCTAATCATCACTGGTTTTTGTCCCCCTCTTTCCATTTCCTTCCACTCTGTCCTCTTGGGGTTCAAAAATTCACCAGTAATTTTGTCGGTGTGTTTTGTAATGATAAATAAATATCTACTGCTATGGAAATAAAGGGGACTAGAAAGACTGAAGAGGAACCACGTATATTTTAATTATGTTTTGAAGAAAATAATCATGTGTTAAGCATCTAATTCAATGGTGACTCTTACAGAAAGAATTCTAAAAGTCTTGGTTAACCTAAACTAATTGTCATTGGGTGGGGGGTAAGGGGGTGGGGGAGGGGATAGAACTGTATGTGCATGCCATGTGGGGTATAGAAGAGGAATGAGAAAATATGACTGATAAAAGAGGACAGAATATACCTGTGTCTAATGGCAATTATGGTTTCTAAAGGGATTATATGCAATAGGTTGGAAATGGCGGCTTTCGAAAAATAAATACCTAAAACTATACCAAAGATAGATTATTCCAGGCTTTAATGTCACAAAAATTTAGAAGAAAATAATGTATTTTTCAAAGTGTCAACTTACTGTTCTTGTTTGAGTAGTCTCTCATATAGGGTTAGCCAACAATTCAGTATCATGCATCCAAGTACATGGAGCCTTTGACAGTGCCCGAGCAAAACCCTCCAAACTTTCATATGGAGCATTTATAAGCTCCAAGGGACCATAGGCATGTTAAATTCATTCACTGGCCCATAACCCTTTGCCTTCCTTCTGATCAAAGCAGAAGCCTTGAAAACCCACGGAAATGATGAGGGCTGCTTGAACACGGAAGAAGAAGGAAGAAAAAAGAAGAAAGGAAAAGGGGGAACAGGAAAGAGAGGGAAGAATGTTTCCATAACAAGCTATAACATCTCCCTAAGGCACATGCACAATGCTGTGTACATCTCAGTGCACAACAGTTAGTTGTTGGACGGGCTGAAAAGATGGCAAAGAGAAAGGAGAAAAGGAGACAGATAAAAATAAGACAAAGGGAGTTAATAAAATATGTCAAAAGAGCCTAAGAAAATGGGGTTCATTCTTCATATTATGGATGGGACACTGGGTTCAGAGTAAAATGACTCTCTTTGGGCACAGAGCTAGTGGTGGTCCAGTCATCACCATCATGCAGGTCCCTGTGTCCAGTCTAGGTCTCTATCTAGTGCCCTCTGTGAGCTCACAATGCAGAGGTCTACTGGAGGCGTATAGAAAATGAAAGAAAATAGTCTCTATATGTTATAAAGCTTATAGTGTTGTGGAAAAGGCACTGGATTGGAGTCTTAATTCTAATCTCTGTAATTTACTAGATAAGGTTAATAGCGGTCCTACTCATCTCTCTGCAGTAAGGATAAAACCAACAAACAAAAAAGCTTTATAAATAGGTATGTAATATTACCAGAGGGGTAGCTTTCAGGACTTTTGAGACTATATATAAAAATGGCATGGGAACACTTCAGAAGGAGCCTAGCAACATGGTAAAATTGATGTGTAGAGTCAAGCAGACATAGCTCTGTTAATACAGTGCCCATCAGGTGAAGGCACAGCTGATGGAGCCAATGGGACGCTGTGTAACTCCAAGATGTAAAGCCTACCTCAGAGGCAGGGAGGGAGAGGCCGAAGAAAATACTAGCGATTGCAAGTATGAGAAAACAAACCAGCTTGGACTTTTATGCTACAGGATGCTCTCTCTTTCACCCATATTAGGAAAGAATTAAGGTAAGGGAAATTGCCTGAGGGGGCAGTTAATGCAGAGCTGAAAGTCACACACACTTTTTCAAAACAGCATACAGCCTATGGTTTTCAAGATCATATTAAAACCTTCCCCAGAAATTAAAAGAAAAAAAAAAAAGAGAGAAATAGAGAAAAAAGGAATAAAGGAAAGAGAAAAAGAAAAATGAATTCATTAACTTAAAGCACTTGTGTAATAAAATTTGGTGTAAATAATAAATCAAGACAATGAAGGAATTCCCCAGGACCAAGTTTATTTAAGTAGCACTAAAAGTGAATGGGAGGAAGGAAGAAAGGATGGGAGGGATGGGGAGGAGGAAGGAAAGAAAGGGAGGAAGGCAGAAAGAAAGGAAGGAAGGGAGGGAGGGAGGAAGAAAGGAAGGGGAAGCCAGCGCAGGGCGGGGGCGGGGGGACAGAGATTTATTGGTTAACTTTGGAGTTCAAAAAGAGTTTCTTAGATGAAGTACAGCTTAAGCCAACTCTCCCATGATAAACAGAAGTAATTAGCAAAGGAGGTTTGGAAAATTCTTGCAAGATAAAGGTAGGATATGAACAAAGACCTGGAATTTAGAAGTCATGGTGTCTGAGGGAACCTGCAAAGAGCTGCATGTGAGCACATCTGAGGTGGAGAGTGGTCTTGGGCAATGTGCCACAGTCACAGGGACCACTCCAGTGAGCACCATTATGTCAGGAAAAGGCACTTGGACTTTATCCTGCAGGGGATGAGACACTATTAAAGAATTAAAAGTACGTGAATGTTCTTAAGCATGCCAGTATGACTCTGCTCGTCCCCGCCTAGAAACAGCGATGACCTGCTCCCAGCTCATGTTCTCCAGATTGCCCACATTACAGCCCCCTTCAGTTTCTACCCCAGACTCATTCACAAGCATTGTGATTTATGTCTATTCATTTCCAACGGCCTCCCAGCTTAAAGTCCACATGAGCAGGTAGGAGATCATATAACAGAATCATAACCACGAATAATTTCCAATTGCACTGGAGATAGAAAGCATGAATATTTATTTTAAATCAAGCAATACACCCAAGAATAGCTATTATGCAAACATTTTTAAGCACAAGGCCCACTTCTTTCTCCTGATTAATGTACTTCCCCATGAACACTGTTGTTTAAAATTCCCTCTGCATAAAGAAAGCCTGAATCCATTAGTCTCAATTCCAGATAATAACCTTGTGAAAGATCGAGCTCAAAAACAAATAATTGAGTTGTTCTGATTATAGTATTATCCCTTATTATTTCTTGAGCTCCGAGCTTGCCTTCTTGCCTTTTTCAAAACTCCTTTACACTGAAGAAACAATGCCTCAAATGCAAAGAAGCAAAAGAAGTCACATTATTAACAGAACAAAAGGTTGATAACTAAATGAATAAGTTCCTGGACAATTATGTCACATAAACTTATGTAGTTAGACAGAAATGTAAGGGGGTAGAGACCTGAGAACTGTGTCATTTTTAGAGGTTAGAAGTTGAATCATTAGTTCACATGAAATGATTTCTTTTTCCTTCAATGCTATGCCTTCCAATAAATTGCTATCCAGTAAACATTCCAAATCAGAATACTGGAACAGAGAAGTCAAGATGGCCAGGAAGGAATCACTGTCTTCCTTCTCAGTCTCTGTTCCTGAGACCTGGATTCCCCAGAGTCAAGACATCCTCAGACATCCATGCATGGGAGAAAAAATGGCCTCTCCCCTGGGATCAGTGTAGGGACAAACCAGTCCACGGGCCCACTGGCTGGCCTGCCTGCTCCTGCCAGGCCAAACCCTGTCAAGGATGTGGAAATATAACTACAAAATAAACGCCATCCTCTCAGGGAACTGACATTTTTGGCAAGAAGTACAAATTAGGAAGGGATATATTGTAATTGAATCTAGACTTAGACGGGTTGAGTTTAAGCCATTAACTAGACCTAACCTTGGGTTAGTTACCAAGCCCAGTTCTCTTATTAGGTAAATGAAGATCAAGTGGGTTCTTTTGAGCCTCTGCCTTGCAAATAAGCTCAAGGAACAGAGAATCTGACCATTACAGTCTTCTGTGTAGAACACCATGGAATGCTGATTTTTTAACCCATCACACTGAGAAAGCACCATTTTGCATCTGTCAGATGAGGTTAGAGTCTAACCGTTAGACTAAGGCCAATCACAGCTCTAGAATTTGGCGTATGACTATTTCCATAGGGATAGTTTACAGCGGTGATTCTTGCTTTGCAGATGAAAATATTTAAGAACAAAACATACACACAACTTGGCAAAGCCATATATATGTTTGTAATTCTCAATAAATCAACCAAAATAGCTACATTATTATATATCAAATAGAGTTTCAATAAAATAGTATATTGAAAAATTTTAATCTTTCAGGTTCAGTTACTTTCAAATTTTTAAATAATTTTATTGCCAAATTGTCTTCTCCTAATGACAGAAATCACCTAAATCTTCTATTTTTTCTTTTTTTATTCTGGAAAAAAGTTAAAAGTACAAACAAAAACCATTGAACAAAGAGAGGCTTGTGGAGATTCAGGGGGCAAAATCAGTTGACTCATTGGGAATCATAAATATATATCTAACTTTGCCAAGTTCTGCATACTTTTTACTCCTAAATATTTTTATCTGCAAAGCAAGAATGACAGCCTAAAATGACCCTTTCAGAAGTTGTCATATTCCACATTCTGGAGCTGTATTTAGCCTTAGTCTAACCCTCTCCATTCATAAATGAGGAAACTGGGCCTTGAGAAGTGACTTGACTTTTCCAAGGTCACACAGTTAGAATCCAGCTGAGGAAAAGAGGGACTTGGTTATTTTATTTTTTCTTGTCTTTTATTGTCTCTAACCTCTGGCTCACAGTTCTTTCCACCATGCAATTTCTCCTTGGTTTAACTTGGAGCAGGATGGACAAAAGTGAAAATAAATGGCCCCTAATAAAAGCTTCATGAATTCATCACATATAAAATGAAGTCAATTTGTGGCTTTAAGTGGCAATTCTATTATGCTAAAGGAGATGCTGAAGAGTGAGCACACCAGGGCAAATGTTATGTTTACATTTCCCTCGAGCTCAACATCAATGGAGTCTTCATACTTTTCCTTTATTCAAAGTTACTTACTGCTTAGCCACCAGAAAGCTGGCACTGACAGCTGCCCAAGTACCCACTTCTGTGACATACATATTCTGCATAGATTTTCCATAGCAGATTTATTTTTCTACTTTATGAGCAGCCAACACCCATAGTACATGAGCAACAAACTGTGAAGGCTTAGCTCCCCAAAATGAAATTTAAGATAATCATCAAACACAGCAAAGGTAATCTAACACACATTCTGTGATTATGCTAATTAGGCATAAATGAGAAACAGTTTGTGAAAATGACTGTAATTAATATTATTTTACATAGTCATATCAAACAAGTCTAAGATGAGGTGAGAGAAAGGAGGATTTAAATATTTCTAAAGACCTCTGCATTTTAATTGAGGCCTAGAGGAGGTTTTGAAAGTTGATAATAAGATATGTGTCAAGTTATTTGTTAATAATAATAGGTTAAAATTCTGAGAACTTTTTATAATATAGAAAAGTTCCAAGATTATTCTTATAATAACAGACACATTTGTATCAGTTCCCTATTAGCAAACCATCCCAAAACATAGAGATTTAAAACAACAATGATTTATTTTGATCAAAAATCTGCAATCTGGGCTTGGCTTCAGCAGAAACAGTTTGTCTCTGTTCCACCTGGCATCAGTAGAGTATGTCAGCAGAAAAATAAAAGAGGCTGAGAACTGCTCATCTGAAGGACCACCTTTTTGCAGCAGGAAGAAGAAAGGTAAGGAAAAGACCAGGCAGACAGACAATTGTTTGTAGAATTGAATTAGGAATTCTATCTAAGGGAGCTCAATCCAGAATCTCCATTTAATAATCAGATGTGAAGGAAGAGACTGCTTGGTTGGAGGAGGAAGGAGAGGCAGGGAGAATCATTCACTGAACTCTAGTCTTTTATCCCTCACACTCTGCCTACCAGCTTCCCCTCCATTGCCGAAATATGGACGATGCAGAGCACACAACTGACATATCTTCTTATCATCTTATCATCATTGGGATTAATCCATCAGTGGCATCTAAAGGCCATTCAATGCTGCATGGTCTAATGTTCAAACACCACTTATGCCAAATCTCTCTTCAAGTATAACCATAGATGGGAGACAAGACATAAATAGGTTCTGCTTCTCTCTAATGACAGAGTTAATCCTCCAATTCAATTAGTCCCTGCTAAGTGAATGTATGAATGTAGTCTATGGGTTCTTCCCATCTGTCGCAGCAATCCTTTTGAAGCTACTATTAGCATGGAAGAGGTTTCCTGTTTGGAGAAAAAACAAACAGCTCCCATCCAGTGTTCCCTCCTGGCAGAAAAACTCCACCTTGCTGCCAGAGGCCTAGGACAGTTCCCTTCCGAAACAGTCCGTCCCACTTCCCTTATTCACCACTGGAATTGGCTAGAAACAGTGCAGGGACCAGATGTCTCTCCCAAACTCCCATTTGTTATGTGATGTTGTGAAATTGTTCTTTGGTTGTTTCACATACCCAAGTCCCATCACTGCAATTAAGCCACAAGCACGAGAATGGGGATTTGATTTGATTTTTTTCTCTTTATTTTATCCAGACTTCATCCTTCACTGAAAACTTCTTAGTACAGGAAGTAAGTGAAGTACTTAATAAATACTTGGTAGATACTGGCAGCCTGGTGATTCAACTGGCTGTCATTTCAATATTCTTTGAACCCTGGATCAAGAAAGATGTTCCAGGAGGTGAAAGAGACCCACTTGACTGGCCCCTGCTGAACCTAGTCGTCAATTTTGGGGTTGGAAATGTTTTAAAATCTTTTTGGTATCTAATGGTGCTTATTAGATGCACTGAAATACCATTGCAAATATCTCAACAGACCAGAACTGCTTATATTACACATCAAACCAGAGTCCTATACTAAGCAATAATGCATGTTACTTCATAGAACATCAGTAGCAAGCTTGGATCAGTGTTACAACAAATTTTATTGGTTAATTAACTTTTTTTTTTTTTTTGAGCATTAGGTGAGTGAAGACAGGTTCACAGGTTAAGGGGCCAATTGGATTCACACTCTTCCACTGTCACAGTATGTCACTTTCATCCAGTTGTGTAAAATTTGTGCCAACAGTCAGAAGGAGGACCAGAAAGGTTGGGGAATATATTTTTATAAGAATCTATACAACTGCCCTGTCCAGGGTAGCTCAATTGGTTAGAGCATCGTCTTGATACACCCCAATTTCGGGTTGATCCCTGGTCAGGGCACATAAAAGAATCAACCAATGAATGCATAAATAAAGTAGAATAACAAATAAATCGATCTCTCTTTCTCTCTCTCTCAACTCAATTTAAAAAAATTTTTTAATCCTCAACCGAGGATATTTTTCCATTGATTTTTAGAGAGAGTCGAAGAGAGAGGAAATGACAGAAATATCAATGTGAGAGAAACCAATTGGTTTCTGACCGGAATAGAACCTAGGACCCTTTGGTCCCCAGGCCAACATTTTATCCACTGAGCCAAACTGGCTAGGGCCAATTTAAAAAAAATTAAAAACAATCTATACAACTCAAAATTAATGTTTTCTGTAGCAATGCTGTATTATCAACTTTGGATATAGTAGGTCAACATTTTTTTACATGGTACTACATTCAAAAGTAATATCCAACTATTCCGTTAAAACTCAAAAAATATAAATGTATTTTTAGCATCAATATTTCAGAATTCCTTCAACTACTTTGTTCAATAAATGTTAAGCTTCCACCAACAGGGAGGATTTTTCATATTTGTGAAAGTTTTTAACTCTCACTACACCTTACTAAATTAATGAACCCAAAACAATTATAGTACACAAAACTCTTTGTCCTTCTTAACCTTTGAATCAAGGAATACCTATTAAAATGCTTAGTACATTGAAAACTACTTCCGCAATGTAAGAGATTTAAAAACGAAATTCAAGAATTCTCTCAAGGTTCTTTGTCCCCAGGTTGTTGAGAAAATGTCATTGAGGTCAACGGACTTTGTTTATTTCTGTTTTCCTGGCCTTTGGATGACAAAGCTCTAATCCTGAGAGGGTAAGAGAAGTAGAAGAACCAATAAATAAGGCCCTGGTTGAGCCTCACAGATGAGCGGAAGGTACCAAGTCAGGGCCTTAGCACCTCATGACTTTCCCGGTGGATCTTAAAGATAGCATCAGGGCATATGGCTGCATCCCTTCCCTCAAGGTCAGGCCGCATCCCTCTTGTGATAGGTCCCTTGCACTCATTTGATGTATTTAACAGTGTCCTTCAGGACCTCTAAAAGGAACTTAGGCTGAAAAAGTGTGCTCATGTATCCCTCTGTGCACAGAACTGATGTGGCCTGAAAGTGATGGATGGTGATTGGTTTTAACCAGACATCAAGACTGCATGGGAAATGGTGTTTAAGTCGAGGATCCAAGTACAAATAAATGTGTTCTGGAGCTTAAGAGATGATCGCTGTATGGGTCATCCCGTCTTCAGGGTGCACATGAAGCACCTTATCATCACCCAGCAGCACTCTGACCACTCAGTAACCTGAGTAACCTGAGGGCCTTTTTCACTGAGAAGAACAGATTTAGCCAAAAACTAAATTGGAACAAAAGTAAAGCCAAGGAGTTAATAGAGCGAAGGTCACTTTCAGAGACATACACCAGCAAAATGCACATGTAGCAAAAAGTGTACAATTTAAAATAAAGATAAAACTGTAGAGCCTGCTCTTACTCATAAGTGTAAATATAGATAAGATAATTTGTATTTGCAATTCAGTTATAATAAAACACTAATTTTGAATCTTCCCTATAATATCAGCATACGACAGATATTAATGAAACATAGAAAAAGTAAGCATTTTATTTCATTGACATGATGTCTTTCACTTCAATGCTATGCTAAATCGACTAAGCAATAACACCTTAGAAGCAAGAATCATAAAGTAAATGGTTAGTTCAGAAGCTTGCTCAAAAGATCCAAAATAGAATAGGCTTCAGTATATGAATAAGTCCTTAATGATATTTATTACAGAGCAGATTTTACTGTCCAGTTGCTGTGAAGAGAAATAAAATGAAGATAAAATCTTCATTCTCTGTAGTAATGCATATACACTTTTTATTTACTGATTTTAGAGAAAGAGAGAGAGAGACATTGATTTGTTCCACTTATTTATGCATTCATTGGTTGATTCTTGTATGTGCCCTGACCCGGGATCAAACGCACATCTTTAGCATATCGGGATGATGATCTAACCAACTGAGCTACCCGGCCAGGGGGTGATGCATATACTCTTAAGCAAGAAAAGTAGGAGTCTCTATAAAGTCAGACACGTGTGTTTACACATCCAAATGTAGCCCCTGATTGCCTAAGAAATAGGGAAATGTATTGAGAGATTCCCTAGGGAAGTTGCAAGGTATTTTTCATAAGGGGAAGATGAGCATTGACAGAAAAGATGGGACCAGCTGGTGGAGAGGCATGGAGGAAGAAGTGATAAGCAGTTTCACTTGATAAGAAGGGATGTCTGAAATGGGGTAAGAGAAATGAGTCAGAAAATAGGGGGTGCTGGTAGACCACCTTCCAAGACTCAGAGAGAGATGTGAAGCCAAATACACTTTTTATTTTTTATCCTCATCCAAGGATATGTTTATTAATTTTAGAGAGATGAATTGAGAGGGAGAGAGAAACATTGAATTGAGAGAGAAATAGTGATCAGTTACCTCCAGTACCCGCCCTGACTGGGGGGTCAAACCCACAACCTAGGTATGTTGCTTGACTGGGAATCAAACCAGGAATCTTTTGGTGTATAGGATGATGCTCCAATTAACTGAGCCACCCACCCAGGGCGACTTTTTTTTTTTTTTTTTTTTATAATGTCAATGAAAATCTCACTCAGCAACCAGCAACTCCATTTTCAGAATATAACCTCAGCCAAGACTATCACCATCTTCCTCAAAGATAAAAGGAGCTTAAAGAAAGGAAAGATCACTGGGAAATCAGATGCTCAAAGATGAATGACTTTTCGGGGGTGGGGTAGGGGGGGGGCACACTTTCTGAGAATGAGAAGAAGCCCATAGGGTTCATCAGGGTAGATATGAGGAGCAGACAGGGGCATGGTCAGAGAAACAGCCAACAGCTGCTGAAACAGTATGGCTCAAATGACCTTTTGCTTTCTTGTAAAACACCACTCTAAGTTGTTTTTGCAATGGCTGAAATAATTGCTTTCACTTACTAGGGTGAAAGAGAGTATGGAAATGTCACCAGACTAAGCAAAATTGAGTGGACTCTGGCTGATTACAAATCCCTTTTTCAAGAAACCACCGGGCTTTGCTTTGTCAGGAGAAAAGGTGGATGCTGCATAATGAAACAGTCACGTGCTTGTTACTTGCTAAAGAAAGCCCCAGTGTGAAAGCGACCTGCAGCATTGAAGCACCTGCCAAGCTGATTTCCTTTCTTTTCAGCGAGTGGGCCCGCAGTGAGGTGAGGAAATAGTGGCGCTGCCCGCCATCACCAGCAGAAAAACACACGGACACTCATCTGCAGGAATCCACGCACTTACCCCAGGCAGAGTATGGCATAAGAGTCTCCAAAATACCTCTCCAAAACTGAAGATGGCGTTTTGGGGTTCTCCTACCTAGTGTGTGTCATTGCCCAGTCTTCTTTCCTGACTCAGAGGCCTTAGAAGGCAGCCAGCCCAGCCTGCGAGAAGTGGCCTGCCCAGATTACCCAGCCTGTGAAGGATGGAGCTGGGCCAGCGACTGGTTCATCTCACGCCAAGACCAAGACTCTCATCTCTGCCTGACCCCACCACCCAGGCTCAGGCGACCATTTGCCCAGAATGACACAAGTCACTCCCGGCCCATTTGCGTTGTAACCTGAAGGGATTGTTTCATTCCAGAAAATTAGAAAATAATAGATTTGAATAATTTCCTAAGTCAGGATATATAAGGTCTATTTATAGAAAAATATATTCCCATTTGGAATATTTGGCATTGAGGGATTTTCTTGCTCTCTCTTGCACTTTCACTGTTCTGCTCGGTCCCTTCCTTTTGTTCATATTTGCAACCAAAGGAAGTGCCAGCATAGTTTTACCTGTGTGATCTAATTTAATCCTCATAGAAAATCTACTAGATATGCACTGCTATTGGCATCATCCCCATTTTAAGGATGAAAAAAACTGAGGCTCAGTTGAGGTTAAGTCACTTGCTCAAGGCCACTTAGCTAGCCCAGGTCAGCCCAGAAGGAGGCAGTTCTATGGTTCTCTCCATGCTCCATACTCTTCTGGCTCTGAGGAGGGAGGCGAAGTCCACCAAGGTGCAGTCTGGGGAAGGGAAGTGCTAGAGTAGTAACCACTTCCAAGGGTTATGTGGGGTCATGTTGATGGGGGAACAAATGTATGAAGCTAAGAAAGTCACATCCTAAAGTTCTGCACAACCAAAATGGACCCAGAAATGAGGACTGACATAGAAGGCTGGCAAAAAAAGGAAGCATTTGTTTGACTTGCAAATTCGTCAAGAGCTGGACCGCTGAATGTTTTCTCAGCTCCATCCAGGACAGCACAGGCTTCAGGAGCTGTGGCACACAGCCTGGGCAAACGGAAACACACTGAAAGATGCTTCCAGGAGACTAATACAGGTTGAAGTAGCATATCCAGGACTAACCTTCCAGGAACTAACTGAACAAGTAACAACACAGTTTAATATTCTGCAACTAGATAATCATGATAAGAGATGTTTAGGCTACTATCATGATTCAGGGCAGCCAGTCATCAGTGCTACCCAGTTCTTGCCTTAAAATAAGCCTTACCTGGGAGTGGAGCACAGCAGGGAAATGTTTTCATTGGATATTAGGGTTTCTAGTTCAATAGAAAATAGACAAATGGAGCCCTTGCCCATGTGGCTCAGTTGCATGGAGCTTCGTCCTATGCACTGGAAGGTCAAGGGTTCGATCCCTGGTCAGGGCACATACCCAGGTTATGGGTTCAATTCCACATCAGGGTGCGGGCTGGAGGCAGCCAATCGATGTTTCACTCTCACATTGATGTTTCTCACTCTCTCTCTCTCCCCCTCTCCCTTCCTCTTTCTCTCTCTCAAATCAATTTAAAAATAAATAATAACTAAAATTACATAAAAAATAAAATAGACAAGTGGAGTTACAATTATCCTCACATAGGAATTATATGGCAATAATTTCAGGGTACCTGCCTAGTGCTTTGATTACACAGGCACTAACGTAACCTATATAGTATCCTTTCATGTAGTAACAACCTTAAATAAACACATTAAACTTTAAAAAGCAAGCACAATCGGACTCTTCACTTTTGCTATCAGAGATGACTACTTAGGGACCAAATCAGGCCTTTTCCATTCCCTTCTCAAACACTTATAAATAGCATAAGTGACTTATTTGTGGGGATGAAATCTGCAATAAACAGCCTCATTGACAGAGAATCCATGACTTCCCCTCTTAATAGATGACCCTTTCTATCCATCCATGTAAAAGCAAACCAGGAGGTCAGCCTTCCTCCTTCCCTCACTCTTTTCTGTTACCTTCTTATTTTGCAATGTTTTAAATACTTTCACTTAACTAACTATTCTCTGAGGCCAAAAGGCAATCTAAAGCAAAATTGTAAGTAAATCTTAGTAAATAGCACACACACCTATAATAAGGCTTCAAAAGATAATTAGATAATTATCACCAACAAAGCATTCCCCAGCAGCCAAATGGATCAAAGGATTATATAGTTACAATCAACAGAGAGAGTTAATAAAGGGGAATGAGAGAGAATGGTAGGGTCAGGACTTGGAGAAAGAAATATAAGCTGATGTTGGAGAGAGCTTAGGGACTTTTGTTTTGTTTTCTTGGCTTGTTCTGTTTTCTTTTGTTTTTCTAATCAGCAGCGATGGTCTGTTTTCCTAGGATTTGTGAAAGAAGACCAGCCAAGAAAAAGAATGCTGTCATTTATTCCTTTCCTCTCACAGAATCCTTGGGAGCACCCCGGGAGACCACCATAAAAGGCCAGCTCTTCAGCACATTAGTGCCTGGATTTCCTTGGAAAGGGACCAGGACTAACCTATCTTCTACAACAGGGGTCAATATTAATGCATTGAAAGTTTCTGTTTGCCAACCACATACCGTAGCAAATGTAACAGTGAGACTTGTACACAGGGAATCAATGTGGTGCCAGGGCACAGCATAGAGTGGGGCAACATCTCTATTCATGGGGTTTATAGTTAAATAAGAATGGCAACACCACCCATGGGAGTGGGGGAAAGTTTGGAATACACCCAAAAAACCAGCAAGTGAATAGGGAAGGAGAAATCATGGGCATTTGAGTTGTCAGGAAAATTCATCATTGTGTGTCCTTAGTATCTGTGGAGGTGGTTCCAAGACATGGGAATTAATGAGCACTGAGGAGGGACTCGAGTGAAGGACAATGAAGGTGGGCTGCCAGAGAGATGGAACGAGTTGATATAAACCATATGGCCCAGTGAATGCAAGGGAGATGGGATTTGGAGAGAAGCCCACAAGCAGGGAGAAGAAATAATTCACTACAGCAACATGAACTAAACCAGGGCAAGAAGAGCCTCAAAAATGAGCACTAAAAAGTTTGATCCAAATTAAAAAGCCATTGTGGGATTTCCTACTCAGAAACTGAATGTGGGGCAAAAAAGAACACTAGCAACTTTGCATTAGCCAAAGTCATGCAAAGTGGCATACTGGGATGGCCAATATGAAAAGCACTTCCTAGCAAGGCCCAAGGCACTTAAAGATCTGCTGATGTTTTCATCTGTATCACCAGCCAAGTTTATTCACCACATTTTACTAAGTAATATCTTATAGAAAATAAAAAAACATTTTATTTTCCTAATCAACTCTATTATTCTGATCATAATTGTCTTTCTACTGTGATTTTTCTTAAGGAAATAGCTAAACTTCAAGAATTGTACCTTTTTAAAAATAAATGCTGTTGACAAGACACTAGATCCCTGTTTTATTGAATAAGAAAGTATGGGGGTTGGAGAAGTGGATCAAAAATATATCTTTGAATTCTTCTGTGTCAAGGGTGCTGATCACTGATATGGAAAAAAAACACACCTTATAATTCCCACCCAATAATTATGAATTGTCCATTCAACAAAAATAATTTCCTATTACATGAGCCCAAATCTCAGAAATGCTATTGAGAGACAGTACAGAGGAGTGGCCAAGAATAGAAAGTGGATCCAGGATTACCTGAGTCCTAAATCCTAGCTCTAACCCTTACTAGCTATTCATGTGACCTTGGACATGTTATGTAATAGGTCCGTGCCTTAGTTTCCCCATCTGGAAAATCACAAGGAGATACCATTTGACACTCTAACTAATTTGGCAAAAAAGATTAATCAGCTAATATCAAGTGCTGGCGAGGATGTGGATTAATGGGAATTCCTATTGTCTGCAGTTGGGAGTGTAAATTAGGATGGAAATAAGAGGTCATTATATGATCAGTGAAATGTGTGTAAAACTGCCTGGCTGGTGTGGATCAGTAGTTGAACAAGGACCTATGAACCCAGAGGTCACCAGTTCAATTACCCATCAGAGCACATGCCCAGGTTGTGGGCTTGATCCCCAGTGGGGGGAGCAGGAGGCAGCTGATCGATGTTTCTTTCTCATTGAGGTTTCTATCTCTCTGTCCTTCTCCCTTTCTCTCTCTCTAAAATCAATAAAAACATATTTTAAATAAATAAATAAATAAACAAATAAATAAAGTGTGTAAAATCTACCACCTAACTATGCCATCCCAGGTTTAAATCCTAGAGGAATTCTTGTACATGGACACCAGGAAGAATTACAAAAACAAAAACCTAGAATCTCCATAAATATTCACCAGCAGAATTTGAATATATAAATTTTTACATATTCGTACAATAACTCTATAGAACATGAAAAATTTAATATAATACATGTGGTATTAATCAATTAGGTTGAATAACAAAACATGAACAAAAGAAGCAAGTCAGAAGATTTACAATAGAATTCAATTTATAAAAGTTCAAAATAAGCAGAACTATAAACACACATGTGAAATAAATATACATATGTATACATATGCATTCATGCCTGGAATATGCATACTGTAGGAAGGTCATAAACATAAAAACACAGTAGTAGTTATCTCTGAAGGGGAGGGAAGAGAACTTAGTCAGAAAGGCAGACGTGAAGGGTCCAGTTACTACAAATGTTTCAGTTCTTGGGCTGTGTACACAGTGGTTCCTTTGGGTTATTTAAACCGAGCCGATACATTTTTATACATCTTTATGAATATTTTATCTTATAATAAAGTTACATATATTTATATTTAAGAGAAAAATGAATCTATGGTGTTTGAGCCACGGGGCAGCTACTGATGCTTTAAAGAGCTTTGGGCCTCACCATAATGAGTTTCCTTGCATGACCTACTTCAAAGTAAAACTGGCTCAGCCTGACCGTGGACTCATCCTTGGGCACCTACACTAATGACTGTGGTTATTAGAATTTTATTTCCATTCATCCCTTATTCCCATCCCCATCCATTGTGCTACCACAGCAACAAAAAAGCTGCCATATAATGTGAGAGCCATTATGCCAACAGGGCTAGGAGATAAGACTGGAGAGGGAAGCCTGTTTTGAAGATAGTCATTCCAGAAGGAATACGATTATTGGCACTTCCTTTCAAGAGAGTTGCCAATGCCTTTGATTTTGTAAGTGAACAGACACGAGTGAGGATGACCCTCTGTCAGCGCAGGGCACAGGTAAAAGCAGCACAGGGGCATTCTGGGAGGCCCATAAAGTAAGCAGGCTCTGAGGACGGAACAGGACCTGGGAGCTTGGGCACAGGAGGTGGCTCCAGGAGCAATTTAAACAATGCTGAGATGGGCACAAAATGCAGAGGAAACTCATAGGACAGGGCAATCAATCACTGCCAAGTGTACCTTCTGACAAGGAGTGGGACTCCAGCTTCCAGATGTAACATTAAAATGTAATGTGGCCCCTGGGACTGAGCATGGCAGGTTTCCCTGAAGCTTCGGTTTCACTCAGTTAACTAATTAGGAGAGAATGTGACACTGGTGTTTATTATTTCTACCGGGACAAATCCTTCCCAGCAGGAGGGAGAGGTTGTTGTGTTTGTTCTGTTTTGTTTTCTCATTAAAAAGAGATGACTGACACTGTAGTAAATAAACTCTTGTTAAGAAAGTGTTTTGTTTTTTTCTCTATAAAATCCTCTCAGCTCACTTTCCTGCTGATCATCATTTCTTGTTTTTTGAGGGTATGGTGGATAAATGAGCCTGTGTTAGACTGGGTTTGAAAATTAATTCTACCACTGACTAGCTGTGTGATCCTCAGCAAGTTATTTGAGGACTCTGAGCTTGCTTCCCCAACTGGAGAACTGGGGATAATACCTGCTCCTGAGTGCTATAAGTGGACGATGAAATGACAAATAACATAGTGGAAACACTTCAGCACAGTGTCTGCACATAATAAGTACTCGATAAATTTTAGCCTTTATTTTTAATGACTATGATACTCTAGTATATGAATAGAAACATTTTACATTTCATTTATGCCTATGTCATCAACTCCACATGACAAGTCATCTAATCATAAACGGAACCTTTATTCTAGTTTATACAAGCTACATTAACCATGCTACTCCTCCTCACCCAGATGTAAAAAGTCTTCCTATGAAAATTTAATATTTAATAATAATGTCAAAGGAAACATTTTTCCTCCACAAGCACCACCACTTCCACCCCGCCCCTCCCCAACCAGCACATCTTTTAAGTTTTCATAGGCAACGCCAGTGCCAAGCAAACATCACTAGTAAACACACTTCCTTGTGCACTGCTGGGCCAGCAGTAGCATTACGTCTGAAGTGCTTTTTAACAAATTGGAAAGTGATTTCACAGGTGATTTCCCATTTGAACTCACAGCAATCCCATGATATGGGCAGGGTAGATGTGAATAGTCCTGTTTTACAAACAAGGAAGCAAACTCAGAGGATAAATGCCAAAGCCAGAATATTCAATTTTCTATAAAAAGGTAATATCTGTGAATTCAGATATCAGGATTTTTGAACTTTAGAAAATTAGATTTTCTCAAGAATGAAGCCTGTTTTGAAGATAGCTGAAGTGACCAGTGCTTAGAGAGAGAATTGTGATCATTGGTGAAAAGCAAATAAAATAGTCAAGAAGTATATAGGACTTTATCTATATACTTCCACCCATAAGTTTGAAAAGCAAAAATGCCACTTCTTATGTCTCTCCCTTACATTATTCTGGGCAAATAGAAACTTGATGAAATGATATTCAAGAGATTTTATGCTAATCACAGAATATATGAGCACAAAAATATATGAACAGAAGACAACACATCTTAAGTGCTAGTAAAGAATCTTGGTGACAAAGAAAGGAATAAGAATATTTTCTAAGGACACATGGGCTAAAGTTGATGAAAATTAAATAAAAGTAGATACATCAGCATTATAATTTTACATTATATATTTGAGTGGTTTTGGAAAGTTGCAAAATCAAACTAAGTGGCATGAACATGTAATAACATTTTTAAAGCCAGGAAAATACAAATGTCCTCTAATTTGGATAATGTTTCTTTAACTCATCATATATACGAGTTCTTAAAATAATCAATTCTGCAGTAGTGCTATTAATACTTGACTTCCAAGGACACCAACATATGCTCACTGACAGCTCATAACCTTAATAATTCCTAGCAGACTATAGAATTGTAATTCAGAAGTCCCTCTACCCCCTTTCTCTGGAATGGGGGTAAGTTCTTATTGATTGGAAGAGAAAAGCAAATAAAGGTCAATAGGTGAAATCTTAATTGAAAATACAAACCAAACACAAACTTCTAGTTTATCATTTGAACCTGGAAGCCCAAGGACCTCTAATTTTGGGCAATAAAAAACCTAGTCATGCCAATAAGCAAAATAGCAGACAATAAGAGGTCATCATTAGGTGGTCAACCACCTGATTCTGACTTAATGGGCCTAAACGTAATTTGCCCCCTGATTCTTCATAGAACATGAAAGAACTTCATTACAATATTGGGAGAGATTTTATATGAGAACAGAAGAGGCATGCGCAAAACTTCCTCGTTCTCTTCCTAACACATTCATTTAATAAACATGTTTTTAATGTTTTCTACTTATTGGGATTGATAACAATCTCACAGGGGAGATAGGCAAATCAAGCATCAAATTTATATGTTAAATTCTAGAGTGAAGGAAAATACTTGATGCAATGAGAAGTGGGTCAGGAAGCTCTCAGAGAAGAAGAGATGTTCTAACAAAGTCTCAAAAGGTAAGTGCATTGTGTATGTGGAAAAAGGAGGAGCAGTTTCCTGTCAGAGCAGCATGCGTAAAAGCAGGGAGACTCCAAAAACTAGGTGAGTTCCAGAAATCAGATGTGGTTCTGCATGGACAGAAGGGGAAAGATGCCAATAGAAGCAATAAGCAGTAGAAGAAGACAAAGGTTCCATCATTTAGAACTTTCTAGTCTGTGTTAAAATACAACATTGGAAATCTGAATGCAATTATTGGTCTACTGAAAATATTTCATCCTACAGGGAATGGGAATAGATTTTTACTATAGAACAACCCGTTTGATGCTATCTAAGCATACAGTAAACTAGCGGTAGAAATTTGGAGGTAGAAATGCCAGGTAAAAGACAATTTTAGAAATCCAAGAAAGTCAAGGAGAGGCCCTAAACTAAAGCAATGGGGATGGAAAAGAGAACAGAGATAAGAGAAATACAAAAAGCAAGAGTGGCCAGGTGGAAACAAGGGGAAGAGGGAAGCTTAGAGCAGCTCCCGTGGTATTTACTTGGCTGGCTGAAGGGAGAATGGTGCCTTAGCAGGGACTGCATGAGGCGAAAGCCTGTAGTATTCCTAGAGTCATCTTTATCCCTCTTTTATAAGACTAATCACATTTCACTTTGTATTGCAGTAGCTAAGTGTCATTCCACCACGCTCTTCCCCACTAGACCCATAAAGTTCTTTAGGGGAAAAGTTCTGTGCCACACACCGCAATAGCATGTTTGTAAAACATGATTATTTGGCATAACTGACTCACTGTAGACACTTAATATTTTTGAAGGTTTGAATGTATAAGTGAACAACTCCAAAAGTTAGATGTGACAAAACCATACGTTTTATTCTTTCAGTTACATAGTTGTTTCCTAAAATGCCATTAACTCACCTCAGCTGGATAATAACTCATACCACTTACGAATTAGGTTCATTTCAGACTTATAATACTCTGTGCAGACCCCAATGTCTGAACTGGAAGAGACTTTTAGGAATATCTACTACTAACCCCCATTTTAAAAACATTTATACTTCAAAGAGGTTACATGGCTAGGCCAAAGTCACAAAAGGTTTCTGGTAACGGGACAGAAATCAGGCAGAATACGTCAAGCTTTAATATTTGTCAACCAAAATAGTTGTGATATATTCAATGATATTAAATTTAGCTAGGATGAATTAAGTTTTTAAAAGTATTTGACATTTCACAATAAAAAAATAGAAGGCAAACATCTTAGAGAAATTTTCTGAAATAATTCTTCCCTCTTACAATGAAATGTAAGGAGCAGAGCTCAACTTTTAATCCTGAATTAGTACAAGACAGATGCTTACCGTGATCTTCTGAAGAGACTGGTGACCTAAAATGAGATAATAAGCATGATAAATCTTTTGTAAATGATACTGATAATATTAGTACAACAATGATCAAGAAATTATAGAAATTATACCCTCAAAATTCAGTTAAATAGAAATTCAATAGAGTAGATGGTTGCATAGTATATATATATAGTGTGTATACACACACACACACACATATATATATATGTATGTGTATATATATATATATACATATATATGTATATATATGTGTGTATATATATATATATATATATATATATATATATATATATATTCCAATCAATAACTTCCATTAAGTTACTCCAATCAATAACTCCCAAAGATTACCTGGATTGGTGAAGGGGTAGTGGTACTAGAATGTCTACTGTATAGTGTCACAGGACCACACATACTTAGTTAAGTCTGGATTTATCATACACACAAAAAGAACTCATATAAAATGTGATAATAGATGAAATCCTGTGATGTCAGAGTGTGACTAAGCGCCCAAGCCCAGGCCTCCAGAAAAAATGCCAGAGATGTAGATACGCACTAGGCTGAGTATCTGTGGACAAAAATTAATCTCCTTGGACAGAAAAAATAACAGGAATAAACGAAATGGTAAGAACACTTATTATTGGATTTTGTTTCCACTCTTTATGGAATTTAATGTTTGAATGAGAATTACATCGACCTTCTATTTCTGGCCATATGTCTCTAAACCTGTGAGTATCAGGATAAGGAAAGAGAGTAACCTTTGGAGTTCCACAAAACTTTCATAAATTGAAGACTTTGCATGCTATTTGGGGTTCAGCTCTAATTATGACTGATACCAATGAAGCATTATATCAACCTCTTTCACAGTAAACCCCCTTTTCCTTCCACAGCTGATTACTAATTGAGTTACTTTGAGCAATACAGACACAACCTTGTATATGAACTCTTTTCAAGCTTGAAAGGTACAATCTTGACTACTAACTCATTCTTTTCTGGGGGGAAAGAGAAATACATAATACGGAATTCAGGGATGTTTGAATTTTGAAGGGAAAAACTAGAAATTAGTTGGGAGAAGTCTTCTCCTTTAAACAAATAGCATATTAGAGCCCATAGCAGGGAGATGACCAAAGGCCAATGAAAGAGTTTGGTAATAAAGCTAACCATTAATATAACTAATATTAATGAGATGTGATCACAAGGTTGGGAAAAGAATGATTTAGTGGATGCATACTGATTGAAGGAAAATTTTAGCTACTTTGGAATGCTTGATACTGCTTTACTCTATCTACAGATCAGTACTATTTTTGTCCATTATGTGAGTGAACTGTATGGTATAAAGACACATTAGTGTCATCAGTGGAAAAGTGTGTAATCATTTTGACCTACAGCTCTCTTCAAGTAAACTTTTGCATGTGAAAATGACAGAAGATCCCAAGATTTTGTAGAGAGAAAAATCAGTATCTAAAACATGGACACAGGGAACAGTAAGAGGGAACCTACTGTCAACCTAAGCTATCACTGCAGCCCCCACCTTCTGCTCCCCCCCCCCAAGGTGGATCAGAGCTATCCTCTCCTTGGAGCTCCCCTGTTCATTACTGTCCACACACTGGTCTTCCCCACAAGGTTGTGAGCTCCTTAAAAACTAGGACCAAATCTTATTTTAAACACAGGGGGCCCCGATTAAAATCTGTTGAATTAATTTTAGCAACACTATACTGGTGTTCAGACTCAGACACACTCTGGGGATCCACAAAAAGTCATCATGTCACCTTCAAATGCCCTTCAAGACAAGTTTGTCAGCTCCTACCTATATCAGCTGTGAGGGAAGAGCCTGGGGAATGAGCCTGAAGCTCCAGACTGGAGACAATGTGGTCACTCTCAGAGCCCAATGCCACCCAATGCACCTGGCAATGGAGATACCCACAGTCTGCTTAATGATTAGGAAAAAATAAAGACAGAGAGCATGGTGAATAAAGGTGAAATTGGACTGGAAGGTGAGTCTAAAAAAACCCATATATTGAAATAAGATGAGATAATTTCTTAACCTGTGCAGGACATAAAAAAGAATCAGCCACAAGGAAACTTTTTCACTCCTGGTGTTTTCTCATGGGAAGTAAGCAAAAATGTATTTCTGATTGTTTGAAATTAATTTCTCACAGAACTATAGGGACAAAGAAAAACTCATGAAAATGAACGATGCCATGTCTCAGATGGAGGAGTTGGGCAGCAGGTTTTTGCTGCCTTTCTGCAAAGGCAAAGAAAGACCTAATATTAAACCTGAAAAATTCCAGATGGCTGTGCTAAAGTCCCATGGGGATATGCTCTGCAGTCCGTCCAGGCAGCAGGGAAGAGCTATTGATTTCAGTGTTTTCTAAGGATTAGTCATGTTGAGTTTCTATGCTCAATGTCTCCCACATGCCTGGATTTGTGGAATTTTAAGACATATGGAGTATTTCAATCCTCACTCAGTATTTCACCTTGCACTGTAACAAGTCACTAAGTTATACGACTGAGACATATACATCATACATTATGCCTGGAAATGGGCATAAAATGTTTTACAGAATTTAGCTCAGAAGAGAAATATTGTGAAATCAGCAATATAAGTAGTTATTTTTTAAAACAGAGGGGATTGAATCTTAGGAATAGACAATTTTCCTCCACCTGACAAATAAGGAATGCATAAAAGCTCATGACTTCTTCCCACGGCACCTGGAAGATTTGTGGTTTTATCCCAGCTTTTGATTCCTCCTCCATATTCACTTTATCTTGGAGAGAGCATCAGCTAAACTATGATGAGCATTCAAATAACTCCAGAATTTAAAGTTCTCTTCCTTACATCTTTCTTGATCACCAGTCTTTTATTACAGTCTATGGAATAGTTATATTTTATTTTGCATTGTTTGGTATTTTGTACACTTTTATTTACATTTCATATAAATTCAGCAAAGTAACACAACAAAAACAAAAACTCAAGCCCTGCATTTAAAGTTGTTCCTTCTATACTTAAACAATAAAAAAATATGTAATACTTAAACAATAAAATATATATATATACATATACATATATATATATATATATATATATATATAAAAAATAAAGTTGTTCCTTTTATTTTATTAAACCTGAATAATTATTATTCAGGTTTAAATATTTCAATTTGTGTTGATTTAAACCTAAATAATAATTATTACTTGAGACCATATTAAGTTCCAGGCCCTGTGTCAAGTGATGGAGATATAAAGGGGAACAAGATTTCAATTTTATGGAACTGATAATCTAGTGAAGAAGAAAAAAATATGTGAACAAATGATTACAATTAAGTGAAGAAATATAATGATCAAGACATAAATATATAAAGAGGTTTTAGAAGAGGAGAGGGAGATCAATTTTGTCCCTAAAGAGGGAAAAGGGGCTTCAGAAAGCAAAAACCATCTGCACTGGGCTTTGCAGGGTAAGTAGAAGCTTAGTAGGTAAGTAAGAAAGGAGAAGAATGCCAGGTAGAAGCAACAGACATCTGAAAAGGAGTGCAGATGTGAATTTTCATAATCTGGTATCAGATATACAAGTAATTCTGTGTTGCTAGAATGTAAAGGAGTAATTAAAGATAGGACTAGAGACATAAGAGGCAGGTCCATGCCATTAAAAACTAGCGGCTCCAAACATGCAAATATGAATAATACACAAAAAGGAACCAGCATATCTACATAAAAATGCCCCAAGAAAAAAGCAAGACAGGGATGAGCCAACAAACGTAGGCTGTGCACATAGGAAAAAGATGGGGCATAAGCAGGTTAAAAACTATTAACAGATTTCCATGAAACTTAGAACTGGAGAAAGAGAAAGAAGGGAGGAAGGAAGATATTAATGGAGGAAGGAACAAGGGATGGAAATGGACCTTTCCAGGAACAGAAACTACAGAGAGAACGAACTAAGAGGCATCCAGAGTCTTTGAACAAGTAATTTATAGAGAAAGCTTGAGGGCTTTTTCCTCTGTGTCAACACTGTACTGGGGAAAAAAGGTGGAGAGGAGATGAATGATAATTAAAAATATATTAAGAAATGATCCATTCATTTATTCATCCATTCAAGCTTTATGGAAATGCTTTTGTTCACTTTACTTTTCTATTACATTTTCACTTGAAGATTTGCTGGTAAAAGTCGGCTTTGGAATATAGTCCTGCTTGGTAGAACATCCATGCTTTTCTCTCCTTTTAAATGAAAGCAACACTTTTCAAACTAGGGTCCGTGTGGGAACTTGAACATGAAGGAAGCTCCAGGAAGACGACACTATTTTTGGATGGTGAATTATATAATTTAGCTGGTAAAATTATAGTATTATTTTTATATTGAAACTGGCACAGCCATGCTATGGATTCAAAAGCAGAAGACACTTGAATTCTTAAAATAAAGCAATAAACTTCAAAAATATCTGTGTTTAAAGCAGACAGCTTCAGGCAATGTCTCCATGGTCCCCAGGAGGGTGTTTGTTCTCTTCTGGAATAGGGATGTTTCTAAGGAAGTCTGAAAACATGAAAAGATCCACCTAAATATATTAATAACATTTTGGAATGAATCATGTTTTTGGGATTAATGTATGCAGATATCAAGAAACTGAAGGAATGAGACATAAAGCATACATTGGCTAGTGGACACTGTATTGGACAGAACTTGTTATCACTTAAGACACAAGGAATCTCTAAGAAACTCAAAGGTAGGTATTTAGATTGCCTTCCATCAGCATGTTTCCCTTCAAGCCTTCCAATATGTCTAGTAGATCAATTATAAGGCTTAAGGACATTGAAAAAATGTGCCCAGTTTTTACTAGCAAAGTAGTAATACAGAAGAGCAAAAGAGTGTGATATTTATGAAGGCAAAAGAGTCTTTAAGAAGTATTGCACTTCTTGTAATGTTTTATTATTTTTAATCAACAAGTCTGGAACTGAGATGATGGGCATTGTGACTATTTCAGCCTTTGCGACAGGCTATAATGCTTTGCAATACGTTTCAGGTGCATGCATTTCTTGGCAAGCTGAATGGAATTCTCTAAACCTGCAAGCTCATCCTAACACAATATCCTAACACAGTGTGTCTTCTTTTTTAGCCTCTATAGTTTCTATTGTTTTTATCTCTTGTCTTCAATAGCATCCATGTCTTTCCTACTTGGCCCTTCTTGGAATGTCTATATCATTTCTTTCTTTGGAGAGAGATAGGAGGTCAATAGACCATCTATTTTAAATAACCTTTCCTAAAGACAAAGGACAAATTAGATGACTATTGGGGACCCATCTACATGGGTCTATTACTTTCTGGAAAGAACCACCCCACAAATGAATGTCTGCCTCCCTCCCCAGTGTCCCCAACACATATACTGACTTAGCATTTATAAACCATCACTTGGTGGGGAGTTGGCCAAGGGATGGAGTCACATCTAAGTGAGCTGAGAATAAGCACAAAGGACAGGCTAAGCTCTGAGTCTGAATTGGCACAAGAATAGAGACCCATAGTCTGAAAATATTCAGCAATGGAATACTTCCCTGAAACTGTGGATGGGGAAAGAGCTCTGATATATTCATAACAACTCACAGGCCTGGCTGGAGGAGCCAGGGCCCCTTCATTTCCTGGTTACCATCATGGGATGATAGAGAAAACAAAGGAGGCATACTAGGGTGAGCTAGAAGCTGTGCTCTCTGTCCACTCGCTTGGCCCACCGCAAATAAATTGTTTTTTGGCTGTGAAGTCCTCACTGGGGAACAAAGAAGCACGCACACTGAGAGCAACTGTCTCTTTTATGAATTTTCCTTCCCACGTCAGTCTTTCCTCTTTGCTCTTCACATCTTTGTCACCTTGGGGTGAGGACTACAGCAAAAAACACTGTTTCCTCCAAGCACAGTGATTGTGACCTCAGCCCTGAGAGTCCCCTAGGCTTATCTCACCCACCTTTCTCACACTTTGGTGGGATCCAACCTCTCTGTAAAACAGCCTCCCACCAGGAGCATTCAGGCCTGGGCAAAATCACGTAAGTAGGATTCTGTTCCCTGCGTGAACCATTCTTGCTGGTTGTCTGGTAACAAACTCCCGAGAAATGGCCCAAATGGAAACAGATTTCCCAGCTGGGCACCCCTTTCAGGCACATTTCAAAATCTCCCACCACTGCTGTGGAATCACCATCTCTACTGTTCTTCTGTTTCACCTGGAAGTGATGCTGCTGCACACATTCAATTTATTCCCTGTTGATGGACAAAGAATTTCTATGGAAATCCAGTGAGCCCAAGACTTAATGTGACTTGAAAGCCTGGCTGTAGGTTACCATCTCTGGGGAACAGCTCTTCTCCCTTGAGTTACTCTCAAGGATGTGCATTGCCCAGAGGACTGCTCTGTCTGGCCGATGACATCATTTTGAGGGTCTGAGTGAGAAATAGTGAGATCACAGATCTAGGTGGCATCTTTACCACCATCCTTCTGGCCCCAAAGCATCTCTAACTAGGGAAACTAGAACCCCAAATCCCTTAGCACTGAGAATCCCTATCAATGATACAATCCTCTCTTTCTTTGCTTTTCCTCCCTCTAATTATGAGTATTGCTATTAAGACAATGCACAAAGCACATACAGTAAGAGAGAGGGCAGGCGAGAATGAGAGCGAGAGAGATGAAAGTTACAGAAGCCACACAGAGTGGCATAGAAATGAGAGAAAGACAAACACATTCTCTATTCAAGTGATCATAAACCCATTCAGGGGTGCCAAACAGCCTCAAAGGTAACATTCACCACCACGAGGAGAGGGTGAAAAAAGAGCAAAATCCGAGGAAGCAGACAGAGAGAGACCAGCATTTGTGTGGAGGTAGGAATATAAGTCCCAGAACTCAAATAATAAGGTTTGGCTGTGAGTCCTTCATTTGATATAAATTCTACTAATTCCCTTCTTTCTCACAATTTCCTGTTCTTTAAGACTCTTCTACCCAAACATATACTCTGATAATCACCACATGAGCTATACTTGAAATATACTTATGTGTTTTTTAAATAAGCCCCTGTATTATATTTGGCATTTTGAAAATACCTGGGTTTTAGCACTATTTTGTACAGTTCAAGTTTTCCAACGCAAGCTCCTTAATCAGTTTGCTGAGAAAGCCCCTAAATGCCCTTTGAGCTTGAAATTTTACTGCCACCTGCAGTTCATTCCTAAGAACTGCAACAAAATGAGGGGAAAAGGGTTTCTTTGAATTCTGTGGATAAAGAGATGAGCAGAATTGGGCAAAAGTGGACTGTGGACATAGAAAAAAATAGATAAAAGAAAGAGATGGCTTTGAAGAAACAAGTTCATTCAACATGAAAACTTGACCATCACACTTTTTGTTACCTAAAATATGAACACTGCTGGAATAATTTTAACATTTTGAAAGAAGACATGAAAACAATTGCATGTTAAATGCAGTGTAGTCATGCAGATATAAAAGATGTGATACTGCCTGCCTAATTTCTAAAGTGGAGGGAAGGAATAGAAAAAGCATGTTATTCTAAAGTCCGCTGAGCCAGTAGGGAGCACTCTGGGAGCCCTGGCCCACAGCTCCTGTTGGGAACAATCCCGCTGCAGTTTTGTGAATGTGGACTTTTTTGTTTTCTTAAATTATAGATTGAAACACTAAGCTCTGAACTGGGAAGGCAAATCATGTGAGTGCCATGTTTAGTGTTAACACAAGAAATGTATACAAAAGGCCATCTCACAGAATAAATACATGATATGCGATATCTACCCTAAGAGACCACGGTAACTGAACAAGGACTTACCCACAGCTCATTGTTTTTATGAAATCAAGTAAGGGTTTCTGAATCAAGCTTCAGAATACGGAAGGAAAACAAATGGCTCGAGTTATCTCATGAAGTTAACTCTAATATTTTCCAGAAGTTTTCCTATCAACATCTCTCACCTCACCCACTTCTTGGAAGAGGGAATTTATGTGCAAGACACTAGCATGGGAAACAGAATATAAAGTGTCTGTCTACTCCTAATTCTGCGTCTAAAGACAGGACAGCTTCTGAGTCATATATTATAAACAATCAAAAACAGTAAAGGAGTACATAGAAAAACAATAAGCCTCATCATATTATTAAAAATGCTAAATTGATACCCATAGATCACAGTAATATTGAGAACAAGAAGTGACCGTGAGCTCCACAGACTCTATCTTTGAGAATAATGCAATTAATTTAATGCTTAAATGTTAAGCACTGAATTGTCCCAATGGTTGTAAGAGATACTGCATTTATACCATTTCATCCCACATTCAAGGAGATTCTGGGGGGGCTGTGGAGTGAGATGAGCATCGCACAGAATGCAGGAGAAAACAGTGAAGCAGTACTGGAGGTGGTAGTTGCTCTTAAGCTTGGTAATTAGTGCACGAGCCAGAAAAGTTAGGGAAAAAGACAATGTGGTTTTGTCTTTCCAAATAAGTAGTCTCTTCATTTCACGTCCCAGTCTCCTTAGGGCTCCCCAGAGGTTCCTGAGAGAAGTTCCACAGGCTATACACCCCCCTGACCCCATTTCTAATGGCACTAAAGGCATCCCCTTCACCCCCTGAGACCCTGCCTGAGCAGAGCCGGCAATTACTGGTCCCTCCAACCTGAGATCACAGACAAATATTTTTGGAAGGATTTCAAAATTATCATTCATACTTTCAACCAATTTAATCAAATTACTCATCTAAGGCAGGCCCACGGAAAAAACATGGGTTTTGTTGGGAGTTTAGGAAAGAAGCAAAAGGACCGACAGGTAATTCTGGAGGCGAGTGGTCAGACCTTTGCACATGGGAAGCACTGGACTCTGAAGAAGGAGCTTCACAGAGGTCCACTAGGACTGCCTTGCTCTCCCCAGCGCTTCCTCAGCTGTGTTCCCTGGCGCCTCTGCCCCTCTCTGTGGAGGTGCGGGGGAAAGAGATGAGGTGTAGGGAGCTGATTCCTCGGTGACCCTCAAAGGAATGCACGGGGCTGAGGGTGACCTCAGAAAGGGGAGTCCCAGCACCAGTGGTCAGGAGAGAGGACTTACTGCAGAAATATTTCATGTCACAGGGAGATGTACTAAAGGCATATTCAGCATAAACTATACTGCTTCTCTCTTCTCTGATTGATAACATTAAAAACAAACATTTAGTGCAGATCCTCAGAGGTAGCCTTACTTAAAAGCCACAATGTGAGGAAAGACGTTGCCTCCCCGTTTCCTTCCTGCTGCTGACACCTGCTGTGGAATCCCTGTGACGTGTCCATGCATGAGTCCCAAGTTACGTGGACTCCACTGGGTGGGGTCCTCTCAGAGTGACACCGCAGTGGACTCGGCTTAGAATATTGGGCCCCTTTCAGAAAGGAAGCAAAAATGGTTGAGTCTTCGGACACTGTGTCCCTTTCCCGGTATCCTGGGCATTTTCCCAGCAGGCCTTGGGAGATGATTTTTACCATTCTCAATTTAATTTAACCCCAATACTTAGAAAAATGGGGCCTTTAAGGAAAGACATGCCATCATTTTGTAGGACTAACATCTCCTACATCTACTCCAACTGTTTTCGCTTGGATCCCATCCAACTTACCGAACTAGATCCCTACTCGAATTACCAAACTGATGAGGTTTTAATATTTAGCTGTCACCACTAGGCCCTTAAGGAAGATCCAGTGATTGGTTTAGGGACGAGAGGACCAACTGCACAAAAATGAATGCATAGTGACCCGCCACCAAGGCTGCTCCCAGGGGACACAAGACAGGCCAAGCATGTAGGTCCCCTCTTCTAGCACAGCCACAGACAAGAAAAATCCCCTTCCTTTGTGGCTTAACACACCCTCCCTAAGTTCTGATCACACAGGTAGATGAAGTTCTCATGTTCCCAGGTTTAGAATGGTGTTTAAATGGTTCTGCTTGATGCCCTAAAGCAGAGGGTGTTGTTGGAAGGAACGAGATACCACCTCTAATTTTTGTGTTTTTTTTTTTAAATATGTAATTCACTGAATAGCCACTATGTAAACCCAACAAAAGAGGGGCCTTGTGCATTAGGACTTGGCTAGTAGCATTAGCCAGTAGCAAATAAATATTTGTAAATTAGACTCCAACGAGTCCCGGAGAGGCCCTTTCTAAGGCCCCTGCCTGGCAGGTGACTCGGGAAAATCACTTTTCTGACACATGGTCCCCATGCTTCCTAATGTGCTGGCTTTGCCTTTTCTCCTTTGATTGGAAAGCCCTAGGAAGGCCCAGGATTCTAGTCCATCTGTAACGTTTTGGCAGTTTATGGCCCCCCACATGCCAAGTGTCTTCTCCTTCATCCAGAGAACCTTTAAAACCTCTTCAAAGACTAAACGTCTCTGACATAACAAATAACCCAGAGCCGTGACATGGGAGACATGCAGAGGCACGTAGACACCACCCTCCCTCTCCACCTGCCCCACCATCATCAGTGCCCACTACTTCCTAGACCCACCAGTCAGCTCTGTCACACTTGTACAACAGAGACATCTCTGAGTCAGGGATTCGGTGCATCTTCATGATTTTACTATGCAAATTCCTGGATCAAACAGACCCTTATCATAATTTGAAATATGTAAATGGATTCCACAACCTACCAAAAATGTGTAACACTTTATGTATCTTTTTGTGACAACTGCTAAGGGATTAGCACTGGGTTTACTACAGCACCACAAATAGACATTCTATTTTGGTTTCATGAAGCCCCTTTTCTGTAACATCCAATATTCACCTATTCACCCAAGCCTGCCCTCATGAATGCCTGTACACAGGGTGTGGTGCAAAGTGCTTTGGGTGCAGAATGAGCAATCCACAGTTTGTCCACCCAAGGAACTAACACGCTTTAAAGAAGGATCCAGTCAGCTTCCCTCATGCTCACACTATTCCTTAAGTGTGAGTAGGTAAGGCCACCTTGTTTTACAAATGAGAAGAGAGCCACTTAAGGGCAATAATATTTCCTCACGTCGTAATCATTGGCAAAACGTGGAAATCATAGAAATGGAAAGGCAGAATTTCTTGACATCATTTTAAATGCAATGAATGTTTACTATTAGAGCACCTTATTATTAGTTTACCTTAACAAGTTTCTTTTTCCCCTAAAGTGGGTCAATATAAGATCTGGTGCATAGAGAATTCTTTCCTGGCTCTGCCACTAACTAACCTTGGAAATGGAAATGGAAATGGAACTTCATATCCATATTAAAAAAAAAAAAAGGTTTAGAGCCCCAATATCCATAACTGTTTGAGGAGCAATTATAAAAAGAACAGAAAAAAAAAACCCTCCTATTAAATATTTTGCACACATAAAGGGACAGAGTATTATTATGCGCTTGGCTAAATGGAAAGGATAACACCTTGAGGAAAAGCAGGGAGAAAAAGAAGGAGAAAGAAAGATACACATCAGCTAAAATGTGACTTTTTCAGCCTGAGCGATTAGCCAGGGAGGACAGGATTTAAAGCAGTCAAAGGTAAGGAGAGATGAGACCCAACTATCTCAGCGAAACAGATGCAAGGGTCCGTCTCTATCCTGACAGCACTGATTTCATCTCCAAGACACAGTCCAGCAAAACCTGCACCCCACTAAGAAGATTAATTTCCTCCCACTTATCTGATTGTGATGTTTGAAGGGTATAACCCAAATCAGTGCTCAATGGTCTGTCTTCCTGTTGAGAACCTGGAGCTCTGACAATATGAGCAATTATCTTTTTGCATTACACTCGGGCCACCACCTTCTGTCCCAGGAAGAAACTGGGCAAAGGAAATAGCAGAAGACAGGAGGGGGATGAAGCTACTGCTCCTGCGCTCAGGCCAGAACTTCTGGGGTTTGGAAGGGGGGAGATTTCAGAACCATCTTCTTGATATGGTGGTTCAGAATTGTAGACTACACTAAAAAAGATAACTTTTCAGTTTAAAGCATTATTAGGTGTTTTGGATGTCTCTATATATGTTGTATATTCTTCATTGGAATTGCAGTCTCTCCTTGAGGATCTATGTACAAGTGGTCTCTATTATATATAGACATAGATGCTTTTTTCTAAAAGATTATGATGTTTCTATATAAAATCATAATACATATGCAACCAGTCCCAATAATAGTCGAGATCTAATTCATTCAGTTTGTTTGTTCTGTTTTACTCTCCCTGAAGCAGGAGGAAGGTTGATGAACCTAAAAAACTAGAGTTTAAAACTATGAGAAAACCCCAAGGGGGGAGGGTTCATTTGAGTTTGGAGGGGAAAGGGTTTCCCCATGCAGATGCAGACTGGCTGCCATGGAAGAAGAATGGATAGGGAAAGCACTGCCATTACAATTCTTTCTGTTTCCCATAGTTATTTTTCTAATGAGTTTTCTCATAATGTTGTCTCTCTTATTTATCTTTTTAATGAATCATTTTTTAAAATTTTATTCTTGATTAATCCCTGCTTTGTTTGTTTTATTCTCCTTGTCATTGATTTCTGTCTTTATTTTTATTATTTTTCTCTTATTTCTTTGTTCTCTACTCTGGGATTCTTTTTCTTGGTTAATCTAATTTAATGCTTTCTTTGTATGCAATCATTTTTCTCTTGATAAATTAATTTAGAGCCACAAATCATTCTGTGACTTCCACTTTAGTGGTTTCCTGCTAATTCTGATAAATAATATTTTTGGTTCCAAGAATTAAAAATTTCCCTTCTGATTTGTTTATACAGGGCATTATTTAACATTGTGAGTAGGATGTTAAAATTCAACTTTTCCTATCTCCACATTATCTGGGACTATGTACCTAAAATATTGTGCTGATTCTTCAGGCCCTTTTCACATATCAATTCTTAAATATTCTTATTGGGAAAGTAAATTTTACAAGATCGAGTAAAATTAAAATTTCACATATACCTTGCAACACAAAAGGATACACATAGCAGGATGTTTAATGCATTTCTTAAATAATAAGTTATTATAAATCAATATCAAAATGGAGAAAAAAATTATGGCATATTTATAATAAAATATTCTATACCAAATAAATGGATTTAAAATCTATATATCAGTATGAATACATTTTTAAAAATATGATGCTAAATGAAAAGGCAACTTCCAAAAGTGTATGCATTGTATGATACAGGTGATGGAAACAGATAAAACAATACAAAACCAAAAAAAACATAAAAGAATATACATTTTTATGCCACCCTATGCTGTTTATGAATTGAAAGAAGACCTAATGTAAATAACATCAAACAATAACATGATAATCAGGATGGCTGGCACATGAAGACCTTACATATAATTTTTGTACTTATTTATTTTTTAAAAATATATTTTATTGATTTTTTCAGAGAGGAAGGGAGAGGGATAAAGAGTTAGAAACATTGATGAGAGAGACACCGATTCAGCTGCCTTCTGCACACCTCCTACTGGGGATGTGCCCACAACCAAGGTACATGCCCTTGACCAGAATCGAACCTGGGACCTTTCAGTCCGCAGGCTGATGCTCTATCCACTGAGCCAAACCATTTAGGGCTAATTTTTGTACTTATTTAGATTGAAGGATATTTTACAGGCCAATATCCCTCATGTACATAGATTCCAAAATCCTCAAAAAAATTCTAGCAAATCGGATCCAGCAGTACATCAGAAAGATCATACACCATGACCAAGTAGGGTTTATCCCAGGAATGCAAGGATGGTTCAATATCCGCAAATCAATAAATGTGATACATCACATAAACAAATTGAGAGATAAAAATCACATAGTCATATCAATTGATGCAGAAAAAGCATTTGACAAAATCCAACACCCTTTCTTGATAAAAACTCTCAACAAGGTGGGAATAGAAGGATCATACCTCAACATAATAAAAGCTATATATGATAAACCCACAGCTAACATCATACTCAATGGGCAAAAACTAAAACCATTTCCCCTAAGAACAGGAACAAGACAGGGATGCCCACTCTCACCACTCCTATTTGACATAGTACTGGAAGTATTAGCCACTGCAATTAGACAAGAAGAAGAAATAAAAGGCATCCAAATTGGAAAAGAAGAAGTAAAGCTGTCCTTATTTGCAGATGACATGATATTGTACATAAAAAACCCGAAAGACTCCATCAAAAAACTAACAGACTTAATAAATGAATTCGGCAATGTAGCAGGATACAAAATTAACACCAAGAAATCTATGGCATTTCTATACACCAACAGTGAACTTACAGAAAGAGAGACTAAAAAAGCAATCCCATTTTCCATCGCACCAAAAAAATTAAGATACTTAGGAATAAACCTAACCAAGGAGGTAAAAGACCTATATGCGGAAAACTACAGGACACTGAAAAAAGAGATAGAGGAAGATGTAAACAGATGGAAGAACATACCATGTTCATGGATTGGTAGAATCAACATCATTAAAATGTCCATACTACCCAAAGCAATCTATAGATTCAATGCACTCCCCATTAAAATACCAACGGCGTATTTCACAGACCTAGAAAGAACTCTCCAAAAATTCATCTGGAATAAAAAAAGACCCCGAATAGCCACAGCAATCCTGAGAAAGAAGAATAAAATAGGAGGGATCTCAATACCAGATTTCAAGCTGTATTACAAAGCCACTGTCCTCAAAACAGCCTGGTACTGGCACAAGAACAGACATATAGATCAATGGAACAGAATAGAGAATCCAGATATCGACCCAAACCAATATGCGCATTTAATATTTGACAAAGGAGGCATGAGCATACAATGGAGTCAAGACAGTCTCTTTAATAAATGGTGTTGGGAAAATTGGACAGATACATGCAAAAAAATGAAACTAGATCACCAACTTACACCATACACAAAAATAAACTCAAAATGGGTACAGGACTTAAACATAAGACGGGAAACCATAAAAATACTGGAGGAATCCACAGGCAGCAAAATCTCAGACATATGCCAAAAGAACTTTTTCACTGATACTGCCCCTAGGGCAATGGAAGCCCAAGAGAAAATAAACAAATGGGACTACATCAAAATAAAAAGCTTTTTCACAGCAAAAGAAACCATCAACAAAACAACAAGAAACCCCACTGTATGGGAGAACATATTTGCAAATGTTATCACTGATAAAGGTTTAATCTCCAACATCTACAGGCAGCTTATACAACTTAATAAAAGGAAGATAAATGATCCAATAAAAAAATGGGCAACAGACCTAAATAGAATCTTTTCGAAAGAAGACAGAAGGAGGGCCAAGAGACACATGAAAACATGCTCAAAGTCACTAATTATCCGAGAGATGCAAATCAAAACGACAATGCGATACCATCTCACACCTGTCAGAATGGCTATCATCAACAAATCAACAAATGACAAGTGTTGGCGAGGATGCGGAGAAAAAGGAACCCTCGTGCACTGCTGGTGGGAATGCAGACTGGTGCAGCCACTGTGGAGAACAGTATGGAGTTTCCTCAAAAAACTGAAAATGGAACTCCCATTTGACCCAGTAATCCCACTCCTGGGAATATATCCTAAGAAACTAGAAACACCAATCAGAAAGGATATATGCACCCCTATGTTCATAGCAGCACAATTTACCATAGCTAAGATTTGGAAACAGCCTAAGTGCCCGTCAGCAGATGACTGGATCAGAAAACTATGGTACATCTACACAATGGAATACTATGCTGCCATAAAAAAGAAGGAATTGCTACCATTTGTAGGCACCTGGATGGAATTAGAGAACATTATGCTAAGTGAAATAAGCCAGTCAATGAAAGAAAAATACCACATGATCTCACTCATTTGGGGATAATGAAAAACATTATAAACTGATGAACAAAAAGATAGATACAGAGGCAGTAAAGCATCAAACAGACTGTCAAATTACAGCAGTAAGGTTAGGGAGAGGTGGGGGAAATAAGAGATCAACTGAAGGACTTATATGCATGTATATAAGAGTAACCAACGGATTCAAAACATGGGGGGGTGAGGCATGTATGGGAGTGGGGTGGGGGGGCAATGGTAAGATATGTACACATATAATACCTTAATAAAAAAAATAAATAAATAAAGTTTGCTAAAGATTTATTAATAAAAAAAATAATAATCTACACTAATAAAAGAGAAAGATACAAATTGACCATACCTTTGCGACGCCCACCAGCCAATCAGGAGTGAGTATGAAAATTAACCCAACAAAGATGGTGGGTTAATTTGCATACACAGGCACCAAGTGGCCGGGGGTGGTGTTCCTAGCCTCTGGGCAGTGTGGGAAGGCAGAAGGGCAGCTCTGGGCGGGAGCGAAGGCCAAAAGGCAGCTCCGGGCCAGAGCAAAGGCAGTGCTGGCAGTCAGGGGAAGGAAGGCTCATTCTTGCATGAATCTTCGTGCATCGGGCATCTAGTCTTTAAATAAAAGTGTATCATTCTTTTTGTTTCAATCTCTTTTTTTAAAGCAAAAAAAAATTGTTTTAAAATTAATTCTTAACCATATTTACTTTTGGTTTAATCTGTAGTCATCCTAATATATAAAAAGCCAGGGGCCATTATGACTAAAACAACTGGATGGACAACTGAACAGCAGGCTGCGTGGGGCGACCAGTTGGCAGGGGGGGCAGTAAGGGGCACCAGGCCAGCAGGGGGGGGCAGTTGGGGATGACCAGGCTGGCAGGCAGGTGAGCAGTTAGGAGCCAGCGATCAGATTGTGATTGTGAAAGGATCCCAGGGATCTGGCCTAAACTGGCAGTCAGACATCCCCCGAGGGGTCCAAGATTGGAGAGGGTGCAAACTGGGCTGAGGGAATCCCCCTATGCACGAATTTCATGCACCAAGCCTCTAGTATATACATATTGCACTTATGTAGTCTCCCTATATTATAAAATTTTTCACTTTGCAAATGCTAAAAGAAAAATAGAAACCAAAGTAGGTCTTTCTTGGGCCATGGGGCTCTGGGCACTGGGCCTTTGCACTGGCCCTTTTGGAAGACAGTGTAGTGCAGTGGAAAAAGCATGGAGTTAGAAGTCAAGCTGACCTCATTCAAGCCACAGTTCTCACACCTGTTATCTTGGGTGACCTAAGATCAATATTTTAATCCTGGTGAGCCTCAGTTTATTCAGCTGCTAAGCAATAGCAAAATATAAAACCTTTGAAAGAATCAAAGAATATTTAACTATGTACAAAGCAAGTATCAATACTCATTATTGACATTATATATTATATATTTATATGTAATTGCATTATTCCATAACTGTAATTACACTTATTTATCTCAGAAATGATCTCTAATGGAAATAAAGGGATGTTCTTCCTAAAATATTATTAAACACAATAAACATTTTTTAAAAAAGAATTAATAGACAAATCAGGGTAAGGTATATATAGTATTTGCTTTTTAAAAAAGTGATTTTAAAGCCCCATTTTTATCATGCTCACATATTCTGTGAGTCAGGGAATCACACAGACTGGTGGGAATTACTTGTCTCTGTTCCACAATGTCTGGAGTTTCAGCTGGACAGACTCAAAGGCTATGAGTGAAGGTTTAAAAGTTACTTGGTTTTCCAAATGATTTGGCAGAAAATGTTTTTAAACAGTCAGCTGCTCTAGTGTATTTAAGAGGTAAGGTAGTATAAATAACCAGGAAAACTGATAGCTGCCTATTAAGAGAAATCCCTGAAAAATAATATAACCCAAATTAAAAAATGAGTTGATTTTGATATAGAGTTTTAGGAACTTGGATGTTATATAAAGTGGTACATTTATTTGTGATTCATGGGAATAATATTTGTTATCTTAGAAACAACAACTTCACATGGCATGATATATACATTAATATAGTATATACAGAAAAAATAGGGTATAGGAAACTGGATTGAGATCATACTCAACTTTTTTTGAAATAGCCTGTGTATAAGAACAACTAAAATGCTCATCTGGTATGTCTAGACTTAATTTCTAATTCTGCAGCTAACTAAAACTCTAATTTCCAAACAAATTTGCTCACAGCTAGATGGCCACTATTTTAAACCATCAAAGAATGGCTGATTCATCCAGGTTCACAAGCCTCAATTCTGTATAAAAAATAAATGGAAAAACACCCTGAATTGTAAGCAATCAATATGCCATCAGAAACTAACAATGTGCTTTAATTAAAAAGGAAAATCCATAGTAATTCACTTTTTCCTTTCCACTCTTCACACAACAAAACAAGAAACAAGAAATAGTATAGAAAAGCAATTAAAATGAAGTCACCTTTTGCCCTTAGAGTGCCTAAGTACAGCCTTTACCAATGAAATAATTAGCTTCAGATTTCTCATTTTCCTCCCCTTTGTCATACAGAAATTACTTCCTTTCTTCATATGGAAATAATGCCTTGAGTTGCCTCTTCAGTTAACCCTAGGCTTCTAAGGATCTCAGTAATCTTGTTATTTCATGAAAATAGTAAGCCTGCATGGTTACAGGGCCATTGTCCCTATTGGATTAGGACCTTGGGTCAGTCTAGAAAACAGCCTAATTTCATTAATTGCAATGAACTTGCATAACCTCTAAAACTGAAGTCAAACACTGGGTGTGACTGAGTGTGTCATGACCACAGACTGTACCCAGCACCTGCTCTTGCACGAAGGAATAACAGGGGGAGGATTCACTGGACACGAATGTACCAATACTATTGCAAACTCCAACTTCATGCTACTTCTGACCATGATCAGACTTCAAAAGAAAGCACACCCACTACTTTGATCTATGAACCAATGCTGACGCTACAACACGAGCAGTACTCCACTTGGCCAACAAAAATCTCTTGGTGGCATTACTCAGAGCACACACAAAGACTCAGGACTGAACACAAATGAAACAGAGTGGCAACATATCAAAATGTTCATACAAAGGAAAACTAAATGTCCTTCTAAACTATTACTGTCATGCATGTGTTCATGATGTGGCCAACACAGAAATGTCTAGTCAAACACTGTTGGGGTTGAAAGTATTTAGAGATCCACATGAAAATCTCAGTGTGGCTCATGAGCAAGAGGAATTGAAAGTGAAGCTCCGTGGGGAGCTTGGGGATAAGAAATTAAACATGGAACTGCCATTTGACCCAGTGATTCCACTTGTAGGAATACATCCGAAGAAGCCTGAAACACCAATCAGAAAGGAAATATGCACCCTTATGTTCATAGCAGCATAATTTACAATAGCTAAGATCTGGAAACAGCCCAAGTACCCATCAGTAGATGAGTGGATAAAAAAGCTATGGGACATGTATACCATGGAATACTATGCAGCTGTAAAAAAGAAGGATCTCTTACCCTTTGAGATAACATGGAAGGACCTGGAGAGTATTATGATAAGTGAAATAAGCCAGTCAGAGAAAGACAAATATCACATGATCTCACTTACATGTGGAATCTAATGAACAAAATAAACTGATGAACAAAATAGATCCAGAGACATGGAAGCATGCAATACATTGAAGGTTCTTGGAAGAGTTGGGGGTGGGGGGACAGGAAGACATTAATCAAAGAACTTACATGCATATATGCATAACCCATGGACACAGACAATAGTTTGGTAAAGGCCTGGGAGGGGGTGGGAGTGGGGAAGAGAGGTTCAATGTGGGGAAAAGGGGACATCTGCAATACTTTCAACAATAAAGATAAACAAACAAATAATCTCCTCTGGCATTAAGAGCTAGCCAAGCTCTCAAAGTACAAAACTAAGTGCAAGATACCAAAGGGCATTCAGGTTTGTTGCATATCTACCATGTTTTAGGCACAATGTTATTATTATTATTATTATTATTATTATTATTTAGTGAATAAAATGTCAAACCACAGGGTGACACAGTCTTGAGACAGCATGAACACCACTGAAAAGAGAAGACTTCCCATCAGTGAAGACCCCACCCAATCCTCCCCCAGGAACCACAGCGGCACACAGGTAAAGAACAGAGAGAGAACTCTTACTGTAGCACATGGGAGTGGCTGAGATCTTTCATATCGGAGTCCTCGAAACGTGGAGTTATCATTCCCAGACCGCTGTCGCTCAGCATGCGTCTCCGAAGCGAAGGATTCCACCAGTCTGACATCCTTGGAGGGAGAAGGGCACCAGACAGGTAAGCAAAATCAGCCACAGGACTTACCTACACATTCTCAAGATGATTCTTGTCTCTAAATGTGAAAAGGGAAATCCATCTCTATTGGGCATTTACTAGGTACTTCACGTTATTGTTTCATTTAATTTTCTCAACCATCATGAACCATTTGTATGATTCTGACCTCCTTATAGATGAGGATGAATTAGACCAAAGGGATGTGAGTCATCTGTATGACCAATTCGGGTAGGGTGGCAGGACAGCTAGACTCTAGTACCTACTACACCTGGGGTAGGACTCAGCACTTCACTTGTTTTCCCCACAACTAATAGGCTTAATTTATAGTCCATGGACCACAAAGAAGGCCCTCTCCATCACCTTGTGGAACTCCGAGGGTTACCACCCTTTGTGCCTGTCGGCTTTATCTTCATACCAGGATAGCTTTGGTATCACTAACTCTGGCTTCCTAAGCACAGCTATATATCTGTTCCATCCTACAACTTCTGTCTTCTCTTGATGCCCAGAGACTCGGTCCACATCATGGACATGAGCTGGCCCTGGCAGAGTTGGAGATACTTAGAAATAGCAGCAATTGAAGAGGGGTAAACAGGTGTAAGGGTAACTCAAATGAGTATCTGTTTGTACTGTATAGGTATGTGTGTATACTTTGTATATGCTATCTGAGTGCATGTGTGTGTGTGCGTGTGCTTTCCAAGGAAATCCTTATTTTAACCAGTAAACCACTGAAGTTCACTAGACTTCACAAAGGGCAAAGATTTTTGTCTGTTTTAATTTTGGCATCTTTGTTCCCAAGTGCTTACACTAGTATATGGCATATAAAATAGCTCTAAATAAACATTTTCGAATTGTTGAAATAACCTAGATATATCAATATCATTTTGGTGGTTCAATGTCGTAGTTAAATTTATGGGTTCTGACATTAGAAAACCTGTGACTACATCTTAATTTTTCCATTTATTTTCTGTGCAATACTTGGAAAGTTACAAAACCCTCTAGGCATCAATTTTCTTAGTTATAGACCACTTAGGACAATAATAGTAGCAAATTAGCAGGTTCATTGTGAAATGATAATGATTTGAATAAAATAATATTTAATGAGTATCTATCAAGTGCAGGAACTATCCTAAATGTTTTACATGTATCAATTACTTTAATCTTCAAAGAATTCTATGAGTAGGTGTTATTATTTTCATTTTACAGATGAGGAAACAAGTACAGATGACTTAAGATGATTAAGTCACTATGAAGTGGTGGCAGGAATATAAGAAAGGCATTTAGCACAGTACATGGCTCATAATAAATGCTTGGCATGTGACAGTTACTGTTATACAATCTCAATGCCTCAGGATGCCTGGATATAGCAAAGAAGAGGGAGGAGGTGGAAGAGGAGAAAAATAATTGTCAAATCACCTGTGTCAATTTTTATTTGGCTAACACAAGCCTTATAGATATAGATGCACAAATGCAAATGCTAGTGCTTTCTAGTTTGGTAGGAAGTGTGGATGTGGTGGGTAAAGAAGGCTCAGACAAACCTGGGTGGGAAAGTGTCCTTCTACACAGCCATTCATAAGTCAGACTTATAGTGAATCCAGCTATACAACACTCGGATGAAATACAAGAAAACCGGTAGAGTAGCCCCAACTTATCCGTGGTCTCACTTTCTGTGGTTTTAGTTACCAGAGATAAATAATTCTTAGGTTTTAAATGTCATGCCATTCTGAGTAGTCTGATGAAATCTCATGCCATTCCACTCTGTCCCACCTGGGATGGAAACCACCCTTCTGTCCAGGATCTCCACACTGCACACTACCTGCCCATTAGTCACTTAGTGGCTGCCCATCTAAATTATAAGATCGTGGGGAAGGGGGAGAGGGGGAGAAGGAAGGAAGTGGAGACTATTCACATAACGTTTATCATAGTATATCATTATAATTGTTCTATTTTATTACTAGGTATTATTGCTAATCTCTTATTGTGCCTAATTTAGAAATCAAACTTTATCATAGATATGTATGTATAGGAAAAAACCTAGTATATAGGGTTTGATACTACCCACAGTTTCAGGCACCCACTGGGGGAGCGGGATTCTTGAATCATAACCCCCATGGATAAGAAGGGGACTATTGTATTTTAAAATAGTTTGACATCATTAGAAATGCCAATTTCAAAGCCAAACAAGACACCATTGGCACCCTGTGGCCAGTCTCACCATCACAATGTCAACGGAGCAGCCTACTCACCCTGAGGCTTGCTCCACCACCAGGTCAGGCATCCCTGGCGGTGTCCCTGCCTGCTGTGACAATGCCATGTCTGGGTCCAGAATAAAAACCTCATCTTGAGAAATCTCCATCACAAAGTGCAAATGTTCCTAAGGAAGAAAAAGAAGTCTGTCAGCTGACTAACAGGATGCTTGAATCCATCATCTGAAGGGTAACCAAAAGAAAGCTTCTTGGACTTGAGGAATAATGAAGTTCTGTGACTAATCAAATGACCACAGTCACTGTTCAGAGGCCTGACCCGTGGATGTCCCTCTCTAAAGCAACATCGTAACAAGAGGCTGGGGAGGAAGAGAGGTGAATCCCTCTTGGTTTGGGTTCCTAGTTGACCAGGATCTTGTTAGGTATAACCACAGATGCCCAAATACTACCAAAGAAGTGACACCCACGTTGAACTTGGTCCAGCATGAGTGGACTTCCTCCCTCTGGGATCTGGTCAAGGCTAAATGGCATCATTAACTAGGTGCTATCACTGGATCCCACACTGTCCTTTCTTTTTGCAGGAGAATTTGGACAGTGGGAACATGTTATCATTAGGCATAAATATTTTGTTTTTTTATTACGGAACTCTGAGAGGTGAGGAGTTGAAACTAAGTAGCCTAGATATATACCTGAGGTCTTAAATTTGAGGTCTCAACTTTTCAAAGGCATCTATTTTGACTAGGAAGCAGTATTTATAAGTAGCAATGTAGGTAACGATCTGAAGAAGTGCAGGCTGGTGATGATATTTACAAGTCTAGCAATTTTCTGTACTCATTTAAAAGGTCAAGTCATATCAGCTCTAGTCCACAGATCACAAAACACAAGACAAATAAGCAGCTCAGGGCTTAGGCGAAAGAGTATAATTCCAAAATGTGTGTTTCCGTGTTTTTGTTAGAAGAATTTATCAGATTAGATACCAATAAAGCATATTTACTAGGGGTTTTTTCACTTTCACAAGCAGGCTCAAGAAAACGTACCTGAGATCTGTCTATTCGATAAAAGCGATCAGCAGAAGTTGCTAGAAAAAAAGAAAAAAGGATATGGCATTCAGAGTGTCCTGTGATCTGGCACTAAATTTCTAACCTGCTGTTCTACCATATCAATCAGAAACATTGCATTCTAGTTTAGGGACTACTGACTGGTCCCTAAGTCTATTAAGAAAAACGTAGGACTTCCTCGCCTCTGTTGTTAGAAGGCCCTGCCTTCCCCATTACCCCTGCCTGTCTAAATCTTACTTGCCTTTTAAGGAGCAAGTGAGATGTTACCTCCTTTGTGAGCCCTTCCTCAGTCCCGTAGTCCCTAACCTCAAAAAGAATTCATTGCTTCCACTTCTATGCACACTAACATTTTGTTTACACTTCTTATAGGAACTATCTTCAGATAATGATGAGACTAAGGTATCTGCCTCTTCAAAGGTCTGTGTTTCATTTATTCTTTTATGTCTCCAGATATTAGGGCCTTAAACAGAGCTGGGACTCCATGTGTGTTTATTAAGTAAATAAAGCTAGGAAAAAAGAAAACCTCTCGGTAGCCAGACTTCCCAAGAAAGTGGTTCTCATTTTGAAAAAGATCTTGAAGAAGCAGAGCCTGGAACCACATCCAGCATTAAAGGTATCATTTCACCTTAAAACTGAGTCGCTAGGCTATGTCTGAAGGAAGTCAAAACAGCAATAACAATAATACTAATATTAATACATATATATAAATTATTACATAGATATAAATTAAATTATATATATACTTTAAGCATTTCTAAAAGGGACTGGTCTTCACCTGTGGCTTGAGGAAAAAAGTCTTACAAACTTGGGTTTTCAGAAATTATTCTGATTATTCTGAACATTTAAGAATTATGTTTCTCCTTCCTTAAATCTGTCTACCAGAGTTCAAATATTATAAATAGATTTTTTGCATAATACTAGAGGGGAAAACTCAAAATGCAAACAATCGTTTAAAAACCATAAATATTTAAGGAGATGCTTTCCTCCAAAGGAAATGAGCTAAGAAACAAAACTGTCATGGCCCCTGCCCTCTAAAAGCAACAGGAGAGGTGAATCCGCCTGAGACGGACTTACTCTACTCTGTTCTGTTTAACCAATTGTGGATAATGGTCTTAATCCCCATATTAGTTTCACTCTATAAATAGTTTTATTAGAAACAATGTTTATTTAAACATTGATTGTAATTTTAGGAAAGACTGTATATAGAACAGACTATATGTAGAAAAATTCATATACATTTCCATAATTTTATTAAATATAAGCCGTTCCTCTGTGGATTCAGGGGAAAAATGATTGTGTTTCTCATCATCAGGAATAAAAGAGCTGGAGGAAGAGCAGCGTGATTTACCTTCAGAGGCAGTTGACAAGCCATCAGTGGAAAGCTATGTCATGATTTATGTGGCTTAGATTTCATACAAGTACTCATCTTCGTGATACTGATCAGACATCACACATCCTGTCATACTCTTATCCACAGTTATATCCTCTCGGATGCATTCACAGATAAACAAAGAGGGGTCTGCGATGTAAACTAGAGAGATACTGGGTGGTAGATACACTGGGAAGCATATAAGCAGGAATGGACTTCATTATAGGTAATTGAATAGAAAAATAGAATTCAGAAGCATCGAGGGACCGAGAGATGCTTGCAATGGAAAATGGACTCATTGACCAATCAGAAATAACTGACCTATTATGCATTCAATGTCATGCTCAGCAGGGCAGATATGAACACAACTGAAATTTTCTACGCTTTGATAAAATCTTATGCATCATACTGAAGTGATGATTTAGTGAAAATGATATGAAAGCTCCAAAATATGCAAGAGACATTCGTGCTGGTACCTATCCCAAGGTTACTGAACCTATCTACTGGCCTCAATGTAAGAGAGGCACTCAACACTTTTCAGGAAGTAGGGGTGAGGGTGGGGGGTGAGAGGAATGAAGGAAAATGCCAGCTTGAGCAATCTGATGCTGAGAAGTTCAGCCAGAGTTAACCAACTTGCTTTGAGGAAAATGACTTCAGAAAAGTGTTACACCATCAGCAAGTCCACATCATTGAGGAACCACATGAAAAGGTTTCTGAATAATCTTTTGGAAAACTGGAGTCCAATCCATCAATGGATGCCTTTCCCTGGAGCTTCCCCAACCCCCACCCCTCCATGAAAGACAGGAACACTCACCATCTAGAAAGCACCACCGTGGGGAGAGTCTCTGAGCTGAGAGTGCCCTGGGGAAGGAGGTTTCTTGGTCCTGGAAAGAGACACACACATCCTATGGCTCCATTTGAACAACCTGAGGGGCTTCCCTCACTCTATATTCTGCCACATCACCTTTGTCTACGAGCAGAGTGAGCATCCTTTCCTAAACAAAGTGCTAGTGCGAGACCAAATCATATATACATATGTAATATATATGTGTGTATGTATATATATGTATATTAGTGGCCCCGTGCACGAAATTCGTGCACAGGGCAGGGGGTGTCCCTCAGCCTGGCCTACACCCTCTCCAATCTGGGATCCCTCTCACAATCTGGGGCTGCTGGCTCCTAACCACTCGCCTGCCTGCCTGATTGCCCCTAACCACTCTGCATGCCAGCCTGCTTGCCCCCAACTGCCCCCCCCCCACCAGCCTGATCACCCACAACTGCTGTCCCATCCTGGCATGATCACCCACAACTGCCCTCCCCTCTTCACTCCTAACTGCCTCTACCTCGGCCCCGCCACCATGGCTTTGTCCAGAAGAACGTCCAGAAGGTCTCCTGGAAGGTCTCCCAGTCTAATTAGCATATTACCCTTTTATTAGTATAGATAGAGGCCTGGTGCATGGGTGGGAGCCAGCTGGTTTGCCCTGAAGGGTGTCCCGGATCAGGGTGGGGTTCCCTTATGGGGCAGGGTGGCCTGGGCGAGGGGCCTGTGGTAGTTTGCAGGCCGGCTATGCCCCCATTGGGTTGGGGGTCCCCACTGGGGACGGTGCCAGCCTGGGTGAGGGGCTGGGGCAGTTTGTAGGCCAGCCACGCCCCCATGGGCTGAGGGTCCCCGCTGGGGGTGTGTGGTCAACCTGGGTGAGAGGCTGGGGGCTGTTTTCAGGCTGGCCACACCCCCTTCAGGGTGGGGGTCTCTGCTGAGGTGCCTGGCCAGCCTGGGGGGGGGCTGATGGCCATTTTCAGGCTGGCCACGCCCCCCAGCGGGCACCCTCACCCCGATGGTGGTGTGACCAGACTGGGTGAGGGGCTGAGGGCCATTTGCAGCCCCTTCCTCAGCGGCCAGCCCGGGTGACCCAAGCCTCCCACTTGCTCAGGCCTGCTCCGTGGCCGCTGCCCACAGGCCCCTCCTTCAGCAGCTGGCCCAGGCAGGCGGGAAGCTTGGCTTCCTCCGTCGCTGGGAGTGACTCAAGCCTCCAGCCTGCTCGGGCTGGCTCCGTGGCCGCCGCCATCTTTTCCCGCTAATTTGCATATTCCCTTTTGATTGTCTGTGGGTGTCGCAGAGTGACGGTCAATTACCATATTTCTCTCTTATTGGTATAGATATATATTAGAAACAAGGGCTCTGCTTTAAAATAAATCATTTCACATAGAACTTTTTAAAACAATTCCCACATAAAATTTCTAAGAGGTTTTCAATTATTCCATTCAGCATTCATAAATGATAGAACATGGGACATTTACTTCCTTTAAGGAATTTCTTTCTTTCCTTTTGTGATGCTGAGAAACTGGCTGTCATTTATATCTGTGTTCTCCACATAGGTATACAATTTTCCCCTACAAAGAGAATTTCTGGAGGTAGAACCCATCAATTGGTCTTTTACAAGGTGAGTCTGTATGCTAAAGGCTTAGAACAATAGACCTAAAGTTACCAGAACAAAAGAGATACATGGTATTATTAAAAAGCTAGGGTATATGGAGTTTTTAATATGAATGGATTCTGTAAATTAAATAATTGACAAAAGAAATTTGGTCTCACTAAGGATTGCTACCAAAATTTATATTTATATGAGTAGAATTGATATTGCTATGGATACAGAGATAAATACATATTCCTCGCCCTAACCCAGCAGTCGGGAAACTCATTAGTCAACAGAGCCAAATATCAACAGTACAACGATTGAAATTTCTTTTGAGAGCCAAATTTTTTAAACTTAAACTTCTTCTAATGCCACTTCTTCAAAATAGACTTGCCCAGGCCATGGTATTTTGTGGAAGAGCCACACTCAAGGGGCCAAAGAGGCGCATGTGGCTTGCGAGCTGCAGTTTGCCGACCATGGCCCTAACCGGTTTGGCTCAGTGGATGGAGCGTTGGCCTGCAGATGGAAGGGTCCCAGGTTCAAGTCCGGTCATGGGCATGTACCTTGGTTGTGGGCACATCCCCAGTGGGGGGTGTGCAGGAGGCAGCTGATCGATGTTTCTCTCTCATTGATGTTTCTAGCTCTCTATTCCTCTCCCTTCCTCTCTGTAAAAAAAGCAAATCAATAAAATATATTTAAATATATATTCCTCTTTTTTGGACTGGCTTTGTCACCTTGCTGATTAAACTAAATAAAATCTTGACATGTGCTCAATAACTATTTATATGAGAATTATGTTCAACATTTTGAGAATTATATTTCGACAAATATAAAATATGAGCTATTTTGTTTTTTCAGAAACTTAAGGTTCCTAATGTTACCAACATGTCTCATTTTGGTGAGAAATGTAATCATAAATCAAGAAATTTGTAAGGTACTTGAAATATTTAGAGGAAACTATGAAAGTGAATAAATAAACATCTTAAACAAATATGGCTGTCTTCTCTAGGAATCAAAGAACTTGAACACCAAGAATAGTATCTGAATTTTGATGTGGAATGTGTTACAGAGACCACCATGAAAAAAATATCCTAATTTCCCTAGGTTAAAATCTGCTCTGAAATAATACAGAAATACTTGATTTATCATTTTAAAAACCTAGAGATTAATAATGGTATTGCTAGAATATTCAAATTAAAAAATGTTGGATATTATTTAGTCTAATGTAATAAAATGCAGATTAATATGTTGCGTCAGCCACATAACTTGCTTACCCACAGGCTGATAAAGTAATACTGATATCATTATATACCTCTTTATGTGAGATCATCCATGTCTGGAGAATTTTATGCAAGCGTTTGACTTTTCTTTGTTTATTTTGCTTATTTTCTGGTCATTTATTTAGTTTCACCTTAATCCATGAAGCATTTGATATCAATCAATTTCCTTAAAGGAATTTGGTTTAAAGATAATTTCCTAAGTTTGCTCTGTGAAAACACACTGGTTGCCACAGAGCTCTTCAAATCACTTCAAATAGGTTCCAATAGACCCTTAAATAGGTCCAACAATCCTTGAACTCCTTCATGTTTTTATGCTAAATTCGGGGTGTCTATGTGTATGTGCATTTTACTGGGTAGAGGAACCACTGTTTTTTATAGATTATCAAACCTCCAAAGGTTAAAAAGCTATTAATTTAAATAATCAAACATTTAGGTCAGAGACAATAAAATAAGAAGATTTTAATCAGTAAAAAGCCTTAATAATATTCAGACACACAAGAATAGGAATTATTACAAAGTTACTGGTGATTATAGCATCAAATAATGGAGGCCCCCTGAGCTTTGTAGCTATTCTCTTGGTAGTGTGCTAAATTCAGTCTGATTCCTAAACAGAAAGATGCAATGAACTTATTGCTTATTCCTATCCGTAGTCCCTCCCAAATGTTTTTCAGCCCTTCAAGTAAGGCACTGTAAGTTCTTCTGATGTTTATTTAAAAAAACAGATAAAAGGAAAACCTATTTACATGGAGAATTGGATTACCTTAATAAATGAAGTTAAACAATACTTCACTAATTTAAGGCACAGGAATTTCATGGAAAAGTTATTTAAAAACTAGTGGCCCGGCACACGGATTCGTGCACATTGAAAGGGATTTAATTAGAAGAAAGATTTGTGTGGTAATTACATGACTGCAAAAAATTACATGTCAAAATCCTATCTAATAAAGAGGGAATATGCTAATTGACCCTCACACTGTCCCAAAGATGATGGCACCCACAGCCAATAAGAAGGGAATATGCTAATTGACTGCTCTGCTCTCAAAGATGGCAGCACCCACAGCCAATAAGGAGGAAATATGCTAATTGACTGCCACATCCAAGATGGCGGTGCCCAGTCCCCTCAGCCCTGCTGGGGCAGCAGGCATGTGGCAAGGCTGGGCCTGCCCCCAGATGAGCCTGGCTGCTTCGCGCGCCTGCCTCCAGAGTTCCCTCAGCCCCCCCAGCTCGGATGGCGGCTGCCCAGCCACCCAGGGCCGGCCCGAGGTGCAGGCAAGCCTCAGATGGCAGCTGCCCAGCTGCCTAGGGCCACCTGAGGCTCAGGTAACCAGGGCCGGCCGAGGCTTGCGCTGCCAGCAGTGGCAGCAGCAGAGGTGTGATGGGGTGTCACCTTCCCCTGATTGCTGGGTCACCTCCTGCCCCTAAGGGCTTCTGGACTGTGAGAGGGGGCAGGCCAGGCTGAGGGATGCCCCCCTCTCCAGTACGTGAATTTTCATGCACCAGGCCTCTAGTAGTATATATAATATATATAATATAGTATCATAAAATTAAAACATGCGTGTGATTGGAGCCAGCGAGAGCTTTATACGGTATGTATCATGCATATGCCAGTCAACGTTTATTTTTAAATTGCCAGTGTGCATCATATGTACCCGCCCTTTAGACAGACGGTCGGTCACTTAGCCTTTTATATATATAGATATTTGGACACTTTCCCCATCACCTGAAGATTAAAATTGCAATTTTAGAAAATGGCTACAGAAGCACAAGTACAGCCCTAACTTCTCTGAATCGGCTTCCCTGTACTAGGTTTGCATCCTCTCCTGCCTTTTTTCAACCTTCTTAAAAACAAACAAACAAAAAACTCTTAATGGGATGATTACTAACATAATGAGGTCCTATGTTGAAAGTCATTTGAATTCCAAAGGAAAAATGTACTATCCACTCAAAATAGGGAATATTCATAATGCAATGCAATCAAATTACTTATTTAAAAAATTTAAGTGTTATGAAAAGATACAGCAAAACAGTGAAACCTCAACAAAATTTTGTTTTTTTTCTCAACAAAAACTTCCATTAGAATTAGTGTAGCCCATACACATATATGCAGATGGAAGGATCTCACCTGCATTAGGACCCTAAAGTTGGAGATTTTCCTGATGATTATAGCATCAAATAATGCATTAAAATGATGTTTTGATGTAGCAGATTGACAAAATAGAAAACATATTCACACAATATACCAACACACTCTAAGACACAAAAAAGTCTGGCTACTAAGCACACCCAGATGCTGGGACTTCATCTAAGAGATCTGAGGAAGAAGAGAAGGGAAATCTGGTGGGTGCTGATATTGTTGTATTTAATCTGAGTTGAAAAACTGAGTAAAAAGTTTCTTTTAGTAAGAAAGTTCTACTTTGGAAAACTTAAAATTTTGTAGGATGAAATCAGAAGACTAAGAATTGAGATGACAAAAATGTTCTTGTCCTTGAAGTAGTATTTAAGTATCACAGGAAAGACAGATGGATAAATGGGAAGAAAAAAAACAATGCAATAGACTGTAGATGATCTAGCCTGAGTTAAGTAGCAAGCCCAGAGGCATGGAACTCTGATGGCCAAGAGCACTAACTGTGAGCACATGCATCCCTGGCTCCATCACCTACTAACTAAAATTTTAGGCAAGTTTCTTACCTATTCTGTGCCTTGGATGCTTCATTTGTGAAATGGCTACCATAGTATCTACTGTAAAGAGTTCTTTTGAGGAGTAAATGAAATGGCATGTGGAATGCTTAACTCATTACCTGGAGACTATTATGCTAAGTGAATAAGCCAGTCAAAGAAGGACCAATACCATATAATTTCACTTATATGTGGAATCTAATGAACAAAATAACAAACAAAATAGAAACAGACTCATAGATACAAAGAACAGACTGACAGCTATCAGAAGGGAGGGAGGTTGTATGAAATAAGTGAAGCGATTAAGCAAAGAAGAAAAAAATCATAGACACAGACAACAGTATGGTGATCACCAGAGAGAAAGGGAGTGGGGGGAAGTAGAGGAGGGTAAAAGGGGGGATAAATGGTGATGGAAGGAGACTTGACCTGGGGTGGTGAACACACAATACCATATACAGATGATGTATTGTAGAATTGTACACCTGAAACCTATGTAATTTTATTAACCAATATCACCCCAATAAATTCAATTAAAAAAATAAATTCTTAACCTATTGGCTAGTACATGTCAACATGCAGATACTGGGGCAGCTGGGATGACATTATTTTACCTAAAGCAATTTTGACCTTTAAACACAAGAGGAGCTCATCAGCCACATTTCAGACCAGATCTTTCAGATGGTGCTATATCAACACCACACTGCTTTATCCATAAATGCATTTGTTATCAGTTTTTGGGTTTCAAAGAAAAGAAACAGGAAAGATTCATGTAAGTGGACACAGAAAAGAGTGACATCAAATAAAGGCTGAAATCATGCCATTATTGATTTGGTGTTTGTAGGACTTGTCTTAATCAGAAATTCAATGCCTGTTTTCACAGTATTAACAACTACACAATTGTCTTAAATACAGGGTATTGTCTTCAAGGTTGAATATCTTGCATCACCAACAGCAATAATTTTCAGAACAGTTTATTTTACTGACCTTGCCCCATTCAATAGTATTCCCCATTTTTCATTTGCTGATTTGGGTTGTCAGTTGTCACACAACTATCCATTATTTTATTCCTATGACATAATTATGACCAATCTCTCCAATGTGTAGTTATTAAAGCTAATATAGTGCAAGGCATGTGATTCGTAAGGTCATAAAGGAGAACAAAGGATTGGCCAACTCTTCAGAGGGTGTCTAATGCACTGTGGGCCACCTGGGTCCTCCCGACTTCATTTCTTGCTCCAATTTTTGGAGTTGCTGTATGTCTAATTTATCAGATTGCAACTTCTTTTCCAAGGGGTGGCTATTGTGATTTTAATTTATTTCCTAAATTATTGTCAAAAGTCACCGATTTTGAGAAAAGGGTTTTTGAGTCAGCTGCCCAAAGAATTGGAGTCTGGTAATGGAAATAGCAGAAGACTTCACTGGGAAGCTCATGGAAGGCTCAACTCACATTTAAGAAAGTCCTTTCCTTTCAAGTCTGAAGTTTGGGGCTCACAATTTATGGTGGGGGCAGAAGTTTTCAAATAGTCCTGACAGTGATGTATAGCTAAGATGTGCCGAGTGGTACAATCCTAAATCATACACTCCACTTATACAGAGGCCAGCTGTCATGATGTCAAGTAGAGCAGAAGGCTGCTGACTCTTGCTTTTCCTTTATCGCTCCTTCTACTTTAAGACCTCCACCTACAGCTTCTGCCCTGACTCATTCTCATTGTCTGGCATTAAAAGGCAATTTCAACAAGCTGTCAATTACTCAGTGAATAACATTTTAGGGACTGGTACTCATTCTTTCCTTTTCTCAAATCTGCAGTATACTGACAGTATACTCCCTTTTTTTATTCAGAGAATTTTTCCATAAACATTGTTCTTCTGTATTCCTTGATGGTTCTACGTTAAATAAAAGTTAGACTTATCAGTCCTTTTCTGTTATTTGATCCACTGAATACTCTCATATTTGGGGAATGTCCCCCAGCAGAACATGTATAAGAAATATTACTAGAATTACAAAATCATCTTACTTGGTTGTAGGGTTAGTTGGCCAATGCTAGAGTTCATTTAGAAATATTAGGCTATAGTCTAATTTAGTGGGTTGATTTTAATCCATATTCTTATGCTTATTCTAAATCCATATTCATTGTGTTAAGAAGGTGCATAATCTAGTCCTTATACAACCATCCTACCATCTACCCTACTATTCTTCCTGGATCTTATTTCTAGCACCTAAAAGCAATACACAAATGAAAAACTGGAGCTTTGAGAATTTAAGTAAACTCTCAACAGTATCCTTTTTTTAGGTGGTAGAGTTGGCAATTCAAATGAAGGCCTCTTTTTACTACAAAGCCTGTGATCTTATATGCCAGGTTTTATAGCTTCTAGAGGAATTAGAATTATTTGGGGTTTTGAAGAATTGGTGGGGGAGGATGATTGAATATGCTTAAGTGAAGTTTTTTTTTTTTAACTCAGCTCAAGCAAAAACATGAAGAAAGCAAAAGCTAGGAAGATCTTAATGGCTATGAAGACCTTCCTTCGACTCTGATATTCAAGGATTTTTTAATAGTTTCAAGTTTTGTAAACTGTCAAACTAATCCTCCATATTTCTTATCATAGTTCACTGCCTGGTAACTCAGAAGTTTTCCTCCCTCAAAATTTCAGTCACTGCTGCCTGTGTACTTTCCACTCCTATGAACCTGTCTGCTTAAGAATCCCATAGAAATGGGATAATCAATGAGAACAGTAGAGAACCACAATCCAGAGACCAGGAACAGAGATAACATTCATGTAAAGGAAATTCTGATTACAGAATTTAAGTAACTTTGCTGTACCTGTTATGTGACTGCAGTTCTTTTTTTAATTTATTTTTATTTATTTATTTTAATAAATCTTTATTGTTCAGATTATTACAGGTATTCCTCTTTTTTCCCCCCATAGCTCCCCTCCACCTGATTCCCCACCCCACCCCATGCCCTTAACCCCTGCCACTGTCTTCATCCATAGGTGTAAGATTTTTGTCCAATCTCTTCCTGCACCCCTCACACTCCCTTCCCCCTGAGAATTGTCAGTCCACTCCCTTTCTATGTCCCTGATTCTATTATATTCATCAGTACATTCTGTTCATCAGATTTTTTATTCACTTGATTTTTAGATTCACTTGTTGGTAGGTATGTATTTGTTGTCATTTTGTTGTTCATAATTTTTATCTTTGCCTTTTTCTTCTTCTTCCTCTTCTTAAAGAATACCCTTCAGCATTTCATATAATCCTGGTTTGGTGGTGATGAACTCCTTTAGCTTTTTCTTGTCTGTGAAGCTCTTTATCTGACCTTCAATTCTGAATGATAGCTTTGGTGGGTAGAGTAATCTTGGTTGTAGGTTCTTGCTGTTCATCACTTTGAATATTTCTTGCCACTCCCTTCTGGCCTGCATAGTTTCTGTTGAGAAATCAGCTGACAGTCGTATGGGTACTCACTTGTAGGTAACTAACTGTTTTTCTCTTGCTGCTTTCAAGATTCTCTCTTTGTCTTTTGCCCTTAGCATTTTAATTATGATGTGTCTTGGTGTGGTCCTCTTTGGATTCCTCTTGTTTGGGGTTCTCTGTGCTTCCTGGACTTGTAAGTCTATTTCTTTCACCAGGTAGGGAAAGTATTCTGTCGTTATTTCTTCTAATAGGTTTTCAATATATTGCTCTCTCTCTTCTTCTGGCACCCCAATAATTCAGATGTTGGTACGCTTAAAGTTGTCCCAGAGGCTCCTTACACTATCTTCATATTTTTGGATTCTTTTTTCTTTTTGTTTTTCTGGTTGGGTGTTTTTTGTTTCCTCATATTTCAGATCTTTGGTTTGATTCTTGGGGTCCTTTGATCTACTGTTGAATTTCTGTATATTCTTTATTTCAGACAGTGTATGCTTAATTTCTGACTGGTCCTTTTCCATTTTTTTTGGCATTCTCATTAAGATCCTTAAATGTCTCACTAAGTTCCTCAGAGGTTTTTAGAAGATTCTTGAGTAACCTTATAAATGTGGTTTTGAACTCTATGTCCAGTAGTTTGCTGTAGAGGGCTGCCTGGGAAGGCACATGGGCATTTCTTTAAATTGTTGTCAGCTGAGCCCGAGGCAACTGGCAGAGCCGCATTTCGGTTATGCCCTCCCCAAGAAGGTGGGGGGCGTTATCAGTACTGACTTTTTACCTTTGTCCAGGTGCCAGGGAGTGGGCTTTGATATGTAAATCCAGGCAAGCACCAGGAATACTAGGGCCTACTCAAGAATGCAAATAAGCTCCTTTGATCCTAAGTTTTGGTGATACTTCCTGGTATTTGGGGGTATAAAATAAATGTGCTGCGTGGGCTCCGGGGTTGCTGCCTCTCCATCAGAGAGGATGGCGTCCCACCTGGCTCCCAGCTTTGTTTCTATCTTTCTATCTGGTCTCTTTCTTTCTTTTATTTCTTAATCCCCAGCTGCTCCACTCAGGAACCGGACCTGTTCCTTTTCCGTGCTGGACGCGGAAAAGAGAGAACACCTCTACAGTTTGCTTTCCTCCATTTCTTTCATTCGTGACATGTTTCTTTGTCTCCGCATTTTGCTGCTTCCCTGTGTTGATGGAGTGGTTTTCTGTGGTAGGTGACCAATGGTTCAGCTTACCACCTGAGGTGGACACTCTTGGTGCACCCCTTTGTGGGCTGAGTGCAAAGTCTTGGTGTAGTTAAGCCTTGATTGCTGTTTGTACACTGGGAGGAATTGACCTCCAGATCAATTGGCTGTGAGGACCCGCTGTGTCTATATTGGAAGAACTGCTGTGCTGGAGACATGCTTATGGGGCAGGACTTGCTTCAGTGGGGCTTTGGTGCTCACTGAGTCTGCCTCTTGAATGTGTCACTTATGGATGTGAGTAGTTGAAATCTGGTGTCGTCTCACACTGACCAGTAGATACAGTAGCTTCTGGATCTCCAATGGGGTGCAGGTCAGCTACTGTCTGAGGCCACCCAGCAGAAGCTACAGCGAGAACTACAGTTTTCTCCTCTTTGCTTGGGGTTTGGAGGTTTTGGAGCTGTTTGACCAGAGCTGCAGTTTGTTAGGTTAAGCTTCGATAGGGCAGGCCATTTATATGCAAAAGCCGCTGGGTGGAGATGGGTGGGTTTGTAGATTGTGCGGGGCGGGGTCTCAGGGAGTTACTAGGCTAGGACATGGCAAATAGCGATGGCTGCCAGTCAGCGGTCTCTGCGTCTCCGCGTTTCCAAGTCCCCGCATCCCGTGCCCCAGTGCAGTAAACAATGATTGCTGCACGCACCTCTGCAAGAAAGCCACCCTCACTTTCCGACCCGATGGCAGACAGTCCAGCTTCTCCCCGTAAGAGTCTGGGTCCCCAGCGTCTCCCCAGAGATTGGAGTTCAGAGTAATCGGGAGCTTGTCTCCCTTCAGGTTGAAAAACGCAACGCACCCAGTCGCCCGCCGCCAGCCCGATTTGCACGCCTCCATACCTCAGCTTTTCAGTGCTTGTGCACATCTCAATGTTCTTTTCTCTTTTTTTCTAGTTGTAGAACTTCCACTCAGCCAGCTTTCCCATGGTTCTGGGTGACAGACGTTTTGTCTTTTAGTTGTAGTTTTGAAATTGTTGTGCGAGGCAGCAGTTTAGGTGTTTACCTATGCTGCCATCTTGGTTCCTCCCCGTGACTGCAGTTCTAAGCTTCATACCAATATGGGCCAATATTAGTAGGTTGTTTAGCATTTGATGTGGTTATAATTTCTGCTGCAATTTTATTTTCAAATCTGCACAGTGATACTTGTTGCAATACTGTTTACAAAAACAATGTATAGCAACAAAAACTGTATATAACCTAAATTTCTACCCACAGAGATAGGGTTAAATATATACCACAGACTAGAGCAGAGTTTTTAAAAATTGGGTTAGAGTATTGTTTATTAGCAAGATATAACGTCCATGGCATAGTATTGTTAAAAACAAATAGTGGTATAATGTGTACAGCTAGTGCACAAAGAATATAAGTACATTTTTATTTTGAAAAAATAAACAAAACATCACATATGTCTATGTGTGTAGCTTTGTATAGATTTGGAAAAAGGTACTGAAGAATGCATAGCAGAAAGGTGCTATACTAATGTCTACTTTAGATGGGGAGTTGAAAATCAAGCAGAAATCTAGAATTGTATACAATCAGAAAACTAAGATAATCCAGGATTATAAAACCTGGCAAATTTCATGACGTAAGTAGTTAATGAAAGTAAAAAAAATGCCTTAAGGATCTTCATATTAAAGACAAATGCATATTTGGATGGATTAAAATGGAGCAGTAATTAAGAGAAGCTGGTTGTCAAAAAGGAATCACATGCCCTAGTTGGTTTGGCTCAGTGGATAGAGCGGCAGACTGCGGACTGAAGGGTCCCAGGTTCAATTTTGGTCAAGGGCACATGCCTGGGTTGTGGGCTTGATCCCCAGTTGGGGGCGTGCAGGAGGCAGCCGATCAATGATTCTCTCTCATCATTGATGTTTCTATCTCTCTCTTCCTCTCCCTTCCTCTCTGAAATCAATAAATATATATATTTTTAAAAAAGGAATCACAGTAACTTAAAGGTGGTCCATGAACTTCTTTCTGACATTCTTCACTAATGATGGCCACATAGGACACTAGGTTCTTATATACTCAGGACTCACATGATTCCTACATCTTGTCTATCTACACGCCTTCCTTTCCTACTCAAAAAGGAGAATCAGAATACAGGTGAGTGAGAGTGATGGTAGTAAAGAGGTAATCCTGAATTTGCTACAACTTTGTTTTAAATAACTCTAATTGCTAACATATTGTGGGTGATACACCGCCCATCATTGTGTCCTCACAGAGGGCCACACAGTCTTAGAGTGTGTGGCCCTTGCAATAACATGTCCTGATTCACAGGGGCAACAGAAGAGTAGCCAGCAGTGTAGTATGAACCATGAATCAGCCTTGAACAGGAAAGGGTGGGTGAGAAGAAACAAAACAGCCCCTTAAAAGAGGTCAAACTTTGGTCCCAGGGCAGACCTTGACTTCATGGACCAGCTTGAGTGAACATGGCAAAGTCTACGTCACTAAACAAGAATGGTTGGAAGTATATTTGCTTTGTGAATATACAGACGTAATTTCTGATAGAACCATAAAAAAATAAGCAAGCTTAAAAATATGCACTGTCTGCAGACACTTAAGTGTGATTGTGTGAACGTAGCTATATTCACATCATTACCTGAGCTGTGGCCCTATCACCTCAATAGCTTTTGGTGCTAATTTAGGGCTTCCAGTTTCTTAAGTCCTCTTGAATTGCATAATCAAATCAAATTATTCACTAAAGAGATGAGGTACTTGACTTGCTCATTTTTTGGTTTGTTATTTTTCTTCACATAAATGGTGTGATTTAGATGGATGTAATTGTCATTGCCTTATAATGTAGGCAGAATGAGGTAACCTTGGACATACCATGCTCCTTTCTACTTTAAATGTATTAATCCTCTAAAACTTCATGCTCTATAGACAAATAATATTAAGAAATACTGCCCATTTCAAAAATCCTGATAGGTGAATTTTCTCTTTTGAAAATGCTAATAGAAAATACGTTTCTTGTGTTAAAAATAGAGTCATATGCACAAAGCAAACCTATTTCTTTTACATATATATTTAAGTCAACTGGCATGAATTATATATAATTGGTAAGGAAATTATCTAAACCACTATTTGGCATGCATATGCCAAACTTGCCCTTAATTTAGATTCAATTACTCATAGCTGATGCACACATAATTTAATGAAGGCACAGCAGGCCCATTACACACTCTAGTAGATTATCCAATTAAGCAATATTCACCCAGCATTTAACTATACCTTCACTATGAATGAAATTCATTTTCTTTCATAAAATGCAGGGAAGACATAAGCAGAAGCAAATCAGCAGTCCCTTTGCATTGGGAATCCCTGCTTCATTTAATAATGTCCAGTTAATAATTACTTTACTTTCAAATTTCTTTCCTGTTTGCCTATCCAAATTTTCTTTCTGCCTGCTTTGATATCTCCTGTGCTCAATCCATCTATTTAGTCATTGTCCCCTCTAGTTTCATCACCAAGTTATATAGCAATGTCTCTTTATCTTTGGTGAATGGATCCATCAGGGATGGTTAGAAATACGTGTTTATGTAATAGAAATGCAAAATTAATATAGTTAAAATTATGGTCTTTCAAAACTCTTTACTACCCACAACTCTTGCAGCAGAATACAGAAATGGGATGCCCATTTCAAAACTAGTGTTGAAAGATGAATAAATAGTTATGGTGTAGTAAGAGATGGGAATGAGAGCAATTCTAACATTTTCAAGAGCCCTTTTTGTGCGTGAGAAAGTCCTCCATTAACAACTCTGTGTGTGTGTGTGTGTGTGTGTGTGTGTGTGTGTGTGTGTGTGTGTATTAGCAGTATTGCCTTCACTTGTACCAGCAAAAGCAAACAGATCTGGCCTCAGGCAAGTCTTATTTTAATTCCTTCTATAATCCATTTCTGATAGCTTTGATCTAGCCCAAAGGAACATTCTACAAAATCCCTAACTCCTGTCCTTCTTTAAGATAAACTAATTCCCAGAATGACTCCCTTAAACTTGTTTCAACCCATCTATTAAAAGACTCTTCTAAAATCCAGAAAACAAATTAAAGAGCAAGAGATTTCAAAGAACAGGAAGAGATGAATAAGGACAAGATAAATAAATGAAATATTTGTGGGCCAATACTGTTTGCCTAGGACTAGACAGAGTTCTGCTGAAATACAACACAAACCTATCCCACAGAGGAAGATTGGGTAGGTGTGCAGGAAAAAATAAAAAAGAGCTCAGAGGACGAGCAAGTGGATGTGGACTCAGATCTGACCAACTGACCAACAGTTTTTCCTTATGGAAATAAAAGACATCTCCAAAGGATACAAATTCTTTTAAAAAATGTTATATCTACTTTTAAATATTCCAACCATTGTAGTATTAGTTTTAAGTAAATTCATTCTTAAAGAAAAAAACTAGATAGATCCCTTTTTGAACCTACTACAAAATCCTATTATATTCATTAAAATATCAAATTATTAGCTCATAACATTCTGGAAAGCACACTTTTGTGTGCCAACCACATCAGTACTTCATGAGTCTTATCCTGGGGAAATGGAGAAACTGAGTGTCTACAAAAACAAACAAACTCCTGGTTCTCTGCTTATTCTGCCTTCCCATATCCAGATGTCTCTATTTCCTTAATTATTTTCTCTTCCTGGTCCTCTTTCTCTTTCCCTGCCTTTCCTCAACTAGGACTTACATCTGCCTGTGGAACCTAGTCATGTCCTGAGGCTCATCAAAATGACTCCAGATTTTTTATGTTTCTCACTATTGACATTTAGGGCTGGATACTCTTTTTTGTAGGGGACTGTCCCATGCATTGTAAGATGTTTAGCAGCATCTCTGGCCTCTACTCAACAGAATTCAGTAGCACCTCCTCCCCTAATAGTGACACACAAAAATGTCCAAATTTCCAAACTTCCTGTTTGAGGGAAAAAAAAATCTCCCCTAGCTGAGAATCACTGGAACGGTTGAATTTGCTTCACTTCTTACCAACTTTAGGACTTAGGGTTAACAAGGGATAGAATGAAGACCAAGAGGGAGCAAAGAAAAAATTAGCTCAAAAAGCATCTATATCTAACGGGGAGGCAGAGTCCAATTTCTCTATGAATTCTAGATTATCTACCAAGGTCAGGAACATCTGTGAACACAATGCATTGTGCTTGTGTAAGTTATCAGTTACAGGTTACATGAGATGCCATTCGGATGGAGGGGCCTTTGTGTTTTGACCTTAGAGATTGGTGTCAGCTGGAATTTTGAGCAGGCTATAAATATCCAACACTCTCTTGTATAACCCCTTATGCCTTGTTAGGTTAATACAAGGTGCCACTTCTGAGCCCTAGTGCTTTGTTGGCAATTCACTATGAATTTGGGAAAGGAAGAAACCACAATGCTCAAATGACTAGAAACCGCCATTAACAAGGTGCCGTGGGCACTTGTACTCCTTTCTGAATGCTAGTTTTTTTCTTGAGTTCTCTCTAGCCTTAGAAAATAGCCAGCTAAAATCCCACCTGCAAATTAGTGAGCTGAGGGGAGTTTCTCAAGATTTAGACTTGCTGGCATTTACTTGTTCTATCACAGTTAGTTCTCCAAGCATATTTAGTGCCACCTCATACAAGAAAGTTTGTTAACAAGCATGTAAGGCTTTTTGTGGCCCACGTTTCTGACAGGTTTCTCCTACATCACCCTCTAACTCCCCCTGAGACAGAGATTCTATTATGATGGGCTTCTGCATTAGGAAACAAAAGATTTAGTATTACGTTGCCTGCCAGTGGGTTTTGTCACTTTCTACATAAAACTAATAGCACCTCTTTTGCATGTATTGTCTGTGCATCCTCAGAAAAATAGACAAATCAATCTGCATCTTTCAGCCTCTCCACAGCATTTGACACATTTCATTACTTCCTTCTTCTTTGAAATACATTTCACTCTTTCCCATCATAACATCACCTTCTCCTTAATTCCAGCTTTCCTGCTGCTCATCAGTTTCCATGACTCTTCTTTTATAACTATCTTTTGTATTTATCTATCTTTATCTTTGAAAGTATTACATATGTCTCCCTTTCCCCCCATTGACCCCTTCTAGCCGGTACCCCACCCCCTAGGTCTTCACCACACTGCTGTCTGTGTCAGCCAGCCTCAGGGTAAATTAGGCTGCCTTGCTGAGGGTACAGGGTGTCCATTTGCAAGGGAAGAAAGCTTCCTAGAGGCTACAGGTATAGGGTTGTAGAAAATGTTGCTTTTGTTGTTTATGTAAAAAGATGCTAAACTGAAAGTTTTAAGTATAGCAAAATACTTAAAAACCTACCGGGAGGTGCTAATCCCAGATTTACAAGTTTAGACATATTTAAACCCCTCCTCCACGTGGATGTAGAAGAGCCTAGGAGAGGAGTTATTTAGAGGGAGTCACTGGCATGCTCTGACTCACACACCCCCTTCCCAGCGGCAAGTTCATGGGCCCTCGCAGTTCAGGGTGACACTGAGCACTGGGGTCTGAGTCCTGCCTGAGAAATCTAATGGGAAGAGGATGGCTGGGCAGGCCTGTGTAGCACAGTAGAGGTGGGAAGGGCTGGAAGAAACTGAGCACACAAAGACTGTTTAGGCAAAGAACATCTGAGTGTTCTGCATGGACTGGACGCAGGTCATTAGAGAGAGGCCGGGTTTATTGGATCCTGTCCAAAAGGCCAGAATGGGCTAATCAGATTGCATTTTAGAATGTTTGAGTGATGGTTGTGGGAGGCAGAGAATTCACTTGCCTAGGAGTAAAGGAGAATTGTACAGCCCTGGTTGCTAATGCCTGTCATCTTGGACCATGGAAACATCTAGTTCAGAGGTGAAGTCGACAGAAAAGGAGAACAGAGCAAAAAGACCAGCAGAAAAATGAAGCATGGCCAAATGGCACGTGAAATCCACCCTTGATCTGAAATCTTTGCTGATGTGAATCAATAGACTCTTGCCCTGTCAAGTTAGAGTTGAGTTTTCTAGCATTTGGCACTGAGAAATCACTTCATTATATAGCCTTTTCTAAATGACCTGGGAGAAAAACCACAGCCCAAATTTGAGCTAGACTAAGAATGTCCAAAACCAAAAAATTGCAAACGAATCACAATGCCAACTTCACTAGGTTCTCAGTAAACCCTCTGTCTGGGGAAGATATGGACTCTAATCCAAATGAGACCTTCAACTTCTTTGGGCCAAAAGGCAAGAAACAGGGAGAGTCAAGCATGTGTTACCTGGTAATGAACTCTGTGGGAGCCAGAAGAAACCGATTGCAGGTCCTAGTGAGAAAATGGAAAAAATATATATCCATACCTTAAGATTCGTTTGAACAAGCTGCTGCTACAACTCTATTCCCTGAACTCCCAATTTAATATTATTAAAGTCATCTGGAAAGTATCTAACTCACCCAAATTCCTCAAGGTTAAACTAAGAAGACAATGCCAAAAATAATAAAAGCACACCAAGTTGGACTGAGAGAAGAAAGGCCATTCGGCTATAGAAACTTGTAAGTTTTAAATAGTGTTTACAGGTGACTGATATATATTACAATTCCAATGAAAAAGAAGACCAAAAGTAAAAGACACCAACTTTGTTCTAATAAATGGGGGTCATGTTTAATTGGCACCCGATCCTTTGGCGTGTGAAGAAAGCTTCTAAAAGTCCCCTTTTAAGAACTCAGAAAGAATGTATTTATCTTAGACCAAATACATACTGTCCTGGTAATTGTGTTTATACCTGTAAGTTGCTTGGCAAACACGGGTTTTCACAGACTGCAAAGAGAAAATCACTGGGCTCCTCCGCATTATCATGGAGAGCAAATTAACACGGTTGGAATTAACGAGGTTTTACTGGCAGATTCCGAGAGCCTGGCTCCCTTTATAAAGTTTTATAACTACGTTGTCGCCATCGTCATGTCCCGCAGGCTTCTTTGTTAATGAGCGTATTGCTTCTGTTCACAAATGTCAGCAATCCTGGGTAACTTTGTTCTCATACCTGCTTCCCACTAGGATTCATCACCTGTCTCTGTGCCCAAGTTAGTTTGAAAATGCTGCCTCTATGAGTTCATGCTTTCCCCACGCCCCCCGCCTTTATTTTTGAATCCCACTTCTTGTGGAATATGGGTGTGATGTGCATGGCAATAAGTTGATTTTCAACAGTTATGTATTTTAGCTACTGTGAAATCTTGTTACTTGAGTGTTAAGGGAAAAAAAAACATTTGGTAGCAATTATGATTAACATTCGATTGCAGATTTATTGAGTATGGTTCCACAATAAAATACAAACATGATTTTGAAAAATGAGATACAATGTCCTTGAAATATTGATTTGGACCTGAGTCACATGCTAAAAAGTTCACAAATTTTAACATGTTAAAATTATCCTTGGTGAAAAATAACCAAGGAAGGCACAAGCATAAGATTTGTTGACTTTTCTTCTCTCACCCATATCAGTATTCAAAATTTAGCATTTAATCCAAAATATTTTGCATTCACAATTTCTCTATCTTTAACAATGCTGAAGAGAAAAATTTATAATTTTTCACATTACTTTGTGCCTCCTACCTCAATTTATTTCAAGAGAAATAAAATCTAATATTTAAAGCTAAGTGGCTACAACTTGATAGGATTTTAAACACTATATATCTTCTTTATTTGTGCCATTTATGTATGCAAAATGTGTTGTCTGAAAGAGAGTTGCTAATTTGGGGGTACCTATTAGAATTACCCAATAGCTTTAAGAATACAAATGTCTAGGCCACATCCAAAACAAGTGATTCTAATGTGCATCTTTAATCAAGAAACAATGCTAAATAGTGGCTATTTATGCTCTTTACCATTTGTAAAATAAAGGAAGTGACTACCACCCTCAAAGTTTTATACAAGTAACCAATGATCACTGCAGTGAGGGGGCTGGGTTTCCTGGCTTTGCTGGTGCAGTTTAAGTTCATAAGAAGGTCATACATGAGTTCTCTTCCTCTCTCTTTATCCATGGTAAGACCAGTTGAGAAAAAAATAGGTTATTCCTTTGTGTTCTGACACAAGTTTCTATGAAATATAGAAAGTTTTTCTTTCCTGTACAATTGACCTTTTTTTTTTTTAAATCTAGCTGTCTCTGACAAAAGTCTGTGCTAGATACAAAACATTAAATAAGCCCAAACCTCTGTTTTCTTTCATCATTTATTAGTGCCCTTTGACATTCTATAGAGCTCAAAATTACAGAGATGTGGTCTGGCTACGGTTCCAAGCTGCGGTATGGATCACAGGAGAACACCACGCTATAGTTAACCCAACTGATCCTTCCATTTCACCACCTGAGCAGGAAAACCTATGGTGTGTGATTAAAAGACAAGGCCACCACATTTCCATTTCCTCCCCAAATGCATCATTTTGGAAACAAATAAAGATGGCTGGGAATTATTTAAAAAAAATGGAAAACTGAGCAAAATGTATACTTGGCTATAGAAACTCACCTCCTGTAGGCGATCTATGTACATACGGCAAGTCTCCAAGTCACAGTCTCCACGCACAACTAGAATACCCAGAGGAATGGCTAAGGGGGGGAAGAAGAGAGAAAAGTCTAGAATAAAATATTTGACTTTTCTAGATTGGCATATATGTGTTTCTGAAGGTTTAAAAAATCTCAAAAATATGATTTTTCTTTTGGATAGTTCAATCCAAACTTCTCCCTATACCTCCTTTCTGATCTCAATCTCTCCATTTCTGCAGTTGTCACACTCTTTTCTTGACTGCCACGTCGTCTCCTGACACCTGGCCAGCCTTCAATTCACTTCTTCTCATTGGTTCTGATATGAAGTGCAATGTCATGGAAACAGTGGATTGGCAGGACCAGGAAGCTGCTCACAGCCAGCTGATAACATATGCCTCCATTTGCAATAGCCAAAGTACCAGAGAGCAATTAAAAAAAAAAAATCATGATCCTGGACACTTACTTCTTTGTGTCCAATATGAGGTTTAATATTTCTGTCTGTTTGCAATAGTTCCCAGTCTGAGAGACTCACCTACTCAAGGCACCATTACTAACTGGTGGCCAAAAGCAGAACTAAATAGTGTTGCTCAGTGGTTAGAGTGTCAGCCTGCACACCGGAGGGTCTCAGGTTCGATTCTGATCAAGGGTACATATCTGGGTTAAAGATTTGATCCTCACCCCCAGTCAGTGTATGTGTAGGAGGCAATAATCAATGTGTTCCTCTCACCTCTTTCTCTCTTTCTCTCTTTCTCTCTCCCTCCCTCCTTCCTTCCCTCCCTCCCTCTCTTCCACTTTCTCTCTAAAAATCAATAGAAAAATATCCTCACTCCTCAGGTGAGGATTTAAAAAAATCCAACTGATCTTAAAGATGGTCAGTTTAAATGTGGTAGCAGCAAATCTGCAGGAAACAATAAAGTGATGCTACTAAGTGCCCTAAACACCCTGTTTAGGTGGAGACAAATGTCATACCATGGCTCTATTGGACAGAACGTCCTACTTCAGAAATAACCATAAGATTCCTGAAATACTGAAAAATTATCTCCTTCCCAAAACTCCAAAAAAATGCATGTGTTTATTTCTGATTTTAAAAGTACAATTACACTATTAAATCCATGATTTAATAAGAAAATCTCAAAGTCTTGAATTAACCATCTAAAGACCAGCAAGAAGTTGATATGACAGTAGTACTCACTAAAGATTTTTTAAAACCTTTCACTCATTGAATTTATTTTTAAAGCCTAATCATCAATATATGGATTTGAAAATGCTTTACAATTTAATAATACAGATAATAAAATACATTTAAAGTGCATGGAAAAATCTTGTGGAACTCACAGAGTTGTAGAGAAGGCATATATATAAACAAATAAAATAACAATAATCTAACATAAGCTAAAGTAAATATGTGAACTTAGTCATTTGAAAACTGTAGGAGAGAGGGACTAATTCTTGCCTAAAAGTCAGATTTTAGGCTTTTTGAAGGTATGAAGCCACATTAGGTCTTTCAGTTAGAGAAGCAAGGGTGATCGAGGGAAAAAGAAAAGAGTCTATTTCTCAATATTACCTCCCAGATTGGTTTCCTCTAGAGAGATCAATACCTCCACCCCATTCCTGTAGCTTCCCAAAGTCTTGCATACATAAAGCTTGAAAGCAGCCATCATCTTTACAACGATGTGTAAGCCTGTGAATGAGTATGGGCTCTCCCATCACAAATAAGACTTGTTTACCTTTACTGCTCCAATGTCTGGTAGAGAAACGGTAGATGTTCAATAAAAGCTTGTAAAATGCGGGAGGAAGACAGGCTTAGGACCTGTTCAAGTGTGAAAGGAAAGTATACCTTTAAGGGCTGACAAAACTTTCCAGGGTAGGCAAAGAAGCAAGGGTTTGGAGCAGGAGAGAGCATGCATTAGGTTGGAGCTTGCCTTTGTCCATTCTCAATACTAAGCAAGAGAGGCAGTAAGCAGAGGGATAGGAACCCTGCAACTGTCATATGTTTGAGACATAATAATCTGGAAAATACTTTTTCCCTCTTTTTAAATATAAACAGAAACATTGAAAAAGTCTTCAGTCGGATAATCATGCATCTTTGACAGAAATGGAAGGGAAGTTCCATAAGGAGATACTTTAAAGAATTGATTAAAGTACTCATTTTCAGCTAGACTACTAAATAGATCCAAATAAGGTGATCCACTGAGGTAAGAGAAGAATAAGGATTTATAATAACTAGTACATAAGGAATGATGAGGAAAAGCTACAATTCTGGCCTAAAATATAAGTCAGTTTGTGGCAGCAGAATATAGTAAAAATTAACATGAGAGCCTATGTTAAAATCTTGCTTAAGGATATCTTCTTTTAATTTCAAATGTGTAAATGAAAGGAATAAAATTTAATCAATATTTAACTATTTACTTAAATTAGGAGACATTCTATAGGAACACTGGAATCCTGTCAACACCCCTGATTTCCTTCTATTATCAACCTTTGGGTTAGTCTGCTCATCCATTCAATGTACTTGGTAGCAGATATTTTAAACCACAATTAGACAATGGATATTTCAGATGTGGAAACAACAAGGAATAACCAGGGGAAGTTTTCAAAGATGTGTCATTCACTTCTACTATGAGTATAAAATCAGCAACTTTGCCTGTTCCTCAAGAAGCTTATTAAGAGAAAACATGCTTTTTATTATTAGCTATTTATTGGCATTTAAAAAAAAGAAAAAGGCCTCCTCTACCACAATGTCATTGCATGATTACTGACAATTGTTCAGTTTATCCAGGGTGTGGTAAAAGGATTTACAGCCATTCTCTCTGGGGTTCAACTCCCAGCACTGATTTGGTTTTATGAATTACCCACGATAGCTATTTGGTCATGCAAGTTACTCAATTCCTCTGATCCTTGGATTGAAGACTATAGTCCATAAGTATCTCCTGGATGTTGTGACTATTAAATGCAACACTATATCTAAAGATGAATAACCAAAACATCAATTACTTCTCCTTCACTCCCTTGACTCTCTTATGAGCATCTTTAGCTAGAAAATGGATTCATCCAATCATCTATCTTTTAATTTGCCATAATACTATAAAGATTACCTGGTAATAGTTCTATAAGTTATATTCCTATTTACTTAAAACTAACCTCTACTTTTCTGCAATGGGAAAAATAATTGTAATGTAAAAATACTGTAATCTGACATTTCCATTTGGGGCCTTACATGGTTAAGAGAAAACAAAAGTTGTAGGAAATTACCACCTTTCTTTTCTCTTTGTCCCTACCTAGTTGGATCAAATGTGCTTCTTAATTTCTAGTAACTGTATTCCTTGGCTGGTTGAGGACAAATTTCTTTCCCTTACTCTATACCCTACCTTTCTTATCCTTGCTTTCTTATTCACTTCTCTGTCCCTCCTATCAAAACATGCTCTCTGAAGATTCTTGATTCTTGAGTATAAATGACTAATAATTGATTAAAGTGTTAATCCTCTAAGGAGCATTTGAGTTTTAACATGCCTGACATTTGAGCTAACATAATTGTCACAGGTGGAATTTTGTGTGCCCCTAAAACTGATATGTTGAAGCCTTAATGCTCAAAGTGATGGCATTTGCAGTTGCAGCCTTCGGGAGATAATTGGGGTTAGAGGAAGTCATGAGGGATGGTACCCTACTGATAAGGTTAGTGGCCTGATAAGAAGAGATACCATAGAGTTTGTGCTTGTGGGCACTCGCTCTCTCTCTCCCCTCCCTCTACCATTTGAGGACACAGCATGAAGGCTGCCATCTATAGCCAGGAAGAGAGCAATCACCAGAAACTAAGTCAGCCAGCACCTTGTCATGGACAGTCCAGCCTCCAGAACTGTGAGAAAATAAACGGTTTAAACCACGCAGGCTATGATATTTTGTTATGGTAGTAACCCTAGCCAACTAAGAAAATGATAAAGCTTTGATAAATTTAGGTACAGGAATATGAAAGACATTGTGGAATTAACTGGCAATCCTCAGCCCTAAGAAAATTATCCTACCAATTACATCTTCCCAGCCAAAACATGAACCTTGATCTAGCTCCCCCATCAGGCTTGATCTGACCTCAATTAACCCCCTTTCCCTATTTCAGTTTATATAAATGCTGCATAATTCAGACTGTGATTAAGCTAATTGGTTAAAAAATCCATTATATATTTTATATGTGGATGCTCTGGATTTTATGTGTGAAATAAAATGCCAACAAGTCATACAAATTAATTTTGCCTTTTATACTTGAAGTTAAGACTACTTGGACTCATTATGCAAATTTATGCCAAACAGTGCATAAATTAACATCATTCATCTTCAACAAATCCAAAATCTTCTAGCAACCACTCCACAAGTATACTCTTCTATCTGTAAAAAACTTCCAAAGTACATGTACTGAAATAAAGTATGGTTTCTAAACTATAGATTTCTCCACAAATGATAAGCAGAGTCAGAGAAGAGACCGAGCTCAGGTACTCTACATATGGGTTTGAATTGCCCAAAATTTTAAAAACCAAAGTTTTAAAAAGCTATTAAATTGAAATTTCGTAGAGTTTTTTTTTTAACATGAGTTTATTCATTTTTAGAGAGAGAGGATGTAAGAGGGATAGAAACATCAATGAGAATCATCAATGGGCTGCCTCCTGCACGCCCCCTACTGGGGATCGAACCTGCAACCTGGGCATGTGCCCTGACGGGGAATCCAACCAGCTACCTCTTCGTCCATGGGTCAACACTCAACCACTGAGCCACACGGGTCGGGCTAGATTTTTTTAAGGAAACCTGAAAAATGTTTTACAAAGAGTTGGAGGTATGATGCAAAAGACAATCAAACAATTTCCTCAAATGAATTAGTTATTTGACTGAAGAAAAACAAAAGACCCTCATGTGCCAACTCAGAGATGAAAGCCCTTCCCAGAGATCTCTGCAGCAGATTCTACTCTGGGACAACCATAAGGATGTGCCTTAATTACATTGAGGCCAATGGGTTCACAATATAGGGGACTCTGAGGTAAGTAAAAATACAAATTTTGTGACTTCCCAGGTGCAGAACTATTGCCTATGACATGAGCAAGGAGCTGGTCCTGGCACAGGGGCTTTGAGGCCAAGCCTGCTGGCTCAAAGAATTGGCAGTGAGAGGAGAACAGGGCGTGGCCTTATATTAGTGAAGAGCCCTGCCCTTCTAGAAAAACCAGCGATGGCAGAACAGACCTTTACTATACACCTACTTAGGGAGTGTGATCTAATCCACTTTATAGTTAAAGATACACAAACTTCAGTCTTGTTACAAGGCTTATACTGTATACACATGAAGCAATATGACACATTTAGGCCTGGGTGCAATAAATCTGGTTGAACAGGAAAATGATAATATGATCTAAAGAAGGGAAAAAAGTAAAGGGAAGAGGAAGAACAAGAAGATGAGGGGGATGAAGGGAAAAGGGGGAAGGAGAGGCCAAGGAAGAGAGGAAAGAGGAGGAAAAAGTAACCACCTCATCATTTTATTGCATCTTTGTCCCAATCCTAAGAGGTGAACATCAATATTCCTATTTTTAAAACGAGGAAACTGAGTCTCGGAAAGATTAGGTAACATGCTCTGAATGTAAACATCACAGCTACTAAATGGAACAAAGATTTCATCCCAAATTTCTTTCATTCAAGAGCCCCTATTCTAAACCATTCCTACTCTACTTCCCATCAAACATGGGCCACATAAAGAATGGAGTCTCTTTGAGCTTTCAACACCAAGCTCAGGGAAGTGAAACCAGAAACCCGGGACATGCTGACCAAGGAGTGAGGATGTAGTTAAAGTTATACAAGAACTAGGAAAAAATGTGATCAGCAGGCGGCAGAGCTATAGTGAACAATTCCAGGCAAAGGAGCAGGACCATGGGACTCAGACACTATGAGTAAAGTCAAACATATTTTCATAACCACACTTGGCAGTAGCAGAGGCACATTTAAAGACTTCCCACTTCCCGCCCTTTCCAATAGGCTAACTGCAAGGGGTCTGATAGTCTGTGAATCAAGGTTATCAAAACTGTTGACAGGCTTGAGATAACCTTGTACTTAATTTAGGGGTCATAGAATTAAACTGACTGTTGCTTACTTTATATAGAAATGCAACTATAAAACTGTGAGCAGGATGTTAATCATTATGGGGACAGTAGAGATAATACGAGTACATCAGACTTTAATCAGAATTGTTTTTGGAAAATCTCATGACTTGTTTTGCTATTAAAATCTTTGCATTAGAATTTCCAGTATTGAACTGGAGAGCTGATTGACAATTAACATAAACCAAACATAAAACTCAGGTTCTCATATCAGGTGGGAAAAGTTCATTCCTACAGATGTATGAGCTATTCAAAAGTGTTTCCCATGGATTTTTTGATAGAGTGTTTACTCAACATTAATTTCAAATATGGTTAACATTTGACTTTATTAAGTTAGTAGTTTTTGCTATAATAGGTATTCTCATTGCATTCATTTTAATGTTTAATTATCCTTGGTAAACATCTACATTCAGTAAAATTATAATTACAGACATTTTTTTAAAATATATTTTATTGATTTTTTTACAGAGAGGAAGGGAGAGGGATAGAGAGTTAGAAACATCGATGAGAGAGAAACATCGATCAGCTGCCTCCTGCACACCCCCAACTGGGTATGTGCCCGCAACCAAGGTACATGCCCTTGACCGGAATCAAACCTGGGACCCTTCAGTCCGCAGGCCGACGCTCTATCCACTGAGCTAAACCAGTTAGGGCTACAGACATTTTTGATTATTCAATTAGATGACCTTGCCCTTGATTCTTATGTGAAGACTCTATATAAAGTAAATATAAAGTAAATAATCATAGTACTAGTAAAAAAAAGGGGGGGGGGGGCAACAGGCCCAAAATGGAGTCACTTGTGCTAAGTCCCATGTCAACAACCAAGACTTAATACCTAACCTCATTGCAGTATTAGCCTCTCCCAGAAATGTGACCTTTAACCAGTCAATCAGAAATTATCAGATCAACACTAGTGAGATAATCTTTGTGAGAGATCCCTGCCTTCTCCTAAAGGAAGGTGACCTTGCCTGAAACAATGTGCAGAACTTTCTTTCTGATTATAAAAGCCTTCCATTCTGTTTGTTATACAGGATGCTGCTTAATTCATGAATTGTTAAATAAAGCCATTTAGATCTTCAAATTTACCCAGCTGAATTTTGTTTAACAGTATCTACCTGTCTGGGTTATAGTAAAGATTAAATAAATCAGTGCTGGTAGAGCACGTAATATCTGAAAATCCATCCTATATTCACCCCTCTAAGACTTAGTAAATTAATAATTTCCATAATTCTATTATCAGCATGTACTCGTCATTCATAAAGCCTCAAAGCAATTTCAGCAGACCAAATGTGGAGACTTTTATAAGAGATAATGTGTCCTACCGTTTTCTAAAGGACGGAACTAAATCGAAGCATGTAAATAAAATAACACAAAACCTACAAGGAGATGAGAGGAATCACAGGTGGGTGCTTTATGACACAAGCAAAGACTCAGAACCAAAGCAAGAGAAAGCCACCTTTGCCACTAAATCCACATGAAACTCTCAATAGGATTTTTAAAAAGGGAGAAAATGCATAGCAGCTAATTCATTCCCTGCAAGATACTGTGATGTGTTTTGCAAGGTGTTACTATGAAAAGAAAGGGCTGAAAGCTCAGCATTTAAAAATAAAAAGAACGGATTTAATTTTGTGACACATGAGCAATTACAGTGCAATTCCTGTTAAAACAGAATTGCAGCTAAATGGGGCTATTTACCTGTTCAAATTACAAACAAAACTGTCTTCAGTGGGATCATTAAAAGATGGTATGAGACCTTCTTTTTCAGAAAAAGTGTCTCAGACCTGCAGGTGTTTGCAAAGATTGGGTTTTAAGCTCTAGTATATATGTAAACACATTACAATTGCAGAGGCTCTGTTGAGGCTAAATAAAAAAAGCTGTCACTTTCTGAAAAGAACAATAAATAAATCGCAGAGTTAAAATTCATAAAATAGGAAAGTATTTGGAACAGTAAGGTAAACCATCAAAAATATAGATCATTTTAGAATGAATGCATTTTATGTTAATATTCAGAGATATATTTTTTAAAATAACATTTCCTTAAGCATCAATTTTAAGATTTATTGACATAATCAATTCAGTTTATGTCAAGTACTCATTTTCTTTCCATCAATCTATATGCAGACTTAGGAAACTAAGTCTGAAAAAGAAACTGTTGCCTAGAAAATAACATAAGAGAAAAGCTAGGTAAGATTTGTTTTGGTGATGACATTTTAGATACAACACCGAAAGCAAGATCCATGAAAGAAAAAAAAAACTGATAAGTTAGAGTGCATTAAATGAAAACTTCTGCTCTGTGAAAGACACTGCTAAGAAAATGAAAAAACAAGACAGACTGGGGGGAAAACATCTTTGTAAAACACATGTGTGACAAAAGATTGGTATTCAAAATACACAAAGAACTCTTAAAACTCACAAATAAGAGTCAATTAAAAAGTGGACAAAAGATCTGGACATTGCCCCAAAGATGTATAGATGGCAGATAATCATATGAAAAAGCTGCTCAACATGGTATGTCATTAGGGAATTGCAAATTAAAACAACATACCATCATCACATACCTATTAGAACAGCTAAAATTGAAAAAACTGACAACATCAACTGCTGGTGAGAATGTGGAGCAGCAGGAACACTCATTCATTGCTGGTGGAAATGCAAAAGGGTACCTCCACTTTGGAAAATAGCTTGTCAGTTTCTTTCAAAAGTAAAAAACCCCAAAAAACCTCTTACCACAAGATTCAGCAATTGCACTCCTTGGTATCTACCCAAATTAGTTGAAACCTATGTCCCCACCAAAATTTGAACAAGAATGTTTATAGCATAATTGCCAAAACTTGAAAGCAATCGAGATGTCCTTCAGCACTAGCTTATTAGAGCATCGGCTCACAGACTGAAGGGTCCCAAGTTCAATTCTGATTAAGGGCAGGTACTTCCATTGCACGCTCCATCCCCAGACCCCCGGTTAGTGCACATGCACGAGGCAACCAATGGATATGACTCTTTCACATTGATATTTATCTCTATCTCTTCTCCTCCCTTCTACTCTCTCTAAAATATCAATGGAAAAAATATCCTCAGGTGAGGATTGTGAGAGAGAGAAAGAGAGAGAGAGAGAGAGCCTTCAATAGGTGCGTGGATGAATAAACCAGTCATCATACAATGAAATATGAGCCAGCAACAAAGAGAGTTGAGTTTTCAAGCCATGAAAGACAATGGAGGAACCTTAAGTGCATACTGCTAAGTGAAAGGAGCTAGTCTGATGTGGCTGCATACTGCTTGATTCCAACTATATGGCATTCTGGAAAAGGCAAAATTATGGAGACAGTAAAAAGATCAATGGTTGCCAGAGATTACAAAAGAGGAATGAGTGAATAGGTGGATCCCAAGGGGTATTTAGGACAATAAAACTATTCTATACTAAAGGCCTGGTGCATGAAATTTGTGCAGCAGGGGAGGATCTTCAGGCCTGCACCCTCTCCAATCTTGGATCGCTCGGGGGATGTCCAACTGCCGGTTTAGGCCCGATCCCACAGTCGGACATCCCTCTTGCAATCCAAGACTCCTGGCTCCTAATTGCTAGCCTGCCTGCCTGATTACCCCTAACTGCCTCTGCCTGCTGACCTGATCGCCCCCTAACGGCTCCCCTGCTGGCCTGATCACCCCCTAACTGCTCCCCTGCTTGCTTGATCGCCCCTAACTGCTCCACTGCTTGCCTGATCGCCCCTAACCGCCTCTGCCTCGGCCTCTGCCACCAAGGCTTTGTTTGGAAGGACGTATGGAATGATGTCCAGAAGGTCGTTTGGCTGTCCAGTCTATTTAGCATATTATGCTTTTATTAGTATAGATGATACTATCATAGTGGATACATATCACATATATGTGGAAAATCCCTAAAATTGTAGAATACAACTGTAAATCCAAATGTAAAGTATGGCTTTAGTTAATAATGTATTATATTGGCTCATTGACTGTAACAAATGTACAATATTAATGCAACATTTTGGTAAAAGGGGAAATGTGTGCTCAAGGTGTTGGGGTGATTTGAGGTACTATATCAAACTCTGTACTTTCCACTTCATTTTTCTGTATACCTAACACTGCTCCAAAAATAAAGTTTACTAATTAAAAAGTAAAAAAGCAAGAGAAAGTAAATTGTTCTGAATTTCCTAAAGACAGATACTTTGCTGATATCAGCGAACACTGACATACAGCAAAATAAATGTTACCAGCTTTCTTACCCATAGTGTTAACACTCTTCAGGAAGTCAACAGGCTAATGGGAATAGGGACTAGAAGTTAAGTCAAGAAGGGAAAGGAGGAAGGAAGGCCCTAAAGGAAAATGGTAGGGGGACAAGTGGAATTTTTTTCATTTTACCTCATTAGTTCCGAGTATGTCAGGGTCTCAAGGAACTAAAATTCCAACTTGATAGTTGAAAACAATTAAACAGAATGAGTTGACAATATTTCAATCCAATGCTTTCCCCCGGTGTGCCACAGTCCATTTTATAGCAACCTGTCATTGTTAACTGCACCCTACTCACCTGGAACCAACAGGGGAAAGTGACAGGCATATTGGCATTCAAGAAAAAACATAACACCTGGGAACTGTATACCTCACTATGCCATGTCTGGGTCTGCCATGGGCTTCAAAACCCCTGGTTCTTGTCATTAAAAATTATCCTAGAGTTTTAACTCCAGAGCTTGAGCTAAAACAGAGTCCTTTCCAAAGTTAATTCAAAATGTCATCCATCATAAAAGTACCTGTGTAGTGGTCATTGCATTGTATGTGAAGATAATACTTTAAAGGTATGCTTTTCAGAAACTAGCAGGTTTTTTTTAAAAAAATATATTTTATTGATTTTTTACAGAGAGGAAGGGAGAGGGACAGAGAGTTAGAAACACTGATGAGAGAGAAACATCCATCAGCCGCCTCCTGCACACCTCCTACTGGGGATGTGCCCACAACCAAGGTACATGCCGGTGACCAGAATCGAACCTGGGATCTTTCAGTCCGCAGGCCGATGCTCTATGCAATGAGCCAAACCAGTCAGGGCACTAGCAAGTTCTTTACAAATCTGGGTTTCAGACTACACATGAAATTCTCCTTTTTATCCTGATAATATACTTCCTGAGATGGCAACTCAAGGGACATGCAACTCACTTTTTAAAAAATCCTCTTAAGTGTTTTGGCACTTATAATCTTGAATAACAACTTCTGGTGTTCATTTTCACATAATTTTGCAAATGTGTATCATATAAAGAAAGAATTGTGCCAAAATGTTTTCCAGGTCTACAAGTCACTCACTTAATCATTCAGCACAAAGTTTTAAGGATTTTCTTGTCAGGAACAATCCTCATACTCGGAATTGGGCATATAACACTGTACCTGCCTTTAAGGTGTCACAGACTGGGAAGAGGGGAGTGACATAAAATCATCCTACTAGTTATGTACCTTGTGATGGGAATCCTGACAGATAAGAACTGGTGTGTCCAGAACCCAGAGGACTGCACACTTCCCAAGACAGGACATACTTCCACAAGGAGTTATTTCCCAGCTGAAGAAAATAAGGTAGTTTGACAAGAGAGACAAGAGTTTTTCAGACAAAGGGAATTGTCTAAGTCTTAGACCATCCTTAGATGCTAAGAAATCGAGGCATAAAAAGAAGCAAAGATTGAGGACTTAGGAAGATTGGTAGTTGCAGAGTAAAGGGGGATGACACAAAGCCAGAGGCTTGGTTTTTTAATGCTAAGCAGCTGAGATGTGCCCTGGCAGCCCTGGCCTAGGAGGCAACCAATTGATATGTCTCTCTCACATAGATGGTTCTCTCCCCCTCCTTTCCACTCTATCTGAAAATCAATGGGGAAAATATCCTCAGATGAGGATTAACAAAAACAAATAAATAAACAAACCAATAAATAAGAAGCTGAGATACTAAAGAGTTTTCAACAGAAGATTTACATTTCAGATTTACATTGACCAAGGAGACCTTAAAGTCTTAGCTTCACTAAACTTTAGATAGATTTTTTCCCCCTGACTATAGGCCCCTTCTTTACAAAGAAGACTTTCAATTGCAATTTTTTTCTCTGTCCCCTTGGAGATGAAAATCTCTTGCCAGTTTTACCATCCTGGAAAAGCTTTCTCAAATACCTAGGAGCCATCCCTTTGAAATGTAATCATTCTAGGAAGATAGTAAGTACCTCTAGGTTCTAGTCTCAATGGATGGGTAGGAACCTAACTAATTGTTGCTGATAGGTGACAATTAGCAAACACAGATAGCCTGATTGCATTGACTAACCTCCCCATTAAAGTCCTGTACTACTTTTCTTCTAGTTCATCCCAGTGCTTAAAGAATCTCCCACCTGTTTTATAGCAGAATTGAATTCACTTTCTCCTTCTTATTCAAAAGTCTTGAAAATATCTAGTGCAATTTTTCTATGACAACATTTTAGGCAAACCACTGGAAGAGATAGAATGACAAATTAATGGAAGACAAGGTGAGTGGCAATAAGATTAATAAATGACATGAGTAATAGTGAAATCTGGAATAAAGGAGCGGCAGTAAAGATAAGAAAGGAGGGGTGTATCAGAGAGATATGAAGTCAAAGAATCAGCTCTTTGGAATGAGAGAAGGAAAAGGAACAAGGGTGACTCAAAGTTGTTTAGAGTGGGCATGGCAGTTACAATTTTTTTCTAACTTACTTAATATCATAGTAAACTGAGACCAGCTGAGCCAGAGAGAGAGTGTACAGAAAAACAAACAAGGGGGAGCAAGCAGGGAGGGGGAGACAGATTATAAAAATAATATAAAAGTGGCTCTTGTAATGATGGATGGCAAAGACCACTTACAAATGCCTCATGCACAGTTGATAACACCTAAAAAGCTGAGAAGGGTTTCTGCATTAGAATGTTAGAATAATGACACAGACAGAATTGGGAAAGACTATTCTCAAGTCTGGAGAACAGAGAGAGGAAGGAGGGGGACAGGGAATGCCCCCAGACATCCACCAAAGCCTAGACTACACCACCACAGAAACTAAGAATCAGTTATAGATCCTTTTCTTTTCCTCTTTCCAGTCATCGGCATAAAGGACATGATAAATAGAAAAGCAGAAGTGAGAAGGAAAAAAAAAAAAGATGTTAAAGCAGTCTTCTGAACAAAGATAAAAGGAGTCAGATGGAGAATGCCACCCAATCATGGTTAACTCGTTTAAAACTGCATGAGTTTTCTTTGTTCCTACTTCTAATGAATTCATGTATTACCAGTGACAAATCAGGGGAAAGTATGGGCAAAGGCCCAGTACTCTTTTCTAATAAATAATAGAAACCAAAGGTCTGGATCAAATAGTTCTATGAAATGTCAACATCTTCCAACTTAATATGAAAGTTTACTGACGATGATGCAAATTTATATTTTCGATGGACGGTTTACATTTCAATGCAGATTCCTAATGTCACAAGCAATGAAATTCTAGTACAACCAAATGACTTGGAAAATTCCTTGGAGTTCATTCCCAGTGTTAAATGTGATAGAAGCTTTCTACTGTGAGGTTCTAGAATGTACTTGATGATAGGCATTGGAAAACAATATAAATCTTTTCCAGGTACATTTATCAGGAAGGTGGTATTTGCAAAATCCTAGATCCAGGGCAGAAGCACCACTGAGAATATCCTGCAATTGCCCTAGTATTTGGAAGGGAGATAACAAATACATTTCTGTGACATTGGAATCTTGGCTATGCGGCCTGGCCAGCCAAATAAATGTGAAAGGCAAATGAAACATTATGCGTCCAAAAGCAAAGATTTGTAACTGTCCCCAAAGCTTAGGTAATGCTCAGAAGGATGGTTAGAGGCACTGGTTCAAATCTCTCACACAATTTCAAAACCGTACTGTCCATTACACTGTATTATGACCGGCAAGGTCACCAACAGTGAGATGCTGGGGACGCATTAGTCACACAGCTCTGAATTTCTGAGTTGATTGGATACATGTTGAAAATTAATGACAGAAATATTTCCTAAAATCTGCTGAAGGAGCCTAAGTCTCTTTCTGGAAGCAAAAAAGATAAACAAATTATGCTCTGACAGCTGCAATATAGAGATGTGAAATCGGGCAGTTTTAAGTAAACACACTCCTAGCATCTGACAACCTAGGGAACGCTCTAATTCTGCTTATCAGTGACTCCAGGAGAGTGGCAGTGAATCGGTGACTCAGGAAACGCACTAAGTATTAAGAAAGAGTGCTTTCCACCATCTGAACTATGAAAGGCCTGTAGCTTTTACCCATGTAACTAGCAAATAAAATTGTGCTACTGAGTCAATCTGCGAAGAGGTTATTTTCGGACCAGCGCATATTTTTGTCCTTGGGACTATTCAGTTAATATTTTTACCAATAAATTGAAAGAATGTGTAGAGATGCCCATCTTATTGAAGATCTGGAGTTATTTCTGACTGTAGTGTTAGATTAGAAATATCCTGAAATTTAGATAGCTTTGCATTTATTTACTTATTGATTGATTTTATTGATTTGAGAAAGGGGAGAGTTGAGGGAAGTAGAGAGAGAAAAAAACATTGATTTGTTGTTTCACTACTTATTTATGCATTCATTGGTTGATTCTTGTATGTGCTCTGACTGGGGATCAAACCCACAACCTTGGCATGTCAGGATGATGCTTAACCAACTGAGCTACCCAGCCAGGCCTAGATTGCCTTGCATTTCGGTTTCCAATTTGAGTTACTTAAATTCCAAATGGAGAATATTTGGCTTGACAATAGTTCCTGCCAAAAAGAACTTTTAAGAAAAGGTCAGTGTTCACATGCCCTAGCCCGTTTGGCTCAGTGGATAGATAAAGCATCAGCCTGCAGACTAAAGGGTCCCAGGTTTGATTCTGGCCAAGGGCACATGCCTGGGTTGTGGACTCGATCTGCCTCAGTAGGGGGCGTGCAGAAGGCAGCCAATTAATGATTCTCATCATTGATGTTTCTTTCTCTCTATCCCTCTCCCTTCCTCTCTGAAGTCAATAAAAATATATTTAAAAAAAAGAAAAGGTCAGTGTTCACATTTTAGGTTTCCCTTTCTTAGCTAATTCTGACACATCTAAAGAAAATAATTAACTTATATTCAAATTTTCTGAATTTGGAATAGTAGGAAGATCAGGTCAAAGGATACAGAGAGGAACTTGGAGGCTAGTGATCATTGGAGTCTAATCCCTAGCACCTAGAACAGTGCTGGGTACATAGTGGGTCCTCAATAAATAGTTAGTGAAGAAGTGGATGGATGGTCTCAAGGATTGTGGTGTGAGGCTGGTTCCTTCCTGGCCTTAAGTTAAAATATCAGGTGCTGAGTTCCATAGACAAGATGGTGCTTTTGGAACTGAAGTGCCCCACCCACATCCATGATGGCACTGAGACACCCATCCCTTCTGCTCTGGCAGTGCTGGCTCTGCCGATAGCTCACATCTTTCCTCTCCAGAAACAAGGTTTCCTCACTCAAGGCGTGCTCCCTCCCAGGGGACAACCTGACCTGCATCTAATACTCCTTGCCTCAACTGGGACAACTCTAAATAGCCATCCCAGACCCAAATGTCCCTATGGGAGTCCTCTATTGCAACCACATCACAGCTCGGCTTCTTCCTCTACCCAGTCCTACTTTCCTCCCTCTTCACAGCTGTTGTCTCCCCTTGGAGACTCTCTAATAAATCTGCTACATGTAAAACTCAAAATGTCAGAGGAAACCCAACCAATAATAAGAACTATGATCCCAAATTCTTTTTAAAAATACATTTCCATAAATGCAGAGCTATGTCTTTACAAAAACAAGGGGGAGTACTAAAAAGCATATGGATTAGGAGAAGATATAAATTGTTATTAAAATCCCATCATAGCTGTATGACCCCGTGTGAGGACATCTAAGTGCTCCTGTGATAAAGCATGCGATAGTGTATATGAAAGTCTTCTGTGAACCCTGAAGCACAACACAAATGCCAGGTGTTATTATTTATTAACTATGATGCCATGACTGCAGTGGCTGACCTCACTCACTCATTAACACAATGCATAAAAATGTAACACTTTTATATAAGACTCTCAGAAGAAAGACTTTAAAGAGAATGCTGACTACTATTTGAGTGGACATCCCCAAGCTGTCAACCTGGGAAGGTAACAAGATGGAATAGGTTGGTTATAACATCAGGGAGAATTGGTCATCACTGTGTATGTGTGTGTACATGGAATAAACCAATGAAAAGGAAAAATAATCCTTCAGGAAGACTTAAGAATATACCTGTAATTGTTCTCATTACCAAGGACTAAGTTTTAACAATAAAATGATCGAACATCATTATCAACACTTTAGGTTCATTTCCTTGTCTGAGACCTGACATCAGCATCTAACACAGCACAGCGCTGAAAGCACTTCTTACCTTCTTATAAACGAAGCATAACTTTGGATCATAAACAGAATTAGACAACAAAGAAATTTATATTAAAAACAAGATCATCTTTCAGCCTACTATTCCCCTGGGCATCTGAATCTTTGAAGTTAGAACACAGAGAGTGCACTCATTTATAAGTCAAGACCCCCAAAGACCTGAGGCGTCGGTCTATGTGCTGATGAAAGCTAATGAATTCGGTGATTCATATCTAAAGTGCCGCTCAGCAGTTTTTTAGATATGGCCACTCATTGTCTTGCTCTTTAAATTGACTTTCAAACTTTCTCAACACTGATACTCCACCCCGCCCCTTCCTACTGTTAGCTAGTAGGCTTCCTTCTTATTTCACTGAGTAATCAGAATAGAACTTCTGCTTCTCCCTAGTCCCATCTATTGCCTCTGTACCCCTCCTCTGCCTTCCTTCCCTGTACTCTGGAAAACACTGTGCACAATCCCATCTCCACGTACTCAAGGGCAATGTTCCTGCAGTTGGCCCTCTGTCTCCTGAATCATCAGCCCTCCAAGTGGATTGGTTCCATCAGCATACATAGCTATAGTATCTTACCAATAAGAAAAAAACTCCTCCCTCAATTCCACATCCCTTTCCAGGCACCAGCCCACTCCTTTCTTCCCCTTTACAGATTAACACCTTAAAGCAGCAATCGGAGGAGTGTGAGGGGAGGGATTTCTTCCTCTGCTTCCATTTGGATGTGAACCCACTCTATTCACTTGCACCTTTTTCACAGTACAACCTTTTGTGAGGTTACTAATAACCACCCTCTACCCAAATCCAATGATGCATTCTTAGCGTGCATCTTATGCCACCTCTCTGGAGCATCTGACAGTTGTTACCCCTTTGTAAAATATTTTTATTCTCTTGGCTTTCAACCAAGCTCTCGTGTGTGTTTTTTTCCTATCTCACTGTATGCAGGGTCCTCTACATCTCCCCTACCTCTGTTTACCACGTTTTTGAGGCCAAAACCTCAGAGGGAGGCATCCTCGGATCACCTTTTCTCTTACAGAGTTCAGCTAATCCACCATCTGATCCTACCAGCATTATCTCCAAAACAGACCCAGAATCCATCTGTTTCTGCCAACTCCCTCAACTTCTCTCCCTTAGAATATCATATTAGCCTTGTATCTGGTTCCAGAACTATGGTCAGTGGTCAGTGAATATTAGTTGAATTGATGAATTTATTATTTATTTCAGGGTAGAGAGTGAGAGATCCAAAAACAGGAACCTGTTCAACAAACCAGAGTAAAGTAAATTAAGACAAAGTCAGTTTAAATACAAAAAGGCATTTTAAATGAGATTGTGAAATATTTAAAAACAAAATTACTATTAAAGGTATTTCATATAAAAAAATAAGAACTACTACATGGAGAAAATAGAGAACATAGTGATTAAGTAAATGTTCAGAATGCCAGGCCCTTGGATGGTTTCCTTAAGTTTTCTGTGCCTCAGTTGCTTAATATGTAAAGTAGTACCTATAACACAGAGATGTTGGGAGAATTAAATTATATGACATGTGTAGAAAAGTTAAGAATTTCCTAGCTCACAGTGATAGTACAATAGGTGTTAACTATTATTATTATTATGTTTTTAATAAAAATAAATATAAGATATATATTTAATAAAAATAAATATAAGAGAAGAACAGTAAAAGAAACGAATCATAAAACTCTGGGTAAATGTTGCCTCTTGAATATAGGAATAAACATAAACACACCAGCAAAAGGATGGACAGTGCCTTCTGAGGACAGATTGATAATCACTTAACTCAGATTTCAAAATGGAACGCTGACCTCTACCAAATGGAGGCCTAATCTCTCCTGCACAGCATGGTTGTCAACTTGTTAAATGAGGGGGAAAGATTCAACTGCAGATGAAGCCATTGATAGAAAAAAATCAGTGTTTCTAGCAAAATCAGTGTGTTCCAAATGCTTGCACTCATTATAATGAGTGATGCTCGAGTTTTAAAAACTTTCCTAAGGAAACATGTCAGGAACAAAATTTTAAATCCTATGTAATTGCTATAGGCCTAAGGATTTATTATAATGTAGTATATCCTTAGGAAAGACCTAACTTAACCACTGCATTAAGCAGATAAGGCAAATAAAGCCTGAAGAGGATAAATGCATTACCAAGATCATATAATTAATTAGAGGTTAGATTAGCTCTTCTCATTCTTGCATATATATTCCATCTCTTCCTCTAGCTATTTAAATAATATATATGCTAGGAAAACAGGTACTTAGTGTTTCTGTAGCTCTATTACAGTCCTTGTCACATGATAAAAATGCTCCAGCAAATCAGGTACTATTTCTGTTTGGGGATTTTTGGTTTTTGTTCACTACTGTTTGCTCAGAGTAAGCACTCAATAAATATGTACTGATTAAATAATATTGATGTCATCCTTCCATGCCTAGCATCTGGTGTGGTATCTAGCATAGAACTGATGTAAATATATAGCCTTCGAAAGCATGGATGCATCAACGAGTGATGACTCCACCATTTTGGCATATTTATGGAATTCAATTGAGTTCAAATATGGAAACTGAAAACAATGGAAAATCCAATGATCCACCTCCCCAAGTGTGAAGACGGGTTTGACTTAGTGACTCACTCATGAAGAATAGCATAGGGAAGAGGAAAAATTGTACTGATATAGTGGAGAAACCTAGCAAATACAAACGTAACCAAGTGATCAGGCTGTCATCACCAGGGATGTCATGTGGATATCAGGTAATCTCTGATAAGATGGGACAAGAAGGGAACTTCACCTCTGCAGTATTCTTAGCAGGAACCCTTAGCTCCAGTCTAATTAAAAGTAAAACAACAGAGAAAGCCAGATTAGAGGATATTCTACAGGATACCTGGCCAGTATCTCTCAAGACCATCAAGGTCATGAGAAAAAAAAAAAAAAGCAAAAACTGAGCAAGTGTCCCAGACCAGAGAACGCTAGGAGACATGCCAGCCCAATGTAGTGTGATGTCGTGGACTGGATCCTGGAATACAAAGTCTAGCGTTTAGTTAATTGTAATAAAGCAACATCACTTTCATTGGCAAAGGTACCATCGTAATATAAAATGCTGAACAATGGGGAAACTGGGTGAGGAATATAGTATAACCCCTAGTAGTATCTTTGCAACTCTTTTGTAAAGCTGTAAATATTCCAAAACAAAAAGGTTTTCTTTTATAAAATTGGGTGATGCATACCAGATGATGCAATTATGAGACTGTATTAAAACTTAAGAAAAGGAATTTGCAGATATCTGGCCAAATCACCAAATATGAGCTTTAAGTGTTTACATGCTTCATAGGTTTAAACATCTTGCCATCATGGCAGCCTCTTGTACTAGTCAACACAGTAAAAGTAAATTGAATGATTAATTGTGTTTTGTTCCCACAATCTTTCTGTGATATTTTTCAGTTTCAAATCTATTTTGGAATGTGAGAAAGTGATTCGGTGGGTGGTGGTGGGTGCACTTTGAAGTGTAGAAGAGGTCAGCTGCTCTGAGCCTGGATTTTTGGACCTGAGATTAAGGAACAGTGTGACAGTAGCAACAGCAGCCACAACAGCCCTAGCTACAATTTTTGGAGAACATGCTAATGTGCCAGATGTTGCACCAGGGGTTTCATATACAAGATTGCATTTAGCTCTCAGCACTCTATGAGGTTGCAATTATATTCTCATTTTAGAGATGAGATATTTGGTGATCAGAGAAATTACTTGGTCAAGGTCGTAAGATTCAAACACACATTTCTGACTCTTCTACTAAATCAGTAAACAAAAGACAGGAAAACTCCATTACAATATCATTAGCCTTTACCACAGAATCATATACTAAGTTTATATATTATCTATTATACATTATATATTACCTATAATAATAAAAGTGTAATATGCTAATTAGACCAGACAGCCAAACGACCTTCCAGACATCCTTCCGGATGTCCTTCTGGATGACCTTCCAGACAAAATCTTGGAGGCAAGCCGCCACGGCTGCGAGGGCCGAGCCCCTTGCACAAATTTCGTGCATCGGGCCTCTAGTATATTATAAATATCCAGATAATATCCATTATACTGAGATAATGTATATAAAAGGGTTTTTGCATGTAATATTTGCTATAAAACAAATGTTAGTCCCCTCCTACTTTTATAGGCTACATCTGCTTTCAATTAGTTCTAAACTGGTTTTTGCTTTTGTGCTTTAAGCCCTAGACTTGTATGAATTATCATAGCAGCTCAAAAGTGCAGAGTAAGCTAATGCCAGAAGTAAAGTTTAGTTTATGTGGAATAGAGTTAAATCTTGGCCAGTATCAAGTTATTCGAGATATAAAAAATAGGTCATATATCAATGAAACTCTTTTCAAGTTAGAAATATAACAGATTTCCTTTAAATTTTTTTTTAAAAATTAAATGTATTGGGGTGACATTAATTAATAGGATCATATAGGCTTCAAATGTACACTTCTATGATACATGATCTATATATAATTATTACATCCCACCCAAAGTCAAAAGGGATTGGGGGTTGTAAAGAATAAAGGGGGCCAAATAGATGGTGATGGAAGAAAGCAGATTTTCAAAACTGATTATTCTTTGTCTAGACTATGTCAGGGAAAGGAAAGAATCTCCATACACCCCTTAAACTTTTTAACTTCTTACAACTAATCTAATAATAAAATAATAAAATTGACACAAGGCTAAATTAACAGGATAAAAACAATTTAATATGTATGCATAAGCAGTTATAATAATGATGTTCTGATCACAAAATGAAGCTCAAAGAAATCATTGAATCAGAAGCCTTTTAATGATTTTTAGACAAACAATACATTTGTGAAGAATTGACAGGACAAAAAAGTTAGTGTCTGTCAGAAAGTTATCTAAGCAAGGTTTGGGTATTGATTAGTGAGGAACCTAAACACTTTGGGCTTGGGTAGTAAATTAATAAAGAGGCAACCAGGTTTGTTTACACAGACTCTTTGGCTCTGGGTTCTTTAAATCTAATGATAAGAGAAATCTCTGCCTCCAGATCCAAAAAGAGGGCCTTTACCATGGGAGATTTATGTCCTACTTTTAGGGGCACAGAGAGGTCAGTGTTTTTCTTGCACTGGCTGTTTCTTAAGTAAGTAACATTAATTCAAAATAATCAATATGCTATTGTGGGATATTTTAGGGCCTGCTTGCACTCCAACAATTATATAATGATGTGCTTTATTATGGACTTCTTTATATACTTTATTCCTATTATAAGAGTGAGTCTCTGCTGTCATTATATTATAAATCTACTTCAGGAATTTTTTTTTTAATATGGCCACTTTCTCTTTATGTTCTACCTTTTAAGTTGAATAGATTTGCCAACCTTGGACAGTATAACTATTATCTCAGGGTTAATAATTCATAAACCCTGTGAATAAGGCTCAAATTGCTTTACATAAGTCTAAAATTCACCAGCAAGAGCTGAGAAAGGGACTAACCTTTTTGTGCTATTATATTAGGGTGAATGCCCCCAGGTAAGTTGGAGCCAAATGAAAGGAGAATGAAATGCATCTGAAATAGCTCAGTCATCTTTTTATATGCTGAAACAAGCCAGGCAATTAAAAGGGCTGCCATCCTGTAATCACCAAGGAGTCCTGCCTTACAGAGGAAAGCAGGGCCTTTGTTAGACAACAAACATTCGATTTGTAATGTAATATAAATAATGATGCAGGCACATGAGCAAGATTCTATTAAACAGTGATGGCAAACAGCCTGTGATGCCTGGATCAATCGCTTGCTGTATCATCAAGAAAGGGAACTAATTTTTAAGCCACGTAATGCAATACTGCTCTAGTTTAGACTGTGAATGTGGACAATAAATAAATGACCTAAGATGATTCATTCCCTTTTATCTTCTGGGATGCAGGTCAGTGGATTCCTAGACTCCTTTTATCTAGATGTGTTCTATGAATTTCATTTAATTAATGCTTGTAAAATAAGATATCTATTTTGGCATGTATGTCACCCATGGACTTGAACCTGTGTTTTCCTTTATACTCAACTTGACCTCTGCTAGCCTTCCCATGAACCTGTGGTTAGTTTCAAGTTGAAGCCAAGCAAAACAGGGTTAGAAACAAGTAAAAACCCCAAAGGACAAACTTTCCTGTACAACCACTAGTTAGAAGCTCCATCATCATATATTAAAAGCAGGATGCCTGAGTTGGCCATCTTTACTTCTAATTAATATATTATGATCTTTAAACCCAAATCTTTAAAATGAGATAAATCCTTGATTCCCTCTTTGAGTGTTTCTTTGTTCTTTGGGTCTCAAAGACACTGCTGAATTTGTTGGATTTATATGTATACCAAGTCACCTCCTACAATTTGATATAGAAAGTTTCCTCACACAGAAATTTTGTCACATTAAGATATGATGAGTAAAGCACTTGCCAAGAAGTATCATCTTCTTGTGAAACTCAGATCACAACTACCTCTGGCCATGATGGACAGATAATGGATAGAATAGATGGAACAGGTCATTGAAATGCACAGAGAAGCCAAAAATCCCAAATGCCTCCCCACTCCCAACAGATTTGCTTCAGAGTTGATGGTAAGCTGCAAAATAGTACAAAGTTGAGATCCCTTCTCTCTTTTTATTTTTTAAAAATTGTAATTATTTGTTTGACTTGAGAAAGAATAAAAACACTATTCTTTACAATTAGTTATCTCTGAAAGTCAGTTTCATTTACATTGTAGCTAAACCTCCCATTTCGAACATATATATCCATCACATTATGGGTTAAATTAGATTTTGTACTAATCTGTCACTTAAAATCTCATTTACATTAGAAAATGTAATCTGTGGCTGTTAGAAAGGAGTAATTTGGGGAATTACCCCTCCTCCACTTCCAACTTTCTTACCAAAGGAAATGAGGGTGAAGGACAGAGTGGGAGAAACTAGCTGGTATTGACATAGAAAAGAGCCGAGAGGATGAGGAAGTTGAAGCAGCAGAGAACCGAGAATGCAGTAATTTCACATAGAATTCCCTAGTAGGTGACTGGACTGCCGTGGAAATGGGTCCTTACTCATTGCCACCTCCAGATGCAAAAGTCCCTGCGCGCACTCTTGAGAGGGGCCCTGAATTCCAGGATTTCCATCCACCAAGTCCCACTCCAAATCACAGGTGCAGGAACAAGAGCTTGGAAGGCATTCTCTCAGGGATGCACCTACTCCACCCCTGACAATTTTAACTAGTTGCGTCTTCTACAACCTCAGGCAGGTTCACGCTTGGAGCCAGTTTGGAGTTTTAATTCATAAACCTCTGGTTTTGTACAAAATGCCGTTTTCTCTATTAGCATCCCTGCTGTATCCTTGGACACTAGACCTGATCTTCTCTGACTTTAATTGCAATTGACTACTGACCCCCATAATTATGGGGGAGCCCAGGGCCCTAATATCTAACACAGCTGTGATCTTATCTTTGTGCCTATTTTACCCAATTTTCTCATATATCATGCCATAGGGAACTCAAATAGTGACTTAGAATGTAAAAAAAGTGCCCAATAAGTACTGAAGGACGGATGTAGTGAATAAAAATTAGTTCTATTTCAAGAAATATTTAGAAAATGTGAACATAGAGAAATAATTCATATATTGACTCAATTTTAGATTTTGGGAACAGTGACACATCCTCAAGGAATCACTTTATCATGACAATGAATGTGACTTGGGCCTTTTTTGGACACCATATAATCACATAACAGCTAGAAGTGTTGGATGTGTCCTCACCGATAACTATCATGAAGAATGAGGACAGTCTTCGATGATGTCAGCTTCCAGGAAGACACCTATGCTACATGTTACTCTACCATGTAGTGTCACCACCTTTCTGCTTCTCATTTTAGATAAAACCAAGACCAAAGTGGTTAATAAACCAACTGGTCCTAACTTGGCATCTTGGGCAGGATAATTTTATTCCATTTTCCTGTTCCATTTTCCAGCCCACCTATCATCACTTGGAGTTCCTGTGTTACTTCCCTCCCCTTCATTTCTCTAACCATGGTTTTCAGATACGAGATGAATCTATCCAGCAAACCAAGGAAGATCAAGAAGATGAAGATAGGCAGATCACAGGAAATCAATGAGGCACTTCCAACTTACAAGCTTCCCGGAGTTTCTCTTTGTCATAGTGGAACCCTTCATAGTCTTGCAAACTGATTTTGTTCACGCGGATCCTCAGGCGGTCTGGGATAGACTGGGGACTGCAAAACAAGAACCGCATAGTGAGACTAAAATGAGAGAGTGGAACTGGGAGTTGTATGCACCTGGGGGGACTAAATGCCATATCCTGTCTTCGTGTTTAGAAGAGAAAGTTCACAGTCAAACAGAATGGTGGGCTCTTTACAGATTATAGCAATGACCTGGAGAACACTTCCCCAGAACTACAAGTTTCTGAAATTTAGGTTAAAAATGTAGAAATAAGCCGGAAAAGCTTCTGGAGACCACTCATATCATATTTGCTATTAACTTGGTAAAAATTCTAAGATCATGTGTTTAGTTTCACAATAAATTACATGCAGTGAATCTGAAACAGTGAACAGTGGATAGAGTGATAAAGAAATGTTCTAGGCAAATATGCCGTAACAGCCAAATGTGCAGCTTGACCCTCATAAGAGACAGAAAAAACTATAAAAAGCAAGCTAATGATCCCAAAAGCAAAGAAGTGAGACTGAAATAGCTCTAGACACCTCAATAGTCACTGAGAGCAACTCTTGGTCAAAACATATCACAGTGAACACTCTCTGTGAGGGAGCTTCTGAGCACCACAAAATAAAGCCCAAAATTAAAAATGTGTACCATGTACCTTCCTTAGGAAGGGAATGAAGTATGTATTTTGTTTTAAAATAATTCAATCTATTCTAGTTCAGAATATTAAACAATAAAGGGGGTAGTACCGAACTTTCTGAAGCAGCCTGTTCATCTTCACAGACTTTACCTGGATTCCTTGAATGTTCTTAAGTAATATTTTCAAACAAGTTTAATTATGAGTATCAGTTGAGTGAATCAATTTAGTTTTCATCATCACCATTATGAATCGATATATTTCTTTAATATATTAATGTAACACAATCCCCACTTGTCCCTAAATATTATACTTAAATTTCATTGGTTCAGAAAATTTTCTCAAATAAAGGATTACTTCTTCTTTCTTATATTATGGGATAAAAGTCACCATTTACTAAAGTAAAAAGAATAGCATTACTCCATTTATTTTGACAAAGGAAGGAGGGAGGGAGGAAGGAAGGAAAAGGAAAGGGAAGGGAATGAAAAGGGAAGGGAAGGGAAGGGAAGGGGGAAGTGAGGAAGGAAAGGGAGAGAAGGAGGTAGGAGAGGAGAGGAAAGAAAGAAAAAAGGAAAGGATGGATGGAAGGAAGAAATGATACTTTTAAAATATTGTCAGAATACTGCTACTCCCATCTCACACACACACACACATATTTAATTTCATTACAACTCTGTTAGAGGTAGAGGAAACATAATTTATTTTAATTCTCTTGTCTAAAACCACATTTTAGGGCAAAGTATAGTTAACTCCCTCCATATAGACTCCCACTCTACTCATCCCCAAAGTAAAACACATACTCCCATGTATAGATATATGTGTACATCCATACATAGTTCTCTCCCCCACACACACACACACACACACACACACACACACACACACACACACACGCACGCACACACACACACATTTAGATATGTGTATGAATTCTAAAGAGAGATGGTGGACAGATAAAAATGTCTATAGTTTACTGAATTAAAAATTAAGCCTATACTAAACCATGAGATGGGTGTTTCTGAGGGGAAGTTGAGAAGCCAGATTTAACAACTGCATTGGTCATTCAGCCAAAGCGTGTTTGCTGGTTGACTTTGTATCAGGCATTGTGCTGGACATTGACAGGCAACTGACATAAATACTAAGTATTTAAGGAGGTATGGTTTGACAGCAGTTTTGTAAATTAGTGGAATATACTTTAAATATCATGCATACCCACACCATCATTTACAGATAGGAAAACTGAGGTTCAGAAAGATAAAGTGAATTCATGGTCACATAGCTACTAAGTGGCAGAGCTGGGAGCAGAGCCTTGGACTTTTCACTCAATGGTTTCATGTTCCTTATATTATATGATGCCAAGAATCCCACGGATTTGACAGCAAAGCCTAGAGCCTGGATTCACAGAATCAGATGAGCTCAGTGTTGTGCTCAGAGTTTTTTCTTTATCAATCAACAATCAATGGGGGTGGTTTAGTAAACTGGTACATTGAAACAAGAGAATGATGGGCAAATATTACATTACTGTGTAGATCTACATTTATCTAGGGAAACGTCTGACAACAGCATACTGGTAAATAAAAAAAGTTATGGGAAATTATACATGGTGGAATCTCCTTCATGTACACAGTGGAACCTTAGAGTTTGTATATGTAGAGAAATGTCTAGAGAAAATGTTCAATGAGCTGGTCCCAGGTGGTCATCTCCACATGATGGGATTTGGCAATTATTTTACATTAAGTGTCATCATTTTTAGAAAAAATAATATAATTATTTTAAAAGTATGTCAATATATAAATGAATGATAACAACTCAGGACAAGAGTAAAAATAGGAATTACAGCAGAGTGCTAGGTATTAGATGGGAGTAGGTAGGAAAGATTTTCAGAGATTAACAGAGTGACCACACAATGTTCATACCAAATGCTTATCCTGAAATAAACAGGGGTCTAATCCTTTTATTTCCAAGTTCACCCCAGTGACCTTGATGGACTGTAATTAGTAAATATTTTCCTGCAAGCGTAGCAGATAAGAGGGAAGGTGGACCCATAGAATGTGGTGGCCCATCATACTCTGTAATGGAGATGGGTGAAGATAGAGGTAGAAAGATCTCTCCCTATACAATATTTGAGATAATAGCAGATCATTGACAGTGACCTCTTTTCTTCTCCTGTGGGTTGAAGCTTCCAAGACTAAAACCTGGCTACAGCAGTAGCAACAGAGTGGGAAATAGGATCCAGAGAATGGATCCAGTCACTATACCCCTCCTCCAGGGAGCTCCCCAGGGCTAACAAGTGTGTGTCACCTTCATCAAATTCCCTGTCAACAGCCTTCTACCTCCCAGTCTGTCATCTATGCCCACCTATTCCAACCACACACGGTTGCCTTCTGAACCACAGCCTCCCACCAATCTTCCTGATTAAGGGTGGGTACACTGTGGATGAACAACAGAAACTTTCATTTGAACAGAGCTTTCATATCCCACAAGAATTCACATATTATCTCATTTCATCTCTGGAATGACAGCTAAGCAAGATGGAAGGAAACAGAGACTCTCTCTAACCACTTGTCCTGCTTTTTTATCCACCTTCCTACACAATCACTGTCTTGTTCTCAGCTCCCATCTTCTGCCAACAACACATCCCCTTTTCCTGACAGCAGCAGGTTACTTAAACTCAGTTTTCTGGTCAGGGTACCCTGTGTTTGGCCTGACATCAAATGTTGCCATTGATGAGGCCCATCAGCAAATTTCCGAGCACTCAATCATAGAGACCATGGTGCAAAACCTCTTTGAATTATTCTGTGCCTCAGTTTAAACGGTAGCTATGGAAAGCAGCTCAACAAAGTGGCAGCTCAGATTCCAAGTCAGATTGCCTGGATTTGAAGGAAAGTTCTTCCACTTATTGGTTAATCAGGAAACCCTGTGCTTCAATTTCCTTGTGGGTGAAGAGATGATAACAGTATTAACCTCATAGGGATATTATAAGAATTGAATGAGTCAATGCAGATGATGTGCTTAGAAAACTAGCTGGCACATTTTAAGTGCTCACTAGATGTTAGCTATTATCAGTATAATTATTATTCTGAAGATTCTGCTCTTAGATAAGGTTCTGCCTAATAAGCCACAGCATCTGCTAATACCAGGTATTGGAAGACGTTTAAGGCATATACAGGAACCTCCTAGACACTTGTGACAAGTTGTTGGGCTTCCTCTGGGTGAATACTGTCTAGCCTGGCTGGTGTCATTGTTCTTCTGGGTTTCCTCCTACCTAGCATTTTACAGGGAAATTGATAACATGAAAACAGACTAGAATATGGGGGAGAAAAAGCACACAGAGATGAAATGAAAGCCAAGTAATTCAGTCATGTCCCTTTATGTCAAAATATATTAGTGTCCCATTAGTGGCTGACTGAAATGGAAGATGACAAAGGTGTTCCTTGGAGTCTGGGGAATAGCATTGCCATTAGCTTTCTAAATTTAAATTTGCCAAGAAAGTTATAGAGCATAGAAGAGACTAATAACCTGGTTAAAAATACACTCGCCTCCCTGCCAACATCTACCACAAGCTACTCCTATCCTGATTTAAGTAAGCTCTATATTAGGGGTTCCAATGGAACCTCTCAAGAGTCTCAAAGGGACTCAGCAATCTGTGAACTACCTTTGAAATTGGGCAGGGACCTTAACCTGTCACCATCTCACTCATTTTCTCTGAAGCATCGAGTTTGAACTTGGGCAGAGTGGAAGTTCATGACTCTGAACTTAACTCCCAACTGTCCCCCATGAGGACTTTCTCAAGAACCATAAGAACACCTCTCATTAAAGTCACGCATATGGGCCTCCAAAATCTCCAGGCCATAACCTCCCTATCCACAATATGAGCACCTCTTCCCCTGAGATGTTGCGGGCAGAGGAGTGGAGTGCCATCAAGAAAATCACCTGAACACTCACTGCTAATCAACTTATACCTAGCTCTCATCATTCTCTCCTCTTCTGTAGGTCTTGTCAATAGCTTTTTTTTTTTTTTTAATTGGCTCTTTATCGACTTTCAATCCATTAGGGTCAAGTCTTCCCTCTGCCTTTGAATTTCTTCATTCTTTCAATTTTCTTTACTACACACTGTTTCACTCAGACTGATAACAGACACCTTCATTCCCATCTCTTCCACATGGACACCCTCTATGGATGAAGGGGATGAGCTGGCTGTGCTTTTGTTTCCCAGAGTCACTTCTAGACTACTGATGAATACTATTCCTTCCCTCTTCTCACTGGAAACATGAATCAACTTGGAGTAATACCTCTAGTGCTAAGATAGTACTACAGTAAATAAAGCAGGATGTCGAGTCGGAAAAAATTTAGTTTCAATTTGAACTCTGACAATGCTTAACATTATGAATGCTGATGTTACCTTCCCTAAACCATTTTCTGATCTAAAAATTAAATTAATAATAATGTAGTGATAGTGTTGGAAGCCGCCCATTGTCTTCACTAGCAGAGAGGTGTGGACAAGGAACCCAGAAGGCTGGTCAACCTTGAAGCTCTGAAAGGTCAGAGCCAACCACCCACTGTCTAGTTGAGACAATGGTAGCTAAAGCAACCTCCACCTTTTAATCTTATGTAAATCCTTGCTGATTGGCTATTCCTGGAATTGCCTGCCTAGAGCTATGGGTGGATCCCATAGTCTTAATAAAAGGGATCTCTAGGCCAGAGCAAAGGGAGTCCTTCCCCTTGAGTTGGGCTTCCCCTTGAGTTGGGATCCCATAGTCTTAATAAAAGGGATCACTAGGCCAGAGCAAAGGGAGTCCTTCCCCTTGAGTTGCAGCTTCCTCCAGAGCCTGAACCCTGAACCTGAACCCTGAACCACGCAGGATGAACCACGCGGGATGTGAAAGGGGTTCAGGTTCAGGGTTCAGGCTCTGGAGGAGGCCGCACACAAATGAAAGAGACTAGAAAATATTAATTTGGAAATATTGGGGGCCAGGCAGGAGCCCAACTCAAAGGGAAGGACTCCCTTTGCTCTGGCCTAGAGATCCCTTTTATTAAGACTATGGGATCCACCCATAGCTCTAGGCAGGCAATTCCAGTAATAGCCAATCAGCAAGGATTTACATAAGATTAAAAGGTGGAGGTTGCTTTAGCTACCATTGTCTCAACTAGACAGTGGGTGGTTGGCTCTGACCTTTCAGAGCTTCAAGGTTGACCAGCCTTCTGGGTTCCTTGTCCACACCTCTCTGCTAGTGAAGACAATGGATGGCTTCCAACATGATAGTTCTATTTTTAAAATTTTTAAGAAGTACAAATTGCCAGTCATAAAAACAATTATGGGGATGTAAAGTACAGCATAGGAAATACAGCCAATAATATTGTAATAACTAAACATAGTGTCAGGTGGGTACTGGAAATAACAGGTTGATCACTTCACTAATATTGAATGTCAACGGTAAAATTTAAAAAAGAATTTTTAAAGCACTTAGAGTTGCAAAGAAGCTGGAAAAAAATAATGCACTGAGCACTGAATGAGAAGATACATGTAAGCAGTTAACCCATTCCTGGTGAATAGTAAGTGCTCAAAAATTAAATATGTATACATATATACATATATATTATTTTATATATCTATATATTTACTTTTTATTGAATTTATTGGGGAGACATTAGTTAATAAAATTATACAGGTTTCAGGTGTACAATTCTATAACACATCACCTGTATATTGTATTGTGTGTTCACCACCCAAGTCAAGTCTCCTTCCATCACCATTTATCCCCGCTATACCTAAAAATAATGTATTATTGTTGTGTTACAATTATTAGCCTTGTGTTACTAAGGCTTTTTCAATTTTCACAAGCTCCACTTTTTAAAATTCAGTTGTGGATAATCACATCATAGCAGAAATAGAGTCTCCCCTCTAAAGAGTAGTTAGTAGATCTCAAAACTCAGCAGAAGAAGAGCATGTTGACCTGAGTATGGAGACGAGATTCAAAGCTATGTAGCATCTATGGTCTGTTAGATGAGAATGGAAATGGGGACTGTGAATGTTAGCAAGATATTCTACTGAAAGATATTAAGAATATAAATCCTAATTCATGGTACAGAGGAGACCCTTAAAGTCATATAATTATTCTACATTTGTATCTTGTAAATATTCTATTTTTATTAACATTTCTTTTTTTTTAATATAATTTTATTGATTTTGGCGAGGAAGGGAGAGGGAGAAGGAGAGAATCATCAATGATGGGAGAGAATCATTGATGGGCTGCCTCCTGCACGCCCCACACTGGGGATAGAGCCTGCAACCTGGGCATGTACCCTGACCGGGAATCGAACCATGACCTCCTGGTTCATAGGTCGATGCTCAACCACTGAGCCACCCAGGTTGGGCTTTATTAGTATTTCTTAAATGGTTCAGTGTAAGACCTGCCACTTAAAACACTCACTGTGTAGACTCATTGATTTTTATGATGAGCTATAATTTAGCCAGGCATTTGTTACTCATATATAAAGGGTTTTCCTTTGCAAGGCAGAAAAGTATCACAACTCTGTCCACCTTTCTCCCTTGAGGCCTGATTTAAGTTGCTTTTTAGCAATATAAATGTGAGATTCTACCTGATCATAACCTAGAAATAATAAAGTATGTTTCTACAAATGTTTAATAGAATTCATTTGAACGGGCCCTTGTTTTATCAATGGATTTTTATTAAAATATTAGTTGCTAGTTTGAATTCATGGCAGGAAAGACCTAAAATAGAGGCTGTGATGTGCTGTTCACAATAACTGCTTTGCAAAGGTTAAATGAATGGAACGCAAGAAAGTCACAGCCCAGAGGCTTTAGCCAGGCGGGAGCCCAACTCAAGGGGAAGGACTCCTAGTGTCTTCCTAGTGTCCCCGTCCTGCTCACTAGAGGCTTTCTCTTCCTAGTGTCCCCGTCCTGCTCACTAGAGGCTTTCTCTTTGTGAGCCCCTGGAAAGCCCTGATTTGGCTGTTCATTTCTGTCCTTTGCCCACTGAGATCCAAAGATATATCCATGTTGGATTGTGGTCTCTCATTCCTTTGCATCTTATCTAGTGTGATCTACACAAATAAAAAGGAAGAGGAAAGAACATCCAAAGAGCAGATGTACCTTCCAGAATGGTATGTAAACCTTTCTTCATTAAATAACAATGAAGCAGAAACATCTACCAACGCATCCTTTCATCAGCTATCAAGCTGGGCCCTATTTAGAAATAATTATAACCAATGGCTTCCTTTAACAACTTCCCAGAAATTGCTACCATCTACCCTGGAATGTTTTCAAACTGCTACTGAGAATACATATCCAAAATACACCCTCAAGTGAGCCTCTTTACATTGAACAATAAAACCAAATTAGATCGAGACTTCTGAACAGAGATTTAAAATGGATTTTAGATACCTGCTGAGATCAGATAAAACTAATAATTCCATTGCTTTCTGCCTAGAGTAGAAAATCATATCTCAGGAATCTGAAATAGGTTGTAAGAGTTCTTGAATTTGGAACCAATGATAAAACCCAAAACCACATGAGCAGCGGTCAGTCATGAGTTCCCATTGCACAACATGTTATTCTAGAGAAAGTACCTTTAAAGGTTAATTCATTTTTGATAGAAGTTGAATCAGTTCTCAGCTTCTTCAGGATCCATTTATGAGATAGCTGATATGCCATAGCTTACAAATTATCTGAGACAGCTATCCCCTCCAGATCTCCAAGATAATGGAGTTAAAGCAATTAGAGGATTGGGAGAGATTTTAAATGTTATTTAATTCAATGTTTGCCATTCCATCTGATTCTATATTCCCATATGATTGCATCTTCCAACAGCTGCTCAGTCTCTGCTTAATCCTCATCCAGGATTGAGGTACAGGATGGAGGTATCCTATACTTTGTTTAACCTGCTCCAAGCTTTTTCAAATTCTTCCTAAAGAATCTCTCAATCTCTCTCCCCACCCCCACCCCTCTCTCTCCATAGCTTCTGTTTATTTGTCTTCTATTATTTGGGACAAAATTGGGTTTAAATCACTGAGACAATCAGCCACAGGCACTAATGGCAAAAGAATGTAAACTTTAAGCACCAGAACTATCACTGGTCAAAGAAACATTTGCAGACTTAATGGCTAATAGGTTAAAAATAGGCAATAAGTACCAAATAGCAAAAAACATGTATATCACTGGTAGAAACAAAACATAATTGTAAAATTTTTGAAGACTTTCAAATACACATGGAAATGTACACTTTCATGCTTCCATCAAAATCTGTAATAAATATTTATTCTTCTGAAATTGAAATAAATGAATATGTAGTAGAGTGAAAGTAGTATGTGGCTGTTAGACACTATCTCTTATGCTGGATATCATGGTCCCAGCATTTAAATGAGAAGCAAAGTTGAAGAACCAGTAGCGAGTTCACTTAGAAATATTGCAAAGCAACTAAACAGGCAGAGCAGTTTCAGGACAATAGCCTTTATCAAGATTTCAAATTTTCTTTTTTTTTTTAATTTAAAAAAATATTTTTATTGATTTCAGAGAGGAAGGGAGAGGGAGATAGAAACATCAATGATGAGAGAGACTCATTGATTGGCTGCCTTCTGCACTCCCCACACTGGAGATCGAGCCTGCAACCTGGGCATGTGCCCTGATCGGGAATCGAACTGTGACTTCTTGGTTCTTAGGTTGATGCTCAACCACTGAGCCACACAGGCCGGGCAAGATTTCAAATTCTCTTGATCATTCATTTCTTTTGGGAGGCAGTGACTTTCAAAGCACTAATTGACTCCATCATCCAATTCTGAGATTTTTATATAGAATCACCCCACATATACTTAATGTTATAAGTCTGGATACCAGAATATCAGATTTGTTTTTGTTAAGCCACTCTTGGACTCCCAAAGTGTCCTCTTCATAAGACCATGCAGTCTATTCACTTTGTTCTTTCCTTTTGTTTGTGCATATTAAATCTGCTTCTCAGTTCTCACCCTCATTCCTCCTTCACAGCAGCATTCCACACTGTGGGTAACTCCCTGCTCCTGGAAACCTTTTTTTCTTGGACTTCAGTTCAAACACTCTCCTGGTTTCTCAACTAAATTTCCATCTGCTCCGTCTTTTTCTCCCCTGCAGTTCATCCTCCTCTAAGGATGAATATCTTTTAGCAGAAAAAGTCTGTTAGGATAGGAGTTTTGAACTTTAAGTTCCCACTTACTCTTTCTATATGCTCTTTTATGCTTAAAGAGTTTTAAAATTGGGCAAATATGATGATGAAAGGCAAAGAAAGTACATACCCACAGGAAATAAAGAAGGATGGAAATAAGAGGTAGAGGGAATATGCATTTTTGCAGAATTCTGCAAATTCAAAATGCTGAGATGAAGAACAGTTAATAACAGTTGGAATGGGGACAAGTAAAGAGTTCAAGCCCTGTCTCTCATCACACCAGGCCCAAATCACTGCCACTTTATGAAGTAAGGCCATGTAATGGAGGTTTCCTGGTTATTAAAAATGACTGAAGATGCCATCAGAAAACAATAACATGAGCTACTTTTAGTACCATAAGCTGCAAAGGCATGGAGAGTTCTTTTGCTATTCTGATTGTGGAGAGGACCATTAATCACTACCTCCAATGGAGTAAGGAACCACTGGGCTTGAACCAATGAGACACAATAATGTCACTCCCGATCCATCTGAATGACTTCAGATTTTATGTGCTCACAAAGAATGACTTTCTTTTTATTTCAGGTCTCAATTTCCATATATCAAAGAGAAAGCCTTACATTTATTTGCTATTTACAATGCTAAAAGTCTTCACTAGGGTTTGCAATCAAAAGCTATTGTCATAGTCTGTTCTTATTTGCAACTGATAAGGAAATTGACTTTCTTTGCTGCAAAGAAAGCTAAAATATGTGTTGGGATTTGCATAGTTTAAAAAGTGTCATTTCACAGAAGAAAAAATTGTGTGGCCATTCACATATATCAATAAAGATACTAAAATTAGGCTAAAAACTACTGGTATATTTGTTCATATAGTAATTCTAAACACTTTGATGAATCAAATGGTGGCATTTGAGCATGCATCTAGTGTTAATATTAAAAAAGTTTTTTATAAAAAACCAAGATTACTTGTAATTTTAAAATACTTAAAATATTTCACCAATAAACCTTCAGAAAAATCAGGAATTTAGAATTTTTATAAGTAAAAATAAACAAAGCAGTAGCCCACATGCATGAAGTAATAATGGAGTGAAAATAAATATGGCCATCTATTAAGGTTGAGAAATGTTATAACTCCAGTTAGCGTGAGAAAGGATTGATGTGTAAATGATAAGATGTTTTCCTATTGAAAAGCTACTGTGAGAATTGTATGAAAGCAGCTATGCATTCCTAGGAAATAGGCTCAGTAAGGAGAGAATTCCAGCATTTTGTATTATGTCAAGAAAATACAAAGTAAGTATTGGCCTGGCAATAAATGGCATTATATAAGAAACATTTCCCCAAATGGCTTTAGCTTTCTATACAAAACATCTTATAAAAGGACACTATACTTTCCTAAAATCTTGGTATTAGAGAAAGAATACTTGCAAAGTCATTTCTTATTAGCAGGCAATGAGCATTTTACCATTATGTTTTAGGGCATATTTTCCCATCCAGGTTGACAATGGCTTGCCAAGGTCTAGAATAGTCAGTGGTGCTACATTTGGCTCTGGAGAGAGACATGGCATCACACCTCCCCTACAACACTGCTAGTCATCAGCTTGCAGCTGATGGGAAGCCAAGTCCCCCACTTGTAGCACAGATGTGCTCCCAATAACCCATGTTTCCTTGTCAGAAATCCAAGGAGAATGAATCAGAAAGTCCTCTAGACCCACTTCCTCTTTCCAACTCAGCAATTTAGACAATTAGGTGGAAACTTTTCATCACCTTTCTCTAATTCCTGACCCAATGACTAAAGGATTTTTTATGAAGCATTCTTCTGGTTGATGGAAGAACAGACAATAAAGACACATTGCTAGAATAGAACTTGTAAAAATCATATGACAATTCTACCTCTACACCAATTACTAACCAACAAAAATAACCTTGTAAAATTTGATAGTAAACTTAAGGAAAATGTCCCTTAAGATATACTATTAGTGTTAGACTAATAAATTATTCAGATGATTAAGAATAAACAAACATGACATAACGAACAAAAATATCAATTAAAAGTAAAACAATGAAAGAGAGGAAAAGAATGGTTTCTGTTGAGAATGTCATAAAAGAATGTGAAATCTGGGGTACTTTTGCTTGTATCGTTTCTTCCTCTCATTTCACTCACCATGTTAAAGTAGCTCACGTCTCTACCAAAGGCAATATCCTAATATATTCCTAAGCCAAGGACCTATCTTCAAGGAAAAATGCAATTATTTTACTTTGCCTAGGCAATAAAAAATCATCAGAGCAAAAGAGTTATGTCCCAATTAAAGGACAAAAATAACTTCTCTTGAGAGCAGGAGAGTCTAAATGATTAAGAAAAGAAAATAGTTAGTTATCCATAATATAAAGGTAAAAAGCTTTGGCATCTTTGTTACATTTGTAATTCTTCCAATTCCACTTTTATTTTAGTCAAATATTTTAGCTACAACTTTGGAACTTGCTGAATTCATTTTTAGTATTTCATTTTCTGACACAAAATGTGACAACTGGTTCTGGGGGTTAATTAACTCTAGCATCAACAAGTTGTTTTTTTTTCATGCCTTTAAAAATGTACCCACTTTTCATTTCATAAAAGTGTTTCTGGGTACTATGAAAGACCAAGAAAACTAAACTGTATTGCTATAATTAACTTGAAGTTCTCCTACAAATGAAGTGCGCATTGCAATTTATGACCACGCCAGCAAAGCAATCCAAACTAAACACCCTCTTGGAATGCTGGAAACAAATGTCTAGATTTGTTTGTTACTGATATATTTTTCTTACTCTATGGCATAATATAATATCAGTTATTATTGCAGTACTGGAGTGAAAACCAAAAACATTTATTTTTTTCTCTCTGAATGCAGTAAATCCATTAATAACATTGCAGTTGTAATGTTGTTATAAAGATATGAATGAGTACTTTCTAAAAGTATTTAGATGTGTGTTTTGTTTTCTTCTGGGTAGAGAGTCCTATGTAAATAAATCTTTTCTTCACAAAGACTAGCAAAATTATTCCTTTTCCTTTCCTTTTATAGTCTGTATTTCTACAGTTATTTTATTATAGTAACAGTATTAGGAATTTGGATTCAAAAAGAAATGTAAAGTTCATATTGTTCAACCACATTATTTTACAGAAAAATGAATTTGGGACCAGACAAGTCATCAACTTTATTGTACTCATATAATTAATACAGAGAATCTGCTATAAATAAAAGAGCAATGTCCTTCAGCCCTTCTTATAACATTTTTAAAAGAATTTAAGGAATTAAACTATTAATACAAGTAATATACACAAAGTTCAATCTTCATATAGTTGGTGGCAGGAAAAGAACCTTAAAATTCAAATGTATCTACTAAGATGCTATTATGAGCTGGGTTGTATCCTGGGAAAGTCATATAATCAAGTCCTAACCCTCCAGTTCCTCAGAATATGACCATATTTGGAGACAAGGTTTCAGAGGAATTAAGGTTAAATGAGGTTTTATGGGTGGACCCTAATCTAATCTGACTGGTGTCCATTTAAGAAGAGGTTAGAACACAGACAAAGAGGAAGAAAACATGAAGACACAGGAAGATGATGGCCATCAACAAGCCAAACAGAGAGGCCTCAAAAGAAATCGACCAGCCAACACCGTGATCTCAGACCTCTAGCTCCCAGAAGCGTGAGGAGAAAAATTTCTGTTTTTCAAGCTACTCAGGCTGTGGTGCTGTATTGTGGCAGCCCTTGCAAATTCATACAGATGCCTGCTAAAAAGATGCACTAAGAGAACTAATGCATTTTGTTTTGGTCCTATGACTATTGGTTATAAAAGATACATGATAGAAGAATGGGTTGGAAAACTCTGGTGGCTTGATAACACTGTTCAGGATATTTAAACCTAATTTCAACTTCTTCTAAAAGTCAAGGTATATAGAATAATAAAAAAATTACTGTTGTGTTATTGAACTAATGTTATTTCTAAGATCAGATTTTTAAATTTTAATTTTTTAAAATTTATCTTGACTAAACAAATGAACAAAAATTCATGAATTTATTTCCCTCCTGGGTCCAGCCCAGTAGACCTGGTGCATAGCCTATACCAAACCGCTCGCTAACCCAGAAGTTGACTTGAGCCACAGCCTCCTATGCCTGCACCACAAGCCAGCAGCCCTGAGTAAATACTCACTTTACTTTTGAAGTGACCTTTCACTATTCGAGAAGTGCTGACTCATAAGGCTGGTTTTACACCTATGCACACATGAATAATCCACCTCTAAAAACACTTTTTAAAAGCAAATAGATATAATTTCAAATGTGGAGGCAGTCCTAAATGTATTATCCTTTACATAACTGCACCAGATTCTGCGACATGCTTACCTTTGCTAAGGGAAGAACACAGGTACCCCCCATCCACTGAAGATGAGAGCTGGACCCTTGACAATGAGCTTCTTTCACAGACCAAATGCCCTGGCTAACAATCCTAAAAGAGTCTTCAAGTGCTTTAGCAGTAATTGAATTTATTTTTAACTGGGGTTTGCCATTCTGGTACTTTTCTTATAACATTTGAACTGCAAACTTATCAAAGATTTACACAATTGAAACACTCAAAATTGAATTCTAAATTATTATTCATCCCCACATTTTCTTACAAAAAGGGAAGTTTACATAGTATGATTTGATTAAAATATGTAAATCACATATATGAAAATAAACATATACACACAGGAAAATGACCAAAGCTTATGCTAATGGTAGAGTTCAGGGTTTTAAATGCTATCCTCAAAACAGATGGCCTTGAGTGTTAAACTTAACTTTATCACTTTTATGATCTTAGGCATGTTTTCTAACATTTTTATTCTCAGTCTTCTCATCTATGGAATGGGAATAATAACAACTGTTACTGTATACTAGTATTAGGACAGTAAATCTGATCAGAACTCAAGCTGGTTAGCATAATGTCAGGCACACATGATTACTTCTCTGGCTAAATGGAACAAAGCCACTAGGGTTCTGCTTAGCGTAAGGTGAGATATTGACTGTCCCATGGCAGTGCAGGGCCTGGGCCTCTCTGATCAGCATTAGGGCTAAAGGATGACATGTCATGTCCCGTGGTATGTCTTGCCTACTTGTGCCTTAGATCCCCTTGGGACTGATTTTCACAGAGTGTGGGGTCATGCCCTGAATTTTAGCATAACAGAACTTCAACATTGATAGATATTTAAAATGCAGGGACTAGCTGCATTTTTAAAAATATCTGAAAAACTGAAATGCAAAAACATTAATACATGGTCAATATTCCACAGACAAACACATGGCTCCCCCTAGATACACAAAACTAAGGATGTGACCACAGGGGTTAGAGGGAGGGCTACGGAATAAGGAGGAAGACACTCCAGTCAGAGACTTGGTCCACTCCTGCTGCCCCTTTTGTCATAAAACAGACCCCTCTGGGGAGCTGAGTGGGAAGAGCAAGGCAGAGTAAGAAAGCTTTTGGGGGAATTCACAGAGCCCAGGGAGGAAAACCACCATTGTCCATGTTGCAGCCTGGGCTCAGATTTGGAAATTGGTATGAGATAAAGCCCAAGGAGCTCCTACTTCCTTTTCTTTAAAATTTTCAATTTGGCTTATCTGATTTATGGAACCAGCAGAGAGAAGTTGGCATGAAAAGAAAGAAAATCATGACATTTTGGCCCAATTAAAGGTCAAGTGAAATCACTAGAAGATAACCCAGGAACGGTGACAGTGGGAGGAAAGAGAAGAAAGAGAAGATGGGTGAAGCTTAGCAGTTATCTCTGCTCAGAGGCTCAGAGAGCAAATAGCTTTGTTTTTCAGAAATCCTGAAGCTAACTCTAAGCTTCATGATCTGACTTAGATTGAAAAAGTGACTTTTCTTTTTCCAGTTTCCTGGATTTAGCAACTCTCTCCTGTTCTTTTAAAAATATCAAATTTACTATTTGCTTTCTTTCCCTTTATAAAAATAATGCATGTTCATTGAAATCTATCAGAAAATATAGAAAGCCAATTAGAAATTATCTATAATCCTACCACTCAGAGATAACACCGAGGGATACAGTAATAATAACAAAAGCATTAGCCATAAATATACTCCCAACTTTTGAATGCTTAGACCCTTTTGGTATGCTCACAATTGATCTTTGGGTCCAAAAACTATGACCCAAAACTTATAATCAATGAATCAGAATTTGGACGGATTTCTGCCCCAGATAACAAGCTCTTCTGGAAGTTTAGCTGGCCCAGAAGTGCTATTCATTCTGAGGTTCTTGCGAAGGCTGGTGTGTTAGTCACCAACAGCTTAATTCATTCTGAGGCAAATTATGTCTGATGGATCCTCTTGGCTACTTTAAAGGTCAACATCAAAGTTTACAAAGGCCTACATGTAAATATCCACTTTGGCAATGTTTTGGCTACTCCCTGATAGAGTGCAGGGTGTGGAAGAGTTTTCTGGGGCTCCCTTTTCTGGTCTGTAAACCAGAAAACTAAGGATTTAGTTACCTCACTCTGCTGCATACTTCCTGCAACGTGTTCATGCCAGGACCAGGCAGTACAGAGAGAAAGAAGCAGTGTTGGTTTATCCCTTTCTCTTAGGGTCCACAGCTGCTCTTATTGAGAAGAAAGTCTTTCTTCACTTATAATTTTAAGCACCTGAAGCCTTTGTCATTGCTGCTACCAGTATAGGTCAATAGGACAGAATAGAGTCCCAAAAGTAACATCTATCCAAATATATCCATATTCATATGTATCTGTATATATATCTATCTATTACCAATTAATTTTTGATAAAAATGTAAAGGCAACCCAATAGAAAAAGATGGTCTTTTCAACAAATGGTGCTGGAACCACTAAACAATTTTAAATGCAAAAATAATAATAAAAAACCCACAACTAACCTAAAACTCACATTTTATTTATTTATTTTTAAATACATTTTTATAGATTACAGAGATGAAGGGAGAGGAATAGATAGATAGATACATCAATGATGAGAGAGAATCATTGATAGGCCACCTCCTGCACGCCCCCTACTGAGGATCGAGCCTGCAACCCAGGCATGTGCCCTGACTGGGAATCGAACCCGGACCTCTTGGTTCATAGGTCAACACTCAACTACTGAGCGACGCTGGCCGGGCTAAACCTCACATTTTATACAAAAATTAACTCAAAACAAGTCATAAATTGAAATACAAAGTGTAAAACGTTTGTTTCCAAAAGAAAACAAAGGAGGAAATATTCATGATCTGGGATTAAACAAAGAGTTCTTGAATGTAACACCAAACATACCAGTGTGGCAAAATTGCCTGAGTGCTGGGGTATAAGAAAATGGGGGAGCGGGGGCAATTAAAAAAAGGGAGAAGAATTTCCTGAATTTCTCTGAGCATTCAGAGTCCCTTTCCTTTCCTTAAGTAGGAGCCCAAGGGCTCTGCTAGAGCTTCCTCTGCCTGCACCCAGAGACTGAGGCAGGCTTTGTGCTGCCTGGAGTCCACACCAGGGTTTTTGGAGGAAAGCTCACCACCAGTTTGATGGTATTTTAAATTCTTATCTTCTCCAATCTGCTGTTATCACTTACTTTTCAGAGTTCTCAAATAGCTACTTTATGAATTCTATACAGGTGTTTTCTTCTCATTCAACAGATGTTTATTGATTGGCTACTATGTGCCAAGCACTCATGGAATACAAAAACATACCTCTTTAAAGAAAAAATTAATAATTTTAACTTTGTCAAAAGTTGAAACTTTTGCTCTATATAAGATATTGTTAAGAGAATGAAAAGACAGTACATATACTGAAATAAAAATATTCACGTTCACAAAGCACATACTTAACAAATGACTCCAGAATACAGGGTGGGCCAAAAGTAATTGTACAGTATGGTAAATAATACAATAATTAATAAATAGTAATACAAAAAAACTGTATTTCGTGTACTCACAACTGTATACCTACTTTTGCCCACCTCTGTATATGATAAATTTTCAAAATTCAACAGGAAGAAAACAAAACAGCTCCCCAGTTGGTGAGACTTGAACAGATACTTCATCAAAGAGTACAAAATAGAACACAAATAATCACATGTAAAGACACTCATTTTAGAATGATCAAATGATAAAAAATTTTCAAATGCTGTTAGCAGGGATGTGGAAAAACTGGAATTTGCATACATTTGTTGGTGGAAATGTAAAATGGGACAATCACTCTGGAAAACAGTCGATTTCTTATGAAGTTAAGCACACACTTACCATATGATCCAGGAATCCCATTTCTAGGTGTTTAACCTAGGAAAATGAAAACTAATGTTTACACAAAACCCTTTCATCAATGTTTATGGAATGTCTATCATAATTTCCCAGCACAGGAAATAACCCAGATCGAGATGTCCTTTAATGAGTAAATGGGTAAATAAATGGAAACATTCATACAATGAAATGCTACTCAGCAGTAAGTAGGAAAATATGATTGATGTATGCAACAACTTTGATAAGTACCAAATACATTGTGATCAGTTAAAGAAGCCAGTTGTAAAGGGTTATGTATTAGACACATACTGGAGCCCTGACTTTCATGAGGACCAAAGAACATTAATGTGGATTGTTAAACATCGCTGAAAATAGCAAATAGCAGGGTGAAAGTGGGTCAAAGCTAAGTTACCATTGCCATAATATATAAAGACAGTACTCACTATTGTGCTTAGATTTTTCTCCATGTTCCTCGCTCTATTTGATAGTGTTTTGCTATCTAATTTTAAAAGTTATACTCAAATTTAATAAAATTTTATTATATAAATATTTCATCAGTTACATATAATATGTACTATTTAATATATCTTATGTAAATATAAAACATTTTGGATTTAAAGTGGCCATACCTTGGTGTCTTGCCTGTTATACCCTTTCAAAACAAACAAATTTACCTCACTTTAGCATGCATACCTGAAATAAGAAAAAAAGTGCCTCATTTAATTTACATACCACTAAGACTTAAACACAATACAAACTTAAAGCGTGACAGAAATATGGCACATATCACATGCACTTCGGTTGTTGATACTCTCAATACTCTGAACTCTATAAGTAGTGCCACTGAAAGTAATGATCCCTGAGAGCCATTGCTTGGACTCAAGTTTTCTGAACAGGCCTTCTGTAGAACAGAGAATATACCCCAGCAATAACCTGCATTAAATTGGAAATTAAATGCTACCTTCTCATTGATTCTTTGATCACTCAATTTTAATGTCCATAACGGTAGTGCTTTATTGTGCTGATGCAGAGAAAGTACAAAATACATATTTTGAAAAAAATATTTAATAAGTAAGTGTATATCTATAAGACTAGGGTTAAAAATAAGGTTATATCACTTTGGCATATACCTAGATGTTAGACATTGAACAGGTCAATTTAGAACTGTATTCTTTCATTCATTCATTCTACCAACCAAACATTATGTTTGGTTTCAGAATACTTTGTGCTGAGATCTGTGATCAGAGCAGGGAACACAAAGATTCATAAGAAGATATGGTCAATGATCTCAAAGTCTAGTGTGGGATACAAATGATATAGAGCTTGTGCAATTGATACCAATTTACTAAACCTTTGAGAACTATGAGAACATCAATAGTGAACTCCTGTGAGGATGTAGCTAACTCTGACAGCAAGAATCAAGGACCAATTCTTTGAGAAGGCAATCATTCAACCAGGCCCTGAGATATAGAAAGGATCATGATGGATGAAAGGCGGCAGATTATAAATTGTTAAGAGTATGAACTCTGAAGTAAGATGGCCTGAGTTTGCATCCCAGTCTGCCATTCATTAGCTTTGTGACCCTAGGCAAGTTACTTAACCTCACTGTGCATCAGGCTTCTCATGTATCACATGAAGATAATAATACCACATAGGATATAGGGTTGTTGGGGGAGTACATTAGCATAATGTATGTAAAGCACCTGTACCAGGACCTGAAACATAACAAAAGCTGGCTAAGTATATGGGAGATGGAGACAAGAAAGAAGAGCAAGACAGAGGCAACAACAGAAAGTTCCAAAGTGGAGTGCTAAAAAACATATTTTCTTTTTGTCTGTTTTCAGCAGAAAAAAAAATGAAAGCATAAAGTAAGTTAAGTAAAAATTTTGTGTATAAACAGGGTTTTGCTAACTCAATGAAAGTTTTAGGGCATTGCTCCTTTATTACAACCATGGATCCTTATCCCAGAAAAATGCACAGATGCAGATGACCATACCCAGAACCCCATACATAATTTTAGGGATCTGCCACAAATCAAGGTCAGCAGGCACTTCTTCAACATCCTCCCTGAGCCTTAGATAATTAGATCAGAGTAATAGTCTAATAGTATGACCAGCTTTCCATAAAAACCAATGCTTAGTATGGAATTAGATATAGCCCTATGCAATTAGGGGCCCTAAAGTATCTTATAAAAAATTAAACTGTGAACTCATAGAGGAATGAGTTCGTGTCAAGTAGAACACAATGAACTTCGCAGCTCCATCTCAAAGCAGAGAAGGGGTAAAGAAGGCAATTGTGGTTAGGCGGTTCTTTGTCTGAGAAGCAGACCTGTGAAGGAAAAGGGCGCAGGTCATCTAACCCTGAGGAGGAGATGAGGGTGAGAGACAAAATGTAAAAACTGACCGGCTTTGTACTCACATGGTGAAGGAGCCAGGGGGGGCAGACACTCTCCGCAGGTCCGCAGCTTGCACCTGATGGAGACTAGAGGCAGCAGGGAATGAGCAGCGAAGACAGTCAGCACAACAGCGTGGACAGACAGGGAACAAGCCAGGAGAGAGAAAGAGAGACACACAAAATTTAAACAGAAATTAAACAAGCGCGTCACCGAACAGTGAATGCAAAGGAAAAATCAAGCCAGCCACGGAAATAATCCAAAAAGCCGGTGATAGCAACGAAGCCAAGAGGACACATGGCAGAGGCTGGCTCTAGGCAAACCACAGACTGGAGCGCAGGGCAGAGTGCAGGGCAGATGTGGAGAGCGCTGACATTGGGCAGAGATGCGGGGCAAGAGGGATCATTATGGCCCTCTCTTTCTCTAGGTCATTCAGGACATCCAAGGAGAGGAAGCACCACACACACACACACACACACACACACACACACACACACACACACACACACGAGCAGGCTGGCATCGTCAACTTATCTCTGAGGAGAGTGATGGTATATTTCACCCCTTAGCATAGTCCTTATAATTCCAGGGATTTGTAGGAATATTCGTGTCAAAAGACCACCATGTTGAAAAGACTGACTCAGCTTTAACTTCTTTCACTTAAATACCAAAGGCTTTTTAAGAACTCCATAAGTGATACCCAAAAAGCCTAAATTTACCACAGCAAAGCTGTAATTCCACTCATATTCTTGGTAGAAGATTGAAACCATAGACAACATCTCTCTTTTGTCCCTTCTTAAGGAGAGGGCCTTCAGTGGTTATTAGAAAAGACAAATGTAGAATTCAAAAAAACTAAACCCCAAATTTCCTGTCACTTTTACCTAATTACACTCTCAGTTGATTTGAACAGTTTCACTATAGTTGCAATAGACATAGCTCCCCAGATCCATCTTTTCTGCTGGGTATGTAAAGTCTCATGTAAACTCACCCATGAAGTAACTCCCTGTTATTCCCCAAGGACTATCAGTTATAACCAATAGTATTTCTCAGCAGAAGGCTGATGAACTCTGGTTGCCCAGTTCAAAGCTGGCAACTAGAAATCTTGTCCTTAGACAATGCAATCACCCTTAACAATGTATTTTTAATAAATACTGAACTCATGGTAACAGCTAGCTTAAGACCTCCCTAAACACCGAGTAATGTTAAATTTCTGATCTTTTTCTTTAAAAAAAGTTTTTATTGATTTTCTTTTTAGAGAGAGAGGAAGGGAGAGGAGAGAGAAAGAAACTTCAATGTGAGAGCAAAATATTGATCTGCTGCCTCCTATAGTCCCCTACCAGGGTTCGCCTGCAACCCAGGCATGTGCACTGACCGGGAATCGAACCAGCAACCTTTCAGTGCATGGGACAATGCCCAACCAACAGAGCTATACCAGCCTGAGCAAGTTTCTGATCTTTTTCTAAATTGCCTTTCAAACAGGGAACATAATGTGGCTACCACATTACTAGTACATGAATATGAACCTACATAAATCTCCTCTATTACTTTTTTGTGGGAAGCTATTTGCTAGAGTTCATATTTCGAATAGATTCATAGCCACAATAAAATAAGATATATTCCTGTACCAATGAAGGGAGGATTATTGAACACAAATGGGGACTAGCCTTTTAGTTTGTATATAATAATAACAAATATGAATTATAAACCAAGACATTTTTTAAAATTATTTTTCCCGTTTTGCATATGTGAAGCTATAGTGGCATTATGAAGGACTACTATTTAACTGTTTCTCATGGGACTTCCTCCAGCTATGCATGTGAATTAGATCTAAAAATTCTTCCAGTTATTATCATAAAATTTGATCAAGACATTTCCTATATCATTTTTATATTCATGAGATCTTAGATTTGTTATTTTAGAAATAATTTTGAAGAAACATATCAGATCTGAACCATGTGTGAGCCACTTATTCACCATGTAACTACGAGTCACAGGTACCAGGGACCCTAAGAGGAAAACCCCAGCATTTCCCCACAGAGCAGGGAAGAGAGACAAGTAAACCAATGGTTACACTATTTTTCATCAATGGTATAAGCAAGAGCACTATAGGAGCACTGAGTGGTATATTTAATGTCTAGAAGTAGATAGAAAAAAGTTCTTAGGGAAAGTGATATATCAATGCAGTCTTGAACTTGAGTGAGAATCAGCACATGAAAGGAGGTGAGGACAACAGAAGTGCAAAAGATATGATGATTCAGAGGACAGGCTACCGCTCTAGGACCAGCAATTATATCTGAAGCACAGGAATATGATGATGAAGAAGGCAATGATCATAAAGTCTGTAAAGCAAAGCATATGGGCTTTACATTTTTAGAAAGTTTATTCTAAGTAGTCTATTGGAAAAGGCATTATAGGAAGGGCAGCAACACTGGAAATAAGGAAATGAATTATGAGCATATTTTTAGGAGTGCCACTGAGAGGTAACTAGCAGAGAAGATGGATAGATGGTGTGAGAGTTAAAGATGTGGGAATTAGATAGAAGGTAGATTTCAAAGAAGGCACTGGATGTGTAAAAGTGGATGGGACTGAGAGGACTCTAGGGTCCAGGGTCATGGTGAATGAGTGGACACGTGAATGAAAAAGGCTCATTGGGTATTGAGTAGAACAGACTTAATGAATCTATTAATAGTAGTCCACGTAGTCTGATGTTGTTATGAGATATCCAAGTAAAAATGTCAACTAAAATAGTGATGAGTCTTCAGTTTTTAGAAGAAACCCTATTGAAGATGCAGATCTGAGACTCATTAGCTCATCAGTCATAGATGAAACGTGGGGTGCTGATGGGCTCTCCCAGAGAAAGGGCAAATCCCTGCGGAGCACCGGCATTCAAGCTAAAGAGGGAGCCAGTTGTTTAGGGGAACCATAACACTTAAAACTCAAATACTCACAGTTCACATGCTATGTGAATGAAGGATACTTTCTTAAGATAAAGGATACCCTCTTCTGGCTGAGAACTCCCATCTCCTCAACACACAGAGGTTTTTCTAACTAAAATTCCTAAGACAGTTTAAACCAGTTCTCTTTCATCTGAAAGAAGACAGGCAAATGAAACAGAAGAAACATATAGTCTTAGAAAAAAGAAAAAAGAAAGAAAGAAAAGGAGAAAGACAGAAAGGAAAAAAATGAAGGAAGGAAATAAAGATATATCTTTCCATGATCTCTCTCTGACTTGGCTGCAATAGTAAGCTTTATACAACCATGGCTGAAAGAGAGAAAACATTTTAAAAGGTCTTATCAGTCAGGCTGCCCTTAAACTGAAAACTCCACTTATAAATCCAGTAGAAGAAGTTAGATTTCAAAACAATGATTTCTAGAGAAATAGAAAAAAAGCAATCTAATCTCAGAGGGTGAATAAGACCAGTGGGTAAGAGAAATTAAGGTCTAGTGGAAAAGTATTATATGGTAACTGAGTGTTTTGTTTTCCTTTGAAATGTGCTACCTATATTGATTTTCTAAAAATATAGTGTTGAATGATTTTCATCATAAGTAGTAATAAAGAGCTTTCTTATTTTTGAACTAGAGGCCCAGTGCACGAATTCGTGCACAGCTGGGGTCCCCAGGGGGGTGGGGGAGGCTGGGACATGACTGGCCCTCAGGTTGGGATGCCCTTGTCGGCCTGGGATCTGGATCCATCCCGCTGACATTTGCTCTGGTTGTCGGGAGCCACCTGGCAGCTGCTCTTATATCCTTTCTTCCTTGCAGAGTATCTAGGGAGGGGAAGTGGCCACAGTGCCCAAGGCTGACTTCCAGAAGGCCAGTGGTGCTGTTGGGATTGTGCCAGCAGCACTGGTCCATCAGTGCTGGCCCTTTCTCTGGAGATAGGACCTGCAGAACTACTGAGGGAGTGAGTGGCTGCCACCCCAGCTGGTGGGCCACCAGGAAGGGTAGGTCAGCTGAGCGGCACTCCCACTGTGGGAGCGCACTGACCACCAGGGGACAGCTCCTGTGTTGAGCATCTGCCCCCTGGTTGTCAGTGCATGTCATAGTGACCGGTCGGTCCGGTTGTTCTGGTTGTTCTGGTGGTTCTGGTCATTCGGTTGTAATGGTCACTTAGGCTTTTATTTATATAGATATTTATTTGTGTTCTCTTTAAAAATCAAAAGCATACTATTATTGCCATTTTGCATGGGTCTTTCATATGACCCAAGGCTGCTTTAATGGAACCACCACTGCCCCCTGGTGGAAAGTAAGTATTTTTGCGTTGAGATGGCTTATTGAACACATACCTACATGTGCAGCTAAATCTATGAAGTCACAGAATCTGTCATGTATGTCATGAGTAAAAAAAACACCCCCAAAAAACTATATTTGTTTTTATATGTGAAGAAAGCCTAAGTGGATTCTTAACAATACAATTACTAAGTAAATACAAATTCTTTCTCAAAGGCAAGAGGTGTTTAAAACTAAATACCTGAAAACAATTTCATGTCTGATAAGATTATTAAATAGAGAAGTCCCAGACATGAGAATCGGAGTTCCTTGCCCATAAATACTAAGAAAATTTAGCTGTATTATGGGTTCTTAACAAGCTATCTACAAGTGACCCCAAACAGCCTAAGCTACTCACAGAAATGGCTTTTCACTACCAGTTCAGAGAATTCGACCAAACCAGTGGTTCATGGCTTAACTCTAAGGTTTCTGGAGAGAATATGACCAACCACATATTGTTGCTGACATTTTACTTTTTAACATATAAACTCAGCAATTCCATAGCCAACCTAATAGAAGGTAAAGATATCAGGAATAAGCTAGGAGCTTCACTAGCTACAAAATGTAAATGAAACAAGATATATAGCTAAATAAGGCCCCTAGATAATGACCTAAGAAAAGTTCTGGGGAAGTCCAGAGTGATTTGGAGAAGGAGGAAGCAGAGCAGAGAGGATATATCACCCCAAGTTCAGACTTCGAAGCAGACACCCAAAACGAAAACACCTGAAGGGCCCTGTCTAATGCTGTTCCTCAATGTATACTGTCTCAGAGAGGTGGTCAAGTTTCAGCAGTGATCTATGGCACCCATGTCATTGGCTAATCTAGGCACTTCCGCAGATTGTCATATTGACTCAATAAATACATGGCAAAGCATGTCCTTGCTTCACAGGCACTAGAGGAAGCCAGCCATTCAGTACAAACAGTTAACCATGCATCACAGGCCACAAACAGGAAGAGCACCTTGGAGGGTCCCTCACTGTGACAGAACAATGACCCAAAGGTGAGCCCTGAAACGGCCTTACCTTGAGTCAGATTGGTCATATGGGCATGATATATAGAAGATACTCAAAAAATGCTCCAAATCCCCATCTTTTTCTCTCCTTCACCAATCCCAGATACACATTTCAATAAAAATTAGATTAAGGGATGGTAAAAAAAAAAATGAATATCTAGTCATTATCACCTTATCTGAAATCAGTTTATCCAAACACCAAGGAAAGAGTCAAGGACAGGATACACTTTTGTTTAAGCAATACATCCTGGGTCAGGTTAAATCTAAACAATAGGATGCCACCCAAAATGGCAACCTGAGCTGAAGCAACAGAGTACACAGGACCCCAAAAAGGCAGGAGACAGGTGAGCCAAAATTCAGCTCTGCCAACCTCCTGTTGTTGGCAAAACCAACACTTTCCAAGTGACCTGGGTAAAGAGGAGGTAGACAGCCTGACTTCCTAAAACGAAATACAACAGAACGCATTTATTTGAATGCATTTTATGGCCCCTGATTCTTAATGAGTTTCTGATGGTCCAGGAAATGTATACTCAGGTGGTCAGTGAAGAAGCATCGTCAATCTAGCATGTAATACTACAATGAATTCTAAAAGAAGAAAGTGGTCACTGTGTAATAAACATGAAGAAAAAACATGAGAGAGACTAAGGAACTGCTGAGTTTCCTGGACTTTTGCTCCTTTCTCAACACAGTGAGGCCCCAACCATGCACATGCTCTGCGTCCTCCTTTCCACACTCTCTGTGTTCACGAAGGTAGGTACGGGGCGGACTCACTCATTGAGTAAAGGCATGGATGTTCTCCTCTTGCTCTTCTGCACCATGTTGGCCTGATTCCTCAAGGAGATCCGAATCATAGCGGGGGCCAGCCTACAGGGCTCCCCATCCACTTGCATGGGGATGGATTTGTAAGTCAGCAGCATGACCTCCCGGCACTGGTGCAGCCTTTCCCCGTGGCCCCCGACTTGCAGGGCAGCCTGTAAAAACAAGAGTCAAAAGGAAGGTAGGAGTTCATTCTTAAAGTTACTCAGCAAAGCTAGGAACCCCAAGTCCACTAAATAGAAGCAAAAAACCTTTGATAAATATATGGAAAGTTTTTAGCCAGCAGTAAAACAGGAAGCCCTGGATAAATCATCAATACAAGTAAACTAAAATTTCTAAACTTTTAATGAGCTTCACCATAAATTCTCATTAATAGCCACTTTTCACTTTTATGTATTTTTCAGCCTTAATATAATCATGGTAGTTTAATACAAAAGTTGGCCTTTTCATTATCTATGCGTATTAAATAAGCAATGTAAGTAGAACAAAAAGAACATAAAAGAGATAAAGCACATAGTTTAAGAGAGCTTCTAACCTACAGTTGACCCTTGAGCAGAATGGATTTGAACTGTGTGAGTCTACTTACATGCACATTTTTAAATAAATATATTGAAAATTTTCTGAAAGATTTTCTTACTACTATGAAAAAATTATATCAGTTATGCCAGGCTACCATAAAACAATGAAATTGCTGCTTTTCTTTGTTATCAATGCATGAATCATTATACGAATTTAATTTTTCAATTATCTTTCCATTTCTGATGCCTAGTGTTAGTAACACATATAACATCCACAGTGTTTTGTATCATATAAGACAATGTTGATGTAGATAATGACAGATGATTCATCTTGTAAACAGAAGATGTACACTTAAAGTACTATAAATGTATTTTCTCTTCCTTATGATTTTAATAACATTTCTTTTCTAGAGCTTACTTTATTTTAAGAATACATTTTATAATACATATAAAATACAAAATACATGTGTTAATTGACTGTTAATGTTATCAGTAAGGCTTCCAGTCAACAGTAGGCAATTAATAATTAAGTTTTGGGGGAGCCAAAAGCTATACATGGATATTTGACCATGTGGGGATCGGCACCCTTAGCCCTTGTGTTCTTAAAAGTCCAAGTGTATATTTAAATATAAATATATATTATACTAAATATATATTATAGATTAAATATACTCATATTTAAGTAGACCATTCTTGGTTAATTTTCTTCTTTTTAAAAAATATATATTTTTATTTATTTCAGAGAGGAAGAGATATATAGAAACATCAATGATGCGAGAGAATCAATGATCAGCTGCCTCCTGCACGCCCCCTACTGGGGATCGAGCCTGCAACCCAGGCATGTGCCCTTGACCAGAATCAAACCTGGGACACTTCAGTCCTCAGGCTGACGCTCTATCCACTGAGCCAAACCAGCTAGGGCCCTTGGTTGCTTTTCAAACTTAAGCAGGCTTTTCCTTTTTATCTAAAACTTCCTCACAAGGTACTTTTAATCTGTGTCTAATATGAAATGCAAAATAATATTAACTCAAAAACATCCTGGAAATAAAGCAATTTTGAAGATCAAAATCAGACATAGTAAGAGCTCAGTTCACAATGGTGGCAACAGAATAGAAAACTAATCCAATATTTAAGTCTATTGTTAAGAGCAAAAATTAGCATAACTACCTTGTCTTAGTAAATTATATATAGAGAGGTGCCCCCCCAAAATGTAAACACACTTTGAATAATTATTAATTCCAATGGGTTAAATGTGATAAGAAGGAAACATCAATTGAGCTATCAGCTGTTTAGTGGGTATACATTGCGGGGGACACCCTGTATATATAGAGTATCATTTACCTTTTTACGGATAAATGAAACTCATACAATGTATGTTTGGTTATAACTTATGTCAAGTACCCAAATAATATTATACAGCTTGATGAATATGTTTTTATACATATGGGGATCTCCATTCAGATCCAGCTGTTCACAGAAACCAAGAGGTTTTCATGTGCCCCTTCCAATCTACTTACACTCCTCCCAACAACCAGTCGGTAACCACTATTCTGACTTCTATCACCATAGATTCAATTTGCTTGAATTTGAACTTCACATAAAATAAATCATACACTATATACTCTTATGACATCATTTGCTCATCATTATTTTTGAATAATATTTTGAATAATATATGGATTTATCTGATCTCCAGCTGGTAAACATTTGTTTATTGATTTAAACTTTCTGGTATGTATCTCTTGGTGGACACATATTCTCTTGAGTACATACAATGAGTAGACCTGCAATGCCGTGAGTTTAGATGTACACTTGACTTTAGTAGATACTGCTAAATAGTTTTCCAATAAGGTTACATTACAATGCATTTCGAGTATCAATTTATAATTAAGAAAACTTTTAAAAGGAGTCAGATACTAACTCTAACCCCAAATCTAAAAGATTGACTTAAAAACAAAAAATAAAAACATACATACTGTCAGCTTGTTTCCATATGTCTCATCACTATGAATGGGGAAGAAACCTTGTTAATTGATTTGTGAAGTCAACTTCCACTTGCTTGCCAGATATTTGTATTTATATGACATTATGAATTATTTTTGCACTTGCATTAATTTTAACAGTAGAAACCTGCTTGTCTATAAATACAAAGAGAAATGGAACACAAGGGAACGAATGGGGGAAAGAAAATAGAATAATAATGGAAAAGTAAAGAACTTACTGAACACCTTCAATGTTAAAGCACTCAATTGTATCCTTTACATACAATTTTATTCAATTAGTGAGAGAATGAGAAAGCAGAGGAGAATGCAGTGAGAATTTAGGTACTAAAATTCCTTTTGGCCTATTTCCTGACCCTCTGTTATTCAGCTGAAAGTTCTTTCTGGCTGTACTTAAATGACCCATTTAAGTTAATCTGTGAATTTGAGCCACTATCTCATCTCCAGAACTTTTCCAATATATTTCCCTTGCCTTCTATTTTTCAGCCCAATATTTATCTGACAAAACTGTATATTTTTATCCACTAAAGAAAATCCCATTTACTTCCTCTCCCCTCCCAACCCCCAATCTTGACTAGGCCTGATGACAAAAAGGCAGAGCCTACTAGGTAAGAACTTACTCCTCTGAGTTTAACAGGGCTGAAAATTGCTTAACTAGTTTCCAACCTTTTGGTATCAAAAGGTATACACAGTACTGCAGAGCATGTTAAAGCCATATTCTCAGCCTCATAATAGAACAACAGCAAACATCACAAACAACAGAGGTAAACAGCTGTAAAGGCAGTTCCATTGGTATTTCAGAATCAATCCCAGATCACTGTACAGGCGCAAAAGGAATGACCAGAATTAGCTTTTCAGCATAGACAGTTCTATTACCAGGTGTACCAGTTAATAATGCGGATTTTGTAATCAAAGAAAACAAAGATAATTTTAAGAGAAACATCAAAAGTGCTTTATTCAAAGTACTGTCCATTGCTAGCTACACATTTCACCCATCTTTCAGGCAATTTGTGGATACCGTCCCAGTAGAACTTTTCTTGTTTTGAGGCAAACCATTCAGAGACCCAATTTTCCACTTCTTCGTACGTTTTGAAGTGCTGCTCAGAAAGTGTGCGTGCCATCGATTGGAACAAGTGGTAATCTGAAGGAGCAAGGTCTGGTGAATACAGCGGTTGGGTTAATACTTCCCAGGCAAGATCTTTTAACATGTCTTTAACTGGTTTTGCAGTGTATGATGGTGTGTCATCATGAAGAAAAATTACTTTGCCGTGTCTTCAGGCCCATTCCGGTCATTTTACGATCAAAGCCTGGTTCAAATTGATTATTTGTTGTCGGTAGCAATCAACATTAATGGTTTTACCTGGTTTTAGAAGCTCATAATACACCACACCTTCCTGATCCCACCAAACACAGAGCATTGTCTTCTTTCCAAAGCGATTTGGCCTTGCAGTCAATGTTGATGGTTGACCTGGATCAACCCATGATTTTTTGCATTTGGGATTCTCAAAATAAATCCACTTTTCATCGCCAGTCACAATTTGATGCACAAAAGACTTTCTTTTGTGCTGTTGAAGCAACATTTTATTGATGACTTTTTGGTTTTCCATTTGTCTTTCGTTCAGTTGATGTGGCACCCATTTTCCTTCCTTTAAAATATTTCCCATTGCTTGTAAACAATAGGAAATTGTTTGCTGAGCAACGTTTAATCTTTCTGCAAGTTGTTTTTGAGTTTGACATGCATCTTCATCCAATAATGCTTGTAATTGTTGGTCTTCAAACTTTTTCTGTTGACCTGGACGTTCTTTGTCTTCCACATAAAAATCATCATCACTTTTAAAGCATTTAAACCAGCGTTCACAAGTATCTTGAGTTGGAACATGTTCACCATAAGCTTCCTGGAGTATAGGATAACTTTCAGCAGCACTTTTCTTCAAAATAGAGTAATGAATTAAAACTTCCCACAAATGCTCTTTTTTTGGCACGAAATTCAACATTTTTAAGCGTAAAAATATCTATGATGTTAACACCTTCAGAAAATTTGACACATGAAGTTTTGAAGCTTGCTGTCAATACAACAAAATAGCATACATATCAAATCGCATATATATCAACATATGTGTAACTCTATTGAAAAAAATCCGCATTATTAACTGGTCTACCTGGTACTGTTAGTACAGCCACATTAAATTACTTTTGGAACAAGTTAAAGGTAATTTTTTAAATACTTATAAGAAATAGTTATTTTTCATCACTCAGATTTGTTTAGGCTTAACATCCTTTTAAGGCACAGGCCCTAACAGCCAGAAACATTCCCATGATTTGCTAAATGAATCATTTACTGATAATAGTACATTGGTTTATTAATGACAGTCATTTGATTATCTGTTCAACTGCAGGTGTTCCTCTGGTGAAAACTTCCAATATTGCCTTTCTGGTAGCATATGACTACAGAGGAAAACAAAGACAGCCTCTGAGCTCACTGCATCCTTTGCCATTTATTGGTGTCAGACCAAGAATGGCTTGAGATTTCCTATCTTTCTGCACTATATATACTCCTCCCTGGCATGCCTTTCTTCATCTCCCTTCAAGCTGTAGTCTCCTTCCTACTCAAGTCCTCATTCTACTTGCTGTCAGATAAAAAGGATGGACAGTCCTGGTTTGTGGAAGACAAGAAGCAGGGGCAAGTCCTCTCCTTCCTTTCTTACCACTGCTGCCAGCCCTGCCTCCTAGCCTCATTTCTGTAACAAAATGCCCAAGACAAAAACCAGTGACCCTGGGAATAAGCAATGGAGATAGTCAACAATACTAAAATCTTGGTTGGTTTTGTTTTTTATGACTAACATGGTAGTCTTATAAGACTAAGCAACAAAAAATACAAAACAAAACTATTTTTTTATTTAAAGATAAAATTAAAAAGAGGATAGCTAAAGATATAGTAAAGTTTAGCAGGGCTGAAAATAAATCATTGTGATTTCACCACATTGTGGCTTAAATGAGAAAAACCATATTATTATCTCAAAAGATGCAGGACAAATAATAATTTAGTGCCTTTCAGCATAGAAAGTTGTTAAAAAACTAGAAATACAAAGTGACTTTTTAAAATGATAAACACAATGTTGGTACAAACACACAGAAAAATATTATTTAAAGAAAATTTAGAAGCATTCCTTTCAAGGGACAATGTTATTCAATAGTAACAAAAGTTTTCAACATAATATTGGAGGTCTTAAACAACATAAGAAGTCAAGGAAATATAATTGTAGTATGAGTTTTACTTATAATAAAATAGTTTCCTGTATGTTTGAAAACATAGAAATAAATCAATTGGAAGGAAACACATCAAAAGGTAAATAGTTATGAATCATGTGATTATGACTATATTTTTACTTTTAGTTCTTCCACATCTGTTTATATTATCAAACTAAGCAAACATTTAACATTTTTTTTTTTCTTAAAAGAACACACCAAAAGATTGTATTATCTGTCACGTGTATAACTTCAACACTGGAACTTCTCCATGCAATTTTTCTTCCTGAATAGCCTTTTGCTTTTCTAATTCATAAATATAAAAGAGCCTACATATTTTAATTTAAATTAACAAAAAGAAAGCTGACTATGCTTTCTTCAAAGTTTAGAAGACTGAAATCTTTGGATTTCAACCACATAGTAAATTAAGCTCTCCCAATTTCCCAATCTGAATAAGGCTTTGAACTGTCTTGCAAAGTTTTAAATTATTTTGAAACAGACTCAACATGAAAGGACCTACATAACTATAATGGCAGAAAACTGTGGCAGAAAAAAATATAAATTACAATGTCTGATTGTGGTCTGTGTCGAATCTTAAAAGGTAATCACATTACCAAGCACCCAATGAAGAATCATCTTAATTAGTAAGAATGCATATCAACCAGTAAAATGAATTGAAGACTTCTGCTTTGAATTTTGCAATTACAAGATAAAGAGTCTAAAAGAAATATTTTTTTTGCCATTCCAGTAATTCTATTTCAAGTCTTTCTTAAAGTACCACTCTGAATATTTTGAATATACAAAAATACACACATATGCCCAAATAAGTACATTCTTCTGTTTATATAATCATCTTACACAGATGTATGAGTTTTCAAATAATTTACTTTCTCAGAAACATAATCAATATAATAGTTTCATGAAATTGAAAGACTAAGAACAAAACTATTTCATCTTGAATAAAACAAGTATAGTGTACTACCATAGGAGTCATAAGGTAACACTTGTGTAAAAACATGGAAATATATGCCAATATTATTTAAAGAGCATAGGATCTTCAAACTGTACCATATAAACTATGTTTAACTCAGTTTTTCCTAGGGAAAAAAAATTTAACTTGGTAGCAACCTATAGTCACTAGAATCTAAGATTCAATCACACATACTAGCTAGTATATGTATTATATATATACATTAGTCATATCATAAAGAAAAAAAAATAACTGACATAATTTAAGGATTCTGTTTTCTCTTCACCAACTCCCATCTACTATTATTTTTCTCCCTTGCCTACTAATAATAGGATGGGAAAGAGGGGAATTTGATAAATCCCCCCAAAACACTGGCCCCCAACCAGGAAGGATCTCCTGAGCTCTACACATATATTTCAAATTGTCCCTTTCTCTATCTCCTTAGATGTCTCACAGGGCTTTAAATTTAACTTACATAATACAGAGTTCATCTTTTGACAATAATATCTTTCATATTTTTTACCTTATGTAATATATTCACCCTTTACCTAATGGCTTATGCTAGGCATCCAGATTTATTTATATCCCCTTTTCATGCTTCACAATAAGTCACTATAAATAACTTTTGAATGTATCAATACCTTCCATCTGCATGACCACTTTTTTACTTCAGGCTTTTCCCTCTCCTCGTTTCTTTACCGGGACTTTGGTGCCAATGTTCTGATTTGTCTACCTATCCCCTGCTGTAGAAATTCTGGTCACACTTCACACTGACATACAGGTAACCTTTCTAGACCACAAATCCGATCCTGTCTTACACCATCTCCCTTAGCCTGCCCATTAACAGTTTAAAAAAAAAATGGGCAGAAGACCTGAACAGACTCCCCTCTCAAGAAGACATATAAATGATCAACAAATATATGGAAAGATGCCCAACTTCTCTAGCTATTAGAGAAATGCAAATCAAAATTACAATAAGCTGCCACCTCACACCTGTCAGAATGGCTATTATCAAGACAAGTAATAAGTGTTGGAGAGATTGTGGAGAAAAAGGAACCCTCATTCACTGCTGGTGGGAATGTAAACTGGTACAGCCACTATGGGAAACAGTATGGAGGTTCCTCAAAAAATTAAGAATAGAGTTTACATAAGACCCAGCAACCCCTCTTCTGGGTATCTATCCCCCCCTTCACCCACCCCCCCCGCCAATTGAAAACATTTATTGACAAAGACATATGCACCTCCATGTTCATTGCAGCATTATTCAAGGTGGCCAAGACATGGAAACAACCAAAGTGTCCTTCAATAGATAACAGGATAAAGAAGATGTGGTACATATACACAATGGAATACTACTCAGCCATAAAAAAGGTGATATACTGTCATTTGCGACAACATGATGGATCTTGATAATATCATGCTAAGATTGAAAAAGTCAAGAACCATATGATTTCACTCACTTGTGGGATATAAAACTGAAAGCAACAAATGAACAAACAAAAACAAATAGACACAGACAACAGTATGGTGGTCACCAGACACAAAGGGTGTAGGTGTACTGAAGGGTAGAGGGTGTCAAGTGTATAGTGATGGAAGGAGGCTTGACTTTGGGTGGTGAGCACACAATGCAACATACGGATGATGTACCATATATAATTTATTAACCACTGTCACCCCAATAAATTTAATTAAAAACTACTATTTCTACCCTGTCTCCATATCTGTATCTTAATTCACCATGTGTATTGTCACCCTGAACACCATTAGCAGTTCTAGGACACATATCTTCCAGGCTAGTCCCTCCATGAAATGGCTATTGGACTCTCACTCAGAGACTCCTGCCTCCTCTGGGAAATCTTTGCTGATGTCCCATTTTATAAACACTATTCTGCTCTCAGTCCTCCTTTCCATCCTACTCATGCCTTTCTCCTAGAATTTATCACATCAGACTGTGGTTGCTTGTTTACTCCTTCACCTACCCCCACAACACAGAACTGTGGGCACCCTGAGTACTGTGGGCATTTTGTTTTGGTTCATTTCAAAATGGTTTTACCTAGAAGAGTGTCATTTATGGATTCAATAAAGTATTTGTGGGTTCAAAAAATTTTCAATAAACATTCATGACTGATATTAAATGAAGCAGTGAGACATTTTAAGTAACAATTACCCTGAATTTCTAAAGTTCCTATTAATTAGAGACCATTAATATTGCCCATATTTCACATACACTGCATTAATTTTTAATGATCCAGCCTCAAAAGTTATACAGAAGCACTTCCACTGTATTCAATTTCCAAGTATTCACAAGTCCACCCAGATTCAAGGGGAGGGTACACAGACCCAGACTCTTGATAGGAGAAGTGTCCAAAATCTGAAGTCATTCTATAACCACAGTAACCATCAGAGGATGCTAGCGATCTAACTTGTTATTTTAAAATGCACAAATAAAGAAAAAGATTACTTAGTCTGCTTTTCTGACACAAACTATATAAAGAAGTAACAAAATAATAGGTGAAGAGAAATTTCCCTTTATAAAAATACTAGAGGCCCGGTGCATGAATTCGTGCATGGGTAGGGTCCCTCAGCCCAGCTGGCGATCGGGGCTGATTGGGGCCATCTTACCCAGTCCTGATTGGGGCCCATTGGAGCCGGTCGGGGGAGGGACTGCAGGAGGTTGGCTGGCCACAGGAGGTTGGCTGTGGGAGTGCACTGACCACGGGGGCAGCTCCTGCGTTAAGCGTTTCCCCCCTGCTGGTCAGTGCACATCATAGCAACCGGTCGACCAGTTGTTCAGTTGATCGGTGGTAATGGTCGCTTAGGCTTTTATATATGTAGATTCCAATGAATAAAAGAGGAAGAATAAAATTAGAATATCAACTTTTTAACTCCCAGTGAATCGTGGATCCAGACATTGATCATCAAAGACTATTTAAAAAAGAGAGAGATAACCAGACATTACCTATGCTATTTTAGAAAAAGAAAATACTATCTACAAAATAGATTTGTGGGGGGCTGGGGAGGATGTCTGATTCATCTAGATCCAACTATCAACTTAGAGGAAACAAGGATGAGAGAACATGTTAATTGGTACCTCATGGTTATCAGCACAATTCTGACTCCAGGAAACTTTATAGGATAGTCTGGTTTCTTCAATAAGTCAATGGGGGAAAAAGAGATGGGTGGGGACTTACAGAGACTTAAGAGTCATATCAACCAATCACAATGAATGAATTTTATTTGGATTCTGATTCAAACAAATAGAGCATAAGAAAACAAAAAGCATATGTGAGACAACTGGAAATTTGAGCAGTGAGTAGCTATTTAGTGATAGTCAGATGCTACTATTTTAATGTTTTTGTTTTTGTTTTTTTTTTTAAATATATTTTATTGATTTTTTACAGAGAGGAAGGGAGAGGGATAGAGAGTTAGAAACATCGATGAGAGAGAAACATCGATCAGCTGCCTCCTGCACACCTCCCACTGGGGATGTGCCCACAACCAAGGTACGTGCCCTTGACCGGAATCGAACCTGGAACCCCTCAGTCCGCAGGCTGATGCTCTATCCACTGAGCCAAACGGGTTAGGGCTATTTTAATGTTTTTTAGAGAAGATTATGTGATTGTGTTCATAAAGGAAAGTCTTATGTTTTTAAAACACATTTAAAAATATTTACAGATAAAATGATATAATTCCTGAGATTTTCTTCAAAATAATATAAGGAAGGAGGTCATAGGTGGGGATAGGAATAAGATTGTCCATGAATTGATAATTATAGAAGCTAAGTGATGGTACCTGAGGGTTCAACATATTATTTCATCTTTGTTTATTTTAAACTTTCTCCACAACAAATATTTTAAAAGCACACTTAATAATTCCCCCAGGCACCTTGAAATAAAGTCAAAACTCCTACATAAACTCTATAATGCACTCCATGATCTGGCCCGGCCTGCCTCTTCAGCATCATCTATCACTCTCACTTTTCACCTACATTTACTCTATATGAAGCTAATTATCATTCCCATGATCTCTCATACTTCCAAGTGTACATAAATTCCCTTTTTTTCCAGAATGTCAAGTTCCATGCTGCTTCTCCTGGCAAAATTCATTCATTCTGTCACATTTACTCATTGTCAACTATGGGTAGCAGGCTCTCTGCTGTGTGTCAGGGAAGGATACACTGGAGTGATGGATATCTAGCATTTGCCACTCCCAGCTGGCACTCTACCCTTCTTGGCCCTCTTTTGGCCCTGTGAGATTAACCCATTTACATTGTATCAGTGGTTCCTCTGTCCTCTAGCTTCTGGTTAAACTTCCCCATGGGGAAGCACCAGCAGGAGGCCTGGAGGATAAGAAGAGTGAGATCACTGTATTTTCTGTCCGAGCTCCCTCCCTGCCACGTTGGCACAGGCTGGTTGCTTCCACTTAGCAAATATGACTCTCAGGTGATCCTTGCCAAACAGCTCTCTTTCTGGTACAGGTGACTGCTTACTTGCTTTTGCACCTTCAGCTCAGGAATACAGCTCTATCCATTGTTGCTTCTCATAAACGTAATGCACAATTTGTAGAGTCCCTCCATTAAACTCTCCTCTAATTACCCAATTTTAGTCTGACTTTTCTTCCCTGTTCAGTTGCTAATTAAACAACTAAAAGCAAAAACAACCCAAACCCCAAAAGACTAGTTAAAAAACAGACACAGATCTGGACTGAAAAGTTATAGAAGATGACGAGTAAAGAATGTTTCAGAAAGTGATAGCATGTACAATGGCCTTGTGGTGCAAAAGCAGCAAGGAGTATCCAAAGCTACAGAGGCTACTTAGGAAGAAAACAAAGAGGGCAGTGGGAAAGGCAGGAGAATCAAAGAGAAACAAAATCTTGCAGGGCCAAGTAAAGATTTCGATTTTGATCCTGAGAGCAATGGTGAAGTGTCTAATATTCTCCCTGCCCTCCCAAGCCTACGTAAGCAATCACCATCTCTTAGATAATTATTCCCTGACAGCTTTCTACCACACAATTGGGACTAGAAAGTTCTGGCACATGGTACACATTCAATAAATGTTCACTAAACCAGTGAATAAATGAATGAGTAAAACACACATGGCCAGGTTTGGGGCATTTTGGGTCAACTCCAAGAATCTGTGCTTGCACACGTCCATCTTGAACTTTATTCCTATTTGCTCCTGGTTGACTGAGTCTTTTCCTATAATTAACATAAAGATCATTTGAGAGAAAGAGCTGTGCATGAGCTACAGTCCTGAAAATTAGATCAATCCCAGACCAATCTTTTACACTTAACAACCATTTCATTCTAAATATGGCAGATTTAACCAGCATAATCACTATCTCAGGTAATGGGTATTGTTGCCAGAGTCACAATAAGTTATTCTGTTAAGTCTCAGTATTTTGAAGTGATTGAAATCCATGAGATGAGTAAAAAAGAGGGCTATTCTAGTTTGTTTAGGACAGGAAATACAAGCTGCTTGCTTTCAAGCATAAGGTATAGCACAAACCAAGTACTAACCACGGGTTGCAAGTAGAAGCTTTATTTTAATTTGTTTTATAAACTAATAGTGTGTTCTGATTTATACCAGATATAATGATAAGCATAATTTTAATTGGTTTCCTCATCATTAAATAAGTTGAATGCTAAAACCTGCTTGAAATTACACTTACTCGATATAAACGTATTTTTTACTCAAGCAAACAAAATGAAAACACAAGGTGATCTCAATACTGTGAAAATTGAATATTAATTAATGTCACAAAAGTGATGCCATTCTATATTCAAGAATTTTGTGATAAAGGAGATACCCATCTTATACTTAAAAAGAAAAGTTGAAAATATATGCAAATGATCACTTTTCTTTACACCTAAAAATATCAAATGGCAATGTTTCTGCATCATGCTGGGATATGTCTGTGATTTAATGCTTTTTAATTAACATGAACACTTTGCATTCTTTTCTGGTAGAAAGTTAATTAGAAAAAATAACAAATAATATTTATTTTTGAAGCTCAAAAAAATGTGCATCAATTTTCTTAGTGACATAAAAAATTAATTTTTGTTCTGGTTTTCTGCAAGCAACTTGATGTTGCATAAAGTTTATAAATTGATAAAGAAAAAATTATACCAAAGTCCTATGAAATGGAAAAACTCTAACTGTGGCTAAAATACATTGTATTTATTTAATCTTTTTACTTTATTTCCCCACCTTTGCTCACCTCTCCCCAGCCCGGCCCCCCTTCCCTCTGGCCATCACCACACTGTTGTCTGTCTATGGGTTATGCCTATATGTTATATGGCTAATCCCTTCACCTTCTTTCATCCAGTCCTCTCCACCAACAGCTGTCAGTCTGTTCTATATATCCATGCCTCTGTTTCTATTTTGTTCATCAGTTTATTTTGTTCATTAGATTCCACATATAAGTGAGATCATATGGTATTTATCTTTCTTTAATGGTTGTATTGCTCACCAAAGAGGCCATGGTGAATCCAATAACTTCAATATAGCCATCATCATGACGCTGAGGTTCAAAATCATGGTGATCCCCTGGGTTCCCCCAGGGCATTGTGCCAGCACAATATCTGAAAAGGTAAGATTAAGAGCAGAATTAAATTTATTCCATTCCTCTCATGACCATCATTAGGGATGAACTTATAGTCAGATCCAATGTTTATTTCGTGGAAGAACAGTTTTCTGTTCCTGGTGCATACCTTCCAAAGGAAAATGGAATGGACTCACCATTATCTTCAAAATATCAATCTGAAAATGAGCATGATCTTACAACAAAAGCATTTCACAATGCCCAACATTCTCCTAATTCATTATTTATCAGTATCACTCTATGGTCCATATATGTCTGCATCCTATGATATGCCATGAATTATCAATGGTTGGTTTCAGAATTTGGTCTTGGAGGAAGACAGATGCATGCCAGCCAGCAGAAAAAGGGAAGGGAACTGAAGTGAGTAAGCAATCAATATTATATACATAACTAAGAGAATAAGTGCCTACAGAACAATATTGTATACATAATCAAGAGAATAAGCACTCACAACCCAAGGGAAAGTTTATCTGAAGAAGAAAGAAAGGGTGAAGAAGAGATGAAAAAATATATTAGAAAGGGAAAGGGAAATGAAGAAAAATGGAAAAGGAGAGGATTAGGAATCCAGAAGGGAGAAGGGAAAGAAGCAAAATGAAAAAGAGAGATGTACAGAAAACAGGAAGAAAAAGAAAGAAAGTTAATGTTTCCTGAGATTCTAGGTCTTCTGTTTAAACAACTAAGATGAAAATACTTCTGGAATAGAAGTGTAAGTAACTCTACCAAGCACTGCCAAAACAATCAAGGAAATATAGTATCGTTTTCTAACCACAGATTTATATACAATTCTTGGTTTAATTAAATTCAGTCTAAATAGCATTTATTTGCAGAGTTTGTGTCTGAGTTGTCTGGTTTGCAAATAACAAAGGGTCACAGATCCATCCCTTCCAACATCTTGGCTTTGGGAGCCTAGAATCTAATGTTATGCCACTGAGCTATGTGCTTATTTTGAGAGTAGTTAATCTCAAACAGTCCTTTCTCCTGAGATATATAATAACATCAAAGTGAGTTGACATCCTGGCTAGAAAATCCTACTCCAATCGATCCTATTTTTTCAAAGCAATCATCTGGCAATGATTTTGAATGAATTCCATACTGAAATCAGGCTGGATGGTTTCCTAACAGCTCTCAGGAAACTGAGGACAGGAATGTATTCAAGTCTATCATTCTTGGGGGGTGAGGGATCAGTAAATTGACAATTAAATTAAATTAAATTAAATTAAATGTTCCAATCCAGAGGGATGCCTGGGGTTCTCAAGAATGGATAAGTATAGACCACGAATGCCATATCATGCAAAAAAAAATTTTTCCCCAAAGAAACCAAAAGCACTTACCACGGAGAATACTAAACAAACCAAGTAGGAGAACAAAATGATCAGACCTAGAAAATTTTAGTAAGCCACTAAGAAAACCGATTTTCATTGTTTGTACCTGGAAATTTTCTATAATGAAAACAGATAACCTCAAGTCAAATAGAGTTCACATCAAACCAAGGAAACATATGAACAGAGCTTACCTGGGTATATTTAAAAATACTATACACTGGAACTTCAGTTCCTGAATCTTTGGGGTGAGATCTGTTCCATCACACTGAAACAATCAAAGCAGAAAAAGCAAGGGTTTTGAAATAGTCACAAGTCTAAAAAAATGACCAGAAATACTGGGTTGACGACAGTACATATCATGATCTTCCCGTTGCCTAGTCTCTGCTTAAGTCAATGCCCATTACCATGACTGAAAATGTTTTCTGCTCATAGCTTTACCAGACACAGGAACTACCATCATTCTTAACCTTAGATTATTATTATATATTCAGTCTTGTAGTATTAGCATTAAAAGATCTAGAAATGCTTAAAAGACTAAAGAAAATGATGCTCAAGTTGAGACAGTTAGGGACCTTCCCACAGTCTTCCGACTCAAACAATAGTCATGAATGTGATTTCTTTTGTTTGGTTTTTGTGATTAAATTTTATTTTGAAAATGTTAAACACAATACTTTGAAAACTGTTTGGAAGACAAGCTTTCCACAATGTAGCTATTATAAATTAGCATTATCTCCATTCATGATTAGCTCTTGAAAAATTAATCTCTTATAGCTTTGGTCTTCTGAGATCACCTGCTTTACTGGAGTTTGGACTTGACCCTGGGTCTCAAGGGCCTCAGGCCGGCATGGCCTCAAACCTTTTGGTGTGTCTTCCCTCATCTTTAGGGCTTTCCTCAAGAGTATCCTCTGACTTTCAAAGAAAAAGCTTTATTCCCCTTCCTCATTTACCCCGGTGACAAAAGTCAAAAGAGGAAAACTAGTCACGGTTATAGACTTCCCAATGTCAAAGGAATAAAGCCCGATTTTATATTTGCTCTCTTTACACCCTCATCACAAAATTTCCCCATCATCTTTTCCAGTGAGGAGAGCAGTAAAACATGACAAGCTGTGGGCAAACTTTTCAAGATTTCTTTAGGAGTTGCTAGCGGTCAAGGGTGTCTCTCACTTTTCCCAGCTGATCTTAATACAGCTTAATTTTCCTGAGCATTCACAAAAGTTGTTTCCAGGAAATCTCACAGTCCTAAATAAAGTATTTAAAATGCTATTTAGATAGGAATCATATTCTAGACATTGATTGAAGGTGTTTTTACAATATTCTCAGATACTAACCAAACATGAAGTCTCCCAATTTATTTAAGGACTTGAAATGAGCTGATAGATGACTACACCAATGAAAAAAAATGTAGGCATCTTAAACTATCAACATTGAGTGTTGTAAGCTGCTAAAATTAAAAAAAAAATAGAATGTGATACATTAATAGCATGCAAAGTAGTATTGTTGCATTCAGAAAAAATACCCATACTTACTGTTATTGTATTTAAAACAAATCATTTTTTCATTTTCAACTTTTTCTTCTGGGAAGCATGTCAGTGATTCTGGGCAGTCATCAAATTACATGACGATTGGGCACCTTATGATGTATCATGCTTTATACAGCTTCCTTACATTTTATTGCATTTAAATTTACAACTCCTTAGAATAGCAGTTTTCAACTTTTTCCTTACTTCACAAAGGAAAATACCTACCTGTAAAATATGTCCTTGTGGACAAGCTTACATATTGATGTCAACACAATAAGAAGAAAACAGAAGTAGGGCAAATGAAGCCTTATGCAGGTTTGTGTTACTGTCCTCTGTTTTTCTGGTATAGTATTTATACACACATTTTACATTTATGTAAGAGATCATTATCTACTGCCTCAGAAACACTGACTTTACCCTTGGCAAAGACAAGATGTTCTGTTGTGAGATGTACATCTAATTGTGCTAGCTAACTTTCCATTCTACCTATCTCACACTCAAGAGAGCATACAGTGACCTCATTGGAGAAATATCCTCTGTGTCACAGCATAATGATCAATAATTGTCACTTTAAAGACATGTGTTGCTATGCCTGTTTTAAATGAAGAAAGTAAACTTTCCTGGAAGGTTCGATGATTCCCCCAGAGTCATATACCTCACACACAGAGACCTAGGACTGAATTCCAAATGTCCGGACTTAGTTTCTATATTTTTCTCCTCATAAAAAAGAATATGATCTCCCTGGCCCGTGTGCTAGCAGGAGTGGGCAAACTTTTTGACTCGAGGGCCACAATGGGTTCTTAAACTGGACCGCAGGGCCGGAACAAAAGCATGGATGGAGTGTTTGTGAGAACTAATATAAATTCAAAGTAAAGGAGCGGAGAGGAGACCAAGAGAACCGGATAGAACAGCCGGATCCGGCCTGCGGGCCGTAGATTGCCCACGGCTGGAGAGTTGTTGGCCCATGCACGAAAGGGTTGCAAGTTTGATTCCCCATCAAGGGCATGTACCTGGGTGGCGAGTTCACTCCTCTCCTGGGTGGCATGCAGGAGGCAACCAATCAATTTGTCTCTCTCAGATGTTTCTCTCTCTCTCTCTGTCTCTCCCCCTCCCTGCCTTCCACACTCCCTGTAAAACAAGCATGTCAAACTCAAAGGCTAACACGGGCCAAATAAACATGGCTTGCAGCCTGTGGGCCATGAGTTTGACATGCTTGCTGTAAAACAATGGAAAAAATATCCTCATGTGAGGATTAAAAAAAAAAAAAGATATGATCACATAAACCAATTCACCTGAAATATTACATGTACCAACTGATATTAAGTCTTTCTTATTTGGCTGCCACGTTGACTTCTCTACAAGCTTCTTTTAATCCCTGCTAGAGAGCCATTCATGTATCAGACATTTATCATCAAGAGGACTGGCAGGCATGGGAGCAAAACTCTCTAGTGGTTAGGAAGTATACCGAGTTTAATTTCAATGCAGCTCACATGAACAGTGGATGTCATTCAAGATGGCCACTGCCCACTGCTCATTGGCTCTCTAGGGAGGTGCTGTTGATGTTCCTCTAAATGTGAGAAATAATGAAAAGAACAGAAAAGTTCATTTGGGGCTGGCTTGTAGGCAGCTGAAGAAATAGGGGAAGCTTGAAGTTAAGGATCAAAATAAAGATCCTTAGAATTCGATGGACCATGTGTCTTTCTTGTGTCTACCTTTAAGAAGGCAATGTTTTCGTTTTCAAGAGTTGCTCCTACTAAAACATACTTGCTTTTCATTTTTACTGCATGAGAACTAAGATGTGATGTAAGGGTTCTAGCACTAGTGGTAAAAGCCTCTGTCTCTGGTCTCAACAGATTTCAGGGATTCATGTCTCATATGTTTTACTGGGAATTACAAAATTTACAAATTTGCATCTTCTTATGCTCCTGTGTGTTCCTCTATATACCCATTAGCTTAAGCACATATATTTTTATCTACTTTCATGGATATCTTTCGTTCTGCCCCTTCTTGTCACATATTCTGTCTTAATCTTACCAGGATATATTCAAGCATTGTTACATTCCCATTCCTTCTTTCCCATTTATATATGTTTCTCTTTCTTTTTGCCTTCACTTATACAATTATGTGCAGCACGTTCATTCCTTCTTTTAATATGATTACCATAAGAAAACATTTACTGTATTTCTTAATAACTAAGTATATGCTGTTTTAAAATATATCTCCGAGAGAAAAGAGAACGTACCCTCACCTCCAAGCAGTGTGAGTCAAAACCTAGGATAGTGACTCAGGAAGAAAAAGCACCAAGAAAAAAATCCATTCAGAGATGAAAAACTATGACCAGGGTCCTGGCTGGATGGCTCAGTTGGTTGGAATATTACCCCACACACCAAAAGGTTGTAGGTTCAATTCCTGGTCAGGGCACATACCTAAGGTTGCAAGTTTGATCCCTGGGGTTAGGACATGTATGGAAGGTAATGAATCTCTCTCTCTTTCTCTTTTTTTCTCTCTCTCTCTCTCAAAACAATAAAATCATTTCCTCATGTGAGGATTAAAAAAAAGAGAACTATGGCCAGGTTAGAGAGTGAGCAAAGCACTTTTCTAAAATGCTAAAATGCAAACTTCTCGGACAATCCTGGAATAAAGACATTTGTTTGTTGAGCATCCCTTACTACTTCAAGACCCAGCTCAGCATCATTTCTTTATTGAAGATTTCTCTTTACCCCACCATGGTTAGCCTTCATGTCTCCCTTTGTGCCACCACCCTATCACATACACAGTTGAATGACAACATTTATTATATTGTTCTCCATGACTGAACTGTGTGTTTATTCAGGAATGAAACCAGTCATCTTATTTATTTTCATCCCCAGCAATAAAGACAGTGCCTGGCACATAGTTAAATGCTCATAAACACTGGCTTAATGAATGACACTAAATGATCTCTGTGGTTCTGTGCAGAGCATTGATTAAGCTAAGTATAAGCTGGTATTTGGGGTTCATTTTTTGTGGCATACATATTCATATTCAAATGAGACGAGTCAACACACTCAGTACTTACAACAACTTTAACGTGTTTGGATAGATCTCTAGAGCTTCTCTGTAGGAAATCAGAAAACGCTGCCTATACCACAAGGAAATAAAGAAAAAAAGCTTAATTACACGGTTATGCCAAATCCCTGCTTCTGTATTATACAGTTTCTAATGATGCTAAATAAGCAAAAATATAATTTGCTGAAACCAAAATAAAGCAGTGCAGTGGCTGTCAAGTTGAAATATTTTTGTTTTCAAACTTTAACCTATAAGAAAATGTAAGATCACAGTAGGAGAGTAAAAAATTAGATAATTCTGAGAGTCAGTTTAAAAACTTATTTTGACCCCCGACTTTGACTTCTCCATTGACATCCCTGAGAATGTCTTGCTTCCTCATGCTGATATTTCCATTCCCTCTACCCAGTGGTATAAATTTAAACCACACTTATTTTTAATATCAATATTTTGGAGGTATTTTTTTTCTTTCCAGCCAATCACCCCCAGGTATGTCCTTCAGCAGGAGGAGAAAGAAAAAGATGCTGCTCCTTTAATCTCACATATGCTTCCATAAAATACTTCCGTGCTCTGCCAATTTCTCGTCCAAACATTGATGCATATGGACTCCTGTGAAAACTGCATTCTTACTCAAGACTTCCCATACACTTCTCAGTCTACCTAGTTTCCCATTCTCTAGGTTGGCTCTGATGTTTGTTTTTCACATTATTCATTGGATATCATCCCCTCAGAACAACATGGAGTCTCAGAGCTTTTCAGTTCAAAAATGATGGGCACCAGCTCTCTTTTTGCCAACTAACTTAAGACAGACAGCCTTACTTTTCTTCTTAAACCAACATATTAAACATGAACCATACATAGAGCTACATGTAAACATCTGAAATGTATATGCCATTATTTTTAGTACAGTTAGCATCTATATGACCAATAGTGAATTAGCATTAAATAATATATAATAATTTATAAAATAAAATATATACTTACCCCTGCATAGAACATTTTATTTCGAAAACGACTGTTGAATTTCTCTGGATTTGCTTCTGTGAAAGGAAAGGGGTAGTTTTGTTCTGGAGACCTTAATGAACGTAGTGACTTAGACTAGCATCCCTACTTCCTCCCCTCACAGATCCAGTAGACCCACCAGCTTCATTACCATCTTCCCCTTAGTTATAGACAGAGGTCATCATTGTCCAGTGCTATAAAATGTAGCCACAAATTGGCAGCATCAGCATCAACCGGGAGATTGTTAAAAATGCAAATTATTAGGATCTACCCCATATCTGCGGAATTAGAATGTCTCGGGTGTGCGGTTTAGGACTCTGTGGTTTAGCAAGCTCTCCAGGTGATTGCCATGCACAGTAAAGGCTGAAATACTCTGGGCCCTATTCAGAATAGAGCATTGGCAGGGATACAGGGCTGGGGTGTTAGGGGGAGAGAGGAGGAGAGGAAGGGGGGATTATTTGCTTTGACCTCCATAGGTCATGGCTTCCATAAACTATGTATTCTGCTTCCAAATGTAATTAAATATGGGGAATTCAGATAAAAATTAATAGAGAATTTGCTTTCAGATTATGCAAAAACACCTAACTACCATCTGCACTCTTATTTGTGACAGGCCTTGAAAAATAACTTGATTTAGTGGACACACACACACACACACACACACACAGATCACTGGCTGAATGGACACTGGCCATATGACAGCAGAGGTTCTGGCTGAAAAATGGTTTAATTTTGAGTTTGCTCCTATATGTTATATATATTGAAGGGAGAAAAAAGATTAAATAATAATCTGTGTCAGAGAATTCAAGAAATTTATAAAACATCTAAATGGAATATTATTTTCTTACATTCTTCACTGCCAATCTTTTGCTGTCTGCTATTTTATTCAGCATGTTCATTAATCCCTTCTCAGAGTTAGGTCTCCTCCAAGTCATTTCTCATTAGACTGGCTGACTAGCAGAAACTCCAAGTCCTAACCCTATTTTTGAATGGCAAATCCCAAAAGTTGTCTAGAAAAAGAAAAGTAGCAGAGTTCACTCACTAAGACTGGATTGAATAAAAGCTACAAAATCTCAGGAAATCATTCTGGACAATTAATTATTAGATTATTTTCATGATTGTGACAAATATTATCATAAGACAAAGAAACTGGCTTGAGGTTTGCAAACATCAAAAAATGTGGTATTTTTATAGATTGGTTTTTGATAGTTATATTCATCTATTTACAGTTCCTGTATTTTAAACCTCTCCTTAACCATTCACTCTCTTCACCAAATTAAGTACTATAACCATAGAAACAAAATAATACAAAAGGTAAAAGGTTAACTTATAGGATATAGTAAACCAAAACAAGGTAAAAATGATGCTAAGTGCTCTACCTCCTTGATCCCCATTGCTGGCCCCAGAGTTGACCATTTCTATGGTCTGGACCTTCTTCAGGATGAATTTGGCTGCTGAATGGCATGTTATTTTTAACCTTCTTGACCCAGATTTGGCTGAGTACCATTTTCAGTTGCATTAACTCTTGCTTTATGGAATCAGAGGCAAAATGAGAATTTTCATTGCCATGCAATTTATTGTGGGTACATAGGCCCTAATTTTAAACAAAATCAGATCCAGCTATTGAGCAAGTATAATGAGAAATGGAAAATGACACCCACAGTCCTGGCAATGAAGTTTTTAGGGCACCAATGTCCAAAACTATTAAATGAATCATATACCAACTATTAACATTTACTTTTTTAATAATGTATGGTTTGGAAAATACCCACATCTTCATGAGGTTTTCCTGAGTCTTGAAGAACTGAAAATGGTTTTTTTCCTTTAAAAAAAAAAGTGTGTTTTTCTCTCAAGAGATTGAAAATGTTCTATAACAGCGATCGTCAATCTTTCGGACCTCACGGACCACCAGTGGTCTGCGGACCACTGGTTGGCGACTGCTGTTCTATAAGATGCAAAAAGACTAGAATTAAGAAATAAACCAAGTTTTTGGTGATTTTACTCACACAGTTGATTAAAACAGTCACCTCAGATCTAATTTAACTGGATAAAAGCTGATTATATATATAAGTAATTCTAAAACCTAGAGACCTGCCGGAAACCAATCATTGTCTCAATAATTAGAAAGGTGTAGACAAGGAACCTGGAAGGCTGGTCAACCTTGAAGCTCTGAAAGGTCAGAGCCAACCACTTCCTATCTAACTGAGACAATGGTAGCTGAAGCAACTTCCCCACCAAATAATCATGTAAATCCTTACTGATAAAATAATCTGCCTGTTACTGGAATTGCCTGCCTAAGGGTAATGGGTGTATCCCAAACCTGAATAAAAGGGATGGCAAGGCCAAAGCAAGGCATAGTCCTCCCACTAGAGTTAGGCTTCTGCCTGGCCCCCATTTCCCAAATTAATATTTTTCTAGTCTCTTTCATTTGTGTGCGGCCTCCTCCAGAACCTGAACCCTGAACTGGAAGCCTGAACCACGGGGGCCTGAAAGGGGTTCCCACAGAGACCTATCAAGACACTAGCATTTAGAGAGGTGTCAGAAAGACACATAAAAGGACACATATAGTATGATTCCATAAAAGGACACATATAGTATGATTCCATTGATATGAAATGTCCAGAAGAGGCAAATTTATAGCCACAAAATGCAGATTAATGGTTGCCAGTGGGTAGAGGAAGGGAGAAATGAAGAGGTACTTCTCAGTGGGGACAGGGTTTCTTTTTGGTTTAATGAAAATGTTCTGGAATTATATAATAGTGATGGTTGCACAACATTGTGATTATACTAAAAACCCTGATTACTAGTATGTACTATAAATTGGTTATAATGGTGAATTTCATGTTCTGTGAATGTTTACCTCAATAAAAAAATATTAATTTGAATACAAAAAAATAAAGATATAAAATAAAGAAGTAGGGGAGTTGGCCTGGGGGGAAGGAAAGGTGTGAGGTATATTCTAGTCTCTCTGCTCCATCTCATACATTATATTGACTCCCAAACTGAGCTTGCCTTGGCAATTGGACTCTCTTCCCATTTTTACATCTACCCTATTCCAAGCACAAGTTAGACTGAAAAGCAATGTTGGCTGCAGCTAAGGGAGATGTTTGCTAGTGTAAGAGCTGTGTCACTCCCTACAGAAGCCAGGCCAGACAAGAGCCTACAAACAACAGTACTCCACCATTCTGGCTATTAAAGGGAAGGGGTGGAGTGGCTGAATATGACTCTGTGTATGTATAAGAACTGATGTGACTTTGAGGAGGACCAAGGAATGTGCACCCCACTATATCAAGGAAGGGGGGCATACAGAATTGGGAAAGAGCCAGTAAGAAAGTTTAAGATCTCTTGCTCCTTAAGGAAGTAGTGTCTGTTAATTGATATGAAGTCAACCTTGAAAGGCCACTCTCAAGAAAGGCAATTATCCTCAAAGTACCCGAAGATGCCAATAGTGGAAGTACCCATGGTTTATGGCTGCAGTTCTTAGATTTCATCCTCCTCTTCCACAAGAGGGTGTGAGATAGTGAGGTCCAAACACACTGTGTATTTCTATGCCATTAACCTATTTGCAATCTGATTGGATACCAATATTAATTGTATTAGTTTTCTGCACATTTGATAGCTTAAAATGTTCATTGATTTTCTCTAGGTTCTCTCTGGGTCCTCTGCTTAGGCTCTTACCAGGCCAAAATCAAGGTATCAGCCTACAAAGCTCTTATTGAGTGGCTCTGGAAAGGATTCACTTCCAAGCTTATTCAAGTTATGGACAAAATCTATTTCCTTGCAGCTGCAGTAATAAAATTCTTTTTCCTCACTGGCTGTTGGCTAGGGTATATTCTCAACTTCCAGAGGCCTCCTGCATTCCTCGGCTTGTGATAACCCCTGCATTGTCAAAGCCAGCAAGGACACATCAAGTCCCTCTCACACTTTGAATCTGACTTCTCCTTCTCCCACATCACTCTAACTTCCCATTCCACCTTCCACCTTTGCATTTAAAGGCTCATGTTATTGCATTAGTCCCACTCAGATAATACAGAACTATCTTTCTATCTTAAGGTCAGCTAATTATTAACCTTCATAACATCTACAAAGTCTTTTTGCCAAATAAAATAAAACCACCAACAAGCAGGACCCAAAAGTCATGGGGGTCAAAATACCTACCATCATGCACCCTATAGCCCCCCTGATGCACATCCTTCACGTATGAAAACATTCACTCCCTTCAAGGTCTCCAAAGGTTTCATTCCATTATATTATCAACTCAAAATCCAAAAATCTCATCTAAGTCTCATTAGCTCCAACTTCCCAAATTCCATCATCTAAATCATCAAAATGATTTGGCTCTGGATGTAATTCATTTATAATGATGATGAGGCTCTGGGTACACTCCATTCCATTGATTTAACACATTAATTTCGTCCTTATGCACAACACAATTAAATGTGTGCCATCAGAATGGGATCCTAAACCCTAATTTTGCCTGTAATTAGTCCTGCATATCAGGGAAATGTTCATAAACATAATTTCAACACTATGTTTATAAAAATCAATAAGCATTTTGAACCCTATATAACTCACACATCTTTTATATTCTCTTCATCGATACTTATCCAATCTTAAGACTTTGGTTAGAGATATATAAATGACTCCAAAATTTATGCCTACAATAACATTGGCATCTTCAATTTAAATTGTGTATTTTTTTTTTTAAATCTTTTGCTTTTTTCAACATTATTTCCCATTCAGGGCAAATATTTTTTTAACAACATTATCTTCATTTTTCTAACACCATCACAAAAATCTTTCATTATATAATTAATGGCCATCTAACCTATCTCTATCACAAGCTCATTATCCCTCTGTACTTTTTCTTTCCTGTCTGAAATGCCCTCACCTATTTATTTCTTGTCAACATTACATTCCCCCTTTCTCTTCCTTTATCTACCCTCTCTGGAAATTTTCCTCAGGCACCTTTCCCCTGACAACAGTCCCACTGAACTCCAATGTTATTTACTGCCCATACAACTAACCGTGCCCTTACTATACTAGTATATGCCTTTCTAGTGTTATCTTTTGTATGCGGGCCTATCCCTCCAATTAAAATTCTATTTCTGTAACAAACACTTATTGAGATAGTCACTGGACTAAGCACTGGGACCACTATACTGTACACCTGAAACTAATAAAAAATACTATTGAGTGTAAACTGTAATTGAAAAAAAGGAAGAAAATGAGTTAAATTATTTTATTAGAATACGTAATACTGATTTATTTATTATAGGAAATACATGCATACATGTAATCAATTCATAACTATGTGTTCTAATGGAAACATACTGTAATTCAGATAAATTAAGCAAAAGATGATTTAATAGTTTATTATATTTAAAAATAAACTATATTCTTTCATAGATGAAGAAGGAAGGAAGGAAGGAAGGAAGGAAGGAAGGAAGGAAGGAAGGAAGGAAGGAAGGAAGGGAGGGAGGGAGGGAGGGAGGGAGGGAGGGAGGGACGGAGGGAGGGAGGGAGGGAGGAAGGAAGGAAGGAGAAGGAAAGAAGAAGAAAGAAAGAAAGAAAGAAAGAAAGAAAGAAAGAAAGAAAGAAAGAAAGAAAGAAAGAAAGAAAGAAAGAAAGAAAGAAAGAAGAAAGGAAGAAAGGAAGAAAAAAAGAAAGAAGGAAGGAAAGAAGACATTGTCTTATGACCTCGTGGAGTTTGGAGTGGAGGAGACAAGTCTGAAAATGAAAACTAAAATGTCATTTTGTATATGCTATTAAAATATGTCTGTATGAGATGAAGTGGTGGTTACACATACAGGAAATGATCAGAAAAGTGTTCCAGAAGCAGGTACACTTGAATCTTGAATGATGAGTAGGTACCACGCAGAGATTCAGGATGGAAAAGAAGGTTATATACAGAGAATCTCGCACAGTGAGAGTTTCTCAAGGGCAAACTATACTTGAGCCTTCAAGTCTAGACAAAAGCCAGAAAGTGAGTCCTTGGCAGTGATGGTAACAATGAAATTTAGCAAGCCATTGCAAACAAGACATTTTTAAAAGAAATCTGTCAGTTCTCTCCATGAATCATGAAACATTCATAATCCTTTGAAACATGCAGATCTACATGTCTCTATATATTCAGTGGAAATAGTAACTCCTAAATCAAATTTAAATACTGCCTCTTCTAGAGTCATAATTGTATGCCCTTGACCTTGTAGCATAAGGCTTGACTCCTCTGAATAATAATTTCAATGAAGCAGAAAAATTTAAGCATCCAATCTCATACTAAAAGTTTGATGTGTTTAATATCTTTCATGTCCAAAGCAAATGACAATCTAGTTCATACAGCTGGGTGAGACCTGACTTTGCCACCTGATACCCATAATCATTGTTAACATCCCTATACATTATATATTGAAATATTTTCAATGTATGTCCTCAAGCACTGTCATAATGTAATAATGATAGAAGTACTGGATAAGACTCCCACTGAAAATTTAATGACCAATCCTACTATATCTCCAAATTCTGTTCAAATGATTAAACTTTCTGATACCCAGACAGCAACAATTCAATCATGCACAGTGGTTGAGAAGAATAAGCAAGCATCTGTTTTCCAATCAAATGAAGCATACCATCTTTCTGATCAAATATATAAACCCAAATTATTCAAATGTTTCCACTCTTTATGTAAAGTAAATCAAGTGTTAAGACTATATTATCTCCTTGTTTGATCCACTGATAATTATAAATGCATTTATTTATACAATAATTCCACCAATAAACTTTCTCAAAATAAATGTCACTTTATTTGTCCCTTCTAAAAGAAATATAATATAGGTAGCAATGCTAAAATCTGCATTTGTCCCATATCGATTTGAAGGGCTATTTTACAACTATGCCAAAAAATTGTTTGCATTTACATTTTTTAAAAATTCTACCTTAGTGAGATTTTTATCTATTTCATATTTCATGTAGGCTGGTTGGCATGACTCCCAACTTAAGGTACTATATTATTTTTTACTGATACCTAATAGGTTATTCTATCCAAGCTCATTTTCACAATGGTTCTCAGGAGGTTTTCAGTCACATTCCAAGTATTTTATACAAACAAGGTTTATCATGAAGTCTCAAACTGTGAGTGGTTGTGTTTGAGAACAGTTTGAAGTCTCAACTATGAGGTTTTTTTTTGGCTTGAGAACAGCCACTCATTACCAAGAAAAATAAGTGAGTTCACCATTACTGAAAATGTGGCCTCAAAATCCTTTTCCTTGCAGCCAAGCTTGAGATGTCTTGACTATCCTGGAAAGTATACGGGGAAAATCCAAACCAACAAAAAACAGTTTCAAAAGAAGAAGACTAATATTTTTTATAGTAAATAATGATTTTATTTAATGCAAAAAATGAATAGATTAACAGATACTAAGAAGCTCACATCCCTGGTCTAAGGATATCAACCAAATTTGGATGCAATATTTTGTGGACATTTATTTTGTACCAGCTGTGTATCATCTTCATGAATATTGTAGCTATTACTCTTAGGTGACATTAATTCTCCCTTATCAGCTTGCAGTGGCTGGTTTTCCTCCAGGGCTCTGGCTTACCTGCAGGGCAAATGTTTCATATCGCATGAAAGCACTTAAACTAAGCCTCAGAAATAAACTACTCAAAAATTAATGCTTGGTATCTTTTAACCAATACTCACATTTAAAACTATGCATCTATACATATATACCACAACTTGCATATTCCTCTCTAAAATGAAATAGTCCCATAGCTTAAAAGAAAAGAAAAAAAAAAGTCACTTTCCTGCAAGAATTCTCTTTTAAGCTTGGTCCTTCTACCTTGATGCCCCCTCTCACTCTGAAGCCCAGAAGTATCATCATAGTACAAGGAAATATATCAAGAGAACTTCCAGATTAATTAGACCAAATATTAGGTTCCCTTGAATGAGCTCATTGTCGGGCACTTACTCACTTTGGCCTCTTTTCATGCCAGAATGTCTATTTTTGGAAGATTCATGCATTAATGAATTGTATTACTTTATAAGTATTGCTAAGAAATTAAGAATTTTATTAGGAAGCCCAGATTCAGGGTCTTCTGAAGAATATGAGGAGGAAATATGGGGTAAGAAATGGTCAAAGGGATCTCCATTTAGTTCCCCAAATTAACTCTCCTCAAATGTAGAAAGGGCAACCAGTTATAAATGTTGGCCCCAATGTAGGACCCTCTCACTATCTAATATCTAAGAACTGTCTATTGTAAGGAGATGGGAGGGTGGTGATGTTTCTGATTTGGGTATTTGCTATCTGTGGTTCGGTCATCAACCAACCTTTTTAGCTGTGATTTTCTGGCTAATCAGAGAGAACGACCAAACTACAGCCCCTCTTTAATCAGTATTGCTTTTATTTGGCACAGCATTTGATCCTTGAAGCCTCATGAATCCAGGAAGAAAAAGTTTACCAAAATTGCTGAATCCACGAAGAAAATTACAGGTTGGGACTTCACTATTCGTTTGTATTCTAACAGCCTTCATCCTATTGCTGCACTATTGACCTTTAGTGCATAAGAGTGTGATCAGAATTTTCCCTACATTATTACTGGAACAGGAACATTTAAATTCTAGCTTTTGGTTCCCTGTTTTTCAAATTCTATGAGTTAAAACCCTCGTACACTCTTGCAGAATCTGGATGGAGGAAAAAAGGTAAAAATAATCCCTCATTTGTGACTTTTATCTTACACATTACTTACTCCCCTAGAGCTTAGCTGTATTTTGGTTATATATTAACATATTGACAAGAGACTAGGTACAGTTATAGTTATGGATACAGGCATAGACAGAGATGTGTACTCTAGTTATATAAATAAGAAGAGAGCTTCAGAGAGAAAAAGAGAGATTGATAGAACCTGAGAGAGATTAAAGCTTCAAAGCATAAGCAAAAATCCTCAACTTTCTCAGTTTTGAAGACATAAGGAAGTTCTGATGAAATATTTAACCACATTATTATTTCATCTTATTTCTCTTTCAAAAATCGTTTTGCTCCCCCAACCCTTGACTCCATCTCTATTGGTACTTAAATGACCACTCTGCCTTATTCACTCCCTTACCTCATCCAGTGAGGACTTGCAGCACCTTCTGAACCTAATCCAATCACCATCACACCCTTTTCTTTCAACCCAAACCACCCATAGTCCCCTATTGTCCTAAGATGCCTAATGTGTCTTTTGCACCCATAGGCAGGACTTCTTTGTTTTTCTACCAGGTTTCAATGGCTCTGGGTTATTAAATGTTGCACTATAACAACTGGTAGCTTGAGAAGCTGTGAGTATCCCAATGACTTTAGTGAAAGAAACTTTATTATTTCTCAGTAGTTCACTAACATCCAAGTTTCTAGTCAAATTTAGAGTAGCAGTCCCAAGCATACCTCTGGTCTCGTCTCTGACCATCTTTGAAACCCCAACCAACATGGTCTCAGAGTCCTATTTGTATTACGTTCCTATCTTGTCTAGCTCCCAGGGTCATCAGGGAGGTCACAAAAAACACACCAAAAAAACACGGAAGCACACTGTCAACACGTAAGTGATATGCAAACAAAAGGGAACATGCAAAACACCTGCTGGAAACTTCCTCCCAGGGAGATGGAAATGGAACGCTGTCCTCACCTCGGGATTCATGGAACTCCAGTGTGACGTGGGCATCAAATCCGAGGCTGAAGTAATTATTGAAAACATTCAGAGGAAGCTGCAACAATGAACAAGATAGAGGTGAAGTCGTGTGCAACCAAGCAGAAAGAAAAATAAAGTTCAAGCTGGACATCTGTCTCTGGGGCTATCTCTGGACTAGAGATCAGTCACAACTCCAGGTAGAGGTGTTTACATGGAAGGAATGGGGATATTTAAATTAATTCATTAGTCAAAGCTCAAATCAGATAATACTCACAATTATTTTAAATAGTATAGAAAATAAGGGATACAAATACAAATTAATAAATGAGAACCATTCCTGTGGATGTTGTAATGAGACTCTTATCATGTGGAAGGGTGCATATTTGCAATAGTTATGAACAATGATTCACTGTTCAAACTTAGAAAGTAAATTGTAAGGATCATGTCTAAACCTACTTAACCTGTGGCTACACTTTTTTCAAGAATTATGTTCAGCATATTAATATTGAATCTTAAAATGAATAATGTTTAATTTGTTTGCCCTTCGCCTACTTTTAAAAAAATATTTTTGACAAGTCATATAAGCAATAAGGCAGTTGGAGACATTCAGCTATTCTCAATCTAGAGGGGGAAAAAAAGAAAAAACAGATATGTACATATACATTTATTGATCAGTATTCTTCAGATTCCTAGTTAGTCTACCAAATCTTCTATGTTTTATATTAAATATATTGGGATAACATTGGTTAATAACATTAGGTAAATTTCAGATTACACTCTATTGTGTGCTCACCACCCAAAGTCCAGTCTCCTTCCATCACCATATATTTGACCCCTTGCCCCTCTTCAAACCTTGTATCTTTAATATGACAGTGAAATATGTGAGCACAGACATATAGATGCACACCCAACCTTAGCTTTCCTTCTCAGAATCCTCTTGGTCACTGGCTGTTACTGCTGCAAGCTGAGTAAAACAGAGAACCACACAAACTAAAATCCTGAATTAAAACTGCAAAATTAATGTGCTTTTTAGGCTGCAGGCAATATTAGAACAATTAGAAAAGCATTGGAAAATGTTAGGAGGGAAATAGTGATTCTTTCATTTTACTTTCTATAGCTCAGAGTGGAAGATAAACATTAAAGTAGACACATAGGTAATTTTACCTCAGTTTAGATAATGTTTCCAGATAATGACCAGGTTTATCCTCCAGAGAGAAATGAACTAGAAATAAATGTTTAACCCTCAAATTTCCAAAAGTAAGTTTATTACAGTATTTCATGTGCCCCTTGATTTTGTATTTGATGAGAGTGAAAACCTTGTCCCAGTTAGAGAAAAATGAAATGAATCTTGTGCCAAGAATAGAAAATGAAATGAGAATGAGAGAGATATATAATACAGAAAGAAAGAAATTGGGTTGCCTGGGTCTCTAATGTAAATAAAGAATGAACCCCTCATAGAAGGCCCTGAGCCAGAGCTTATAATGATTCAGAAGTCAAATCAGCTCTTAGAAATGGTTATAACTAACTAGAGAACAGGGAGAGAAACTAAACACACAGAACAATGCCAAAATCATGTCTCATTTTCTTGGCTTCATATTTGAGAATGTCCAGTTCCTGTACTTAAACAAAATACCATCCTTATAATGACAGCAAGGGTTGATGATGCTGCCAAGAACACAGATATGTTCGTCTCCACCATTTATGTTTTCTTGGCTACAAGTCTAACCCATGTCTTAACATTCACTGATAACTCAGGGGAACATCTGGCCACCATCCGATAAATAATATCCCAATTTAGTCTGTTATTAAATTCTTATTCGTATTTTCCAGGAAAAAAATTACCCCAATTTCCTACATGTCTCTTCAAAAATCCATTTTCATAGGCTTTTAATTATCTGGATTAATGTTTCCTGGCTGCACCAAAAAGTCTTTCCATTACTTGAGCTGTTGGGAAGAGATTTAAATATAGACTTCTATTGAGGGCCTAACCATTTTAAGTTTAGTGGGGAGAGGACCTTAACATTTCCATATGGTACATTTCTTTTTACTTTGGCTCTTTTCTACCCAATTTCTGTATTATAATACATTAGTAAGGTATATCATATTCCAAGACAATAAGTGCTATTTAAACAACATTGTGACATGATGAACTCAGTATCAACTGAGCAATCATGATATCTACCAAAAACCTTATAATTTCTAAATCATGGTTTAGGTGAAAAAAAAAAAATGAAGACCAAGGCAAAACATGTTTTAATGAGTAAGTGGATGTTGGTTTGGTCTAAAATGCTCTCTGGTTCAATCTATTTTTAGGCTGAAACTTCCATGAAATCTTGGTCTCAATCAATGGCATAATCCAATATAGCAGTAATGCTGGTTAAAGTACAGATACCTTGGCCTTAACCCTGCATTTAGTTAATGAAACTCTCTGGAACTGGGCTATCCCGGAACATATATCTGTATTTTAATCTGTATTTCTAACAAGCACACCTGGAGAATCTTATGCATACAAAGGTTTGAAAACACTATCATAGAAAAGAAGTAGGAAGTAATAAGGAGGAAGTGGCTACTTGGCAACCTACCAAATTTAACTGAAATTGAGGCCAGAATTTAGAACCATATCTTCTACTGAAGCTCCACACTAGAATATTTACAACTGTGCCCCTTGGTTTGTCTTGGATTGAAATAAAAAGCTCAATCACTGAAGGAAAAGCACTAAATCAAAACATTTATGTAGGTATCTTCAAGTCCCACGCAAGTAATGAAATTAGCTTAGTTAATACTTCCTTAAACATTAGGAACATTTGATATCAAGCCAGAAATCTCAGAAGGCTATCTTTGTTTTGAAAGATCATATTCCTAATGCTTCAGAACATATATATATTTCATCTTCCCTTAGGTTAAGAGTTTGCAATGAACTTGAAAGATTAGAACATGGATATATGTGTTCCTGGTGTGGAAGTTGAGGACAGAGAACAGCTCCCTGAGCCCTGGAAGCAGGTAGAAACCTAGGTCTTTAGAAACCCATGGGGTAGAATCATTGGGTAATGTTGGACGCATAGCCCTGTAGCCATAAACTCTAACACTATCCTTTTATCTCATAGGAAGAAATCAGCACATGAATCTCCAGCCACAAATGTATTTCCCATGACAGATGCTCCAGGGTTCCTTTCTGCTGAAGAAAAAACTCTCTAACCTTACACACACCATCTTCAAGCTCTTCTGGAGGCAAGTCTGGGTTTCTTTCCACATGGAGGTTCCAGCGATCTAGCTGTACAATTGTTCCATCTTCTACTTGACAGAGGATTTTGGAAACAGGTTCATCAGTGTAGCCCTAAGGAACCAATGAACACATCCATTGGCATCTGGAGTAATGAACGGTATAGCCAAAGGTATTTCATGCAAGAAAGAGCCCTCTGCTACAGTTCTCTGTTTTGTAATTAGCAAGGCTGGGAGAGTAAACTCTTTTTTTCCAGGTACTTAGAACCTAACACAATAGTCACAGGTAATGTGCACAGAAATGCTAATTCTAGCTGGTTTGAGTTGAGGAATAATTTTTGCTTACACTGAGAACCAATAGTTAGTTGCTGGTAGGTTTAGGCGCTAGCTGAATGGCTGCTTTCATCAGAGTAAAAACAGGACCCCCTCCCCCCCCCCCCCCCCCCCCGCCCCTGAGGCCTCCTACTAAAGGGATTTGTGAAATGCACAGAAGAAGTGTGTTTGGGGGTGGGAGGAGAGGAAAAAAGAAACAAAGCAGCCTCTGATAGACAATTTCTTCTATTAACATCTGATTTTACTCACCTCTCCCTAACCCTGTAGTAGGACACCATCCCTTCCATGACCTCAGGCAAGTCTGACAGAGGATTAGCCCTGTTTGGGAACTCTTACTCCTTGAGCATACATTACTGACAGCATGATTATTAAGGACAGTCAAGTCACTGATTGGATGAGAGGAGTTAACATTGATAATATACTAGTTGCTTCATGTAAATACAGGGTGGGGCAAAAGTAGGTTTACAGTTATTCATATGGAAAATAATAAAGAATAATATAAGAATAAACTCTGTTTTGAGTACTCACAACTATAATCCTATTTTTGCCCTATCCTGTATTTATACTTTAAAAAGACCTATAGGAGGTTAATTCATTCACCCAAATTCAAATTAGTATCTGAAGATAATTATCTCCTACATGAGGTTAATTCACCCAAAAGCCAGATTCATATCTTCTAGTATCTGAAGATGATTTTCATGGAACCCAGCCCAGGCAATGGTCTCATATGAGCAGATAAAAAGCTGGTAGGCTGCATATGTTAGCATATTGTGTCTTCTTACTTAGTACTATAAAAAAAAAAAAGTAATGAAATGGCTGATTGGTGACAGGGAAACTGCCTCCACTGAGCTTGTCTGAAATTGGCTCCACGGTGCAAAGGACAGTCTGTTACCTGTAGAGCCAAACCCATGATGACACTGACCAGAGAAACCAAATGCTCAAAAAAAAGCCATAGCTTTCCCAAAGTAAGCATTGTAAATCTGAGTCAGAGCTGCCATCCTGGCCAAGGCTGAGGGTCAGGATCAATTCAAGTCTGTGGTTGTTTTACATGAAGACTTGAGGACAACCCACCCACTATCTTAGTGTTTAGCTCAAAAAGCCCCAGCATGCACTAACCCCCCTTTTTAATCCTAAATGTTCCCTTCTTCTCTAGCTTCTTATACATTACTGGATAAAATCGTGGCTCATGGGTGCTTTGGTTCTCAACTCTAACTTATTCCCCTTCCATTAGAACATGTGTGGGTTGGGGAGCCTGCTGCTGGACGCCATGGGCAGCCCCTGAGAGAGTTCTTACCCCTCCCCAGTTGAGAGTCCGAGCCAGGTCATTCCCAGTCCCCAGAGGAAGGACTCCAACCGGAGGCTGAGGGCTCAGCTGCAGTTCATCCAGAATAGAAAGGATCCAGCCCACCTATGGACACATTGGGGGCCAGAAGAGGGATAAGAAAGACAGGTAAGTTACAAGGAAGATCACCTGAGGGGAGGCGGCTTTAAAGAGCAAAATCAAATGGTTTTATTTTTCTTTAAAACATATTTTTGTGTGTGTTTTTTTAAAATATATTTTTATTGATTTCAGAGAGGAAGGGAGAGGGAGAGAGAAAGATAGAAACATCAACAATGAGAGAGAATCATTGATTGGCTGCCTTCTGCACGCCTTCTACTGGGGATTGAGCCTGCAACCTGGCATTGGCCCTTGCTGCAATCAAACCTGGGACCCTTCAATTCTCAGGCCAACGCTAGTCACTAAGCCAAATCAGCTAGGGCTAAAACATATGTTTTAATCCAGCTGCCAGGGAACAGAAAGACCACTTATCTCAGGCAGATTCAAAGTGGCAAGTCTCTTATAGGAAAAAGGACCATTTTGTACATGCTCTGTCATATAAGCAAAACTACATTTGTCTGTATGTTTAACTAGAGGTCTACTTTAAAATTCAGAAGAGTTTAAAATTTAGGGAGGTATATAGCATATGCCACTGGAGGGAATACAGGACATAGAGCAAGATTGAATTTCAATTCTGGCTCATATAGGCCCTGTCATCTTATTAAATTATCTGACATCACTGAGACACATTTACCAGATTTTCTTTTTATTTTTTTATTAAGGTATTATATGTGTACATATCTTACCATTGCCCCCTTCCAACCCACTCCCATACATGCCTTCACCCCCCAATGTTTTGCATCCGTTGGTTACTCTTATATGCATGCATATAAGTCCTTCAGTTGATCTCTTATTTCCCCACTCTCCCTATCAAAATGGAGTTAATAATACCTACCTCACAAGATTGTTTGCAGAGAGAAATATATATAAAGCCCTTAACATGGTGCATGGCCCATGTAAGCACCAATTAAATGATTAATCTCCATAGTACCATCTTAGAAATTACTGTTTTTCTAAATATCCTTGTATCCCCCTAAATAAAACACTACGGAAACATAATTAGGGCTGGACCTAGTATTTGTTATAAGTTTAGACAGAAAATAGATACTTATGTACTAGAATTATATTCCTGTTTAATCTTTTTCTCAGATTTAGTCTTATTATAACTATTTAGGAAAATTACCCTAAACTTAAAAAGAACAAAAGCAAACTTGAATGTCCTCACAATGTCGTACTAGAGTAGTATTTAACAGGCCTGTCTAATAACTACATAAGTACAGGTTAACTTGAATATTTCTGTTCTACAGAGACAAATGTTGAAAAGATTACATAAACCAACTTCGACTCAAATTTAGAAAATTATTTTGGTATAAGCCACATAATTCTTTTCTTCTATTTCTCAAAAACAAAAAACAAAACAGCTTTATCATCTTGTTGGTGCCATCATTAAAGCACTAAATACCTTTTAAAATTAAATTTATTTGGGTTACATTGGTTAATAAAATATGTAGGTTTCAAGTGAACAATTCTATAATACATAATCTGTATATTGCATTATAGATACATTTTTGACATGTATTCATTCTATATTTGTATGGGTCATGTTTTTTTAAATATTTTTTGAAAATTGTACTTTAACAGTATATTTGTTGCACACTGCTACATATAAAATGCAGAACTAAGCAACTGAAATGAAAAGATAAATGAGCTGGGCTAAGATAGATTAGGTAGCAGGCCTGCTCTCAAAGAGCTCATGATGAACAAAAACAGTGAGCTTTCCATGGGCCAGTCCCTGAGCAAAGTTCTCCAGTGAACTGTCTTATTAAACTTCAAAAGGAGTCTATGAGATGGATGTCATTTTCATCTCCACTTTGTAGATAAGGAAACTGAGACTTGGAAAGTCCAAGTCCTTCTTCATACCACATCATTTACGTGGTAGCTGGCATTCAAAAGTAGGCTTGCCAAATGCCAAAGACCAATCTCTTAGCCTTTCTGGTTCAGGGAACCTTGAAATAAAGAACTAAACCTGGTTCTGGATGTGGCCTGACCATCCTGTAGATAGTGCATGTACTTTTGGAATCTTTGGAGCACTGAAGAAACTTAGAAGTTGCTTATTCAAATTCAGTTAATTTGCAGATTTATTAACTGAGGTGCAGAAAGGTCATGTAATTGGCTGAAGACTAAATAATGAGAAGTGACAGTCGGAGTCATATTAGGTCTTCTGACTTCCATTTAAAACCCCTTCTCCTCCGCAATGATTACTTCCCAGGATGTAAAACATGCCTGTCCATCAGGAAGTCTAAAGTTGTGTTAACCCTTCAGAAAGGCATACCCAGTTTGGGGAACTAGAAATTCAGATCCACACAAGTGTGAAAAGTCCCACCATTCTCCCAAGGTAGGCAATTTGCTCCTAGACAACTCCTTAGGTCCTGACCCAGCACTTCTATATTTTATAGCAATACGGACAAAGTTTGCTATTAAATATTGAAGTAAAAGGGGAGGAAATGCCAGGTGCTAAAATATGACTGGTGACTGCTAGATATTGTTCCTGTGCAGCTAAAAGCACAAACAAAACCCAGTAAAAGGAGGAATCTCCAATTAACTACAAAAAGGGGGTTTAAAGGGCATTAAAAGGGATGTGAAACTCAGAAATCCCAATAATCGGGGATCGCTGTGACTGCAGACCCAACAGTCCTGGGTAGAACCAGACTCTCAGAAGAAATGCAAGGGAACTTAGTGGGAATCTAATTCAACATCCCATTCAGAGAAGGGATAAGAAAGCAGGCTCTTTAAAACTTCTCTGAGAGATGATCACTTAGTCCCCCTTCTATGGTTTGTACTCACAAGTCAGTCAGTGTCTTTGGGGTAGATTTAAATTAGAAACTTTTTTCTTATGTTTAGTTGAAATTTGTCTCTCCTTTCTCAGTAAAGAGCATGCTATGACTTCACACTTTCAATATCCCATTTCACTCTAGACACAACAATGAAAAAAACAAAACAAACAAAAAACTCTTCCTGGGCCAGAAACAAAGAAAACGCCAAGGTGCAAGCAGAGGACACCAGGAGTGTGGCTTCTGTCTGATGATGAGGAATAAGGGTGCACCCCATGCTGGCAGGAGCCTGTGTAGAAAGACACCAAGCTCCCTCTTGGAAATAAAGACGCTGGGATAAGAATGTGAAGAACCACGACCTGAGGCCATCGCCCATAGAAAGCTGGGGCTGGAGGGATAAAGCCTCTATGTAACAGTGAGCCCAACTTCCCGCCAGCTCACTGACACCTGAAACACCCTGACATGTCCTCAGGATGGGAGCCTTAGCCACCTATAGAAACGTAGTCCCAGCGTCCTGAAACCATTCACACTCCTAGATAGGGATAGGAAGTGATGCAGAGAACAGGAAGAACCTGCAAATGAGCCTGCAAAGAAAAATTCTAAATGACGGGAAGAATACTAATACTTCGATGAGAAAGTTAGGGGGTGCATTCACAGCGCATTAAATACAAATAATTTTCAAATGACTTTGGAATACGTGTCCTGTAACTTCCATGCAACAGAAAGGTGCTAAAAGATCTCACGGCTCAAAGCTGTCTATTGGAGGCTCTCCCTTCCCAGTAACCAGAAACTTGCTCATGAGAGGTCCAGACAGAAGGTTCGTGGGCAGGGGCTGTGTTTGCTGGGCCTTCATATGTCCCCAAATTGTCTCCACCAGTGTTTCTAGCACCCCTTCAATTCAATGATTTAATCAATTGTGATACATAGCACTTGGCATGTTTTCCACCACGACTGACGGAAATTATCCGGATTGGGTGAAATCATGTTCCAGTTTGCAGAGTTTTTTCCTTCCTTTGTGTCAGGAAAAGTGAGACTGAAGGATCTAGAATAGCAGCTACGCCTATGGGCTTTGTCCCTGAACAGCCCCTGTGACCACTGCAGCAGTAGCTGGCCTGTGCTGCCACCTGCTGCCCATGCTCAGCGTTAGCTGTCACTGGATGCTCCCCAAGTGCACTTGGAGCACTATTTTCCTTCTGCAATATGCTAGCATCAGAGGTGGCTCAAGGGTGAAGAGGACAGTGAATTAAAGTCTTTGCACATGACATACATTGCATTTTCTTATATCACAGGCAGGCCGAAAAATGGAGGATACGCATACCGAGAAATCAGAGAAGACAGCCAACATTTCTGAACTCTGAAAGATCAAAACAGTATTTAACAACTGGGTGTCCCTTACTAACATGTACACTATGATTCTTCCCTTTGATGTTTTAATTTATACTTGCACTGAAGAGTTTAAAAAGTCACCATGTGTTAAAGGAAATGATTAAAATCAGCCCTGAAGAAATCAAGATAAGGGCTGAGGTATGAGCTCTTTGAAACAGAAAACTCACTTGTTCACAATGACTACTCCTGAGGTGTACCATGTGCTTCCTCTTGAGAGAGGATGGGCTACATCCCATTACATATGCATGAGGCTGAGGGTGGGGGAGCAGAGGGGCTTGGCATGATCTGCTAGTCCCTGTCCATTAAAGGAAAATGCTATACTTTCTTCCCTGCTGGGGCTGTAAGTCAGGATAGTGGGGGATGCCTGCTGTTTACGATGTATCCTCATGTCTAGAGAAGCCAATTGAATAAGAAATTAGCATGAAATGGGTGGCTAAAGTCAATTTAATTCCAGGCTTTTGGAAAGACATGAACATAGTTACAGATGGACCTGCTGACCCAGCTCAGCTCATCAAGGTCAGAGCCAGGACCATGTCTCACTAAGGAGCCAGCAGAAGAGGAGGGTGCATGCGCCTCAGCGTCTAGGTTCACATGCCCTTCAATATTTAGGCCGGTGACAGCCAAGGAGAGCTGGATGGGTGGCAATGTGGCCCACGAAAGGAGAGAACACAAATTTACCACATGACCACAGAAATAATACTATTTCTAGTTTATAAGCATGAAGGCTGGAGGTCATTCTTGAGTTAGCTGAGTTTTTGCTCAGCTTAGAGATCAAAGATGGGACCAGCGCATTTGCTAATCTCAGCTATGTGACAACGTCAGGTACAAAGAGGCTAAACTGCAGCCACTGACTGAGCACTAGAATGCAGCTAATCCAAACTGGAGGCATTATAATTATAAAATACATGCCAGACTCCAAAGACAGTGCAAACCATATTGATTACATTCTGAGATGATAATATGTTGGACATATTAGGTTAACAAACTGTATTATAAAACTAATTTCACCTGCTTCTTGTTTACCCTTTTTAAGTGCCTTCTAGAAAACTTAATATTTAAAATGTGGCTTACATTATAGTTCTCTTAATCAGCAATGATCCCTGCTATTATAATGCTACAGCTGTAAAGAACCTTGGAGATCCAAATGTATCCTTTTGAAGATTTAGAATGTCTCAAAAGAAGTTAGGAAACCTGCTCAAGGTCACAGAAATAGTAGCAGAACTTCCTCTTCCACCTCCAAGTGCACCATTGTGAGACACGTCACTCCGCCTCCTTGCATTTGTTAATAACATAAAACTAAACTAACATTGGAGCCAAAGAACTTTTTGCCAAATTCATGCATTATGTCTAATATTAATACTTTTTACACTTACACTAATATGGTTAGTGGTTAATATACCTCATTCTAATCAGTCAAAAATATTCCATTTCCGACCCCTCCTTGAACCTTGTCACTATACTGACAGAATTCTGACAGCCTCTATAGTGATAGGTATGTTAACTCAAGGTTAAATACCTTACGGCAAATATAAAAACGATGCTCTCAAGAATTATACTTCACTTGTCTAAAACCAAGAGTTTTTTTTCACGCAGCAACCAGTTTTTTATATAAACTCTGCCCCCAGTAAAAATTTTAAGTTTCATGTTCTAAACTGATAAAAATTAAAAATACCAATCACATACATTGATAAACATTTCATAAACCCCATATATCATTCACCAAAAGCCTTACTTTAACAAGGTAAAATAAAAGGAATCCTGCCAGTTTTTATATGTTACCAAAAAAGCAAAATTTTGATTCTGAAACTGGACTACATGGGTCATTATTGACAAAAATACTTAGTTCAAAAGTATGCATCAACTCTAGAATGGATATACTACTTTTATTTCAGGAATGCCTGTTGCAAGGGACCCAAGTGTAAATGTCCAATGCATTTGTGAGTTACGTGGAAGGATGTGAAACCTGAAGTTAGGAACATAAAGAAGGTCCCTAACATAAAAGAAAAGGTATATTTAAGCCTTGCAGAATATATGTTAATTATGGTACATTTAAAGAAGAGATGCTAGAAAAGATAAGAAAAGTAGGAGAACCAAATAGTCTACAAGTCAAGAAGGATATTAACGACACCACAGTGTATTCATGGATATTCAATACTGTAATTGGATCTGGTTGCTAGGATTCATCAGTAATGTACCAAGTCCCACTTATTCACCATTCTGGGTTTTGTCCCAGACACTCTATTGAAACTCTTTTCTTGAAAACCACCAAATTATTTCCTAGTCTCTAAATTCAATGATCATTCTCCGGTCTCTCCTTAAAGATATAGCCATGCTCTCTTTCTTGAAACTCCTGTTTGGGCTTGTTTTCTTGACAGAAAAGACTACCTTCTACTTCTATCTTCTCATTTTCCTTTCAAATTTTGGCTCTGACTCCATAATTATAGGTATTTCACAAGTGTCTGAACTTGGCTGTCTTCTCTCTTTGTCCTCTATACTTTAAAATACTTATCTAATTTCAGAGAATACCTCAATACCATATAACCTAGAGCACTGTCTCCTACACAAGCCTGCTGAGTAGAGGAAAGGAAGAGGAAAGTAGCATGGGGTGGCGGTGGGGGAGTCAGGTGGTGGGAGGGTCAGGGGGTGATGGGGAAGTTTGAGAGGTGGAGCATCCAGTCAATGAGGAAGCCCAAATAGGAAGATGGAATAGGTAGCTGAAGTGGACTTGAGGTCAGGGTCATTTAAGAAAGAGGAAGAACTATGAATTCCGAACACCAGGCATATCTTCATCTTGTATGCTGCTGTCACTGAGATTTAGAGGAGAAAAGATGTGAGTGGGATGCTTGAAGCATATAGGAAGGCAAGTAGATGCTAAAATAAGGAAGATAACTGTAGTAAAAGGTCGAAACAGAGTTTATCCTTTTATTAAAGACACGAGGCCCGGTGCACAAAATTCGTGCGGGGGTGGGGGGTGTCCCTCAGCCCGGCCTGCACCCTCTCGCAATCCGAGACCCCTTGGGGGATGTCCGACTGCCTGGGATCGGGCCTAAACCGACAGTCGGACATCACTCTCACAATCAGAACTGCTGGCTACTAACAGCTCGCCTGCCTGCCTGCCTGATCACCCCTAACCACTCTGCATTCCTGCCTCATTGCCCCTAAACACTCACCTGCCTGCCTGATCACCCCTAATCACTCTGCCTGATCGCCCCTAACACCTCTGCCTGCCTGCCTCATTGCCCCTAACCACCCTGCCTGCCTGCCTGATCACCCCTAACTGCCTGCCTGATGCCCCTAACCTCTCGCCTGCCTCACTAATCATCTCTAACCACTCTGCCTGCCTGTCTCATTGCCCCTAGACACTCGCCTGCCTGCCTGATCACCCCTAAACACTCTGCCTGCCTGCCTGATCACCCCCTAACCACCTCTGCCTGCCTGACCACCCTTAACTGCTCACCTGCCTGCCTGATTGTCCCTAACCCCTCTGCCTGCCTGCCTGATCACCCCTAACTGCTCGCCTGCCTGCCTGATCACCCCTAACCAACTCTGCCTCAGCCCCCGCCACCTCGTCTTCATCAGGAAGGACGTCCATAATGATGTCCAGAAGGTCGTTCGGCTGTCCAGTCTAATTAGCATATTACACTTTTATTATTATAGATAACTAACTGGAGGATGGTTGTGCTAGAAAGAAGACTCTATGTATATTAATTAAATTAATATGTAATTATATATAATTTGTTATTATATATTAATTTAATTAATATACAGAGTCTTCTTTCTAGCACAACCATCCTTCAGTTAGTTATTAAAAAGACATTATTAATTAAATTAATATATAATAACAAATTATATATTAATTTAATTAATAATATCTTTTTCTCCACAGAGGATTTGTTTAGATAAAATTCTTACTAAAAATAGTAGGAAAAATTCCATACTAGCATATTTCTAAATACATCTCCCTAAAATACTACAATTGTTTAAAATTTAATTGGTATTGTGGAAGAAAAAAATTTCACGGTCAAAAAATTTTGGAAAACACTGGGTTAAACAAAGTGAAATAGGTTTGGAACTTTTTGCTGTAAGACTTGATAATAAATTTTATAAGCTAATAATGTGTATTTCAAACCTTGAAGAATGGTAAATACTATTTTCACACACACACACACACACACACACACACACACACAAATATTTTCCTCTCACAAAATATCTTAAAGGACCAGTGGAATCACTTCTTTTCCCCCAATTTCATTTATTAGTATTTAATGCGAATGCAATGTTGCATTAAGTGCTCATGTGCTATGAGAGATAAAATTAGTAGACTTCATCGCTACTTTGAGAATAAAATATTCTAACTAGAGAAATTAGAGAAGAGCCATACATAGAGCATAATAAAAGCCTGGGAAACACTGTTTATCCCAACTACAGAAGAAAAGACACTGGGCAGCAGAACCTACATGTCATGATTCTCCATTTTAGCCTTGGCTAAATATATCAGCATAAGTAGAGGGCAAATAGAGAAATAGAGGAGACACAAAAACAGAGGGCAATATAACCATCACATTAAACTTAGCCCATGTCCACCTTTTCTTAAAAAATGGCTACAAGTGGAACAAACAGATAATCTTTAGGGCAAACCAATGTTAGTCAATATTCTAAGTTTTATTTCCACTGGAAAAAAATCACAATAATTCAATTGTATACACCTAGTTCTCCTTAACCATTGTGACCAAATATTAAGAACAGATTGAAATAGATCAATTTGTATTATTAAAAGCATATCATCATCTATAATCTTCATTCTGATGATCTGACCACCTCCTTACCTTGTGGAACAGGGAAGGATATAGTAGAGTTGAGGAAGTGAAACAATTTAGAAAGATCCCGTTTGAATCCATGAGGATAATAACAGAGTCCCTTCTAACCTCGAGGGGCCACGATTCACATGAGGGAGACACATGTTTCAGGGGGTTGGGAAGACTGTGAGGTGGGAATGAATTAAGAGAACTGTCATAAGGAAAACAAAAGAAAGATGAAAGCAATAAGGGCGAGAACTGGGTTCTATTTCAAGGACCTACCGTTCCATCCCCACCACAGGCCAGAATTCGCAGATTTGGTACTTTTCTATACAACTCAAGCCTGTGGAGGAAATAGAAGAAAAAGTTAACAAAAGAGCACATCACTTGCCATAGCAGAGAGAAAACACATGGCAAAAATGAGGGGTATCCCCTGTAGAAAATGTATTATCATGAAGATAATAAGATCATCAAAACTAGTTACCAGGTAATCACAAGAGGACTGACTCCCAACAATTGGATCAGATGTTGGCAGCAAACATCATTTTTAAATAGCCAGCACTGGAAGGGGATTTTAGGATGTCCTAGAGTTTTATATCCCATAATTCCTATTACTGTCAGCTCATTATTTTCCTCAGTGGTTTGTCTTCCTTCTGTTTATTCTTTTCCCATCAGTCTCCCCTCTCCTTTCTCAAAGAAAACCATCATTAATTGACAATCAAAAGGCCTTTTATATATCCTCCTTATATTTTATTAGCTTTTCATGGATCTATTTATTTTTCAAACCTAACCTTCCCATTCTTATTCCTAGGAAAACTTCTTCAGAGAGGCAGGGGGAGGGTACCCCACTAGCATTACTATCGCACTCACAGTTCCATCTACCTCTCACCTCACTCACAGTCAGACCCCATTTATACATCTCAGTCTAAAGAGGGGAGATTTATTGATTTTTCTTTATTTTAAATTGGCCTGCTTAAAATTAGGTCATTTTGTTTTTCATGTTGGCTCTTAAGAAAATGCAGTATTACCACCCTGCCTGCTAAAACGTTTGCCTAAGTGAAGCCATTAATGGCTCTGTTCCAGAAAGTTTCAGCTATTTAAATCAAATATTATTTGTTCCTGAAACTATTTCCTGTCTTTCCATATTCTTTATGTTTATCTATGAAGTGTCTACCTAAAGTCTAAAGTGATAAAATCTTAAGTAAGCATCTAAAAGGGTAAAAGCCAGGGTACCAGATTTGCACATCCAAATACAGAAAAACATAGAGAAGTCTCATAGCACCCTCTAGTGGCAAAAATGTTCATAGATTAAGAGAATGTAAGCAGAAATTTTTATATTTAATGTTCTTCTGCATGCTTAAATATATATAATTTACCCATTTCCTATAGAAATATTTCTCTAGAAATTGTCAGATGAAACCCATCCTATCTTAATAGATGGATTTAAAAAGGGAATCAGAAAGCAGCACAATGTCCCCACTCTTGCCCTCCTCCAACGGGAAGAAATAAGATATATGTCACCTACATCTAGACTTGATTTTCAACACTTCTAACAAAAACAGTGCATAAAATTTCTGAGAAGCTCATAGAAGGGATTGAGCAGAAATTAAAATGTATCCCCCACTAGGATCTGGAATCCACAGGTATAATCAATTAATCAATCTCTCAAAGATGGGCATACACAACATCTAATTCAAATATATATAAGTATATTCATAAACAAATATGGCCCCTGCCCACAAAGACACACTTACATTCCCATTAATGTACACATCCAAAGTTGTTCATGCATAAATAGAATAGTGATGGATCCTCTCAATTCCCAGACTTGCTCATAATCTACAGTTGCACATACACACGCAGCAACCACATAAAAAATACTCACTGAGATAACTGTGAAATGTGCTTTGAAGGGAATTAACCCAATGAAGAGTGCGAGGGGAAACATCAGATAGAGTTTTAAGAGGAGGACAGTACAGATGAGAAAGTAGATGAGAGACAGTTAGAAAATGTTTCACAAGGCAACCGAATAACGAAGCTTGATGCCAAAGCAGAAAGTCCTTCTCACTTGCCTAAAATAGTACGGATCATGGAGGGTATTTCCAGACTTACGCATCTTTCGGCCCTTCCTGAGAAAGATCAAAGACTTGCCGTGGATTCAGGTACCACATGAACATCTGCAGGACTTTGGTTCCCTATAAGGAAAAAAATGACTATAGTGGGAAGAAATTTCCAAATATTAGCTGCTTATTTAAAAAATAAAACCCATTATCTAAAATAATACCCAATTATAAACAAATTAGAGCAGTAGTTAAAATCATGGTCTTTGGCCAATGCCCAGATTAGACATCAGCCTACCTGGTGTAACTCGGCAAGTTTGTTAATTTCGTTAAGCTCAGCTCCCTCCTCTTTAATGTGGAAACAAGCATGCCTAGTTCACAGATTTGTTTCAAGGATTAAATGCAATACTGTTGGAGGAGCACATTACAGTGCTCCTCATGCAATAAGTGCGCCATAAATATTATCTATTGGTTTTAGCATCATTACTAAATGTATGAAAATCCACGCAGGGAAGTTATTAGTCAGCTATGTAATTTAACATTAACTTTTACTTTAATGTGCAGATTGCTATTGTCTTTGCATAATATGAAATATGGGCAGTATAAGCTAAGTATGACTTTATTGAAAAAAAATTTAACTGAAGCAAAAGTATCACAGGCTTCCCATTACTTATACTACACATATATACCTTCTCCAGTTAGTGGTATCAAATCTTAATTTGACATTTTTTTATTTCCATGTCTCTAACTCTTTGTCCAAACCAAACATTTCTGTCACACATGAACATTTTGGGAAAGTTTTAAGTGTAAATGTGACATTTATAGAAATGATCATCATGACCAATACAAATTTCTAAAGATAATTTCTTGAAGTAAATTAAGCAAAGAAAAAATGAGAAGAATCTTTTTATTAAGCAGCATCCAAAGAGCTTTCAAAATGGGTAAGGTGCCTTACTTAGGTCATTATCAACCACAGCAAATAATATTTTATCAGTAGGCAGAGTGTGTTGCTTATAATTATGGTCCCTTTATTAAATACTAGAGGCCCAATGCACAAAATTTGTGCACTGGGGGTGTGTCCCTCAGCCCAGCCTGCACCCTCTCCAATCTGGGACCCCTCGGGGGATGTCCGACTGCCGGTTTAGGCCCGATCCCAGAGATCGGGCCTAAACCGGCAGTCGGACATCCCTCTCACAATCCATGACTGCTGGCTCCCACCTGCTCACCTGCCTGCCTGCCTGCCTGATTGCCCCTAACTGCTTCTGCCTGCCAGCCTGATCACCCCCTAACCAGTCCCGTGCCAGCCTGATCAACGCCTAACTGCTCCTCTGCTGGCCCGATTGCCCCCAACTGCCCTCCCCTGCAGGCCTAGTCACCCCCAACTGCCCTCCCCTGCTGGCCTGGTCACCCCTAACTGCCCTCCCCTACTGGCCTGATCACCCACAACTGCCCTCCCCTGCCGGCCATCTTGTGGTGGCCATCTTGTGACCACATGAGGGCGGCCATCTTGTGACCACATGGGGGTGGCCATCTTGTGACCACATGGGGGTGGCCATCTTGTGTGAGGGTGCGATGGTCAATTTGCATATTACCTCTTTATTATATAAGATCATGATTGCTCTTTCTCAAAATAACCCTAAGTTTTATACCTACTATGCTGTATTTGAGAGTTATCCTTGTATGGTAGAAATAGCACAACATTTGAGTTAAAAATAACTTGGTGTTCTAAGTGGGCGAGCATGAGCATTTATAACCCTATAGAAATTCAGCATATAAAGTAGAAGAACAACATGTGCTTTTTAGGGTGATTATGAGAATTACATGAATCAGTAATAGTTATGTATCTTGCACAGTAGGTGGCACAAAATAGGCCTGTTGTAAATGGTAGTCCCTTTCTTTTTTGCTCCCTGTTAATCTATTCATTAAAATACCCTTGAGGGTAGAAGAGCTAAAGTGTAGTTGATAATTATCACATTGTTACACCAGTTGTTACAGAGGCCAATGCAGGTCTTTTGTCCCAATTCCATCCAAACCTATAATTTAAAAGTTCTGCTTCATCATGTGGTTGCTATAAATTTAGTAATACTGTAACATTTCCTCCTTGATTATTACAACTAATCCTGCAGTTTCATCAAAGGACATAGTTTGCTTCGTATAAAATTCAGACATAGTTTTAGATACATAATACCAACTAAATACTGGGTCATTTTCTTTCTTCCCACAATGGGCCTTGCTATCAAGTCCACTGAGGATTATCCCAAGTAATCTTTTATGTTTAAGAGTCATTTTAATGACAAACCAATTTATGAAAAATTTCCCAATGACTGGCTAGAAAATTAATTTTTCAGCTTTAGATTCCTAGAGCAATATGAGTTATAGATGTTAATTACTCTTTTCCACCTTTGGCTATGGTCGAGTGCATGTCTCAATTTCAGCTTCTTTTGCTATGCATACAATACTAGGTAATTAATAACTTCCAAGAAGTAAAATTACAAAGCATTTAGAGGTTATTTTCTTCATCTAAAATTTCTCTAGAAAGTTTGAGTGACACCATTTCGTTTTTGCTCATTTTCAATTTGTGTTAGTTGGAAAACCTAAGTGTCTCCATTTATCCTTTTGAGGAAGGGGTATTAAGGCTGACAAATTTTGCACTGCACACCTGTAGGAGGCGCCATTGACATTAGAGCCTATTAGAATAATGCCCTCTGCAGTTGTGCAGGGATAACTCCCAAAACCTTCTTACATTATGTTCAGTCATTATATAATTTCTTCTTTCAAAAAGTAATCTTTCTACAATATAATCAGCAAAAAAATGATGTGTCTGAATGAAAGCATTGCACTGTTTTAAATCAGTCCTGGTGGGTGTAGTAAAAAGGTCTAACAGACATTAAGTCAGTTCTATTATCTCTGCCATTTAACTCTAGGATAACCTACTAGTACTTTAGGGTTTTAATAGAGGTAATTTATTCAGTAAAACGGAATGGTTTGACAAATACTAATTTACCAGGAAAAGATCAATTTCTTTCTTTCTCACTGGCAGTATTAAATATACTAAATTATTCACACAACTGCCATTCACTAACAAGTCTCAACGTGCCAAATGCAAAACATGTGCAACTTTTGTGAGAGTCTAGTTTTCTCTAAATGAAAAAATAGCTTACAAGTTAATTCCAGTACACTCTGGAGAGAGTCCTCATACACACAGTTGTAGATGTAATACCTCATTGGCCATAGAACTTTTTAAGATATTGTGATTTTGGGCATTTCCCTGGCGTGATAAAAATGTTCTTTCCAGCTCCTGGTGTCGGGGAACAGGGTGGGAGAAGAGAAAACGACTTTCCAGAATACAGATAGTGTCTCAAGGGAAATTAACAGGTTTCAGCCATTCACCCACTATGTGCGGGGCTCAGTTTTATGTGAGGAAACAGAAGATCTTTCCCTCAAGAGGAAGTTTTATACATTATTCATAAATTAAAATACAATGACTTGGGAGTATGGAGAAGCAGTTAAGGATGGGTCAGCTCAAAAAGCACATCAATCTTCATCAAAACACTGTAATTCTCATGTACGCTGAAACATTGGGATATGTTACTCAGGGAGCCTTGTCACGGAGCTATTATCACAGGTGTTATCTCAGAGTTATTATCATGATCGTGGAAAAAAACTGTTACATAATAAGAAAGGCCCAAGGAAAACAAAAGGGAGTGGGAGGAAAAGGTTAAGAAATAATTATTTGAAACTGGCTTCAAACCACCCCAAAGAAATACCTAATTTACTTCATAAACACATATTTGGCTCCTGCTCTGTGCCCACGTGGACACCCAAGATCTCAGGAGGAGATCAATACAGTATATTAGTTCATTAAAGATGGTAAATGCACGTGGTCAGTGTAGCTCAGCAGTTGAGCATTGACCCAGGAACCAAGAGGTCACGGTTCGATAGCTCAATCCCCTGTGGGGAGCATGCAGGAGGCAACTAATGGATAATATTTCTCTTCTCTCTCTAAAAATCAATTAAAAAATATGGTAAATGTGATGGTAGAGATACCTATTGACCAGTATGAGAGGTCAAAGATTCTCTAAGCCTCAATTCTGGGATTAGGGGAAGGCTATATACATATGATACTTAGACTTTGTCTTGAAAGATGGTAGAGGAAGAAGTTTTAGGATAAAGACACACCACTGAAAAACCATTGTTCCATTCAGTCATGAGGCAGGGGTCTCGGGAAACTAAACAGCCTGAGTTGTACACTAGGTCATGTATGCTAAGGAGCTTGGGCTTTTTTTTTTTTTTTTTTTTTTACAAAAGATAAGAGTCACTGAAGTGTTTTAATTAGGGGGGCTGGACTTACATTTTGATACATTTGTCTGGCTACAGACTAAGGAGCTAGACATCCAGGCTCTAGATTTATCAAAGGGGCTAGATGACTTGGTTTGAGTCTTCTTAGCCACTGCTATGGACTAAATGTGTTCCTCCAAAATTCAATCTGATGTATTAGGAGGTGCGGCCTTTGGGAGGTGCTTAGGTCATGAGGGTGGAGCCATCAGAATGGTATTAGTGCCCTTATAGGAGAGACCCCACAGAGCTCCTTCCTCCCAAATGCCACAGGAGGACACAGTAGGAAGACGCTGTCTGTGAACCAGGAAGTGAGTTCTCACCAGACACCAAACTGGCTAGTGCTTTGATCTTGGACTTCCCAGACTCCAGAAGTGTGAGAAATAAATGTCTGTTGTTTATCAGCCACCCAGTCTGTGGTCCTCTGCTTTAGCAGCCTAAACAGACTAAGATAGCTGCCCTCACATTCCCACCAACTGTGACTTGGAAAAAGGGGCTTTCCACAGATTCATTGTTTGGTTGTTAAAATTCCATCTGTTTAGCTGGCTTGACAAGAAGATCTGAGACTGAATTCTGACATGTGCCATCATCAACTAATTGCCCTTCTGCCCTCTTCCTAGCCTATTCTAAGCTTTAGGAGACTCTAATTTTATCTAAGCATAATGATTCTTGATTTATCCCCAGCTTGAGCATTGCAGAATGTAACATTTTCATTGAGGTTGTTTGAATATTTAAAAACAGTTTGGGGCTCCAATATTTGAAGTTATTGATATTTTTTGTCTCCTCATTCTCCCCACATTGGTTGACTTAGAAGAGGCGGCCCTGGTCTGGGGGTGGCTCGGTCTGGGGAAACTTGTCCACAGATGGAGGTGAGAACTTGGTCAGGATGAGCCTGTCCACAGACTGAACACTCCTTCCTCCTGTCACTTACTAACAAGTTCCCTGGGAAGCTCCAATCCAGAGGGCCAACTCATGCCACACCCTGACCCGGGGATTTCACATGGAACCATTTGGAAACCAGGGTCTGGACCCCTTACCTCTCAGGACTGACTAGTAGAATCACTCTAGTGGTCAGAGCACCTGCTTCACCTGAACTTACCACCTATATCACTGGAAGATGAGAGTGTGAGGGAGAGATGGTGCAAAAGCAGGAAACATCGGGAGGTATCAGAAGGGTCCATATGACTCAGGTAGAAAGATGTCAATGACTCAGAGACACCCAAGAAAAAGAATCCGTTCTGAAGTTAAAGCAGAGATGAGTGTAAGAGAGAGTGTTCATTTCTGTAGCCCTTGGGTTTCCATGGAGAGGAGGGGACTGTGCGGGAGTAAACTTTATCTTCTCTCTGCCACCTCTTCTGCACAGGACACAGACAGGGTGGATACTGTGGCCCTGATTCCAATGCCTGTCCCTTCCGATAATGCAGATCCCAACAATGACAACAGTGCTGAAAAATTCTAAATCTTTGCAAAAATACAGCATTTTCTCCACCTTAAGTGTTAGAAAAACAGAGAAAAATAAGGAACATTTTCTCAGTCCGTTAGGATTTTGTGTCTTGGCAATTGTCATCAGTCTGGCTCAAATAAACTCACAAAAATTCTATAAAAAAAAAAGAAAAAGAAAAACTGACAATTATTGTGACGCATCTGTTTAAAATATGGGATTGTTTAAAAGAAGTAGAAGTGCTTAACTCCTATATGTGGTCATCTACATATGTTCCATCAAAGTGTTAGAAATTTTCTGTCCACACAATTTACTATAGGAAGAAAAGAAAGCTGTAGGTATTTTACTTGCCAGAAGATGGCGATATAGTCTAGTTACATAAAGAACAGAAGCCTAAGCAAGTTTTTGGTTTGTCTTTTTAAGTTAGAAGCCTAAGCCTCAAGAACAGAAGAGCAAGAGTGGGGAGTGCTTTATATGCAGAGGCAGATGAGTAGAGTAAGTCATGGCTAAAAGGCAAGAATCAGGATTTAACAACAGCAACAAAGTATTTCTGTATTGATTGCCGTGAGCCCTCACTGGTCAGTGTGATCTCAGCAGCAGCAACAGCACCACCTGGGAGGTGGTTCGAAAAGCAGAATTTCAGGGCCACTGGCTGACTCGGAGTCAGAATCTGCATTTTAACCTGATCCCCAAGCGATTCATATGTACATTCAAGCTTGAGAAGAGGGTCCGTGGCTCTCAACATTGGTTCCACAAGAAAATAAACAGGAGAGCTTATACCAGTCAAGGAGTCCTCACAGCTCTAATCTAATTAGTATGGGGTAGGTAAGACATCACTAGTTTTTTTAAAGCTACCTAGGGTATTGTGTAGGGTGGAGCACCTAACCCTCTGATTCCCAGTTTATGGCTGAATCTACCCTCATCAGCAAAGTGAAGGGTGTGTTACAGCCGCAGCTCAGGGAAAGACTAGCCCTAACAGAGGAGTTAGTTCATCTCCAACCAGGACTCTTCCCTACTCACTGCAGTCGGGGGATCAAGCTGCGCCTTCCTCACTGAAGATGAACTCACAAATATGCTGTGCTGGAGGTCAGTGTGAATGATTCCAATTGTACATAAGTGACTGGATTTCTTCGTAGTCTTATCAACATTTCATATTGTGCTTAGAAACAAGGTTCTTTGTATTTATTAGGCTTAATAAAGAATTCTATTTTAAATAGGAAGGATATAGATATTTAAATTTATGTAATATTCACTTTTACTTGGTTAGCCATACTTCTGAGAATCCCAGCCATTCTAGAAGTAACATCCTCAGGGTAATACATTTACAAGCCCAAATGCATTAGATGATGTCAAAATCATTAAGTCTTTTGTCTCTAATAGCTGGGCACTTTAAAAATTTTTGAATATTTCCCTGTGACCTCAAGTTCCTCAAACACATCTCTACCTCTTTCCCAATAATTCTTTCCTTTCCTGAATGCTCATCAATAACAATGCCACTGTTAGATAATCTGCTGTACAATCTTGATGCTTTACTTCCCTTTATGTATTCCATTCATTCATCTATCCATTCACATGTCATCCACTAGTCCATCTGTCCACCCACCCACTCACCAACCAGCCATGCATTCATCCACTAACCATCCATCCACCCATCCATTCACCAATCCATCTTTCCAAGTTATGCTTACGTTTATGTGACTAGCTTCCTGACTTATACATATTCTCAATGTGTCAAATTAATCTTCCTTAAAGATGCTTTCATCATATTACTCTTTTATTCAAATTTTAAAAATATTTAAAAAAAAAAACAACAAAAACTTTAGGCAGTAAAAAACTATTCCCTGGTACACATCCAAAATCCTCAGCCAAGTTTTAAGACACTGGTCTTGGCTCATTCTAATCTCTACCTAACACATTTCTAATAATATGCATGCTCCACTCACCATACTGTCCTCAAAACAAATCATTTTACCACGGCATCCATTCTTCTACTAATATTGTTTACTAGTGGCCTGGTGCACAAAATTTGTGCACGGCGGGGGGTGGGGAGGTCCCTCAGCCCGGCCTGCACCCTCTCCAATCTGGGACCCCTCGGGATGTCCGACTGACTGCTGGTAAGTACAACACAGATGAGTAAGAGCCTATAATCTGATAAATAAAATTATTGGGAGGTACTGTTTTGAGGTATTATTACATATTCCCACACATTCTCCTTTGTTTTCTCTTTTTCCTCTCTCCAAGTAAGTAGCTGGTTCTGCCTTTATTGCTAATGGAGAAAGATTCAACAGAACATTCTGGATGATGGCTACCTGGGTGTAGACATAGGTAAACATTTATTGAGCTGTACAATTGAGATTTCTGTATTTTACCTGGACTTTTGGTTCTTGTATTTGCATAAACACAAGCAGTGGCTTCTAACTCATAGGTTAGAATCATTCAGGGACACTTAAAATTTACTGTTGGTTGGATACTCTCCAAATCAGCAAAATCAGAATCTATGGAAATTGAATAGAATTGGAACACTAATTTCTGAAGGGATAGACTTGTTGTTTGGAATATTTTACACACACACACACACACACACACACACATACTCACACACACTCCTCAAGTAATTCCCATGAACAGCTATCATTGAAAATCAACCTCCAAGGGAATTTAGAGTCCTTGTAAGGGGGCAGAAGAATTTAGGCACAATAAATAGACAATTGTGTTGCTAGAAACAGCAGGAAATGTGAGCCTTCCCTCATGCCCTACAGCAGCCTAAAAAGCCTTGCGCTGCCCGCCTCAACTCCCCAGGCCCCCGATGGAATGGGACTTTGCAGGCGGGGCCTGGCACGCCCGCCCCGCCTCCCCAGGCCCCCGATGGACCTGGACCCAGCAGTTGGGGCCTGGCGCTGCCCACCCTGCCTCCCCAGGCCCCCCGATGGACCAGGACCTTGTGGTTGGGGCCTGGCGCTACCCACCCCACCTTCCCGGGCCCCTGATGGACCTGGACCCAGCAGTTGGGGCCTGGCGCTGCCCACCCTGCCTTCCCGGGCCCCCGATGGACCTGGACCCAGCAGTTGGGGCCTGGTGCTGCCCACCCTGCCTTCCCAGGCCCTCGATGGACCTGGACCCAGCAGTTGGGGCCTGGCGCTGCCTGCCCCACCTCCCTGGGCCCTCGATGAAACAGGACTTTGCGGGCGGGGCCTGGTGCTGCCTGCCCCGCCTCCCCAGGCCCCCAATAGACCTGGCCCCACGGTTGGGGCCTGGCGCTGCCCACCCTGCCTCCCCGGGCCCCCCGATGGACCAGGACCCCGTGGTTGGGGCCTGGCGCTGCCCGCCCTGCCTGCATATGCAAATTTACCCACCATCTTGGTTGGGTTAATTTGCATATCACTCCTGATTGGCTGGTGATGTAGCAGAGGTACAGCCAATTTACATGTTTGTCTATTATTAGGTAAGATTATACAACTAGAGGCCCAGTGCATGAAAATTCATGCACTGGAGCGGGGGTCCCTCAGCCCAGCCTGCCCCCTCTCACAGTCCGGGAGCCCTCAGGGGTGGGAGGCAACCTGGTGATCAGGGATAGGCAATGCCCCATCTCACCTCTGCTGCTGCCACTGCCAGCAGCGCAAGCCTCAGCCAGCCCTGGTTACCTGAGCCTCAGGTGGCCCTGGGCGGCTGGGCAGCCGACATCTGAGGCTTGCCTGTACCTCGGGCTGGCCCTGGGTGGCTGGGCAGCTGCCATCCCAGGCTTTCCTGTGCCTCGGGCCAACCCTGGGTGGCTGGGGGGCTGAGGGGACTGGGGGACTCCAGAGGCAGGTGTGTGGAGTGTGTGGCAAGGCCATGCGCCTGCCGCCCCGGCAGGGCTGAGGGGACTGGGTGCCACCATATTTGAGGGCGTGGCAGTCAATTAGCATATTCCCTCTTTATTAGATAGGATTATTGTTCACTAGTGCATGTCATATACTAGAAATCATAGGTTCAAAGGTACAGCCCCTGGTATTTATTATTAAGCCTGTAGTTTTGACACATAGACCTACAGAGAGCACTTATGTTGCAATTCACAGAGTGCCCAAGGCTACAGGGGCATAACGCACAGCACAGTCAAGTCTGAGAAATGGATCAGAAAGGTGCTCTTGAGCCTTAGAGGATAAACAGGGATTTGCCACAGTAAAGAGAAGGAGCAGGGCATTGTTCCAGCTCTCTCCCCTCTGCCTAAGTATGTCCATCTTCTATTTCAGCTACTTCCATGACACCATTTCCTTATCACTCCCAAGTCACTGCTTGCCTCTAAAATCCATAGCACTTGTAGTCTGATCCACTCAATTTAGAACTCACATGTAATTAATATTGTCGAAATTATTCTTCCCATTGCCCCTTTTATGTCATTAACAGACAAGATGTCCTTAGGAAATTCACTTAAGCTTCCTTGAGCTCTTTTGTAATTAGCGAAATAGGAAGCAACATCAGATCATCTCTGAAGTCCCTGCCATTAATTATTTATACAGAGCAGGCTCCATCTTTACTGGAATCAAAGGCAGGGATCACCTGTGAGCGTCTGTACACCCTAGAAGAAAAGCTGATCATGATTTCACGAGTGCATTTTACACAATGACTGCCATCATGAAATACAGTGGGCATGTGGTGCTCAGGTGGCCAAAATCATGGAGTCAATGACATTAGCTTTGTTTTGTGCCCCAACCTTGTCCCTGAGAAAGTGGTTGTCTTCTAATGCTTGGGGCTCTAGGTGGTGTTCTTTTAACTGGTGTTGGGAATTGTGTTTTCAAGAAAGCATTGTAGCTTCCAAGTAAAACTCATCAACAATGACTCACCTGGTTGCCTCCACTCTTGGGGTTCACAAACACAAGCAATGGTTTCATGAGAGGAGAAGAGATAGGTTTTATCACAAAAGGACGACCTTTGTTTTCCTGCTGAAGGAAGAAAGCAGCACAACTAAGATGTACATCCATGACTTGACAGGCAGCCCCAAAGCACTTGGAGTGAGAAACTGCCAGCACCACTCCAACCCTTGCAACACACACACACACACACACACACACACACGGTACAACTTGTTTCATAGGGTTTACTCTTAATAGGACACTCTATGTTAAGCTTAGAAGAAAGTATCTCAAGCTATAATTTGCTGAGAATTGAGTTATGCTTTTGGTTTTATTCTGTATAGCCAAAGCATTCTAGAAGTGTTCGCTCTTGTCTTCTTCTTTATCATCTTTGGGATAATACTTCCATGGACAAGTGTAGATGCTCTGTGAAGTGGCAGAGGTTATACTTTTTAAAATACTAAGAATTCCAGCATGGTTAGAGTACAGGGAAGGAGAAAAGAGTGGTGGGAGATATAACAAAACAACAAGCTTGGGCAGGCTATGGAAAGGAGGATGTATTTCATTGGACCATGATCCTGAAACACTTACTTCAGTCCCTCTTTTACTGGCTTTTCTTTTAAAGCTCGTTCTCTTCTTCTTACGATTGGAAGCCTTCAGCGAGTTCTGTGAGGAGAGAAGGGAAGACCTGAGCTCGGGGCAGACAACCCCCCCAGCTTTCCCATGCAGAACCATGTAGAAGGTGATGGCAGCACATGCTGTTGGATTGCATGCTTCTCATGCTTTGACACTTCCAAGCCACTGTGCATGGGTAAGCCACAGACAGAAATCAGTCGAATGCTTCAGAGTGAGTAACTGACTCCCCACCACACGGAGAGGCAGGGAGTTAGAACCCTGGAGGCTCTCATGGACTCACATAACAACACATGTTATACCTGCCAACCCTCCCAGTAAAAATGGAAGAATCCCAAATTCTCTGAGGGGCTCCAGTCTCCCGCCCAACCAGGTCCGTCTCCCGCCCAACCAAGTTCAAGTTCAACTCCTGGTATGGAGATCACCTATGTGGAAATGTAAAAAAGGAGGCCATTTTTCATGTTTTTCTTTTTCTTTTTTTCCTCTGTTTACTTTTTTCTGGGTAATGACTGCTTTAAGTAATGGTCATAACTTACTAATCTGTAATGGAACTTTATGATCAACTATCCTATCAGCATTGATGGCTGGGTTTTAAAATGCGGAGATAAGGCTCACCCTTAAGTTAGTTATAATAGTAGAGTAGCAGTCATTATTCTTTCTTTCTTTCTTTCTTTCTTCCTTCCTTCCTTCCTTCCTTCCTTCCTTCCTTCCTTCCTTCCTTCCTTCCTTTCTTTCTTTCTTTCTTTCTTTCTTTCTTTCTTTCTTTCTTTCTTTCTTTCTTTCTTTCTTTCTTTCTAGACCCATTAGTTTAAAAAGTCTTCCCCCTCCTGATAGCCTTGATTTTTTTTCTTCTCACAAAAGTGCCTCCAACTTGTTGAAATACAGTGACCCCAAATTTACTTTCCCTGTCTTTCTCTTTCTAGGAGTTTTATGGACCACAACTTTGTGATTACTTCAACTTTGTGATTACTCTTAATATTTGATACATATGCTTTGAAAAGAACTCTTCGGGGGCCAGTCACAGTTCATTGGTTGAAGATGAGCAAAACGAGATTTAATTAGTGGAGTCAATAATTAATTAGGTTGCCATCTTCACAAGGCAAGACATTACTACCACATTGCAGATGTTAAACAGAGTGCTGAAAGCCTGAAATACAGAATTCTTAACTTAAAATTTTATATAGTATATACACATGCATTGCTTGAGCAATTAAGACTTTTCAAATGGCTTGAAGAAACTTAGATATCTACTCTTCTATTGTGAAGAGTATTTTTTTCTTAAACATTCAAAATAAAATTAGTCTAGAGTACATATATTAACACATCCAAATCAGCAAGATTGAAACTATTTAGCTTTTATTTTTCTTTCACTTGGACCTGGAGAAAAATAAGTTGATTTATGGCCTTTCTCAGCAAGGGTGAAGGAAACTTTCTTGAAGCACCATTGTCTCAAGGTTTGTTCCCCCACCAGAATAAGAGTTTTCAGGTTCTCTGGTTCTCAGCAGAAAAGAGAACTCCAGAGCCCGGATTACTTCTCATCACTCACTCTAGATGAGCTACCCCTGCAAAGAGATCTTCAAGTTTCTGAATTCCTCTTTAAATGAGTGTATTACCATGTCGCTCTTTGGGGGAAACGTTACCTTATTAAAATATTTGCTATATTTTTTACTACTTTCAGTTCAATTAAAATGAAAGAAAAGTAACTTGGAGCCTTTAAACATTTAATCAACCAAATGACCCAAGATGGAAACTATTGGTCTGGCCATGTCCATGTCTATTTGATGTCAATTAGTGATGCTGAGTGGTTCTCCGCCATCACTGCACAATGGCCTCACCCAGAGAGCTTTTAAGAAATGGCTCCATCAAATATTCTCATTTAATTTATTTGGGGTGAAGCTCAGGCAAATGTACTTTCTAAAAGCTCCCCAGGCAATTCTAACATGTAGCCAGGTTTGAAGTAGAAAGGGAGGAGTAAAAAGACACATATACTGAGACAAAGCAGAAGATCTGTGGGATAAGGACCATGAGCTGTGCAATCCAACAGACTGGGTGTTAATTCTGGATGTCATGAGATCAGTGATACTAGATCTGAGACTTTGGCCAAGTCGTTCAAAGTTTCAAAGTAACAGTTCTTTAATTTCAAAATGAAGGTGATAATACCTACCTCAAGCAGAGTTGTGAAGTTTAAATCAGAAAAAGTATGTGAAGCAGTTAGCCTGGTATCCATCCCATGATAAGGACTTCCAAAAATGTTAGTTGCCTCGTTCACAGCTGTATATCCCAGCACCTAGCACAAATGCTTGGCACATAGTATGCACTCAAATCATTGTTGAAATAATGAGTCAGTATTATTCAAATTCACATCACTTGCTGAGTCTTTCCTGATTTTAGAAAGGATCCTTAGGAAGTGAGTGCCTGTCTACTAACTTCTTTGTTGTTTTATTTCCTTTATTGCTGAGAGCAATGCAGGACGCACACCAAGTGCTTGCAGGAACACTCTATGGTTCTTGGTTCTTAACAGGATTCAATAATTAAACTCTGAGAGAAAGGTCTAATGGATCAGGCTAAGGCTGTTTCCTAAACTTGCCTGGTCATAGAAATCAGAGCTCTTCGGGTGATTCTGACAATCAAACACGTTTGGGAAACAGAGTTAGAAAAACACATCAAAATAAGGCTCGATGTCTGAAAACAGAGCAGGCAAGGAACTCCATTCTAATAGGGAACACACACACAAATCAGCCTTTTTTAACACACGTAGCAAATACAAGTGCTTCTGAGCCTCACCGAGCGAAATGCACCTGAGGCCTTCTTCGTCTCACAGAACAAGGGGCAAAGACCAAGCAGTGGTTGACTTACAGTACCTGGACGCCTCTATGAGAGCTCTGTGTAAGCTTACAGCCCTACGGATAGTCAAATAGCAAAAGATAAGCAGTATGGAATTTCACAGCACACCTCAAGATTCCCCGTCTTCTTTTGGCGCCTGCGTAAATATGTGTCTCTGTCTCAATGTAGGACTTCTTTTAGAAGGCAGCATATAGGGAACTGATGGATATGAAGACAGATTTGGGTTGTGTGTTGGCCACGACAAGTCATTTAATCTGGCTAATCCATAACATCACTTATCCTGCTGGGTCAGCATTGTTCTGAGAGTTAAATAAGAATGTTTTTGAAGAATGTTAAAATTATACCAAGAAGTTATTGGGTAGAATTGTTAGTGATATATTCAAGAAACCTTTAAATACTTGTCCTGTGTTCTAAAACAAAGCATCCCTGTCATCGAGGGCAGCTAACTCTGTGATACAAAGATGAACTTAGCAAGCGCAACACTGTCAAGACAAAGAACCGTTGTGCTCTCACTTGGACATTTGCATTCTCCTGATTCCAACAGATTCACTCCACTACATTCTGTGCCCACTCTTTTGTTAAAGTCCTAGTAAAAGATAAAGGCTTTTTGTTTTTATACCAGGTATCAGGAAGTCTTACCTTGCTGCAGTAATAATCGTATCAACGAAATCTTTATCATAGTATGACTCCTTCCTGGACTGTTAAGAAATGCCTGTGGGTGAATCACTCAACTGTGAATGAAACTTAACTACCTTTTGCTATCCTTCAGGGATTTGTCCAGGTTATGGGACCTCAAAGAATCAGTTATAATAACAATCTAAAGAGAAGATATCCCACTTCTTCATCCCAAATAAAGTCTTTCCCCATGATATACTAGACAAAACTCTGATGGATAATTGGAGGAAGAGTCATGGACTTTGTCTCTTAAAGAGCGTTCTCACTCTGTCCTGCTCCAGCTACACCCCTGGGACAGAGCTAGTCCTGAGAACAGGCAGGCAGAACAGAGAAAACACATTCCAAAGTTAAGGATAGTGTCTCAGCAGATTCTCAGGTGTATTTGATTAAATCACAGCAAGTATTACCTAACCTTTAGAATTGACCCAAGGAAATGGCTTGAGAAATTTTGATGGATATTGTTGGTCATTGCTATCACATGTAGTGAGTCTACAGCATTTTAAGGTTATCCAATTATAAGGAATAAGAAAGGATTCACATGAAGAAGGCCCATACATGGATAGAAAAGAAGTTGATTGTGACATTTTTGTAAGTAGACCAATGGAAACAATATAAATATTGATCAGTAGGGAGTTGGCTACGTAAACCAATATATTAAACATGCATTAAATCTATATGTACTAACATGGGCTTTTCCCAGAAATTTGGTTGTGTTTTTTTTTTTTTAATTGGGAAGGGCAAGTTTTCTAAAGCATTATGTGTAAAATGATGACATTTATTAAAAGCACACACCTCTGGTTTTCCACAAAAAATTCATGTAACACAGGTCTTTCCTTCAGCTCCAAGCACTTATACTAGGATTTGAACATCTTTAACTTGTTTATCCAGTCAAAATATTATCCTCTACCATTTTTAGTACAGAGAAGAAACATCGACATCTGTAACATTAAATATAACTTTGACTGTAAATACACAACAGATTCGAGCTTGATTCTTAAAATCTGATTTTCTTTTAATTCTTTAAAGTCATCTACCTTCTATCATATTTTAACTCCTAGGTCTCTCCAAATAATTTGGTTATGAAACTCAGCACATCATCCAGGCAGCACTCATTCCCCTTATCATCAAGGTTTCACACAACTCCCAACCACACCACACAGCTGGTCATGGAGTAATCATCCACTTGGAGCCAGGGATCTCTCAACAGAGAAGGATAGTACGTGGTTTAATCCCACCTCTTTACAACCTACTTTCCCTGACCATTATACACTTAAGTAGATTTCCTTGACTCCTCCTCTCTGGAGTTATTTGTTTAGATACAAGTGTCACAAATAAAACTAACTTTATATGATGATCCATCTTACTGCTGTGGTCAGTATGTTCTATCAACTTGCATTGTCTTTCCTCATCCCTCTTCCCAATAACATCCCTTTCATCCTTCAAGACCAAGCACAATGACTTTTTTTTTTTTTTTTTTTTTACGTAACGTATGCTGATCTCCACAACTGAAATTTCTTAACCCTGCTTCATGTTTCCACCTTGATTCTACATCTTCAGAAGCAATTAGCATTCTCTGCCTTAGATAGATAGGCCTCTCACTGCCAGGATGCTGATTTAGACAACCTGTCTTGTCCCTTCCTCTCACCATCCTATGAGTGTCTCTCCTAAAAGATGCACACTGATCAAGAAGGCAAACATTCACAGATATCAGAAGGCCACATTTTTATTTAAAATTTACATGTGGCAAAACTCCTCTCCCAGAATCTACATTCTGCCCAATGATTTAGATTGTTGGGTCTATTTTCAGATTAATATCTGATTCATCTTTGGATCTATATTCATCACTGCATAAAGAAGCATCTTTGAATGTGGTTAATGAAGTAAATGTTTCTTTAACACAATTAAGACTATCTTCTCCTTTATCATATTTTTAAGCAGTATCATAGAATGTAGACATATATAGAGATGTATAAATATATAAATATTAAAAAAACAGGCAGCTGTCAGAGGGGAGGGGAAAAGGGGGGACTGGATTAAAGAAGGTGAAGGGATTAACCAAAAAACATATAGGCATAACCCATGAACAAAGACAGCAGCGTGGTGATGGCCAGAGGGAAGGGAGAGACAAGGCTGGGTGGAGGTGGACAAAAGGCGGGGGTAGGTGGGGAGGGGACTGTAGACATCTGTAAGTGTCAACAACAAAAATAAAGTTAAAAAATAAATTCTAGCCCTAACCAGTTTGGCTCAGTGGATAGAGCGTCGGCTTGCGGACTGAAAGGTCCCAGGTTCGATTCTGGTCAAGGGCATGTACCTTGGTTGCGGGCACATCCCCAGTAGGAGGTGTGCAGGAGGCAGCTGATCAATGTTTCTCTCTCATCGATGTTTCTAACTCTCTATTCCTCTCCCTTCCTCTCTGTAAAAAAATCAATAAAATATATTTAAATTAAATAAATAAATAAATAAATAAATTCTAAAAATTGGAAAAAATATTTGATCTATTGTTGTCCATCTACCTTCCAAATTCCCTCCCGTCATTTCCCAATGTCTCCAATAAATTTTTTAATCTTATTGTTTCCATACCATTGTTAACAGGTTGCAACCCATGCCCCACACTCTACAATCTATGGTTTTGATGGCATCAATGATCCAGTCCCAAACACAAGGACTTTTCTCAGTCCTTATTGTTGTTGTTTTTTAACATCAGTGACTACTCTGTATTTCTTCCCATTTTAAATAATGAAATTCTGTGTGATCATAGTTCTCTCCTTATTTTGTAGGACTTTCTGTCTCCTTCCACTATCTAGATCAGCCTTGGGGGCCGGATCCGGCTGTTCTATCCGGTTCTCTTGCTCTCCCCTCCGCTCCTTTACTTTGAATTTATATTAGTTCACACAAACACTCCATCCATGCTTTTGTTCCGGCCCTCCGGTCCAGTTTAAGAACCCATTGTGGCCCTCGAGTAAAAGAGTTTGCCCACCCCTGATCTAGATGTAGATGCTTACTCAGTCTTCCTGGGTCCTTGTATTCAGTAAGTGACTAGAACTTGACTATCTCCCCTGGGGCAGGCATCATGCTAATGAACATGCAATCCCACTGCAGTGGAAAATACACCAGCTACAGTAGGAGTTTAAGGTGCACTTGGGAGCACAGTAGACGGCAGGCTGTGGCCCCTGTTCTGTCTCTTTCTGCCCTCTCCATTAGACATCTCATGTTCTTTCCATCCCCTTTCATTGCAATACATGGCTCAGGGATCAGTAACTTCTGTCCTGACCCCTGTGTGACTGTCCAAAGTTTTCATCTGTTGATGCACAGCTTTGCTTGATACCCTGTACTCCTACAAGTCAACAAGAAGGAAAAGAATAGCTAACATTTATTGAGTATTTACAATGAGACAGGTGCTATTCTATGCACTTTATCTTCTTTCTTTTTTGTTTTTTAGCTCATTAGTCCTCATGAAAATCCTATGCATTAGTTACTAGTATTAGTAACATTTTGCAGATGAGAAGTTTAAACAGAAGGGTTTAAGTTGTCTGAGATTTTATAGGTTATTAAGTGGCAAGGCAAGGTCATGAATCTAGGCAATCTGACTCATAAACTAGATTACCATTACTCTATTACTGTCCAAGCTCATCATCTATTAGCTTTTACATAGAATTTAGTTAATTGATTAAAGTACAAAACTTAATCAATTAACTAAAGAGGAGGAACCACCCTAATTTTTAAAGATATCAGATTCAGCAAGGGTTGCTATAGAGTAAAACAGTGAATGGCATTGCACATCACAAAGAACTTGATTTCCAGAATCAGAATTCCTGGGATCAAATGCCACTTCAAACTATTTAATATCTATATGGACCCAGGAAATTTGACTTCTCTATTCCTCACTTCCTCAGCTGTAAAGTAGGAATAACAAGATACTGGTCTCATAGGGTACTGTGACGATAGAATGAGATAGTGAATGTATGGTAAAGTACTCAAATGTTTCCTAACATATAAATGTTAGCTCTCCTAATTCTTATTATAATATCCTGAATCATAGGAGACAATAAAAAGGTATGTAATAAAAAAATTGGATTATAGCATCCAGATAGTGAACTGTAAATACCATCTCCCATTAAAAGTAACCAGAGCTCCTTAGAGAAATGGCTGATCTCAGGTATGAACAGGAAATGCACAAGATGATCCTGGCACATGATGTCATTCCTGAAACCAAGGAAGCTAGCAAAAACTTCATGGCACATAAAATATGGAGACAGGAGTCACCTGGAAGAGGTCCTAATTGGTCAAATATGGAAATATATGAATATAAGAATAATAATGATGCCAATGAATTAAAACACATCATATGCTATATATATCACACAATGGTATAAGTTCATAATTCAAAATTATACTCTGCAAGACAACCATCACCACTCTTGGCCACGTAATAAAAGTTGCTAATGTGTTAACTTTTTATTTCTTCTGAAAATTTACAAATAAAGGCAAATACTCAAGCATTTGTCATGTTCTTGCTGGTAATAAGGGAATGGTCTCTTTATAGGAAAATCATAGCCAAAATAATGAAGAGTAAAAACTGGGAGGTCACCCTTTGGCAACCCTAATGAAATGATAACATAGCTAATAATGCTTATTAGATAAAACAATAGGTGAAAGGCTGATGGGCAACTTTATGACAGATGAATTAGGATGACAGTTCTGAACTTTCTGGTCAACCTTCACATCACTAAAAGTAAGCAACATGACAGAAATACATATCATCACCCCTGAATTAAACCTGAATCTAATTAAGTCTAAGTATTACTTTACAAGAAAGAGGGGCCTTCAGGGAAATCATTTTAAAACAATATAAGGATATAATAAACCAAAATAAAAATCTGAGAAATTCCACAGATACAGTGATCCAATTTATTAAATAAATGTCATGAAAAATAAAAGAGGGGATTGTTACAGATTAAAAGAGACTTAAAGTATGTCACCAAAAAAGCAGCTGTGACCTTTGGATCTTGATTTGAAAACAATAACTAAAATCACTGTGAAAAAAAATTTTGAGCCCTGGCCTGTGTTCTCAGTGGTTAGAGTGTAACATAAACCCACCCACCCCATTCCTGCACCAAAGGGCCGCAAGTCCAATTCCTGGTCAAGGGCTTGAAACTGGGTTGTGGGTTTCCTCCCAGCCCTCAGCCAGGGTGCATGCAAGAGGCAACCATTCAATAGGTGTCTCAGATCAATGATGTTTCTCTCTCTCTCTTTCTCTATCTCTATCTCCCTCGCCCCCCAACACCTTCTACTTTCTTTGAAAAGCATTGGAAAAAACGTTCTCATGTGAAGATTAACAAACAAACAAACTATATATATTGGAGACAATCAGAAACTATTTTAAGGAATTATTAATTTTTGTGGGTGACATAAAATGTGGTTGTCTTTCTAAAATGTTATATTTTAGAGAAGCAAAATGAAGTGTTTACAGACTAAATGATATCCTAAGACTTGCTTTAAGATACCCCAGCAAAAGAAAAAAGGGGGGAAACTTCCATTTTCAGGAAGACAGAGTAGATGGTGTGGGACCAGGAGAGAAATGGATGTGGTTATGAAAAGGTAGCATGAGGGATACTTGTGGCAGCTGTTCTGTATCTCAATTAAATCAATGTTAACAACTGGTTGTGATATACTGTACTGTGATACTGCAAGAAATCACAATGGGGGGGGATTTGTAAAGGGTACATGGAATCTCTCTGTATTATTTGTTACGACTGCCTGTGAATCTCAAAAGAGAAAAAAATTAATTAAGGAAAAGAAATTATGCTGTGGTACAGAAAGGAATATATGAAACAATAATGGTAGAAAAGTTCATGCTACAGAAGAATTCATTATAATCTTCTCTCTCTCTCTTCCCTTGCTTAAAATTTTTCATAACAAAAATATTTTTAAAGTTTAGTAAAGGAAACTTACAATTTCCCTGCAAAGTGGTATTATCTTCTGATTTTCCTAACTGGTCTATCTCCGGTCTTCCAAAATCCGATACCACCAGGTTATCCTACACACCCTTGCTAGTTGTTTCTTTCTAAAGTATAATTTTTCCTCTATTACTCTGCTGCTTAAAAGGATAAAGTTCACATGTATAAAAAATGCCCTGCCAGCCCTAACCGGTTTGGCTCAGTGGATAGAGCGTCGGCCTGCGGACTGAAGGGTCCCAGGTTCGATTCTGGTCAAGGGCATGTACCTTGGTTGCGGGCACATCCCCAGTAGGGGGTGTGCAGGAGGCAGCTTATCGATGTTTCTCTCTCATCGATGTTTCTAACTCTCTATCCCTCTCTCTTCCTCTCTGTAAAAAAATCAATAAAATATATTTTTTTAAAAAATGCCCTGCCAGCTAGGCCTTAGCAAACACATACTCCTATCCTACATACACCCTGCATAAATCTTCCACTGTAGTCAAGCTAGTCTTATAATCCCATGAATATAATTTTGAGCCCAATACCCTTGCTCATGCCTATCTCTTGCCTGTTATGTCCTCTCTGCTCCACTGATCTAGACCCCACCTATCTTTAAAAGGCAGAATAAAAGCCACCTCCTCTATGAAGCTCTCCATGATCTTTTCTTAAAATAACTACATGGTTATTCAGAGCAAAGATCATATATTGCATCACAATGCCCAGTAGCCTTCCTGATACCATTGAGGTTTTTGATGTTGATTTAACTGAATATTTAATATAAAGCTCTTGGAGAAATTTAGTAAATATTAGGGGAAAAACAAAAGTAAAAATATTAAAGAGATCTTAAAATAACACTAAATTGGAAATCAGTACACTTGAATTTCAGATAGTACAAAGTTGTGTATATCACCTTGGGCAACTCATTTAACATCTCTTGGCTTTTGGATCTAAAATGTAAAATGAAAGGACTAGAGGCCCCATATTTTAATGTGTAGATACCGTACTTGCCTCTGGAAAAGATTTCCCAAGGGCTTCTTCCATGGATTATGACTTGGAAAGATTATTCCCAAATGTTACTCATCAGCAGAGACTAAACTTCATGTAAAACACACAAAGCAAAACAGTGTCCCTGATCCAACAGTTTTTAAATAAAAAACTGAGTCAATGAGAATAAATTACATGATAAGTTTGGAGCCCACAAGAAAAAGTATTGCCACATCATTTAAAGATATTATATTCAGTAAGACTTCCTAAGGTTCCTGCACCCTAGGGAGGTATAACCTTCTCCCTGTAGCATTGAAAGTCATCCCAGAACTTGGAGCTACTGTCTAAGATGTATAGTACAAAGGTACAAATTTTCTATCAAAGATTATGACCTTAGGAAAAAACACCAAGGTTTCTCAGAATTGAAGCAGAGACCCTCTTGGAAGAAAGTACAATGAGGACTGAATGCAATGTGAGATTATGTATTAAGAGGCTGGGTTCTACTTTGCCTTAAGAGAGGAGTGTTGCTCTCTAAGCAGACCCTCTGTATTTAGGAAAGTCATGCCCCACAGTCTGCTGTTCAGGTTGGAAGTGGTGGTGATCTCAATCAAACAAGGAAGCCTGCACAGTTTGCCCTCACATTCACTCCCTAGGGGTGCCCAGGCTGGAAGAGAAGAGAGGTGCACAAGATTCAGCTATATCCACAACTAGTACTTAAGCAACGCAGGAGTGCACCCAAAGAGAATATCATCTCATGATATTACAGAGACAGGAAGGAAACGCTCCTGCTGTGGAGTCTGATTTCTTTAGAAGAGGAGGCTGGATCCATGAGAGAGCCCAACGCAGTAAGGTGATGGGCTAATGGGATGAACTAGGGAAGCTGAGCATGGGACCAAGGGGATGAATGAGCAGAGATAGTAGAAATCCAAAGACTAGTCAGAGGGATAAAAGCAAGAAGCAACAGTTATTGTTTCTCTGCACTGGCCCAGCAGCATCAGGGTCCCTGCAGTTACCTGAGGTTTCTTCACCTTAATGATCCAGGTGGGCGGGACAATAACAGCAGCATGAGCCCCCAGGGAGCAAGGTTCCTCAATTTGATGCAGCATAAAGCAGGTCACCTTATTGTGAAACTAAAGAGAAAACAGGCCAATAAATAATTCTGTGCAAAAGGCAAGGCTGCAATGAGAAGAAGTAAGTACATGTGTACATGCTCATGCATGCACGTGCAAACACACACACACACACACACACACACACACACACATCACATGCTTCTCATCAACCAGCCCCAGGCACTCAGAGACCATATTTAGAATTCATTTCCTTTTATTAAATGATAACAACAAAAAAATCAATCTTATAGGACAGGTCAGCTAAAACTTTATAACCTTGTTTTTGTTTTTAGTACCTCACTTTTATTTTCTAAATTTTTATTGAATTGGAGTGACACTGATTAATAAAATAATATAAGTTTCAGGTGCACAATACTGTAATATATCATCTGTATATTGTATCATGTGTTCACCACCCAAAGTCAAGTCTTCTCCCATCACCATTTATCTCCCCTTGTCCTCTCTTACCTCCTCCACTCCCCTTTCCTCTGGTAATCACCATAATATTGTCTGTGTCTTTGAGTTTTGTTTAATAGGATATTTACCTAAAGATGTTAGTCTTGGAGGTGTGGATGAAAAAATGGCCACATACTAAACCTGACAAACTCAGGGGAAGCCTGCTCTACAAAGTCAGAGACTGAAGGTAACCACACAGGAAGGTCTGAACATAAAAATTCCTAACTAAAAGCAAGTCATGGTGAGTAGTCAGGTCCTAGGCCTCAGCTTCCCTGACAAAGGTCAGTTTTTACTTAAGTGAGCCTTTCTATTGTCTGTTCGCATCTAAGATAACATACCTTTGAAATGTCGGGGTAATCTCTTTCCCAGACCCTCAGGGCACACCCACCACAACAGAGGCCACAGAAACCTTCACTGTTTCTTGTTTCCTACATACCATCTCTATGTGCAATAAATGTTAATTATTAACTATCCTGTACCCACCAATATAAAAGAAGTGTTTGTTTCTCTACTTTGCCTTTTTATACAATCTCAGAGATTTCTCAGTTTTGCTTTCCCCAGTACCCTTAATCTACTACCCATTTCATATACCCCTCTTGTCTCCTCCTTTGATTCTAATGTATAAAATAAGCTGTAAAACTGCTATTCTCTGGAGAATTTTCTCTATCTGTTGAGATTTTGTTTCTCAGCAATTTCATCAGTTTGTCTCAAAGAAAACTCATACAAAAGTTCTCTATGGGTTCGAATGTTTCTTATATCGACTGAGGGTTCTATTAATCCTAACTTGGCCGTAACTTTGTTTCATTGGACTTGGGTGGTCAATGACTTGGTGAATTTGGAATAATGTTGAGAAGGAAATGACGATGAGCAGAGAGGCAGTGCCTAACATCTGTCTCTCTTTTTTCTACCAATAGATGTAAATCCTTCTCAGGTGGTCTTCCACTATAAAGGACCCAGGAAAAAAGCAAGATGTCTCTTCTAAAGAGCTGTTAGTCCAAGAGGCAACAAGGAACAAAAGATTGCTTCTGCTGGGTTTGTGAGGGCTGCTAAAAAACATAATGGTCCCATTACACTTGGCAAGTCTAGAGTGCTTTTTATTTTTGAAAGGAAGGAAATAAATGTAGACTAATGATCACAACAATGCTTTAGAGGCTTAAATCTATCCCCAAATAGATTGAGTGACCTTAGGCCAATTACATTTTCAATCATCTTTTGTGTGGCTGTAAAGGGATAATGATGTGTGGTGACATCTGTTTTCTAATAAACATAAATCACATTATAAGCCTTAAAGTTTTAATCATAGTGATTTAAAAAAAAATGACATGCTTTCTACTTAGATTCTATTTAATGTGACCACATAATTTATCATCTTCACTGGAACAATTTTAAGAGTGAAAGGGAGTACTGTTAATAATTATGTTGGAACAAAAGATGTACATTAGGACTGTCTCAAGAAAGCTAGAAAACATGGCCACCCCAATTATACCCCATCAGGCAGGTTTTGTCTTCATTTCTGCCTGTCTTCACGATCTGACGTGATCCAGAGACTAACTACTAAATCAGTTAATTAAGTATGGAATTCAGCTTCATAATTCCCCAACCACCAGTTATTTGTGATCCGCAAACAATTTGATATACCAGAGAAATGTTATTTGAATATCTTTTTAAAAAGGAGGTTGATAGTGGGGAATGTGTGACGGTGTAAGGAGAGGAAATGTATGGAAAAATCTCCCTACTTTCACCTCAGTTTTGCTGTGAACCTAAAACCATTCTGAATAATAAAGTTTATTTGTTTAGAAAATTTTTTTAAATACTTAAAAAATTTTGTTAAAAGATTCACTAGTGAATGCTAAAATCAGTAGGCAAAAGTTTGAGGAGAAATATATCAGCATAATCTCAAAATATCTCCCCCAAATATTTATCAATTGGAAAGGGATATATCAAATGCCACCTTAATCAAGTGATCAAGGTTAATATCATCAGTAATAAAACATTGACATTATGCCCTCTGTATAAGATGCAGTGAGAACATCACATCCCTTCTCTCGTATCTCGCCTAAAATGAATAATTTCAATCTAATCATGAGAAAACATAAGGCAAACTCAGTTTGGGAGACAGTCTACATAATGACCAGTCAGTGCTCATTAAATGTGCCAAGATCATGAAAGACAGAAAGAATGAGGAAATGTCAAGAATTCCACAGCTAAATGAACTGTGGGAACCTTAATTAGATCCTGGGACATTAAGAAAACTGGTGAATGTTTTAAAAATCTGTAGCTTAGTTATTAGTAATGTATCAATATTAATTTCCTGATTTTATTCATTGCACTATGGTTATGTAAATTGTCAAAATTAGAGGGAGTTAGAGGAAGCTGGATGAAAGTGTATACATTCATGTTATGTACTATTTTTTAAAATTCTCTCAAATTAAGAAAAAATTTTAAGTGATTCTCTTTTAGAAATTCAAATAACCCCCCAAATGAATGGCCACTGCATTTCTAAAATAGAAGGGATCTCAGAACCTGCCTACTTCAACTCTCTGACTCTACACCTGAGTAACTGCCAATCTAGAGGGAATAAGAAGAGTCCAAAAGTGGTAATGTGAGGACCTGAATCCAGGAAACCCAGCTCCCAATCCCAGTTTTTTTTCTCTGATGTAGTAAGTGCCCTTAGAGGACACTTACTTGTTTGAAATCAGATATTCTAGAAGGGATTACCTATAGTGCTAAAATATATCCCCACCATAATTTGTCTTAAACATGTATTGTATTTTTAAACATTGCAAAATCAACCTGGGAAATTCAAAAGTATGTGGAATTGAGCACAGCTCTGTCATAAGGGTCAAATGAAAGTCATCTTTGTAGTGATTCAGTTGGACTACAGATCAATGAAGAGAGAGCACATGTGTTCACTAGAAAGTGGGACCAAGTTCCCAATTCATTGAATGTGTACAGAACATCTAAACACAGCCTGAGACCTCTGGGGGCAAGAATAGATGCTACCTATCTGAGCCTGTGGCCACCAATGATGCTGTCCCAGAATGGGGTCTTACCAGATCAGGGAAACCAGCAACACAAGTATTGTTGGGACACCTGGACCTGGAATCTGCTTCTTCCACTCCAGATGGAGATATTGCCTTGATGGAACAGTTTCAATCAAGAACTAGGATGGCCTTGTATTTGTGAATGTGTTCTTGAACAGAAGCACAAGGACTACTTCTGTAACAATTAACTGAAAGGAGATGGAAATGCCAAGCACTGAGCTGTTCAGACCAATGCATCTCTACGTAACAACGTAGGCTCTCCTGACAAGTGGGGGCCTAGGGAAATGCAGTACATAGATGGATGAGCATGGCTGAGTCTCAATCAAACTTATTTACAAAAGCAGGCAACAGCCAGAGTTGGCCTATGGGCCATAGTTGGCCAACCCATGAGTTAGAGTGTATATACATTGTCTGCTTAAAGAAAGAACAGGTACACAGGCAAACAAGTAGAAAAATGAACCATCTGGTTGGGATAGAGGGGCTAAAAAAAAGGATAGATTAAAAAAGAAGAAAAGTAAATAAAAATTTACTATTGGATTCCAATGAATATATATGTTCAAGTGTAAGGAAGAGTTACATTTCAATGAATTTATAGACAACTGTAACACTAAAATTTAAAGGATACAAAACCACTCTTATTCTAACATAGCCCCTCTCGCCCCCCTCCCAAAAAAAGGTGCCTACATAAAACAAAAAACAAACAAACAAAAAACTCAGAAGAACCAAGATGCTGGGGACTGCCATGTTAGAAGGATTACCTAATGTTGCAAGTTGCTTTCTTCCTAATGTTGCAACTTCTTACCATAGGAAGAGTTGTCAACAACCTAGTGTAATTGGAAAAAATATGTATATGGTCTAGGAGGAAGAAGTCCTTGATTCTAGACCTAGGGTTAGAACCAGGGAAGAATTCTCCAGTCTCTGATCCCAGAATTCAATGTGTATAAATGAAGGGGTTAATTCATCTCCATAGTTTCTTCCAGCTCATATGTGCTATAATTCTATAGTTTTAAATGTCTTTCTTCCTCCAACAATCCTATGTGAGGAAAACAATACATACATTGGATGACCTTCCACTTACCGACAGGAATTCAAGCAATGACCTAAATCTATTTTTATAGAACATGAGCCCACTTTGTTTTATTCCATCTCCCAACTTACCGCCTGCTTGCACCAGGAACAGCTGATAGCCACAATCTCTTTACTGTGGAAGGAGAATTTCTGCTGAAAGCCCTGGGATGTTAGGACAAGAGATAGAAAATTTAAAACCACTTCAGTCACAGTATGCATCTGCCCTCCTGAAGTCCAAGGAAGTGAATAGAGACAGAACTGACCCCGCCACTCAAGGTAACTGGGACACGTTCAGCTCTTACATTCTCCACCCTCTGCCATGCAAGAGTTTCCTATTCCCAAGTCATCTGACTGTTAGAGAGGAGGTACCAGTATCTGCTGTACAACTAAGTACTCAAAATTATCAAAGTCAGACACACACACACACACACACACACACACACACACACACACACACAAAGAAAGAAAGAAAATTGCATTTTTCCCCAAATAGAAGGTGGTTCTGATATGATTTTAGTGAAAACAAAAGAAAAGTCACAATTGGTTCACATGGTTCTCTACAACAACAGTCATCCATCTCAGAAGTTCTAACAATGGTAACATCTGAGAACCCACATGGAGAGATATAAAGGATCAGAGAGTTAGGACCCAGAAGTGAGGATGTGGGAGAAGTCCAAGGGTGCAGAAAGAAATTCAAAGACTTTCATCATCCCTTTGGGATGTTGGGACTCAAAACAAGCAGCTTTTGATGTTATTCTTCACCAGCAATCAGCAATGAGATTAATGGAATGGCAAACTCAATCCTCTTAAATGAACAAAAGAGAACAGAAGAGGTGCTTTTTGGCTGCTCTCCCTACATAATGACTAGAGAGAAGCATGCAGTAATTCTCAAAGGGTGATTTTAGCCTTCCCCAGGCTCATCTATTCCATCCGCCTGTGAAATCTAAACCCCCCAAAAAATGAATTCAGAGCAACGACGAAACATTTTTCAAAGAGTGCTTTTGTCAAGTGATCAAAAGAAAATATGACAGGCAGGAAAGCTATCAAAGCACTGGCTGAAGAAGTCTTGCTCAATGTCTACAGATAATTTTAACTTAAAAATTAATTCACATTAAAAGAACTCCCATTCTAAACCATAGGCCTAACCACTTGTACCTACCCATGGCATTAGTGAATAGTTCCTTAAGTTGTTATTTTATGTACACATGTATTATCTGTCCAGTGGAATTACTGCTTTTTTGAGAGAAGTCCCTGTAATGGTTCTTAAACAGGTCCCCACAACTTAGCTTAGCTCTGTGAACTTCATACACATGGCATGCATGTCTTCAGATGAATTGAACAAAGTCATTGCTAGCACATCGTGATGCAATTACCAACTTCATGCTCTCTAGACCTTAAACACCTAACCCAAACCACATAGAAATATGCTTCCTCATATCACTCTCCTCCAACCCCTAAGACACTGCAGATATGCTAGCGTTTTAATTTCATTCAGTCTGCAATACAGACATGCCACATGGTTGGAAATCAATAGGGTGGACTGTTGGCATGATAGCAGCCGAAGCCACAACTAGAGGTCTATTGAATGTTGCTGTATCAAATGTATTGTTAAGCAGCATCTCAAATGCTATTACCCAGTCACCACTTCATCAATTCATACATCAGATGATTATACATCAAATAGATGCTGATAGAGAGATGGCACTGGGTCTTGTTATTGGCTGGGGGAATCTTAAACTTTCTAATTTTTCCCTTCACTTGAAAATAGTAATTATACTACAAACCTCTCCCCTACCACTAAGTAGTTATGAGATTCAAATGGGGTAATGTACTTGCAAAGTTCTTTATAATGCAGTATATAAATGAAGGAGTCCTTTGATTGCTAAGACCTATCAACAGGAATGTCTTCCATCACCTGGCTGACAAAGTCCTCCAGGGTCTAATATGTGACTAGCCATGCTCTATTTGATGGGTCAGAGGGAGAGTGTATTAGCCTACCCTTCTACTGGCCTCTGGTTTCAGGGAGACACAGATAATCCTGATAGCCAGGTGGATACCAGAAACAAACAAGGCCAGCCACAGCTGGGGTGCGGGGCTCTGTTGCAGAATTGTGGTGGGTCCCTTGCTGACGAACCTGGTGGTAATCAGCCCTGTGCTTTGTTTTGGATCCTACTCTGGCTGAGTCACAGAGGCCCTAGCTTCAGGGTTATTGTCCAACATGGAGACATAAATAGAACCCTATTGGGGCCTTCATGGACCAAGTTCCCACAGGCCATCTGCAATGGGGAGATTTTGGCAGGGATCTCAATACAGCAAAAAGAGCAGATTCCTAATTACCCATTTTTAAAAGCTGGCCCACACTTGATATTATGGTACTGACAGATGCCCTAATGGAATTTCAACTAACTCTATGATTTTAAGGGCTATTTTGTTCATCACTATCAGAGAAGAAAATAGGGACGTGAAGTCAGATCTAACTGACTTCAGAATTATAAATACTAAGAACCTAGAGAGATGCCGAGAACCAATTCCAGCATGTAATAATTACAAGAGTTTTACCAAAAGGTTGGTGAAGCTTGGGGAGCTCAACAGGGTTTAGTCACATGTAGTTTACCTGTTGGAAACGGATAAAAGGCATCTCCCCCAAACCTGAATGGTATTGTTAGCTGCCAGACAGCTCAGGGCATTTTATTGCCTCCTGTTGGCCAAACACCTGAACAGCTGTAGGCTATTCCCGAAACTGACAATGTTTCTGTATATCCTTTGATACTGTACCCTTTGAAGTGTATATTTCCACCTTGCCTTAGGACAGGTTGTGTTGAATAAAAGCACAGGTCCTTGGTCAAGAAGGAGAGCCTTCTAGTTCCTTCAGCTGGAAGCTCCTCTGACCCCCAAGGCCTTTCAAAAATATCTTTCGTCCACGGACTCCGGACTCCTTCTTAATCATCTACGCACAGCCCTTTCTCCAGAATGCTGAACCCTTTGTAAGGCTGGGAAAAAGAACCCCGGCAGAGAGATATTTTTTTTTTTGGGGGGGGGGGTGAGTTTTTTTAGTCCAATAGAGCTCTGAAATAAAGTTTAAACAACATTTATTCTTAGCAGCTAAAGCTGTGTAGGGGGGGCATGTACCAAATGACACTCAGTTTACAGCCTTGGCTGGAAACTAGAAAAAAAAGGTCTTCACTTGAAACAAACCAAAATTATTTTACCGCTTATGGATGTAACTGAGGTTTGGGCGAGGGAATCTCTTGACCATAGCCTGACTCCCTGTTTGATTTAATGTTGTTTAAAACAAGAGTTGATGCCGCTCTTGACTCCAAAACTTTAAACAACACATAACTAAACCTCTCCATTTTTATTCACATGTTCAAAGCTCAAAAGTATTACAAAGAAAAAAGCCAAGGGAATCAACATTTATCTTAAAACAGAGAACGTCAGACATTTTTGCTCAAATATTCTATAATTTTAAATATATATATATATGTATATATATATATATATATATATATATATATATATATATGCTTTCACACACTTTATATTTTAATATCTAATATGTTCATCGTAAGTTTAAATTAGATGCAAAGTTCATTATGTCTGGCAAAATAAAATTGAAGTTTTAAAATAAAACTGTTACACCACTCTTGTAAACTTATCCAATGGGATAAAACATGATAGCAACTGGATACTCACTAAAGTAAAAGGAAATTTTTCTGGTCAGGTGAAACCTTTGTTCGAACTATTTCAGTGCAATGGGCTTTAACCAACCGAAGCTGACAAACCATGACGTTTGAGCATCCCACGGCTGAAGCACAGATTCATACCAACCCAAATGAAACTTTTCCTGACTAATCAAAAATGGCACCCATTTGACCAACTACCTACAGACTTGTGGACTCATTCTGTCCTATCCAGAATTAGTTAAGGATTCAACCTTCAGTCTCTAGCGAGCAAAGCCACCATGAACCAATCTCTTTCCCAGTCCAGACAAACGATTGACTTTTTCCCCTCGACAGACTCTTCAGTCCAGTTTCGCACTGACAGGTGTGCTCTTGCCTGGAATTGTGAATCTCTGTATATTAGGCTAGTTTGACAATATGCCTAGTCCTTGGTTTTATTGCAGTGTCAAATTGGTAGCATTAATATTTTAGTTTATACAAGATTAGGGTTTATTTGCATTCATAAAAATTTAATTTACCTGTTATTTCTAAGTTTCCTATACAGAATTTACTGGTCTTAAGCTAAAACTTTCCTAAACATTCAATATTTTCAAATTGTAAATATGTGTGGCCATCTAAATTGAATTATAATAAGGAATGTACTCATGAATGAAATCCATTTAATTTTTAGAATATATTTCTTCTTTATTTTTATTGATTTCAGATAGAGAAAGGGAGGGGAGAGAGAAATATCAGTGATGAGAGAGAATCATTGATCCACTGCTTCCTGCACGCCCCTTACTGGGAATCAAACCTGCAACCCGGGCATGTGCCCTTCACCAGAATCGAACCTGGGACCCTTCAGTCTGCAGGCTGACACTCTATCCACTGAGCCAAACCTGCTAGGGTCATGAATGAAACTAAATAAGCAATGTCTTTGTAACTTATGACAAATCCACAGATGCAACAATCAAAATTATGTGATTCTACAGTTATGTTATGAGAATTGTCTTTGAAAAATCTAAATTATCTATTGGGTTTAATTGTAATATACTTTATGGCATTAATTAAAGGCTCTGAAAATTTATCAATGCCCTTATTGTTCATAATATTCTCTAACTCCAGGGTAAGCACTGACTTACACACATGGACTGACATTTATTATTCTTCATTACAGCATTCTGTGTTCTTCCATTCTAATGTTGGTAATTACAATACACTCATTAGAGCCTGTCAGTCTTATTACCCTCAATAGTTTCAGCTTTTTTCATTAATTTATCTGAAGACCCCTGTTATAAGCTGCAGATCATAAGTAGAGTCTCTAGGGGGAAGGCACAGGCTTCTCTGTGTAAATTCACACCGTTACCACAAATTTGTCAGGCTGTATGAAGAGCCTCAGACATGATTTCAAGTCCTTTTTTATTTTTGAGGCAGATGACTTCAAGGAAGTACATAGCTTAACCCAGGATCTTGGAATTAAGGTATAATTGAAATTAAACTTGTAACAATGGCTACAAATTTACATTTTATTTTACATGTTAACCATTTGTAACTGTGATGCTTATATTTCATATTTTTATGATTGTCATGATTCTAGGGCAAAAATACTTTATATGAATACTTAGTGTCATATTTAATATGGCCAAAACTGCATACAAAACTTTAACTGTTGGGTTTATATCTTTGTCCTAAAATACCATCCATGGCACAATGGGCTTGTAAATGCAGTAGCCAAGATAGCAGTGATGAATGCTATGTTTGGGTCCAAAAGCATGGGCTACTGCTCACCAAAACTGAGTAGCCACTACCACTGCTGACTGTCTAACCTTCCAGCAAAAGATACCGAAGCTGAGTACCCAATACGGCACCATCCCTCAAACACACCATCAGCTACTTGATGGCAAACTAATTACACTGACCCTCTTGTACTATGGAAGGGGCAGCAACTCATCCTGACTGGAATCAACACGTATTCCGGGTTTGGGTTTACCATTCCCTTTTGCAGGTGTTAGAGAATGGGAATTTTTGAGCACTCTGGAGAGACCGTGGACTATGCCCCAGATAGGGTTGTCAGTGCTGACACCAGGCTAGGCCTTGAGATATGGTCTCATGGCCCCTTCCCCCTTGCACCTCACAAAACAGCCTTGCAAGATAGAACACTGTCAGCTTTCTAAAGAACAGGATAACCCTGTAAATAACATGGTCGTCAATAGCACGGCCCTGACATTATTTGGGAAAAACTGTTTTGTCTTGGGCTACTTACTCTGCAAAAACAGGATGTGGTTAATGTGCTTAAAAGTGGTCTTGCACAAAGGGTGGGGGCTGCTCTCTGACCTCCCTGCGTGGAGAGAGAGCAGTCGCCGGCCGGCAATAAAGGCTCCCTAAATTTTAATTTGATCTGGACTCCAGTGGTCTTTACTCGCGTTCGCTCCACAACACAGGTCTCAATCAGCACCACTATGCGAGGGTTTGACCCACCAACACAGGATCCTGCACAACACTGTGTCAGACCAAAGAAACCATTTTACAACCATGGAGGTGCGGGGGTGAGCACATGGCCATGCGATACACTGGTCCCATCACAGCCCACGCCATCCAGAAGCTGCAAGCTGACAGATGGGACGATCTTTTGAAGATGTAACAGAAGCTGCAGCTTTGAGAGGAAACCCTATGAGCACCGTCCTCCAGTTTTAGTATACTCACTAAATCTGTGACCACAGTAAATTCCACAGAAGCAACAACCAAAGAGTGGGAGTAGGAGTGGCCCTGTCTACTATCACTTCCATTGGCCCACGTGGAGGGAATTTGTGCTTCCTGTCCCCACAACTCTGGGCTCTGTGGGTCTGAATCCCAGATAGGGAACATCTCCACCATGGGACACAACGAAAGGCCCTTAAAACTTGAACTACCACTACACTCAGTTACTTTGGGGTCTTTGTGTCAAGAGATTAGCAAGCACAGTGAAGAGTCCCACCATTTGGCAAGTCACCATCTCAGTCCCAATCATTAAGTGGAGGTAAAGTTGTTATTTGAGAGTGGGGGCAGAAAGAATATATCTGGCACCAATTATCCACTGAGGCTCCTTTCTAATTCTCTGAAAGATGGACAATTGCAGCAGCCATGCTCTGAAGATCAGACTGCTCAAAGGTAAGGGTCTTTGTCACCCCACTAGGTAGGTCACTGTTTGAGACTGAATGTTTGTGTCCCCTTATCATTCATTTGTTGAAACCTAATCCCCAATTTGGAAGGTTATAAGGTCATTAGGGTGGAGCCCTCATGAATGGGATTAGTGCCCTTATACTAGTAAAGGAGACTCCGAACTCCTTCCCCTTCCTTCATGTGAGAACACAGAGAGAAGATCACTGTGAGTAAGAAGCAAGTTCTCACCAGACACCAATTGTGCAGGCATCTTGATCTTGGATTCCCAGCCTCCAGACTGTGAGGAATAAATTTCTGGGTGTTTTTTTTTTTTTTTTTTCAGCTACCCAGTCTATGGTATTCCGTAATAGTAGCCCAAACAGATTAAGACAGTCACCTAGACCAGAAGTGCTGGTTGAGATGAATACAGAATGGGTGGTTGAGCAAGAAAATGATAATTAGTTGCAGATTTAAGACCAGCTGCCAGAGAGAGAGAGAGCTGTAGTTTATCCTACTAACCATCCTCTTATATGTTTCTCTTCGAAATAAGAACAACCAGAATCCTGAAGGAACTATACTAAAAATGTATTATGTGAAAGGAGTGATGCTGAGAATCACCAAGTGACAGGGATGAACTGTATTGGATGCTGTGGTGTTCCACGCAGGTGACCCTGCTTCATGCCCGAGGCATTCATCCCATTCCCCCAGTTAAAGGAGATACCCTTCCATCTTTAGGACTTGCCCTAAGCCTAAAAGAGTCACCTCAGCCAGTGATTGGTCAAGGCCGAGCAACTCTGAGTTCAACTTTTCCCTCTGTGCCATCCCAGAGCCTTGGCATTTCTGAAGAAAGAGCAAAGGGGACCAGAGTGACCAAAGTATCAAAGTATCACATTACTGCCCCTACTGGGGCTCTGGCCAGGCCCAAGGTCAGGGGAGCAGTGGCAGTAGCAAAACCACTCTAAAGGTGAGTGCTGAGGGATTTAACCACCTGGGGTCTGCAGCGAGGAACACTAGTTCTGAGCCTGCAGCCCCTTATTCCTTCTTTAAATGTTTATTTAATTAAGTTTATTGGGATAGCACTGGTTAATAACATTGTATGTTTCAGGTGTACAATTCTATAATACAATACCAGTAGTATAGAATATCTGCTCATCACTCAAGAGTCTAGTCTCTTTCCATTACCCTCTTTATCCTCCCCCACCCCCTTTTCCCTCTAATAACCATTATACTGCATGATTGACATGCAAAAAGCTGTACATGTTTAATTTAGTTTGAAGATAAGTATATTCCTGTGAAACCATCACCACAATCTATGCCGTAAACATATCTATCATCTCCCACTCTCTTTATTATTTTTTGTGATAAGAACACAACATACTATCTACCTTCTTTGCAAAATATTAGGTATACAATATAGTATTGCTAACTATAGGCACTATGTTGTACAGTACATCTCTAGGATTCATTAATCTCACATAACTGAAACTTCGTACCCTTTGACTAATATCGTCCCATTCCCCTCCTCAGATGTATCTGAAGGACCTTATGCTAAGTGAAACAAACCAGGCACAGAAGGGCCAGTATTACCTGATGCCACTCATATGAGGAATCTAAAATAGTCAAACTCATAGAACCAGAGAGTAGAATGGCGGTTGCCCTTGTCCCCTGTCTTGATACTCAGCCAAGGCCAGGAAGGAAAGCCAGGCTTCCAGCAGCTATGTTGGCAGGGACTCCATGGGAATGCTTGATTTCCTTGTCCTTGTTTTATTACCCTCTCCACACCTCCCGGGTCCTCCTGGGGCTAATGGCAGAAGATTCCACTGTTTTATATGGACAAACACACAGAGGCAAATAACCAAACCTGCCTGTCCAGTGCATAGATCCCCTCCCTCAAACTCCCCTTCCTTGTCCCTAACCATGCAGGGTCTCCTGAAAGCTGAGCTCCAGGATGCACACATTTTCAGATCAGTAGCTGTTTAAATGGATAACAAAGCCCCAGGTTGGTATTCTTCATCATTTTTAGACTCTGTAATCCCTTTCACTATTCGTATCTTAACTGCATCCCTGTGGACTGTTTTTAATCATTTTTGTCATCTTTGTGTTACAAAAATGCTATTAAATATACCTCTTTGAGATAGTGCATATTTTGAATACTGCAATATAAGTTCATTTTTAATTAATTTTTCAACAATATTCATTACAAGAGTGGTTTTGACATTTTCCCATTTAATTAATGCTACCTGCTGTTTAATTTACTTAATTACATATGAAAGTACGTATGATTTATGGACAAGTAATTCATAATGATACCACATGTCTGGTTTCCTAACCTTGTTAGGAAACTGGAGGGCATCAAACATGTAGACCAAAGTTTAACTACTTGTTGTTGCATTAAAAAACGCTTTCAAGATTTACTGTTTAACTTTCAAAAAGTTAGCGCATTTATTGGTGTGACTTTTATATATGTTTCTAAATAAAAGATAAGGTTTCAGATAGTAGTTTACAAGCATATTCCTACAGTTACCACAGTGCTGGGTTTAGATGCTTGGTTCCTTCAAAGATAAAAACGCAAATTAGCCCTAATCATGGTAGCATTTTTCCTTTGCCTATTGATTTGTAAATGACTAAGAACAACTCAGTGTTGAAAAAAAACGTGATTGAATAAATGTAAGATCTGGGGAAGATTCCTAAGAGATACATTTACAGAATAAGTAAGCAGCCTGCCTCTCCCCATTCACTGAGTACAGCTTGGCATTAAGCAACACCTGCTAGATCAGTCCACTGGCCCTCCGGATCCACCTCTCATCTTTCTCTACCCCATGTCCTATCGTAAATGTGACTGTTATGGATCGTCTCGACATTGTTCCTTGTGATCTTGTTTCTACTGGGTTTGGCCACTAGAGAGTAGAGGTGACTGAAGCTGGAATATTTATTCCCCAGATAGTGGGTCACCCAGGCTGGTTAAGTCCCACACCCCCTGTGAAAGCATTCCCTCTGTTTCCTTGCCTCAGACGTTAAGTGACCTAGCCCCCTGCTGTTACTAGCCTCAGAGTTCTTCGCTATGCCTTGGGGTGTCTCTACACTCTGCTCACTCATTTTAAATATTCTCTTTATTAAACACTCATCTAACTACACAATTTGAGTGTAAATATGCCTTCTCTTTTCTGCCTGGACCCTGTCTCTTACAAAATGTAGGGCTATAAATGAAAATAATGTAAAACTACATAATGGTCATAAACATGGTTGCCTGTGATATTCAGCAAATATTCAAGCAACTGAGCAATGGGATCATGAGCTCTCTCCTTGGATACCCACTAAATGCCACACACATGCAGCCAAACACATATTCAGGGCTCAAGAGAAAATCAGTCCAAATATTTACTTTATTGATGATTTTAAAAGTAGACATTGAAACCCCAGATATTCTTTAACCATAAACACTTCCTAAGTTTTGCTAAGTAAAATGATTATTTTTCACCCCATCCCAATGGGTAAATTATAGAACAATATGTATAGTTATGTGTGTTGTGTGTATGGGAAATTGTTTAAAAATCTCTGGATATGTAAGAATGTACAACTTTACCAATGAAAATTATGCATAGCACCTAAGTTTGAAATGAATTTTTCAATCACTCCATCTGTAAATGGAAGTAGAGTTACTAACTTTCCTCTAATCCAGGGTTCAAGCTGGGATCCAGAGAAGGGTTAATCATTATCCACCAAGGAGATACAGACAAGCCCATGCCATAATTGCTTAAGTCTCTGGGAACTCATGAGCAGCTGGGTCATACACACAGGAAGTAAATATCACAGTACTAGATTAGGGGAACACACTGTGAGGAGCTGGGGTGGCTGACTTCCCCACAGAGAGCTGGGAGCGCTCCAGATGGAAGCCTGAGAACACGGAGCAGCAACTCAGAGCCCAGAAAGTCCAGTTCCTCCCGCCCAGTGGACCATGCCAACGGAAGACGAAGCCAGAGAAGGGCGTAACATGATACCAGGGAATACTCACCACAAAATATATAACGTTTATTGGTTTTCTTTTGATAAAACCCCTCCACCTCTATTACAGTTTATCATTTGTTGAGGTGGAGGCAGTTACTAGGCTGTCAAGAGAAGATGTTTTTCCAACGTGAAGGACCTGTTCATCCAGATCCTTCCTACTCTTCACATCTCCCATCTCAAAAGTGGCAGTGTATCTGTTTCTTCTCTCTTTTATACACCCCCCCCACCCCGACACACACACACACACTCACACACACACTTTTGTGGGAAAGTTGTAGAAAGTCTGCAATGCCCTAAGTAAGAGTAAACCTATAAGCCCAATGCCACACCAGAAAGGAAAGGGATAGGTGGGCCCAAGGAAGCAAGGTCACAAAAGAGTGGAGGGCTGAGGCAACTTGTCCGCTGCCATGTAAATGGCTGGTAAGATTCAGTCCACTCCCCCTTCCTCCTCATCTTCTTTTCACTTGCTCCACCTTTCAATCTATTTCATCTGTCCTCTTTACAGGCTAGAAAGGAAGTAACTGAGAATCACTGGGTTAAACTGGAGAAGATAATACTAGTTAGAATGGAGGGCCATAGCCTTGAGGGTAAGGTATGTAGCCTTCCAAAGCACAAGGGGGTAACCAATGGCAACTAAATAATGTTTTCTTTCCAAGCATTGTACAAACAGCAAAAGCAATAAAACCTTTTCCAAGTCTCACTCACTCTCAACTCCCCTACCTCAGGCAGCCAGTAGTTCCTTGTATCCCTCTATTGTCAAAATGCCATACTGGTCAGCTCACCACAGTGCCTGACCCAAAGGCGTCACATGGATAAATAAACAAATTGGGAATTGTTAATCGATGAGGAATATATTCTCCCAAATCATATTGCTCTTTACCAAATCAAAACGTCCCTTTACTGAGTCCAGCTTACTACTAATGGACTTTGTAGCATGATTCACCACAAGTTTAACCTTCCCAGACATGCCTTTCATTCCTAAAATGAATATTTGTACATTGCAAAAATAAAAAAAAAAATTCCATAACCCAAATCTGTTGGATTCAATTACATGTAGAATTCATGGAGTTTCATAGCATGACAGTCATGCTAAGAGAGACAGTAGACATAAATAATACATATGAGAAGGGCATCCAGTAACTGGATAATATCCTAAGGTAGCAACACATTTCTTGCTTTGTGCTATGTTTCTGCTCAGCTGCAGTACTATATCAACAACAGTAGTGTTATTTAACACACCATTGACTTCCTGTTGCTGATCAAAGAAGTGGGATGGGTCAGCAGTCTTCAGAAGGGGGTTTTTAACAAAATAGGAAGTGTTTTTGAAACTATTAACAATGAAATTCACCACAAAAGTATATCCATCTCTCTTAAAATTTGCTAATTCCTTGTATTAAGACCTCTGACTCTTGCAGTGAGTTCTAGATCAACTAAGATACCTCTTTAAGGAAAGGGGACTTGGAGAAATAAGGCCTTGTGGAAGGAGGTGGCATACTGAGCACTGGATTCGGGTGATGGGACTCATCTACCTCGGTTGCTTGCAGAGGCCTGAGGAGCCTCCTGCTACGGCCGTGGGTGCCCGGCCCCTTACCTTACCACACTGCTTACACTTTCCCTCCTGCCGACGCCTGTGCACCCAGTGATGACGCACAAAATTCTGTGGAGAAACAAAATAAAATAAATCAATTTAAATTTGCAAAACCAATATTAGGGTTTTGGTTTTTGTTTTAAGGATATAGATTTCTGTAAACCATCATCTCATACCACATTAACACAAAAAACAAGTAGGTGTATGTGTGATTTGCTTAACAATTACTATGAATCCATTCAAAAAAATTAAGCGAACTCTTCTCCCCATCCATGCATCCTTCCCCTCCTCCACATCTTGCTAGTGACAAATGGCCACACCAGGGAGCTGTTGCTCTCCTCTCCTCCTAGTAAAACCCTGTGCGGTCGCAAGCAAGCCACAGGACCCTGGGCTAGGAAGTAACTGAGGCAGGTCAAAGAAATACCCTGAGAGAAGCAGGAACAACTATGTCCAATATTTTTTAACAAATGTGTATTTAATGCTTCTATATATGCCAAACAGGCACCATACTAAACATTTGAGTTAGAAAGCACTTAAAAAATTTAAATTCCCAGACAGAAATAGATCTCCTGACTCAGGACACAAACGGTGGGAATCTGTTACTAGGGAAAGTGAAGGAAGAGAAAAACTGAAGGACAAGAGACGTGAGCACGTCGTGAGTTTCTGCAATGACCTTGAGTTTAAACTGTCCTTGGGAACTCTGAACTAGATCAGCTTTCAAGCTCTATTCTTGTCTTGGGTTGTGGGAAACATGGAAAGTCCCTTCCCCCCCAAACAGATAAGCGCTCCTGGGACACAGGGGTCAAGGAGCATCCATCACCACTGACTACTCTTAGGATACATCATAACAAAGTTGTCTTCAGGCCTAATTCATGGTGCAGGTGGACCCTAAAAACTTAAATAATTGACTCTCCTTGGGCCAATACACCTAATATACTTGCGAATGTATTTTCTCCTGCCCTTTTCTGAAAAAAATACTCTGTCTGATATTAACATGTCTGTTGGTTATCGCCACAGTCCATGCTTTCCCTTTAAAAGGCCTTTTACTATAGATTCAGTCATTCAGCGAACACTAAATACCTACTGTCTGCCAAGCACTGTTCTAAGTACAGAGGAACACAGAAAATAGGTCAGTGTTGAGGAAAAATAAGTTGTATTAAGGCATAAAATCCAGAGTGACAAAAATACCCCTAAAGAGCACTGACATTATCAATTCCAAAATGCCACTTCTATTTCTCTATATAATGTCAAATCAATTTAAATTAAAACTCAACAAAGATCCTGGGAGAGTAATGGTCTTTTAACTATAATAAGAAACAATGAAACATAATGGTCTCACTAATTAGTCTAATTTTTGTCTTGCTTTTCCCACAGCAGCAATTTAATAAAACACAAACATAATTCACATATATATATATATATATATATACTCAGAAAGAAGCTAATAATAATAGCTAACATTTGTTGAGAACTGTGTGCCAAGTACTTTTTAAAATATTTCACATGTGATCATTGTTTTCATTTTCATGAAGACAGCAGAGGTGTTGTTGAGTGGGTATGTGCCAGTAAAATCCTATAAGCTGTTGAAATACTGAAATATGTCTATGTTGGTGGGTAGGCTGTAACTTAATGCCTCTAGCATCCCCCAGCTCCTCCTCAACTGCCATAGCACCCCACCACCCCACCCTCTCAACAATGCAGACCACTTCTACTTCCTCATTATTAAGCAACTAAAATGTTAATATTTTGCGCAGCAGGTCTCCAGGATTCAATCCCAATGGGCTCTCTTTCAAAAACAAATCATGTTGCCTGGGCCATGTCCTTGGATTCCCCCCAGGAAACTCAGAAGTCTGGGTTGTGCCCAATGGGGTTGTCTGTGCAGGCTTAAATATCAATTCAGGCAATTCTGGGTCCCATGGCCTTTAGGACAATGGCAGCAAGTCCAGGAACCTGTCCAGTTATCAGTGTCCATAGCATCAGTTCCGTGCAAACGCTACCGGGGACAAAAGTACTGAACTCGCCACCTCTGCTCCCCAGGTGAGGCAGACCTCCTCAGCCTTCCACCTGCTTAAGTGAGAAGAACGTTAGCCTACTTAAGGGTAAAGGCCGGGGGAGACAAGGGCCAGCTGCCAATGGTGCTACATCCTAATTCACATTATTGCACGGCACATTATCAGAGGGTTTTACCTGAATTATCATTATGATCCTCACCTGACAGATGAGGAAACTAGAGCACAGAGTGGTTACTTAAAATGTAAAGGCCAGAGCAAGAATGTAATCCCAGGCAGGCTGGCCCAGAGCCTATGGCTATGCTCTGAAATACACTGTCACGGCGCCTCGCCTTTGCTCTGGAAGATCAGGTTCAAGCTCCAGAAAATGACGTCAGTGACATTTGGAAATATTGGAAATACTGAATATATTAAACAGTGGAAATACTGAATATATTAAAATGTCAGACAGAATTATAAGGGATATAGAAATTTATTATAACTGCTGTTAGTTTAGCAGAAACTAGGGAGAATGAACAATATCAATGATGGTAAGAGAAATTCTCTACTTGTTGAGATTATAAATCACCTACTGACTATCCATTGAAGAGGAAAACACTGGAAGAATTTGACAATTACCCATGTGAAATCATGGCTAACTCTTGGGAATATTTAGCTGCTGACAGCTCTAATCAAAAGATTAAACCAGCAATTTTCACAAATCAATAATTATTTGCAAATTATATGACTGACTTATCTGTGTGACAATGTATATTGTTTGGTAAGCAGATATATAATATCATGTAGTTTAGTATATTTAGGGAATAAATCAGGACATTTTAAAATCATTTAAATATTAACATATATAACTGCATGTTGTTAAATATTTTTAATATCATCCTTCCTAGGAAATAGGTAGGCAACTAAAAAAAAAAAAAAAAAAGACACAGTAAGATAAAGTAATTTAAGCAAAAGCACTAAAGGGGATAATACCAGTTATTATACTAAATATGTAGTATAACATACTATGTATACTAAAGAAGAAACTAAGTAACTTCCCCCTATCTTGAGATGTCAACATCCTTCTATTCAGAGGTCTCCTTGGGCCTAATATAAATTTCTTCTACCACCAATTAAATATAGTTTGAACAAAGTAAACATCCAATAAATATGTTTTGAATTGAATGAAATTCTCAACCTCATTTCTTTGGCAATTCAATTATGTAATTACCATTTTGAAGGATCACCAATTGCCTTTATCAATTAGAAAAAGAATTCTACAGAATCACTGCTGTTTTCTAATACTTATTTGCCAAGAACTTTAATTTTTCACACTATTCCCTTTTGACACCTATATCTCCTAAATTAATAAACTGAAATTAGTCTCAGGATCCTTCCACTGCAAATATGAGTGTTGATACACTGTTATGAAGGTAGCAAAAAAAGGTTTCTGACACCATAACCTCTTTTTATAGTTCATCAATAAACTCTGAATTATTCATATACTGTCTTTAAATATTGGATAAAGAAAGGGCTATTACTTATGGGTGTTAAAATCTCAGTGACACAATATTTCAGGATTTATATTCAGTATTGTAAGCAGAAATGCATAACACAATTGCTCAGTTATTTTCACACAGCCAGTTCAATTCATAATATTATTCATAGAGCACTTTGAAGGATCTTAAAATTATAAGCCAATATATATAGCTTATGTCTAAGAAAACTGAGGTCCACAAAAATTCAACTTAGAGCTGTCCAACCAAAACTCATGAAAAAAACTTCTACGTCATATACTCTGCAAGCAAAGGGCACAGTGACTATCCATCCCTGCTCTGATCCCTGCTCTGGAGACACCACAGAGTACAAAAGAGGCAGAGGTGTCATTCAAATTCTAAAGTGACTGTTCTTTTACTTACGTTAAGTAAACTACCTAAGGTCTCTTAATTAAGAATCTCAAATGGGCCATAGTCCCTCATAAGTTTCATCTTCACATTGTCCTCTTAGACCAGCCGTGGGCAAACTACGGCCCGCGGGCCGGATCCGGCCCGTTCGGCTGTTCTATCCGGCCCGCAGAGCCGAAAGAGTGGAGGGTTCTCTTGCTCTCGCCTCTGCTCCTTTACTTTGAATTTATATTAGTTCACACAAACACTCCATCCATGCTTTTGTTCCAGCCCTCCGGTCCAGTTTAAGAACCCATTGTGGCCCTCGAGTCAAAAAGTTTGCCCACCCCTGTCTTAGACCAAGAGTTTGTGAACATTTTTGGGAGAAATGGACACCTTTATGAAAGCATTCCGTCAACAGATATTGGTTGGTCACATCCTCCACGTCCTGGCATGATGAGTTTGGTACATAGTCCACGAGCGACCTCCCAAAGCTTATACTACAGAAAGACGACAGCAGACAAGCAAATGAGTAATACATATAAATATTTGTGACTCATAAAGTGCTCTGAATGGGACAGAACAAGGTGCTCTCATAAAGAACAGGGTGGGACTTGTGCAGAGGTGGTCATTAAGGAAGACCATGAGTTGATATTTGAGCTGAGGCCTCACTATAAGAAACAGCTGGCCATACAAAGAGATTTCCAGTACAGCAATGACATGCACAAACATCTGAAGATGGAGACTAGCTGGATGTGCACCTCAAGAACTGAAAGGAAGTCCTTGTGGGAGATGGGTGGGTGCGAGAAACCACTGGAGAATTTTAGGCTGGAAAATGACATAATCCATATTATTTTATTTTATTTTATTTTTTTTTAATATATTTTATTGATTTTTTACAGAGAGGAAGAGAGAGGGATAGAAAGTTAGAAACATCGATGAGAGAGACATCGATCAGCTGCCTCCTGCACGCCCCCCACTGGGGATGTGCCCGCAACCCAGGTACATGCCCTTGACCGGAATCGAACCTGGGCCCTTTCAGTCCGCAGGCCGACACTCTATCCACTGAGCCAAACCGGTTAGGGCCATATTATTTCATTTTAAATAATCACTCTCTTAAATCATGGTAGATTAAAGGAGAAAATGAAGGAATTATGGAGAAGCAACTGCAGGGGTCAAAAGTGAGATATCATGGTGCCTTAGGCTAAGGCACTGGCAACAGAAATGGGGGTAAAGAGATGGTTTGCAATATATTTTATAAATAAAATTGATAGGGCTGGCAAGTGAAATAGATGTGGTGAGTCCATAAGAGAAGAAATCAATATGACCAGTCTTCTCGATTGAACAGCTGGATCAATAGCTATCTCATTTTCTGAGGCATAAAAGAATTTTTTAAAATCATTTTTAAGATGATGGAAATGAGCTAAGTTTTTCATGCATTATATCTGATATGATTGTGATGCATTCAATGGGCATGTCAAATGGAACATGTAATGTGGAGTAGACATGCAAAGCCAGGAATTGTCAGCCGAGACGTGATATTTAAAGCCATGAGATTGGATGAGCTCTTCCAACAAGAGTGGGCAGAGAGAAAACATGGCCAAGTACCAGCTCCAGAGAAAAAGGCAGAAATGAGGGGGAGTGAGCAATGAAAGGGAGTGGGAAGGACAACCCAGTGAACTAGAGGACAGTTAGGAAAGATGTCAAAACAGGAGAGCATTTCAAAAAGAATGGAACATTGAACATTCTGAATACATTTGAAAGATTGAATAACAAAAGAACAGAAAAATATCTAATGGGTTTGGCATCAGTGAGATGTTGGCAACATTCAAAGAGCAATTTCAGTGAATGCATAGAGTGAAAACCAGATCAGAAGAGGTTAAAATGAGTAGGAGGGGACATTCTGTTTATATATAACACACTTTCTGGAAGTTAGGCGTGAACACAAAACTGAGAATCAGAGTCATGGATACAATTGGTGGTTAAGGAATATTTTCATTGGTTTTAATGAAATGGGGTTTATTAGAGCATGTTTATGCTGATAAAAATAATCTAGAAGAAGGGATGAAAATGTAGGAAAGGAATAAACATCAAGTCCTTGCTAGGAAGACGAGAGAAGGTTTCCAAAACCCTCAGGGAGATCTGACTTCATAGAAGAGCAGTGACACAGTTAGTGAAAACTAAAAACAAACAAAAAATACTTGCATTAGAAAACTGCACCTACAATAACAATTATCTATGCAGAAAAAAAGAGAGAGATTAAAGAACAGAGAGCTAAAGGTAAACATATGGATCCCTGGTTTTTAAGGTAGAGTTTATGGATTCTGTATATAAAGACAGAATAAACCAGTTAATTCATAAACTCTACCTTAAAAACACACAACTCTGCCTTCTACTATCCTTTCATTCTATGAAATTTCTCCTTCGTTTGAGTTGTCATCAAGTTACCTCCTGGCCAATGCTACAGTGCACAATCCATCATTTTCCTTAGACTTTCCTCACCCTATGTATGACCCAGAGCTTGGAGCTACACTATCCCGGATAACACAGGAAGGCTGACGGCCTCCTCCAATATTCTTGTCTTCTCTAACTACATACACTGCTCCATCTCCTCTAAATAAAAGCAGAACAAATATATCTGAGTGCAGCTCTCATCCTGTTCTCACTTCTGCTTACTGCTAACATGTAGTACTGCTCGTTTCTATAATTTCCTATTTACCTGTGTCTCCACTATCAGACTGAAATGTCAGGGACTGATCCCTAGATACAGTTCCTTCCTTCCTTCCTTCCTTCCTTCCTTCCTTCCTTCCTTCCTTCCTTCCTTCCTTCCATCATCTATCTATCTATCTATCTATCTATCTATCTATCTATCTATCTATCTATCTCTGTATCTCCCTATTTATCTATGTATCTACTCACTTAACAGATGAAAACACTGAGATTTTGAAAGATTAGATGAGATGTCCAAAATCACACAGCATCAAGGCTGACTTTGAATCTAGACAGTCTGATTCCATTGTTTATAGGAATTATCAGTAACTATACTGCCCCAAGGAGCTTCTACCCATTCAAAATTGAAAAATCGAATTAAAATGGACCTAAAGACAAAAAATGCCATTGTTTTCTTACCTTTTCAATTCTATCACTGTGCCCTCCCCTACTCTCAGGTGCATTCAGTAAGACTTTAGCTCTCTGCACATTCTGTAAGACAAAACCTGGGGATTTTTATTCACTGTATTTGTTGATGTATCAATAAAAAGCTGGTGTAAAATGAAGGGAGATACACTTTTTATTTTATTTTTTTAAGTTTTTTAATTGATTTTTAGAGAGAGAAGAGGGGAGAGGGAAAGAGAGATAGAAACATTGATAAAAGAGAAACATCATTGATCAACTGCCTCCTGCATGCCCCTTACTGGGGATCGAGCCCATAACCTTGGCATGTGCCCTGACAGGGAAACAAACCGTGACCTCTTGGTTCCTCTGTCGAGCCCAACCACTGAGAAACACCGGCCTGGCAATACACTTTATTTTTTAATCCCTGGTGAATATCTATAAATCCAGTTAATCAATGGGGAATTAAAGCTGGTATTTGAAATAGAGCTCTGAAATACTCACTTCTCTTGGTGATCTGGAGCCCCCTTCTCGAAATGTTGGTTTACATCTGAAATTAATCTGTCATTTAAAAAAGAGAAGTGTATTATATTAGGGATACGCATCATATTGGAATGACTTACCTGAATAAACCAACATGTGACAGATATTGAGACTACAGAACAAGCCCCTCCAAAGAATGAAGAACAAAGTTTAACACTATTCTTAGTCTTTTGAAATAATCACCTTAGATAATCTACAGAAATCCCAAGTGATTCTATACCTGCAATCCATACCTCTTCATTCTCACTGATGAAATCAACATATCTTTAAACAATAAAGATAATAAAGAAACAGAGATAATAAAGAGTCAGGGGGAAAATATAAGGCAGCTGAAATCACCCATCTGCGTTTCAGATTTTAAAAGTAGAAAAATATAAATTTGGTAAATTTTTAATATGATAATGATGATTCACACACACCCAAAAAAATAGTATTTATTAAAGTATTCAATATTAGATGGGGAGGTCTCCTGGTCATTTACATCTTCTTTAGCTACAAGGTAAGGTGAAAGGAGCATAGAAATGAAAGAGAAGAGTTGGGACATGAGATAAAATACTTAGTAGTTATTCCCACAAAATATCAGTTGGCAACAATTGGCAATGTATCATTAAAGCTCAACGAATGTTACAGCAGACTAAAATAATTCAACACATTTACCCATGGCAGCTCAAGAACATAGATAATGCAGAGACTCATACGCGGAAATGGAGAAGGAGGCACGAGAGGGGAGAGGACAGCAGACAGCTCTCTATTGGAGCCTCTCCCTCCCCTCAGATGACAGATAAATGGACTATGCAGACTCCACTGATTCGGGATGCCACTTCCAGCCCTACCCACATATGAACCTGTGAGCAGGAACACCGCTCACTTGAAGCAAGGAACTCAGAATTGCTTTCTGGCTTGGTTCTCTCCCTTGCAGGCACTTTTTAGGAAGACATAAACTCACAGAGGTCAGACATATCTAAATCACAATGTTGAAGAGCTTATGGAATTTTTTTTTCTTTACGAGAAGATATCTTGTGGGAGATTCTATGGGTGAATAACAATGCTTGCTATTGTGAAGAAAATCAGGCTTTTCTCTCACCTATCATTCCTTCTCCCAAGACTCAACATAAAATGATATCAAATTAGACTTCAGACAACAACAGAGAGAATGAACCTTAAGCACTATCTTTCCATTTTTAATCTGGTAAAAATGTTGGACTTCCAGTTTCCTAAAAGGGCATTGTTTTCAAGAAGTTGGAAAAAGAAATTGACACCTGGTCTCAGAAGTCCCCAACACTTGCAAGGTATCAGAATTTGCAGCAGGTGGCGCTGTCTCACCTTTTCTAGCTGTTCGATGCAGGCGGTGTGGACCACGATTTTACAGACTGCACACTTCCTCCTGAGAGCAGATTTCTACAACATTCAATTCAAAATACAAAAAGAAATGTTAGCATTTTGTTCTAAAGAAAGTACATGCAAATAAAGCAAACACTGCAATTGTTTATATTACTAAGCAATATAAGGTGAAATTTAAATTTTCACTTTAACCATTCAATAATATGGCAAACTTCATCAACAATGCTTTGACCCACCAAGTAGCTCCATATCCCTATGACTTAAGGTGGCCTAGATTTTCCCTTCAAAATACAATAATTATACTGGCTACTATCTTGAATATATAATATAAACCAAGCTCTTTATTCTAAATTCCATAACCTAAAAATGCAGACATTATTATCCTTCTTTTATTTCCTTACATTTTTACTCCAGTACATAAGGGGCAAGGCCAAGCAACATTTAAAGTTAGGTGTAATTTCAAACCAAGCATTCTTTCCCTGCTGCCAAAGAGTCGGCATTTCAAGAGGTCAATCAATTTAGGCTTCTATCCCAGGCACAAATTTATACTAAGCTACTTGGGTTTCTGCCCAAATCTTCAGGAAAGCAAGGAGATAAGTCTAACTTTTACACCCAGCAATAATAACAATAATAGTTATAATAACAGCAACAGCAGCTTACATGGATTTAATACTTACTATCTGCCATGGGCTCTCATAAGCACTTCACAAATAGTAACTCATTTAACCCTCACAAGCCTAAGGAATAGGTACTGTTCTTACTCCCATTTTACAGATGAGAAAACTGTGACACCATAAGTGATATGCCCAGGGTCGCATAGTTAGGGTCCACAGAGCCAGTTAGCCTGACTCCAGAGCTCCTGCTTATAAGCATTAAACAATTTGACCTGGCAGTCAATACCAGCTTAAATTCACAGTAAAAATACTTGCTGAGGTGTATCTTTTCTCAACAACAATAATTTAAAAAAAAAAAAAAAAAGCAGCAGAGAGAGAGAGAAATAGGTGGAATCCACATTCACTCCTGCCAGTGCCATGTAAAGTCTAAGCTAGGAATGCTCAGGCCTCTTTGCAGAGCACAGATGAGAAGGCAGCTCTGCATAAATGATTCTGGGGTTTGGGGACCGAAAGGAAGTTACTATAACAAAGCCCGTCTGTGAAATAGTATATCAGTGTTTCCCAGGGAGAAAGGCCCTGCTCCCCATCCTTAAGGGCGGTGCTAGTATAGGTTGCCACCACCTCCCCACTTCTGATGTGGGCTTCCCCGGTGGAGGTATTGTTTTGGCGCCACCTATGATGGCAGGGAGAGAGAAGGAACAGACAGCTCCCTCCAAGGAGAGGACGCAACAACCACCTTGGAAGGGGCCGTCTCAGAAAAGAAACTGTAGCCTCCTGCCTCCGTGGCGGCGCTACTGCTCATCGAACACAGGCTATGTATGCACGGTGTTATCAGCCACCAGCCAAGGGCCCAGAACACTGCCAGCAACTAAACTCCCAGTCTCCAGTCTACACCCCTGCTGACCGAGATTTAGTTAACCTGCTTGTGGTGCTGTAATTTCTCCTGGCCTTCTTCTCCCCGAGAAAAGAAGGTAGGTAGTCTTCAATGTTAAATCAGTTTGACCATCAATTGATTTTACAAATAACAAAAGACAAGATACACTCAAGCATCTAGCTACACTACAGAAAGGTGTCTCGGCTCTACTACTAAAAAGAAAGGGGGATGGGGGAAGAAGAACAAGAATAAGTAGTAGTAATAGTAACAGTAGTAGTAATAGTAGTAGTACTAGCAGCAACAGCAGTTGTAACAGCAGTAGCAGCATCATTCATGGCAACAATAATAAAATTCTAGTTTGCTAATTTTCATGAGTGGAGTGCCCATAAGGAAATGATTGTTGTTCTCCTGTTTCCTCTGGCTCTCCTGGTGCGGATTGCTGCCACAGCAGCACCACCAGCAGCAAATGCATGGGGTACTGGAGTCACGTTACTAATCAGAGTGACAGTGATGCTAAGCAAACTAAAATTGACTCCATTAGCTACAAAACCCCTGGTAGATTACACTGCGGACAGCACAGTAGGCCACCACTGATGGGCTGTGATTTAAGGATGCCTGAAAAGCCTCCTTCCTTACCAATCACTCCCGCCCTGCTCTAGCTCTGTGCCTGACCTTGTGCTTGGCATTACGTTCTCTGGAGCTCCAGGGACCTGGTGAGGCTTCTACAAAGTCACTGAGGACAGTGGGAAGGGCACTGAGCAGGCTCAGGGATCCACTGAAACACAAACATCTCTTCCTTGCCTGTGTCCAATATAGGGCTTCCTAGTCAAAAATTTGAATAAGGGAACTGGGCTGGAAGAGTTTGAAAACTGCTGTATTAACTATTATCTCTCCACTTATTAGTGTACTAGAGGGGGTCCCACGGCCTGGCCTGCAGGGATCAGTGGACCTCCCCACTGTTGCAGCCCGGCCTTACCCACCAGCTTATCGGGCTCCAGCCTGCTGTCTGCTTTGATCCTGCACAGCATGAAGTAGTGCACGAGTGGCAGGAGGCTGGGGAGGAGCCTGAGCCCAAGCCAGGCTTGGCACTGCACCTGCCAGGCACTTAGGGGGAGTGTCTGCAGGAGAGGATCGCCCAGTTGCAGTTGCCCTTGCCAGTTATCAGCCCAGGGTCTGGCACCTGTCTGTCAGCTGAGCGGGGCTCCCACTGTGGGAGCACACTGAGCACTAGGGGGCAGCTCCTGCGTTGAGCATCTGCCCCCTGGTGGTCAGTGCACAGCATAGCTATCAGCTGGTCATCTGGTCACTTAGGCTTTTATGTATATAGTTTAGTAAATACACTAATATCATTCATATGGAATAACTCAAGTGCAATGTTCTACAGATGACAATATATGAAGTAAAGTGCCTTAAGTTGTAAAACTAATTTTATTTAAACAATATTGATTGTTTTTTAAAACCCTCATAAAATATATTATGTACTTCTCTGACCTTTAAGGCAGAATAAATAGTCCATCATCTGAATTTTTCTCCATAAACACTAATACAGGATGCATTTTACTGCAACAGTCATTTTTCTCTTTCCCGTCCTTCTATCAGACTAGATATTTTTTCAACGTTGCTGTGACTGCCGTTGGCTGCCCTCAAATTCCTAAATGGCACTTTATAAACAGTTTATAACCTGAGAAACAGATAATTAAGGTTTATAATCATATGCAAAATCAAGTAAATACATTCTGAGTTAAGATCTTAGGTTTTTCTCCCACTTAGTAAAATGCATAAATTTTAGTTCCTTAATTGAATTTAGTTCCTCTGGTGAATCAGAAGTCTTAACTGTTGACTTACTGGTTTATGACTGTATTTCAGCTGGTCAAAGTCATTCAAAGTATAATAAGCTTCTAGGCAGAAATTGCTCAAAACATAGAATTTTTGTGCTTGGTTATGTTATAATTTTTAGTTGTAAGATTAAAACTAAATAAAAAGATAAAATGCAGGAATCTAGACATTCTAAATACTACAAGCACTCACTTTTTCTTAGAAAGCTCTCATTTAAGCCAATCCTTCCTTCACTATGAAAAGTGATATATCAAGAAAAGTCTTTAAAGTTAATTCAGCAGGTTGGTTGTTATCCTTCATATCAGGGCCTAGTTGTTATAGAACCTAGCACAAAAACATAATTTAAACAATAAATATGGCCTGGGACCCAAAAATGCTTAAAAATTAAAATTATAAAAATTTAATAATTCACTCTCACCAATGAATTTAAAGGCCAATTAGGCTCAGCTCTTTAAATATCAGGTAAAGTAACCTGAGTGCCCTTACTAAGGGTTTCCTGATTTTGTCAAAGGAAATCCATTAGTTTGTAATCATCGGGGAGGGCACTTCTGTGACAACTACCAATATAGGATGTAATATAGATCACATCCCATCACATCATGACCAATCCTTACCTAAATAATACTAATGGAGTGATGTGCCATGCTTTAGGATGGTGGGCAAACCAACCAGCAGGCCTTAGAGTGATTGTAAGAGAGAACATCCGAGTTCTGACTTGGCCCTACACCTTTCCCACGCTGTGGTCATCGCTGGTTTCAAAGCAGTGACAGCTCCTCGCCAGCCTTCAGCTCATTTCTAGCACGGGAGTAGGACTGTCACAGCCTTAGAGGGCTGGAGCTGGGGCTGGGGCCAAAAGGATCAGAGGCAAGCAGGGGTAGAAAGTAGATAACTGTCCCTGATAAAGAGTTTACTGTCTAATCCTATCTCACCCACCCACTTCCTTTGGTCACAAGTCACTGATCCATATGTACCACCAAAAAAGCTATTTTTCCTTTGTTTGAACAAGAGATGTGATTTTTGCTAAACAGTAATGAGTATCTGATAGTAGCCAATGTGGTTTGTTAGATAGAAAGAAAAAGAGAAAGGAGAGAGAGGAGAAGAGGAAGGGAAACCTAGATTCATAAACCTATGATTTGTGAAAGTATTTGGGCCTCCTTGCTGCCTAGGGTAACTGATGTTGACTGTCATCCCTAATAGTCTGAAGTTAGACCCCAAGAAGCATGTACAAGGCAGGCACACCTCCACACCTCCACAGAGTTAATCGCCAGAGATCAAAAGTGGAAAAATGGGAGGAAATATTTAGCCCTCTGAGCCAGCATGGCAATCCTTTCTTAGTTTCTTAGTCTCAGGAGAGCTCAGAGGCCAGAGCCTGCTGCTGGCAGAACCAAGTTTGGGGCTTGCAGCATCTCACTCCAGACAGAATTTCCAAACTTTGAGCTCCCAGAACTAATGCAAGGAGTGACTCTTCCATTAGTCCCACCCCTACGATGATAGAAAATGAATGGCCAGAGGCTTCAGGCAACAACTCAACCAAACTAGAATTGGGGGAGGATGTGGAGAAGGCACTCTGGGGAAAGGATCAGAAGGACCATTGGGTGGTGAAAGCAGGGGAACAGAAGAGTGGATGAGGTTGGTGGAATAGATTTACTAACTCAAGCTTCTACCAAGCTGTCCACTCTTCAGTGATTTCTCAGCCCCTAACCTTTTCCAGATCAGAAGATTTCATATTCAGGAATCAAACTAAGGGAGGGGTGGAGATCAGGCAAAAGGGAAATAGCCACTGAGGTGACAAGAATGTTATTCTCTCTTCTTACTCCCTTATGGACACAAAGCTCAGTCTACAGGGCCACTTTGGTGGGAGGAGTAAAGATGATGGACAGCAGGGCACAGATAAGGGTACCTTTTTTCTCTCCAAGGGTGCAGCAAATGAAATGCTCAGGAAAGTAGAAGAGAGGAAGCTTCCTAAGCCTTTAGAGCAGGGTGGGGGAATGTCTAGCCCGATGCCAGTGAAGAGCTAATTAAATGTTTGACCAAATATAGCAGGCTAATTTTTAAGTTGATAATTTTGTATGGCCCATGAATGATGTTATAAATATCCAATGGCTCTTGGCAGAAAAAAGGTTCCCCACCCCTGCTTTAGAGTGTCAGAAATTCATTGCCCTTTCAATGGGATTGCCTCTATGAGCAACATGAACCAGAATGTTGCTGCTGTATAATCCAAGGTAAATGAAAACAAGAGTCCTCTGATTAATTTAAACACCCAATTAGGAGAAATGACAAGCATACTTGGCAAGTTCTGCTTCTCTGGGGAGCCTGGGATACAATCTGTAAATTGGTATTCGAAAAATGAAGAATGACATTATCTGGAAGTTCAATTAATGTGATTTCAGGGCTGAAGAATAGTCTCCATTCTTCCTCATGATGCCTTTTCTTTTCCCCAAGCAGAATATAGGACATTTCGGACAAACTAGGAGGGTGGCTAGTTGAAGTTCCAGCACACCCCTATTATAGCTCCTTGTTACATCAGTAAGTCTCTCTGTGACAACGTGATTTCATGATCCCAGACAAGCAGAAGTGCCCCATGTCCAGGAAGTCTGTGGTCCTAGGTACTGTCGGAGATCTTTGCAGAGGGTCTACCACAGGGAGATCTTGCTCTGTGTTACCGTAAAAGGCTCCAACCCTCAGCCCAACTACCATTGGCCCATGGGGAATAGTTCTTCCTTTGTCAAGGTGCCATGTGTCCTCTGGACAGACAAGAGCTGGGTGAGGGTTGAAGCCCTTTGACATGGCCCCTCACCATTGGCACAACACATACTAAATGATGCCCAAAGATCCTCAGAATATTTGAAAGAACAAGGAGCAAGAACAAAAGAAGGCTGGGCTCTGGCTGGTTTGGCTCAGTGGACAAAGTGTCAGCCTGTGGACTGAAGGGTCCCAGGTTCGATTCCAGTCAAGAGCACATGCCCGGGTTGCGGGCTCAATCCCCAGTAGGGAGCATGCAGGAGGCAGCCAATCAATGATTCTCTCTCATCGTTGATGTTTCTATCTCTCTCTCTCCCATCCTCTCTGAAATCAATAAAAATATATATTTAAAAAAAAAAAGAAGGCTGGAAGAGGAACTCATGTAAACTAGTGCATGAAAACACTCATGCAATACTCAACTGTACAATACGCCTCAGTCTGCACGTGCCATAACCTGGAAAGATGATCGTTTGAGGTCTCCTACTCAAGGGAATTTTCCATGTTGCTGCAACAGCTTGTTAACCACGGACCTTTCCAAAGCATATTTTGGACATTTATTCAATAAATAATGTTAACCATCGCTATGTGTATAAAGCAATGCTAAGTGTTGTACAGGAAATAAAAAGGAAGAAGCTTCTGTCCTTCCTAGTAAGCCATGTGAGGAGACAAGAAGGACTTGAAAGATAAGGTCATTAACAGAAGAGAGCCACACATGGCTACGTGCTAACTGAACAGCTCAGACAGCAGGTGCTATAATTTATAGGAGGATAAAACCTCAAAGGCTGAATCAGTAAAAAGTACCCAACAGAGAAAGCAAATCTTTGAATTGGGCCTTAAATTTTACATACATTTGAAAAATTGAGGATCCCTCCAGCAGGGAGAAGATCCAAAGTCTCATTACAGAGTAGGCAGTGATGTTTCCTAAAAGGCACTGAGACTTGGTTGGCGCGCCCAACGAGACACAGTCACCAGACTCACAGGTGTCCATTCACATGATTTGCTGGGCACCAGGTTTGATGGATGTGTGCATTGGTTGGGGGATCAGGTAGAGTAGTGTGTCCACAGGTGTGAAGAGTGGGAAATTGGCTTTAAGAAGCTAGAGGAGCTGTGCCAGCAATGTCTGCAAGAGAAATGGCACAGCAGACTCTATCTGAGAGGCTCATAGTAGACTTCCAAGAAGGTGGAGATTCCCCTGCATGTTTCCATATGGCTATAATCCAACACCAAGGACATGCTTGACCATTACAGAAGCTCAACAGATGTTCTGGAAGGGAGGAGGGAAGGAGATAAGGAAGGAGGGAGAGAGAGAGGATGGGAGAGATGACAGAAAGGAAAAGTGGCTTGCAGAGAAGGGCTTTCTCCCCACGTCAGCCCCCAATCCAGCTCCAGGCTGAAGGACTGGTGGCTTTGGAATTATGAAGCAAAACCCACAGTAGGACATAGGCAATCCCCAAAGAAGAGGTAAGGAGGGCACCCTAAGAGTGTTTAAGGGATGAAAGACCTTTACAAACAATAGAGGAAAAGTAGGGTAGAAACTTCATGGTGCTTATAGCTGAACAACTGATTTTGTGAGCACAAATGAGGTATCTTTAGTAGAGCCACAGAAATACCCAATGGAAAGGCTATTTTTCAGAAGGCTGTGCTCTTACATAACTGGGTAGAGATAAGAACAGAAATTCTATCTTTGCTGCTCATGTGGTTCCACCTATGCTTATAGGCTCATTAGATTGGAATATTTATTTGAGTAATAGTAGTGGGGGAGGGAAGGAACATGCTGGACAGAGCTGGGGCCAGCAAGGAAGCCAGCTTCCCAAACAGAAGTCCTGATTGAGTGGTGCAGATTAGGCTAGAAAGGTGGATAGGAAAAAAGATTGTTTAAGTTCTTAAGTCTAGGCTGAAAAATAGAAATTTTAACCTAATAGGCAATGGGGCACTAATAGAGTTTGTGGCCAAAAATAATAATTTAACCTTTAGCAGTATGTAGCACTAGATGATCTGAAAAAAAAAAGAAGGCAACAGATAAGAGAAAATGAGATGAGTAATTTATTAATTCAGCCAACCAAAAAATGCTGAGTATCTACTAAGCACCAGGCACTGTCCCAGGCATTGGGGAGACAGCAATGAACAAAACATTCTTAATTTTTTTTTTTTACCTCACGGAGGTTACATTCTCTTAGAAGAGACAGACAATAAACAAGATAAATCAAAATAGTATCTAAATATTAATAGAAATAAGTGCTAAAGAGAAAAATTAAGGAGATAACAGAGAATAGGAAATTGAATCGGGAGTAGAGGAGAGTTGAAGTTGTAGGTAGGTTGTCCAGGAAAGGTCTCACTGAGAAGATACATGTTGGGAAACACCAGAAGGGAGTGGGGACTTTGCCATGTAGATGTCTGGGGGGAAAGCATTCCTAGCAAATAGAACAGCAAGTGCAAAAGCCCAGTGGCATGAGGAACTTGGGAGGTTTGAGGAATAACGAAGGGGCCAGTGTTGCAGGAGTGGAGTAAACTCAGTGGAGATGAGGTCAGACAATGATGGCAGGCCAGATCATACCGGTCTTGCAGGTCATAAGACGTTGGATTTTTTTCTGAAAGAGAATAAGTAATGAGAGTCCACAATGATAATTAGGGCCTGAACTGGAGTGACAAGAATGGAAGAAAAAAGAAGGCAGAGATGTAAGTGATTAACTGATAGGTCAGACTGTTCTTTCTAGTCACATGCATGCCTCCCCTAAGGGAGCACAGATTTCTCAGACCTGGGCCTTATGTCCTTCAGTGGAATAACCGATAGCCATGGAAGGCCACACTCCCACACCTTGGTCAGCTTGCTGCTGTGGGCATCGGCTGACTGCCCATCTCATGCTGTGTTATGGTTGGGATTGCCTCTACTAGTAAGTACTACAATAAAACTCACTTAAATTGCTTTTCAAACACCATGTTTTGTTCTGTTCTAAGGAACACACTACCAGGAGCAATATGCATAGGGAGTGTTTATGTTTGTAGAGTTACCTCCCCTGAGTCACCTCAGGTGTGCCTGTAAATCTACAAGGTAAGCAGGACCCCCCTGAGCTAAGGCCCAGAGAGTGAATTCCACAGCTTCTTGAGAGACATCAAGAGAAAGAAAAGTGCATTCTTGTCCTTGTTTGGATGTAAAGAAAAGTTTTCTATTTCCCTAGCAGCAAGGGTAGTTTATGTCTTTCATTTGAAGAGAAACAAAACCAAAACCTTACTGCAGATAGTGAAGGGAAGGGAAAGGACTATGTAAGCTGACAATGAGAACCCCAAAGACACAAGAAAACCTACCCTTTTCCTGAAAATCATCCAGTCAGCACCACATGAGGACCAATTTTACAAGAACCAAATTTCTAGAACCAGTGTTAATTCAAAGCTACTGGATTCTAGTAAAGTTGGTGGCTGGTTATAAAGAATGATACCTCATTGTGTTGTTCCATTAAATTGGGATTAAAAAAAAACAAACTATGCTCAGAATGGCAGAGGAATTATTTTAAAGGGGAGAAAAAAGTACGTATGTCTTAATAGTTTACTCTAAAATCTGTACCAAATCATTCCCTGTAACAGTAATTTAAAAAATTATGTTGGTGAATTTATTATTTTTTCTTAATGAGAAGAAGGTACAAGAATTCTCTAATGGACTTCAATAGAAATCTACACATGAATGTTAGACATCTATGGAACTCGATTGGGTAACTAGTGCACACTGCTACTATCTTTTGTAAATGGATATAAAATTCAGTCCAGTTATTCATATATGAAGCAAATATGCATGGCCAGCTGTTAGTTATAAGAAGTTTGGCGATGGCCTGATCAGTTGTATGGCTGGCATGGTTTAATGGAAAGCTACCAGCACACTGCTGCTCTCAGAGCTGGGCTGTGTGTTGCTTCAAGTGCCCTGGCATTGACTGGCCCGAGATTGCTACACTGCTTGGGACTTCCTGGATATGAAGCATTAAAAAGGGATTTCAGCTTAATGAACTCAAAGAAATATTCAAAAATCCCCAATGCTATTTCCCATTTTTGGCTCTCATTTTATCCAAGGACACCTCGTATTTCCATAATCATTATTCTTATCTCTGTACTTTGTCACTCTCTTCATTTGTCTCTGCTTTGTATTTTCTTCTCCTTATCTTTTCTCTATGTGTGTTTATAATTCTCATTTTTTTTTTCCTCTGTGCTGCCCAGCTTTGGTGCCAGCTCATATGACCAGTCAATAGCTCTAACTTTATCATGGGCTACCTTCCTATCTTTGGTTCTTTCTAGCTGCTTTTGTGGCTGCTCCCCATTCGATTTTTATACTCTCTTCAAAGTTATTACACATCAGAGTTGCCATGCATCTTTTTTAGATTATTTGAAGTTTTTCTATATGATTGTATATAAACACAATTACAAGTATACAAACACTTAAAAGTAGAAATTCACACAATTAGCATCCTAGACACACAGACACAAGTGTACTCGCAAATTTCAGGCAGATGGATATGGATGTGGATGGGCTGGACATATTACAGAAGTCACCATGAAGACAATAGAAAATAATGTCTCAATATTGTCTTAATGACTCTCTCTACTTCTAAGGTAGGATACAAAGGGCACGGTAGAGATCTGAGGCTTAATATAAACTAGAAATACCAAAGTTTGCCTTTTAATCATTGCTGGTGTAATAGACCATGTACACCCTCTTACTTGCAGTATGAGTCCTAAAACGTTCTCGTTATCAGTTTGCTATGTAGAAATTGATGGAATTGTTTTTTAAAGATCACAGCTTAAAATTTCTAAACAATAATTATAGACATTTGCTTTAATCTGGAACACTATATCTATGTAAGAAGCCACATCAAGCTGCGGTAAATTAGCTACCTTTTCATTGCCGTTTCCTACATTTCAAGCTACTGGTGACACAATGAAGACAAAGCCTCTGATCGATCTAGCCCAGGAATACCAGCATTTCAGTCACGGTTCACCCAACACTGTATCACCAAGTGGCAGTGTGGTTTTCACTCATATACACACATTGCCCGCCATTTTCTTCCAAAGACATAATGACCACAGAGTATTTCCCAGCAGGCTGGCAGAAGGATTTACACATTATGTGCACTATAAGCACAGCTCACCTCAACCATGCAAGATGGGTGCCATTCACCTTTTTTACAGCTAAGGGCCTGAGACCTTATGAGATCGAGCCACTTTCCCAACATAGATAGGCTAGGAGTAGAACTCAGGTCTTGCTGATGCAAAGCCATCTCTTTCTATCTAACTTCCTTTTCATTTTCTTTACGAGTGATAGGTTAAGAGAACAAAACTAATGAAGCCAGATGAACATATTTGACATTATTGCTTTTGAAAAATCTATTCTCCTGAGAGCCCCATGAGGACGGACCAATGACAACCATACCATGACCACCTGTCCCAAGAGTGGAAAACAGCAGTCTACCTCAAAAAGAATCAAATAAATGGGCTCAGTAGGCATGACATGGGCTAAACAGGAGTTAGAGTTCCACAGTGGCCTGCTAGTAATTAGTGTTGAACCTCCCTGTGAAGAGCCTTAAAAATAAGTCAGGAATTCAAGCATCCTGGGTTCTAAGAATAATGGTGCTTAAGTGGCAGGATTAACCTGGTGACAGGTGTCTGTGTGTGTATGTGTATCTCTCTGAACAATCCTATCAGTGAACTCATTCATTCATTCCATGAAAAATGGCAGTCACTTTTCTCAGTGACGAGGATCCAGAAGAGTACAACTCAGGGAAAGTCCATCGCTAAATGCATCTTGTTCTAGTGGTGAAGACAGACAGCGAGTGATGTTGCTTTTAGATAACAGAAAATAATATGTGGTATAAGAGGATCAAGAGAATGGAGAAGGGGCACAGAATCCAGGAGAGCCTGGCAGCTGGGCTAGTTGTTACACCCCCACGAGATCCAGCCCCTCTTCTATTCAGTGAAGAGAGGTGATGACTAAAGGGCCTCCAAAGTTAGTCTGGCATTGCCTTTTGGGTTTCAGTTTCTGACAATTCATTGGAACCACTTTCACTGAAGGAAGAAATGACTATAGGTACTACTTTTCGTTGAGTGTCTGTGACTTGCCACACTGTTAATTGCTACATATGCATTATCTCACCCAAGTTTCACAAAATCCATAAGAAGCAGGTATTACCCACATTTTATAGATGTGAAACTGAGGCTGAAAGATGTTAAAACTGTGGCTATTGTCACACAACTAGTAAAATCTCAGAACCTAGATTCAAATCCAGGTCATTTGATTCCAAAGCCCACACACCTGCTGTAATGAGACATCAAAGCAGGCTTCTCCAACATGAGGTAGGCAACAATAAAAAGCTCCTCAGAACAGTGTCAACTCGGAGGCCAGTGGGGGTTCTGGGTAACAGCTAATTCGAATAATGCTTCAGCCAAAACTGGAGCCTTTGAGCAGCAAGAATATTGGGGTCAACTCTGTGGCTCTGGGTCCCTGTCCCTGAGGGGAACTGAGCACTAGAAGGGAAAGTATTTCTGCACACCTGGGCAGTGCCTAGGTGATATGCAAACTCTACACTGAATCAGGTGCAAATGATTTTTATTAAATAACAGGATTGCTCCACACAAACATAAACCTAACCCACGTACAAACAATAAGCACCTCGATCTAAAATTCTTCTCTAAGAATAAAATCACACACACACACACACACACACACACACACAGTCTAATGAAAGTGTAGAATAAAGGCAAAATAATTGCACAAAGATACAGAAAAACTACAAAGCTCGATGGGGATTAAGCATCTCTGACTTATCATTCCTTTACCTTTAAGGAAATAGCCTCCAGTGACCACCCAAAGGGTTGTTGTTATTGATTAACATTGGAAAGTCCTGGGGAAACTGCACTGCATGAGCATTTCAGTTTTCCACTGAATAATGACATCCCACAAGATGTTGACAGATGTTCTGTGGGGAAAATAATGGATTCAATGATCCTTATCTCCCCACCCCGTCCCCCGCCCCAACAGAAAAAAAGCAGGAAATCCTGCATACCTTACACCCTTCTGAGAGCTTCATAATGCATATTTGCATATTAAAGGTGTTCAGTGTTTTCCAAACTTATTTGATCCCAAGCCCCTTTTAATGAACAATACCCCATATTGTTTTTATGTGACTTTCATGCTCTCCATAACATGACTTGCTTTTTAAAAAAGTGGTCTGTGCAAACAGACAATGGTGCCATTGATCCAATGGTACCACTAGGAAGGAGTGACAAAACCCTAAAGCTCCCTAAGCTCCATGCCCCATCACTATCTCTATTGCATAAAGCAGACACAATTGGCATATTCTCCTCAAGTCCATGGCCAGCACGCTATGCCCAGTAATTACAGTTATGACAATGACAATAGTTGTAACAGTGCCTAGCATTTACCGAGGAACTGCCACATGAGAAATGCAGTTCTAAGTGTGCACTTGAATGAATGCATGCAAATGCTGACCACCTGGCCACACACACGGCAACATCACTCACCCACAGGAACACCCCACTCCCTCCACTCACATCCCATGACTAGAGGTCAGGAGCAGAGTCTGACAGTGCAAATGCTTTTTCAAAACTATTCATGTTGATGGCTGTACTCTCGCTGAGTCATCTTAGCTCATCAGCTCCTCTCTATCCTCGTGGTGGGCGAGGCCTCTGGCAGAGCTCCGCCTTGGCGGCTCCTGGGGATGTCATCTTCAAGGCTGGCACCCAAACAACTCAGAAAGCTGGCTAAGCTGCCTAGCTTTACTGCCACACTCATGGTTCCCTCTGATAACCTGCACCCGACCCAGCCAAGCCACCATCTGGGCGTGCAGAATCATCAATCTGCTGGGCTGAACAACAGAGGGGCAGCCAGTGGTCTCAGTGCATTCTGAAGCGAGAGCCCAGTGTCATGCTCTGCGGTGTACACCTGTCAGCCCCAAATGTGTGTATGGGCATAAAGCTGCAGCAGTGTGTGCCCACAGCACACAGATGCACACCAGACAGCATCAGCACAGGATGTTGTCCAGTGTGCCCATCTTCCAGAGATGAAATAGGGTGTGACCAGGTTCAGGATTTTCTTTTTTTAAAACAAGGAAAAGCTTTAGTTATGGCAGGGAGCTAGTGCCTTTGTACTTTTTCTTTTTTAAAATTTTTATTGATTGATTGATTTTAGAGAGAGAAAAGTGGGGGTGAGGGAGATCGATTTGTTGTTCCACTTATTTACACTTTCATTGGTTGATTATTGTATATGCTCTGACCAGAGATTGAACCTGCAGCCTTGGTGTGTCAGGACAATGCTTTAACCAAGTTACCCAACCAGGGTTGCCCTGTACTCTTCTTACAAGTTTATTCCAAGGACCCAGGGACATGGCCAGCATCCTGTGAGCAGATGCTGTAATGCCAATTACAATAAGGCTTCTGACCCACCAGTAAGAAGTCAAGGCCTGTGAGCTCCTTTCTAGAATGGGTCACTTATATTTGTCATACCCATCTGGTCCCACCCATGACCTAGTGAGACTACAGATATTACACGCAGCAGCAAAATGATAGGTGAATCTCTAAGAGTCTCAGTGTTGGGGTTAGGACAATCCCAAACAAAAGGCATTGTTAAAACAAAGTCCAACCAAACTACTAATAAGCTCATTCAACTTAATGCATTGAAAGCAGCAACAGGAGAGAAAGAAGGAGGACATTAACATTTGTGAACTAAATTAATCTTTGTAGCAATTCTGAGAAGCAAATATAATCTTCATCATTTTATAGAAGAACCTGAGCTTAAGAGAAGCCGAGCTAGGGTTTTATCCAGATCTATTTGTCTCCAGATCTGCATGGTTCCTCACTCTCCACTCCCCCTCACACCTGTGACATGGCCTCCCTAATGCCATTCATTCATTTATGCAACAAAACTATAGTTGTTACACTGAAAGCAATATTCCTTATAAGTAAGGTCAGGTAGTACAGGTGGGGTTGGCCATTTTTGCCAAACATTACCCACACCAGGAAAAGAGGAAAGCAAAACACATGAACAAAACAGTAAGGAAATAAAAGCAGCCCTGGCCAGTGTGACTCAGTTGATTGAGCATCTTCCCATGCACCAAGAGGTCGCTGGATTGATTCCTGGTCAGGGCACATGCCCAGGTTGTGGGCTCAATCCCCCATGAGGGGCTTGCAGAGGCAGCCAATCAATGTTTCTCTCTCTCATCAATACTTCTCTCTCTCTCTCTCTCTCTCTCCCTTCTTCTCTTTCTAAAATCAATAAAAACATACTTTAAAAAGAAAAGAAAAGCAGTACCCATTAGCCCACCCACACACACAAAAAGGTGGCATAAACACATTTAAAAATAGAGAAGAGATTTCTGGTAAGAGCATTCTGGAGTCTGAAAGTTCCCTTTGTCTCTTACCCAACCTATGTACTCTCACTCACCTGTCTACCCACTCTCTTCCCCACAACTCTCAGCTCCTGGCACCTACCTGCCTGTCTGCTCACTTATCCAGAAAGCCACATACCTCTCAACCAAAATCCTCAGTCAAGCCGATTGAAATGTACCTCTGTGCATGCATCTGTGAGCCTTGTGCAGGTAGGTACCTGTACGGCCAGGTAAGGTAACTCACCCCCTTATAGAAGGTGCTTCTGAATCTGCCCTCACAAAGTACCACATAGTAGGTGGCTTAAAAGAGCAGAAATATATCCTCTCACAGTCTGGAAGCTCAGTCTGAAATCAAGGAGTCAACAGGGTTGGCACTCTTCTGAGGGCTCTAAGGGCATCTGCCCGTGCCTCTCTTTTGGCCTCTGATGAGGGCCTGCAATCCTTGGGGTGCCATGGCTGCCAGCGGCATCACTCCAATCTCTGCCTGTCCTCACATGGCCCTCCTCCCTGCATGTGTATCTCTGTGTGTCCTCTCCTCTCCTTATAAGGACACCTATCATACTGGATCAAGGACCCACCCTACTCCAGTATGACTTCATCTTAACTAACTACATTTGCAGCAACCCTATCTCTAAATGGGGTCATATCCTGAGGTACCTAGGGTTAGGACTTCAGCATATGTTTTCGGGTTACACAAGACAACCTATAACAGTTACTATATGGCAGGTACGAGGACCAGGCCACCCTCTTTGGTCCTGACACTCTCTTTATGAATACCAGAGGCTCTCTACCCACCTGTGTGAGAGCACACAGAATCATCTGTACAGTTTATTTCTTTCAACACACTCATACCCAGTGCCACTTACCAGACAGTCTGATGTGGTAGCTCTAGGCTGGGAACCAACCATTTAAAAAATCAAGTTTCTCAAGAGACTGCAATGCTCATCCAGAAATAAGAACCACTGAGGTTGATCTTAACAATACTTTAAATTAGAAATGGAGGCAAGAAAGATGAAACAATGCGTCTAAAGTTCGCTCAGTATATAGCTGGAACAGCAGGATTCAAACCCAGGTCAGTCCCACACAAAGTCCACTTCCTTGCTACTACAGGTTGCCTGTCTGTGTCTACATGCATCTAGGCAAGTCTGACTAAGGTAGTGTATATCCTCATATGGTGTAAGCAAGTATCTTAAGTGTGAAAATAGCTGTGCTCTGGGGTATGTGCTCTGGGGATTATTAGTACAGGTGTGAGTTTCTTTGGGAATATTGGATGAACATCTTTGTATATCTTATCAACAAGCATGAGAATGATTTCTACCCACGAAACTGTGAGGATGTCGCTTAAATTCACTGTCACTCTCAACAATGAAGTTTCTGATAATGGGTACTCAGCCTATAACACTTAAATAGAACATATGAATGAACAAATGACCATCCAAATAAAATCACCAAACAGGAGTTGCCCCAGTTGGAATTTTATTTAAATTTCCCTCCATAGTCATGTTGAGAAACAGTGATCCTTCTACTCCAATATCATTATTTTTTGCATCCCTTTCTCCTTTCTAGACCAGAAAAAGAAACAGTTACTAATTTGGGTACTGTCACTGATCTGAAAATAACTCTAATCCCATTAAATAACTGCTTACAGACATTCTACTGTATTGAATGTTGCCACTAGAGAAACATAAAATAGGAAGGATGTTAAAGGTCATCGGGTCCAGCCCCAAAGCTTTGGAGCAAACTCTCCTTCAACAGTCTTCATGGGCCTGTCATGTCGCTGCCTTACCTTCAATGCCCTCCACTATCAGCCCCCAAATATCAACCAAGCAGCAGGAGGTCATGGATTTGCAGGACAGCTTTGGTTTGAAATAGACTATGGCACTGTCCTCGTAAGTTAGGGTGACAGTGTCCCTGATGCAGGTCACCCTTGATGTTACAGCAGCAGTAACTTTCACCTGCAAGTAGTCTTGATTTAGACAATATATTATAGGCCATGCTTCATAAGCACAGACATTTATAACATGCACTCCAAGTTATGGTTCAGAAAACCAAACACACACACACACACGCACACACACACACACACACACACCCATCCTCTTAACTAACACACACCCTGTGGGTGCTCATGCATGTCTCATGGTGGTCGCCTGCCTCTGAGTTCTCTCATGTTCCTCTCCCTGGTTGAAATGTTCTCCCTCCTCAACTCCACTTATGTAAATCTTGTCAATTTTTCAAAACTGTACTCAATCCCTGTTTCCATGAAGCTGCCTCTGTCTACTCAACCCACATTGAATCCTCCCTCCTCTTAACCTCTCCTGTGACATTTGCTTTGCTAAAATAGGGACAGGAGAGTGAGGCACTCTTCAGTGGTGGATTCACTCCTCCTCTGAGCACTCTGCCTGCACTTCGTTTAGAAGACTGCAGGTAGCAACTGGTTATGGTAATTTGGTCCCTATCTCACAGGTCAGCTTTCTTCAAAGGTGGCTCATTAAAAGAAATGAGAATATAATACTCTCATTTTTCTTACAAAAAAAATGTTGTTCAAGTCTAAGAAAACTGCAAATAAAACACTCAAACTGGAGGCTCTCTTTGAGATCTTCTTGTCTAACCTCTTACCCAAAGCAAATGCCTGCCCTCCTCCCAGCCCCCCCTCCCGCTACACACACACACACACACACACACACACACACACACACACACACACACACACACACACGGTATCAAGATGCCCCTCCACCCACTTTGAGCCCATCTCTTCAGGCACCTTGTTCCCTTACTGAGCAGCTCTCATTGTTGAAGTTCTTTCCTATAATACACTAGTTTTCAAAGTTAACTCTGTGGACCATCTGCTCTGTAATTAATTGAGGTGTTTGCTGAAATCACAGATTTTCAAGTCCAGCTCCAGGCCTAGTGAATCAGCATTTGGAGCAGAGAGAGAAATAATAACCTACACGGTTAACAGGTTTCCCAGATGATGTTTATTTTACCAGAGTGTGAGGTCCACTGTTAGAGTCAGTACTACCTTCCTAACAACAAAGAGCAATCCACCTACTTCTCTTACTGGCAGTTCTTCAAACACTGGAAGAGGTCCAGGCTCTCTCCCTTCCCTCTTTAATACTCTTCTTCAACCCAGATTATTTTACTCTTCCTTCTACAAAGCTCCCTACTGCAAACCCACGTAAGCACACTCCTCTGCATCTTCTCATGCTTGTCAATGTCTCTCTCAAAATGTGATGCCACAAGCAGGCAGAGAGAGCTAGGTTTTTAATGCTTTGCTGTACTTACATACTGTGAGGTATATCACACCCTTGCCTGCTAACAATGAGAGTACCCATTTGGGCCTAAACTAACCAGCAGTATGTATTATTATTTCGCAAATCCTTACTAATTTAAGGCACATGATGTTGACTCTTCATAGTTGTTTTAATTTGGGTGCCTTTTAAAAAATATTTTCCATATATATATATTGGCCTTTGGTAACTCTTTTGTGGATTGCCTGCTCCTGTCCTTTTTTCCCATTATAATTCATTATGTCAGTCTGTACGGCAAATAAGTCCTTTTAATGCATTATGTCAACTAATTCTCCAAACATTTTCCTCACTTTATAGATGAAGAAACTGAGCCTTTAGAAACTTCTAGTGAGGAAACACAGTTAGGTCTTCAGCTTCTTCACTGATTTATTCCTTCATTTAACCAACATTTTTCAGACAAGAGCTCTTCATTGTCAAGACACTTTGTAAAGTGAGTTAATAAAGGCAATATTTGGAAGAAAATTTTGAGAAAGATTTAACAGAACACTAGGAATTTTCACAACTCTATTAACTCCTTACCTCTACCTAAAATTTCCTTTATTTTCCTTGTTGTTTCCCCTGGTCTAGAGGGAATAGTGATCAACTTTTAATCAGTAGATAGCAATGCTAGCTACCGATACAATATTTACTAAGAGAGGTAAATATGTGGCTGACCCTAAAAGAGCACAAGAAAAAATTAAAGGCAGTAATTTGAAAATCAGACAGAACTCCATAACTAATTACAGTCTATCAGTTGGCAACAATAACAGTAGATAATATTTCAGAAGTACATACACAAGTAAGATTAGCTTTCATTTTTTCCATTTGATATTATTAAGACCAGTGTTTATGCAATTAACTAAGATAATAATGTTAATTCATTATTTATAGGATTTTAGTCCAAATAGCTGAGCTTCTCTTGGTTTTGGTTAATTTAATCAAACTTCATGCAATTACACTTTCATTAAAAATACATATGCATAAAGTTGAAATGATATTTAAATCGACTGAATGTACAACCAGATTAAAAGAAATGTAAACAATTAAGTACATATCTGTATTGGAAGCAAAATTAAAAATAACTTAATCTTACTCCATTTTTCTACTGAGAAGGTACAGAATGCCTAAAGATAAAAAGTTCTCAATGTCACACAATGAGTGGTAACATTGAGATCCAAACCCAGATTTCCTGACTTTAAATTGAGAGGCTGTACTGCTGATCCTTCTTAGACATTTAACTATTCCCAACTTCACTCAACAAACCTTGGCCTTCCAAAACTCTCATGAAGTTTTCCGAGGAAAACCTATAAAGTAGGAATTGAAATAGCTAATGTAAATTTAAAGGTCTTGGTTCCCAGCTTTGTGATCCCAGGCAGCCTGATAAAAGTCCTTGGGGGCTATGTTTTTCAATAAGCTTTGACAGAAACTCAGTTTCTTCCTCATTAGTTATTAATAGAAACATTCACTTGTAATTCCAAGGTCCACTTTGCCCCAAATCTTTCTTTCACATGATAAACAAACATAACAAGAAAAAAATTATTATTTCAATTACAATGTCCATTTCCCAAGATGGAACATTTCTTTCTTCTTTACTATTCCAATTTCTAGTTACTCTGTTTTCAGACTCATAATTTTAAGCTACACAAAAATGTTAAGTTTACTCTCTCAACACTAGAATTTTAGTCCTCACAATTTACTGCCTGGCAACCACGTTCTCTTCACAGAGCATAAAAAGAATTTAACATTTAAACAGATTGTTCTAAACAAGGACACAAAGTAAATTTTAAAAAGCAAAGGATATTCCAATGTAGTTGACTGTTGATTGTTTATATGGTTTCTAGAATTTTACCCTCCAGAATTTAGTCTGAATTATTTGCTAGCCTACACCCACACCAGACAGGTGTTTCTGCCCATCTCCACCTTCACCCACCAGTCATGCCCACTGGCAAACACACTCCCCTGCAAAGGAGTCACCCCTCCCACAGAGACCCTTCCTCCACACATACACCTGTCACCCACACAGACACCTACCTAAGCAGACAATCCCTCATGCACATTCTCCCTCCTTCCCACTGAACACACAAACCAAAACCAACCCTGGGTGTCATCATAGGTACCACATTAAAACCAAGGTGTGGCATGCAGAGTCAAGCCCTAACACCATTCAAACTGATTCTTTGGAAGCCAATTTAACTTGATACACTCTCTCTGTCAACAAGGGACAAGCTCTTTCAAACCTCTCCTTGGAAATTCAAGCACCGTGACCTCACTGTCTTCAGACTCCATTTGGCAGCCGCCCCCCAGTGAGGTCAGAGCCCAGAGGTCTGGGGAGCACACTCACTGCAAATCGGACTTGGCAGTTCTCCTCGCCCAGGTAGCACAGGTCTCCCGAGACGTTGGTCTCCAGCCACAGGTGCTCTCCGTTCACAGCGTTCTCCTGGAAGGAAAGGACCCACCGCACTTCAGTTTTCTTTCAGGCTTAAAGGGGAAGCTCTCAAATTTTGATTTTAGATGCAAGAAAGTTGGTGAACTGAGGAGTTTAAACACTTTTCATCTTCCCCTGAAAATAATGCAGGTGTTGATCTTAACAAAATTCTGGAAATGGAAAAAGGAGTTTGGGGAAAGTTTGAGCCAGTAACTAAAGCAGACATTAGGTCTATAGAAGCTTTACACATGGATGTGGTAATCTTTGAAATATATATTGAAAAAATGAGGAAAAACCCTCAAGTTGTTCAATGTAAGACCCAGCACTGCAGATTCCATGACAATTAAAATAAATTATATTCAAAATTGCCTTTGCTGAGCAAATTAGCTACAAAGAGGATAGCAGTAGCGAAGCACTTTAAGACTATTTGAAAACACATCTATACCAGTAATGGGTAAATTCTATTTCTAAGCCAGAGGTTTCCTGAAACTCAGTTTGAAGTTGAAAGTCACTGTGCACTCAAAGCCTAATAAATTTCTACTAATTCAAACATTGTGCCAGTTCAGTAGGGTCATCACCCAATTAATTCTAAATTTTTCAAATTGAAAGATTTCTCTGCTTCTGAAACTACTCAAATACTTCCAGTGGCAAACAGAGAACAGCTATAGGTTTGGACTCTAAACTTTTCACATAGTGATGGATAGGAACAATATTTGTAAAAATAAGCAAATAAATAAAAAGGCATTTCTTTGCTAGGTTTCCTAAAGAAATTGATCTCCACAACCTAAAATATTCTAACTAATGGGAATTTATCATCCAGCTTGAAAGTATAACCATTTATAGAATAAAATCCATTTTTCATCCTTTTATTCTTTATTCAGTCAATAAACTTTTATTCCACATCACTGGTGCCAGGCACTGAGTTAGTGGGCTAATCCATAGAGTAAACTACTAGAGAACATGGAAATAAAATACATAATTACAGCAGCAAATACTAGGGAATCCTTAACACAGCAAAAATCCTGCCAACCCTTTTAAAAACTGAAATATAAATCACAGTGGGGAAATGGTGAAAAATCACTGGAAGTACCATCCCAGGTACACTGCATCCCATCTTGCTGATAAGACTGACCAGATTCAGACACTGCAGATTCACTGATTAGCTGACCTCATTCTTGGGGGATGGAGAGGTCTGATTAGAAATACCAATCTTTGTGAGGGAAGAGGGAAAGAAAAAGATGGAGGCTTCCTGCCACAGTGGTTCTAACACACTGGTCCTCAAATTTGACTGCTCATTAAATGACCTGGGGAGTTTTTAAGAATACCCAGGCACCTTTCGTTCCCAAAGAGTTTATTTTAACTACTCTGAGGTGACACCTGGGCATCAGAAGTTTTCAAAGTTCTGGAGGTGACTCTGTACAGTAGAGTCTGAAATCCAATAATCCAGTAAACCCCACCTCCACCTCTTCAAGCCTGAGACGATAGATTGTAGAACATGTCTATGACTGATCTATTAGACTTGGTACTTCTCTGCCCTTGTACGGTCACCAGAGAAGAAGGTGAGAGAAGAGGAGAGATGTGCCAAGGTAGCCACATCTAAGGAGAGAAAGAGGGATTATAAGGAAAGGGACAGATACACAGTGAGTAAGCTCAAAGTTAACAAGGTAGATCCTGGGGACAGGGAAAAGGAAACAACCACACACAGGCATTTAAAGAAGCAATATAATAAGTTAAAACGTTCACAAATGTACCTAGTAATCTCACTTTTGGAAATGTACCCTATGAAAATAATCCTAATGGAAGGAAAATCTATATACATTTAGAAGTTTAGCTTCTCCTAGGTCTTTATAGCCTAGACTGCTAACCATTCACCAAAGTGTTTAAAACAATCATTTTTCTTTTCTTCCCGAACACACAAGTAGACCTTATTACCCAATTTCTTTGCAATGTGACCAAGTTCTAATGAATGGAACATGAGCAGGAGTGGTGAGGACTGTTTTCAGACTTGGTCCATTAAAACCTCCCACATGTGTTCCTTCACGCTCTTCTCCCATACTGAATACCTGTAAAGTCAACTTCTGGGATGACTTTAGAAGCCTTCTGAGGAAGATGTCAGAGCAACGGTCTGTCTGGGTCATTGAATAACTATGGAACAGGGCCAACCCCCTACCCAATCTACCTGGAACAGTCGGGTCTGCTACACTTGTGTATTTACCCATTACATGTGAGTATTTCATTTATTTCACTCAGTCTACCCAAACTAATAAAGGCCTCTTCTCTTTGCTCATATTTTGGTCTGTATTTCCTTTCATTATCTACATTTACTCCTAAGTTATTTACCATCCACTGAGCAGTACCATCCTCTGAGTCCTGGTTCCTTCTGCTCTGAACTCTAACTCTGACATTCCCTCTGATATTTTCCACTGCTGTAGAATTAATTCCCTTGAAAACATAGCTATGACTAGATTTATTTCTTGCTCAGAATGCTTAAATGATTCCCTATTATTTACAAAATGAACCCCAAATTTAAGTGCACATACTAGATCTTCCATTAATGGCATCGATCTGTCTATCCTTAACCTTCCTTATTCACCTTTATACATTTAACTCCCTTGTTGCTCTTGTCTAAATAGAGCCATACTTACCCTTTTGTGTACCATGTTTTTGTGCATTCCATTCTTCCCACCCAGGAACCTCTTTTTCTCTTCTCTACACATCTTGAAATACCATCTTAAATAGTATAAAACTCAGAGTATCCATCTGTAGCAGACAAAAAATATAGCTCACCCATTTCTAGATGAAGATAACATTCTGTATTTGTGAGTGCTGAGACAGCTCTCAATAGATGTACCTAGGAATATCTCTCTTATTTTTAGTCTTTTCCTCAAAGTCCAAAAACTCATCTCCTGCTCTGATTTATTCAAATGATTTACTCTGATTTATTGTATCCTCTGCCTCATATAATCTACCCAAGAATAGAGGTCCACCTATATATCCAGATAGATACATAGATAGACAGACAGACATAGAGATATGATTCTTTGCCTTCAAGTTCTACTGAAGTCTTAGTAATAGTTATACATAAAAAAGCAAAATAGAAAAGTTGGGAGTGGGGGAGTGTTATAGGCTGAATAAGACAGATGGTGTGCGCTGACACCAGCAGCCAATAATTTACACAAAATGAAGATATTTACTCATAAAAACTGTTTAACAAAATAAGAAGATTATAAATAGGAATTCTATGTAAATGTCCCAACAAATTCAGAAAGGAAAGAAATCTTCACGATAATAATAGGTGAAACTGTCTCGGATGGTTTGGATGTGTGCTGCCCAGTAAGCAGATGGCCGTCGTGCACTGGAAATGTGGTCAGCACTGACTGAGATGCACTGTCAGTGTAAAATTCACAGCAAATTCTGAAGACTTTGTGTGAACAAGGAATGTGAACTGTCTCACTGATCATTTTTATATTGATTGCATGCTGAATTTGTAATATTATTGACATATTTGGTAAAACAAAACATGGTGCTAAAATTCACTTTAGCTATTTCTTTTCACTTTTTTCAATGTGGCTACTAGAAAATTTAGAATTACTCTACACCTGATAAATATGTTTACTGGACAGTGTCAGGTTAGCTAATTACTTGCCAAGGGGTAGAAGATCAGGCCTGGATACTCTTACTGACCTATGAAGTTGTAGGATTCTATGATTTCCCCCAACAACCAGTGTAATTTACCTTATAATTTTCACAATTTGGGTAAGTAAAGGACTGGTGAGAGTGCATGAAATCACTCTTTTCCCACTATTAATAAGGCTGACCAGGTCTGGGACCTTCCATGGTGTATATCTGGTTAGTTCCCCACACTCTCAGCAATCTGATCTCTTGATTAACCTGACATTTTTTGAAATGGGAATGCGAGTGGGGAAAACCACTGGGTGAGAGTCACTATTGGTGATGACACCCAAACCCGAAGATAAAGATGCTGAGATCTGAAGCTTGTAAAGAAGGCACAGGTCTGCTAGGACTTGTCATTTGAAACAAGACAAAAATGAGAACGCACGTACATGCACAGGCACACACACACCTGCCTCCCCTGGCCTTTCATTCAAAGTTTCTAAAGATAAGATGACCTAGTTTCATAACCCAGTTTATAGCAATCCCACGTGAAGATTCTGTTTCCCTAATCTTGTCTCTGGACCAAAGAGTGAGGCAGTGCCCTGACTGTGTTACATTTCTACTGCCTGGGAGAAAGCACGTCATTTCTTAGCATCGTCAACTACATGAAAGGAAATGTGGTCTGGATTTAGAGTCTGGCTTTGTTTGTGCTGAGGCTCTGTTTTCCTTAGCCCTCGAGACTGGAGGAAATTTTCCAATGAGGGAAGAAAAAAATGAATTGAGATCAAGGATGCTAGGTTTACAACTAACGTGTCCTTTAAGAAAGATCTTGGTGGCTTTTCCACCATTGTTTTGAGAGTTGTTTTAGGCTGCATAATGGGCAAGAACAAATTATGAAACACTGGAGACCGAATAAGACCTACTTCCCATGCTCTCTGCTATAATATTCAAAAACAGGGAAGAAATCTCTATGCCCAGATGAAGTCTCCATCACAAGAAAGACATGTGACATTTCAGAGAAGACATTCATTATCTATGCATTAGACACACTTTTAAATAGGCTACGTCCCTCTAAAGTGGAAACTTGGATTCCGGCCCAGGAGATGAGAATATTTCTTTTTCCTTTTGAGCATTACTCCCTTTCTAGCAATTTAGCTTGTTTTTCCCCAAACTGGCTTGGCTTGGCACGGTGTCAGTGGGAGCAGACCCTGTAGGTTGCCACCATGAAGGTGAAGAAGGGATGCCATTGGGAGAAATGAAAAGATCAAACAACTCTGTGTGTTTTAAGACTTAACTCAATGCATTGTGTTAGAAAGATAAGTTAAAAATAGTTACTTGGAATTAAAATAGCATAAATCCATTTATTTTTTTAAAGCAGGCTTTGGACTCATGTCTACCACACCTTTCAGGAACCAGAGATTATCTACGTGCCCATGGACCCTCAGTGAAATGTCCCCTTCTCACTGACTGAAATGTCCTCTTCTGTTGAAAAGCTGTAATCACTCAGTCCCCTGACATCAGTAACCAGACAGCAAGGCCCATGATGCTGTGCCTTCCACCATGAAGAAGAAAGAACAAGCAGAAATCACTATCCCTCTCTTCAAGAAGCCTGAAATCTAACTAAGGACCTAGAGTAAGAAAATCAACTCAAAAATACTAATTTGGTTCTAAGATTTGTAAAACAATGCATGATGGTGAGAGTAATTGTGAGGGATCAAAGCAAAAAGTGAATATAATAAAGAGAATTGGTTCAACTGAAAAGCTGAGCATGGCCTGGCAGAGAGCAAGAGAGGGCATTTCTTGAAGAAATAATTTCCACAGTGGGCAGAGATGACAGTCTACTGTTGTCAATAGAAGACTCAGGCACCAGCCTGAAGACCCACCTGGCTACTTTCCACACGTCGACACGAAGGGTTCTAACCCTGACATGCATGAAGGGAAGGCTTGCACATAGGCAGTGAGAGTGAATGTTGGCAAACAGTCATTGAGGAAATGCAATTATGTGTTTCCTGCCACCATGATAACGCCACAGGCCACCATGACAGGGTGCCCACAATAAACCAAAGGAGCAAATCAGAGCAGGACAGAAGCTTTGGGCTTTGAGGAACAAACTAAAAATAAGTGCGAGTATAGATCACCAAGTAGGAAAAGAAAAATGGAATACTTGAAGGAAACTATTACGTTCATGTACTCAAAGCATAAAAACTGACTCCTATAATAGTACACTCCTCTCCAAAACACACAGGTGCCTACAGTCTGGGCTCCCTGAGTCAGGGCACCCCTGTGTCTCAGGCACTCCACCAGCAGGCTACTCCTCAAAGCCCTATGCAAAAGGATATTTAGGAAATAATTGTGCCCCACCTGAAGACTTTAGCACATGTACTGGAGTCTGAACATGACCCTTTTAGGCACGGGTCCTCAAACTTTTTAAACAGGGGACCAGTTCACTGTCCCTCAGACCATTGGAGGGCCGGACTATAGTTGAAAAAACAAACTATGAACAAATTCCTATGCGCACTGCGGGCCCGGGACGAGTCGGCTGCTAAGCAGGACAGGCAGCGGCCCCCGGCGGGCCAGATAAATGTCCTCGGTGGGCCACATGTGGCCCGCGGGCCATAGTTTGAGGACGCCTGCTTAGGATTCTACAGTAAGTAGAAACTTGCACATAAGATCCTAAATCCAGGTTCACCCTGATTTGTCTTGCAACTTCAGGGGCCCCATAAACCGCTTTTCTGTTTTCTCACTGGTGAAATGAGGAGAGGAGAGGTGACATGGATCAGCAGGTCATAATACTATAGGCCTTTGAGGTGACTCTCAGACCTCAAACCAAATGGTATTTTGCAAATTTCAACCTGAGAGTCAAGGGAGGTGGGATGGGGAACATGGGGACTCTTGCCAGCCCTGATCCACCTCTGTTCTGCCAAAAGCATAACTTAGCACTATCAGGGCCCTTCATCCTCACCAATAGCAAGAAATTGGAGATCCTCTTTATTTTATTTTACTTTTTAAATTCTTGCCATCTTCCTCCGCATTTTTGAGACTCTTAAGACACTCCAAGTCAAATTAATGTTTAATAAATAGCAGTGAATAAGTAAAACTTCATCACTTGAACACATTTAGTCCAAAAAGTTGGCTGACAGAGGGAGATAAATAGGGGGGTAGACAAGTGGATAGGATATGGGAATGGCAGAGATAGATCACACAGAAGACTAGTCTTACACTTTACACAGAACAAAGAAAATCCTGGTTTAGCTCTTTGAATAGACATGTAAACTAAAATGACATAAATTAAATGGGTGAAAATCACATCCATTAGGAAAAGCCAAAAATTCTGAAGTGAGGGCAAGTACCAGGTAAAGTCTTAGCAAAAGAATATACAATGGGGTAAAGGAGGTCTCTTCAATAAATGGTGCTGGGAAAACTGGTCAGAGATATGCAAAAAAGTGAAACTGGACCACTCTCTTACCATATACAAAAATAAACTCAAACTGGATTAAAGATTTAAATGTCAGACCTGAAACCAAAAAACTAGAAGAAAACATAGGCACTAAACTCTTTGACACTGTTCTTTGTAATATATTTTTGGCTATGCCTTCCTGGGCAAGGGCAACAAAAGCAAAGATAAACAAATGGGATTACATCAAACTAAAAAGTTTTTGCGCAGTGAAGGAAACCATCAACAAGATGAAATATAGCCTAATGAATTGGAGAAGATATTTACCAATGATATATCCAATAACCAAAACATATAAGGAACTCATGCAACTCAACATCAGAAAGTCACTAAAATGTTTTCAACACCCTGTTTCTTCCTCTCCTCTGAGAAAAATGTTTCACATGATTGTAGTAAGAAATGGTAGGATTGGTCACTGTTTGGCTTCTGTTTGCTAACAGCAATATTAGCCCACAATTTTGTGTTTTTCAGAGTCACATCTTAAAACTCCTTACATAGCATCTGTCTAATATAAACCTTCAGCTGAAGTGTCTTGAAACAAGGCTTTTCGTTTTCCCTCAGTTGTTAAAATTCCCAGTGTTTCCTGCCACCACGATAACTCCACAGGCCACCACGACAGGGTGCCCACAAAGGAGAGCGGGAATAAAGAATCAATACACATGAACCCAGCCTTCGTTCCTATTAGCTCTTCTCCTATGATATACTGTACCTTTCACCACCAGCCCAAAATACCATTCCAATGAAATATTAGGAATCAGAAAATCATATGTACTAGTCAAGCTTTGGCTCAAGCAGGACACTTCTTTTTTAATTCTGTGTGTGTGTGTGTGTGTGTGTGTGTGTGATTAAAGCACTTTAATAAGGTTACTCCCTCATTAGAATGAGCTTCTCAAATACCCATTTCTTTTCCTTTTCTTTAAAATTTATCATTACTGTTGAAAGTATTATAGGTACTTTCAATTGACCCCCTCTACCACCCTGCCCTGCGGCCTATTGTTGTATTGTCTATGTTCATGGGTTATGCATATATGCACGTAAGTTCTTTGGTTAATCTCTTTCTATCCCCCCTCCCCTCTTCCCTCTGATAGTCATCAGCCTGCTCCATGCTTCCATGTCTCTGGATTTATTTTGTTCATCGGTTTATTTTGCTCATTATATCCTACATATAAGTGAGATCATGTGATACTTATCTTTCAGAAGCATTTATTATAACTATTTCCAACATCAAACAGGGATGGAGTGTCCTCCCTCACACTCCAGTGATGGGTCTCTGTACTCTTCTATTCTAGGTGTCACCACTGGTATTTTACCTGTTGATTTCTTCTCTCCACTCTGCATTCTAAGCTTCTTAAAGAAAAAAACATATTCCTCACCTCAGAATTCCAAGGAACTAACACAGTTCTAGGACAAAACAAGTACTCAAATGTGAGATGAATTAATAAATTCATCAATTACTTTATTTCTGAATAAGTAATTCTGCAGGCTATAGAGTTTACGACGAACTTTCACATTTACTGCCACATTTGATCCTAACAACATCCATGAAGTTCCCCTTAGGAGGGGCCAAAATTGTCCCCATCTACAGATGAGAACACTGAGGCTGAAAGAGACCAAGTGTCTTGACTAATGTCACACAAGGAGCAGAAAAAAGATTTCATGAAGGTTTCTATCTAAATGATTTAAACTCTCTCATTAGAGTCTTGCCTCTCAAATAGAGGATTGCTTGGGACATCATGAACATTAAACTACTTTTTTGGGGGTCCCTAATTTATAACACATGCTCACTCTAATCATGGGTCCATGCATGCCATTCTTGGATTTTATTTATCTGTTTGTTTATACATTTAATTCTTTTTAATTATGTAATCACTGGTGTATATATATCCTAATCTCTACTATGATTTAAGAGTTTATTACATGACTGTCCTGGAACAAAGGGAAACTCCAGGAGAGAAACATTCCTCCTGAACAATGCAACATACTCAGACAGTATCAAACTCTCACCATTGATGTAAAACAATAAGGTTGGTGTGTGCTTGAGCGAGAGAAATATTGTACTATAAAAGGACATTAAATCATGGCATCCTATATAATAAAAGCCTAATATGCTAAGTATCCGGTCATCCGGTCAACCATTCAACCAATCAAAGCATAATATACTAATGATATGCTGAGGCCGCTCAATCACTCACTATGATGTGCACTGACCACCAGGAGGCAGATAGTTGACAGGTCAATCAGTTGCTATGATGTGCACTGACAACCAGGGAGCAGACGCTCCAACTAGTAGGTTAGCTAGCTGCTGGGGTCTGGCCATTCGGGACTGAGTGAGACGAGCTGGACATGCCCTGGGGATCCTCCAATAGTCCCTCCCTGGCTGGTTAACCTCCCAAGTCCCTCCCTGGCACTGATCATGCACCAGTGGAGTCCCTCAGCCTGGCCTGCACCCTCTCGCAATCTGGGACCCCTCAGGGGATGTCAGAGAGCTGGTTTCGGCCCGACGGTGGAACGACTGGTCGCTATGACACGTATTGATCACCAGGGGGCAGATGCTCAACACAGGAGCTGCCCCCTGGTGGTCAGTGCACTCCCACAGGGGGAGAGCCACTCAGCCAGAAGCCGGGCTTATAGCTGGCGAGTGCAGTGGCAGTGGCAGGAGCCTCTCCCACCTCTGTGGCAGCGCTAAGGATGTCTGACTGATGGCTTAGGCCCGCTCCTCCTAAGCCATCAGTTGGACATCTCTCAAGGGCTCCCAGACTGCAAGAGGGTGCAGGCCGGGCTGAAGGACCCCCCAAGTGTACTAATTTCATGCACCACCTCTAGTATGTACTAAAAATTAATTTATTTTAATGTTTAAACTCCTCTCTTTTCTCCTACCCTGCCATGCTCTTTCTTATGAGAAGAGAAGCACATGAATTTCCCCTCTGTCAACTCAACTACAAATTCTAAACAAGATTCACCATCAAGACCAAAAAGGCAGAATTTCAGAGCAGCCCTCCTCTCTTTTCATGTCATCCCTCACATTCCTTCAGGAAGGGACAAAGCCTTTCAATTCAGTTAGAGATGTCTTCCACCAAGAACTTGACTCACTGATGACTCTCAATAAATGTTCTATTTGACTTAAGAATTTTAGGCTGCAATCTTCAACTCCAGTTAATAGTTTTTATGGAGGTCTTTTGGTTAAAATGTTAACATCAGTAAATATTCCCACTCCCACTGATACAAAACCTATCTATCTTTGGGTTAGGGGAGGAAGTATAACAGACCGGAGATATGAAGTGCCTAGAATTTAAAGTAAGGTCATCCTCTATAAAAAATAAATAAATTTTTAAAAAAGGAAAAAAAGTACCATAAAGGCAAAGCAGCTTGAGTTGAGGAAATCAAACTTAGATTCCATGATGTTGCTAAGGATAAGTTTAATTCATCATTAGCTTGGAGGAGCCAATGAAGCATGTGCACAGAGGTACTCTTTATCTCACAGCTGCACACCCAGGCAGTAGTGTTCAAATGATTCATAAGGATTTTATTTTAGTCTTCAACACATCTGACTTCATATAAAGAAGCTATGTTCCTAGGATTCTGAGAATGGCTTAGATATGTGAAGATTGGTCAGTGAGCCACACTGAAAATTATTAAGTCCTTACAACCAAAATTACCCTACCCAGCAAGGCTATCATTTAAAATTTAAGGAGAAATAAAGAGCTTCTCAGACAAGAAAAAGCTAAAGGAGTTCACCACCACCAAACCATATTACAAGAAATGTAAGGTTTTCTTTAAGAAGAAGAAAGAAAAGATTAAAAATAAGAACAATAAAAAGGCAATAAATACATGTCTATCAACAATTGAATCTAAATAACAAAATAAATGAACAAGTAGAACAAAAACAGACACATAGATACAAAGAACATTTTGCCAGATGGGAGGGGTTGGGAGGGTAGATTAAAAAGGTGAATGGATTAAGAAGTACAAATTGGTTGTTACAGAATAGTCATGGGGATGTAAAGTACATCATAAGGAATTAGTCAATAATGTTCTAATAACTATGTATGGTGTCAGATGGGTATGAGATTTATGAAGATGATCACTTAGCAAGTTATATAATGTTTACACTGAGTTTTATACCTGAAACTAATATAATATTGTATATCAACTATAATTGAAAAATAAGAATTAATATAAAATAAAGAAAATTATTAAGTCTTGCTTGTAGTTATAGGAATCCTGAGAAAGAGACAGACACACATGCAATCAAATTATGTTTAAATAAAAAAGCCAACACCTACACTCCAGTCCAGAGTTGCTCTGGGCTCCTTCGCTGGACCATTTGCCACAGGAAGACCGAGGGGATGAGCAGGAGTCAGGTGCTGCAGGCCTGTCCGAGAGATTGCTTTCCTGCAGCAAGAAAGACAAACACACAAAGAAAAAGCACATCAGAAGGTAATACAGAGCAAAAAAATTCCCATGGGGTAGAAATGATGCATGAGTTAGTCTTCTACATGTGCAAACTGTATTGGAATATATCTCTTTAAAGTTCATGGTGAAGGTAGAAGGTTAGCAAGTCTCAAAGACAGGGAGGTTGAGGGGGAACACTTTGGGACAATATTATTTCAGGACCAGAAATTAAAATGTAAGTCCCAGTTTAAAGTAGAAGGCAGGATAGGCTAGGGTGGACACAATACTTGGACAAGTTTAAAGCTGCCAGACAGTAAAAGCAAGAAAAGCAGGCTCATGAGGTCTTCTATTGAAATTCCTCCACTTTCCAACCAAAGTGCTCTTCAAGCTGGCCACATCACCAAGTTTACTCTGGCTCCTCTTAGGAACATCCTCCCTTTCTCTTGAAGAAGATTTTTACCAGAAGCTCGAGGTTCTAAATGGGAGAAGACTGAGTTGTATCTGCCAAGAAATCTCAAACACTGAAAGACCAATATCTTACCAAGGTCCTGGCAAGAAAAATCTAGAACATGTTGTTTGGACTCTAGGTTTGTTGAGTGGAACATGAAAGGATTCAGGTGGGAAAGGTGGGAAAGGTTAAGAAAGTCAGCCCTGACCTTAGTCTGCAAAGATAAGAAATAAGAGGAGCCCCTTTAGCAAGCAAATATGACTATTGCTGAGAAAAAGAAAAAGAGGCAAGATAATAAAGTGGGGAGATTGAGAACAGCAAGATAGGAGGAGAAAGCAGGGTTCACTCAGGGAGATCTTGTAGTATCATCATGAATAACAGAAGTCAGTTTCTGGAGCTTAAATATGAGTGCCCACGCATGAATTAACTACTAGTAAGAGGCTCCTAGAAGAGCCAGGAGCTTTCCCTCTGCAGAAGTGCCCAGATGTGCTCTGAGAATTACCTGAGCTAGAATCAGGTGGGTCTTGTGATGCTGCAGCTTTGAGTTCTGATTAGTCTGAGGGCGAGGCCCGGGAATTTGCATTTACACATAAAGATTCCTTCTATAAGCTAAAGTTTACAAACATCTCTATGGGAGTCTGAAAAGATTTTAATCAAAAATGGAACTGGAGAATATGAAATGGAGAATCTCACATATGAGCCCTCAGGAAAATGAAGCTTAAGAACTGAGAGACTGATTTCCCATAAATGCCTGATTTATAGGAGACCGAAACTTACCCCTGGGCCAATGAACATCTGCCAAGAATCTCTCCTCACCCTCCAGCCAATGAACTTGCTTTTTGGACTCTGGCTAGACTCCCATTTCCTTGCATGCTTTGCCCATAAAAACAGCTCACCCCAAACCATTAACAGACTCACCTGTAATTTGCTACAGTCTGTGTGTCCTGAATTGCAATTCTCCTGCTATTCCCAAATAATCTCAATTTCTGTGTTTGGGTCAGTTTACCTCTTAATTTAGGTTGATAGGGCAGGAGGAAGAGGACTAACTTATCCAGGCCCATCAAGGGGGAGCCCTGAAGGAAATCGTCAGCAAGTTCATTGTGCACTTCACCCCGATTAGCTCTCTGCAGCCTGTTTCATAGGACGTGAACATCTGCCATCTGTTACTGGGTCCACAGCACACCAGGTCCCCTGAGAGGCCCAGACCCTCAGTCCTTCACCCATTTCGCTCTACAGAGAATCAAGGTTCCAGACAGTGAGATGGGGGAAAGACAGGCAGTGATGCCAGATACATGGTGAATCCCATCAACTGAGCCACTGAAGGAAAAGGAACTTGCTGGGGTAAAGGGGAGGAGTGAGAGCAGAATCTAAAAGTGCCCTTGGGCCCTAGAAGGCAGATGATCTCACTGTACTGTTCACAGAGCCCTGCAGACTCCATGCAGAAATAGAATTTATAAAGTTGAAAGATGAGCAGCAGCCCACAACCTGAAGAAAAGCTGGGTAAGAATCCAGAAATGAACCCAGGACTGTGCAACCACTAGACAATGACCCACACATGTGCCCTGAGCAAGTGTCCAGCCCTTAATATACTCATATTCTTGCACAGGAAGTCCCAGAAATAGCGTCTGGGTCTTCGGTAGTCAGAAGGGATCACATCAAGCTGGCCTGTAGCTGACTTTCGGAAGCTCCCACCAGGCCGCAGGCAATGTGCTTGCTTTATATAAGCCCCCAAAGAGTCATTACAAGTATGTGGGCCTTTAATGAAGACAGTCTGAGGCCATGATATTCTCTTTCCTCACTTTCACCAAAGCAAATAATTAACAATATCAATTTGGCCCCTCACCCCAAGTATATTTTATTTTATTGAGCAATAAGAAAAGAATGCTGGCCTCAACAATAAAGATAACTTTTTAAGTCAGAAAACAAAACAAAACAAAAGAATACTGGAGGATTCTTAGATGGTGATCCTTTATCCCTCAAGTGCAGTGGTCGGCAAACGGCGGCTCGCGAGCCACATGCAGCTCTTTGGCCCCTTGAGTGTGGCTCTTCCACAAAATACCACGACCTGGGCGAGTCTATTTTGAAGTGGCATTAGAAGAAGTTTAAGTTTAAAAAATTTGGCTCTCAGAAATTTCAGTCATTGTACTGTTGATATTTGGCTCTGTTGACTAATGAGTTTGCTGACCACTGCCCAAGTGTTTTCCTACATCTGAGTTCAAGGACTTCTTTAGCATTTTTCATGAGGACTTTTCTCTGGCTTTGAAGGACTTGGTATAGTGATTCTGAGTCACAGTTTTCATCACTGAAAAATCAGATCTCTATGGAGTCAGAATCTACAGGTTTCACCACAACCTACTGTCACAGTAAAAACCACAGGACAAATGAGTTTAAACTCGTGAGACGTTGTAGACTCCAATCACCAAAACCTGACTACTCTTCCTAATTAGGACCATCAAGAGGGGCACATTGCTCAAATAATCAAGTTAGGATGCAAGGAATGTATGAGTCTGTAGAAGAGCAATGGGGCTGTACAATGACAGACAGACAGACATTCAACCCTGGCTAAGCCCTGCAATGAAAGTGCAGTCAAGTCTTTCCCAGCCTGTGAATAGAAACAATTACGTATGGGCTTTTGTGGATTATTTATTCCTCATTGTGGAAGCAAATTTAAGGGTGGTTTTCTGCAACATTAATAGAAGAAAACTGTGTTATCTACTACACATATAAACATCAATTAGGGGAAATATAAGTAAGAAACATCAAAGTGGCTGCCAGTTTGTGACTGTAAATGGGCCTCACAAAAGATCATTATATAAGAAAGCAAAGAAGAGGGGATGGGAAGTAACTTCTGATTATAGCTTTCCGTTCTTCTAAATAAGCATGGGAAAAAATGTTTTTTCCAATAGTTCACATATGTATACACATTTTCTTTCAAAATAAGAAAGCAATTTCATCATTTCTCAGACCTTAAATAAAATTGGTATAAGTTGTTTTTCTATTTGGATTCATCTCGTTTGACAAGATGACATTTTAGAGTCTCGCAGAATTTGGTGTGTTTTGGGGTTGGTGTATGTATGTCGGGGCGGGGGAGGGGGCGCGGGGAGAGACAGGGATTTTATGTTTCAATTTGCTCCAATACAAAAATCAATGGAGTTTCAATTTCTCATTCTTTTTCTCCTGCTCAGAATCCACTCAAACCCACAGTCAGTAAAACTGTGAAATACCAATGACTCTATTATATTAATTTTACAACACTTTGTTGGGGATGACAATAATGGCAAAAATATCTTTGAAATGGAGAAAGTGCCAGGAAAGAACTTTAACATATTTCAAGTGTAAAGCCATCATACATTTTAAATAGCATTCTATTATTTCCTTTACTTCATTCAGTAAGACTATAAACTCCTAAAGGACAGGGCTCAATTCATCTACTAAATCTTGTTACATTCTAGCCCAGGGGTAGACACAGCATAAATTCAGTAAATGCTTTCTGAGTTCATGAATGAACTTGACCAAGAAGCTAAGCAAAACAGCTAGCTTGATTAGATCAGTGGTTGAGAAATCTGATTAGGATGATCTGAATTACATTCTAGGCCTTGCACTTCAATGGTATTCTTTCTTGAGAGAGCCAGAAATCCTTCAATGCAGCTCTTTAAAGATAAAGACAAATAGGGATAGAATTTAGTGTTTAGAAGCCTAAGACATCAAAATGGCTTGGTAGTCAACATTAAAATGGAATCCTATTGCTACAACATTTAGTACAGGGCATGTGATGGTGTTAATACCTTTATAATGTCTTGATTGAAAGAAATATGTAGCATAGACTCTTCATAAGAGAAATATTTAAAATTGTTTGGGAAAGCATGTAAATAAGTGATTATTTAACAAAGATTCCCTCTAATTATCCATTTTGGTTCTACTCGTCTTCTAGGTTTATATGGCTCTCACATTCAATCCATCCCCATCTTGCCAACTCTGCTGCCCGGTGACTCTACCTGTAGCAGAGAATGAGGAGCTCATGTGCTAAGAGGAGAAGCACCAGAGAATCAGGAGATCCCCTTAGCCAGGAAATTTCCTAGGACAAGCGATTGACACATTAGAGATTGGCAAACTCATCTTCTGGTTCTAGAGAAGGAACGACCAACAGAAAGTTTCTCTGTGTCTTGGTTTAATTCCCCAAGTGTCTCAAGGGAGATATTAATCACTGTGTGTGTAGGTGTGTTCAACACCCCCACCCCTCCCATCCAATATTGGCGTTAACTTTGCTTATATTCAAAGCCACCTGCAAGGTTAAAGACAGTTCCCACAATAAAAAAAAATGTCCCAAGCCCCACACAAATTCCAAATACCCCACCAGTGATTCATGTAAAGGATCAAAATGTATGTAATTATTTGAAACCAAATCCTAACCCATATTCTATATGAATTCAAAGCATTTATTGATGAAAGGATTTTAAGTCATTCAGAAGATGGCTTTTGCTATTGAATCATTGAATCTTCGATACAATCAATATGCCCGTATGATTCTACTTTTAGTCAGGAGGTCCCCTTAGCCAGGAAATTTCCTAAGACAAGCGATTGACACATTAGAGATTGGCAAACTCAGCTGCTACTTTCACAGTGACTCTCCAGCAATGGTGCGCATCCTCTGTCTGTGGCGGGGATTGAGAACCAGTCTATTTAAAGCATTCCAATCTCTCCCTCCAGGGAGAAAGCTCTAGCCTGGCCTTTCCCTTCCCACCTCCCCCCCTCGCCCCCCACTCCACTCCTACTCCCGCCACCATCCCTGGCCCTCAGGCACCTTACCATTAGCTTCCCCACTCCCAAGTTCCAAGGGCCCTTCCCTTACCTTCATAACTTGTTTCCCAAGCCCATTTCTTCTAAGAATTACTTCTCCTACTTCTTTGATTTACCCAATAAATGTTCTCTTACAATTAAATAAATAGATAAATAAACAAACAAACAAACAAACAAATAAATAATTAAAGCAAGCCTTCTAGGTATTTCTAATGTGTATCCTGGGATGAGAACCCTGTTGAGCCTACTTCATTTACGCTGCTAATGTAACTAAGTCCTGACACTTACATATTGAAATATATTCATTCATTGAACAATGTATTTACTGCATGTCTCTTTTATTCCAAGCACTGTTCTAGACATGTAAGATACATGCATGAATAAAACAAACATAAATCATTGTTTCTGTGAAGCTAAGATTCCAGCAAAAAATAACTTCTGCCAGTGTTGAATCATTTTACATAACTTATATACAGTATTCTTTACAACAATGAGATTGGTACTTTTATTATCCCCTATTTTATATTTTTAAAAATGGCAGCAAAGAGTGGTTAAGCTACATGTCCAAGATCACATGGCTAGGAAGCAGTCCAAGTGAGATTTGAATCCAAGCTTCTAACTACAGATTGTACATACTTCACCATTACACAAATGAAATGCTAACCGCACACACATACATAGCCAAAGAGACACACAATGCAATCAGCCTCTTACTGTACTAATGTTCTAATTACCTCAATGATAAATGTCCTATCTCTACAAAAAGAATGTAAGTTTCACCTAGAAAGAGAACAATGTTAAGGTAACCCATCACCTTATCTTAACAACCAATCACCATCTATGTAGTCAAGGTGCTTAACCTCTCTTAGCCTCAGTTTCCTTCTTTGTAAAATAAGAACACTATTACCTGACTCAGAGAGTTGCTGAGGTCATTATTGTTTTAATGTGTGCAGGGTGCTTGACATAGTAAGCCCTATGAATAGCCACGGCTATCATTATTCTCTTTCCCATACTGGCAGCCCCACAGCACTGAAGCAAAGCGGGTATAAGGTAGATCTCTGAATAAATATGTGCTTGTGTGATTGCTCTCAAATAGTCCAAGTTCTGGACACTTCTTCTCCGTCGAACATTTCACAAACTCCCGTTATGTGTCAGGCAGTTCAGAGGGGTTATTCAAACAGAAGATTCTTCTCTAGCTATGGTAAATAATTCCAGGGTTGCCAAAGGAGTCATTCTTTTCCCCTGACTTACCCTGCCTGATTAATGCAAAATTAAAAATCACATTCTCCCCTCAGACAAACTTACCAACATATTTAAAAAATGCAATCCAATGCCAATGGAATTATTATTTGATTATATTCATGTAAATAAATGCAACACCAAAAAAGCATTTTGGGGTTTGTTGTTTTAATCTGTAAAGCAGACTGGCTGGTAAATGCCCCTGAGAACTTGTAACCTCATCTATTCAACAGGATTTATTTCCCAAACCTAATCCTTCATAACCACATTATTAAAGCGTGGCTCAGTGCCCAGCAGGTGTGGCTCAGTGGCTGAGTGCTGACCTGTGAACCAGAGGTCACAGTTTGGGCTCGAACTCCAGTAGAGAGCATGCAGGAAGCAGCTGATCAATGATTTTCTCTCTCATCATTGATGTTTCTATCTCTCCCTCTCCCTTCCTCTCTGAAATAAAAAATGTATATATTTTAAAAAATATAAGACAAACATGTCTTTAAAAAAACACACAATGTGGATTTCTTAATTGGGATTCCCTCAGGAGCAAATGGTATTCTCCTCCTTAAGATATCCATTGATATCCTGGGGAATGAAGAAAAAGTAATCATACTGTTATGGGTTGACTTGTGTGCCCCATCACCACCACCAAAATTCATATGAAACCCAGACAGGGTCTTTACAGAGAAAGTCAAGTTAAAATGAGGTCATTAGGGTGAGGCCCCTAATCCCATTTGACCGGTGTCCTTACAAAAAGGGGAGATTCAAACACAGACACACACAGAGAGAACATGGTGTGAACATGAAGGCGGAGATGCAGTGATGTATCTACAAGCCAAGGAACAGCAGGGACGGCCCCCAAACCACCAGCAGCTCAGCTCGGGGAGAAGCACGGAGCAGGTTCTCTCTCACAGCCCTCAGAAGGAATCCATCTGCAAGCACTTGCAATCCACTCCTAGCCTCCAGAACGGTGAGACAACACATTTCTGTTGTGTAAGCCACCCAGTGTGTGGCACTTGGTTACAGAAGCCCTAGAAAATGCACACACTTCAAAAGTAGACCCGAACTCTGGATTTAGTGTAATAGGAGTTTGCTGACTTCTCTTTCCCAATTGCTCCTGTGAACTTTGGGTACCTTCCAATCATATTGCTCCCCTCCAGAAACTAATAATACTAACACAGAAACACATTCCTATGGAAATCCACTGTTAAAAACAACACTCTCATACAAACAGATAATAAGCACCTGACAAGGTTTTATTTAACTCACTAGAGGCCTGGTGCACAAAATTTGTGTACGGAGAGGGGGGTGTCCCTCAGCCCAGCCTGCACCCTCTCCAATCTGGGACCCCTCAAGGGATGTCCCAACTGCCCGGTGGGATCGGGCGTAAACGGGCAGTCAGACATCCCTCTCACAATCCAGAACTGCTGGCTCCCAACTACTCACCAGCCTGCCTTCCTGATTGCCCCTAACCACTTCTGCCTGCCAGCCTGATCACCCCCTAACCACTCCCCTGCCAGCCTGATTGATGCCTAACTGCTCCCCTGCCAGCCTGTTTGCCCCTAACTGCCCTCCCCTGCAGGCCTGGTCACCCCTAACTGCCCTCCCCTGCAAGCCTGGTAACCCCCACTTGCTCTCCCCTGCAGGCCTGGGCCCCCCTTCCAACTGCCCTTCCCTGCAGGCCCGGTCACCCCCAACTTCCCTCCTTTGCTGGTCTGGTCACCCCTAACTGCCCTCCCCTTCAGGCTTGATCACCCCCAACTGCCCTCCCCTGATGGCCTGGTCCCTCCCAACTTCCCTCCCCTGCTGGCCATCTTGTGGTGGCCATCTTGTGTCCACATGGGGGCAGGATCTTTGACCACATGGGGGCAGCCATCTTGTGTGTTGGAGTGATGGTCAATTTGCATATTACTCTTTTATTAGATAGGATAGAGGTCTGGTGCACAGGTGGGGGCTAGCTAGTTTGCCCTGAAGAGTGTCCTGGATCAGGGTGGGGGTTCCCTTGGGGTGTGGGGCGGCCTGGGCGAGGAGCCTGTGTGGTTTGCAGGCCGGCCACGCCCCCCGGCGACCCAAGCGGAGGCCCTGGTATCTGGGATTTATTTACCTTCTACAATTGAAACTTTGTAGCCTGACGCGGAGCCAAGCCTTCTGCTCGCTCTGTGGCGGCAGCCATTTCTGTTGGGATTTATTTATCTTCTATAATTGAAACTTTGTAGCCTTAAGTGGACGCCAAAGCAGGCCAGGACTACAGAAGCTCGGCTTCCTCCATCGCCGGGGGCAACCCTAGCCTCCTGCTCTCTCCAGCTCTGTGGCTGCCGCCATTTCTGTTGGGATTTATTTATCTTCTATAATTGAAACTTTGTAGCCTGGAGTGGAGGCCTGGGCCCACCAGGGTGTGCGGAAAGCTTGGCTTCCTCCATTGCCAGGGAAACCCAAGCCTCCCTCCTGCTCTCTGTGGCCACAGCCATCTTGGTTGGGTTTATTTGCATATTCGCTCCTGATTGGCTGGTGGGCATGGTTTGTGGGTGTAGCGGAGGTAAGGTCAATTTGCATATTACTCTTTTATTAGATAGGATTAATGAGGTAACTGGCATAGAAGACAAATACAAAATCAAAATGTGTATAAGAAATTGAGATTTAGCCTAGCCAGTGTGGCTCAGTGGTTGGGTGTCGAAGTATGAACCTGGTCAGGTCACATGCCCGGGTTGTGGGCTCAATCCCCAGTAGGGGGCTTGCAGGAGGCAGCCGATCAATGAATCTCTCATCATTGATGTTTCTATCTCTTTCTCCTTCCTCTCTGAAATCAATAAAAATAACATTTAAAAAAAGAAAGGAAGTGATATTTAAAATAGCCAGTCAGGAAAGAAATGCCCCAAAGCCTGCTAAATAAGATATAAGACCTTAATCCCTGTGGCACTGACTTTTCTTTTTGCGTATAAAATCATAACACATCAGCTTTTCACCGGTTAGCCTCTAACCTGATGGGACATAAACTGTTAGCACCTCTATCAGTATTGGATTATTAACCAAATATAGAGACAACTAAATTACAGTACTCATGAGTATCAGGTAAAATCCATTACTAGATAACAAGATTCTCTTTCCATTGGAGCAGGCTCATTAGAACATGCTCCAATAAAATAATTTTTTTAAAAAATCAAACAATAACCATTTTTCTATTGTCAAAATTTGAGATAATTTTATTCTCACTATTCATAGTTCCAAATTAAGACTCCTTGTGTAGTGTCTGGAATATTCTGGAAAATACCATAAAATAAATTCTCTCAGTTACTCTCTAAACAATAATGATTTCCTGGGCATCTAGCATGCCCTGAATAGTCTTTTAACCATTTTCTTCAGTTGGAAACAAGCTCGGAGACAGAAATTTTCATGTTTACTGGAGAGTCTATAGGGAGTGAGAGAAGCAGGGTTGGCAAAGCCAGGAGATGAACTGTGAAGCAGTTGCAACAGAAGCCTCAGTTGGTCTCACATGAAGCTCTGGAGCAGGAATGACCCTTGAGACTTGTCCCATTTTCAAGCAGAGACAAGACTTTGAACCTCTACATCAACCAGTCTTTGGGTATGTGCAGCCCCCCCCCAGACAAGAGATTCTCCTATGCTAGGGATTGGGCTCAGCTGTAGACCGTGAGCAGATAACACTCCTGGAAGCTGGAAAGATGAGCACCATGGTCCTGAGAACGCAGCAAATGCCAGTATCTAGACATCTATATACAGGACACACTTGTGAAATGGATAATTTTATTATCACCATTTTACCCTATGGAACAACTGACATTGGAAAGTTTAAGTAAGTTATAGAAGCCATACAGCACTCGTAAAGCCAAGATGGGAGCCCAGATGTCTGGCTCCAAATGCTCCATCACTATGCATTCCCTCAGAGGGGTTGGAGGGAGGGGGAGAGAGAGAGAGAGGAAGAGAGGGAGAGAGAAGAGGGGAGGGGAAGGAGAGTGAGAGGGAAAAGAGAGGAGAGGAGACGAGGCACAGAAGGGAGGAGGACAGAAGGATGCAAAGATGATACATAGTGTGGGCATGCAATGCACAGAAGTGACATGAAACGTCCCGGTGAAGGGGTGGCTGAGGACATTGTAAGAACAGTCTAACATTCCATTGGCAGTTGGTATACTGCTGCGATGGAAATGCCTCCTTTGTTTTCTCCTCCGTATTTGCCCCCTGCACTTAAATCTGCAGGGAAGTCTAGTCCTTGCCTTAAAGGCAGGGGGTTTATGAACGTGGAAATTGAAAAAGGGGCTAAATTTTACAATTAGGTCAATGAACATAGAATAGACTTTGCCTACTGGGATAGAGAGATAATCCGAAATTGAACAAATTTAGAAAAAGCATGAGCCTGGGAACAGAAATAACCTTAAGAACATAAGCCCTCTGGAAATTCACAGAAATTTTAGGGGAAGGGATTTAGATTTCCATAGGGTTTTTCCCAGTAAAATTATGAACAACAAAAGTTTATCTTTCCATGCTAAAACATTATTCCTATCCCCCTTCAATTTCCCATCACCCTGGAACCTATGCTGTCTCAACCACAATCTTGCTCAACTAATGGTGTAGCTAAATAGATAACCTGACACAAGTTTGTCAAACATATGAGTATTTTCAAAAGGTACTCAAAATGCAAAAACCTTTATGACCCAAAGAATGGAGTCAAACTACTATATTCAAAGTAGTTAAAATAATTTTCCTACATTAAAACCCAGAGTATTGTAAATATAGATGGGTGTTGGGAGGTTGGGGTTAGAGCCAGAGACCTACCTACTTGGAGGTCAGCCCTAAACATAGTGACCCAAGAACATGCCTATATGGTGAGAAGACACTGCCAACATGTATCAATGAGGGAACAGTCCTGGCAAAAAATAAAATAAGTAAAAGAATTCACCCCAAAAAGTTCAGATGAAGAGACTTTAGTAAAGGAACTACTTAAAAGTAGGGTTAGGGAACAAAGCACTATTCAATCTCAAGACTTGGAATAAAGCTAAGGAAACCAAGAGCATGTGGTGTTGAAGAAATAAGATGTCCAGGTTTTCAGCTGGATCTCTTGAGTGCTAAGTAGAAAGCAAAGCATCTTATTTAAGTGGCTAGTTGGTGGCAGAGCCAGGAATAGAAATCAGGTCTCTTTCCCTCAGCCCAGTTTGTCTACATTACCACTGTCTGGCCTTTGTCCATCCCATGTGGTTTGGCCTGTACATACGCATGTTCTTTTTATACTCCTTGCCTCCCTAACAACTAATTCATCACTATATGCATCCTCACACTTCATGTGTGCCCTGCAGGCCTACTTGCAAAAACAGAAATAATGATAAAACTTTCAGTAAGCCAGGAAGAGAAAAAACATGCTCCATCTGATAAAGGGTATGTATGAAAAGTCTACAAGTAACATCATAAATGATGGTGAAAGTCTGAACACCTTCTCCCTATGACTGAAACAAAGTTAAGTGTCTGCTCTCACCACTCCTATTTGATATTGTTCTGGAAGTCCTTACCTGTGAGTATGAGGTGAATGAGGGGAAGCAAAGCAAAGGAAAAGGAATACAGATTGGAAAGGAAAAAGTAAAAGTTTTTATTTGAAGATGGCATGATTGTGTAAAATGCAAAAAATCCATCAGAATTGACATATGAGTTGTAGTCATAGTGAACAGAGCCATATATAAAAGTCAGCTGTATTTCTATATATATACAACTACAAAACAAAAAATAAAAATTAAGTACTGACTAACACTGGCATTCAAAACATGAACTATTAAATGATAAGTCTACTAAAATATGAATAAGGCCTTACCCTAAAACCTACAAAACATTACTGAAAGTAAAGAGTTTGTAAATAAATCAAGATATCATATTTGTGTATTGAAAGACAAAATACTGTTAAGATGTCAAATCTTCCCAACATAATACATAGATTCAACACAATTCCTATCAAAACCCATTTGATTTTAAAGTGTATATAGAAAAAGGACATAAAATACTCAAGTAATCTTGACAGATTTGAAGAACTTTCACTACTCAATTTCAAGACTTACTATAAAGATAAATAAATCAAGAGATGGTAGTACCAAAGAACTGATAATTAGACCAATGAAAAAGAATAGAGTCCAGAAATAAACCCACACGTGTATGGCTTCAAAATAGGCATGCAAACAAATAGATGGAGAAAAGAATATCCTTTTAATAAATGATGCTAGAAAAACTGGTTATTCCTATTGGAAAAAAATTAATCTTGACTCCTATCACACACTGTATATAAGTAACTAGAGGCCCAATGCATGAAATTCATGCAAGAGTAGGCCTTCCTTCCCCTGGCTACCAGCACTGGCTTCCCTCTGGCACCCAGGACCCGGGCTTCCCTCGCAGCCCCGGCTTTGTCCAGAAGGTCGTTCGGAAGGACATCTGGTCTAATTAACCTATTATGCTTTTATTATTATAGATGCTTCAAGAGGGATCACAGATAAAAACCTAAAAGCTAAAACTATAAAACTTCTAGAAGAAAACATTAAAAAAATACCTTCATGCCCAGCCAGCGTGGCTCAGCAGTTGCGTGTTGACCTATGAACCAGAAGGTCATGGTTCGATTCCTGATCAGAGCACATGCCCGGATTGTGGGTTCGATCCCCAGTGTGGAGCATGCAGGAGGCAGCCAATCAATGATTCCCTCTCATCATTGCTGTTTCTATCTCTCTCTCCCTCTCCCTTCCTCTCTGAAATCAATAAAAATATATTTTTAAAAAAAGAATTGGCATTAGAAATAAATAAAAATAAATAAATAAATAAATAAATAAATAGCTTCATGACCTTGGAGCAGGCAATGATTTTTTTTTCCAGATAAAATTCAGGAGGTTCTAACCATAAAATAAAAAATTGAGAAACTGGACTTCATCAAAATAAAAACTTCTTTGTATCAAAATAAATATCAAAACATACTTCTACTCACTCTGCCATTTCCATTCCTGTGCCAGCATTGAAAATAGCAGAGTCAGAACCTCTAAAAGGCTGCTTCTTCATAAAAGCAATGAGAATTCTAGCAAAAATAATCAAAGTCATATATTTCAGAACTCTGGAAATTACCAATTCATTGGATGAGGTTGGCAGCAGCTCTGGCCTTGGCTAGTCACAGGGCAGGCTGAGCTCATTGTCTTGGAATGGCGGTAGCTTTGATACACTCCACTGACCAGGGGCTTATCCCACAAAGCTCCCTGAGCATTGGCTGGGCAGACCAAGACTTTGTCTTATCTTCCAGTTGGTAGCAGATGGGAGTAGCATCTTGCTGCAGTCTTCTACATAAAGTATTTTTTAAGGACTTTGTTTGTTTGCCTCTAACTCACTCAAAATGATCATGATACTAACAAGACTGGACTTCTCCCACCAAAAACATAAAAATAAAATAAAAATTCAACTATCTGGGCCTGAGAGCCTGGATGGGATCAATCTTCTAAAATTTTAGGGAACCAAGAACTTGAGGGAATCCCAACTTCTGCCGCTTTTCTGCCTTGCAGCCCCCCACCAACCTATCTAGTCACAATTTTGTTTCTTCTACTGGATGGCCAGGTGGCCAAGCCCACTAGCTGAGCATATGCCCTGCTGGGGTTGATATGTCTAATGCCTTCTTGCAGAAAACCATAATTGTATGACTGTTCTCTTTCAGCCCTCTTGCTTTACCGCTAGTGGCAGCTACAGAGAGAGGGAGGCAACTAGACTTCCTTTACCAACATCCTACTCCAAAGAGCGCATCATCTTCTCTTCCATCCTCTCTTATATCGATTTACAAGAGAGAAGGTAAAAGCTTTGGTGAAATAATTGTCTGGACTCAACCCTCCCATTTGGGTGCCTGGTCTTCATCACTGGCAGCTCTCTAAATTTAGAATACTTAAGTGTGTTTATGGTCTTCAGCTTTGGATTTGGCTATGATTCCAAGATAACAGGAACTTTATTCATTAAGGGTTTTTAAGAAATAAGCCAGTCAAAGAAAGACAAGTACCATATGATTTCACTTATGTGTGGAATCTAATAAAGAAAACAAATGAACAAAAAGGAAACAGACTCACAGATACAGAGAACAGACTGACAGCTGTCAGAGGGGAAGGGGTTGGGGGCTGGGTGAGAAGAGTGAAAGGATTAAGGCAAAGAAAAAAAGGAAAGACTCAAGGACACAGATAAGAGTATGGTTGACTGCCAGAGGGAAGGGGGGATGGGGAAGATAGAAGAAGGTAAAGTGGGGATAAATGGTGATGGACAGAGGCTTGACTTGAAGTGGTAAACACACAATATACAGATGATGTATTATAGAATTTATACCTAAAACCTGTATAGTTTTATTAACCAATGTCACCCCAATAAACTCAATTGAAAAGGAAGAAAGGAGGCAGAATAGTATATTTAGGAAAAATAAAATGAGTTTCAGATTCAGACTGTTAGGCATTCAATATCTTTATGCAGTGCCAGCTATGTACTACACAGAAGTACCAGGAATCGCTTGGTGTACAGAGTAAACAGAACACTCATGGTCCCTCTTCTTGTTGAGTTTATGATCCTAGTAAAGAAAGAAAGACAGAAATACATGAATATTGCTAAATGGATGTAACTGCTATGAAGGAAACAATAGGAAAAAGTGGTACAGGATGGGAGTTAACAATGATTAGGGAAGGCTACTATAAGGAGGTGACAAAAATCAAATTTAAACTAACCTGGACTGGAAGCCTAGCTCTCTCACTTGGTAAGTATATGATCTACCTATTACTTAATGTCTCTTAGATTCATCTCTTCATCTGTTAACAAGAAGAAAAATGTATGCCACATGGGGTTGTTATAAAGATTCAATTAGGGAAGAATAATAAAGGTGCCTGCTTCCTATTACTTTCCTAGAACACAATAAAGGTTTTTTAAAAGGCATTATTATCATTAAGGAGAAGATTAGCATTGTAAAGTGGAAAGTGAACAGGATAATAAAAATAAACAGATTCAATGCTTAATATCTTTATAACTCTGGGCAAGGAACGTAACCACTCTCAGCTCTCCCTCAGCTGTAAAAGAGAGAAGACAATACAGAAAATGAGACCATAAACTACCTGAGAAAGTAACGTATTTATCTGTAAAGCTCTAGTGTACTTGATGTGAGAAAATAATGAAACATAAACTGGTCCTGACTTTTATGGGCCACTATGAGTACTGGAAGTCACTGAATTTGCATATGGGAGGGGAAGAGAGGATGCAATTAGAAAGTGTTTATGTAAACATTTCAGGTTTATTGTCTAAGGAGATCTCAGAAAAAAAAGGGGTCAAAGACTCCATCATGGGTCTATAAGAAAAATGTCCATCTTGAATATTGGCAAGTGATAGAAGGAAAAAAAAGCTTCCCTGGACATTTGATTACAGATAGCCTTCAAATGGGTGTGTTCCCTGGATTCTCCTAAAGATGCCAATCCAAATGTTTAACATAAAATCATTATGGGTTAATAAATTTCTTTGAGTATCTTAGAAGCAAATACAGATTTGTCCTAGAGAAACCAATTTTCAAACCAGGTCTCAAAGAATTGTTTTTGAAAAAAAGTACCAAGACACATGAAATCTCCATCAGAAAAATCACAAACACAGGAAAATAAAAGGGACTCAATGAGTATAAACATGAAATCTCCATCAGCAAAAACAACAGACTCTTGAATACTCAAATTATGTTTAAATAATATAAAATAATTATGTTTAGTGTTATTAAAGAAATAAAAGATGGGGTTAAGTTATATTAAAGAACAAGAGGCTATAAATAACTATAGTTTTAAAAGAATAAAAATAGCTTCTATATAAGAAAAACTAGAATTAAAAGTAAATAATATATGTGTACATAGTATATAAAAGCAACAGAAAAAAATATAATTAAACTACAATGCATATCTAAAGAAATTATCCAGAATTCATAAAAGAGATAGAAAATATGAAAGGAAATGAAAGTTAAGAATCACAGAGAGCAGTAAGAAAGTAAGTTGAACATATGTCTGTTAGAGTCTCAGAGAATCGGGCAGAGACAATATTTGAAGGCATATTAGAAAACTACTAAAATCACCCAAATAAAAGGAAACTTGTGTCTGTGTGATGGAAAATTCAATATTTTAAAAATGTCAGTTCCACCTGAATGATCTATGGATTCATAAAATTCCAATCGAAATTCCCGTTGGCTTTTAAGTGAACCTGCTGGGCTAATTCTAAAATGTGTGTAGAAAAGCAAAGAACAAAAGTAACCAGGACTCCCTGAAGAAAACAAGTTGGAAGCAGGGCTAGCATGAACAGATATCACGACTTGTTATAAAGCACCAGCAACGAATAATAGTGTGATATTGAGACAGGAACAGACACATTTACTAATGAAACAAACAAAAAAAAGAGACTCATAACAGACCAAAAAGCATATGAAAACATCATTGATCACAGAACTGGCATTGTAGAACAGTGAGGAATGACACGTTTTTCATTAAACGGACCAAGAAAAATTGATTATCCTTACAGAAAAAAAAGTGACATTGAACTTTATCTCAAAAAAATACATAAATATTGATCCTGGTTAGATTAAAGATGGAAATGTGAAATACAAAAGTATTTAACATTTAAAACACATATAGAAAAATACATTTTTATAAAGTTTTAATAAACACTGAAAAATGCAAATATCCTACTAGAATTTATAAAGTCAATTAAATTAAGTAATTTTGCTTATCAGAAATACTGTGAAAAGGCAAGCTAAAAAATAAAAAGTATTTTCCACAAGTATTAATGTAATATATATAACTACCAGAAATCAATAACAAAAGGAAAAACAACACCTTCCTTTCCAAAAAAACAATGAACAAAGATTTGAATAGGTACTTTACAGAAGGGGAAACCTAAATAGAAAAAAATAAAAGAAAAATGAAAGGATCAAATTCAGTGTAATCAGACTGGCAAAAAAAAAAAATAGAATTTAAATTTTTAATAGTAATCCTTAAAAATATGAACCCTTGGAAAGATGTATAACTTATATACTACTAGAAGGCATGATTACTGGGAAAACTGGTATTATATAGGAATGTTGAAGGTGGGCATAGCACAAGAACTATCAATTACACTCCAAAATATAGACCCCAGATGATCTCTCGCACATACAAGATAATACAAAAAAAATTACATAAGCACTATTTATATAGAAAATACAGAAACAGCCCTAATGTCCAATGAAAGCAAAACGGATAAATATATTGCAATATATTCATGCAATTAAATATTACTCTATAGCAATGAAAATGAATGAGCTATAGCTTCCATAGAACAAAATAGTGAACACAGTGGTGTTTGAAAAACTGCCAATTGCAGAATACATATAGTTGTATTTCATTTACAAAACATTTTTAAAAATCAAATAGAACTATACTATGTGTCTTTGAGAGGTGGCATGGCAGAGGTATTAAGAGCACATAATCCTCAGCCAGACTTCCAGAGTTAGAATTCTGATTACTTTATTTCCTAACTATATAGTTACAGTTATTTAACCTTTACATACCTCAGTTTCCTCATCTGTAAAATAGGGGTATTAGTCTATCTACCGCTGAGGATTGTTTTAGGGTTAAATGAGTATGTGCACTTACAAGTATCTTGCACATAGAAATCACTATATGCAAGTTTTATACTGCCATCATCATTAAAAATAGAAATATTTAGTGAAAAAAAAAAAAGAAAAAGCAAGGGAATGATAAGTAAACATCCCAGACCTACTAGAGGAGGCTAAGGGATGGATAAGAAAGATACCTAGGAGGACTTCAGAGTTTATGGTAGTGCCCCTAGTTATTAAAATGGGTAGTGAATACTCAGGTACTTGTTCTGTTATTCTTTATAATTTACAAACATTTTATACATATCTTGTTGCATTCTGTTATTTGTTCTCTACCTTTAATAAAAAAATACTTTTAAACTTTGTCAAATTAGAAAGAGAGAAGGGCTACATGACTCTTTACACAGTCAAGTAACTGCTGTCCACTCAAAGTTGCCACCCTATAAAAACACTCAAAATCTCTCTCAATAACAAAAGATATTTTACTGAGATTCTGGTATCTTGTTCACAGCATTAGAGACTCCTCTCTTTGGAAATGTCTTCTGAACCTATAGCCATTCTTTTGAACATTCTGAATGTTGACAGCCCTCATCTTTTGAGGGCAGACTTTAGTTCCAAACAGCAACAAGCGATTTGAAGCCAAGTTTGATGAGATGGGTGTCTTAGCTCTATGATAGGTAAGTGAGATGATGTCCTGTTTCATAAAACAGTTTCTCAAAGTAATTCTAAAGAAAAATGGGCTTCCAAGGTTAGCAAGTAAAATCCAACTTTCCTCACAAATCAAGAAGTAGTTCTATCAGGAAATCTGAAAAATGGCCAGTCAGTTGCAGCTTGCGAGGCAAACACCCTAGAGCATGGGTGGTGAAAAGCATTGATCCTTTCCCATTAATCTAATTGCCATGTTTTCTAAATGTATAATCTTGTGTTATATTTCACAGGATAATATTGAACCATTGTTTTAGTTTATAAGATATCAAAATCTGATTTCTATCATCATGTGCTCTAGTAGCCTTTCCCAGTGGAAGATAAGTTCAAGGTGATAAGCTGACAAGCATTCACCTTGATTCACCCAAGTCATTGATGAAAGTTGCAACCAGGACATGACCAAGTGCAAAATTCCTGCTCAAATAGAAACCTGTCTCCATCTTGGAATTAATTAATAATATCCACGGGAGTGGTTTCTATTTTGACCATAGGGAAATCATAAAAGACTATCAGAGACATTGTTGAAATCTAGACACAGGTTGTCTATGGAATTTCCCAAATCTATTACTATGGTAACCATATCCAATAAATGAAATGAGGCTAATTGCATACATTTTAATGTATTTTATAGATTTCAGAGAGGAAGGGAGAGGGAGAGAGAGATAGAAACACCAATAATGAGAGAGAATCATTGATCGGCTGCCTCCTACATGCCCCACACTGGGGATCGAGCCCGTAACCCAGGCATGTGCCCTGATCGGGAATAGAACTGTGACCTCCTGGTTCACAGGTTGATGCTCAACAACTGAGCCACAATGGCCGGCTGCATACATTTCTTTTAGGAAGCTCATGCTAGCTCATTGTAACTTCCCTTTCTAAGCCTACATAGAACATCTGTCTAAGGACTCAGGAGAATTTTGTTGAGGTTACCATTAAATTTATTAAGCTATACGTTCACCTGTCCAATTTTGACAATGGGAATGTTTTCCCCTTACCAGTCTTCCAGGAACACTACCATTTTCATTATTTCTCCGACACTAGAGGCCCAGTGCATGAAATTCATGCATGGGGCGGGGGGAAGGGGTTGGCGGGGACCCCTCAGCCCAGCCTGCATCCTCTCCAATCCAGGACCCCTTGGGGGATGTCCGACTGCCGGTTAAGGCCTAAACCAGCATTCGGACAGCCCTCTCACAATCCTGGACCACTGGCTCCTAATCGCTCACCTGCCTGCCTGCCTGGTTGCCCCTAACTATCCCCCCCCCCACTGGCCTGATCGCCCCTCACTGCCTCTGCATGCTGGCCAGATCACCCCTAACTGCCCCCCACTGCTGGCCTGGTCCCCCTCAACTGCCCCCCCTGACGGCCTGGTTGCCCCAACTGCCCCCCCTGCTGGCCTAATCGCCCCACACAGCCTGCTTGTTCAGTTGTTTAGCTGTCCCTCCCTAACCCCCCTGCCAGCCTGGTCATAGGCAGCCATCTTGTGATGGTGTGATGGTCAATTTGCATATTAACTCTTTATCGTATAGGATGGTCATTTGATCAAATTTGTAAGATCTCTCACTATCTGTGACATAATGTATTAAATGTGGAAACATTCCCTTTTCAAAGAAAGTAGATTATTTTAAAATATATTCTTTCTGATCTTGGATTCTTTCATATTTATTAATATTTATTCCTCTCTTCAGTTTTAAGACAATTCTCCTTAATAGAGTTATCTAAAGCAAGATTGGAAATAAATTAATGTCCATTATAGATCTAATATACTGATATTATTTTCCTTAGAATTTAGGATTCTTTCAAGGGTGCAAAAGGGTTAAAAACATCCAACACATATTTGCTTTTAAATATATATTTTAAGCAATGCAGACTGTCCTAAGGCAATTCTCATATTAAAAATGTGTGCCCATAATTCTTGCTTTTTAATTTTTCTTCTATTTTTTTGCACCGACTTTTAAACATTTACCCCAGATAGATGTAATACATTCTACAAAGAAATGAAGACAGGGAAATGGAGAAAGCAAGAGAAGTAGGGGTGGGGAGAGGGCAAGGGCATGGATTGCCAAAATTCCATGTCAGATCTTGGTTCCTCATGCGAAACAGGAGGCACCAGCATCCCACAACTACCACACAAATTGGTCCTGGACAAAATTCTTTTTCTGTATTATCCTTATTTCAGTTTACCTTGTTATTGACCGGATGTTTATGTCCCCCATAGAATTCATATGTTGAAGTTCTACCTCCCCATGTGATAGTATTTGAAACTGAGACTTGAGAGAAATCAGATTTAGATGAGGTCATGAGGGTGGGCTCCCATGATGGTATTACAAAAAGTGCCCTTACAAAAAGGAGAGACAAGAACTGCATTGCTCCCCTCTCCCTCTTCCTCTCTGCCCCATGTGAGGGCACAGTGACATGGTGAGAAGGCCATCTGCAAGTGAAGAAGAGAACCAAATCAATGAGCACCTTGATCTTAGATTTCTCAACCTCCAGAATTATGAGAAATACATCCCTGTTTTTTAAGCCACCCAATCTGTGTTACCTTATTTTTAATGCAGTACAAGCTAATACACACCCTAATCATAGCAATAAAACACTTTATTAAAATTAAATATTATCTATTAAATGACTCCTCTGCTTAGAAACAAAGTAACTCCTTATTCTTTCCAACCAAGACATGTCACACCCACAGCATCCCTGCATCCATTCGTGCAAGGATCTATTTCATTAATCCACATATGCAGTCTTCCTATCAGCTAAAGTAAATTGCTCATTTCTCTGCCTTCACAAATACGAATTCTTCTACCTGGCAGAATTACCTTCTAGCTATTCATATTGTTAACCTCTATTTCTCCTTCTTTATCAGAAAGCAAACATTAAAATAACCACCACAAAAACTACTACACATGAACCTTCTCTGCAATTTCCCATCATAGAATCACCCCTCTCCGTGTACTGCTCTGCTCCCCTCCATGTCTTGTTTCTTGGTAGAAAGCAGAAAGAGGAAAGCCTGGGTCAGTGGTTTGATTTTTTAAAATTCTGAGCTAAATAGTGTGGGCAGGACTCAGGCCTTGATATTTGGAAAACCTCCTTGGGGAAATGAAATGTGCAGCCAGAGATGGAACCCATTGTGAGATCAATGCCTCTCCGTCCAGCTGCGCACAGTCATGGGCCAAGCTTGGATACATTCTCTTAATGAGGAGTCATCCACACGCCCACCAAATTAGAAGCTCAGACTAAGGCATCAAACAGTTCTCGACGATCTTAGATGGAGAAACTCAGGACAAAAGAGTGTGATGGTGGAGAAGGGGTAAGATTATGAGGCCCACTGCCCACTTTCTCTCCCATTTTGCAAGTTCCTTAAAGTCCAGGATCACCATCCCTTTCAACATCATCTAAAACACCATTTGCATATTCTATGGGGTCATTATTAAAGCCCCAGCCGCACTGAGGGTGTTACTGTGCTATGTGGTATATGCCCAACAGAATAAGCAAGTGTGGGCATTTGCAACAGTCTTGTGCAAAAGAACAGAAGTATGGAAAGCAATAAGAAAAAACGTGTTACTCAGCAATGTTTTGTGCTCCCTGAAGATTAAAGTTACCCAGAATTAAATGTTGTCTATCACTCCCCTGCTTATAAACAAAGTAATTCCTTGTTCTTTCCAACATTAAATCTATATTCTCAACCTAGACTTTAAGTTGCCACACCCTCCACCTCCATGCATTAATGCAAGAACCTGTCTACCTCATCAATCCACATATGCAGTCTTTCTCTCTGGCAAAATAAATTGCTCATTTCCATGCCTCCATAAATACTAATTCTTCCACCTGAAATGGCCTTGCCCTTACCTTCAAGTTCATACTGTTTTCTTCTATTCTGCCTTCCTTATCAGAAACAAAATTAAAATAACCATCATAAAAATGCCTAAGCATAAGCTATGATAACACCCCCACTGGCTAGTCTTCAGGAGCACAGAAAATGGAGTGATTTCTGCCTAGAAGAGAGGAGTAGGGAAGGCTTCACCAAGGAGGTGGCATTTGAGCTCAGTCTGAGAAAAAATTCACCAAATAATGAATTCGATTCAAAGCTTGCTAGAAGAGGGGGGGATTATAGCCAAGGCCCTGAGCTGACAGTGAATGTCTTGTCCTGGTACTAAGTCACCACGATGGCTCACCTGTAGGGAGTCTGAAGGCAACAGCATGCAGCTGGGTACCTGAGGGCAGGAGAATGAAGCTTTGAACAGCCTGCAGAGGAGATCGTGGACAAGAGGAATTACCAGAACTTTTATGTAAGCGAGCCCATTACCACCTTGTCTGTGCCAAAGCTCACTTACTCACCACGTTAATAGAACCACAATAGAACAATGTTCCAGTTCTCTGGGAAATCATGATACATTCTTACAACTGTCTTATTATAATTTTGTAGCACCTTCAGACAATCTGAACATTCATGAAAAGATTTCATTGTCAGAATAAAAACTGTGAGCAAGGCCTTTAATTGACTGCAAAATTTCCTAAAGAAAAGTGTGCAGACTATTCAAGCTCATGATCAATCCCCACAGGTATCCCCAGCTGCTATCACATGCAGTTGCTATAACAACCTGCCACTCACTTCTACTTTACACCAGGAACCCAAAGACAGCCGGATCCAGAATAGGTTAACTCAAAACACAAAGCCAAAGATGCCGGTGGAGGAAAACTCAGCAGGCGGGTAATTAAAAACGAAATCGCTATTCCCTTAATGATCTTTAAAAGTAAATGATAATGTCGACTCCTGAACACATGCGATGTCAGTTGGAAGACTGAAGGTACACCAAGAGTGAACATTTTATCACTGACCCAGGAAGGTGCTCTCCTCCAGTCCCAAACGTCATCTCCACCCCTTCCATCGCTGCACAGGCTCTCCGTGCAAATTCCCCCAGGTCAAGTGAGCACCCCTCTAGCCTTTCTCTCGTCAATTGTAAATATTTCTCAGCATCGAGACTGACTATTTCTTTGCCTCCCCTTCTGGGGAAGAAACAATAAAAGAAAGCTCTATCTCTTGGCTTAAGCAAATTTCCCACCAATGTTGATTTCAGTCCACTTCTGCCTGTCTCTGGCAGAATGCTATATGAAAACATCCTTTTGCTCACTGCTCACTTTACTCTCTCCTTCCAGACTAGACTGGTTCTTACTATCTTTTCTAATGGAACTTGTACTACACGGTCAGATCACCTTCCTGATCTTTCTTATTCAATTACAGACTCCTTGGGACAGGGACGGTGTCTTATTTGGGGCCACAAAGTGACCGGCAAATAGTAGGTGGCCGATATTTATTACTGTGATTGGAACTAATTGAAGTAATTTTGCCCTGCACAAAGAAAAAGTCTGAAAGTGTTGCTTTCTTCAATTTGGTGGCTTAGAGCCTACGGGATGTGGGAGGCCCTATTATTTAATCATGGGCAGAGATGGCTAGGATGTGTTTTTCTTGGCTCTCAAGACGGAAAAGGAAAAGGAAGACTTTTTTTCTTTCTGATTTAGAAGAAACCAGAACTCTATTTAAAATGAGTCGCTGGCATTTTGGCTGCAGGGAACAGTTCCCAGGGAAATGAAAAAATGAAATAAGATCAAAGAGTGGAAAAGCACATTTTAAGTGACATCAGCATTTTATAAGATGCTATGGAGCCTCTGCAAGGCTTGAAGATATGTCTTTTTGCTCATTTACTCTCGAGTGTGGCTACCACTCAGTAACAATTACACTGTGTGTGTGTGTGTGTGTGTATGTGCGCACGCATGCACTCATAAAATATTTTTACTATGTTATAGAGCTATTTGGAAGTGTTAAGTTAAATTTCCATGAAAATTAATGAGAAGAGGAATATTATGTGGGGTGGAAATGAGGCATGAAGAAGGGAAAGATGGACTTCTAACAAGAGAATATGATGAACAAGGGGTTCATACTTCACCTTCTCATGAAGACTTCTCACATAGTGTGCTGCCCAGTGGCCGTTCCTGGCTGAAACAACATCTCAGCACACGTACGATCACACTGTTTCCATATACACGACCTCTGATCGCTTTAAACTCCCCTTGGCATCCTTGTGGCAAATTATACAGTCCAGCCAGTGGAAGGAGAAATCGTGGGCCCCGCCCCTTCCATCAGGAGAGCTCTCCCCAGAGGGAAGCTGCCTTCTCCCAATGTGCTCAGAGCGCAGACCCGCAGGGAGTGAGGAGCCATGACTCAGCCAACTGGTCCTGCCCACTCACAGCATCTCAAGTGAATTAAAACAGAACCAACGGGCCAGCTGGGTGGCTCCTGTTCTGTGAGGATAACAGTGGTGAGCAATTGAACATTTACTTTCTGTCAGACAACACATGAGTTGTTGCTTTTTTAAAGCAAAGATTTGATTGATGTTTCTCTCTCTCATCAATGTGTCTCTCTCCCTTCTCCTCTCTCTAAAATCAATAACAACGTATTTTTAAATAAATTAAAAAAATATTTTAGCCCTGACCAGTGTTACTCAGTGGTTAGAGTGTCGGTCCAAGCACCGTAGGGTCTCAGGTTCGATTCAAGGGCACATACCTCACTTGCAGGTTGGATCCTTCATCCAGTGGGGGCAAGTGGGGAGGCAACCAATCAATGTTTCTCTCTCACATCATTTTTTTCTCTCTTCCCTCTCTCTCTTCACCCTTCTTTCTCACCTTCCCTCCCACTCTCTCTCTAAAAATCAATGGAAACAATATCCATAGGTGAGAATTAACAAAAAATAAATAAAGCAAACACCAAGCAATATTATTAAAAGTCTCCTCGGATGAGGATTAACCAAAAAAAAAAAAAAAAAAAAAAAATGCAAACACCAAGCCATTATTATTATTAGAGAAGCTTTACGGATGAGTGTGATGAGGCCCAGGGAGGTTATATAATTTGCCCAAAATCACAAGTTAATAAAGAATGAAGCTGAGATTTGAACCAAAGCGTGATCCCTGGGGGAAGAGATGCCCGCCCTGCCAGGAGGCTCTACACGTGAGTGTTGGCAGGCGAGGCTGAGGAAGGAGCCGCAGTCAGCCACAGAGAGGCAGTATAACTAACAATGGAAGGGTCCTCCCTCACTCAGGACCAGAAGAGGGGACTCAGGAGCTCTCTCTGTAAGACAGGCAAGGCCCCCCAGCTCAATCACAGTGTCAGAGGGCGGCAGCAGCCTGGCAGAAGTGGAGGGGGAGCCCTCTGAAAACCCAGAAGTCCAGGGAAGATTGTGGCAACATAGGAAAAACCACAGTTCTGGGAGAACAAGGGCCCTCAGGACCCCACGACAGTCCTCCAGGCCCTGAGCAATGCAGAAGAGAATCGCCTACCAGGGCATAAGCGACAAGGAGCACAGATCTGCCTATGCCGTGCCGTCTGACGACAACACCAATTTTCCTGTCGGAGGGACTTGTGGCAAATGTGATCACAATGAAAAAGGAACAGATTTTTTAATGGGATGGATTTCTGTATAAAACACACAAGGGACGTGGTCCTCCACTCTCGGTATTTCGGGCAGCGGAAGCTTCCTGGTCGTGGCTTGGACATCTAGATTTTATAGATGCCACTAAAATTTAAACAGCGCATAAAACCCGAATCCATGCGAAATGTGTCCTGAAAGGTACCTAACAGTTGTCTGCAGCCCACGTAGGATTCTCAACAGTCAAACCTGGAAAGGTGTAGGCTCAGGGATCCCTGACCGACCCACAGCCGCTCTGGGCGACTTGGGGACCAGGCTCCTCCCATCAGGAACCTTCTCTACAGCAGGGGCCTCACAGGAGGCTGGCCCAGAATTAGCAACACCTGTCTCAACTTTTTCAGAAATATTTCTTAAAAGCAGATGATTTTCTTGATGAGCCCTGCTGCATTTGATCAATAGATCACAGTTTAAGAGTAATAGATTGTCATTTTCTGCGTGAACAGGAATCTATCACTTTCTAAGCCAAATTCAACATGGTTTTCCAGGGGAGCCACGCTCCCCCTGGGGCCCCAAGGGGAACGATTCCGTGGAAAGGGGGAGGATGTGAGGCACTCGAATGGATTCATTTGAGGCTGGTTCAGAAGGCTTCACCCCTCAGCACCAAGGTCCCCAGTAATCTGACAGTGCAATATATTTATCTTTATTTCATACTTACAGAGTTACCGGTTTACTTCAGGTAGGAAAAGAATGAAGAGAAAAAGTGTCCTCTAACTGGAATTTGCCCTTAATTTGAAAATCCGTTTACTCAAGACTTAAGGTTGCCTGACATCCATAGCATGCCAAAAGTGAATTTTATTATTGCAGCCATAAAAGTTGTCAAGGTCAAGATCACCTAGAACCCAGGCCAGGTCCTGAAGGGCGCACAGAGCGGTGAGAGATGCTGAGGCCTGCCCCTTCTCCAAAGACTGTGATTACTTGCAGAATAAGAATAGAATATCAAGAAGTCCAGAATGGCTAAGGTGATATACTATTCTGGTCCTGACTCACGTTATTCCTTATTCTTCTAGCTTATACTGTGCATTTTGCAGAAGGTTCTCACCTGCCCGGTGAACAGAGCAAACCCTCAGAGCTGCACCGGCAGCTGCAACAGCCCCTGAAGACACTGAGCTCTCCCCCTTTTAAGGAACTAATATTATCTTAGAGCTGAAAGTGCAATCTAAAATCCATCCATCTTGAGACTTTTCTCACTGAAAAGAACCTTGAGTCCTTAGAGTAATTTGCAAAGTGAAATTTTTGATAGAACTGTTAGATATTTAATGTTTATGTGAAAGTATTTCTAAATCCAGATCTTTTCTATTCTTTCAAATCTTAATCCTCTATGTATACATTAATCTTTAAGGTGAATTAATTACACTCCCATGATATTACCAGCTTTTATATGTAAATTTTCTTATAATTTATCTATTGTATACTAGTAAGAATCTCATGTGCTGTCCCTCCCTAATACACAATTTCAAATTTATTATATTCATATTTTTAAAATTTATCTTTATTATTAAAAGTATCACAGATGTCCCCTTTTTCCCCCCATTAACCTCCTTCCCCCTACTGTGCCCTCCCTCCTCCCACTCTCCTCTGTCCCAAGCCTTCACCACAAGCACTATGGTCTGTGTCCATGAGTTATGCATATATGCTTATAAGTTCTTGGGTTAATCGCTTCCTGCCCCCCCTCTTCCATTCCCTCTAAGACTCATCTGATTTAATGTGGGATTTATAATTATGGTTTAAATTTTTATTCTTTCAGAGGATTTTAAATAGAAAAGTGGTTATAAACTAGTATCATGTTTGCTCTACTTTCATCTACTGAATCATTTAACTGTCACTGCTTTATCAAGTCTCCAGGATTTTTTAAAACTATTATTATTTTCATTGCTAATACATGCAAATCAAAAATCGAGACAGTACAAAAAAGTAACATTCCTTAGTACTATTAGCCTCTGATCCTTTTACAATTTTATGTACAATATTTACATGCAGAGATTTTTATGTAGCTTTCCAGAACTATGTTATGTATTTACACATATCTATATGTGTTGCACAAATAAATTTTTATATCACAAATCATAGTATACTATCCATTACTCCTGGCAATCATTATTTATCAGTACATAAAGCCTTGCTTACTATTTAACTGTGGAATTATATTTCATTCTTTGAACTTACTGTCATTCAGCAATTCATTTACTAGGTGCACAAATTCAAGGCACCATCCACGTCATCTTCCGTGTGAACAGCAGGCCCAGGGTTGTGTAAGGTCTTATACTGTACTAATGGCCCAGTGCAGGAAATTAGTGCACATTAAAAGGGAATTAGTTAGAGGAAATATTTTAATATTGCTATTTGCCCTTTCTCTATAATAGAAGTGTCAGAGATGAAAGAAAATCAGTAAAATGTATATGAAAATCTCCCTCTTGTCAGAGTCTGGGGCGTGCCGCAGGACCTAGAGTCAAGTCCCCGCCCACCACCTGCACATGCTTTGAAAATGCAGGAGATCCCTGGCCAGCCCCATCCCCATTGGGTGAGACCCAGACCTGGCTGACCCCACTCCTCTCAAGCCCCTATGGGCGGAGGGTGCAGCCTCAGGTCCCCCGGACTGGTGCCAGGGCGGGGGGCATGGCCTGAGGTCCCTTGTCAAACTGGGTGGGGGGGCATGGCCTGAGGTCTCTGTCAAGCCCGCTGGGTAGGGGGCGTGGCCTGAGGTCCCCCATCAAGCCCTGCCGGGAGAGGGGTGCAGTTTGAGGTCCCCCATCAAGCTCCACCAGGCGAGGGGCGTGGCCTGAGGTTTCCCATCAAGCCCCTCGGGGTGGGGGACACAGCCTGAGGTCCCTCGCCCCAGCCAGGCGCCATGCAGCCTCAGGTCCCTGCTATTTGGTCGTGACGTTATGGCGTCCCGGCTAACTTGCATATTCCTCTATTATATAGATAGTTTCTAACCTGACTATAAATAGTCCTACAATTAATATCACTGTAAATACAGCCTTGTGTACATACTAGTATACCAGTAACCAGTCTATCTGTAAAATAAAATCCTAGAAGTGAACTAATTGATTAATTGGTCCCTCTAAATAACCTCATCTATACCTGCCTCTTCCTCACCCCCCAAATCACCAAGTCCTCTTGATTCTACTTCAAATCTACACTACCTCTCCGTCACCACCACCACCCCCTGGACCAGGTCACCGTGACCCTCTCTGTGGACTCATGCAAGGCCTTCTTGACTAGCCTCCCTGCTTTCCACCTGCCTGACTTTCAGCCCATCCTCTACAGGGCTGCCAAGAGGACCATTTAAAAAGCAACCCTGTGCACCTAACATTCCTGCCTAAAAGCACTTAATGTTTCCCATTGCCTAAGGGAAGGCCAAACTCATTAGCACAGCCTAGCAGGCCTCCACAATCTGGCCCTTGCTTAATAACCAGGCTCACCTCTTAGCCTCTTGCACACCCACTCTGCACTCTGGCAATACTGAGCCCTCTGTCATGTCCTTGATGGAACTGGTCATGATCTGGCTCTTGGCACATTTCATTCCATTTGCCCAGAATACTAACTCCTTCCTTAGTCCAACCCTCCATCTAGCCAGCTACTTGTCCACTCTCAGTCCTCAGCTTGGATGTACAGCACAGTGGTCAGGAGCTAGATTGCCTGAGGCTGCCTCTGCCATTGAGTAGCTGTATATCCTGAGATAAATTTATCTGCTTTTCCATGCCTTCTTTCCCCATCTGTAAAACGGGACTGATGATACTAGTTGTGAGGATTAAATCCATTAGTACACATAAGGCACTAAGCCCAGCGGTTGACTGGTAATAGGTTCAGTACTTGTTAGATATGTGCACCTCCTTAAAGAGGTCTTCATGGACACCTTAGTTAAGGTTAGGTCCCTTTGCCAGCGTAACGCTGCCTTAATAAACAGGTCTAAAAAGCAAGTTACTAACGTGATTGCATCCATTCATTCACTTACTCGCCACATATTTATGTGGGAAGGCTCTGCTCCAGGCACCGCGCTAGACACCTGTGAGCAGACTCACTGCCTTTCCCAGAGCTGCCAAAATAAAGAGTCACACGAATCAAAAATCGATTTCCCTGGTTATTGATTTTGCTCTTCAGTTGGCTAATATTTATGGAGCTAATAGTTATTCCTCATGGTCAGGCAGTCTTCTGGATGCAAAAAAGAAACGGAAAAGCCCAACCAAGCTGCTGGCTGAGAGGTAGAGAGTCAGACAACAAGCACACTCGTAATGCAGAGTTAAACCATGATGGCAGCGGTGGCTCGGGGAGCGGCGTAAGGGATGTGCTTCTGGATGAGGTGTCAGCAAAGTCCTCTCAGAGGAGGACGTTTGAGCAGATCCTTAAAGGAAGTAAGAAAGAACCAAGTTATGTTTGTTGGAAGAGAGTATCAAACAGAGGTAACTCCAAGTGCAAAACCTGTCAGATTTTTGTCTTGTTGGGGAAGAGCAGGGAAGTGTGTGAGGCTGGACCTCAGTGAGTGAGGGAGTGAGACTGGATTGGCATCGGGGGCCGTAACATGCAGGGCTTTCTAAGCCATCATGAGCACTTGGATTTTCTAGAGGTTTTTGAGCCAGGAAGTGATATGAACAGAATTGTTTTCAAGGCTCTCAGAAGATGGTATGTGGAGAATAGATCTGAATGTCTGTGGAAGGGGACAGGTGTAACCAGAGAAACCATTTAGGAGGCGACTGCAACAATCCAGAAAATGGTGGCTTGGATTAGAATGGTAGCAGTGCTGGTGGTAAAAAGTGGTGAGATTCCAGTTATATTGTGAAAAGAGATCTGTCTGCTAATGGACAGAAGGTGGGTTATGAGTAAAAAAGGGAAGCCAAGGATGACTCAAGGTTTCAGCACAAAGAGTGGTACGTTTACTGGGCTGAGGACACTGAGGGAGGACTAAGTGTTGGAGATGTGGAAATCAAGCTTTTGTTTTTGTACAAATTAAGTCTAAGACGCCTAGAAGACATTTAAACAAAGGTGCCAACTAGGTTGTGTGGAATTCAGGAGAGAGGTAAGGACTAGAGGTAGACATTTGGGAGTCTCAGCATATAGATGGTATTAAAGTCATTGGGTCTCCATGGGGAGCAGCTGGGAATAGGAGGGAAAATATATGCTAATACTTCTCCCTGAGGTTCTGACAATTGTAAGTTGGAAAAGTAAGATTGTTCTAGCAAAAGAGGCTAAAAGGAGCAGCCAGCAATGGAGGAGGAAAATCAGAGTGGAAAAGGGAATACCTCTTTACAGAGGTAGGGAGGGGGGTAAGGGGAAGAAGGCATGAACAGGAATCCTAAACGAACTCATCACAGGTATTCTACTAGTATCAGCCCCTCTCTATTCTTTAATTCCACCCCCACCCAGGGCCTATGGTTTCTGTTTCTCTTCCATGCCTACTCCCTATACTTCTTCCCTCCTTCCCTATTTGCTGCACCAAATGTGTGTGTGTGTGTGTGTGTGTGTGAATAAAGCTGGTCAAAAGATATGCAACCTAAGGAGAAGAGAGAAATCAGTGGTTTATACTGTTGTTTTTGCTGATTAAGAAGTCTACAGCTCAAGATATTTGAAACATATTCATCTGGGCAGAGGTACAAGTGGGGCCAAACTTTACAAATGGTCAAAATAATGAAATTTTCCCGAGTCCAGTATCTTCCCCCAAGTCATTACATTTTTAGGTCTATAACATCCTCCCTCTGGTTTTCCTTATTGTACCACTGTGTCCCTGAGGTGACCTGGAGACATCACAGGACAAATGTTAAAACTTGCTTCGAAACTTCCCTTCAACTTGAAAAAGAGAATCTAACAAACGTATCTCTATTTCAAATAACTTAAAAATTGTCATATAATTAAAAAAACAACAACGTTGTGCCATTTTTCTCATTATAAAACATGAGTAGATTTAATTAACCCTAGAAAACTAAAATTAGTGATAACTAATTTATTTTCTCTTCCTATGCTTTTGTTTCCTGACTTCTGATAACAGCCTCTGTTTCCCTTTCAAGCATAAATTTCCATGTAAATCAAACCAAAATAGAAAAAAGTGGAAAGATTTAAATTTCTCTTTGAGCCTAATTCTCTTATTCTCTTTAAGTCTACTGACAGATTTCTATTGGCCTGATATCTTTCCTGTATTTGGAGGGTATTATTGAGTATATCATCTCTTATTTTTATGGCTGTCAATCTGCACCTACAATTAGTTATGAAACAGAACACTCAAATCCTCACCAATATCAGCTATTGTAACATGCCATATCTGTGGTCCAAAGGGATTCTTTTGAGTCCCAACTCATATTTCCCACATCCGGCTTTATATTTCACCCCTCACATCTCCCATGCCCCAAGCTGAACTTTTGGTCCTTCCCCATCTCAGTTAATGGTTCTTTCACCAGCTCCTTGAAGATTCCATCACCCTCAATCTTCAAAACGAATGATCACTAAATCTAGTCAATTCCGCCTCCACAAAATGTCTTGAAGCTCTTCATTCACTGCATCTTTTCTGCCCTCACACCTCTCCAAGTCACCCTCACCTAGACTACTGCCAAAGCCTTCTAATTGTTCTCTCCTCTTCTGCACTTGCTTTCCCAATCTAAGTACAATCTCAAAACATTTGTCTCATAGACCCCATTCTGAGAAAATGATCCCCTGGTTACAACAACAAAAACCATCCTGTCAGATGAAATCATGAATCAAAACATAATGATATTGAATTATGGTGTTAGTTGCTAAAAATATCTCAGAGTTCCAAACGTCCAAGAAAAATGTGGATTCTAATTTTAAAATTCATGTAGGATATGGTCATGAACTTTCTCTTTCTATGAATTCTGCCAGGGAGGGATGTAGGATTCACATATGAGGCAAAATCATCAGCAACCCATACTTCATGAAGTTAGCTAAGAACCAGGTAAGAATTTCCAAAACTTTGTCTCTTTAGAAAATACCTCTTAGGGGTCAAGAATTCTTGCTATATTACTATTGATCTCTGCTACTGACCATAAACATTTATGAACAATATTGATGGTATATCACTCCCTCTATTTTGATTTCTTCATGAAACAAAACAAAACAAAAAAAAAAGTCTTAGCTTGCACATACTGGTAAAGCTTTTATGACTTCCCCTGGTGGTCTAGTCCTCATTCTTAAATGCACTTGCTACTTTGTTATTACACATCTGAAATACACTCTGATGAAATAGTTTTTATATATTTCCACTTTATTTATCCTAGCATCTATTTATGCATGTTGTTAGTTAAGGGTGCTATTGTTTTCAAGATGTGCAAAGGAAAACAAAATGTTTTCTGGTGAAGAGATGTTTAGTTCCCACAGCTACTTCCTAATGCCATTTCCATGGAAACAAGACCTTTCTCCTTAACTGAGATGGCATTAATAATCAGGTCTCTAAAGTAATACAAAAGGGAGAAAAGAAGACAAAATAATACCAGCCAATCTTTCTTATGTCAATGGTGAACATGAGGATCGCGACCATCATTTAAGAGAAGATGTTCAACAAGTTAATATTTCATTTTATTTTCATTTCTGAAAATATCATATGACAAAAATGTTGTCATCAAAAAGAGAAGATTTTGAGCCAAGGCACTCACGAAACAAATAGGGCTCAGCTTAATCCTACTCTCCATACCCATCCTGTATCACCCAGAGGCAAGCCCAGAGGGCATTCAGATCAAATGCAGAAGAAAGGAATATTTGGGCAAAGAAGCACCTCTCTCTCCCCTCCAAATGGCTCTATTTACATAATGACAAAGGAGCAGATAAAAGAATTAGGGGAAGAACTCAAAGGACTCAATAGAATGTTTACAAATTTGTGAATTTTGCAAACTGCACATAAAACATTCAAATAACTAAATTTAAAAAAAATTATTTTTTTCTCCAGATGCTCACTGATATGTCAACAGCCTTGAGCCTTAGAAGTGAAATAACTTGCAAACCATGAGGAAAACTACATGTACTTTTTCATAGCAAAAGCTTAAACCAGAACATTGTGGTCAGAAATGGAAGGTCTAAGAAACAATCTTACTATGATTAAACCCTTCTCTGCCCATCTCTTTTAAGATTTGCAGCTAGACAAATAATCCATCATAGCAGAAACAAGGACAAAACAAGGGAACTGGCTTGAAGTCTATCATCACAAAACAATCCAAATCATGTAAATAAAATTATGTGAATAAAAAATTTACAAAAGTTTGGAGCTACTCCCTATAAGAAACGAAGGAAAAAACTGTCGAACTGATTGAACATTGCCTGATGAAAAATGGCAAATGTTATTCTTTAACACAATTTTCTACAAAATGACTGTATATAAATTCTTATTGGATTAAGATCTATGATAACTACTTCCTTTTTCTTGACATTTTCTCCCCCTACCTCCCCTCCCCCTTGGCTTCCAAGACCACTCCTTCATCTCCTTAATGGTTTCATGTTTACTGCATAAATCAGGAATGCAAAAAAAAAAAAAAAAGAATCCATCTTCCATAGTGACACTGATCAAAGGCACAAGGTTCTAAGAACTCTGCTAAGCAATTTTTAAAGGAGAGAGTGTTATAGTCAATGAACAGTGTTTCCCATGAATATGAACGGAGATACAGGGCAAAATGCATGTGAAATATTTTTAAATCTTATTTTAAGTATCATTATCCTCCAGAATTTTACCCTCCACTCCCTTCTCATCCCTGGATTATGTCCTTTGAGCCTCTGGCTTCCATATCCTCTCACACACTGACTCTCATGTCTCTACTTCAAACCAAAACTCTCCCTGCTAATCTACCTGTGGCCTGGATGTCCCAGAGGCACCCCAACCTCAGCATGTTTACAATAGCCATCATCCTTCTCCAGAACCTGCTGCTCCAGAATTTTTCACTTTGGTTAGAGGCACCACAGTTCACCTCTGACCAAGCCCCCTGATTGGCAGTCATCCCAGAATCCTTCTTTCTCTTACCCCTCATTCAAATTAGTCCCTAGGTCCTGTCCCTTTTACTCTTGAGCTCCTCTCCGCCTTCCGCCCTACAACACCTTAGTTCATCCATTTCCTTACCAGAGTTGTCCTGGATTTTATGCTGACTCTTTTTTTTTTTTTTTTTTAAATATATTTTTATTGATTTCAGAGAGGAAGGGAGAGGGAGAGAGAGAGAGAGAGAGAAACATCAGTGATGAGAGAGAATCATTGATCGGCTGCCTCCTGCATACCTTCTACTGGGGTTGGAGCCCACAACCCAGGCATGTGCCATTGACTGGAATCAAACCCGGGACCCTTCAATCAACAGGTCAACATTCTATCCACTGAGCCAAACCAGCTAGAGCTGTGCTGGCTCTTTAACTGGTCTCCTATCCATCTCTCTCAAAATATAAATGCCACTTTTTTGCTTTCAAATCCTTCAAGGCCTCCCCCAGATTTCTATAACATTTCTCTTTACAACTTTATTGAGGTATAAATGGACACACAAGAAACTGTACATATTGAAAGTGTACAATTGGGTGAGTTTTAACATACGTATACATGCATGACACCATCACCACAATTAAGAGAATGTACACATTCATCACCCACCCCCCCCAAAACTTCTTTTTGCCTCTGAAATCCCTAAGCAATCTGTATGTGCTTTAAAGTCAGACTGCCTGGGTTCAAATCCTCATTCTCAAACTTCAAAGGTTATTTTGGGCAAATCACTTGCACTTTCTCTGTCTCTGCTTCTTCGTTAAAGTAAAAGGGCATTAAAGTAACATTTCCTGTCTCATACAAGTGTGGTGAGGATAATATAGCTAAAGTTTCAGAATGCTTAGAGCAGCCTCCATTAGCTTTCCATTTCACTTGATTAAAAGACAAAACCCTTACAATGGCCATAGCGAGGCTCTGCACAATCTAGCCTGTTCCTTGTACTTGCCAAGCAATTTCTTGTGGAGATACTACAGCCTTCATGCCCACTCTCCACTCTGTTCAAAGCATTCGTCCCAAACATGCCAGCTTGTTCCCATGCTGATACGGTAGCTCTGCTCAACTTGTCAGGCCTCTCCTGTGCATCCAACATGTAATTTTTACCCCTTTCCAAGCTCTGGTCAGTTCACTCTGCTTCTTCCATTTTCCGAAGTTCTTACCACCCTCCAACTGCCTATATAGTTGCCTATGTATTTATTATTTCTCCACTTAAACATAAACTTCAGGGCTTTGTCTATTTTGTTTACCTTTTCTCTAGCATTCGGCACATATGCGGAACTAAAAATATTTGTTGAATTAACAGTTCCTGGCACATAGTACAGACCCAACAAATGGTAGCTATTATCAGCAGTGTGACTGTCATCATTGTCATTGTCATATTTGCCCCAGCACCACTGTACCTAGTAAACCTCCAGCTCTAAAACAAACAGTAGACCGAGCCCTTTCCTCCACAAATCAGGCCAACATCTGCATTCTGATGGCAATGTCATTTTCTCAAGTCCTTGACCATGCTTAACCTTGATGTCTTGAATTATTTGCTCTCCATAATGATTATTTTCTTGGCTTCCTCAATCTGGCCTCACCACTGAATAACCCACAGACCCTCTGTTTGGAGCTTGGCCCATAGGACCCTTAAGAATCTGCTGAAGTTAACCCAAATTGCTGGTCCCAAAATAAAAACTCACACCATATCTCTGTGTTAAAATCTGCCTGATTAGGTCTTCCACAATTCATTGTTCATGCTCTAGTTGGACCATGCAACTTTAAAGGAATTATATGTGTTTATGAAACAATCTTTAATTCATATAAATACTATTGTGTCTCAGTAAAAGTCTCTATCTTCCAACACTACTTTAAAACTCATTCACAGTTCCTGAGAGCACCTGCAATTCTGTCATTTGTAATATGAATTTATTTGCCTATGTGGCAATTGCTATGCAAATCCGAGTTATGCAAATCCACAAAGTGATCTAGTCTCACAATAGTATATGTATAATCACTTCTCAATAGATATTTGTTAATAACCATTTTGTATGCCTTTCATACCCTCCATAGGTATTCAACGAAGGTGCATTAAGTTGCTCGTGTTGCAGATTCTGTGTGACAGAGCTCTAATCCTTAATCCTGGGTTGTTTTAAATCTTGCTTAATTTGCAATGCCTCAGTGCTTTGCATACAACATATTTGTTATAGGCAAATAGTGTAATTCGCAGGCTCTCACAAATATGATATGCTAAAAGAATGTTCAACAGGTCACTTCCTTCTATCACTTCCTTTACTATAACTGCCCCAGAACCTGTGCTCGTAAGTGCCCTAAACCACTAACCTCTTCCCACAATGCAGCAGAGCTTAGTCTCAGAAGCATGTCCTGAGATCTGAGGGCACCAGAACTATCTGAAGCCACTATAATATTTGTCCCAAACCTCCCTATGTTACACAAATTTCGCCATTTGGAAAGTTTCAGACATTGTTCCTACATAAGAGTGGACATGACGGGTTGCTTCCCTTTTCCTTCCTCACTTTCCCCAACCCACCTTTTATATTATTGTTCATTTATCATTTAATAGTTACATCTCCAAATAGCCTCCTGATCCCTTCATTGATTCTCCATCTCCCCACCCCTCTCTCTCTCTCTCTCTCTCCCTCTACTCCCCCCTGCCCGAAAACATTCTCAAATCTCATTTTTCCATCATTAAAGAAGGTTCATGTAACCTGCATCCCCCAGCTTCTCAATCATCACTCAGCCCACAACAATCTAGCCTCCACTCCCAGCCTCCCAGTGAACCTGCTCTCACCGAGGTCACCTATGTTCTGTGTGTTGGTGAAGGAAGGAAGCAAAAGCCCAAGTCTTGGTCCTGCAAATTTGAAGTTAAGGATCCAATTGGAACAGACCAAGTGGGCCCTTCCATGGTCCAAGCCCAGCAACAGGGAAGGACAACACTTCCTGAGAAGTGACTGAGAGGAGGAGTTGAGGCCGGTGGCCCACAATGAACACCCATGCCAGCTGCAGTACACCCTGCCAGTAGCACTCAGCATGCTCCCTGACCCTGACACTCTGGCCAGAGAACAACTGAAAATGAGAGCATGACTAGGGCTGAGTATTCAACACGAGGCTCCACATAGCTCATACGGGAGCCACCCAACACTGATGAACACAGTGTTTATTTTTCCCACACAGCTCTCTTCTCTCTTTCCCCTCCTCAGCTCATTTTAACTTCTCCCAAGATAAACCAAAGGAAAATTCAAAAAAGACTTCGATAATTTGGCCTCATTCTCTTAATAAATGTCAAAACAGATTTTGCATCCTGACCAATGTGAATGCTGGGAACATCAGTAAATCATTTCCAACATTAAAAGAGAATATACTTAGCATGCAATCTCTATCAAGCTTGGTTTCTGAAAGAGACAGACCACCTTGAGGCTTAGGGCAAGGGTTTTAGAGAAAAATAAACCTGAATGTCAGGCCTTAGCTGTGTGGCAGTGGGAACCTCATTTTGTTCCTCTGCAGCTTATTTTTGAAAAAACAGAACGGGATGAATAGTAGTCCTTCCCTCATCAGGGTGCCGTGAAGAATAAACGAGAGAATGAATGTGGTAAAGTGCTTAGCAATCAATAAATCTAAGTTTTAAAATGGTCAGCTGAAGGAGAAGACACTTGAAACCTTTTTATCAGTGAAGGTCAAGCAACAAACCTACAAATAGCATCCTGTTTGTCCTCAGCAAAACCCACATCCAGGAAAAACACTGGAAGCAAAGGGAACATGAGATTGACCATATGGGATCTTCTGCATGTTATAAAAATAGATTAATTTAATCAGAAGCTCTTCGCTTCCAAGAGGCCTGAATGAATATGAGGAGGAAACAGATTTTGTCCATCAAGATCTTGTGTCAGGCCCTCAACATTAGATACAGAACTACAATTAAATTAATCAGAGGACATGAACTCAGGAAGAGATAAGCACCCCACCCACTTTTTTTTTTCTAGTATCTGCCCTCACAGCATGAACAAGAGTGGCTTTAAATAATGATCTTTAGTTGTTATCTCTTATAAATCAGGGTGAATCAGAAATTTGAGCAATCTGTGAACCAATTCCTAAAAATTATAGCGAATCAATTTTTAAAAATTGGACTGAAAACTACTGAGCTAAACATGACTAGATGGCTGAAAACATGATGGTGTTTTTAAAAATAGACCCCCAAATACTCAGCTTCCTACAATGGGCCTGTGTGTACTCACCAAATGGTGTTAGCTTTCCTTGAAAAATATTTAGATGTGCCTTATTTAAAACAATGCATGCAAATTTTCAAAGCAGAGACATTGGAAGACAAATATTTGCATTCGAAAATGTTCCTGATTTACAGGAAATATCCACACAAGGGTTCCTGTGAACAGCAAGATTCCTTGGAATATAAAGAAACTGTCTGCAGACGAAGCTACATTCTATTATCTAAAGTTCTAATTGCATCCGTGCATTTAAGGAATGAACAAAAATAACTAAGATCTTAGTATAAGAAAATAGAAAAGCAAGAGATTAAAGGTCATAGAGGCTAATCATTCCACTTTATAAAAAGAGGTCAGTTTAAGCAGATGAAGTGAAATCTCACCTCCCATCATCTTGGGACTGGAACCCAGAACCCGTGACTTGGCCCCTAGGCACTTCTCATCTCCTGTTTCCCTATGTATAGATTGATACAATAGTTTGAAATGCCTCTAAACCTTAGCTGTCGATTTTTAAGCTAAGAACGGGACCTCAAGCCTCCTATGGATGACTGGCTCTATGGAAGGGCAGATCAATCTGGAGTTAAACGAAGTGTGGCGATAGATACGCCACACAAAGAAAAGGCCCCGCCTCATGGGAGCTAATTTCACACCTAACATCTTTGGCAATCTGCGGCTTCACTGCACTGGAGCTATGAAGAAATGGGGCCGTTAATTTATTCAATCAATATTGGTTGCTTTTCTATGTGCCCACGATCTGGGAATAACACATGAAATAAGACAACATAGGTAGTCCCTCACAGTCCATCAACAGTAGCAGCCAATGCTTTTCTAGATTTACCATGTTCTGGGCACACTACTAAGCAATCACATGGATTTCTCATTTAATACACCCAATATACAGCCCTATGAGATCTGTCCTATGGAGATTTTCATTTTATAGAAGCAGAATTAAGCACAGAGAGACTAAGTAACTTAACCAGTGTCACCCAGCTACTGACAAAAATGATATCTGAAGCCAACCTCAAGGCCTCCACCCTTAGCCAGTGTGCTATATTGACTCCACGTGAAAGGGGGAGATACACAGTAAACACAAACCTACAAATAATCCTTTACATGATCATTGTGAGTTGTACAAAGGAGAACTTCAGGCTACTGTGATATTATTTGCAAGAAAGATCTCATCGCTGTAACACTGGGCTATTTTCACCACCAAAGAATTAGTCATGACTTGTCAATGTTATGGCAACATTTACCTTCCAATATAAAATGCCATATAAATCAAGTGCACTCGCAGCAACGTGGGGTGGGGGGGCGGGATGGTGTTTATAAGCTTTCAGCAGTAACCACTGACACCAACCTGATTTTGTACATTCAAGTTCTGGCCCCAGGTAAAAGGCCCTCTTGGAAAATGGTTCTTCAAACTATGCAGCCCTTGCATAAACACTTTTTTTTTTTTTTAACACACAGAGAAGGTGGGGTTTTCTCCCTTTCCTTTTCACATCCAATTCACTAGATACTCATTGTGAAGTTTACCAGACTTTCATTAAGTCCCTTTCCTTTGTCACAATTTTGAAATCCCCATCATCAGTCAAACCAGCATGTGCAGGTCTGGTTTCATCCTAATTATTCATGCCCCTAACTACAAAAACAAAAAGACAGATTCACCTCTTATCCCCCAGGTTTGACTGATTTATGCCAAATAAAGGCAATTAGTAGCCATATGGACTCCCTCAACTACCTAATGGAGATACTCCCTCACTGGGTAATGTTTCCCACCCCCAACCTGTATTAAGTGAACTGGAGAGCCACGCAGAGACCCTTTGTATAGAGCGAGGTTAGCGAATCTCAAATCGGGGACCGGGAGCTGACATCCACCGGAGCTCAACTCTGTAAGCCACATGCTGGCCTGGCTCTGTGTCCCCCTGAAAGAAGGCATCTCCTCTTTTGCACAAAGCCACCTCAGCTTGCCAAGTCATGTGCCCAGAGGGCTGAGTTCTCCCATGGTGCATTTTTCTAAATCCCCACCAGATACCTTTATGAATGTCACATCTTCTCTCTGATTCTTGTTTTCCTCTAAATGAAAAAAATGTAGAGTATTAAATTTGACAGTAAAATAATAATCAAGTTTTCAGATTAATTTAAATAGGCTAATTGAAACAAGTGAATATTCAAGAAAATTTAATTGTACTGGACAAAAAGCTGTTCCTAATGTGGTAACTAAAATTTCTATTGGTAGTTCATCTCATGGCAAAATTCCTGAACATGCAATGAAACTAAAGCAGTCATATTTTTGTCAAAAAATTAAAATTTAAAGTCATCAAGACTGCATTATAAAAGTTACAAAAGCCTCCATTAATCAAAAAAGGGGGGATAGAAGGGTAATATCATGTAAGGAAAAATATCCTATAAGTAAATTACATCTAGAAAACTTTTACTTTACAAAATTAGTTTTCATTTGTAATGCTAACAGCAAGACACCCATGAAAAACACACATGGTGTCTAAATAAGACAAAGGAAAATCGTTTGGGCAAAAATAAAAAGGATCCCAAATCAATTATATAGAAAAGATTCTTTTATTAACTTTTGGTGGAGAATATGTTTGTATATTTTCAGAAAACAACTCCAAGACCATGTGGATTCCTGCAACAGAGAGGAATTGACAGGTCTGCTCCAACCACGAAGACAAGAAGAGAAACAGTCCAGAGATGGAAGACACTGATGACGCCTTGCCACGCTAGCACTCAGCAGCTGTGCGATGCAGCAAGTTGCCTAGGACCAAACCAGAGAGGGTCGGACCTGCATTGCCACCATGTGCCCACCATCCAGATATCATTGCTGACATGTACACATAAGGAACTGTTTGACATTGAAACGGGGACTCAGAACTGTTGGACATGGAAATTGGGACTCAAACATTTTTTGTTATTATATGTTTATTTCTAGTCTGCAGAGGCAAGATTTTTTAAAGGAATGAAATGGGGAAAAAATAGATACAGAGGCAAAGAAGCATTGAACAGACTGTCAAACTACAGTGGGAAGGCAGAGGAGGTTGGGGAGGGGGGGCTGTAAGAGATCAACCGAAGGACTTGTACGCATGCATATAAGCATAACCAATGGATAAAAAACACTGGGGGGAGGGGGCAGGTAAAGGCATGTACTGGGGGGAAGGGGAGGCCGGGGGAAGGTCAATGGGGAAGGAAAAAAAAAAAAAGGAGACATATGTACTACTATTTGTAATACTTCAAACAATTTAAAAAAATAATAATAAAAAAAATAAAAAAATAAAAAATAAATAAAAATGAAAAAAATGGACAAAATACACTCTAAGCCTCCTCCCAGGTTTAAAACTCTAAATGAGGAAAGCTTAGGCTTGATGCTGCAAGCCTGTAAACATAACTCTTTCCCCACCTTACAAGTGCACTTGATTTATATGGCATTTTATATTGGAAAGTAAATGTCACTGTAACATCACCGAGTCGTGACTAATTCTTTTGATTTTTCAGAGATGCTGTGTGATCTGCCTAAGAGGAAGAAACGACTGGAAACATGGTACAGGCTTCTCGTGGGACCTCGGGCAGGATTTCTCTGTGGACGCCAGTTCTGGTTCTCCTGCTCATCCCCCAGGGGCTGCCTTAGATACCTCACCCCTCTCTCCACCAGGAAGAACAGAACCATTGGCCCAACATACAACCTAGCAGTCAGAATGGCCAATGAGAGGGTACCTATGGAAAGGTTTGGCTCCACAAATGTGTCTGCTATGTCCTCCCAGAGGCTTTTATCCTCCAGACCAGCGGTCGCCAACTGGTGGTCCACGGACCACTGGTGGTTCATGAGGTCCAAAAGGTTGGCGACCGCTGCTCCAGACTGTCCCAAGGAAGTTCTTTTTGATCATGTGCCTCCCGGTTTCTTTCTTCCCCATTTTTCCTATTTGTCAATCGAGCACATGAGAGTGAACATCTGCTTTCCAGTCTATTTCTGTCACTTGCAGAATCGATCTGCTGTCCAGAGAAGGTTAGCACAGAGGTCTTAATGATTCCTCCTGGTGCTGCCCAGTGAATTTGCTCCACCATGACTTTCAATGTTGGAGAAGAAAAGGAGAAGCATTTCATTGCAACAGAGAACATCAACCAACCACTTGCCTTGGAATAAAATGAAAGAGTAAGCCCTCCACAGCATTGCACAGCAAGTTACACCTGAGCATCGCCTCTACTTGAAGTCCTACAACAGCAATGAAAAGCAGGGAGGGACTCAAAGAAATTGAAGCACAGATTCTGCTTATGCAGCCGGAGAGACACACTGCAGAAATCCTCATTCTGAAATAAATGCAAAATCTCATGGTTCATTAATCCTGGAGGAGACACGGGCTTTCTCTATCTCCCTCTTCAGATTTGATTCACACCATTTTGAGGGAAAGTGAGACTGAATCAGTCCTGGTTGGCATGAATGCTGGCTGTGATGTGAGGAATTTCCACAGGGAGGATGCTGAGGTGGGGCTGCATAGGAAATCCCTGGGGGCATCAGCCCGGCTGCCCTGTGTCTCCACTCCAGCCCCCACCAAGCATTTCAGCAGTGGCAGGTGTACTGGGAACATCCATCAAGCTGCCTCCAGGGATTCACCACAGTCAGTCCTCCAGCCTCAGAATTGGAGAATCAGAGAATTTCTCACTAAGAAATGGAAACTAGAAATTACCGAGACAGCCCAATCCTTTTCTCCCTCCACACCACCAGCCCCAGGCTTGGCTGCTTGGTGTGTTCCGAAGCAAATATTTAACCAAGGAAACATCTCTGGAAAGCTTCTATGACTTGCTAGTGCCGGAATGCCCAACCTATGACTGTCATTTTAAATATCCATCACCAAAACCCAAATCCACCTGGAGTGCGGCTGTGTCAGTCACAAGCTGGCTGCCCCCTACGGCCACGCCCTGTTTGCCAGGCAGCTGTGATACAGGAAGTGGAGTGAGCTTTGGAGGTGATCCTGGGTCCAAATTCCAATCTGTCACACGCTGAGCAATTGGGCAAATTATTTAACCTCTCTGAGCCTCAATTTCCTCATCTTTACAAAGAGCTAATAAATCTCCACTTGAAGGATTATTTTGTGAACTAGAAAAATATATTTAAAAGAGCCAATGAAATACCTGTCCCAGAGTGGTAGGACATCAGCATTTTAGCTTGCAACAAGTCATTCCGTGTTCCCTTCTTGCCTCCCACCTGATCAGCAACACCAGAAAGGAGAAAACGAATCCAGCAGGTGCTGTACCCAGGGAAGGTCTCACTATGCTACCTCCTTCATTTTGACTAGTAACAAACAGTAAGTGTGCAAAGTCAGCCTGCCACAGGCACACACTGGAGGTATTATTCATTCCAACGCAAGTTACAGATGCCTCTTCACCCAAACCTGACCTCTGCAACACTTAGAGAACACGCAGGTGGACCAGTGAAAGGCGGAGGTTTGAGAATAGGGTATGTAAAAACCAGGGCCCAACTTAAAGGGAGTTAATCCCACAAGGTTTCTCTGGCTTATCCCAGCTGCTGATTCTAAATATGGCATGTCCTCTGTTCGTGGACTCCTTGTTAGGATCACAGAGAGGTCATGGGTGATGCAGAGAAATTTCCGGAAAGCACAGGGCATGCTCCGAGAGGCCTCTGTGCCTGAGTGATAAGACTAAACAAAGCCAGGTACCAGGTGAGCGTGGAAGCTGCTGGCCATCATGAGCACCTGTGCCCAAATACCTACTTGAATCACTGAGAGTGACAGTCCTCAGGGACTTGGGGTTGACTGAAGCTGGAGTGATCACTACCTTGACAAATTTGGATGCTCGCTCCAATTTCATGAATTTGCATCGTTGGGTGACTTAAAAAAGTGCATCAATACTTAAAACTAAAACCTCTTTCTTCTCGCCATGCTGAAAACGAAAGGGGCTGCTATCTAATCACAAAGCTCTATGTTAGTGCTTTTACATCTACGGATACCACGCAGAAGCACAATTTTGATTCTTAAAAAGGTTCTTGTCAAGAATTTACATTTGCCTTATGGGTAGCTGGAGAAAAGTTACCAGAAGTGTCCAACAAGTTCTAGTGACGAAACTCACAATCTCTCCACGCCTGTACTAATTGAAAAATCAAATATCTGTTTTTAATAATGATCGCCCATAAATAGTTCCTGGCTTGAGTCAGATTTACAGTGTGCCTTCTCTCAAGGGGGGGAAGAGGCAAACTCTCTCATATTGTTCTCAAATGCCAAAGGCAGTTCTTTGGCTCAGAGACTGTTCCCAAATTGATGACTGCCATTCCTCTTGCCACCTCCACCCCCCTCGCCCACCTACTGCCATCCAATTCTGTCAGCTCTGGCAGCAGGGGGGTGAGCTTTAATCCTCCGAAAAGGAGAGAAGAAGGAAAAAATAGAACTTTAAAATCCTTCTATTTAGGGTCCCCTTGCAATAGGAGGAGCCGTAGAGAACCTGAGGTTGTTCTGGGCAGAAACAGAGCTTCCATTGAGGAAGTGCCAAAGAGCCAGCCGGGGGCCACAGCCACAGCCAGGTGTGCACAAGAGCACCCACAGAGCTCTGCATCACCTCCACTCTCCCCCACAGACTCACAGGACCTGAACATGCAGACCCGTGTGCACGCACAAGTTATTTCTGAGGCAGAAGCAGGCTCAGACCCACATGCGGAGATCAATACGCAAACCACAAAGGAAATGCTCACAGAATGAAAGCCATGATGTATAAATAGCCTATGTTTCATTCAATGTTACCGCAATGAAGAGAATAAATTACTGAGAGAAAAACTGAAGTTGGGAAGGAAAAATTAAGTGTCTGAGTCAGGAAAAAGGGCTTGACCCCAGAAGTAACCCCGGCAGAACTAAAATTTTGTATAAAATGGAGTTTGTTGTATAAAGGGATGCAAAGAAAGATAAGAAATGGAAATGTGAGGCTGTTTCATTATAGTCCTAATACCTAACGGAAGCAGATTCCAGTGGGAACCAGACTGAAATTGTTGTGAATCTGTGAAAACATCCATGTGTAGGTCTTTGCCTTAGAAAGTGAAGGCTCTGTATTTTTCTATCTGGGTAGTTTTAGTCTCTGTCATGGGGAGGATTGCTTTGGCGGTCCTTTGACTCATGCAGATGGAGGACAAGTTCCTTCCGATTATCCTGAATCCCCAAAAGAAACCCAGTGTAAAAACTTCAGGCTTGACATGTTGAGTGTCTATTTAACAGTGGAAATTGGCTGCATGAACAGAACTATCTGTGCAGAGGTAAAATTGTGGCTTTGTTTTGTTTTTTCTCCCCACACTGGATTGAGAACTGATCAGTCTTTGAGATTCTGGTTTGTTCTTGAGACATCACACTTGCATTGCCCAGACTTCTGCTCTCGGGAGATAGCAGTTGGACTATTAGGAGGGCAGGAAGTCCTATTCACACACACCCCTCTCTGCCCTTCTCCCCCCTCACGTCCCCTGCGCCACCCACCGCCCCTCAGCTGCTGGACCCCACAGAGGCCTGACTTGAGCCTGAAGAATCCAGATTTGGAGCAACACACTATCAGTTACTGCATTATATTGCCAGGGACACGGCGGACAACCACATTGTGAAATCTCCACTGGAGGAAAATGGATTCTCAAGGCTGTCATCCTGGGAGAAGTAATCCAGAGGCTTTTAAAAATGCCTTGACATCGGGTGGGGAACTTGGGTCTGGACTCTCAAACACGTAGAAGCTTGAGGCAGTCCCTACGATGGGGGCAAGCTGGATGTGAGCCCAGAATCAGCAGAACAAGAGACTCCGAAGCTCAGTTTAGGTCTGAGGCTCCATGAGACCATCCAGGTCTGGCAACAGCCATAAGCTATTGTCTGGGGGTTGTTTGTTTATCCTCAGGGCTTCAGTATGTTCCTCTGAACTGAGCCTCATGGTGGCTGTCCTGAAGGGAGCGAAGGAGACACAGGAAGAGGACAGAGTGGTGGCCACCCACCCAGGACGGGGCAGGCACAGCGCAAGTCCTCTCCATGGCGCCAGAGTTTGCAAAGGGGCAGGATGAGGGCACCAGAATGAGAAAACTAAGAGCCCTCTTAGAGCATACCCAGAAGGCAGGACCCTGCAAATTCCTCAGAATCAATGAAATGTATTTTGAAGGGGAATTCTTTCTAGCAATTTGCCTACTGAGGTTCCTTGCCATAATAACTTAAGATTAAAAAAGAAAATGTAATCTAATTTTTTTTTTATCACAGACTGGTGGAGGTTTGGATTATTTCAACATAATGCTCACAGAATGAAAGCCCCGGTATTTAAATAGCCTGTTTACTGAAGTTACTAGTACTAGACTCTGTTGTAAAAACCACTAGTTCTCACCACTCCTGGCCCTCCTTTTCTTCTAGGGATCCAAACACTTTACTTCCAGCCCGGTACTTGAGTGCCCATGAGCAGAAGTGATACCTGAGGTGCCAATTTTTTATGTCAAGCAGTTAAGGGGCGGGTGCCATCACCAGGCTTTCTTCTCCTTTGCTGCTGAAGATCACACTTAGCAATGAAATGGCAGAATCAAAAGAAGAAGGCGACCTGGGTCCTGAGTCAGTAGAAAGAGGAGAGCATTCCACACCCCCTCACCCCCACCCACCCATCCAGACTTGAGTCAGACTTTGTGTGAGCAAAAAACATTCTTTTGTTGTATTAAACCAATCAGAGTCCAGGGTTTGTTATGGCAACATACTCTAGCTAGCCTATCCTAACAAATGCCAACCCATTTTACAGACAGAGAAGTAAGGTTATAAAGTGTAAGACGCTTGTCCAAGGTCACAGAATCTATTATTGTGGGGGAGAAAACATTCAAAGTCAGGCTTTTCTAACTCCAGAATCGGAGCATCTGAGGTCTTTTTTTTTTTTAAATCCTCACCAGAGGATGGCTGGAGACTATATACTTCCTTGTCTGTAAAATGGGTTTGCATATATATATATATATATATATATATATATATATATTAATTTTTTTAGAGAAAGAGGAAGGAAGAGAGAGAAACATCAATGTGAAACAGAAACATTGATTGGTTGCCTCCTGTACACATCCCAATCAGTGATGGAACCCACAACCTTTTGGTGTACGAGACAATGTCCCAAACATCTGAGCCAGAGCCAGAATCTGAGTTCTTAATTTTGTCTATCACTATCAACCAGTAATTATACTTGGAAGTTCTTAGAGGACCAGGAAAAAAATATAATGAAAATAGCATTATATATATATATACACACACACACACACACGTGTGTGTGTGTGTGTGTGTGTGTGTGTGTGTGTGTGTATATATATATATATATATATATATATATATATATATAATATATATATGATGCTATTTTCATTATATTTTTTTCCTGGTCCTCTAAGAACTTCCAAGTATAATCTATAGTTGGAATGAACAAGTTAGGCATGAAATTGAAACACAGAATATGATTCAAAGATATAAATGTAATCATTAATATGTAATCTTTTTACATATGTATGTAGAAAAAAAAAGACTTGAAAGAAATACATAAAATAGTAATTTATTCATTCCACAAATACTTACTGAGTTTGTGCCAAGTACTTTTTGGTGCAGAAACAGAGCCTACATAAGACAGACAATATCTCTGCCTCTTGACAGCTTACATCCTAGTATTATTTCTTGAAAAAAAAAAGGAAACCATGGGGAATTTTTATTTTTTTCTGCATATTTTCCTATTTTTCAATTTTTAAAGACCTTACTTCCTTGTCTGTAAAATGGGTTTGCATTTATTAGAATAGACTAGCTAGAGTATGTTGCTGTAATAAATAAACCCTGGAATCTAACTGGTTTAGCAAAATGAAAGAGCATTTTTGCTCACTTGAAATCTCATAGTATACTGTTTATATACCATCAGAAATTTATTTTAATCTACCATTCCCAACTGAATCCCACCATACAAACATGATCCAGTTCTTCAAAATCTTTAGAAGAATATTAGTCAGAATTGAGAGAGTGCCTCTTAAAGATACCTACTAAGGGGGGTAAATTATGACTGGAATTATTACATTTTATAATTTTTAAGTTACTGGTTTCTTCCAAGAAAATTGGCAAAGAGATGACAACAAAAACTGAGTCGAATGACAACATAATTTAATATCATGCCTCACAGACAATAACAGCAACCAGTAATTATATTTTCTGAACCAAAATATGAACATGTAAGTTATGACTGTACGATTATCTATGGAGACAACAGAATGTAGCATTTGAAATTGAAATGTATGGCTGCCATATCCAGAATGATCATCGAATATTTATGAATCCAGCTCTAGCCATTCCGTTACCAATAAACTAATAAAACAAGATTCTTAACTTCACTTAAGATAAACAGCCCCTCTTTCTCTTCTTGCCATGTGCAAATCACAACATATCAGCTGTTGGTGTTTCAATTTGCAAACACAAAAGCAGAACGCTAAGACTAGGTAAGAACTATGGAGCTCTCTGCCTCCCTCCCCTCTCTCCCTAGCTGTTATATGCTCTATCATTTCTACAGACACGTATTTTCCCCAAGCAAAGTCTACACTCAAACCATAGGCATCAAAGGGCTGTCACTTCTCACTTCAGTACCTAACTGACCCATCTTATCCAGGATCTGAAGAATTCTTGTTTTTCCCTCTCTTTCACTTTTTTTTTGAGGGGGGAGGGGGCTGTGTAAAAATTCCTGGTTATTTTTATAACTTTAGCTGAACACTAATCAATCAGGCAGAAGAAGTGAGGTGGGGGGGGGTGCGGGTGAGAATAAGAAATTTTATAGGCTGGATGTTTGAGCTAAAAGGGATATTTAGGTTTATCGATTCCAAAGTCATCATTTTACACAAGAGAAGCCAGGGTCCCTGAAGTTATCCAAAATCCAGCCCTGATTCCTCATCAGCAAGTGACAAAGGTTCTGACTGTGGACACAGGCAGGGGGGAGCTGATCCCTGCAGGGAGTGAGCCTTCGGTGGGACCCAGGATCCGGAGCGTGACATACTTAGGGGGGTTGAGCCGGAGCTGGGGAACAGGGGCAGAACTGGCTGCAGAGACTGGGAGAATATAGACAGGCAGAGCACAGTGTCACGAGAGACAGTGGCCAGCACAAGGACACACAACTGGCGTCAGGGTGTCCTTCCCAGAGGCAACAGGACAGGAAACTTAACAGGAGGACCTCAGGTCAAGCAGAATCAGGAGAATCGGGAAAGAAGGCAAGCCTCAGCCAGGGCAAGGGAGGAGACCACCATCCTAGAGAAACCAGGGTAGAGGCATTAACGAGACATAGTAGGTGCTCAATAAATAACTGTCTAATGCATGAATAAATGACTACTGATTGGCAGTTAAATGGAAGTTCAAGGTTCCCCTCATTACCTGTGGGCCATTTTCCCAACTACCCATCCCTACCATTTCCAAATAAAACCCTACAGAAGCAGTAAAAAACAGGACACTCTAGCAGAGCAGCATAGCCGACCCAGCCTGAGAAGGTCTCTAGCCCCATAAACAGTCCCACAGGGCAGCTGGGAGAAGAGAGAGTCCTAGGCGCTTTGTCAACCCCCTTCTCCCCATTTGCAACACTTGGGCTTCTGGAGGACCAAAGAAAGGACTGGCGTGCTAATAAACATCTTTTTAGGGCCATGAAACACTTTATGCTAATAACACTGAGACGTTCTGCACACCATAGCGACTCTGACTTAAAAACCGAAGCTGGGGGGAGGGTGGAGGGAGGAGGGAGGAAAGACAGACTGTAGTAGAATTTAAAGACAGGGCAGTCAGAAGTCCTAAGTTCCAGAGACAATTTTATACAGCTAACTGGATCTCCTGGCCCCAGTTTCTTCAGCTGTAAAATGAGCAAGATAATAGTAGAAGATCCCTAATCTACTTTGGTTATAATCATATTTTTGTTCCCATCTAAGGCCTAAAATGAGGCATCTCTGAGTCTATAATAACTAAATCTCATGCCAAATAACTGGCTAATGTTCCTCCTACTCTTTCTTTGGAAAAACAACCCTCCTCTACACAGAAGCCAAAGTCTACTTCTGTGAAAGCTGGGAGCTACAGAGAAAGATCTCCTTTACTGATACAAAAAGCAATCATCACTATCCACTATCGGTTCCTTCATTTCCAGTCCAAAGTCTCCAGCTATGACAGTGGGCTACAGAAGTCATTTTATGTCCTTGAGTGTCATAACAATGACATTTTCTGCAGACACGATTAGAGCCTGTCAGACATGCTGGTTTTTGCAGCAGATTTCTCCAACCGGAAAGTTAACTCTCTGAGAACAGGACCTAGTCCATTCACTGGAGCACCTCTCAGAGCACCTGGCAGGCTACCTTGCACTTGGTGGGGCCTGCAAACATTTGTTGGGTATTTTTTCATACATTTTTATCAGATGTGTTCCTATACATGGCTCAGTGTCTCTCTCCTGCTTTAATAATTGGTTTAGAATTTCCTTGGGTACAGATAATGACTCAGTCTTCCATTAAAGACCCCCTTACATATACTGAATCATTATGTTGCACAGCAGAAACTAATATAATGTTGTATGTCGATTATATTTCAATAAAAAAAGATCCTCTAGCTATTTTGTATCACTGTGCACTTTTTGAAAGTACATAAAGGAAAAGAGTAAGTCAAGCCAGAATGTTGCAACTTGTGCCTGTTAAGGGTAAAATACTAAAATTTTAGGCTTTGTGGACCATAGAGTCTCTGTTGCAACTACTTAACTCTGCAGTGTATTCATGTTTCAATAAAACTTTATTTACAAAAACAGCCAGTGGCCATATTGACCTATGGATTGTAGTTTTCCAATCCCTGAATTAAATCTCAGAACATAAAAAAACAACAATTTTATCATTTTGCCAGTCTCAATGAGAAACATTTGATCCTATACAGATTCCAAAGGAGCAAATTAAGAAAATAGACAATAATAACATGATAATAACAATTTTAACAAACTAAAGCAATAACTCTGTTTATTGATTATGTCTAGACACTAGCCAATCAGTTAACTATATTAAATACTATATACATATGACTGACTATAGATTTAAATACGTAACCACAATCTATCAATATGTTTCAAAACCATAAATCCTGTCACAATAACATTCAGACTAAAACTCTGGCTATTTCTAAAACCTATCCCTAGAACAAACCTCCCCTCGCCTGTTCCAGAAAGGTTTCTCCCTGGGCAATAAACTCTGGGTGGAACCAAGGGAAGAAGTGGGCAAATAATTATGAAAAATTGTAGGTAGTGACCGCCCCTCACCCCATAACACAATCAGTACAGAAATAAGAGAGAAATCAGTTTTCACATTCTCCACAAAGGTGTAAAGAGGGGTCTTGGTTCACACACTTTGCTCTATGAAGAGGCGGGTGGGGGGGGGGGGGGGTGGGAAGCCTAATATTTATCAACTACCTTTTTTGGCTATCACTTAGAACAAAGAGTCGGAAGTTCCTCTTCACTCACCAGCCATCCAAGGACTCTGACGCTGGCATTGGGCACCTGTCCTGGTTCCTGCAGCTTCTGCAAAAGAGATCCCTCCACCCCAGACTCATCCCTCCCGGACAGCTGGTGCCTCTCGGGCTCCTGTGCACACACACCAGACACAAACTACACAGTATCCGCCTGGAAGCTGGGTGCTGTGCTCAGCATAATCACCGCAACCCCTCCCCATGAGGTCCCTAAATAATAAACCAAGTTAAACTCGAGTGGTCTGACTCCCGAGAAAAGGAGAAAGAAAAAGATAGGGTGGCTCTGCCAACAGATAACAAAGGCTGCAAGCTGATCCCCAGGAACTTGGAGTCAGTTTAAATGGCACCAGGATACTCACAGATCCAGACACGCTCTGGCGCTAGACACTGGCCCGGAAAGTGGATTAGCTGGGCAGATGGCATTAGACTTGGAGCCGGGATCCCTGGGAGAGTCTGCCAGCTACTGTTGGAGGGCCTACCACATGTATTTAGGAGCCCTGCAAGGACCCCATGGCCTCTCAGGACCCAGCTGCCCTGCCCCCAAGGGTTCATGTGGGAGGACACCCCCCTCACTTCCACCCCCACAGACACACACATCAAGGGGATGGTTTAGTCCAGTGGTCGGCAAACTCATTAGTCAACAGAGTGGCAAACCGCGGCTCACGAGCCGCATGTGGCTCACGAGCCACAGTTTGCCGACCACTGGTTTAGTCCCTCACTGGCAAAACAAAGAGGGGAAGTGGGAGGAGGGGAGTCAAGAAAACCTAGAGAGAAACAGGGTGTAAGGTCTGAGCCAGTTTATACCCAAGGCAAGGCTGAGAGAATGTTTCCCAAATTCGCTTTCCATCCTCTTTAACAAGAATTTGGTCTTTCCCTCTTTCAGGTTCACAGTCCTCGGTGAACGGAGGACCTGGGCTGGAAGGGTGATACTAAGAGGTCACAGATAAGGCAGAGGTCCCTGTCCCACCACCTTCACAAGCAATTCAACTCCTGAGCTAAAGCAATGACATCAGCATCTTACAACAGCTCTGGTAGCAAATACCACCAGCTCCTACAGAGCAGCCCCAAATGAATGGCAGATAAATGAGAAAAGGACATCAGGGCAGCCAGACCCACTGAAATGGGGCAATCATTGATTCTGTTATAATATTTTTTAAAAGAAAAGGAAGAGGAGAAGTTGTTTCCAAAAAGGAAATCTAAATTGTAAATTGTCAGTGAGAAGCAATAAAACAACAGCAGCAAAACAACAACAAAAGCCTAATCCAGAATCCAAGAAGATAGAGTATGTGAAGGAGGTGGGGAGACACAGTTGGCCAGGGACGGAGAGAGCATGGGCCACCTCAGGGCGCTCCTGTGTCTGTCCTCCCACCAGAAGCACTCCCACTGGGTGGAGGATGGGGGTCCAGCCCCTAACCCCTCTGCCTCTCCCAGGAGTTCCCTGGGCAGGCCCGTACCTCCACCGCTCTCTCCTATGACTTGAGAATATAACAAAAATGATCCCCATCTCTGGGTCCTGCACCGTGTCTTTTCAAACATAAGCAGACACAGGTAAGAAGTGCAGAGTCAGAGTCCGCTGGGCAACCAGCCCGGGATTTCCCCCCTGAGCTGAAATCATTCAGTGGCCGAAACGCAGCAAGGAATATCTACTTTACCCTTTTCATCTGGAGCTGTCCCCATGTGACCTCCACCCCCTCTCTCTCTCACCTCGGGGCACCTGCCTCAAACAACGTCCCTAGTGTTGTCATTCACCTCATGGATAATTGATAGCATGTCAAGCTGATGCTAAGAAAAGAACAAGGTGGTGAGATGTGTGCCTGCTATAAATAGACCCACGACATGACCAGCATTTGCCAACTTTCAAGCGCAGAAAGGCGGAGGCAGACACAGCCGCTTCCCCCTGGGTTCTGGGAGAGCTGGCTCCACCCCACCCCGGCAGCCACCGCCTGTGGAGGGGCTGCGATCACCAGCAGAGGGCTGGGGAGGTCATGCTGCTCCCCACTGCAGCAAAACGAAACACACCGCAGGTGCAGGAACTTCAGGCTTCTCTGACAGAGGCAGCAGAAAATCTCAAACAACACATGCTTTGAAACATTTGCCTCCTTCCTCCCATATTGTCTTTTTCTTTTTTATATGTTAGGCAATTCATTTCTGTAGTTTGCTCTTGTGGGCAGTTCTGGTTCTAAGCTTTTGTATACATGCGCTCACCCAGGTAAACAAATATGCAGTAGGCACCTAGGCCGACTTGTAAATGCGGCACATGTTAGATGCTGCAGATACAAAGAGGAAAAATTTTAAAAAGGGAGGCCTCCAGCCTCATGAGGCATTAATCAAAAAGCCTTTAGCTACAAGTAGCAAAAACCAAAATAGAAAGAAACGTAAATGGAAAAATTACTCGGATGTGAGGCCTTTCTCAAACCTCCCACTACAAGTATGCCACCAAACAAGGGAGCCAGCCCCGAGCAGAGATTAGATTCAGGCTGTTGCCTTCCCGCCCATATGGCTTCAAGATGGTCGCCTTTAATTTGTGGGGGGAGAGAGGGTCAGAGGACAGAGGCAAGTGAGCAGAACTTTTCAGGCTTAAAATTACTTCTATGTCTAAATTGAGATCTTTGGCTTGGTTGCTCACAGACGGAACAAACTGGAAACAAATTAAAATGAACGCTCTTAATTCTCTGAGGGCATTGAATTGCCGAATAAACAAGTCCAGTCTAGAAACTGCTGTCGTTGCCCCTTCCCCAAAGTAACCTGTTTGCCCAACCCTCCACCAACAAGGAGGCTGTGACAGCTGGGCAGGCCTTGGGAAGGTCACCCTCACCTGCGCCCACTGCAGATGTGTCCCAAAGAATAGCTGGAAAGGAGAAAGGGGAACAGAAGCTGCAGGTGAATGGGACCCACTACCATCTTTGTAAGGAATCATCACATTTCAGGATCACAGAAATGGACTGTACACACTCTAAGCATTGGTGTCTACAAGCAAAGCAGCCAACTAGAAAACAATGGAAATTTGAAGGAAGAGGCTTGGGTCCGTGGTCTAGTTCCTAAATGGGTGACTGAGAAAGACCCTCAACCTTGCAAAAGGAGGTCAATCAGGGGAGGTTCTTAGGAGAGCTATATTTGGAGCCAGACATTCACCACGCACATCAGTTAAACTAATTAAGTTCTTCCTCAACAATAACAGACAGAAGAATCGGAGCTTTGAATGCAATAGACCCACCGGTGCACACGCATCACCCACAAACCTGTTTCCTGCAGAGGCCTTACTAACCAAGCAGAGAGGAGAGCTCTCCCCTGCTCCCAAGCAGAGCATCTAATCAATAATCCAGACAGGAGATAATATGCCAAGACCCGCTGAGCCCTCCCAGCCAAGCATGACCTCAGGGGCGCCTGGTTATCAAGCTCTAAGTCCACGCCTAGGAAATGAGGGAAATAGACCCTTGGCCGCAGAGCCCTTTGCTAATTCATTTGTAATCTACACTAATAATCCCATGATGCAAACACAGGGGAAAAAATCATTCAGGAACCACCAGGAAGGTTATTTCTGAAAGACATAAGGGAATGATTATAATGATTTATTAAAATCTCACAATGTGAGAAAGTAAGATTGGCAAACAAAATCCAATTAAGGAATTCACCAAATAAAAAGGAATCACACTCCTTCAGCCTGAGGTTGACAAAGAAGCCATTCAGTAAAGAGCTTTATATGCTAAACGGGACCGTGTGAACCTAGTTATTTTCCATGCAGTGCTGTTCTTAAAAGAGCTATTTAGCTTCAATCATCTCCAGAATCTAAGAGACTAAGTATTTACACTTGTGCAGTTTTTTATTTAAATTCCAATTTTAAAATGAACTTGCCTCAGAGACTACATTGAATAGATTTAAGAGTTGCTTAATATACTGTTTGTTCATAGGGCTACCTCCTCAACATCTTTTCCTTCCCTTCTCTTAATTTCTCCTCCCCTCTTCCCTCCTCCTCTTATCTCCCTTTATTTCCCCCCTCCTAATACCTAACCCCCTTAAGTTTCTCCTCCTCTCATCCAGTTATATCTACCCACCTTCTTTGTCTCTCAGCCATATGGGCTCCATATATTTTGGATGTGTTTCTGCATACATAACCTGTTTGTTTATTTGTTTTTTAAATATTTCCCTTTTATTTTTGTTTCTTCTCTGGAGTTTATCAATAAACATTCTCCAAGATCTCAAAAACAAAGAAAGGAAAGTTGTTCTCTGACTCTTCACATCTCTTTCCTGGGTGCCCACACTCCCCTGCGCTCCATTGAACGCTGCCTTCACTTTACGCGCCATCCTTAGGTTCCCCCTCCCTTTCCAGGGAAAACTCTCACCAAGTCCACCAGTTCTGTTCCAAGGCCAAGGTTCTAGTGACATTTCCCAGTCCCTTCTACAGCTACCTAGGCTGGTCGCCACATCCTCTCCATTACCACAATTTCCTCCTTTGGTTTCCTGAGTTACTCATTCCTGATTTTTCTATCCCCTCTTCCTCTCAGACCCCCCTTTTTCCTTCAGTAACTGCTGGTGTCCCCTCTTCTCCACTTGATTTCCCCAGAAGTCACCCAGGTTCACGCTCTCTCTACTTCCCAATGGGGAGGAGGCCCAACATTTCATCTCTGCCTGAGACCTCTCTCCTGACGAGCCAGAAGTGAACAGCTCACATTCAAAATGTCCAAAGCTGAGAGGAACCAAGATGGCAGCATAGGTAAACACCTAAACTGCTGCCTCGGACAACAATTTCAAAACTACAACTAAAAGACAAAATGTCTATCACCCAGAACCACGGGAAAGCTGGCTGAGTGGAAGTTCTACAACTAGAAGGAAAGAGAAAAGAGCATTGAGACGTGCACAAGTGCTGAAAAGCTGAGGTATGGAGGCGCACGAATCGGGCTGGCGGTGGGCAACTGGGTGGGCTGCTTTTTTCAACCCGAAGGGAGACAAGCTCCCGATTACTCTGAACTCCAGTTTCTGGGGAGACGCTGGGGACCCAAACTCCTACGGGGAGAAGCTGGACTGTCTGCCATTGGGTCGGAAAGTGAGGGTGGCTTTCTTGCAGAGGTGCACCCAGCAATCATTGTTTACTGTGCTGGAGCGCAGGACACAGGGACTTGGAAACGAGGAGACGCAGAGATGGCTGACTGGCAGCCATTGCTGTGTGCCACACCCTAGCCTAGTGACACCGCCCCGCACAATCTACAAACCCACCTAAGCTCCACGCAGCAGCTTTTCAATATAAATGGCCTGCCCTATCGCAGCTTAACCTAACAAACTGCAGCTCTGGTCAAACAGCTCCAAAATCTCCAAACCCCAAGCAAGGAAGAGAAAACTGTAGTTCTCGCTGTAGCTCCTGCTGGGTGGCCTCAGACAGTAGCTGACCTGCACCCCATTGGAGATCCAGAAGCTAGTGTATCTAGTGGTCAGTGTGAGATGACACCAGATTTCAACTACTCACATCCATAAGTGACACATTCAAGAGGCAGACTCAGTGAGCACCAAAGCCCCACTGAAGCAAGTCCTGCCCCATAAGCATGTCTCCAGCACAGCAGTTCTTCCATTATAGACACAGTGGGTCCTCACAGCCAATTGGCCTGGAGGTCAATTCCTCCCAGTGTACCAACAGCAATCAAGGCTTAACTACACCAAGACTTTGCACTCAGCCCACAAAGGGGTGCACCAAGAGTGTCCACCTCAGGTGATAGGCTGAACCACTGGTCACCTACCACAGAAAATCACTCCATCAACACAGGGAAGCAGCAAAATGTGGAGACAAAGAAACATGTCACGAATGAAAGAAATGGAGGAAAGCAAACTACTGGACATAGAGTTCAAAACCACATTTATAAGGTTATTCAAGAATCTTCTAAAAACCGCCGAGAAACTTGATGAGATCTCTGAGGAGTTTAGTGAGACCTTCAAGTACCTTAATGAGAATGCCAAAAAAAATGGAAAAGGACCAGTCAGAAATTAAGCATACACTGTCTGAAATAAAGAATATACAGAAATTCAACTGTAGATCAAAGGACCCCAAGAATCAAACCAAAGATCTGAAATATGAGGAAACAACAAACACCCAACCAGAAAAACAAAAATAAAAAAGAATCCAAAAATATGAAGATAGTGTAAGGAGCCTCTGGGACAACTTTAAGTGTACCAACATCCAAATTTTTGGGGTGCCAGAAGAAGAAAGAGAGCAAAATATTGAAAACCTATTGGAAGAAATAATGACAGAAAACTTTCCCTACTTGGTGAAAGAAATAGACTTACAAGTCCCGGAAGCACAGAGAACCCCAAACAAGAGGAATCCAATGAGGACCACACCAAGACACATCATAATTAAAATGCCAAGGGCAAAAGACAAAGAGAGAATCTTGAAAGCAGCAAGAGAAATACAGTTAGTTACCTACAAGGGAGTACCCATATGACTGTCAGCTGATTTCTCAACAGAAACTATGCAGGCCAGATGGGAGTGGCAAGAAATATTCAAAGTGATGAACAGCAAGAACCTACAATCAAGATTACTCTACCCAGCAAAGCTATCATTCAGAATTGAAGGTCAGATAAAGAGCTTCACAGACAAGAAAAAGCTAAAGGAGTTCATCACCACCAAACCAGGATCATATGAAATGGTGAAGGGTATTCTTTAAGAAGAGGAAGAAGAATAAAAAGGTAAAGATAAAAATTATGAACAACAAAATGACAACAAATACATACCTACCAACAAGTGAATCTAAAAATCAAGTGAATAAAAAATCTGATGAACAGAATGGGCTGATGAATATAATAGAATCAGGGACATAGAAAGGAAGTGGACTTACAATTCTCAGGGGGAAGAGAGTGGACAAAAGAGAGGGGTGCGGGAAGAGACTGGACAAAAATCTTACACCTATGGATGAAGACAGTGGCGGGGGGTAAGGGCATGGGGTGGGTGAGCAATCAGGTGGAGGGGAGCTATGGCAGGGGGGGTGGAAGAGGAATGCCTGTAATAATCTGAACAATAAAGATTTATTTAAGACCAAAAAAAAAATGTCCAAAGCTGTACCCATGTTCCTCCACACCTGTCCCCCAACCTGTACTTCCTACGAGAACAAAACATTCAAGTCAGGCTCTGGAAATCAGCTTGATACACTACTCGTCATTCCTCTCACAGCCAGTCACTAAAGCCACCTGTCCTTCCCCACCCTCCACTGCTACCAGGCCAGTTCAGGACCTCGATCTTCCCGCTTCCAATGAGGTGAGACAAGTTGCTACCACCTTACCATGTATTCGTGGTTCCACATCAACTACCAAGTAAATCTAAGCCCTTGGATATGTGCCTATCCCACATTTCCCTTCTACCTTCTAGCTATCCCAAATTATTTGTAGTCTTCCAAATGCATAAAGCCATTCCAAACCTTCCTGTCTATTCTCTTTTGTAGGGGTGTGTGTGTGTGTGTGTGTGTGTGTGTGTGTGTATGTGTGTGTAGGGGGGGTGCATGCCCTGTCTGTTTTGACTGGGTAACTTTTTAAGATATATTTCAATTGTCATCTGTTCCATGAAGGCTTTGTTATGGACTGAATGTTTGTGCCCCCTCAAAATTCATATGTTGAAGCCCTAGCCCCCAGTGTGACTGTATTTGGAGAAAGGACCCTTAAGGAAGTAATTAAGGTTAAATGAGGTCATAAGGGTGGGGCCTTGATCCCATAGGATTAGTATCCTTATAAGAAGAGATTCTCTCTCTCTGTTTTCTCTCTCTCTCTCTCCTTCTCTCTCTCTCTCTCTCTCTCTCTCTCTCTCTCTCTCTCTCTCTCTCTCTCTCTCTCTCTCCTGCCCTCCCTCCTACATGCATGCATTTACTGGGTAAAGGCCATGTGAGGACATAGCAGAAAGGTGGCTGTCTGCAAGGCAGGAAGAGAGCTCTTATCAGAAACCAAAACCTATTGAAACCTTCTTCTTAGACATTCAACCTCTAGAACTGTGAGCAAATAAATCTGTTGTTTAAGCCACCCGGCCTGTGGTATTTAGTTATGGCTGCCCTAGCAGAATCATGTACCTTTCTTAATCCCGCTCCTCTCACCCTAGAGAGACTCGGGTCATTCTTTCCTATAGCTTGTACAACTAACCATTACAGCATCCACCATCCTGTAATACTTCATGTTTTTATGTCTTTCTCACCTTGAAACTCTAAACTAAAAGAAACAGGTCTTCCCATTTTTGTGCTCTTTTCCTTGATTTAGCACAGTATCTCCCCAGAATAATTGTTCAATAAATGCTTGTGATGTGAATTAATAAACTAGTAAATCAAATGATTGAAACTGAACTCTTTGTTTCATCTGAGTTTACACGTGGTTGTTCAGGGTATAGGTGTGTTGTCGGGGGGGGGGACTATAAGTGCATGTATGTTTATACAATGACATGGTTTATTTGCAAGGGGTGATAGTGCAAGTAAATCAATGTGTTCACACCCTATTGTAGAACCATTTCTCCATTCCCTCCCCAAATCCTCCTGCATTCTCCTAATGCAGCTCTCACACAAAAGGGATCACCTTATACCATTTTATACCCGTTTCTCATCTTCCTTTGTTTTCCCTCCACTTGAGGCAGTTAGCCAGTCACCTCCCACAGCACACCATTCTATTTCCCTTGGCTGGAACTGACAGCATGAAGCCAGACTGAAGTCACTAGCTCAGGACATCTTGCTAAACCAATGAAATCTCAATGTAGAGCCTGTTCCCCAGGCGCTGGGAACTCTCTTCAACACTGCTGGACAGATCTACATGTTTATGAACTATAACATAGCTGAGAAGAACAAGATGACTACATCCACCTGGCAGAAGTTTGTGGTGTTTTTTTTTTTTTTAATTTTAAAAAAGGAGTTTTAAGCTTATAATGAACTGGAAAATCATGCTTACTTTTTCCAGCTTGGAAACAGATCTTCCCTGCACCCTGGGGAAATCAGTCCTCTGTATGCTTTCTCTTTTCCCAGCTATTTATGACAGCTTGGAACAAAGGGCTCTAGTCCTGTAAGTTTTGTTTTAACTTTCCTTTGTGCAAATGAACCTTCTTTTCCCAACAGTTTAGGTTTTACATGCTAATTTGGAGGGAAAGAGATGTGGAAATGGATGTGAATCCACTTCACCACCTCCTCCCCAATCAAAACTGCAAAAATCTCAGAAATGACACCCGTGCCCCCACACCTATAGCGCCAACATGGTCCTAAGAGCCCGTGGGAGAGCATGGGGCTCAGATCTCCCTGAGGTTCACTGCACCTCAGGCTGTGGCCCAAGAAAATGTGGCTCCCACATGTATTTCTGCAGGGAGAAGATGGAAAGGGGGCAGTCTGGTTAGAAAAAGAGAAAGAGAGTGGGCTCTCAAAGCCATGTTTGCAAAGCACTTGACATTAGACTGAGAGAAAGTCTGCTATATCCCTCCCCAACAGTGCTGCTGACACTATTACGGGTGAGATCACACCGAGTGTGATGAGAAGATACTTAAGCCAAAAGCATCGTTTGTTTGTAATCATGACAATTTCTTACACTTCCCATTCAGGTGTTTTGAGTTTACTCAGCAAGGAACAGATAAATTCACATATTTTTTATAGTATTTACATTCTCAATTGATAGTGATTCTCAAGCAGCTATATAAGTGGTTCACAATATAATATAGCCAGGGCAAAAGACTTCCAAGAAATGCTTAGTTAATCACAGGCCTGAGGTGGGTGAAGAGGCTGCACATACACACACACACACACACACACACACACACACACACACACGCACACTGAGCATCTTCAGAAAGTTGTTTTGACAGGCTCATGTCTCATTGTTCAGAAGTGAAAATGTGATACCCTGAGGAACTGAAAAACAAAAAGCCAAGGCAGTTGTACCATCTTTGCTACCCCAGTGGAAGTTAAAAAAACTGAGAACATGTGAGCCTGGTCCTGGCCGGGTGGCTCAGTTGTTGGAGCATGATCCCTTACACCAAAAGGTTGTGGGTTCAGTCCCCAGTTGGGGCTCATACAGGAGGCAACCAATCAATGTTTCTATCTCCTCTCTCTCTCTCTCTCTCTCAATCAATCAAAAAAACATCATCTCGGGTGAGGATCCTAAAAAGAAGAGCCTGTGTGCCTGGAAAACACAGAGGTAGACTGACTCCCCACTCCTCTTCTCTGCCTCCCATCAGGAACCTGCTCAGTCCTCAGGGGTTACTCCCTTTCTTTGAATCAGCTGGACCCACTGCACCTGCTCTCCCTGTGGCCTCTTTCTCTTCTGGTCCCTGTAGGTGACTATAGTGATTTCTAAACAGCCTAGAGCCCCGAGGGAAGAAGTGGCATTTTTCAAAACTCTGGGCTTACACCCAGCCAACTCCTTCCACCTCCCTCCTCCTCAAATCCTGAATGCCTCTGCCAGTAGCCCGTAGTCGTCGTCATGGTTACTCTAATCTTTATCTGCTCGGCTTGTTATACAAGCTGACTTCTTCCAACCCACCTCCTGGTTGCCCCCACCTCCATGTCCTTCATTGCCTCCCCTCCCCATCCTCATGCCTGTCCTTTCCTGGGGATGAACGGACTGCAGAAATCACTTCCCATTCCACCCTCAAGTCTAGCAGATCCTCTCAGGAGGATTTTCTTTTATGTTCCTAAATGGAAAAGTACCACTCATGACAGAAACAACCAGTGGCTAGAAATGAAGGTTCTACACAAGAAGAGGAAAAAAGAGGCAGAAGGGGTAAGTCCAATGAGAACTGTTTTTGGCAAAAAGAAGCCAGTGTCCAGAAAAGTTATGGGACCAGCCTACTGAGGTCGGCTAATGCCACTCCACCCAGTGAGCTACTCTCAGAATAAGACCTTGTGTCCTAGTCTATAGTGACCAGCCCTCTTCTCCTGTTAACATGCTCACACCACAGTCCTCATTCCTCCAGGTTAGAAGGTGACATTCCCTCCTCTGGTCCTGGCAATGCCCTTCAGGCTGCTCTGTATTCTATTACATCTGCCTCCTTAGGGATCTTTTATACGGCTCTATTGAGGTATAATTGACAAACAAAAACTGTATATATTTGAAGTACAACTCAATGTATTGATATACATATACACTGAGTGGCCAGATTATTATGATCTCTGAACGCATGATAATCTTGCCACTCAGTGTATGTGTGTATGTGTGTGTGTGTGTGTGTGTGTGTGTGTGTGTGTGTGTGTGTATTAGAGGCCGGTGCATGAATTCGTGCATGGGTGGGGTCCGGCCAGCCTGGCCAGGGGGAGGGGACATGGGCAGTTGGCCGGCCTGCCTGCTGGTCGAACTCCTGGTTGAGGGGACAATTTGCATATTAGCCTTTTATTATATAGGATATACACTGAGTGGCCAGATTATTATGCATTCAGAGATCATAATAATCTGGCCACTCAGTGTATATTGTGAAATAATCACCAAATTAGGCTAATTAACATACCCATATGCTCAAATAGTTACTGTTTTTTTTTCCTTCGTCCCTCCCTTCCTTACTTTTTTGTAGTAAGAACACTAATTAAATCAAAATTTCCTCAATCTCCTGAATCATAAACCAATTTCTTCTGCTTACTCTTTCCCATCAAGCATGTAAATGCAATTTCCCATCTTAAAACAAAATTCACTTTTAACCCCATATTATCCTCTTCAGGGGTCCTCAAACTACGGCCCGTGGGCCACATGCGGCCCGCCGAGGACATTTATCCGGCCCACCGGGTGCCGCTGCCTGTCCTGCTTAGTAGCCGACTTGTCCCGGACCCGCAGTGCGCATAGGAATTTGTTCATAGGTGTTTTTTTAAACTATAGTCCGGCCCTCCAACGGTCTGAGGGACAGTGAACTGGCCCCCTGTTTAAAAAGTTTGAGGACCCCTGCCTAGGTAATGCCCGCTCATCTTCCTATTTGGAAAGTCGCCTCTCTGTCCTGTGGCTATTTCCTGGTTGCATTCAACCTGCAGCTGTAGGTGCCCTCCAGTACCAGGTTACTCATAACTTCCCTGTTATTCAATTCTGTGCACACCTTTTTCCCTTTTAGCTATCATACTCCCTAACAAGTGGTGATTAACAGACAGGAATCTGATATTCTTTCACTTATGCTCAATTCTTGAACCTGACATTTAACAGCTGAGGGATTTCGGCCATGTTATTAAAGCTCTCTATTGCCTCAGGTTCCTCCTGTTTCATCGAGGTCATAACAGTACCTACCTCATCGGGTTATTGTGGTAGTTAAATGAGGCAACACATGTAAAACAACCAGAGCAGTGCCTCCTCATAGGAAGTCACATAAAAATCACTAGTGACATTCTATCATCCAGCAGCAGGGAACAGACAACTGAGCAAGGCATGTAACATTTCTGCTCCATTTCTCATTCATTGATGGCCGTTGTAAACTGGCTTTCCACATTGTCTCACAAGTCATCACTGCTCCTGCTCACGAGACCATTATAAATAGTGCTCCCTGAATGCGGAATACCCTCACCCCAACATTGATTACACAGACAATTCCTCCTCACTCTTCAAAACTATTCAAATATCACCTTCTCCAGGAGATCTTGCTTGGCTCAGCAGTAGCCCCCAAACCCTACCCAGCCCAAGCCTTCATGAGGTCATTTCCTCTGTGCTCTGCCAGTGTCCTGCGCTCACTTCCATCAGAGCACTGCTACAGAATACCATCTGTTCCCTGTTATCCTTCCTATAGCTTGTGCATTTCCTAATCCTAGTACCTAGTCCAATTCCTGGCAACCAGAGAACTTCACATTATTGGGTGAGTAACCAAGAATGTTCTCAATAGGATTTAGTCCCATTGTCTCAACCATTCAGAGCTGTTTGAAACATCATCTCATCCAAAGTAGTCATCACTAACAGTTTTGGTTTCCATGTTCTATTTATCCTCATCTAAGTTATGATAAGTCATAACTAGGGGGCCAATGACAGAGTCCACATGAGAAATCTGTAGCACACCTGTGAAGTACTAACTGTAAGGACCCTGGAGAAGTCATCCAAATGGGGATGATACTATCTGACTGTTCTTTTGTTCATATTTATCAATCTTGTCCAGGAAGCTTTGAGTGTGAAGTATGACCTGACACAGACACTGTCAAATGTCTTCCTGAAACCCAAATATACCATGTCCACTGTATTTACTCTCCTTGGGCTCTGCCACTTTCAATTTTCTGAAAACAATTCATGCTACTTGAGCAAGGCATTCTCAGTGAGCCAGTGTTTGCAATTAGGGATCACCCCTTTCCTATCCAAGTACTTACAAATTGATTGTTTCATGCATGACCCGCTCAAGAATAGTTCATGGAAATGACGTCAAACTCTCTCATCTATAGTCCTCCTATTTTTGAAAATATCTTAAATAGAAAGTTGGCCTATCTCAGTTTTCCAGTTCCTGTCCCATTTATTATCCATGAGTCTCCAAAGATTCCAAATAGTAATTCAATAGCTTCTCTCTGTTACCTAGAATGTAATTCATCCAGGACAAAAGGCTTGAATCATGTAGCTCAGGCTGGTGTTTGCTTACATCTCTCTCATCAGGAGAGAATTTAAGAAAAAGGACTAGGACTAGCTTTTTTCTATGGTTAGTGGAAGTTGGGGTATATCCTAAAGTATCGTTTTCTTTAAAGACTTAGGTTAATCAATCATCCATTGATTTTTTTCCAAGCAGAGTGGTATATCCATGTGTGAGTATGCACAGGCACCTGCACATAAACACACACACACACACACACACACACAGAAAGACCAAGCTTCCTCACACTAGTGGTGTCTCACCCTTAGGCAAGACTATTACCCTCTCTAAGCCTCAATTTCTTCATTTTCAAAGTAAGGAGAGCAGTAATGCTATCTTTCAAGAAAGATTTAAGATGAGTTAATACAAAGGCGCCTAACAATGGTGCCTGCTACTGCCACTGTCACTAGACTTTCTGTCAAGCCATATGAGTAATATTTAGCATGTCATTCCTGATAAGAAAGGCTCCCGAATAATGTCAGGGGTCAAATGGCAGAAAGAATTAAACCAATCAAGCACCACAATGCAGAAATTCCCCACAAGAACTGCTGAAAACTACTGATCCATAGATCTTCCTGTCTTTACACATTTGATGTGAGCTTCGGCTGGATGACTGAAAGAGCAAAGAAAGCCCCCGCGCATCACCGGATAGCAACTATGCTCTATAGAAAACGAAGCAAAGAAAGACCAACAAGACAACCTAGAAGAGACTTCAACATTGGCAGTAGACCTGTGAGGATCAGACATTGCTAAGAGCCCTCAGATACAGCCTAGAAGCCGGGAGTTTAAAGAGCAGTGAACTGAGCATAGTGTCCAGGTTAGCAGGTGAATCCTGCTACACTCTGTTCTTATTTCATCAGGTACCATCACCTCCACTCTGCACTCTCCAAAACACTGTCCACCTATACCTGAGGACATTCCAAGGAACATCACATTCTAAGGAATAGCTATGAGAGAAATGCTCAAACCTTCCTTCGCTTTCAATCCCTTTTATGATTTTGGCTTCCTGTTTCAGTTTTCAGATACTGAAATGTAGATGAGCTCTCATTCAGATGCCCAGGGCTTCAATGACCCCAGTTCTTCATGAGCCAGAGTCAGGCTGGGTCAGTTAAAGTGCGAGACATAGGAAGGGAATCAGTCCTCACAGGAGCCAACCTGTCAGCCAGTAAGTACCCAGATGACCCTTGGTTCTTAAGCCTTTCTACATGTCTGTAGTTGTTGAGGCACATTCAGGCTCCAACAAAATGCCACTTTCTCTTGGCCTTCTAAAAATAGGAACTATATTATGATTAGTCTGGGAATTTTGATTTGCCTTTCATGGAGAATTGGTTTTTCTTCTGCAAATTTAACCTTTTCCTCTAATTTCCTTTTACACTCCTTTCTTAACATAAAACCTTCTGTCTGAAAAACTAGAAAGTATAGGTTCTTAAGTCCAGTGTCACCCATTCTTATAGTGCAGCCTCTTCTTTCCCCAGAGGAGTCACTTCCACACGTGGGAATGAAAAGCAAGAGAGGACCACTGAGGATCTCCTTACTGTGAGTCCCGGATGTGGGAAAGCCTACCTTTCACAGGGCCCACTGTCTGGTTCATGAGCACAGCAGTGACTTCGGTGGGCACTGGGAGAGAAGCTGGAAGGGAGAGAAGGGGTCCTCATGGGCCTGCTTGGATGTTTAATTTCCTCTCAAGGCAAAACAAGGTGCCTACCCATCGAAGAGGAACTGCTCTTCCACGTGTGAACTGCTAGCACAACAGGCCACGCCTGTCTGCTCCCAGTCCCCAAAAAGGCCTCCAACCTTCCTGGAGTGATTTTAGGTCTCTTGTAGTGGTGATAAAAGCATGCTGCAACATCTCGCGGGAGAGTAGTCTGGGCCTGAGAACCTGAGCTCCAAGTAAGTGACAGGTTGTCTGACTGCTTTGGCATTTGGTGTTTGCAAATCATCGTAACCTTTATTTTAAGCCTCTAAAGGTGCCAAGAGATGGCTCCTGGGTTGACTTTGATAAGATCTTATCACTGATTCAGCAAATATTTAATGAAGCTGTTTTGCTGCTCATCCCAGACGTGCATGGTGTCCCTCTAGAACAGATCATGCTTCTATCATGCCCCTCCCCTACTCCGCCTTCGTAAGTGCAGAGCAGCACCCTGGGTGTCAGTGTTTTTAAGACGCTCCCCTGAAGCACATGGAGTTATTATCCAGGTGAACAGACTCAGACACTTTAACTTCACCTCATAATCCAGAAGGAACGTTCTGCCCTCTTTTTGTTAGCTATACACATCTGAAAGAATTTGGGGAGGCTTTCTGCTTACCTGGTTTCATGTACCTCAACAGACATCACTTGTAGCATTGATTAATAATGATCTTAAAGTTCATCTATATCATTTCCACCCAAAACAAAAATGCACTCCCTAATAGAAATTCATCTGAGCCCTGCTTAAGTCCCTCCCAAGGCAGGTCGCGTACCACCCAAGGGGCAGTTTCCTCCACCAGTCATGCCCACTGCCAGGATGGCCTTTCCTCCTGGTCTGCCCGCAACAGTCCCATTTCACGCCTGTTGTTCTGGTGTATTTAATAAGCCTCCCCTTCACTCTAATATCCTGGTTTGAAAGATAACAGACAGGGTCACCATACAATTTACCTACAGCACAGATTGAACTTTAAATTCCTGTCTTGTGATGAAGCGATGCTCACACTCTCATCCCCACCCCCCACCTCTCCAGTCTCAGCATCCAGTGCTTCCTACCAGGGACCCCCTACTCCCATCCCACAGAACCATCTCCCTGCCCCATCTTATACATGTGGCAACTGAGGCACAGAGAGGAACTTGCCTAAAGCTTTGCAGCTACTAAGCAGTAGACAGTTTTCCACTGAAATACACCCAGTTCCAGTAATGGTTTCTCCTGAGATATTGCTTCCAGACCCTCAGGCTCTCTACTAACAGCTTTTCTCTGGCAAACTCTTATTTGTTCTGTGGAAGAAAAGGTACACCAGCAAACACAGGCTCTAGGTGTGTCTGACCACGGAGGGGGTGCTACTTCCTGGGATCAATACATTACAGTTCCATTAATGCAGTTTTTGTTGTCTCATCAGGTTTAGCAGCTTATATTGAGCTTTTAGTCAAATGAAACCTAAATGTCTTTTCTCTACCAGATCTACTGACAGTAGATTTTTTTCTCCCATCATCACCATTGATTTCTTTAACTCCCAAATCAGATCTTACATTTATCTCTTTGAAATGTCACCTTGTTATTTTTAACCCAGCCTTCCAGCACACCACGATCATTTTGAGACATATTTTTGTCATCGATTACATTGGCCATTCTTTCCAGCCTTGTGTCTGTTACAAATTTGATGAGCACGCCTCTTGTGTCTTCTTCCAACCTGCTGGCAAAGCCACTGCCCAGGACAAGTCCAGCATGGAGGGACCTGGAGAGTATTATGCTAAGCGAAATAAGCCAGTCAGAGAAAGACAAGTATCACATGACCTCACTTGTATGTGGAATATAATGAACAAAATAATTGATGAACAAAATAGATCCAGAGACATAGAAGCATGCAACAGACTGACATATTTCAGAGGGAAGGGGGTGGGAATGGGAAGAGATTAACCAATAAACTTATATGCATATATGCATTGCCCAAGGACAGATAATAGTGCAGGGAAGGCCTGGGGAGGGGACAGGAGCAGGGTGGATCAATGGGGGCAGGGGGAATAAATGGGGACATCTGTAATACTTTCAATAATAAAGATAAGTTTTTTAAAAACTCAAACCCATTTCACTGGTGACATTCCGCGTCTCACCTGTGCCATGATTGTCTTCCAATGAGCATTCCTACAGGAAGCACACCTTGGTCAGAGTTTAGAGCCACCCCATGTCCACCCTCCCCAGTGAGATGCCAACACAGGAATCTTCCTAGAAATGATGAAGCTGAATCACACCACTAACTAAACAATTCAGCAAGTGGCCCTCAGGCCAGGTCTGACTGTGATGATAGGCACACCGGGACACTGAGGTTTCTAGGAAGGCCCTGAAGCCCCAAAGCAGCCCAGACTTCCACTGGCTAAGAAGAGAAAATTCACTGTTGGAATTTCACCCCCAAAGCCTTACCCATGTTCCCAGGAGACGTTCCACTTACACCTCAAGCTGATACCAGACAGTGGTGCCTGAGTGAGATCCAGAAGGGTTTTCAGAGAACACTGCTGAAAGGAAAAGGCCGAGAGAAGCCTGGTTGAAAGATCTGCCTGAAGGTCAGATCTAGTTTCTGAAACCTGACTCTGTTCCTTTCATTTCGAGATGAAGGGAGGAAGAGAAAAGAACTAAGAGATCATTCAGGACTGAGACTCCCGAGAGAAAAGGAAGAAAGGTATACCTCAGAAATGCTCAAGGAGGAAGAAAAGCGAACCAGCCTGTTGTTCTGAATCAATTCCTGTGGGTTTCTCCAGCCTAACGGGAAAAAGGAGCAAATGCCAGGAAATGAATTTTTCCAACAGTGATGTAATCAGGCTTCCATTAAATATGGCATATCCTTCCTACACTGCAGTGTAAGGAGAGTGATTAAATTTTAAAAGTAAAATTCCACAAGGACAGAGGGAAAAGGAGAGGTGAGGATGGTAAGAAAGAAATGTCAACAGTCTTCTAAAAGATGGAGATTTTGTTGAATACACAAGTCATTACTGACCTATTAGAACAAAGGAAACGAAAACCCTCAAATAGCAAAGCCAACAAAGGCAAGCGGTATTGTAGGCCCTTGTACTGTAGGCCCTTCGAAAGGCCAGCATTGGAAGCAGTGGCATGGGCCTCCTACAAGGCAAAGTCCTCCTGATCCCATTCCTCTCTCCTCTTTGCACGTGGCCATGCTTCCCCCATCAGGGCAGGAGAGGAAAGATTTTTATTTCTAAAGAAATTGAAAAAGAGGTTTTCAGGAACTAGGGACATAGTGGGGAGGACGTGCATGGGAGTACAATGGTGAATGTGAGCCTAAAAAGGGAGAACTGAGTGCAAGTCCACACCAATATGAGATCTTTCTGTCCCCTGCCTCAAACATGGCTCTCACAATACCTGCAGAGGCACATATTCCCAGGAATGAATCTGGAAGGTTCTGTTCTAGATCATCTGACCTACCCAGAGGAAAAGTTTCCAGGTGATGACAACTAGGGAGCCCCCAGCTGAAAAGATTTGTACATGTTAACTCACTGGGCAGTGCAGCCCCTAACTGACCAGCCTGGCCACCTGCAGTCTGAGCCTATCAGCAATTCAGAGCCTCACTTGTACTTGTGAACTGACAGCCACAGATCCCCTGACAGTGGAAGAAAGCCACTGATGTGGAAGACACCAAAGTATACAATCGGGAAAGAGGAACTGAAACATAAACAAAAGAACATGCCAAAAATAAGACATAGCTCTTGGGATTTAAAAATGTCACAGAATTAAAAGTCAACCTGGGTTCAATCCTTGGTTGGGGTGCATACAGAAGGCAACCAATCAATGTTTCTCTCTCTCTCTCTCTCTCTCTCTCTCTCTCTGTCTCCCTCTCCCTTCTCCCTCCCTTCCTCTGTTCCTCTCTTTCTAAAAAGTTCAGGCCATCTCCCAGAATGTAGGCCAAAAGAGAGCAAAGATAGAAAGGTAAGCAAGTTAGGGCATCAATTCAGGACATAACAACTTTCAGCTAATAGGAATCCCAAAAGACAAAATAATAATAATAATAATAATAATAATAGCAAGAAAAAATGAAATAATAGTAAATAAATGAAAAAAAGAAGCAGTAATAGTATATATAGGGCTCCTCTATGAAGAATATTTACAAAATCATAATAATTTAAACAGGGCAATAGTGAAAAGTAGACTTTGGAGCCAGATTTACTTTGATTTGAAGTCTGGCTCCACCAATGACTACCTAGACGTCTTCATGAAAGTTATTTAACCTTTGTCTCAATGTCCACATCTGCAAAATGGAAAAAAGAATCGTACCTACTTGATAAGGTTGTTACAAAGATACGTTAATACGTGTCTAAAGCTCTTAAACAGTGTCTTGCACCTAAAAAGTACCCATGAAATGTTAGCTGTTCTTTAAAATGTTATATTTTACAGTCCAAATAGTATAATCACTAATTTAACCCAAAACTTTGATGTAAGTATATGAGGAAGAAAAAAGTACGTAAAGATGGGGCACACTGTTGTTAGTCTAAAACCTTATCATTCATGGAAAGCAGACAGTTGTCCACAATTGGCAAATCCAGTAACAGTAGAATAAATACAGCATTTAGACATGTAGAGGTAATTAAATGCTAGGAGGATCAGCTAGCTGCTAGGAGAATTGAAAGTTGCTGCCAGGGGCAGTGGACTCACCAGTAGGAAGGTTGAGGCACATTCATGTGAGTGTTTTATTTTCATAACCATTTAAACACACACACACACACACACACACACACATATTTAAGTAACCTTATCACACTGAGCTGAAATCCAGAGGGATGACAACAGCTGACTCTCACGAAGCAGCCTCTTCAAAAGCTAAGACTGACTCAGAGCAAAATCTATCCTTCCAAGCTGCTTCTAACAAAAAGTAAGCAAAGGGCACGTTTCCAGGGGAAGGGAGGGGACCAGCCTCGGCGCACAGGCCCCAGGCAGGAGTGCAGTGTCTAACTGCAGCGAGGTGCCCTGGATTCTCCCCTCCCTCCTTCCTCCTCCATCCTCCGTCCTTCCTCCTCCATCCTCCCTCCTTCCTCCTCCCTCCTGCAGAGGACCCTCCCCATCCTGCCCTGTGTTCTTGCCTGCACCTCCCAAGCCAAGCCTTCTCACTACAGGACAAAATAAAGTGCTGCAGCTTGATTGAAGGGCTGGTAAATTGTACTCCCAAGTCTTTTGAGTTTTCTATTAAATGGTCCATGGGTGGTTTCACCAGAGAAACTGACTCTTGCAGAAAAAATATTTCTTTCCTAAGGTGAAATGTGGGCATTCTGTATTCTGGGAGGCACGATGCAATAATAGTTAGAAGTGTTGGCAGATGAAAATACCAGTTAATATAAGAGATTTCTGAAAAAGTCAGGAGGGAAAGAAATACAATTTTGTCGTCTTCTCAACAAAACGGAAAATGGGTCAGGAAGTTCTGAGAAAAGACAGCATGTATCAGAGGGATTGGTCATTGTGATTACGGAATGCTGCTACAGGGTAATCCAGGGTAATCATCGTGCTTTCTGCTTTTCCCTCTTTCAAGGGAGATATGAAGAGCAAGTGCAGGATATGTCAGAACACATTAAACACAGTAGATAGACTCTGGCTGAGGTAGAGTCCAGTTCTGGCCTTTGAGAGAAAATTCTGTAAAAAGATTTTGACCCCAAATGTGCCCAAAATTTTGGAACTAAAGTGAAAGTTATCTCAACCAAAGAAATGGGTTTAAAGTGTGCTGTTAAGAATTATTCTCATCTGTCAGGGAAGATAAGACTCATACCATTTCCTTGTTGGTAACAATTAAATATTAGTTGTAAAATGCAATAAAATTACATTCAGGTGCATTTTTAACAAAATCTTTTAGGAGTTTTTAAAGTGTGTTTACTTAAAAATTTAATATTATCACATAGTCTAGGACTGAACTGATGATGAACTATTTCACTAATGCGATTAAGGAAGTCCTTCTATGAGATAAGTAAAGGTTTCATTTATACAATTGTCAACTTTCATTTTGGTGTAATTCTGCTTTTTGTTCTCAACCTGACTTTCTATTTTATGTTTGAAATCACATTCATTCATTTTTACACAAAGCAAACACTTTCTTAAACTCTAACAAAGCATTTACCTACTAGTGAGTGGAAACAAGATTCACATTGCTTCATATATAAATATGTCCAGTGTTGTGGCAACCACTCAAACCCGTAAAATTAAATAAGCCAAAAAGCATTTTTGTACAAATTCAAGCAAATTTTCTCTTGACTAAGACAGAGGAATAGATACCACAAAAAATAAATCTTCATTTCCATGATATTTTAATGGCATAGGTCAACACTATTTTAAAAATCCAATGACTTGATACACTCAGGATATGCAGAGTGATGCTGCTTTAACTCTTTGAGGAAAGAGCCTCATTCACTGCTGAACACTCTGATGGACTTACCCAAATATGTGTAACACACTCTGGGTGAGTCTGGAAGCTTTCTTAGTAAAACTCAGACTTAAAGCCTGAGACAAATGCTCGGCTTGCCTCCAACTAAAGTTGGGGAACACCTTCAATAATAAGATGACTTTGTTCTTGGGTGCTCCAGAATCACCGAAAGGCAGTGGAGACCTCTGGGTGTGGACACAGGAACTGGTAGCTGTGGGTTTCAGGGAATAAAGAATGACCTGGCACTTATACTGCCTTATTCTGATGTGTGATTCAGGACCAGGCTACACTATTGTGCCCTCATGCCCAGAGAGAAAGCAGCAAAATAAAACCTGTACCTGGTTTTATGCCTCTTGCTTTGTAGTCCACTGCCTCATTCCAGAACCTCCTGTTAGCAGTGGGATAACCTCTGTGTCCCAACCTGTTGCTGATCAAGTGGAGCTCTTGGGATGCCACAGGAACAAGAATTTCCTGAGGCCCCCACGGAAGGATGCGGTATTATGGAACGTTTTGTTGATGAAGTAACATTAATGGAGTTCCCTCTCAAGGTTCTATCTCCCTCTGTCCCGCCATGGAAAAAGCCCGATTTTGTCTTTAGCAGAGCTAGGCTCAAAGCCACTGCCCAGAGTTTTCACTCCACATTAAAGTCCATTCCAGTCCAGCATTTGGCTAGCTTAGCTTGTGCTCCCAGCTGCAGTCCATTGTGTGTAGGGTCTGCATGGCCGTGAGTCATGTGACTGCTTAAGGTCCTCACGGCAGGCTAGTGTGGGTCACGGAACAAGCGAGTGCAAAGCAGCAGGAGTGAAACAAGAGGAACAAGAGAGTGAGAATTTCTTTGTCTGGGGATTATGTATTCCCAAATGTTCACAGGCTTGCATTGGGGTCCACCCTCCTAGCCAATGATCTTTGTTCCCAGGTTAGACGGATGGGCAAGCACCTTCCCTACGTCATCCCAACTTCACTGCTCATGGGCCCATCTCCCCTTTGCTTGATCCCTTTCCTTAGTGATCTGCAGGGACTGGACTGGTGGTTCCCTGGGGAGTGTAAAGTTGCAGCTTCCTGGTGAAGTTGCCCAGATGCTTACAATGCCTGGCCTCCCCTTTGCTTTCTTCCTATTAATAATATTGATAACTAGCTAATTATAGCTGTAACACTTCCATGTTAGGGAAATTAAGATAAAATCTCATCTATTCTTTTTCCACTAAAACCAAAATTGCGGTCATCAGAGCGCTGTTGAGATACACCCATCATAAAGATAGAAATTTAAACTGAAAGAGAAATAAAACATCTAGGGAGGAAGGTAATGCCATGACTACCTCTCTCTAAATGAGCATCATATTATTTAAATATGCCTTTGGTCTGTTCTGTCTCTCCAAATAGACTGTGAACTCACAAGCAAGAGCGATTCTTTATTCATCTTTGAGCTCAGATGAGCAGCACAATGTCTGGCACAAAATAGACTTTACTCAAACTGAACTGCGTCTACCTAAGAGAGGTATCCACAAAAATCCAAGGAATACATACATCAGATAAGAAAAAAGAAAGCATGCAGAATACTTTATAATGAACAGCCCAAGTCCCTACACCTGCTACTGGTCTTATTTCCCAGAGGCAACCACTCTTGACTATGAGAATTTGTGTTTAAGGTTTCATCTTGTTTATTGCTAACACAGAAACAGAAGAGGGGAAAAAAGGATGCCAGGTTTAAATTATTCATGTCTCTTTACAGCAGTGTGGTGGTTGCCAGAGAGAAGGGGGTAAGGAGTGAAGAGGGTCCTAATATATGATGACTGGAGATTTGACTTTGGGTGGTGGGTATACTGTGCAATATACAGATCTTGCAACATAGAAACCCACACCTGAAACCTGTCTAATCATATTAACCAGTGTCACCCCAATAAATTGAATTTTTTAAAAAAAGGGGGAAAAAAAGAAATAGGCCCCAAATATTTGGGAACACTGCCGGCAGTTATTCCAAGTTGGGTTTTCTTTTCATAGACTCAGCAAACATATATTGTTTGCATTGAAGTGGTGGCATTCTGTGTTTATACTTTTATTAGTCAAGACCAGCTTTCTCCCTCCCCCTTACAATGAAGAAGGCATAAGTAAGTGCAACCCTAGAATCAGTGGGGACAGAGTACATCAAAATGAGACACCGGGGGTGGAGAGAAGAAGGCTGAGTCAGTGTCACAATGGGATAAAGTGCTCTGAGTTAGTGCTGCAGGAGGGGGAGAACCACCAGATGCAGAGATCCCCTCCCCTTTTTGCTTTCTCCCAGCAGGTGCCATTCTGAACAAGATGGGACCAGAAGGGCAATCGCTTCATACCACACTTCACATCTACAAACTATTTACCACAGCAGCTCCGCGTTCCAGGGACCAGCCCTCTGATTTTGAACCAGTAACAATCTGCAGAATATCTAGGAGTTATTTATAATGGGATTTCTTTCGTATTAGCAAAAGCGAGTAGAAGCACAAAATGATGATGCACTTATAGAACGTAACGGCAGGAATTAACTCGGCAAAGACATGACAATTTGCAGAAAGAATAAATATGATTAACTTGCAGAGAAGACGCTATCAGGCTCTTTTGCCTTAAAGTCAGCCTGGAAAGGTGTCCTGACCCCCAGGAAATAACGGAAGCCTGAGATGGTGACCCCGAAGGACACCCCTGTGAGTCCAAGGGAGCTGGGCTGAATGGGTAGCTGTTAGTCAAGAAAAGACAAGAAACTGACCAGTTCAGAAAAATCCTGTTGGCAGAGTCCAATACATAGGTAATGCAAAAGGATCACTTTCTACTTAAATGGAGGAGAACCCCATGCTCAGAAAGAAAAACAAGCAAATAATGGCAATGAAAGAACAAGGAAAACGGAGAAACTAATGTTTTCCAAATGCTTAACCTGAGTTTACAAAGTTAATCTGAGTTCACAGTCACTACACTAACCTATAGGCATCACTTTCATTTTATAGATGGGGAGACTGGGCCTTACAGAGGCTGTGTGACCTGTGAAGGCCACAGCAGTAATAAAGTAACTCAAGTCCAAGACTGGCTCAAAATCAATGTTCTTTCTATCACGACAAAGTAGATATTTAGAAGGTGAGAAAAAAAATAAGTTATCTAAACACATGGACATTATATATGGTAATGACACCTCTGAGGTTTATAGGTAAGCAGGCAAGTCTGCCTCCATGATACTCCACCAAACTTTTCTCAGTCACTTAAACTTACTTTCTTAACTGGGTTCCATATACTATTTCCTGGGTGTCTAATTTAGGCCAATGTTTTCAAATACTGGTAGGTTCTTGTTAGAGGATGCTTGACATTCACCTACAGTTTTAGTTCTAAAAAATGAATCCTGCCCTACAGTGCGAGTTAGTAATAAGAATGTGTGAGAAAGTTGCCTGGTGGGTCCGTGCCCTGGACTGGTGTCTCCAGCTGCCATTAATCAGGGCCATCATAACACACACTCACCTACCCCTTCGGGACACGTTGAAGAGCAGTGACACAGAGCCTGACAGCACCCTGAGCAGATGCATTTCCCAACATCCAAGGGAAAAGAAATCACTATTTTAAAAAAGAGCAATCACCCGTTTTTACAAAAACAAAACAGCATTTGATAGAGGCCTATATATGGGCTGTATTTAAACTCTTCAACAGATTCAATATTAAGTCAAAAAGAAATTACAGTCATCATCTGAGCAACATGGAAAGCACTTTAAAAACATTGTCACTATTTAAAAAGGGGGGATTAATTTGGGCTCCAATTTTCCCAACTGCTTAAAAAAATTTTTTTTGATTTTTTTGCGATCTTTAATGCTCTGAAAAAAATTGGTCAGTTAAATGGAGATTTTTTTTTCTCGGAAAGTTACATGTTTGTGAAAACAGAATGAAAGTAGAAGCTTCAAGGCAGTTTCCACTACAGCAAATCTTCAACTCTAGAGGGTTCCCCCCACCACCACTGTAAATAAAATGAAAATATCCACCTTTATGTGCATGTACATAATAAAATGCACCCATATTCTTCTGTGTTTGTATATCTGCAGGCACACAAGTTTAGCATCGCACTCCCCCCACACCCATATACAATCAAAAAATAAAGTGGAACTCAACCTTCCCCCTGTCCAGCGGTGTTTTTGTTTCCAGCGGTCCCACATGTCTGAGTTGCTGGTAGTAGCCAAGGTCTCACAGGCCACCGTTCCCAAATGGCATCTCCTCCGGAAAGGCCACCTGATTGGTGAGGGCCTGCCAGGTAGACCAGCAGCTCCACCTTGCCCTATTCCCTCCTCTTCTCTCACTAACCTCCTTTGCGAAGGCCCTGTGTGAAAAGGAGGTGGGATGGGCTAGGCTAGGGCATGAAAAGGCCAAGCAAGAGTCAACATTTCTGTGATGTTAGAGCAGCGTTATTAGTGGCTACTAGCCGTTTCTGAGAAAGAAAAAAAAAAGAAAAAATTCTTCATCTGCCATCAGGTCTACAAGCTATTCTCAAGTCTTTCCATTCAGCAGTTTTTCCAGGCAGGTCTCCACACACCGCTTCTTTTTAAACACTAAGCTGACTCAGACGCATAGACTGAAGTTCTCTGACTCACTTCTCTCCTCCTTCCTTTTTTTTTTTTTTTAACTCCTTGACTCCTGAAAATGTATACTCCACTGAGGATTAGCTCTGCTCACATGTGGAAGGAAACCAGTGCCAAGCATCTTGGGAGGACACTGAGGATAGCAACAATAATGCTATAGAAATTTTCTCCGAATTTGACTGACAGACAACTCATTTACAGGCACGTAAATACTGACTTCTCTAGACCTGTAGTCTTTTCTCTTCTCCCTCACGTTCCACCTAAGTACTTCTGCTTTTCCTCCTTCTTGCCTTCCTAGCTGTGTCTTTGACTTGGGAGTCTGTGGATGCATAAGTGCTCATGTATATACAAACAAATAAATATATTCACACATAATGTATTAAATGTGTGTGGAATATACTATATACAGGGTTGATATACAGATTTCATACACTGGCAGAGCCACATCAAATGTTAACCAATTTAAAGACTTTGTATCAGTTGGAATTATTGAATCTACAAATCACTCAATGTCATTGTGGCCACAGGGGCAGGCGACTGGGCCAGGGAGCGAGCTAGCACACAGACATCCACGCCCAGCCGTGGTCCAGCTCCCCACAGTGTTCCCTGCGTCATTGCCGGCCATGGAGATTTAAGCTTCACAAGCTGCTTAAGTTTTGAAATCATAGTCAGCCTTTTCCTTTGTGTCCATAAAATTGTAAATCACATCCCAAAAGTTTAAATATTTGTATCATTGACTATTTTATTTCTCCACTGCTTTCTATCCATAGTTACCTTTTATCATCTTTAAAGGATTTTTTAAGATATATATTTTTAAATCCTGACTTAATGCATTTTCTGAGGCTCCTGGAAGGCTTTCCTCTGGATAACTGAGGAATTTCTGTAGTTCCAACTTTACCTTTTTTATTTATATTGGTATTTACAAACCTAGTGTCATAAGCAAGAGAACTGAGAGGAAATATTTTAGGATGGTCAGATACCCACAATTTACAAAACAACCACAAACTCACTATAAATTCTATCCATCCTCCTTTTTATCTTAGACAAGAATACTAGGTGATAGGCATTCAAAGGTAAGAAAGACATATATTCTACTCTCAAGGGGCTCATATTCCATTCATGCATGAAAATTAATTCAAGATAGATCATAGATATAACTGTGAAAGCTAAGATTAAAAAACTTTCAGAAGAAAATATAGGAGAATATCTTCATGACCTGGGAATTGGTAAACATTTATCAGATAGGTTATAGAAAGCGATACCATAAAAAAACTTTTTAAATTTCTGCTAATTAAAAATAACATGAGAAAAATTAAAAAGTATGTATCAAATTAGGAGAGAATATCCACCAAGTATATATCTGATAAGAGATTTCTATCCAGAATTGTTTTAAATCCTATAATTCACTAATAAACAGATTTTAAAACAACTATAAATAGCTCTCACAATAGGTCCACTAGCCCCACTCTCAGGGCTCCCAAATTTTTCATCTAAGATTTATGCTTTTCAATGTTTATCAACTTAAAAAAAACACCTATGAAATCATCATCATTATCTAGGGAGTGGAATGTGGGTTGAGGTATTATGTTGATAACTGTCAAAACTAGGTGATGTTTACATGACAGTTCATTTTACTATTTTCTTGACTTTTCAGTATAATTTTTTATTTACCAATAGTAATTCAACTGAGAGATGACTAAGGACTGAATTTTAAAAATAACAGTGAATTTAGACAAGATGAAATGAGTCTGACTACTGTGCAGGAGGTGACTGGTGACTGATACTGAACCAATGTGAGAGGTGAGAGAGAAAAGAGACAATTCAGACTCCAAATTATCCAAACAGAACTCTATTTCCACATTGTTGGTTTCCGTAATAGTTCTCTATACCTAAAATACTGTTTTGAAAGGTATCATTGAGATCCCTAGATTGCTAAAGGGACACATAAGACCTTAAGAATCCATAGGTGATTCCCAGATTTCTGATTTGAAGTGAATTTTTCTAAGCACAATTTATTAAAACTGAAGAGAAATTACAAGCAGATGAATGGTATTTGATCTGGGGTGTGGGGTTCAGAGTAATGATGTGAGTTGAGTTTGTAAGCCATCAGACATGTGGGTCTGCATTTCAGAAAGAGATCTGGGCTACAAAGACAGATCTGGGAGTCATTAGCATAGAGGAGGTCAAGCATTGTAAACTGAGTTCCTGTTAGATGTGCACAACAGCTTCTCATCCTTGGCTGCTCTGTCTACATCCCCACAAAAAGTGCCTAGTTCTACCCCTGTCATCCACTAAATCCACCCTGAAAATACCCAACCTTGCCTCTGTGTAACAAAATTCTTTCCCCAATGAGATGGGAAAGTTTAAAAGAAATTCATGGAGATAAATTATACACTTGTAACAAGATATTTCAATGAGTATTCTTCCTAAAGCATTATAAACAATAGATACATTTTGAAAGAAGAGTTAGACCACTTGCAAAATTTACCAAAGAAAGTGGCTTTAAACCTTAACCACATCAAGAGTATAAAAGGATCAAGTACTGGACATTTTGGGAGGGATTTTTCAAGGGGGCTGTTGATGTGCTGAGTCCATATCCCTGCAACCAAGGAGTGCTTGATTATGGGTTCTTGCCCCTTCACCGCAAGTCAAGAGAGAGGGGCTTTAAAAGGTAGACAGAGGGTTTAACATCTGTCCTCAACATTTCATGCAGTTTGGGAGATGAGTAGATTTCTGTCTAATTTACACCTGAAATGTGGACGTAGAGATGGGCTTCCTGGCTTTGATGATGAATCTATGAGAGGTGGCTACATTCTCAGAGTTTGCAGAAGCAAAGGATGCTGTTGAGTGTCTCCCATGGAACAAGGTGTGAGCTACATGCTAGAGAAACCAATCTTAGGATTAGCTTAGATACTCTCTCCAAAAGACCGCAGTAGAGGTTAGCTGGAGGTGTTACCAGGAGGTTCAGAGTTGAGAAAACTATAGCCAGGAGAGCAACACATTGCCCTCGTCTAAGGAACTGCAAACATGAGAACCTCAGCAATGAGGGAGGGGACTCTGCAAAGAATCCACAAAGGAGCCCCAAAGAGAAGTCAACTTAGACACCTGCTAAATTTAGAAAGCACACAAACTCTAGACAAACAATTCATTACCACTCAAGTTATCGAGTTTAGCTGTTTCCTCCCTCCCACTCTCTCCCAATCCAACTTCAACTTTAGAGGGGTCTGCAACTGAGCCCAAGGGTGAAAGAGCACCATGGAGAGAGAGAAGATGACCAATCTCCTCTTCCCTGACTACAAGCTGGTGGCAGGCCCAAGTTCAGGAGTTTTTATCATTATCTAGCTTTGGAAGTGTTAGTTACTGAATCAGCATGGTGTTTTGAAATTAAAGTTCTTGTATTACCTACGAGTGACCAGCAGAGCCCGGGCAGGACGTGGCCCACCATGCAGGTCTAAAGAATGAATGGAGAGAGAACGCAAGGCTGTTTTATGACATTCCCCCACGAGTGGAGGTTAGTAATCCCAAGTGTTACATTTTAATCATACCAGTGGATCTTGAATCTACAGTGTTTCCCCGAAAATAAGACATCCTCCGAAAATAAGACCTACGTACAGGTTTCCTTCTGGGTGAAATATAAGGCATCCCCCGAAAATAAGGCCCAGGCTCTGTCTCAGAATGAAAATTAATTTACCGTAAACTGGTCACTAGGACCGCCCCGACTGGCATCTAGCAACCAGTGACGTTACACGGAGTCCTGACGTCACTGCTGTGTGGAGGCGGAGCGGAGGTTGGAGTGAGCGGTGAGCGCGGGGCGGGAGAGAGGAGGAGACTTTTGCAGATGCGTGTAGAAGAACAGGAGGATTAGAGCGGACGGGACGCAGCGAAGGTGGTGAGTGCTGATCTGTCTCTGGTGACACTACCTGATGCTCACAGCCGCCTTCATGATGACTGAAGGTTCTCAGTCAGTGGAAGACCCTGCTCCAGCCCAGATCCAGGCCCCAGCAAGCCCAGTGACAGTCCCCAGGCAGGCCCCAGGGGGTAAATGTCTGATAAAGGGGTAGGGGGGATGTCTGGTGAAGGTGTTCAGTGGCACAGGGGTGGGGGGAGGGGGATTACTTAAAATGACACAGGAGGATCAGAGGGGGCAATCAAAATGACACAGGAGGATCAAAAGGGGTTACTAAAATGGTAATCCCCCCTCTGATTCTCCTGTGCCATTTTGATTCCCCCTCTGATCCCCCCTGTGTCATTTTGAGTGATCCCCTTCCCCCCACCTTGATACCCCAATTCCTTTTTTTTTTACCCCTAGAAATGAGTGCAAAAAGGAAAAGCTACTCCGTGGAGTACAAGAAAGGAATCGTGGAAGACCCTTGGGGCCAAAATCTTACTGCTTTCTGCAAAGAGAAGATGTTGAGTATCCGATTGGTCTGAAAATGGTGAGCAGAGTATGGTAACCTCATTGAACAAGTGAACAAGGGAAATGCTAAAAAGCGCAAGTGTGGATCAGGTCGGCAACCATTATTTTCCGAGCTGGAAGAACTGATCTGTGAATGGGTTGTTGACAGAAGAGCAAAGCCTTTGGTTGTGAATAGTGCTCAGATTCAAGAATTTGCCCTTGCAATGGCACCACAGTTTGACATAGCCCCCGAAGACTTCAAAGCATCACAACACTGGCTGGATAATTTCCTTCAGCGAAGTGAACTGTCTTTAAGAAGATCTACAACATTGTTTAGGTTGGAAGATACTCAAGTTATTAAGCGAGCACTTGCATTCAAGTCCTTTATTGATGATGCTGACTTCTCTAAATACAATCTTTCCAACATGATTGCTATGGATGAAACTGCAGTGTTTATGGGCCAATCATCTCAAACAACAATTGAACAGCGGGGTGCCTCCTTAGTGTACATTCCCTCCACTGCTTACGAAAGTGCACGTGTTTCCTGTATTTTGGTAATTCGTCTGGATGGCACTAAAATCCCACCTTTAATCATTTCTAAGGGCAAGAAGGAAAAGATTGAACGTGTTTTGGGCGTTTTTATTCTTGAAACTGAAAAAGCCTGGGCCACACAAGCAGTTATAAGGAAGTGGGTCAATTTAATGCTGCCACTTGTTATGCGAGGGAGCCAAAGAGGTCTGCTAGTCTGGGATGCAGCCAGCACTCACCGCGCTAAAGACATGAAGACATTTCTTCACGAAAGAAAAATAGATCAGATAATGATTTCCGCAGGAATGACGGCCTATCTCCAGACTCTTGATATTGCAATAAACAAGCCATTCAAAGACAATTTGCGCATGGAAATTAATGACTACATTGAAAATAGAATGGAGAGAAATCAGCGTGGAAACTTTGTGAAACCTAAACTGCAAGAAGTTGTGACTTGGGTGAAGAATTCATGGGAGAAAATCACTGACAGTTGCATTGCAAATGCACTGCGAGCAGGCTACCTTGACAAGAAGTACTCATTTAAAGACAGTGCTATTGCTAAACATGAGAGATTTGGTCCACTGATTCTGAAAGAAATGGAGTCACAAGAAATTCACCAGGAAATTCAGGAATTGGATTGTTATGATGATGTTCCAGAAGATGATGACATGATTGTCATTGAATAAATGAGTAAATTCTTGATACTGTAGGATTCACAGTTTGTCTGGTTTGTGTTGACAACTACCGTACTACCGTACCGTATACAGGTAATAAATTTCCTTTATTTTCATTTAACAATAAATGTGTACCGTATTCTTCTTCATGGAAAAATAAGACATCCCCTGAAAATAAGACCTAGCATGTCTTTGGGGCAAAAATTAATATAAGACACTGTCTTATTTTCGGGGAAACACGGTATATCAGGACTCTAGTTTGTTTGATCACATCAATACTTCTAAATCTATTTTTTTAATTATTAATATTTTACTAAAAGTGAGACATCAAGGTAGGCACTGTGGGGATGCGATGGGGAGCAGCTCCTCTTCTGGCTGCTCCCCTGCCCACAAACCAGCTATGATGATGCTCAGAGCTCTGGCTCCCTCCACATTTCCTTCACTTCTGGACCTATATGCCTTCTAGAGAGTCCAACTTGGTGGGGCTTATCTTAAACTATGAACCTTGTCATCTTTACAAATCCCCATGTCCTTCCCAATCCAACTTGCTCCTTTCCTTTCAGTATCTACCATCCCACACACAGCCAACAGAATGATCTTTCTAAACCAGACCACTTGAGTCGCTCTCCTGCCTAAACTTTTCAATGGCTCCAAAATCCATTATATGAATTTCAACCACCCAAATTTAACTTCTCTTGATGGGTCCAGCCCATGTCTCCGGCCTGCTCCAGCACCACTCATCCACATGATTTTAAGATCTCCTGAACACAGTGAAGGGCTCCCTCACCACCATCCCTTATTCTTGCTGGTCCAGAGTTGCTTGGAATGATCTACCCACCCCCTGTGCCTAACTGGAAAATGCCTACTTGTCTTCAAATCAGCCCAAATATCATCTCCCCTACAAAATCTTTCCTGTGTTTTCTAGACTGAAGAGTTAAGTGGGTTACATACCTCTGTGTTAGCATTTATCAAGTTTTAATCATCTCTCTGCCTAACCATATGCCCTTGCCTGTGCCACCCAACAAACAATGTTCTTTGGCAAAGGCCCCCCCCCTTTTTTTTTTCTGTATTCCAGCATAATACAAGCATGGTCTAGAACAAGTACTCATAAATATTGGTTTAACTGAGTTAAGTGTAGAGTACTAATGACTTCAAGGAATTTGTAATTTAAAAGAAGAAATGAGAACTAGGATTTTATCTTATTCATCTCTAAGCCTCAATATAAGTTTGGTGAATAAATGAATACATACATGAATAAAAGATCAGATAGAAAACAGGGTATCCCTGCCAATGGAGCAGATAAAGACCACAGAAATTTAATGGACAGAGAAACAGAGCACCCTTTTTTTTCCTTTTCATTTCTCATTCCAGCACCCTACGCTGTGAAACTTAAAATAAATGAATGCAAGAGGGTTGGAAGTGGGCGAGGTTTTCTTTAAGAAAATAAAGTTAAAATAAAAAGTCTACCACCCACTAACCCTGCTACCCTCCCACCAGAATGACTATAGTTTTTGAAGCCCAAATAAGATTGTTGCAGTTTTGAGGATGTTGCCATAGTAACCAACCTCAGCCCTTCCCCTAATATAAGATAAAATTTAGCAAAAGAAATAAATAACAGCCTCCCATAGAAACATTATCAGACCTTTCCATATAAATAGCCTGGTAATGAAATGTTTCAAAACAGAATATGTAGAGAGCCATATTTTAAAAAAAAAAAAAGATTCTAAAAAGTTTATTTTTAAATGATGGAAAAAATTATCACAAAACATCAGCTGGGATACTTGGCTGCCTGCATGGTGCAAGGAGTCACAGTTTCCAAACTGCCTGGACAAGAACCACAGCCAGAAGAGAGAGACACGGATGTATATTCTGATGCACAAGCAATATTCCTCCCAGGAACTCTCAGTCTCCATTCTGAAGAGTTCTTTCAACATAGCACTAAGAGAGAATCCTTTTTTGGATTCCCCCAAACACAATGAGGAACACTTGAAAAATATTATCTCTAACAGACCCTCACAGTTCTATTGCCTAGCTTGCTACATCCAAGCTCCCTGTCCCTTCAAGAATTCTCCAGGTGGGCCCTGCCTAAGTAGCTCAGTTGGTTGAAGCATCATCCCGGTATGCCAAGGTCATGTGTTCAATCTCCAGTCAGAATCAATCAATGAATGCATAAGTAGATGGAACAACAAATCAATCTCCCTTTATCTTCCTCTCTCTAAATTAAAATAAATAAAAATAAAAAATAAAAAGAATTCTCTAGGTGGCTTGTTCATCCATAGTAGGGGCCACACATTTGATTTGTAAAGGGCCAGTAATAAGTATTTTTTGTCTTTGCAGGTCACACAGTCTGTCACAACTACTAGACTGATACTGAAGTACAAAAGCAGCCTCAGGCAATACATAAATGAATAAGCATGGCTGTGTTCCAATGAAACTTTATTTACAAAAACACCCTGCCAGATCTGACGCACAGGCCATGGTTTGCTGACTCCTTATCCATTAGGGTTTCTTGTACACTCAGATTGTGGGTATCACCGGCAACACTACATCACCATCTTTAGCCCAGCAGGAAAGCTAGGCCCGCAACACTATGCAGAACTCAAAAGGAGAGGAAAGGGATAATGGTATTGATGATCTTAAGATTGCCTCTGGGGATGACTGCAATGAACTTCTATGAGAAACTGTGAACTTTTCTCCTGTAAGAAATTCAAACACCAAATAGAAAACCATCTGTGAGAGAAGGGTAGGTACAATGCTTCCTGCAACCTACTAAATCCTGCTCTACTTTAAATGGATAAAAAGCCCGGCTGGCTGGCATGGGGCCCAGTGACGCATCTCTATTCAATAAAGCAAATTATTATCAGTCTGAAGCCTGGAGCAATTTCAACCAATTTGCAAAGTTGGAAGATTTTCTTTAGTTCATTTAAGTTCTAGAAAAAGACTTGGATGCAGCTGGTGAAACAGAAAGAGCAGGACTCAGGATTGATGGTGCATGAATCTCAGCTTCTCCACTAACTGGTTGTGTTACCTGGCGAATCACTATATGACTATCTTATCATCTGTTAACAGTCATAACAGTGCCTGTTGCTGGATTTGTTGAGGATTAAATTCGATAACCTATGGAGAACACACACTACAGAGTACAAATTTAATTAACATCAGTTGCATTCTCTTCAAGGAGGCAGGCAAACCTCCAGCTCTGGACTGAATTTCATCTGTTGTCTCGGGGAGAGAGCACTTGGGTCAGTGTTGCTACAGTCCAAAGAATGATTTTATTCTCCTGGCAAACCAGTGTCGAAGGAGCTATGAGCAATGCTTAAACAACTCATTAGCATAGAAACTGGTCTAAGAGAGCAACGGCATGAGACAAGCACCTCACCTCAGTAACTCGTCTCAGAACTCACAAACCTCCTCCTCTCTCTCTGTTTCAATGTGCACCTGGCCACCTCTGAGTGCCTGTTTTTCTCTCCTTCTTTCCTTCTCCTAACCCAGTGGTCGGCAACCTGCGGCTCGCAAGCCACATGCAGCTCGCGAGCTGCGGTTTGCTGCTCTGTTGACTAATGAGTTTGCCGACGACTGTTCTAACCCATTCTATTTTGATCCCCTATGTCTCCTCCCTCATCTTCTTCCTCAAGTAGCCATGATATGAGCCAGAAGCATATTTTATTTAATGGTTTTGCATTCCCTCTCAAATGACCTAAATTAGGTTGCTCTTTCTTTCTTTTTTTTTTTTTTTAATATATTTTATTTATATTTCACAGAGAGGAAGGGAGAGGGACAGAGAGCCAGAAACATCGATGGGAGAGAAACATCGATCAGCTGCCTCCTGCACACCTCCCACTGAGGATGTGCCCGCAACCAAGGTACATGCCCTTGACCGGAATCGAACCCGGGACCTTTCAGTCCGCAGGCCGACGCTCTATCCACTGAGCCAAACCGGTTTCGGCTAGGTTGCTCTTTCTTAATTGTACCTGATTAATCTTTTTGATGAGTCACTGGCCCTGATATCAAAAGATTATCCACCTCATTCAAAAATCTCTTCCCAAAAAACTCATTATTATTAAGCACTAAATAAAGAAAAGGCTTGTTTAATGGCAAAGGTTAACCAACTTCAATTAGAAGGACCCAAAGACATCAGAGGAGCTGGACTTCAGGTTTCTACAGACTTTTCCAAGTGAAACAGTCCCTTAAAAGTTATAAGACGCTACAAGATTCCTTACGTGTGCAAATTAGCTGCCACTCTATGCAGAAACCTGTCTTTTCTATCACAGATATGCTCTGGTGAAGAATGAAAAGAACCCAAAGTTTCTTGGAAAGAGATGCTAGATAACTCTCTATTTTACTAGTAATTCCACTCTGCAACCTGCTGTCACATAGTGACAGGGGTGGGAAACATTCCTGACTTTTGCTCAGGAGAATGTTTCATTTTAGTGGTGGGTGAAGAACTATAAGTGAAACATGAACCACTCAATCCCTTTCCCCTTGCTTCAATTATTCTGCCAAATAACCATGAAACTTCTAGAGATGAGACTCATGCACAAAGTGTGCAGTTGCATATATTTCAGCCACATGAAATAAAGACGTTTAACCACCATCAAGAAGTTTAAAATGGTTGTACCAAACATTTTAGGGACCATTCAGAGGATGGACAGGGAAAAGAGGGATTTTAGTGCTTTGAGGTGTGAGCCATATGTCTAGACACATTCGTTTACCAGTTGTTACAAATATTTACTGAGCATCTGCTGTATAAAACACAGACAAGGAGACCTGGCTTCCAGGAATCATGAGTACACAGAGAGCTAGGAATACATTGGATGGAGGTGGACAAAGAGAGAGTGAAAGAGAGATAAAGTTGGTTTGGAGCGTAGAAAATGAAAGATAACCACGTTCCCTCAATCTTCCATTGGGGCATTATATTTATAAAGAAATCAACGGTGGGAGGGAGGGGGTCAATCGGGGAAAAAGGAGACATATGTAAAACTTTAGACAATAAATTAAAAAAAAAAGAAGTCAACGGTAAAATGCAATTCTATTTAGAATCTATTCATGTAGAGCCTAGATTAAGAGATATTTTATTTCTCATCCATCCTTTCATCAAACATTTTTAAGCATCTATTACAAATCAGCACTGAGTTGGGTACTGATTTTGAGAAGCAAAAGTACTACTTCACAGCACCAGGAGGTCCTTCCTTCCAGGAAACAATAATAGCTGACATTTATTAAGTGCTTACCATGTGCCAGGGATTTACCTATGCAACTTATAAGAATTAGCTAATTTTGCTCCTCACCATTGCTTTATGAGAATGGCAGAAAACAGCAATTACTACCAGGTATTATAGCAGACGGTTTCTCTTCCTTCTCCTTTCTTCTTTCACTTTAATGTAAGTGCTTAATCCTCTGTTCTGTCATTACCTTGGTCTACGTCCACCTGCCTTCATCCCTAGATTATGAAAACTACCCTCTAGTTGGACTACCTGACTCCATTCTCTTCTCCAATTCACCCAGCATTATGCTGCACTTCTGTCACTTTCAAACACATTTTTCCACATGTCAGTCCCCTGTTTAAGATGCCACAACACAACAAATAATTTGAAAAGTACTACTACTATCATTTTTCTCTCCAACTTTCTTTCTCCATAAAGTGTGATTCCTACAATACATTCTCACTCAAACATCTGCACATCTGGAAGAGCCAAGAAGATTTTGGAGGGCTTTATTTTCTGGAGTTTGAACATGGTTACTTAATTTGTTAAGCATTTTTCTAATAACACCCCAAGTAAGCCTCCTCCTATCCCCTCATGTCTTATTGAAAATTATGCAACACATTTAAATAAAACTCTTAGCAAGTATATAATGTCTCCATCATCTAAACATATCCTAAGGAATCTATATCAATTCCCATAATTATTATCTAAACCCTCACCTCCAGTTAAGCTAATCTTCCTTCTCTTCAGTTTGCAAAGAATTTATAGAGCATCTACTCTATGCCAGTCACTGAGAAAAAAAAAAAAAAAAAAATATATATATATATATATATATATATATATATATATATATGTGTGTGTGTGTATGTGTGTGTGTGTATATATGACATAATCTATGCCCTCCAAAATTTTCCATTTTGAAGATCTACCACATATTATAAATAACCCCACCTCTGTAGGTTGACCCATATTCTTTCAATTTACCTGATATGCACTCACCTCTCCCACCCCCCTTTTCTCAAAGCCCAACTCAAATAATGCCTTTTTGGGCCACTCCAGCTCACCCAAACATTCTATCCTTCTTTGATGTTCCTAACGTTTAGCTCTTTATCTTCACTATAAAGAACTACAAGGACAAGACTGCACAAAGATGGGTATTCTCTGAAATTTTAGGGAAGTAGATAATATACTTCTGAGATTTAAGTTGATAAAAGTCAACATAATATAGATGAGATGAGCCGATCTCAGGAATCTTCCCAGGACATCCATATAAAGATGTAAATATACTATAGGCATATACTTCTCAAACTTCAATGTGTGCATAAATCACTGTGTTAAATGCAGATTCTGACTCAGTAGATCTGGAGTGGGGTCTGAGAGTCTACATTTCTAACAAGCTCTCAGGCGCTGAGGCAGTGGTTCCTGAGCCACACTTCAAGTAGTAACTCCACAGCAAACATATCTCAAGAGTCTTCAGGCAACAGCTCACTATCTACCAATCCATCCCAAAGCCCCACTGCCACAATTCTCTTCTGCTGCCCTTACCAGGGTTCTACACTGAGACTTCCACTCAGATGTTATCAGCAGCAACAAATGCACCTCCCCCTCCTTCATGATCTCCAGGCTTAAGGAAAATATCTCATGTTGGCTCTTGTGCATAAAAATATGAGGTACAACATTTTCCTGCTGACATAAAAATCAATTTCCCCAGAGTGGAAACAAGCACCAGACTTAATCATCCAGCTGTATCCTTTCAGCACACCCATTTCCATTTTTCTGAGTCTGTACTCACCAAACAGCTTTCTGGTCTGAAATGTGTGTCTCAAAAGCAGTCCTGCTATTAAAATCATCCAGGAAGAAGAAACACTTCCAGAATAGTACTCCATAAAAGCAATAAGAGCTATGACAAAATAAAAAAGAAGAGAAGGAGGAGGAGGAGGAGGAGAAGGAGGAGGAGGAGGAGGAGGAGGAGGAGGAGACAGCCAATATTTCCAGAACTCTGAAAGCTAACCAGAGTTGCAAGAAAATTTGCTTATTTTCTAGAAGAACAGTGAGCTCTGTGGCATTTAAACTTGACTTATTTCCATCTCCCTTTCCCCACCTTTTGCAGTCTCCGTGAAAACCAGCAGCTGTGAAAACCAGTGCCCACCAGCTATTGGAGAGAGCAGTATGGGTCTGGAGCTCCCCACAAAGCCCTCTCTTCAGAGAATTATCACTATTGTCTGGGAGTTCCATGGGAAAGTCCCATTTATAGGACTAATCTTTATTTGACCTAACTCAGATATTAAGTGGGGAAACCCCCTATCCCAGGTTTTCCCCAAAGAAACAGAAGGTATGTAACATCACAACCTCCTGAAGTGGATACCAATTGGGACAAATAAAAAAATGACGGGAAAAAAAAACTTCTAATAAAAATCTAGGGAATATGAGGTCCAGAGTGGGGTTTGAAAAGTTCTGACATATTCCTGGGGATTCAGAAAGCCAAGCCTATGTGCAGGGCTATGCATATTCTCAGAAAAGACATAAGGAGGCCATATTCTCTCACCTATGGCTGACCAGCAGGAGGTGAAGGCTAAGGCAGAGTTGTAAACTGCTGGAGCATTGAAGGCATACCCCAATTCACGCACATATACCTGCAGCTAAAGGGCGGGAGACTTATTAGTTGAAGAAATTTAAAGAAATAGCTGTCCAATCATTAGCTGACTACTAAGTTAAACAAGCAGAGACTTCAGTACTGCATACAATAGACAATATAGACTTTACAAAATTAATAAAGTCACTAAACCAAAAACATTGATGACAATAATTACTATGGCAAGTACTAACATGCAAATTGGGGTGGGGGCAGATAAGATTTCCAGAGATGCCCCATTATATATTAATTTTAAAGTTACACCAATGATACATCTGATAAGGGGTTAATATCCAAAATTTATAATGAACTTAGAAAACTCAACACCAAAAGGACAGCACAGTCTAATTAAAAAATGGATAGAGGACATAAATACACACCACACCAAAGAGAACATACAGATGGCCAATAGACATACAAAAGGATGCTCATCTTCACTAATCATTAGAGAAATGCAAATTAAAACACAAGTGTTGATGAGAATGTGGAGAAAAGGGAACCCTCATGCACTGTTGGTGGGAATGCAGACTGGTGCACCAATGTGGAAAACAGTAAGGAGTTACCTCAAAAATTAAAAATTGAACAGCCTAGTGATTCCTCCCCTGAGAATATATTTGAAGAAATCCAAAACACTTATCAGAAAGAATAATTGGTATTAACCTAAAATGGTACACTAATAAATATTCATAGCAGCATTACTTACAATAGCCAAGATTTGGAAGCAGCTCAAGTGCCCTTCAGTAGATGAGCAGATTAAAAAGCTATGTTGTGTATATATATATACACACTGGAATACTACTAGGCTGTAAATGAAAAAGAAATCTTACCTTTTGTGGTAGAATAGATGGACCTGGAGAGTATTATGCTAAGTAAAATAAGCTACTCTGAAAAAGACTAATACTATATGATTTTACTTGTATGTGGAATCTAATGAACAAAATAAACAAACAAACAATATAGAAACAGACTCATAGAGAACAGATTGACAGCTATCAGTGGGGAGGGGCATAGGGAAGCTGGGTGAAAAAGGTGAAGGGATTAGACAAAAAGAAAAAAACCTCATAGACACAAACAACAGTATGGTGATTACTAGAGGGGAAAGGTGGTGGGTGGAAGTAGAAGAGGGTAAAGGGAAATAAATGGTGATTGAAAGAGACTTGACTTGGGGTGGTGAATACACATAAAATATATAAACTGTAGAATTATACACTTGAAGCCTATACAGTTTTATTAACCAGTCACCCCAATAAATTTTTTAAGTTCAGTTTTCAGCAATAAAAAAATGAGACAAGTAATGAAATAGGAAAAGTATGGTCCATAAATAGGGGGAAAAAGTCAATAGAAATTGTCCCTGAAAAAGTCAAAATGTTGGACTTATTAGTAACTCCATCTATTGAAAAAAATCTGCATTATTAACCAGTACACCTGGCACTACACAAACTTTTAAATCATCTGTTTAAAGTATGTTCAAAGAACTAAAGGAAGTCTTGCCTAAACAACTAAAGAAAAATATGAGAATTATGTCTCACCAAATATATGGTATCAACAAGGAGACAGAAATTATAGAAAAGAGTCAAATAGTAATTTTAAATTTCAAAAATACACTCATATAAATGAAAATTTCACTGGAGAGGATCAATAGTACAACTGAGCAGGCAAAAGAAAGAATAACAAATTTTAAGATAGATCAATTGCAATTATCTAATTTGAGGAACAGGGAGAGAAAACAATGAAAAATAAACAAAGCCTAGGAGACCTGTGGGACATGAGCAGCAAACCGACATATGGACAGTGGAGTCCCAGCACGAGGGGAGAGAGAAGGGCAGAGAGAATCATTGAAGAAATAATGGCTGAAAACTTCCCAAATGATGGGAAATGTTAATCTACACATTCAAGAAGCTCAATGTACTTCAAGCAGGATAAACTTAGAGATCCACATCTAGATACATTATAATTAAGCAGTCAAGAGCCAAAACAACAGAATCTTGAGAGCAGCTAGAGCAAAATGACTCATCATATGCAAGCAACCTTCAATAACTACTGACTTCTCCTCAGAAAACATGGATGCCAGAAGCCAAGAGAATGACATATTTTTTAAAGAGTTAAAAGAAAAAGATTGTCAACAAGAATACCAAATCCAGCAGAATTACCCTTCAAATTGAAGGAAAAATTAAGACATCCCCAGAAAACTGAACACTGAGTGGCCCCATCACAAGCAGACCTGCCCTGCAAGAAGGGAGTCCTTCTGGCAGAAATGAAAGAACATATTCAGTAACTTGAATACCCAGAAAGAATAAAGACACCAGAAAAAGTAAACACATAGTTAAATATAAAAGACAATATTCATGTATTTTTATAACGTTTTTTCTATCAGACTTAAATGACAACTGCATAAACCTATAACTATAAGATGGTATTAGTATGGTTATAATGTTTAAGAGGTGATTTGTATGATGATAATAGAACAAAGGAGGAGGGAGGGAATAGAGCTAAAATAGGCAAAGTTCTTACATACTATTGAAATTAAATTGGTATTAATCTAAACTAGATTTTTAAAGAAAATGTCAAATTTAATCCCCAGAATAAGCACTAAAAAAATAGTCAAAAATATGTAATTTAAAGGGGTAGGTAATTAAAACGGTACACTAATAAATATATATTTAACACAGCAGAAGGCAGTAGTGAAGGAATAGAGAAACAGAAAAATATAAAGATCTCAAATCAACCTATTCTCCTCCCACCTTAAGAAACTAGAGAAGAATAATGAAAGCTTAAAACAAACAAAAGGAAGGAAATAATAAAGCTTAGAGCAGAAATAAATGAAATAGAGACTAGCCAAACAATAAAAACCTGCAAAATCAAAAGTTAGTTTTTTTAAAGATTGATAAAATTGAAAATCCTTCTGCTAAGTTGACAAAGAAAAAAAATTGCTAAAAAAGTACAGAATAAAAGCAAGACATCACTTCTGACATTACAGAAATATAAGGACTACTATAAACAACTCTACACCAACTAATTAGGTAACCTAGATAAATTTTTTAAAATTCCTAGAAACAAAACCCCAAACTACTGAAACTGACTCAAGAAAAATAGAAAATATAAATAGACCTATAGTAAGACAAGAGATTGAATGAGTAATTTTAAACTTCTCAGAAAGAAAACCTCAGGCCCAGGTGCCTTCATTGGTGAAATCTACCAAACATTTAAAGAAGAATTAATACCAATCTTTCAAAATCTTTTGCAAAAATTGGAAGACTAAGAAATATCTTCCAATTTATTCTATGTGGTCAGTTTCACCCTGTGTATTAATCAGAGTTCTCCAGAGAAACAGATGGGAAGGGAAGGGAAGGGAAGGGGAGGGGAGGGGAGGGGAGGGGAGGGGAGGGGAGGGGAGGGGAGGGGAGGGAAGGGAAGGGAAGGGAAGGGAAGGGAAGGGAAGGGAAGGGAAGGGAAGGGAAGGGAAGGGAAGGGAAGGGAAGGGAAAAGGAAAGAAAAGGAAAGCAGTTGTGAAGGAAGAAAGAGTTGTAAAGGAATTTGACCGCTCATTCATTGGTTGTGGGATTATAAAATGGTGCTACATTAGAAAATAGTTCAGCAGTTCTTCAAAATGTTAAACAGAGATACAGCTATGTCACTCTTAAGTTTAAACTCAAGAGAAATGAAAACGTATGTCCACACACTTTTATACAAATGTTCACAGCAGCATTATTCATTACTAGAGGCCTGGTGCACGACATTTGTGCACAGGGGGGTGTCCCTCAGCCCAGCCTGCACCCTCTCCAATCTGGGACCCCTTGAGGGATGTCCGACTGCCCGTTTAGGCCTGATCCTGGACAATCCAGGACTGCTGGATCCCAATTGCTCACCTGCCTGCCTTCCTGATTGCCCCTAACCACTTCTGCCTGCCAGTCTGATCACCCCCTAACCCAGGGGTGGGCAAACTTTTTGACTCGAGGGCCACAATGGGTTCTTAAACTGGACCGGAGGGCTGGAACAAAAGCATGGATGGAGTGTTTGTGTGAACTAATATAAATTCAAAGTAAACATCATTACATAAAAGGGTACGGTCTTTTTTTTTTTTATTTCAATAGTTTTATTCATTTCAAACATTTTAACAAGAAGAATGTAAACACTAATTATTATAATTTGAAACTTCAAAAAATGGAGGAATCATAGCACAATAACATACCTTATATTGAAGATGACAAAGGCAAAATAAAATTGCCTAACAAAGGAAAGGTACAAAAGCCTTTCAAATTAAATTTAAATATAATAAAATAACTTAAAACTAAAACAAATAGAAAAGAACAAAATGTGTGAGCAGTAAATTAAACATTTTCTTTAGTGCAACTTCCAAATTATGCCCGGGACGTAGATGTAGATGGCAATGTAGATTGGGTTGAAAGGTTTTTGGTCTTTAAAACATCAACTTCAGTGGGAACAGTGTTGTTGGTCTCCTTTTTAGCTAATGCTCTGATACTGTGCTCTCCAGGGGCGTGTCTCCCTACATCACCATGATAACGTGTCTCCGCATTCCCAGGGTGATGTCGGGGGACGCGTCCACGGGCATTACAAGGAGCCTCTGGAAGATTGAGAGGTTGTTCCTTCTACTGAATGGGCGGATATAAATCCACCCACTCAGAAGAAGGAGCTGCGGCCGTGTTTCCCGACGTTGCCATGTTAACACTGCTGCTGGTGAAGGAGCGGAGGGGAGAGCAAGAGAACCCTCCGCTCTTTCGGCTCCGCGGGCCAGAAAGAACAGCCGAACGGGCCGAATCCGGCCCGCGGGCCGTAGTTTGCCCACGGCTGCCCTAACCACTCCCCTGCCAGCCTGATTGATGCCTAACTGCTCCCCTGCCAGCCTGTTTGCCCCTAACTGTCCTCCCCTGCAGGCCTGGTCACCCCTAACTGCCCTTCCCTGCAGGCCTGGTCACCCCTAACTGCCCTCTCCTGCAGGCCTGACCCCCCCAACTGCTCTCCCCTGCAGGCCTGGTCCCTCCCAACTTCCCTCCCCTGCTGGCCATCTTGTGGTAGCCATCTTGTGTCCACATGGGGGCAACCATCTTTGACCACATGGGGGCAGCAATCCTGTGTGTTGGAGTGATGGTCAATCTGCATATTACTCTTTTATTAGATAGGATAGAGGCCTGGTGCATGGGTGGGGGCCAGCTGGTTTGCCCTGAAAGGTGTCCCGGATCAGGGTGGGGGTTCCCTTGGGGCATGGGGCGGCCTGGGTGAGGAGCCTGTGGTGGTTTGCAGGCTGGCCATGCCCCCCCGTGACCCAAGCGGAGGCCCTGGGATCTGGGATTTATTTGTCTTCTACAATTGAAACTTTGTAGCCTGGAGCGGAGCCAAGCCTTCTGCTCACTTCGTGGCGGCAGCCATTTCTGTCGGGATTTATTTATCTTCTATAATTGAAACTTTGTAGCCTTAAGCAGAGGCCAAGGCAGGCCAGGGCTTCAGAAGCTTGGCTTCCTCCATCGCCAGGGGCAACCCTAGCCTCCTGCTCTCTCCAGCTCCGTGGCTGCTGCCATTTCTGTTGGGATTTATTTATCTTCTATAATTGAAACTTTGTAACCTGGAGTGCAGGCCTGGGTGGCCAGGGTGTGCGGAAAGCTTGGCTTCCTCCATCGCCAGGGAAACCCAACCCTCCCTCCTGCTCTCTCCGTGGCCACAGTCATCTTGGTTGGGTTAATTTGCATACTTGCTCCTGATTGGCTGGTGGGCGTGGCTGGTGGGTGTGGCTGGTGGGTGTAGCAGAGTGATGGTTAATTTGCATATTGCTCTTTTATTATATAGGATAGCCAAACAAAATGTTATATATGCATTCAATGGAATATTATCTGACAATTAAAAGGATGGAAGGTCTGAATCATGCTACAACACAGAATAGTAAGAGGAAGGAAGGAAGGAAGGAAGGAAGGACCACAAAAGATCACATATTGTATGAATCCATTTATTTGAAAAGTCCAGAATAGGCAAATACATAGACAGAAACAGATTAATGGTAACCAAGGGCTGTGGGGAACAAGAAAATGGAGAGTCACTACTCACAAGTACATGGTTTCTTTGGAGGAGGATTAAAACGTTCTAAAAATAGCATGGATGATTGCCCAACTCTGTGAATATACTAAAATATAATGGCATGTACACTTTAAAAGGGTGACTTTTATGGTATGTAAATTATATTTCAATAAAGCTGGTTTTTTTTAAAAGATAGTCCAACTCCTCATTAAGAACATATTGAGTTCAGTCATTCTGTCTAAAACATATTCCTTTAAAAGTAATCAATTTGACATTATGTTTCATCAGTTTTTGGCTAGACTAGTTAAGAAGTCAATTGCTTTCTTTCTTAAAGAAAAATTGTTTTTAAAAAAATACATTTCTGAATCTCTAAGAATTAAAGCCAGAGCATACAGAAGCCTAACCTGAAATAGTAAGGCAATCAGCCTCATCCACTTCAATCAATGAAATCCTATATAATAAAACCCTAACATGCAAATCAACCAAATGGCTTAATAACCAACAGAACAACCGGTCGCTATGACGCACACTGAACACCAAGGGGCAGACGCTCAATGCAGGAGCTGCCCCCTGGTGGTCAGTGCGCTCCCACAGGGGGAGTGCCGCTCAACCAGAAGCCGGGCTCATGGCTGGTGAGCACAGCGGCGGTGGTGGGAGCCTCTTCCACCCCCACTACAGGCGGGTGGTAAAGAGCAAGGGGTCCCAGACTGCGAGAGCCCCGGACTGCAAGAGTGATGTCTGACTGCCAGCTTAGGCCCGATACCCCCGGGGGGATCGGGCCTAAGCTGGCAGGTGGTCATCCTCTGAGGGATCCCAGACTGTGAGAGGGCCCAGGCTGGGCTGAGGGACTTCCCACCCCCAGTGCATGAATTTTGTGCACCGGGCCTCTAGTCCCTAAATAAAAGAATGACCAAAAGAGATTAATTACAATACCTCTCAACAGCACAGGTATTATCTGCTATTCCACCAGATGAATCCATTTTGAATCTTCAACTAACTTTTAAACTCACTGTGATTGTGAACCAGGTATTTTCATTTTTTGAAATTTCCCTCTATAACGGTAGTTCTTACTCATTTTAAGTATTCAACAACATATGAAATCCCTTGGGTAAATTTTCAGTATGCTTATCTCCAGCTAACCATTAGAAATAAAGCAGGAAGGGGAGAAACCAAGATGGCGGCATAGGTAAACACCTAAACTGCTGCCTCGCACAACAATTTCAAAACTACAACTAAAAGACAAAACGAACACCATCCAGAACCACAGGAAAGCTGGCTGAGTAGAAATACTACAACTAGAAGGAAAGAGGAAAGCACATTGAGACTCAGAGGAGCTGTAAAAGGCTGAGGTACGGAGACGCGCACGCGGAGAGGACAGGCGGCTGAATGCACAGGCGGCTGAGTGCGCAGCTGGCTTTCTAAAGCGGGAGGGAGACGGAAGCTCCCGACTGCGCTGAACTCCAGTCCCGGGCGAGACTCTGGGAAACCAGATTCATTCGGGTGGAATCTGGACTGTCATGAAAGAGAAAGCACACTGAGACTCGGGAGCTGCGGAAGGCAAAGGTCCGGAGGCACACTCGTGCAGAGAGGACTGATTGCTGAATGCATGGGCAGCTGAGTGCATGGCTGGCTTTCTAAAGCGGGAGGGATACAGAAGCTCTCAACTGTGCTGAACTCCGGGCGAGTTTCTGGGAACCCAGACTCATTCAGGGAGAAACTGGACTGTCTGGTAGCAGGCGAAACTCGAGGGTGGCTTTCTCTCAGAGGTGCTTGCAGTGATTACCGAGGGACACTGAGACCCAGGGGCCTCATAGGGCAGGGCTGAAGGAAAGCCAAGGCTGTCGGCTCCGCCCTGAAATTCCACCCCATCCAAGCTGAGCACAAAGGCTTTTGCAATTTTGCAAGTCTTGTCCCATAAGGGTGTCTCCAGCACAGAAGTTCTCCCAGCGTAGACACAGCTGATCCTCACAGCCAATTGGCCTGGTGGTCAATTCCTCCCAGTGATACCAACAACAATCAAGACTTAAATACAACAAGGCTGAGCACACAGTCCACAAAGGGGTGCACCAAGAGTGTCCACCTCAGGTAACTGGGGAATCTGAGCCACTGTGCCCTATAGGACACCTACCACACAAAGCTACTCCACCAACTCAGGGAAGCAGCGAAAATGCAGAGACAAAGAAACAGGTCACAAATGACAGAAATGAAGGAAAGCAAACGACTGGATATAGAGTTCAAAACCACAGTTATAAGGTTTTTCAAGAATTTCCGAGAAAAGGCCGATAAATTTAGCGAGACCCTCGAGGATATGAAAAAGGACAAATTAGAAATTAAACATACACTGACTGAAATAAAAAATATTATACAGAGACCTAACAGCAGACTAGAGGAATGCAAGAATCAAGTCAAAGAGTTGAAATACAAAGAAGCAAAAAACACACAACCAGAAAAGCAAAAAGAAAAAAGAATCCAAAAATTTGAAGATAGTGTAAGGAGCCTCTGGGACAACTTCAAGCATACCAACATCCGAATTATTGGGGTGCCAGAAGAAGAGAGAGAGCAAGATACTAAAAACCTATTTGAAGAAATAATGACTGAAAACTTCCCCCACCTGGTGAAAGAAATAGACTTCCAAGTCCAGGAAGCACACAGAACCCCAAACAAAAGGAATCCAAAGAGGACCACACCTAGACACATCATAATTAAAATGCCAAGAGCAAAAGACAAAGAGAGAATATTAAAAGCAGCAAGAGAAATACAGTTAGTTACCTACAAGGGAGCACCCATACGATTGTCAGCTGATTTCTCAACAGAAACTATGCAGGCCAGACGGGAGTGGCAAGAAATATTCAAAGTGATGAACAGCAAGAACCTACAACCAAGATTACTCTACCCAGCAAAGCTATCATTCAGAATTGAAGGGCAGATAAAGAGCTTCACAGATAAGAAAAAGCTAAAGGAATCCATCACCACCAAACCAGTATTATATGAAATGCTGAAAGGTATCCTTTAAGAAGAGGAAGAAGAAGAAAAGGGTAAAGATAATAATTATGAACAACAAATACATTTCTATCAACAAGTGAATCTAAAAATCAAGTGAATAAAAAAATCTGATGAACAGAATAAACTAGTGAATATAATAGAATCAGGGGCATAGAAAGGGAGTGGACTGACAATTCTCAGGGGGAAAGGGGTGTGGGGGGTACGGGAAGAGACTGGACAAAAAGCATACACTTATGGATGAGGACAGTGGGGGGGAGGTAAGGGCAGAGGGTGGGGTGGGAACCGGGGGAGGGGAGCTATGGGGGGAAAAAAGAGGAACAACTGTAATAATCTGAACAATAAAGATTTATTAAATTAAAAAAAAAATAAAAGAAATAAAGCAGGAAGGAAATACCAGAGACAGCAAGGATACAGGGCATGGTTGTTTTAGGTAAATAGTTGCAGGGTCTTTATAGGTTTATAGGGATAATCAGAAATCTAGATACCCAAGAGATTTGAGGATCCCAGTTTCTCCATTGAAGAATGACGTTGGGAGTGACTTTATTGCTCAACAGAACCAACAAATATCTACTACATCCTTCTAACAAGTTGGAGTGAGACATTGTCCAGGTGGCTCCTCACTGGTTTCAGGAAATGAGTAAAACAGTTTGATGTTCATTTTTAACAAGCATAAAACTAGATTGGCAGAGCAGAGATGCAGCTCAGGCATTCTGGCTTCATAGCTTATTGATATTCAAGTCTTATTTCTGGATTGTACACTCGTTGAAACATCTCATATTATTTATAAAATGTCTTCCCCCATCTTGTGCTCATGATGACTAATCAAGTACCTGCTAGTTGATCCTCCATAGCTGTATTCTCAGTGAAATTTGGTAGTTAATCACTCTATCAGACTCTAAAGCAAGACTTTTATATAACTTGGAGCAAAGAATTGCTACCTCACCTTAGACAATCATCCTTAGACTGTCAAGGGTTTCATCCTAAAATGCATGCTGTTCAGCAGCGATCTAGGTGTCGATGCCCTTTCTGTGGTACAAGTGTTGGCACTGTGCAATTTTTCACTTCGCGAAGTGTTTCATTCTACACTGTCTAATAAAATCGTGTACTTCTCCTATCACTTTTATCCACTAATTTGCCTTTTTCACTTCAGGGGCCTGGGAAACTTTTGACGAGGCATGACTCATAGATCAGGATGAGAAGTACTTGCTGGTGCTTAAAAAGCTGGAAGGTCAAATGTCCCCCTAACTTCTGAGTCATCATCCAACTTCCTTCTCTGTGCACTTACACATTTATACTCTCCCACTCACGTGGAGATGTCTTTGTAATTTCCTTAATTGTCAAAGGCATTCTTGAAGATGTTTTAAACATACAAAAAAGAAGGCAAAATAAATGAAGGGGAGGGTAGGGGAGGGGAGGGGGAGGGGAGGGGAGGGGAGGGGAGGGGAGGGGAGGGGAGGGAATGAAAGATGGTAGATGGATGGGTGAAATAACAAGAAAATGAAGGAAACCCCCCCTCTCCCCAAGCCCACCTGGACTTGCCTACGTTCCTGCTCACTGGAACTGGAAATGGATCAGCTTTTCTGAATCTCATGAACTGCTAGAAAAAAATAAAAATCAAGACTGGAAGAAGCAAGGGGGAATAAACACAGAAAAGTAAACAGCACTATCCTGTATATCACTGTAGCTATCAGTATACAGCAAAAATAAACAGCAAAAACATTATTCCATTAGATCAGAAAGCTTGGTTCCCTCCAGTTACCACTCATCTGATTTTGAAAGTCAACCTAAAGGCTTCAGCTCTCAGCTTCACCAACCACAAAATGGATAATAACTCTGAGCAGCACCATAACCCTCTCTGCCACCCATTGCATGCTGGGATTTGGGTCCTCAAGTCTCCTCTGAATCAGGACAGAGACAATTCTCTTTGATGATGTATCTTATTCCCACACCTGAAAGGGAAAGAAAGGAATGTGTTTACATGGTCAGGCATGCATGCCTGTGGTGAGGGCAGGAGGGAAGAGGACTAGCGAATGTCCAGGAAGAAACAGATATGGGTGTGTGGCTGGAAAAATGCTAGCCAGAGGAACTGCAGGCTTAGCTCTCTCTCCATGGGATGAGCTTTAACATTAGGATGTGCTCCCTGTCACTTCATGGGAAACTTTATGCAGACATGTCATCTTGGAAAGAACTCTGTTCCAGCTCTAAATTTACTGTCTCTCCAATTGGTTGCTGACTTGAATCCTTTGTTTCACTTGTTTTCACACCTAAAATCATAATAATCCTCTATTTGTGATACTGTATTGTTGCTAAGTAACCACATGTGCTGTCATAAATAAGGTTATGGATTTTGGGGGAGGGGGGTGAGATTTGCCTATTGGTTTGTATGAGTTCCTACGTGGTAAGGAGATATTCTCTCTCATGAGAAGGATGAAGGTGGCTTGTGGAGACATGTCAATTTTCCGAGTAAATTTCATGTCAATACCAAATTACAGAGGTGCTTTCCTCTCCCACCTGCCTCTCCCCTCCCCTCCTTCCCTAGGGAGCAGTTTATCCAAGAGTCAGAGAATGTCCAATGCCTGGCTGTTCTGATTGTACTTTTTATTCTGGCATTTGACTGAATTTCACTTAACTAATACCTGATGACATTCATTAAGATAATGAGTGGAGCACTGTGCCAAACGTTACAAAGAATAAAAAAGAGATGAGAAAAGCCCTCAAGAAATTATAGGTTAGGAGGTAAAACAAGACAAGTATTAAAAGTAGCAAGTACAATGCAAAGCAAAACTAAGGATCACTGGTAAAAATCAACACTAGAAACAGAGGTCAGAGGAAAGGGCGGTCAGGTCACTTGCAGTAAGGAAAGATTAGCCAAGACATCCTGAAGATGTTCATGGACATTGAAAAACATTTCCACATTCGGAGAGAAAGCATGAAGGGTGCTCACAGAGAGAGGAACACAGGTGAGACAAAACGAAATTCAGGACATAGTGAGGAGCCCGGATTTTGTCAGAGAGAGCCAAGTAGATTTCACACTAGGAAGGAACAAGAACAGAGCTCTATTTTATGATTGTGGTATCAGCGAGTGTATCACACAGATCCTCAGAGGAATCTGCATCACTGGGTTTGATGTTTTTTTCAAGAGTTACGTATACTATTTTTGTCACCAGAAGTTCATTTTTACAGTATTTTACTTCTTTTTATTTTCTCTATGTGAACTACCAACTAAGCCAATTGACCTTGCACATTTATGAGTCTACAGCTAATAGATTTAACATATAGGGAGTGTCGCTTTGAAGACTGGAAATCTTTTTCTGAGCAAAATTATTTCCTCCATTTACCGATGATTTCTGATGCAAATGCAGTTTCATTTGCAGGGTTTTCTGTTAAAATACAAATATTTTTGCAGATGTAACATCTGAAGTCCATTATCAAATATCTTGGAGAACTTAATAAGCATTAAATCTGTATTGAAAGAGCAAGGGGTCAGGACTAGACATAACTGGGTCCAGGTCCCAATCCTAGCACACACTCCCTGTATGATCTTAGCTGTGGGAGGCAAACAGTCTGAGCATGTGCTTTTCATTATTTGAAAAATAAGCCAATAAGCATGTCCACTCTGATTGATTATCCCCCAAGGCTCAAATGGGATAGCTCCTTGGTGAAATACCTGACAAGCAGTGCGCATTCAATAAATTCTGGGAAGCACTCAACAGAAAGCACTTGGTTCCTTTTCTCTTCACCTCTCCAGTTCCCAGCAAAATGTCTGGCATACAGTAGGTGCTCAATGCCTGATTTTGCTATTGTTGTCAAAAAAGGAAGCAGTTAGACATCGACTTTGAACTTCCTCCTCTACCCCCCTCCCTACTGGATATGTGAGCTTGAGTGGTTACTTAGCCTCTCTGAGCATCAGGAAAATGAAGAAAATTACCACTTCATGGTTATTATAAAGAGAAACAAGAAACATATCTGGAATGTTGTAGGCATATAAATAAAGGCCAGTTTTCTCTGCTTTAACAGCATGAAATCATTGGCTCTCTATCCTGTTTCCTCCCTGGAAGAGAAGTCCTTCACTCACTCTGTCCTTTCAACAAATCTATCTGGCCCCCTGTACATCCAGGTGACAAAAATAAACTGTACCTGCTATTATAAATTATTTGTAAAAACAAAGACAGCGGTTTTTAATTATTTTAATAAAAAATTAAAAGATTTAAACATTTTGGTGTTTGTGTATAGGCCGTTTAACATTGACACTGGCTGGGAGAGACCAGGGAGGAACTCCTCCTGGGCTAAGAGCTTAGATGGACATGGAGGAGAAGAAATGGGATATATTTTTCTTCTTGTAAAGAAGTCTGCATTAAAAAAAATTATTCACAGCACCACTTTGCCTATCCACCAGATGAAATGAAAAATGATGTTTATCCTTGAGAGGAGAGTAAAATTTCTGTCTGGTCTAATCTTACTTTGTCAGCTTATGGAATTGAATGGATATTCTTTCTAAATCCGCACCCATGTCAACCTTTCTATGTCCAACTTCAGTTACTTGTTTTGTAAGTCTGTTTTCAGCTGTGTTTCCACCAACTCCTTCTCAAAGAGAATAAGTTAAGAAAAAACCTCAGAGCAGCTGGGCTGTGTATCACCTGCTTGTTTATCCATTCCTGTCATTGAAAACTACAGGTTGACACACACGGATGACTGTACCATTGTACTGAATGTGTATTGAGTGCTATTTTGCCAAGATGCTTTAAAAAGATAATTTCACTCTGTATGCCTTTTCCCTCATTTTATTTATGTTTTTAACATAATAGGTTCTGGTTTGTGTACATCTCCAGTAAATCCGTTTCTTTGTTTTCCAGCTGTGCTTAGGGGAAGCTAACGCTGACTCACATAGGGTCTGATATCTCCATTGAGTCTGACAGCATTACCTGCCTGACAATCACCAGTGCGGCTTCTGGTGGGGGGAGTGAGCATGGAGAAAACACTGGGTGGGGGGAGCAGGTTCCTGGCCAGTGAGGAGCCATCTGAAGTCAGGAATTGTTGAGGCAACCTACCGGCTTGCAAGCTTCCTGGACAAGGATCCAAAGAGAAACAGACGTGACACCATGATTTGTAGCAATACAGTACTGTCCCCATTAGAAACAATGGAGAAAATGCCACATCCTTCAAGACCAAACAAGGGCAGCTCATAAGCACGTGGCCAGGCAGATGAATACGAAAACCTGCCGTCAGCTTTTCTGAGCGCAAAAACTGAGATGATTCGCAGTCCCACTTGCTCTCAGGTGGGCACAATCTCTTAGAATGTTAAAACTGAAAATACCTCCAAGAGCACAAAGGTTCACGTGCTCATTTTCAAGATGAGAAAACTGAGGCTAAGAAAGGTGAAGGAACTCTCTTCAGTTCACACAGGTCAGCCAAGGCTGAGCCAACATCAGGACTTAGTCCTGAGTTGGAGTGAGCTGGACAGAGCATGAGAGGACCATTTCTGCGATGCTAAGTGATAACACAGGTGGGACTTGAGTCACAGTGAGGGGACAGAGCATTTCATTTCCTCTTCTCGACTTCATCTGTTATGGATCACAGTGAGCAAGAACTGTGCAGCCTCCCTTTTCTACCTACACCATCCATCCTTCCTTTGCTTTCTGATTTACCAGATGAAGGTCCCCACCTGAAGGACAGGTGAAGGGCTGCCTTGAGGAGACCGGGGAAATAAAAACTATGGGAGAGCACCCTGGGAAAGTGCCCTGGCCAGGTGGCTTGGCTGGTTGGAGCATTGTCTCATACACCAAAAGGCTGCAGGTTCAGTTTCTAGTCAGGGCACATACCTAGGTTCTGGGTTCAATTCCCGGTTGGGGTATATATGGGAGACATCCAGTTGATGTTTCTCGCTCACATTGATGTTTCTCTCTCTCTCTCTCTCTCTCTCTCTCTCTCTCTCTCTCTCTCTCTCTCTCTCTCCCTTCCTATCTCTCAATAAAAGCATATTTATGAGTGAGGATTTAAAAAAAAACATAGAAGGAGCAATACTAGGGGCTCTCACTGATTGTGAGCACATGCCAAATGACTTACAACTTGCATTTCATTCTCAGAAGCGCTCTCTGAGCCAGGTATTGTTTTCCACCATTTTGCAAATGAAGAAATTGAGTCCAGCCCAAAGTGATGGAGTCAGGATTTGAATCAGGCATAGCTGATTCCAAAGTCGGTAATAAATGAGACTGGGAAGAACCAGGCACTGCGCCTTTGCATCTGTGCTCAGGATGGAGATTAGGACAGATGCTCTCGCGACGTAGGAGGAGGATATGTCCAGATAAACCACTGCAAGTTGAAAATATTGTCAAAAATGCATTTACTCTACCTAACCTATGATGATCCATAGGTTCTGAAATTAAACGTGCTCAAAACACTTACAAGAGCCCACAGTCAGCCAAAATCATCTAATACAAAGCCCATTTTATAACAAAGTGTTGACGATCGCACGCAATTTATTGACTACTGTACTGGCAGTGAGAAACAGCATGGTTGTATGGGTACTCACCGCTAACACACAGCCGAAAGCACACTGGCATTTTGTGGGCAGGACGGGATGCAAAACACAATATCCAAAAAATTCTGGCAACACAGGACACTGGAGAATACAAGTTGTTTTTCCTTGTGATTGCATCACTGCCATTGCCCAACATCACGACTGGGTATTGTACTGCATATCACTAGCCCAGGTAAAAGATCAAAATTCAAAGTACAATTTCTTCTGAAAATGTATTGCTTTCATACCATCGTAAAGTCGAATAATCATAAGTCAAACCATCATGATTTGGAGACCACCTGTAATAGGGCCAGGTTTGCCCTTCTCCTCACCAAGCATGACATTGTCCAAGCCAGTAGCCCAGTTGGGGGCAAGAAGTGGGCTAAAAACTGTATTAAATCCCAAAGAGTTCTCTTTCCACCACACACACCCATCATTACCACCAGCCTATTTGGCAGAAGGCACAGAAGCAGGCAGCACCTGCTTCTCTACCCTGAGCCCCAGGAAAAAGAAGCGTATCCAGGATGAGCAAAAATGTAGGAACTATGCCAACTTCATCCGGGGTCACTGGAACAGCCTGCTGGGTGCTAGGGATTTGTTCTGTTTCATGAAGAGATACCTTTCACTTCTGAGTCCTAGGTCTATCTGTAAAGACCCGAACTACTGTGTATCATGCAGGACTGAAAGAAAGCATATTGGTTTCCAAATACTGGTTTTCAAATGCTATGAAGTCTTTTTAATATAAAATGTTTCAAAAACCTTCACCCAAGAACTGCTTTCTTGTAGGTTTGGATGCCTGAAAAAAATACATAGTGATCAAAAGCTACTAGGAATCAGAAACCTCCAAATGAATTATGTGTTTTATCATAATAGCATCGAGGTTCATTTGGAACAAAGAAATATTACACGTATGCATGAGCTACATAACTTACGCAGTTTTCGGAATACACTGGAAGTGCAGATGGGTTTATGGGCCCCTGGAATGAGCCAGCAGCTCACAGGACAGCTGCCCTCAAGGAGCCACCACGGACTTCAGTCCCCCAGCATCCTCTAGGCCAGCACTTCTCCAACTTTCCTTTGCTCATCAATCATCTGAGAACTCTTAACATGCAGATCCTAACTAAGTAGGTTGGGGCCAGACCTGAGCGTCTGCCTTCCTTGCAGGCTCCTGGTGCAGCTGCTGGGTTGGACAAACTGTGAATGGCACAGCCCTGGCACTCATACTAACACAACTCAGCCCAGACTCTCACCCACCTACCTGTCCACTCGACTGCACTCCCCCCACTCATCAAGTCATACAACCTCTTGCAACCATGTTTCCTGAGGAGTGCATATGCGTAAGTGTACGTACATGTAAAGGTAAATCTTGTCTCTTGGGTCTCATGCTCTTGCTCCCACTGCACTTACAACCAAGAATGTGTTCACAGCCGGTTAAGCACTCTGCGTGTGGTGGCTTCAGTGCTGTTTTATACACATTTGTGTTGATACCAGTGGTTGGTCATAATCTCCTTGAAAGTAAGGATGATATAGTGCATATTCTCCACAGCAACCAGTACTTGCTCAATAGATACTTACTGGTTGATAAGTTATCTAGATGAGAAATATATGCATCCTGACATGGATATTTATGAGTAAGCCATTCAGCATATCATTGAGAAAAACATGTATAATGAGTAATTGCTAAATATTTATTTCAGAAAAATGGCAGGTGTCATTTAGTGAGCACTCGGGCTAAGTGCTTTGTACATTATCTCATTTAATTGTCACAAAGGCCCTGAGGAGAGAGAGTTCCAAAGCCCATACTTAACAGACTGCTGCCTCTCATTAAGGGCTGTGTACCAAAACTCAGTTAAAATCTGGTAGAAGATCATAGAACTTTCCAGGCAGTGCATGCACAAAGAATGAGGCTGAACTATGAAAAGTACAACAATGCAGGTCAATGCAAAGTGCTGTAGGAGGGGAGAGACAACCACCTGGGAATGTTGAGAAAAGCCTAAAAACTGATATTTTGTTAAAAAGACCCAAGCAGAGAAAAGGAGAAGGGCATAGAAAGGCAGTAGAATGCATGTGCAGAGCACGGGAGTGTAAAAGAGCATGGTAAGTCTGAGGAGCCCCAGAAGCTTGGTGTAGATGGAACTCACATTGCACATGGCACATTGTGGGAGAGCAGAGCATGGGGCAGTGGTTCTCTCTGGGGTGGTGAGGTGGCTAGATACGAAAGAAGTGCACCCATATGTTCACTGCAGCATTATTCACGATGGCCAGGACATGGAAACAACCTAAGTGTCCTTCGATAGATGATTGGATAAAGATGTGGTACATGTATACAATAGAATACTACTCAGCCATAAGGAAAGATGAAATGCTGCCATTTGTGACAACATGATGGAGCTTGAGAATATCACGCTAAGTGAAATAAGTCAGACAGAAAAAGTCAAGAGCCATATGATTTCACTCATACGTGGGATATAAAACTGAAAGCAAGAAATGAACAAACAAGAAAAACAAACAAAAACTCCTAGACACAGACAATAGTATGTTGGTTAGCAGAGGGAAAGCGGCATGGGGGTGGTAAAGGGTAAAGGAAGCTCAATATATGGTGATGGAAGAAGATTTGACTTTGGGGAGTGGGCACCCAATGCAAGCTATACCTTAGATGATGTACCATCGAATTGTACACTTGAAACCTATATCATTTTATTAGCCAATATCTCCCCAATCAATATAATTTTAAAAATAAGTGGTCCCAGAACACCCTGGGAGCTTTCTCAAACTGCACATCCCCATTCCAAGAATGTGTTATGTCTCCCTTCCCCATCACCACAAGCTTATCAGAATTTCTTGGGGAAGAGAGCTTGGGAATGGAGAGTTTGATGAGTTCCCTTGTTGATTCCGAGATGACTCAGTGGGTAAGACCTGCTGCTGAAGAGGTCAATGAGCTCAGGATCTGGGGCTTCTCCCCTAGGCAGTGGAGGCAAGACAACCTTAAAACCAGACAGAATGGGATCTATTTTTAAAAGATATACAGTGAAGAGAAGAAAATATGGAGACAGGGAGAACATAAGCCTGCCAAAATAGCAATAATGAAGATAATAATAGCTTATGCTTATCGATGTCCCAGGCACTGTTCTAATTTAATAGTGTAATCGACAGATGTGAAAGCCTGATTTGAAGTAATGTCAGGAGGAACAGAGAGAAGGAATGGCTTTAAGGGAAATCTCTAATTGGGTAGGATAAGTGTTCAGTGTTATAAAGACTGATATTTTGTCCCCAGGTATCAGACTGAAGTCTCGGGCTGCCATAACCCCTGTCCCCGTCCCTCTCAGCACTTAATAATGATAGGATAGACATCTAAGGTGTATCCTGATGGGAAGAAGTTGGGAGATTGGGAAGTGTCCAGGGTTAGAGAAGTTTTAGTTTACTTGAAACCACATAAGTTTAAAAATTAAAAGGGGGAAAATATTTCCAGAGCCAGCAGCCATGTGGATGCTAAAGCCATGGCCAAAAATGAAGCAAGGGGTTCTCTTGCTTTCATGAGCAAGAGTCCCAGACATTTCCCAGGTTTGTTTAGCTCAGTAAGTAGAGACTGGGGGGAGGGAGGGAGGGGAGGGAGGGGAGGAGCTGTGCTGCTTGCTCTGAGGCCGCTGTAGCTTCTCAAAAGCCAGACCAGGGGCTGTCTCTCATCAGGGCAGCCCTGACAATGGTATAGTATCACTTAGAGTTGAATTAATCCTATCTAGTAAAAGAGTAATATGCAAATTGACCATCACTCCAAGACACAAGATGGCCGCCCCCATGTGGTCAGATGGCTGCCCCCATGGGGACACAAGATGGCCACCACAAGATGGCCTGCAGGGGAGGGCAGTTGTGGACAGTAAAGGGTGACCAGGCCAGCAGAGGAGGGCAGTTGGGGGTGACCAGGCTGGCAGAGGAGGGAAGTTGGGGGAGACCAGGCCAGAAAGGGAGGGCAGTTGGGGGGGACCCAGGCCTGCAGGGGAGGGTAGTTGGGGGGGACCAGGCCTGCAGGTGAGGGCAGTTGGGGGTGACCAGGCCTGCAGGGGAGGACAGTTAGGGGCAACCAGACTGGCAGGGGAGGGCAGTTAGGGGTGACCAGACCAGCAGGGGAGGGCAATTAGGGGCAATTGGGCTAGCCAGGGAGCAGTTAGGCATCAATCGGGCTTGCAGGGGAGTGGTTAGGGGGTGATCAGGCTGGCAGGCAGAAGCAGTTAGGGGCAATCAGGCAGAGGCAGGCGAGTGGTTGGGAGCCAGCAGTCCTGGATTGTGAGATCAGGGATCGGGCCTAAACAGGCAGTCGGACATCCCTCAAGGGGTCCCAGATTGGAGAGAGTGCAGGCTGGGCTGAGGGACACCCCGGCCCCCGTGCACGAATTTCGTGCACCAGGCCTCTAGTAAAAAAATAATTGGCAACAGTAACTTCAGAGAGAGTCAAAATACTTCCATGATGTGAATGGCAAGTTCTCTTCAAAAGGATGGACTGATGTACCAATTCATTCATCACTCATTCATTGAGTGGATGCTATGTGCCAGACAAAACATTATGGGCTGAGGCAAGGAGATACAGGAAACATTTTTTTAAAGGAAAAAAATAGACTCTGAAGCTACCAAGCAAGTTTGCCCCTGAGACATTTATTATTAAGGTCTTACATTTTCTCAGACAGCTAGGCAGACTTCCTGGTAAAGGCAAAACAGAAAACAAGTGCCCTCAAGGTTACCTCTTGACCTCTCACTGTGTGCGAGCCCCTGACTACAGATCACTGCTTTAGTCCGCATGGAGCGGATATACTGCAGGCACTTAAGAAATGTCTCATTTGTTGAAAAATAACAGTTTCTCTCTAGCCCACGCTGCCTGTCTGGGGTTTGGCTGAAGCTCTCTGGGACCCAGGCTGGCAGTGGAGAATGTGGCAGAAAAAAAAAAGATCCCCAAAAGGGTTTGCTTTGGCAAATAAGCATTCTAGTCCAGAAGCAGCATACATCACTTCCAATCACAACATATTGTCCAGAATTAATTAGTGGCCCCACCCAGACATAAGGAAGCCAGGAAAAACAACCACCATGCTCCCAAGATGTAGAAAGCCAGATTATCTGGTTAACAGCACCAATGACTACCGCAGACACATGGCAGAGTTGGCCCTGTTTTAATTGACCATAATCCTGAAGATTGAGCTCATGCATCAGCCTTCATCAGACAGTCTAACCTGCTTATTGTCAATACATAGACTGAAATTGTTGCTGAATTGTGCTCCTGAAGCAATGGTGTGCTATCCAAAGATGAAGTGATAAAGCAGGGGGATGGATCTAATAACACATGAAATTGAGCTTAAAGGGATTAAACAGTAACACCCCTGAGCTACTCCTTACTTACTGCTGTCTGGAGGCCCTTTAATGGGATTACACTGGAAGAGTTATAGGGTTTCACAAATAGTGAGATCCATTCTAAGCCCCATTCTAACCAAGACTTGACAAAAGGGATTTAATACACCACCATCACTCCCACCCAAACTCACAGCCTGCAAAAGCCAGCTTCTCCCCAAAATAATTTCCTGACCAACCTCAGAAGAAAATGAACACAAAATACTCTAAGAAAGAGCAAGAAAAATCAAACAACATTGAGCAGGTTTTTTAGTGCTGAAGATGGACACATGAGAAGGAAAATGGTATAAGATTTGATTAAAGGTAGCCAGTGCATGATAAATATTTTATATTAATAAATATTTCTCCCTAACACCTTATCTCAATTTAAGTTAAAAGCGCCCAAAACTGAACATCTAACTTTGAATGTCAGGTTGTTTCTTTATATAAATTTCACTTGTATCTCCTGAATTCAATGTACAAAACTGAAAAATATTTAGGTTGGGTAAAATTTTCCATCTCTGTTTCCATGTTAAAAAAAGAAAATAGTATGCATCCAACAATACCCTTTTATTCTTGTTATAACTCTTTCTTATTTGTGAGATAACTGACTCAGATCAAGATCATTGGGTCATTCTTTAACAAATTATTGTTCATGTGATTTATAGCACATTATGCATTCCTATAACTTGTTTCGACCACACACATATTTGTAAGATTTTATGTTGTAATGGTAAAATTTGTTTTAGTGATAGCATTATTAAAGGAAAGAAATGTTTGGAAACTTGACAACGAGAAACTAAGAAGTGCAAAGAAAAAGAAAGACTAAGAAGAGAGACTAAGAATTTTGCAAAGCCTGTCAGGGGGAACTGAACTCTGTCATATGAATCCCTTTGACATTGAGAAAGATGGAGACTTCGTCTAAGGACTGTGACTCACCTTCCAGATCCATCCGACTGTGCAGGACAAGAGCAGCACATACAGGAGTTGGGACCAAGTCACACTGGTGATTGAGCTCTGGTTCCATAGTGAAGAGAACTGCAGACTGATCTCAGAATGAATTGTCCCTCCTTCACCATCTGGGTTAAACATCTCTATAAAATAATTCATAATTTCTGGATGCCCTGGCAAAGCCAGGTAGGGAACAATCCTTGAAGTACCTGTTTGTTCTTGCTTTGTTATAGATTTTGCTTTGTTTTGTACCTCCCACAGTAGTAACAGTTTACAGATGAAAATTCTGAATGTTAGGGAAGCTGAATTCAAGGTCCCACATCTCATAAGTGGTGGATTCCAGGAAGACCCCCTTCACGTCCCATTCCCCCAGGCTTCCGCACTGCAGGAGAACAAGTCTATTGCTGTAAAGAGGCAATTCATAATAATGGTTAACAGTGTAAGCTCCAGGCAGGTAGACCTGGATATGAACCCAGTTCCAAGTCTTTGATTTCCAATTTGAGTTACAGCTTCAACCCACTGTAAAATGGAGATAAGCCTCCTATCAGATAGTTTTATGAAGAATAAATAAAATGATAATGCTTAGGACAGACCTGGTATATCATAAGCATTCAATTAATGTTGGCTATCTTCATCATCATCTGGGTTCTATATCCCATAAAGGTCAGAGGTACTCAACTATAATAAAGGTTATACACAATCTCTTAAGCAGTTTCACATATATTTCCTTGGAGTCTTAATGGATAGTAAAGTACAAAGGCAAAATAACCTTTGAAGAAACCCTGCTCTTTCAATTTTGAGGTCAAGATACTGAGCCTATAGCATAATCGTTGTACGTAAAATCTGATACCTTAATATATGAAAGACACCTATCAAAGCCCTTTTCATGTATTAATTCATTTAATCCTCACTCACAATAACCCTATGTGGCAGATGTTATTAGTATCTCTATTTTACAAATAAGGACATAGAGTCCAAGAGAGCTTAAATAACTTGCTGAAGTCCATACACCTAGGAAGTGGTAGAGTCAAGATTTAAATACAGAAAATCTAACCTCAAAGTCTGTGCTGTGCCCATTAAGCTACACTGCCTCTGTGCAATATTAATTAGGTGTACAGTCGTATTTTTTTAAATAACAACATAGGATTTCATACCTACATACCATGGAAGACTGCTGGCTTACAAGTCATTGATGCATGATGAATGGAAGCATGGTAAGTATAAGTTGTGAGAACAGTCAAGAATGTGAGGTGTGAAAAATGGTCAAGAATTCAATATAGCAGCCCTACCCGGTTTGGCTTAGTGAATAGAGCACTGGCCTGTGGATTGAAGGTTTACGGGTTCGATTCTGGTCAAGGGCACATGCCCAGGTTGTGGGCTCAATCCCCAGTGGAGGGTATGCAGGAAGCAGTCAATCAATGATTGTCTCTCATCATTAATGTTTCTATCTCTCCCTCCCTCTCTCTTACTCTCTGAAATTAATTAATTAACTAATTACATTTTTTAAAAAATTCAACATAGCAGAGCCTCAAACAATGACACTGTGAAAGAAGCCAGAGACACAACTTGACAGGCAACCAGAAGGAAGGGAGCCGCTCATTTGAAGCAAAGTAAATAGACGAATAATGATACTAATAGGCTGGACCCACACACATAAAAACAGACTTAGGCCCAGCTGGCATGGCTCAGTGGTTGATCATCAACCTATAAACCAAGAGGTCACGGCTCGATTCCCAGTCAGGGCACATGCCCGGATTGCAGTCTCGATTCCCAGTGTGGGGTATGCAGGGGGCAGCCAAACGATGATTCTCTCTCATCATTTATGTTTGTCTCTCTCCTTCTCCCTCTCCCTATCCCTCTTCCTCTTCACCTCCGTTTCCCACTCCCTCTCCCTCTCCCTTCCTCTCTGAAATCAATAAAAATATATTGGGGGGAGGGGGACAGGCCTAGGGGAACCAGCTACAGTGCTCTTGAGTGACTCTCCTGGTGCCCACAGGTCTCATCAGCATTCTCATTTAAGATCACCTCGAACAATAAAGGACAATTGCATATAGGCCCACATTAGTGAAGAGGCTGAAAACCAATGCCTGTCTTGGCCTTTGATTCATTACTTGGCTTTGACAAACTTAGTCTTCTTCCTATGTGTTACAGAGGATCAGTAAGAATGAACACAATGCTCATATTCCCAGGGCAGATTCAGGTCAAGGGGAATGGATAAGAAATGACCATAGTCATGACTTTGGGTCATGTCAGGTTGGAGTTTGCAGGGCTATGGATGAGAACACTTTGGAACCACCTCCTTGGGTGTTGAGTGTGCTGGTGCTGACTTTATAGTATTAGACATGAAGGATGTTTACCATTCAAGGAACCAAAACAGAAAGAAAATGATCTCACTCAAGTTTATCCTCCACAGCCAGGACTACTTCCAAGGACCTACAACCTCTATCACACTCTCCAGTTTCAGCTCACTTTGCAAAGATGGCGGAAAGTCCTTAGCTATAAATTCCAAATCCAAAAACAGTTCTTACCATGAAACAGATGGAAAAATGCATTTTTGGCAAGATTCTAACCCACTCAAATGTAATGCTCTCTCTCCAAATATTAGAATTTCAAGCTGTGCATTTAATGCTGGAAATTATGCAACTTCCTGGTTCACAGGTTGAGAACCGCTGCTGTAGAGCCTAAGACCATTGGAAAACACAGATATTTACATTACGATTCATTAACAGTAGCAAAATTACAGTTATGAAGTAGCAACGAAAATAATTTTATGGTTGGGGGTCACCACAACATGAGGAACTGTATTAAAGGGTCGCGGCATTAGAAAGGTTGAGAACCACTGCTCTCATGGTTACTGAGTGACATAGGGGCGAATCAGACTAATGTCTGAGTAAAATTTCCCTTGAAATAACCTTGGAAGTGAAAACCCAAGGGAAGATACATTCATAATGAGGCAAAATGGATTTTTGCTGAACATAAAAATAGTGCAGGACGCATTATTAAACCCCAAAGGACAGCTACACTGCCTCTACCGATCAGTGATTTGTCGTTTCAATTCTACTTTTTCAACGAGTCTCCGAAGTGGGATGAAGAGGTGCATGTGGAGGTACAATGAAGGATGGAGGAGAGGAATGAATTGAAGTCACCAGTGGAGCATGGCACCCCCACTCACAAAAGCCTTCATGAGGCCCATTCTAATAGCAGGGCTCTTAGATCTGGAGTTGAGAAAAATTTCTCAGTGCTGCAATGGAACATTGTCAAGTGTTCATACAAAGTGGGGAAATGCCAAAAAGGGTTCAAATTCCATCATCAACTTCATCCCTCTTAGAAGGGGTGAGTCTCTTGCACTCTAGAGCATTTGACAGCTTGTAGCTTCTTTGACCACATGCATTTGAGCTGCTCTAAGCAACCTGGCACACAAATTGAGGCTTGAAACCAGATAAGAAATGCCCCAGACTCTCTAAGTATTATTAAATAGCATAAACCTCCCTAGAGAACAAGTACAGAGAGGAAGCCAAGCCTACAAACATTCCAGAAGCGAAACGAACTACATGGGTGTATCATTTATATTTAAAATCAAATGGTACACTGGTTTGGGGTCAAATAAGTATATAAACTAAAAGAAAATACACTCCATGAGTGGCAATTTCTTGTCCCTGATTACTCAAGACATATCCAAGTTTGGAAAACTGATTAAGCTCCTCCTTAGCTATCTTGAATCCTACTTTAAACATGGAAATATCAATAATTACCCCAAAGATCTGCTCTCTTTTTTGCCTCCCAGCAAAAATAGTACTAAATAACATTGGCTTTCAGTTCATGAAAGTGGTATTATTTGTTTTATTATTAATTTTCTTAGGTATTTATAGAATCTGCATTTCTTCTGCTGGGTCTTTCAAAAAGTCACCTCCCTCCTCCTTCCTGGAGCAGCACAGAAAAGAACACACTGTGTGTGCACCTGAGAGCAAGGAGAATGCAAGAGCCTTTCTCCCCATTTGTGAAGCCAGTACATCTGGTCCCTCTTAAGAAATCATATTATTTGAGTTACTGGCCCAGGTTCTGCAGATGGGTAGGGTACTGCTCTAACTGTTCCCTTTTCAGAAATTAGCTAACTGGTTTCTTTAAGAAGTTGGGAGGTGAGTCTGTTGTGAAGTAGAGGGGGTGGGGGACTAATTAGTCTACAGATTTCTTCTTCCTCTGATGTGGTTCAAAACAAATTCTCTAATGAAATGGTGCATTTATCCTTTATTTATTTATTTACTCCTAAACACCTTCTAATTCAGGTATTCCATAGCAACTATTTATTGAAATCCTACTATATGTCAGCCACTGAAGTTCATACCAGAGACATGGATATGAAAAAAAGATGAGGATCTAGATCTAAAGAAGCTTATAGGCTTGCATGCCACTAGTAACACTAGCTATTGTCTAATGCCTCTATAATATCACTTATCATATTGAAAATAAAAAATACTGTGGTAGAAGAGAGCGAGAAAGAATGAATGCTACAAGAGACAGGAGAAACTTCAAACAGAAGCTTGACTAACAGAGATCTCGAAATGTGACTCTACTGCTCTTCCTGTTTCTTTTGTGAGCTCCTTGTGGGCCCACATATGCTAATATTATTTCCCAGTGTCCCCTAGGTCCTCTTTTCTTCTCACCCTACAGACTACCCCTAGGTAATCAAACTCACTCTCATGATTTCAGTTCACATTGCAAAACCTACACATCCATAGTAGACCATTGTCTTGAACATCAGATTCCTTTCGCATTGGCCTTTTCATGCTGCTAGCTCACAGGTAGCTTGGGTGCAATCTGACTGACATTTAGCTCATTATTTCCTCCATCCAGTGTAGCTCCTCATCCTCTACTCCTTATCTGAGGTGTCAGCTCCACTAGTCAACCTAATTTGAAACACAGAAGTCAACCTTGATTCTTCCTTTTTTCCCAATAAATCACATCCATATTATCATTAAGTTTTTTTAGTTTTAAATTCTAAAGATTTCCTCCATCCCTTCCATCTCTTAGCTCTGCCCTCGACCATTTTTTTCACCTACACTGGCATAAGAGTCTATTTACCCATCCTCTGTGCAGTAATTTGAATAATCTAATTGAAAGACAAATATGAAAAATTCACTCCCTTATCTAAAACCTCTCAGTGGCTAGCCATAAAATGGCAATAAATCCTCCATTTTCAATACTAGCTCACAGTATTAGCTATCTTGAATCCTACTGCAAACATGGCAATATCAATAATTACCCAAAAGATTTGCTCTCATTTTCCCTACCAAGAAAAAAATGTACTAAATAACATTTACTTTCAGTTCATAAAAGTAAAATTATTTGTTTTATTATTACTTTTCCTGGATATTTATAGAATCTGCATTTTTCCCCCTGAATCTTTCAAAAAGTCATCCCCCTCTTTCTTAGATTCAGCCTCCAGGTTCCAGTGCTTCCCCATGAAGGGTCCCTCTCTCATTGCATAATTTTCTCAAAGGAAGTTTCCAGGATTTACCTCCCAATTCTAGTCTTCCAACCTGTCTATTCGACTCAAGTCCTTGTTTCCACACTTAGCTGCATCTGTAACTCAGACTCCAAGTCTCCCTTGCTGTATCCTCCACTGCTAGACAGTTCCAACCAATTGATGGCAGCCCCAGCTCTGGAAACCCAACTTAGACAAGATATACAGAGAAAAGCATCAAGACCCTCTCTTCCTAGGTCAGGCCTAACAACAATAGCCCTGCTATCATCTACATCTACATCTACCTGTTGTCCCAGTTGGATGTAGAGAAGACTGAAACTTTCAACAACAGGCCCCGAAACTCTCTATATTCCAATACCACAAGACCCTAAAGTGTAGCAACCTCCCTCTCTACACAACTACTCATAACTTAATAGTTCCGTCCAGTGTCAGGCAATTTAACTGCTTCTGAAGACGCCATAAACTCTGAATCCAACAAGCTCTGCCCCTTTAACCCTAATGGCCCTTTCCAAAAGTGATGAAATGTACTAAGACCCAGAGATCCTCCCCACTTTTTTCCATAAGGTGTGTTTATATCATAATTCACTGAGCTCCAACCTGTGATTCCACCATTGGAAAAAGGAAGAGAGGGAGAGACGGAACACAACAGTCACCTTCCTCCTTGGTCTCCAGGTAGTTGACAGTAGAAACGACCAGGCAGCCTAGCAGTGCTCTGCTAGGCCAGCAATGTCATCTGTGAAAGTCAGGTCCATGGCCTCCCACAATGCTTAGGTTGAGTTGCTTAGACAGGAAGTAGGTGAAGTGACCCAGCTGTGAAGTCTTAGTTCTGAGAACTCCAGAAGCACCAGGACAGGAACCTGGAATGAGTGAGTGGTGAGCAGTCCTACAGTAATAAGGAGTTCGGCCACCCATGCACAGAGCCTCTGCCCAGAGGTTGCCTCTGAGCCAACATGTCATCCTCATTATCTCTGTAGCTCACTTTTGACATTGAAAATGGACTGTAGAAACTTCTGATGGGACTATGTCAGGAGTATTGCTCAGCATTATGCCACCACTCAAGACACAATTTCCCAAGCCCAGGTCTGACACGGAGGCCAAGGTTTTCTGTGTCTCCCTTCCTAACCAAAGTACTCCCTTAAACTAGCGGTCGGCAAACTGCGGCTCGTGAGCCACATGCGGCTCTTTGGCCCCTTCAGTGTGGCTCTTTCACAAAATACCACGGTCTGGGTGAGTCTATTTTGAAGAAGTGGCGTTAGAAGAAGTTTAAGTTTAAAAAATTTGGCTCTCAAAAGAAATTTCAATCGTTGTACTGTTGATATTTGGCTCTGTTGACTAATGAGTTTGCCGACCACTGCCTTAAGCGAAAGCACCCTGCTCATCAGCTTTGACCTCTCTGGACCATTAGACACCTTTACTAGGGTAGCATACTCCATGTCCTACAATGCACCTATCTTCATTATTCAATATTTTAGGTCTACCAACTACCCACTCCCTGATTTCTGTCTAACCTGGCATTTCTATCTTGGGACACATTTTTTATAACTCTTCAAATCCAATTCTCGAGTCTTCTACCCACCCCTTACAATTAACTTAGACTAATCTCCATAAAAAGCATGTGTGAATACACACAGATCACCTGAGGTCTTATACCTCCCTAGCACTGCCGCTTGCTAAATGTATAATCTTGGAAAAATACTTAATCTCTCTTTCTCAGTTTCTTTGTATGGGAATAATCATGATGTGTACCCCCTGGGGTTGTTTTCAAGATTAAATGAGTTATTACAAGTAAAATGCTTAGAACTAAGCCTAACATACACACAATAAAAATAAATGTTAACTACTATTATTTCAGCACCACAAAATCTGTGTCCAATTTGCTGTGTTTCTCCTCCCTGAACACCCTAAATATCAGATTTTTCCATCCATTTGCTTATGTCCCCCACATCTAAAAAACTTAGGGTTGTGTTCCTGACCCTAAGTTTTTTAGATACAGCAGCAAACAAACCAAAGGCCTCACAATGGTCATATTTTAGGGGGAACAGACGTATAATGAAAATAAATACATAATATAATAGCGCGGTATCAAAAGGCACAAAGAAAATAAATAGGGTTACATAATAGAGAATGATGGAGATGATGATGCAAATCTTTTTGACACATGGGGTGGGCAAGACAGCCACTGAGAAAGTGACTTTTGAGCTAAGACTTGAATGATAAAAGCAAGATATGATAAAAAAAAAAAAAAAGATTGAAAACAGGGTTTCTCAATCTTGGTACTGCTGACATTTTGGACCAGGTAATTCTTTGTTGGGAGGAGCTGTCCTGTACACACTAGAATATTTATCAGTGCCCCTGACCTCTACCCACTAGATGTCATTATCATCCCCAAAATTGTGACAAACTCACCCTCACTGAATAATACTGAAATGACAACTTTGTTAGCATTCTAGTCTCATTTGTTGACCCAACCTATCACTTATATTCCTAGATTATCAACTCACTTTCAATTTTCTATACAATCAAGTCATTTCCCACAGCTATCTCTTTGCTTATGTTGACGTCTTGACATTTGTGGAAAACCCTTCCCATCCTCTTCAGTTGAATAAAATCCCTCCTCATTCTTTAACACTCAAATCAAAGTATTTCATTTTCTAATTTCATGTGCATATCTCTATCATTATACTATATGTACTATATATTATCTATATACTATATATAATACATATATTTTAATTAAATGTCTAGTTTTCTATCTGTCTGCCTCTACTAATCTCTGAGATTCTTGTGGTCAGGAAATGGATTTTATTTGTTTGTGTTTAGTGCCTAAAATACACATTGGGTGCTTGATACCAAGTGTTAATAAATATATTTTAAATAAATTAACTGCTGTGCCTTGAAGAATATTACAATCACTTAGAGGTTAATAAGATATATACAGACATAAATCTCAAATAATACTAAAAATGTAATGTGACATAAGAGAAATAATAGTGTTATTAGAGTTCAGACTCAATAAAAATTACTTTCCACTGCATACTTTACTCATTATCATAGAACAAAGTCAATACTCTATATTGTTAAATTGTGACTCTCCCCACCCCCAATACAGTTCTGTAGTCACAGGCCATGGTCATAACTTCACTAGTGATCAATCAATAAAGGCCTCAAAAACCAGAGGTGAGCAAGTTTGTGATCCATACTGACCATCACTCCTATGGGAAAACCAAACTGCAGATATCAAGTAAGCTATGTGTCTGAGTGAGACAGTGCTAAAAGGTACCTTCTGGCCCAGCTGGTGTTCCTCAGTGGTTGAGCATTGACCTGTGAACCAGGAGGTCCTGGTTCAATTCCCAGTCAGGGCACATGCCCAGGTTGCAGGCTCGATCCCCAGTGTGAGATGTGCAGGAGGCAGCCAATCAATGGATTCTCTCTCATCACTGATGTGATATGTTTCTATCTCTGTCTCCCTCTCCCTTCCTCTCTGAAATCAAAAAAATATATATATATTTTTAAAAAGTACCTTCTGATGCCTTTCATGCCCACTCTCTAAGATATCACAGCTACTAAGCTCTATTCTTGAATGTATGTATACCTGGCCTCTCTCACCACAGCAGGGCTGATATCAGAGGGTGTGCACAGCAATGAAGTTATTAGTGGTCCACAACCAGTGTCCATACCCACACCTTAGCAGCTGGTCCATATTTCAAATATCCTTCTTGGCTTTACCCATAGTTGCCTGTCAGACCATCAGTGACATTGTCTCAAAGCATGAGAACCAAACCACAGAGAAATTGTTTATCCCTTTGGTTACAAAAATGAGCTAACTGGAGAGTATTCTGAGAAGATGGGCAGTGAGCTAAAGATTCTCAAGACAAACGTTAAAAAAAAATACGCCCAAATCAAAAGCAAACAGCAACCTGAACACTGGGAACTGCTCTGGAGTAGGGCCATTGTACTCATCATGTGGTTCTAGAAAAATAATAATCCCCAGAGGGGTTAAAGTTCAACAAGCATAAACTAACACTTAAGAGTCCAGGAATGTGTCATCAGCCACATAAGTGCATTCCTAAAACAACCCAGCTGGAACCTTCAGCTAAAGTTTTGTGGGCCTAAATTTGTGTGTTCACTCAATTAGTTCCTGCAACACTGTTTTTGTACATATTCCCATCTCCCTACCCCTACTCCCACCAAATTCCTACTCCAAATATGAATCAAAACTCAGCACAAAATTCATACACAGATAACTTTGATTTCCATGTCCATTGATAGCTAATAATACAATCAGAAGTAACTTTGTTCTCCTCAAATGTTTCAAACCATAGCAAAATCATTATCAAATAAAATTTCTCAAAAAAAAAACACAAAAAAACAAAAAAAAACACCACCTTGCAACGGCAGAGAAGTGAAATTTTCCACTTCACAAGTGGCAGTCCTGGAGCACAGACAGGTCAATTGCTTTAAGCCAGGATCAGCATCGTGATCAAAGGCTGAAACTAGACTTGGATATTTAAACTCCAGCTTAACTTAGAACCCGGTGACCCACGCCCCGCTTGATGTTACTTCTTAATATAGCTATTGAGTCCAGCCCACATTTAAACACCTACTCACAGACGTTATACCAGATAACACTCCTCAACGAAGCTGTGTTCCCGACCCACATCTTCGTACCCACACAGAGAATTCAAAAAGTTCAGACTCCAAGGGATCTTAAAGATCATCGAGCCCAGCCTCCTCATTTAGCAAAGCATCATAATTCTCTACAGCCCACCACAATTCCCGTCACCAAGGGTGAGGTCCAACTCATTGTTTGGCAAAATGCACCCTCCATCATCTATTTCCAGACCCACAGCCTCTCAGTCCACCTTATACCTGCACCCTAGGCTTAACAAATAACTTTCTTTATCTATAATACACCAGGCTTCTTCAAACCTCCATGACTCTGCTGTGACCCCTCTAAGGTACACTTCCATCCTTGAACAATGACTTGTTTGAATGTCACCACCACAGTAAGACATCCTTTGACCCTTTCAGATTGCAAGACTGCCCATTCCTCCATCATCCCATGACATTTTTTACATGCCTCTAGCATAGTGCATTTCTTATCACGTGTGAATCTGTGTTGTTTGTATGTCTGCCTTCTTCCACTGGAAGACATGTTCCATGAAGACAGGGACTATATTTCATTCTTTTCTGTCATCTTTGTATCTAGGCTGGCACCCAATGAGTTCTTTATAAAGTAAGAGGAAATGAGATAGAGAAATAGAAGAAAATGTGGAGGGTGGTCAAGTCAGAGCATGTAAGAGATTTGCTCAAGGTTACCCCAATAGACACACAGATTCCACACCAGAGGCCCAATTTGCATTCTGTCATACAGACCAGTTGATATAAACTGACTTCCCCACCTATACAACATCCCACATCCACCAACATCCCTCCATTTTCTCTCCAGAGTCTCTGGACAACAGAGGGGTGGGGGTATGCATGGGGAGGGGTTTGGGATGGGAATGGGGGAATGAGGACAAATACGTGATACCTTAATCAATAAAGAAATTAAAAAAAAAAAAAGAGTCTCTGGTTCTGAACCTAGTAGTCCCCCACCCACAGCTCTGGTGGGGACACTTGCAAGTGAAGATGGCTGAGAGAAGGTTGAACCTTCCAGGAACACAGAAGTGAGCTGATGAGGGCACTGGGGTGAACAGTTTAGTGAATGAGGGTCTTCCATGCAAGACTGATGGGCAAGTACTCAGGAGGAATATGTTCCCTTCTCCTAGCAGTTGCTTCTGGAACCACTATTCCACCATCAAAACCCCAACTGCTTAACCTTCTAGCACTCCAACCCCAAAAACAGTGTTTCTGGGGGCTGTGGGTCTTCCTGGCTATCTCCTCCAATGTTTGGGAAAGCCCCATGACTAAGCTCAGCTTCTCCTACTTACAGGGAAAGCCAGCCAGGAAAACTAGCCAAGAGATTAGCCAGCTGGCAGCAGGTCTAGATATCAGGCTGAGGCTGCATGAGCCCAGACAGACCTCCAGGCACTGTGCAAGGGCCGCCCCTGGCCTGGAATCAGGCTTTCCAGCCCACAACCAGCCTCCTGTGAAAGTGTCATAGCAATCCACCCTCCCCTGGGGCCTAGCCCAGAGAGAGCAACCCCTCCCCAGCTGCTGCTAATTTGCACCTCATTAGCAACAGCCTCCCCCCAGTGACAGTCCCTCAGAAATCCCAGATTGAGCACCTCATTGGTGCTAAATGAACTCTGGGTGTTTGGGGAGGCTGGCATCTGAGCTGCTAGGAGAGTGAGAAGTCTCAGGGCTTACCAGAAAACCAGAAGAGCACAGGCTAAGGACATAAGACAGAGAAGAACATTGTGTCTGGCAGAAACCAGTGGTTCAACGTTAGGAGGTGCTGAAAATCAAAGGGATATTTTGAAACTGTAGCTAATGGCCGCAAGGCAAATGGTGAGCTGAATGAAGGCTACTGGATTGTAGCAGAATACCAGAGGGAAGTCACAACAGGTATCTCCTCTACCTCGATGCTTGAAAAACTACCCATCCTGTCCCATGTCAGAGAAAGAGTTGGGACAAAGGAAATGCATCTGAAACTCTTAAAAGTCCTTGTAGAAGGAAAGATTAATGAAAAACATTAATGTCTGTTCAAAAATTCTAAAGAAAGACTCTGATTTGTCAAATTTCCTATTGTTCATACCAAGGAAGAACAGAGTAAGCAACTTACATTCCCCACAGTGAGTTGGACACATGCCTTTATCCCAACTCCCTCCAGAAACTCCCACTAAAGAGAAAGTAAAGGAAATAAAATCATTTCACAAGAACAAAAAGGAAAAGGTGAGATGACAGCAAAGGGAATGACAAGACTTTTAGAAGCTGGAGAATGAATTGAATAGAGTTAAGTGACTGTTGGCAGGGCAGAGGAAGCTGAAAATTAAGTGTATTTGGGAAGGGAAAATTAATCACCACAGAACTCCAGAAAAGCTTGAGAGTTTAAGGCACCAGGTAACGCTGGAAGTGAGGGTGGGAGAAGGGGCCGAAAAGGGTTGAAGAAGCCTTTACTGAGACTATTTGGATCTCCATCTTGAGAAGCCTGATGGTTACTCTTGACACACTGGAAATTTAGTTTCTAAAGATGCTAAACCAGAGAGGAACTAGAAAACACCAACCACAAATGGGTTTGAGTATGAGATCTTCTACTGAAACAGAGATCTACTGAAAAATCTATATGTTGAATAATAAAAAATCCAGCCCCAGAGAAATAAGTTAGGTGTAAACCTCTCCAGAGGAAAGCAGAGCATTCTTCTTGGACAACTGAACAGAAAACATTAACATTTAGGGGTTTCCCCATAAAAATTGTGAATCTTAATGTTCTAACAAATCACAGACATGTACACATAAGGAGCTTCCATTCAGCCTCTCTCTTAAATATGACTAGATCATCAGAGTTTCCAACATGAAGAGAAGATACTAACTAAAGAGGGAAAATTTTTTTGAAGAAAAGAGAGTTAATATAGGGTGAATAAAATGTTCAAATGTTATCATTAATACCCTCAGAGAAATAAAAGATATTAAAGCCATGAAACAAGAGTTGAGCACATAAAAATGAGCACTAGAAAACAAGAAAGAGCTCTTAGAAATTAAGTCAGATTACAGAAGTTCCAATAAAAGGATGGAAAATAAATTAGGAAATCCCACCCTCCCACCCCCGCCCAGGAAGAAGATAAAAGGAAAACGTTGATAGAAAGTAAAATTAAAGAAACCCTCCCATCAATCCAATAGCTACACAATATAAAAAATTTTTTAACGCAACAGGTAAAATGGATGGGAAGAAGGTATTCTTCCCTTACCCCCAAATTATAATACCAGAAAGTTCCTTAGAACTAAACATTTTCAGATTGAAGACATCTAAAAAGTTTCCAACACCATGAATATATGTGCCATGCTAAGGCACATCGGTTTTAAAATTCCTAAACAGTACATATAAAGAGAAAAAAATTTAAACCAGAGAGAAAGAAAAAAGCATAAAGTTGTTGAGAATCAGAATGTACTTGGTCTTGTCAACTGCAACTTTGGAAGCAGAGAAGCAACAGGGAAATGTATTCACCATTCTGAGGTAAAATCATTTCCAGTCTACTAGTAGAACTCCATACCCTGAAAAACTCTCAATCATGTGTGAAAATAGATAAAAAGATATTCTCAAACATGAAAAGACTCAAAATATGTACCTCTTATGCACCTTTTCTGAGAAAGCTATTGCAGGATGTGTCCCACATCCTAGAAAACTTTTTCAACTCAGTCATCTAAAAATATGATGAAAGTTCCTGAGGGAAAAAGAACATCCAAGAATGTGGTACTGTTAGTCTTGAAATGGTTGTGTGCTCCACAAAACTATACATAAACCAAAAAAGAAGTATAGGAAAACTAAAAAATAGGGGATTCACCTGTGGGAAATAGCAATGAGAAATTAAGAAAATTGGGAGAAATGAGAGCTGTGCTACAAACCAGTCCAGAAGAGGCAAGATGATGGAGGGATAAATGGTGATGGAAAGAGATTGACTTGGGGTGGTGAACATACAATACAATACACAGCTGATGTTTTATAGAATTGTACATCTGAAACCTATAGTTTTATTAACCAATGTCACCCAAAAAAATTCATTAAAAAAAGAAGGGACAAGATGATGGAAGGAACCAGGAGGGCTGTCCACACAAAAAATAACAAAACTGACACATTATTTGATATGTTTAAATGTACTAGAAGATTTATGGTTCTGTTAAGAAGTTTGTGCGAGAGTTAGAAATAAACATATAAAAATAATTTTTTAAATGAGACCAATATTTTTGAAATATTGGAGGGATCACTTTGTAAAGTATATGATTGTTCAATTACTATGCTGTACACCTGAAACTAATATAAAATAATATTGAATGTAAACTGTAATTGAAAATTAAATTTTTAAAAATTATAATTTAAAAAATGAGATCAAGAATAAAGAAAGGAAATGTATCCAATGCTATACATAAGATTTAAAACTTTAATATTATAAACATTTATGAATGATTTAAATAAAATTGTGAAATAAACATACTGGAAAGATGAAAAAAGGGACATGTGCAGGTAGGATAAAAGAGAACTAAATCCTCTTCTTCTCATAGAAAATAGTTGAGAAAAATTGTAAAGCAGAACATAGTGGCATATTATCTATAAATACAAATATGGAATCCAGAGGAAGAACTAACATATCACAGAAGCTTTGGGGGAAAAGGAGTATGGGAGAGAAATAGAGAAGGGAACTTCTGGGGTTTTTTATAAGCCTGTGGTTCTAGTTAACAATGAACTATGCATTAAGCTACACTTATATATTACTTTGATTAAATAAGCATTGTATTTAAAAACGAAAACAAAACATGGTTAATTCTCACATACCTGCATTTGCACATCTCCAAAAACTATCTATCATGTGTAAAAATAGATAAGAAGATACTCTCAGACATGAAAAGACTCAAAATATCTACCTCTTATGCATCTTTTCTGAGAAAGCTAATAAAATTTTCTGACCATTAGCAAACATATGCTTCAGAGATTTCGTGAAGAAATGTAATTACTCTGAAAAGTTCACAAGGTCTTCACATTATTCCATGGCAGACAGCATCCATATGATTCAGTATGGTGGTGGTGCTAGCAATATTTCGCCTTTATATATGGCTTTGCAGTTTACAAAGTGCATGCCTCATTCCATTCAACTCAACAACCATGCTGTGCAGTAGGTATCAGCAACCTCATTTTTCAGAAGAGAACATGGGGGTCAGAGAGAATGAGACCTATCTGAGGGTTAGCAGGTGACACACAAACGAGCAAACTCCACTCAAACACACGCGCACGCACACCTCCCACACATACACACTCTGGAGTAGGCAATACTATTTCTAACATGGATGGACAGTGACTCATTAATAGACATGTTTTCTAATTTTATTTATGCCTTTGTCAATCTAAGGCAGTGAGGAATAAACATTTTTGAATGAAGGCTATTAGGGAAAAAATTGCATGTTGCAAACTGGCTTCATTGAGTGACATGGAAAGAAATACGACGTTTTGCATCTTAGAGTTTAGTATATGGAATAGAGTTACGAAATTGCTCAGTACTCTCTACGTTTGAATAACTGGATTTGGTTAAAAAGTGGATAAAGAGCGTTTTCTAATCTTAACGCTGAGATTTGTTTGCTGGCTGTGTCCCCACATCAGATGGGGCTTGTGGGCCCGCTCATCACTCTGGGTGGCCTTGAACCAAGATCCTCTTCCTTTCTGCATGTTGATGCTTCTTTGATCTCACTGATGCTCTCTCTATTGCACCCTACTTTTCACTATTTTCCATTTATATGAAAAAAATGATGATTTTTCTAAAATGTAGGACATGAGCCAGCTCTCAGGCACTGCAATGCAATAGACATAATTCAGGAAATAAGCTAGACATCACCCAAATCCTTCAGGAACCAGCTTGAACACCAGGAGACAGAGCCGGTCATACTGACTTTCCACCACAATGCTGCACTCCATTTACTGAAGATTAGGTCTGAAAAGAGTATGCAGTTTTCAGCTGAAAGCAAATCTTTCCTAGCTGCAAAATTATCTGTATTTCTATTAACTGGCTCAGCCAATGTCTGTTCATGTAATGGTGTTAGACGGTAACAAGGCCTCTGACAGGGAACAACGTCTAAGCCACTCAACTACCATTTTCTAACACATTCCGAACACATATTTCTTCCATTAATTTGTTCAGTGATTTCTAGGTATTGGAATCTGGGGGGAAAACTTTCCACTTCATTAAAAACATTCCAATGGTGTGATATTTTGGGAGTGTCTCCAAACAGATTAGAGAGAAAGTCTCCAGCTCAGAGGCAAGCCATGTTCCCAAATTTTCTATAGAGTTGCCTGCTTAGAACTTCAGACAAAGTTGTTTGGCTCAAGTATTCACCAATGACATCAGATTTGACCACTCATTACATGACTTTATGTAAAAATAAGTTGCAGGTTCAGACTCTGAGGCTATCTCACATTCTCCTTACTCCATCTTTCTCAAATCCTCAGGGATTTGTCCTGGAGGCCTGAGAGGGGAGCATGGCTGTAGGCCACCATGGCCACTTTATGCCCCGGGTGAGGAGGAGAGCTCTTGTCCCCACTGCATGGTTTAGTGGCAGGGCAGAGTGGAGGTGTCACTTCTGCTGTAATAACAGAGGCTCCAGAAGGGGAAGTGGCAATGGATCCAGAGGGAACAAGGTCTTCCCCACAGTGGATACAGAGCATTACCTCTCTGCCCCCAAACCTCCAATGACTCTGCTAACTACAAAACCCAAATTCTTCTGATAGCATTCAAAGCCGTCTGTAATAAGTACTTAACCTTCCCTGGCCTGATCTTTCACTGTGTTTCCCTGCGGTCAAATGAAAATTATTCCACAATTCACATGCTGCCCAAACATGCCACACAGTCCACCCACCGTGCCCTTTGTCATGCAACTCCTGCTCCTAGATTGTGCTCCATCCTCGCTCTCCCTATGCCCCATCACCTCCTGTTGAAATCCTACCAGTCCTTCAAAATCCAAGGAAACTTCTCCCAAAAAGAACTAACCTCTCTGCCCTTCTTTTGTATTCAAACAGCCCAGATATGATCATGTGCATCACTCTGTGCCTGCTGTTTACTTTTGTTGAAGCTTCTAACGTCTTTCAAGTACAGAGTAGACAGAACTCCTAGTAAAGGTCCTTTATGCATGGATTTCTAGGGAGTAGAACCTATTTAAAGCCCTCCACTCCTTCAAAATATTCAAATGATGAATTTCGGGAGCTGTTCAAAAGAGATTAGAAATGAATACACTGTATGCTGAAATTCTGTTTCTGGTTTGCCATTTAAAACTTGGGGCACGTTTTCTTCACTGAATCAATGACATGAGCAAATCCACCTACCTACCTCAATCTATCTACCTCCTCTTCCTCCTTTAAGGCACATTCAACCTCGCCTACTCCAAAAGATATTCCACTCTTTGGTCTGACGTAGGAGCCCTTCTTCTGGGCTCCCCAGCCTGTCTCCTGAACATCCCTCTGTCTTTGTATTTATCACTCTGATTGTTACAGATCAATTATCTGCCTCTTTCCCTCATTAGATCATAAATTCTTGATAACAGAGATTCTTATTTCTCTTTTATTTCTAGCACTTAGCATGGTATTGGCATGTAGTAGGCACTCAATATGTTTTCTTATTTGTTTCCTCAATAAGTTATAAGCAATTGAAGCAATTTTAAGGTAGAAATCATCTATTATGCAACTTTGGATTCCTCACCAAGGGCTTGCAATAATGCTTTGCACATATAACAAGTGAGTATCCCATAACTATTCTTAAAAAATAGTAAGTTTTATGCCGGGGACTGCTCGTGCTATAAAACATAGGTGAGGAAAAAAACCAATGGCTCTCCCAGCAATGCTTTTTTTTTCAAGTACTTTTTTTCCAATTTTCAATATCAAGACTTCAAAGAGAGCACTCGGTGCATGGGAGAGCCTCAGAGACCATCGAGATTCATGTATTTCATTTCACATCTTCTAAAGCTTCTCTCTTCTTCCATATCTCATCTCCTCACAAATTATCTCACTCCCTTCAGAGGAGGATGCACATTACTTGGGTTATTTTTAGAACACCCTTGTGTGCAATATTGGCAATTCAAAGCACCAGAGAGAAGCCACACAAACATACAAGGATTCTCCTGAGGCCTTGGCTTTGTCCTTAAAGTTTTGTGTGTTTTTTCATAACTTCCTAAGGTCTTTCCTTTAGAAACCAGGTGAGCCACATTAAAGGTTATAGTCCAAGCATTTACTTCCATGCCTCCTTGGTGAATCTACAATAAGTATTTATTGAACATGATGGGAATTCCTGTTAAGAATAAAACAGGGAGAATAATAAGCAATTTCTGTTACACAGACACAACCCTTAGCTACACATCCCTACCCCACATTTATACCCTGAATCTTGGACCATGCCCCTACGCACGTTTCAGGAATTACTGCTGGAGAAGCAGTAATGTTCTTTCCCCACCCTTCACTCTACCCCAAAAAGCAACTACTACCAGGTAAGCTTAGAGGGCAAAATAGCCCGTCTACCAAAAGCTACAGAACGTGTTCCCTCTTGCACAGAGCTCTGTGCATTTGGCAGTGTAGGGGAAAATGTACTTTATAAAAAGAAAAGACAAACTCCTGTCCTTGTCCTATAGAAACCAGTCATCACTGTAGTGAGGAGGGGAGGAACCCATCGTAAGCAGGATGACAGAGAACACCAAGAGTGACTTTGCCCTTTTCCCATCTACAATGCTCTCTCATTCCTAGTTGTACCTCCAAAGTGTAACTTCTTAAAAATATATATTTTTTAATTGATTTTCAGACAGAGAGGAAGGGAGAAGAGTAGAGAGATAGAAACATCAATGAGAGAGAAACATCACTGATTAGTTGCCTCCTGCATGCCCCCTACTGGGGATGGAACCCACAACCAGAGCATGTGCCCTGACCAGGAATTGAATCAGTGTTTTCTTGATTCATGGGTTGATGCTCAACCACTGAGCCACACCAGCAGGGTTAAAGTGTAACTTATTAATTATGGAAGCAGATTTAAGAACTGCATCATCCAAGGTTGTCATTCTAGGATGAAAAGCCAGAAGTTTCTATAGGTTTGATAAATTAGTATCGTGACACTAATCTTTCAAAGCAATCCTTTTCAATAATAGAACTTCCTGCAGTAATGAGAATGTGCTATATCTGTGTTGTCCAATATGATGGCTACTAGTCACATATGGTGTTAAGCACTTAATGTGTAGCTAGCGGGACTGAGGAAATAGATTACAAATTTATTTAGTTAGCTTTGATAGGCACATATGGCTGGGATCTACTGTACTGGACAGCACAGCCCTAGTACCTGAAACAGTAAAATGCTATCCTCTGGACAAAATAAGTAATCTTCTTGGCCACCAAATATAGGTTTAGCCAAAGTACAGATGCATTTCTTAATCAGCTCTGTGTCAACTCATTAAAGAAAGGTCACCAAAACCTCTCAGACAAATAGGTTCAGCCAGTTTTAAAGAGTTGCCCAGCATTTCTCTACCAGCAGTAGGGTCAAGGGGAGTGTGTTACAAACATAAGTCTGAAAAATAGAGGTAATAGTAAATTACAATTAAGAGAGAGTGTGCCTTTTCTTATTTAGGAAAGAAGAGAGAAAAGGAGGAAGGAAGGAAGGGTTAAAGGAAAAGAAGGAGGAAGGGAGGGGGGAAGGAATCTTGAACATTCTAGAAGTGTTTTGTATCTGAAATAAATATAAAACATGCCAAATAAACATTTAGCCAACCTAAAATGACAAATCTTAAGTGAAATGGCTACAACCTAAGAAAAATTTTGGAAATGTCATCAGTAATTTGTTGAATTGGTAGTCTGGAAATTTGGCTTTGGGATGAGTTTTACAGCAATTGGCCTGCACCCATGCTAGTCCATATACTCATGGCAACCAGTGGCCACAGCAAGGGAACTAAGTCCCACAGAGTCATACCTACACCTGTGCCCTGCACCAGAGCACCCAGAGGAGGGGCAGGAAGACTGAACTCCAGCCAATGTGCCTTCCACCACATGCTAGATCCTGGCTCTGGAACTGACAGAACTCAGAGGGAAGGGGGGAACTTTTGTTAATTTATCCACCCAGACTTAGGACTGGTTTCTAATTCAAACAGAGATACTGTATGTGCTAGTAGTTAGAAAACATTTTTAGTTTAGTGCTCAATTCTTGTGAAGAAGGCCACGGATAAACCAGTATGCTGTCAAATTAGGGACAACCAGAAAGATGAAGGTGACTAAATATCACCTTCAGATAAGGGCTAAGTGAAGAATGAAAAAAGAGAGAGTTCAGTCTAAATACCTAACTTCAAATATCTGAAAACCTATCATATAGAAAAAGGAGGAGGGTTATCTTGAATATTGCCCAGAAGTAAAAAGGTAATACCAGTAAGTAAAAAATAAATAAATAAATAAATAAAGGAGTCCGTTCTGGACTCAACATTAGGCAGCATGGTATAATGAAGGGGAGGGGGGATAGATATGCAGACTTTGGGTGACTTGTGACTAAACCTGAATCCTGACTCCATCAATTAATAGCTCTTTGACTTGAAGCAAATTATATCACCTCTGTGAGATTCAATTCCCCATCTGTAACATAGAAATAACGAACTCAGAGAGTTGTGATAAGTAAATAAGAGAACAACAAACAAGAAGGCACAAAGTACCTAATTGATGCCAAATATTCATTAAGTACCACTTTCATCTTCCTATAAAAAAAAGCTTTCTAACAATTAGACCTGACCCATCAGACCTGACCCGACCTAACTCTTGCCCTAAGATAACCAAGAGCTCCTGGCATTGAAGACATTCACCAGTAGAGGCTGGTGGACCATTGGCCTAATAAAGGTGGACCACCTTTATTTTACCAATTAAATTTTATTGTTGTTGTTGTTGTTGTTCCAAGCAAGAGAAACCAACCCTGGTTAACTTAAACAAAAAGGAAGTTTATTGGTAAGATATTGGATAGTTCACAATAGAAAGGCAAGCTAGTGATCCATGAGTGGAAAAGGCAGGAACCAGGACAGCAGGAACGGTCCTACCAGGGCACTGCCAATGAGTATGAACAAGCTGGCACTCCCTTTAAGAGGCTAAGTCCAAAAGAGTCTGGGTGTCCAAGCTCAGGTCACACGCTCCTCTGTAGTTTCATGCCAGGCCAGGAAGCCAGTGATTTCAGTCCTCCCCTTCCCAGCCCTCTTGACTTGATTTCCTCATGTAGATAATGGGTTCCTAGAACACCAGGACTCCTTCACCAAGGCCATTTTGAGTAATTGTAAAATGTGCACAATGAAATCTGTGAGAAGCACTAATTGCTGGAGATATGCTAAAAACAACTATACTAATGACCCCAACACCACAGTGGGAAAACCATTCACCATTTGTGGATTCATCCATGTATTACTTCTTCCCAACATTACTTTTAGTTCCCGGAAGAGGTACTTTGCCATCAATGGGAGGGCAATTTACTGGAAGTTAAAGACCAGCTTCCAAGCTTCCCATCTGCTCCCAGAAAGAAGTATTTTCTCTCAAATGGCTTGGAGAGGAGGACTTGGGGAGATGTGTTGCACAATGTGCTCTTCAGAAACAACAGAGTGGGCTCCCTTAACAACTCCCCTGCAGCAGTGCTCTGAAGGAAAGATGTTTGTGTAGGTACACTGAGCTTCACAGCAGCTTGTGGAAGCTGGAACAGAGATGGCAGAAATGCCTGGAAATGCAGGGCCACGGGCTTCCCCACACAGATCATGCAGCTTTCAAAGTTAATGACAGCGCAATCAGAAAGACAGATCTCCCGACAGTTTCATAATTGAACAGCTCCCCTTCAAAACCCATACTTATAGGGACATTACATGTCTTCTTTCCTCTACCTCATACCTTTTTTCATGACAAAACTGAACTCCGTGACTTATGCTAGCCTTGTACGATATTTTCTTTTATCTTCATTTTTTTTTCAACCCTTACCAAGGACATGCTTATACAGAAAGAGAGAGAGAAACATCAAAGTGAGAGAGAAATAGCAATCGGTTGCCTCCCGTATGTGGCCTGACCGAGGATCGAACCCACAACCCAGATTAAAATGCCCTGAATGAGAATTGAACCAGCAACCTTTCAGTGCACAGGATGACGCTCAACCAACTGAGCCAGGATATCTTCATTTTTAAGAGCCTTCCGTCACCAGCAAAATCTCAATAAAATGAAATCTTGGCCACGATCCAAGTCCTTGGCTGCAACCAGATTTTGCTCTATACCACATTACTTCAAACCCTTGGAATTCTAAATTATCCAGAGTATTCCATTGAGACATTATCAGTTCATGTCAAATATGGCCTCAAAAACATACCTGTTCATATTTTCTGAAGATATTCCCAAGTCCTTAAAACTGAGAGTAGCCTGGGCTTGCTGCTCACTCTTAGTTGCAGAACATGAGAGTTGGTTATTAGGTGATCAGTTATATTGAATTTTCTCCATATAGCCAACAAATGTGTTGAGGCGCTGACTTCTTCCCCTAGAATCACTGAGCCATGTGAGCATATGCTACACAGAGATGGGAAATACAGTTGCTGTAAAAATGAAATGCTCTTCTTGGAATACCTATGTCATTATTCGAACTGAATCTTCTTTACAATAAAATGGTTGCTGCTTAGCAACTAATGCAAAAGAAGAGCCTGCGTATTTCTCTCTTCCTTTTTCCCCCGTAGAAGGAGTATTAAACACACACCAGCACACTGGTGGTTTCATATTTTCACCTGGAGATGGGAAGAGTAATGAAGGTGACCACGAGGGCATCCTCCTTGTCAATGCAGTATGGATTTGGTAGGCCAGCCAGTGACTGATTCCAACTCTGTCCATGGTGAATGACCACTGAGATAAATTTAAGTAAATAAAATTAACGAAAAGGAAATGTTGCTAATTATCTTTCCACAGAGCTGAACGTGGAAGCAATGTCCTAGAGTAAGAAGAACAGGGCCGTGGCTTTGGGAAGTCACTTGGTGGTGACCTCTGTTCCCAGAACTGTACAATGGCTGGGAAAACAGTACCTGCTCTACCTGTTGCCTAAGATTGTTCTGATGGTAAAATTAGAGCAATTATGTAAAGCAGTTTATAAATGGTAAAGTCCTAAAAGCACCACACACATTTTTATTACAAGTATCTAAATTTAGTCAGTAATAACAGTTGAAGAAATCTCCATAAATTTGTCTTTTTTTAAAAATCCCTTCGATTTTGTTATAATTTCACACTGGCTCATGGAAAGCGTCTGTTTTCATCTTTAAATAGCTTCAACATTTATTTTTGAACTAGAAATGTATTTTGCTACAAAATTCTGAAGGATTTCTTCAAATGTGAAAGAGTGGCTCAGGTTTTTTAAACATGATCCTTGGAACTTTCGAGGTGTCTATAGCGGCACATAGGAATATTATGGATTCTGAAGGATGTCCTTATGGAAAAGCTTCTATTGCAAGTACCTGCAGCCTGAATAGGCCCTCCAGTTGAAGGTGAATGACTCAATTCTTCTAAGAATATTTTTTTTTAAGCAAGTGGTATTTATTTTGCCTTTTCAACCACACAGAGTATGCATGAATTGGTCCTAACTTCTTCATTGGACCCAAACCATTGTACCAATACTCACCTCTCTTCAGGTTCCACTCTGACTATAACAAATCTTGTACTGGAGGTAGAATTTGAAGGGGGCAGCACCAGGCCAGAATCCCTGCAAACCATGCCCTGGCCCCAGGAAACTGGGTTTATCCCACCATCTCATACAATAGAAAATTCACTTTGTTTCACCAAGGAAAGCTCCCATCTTGGCCTCCCTCCAATCACCGGTAACACCTGCCATTCGCAGAACTAAGTCTATACGTGGACAGGAAAAGAATTCTTGTTCTCTAAGCCACTAAACCTTTGTGAAGCCTTTCTCTAAGTCCTGTGTTAGGAATGGCTGAGCCCACCAAGATGAAAAACAAGGGTGTCTCCTCTCAAGGGATTTTGGTTTCACAACCACTAGATGGTGAAAATATCACCAATTGCACACAGAAAGTGGGAGAGTGGAAAGCTGCATTAGGAACGCAATGGGTGAACATGGACACAGATCTTAACTCGGACATTTAACTAGTTCTGTGGCCTCAGGCAAACGACGCAATAAGAGTCCCTACTTAATGGAGGGGTATGTTAGCAGCTTTGGGGACAGAGTACATATTTAATAAAATCGTTACCTTATAATGACTATGTTAACAAGTAGGTAGTTAACACTTGTAGGCTGAATTTGAACTCAGTTAAAGTTTGTTCCTTCTCTTAGCTACACTTTATAAAAACTTTGAAAGAACATAGGTTCCCTTTGCTGCCTCAGGAAATGGTTTATCAGAGGCCACTGAGAAGGATAACAGTGACATCTGTCCCTTCTTGGCCACTATGAGAAAAGGTGAGGTGGGGCCGGAAGGTAGGGAAGATCATATTCTGCAGCTTCTGGGGTTCAATGACTTTCTACTTCCTGTCTAAGTTTAGATGCTGAGGACAGGGCTTCCAATGGGGAGAAACAAAACGATGCTACAGTTTAGTCTTTGCCCTGAGAGGGGGCCAACTTAAAAGGAAGAGGCTGTTTTAAGTCAGGCTCTTTTCTCCAAAACCTCTACAGGGAATGCTCCCTGTGTGAGAGAGGGTGCCTCAAACCCTGTCACATACACAAGGACGACGATGAGAACACAGTCCTTTCAGTTTGAAGAATGCTCCAGAAGTTGGTCTCAAAGTGATATACCGAACCCTATCCAGCTGATTCCACATAAGCTTATGTAAAGCTTTCTTTTTTTCATCTTTAAACAAACCGCTTTCAAGTTATTTTGAACAAAAATTTACTTTTCCGTAGAATTTTGTCATCTTTCTCATAGACAAAGTAATGACACATTTTAAAAGTGTACTTTGGACCTTTCAAAGGAGACTATTTTCTGGTTACTTCCTAAAAATCTACATGATACATGAAAGCAACCAAACTGATTTTTCTTTGCCTTTTGAAGAAGGAAAACAGACTTCCTTCCTCAATACTTCATAGCCCTGAGCCAGTTTTATTTGCTCAACAAATATTTAATAATCACCTAAATTTTTTTTTAAAAAAATTCTGTTTGGCCTCGTTGAGATAACTGATAGAATACCCAGAAGGCTGAGCCTTCTATTTCTGAAATGAGCCAGGGCAGGTAGCATCTGGGAAGCGTTTTGCTGATTGCCAGGACACGGTGGCCAGCCATTGTCTGCACATACAAAGCAAACAGCAGCAGCCAGGCCAGAAGAGAAATAACCTCTGTCCTGCAGTCCCTGGTGACAACTCTATTTCTAGGGCCGCTGTCTTTATCTATTTATCCACTCCTGACACTGCGAAGCCCTGAGAACCCCTAACACTAACCCTCCAAGTCTGGCTCCCTGCTCCCAGATGACCAGCTGGGGGCTGTCCCTGATTCCCCCACATACTGACCAGGCCTGTCTTCACCGACCTTGCCCTTCTGCCTGCTCCAATTTCCAGAGCACTCAAAGCAGCTTTCTCCTCTTCACCTTTTCACATCCTCTAGTAATATAGTGACTATTTTTTAATTGGTTGTGAAAAGAAAGGTACACATTCTGTACCTTAATGAATGCCAAAACCTATAAATTAAATTTCCTAAGTGTATATCTTATTTTCATATTATCTGAATAATTGTATTACTAGCTATTGACATTTGACCAGTGCTCAGTATTTTGAAGAATAAACAAATCTACTCCTTAATTGGACTTACTTGTAGATGACATCACTCTAACAAACACACTCATGGCACTTACTTTGTGACAGGGAGCATTAAAAGTATCAGCCTTCTAACAATTCTACAAGGTGAGTACTACTACCATTACCATTTTATAGATGGGGAAACTAAGGCACAGAGAGGTTAAGTAGCTTGCCCAAGGTCACACAACAGACAGAAGTGGTGAATTAAACCCAGGCAGACGAGTTCCAGAGTCATGGATCTTAACCACTCTGTCTCTCATGTGATTGAAAAGTAATAAGAATGAGATTTTATTGCAATTGAATTATCACTATTTTAAGCTTTGAATGTTTGCCCTCTCTTCCAACAAAAGCCAGACCATTTATAATATAGTTTAACTCAAAATGGGTTACTTATCATAGCATTATTATGAATCTGAAAATCTTCAGGTAACTCCACTTAAGCAAAATACATGAAAGTTAGACAAAAGAACTAGGTAAATCCCTGTCAAAGAGCTATTGCCTTTAAAAAACAGTATCTGCTCCATTTTAAAGGCTCACAGAACCTCAGGGCTGGAAGGAAAGAACATTAAAATCACCTGCAAAGCCCTTCTTCCCACCTCTACCCAACCACAGCCCCTCATTCAGCCAACACAGATACACCTAATGATTTCATTTCCTCTCAAGTCACCAAGCAGCACTCATGCACCCTCTCTTTGAACACTGTGTATGTCAGGAACTCATCAGCCATTTGTTTTCTTTTAATATATTTTTATTAATTTCAGAGAGGAAGGTAAAGGGAGAAAGAGACAGAAACATCAATGATGAGATAGAATCATTGATTGGCTGCCTCCTTCACGCCCCACACTGGGGATGGAGCCCACAATCACAGCATGTGCCCCCACCAGGAATCGAACCGTGACCTCCTGGTTCATAGGTAGACACTCAACCACTGAGCCACACCGACCGGGCTCATCAGCCATTCTTCAAGTGCTTTATAAGTTAGGTGAATAAAAAGTAGCTGGCACTTTTTCCAAGACTTTCTTATTAAGTTAAAAACAAAACAAAGGCTTAGCATCATGCAGTCATCCAAGGAATTCTTCCTAAAATAACTTTTCCACCACAGTCAATCAGGTGAGTTGGAAGGAGTATGAATAAAGAAACACAGAACAGAGGCTGCTGGAGTCACCCCGAGCTGGCTGGACAACGGTCAGGACAGATTCCAGGAATGCAGGGCAGCCATCTTTCTGCATCTCTAAATTCTAATCATAGGAAGAAAAGTCAACAGAAAATTCCCTGAGGAGAAAATCAATGATGCCCCTTGGAAAGGGATGAGACAGACAGAAAGAGAGCCAGAGAGCTAATTAGTGCTACTCAGAAGGCAAATTAAGGCCTTTTCTTTGACAAGCTGAAAATAGCTGGTTAAGTAAGAGCTTCTGCCACCCCTCTCTGGCCTCCAACAGATGGCCAACGGGCTGGTGCAGGTACTCACACAGGAATTTGTAGACAGACACACACAGTCCTGGGCTGTTGGACAAAGTGTAAATGACAAAGAGGCAGAACAAGGGAAAATCACAATTGAGATGGACAAGAAATGGATCACTGTAGTAGTTTATTTAAAGGAAGCAATTAAACTCATTCATTCAATAAATATTTATCCAACACCTGCTGAGCAATAAGAACAGGATTTAGTGATTCAAATGATAAGGTACAATTTCTGTCTTCAAAGGAGCTAGCAACTTAGCAGGGAATAATGATACTTACAAAAGTTCACTCTACACAAGGCACTGCACTGAGTCCTTCGCCTGAAGTAACTCATTCAATTCTCCTAAGAAACCTCTCTGTTGTAAGTATTACTATTCCCCCATTTTAGAGATGAATATGCTGAGCCTCCAAAGGTTTACATAACATGCCCAAGATCAACTAGAGGATGCCAGGTCCAAACTCTACTTTAATTTCCAGAACAGGAAATCCCAATTCAGTCTTAACACTGCTGTTGAAAGCTCCATCTGAGGACAGGGTAGGATCGACCACCTGTCACAGAAAGTGGACACTTCTGAGATCAGTCCTAAAGAGGAGCTTGCCTGGAGAACAAGCCAGAGGGATGAATTATGAGAGTACTATGTGCAAACATAATCTGGTATTTTTATTTCTTTAATCTTTTTCATTGCATTGGTTTGCTATGCCTTGTGAGAGGTATAACATTCCAACCAGTTCAAACAATGCCAAGAGTTCAAACAGCTCCAATCCATCCAAGCAATTTGAAATGAGTCCATTATTGTAGTTACTTCAAGCAAATTAAATTTCAAAGCGAAAAACAAAACAAAACACCTAGTAGCTTAGATTCTGTTTTCCTCCCTACCTTCCTTTTTCAGTTATCCACTGTAAGAAAAGCCCAAACACTGTCTTTGAATTGTGGTAACTATTATCCTGAAACTGCAATCACAGGATCTCAGAAAAAATAATTAGGATCAGTATTACCAATACAAACCCACGTAAGAAAGCAAATGTCATAGCCAGCATGTAGGCAATGGTCCTTCCAGATGCTCCCTGTCTCACAGAGTGAGTGACTAAGCCCACTTCAAGGATACTTCAGGGCTGAACAGGGAATGTGTATCCCAGATGCCAGCCCAGAAGGCCATGGATGGTGCAGCCAGCCTGGGCCCTCACTGGGAGTCCCCATTTTCTCAGATTAGAAAGGGAAGTGTTCCAAAAAGCTAGCTCTAGTCTGAATTAATTTGGCCCAATGCTGCGTGGCCACAGAAAAAACTGAACACCAGAAAAGCTCCCTTCAACTTCTCCATCCCCTAATTCCACAGGACCCAAGGCTGCCAAAGTTCCATGTAAAAATCAAGCCTCAAAAGATCAATTAGAGCAGATTAAGTACTCTGGACGGTGGTTCAAGTGCAATTTTGCCTGGTGTGTATCCTGATTAAGGAAGTCTACACTTAGCCAAGCCCTAAGTGATTATTGAGGATGGAAACATTAAATTAGAACCAAGGTTTTCCTCTGATCCTAAAGTCTAAATGTCAGAGGAAAAAAATAAAATAAATAAAACTGGTTTACATAGAAGGAGGATGCATACTTATATTCAGAAGAAAACTTCCCCTATACACTAGTGATTTCCATGCAAGGAAGAACAATGTCTATGCTAGCCTACTTGGCTCTCAACATCCCAACTGTCTTTCTTATAATCACGTAAACTTGCTTTGCAGAACAAAATGCCAAAAAGAAATGCTATGTTCTCATCATCAGCCTATAAAAAATAATAGATCTTTTTTATACCTAACTGCCTAACCTAAGAAGTCTAATACTCCTTGCTGCTACTCTTATCTTGTACCAAAAACTCTCCTTAAGGGGGGTGTCTGGTCTCACCACCCCTGGTTTATAAGTAGAGACAGTGACACACAGGCATCAACATCTCATAAGTAATGGTAACTGCCCAAGCCTCCTTCAAACAAAATCATGCTTTCTCATTTCTTCTGTGCTGCTCCAGGAGGCTCGGACAGGCCAGCTCTTCCCCAGATCTAGGTTCACCTACACCACACCTGTGTTATTTTTATTAAAAGGCACATAAAACTCTAAGACTGGCATCTTCATAGAGATGGCAGGTGTCATGTAGGAGGTTTTGTTCTCAGAAGCAAAACCAATCTATTTTCTGATGATCATGAATTTATAATCATTTTTATTTCTGAAATAGCAGAGGAGTTCCTTAATATTATATAGCCAAAGGGGCACAGACAAAAGAATAAAGTATACAAAATATCATATATAATGATCTGTGGTTTATTAGAGAAGAGCATGTAGATTATAATGCACACATACAAGCACACATATGGATAGAGTTCAAACCAGAAATGAATGTTTAAGGAAGCATGATGTGGTTTTAAAACAAAGTCATTTAGCATCAAATCTGGGTTTGAACTCTTCCTCCTACCCAAGATCTAAGACTCAGGCTCATTTTCTATAAAATAGAAACAACCATAAGCATAGCATAGGACTGTCATAAGGAGTAAATAAGATAGAATATACAATAACATTTAACACAGTGCCTGGTACACAGAGGATGATAAACATCAGTTACCTCTCCTTCCCCTCCCCTGTGTGCCTCTAAAAGATTTTTAAAATGTATTTTTATTTATTTCAGAGAAGAAGGGAGAGGGAGAGAGAGAGAGAGAGAGAGAAGCATCAATAATGAGAGAGAATCATTGATTGGCTGCCTCTGCATACCCCCTCCTGAGGATCAAGCCCACAACCCCCAACATGTGCCCTGACCAGGAATCCATCCATGACCTCCTGGTTCACAGATCGACACTCAACCACTGAGCAACACTGGCTAGGGCTAAAAGATTGTTTTTAATATTACTGACATAAATGGGAATTCTTAGAGTGGCTTTTTAAAAATCCTACACATATGTATCTGTTGCAGCACCATAATTTGCAAAGAAAAAGGAAGTAGTAATTTTAAGAAAAAAGTACAAGCTCACTTGCACTGCCTTCTAAACCTTCAGCTTTACAGTCTACAGAGACTATTTGCTCCAGGGGAGCAGAATCTGAAATAAAGGAAAAATTCTCATGGGAAAAAATGGTTCCTAAAAAAAAAAAAAAGCCAAGAAAGAAAAGATAATGAGGGAAAATCGAGGGGTATGTGTAAAGGGATTTATTTTACTTAACAAAGTAAAAGTCAAGCAAAATGAATAATCTGCCTCCAGAAACGTTTATTTAAAGGCTCTTTGTAAAGGGCTCTGGTTCCTAAAAAGACAGGAGTCACTGCATATACCCACCCACTCCTCATTTATTTTTAAACCCTAGATTATATGTTTCTTAGCAACAGAAGGAGCAGATGAGACCCCCCTACCCACATGCACATGCACACCCTCTCCCAAAGCCCCCTTCTTTCCTGTCAAGTGTCATTCCACAAATACCCATGTTCTCCAGAAAATATGTTTGAGCTACCTGCAAGTCTCCTCTTTCCCACCTTAAATGATCCCCCTTATACAAGCAGCCATACTTCACACTCTCACTGAACCCTTTTGCTCAAACTTCATTCTGTGAAGTCTTGCTAACCCCCTCCATTCTCTCCCACCAGTCGTTGTCCTCAGGTGCCCCCGAAGGGAGGTGGCAGTCCTCACTGAGGAGCCAAGGCCCAACTCCAGCCGAAGCTGCTCTTTCCTTACAGACCATTCATTACCCCACCAGCGAAATAATCCCACGCGGCCACCTCTGAGGCCTACATAGTGGCTGCCATGGCAAGTGGGCAGGCCCCTGACCATGACTCTAAAAATAGTAACAATAATGGAAATGGGACACTTTCCAGGTTACTCAGGACAAACATGTGCCAGATGAAATCAGCTACCTTTTTGCAGTCTTTCCCCTGACTTGGGGACTGCCTGGCCTTGTTTGGCTGGGCACAGTTTATGAGTTCAAAGATCAATTGCTTATCCCTTTGGGAGGGACGGGGGAGAATAGGGCATCAATACTCAGATATTAGTGTACTGACACATTGCCGGAGGAGCCCGGTAAAAATTCCCACCCACGAGAGATGGGTTTTGGAAGCCTTGGATGGTGGGAATTGTTAACCAGACACCTGAAGTGACACTGCTGCCAGTGGGCTGCTGAATAGGAAACCTGACAGCCCTATTGAAAAGGAAATTATGTTCACAAAGTAGGACCTATTTTCTATAGAGGATCCAAGCCCTCCGTAGAAAAACGCAATGTCTGGGTCCACGTCCATGTTTGTGTGTGTGCACACTCACACATGCACCTGTGACCATGTGACCCAGCAAGCTGTGGCCCCACACTGTACCAGTTCCCAGGAGAGAATGACCCCTGCCAAGAGGCAAGCTGAAATGATTTCCCTTGCAAACTCTGGCTTTGTAGCCCTACCCAGTGAGGAGTCTGATGGAAGCCAGTATCACAGGAGCCCAGACCCACGATGTACTTCACGTCACCACCCACCCCAAAATCCCAGTTCCTAAATAGGCTGAATGTAGCCCCTGCTCCCCTAAGGGCCACACAGGCCACCATAACTAGGAAGGAGAACTGCCTGTGCCCCAGCAGATCTCCAGAGAGCTACTCCACTCTCCACAGCCCGTCTAATTTTAGAAAGAGAAAGATCCCTTTGGTCCTGATCTATGTGAGTAACTAAAAGAGCAAGTCACGTGGGAACTACCTCAACGCACAGCGGATGGAATGCACTCAAGGGACATGGGAGCAGCCACCTCACCAGGAAGATGGTCTCCGAGTCATCAGAAGCCACCACTTGGGCACAGAGCACATGTCCTAGTGACCGGGGCCTCCAGCCCAGGCAATGCCAGTGGGGATCCCAGTGATTCACACACGTAGCCCATCAATACAACACACACCCGCACAAACCCACACCCCTCTATCATCTGCTTTTGCTTACATAACAGCACATGGTGTGCCAGGCTGAACACTTTCTACGGGTTTCTGGAAAGGACTGCTGCCTCCAAAGGAGTAAGGTCAGGAGAATGCTTTTACTGACCCCTTTTCAAGATATCCTCTGAGCCCAGCAAGTACAAATCTTTGAAATTCTGTGCTTATCATCTTGACTTTTAAAATGAATAAGCAGTAAGGGCAGTCTCTGAAACCTTCAAACCTCTCACATTTTTATTTTTGCCTGGTGCGGTGCCGGGGGGGGGGGGGGACAGAGAACCTACTGAATCCTCTTTGTCATTTCTGGATCCGACACAATGTGGGACACTCTTTTATCACAACGCAGTGGCCATTTATCCCACAATGTCCTTGTCTCACAAACACATCCCATCCTCGGGGGCAAGCACTGTCCCATTCTCGGCCTCACCCCTCGCTTGCCAACAGGCTCCCCAAGTCGTCCTTCTGGGCACACCTAGTAGAGAGGGAAAGAGCATGTGTGCGTGTAACCCCGTAACCAGTTGCGTATCTACAGACACAGTTCCACATCGACCCTTCCTTCCTGGGCATTTCCAGGCAGGTCCGACCTCTTCAGTGCAGACCTGTCCTTTCCTGCCCCTCCGGCAAGCTCAACTGTGGAGTTAGTGCCCAAGGTTCACCCAGCGAACTGCGGAAGGTAGGGGGAGTGGTTGAAGATGACGCCGGTTTAGGGACAACTTTGAGGATTTCTCTCAAGAAAACCAGGCGTCTCTGGGCGTGCACCCCCCTCCCGCACACGCGCGCGCGATTTTGTTGTTGTTCTGACCTCAGGGACCCAGTCTTCTCTCCTGTCCTCCTGTCACAGGGGGAACAGGCGGTAGCTTCCCTCCAGCCCAAAAAGGTTGGGATGACAAGAGAACACATCTCCAGAAAAAGGGGGAGAGGGGGGGAGCGAGCGCATAGGTGACCAACTCCGCGGCAGCGCCCCTCCGAGGGGAAGGGCGGGTCGCGCCCGCGAGGCACCCGTCCCCGCGCCTGGCTCCCGCGCCTACCTGTAAGAGACCTGCTTCCGGAAAGTTAAGTTCCTCAGCTTCTCCTCCAGCGCCTCGTCCTTCTCCTTCGCGCCGGCGGCCGCGGGCTCCTCCAGGGCAGCGGCCCCCGACGCCGCCGCTGCGCCCGCGCCCGCGCCCCGCGGGTCCGCGCCGCCCTCGGCGCCCAGGCAGCAGCTCCCGGCGCCGCTTCCGCCGCCGCTGCTGCCGCCCGTCGCCCCCTGCTCCTCTCCCGCCGGGGAGCTGGGGTTCATGGCGCCCGCTCTGGCAGCCGCGGAGGGAGGCGAGGCGGCTCCGCTGCAGAGGCCGGGCCGGCGGACCGCGCTGGCAGCGGCCGCCGCTGCGAGAGAGCGAGCAGGTCCGCGCTCCGCTGGCAGGGGCGGCAAATGGCAGCCCCTTCCCGCAGCATCCATCCGCGGCTGCACCGCACCGGAGCATTGTGGGAAACTCCGTGCCTCCACTCCCCCTCCCTGACCAATCAGAGGACACCTCCCTCCACCTCCCCGCGCCCTCCCGGGTACACCCGAGCCCTCCAGCCCCCCTGACCTTTCCTAAATCGGGAGCACCAGCAGGGGCTGAACTTGAACTCTGCCCTGAGGCTGCGGACTGCGGGAGAAGGGGACAGGGGGGAAGGCGGGGCCGCTCGGCTCGGGGCGCTGGGCGCGAATACGGGCGGCGGGAGCGGAGAGCGCCTGAGGGAAACTCCTAGGAAAGCGTGCCGCGCCCTGGTTCCTACACCGGGAGGCTGGGACCCGACGGGCGAGCTGCCCTGCCCCAGCTCTCCTCTCGGCCAGTGAGCGGCAGCGCCCACCCTGGTCCCGGCGCCCTCTTGCCCAGGCCCGAGGCAGCATTCTCTGCACCACCGCTCTCCGGAGCCAGCAGAAGCTACCGTAGGCGGGACACCTTTGGGGCTCAGAGAAAGAGCGCGGTCGGTGGGAACCTGGGAGAGAATTAGTGCGCCGTGTAAATTAAGAGGTGCGGGGAGGTCAAGTTCATGATACAGGCGAAGCGCCCGCCTCCTCTTTCGGGGTGAGGGCTGGGACCCCGTATGCCTGAATCCTCCAGCCCAGCGTTCCTTACACAGAGCCCACTCTCCCTAAACAGGTGTTAATTTGATTGAGTCGGATCACAGGTCCCTCCGTGAAGTAGAAAGACAGAGAATCCAGGTGGCAGAAGCGAGGGAGGGCGCCAGCGCCGGTGCTGGTGTCTTGGGAGGGGCTCACCCAAGGAGGGGCTTCCAACCACTTGGGACCCCTCTTCTGAAACATCCCCAACTTTGCAGCATCTGCCAATTTAACTGCTCACCTCACCATTAGTCTTTGTTTCTGACATGATGGAAAACTCTATGGGGTTTGAATGTTGTGCTCCAAAGTGTGTGAGACAGATACTTTTCCAAATTAGAAGTTTCCACCCAAGAAATCTCAGCTGTCAACAAACACGAGAAAGTTCCATACTTAAGGCTAAGTGTAGTAACCAAAATATATAGGTACATGTAGGCGTGGTAAGAGAACCAGGCCAGTGAAGAATTTCAGGTCAGCATTGTACAACCCCAAACAAGTTGCTCGATTTTTTTCCCTTTATTTTCTTACGTCTAGAATTAGGAGATTGAACAAAATGCCTCAAAACTCTCCCAACTCCCACATTCTGTAATTACCTTCATATGTACATTATAAGCCAGAGGTGCAGTGGGCTCCATCTTCAGAGGGGACTGGGAGTACCAGGTGCTTCAGCAGTGGTGTTAAATAAGATCCACACATATCTAGTGTATCACTGAGACTAAGGAAACCTCATCTTACGGGATTTACTGGACAGCTTCCCCACTGCTCTCCATGCATTCTACAATCAATTCTCTAGCTCAACCCCCAAGATACTGCTGATATCCTATCCTCTTCCAATTATGTCATATTGTCACTAGAGCAAAGTTCAAACAACTCCTTTACTGACCTCTGAGGTCACATTAATGGATGATGTGCCAGTCCTGCCCACTACGCCCCTCCTACAGTCTTGATGGTGCCACTCTGAACTGGACTCCTTACAAGTTTCAGAGAGTCCCTGCTCTCTCTGCTCTCATCTTTCATGCCTGAGTCTACTGTGTCCTCTTCAACCCTCCTCCCACCCCTATTATCACCTCGCTAACTACTACACCTCCATCAGATGTTATTGTACATGTTTCCCCGCCCCCATTAGAAGCCTCCTTTAGGACAGTGATGGGTGAGCCAAGAACAGGCCCCTCTCCCACTATTACACTAAACTTCAGCCACTGCAACTGTGGGTCACTTGTCTGTCTCTCTCCCATGTGCATGGAGGCTAAATGTTGTTTATCACAATGTCCCCCAGTAATTAGCATCATAATTGTGCACATTGTAGGCCATTATAAAGTATTTATTGACTTAGAAAATAAATATAAATGGCTTTGAGCATATAAACATATACTCAAATTCACTTATTTCAAAAGAAATTCAATTTTAAACTATAATAAGATGTAATTTTTAAAAAATAAGTTTGATAATAGATGCTAATGGTGATGGGGTAGGAAAACCAACAGTGTCTTAAATTGTTGGCATTGTTTAGTACAGTCTCTCTGCTGTGAAATTTGGCAATATATATCAATATTTAAAATTTGCAACCTAATTAACCTAGCCATTCTGCTTCCAGGAATTTGTCCTCTGATATCCTTGTAGATGTACACAAAAAATGTAAGACTGAAAACAACCTTAATGTTTGTTAATATAGAATTAATTAGCTAAATTATTATTAATCCAAACAAAGGAATTCTCTGCAGCCTTTAAGAGAATAAGGTAAATTGATACATGTTAATATAAAACAATTTCAGAAATGTTAACTGGAAAAGAAAAACTGGATTCAGCATATTTAGTATGCTACCATTTACAGAAAAAAGGGAGGGTGGCTGTAAGTATAATATTTCAAGAAAAATACTTAAGAAAACAGTGATTCTCAGACAGAGTTAAGTGGCCAGAGCTAGAATCTTGAGTTTATGACTGATTAAATCAATACATACCAACAGGAGACAGAATGTCTCCCAGCCTAATAGGAAAGCCAGCTGGACCAATCGGGTGTGTGTTTTCATATTTGGAGTGTACCAACAAAAAATCAACTAAACAAAAGAAAACTGGGTAAAAAGGAAATGACCATTTTGAAGATACACCTGAATTTAAAACAGAGAGGAGACCCTACAACTGAGAATCACAATAATTCCAGCCTAAGTCAAATAAATTTTTGCATTGAGTGGCCTTCTGAAAAGTTACTTAAAATATCATTTGTCCTTTTAGACATTTTTTTGTTTTTGTTTTTCAATGGTCACTAAGCAACCTTGTAATTATTTATTCAACTTCTTAGTTACCTTGACTCTAAAAAGTGGACTCCTTGGAAATGGGTCAGAAGCATTCCAATTATAGGGGAAAAAAATTGACAGTCAGGTTTAAAATGTATCTCAGCCCTAGCTGGTTTGGCTCAGTGGATAGAGCATCGGCCTGCAAATTGAAGGGTCCTAGGTTCGATTCCGGTCAAAGGCATATACCTTGGTTGCAGGTTTAATCCCCAGTAGGGGCCATGCAGGAAGCAGCTGATTGATCATGTTCCTCTCTCATCGATGTTTCTATTTCTCTATCCCTCTCCCATCCTTTCTCTCTAAAAATCAATAAAAACAGAGAAACCAAGATGGCGGCATAGGTAAACACCTAAACTGCTGCCTCGCACAACAATTTCAAAACTACAACTAAAAGACAAAACGGACATCATCCAGAACCACAGGAAGGCTGGCTGAGTGGAAATTCTACAACTAGAAGGAAAGAGAAAAGCACACTGAGACTTACAGGAGCTGCGCAAGGCAGAGGTATGGAGGCGCACGCCCGCGGAGAGGGCTGGCAACTGAGTACGTGGCTGGCTTTCTCAATCAGGAGGGAGACAAAAGCTCCTGACTGCTCTGAACTCCAGTTCCGGGTAAGACTCTGGGAACCCAGACTCATACGGGGAGAAACTGGACTGTCTGGCAGCAGGCGAAACTGGAGGGCGGCTTTCTCTCAGAGGTGCTCGCAGCGATTATCACGGGACACTGAGAACCAGGGGCCTCTTAGGGCAGGGCTGATGGGAAGCCATCGCTGTTTGCCCCGCCCTTTGATCCCACCCCACAAAGCCATAGCTGTTTGCTCCGCCCTGAGACTCCGCCCCATCCAAGCTGAGCACAGAGGCTTTTGCATATGAATGGACTGGTCCTTTGAATTTTAAACTTACCTACAGCTGAGTCAGGGAGACCCAGAACATCCAAAAGAAGGTCCAAGGCTCCACAGCAGCTTGCATTGCTTCACAGCTGGGCCTCATCTGGGCACCTCCAAAACCCAAACAAAGAAGAGGAATCTGCAGATCTCTCCGTAGCTCCTGCTGGGTGGCCTCAGGCAGAGGCTAAATTAGCACCTCCTTGGAGATCCAAGAGCCAGTGTACCCAGGGATCAGAGTGGGACCATCCAGATTACAACTCCTCAGATCCATAAGGTCCATAAGGGACACACTCAGGGGGCAGACTCAGTGAGCACCAAAGCACCACTGAAGCAAGTCTTGTCTCATAAGGGTGTCTCCAGCACAGAAGTTCTCCCATAGTAGACACAGCTGATCCTCACAGCCAATTAACCTGGAAGTCAATTCCCCCCAGTAATACCAACAACAATCAAGGCTTAACTACAAGACTGCACACAGCCCACAAAGGGGTGCACCAAGAGTGTCCACCTCAGGTAACTGGGGAGGCTGAGCCACTGGGCCCTATAGGACACCTACCACACAAAGCCACTCTGTCAACTCAGGGAAGCAGCCAAAATGTGGAGACAAAGAAACAGGTCACAAATGAAAGAAATGGAGGAAAGCAAACTACTGGATATAAAGTTCAAAACCACGGTTATAAGGTTTTTCAAGAATTTTCTAGAAAAGGCTGATAAATTTAGCAAGACCCTTGAGGATATGAAAAAAGGACCAACTAGAAATTAAGCATACACTGACTGAAATAAAAAATAATATACAGAGATCCAACAGCAGACTAGAGGATCGCAAGAATCAAGTCAAAGATTTGAAATACGAAGAAGCAAAAAACACCCAACCAGAAAAGCAAAAAGAAAAAAGAATCCAAAAATATGAAGTGTAAGGAGCCTCTGGGACAACTTCAAGCATACCAACATCCGAATTATTGGGATGCCAGAAGAAAAGAGAGAGCAAGATACTGAAAACCTATTTGAAGAAACAATGACAGAAAACTTCCCTTACCTGGTGAAAGAAATAGACTTACAAGTTCAGGAAGCACAGAGAACCCCAAACAAAAGGAATCCAAAGAGGACGACACTAAGACACATCATAATTAAAATGCCAAGAGCAAAAGACAAAGAGAGAATATTAAAAGCAGCAAGAGAAAAACAGTTAGTTACCTACAAGGGAGCACCCATTCAACTGTCAGCTGATTTCTCAACAGAAACTATGTAGGCCAGATGGGAGTGGCAAGAAATATTCAAAGTGATGAATAGCAAGAACTTACAACCAAGATTATTCTACCCAGCAAAGCTATCATTCAGAATTGAAGGTCAGATAAAGTGCTTCACAGATAAGAAAAAGCTAAAGGAGTTCATCACCACCAAACCAGTATTATATGAAATGCTAAAAGGTATCCTTTAAGAAGAGGAAGAAGGAGAAAAAGGTAAAGATAAATATTATGAACAACAAATACATATCTATCAACAAGTGAATCTAAAAATCTAGTGAATAAAAAATCTGATGAACAGAATAAACTGGTGAATATAATAGAATCAGGGGCATAGAAAGGGAGTGGACAATACTCAGGGGGAAAGAGGTGTGGGGGTGCGGGAAGAGACTGGACAAAAATCGTACACCTATGGATGAGGACAGTGGAGGGGAGGGGTGGCTAAGGGCAGAGGGTGGGGTGGGAACCGGATGGAGGGTAACTATGGGGGGAAAAAGGAGAAACAATTTTAATAATCTGAACAATAAAGATTTATTTAAAATAAAATAAAATCAATGGGGAAAAATGTTAAAATGGTAAAAAATAAAAATAAAAAATATATTTTTAAATGTATCTCAAATGATTTTCAGTAACCTAAACAAGAAAATGAGTTTCTCTGGGTATCTTGAAACATCCCACTTCTAATCGCAGATCTCACCTTCATCACTGGACCCAAAGCCACGCCCAATTAAGTAGGTTTCTTACCTCATCTTTCTATTATCAATTACTGTTCCTTCTAAAATAGGTATTATCCCAGTCTTAAATACCAAACTTGAGTGTCCTAAATTCTAAGTCTGATCAAAAATTATTTTAAGCATGAAATTTTAAAGAAAGAAGACATTTTAAAAAAAATTTAGGTAAGACTGCAAAATCAGTAATAAAGAGAACATTATGTCTAACATTTTTTAAATGTACATAGTGATCAGGAATTTTTTAGGGAATAACAGAGAATTGTGTTTTTGTTATTTTAAAACAAATAACATAAACCAAACACACATTTTTAGGGTCTCAGCTATTTATAGACCAACTTAAGGGTAATAGAGCTTATGAAAATATTGTCACTAAAGGGAAATTTCCAGATTGAGCTTAATCCTGCCTCCCAGCCTTTATACTCGCTACTTTTGCCACCTGGAACACTCTACCACAGTGGTTCCCAAACTTTTTCCAGTTCACAGAACCCTTAGTAATTATTTTTCCTGTGACCTCTAAGCCAAAAGAAGAACCTAATATTTATGTTTATTAGGTAGTTCGGTGCTAACAATTTAATAACTATTTATGTTTCAACAACTTTAGTAGCTGTTCTAAAAATCATAAAACACATAAATTGACAGAAAAAAATAATGTTTGTATGTCATTCTTAAACAGCCACGATTACTTAATAACAAGATAGTAACGGGCATGGCATAACTTCTCCAACCTTGGGATCATGTTATTCCCTGTCACCCTCATTTCCTGTTCCACACTGATTTTCACATGGTATTGCTTTTTATAAGAGCAACCACTGAAAACCCAGCTTTGCCAAAATGATGATGTCACGAAAGAATGCGGCATGATCCAATGTTGAAACTGTCAACATTCAACTAATAGTTTGCATGGTGTTTAACAGATGTGGCGTATCCCTGCATTTCCCTCAAAATTTTCAAATACCCTGCAGTGCCCCTTGAATTCATTGAAGAGACAGAAAACCCCCCACACAGTTCAGGAATAGTGATTCAAACCCCCAAAATGTTTAATGGTGTTTGTTTTTGGGTGGATTACCTAGAAAACAGATCCTGAGGCAAAGATTGTAAGCCAAAACTTTTTGGGAAATTGTAAGCCCATAACTTTTTGAAGGGAAAAGAGAAGACCAAAAAAAAAAAAAAAGGAAAAATAAATTCAAGGTTGTGAGTTATGAGATGGCTGCACCCCAACAAATAAACATACCTGGTTGCTTGGTCACCAGAACTTCCTCCAGACAGAACTGACATCATCATCTCACCTATGGTGTCCATTTCATCTATGGTGCATTCTGTCTGCAAGAGAAAGAGGAATTTCTCTGCCACTTTCTTTCTGTGTCTGTCTCTCACTGGTTGAAGTTTGTCCCTTAGAAAATTAACTCACCCTGACTTCTAGGTTGTATTACTGGCTCTTTGTGGCAGCCTCTGGGGAACCCAGATCTCTGCCCCACAGCAGGCCTCCTCATCCCTTTCTAGAAGTGATGGGAGGAACCTCTAAAGATAGAGGCTGGTTGGACCTGCACACCAAGTCTCCTGCCAATGAAGTCTCCTTGAAGGCTGTGCAGGAGTCCAGCCCTCCTTTCCACAGGCTGAGAGAACTGTCTAAACTGTGCTACTTACTTTTGTCTTTCCTCTTTTGTTAGAATAGGAGGTCTATATTAGCTGTGTTCAACAAAACTGTAGTAGGCACACAGTAGGTACACAACACATGTTTACTGAGAGAATGAACGCCTGTTATCCAACACTCATTTGCCTGTGAGGAACATCAGTGGGCCAATAGGAAAGGTGCTGGGATTGTAAGTTTGCCAGTTAATAAGGGAAGAAGGGATCCTCCTGAGGACTGCGTGATGAACCTGAGATCCTCAGGCTTGCGTCACTGCCATTACAAAATATGAAGCTACATTGAGAGCCTGAAATTAGAATGAAGAAAAATATTTTAGGTTCTACTCATAGAGATTGATAGGAATTCATTAGCATAGGCAGTCTCTAAGGAAGAGTTAAATAAAAAACAAAGCTATTATATCTCCAGGGTCTTTAGATCATCCAATCCAATCTTCCATCCATGTACAGTGCTCCCACAACATCACTCCATGTGATCCCTTTTAGCCTGGAAACACTGAAGTTACAGGGAGTCACTACTTTTTGAGGAGACAATCCAGTCATTTTCAACAGGCTCTGTTGGAAATTCTTCCCATTTTTCATTACTATTCCTTATTCTAACTGTTGGTGTGCCAAAGAAAGTAATGTGGTTTACAATGTTCCTACACTTGAGCAGCTGGTTTGTGGGCCAAAATGAGGGAGTTAACATTTATTTAAATTTTCTTTCTGTGTGCTGACCATCATTTACCCACCCTAAGTCTTTGAGAGCTGATGTTTGTCATTCATTGCATTCACATTCCCTTTTGGTTCCTTATCAAAGCAGATCTGATCTGCGATATACTCAGCAAAGTCACCAATAAATTTCCTGAAAAGGATAAGGTCAGGATAAGAATGCGTAGCATGCCCCATAAACTTCAATCCAAGCTGGCAATCATTTGTTTTACAGGCCGTTAGCAAATATCTACATGGGATATGCACTGTTCTATATACTAGAGATTCATCAAGGGAAAATTAATGACCCTGCTTTCTTGGTGGTAAATATTCTAGTGCTCCATTAATCAATATATTTTGTCAATAATTATTAAAATCTGCATTAAAACACTGAGTTGGTCTTTCATTGAATCTGTATTTCTCTATTCCAGTACAAATGTATATAATTTTCAACATATTATATACATTTCTTAAGCTTCTATACAAACACTATGCTAATGCTAAAGATTCAAAGATGGGTACAACTCAGTACATTCCCTAAAAGAGTTTATCATTTAATAGTGATAAATGAAAGCCATTTTCTTTCTTTTTCACTGAAATTATGAACACCATAGTGGTGGACGCCATAGACTTTTTACTCAGAAACCATTCTTGTTCCCTTTCTCCCTCATCTTTCTAGATTACAGAGATATAAAAGAAAACATACTCTTTTCCCCAAACTGCCCATAGTTAAGTGTGACCTGGTTCTGAACAATGAGCTCTAAGCCAAAATAACCAGATGGGGCTTCTGGGAAAGTGTTTTATTAGCCCAGAAAAGTAATATGCCCCTTTAGTCCTTCGCCCTTCTTCCTTCTTCTATTCAATGCCTAGAGGTATAATAACCATTTTGCAACCATGAAGACAAAAACCATTTACAAAGGATGGAAGAGTCAGATGTAACTGGCCTTAGTCCTTGATGACTTCATTGAGCAGTTGCCAGCCCAGGAAAGCTTGCTTATTACTAGACTTTTATTTTTGTTGTTGTTGTTGTTAACCCTCGCCAGAGGATTTTTTTTTTCATTGATTTTTCTAGAGAGAGTGGAAGAAAAACATCAATGTGAGAGAGATACATCAATTGGTTGCTTCCTGCATGCATCCCTACAGGAGATACATGCCCTTGACCAGGAATTGAACCTGTGACCCTTCGGTGCATGGGCTGATGCTCTAACCATGAGCAATACCAGCCAGGGCAAGACTTTTTATTACAATAGAAAATTATACTCTTCTATGTTAAAGCCACTGTTGATTTGGATTAATTTTTTTTCTTTGCTTGCAGCCAAATGCATTCTTAACTTTTAGTTGGCAGAATTCAGAAAATATTTGATATATTGATTGAAATATTCATAATGACCTAAGTCAAATTGGGTATTCAGGCTATATCCCTCCAAATTATAATTTTGTAAAGAATTCCCAAAGTTAATTATGAAATTAACAATATTACTCTTTAACCAAATCCTCCCACTTCTGAAAATGTATCTTAAGGAAAAATTGCAAGAAAGAGTATTCTAGGTACAGAAAAACATTTGTCATAGAATTGTTTATAATGATGAGGATGTGAGCTAACACATCAAAAATAGGAAAATAAGTAAATTTTTCAAAGTCCATTGAAGGAATATTATGCAGATGCCCAAAATAATAGTTATGGATCCATGTAAATTGGTTACACAAATTGCCGATGATATGCTAAATGAAAACTAGGATATGAAGTTGAGTGACATTATCATTGCAACTATATAAAATATGGGCATGTAAGACAGAGAAGGGAGCACAGTCATCATTCTCCTCACTGACACCTCCTCAGTTCAATTTCTTTGGAAGCCAAGATGCACCACATTCAAGCTGAGAAGTCCATGATGGGCATGATCAACCTGTTTCACAAATACATCAAACCTGATGACATGATTGACAAGCCAGGCCTGCTGAAGATGCTGAAAGAGAATTTCCCCAACTTCCTCAAGGCCTGTGACAAAAAGGGCAAGGGTTACTTGTACCATTTCTTTGAGGAAAAGAACAAAAATGAGGATAAGATTCAGTTTTCCAAGTTTCTCTCCTGGGTGGGAGACATAGCCATGCACTGCCGCAATCAGAGTCATGGACTAGCACTCTGTTCTGGGAGCAGCCAGTGAGACCAGCCTGAGGCCTCCAAAGACCCCAAAGTGTTGCCTCCCTCCCCCCCACCCCAAAAGAAGACAAAAAGGAATACACAAAGAGGAAAATATTTTGTTTTGAGGTTACTTTAATTTTTTAAAATTATTTATACTGACATAAGACATTTTAGATCATAAATATTATTTTATTAAATTCCATGTTATTTCAAAAATATCTTTTTGTAGTTCAAGCAAAGACAGAGGTATCACACACTTTTGATTTGTAATCACTGGAAATATAATTCAGTAAAGGGATGAATTTTTGTAATATAGGGAAAATGCATTAAAATTAGAACAATTCCAGAGAAACCAAGATGGCAGCATAGGTAAGCACCTAAACTGCTGCCTCGCACAACAATTTCAAAACTACAACTAAAAGACAGAATGGACACCATCCAGAACCACAGGAAAGCTGGCTGAGTGGAAATTCTACAACTAGAAGGAAAGAGAAAAGCTCACAGAGAATTGGAGGTACGGCAAAGGGTCTTTGTGTGCACAGAGGGAAGGGCGGCTGAGAGCCTGGCTGACTTTCTCTGGCAGAAGGGGGAAGGAAGCCCCCGACCGCAATGAACCCCAGTTCTGACTGCACTGAACACCAGTCCCAGGCGAAACCCCGTGGACCCAGGCTCATATAGGGGGAGTCTGGACTGTCAGGTAGAGAGAAAGGCACCCAGAGACTCGGAGACCCGGGGGAGACCCGGGGGAGCCCTGGCAGGCAGGGTTCCGGAGGTGCGCGCACCAGTGTGCACAAAGGCTGCGGAGGTTGCCACAGGCTTTCCCTAGCAGAAGGGAGTCCGAAGCTCCTGACTGCACTGAACCCCAATTCTGACTGCACTGAACCCCAGTTCCAGGCGAGCCCCTGGAGACCCGTGCTCTTACGGGGGTGAATCTGGACTCTCGGGCGGAGACTCGGGAGCCGGGGAAGGCAAAGGTCTGCAGGCGCGCACGCGCGCAAGGGCAAGGCTGACTGGAAGCCAAGACTGTCTGCTCCGCCCTGAGACTCCACCCCATCCAAGCTGAGCACAGAGGCTATTGCAATTTGGCAAGTCTAATCCTATAAGCCTGTCTCCAACACCGAACTTCTCCCAGCGTAGACACAGCTGATCCTTACAGCCAACTGGCCTGAAGGTCAATTCCTCCCAGTGATACCAACAACAATCAAGACTTAACTAAAACAAGGCTGTACACACAGTCCACAAAGGGGTGCACCAAGAGTGTCCACCTCAGGTTAACTGGGGAAGCAGACCCACTGGGCCATATAGGAAACCTAGCACACAAATCTACCCTACCAACGCAGGGAAGCAGTGAAAATGCGGCGTCAAAGAAACAGATCACAAACGAAAGAAATGGAGGAAAACAAACGACTGGATATAGAATTCAAAACTACGATTATAAGGCTTTTCAAGAATATCCTAGAAAAGGCCAATAAATATAATGAGACTCTCGAAGATATGAAAAAGGACCAACTAGAAATTAAACATACACTGACTGAAATAAAAAATATTATACAGAGACCCAACAACAGACTAAAGGAACACAAGAATCAAGTCAAAGAATTGAAATAAAAAGAAGCAAAAAACACTCAACCTAAAAAGCAAAAAGAAAAAAACATCCAAAAAGTTGAAGATAGTGTAAGAAGACTCTGGGACAACTTCAAGCGTACCAACATCAGAATTATGGGGGTGCCAGAAGAAAAGAGAGAGCAAGATACTGAAAACCTATTTGAAGAAATAATGACCAAAAACTTCCCCCACCTGGTGAAAGAAATAGACTTACAAGTCCAGGAAGCACAGAGAACCCCAAACAAAAGGAATCCAAAGAGGACCACACCAAGACACATCATAATTAAAATGCCAAGAGCAAAAGACAAAGAGAGAATATTAAAAGCAGCAAGAGAAAAACAGTTAATTACCTACAAGGGAGCACCCATACGACTGTCAGCTGATTTCTCAACAGAAACTTATGTAGGCCAGACAGGAGTGGCAAGAAATTTTCAAAGTGATGAATAGCAAGAACCTACAACCAAGATTACTCTACCCAGCAAAGCTATCATTCAGAATTGAAGGGCAGATAAAGAGCTTCACAGATAAGAAAAAGCTAAAGGAGTTCATCACCACCAAACCAGTATTATATGAAATGCTGAAAGATATTCTTAAAGAAGAGGAAGAAGAAAAAAGTAAAGATAAAAATTATGAACAACAAATACATATCTATCAACAAGTGAACCTAAAAATCAAGTGAATTAAAAACCTGAGGGACAGAATAATCTGGTGAATATAATAGAATCAGGGGCATAGAAAGGGAGTGGACTGATAATTCTCAGGGGGAAAGGGGTATGGGGGGGGTTCAGGAAGAGACTGGACAAAAATCATACACCTATGGATGAGGACAGTGGGGGGAGGTAAGGGCAGAAGGTGGGGTGGGAACCAGGTGGAGGGGAGCTATGGGGGGAAAAAGGAGAAACGATTGTAATAATCTGAATAAAGATTTATTTTTTTTAAAAAAAGATTAGAACAATTCCTCTTAAGAATGAACATGAAATGTGGAGTCAAATGAGTTAAAGAAATTAACTTCATTTTCCTTGTATGTCATGGGCAATGAAATTATTTTAATAATTAAGATTGTCTTTTTTATTAAAGAAAAATAAAAATGGCAATAATAAAATGTCAGAGCTGCCAAAACCGGTTTGGCTCAGTGGATAGAGCGTCGGCCTGCGGACTGGGGGGTCCCGGGTTCGATTCCGGTCAAGGGCATGTGCCTGGGTTGCGGGCACATCCCCAGTGGGGGGTGTGCAGGAGGCAGCTGATCGATGTTTCTCTCTCATCGATGTTTCTGGCTCTCTATTCCTCTCCCTTCCTCTCTGTAAAATATCAATAAAATATGTTAAAAAAAAAAATGTCAGAGCTGTGAGGGGTTTGGACATTACCTGTCCCCACATTTCATTTCACAAATGAAGAAACTGACACCTAGAGAAGCTAAGTAACTCCCCAAAGTTCACAGAGGTAGTGGAAAACAAAGAGAAAAGTTCAGGTCTTCTGTAATGTTACTTTTCCCTCAGAATACACATTTACTCATTGTATAAGCATTTAGTAAGTAGGTACTCTGTATTACTATTTACTGTACACTGTGTTAGGCATTGTATTCAAAGATAGGTTGGTACATACACTACTCTTCCAGGATCAGAGCCTTATAGGGTAAACAGAATAATAATTATAAAGGGTATTGACATAGTGCTTATGTTCAACTAGATTACAAATGCCTTGGAACGTGACCTTAGAGGACATAACAACTGATGTCTAATGAGTCCAGGGAAGAAGTGACTTTCACCATCCAGAAACAGCACATTGCAAAAGCACAGAAAAATTTAAGAACCAGGCATGCTGTACAATATAAAATACTTTGATATGGCACAGACTTGGAATGGAGGGGCAAGGGAGAAGTGGAGGTAGATGAGGCTAGGGGGCGCAAGTTACAGATACTTTGAGAAGCCCTTCTCTTCTATCTTGAGGATTCTGAAGTTTATGAAACAGGCAAATAAAGGCACAAATTATGCTTCAGTAGGAAAAATGGTATAATTAGATATAAGCTTTAGAAAGCTATCAAGGTGTGAAGGGCAAAGCTGGACAGGAAGACAAGTTATGAGTCTGTGCAAGAAACACTAAGGACTTGAATAAAGTGGTGGAAGTGGGCTAAGAAGAGGAATAAATATTTGAGAGATAGTAATGAGAAAAAACAAAAATATTTAACAAATTAACTGTAGGTAGTGAGAAAAATGGTAGAATCAAAGTTGAAATCAACCAGTAGCTCTACAAATTTTAAGTAGATTCTAATAACACACACTAAGGGAAAAAAAACTAATGGAATTTAACATGGTCTTATCTATGTTATAAGTAGTTGGTCAAAACTTCCATAACATATCAATCTATGCTAATCAAACACAACTTATGTAAGGGAGAGTCAAATTAAATACTTGTTATATTAACCAAGACTGAATCATGAATAGAAAATCTCAACAAACTATATCCAGTAATGAGATTACATTGGTAATCAAAATACTTTCAACAAAGAAAAGCCCAGGATCAGATGGCTTCACTGGTGAATGCTATCAAATATTTAAAGAATTAATACTAATCCTCCTCAAACTCTTCTTAAACATTGAAGAGGAGGGAACACTTCCAAGCTCATTCTACAAGACCAGCACTGCCCTGAGTCCTAAGTCAGAGGGAAACACTATAAGAAAACTGTATATCAATATTCCTAATAAAAATTGATGCAAAAATCCTCAACAACATACCAGCAAACAGAATTCAACAACACATTAAAAGAATTAGACACCGTGACCAAGTGAGATTTATTCCTGGAATGCCGGGATGGTTGAACATATGAAAATCAGTCAATGTAATATCACATTAATAGAATGAAGAGAAATAAAAAACACATGATCATCTCAACTGATGTAAAAAAAAAAAAAGTCGTTTTACAAAATTCAGCACCTTTCATAATTATAAAAACACTCAAGAAACTAGGAATAGAAAGAAACTACCTCAACATGGCAAAGACCATATTAAAAAAAACAAACCCACACACAGCTAACATTATACTTAATGGTAAAAGACTAAAAGCTTTTCCTTTAAAATCAGGAATAAGACAACGATGACTGATTTTTGCCACTTTTATTCCACATAGTACTGAAAGTCATAGCCAGAGCAATTGGGCAAGAAAAGGAATAAAAACTGTCCAAATTAAAAAGAAAGAAGTAAAATTACTTGTTTGTAGACAAGATGATTTTATGTATAGAATTCAAATACAAAAAAAAATTGTTAGAACTAATAAATTCAGGACACAAAGTTTCAGGATACAAAGTCAAAATGCAAAAATCAGTTGTGTTTCTATACACTAACAATGAACAATAGAAAAGAAAAGTAAGAAAACAATTCTTTTAAAATAGCATAAAAAACCTAGAAATAAATTTAACCAAGAAAGCAAAGGATGCGTATACTGAAAACTGTAAATGTTGTTGAAAGAAATTTAAAAAGATACAAATAAGAAATTCATGTGTTCATGCATTGGAAGAGTTAATATTGTTAAGATGTCACTACTACCCAAAGCAATCTACAAATTTAATGCAATCCCTAACAAAAATCCTAGAGGCACCAAAACCGGTTTGGCTCAGTGGATAGAGCGGCAGCCTGTAGACTGAAAGGTCCCAGGTTCGATTCCGGTCAAGGGCACGTAACTTGGTTGCGGGCACATCCCCAGTGGGGGGTGTGCAAGAGGCAGCTGATCGATGTTTCTCTCTCATCGATGTTTCTAACTTTCTATCCCTCTTCCTTCCTCTCTGTAAAAAATCAATAAAATATATTTTAAAAAAAAAATCCTAGAGGCATCTTTTTTTCAGAAGTAGAAAAATCCACCTTAAAATGGATATGGTATGTCAAAGGACTCTGAATAGCCAAAATAATCTTGAAAAAGAAAAAATTGGAAGTCTCACATGGCCTGATTTAAAAACTCACAACAAAGCTACAATAGTCTCAACAGTGTAGTACCGACATAAAGAAAAACTTATAGAAAAATGGAATAGAAAAAAATAGCTCAAAAATAAACCTTCACATATATGACTAAATGATTTTCAACCAGGATGCTAATATCATTCAATGGAGAAAGGATAGTCTCTTCAACAAATGATATTGAAAAAAAAAATGGCTACCCACATGCAAAAGAATGAATTTGGACCCTCACTTAGTTTAAGTTACTGTAACAAAAATCATTGACTGGGTAGATTAAATAACAGACATTTATTCCTCAGAGTTTTGGAGGCTGGGAAGTCTAAGATCAATGTGTCAGCAATTCAGTTATTGATGAGGGCCCTCTTCCTGGTTTGCAAACAGCCTTCTTCTTCTAATGTCTCTTCCTTTTCTTACATGAGCACTAATCCCAGCATGGGGGCTCCACCCTCCTGACCTCATCGAAACCTAATTATCCCCAAATTCCCTACTACTACATTGGTGGTTAGGGCTTTAATATATGAATTTTGAGAGGACACAAACATTCCATCTATATCACTTAACTTATATCATATACAAAAATTAATTCAACAGGGATCAAAGTTCAAAATGTAAGATGGGGGAAACTCATGACATTGGATTTGGCAAACATTTTCTAGATATATACAGGCAACAACAGTAAAAATAGATAAATTGGACTACATTAAAATATAAAACTTCTGTGTATCAAAGGACATAACACAGTGAAAAGGCAGCCTACAGAATAAGAGAAAATACTTGCAAATCATATCTGATAAGGAGCTAATATACAGAATATATAAAGAACTTCTACAACCCAACAACAAAACCACAAATAACTTCATTAAAATTGGGCAAAGGACCTAAACAGGCATTTCTCCTAAGATGATATACATATAGCCAACAAGCATATAAGATAATGCTCAACTTCACTAATCATTAGGGAAATGCAAATCACAATGATATATCATCTCACACCCATTAGAATGGCTACTATAAAAAAAATAGAAAATAAAAGAAATTGGAAATAACAAGTGTTAGTGGGAATGTAGAGAAGTTGGACCTTGTTCACTGTTGGTAGGAAAGTGAAATGGTGTAGTCACTATGGAAAATAGTGTGACGGTCCCTCAAAAAAATAAAAAAAATAAAATTACCATATGACCCAGCAATTCCACTTCTGGGTATATATACAAAAGAATTAAAAAGCAGGCTCTCGAAGAGATATTCCCGCACTCATATTCACAGCAGCATTATCCACAGGAGCCAAGAAGTGAAACCAACCCAAGTGTCCATCAATGTCTGAATGGATACACAAAATGTGGTGTATACATTATTTGATATGCTTGTTGGCTATATGTATATCATCTTTGGAGAAATGCCCGTTGAATTATTATTCAGCCTTAAAAAGGAAGGAAATTCTGACACATATTACAACATGGAAAAAACTTAATGACATTATGCTAAGTAAAATAAACCAGTCACAAAAAGACAAATATCATATGATTCTACTTGCATGAGGTATTTAGAGCAGTCAACTCCATAGGAAAAGAAAATAGAATGGTGGTTGCAAGGGGATGGGAGAGGAGAAATGAGGAGTTGTATAATTTTTAGTTTTGCAAGTTGAAAACCTTCTGGAGATTGCTTGCACAACAATGTGAATATACTTAACATTATTGAATAGTATAGTTAGAAATGGTGACGATGGTAAATTTTGTTATGCCTTTTTACCACAATAAATTGAAAAATAAACTACTTGTGGAAAGTCTCTGAAACAAGAGTTAAAAAACTCTGAGGAAAACATAGAAGTGAATTTGTGCTGAGACCACAAATTATTGACTCTGTCTCTGACTTTATGTCTCAGACCATGAGCAAGGAAAACAAATTCTCCAAAGAAGGTAAGTCCAAATGAGTAGGAGCCACGTAGGGGCAATTGCAAGGCAAGAGGAGAAATAATTTCTTGATGGAGCCATCAATGCTAAGTTGCCAATCCCTGCACCAGATTTCAGGACATTGGAGCTTTCTCTTTCCTCTTCATTAATCAAAGATAATGCAGAATTACAGGGTGAAATGACTTGCCAAAGAGTTTTCCATTTTCTGCCTCTCTGAAATGATGCTGATTAGAGTGAGAAAAGCTCCCTGAGGACAAATGCTCATGCTCTCAGGACCAGAGTTTGCCTGCAGCAAAAACAGAGTGCTCAGAGGTCTGCTTTCTTGTTCCTGTTGACAGTCCCTGTGGTGAGCCCAGTGGCATCAACAGCACCCATTCAGGCCAAGCCACCATTAGGAGCTGCACTGGAGAACTTTAGGATTTCCCTGTTTTCTCAAGTGCGTCTGGTCTTTAATTGGATTTCTGTAATTTAACCTTTCTAGGCTAACATTGCTTTGCTATCCACAGGCTTAAAAGCAGCCCCTATTACATTTACTCGCACTTCTATTCAACGGATAGTTTATTGTTTCTCAGTCTTCACTGATATATTGAACTCTCTTAAAGGAAAAAAGGACTCTTACAAACTCCCATAGGTTCATTTAAATGCTTTCATTTGTAATTTTCATTATTTCACAAAACAAGGCAAAAAGTTCTTACATTCGCCACATGACAGACAATAAAACCCAAAAAATTTTCAAATACTATAGAAAAAGTACACAAGTCAAATATTCAAAATCATAATAGGAATGTGTGATAGATGACCTTTTTCTCAAATTGAATCACCTTCAGCATGAATGTGGTCCTGTTTGCTCCAGAGCGGGTTCTTTTGAGATGACCGTTTTGATAATACTCAGCTGTCTGGTCATATTTCTCTATGCAATTACTGGGAAGCCTTTGCTCACACAGGCCATCCTGATGCCACCTGGACTTACTTAACACTAAGGTGTCATATACATAATAATTCCATTTTTAGTCTCTACTCATTAGCCCAGTCACCTCACCAAAGAGTGCTACTTGGTGATCTATATACATGGAGCTCCTGAATTCACAGGTCATTAGTATTGAGAGGATAATCTGAGTTAAGCAGAATTGACAAGTACTCATTTTTTTTAGACTACCATATAAATAAAAACAAAATTTTTTAACTTTGAAGAAAAATAACAGAAGCTCTAGGTTCTTGGGATGACCTTCTCTACAACATATCTTCTTAAAGTATTTCATGGTTTACTGTTTATCTCTGCCCAGTTAGAGTGTCAGCAACTTGAGGGCAATATGTGCTATGGTTCTACTGCTTCTCCTTTAGTACCCAGTTCTCCTGTAGAACCCAATAAACCTATGTCTGTTCTCCAAAATTATAAATGACCAGTTGTTTGCTTGATTCAGAGGTTCTGAAGTGATTAAGATTTCCTGAGTGATTACTGCTTTGAAGTCTGCACCAATAAATTTATTTTTCCAGCTATAATTGAGATATAACATTGCAAAAATTTAAGGTTTACAACATGTATCAATTTATTGAATTAAAGAAGATATAATTGGGTTCAGTAAGTGGGTACAGTCCTTGTGTGGGCCATTTTGAGACATGAGTTCTGTTGGCTCATCACAGTGGTGTTCCCTTACCACCTGCATTCAAACCATAACACCTGAGCACTCACACTCCTGACTTTCATTCAGCTGGAACCCCGAGCTTGGAAATAGGAACTGGATTTTTAAAGGGCAAGTATGGAAAACCCTATAGTATAGGGCCTATACCAAAGCTTCCACAGTCAAAGCCCAGTCTCAGAAGGACTCTGTAGTGGAAAGGATGTTGGACAAGAAAGCCAGATCCATGTTTGCCATCTTTATCACCAAGAAGTTGTGTGGCTTCAGGCAAGTGACTTAACTTCACTAATATGTAGTTATCTTATTTATAAAATGAAAGAGTTGAAATAGAGATTCTTTCTCACTCCAGAATCTAACAAACATAAATAAGGTGGAAACAGACTTGAGGTACACAGCTACCTTCTCATAGATATTGTTGTTCTAAAGCAGCCTGAATGATGTCCTTACTACTCAATTGTTTCGTTTTTCTCTCACCTTTCTCTCTTTCCTCTCTCTCTCTCTCTCTCTCTCTCTCTCTCTCTCTCTCTCTCTCTCTCTCTCTCTCTCCTCTACTTCCTTCTCAATCCTTCCTCCCCCCTTCAGATGGTGCTCACCATCAGGGAAGAAAGGAATGGCATCAAGAACTCTTTCAAAGGGTGTGACTACAGAACTTCTTAAAGATACCAATATGTTCCCTTTCTCTTGGGAATAAATATGAATCCTTTTGATGTTTTTCTGTCTCAGAAAGTAATTCCATAAATATGTTTGCCAATCTGAACTGTTTCCAAAAGATCACTTCATCAAAGCTAATGGATAATTGTAGTCTGGTAGTCAAGAGTTCATAGAAGTGTTTCCTGCTCCATTACTCAATAAACATTAAGTAGCAATAACAGAAAGGATACTATTAAACCACTCTGGATGAATTCTTTGAAATGGAAGGAAGTAGGAAGGAAGAAGAGAGAACATATTATGCAGAAAGATGTAATTCATACAAAAAGAGATGTGTTTGTTCCCCCATGTGTTTAAAATTTGTTCTTTAAGCAAATATCCTTAAGAGTTCTCGTTACATTTTTATTGACATTATCTTCAGTTCTTCCACAGAAAGCACCTAATCTGATTATTCATCCAGAACTCCCCTTTAAAACATCTCTGTCTCCTTAAATGGTTAGGATGGTTTTTTGTCTCCTTGTGCCAGCCAGCCTGTGGTGTTCCTCAGCAAGTGTGAGCAAGCTATTGGGGCTCTCAGATAGAAGTGGATAGTCAATAAGAGAAAGGTAAGGGGCGGGGCGGGGGGTATCATTTATCCCTCCAGAGGCCTGCAGCAAAAAGGCTGGTGGTCAAGAGGAAGGACTCTAAGTGCCATTCAGATGCTGAAAGTTCTTGCCAGAATAAGCAGGAACAGGCAACTGCCCTCCCAGGCAGCAAATTTCTTCAGCCTCTGCTCCAAAAAGGGCCATTAGCTTAGTCAGTTGGTTGCCCAAGTCATCTGAGCAGATGGCAGGCCTCCTTTGCAGCTCTCTGGCTTGGGGATCATCCTCTCTGGTACAGTTATCTGGGCTGTCCATCAGATTCCTGATTTGGGGGATTGTCCTATATGAACTGTCCACCAAGTTCCAATATTTAGCCATAGTTACTTTAATGATTGAGTTGGCCATTGGGGGGTGGAGGGAACAAAGATTAGGGAGTCTGAAATCTATACTCAACTCATCATATCCCCCAAATCTCCCAGGGAATTAAGTTAACCTAAGGCTTGAGAAAATGCTGGGAATATGTTACATTGGTTTTGATGAACTCTTAGAAAGTCTAATCAATTTACCATTCGCTCTAATTCTCTTTTCCACACACAGTTTCACACACCTATTTTCATTTCCTGATGCTTGTCTTGTGCCACTTACCTACCTATTCAAGTAATCATTTTTTCCATGCAAAAAACAAACAAAACAAGACAAAACAAATTCTTTTCCCCTCTACCTGTCCATTCTTTTGCACATTTATAGTCATTAAGCTGGACAAGAATGTTTACATGTGTCAAAATGTGAGTCAGTGGAAGTGTATAATAACTGATGGCTGAACTTTACCCTAAACCAAATTATTGGAATGGAGCCCAGGCATTTTGAGAAAAACTTCCCAGGTAACTCTGATGTTTAGCCGCCAGTTTTGAGAACCATTGATCTGGAAGCTTGCTGGCTTCTCCTGGGCACAACAATCTGGGCACTTGCCAGTGAATGTTGGTCCCTGATAAAGTAGCAAGGTCCCCTAAAGCCTCTGCAGCACAAACAATGGATGTAATAGTAGTTTTCAGAAGGAGAGATGTCTGTGGGGTGGGTGGGATCATTAAGGAAAGTGGCACCAATGGGAATTCATAGGAAGTTTTAAATTATAGGTATTGTTTCCTTCTACTCTGTGATAAATCTCTATCTAGAACTCTTACCTACACAACAATTATAACTAACAGTTACGTAGTAAATACCATGTGACAATTATTAACATATTACTTATACTAACTCACTCTATATTCTCAACAACCTGTAAGGTAGGTACTGTTTTCATTTCCATTTCACACATGAAGGAGATAAAGCAGTGAGGCTGAGACTTGCTCAGGACAATAAAGGTGGTGCATTGCAGAGTCAGAATTTGGAATCCTGGCTGTCTGGCTCCAGGATCTGTGCCCTGTCTCTGGGACAGAATCCCATTATAGAACTACTTAATTCATCGGTGATTCCTTAAACTGAGCTAAACATTGCTTCTTTTCCATGTCTATTTGTGGGTTCTAATCTTGCTTTTTTAAGACAAATCTCTTTCATATAATGAAGGACTCATACATGTAGGATTATAGGTTATTGGACTGGAAAAGACTTTGTAAATCAATTACCATTGCCCCTGCATTTATACATGGCCAGAATGAGGGCAAAATGCTTGAGATGTTTCCAAGGCTACATAGCTAATCAATGGCCCACCCAGAACAAAGCTAGACACCTCTTAAATTCCAAACCAGCACTCAATTCATAATACCTCTCAAAGACAGCGCCTTTTCTTCTCCAAAGAAGTAACTCTGTCTCCTTCTACATTTTAATATACAGGGTGGGGCAAAATTAGGCTTACAATTGTTCGTATGGAAAATAATACAATCATTAATAAATAATAACACAAGAATAAGCTCTGTGTTTCGTGCACTCACAACTGTAAAACTACTTTTGCCCCATCAAAAGTAGCATCTTCATTTTTTTGCCGTCATTTTGCTCTCTTCTGGGAACACTCCAATTTATCAATATTACTCTTAAGGAGAACTTAACCTTTATTCCTGGCAATGTGATAGATTAGCTGTCCAAAGAAATTTTCCTTAGTAGAGACCACCTATAATTCTTGAGAGAATATAGAAAACATCTTTTTCAATGAATGTCTGATTCATTCATTAAGCTGACTTAAAAAGTAAGGGAAATACTAAAAAAAAAAAAAAAAAAAAAAAAAAAAAAGCCAGAAATAATAAGAAAGTTTGCCTTAGAGGCATTTGCTGATCCCTTGTTTACCAGAACTGGATGTTTGATGGGCTGTGGTGTTGGGGGATAGGAAATAAAGGCCAAATAGGATGATAAGCTGGATTGAAGACCCACACATAGTCAAGATTCCTGAAGCAGTGCACCCAGAGTAGGAGATCTAGAAAACACCCACACCCCAGGGGAAGCTGATTGCAGAGTGGGTGCTTGATGAATAGGGAAATAATACTATAAAGGATGCAGAAAAGGAGAAGGGGAAGGAGGAGGAACAGAGGAGGAGGAAGAGGGAAAGAAGAGAGTCTGCTGAGGAAATAAATTTCTAACCACATTTGTGTAGATTTTGGGTCAGAAGCATACTAATTATATGGACACAAGTATATGAAATAACTAATTATATGAACTTGAAACTAAGTTTAAAGCAGTGTCAGGTAGTTAAGAGTCTTGGCACCTGGTGAAATAAACGCAGATTTTCTTTGAAGAAAGACAATTTAAATTTGGGCCTCAAAGAATTTCTGCAAATAAAGTTTCAATGAAGATAAATTCAAATATCACAAAACCCATAAAGAAGCAAAGCTCTATGAGAAAGAGTCCACACAAAAAGCTAATGGCAGAATCATCTTGCAAAAAAAATCAGATCTGAGAAATATGAATATGGAATATAAAATAATCATGTTTAATATATTTAAAAATAAAATTATTGAAAGTTTAATATAAAAGCAAGTAATGATCCAAGCAAGTAGACATTTTGCAAACAGACAGACAAATACAATGATAATAATAATTATTATTATAAAAAATAATAATAAAATTCGACATACAATGGACAGATGAAGTCACATGTGGTTAGACTTAAAGATGTGCCATCAAGATTCCCCCTCAAGGAAGGGCTTATCCAACTGCAAACAGTGTGGTCATCAGACAGCCTCCAGCGGTCAGCTCCTCAGATCCCGAAAGCTGTCTCTCTGAAGGCCACTATATCCAGTGGCTGAGCAATGAGGGGATACAAAGACCCCATTTCATCTGAATGCTAACCACTCTGATGCAACATTTCACTGCAGAGCTCTCTGCTGGATTAGCCATCATTTTGTTAGGACTCCATTGCAGTTTCCCTCTGTCCAGCCCTGCTTATTTCTCTTCCTTTTCATAGGTTTTTGAGCCCTAATAAATAGCGTATGCCCCAAATTCAATTCCAGCATCTGCTTCCAGAGAAGCAGATGACAGAGCACATTGTAAGGAGACCTATGAACTTGGAAAATAGATCAGAAATGATAGTCCACAGAGAGGCAAATGTGAGAGTTAAGTGATGTTGCAGATAGAATAAGGTCTGAAATAATGAGACTTCCATAATGATTTAATAGAGGGAAAGGAGAAGAGGCAATATTGGAGAAGATAATGTCAGAGAATTTTCAAAATTAATGAAATACACCAGTCCTCAGATTAAGAAAATAACAAATCTCAAATAAGGTCAATTAATACATCATTGAGTTAATTAATACACAAAGAAAAAATCATGAATTAGCCAGAAAAAAATGGCAGATTACCTTTAGATAATCAAGAGCTAGATAATATGGCAGATTACCTTTAGATAATCAATTAACAGTAAAATTGGAACCCTAAAAATAGTAGAATCAAAATATGGAACAAAAATAGTTGTTAATCTAAAATTATCCAAAAAATAATGGCAATTATGTGATTTGAGAAAGGTGTTAGCTAACATGGTTATCATATTGCAATATATGTGTATCAAATCAACATATTGTACATCTGAAACTTATAGGGTTATATGTCAATTATACCTCAGTAAAAATAAAATAAAATGGTATACCCAGCAAAACTATCTTTTAATAATTAGGAAGAACAAAAGAATTATAGACAAATTAAAGCTTAGAACAAGACTAAGACTATCACATAACCCTTTTCCTATATAACACTTAGTAGGTATTTTAAAAATTCTTCTGTGGCTTCCTGATCTGCAATACCTGCCTCTCTTGAGGATTTAACATTTCCCTGATCCTGAATGAGGTGACCACAAATTTCTTTGGTTTTCAGCTTTATAACAATGCTGCCCACTATGCTTTTTTAAAATCAATCTCACCTCATGAGTCCAGAAATTTAGCTGCTTTTCCATCTTTTCCATACCTTCATCACATATTATATATGTTACTTTATCACTTTCCAGAATAGCCTGACGTACAGATTGGGATTTCCTTTCCTTTTTTCTGGATGTACTACATTGTTGACTTACTAGCATTGAATTTATGGCCAACAGCACTATAACTCATGCCTGAATGAAACTTATCTAACACCTATTTTCTCCATACGGCACATCACAGCTTTTCACACTTAGGAACACTAGACAGAACTTCAGCACTATGCTTGGGGGCCATTTTAAACAGCAAGATCACCAACAAAAGGCACAAAAATAGAGAAAACATAGCACTAAGTACATTAGTTGTTTGCAGTGTAAGAACTGAAACAAGAAGACAGCGTCGCTTTGTTCAACCTTAGCTAGAAACATACCCATCAGGCAACTCGTTTTTGCTGGTCTGTGCAAGTCCATGAATGATCATGATAGTGCTGTGAGTTTGATTTCGAGGTTACAAATAAATTTTAATGGGTAGGAAAATTCACATATGAAAATTCACATATTCTCCCCCTTCTAACCCAGGACATGTTTAGCTTTTAATATATATATTTATTGTTATCTGCAAATAGCAAGGATTGACTGTAGAACTATAATATTGTACAGAAATTGCATGAAAAATGAGAGCTGCTTAGAATTTAGGCATTCTAAAGTCCTTAAGTTGTTCAGAAAGAGAGTAAATATACTGACTAAATTTAAATGTTTGTCAAATACGCATGAAAAGGACAAAAATAACGTTTCCAAGGAATAAAAAGAATGTGTTTACCTCAAACAATAACAATCACAAGATGTCATTTTATACCCATCAGGCTGGCAAAAAATTAAACTCAGATAACATCAAGCATAGATTTGAATATTGGGAAACAGGAACACACATATTTTTAGTAGAGGTATAAAATGATACCACCATTTTAAAAAATATTTTTTACTGATTTTAGAGAGCGGAAGGGAGAGGGAGAGAGAAACATCAATGAGAGAGATACATCGATCGGCTGCCTTCTGCACACCCTCTCCTGGGGATCAAACCTGGAACCCGGGCATATGTCTTGACCTGGAATTGAACCAGGAACCTCTTGGTTCATGGGATGACACTCAACCCGCTGAGCCACACTGGACAGGGTGATAACCACATTTTGATAAAAGTTTGCCAATCCCTAAGAAGGTTTATAATAATATGTATTTTAAAGGTGGCACCCAGAACTGAAGGGAGTACTCCATATGTGAAGCAGTTAACTCCGAGGAGAATGCATGCTTGCTTTCTGTGACTTCAGGCAGGTTCTGACTTGGCAGTCACTCCACAACAATCACATCCCAGTGTGTCAACGGAAACCTGTAGACTTATCTGCCAAACCACAGCTTCCTCAATCTATTATTGGAAAGGTAAGGTTTTGGACCTTCTGCTTGCATAGCTGCCACAATCAGGTGGTATCCAGGTAAGGCAGAGGGAGTGAAGCTGCAATGGATGGGTCACGTGCCATGCAGTTCTGACAGGAGATCGCCTCTTTGCCACATGACCTTCTCCCCATTTTAACCCAGGACATGTTCTGCTTCTAATATATGTTTTAATCCCAACTTGAAAATTGGTTTTAAATTCAGGTCAGAAGTTCTAGCTCTTAATTGTTAATAACATCTCCTCTTATAGATATGCTGAACTAACTTTACCTTTGTTTGTGCAAAACCTTGGCACCTCCAGAGCAATGAAAACAGCATCAGAGACCACTGCAGGCTGAGCAACGGCAAGGGTGATGGAGTTTGGGCAGGGAAAGAGACTCACTCACTGCTAGCCCCTGGGCCACGGTGGGGTGAGAAGAAGTGCTGAATCACCTAGGAAATTCTCAGAGGTTTTTTTATTGGATAATATGAATAGGACACAGCTAAGCCACCAGAGAAAGAAGAAAGCAGAGGTGCGGCATGGGGTGAATACTGGAAGGTTAAGTAAACTACACACTGGGTGATTAGACTCTCCCTGGCACCAATCCCCACCCTGATTCCCAAACACCTGCCCACAGTGACATGCCCCATTCAGGACACTGAAATCTCCTCATGAGAAACAGAATGGCCCAGATACTCATATATTACCCTTTGGGAACCCTAACACAATCCCTAATCTGTCACTCTATCTAACTCTACACAGAGAGCTATCCCTCTAGCACCCCTCCTAGTTAACTCATATCCCCCGCCAAGTACTACCCCTGTGGGGAGGATTTCATAGAATTATGTGTGTAGTATTGCAAATACTATTTCAACTGCATTTTCTTTTCTGCATTCATTTACCTCAAACCGTGATAAAAAGCTGCACCACCCACCGAAAGCATTTAAATGATAACTAAGCCGAGAAAGAAAACATTTGGGGGATTGAGGGCACCATTTCTGTCTGGTGGTGTCTAAATATGTAGATGGTTTTATGTTTACATTTTTTCTATTGGAGGATATTTTTCTTTGAACCAGCCCAGGCACATGGAATCTCTCAGGCACCCATCAGCAAACTGAACTTGCCATCTGTTTTGCAATAATACTGGGGAGGACATTAGTTGTGAACACCCTGGCAGCCCCCATTCCCAAATACCCTTCACTTAAGAAACATTAAACATTTTGAAACAGACTTCTTGGAGAACAGCACAGCAGCCTCTCTGGCAGCTTCCATGGTATTCCTCAATGGTTATTTTTGCTCCTCCATCTAAAAACAGCAGCAGAGAGGGAGGAGGAGAACACATGGGCTCCTCCTGGGGCCAGAACTCGCCTTTGAAATTGCCAAAAGATCTAGCAACAGCTGTGCCCATTGGAAGTCAATATCAACTTGTGCAACCTGCCCGGGCTCATCAAATCATAAGGGATCAAGTGTAATTAGCCTCTTCAGTGGCGCCTTGGATTATTTTGCAGGAAATGACTGAGATGAGCCGTCCTCCTTCTTTTTCCCTCTCGGAATAGATAGGGGCCTTTCGGAGTGTCCTAAATTCTGGCTAAAACTCAATCCTGATCATTCTAGGAGGAAGAGGATGGCAGTGGCATCTTGCAAAGCAATCCCATTGGAGGGACCATGGCTGTCACCTACCCAGATGAGGCACAGCTAATGGAAATGGTACTAGGAAGGAAATCCGGACAGCTGGTTTAAGTTTCTACTCTGCACTCACTCACCATTTAACTAGTGCAGAGCTGCTCACACCTCTACTGCCCCCATTCCCTCAGCAGAGCTACAGGGACAGTAACGGTTGCCACACCTTCCTCATGAATAATCAGCAAGTGCATTATGTGATATGTGAAAGAGCTTTATGTAAAGTACAAGGTCTTATACAAATGGGATAATTAAGAAGATTTTTAAACATAATTTTTGAGATTACCAAAGGTTTATCTCTGGAACTAAGAAGAACAGAACCAAGAATGCAGTGTGTGTGTGTGTGTGTGTGTGTGTGTGTGTGTGTGTGTGTGGTGCAAAGAAGGAAGTGTGCAGACTCCTCCACTGATCACAGCCCAGCCCTCCCTACTCAGGCCTCTCATTTCTTGTCCCTGGGGATGAAACTAACCACCCTCCCACGTCCTAGTCCCATAACAGTATTTTTCACTTATTCCATTTCTTGTGAATCTCAGAAAGTCAGCCACCATCTAACCTAGAAGCCATCAATTCAGATGACAGAAAGACCAGGTAAGTGACATAAATGGGAATATATGGCCACCCAAAGATGACCTACACCATCTAAGGGGCTACCATTACTCAGCTCCTGAACTTGCTGGGTCTTCCAGTCTCTCAAGAGGAGATGGAAATTTGTGGAGTTTTCTGAGAAATCTTTGAAATGTTGGAAGGTTATCCAATTATTTTTAACTCTTTGAAATACCTTGGGACCAAATCAGAAACCTTGTGCCTGAGCTAAGGGTTTGGAAACTGATCTGGACTAACCCTGTATTTTTACAAGTGAAGATCCTCACACCCTAAAAACGGCATAGTGTAGTTCAAAGACCATAGACCTGGAGTGAGGACTAGGGTCCAACTCTCTCATCTGTAATTTGCTGTGTGTGACCATAGTTTCTTGCTCTGTCTGAACTCCAGTTTCCTCTACTGTAAAAGGGGGTAACTATATACCTTCCATAAAGATCTTGGAGGAAATAAACAAGATTACACATGAAAATCATGTTATGTAATAGGCAATAAGTGTCTCCTTTCCCTCAAAGCTAGCAAGTTCATGGTATAACTCAAGAACCCATAACTCTGGCTGGGTTCTCGTCCTCACTGTATCCCAGTGTTTCCTTGCTATTGCTCTTATTTTCAGAGGCACAAGGTCTGATTTACCCTGGAACCTGAGCACAGGACTAGGACCTTAGACACCTCCCTTCAGATTTACCTTTTTCCCCATGAACAAGCCCCCTTGCCCTCTATAGTTCTCAATTTCTTCTCTGAAACAAAAGTGGCAGCCAGTGTGTAAGGAGACAATAAATCTGTATCATGTTCCCCTAAATCCTAGTGGGCCCATCCATGAAACCCCAAATACCCAGGAGTCTGGGATCAGCCTCTGATTTGGCATTCGATGCCTAAGGAATGTGTTTTAAAATGTAGGTTTTATTATTATTCAGATATGGTGAGGCCAACAGATCAAGAGACAATTGCCTTTGAAAAAAAATTTGTTACTCACAGTTTGCAAGAGGGAGCAGGCTACACCACGTAGGGCCACTTGGGAAAGCACCGGGGTCTGTCAGGAAGCAGAGTGAGGAGAGGAAAAAGTAGGCAAGAGCCTTTATTGTGGTTTCCAGAGGTAGCAAGGAGAGGTGAGGTAAGCAGGTTTAGGATTGGCTGCTTGGGATAATTGCAGTGGGTTCTGGTTGTCTGGTACCTGACCCTGGGTGATTAGGACAGAGTGATAGTGGCCCCTGTAAGAGCTTAGGGGAGGGGGCTGGGTAGGGGCCCTGGATTGGTTGGTTTGCATATGAAAGGTGTGCTTCTAGGCAAGTCCTTTGCTCTCTCTAGGAACTGGCTAGAGGGGCAGTCCTTCCTGGATCATCAAGGCCCCAGATGCCAAAGCAGCAGAAATACAGGAAATATAAAGGCATGACTAATACAGAGTGAGTATTTGGCAGTATTTGCCCCCTCCACACATCACTGGATAGATATCAGCACGACAAGGGGGAGGCTTCCATAACGGGCTCCCAATGTAGGAAAGAACGAGATGGACGTCTTACTATCGTCTCCGCAGGAAAGGGTCCCTGTGTAGGAACAGAAGAAGAGAAGGTGAAGGTGCTCAGAGGGAAAAGGCAGCGGGGAAACTAACGCACCGGGAGCCCAAAGCAGGGTTAGGCATGCTGCTCAGAAACAAAAAAATGTTGTTGGTTTTTCTGTTGTTTCCAGGTAAACGCGGTCCATGGCTTTGGTCTCTGACATCCTGGGTACCCTTCCTGAGGCTAGATGAAGCCCCACTCCCTCCGAGTAAAAAACCTACTAGTAAATGCTCAGATTGCAGTGGGATGAGATGATTTTGCTTGAGTACTCTGACCTTTACCCACCATTTCATCAGAATTTCTGGAACATGAATCTGTGGCAGGCATCCTCTTCAAGTTGGTATGATGAAGGGCCCTTCTCTTCTGGCTCAAGTCCACGCCCTCGTTCTCAAGTATCTGAACCAGGAGAGCATATTCCGACGCACAGACTTCTGAAATCTGGTTAGGGAATAGCTAAGAGGAGACAACGGAAATAGCACTCAGGCTAGACATCTCTAGAGAATCCTGTTTTTCTTCCTGTGACTGGCTGAGAAAACAATTGCATTTCTCCATATGCCTCCAGCCGAGCCTTGGATTCAGCACTAGACCCCATTCAAAATGCTGTTCAAGGCTTCTTTCAGCTCAACTAGATCAGCAGAAAAGAATGAGTAGGCACACATATGCAAATCCACGCTCATCCAAACAATTGCTCTTAAAACCAGATTACCGGGGTTTTAGAGACTGGACAACAATTTACTATGTAAGAAAAAAATACTTTTATTTGCAAGAAATGGAAATACAAATGCATAACAATTTCAATTCGTTTTTTCCCCCCAAACTAAGTACAAGTTACAAAGCATTTATATTTTTGGTATTTACTTAGCTATGATAAAGAATAAAGTCATTGAAAAGAACAGCACGATACAACAGATAATAGACTTGCAATGTCTTTAGACTTAAACACCGCTGGTCTACATAACCTGTTACAGACGAGAGGCAAGCCCAGCTGTCAGCACAGACAGTAAAGCTATACAGTTCAGGGTCTGCTCATCGTTGTTTAAAAAGGGTCACTCACAATTTGTCAGAGTGCTGGTGTTTTCCACAGACTCACAAAGCGTTTTGTCCAAAAGAGCTATTTTCTAAGCAGTGTAGGTTGAAGGTCCACGGTGCCCAAAGTTCATGTTCTCGCCCAGCTGATGAACAAAGGACAGGAGCAGAGAAACCCCTGTCTTATTTTTTAGGATGCCAAGCTTGTGCGCTGGAACTCGCAGAAGATTGGATGGAAAAGACAGGAGAGGACCACCTGGAGGACATCGCCAGCATGAGGCAAGGAACTGGACTTGCTCAGCGGGGCCAGTGCAGCGAGCAGCACTGTGCGTCCTGCCCAGAGAACTCAGACGTTTACAGTGTTCACATCACGGAATCTGCTCAGACTGTTGCACTTCCAATACCCCTTAGCTGTTTAACCAGCTCAGAGTAAGCAGTTGCCCTTGTTTACTCTGTCTATAAAATGAAAAGACTTAAAGCTTATTTAGCACAGCACCAGCACTTGTTAAGTGCTCAAGAAATATTTTTTCCCTTCCTTCTCGAATCCAAGAGAAAAGAAAGCATTCCTGAAGTTTAGGCCGCCCAAAATGACCAAAGGAAACAACACGTGGATTTTGCCTGTGCTAAGTGCTGACCCTTTGGCCGGGGAGGCATCGAGCATTAATCCCCAAATGGGCCAGGTTCCTTCGCATCGAGAAAATGTTCTGCTATATGGATTATAATACCTTTAATCCCGGTTGGCCATTTTTGGATATAATTGCACCTCTACAACATGGGATTTTCTAATGGACATAACTCTGCCTCTTTTCTCCTGATGTACAAATCTGGTTATTGCTCACTTTTAGGAAATCATTTTTGAGCATTTAGAAAAAGTTATTTCTCCCACCCACACTTCAATCTAATACTATAAGGCTATATATAAAATCTCCCAAGGATGAGAGTCCCCAGTAATCCTGGGCTCATCTATAAGGCACGTGTAAGGCACAAACGAGTGTCTTAAGACAAGGAAGGAATGAGAGAGAGAGAGAGAGAGAGAGAGAGAGAGAGAGAGAGAGAGAGAGAGAGAGAGAGAATAAGAATCCTAGCACTTGTGTGTTTGAATAGCTACTGATTAATGATCTTTCCTAGCCTCCCTCACTCCCCAGGGCCTCATGCAGCTCTGTTCCTCAGGAGGGAAGGAACGATGAATGAATGAATGAATGAATGAATGAATGAATGAAAGAAAAATCTAAAATCTGTCTCTGGCTCCTTCACTGCCCCCATTTCACAGCCCCCTGCTCTCTCCTATACTGCCCTTGGGGGCCGGAGGGTATCCTATCATATTTTTCCTAATAGTCTCCACTAAAAAGCATTCAAATAAAATGACTGTCACTGGGGCACCACCTGCTAACAGTCGCACCGTCTGCAGGCACTGCAAGCAGGCATGGTGGTGTCTAATAGAGGTTCTCAAAGACTGGGCTCAACAGAACCAAGTGAGTGCCTTCTGGCTGACAGGGGAGACTGCAAATCTCCTCTCCATCTCCAGCCTCCCCATGTCGGCAAGGCCAGTGTGGATGGTCCATCTCCTCTCAGGATGTCTCTTTGTGCAGTGTGCTCAAATGCACGCTCACGGGACAGGTGTGTTCAGAGGAGCGGGCCCTGAGAGGCGGGTCCAGCCTTTGTGGTTTTGCTCGGTCTGAGGACATGAGAGGAAGGAGCCATATAGTGCTGACAGTTCTTCATAAAACACTTGGGACAAAAATTCTGGACTCCGACTCGCTGCCTGAATAGAGACGAACCAATCAATACTCCTATTCCACGGGCACATGAGATTCACAGCCCTCTTTTGGCATCCAGGCTACACTGAGAGATTTAGGAATTAAAAAACATGGTATTTATAATTGGCTGGTAAATAACTTGAGCTAAAAGCTGCTTTTACAATCCACAAATCAGGTCTCTAAATCAAAGCCACTGGTATACACCAACAGGTCATCTCATTGTGCCTGCACTGGGGTTGAACCTCACCCCGCCTGCTGCCCTGAAGGAGCAACGCAGTTCAGCGGAGACGTTCCTAGAACACTTCATGTGCATGAGGCCCCAGGTCTCAACACTTCTCAGGGATTCCTTCCCAAAACCGGCACCCAGGCCTTTCATTTCCGGTATCCGTTTCTGAGTGCAAAGTCGAGAACCACGCTGGGGAGTGTGGGTCACTGGGGTCTCATCCAGGAAACAGGTTCTTGTTCTCTGATTGTTTGTAACAATCTCCTTCAATGGGGGTAATCAAAGAAAGGGAAGAGGAAAAGCTGCTTGCATGATGAGAAATAGAATTAACATCTATACAAGTGAGGTATTTGCTCTCTGTGGTTTATGGTTGCACTAACAGTGTCCTGTTTTTCAAAACTGAAATTTGGAAGCCAACGCTTGCCACTATTTGAAATCGCCAGGGCTCACAAGGGACTGACCAGTCTGCAGACCACTCTGTGGGGGAAACAACTGGGCTTAACCCGGGACAGAAACGTACACACATCCATGAATTATTTGGGACCCATCCACTATTACCCAACTCCTCTTGTCTCCTGACCCCATTACATCCTCCTAAAAGCGTGTTTCATTTCCTTTACTCTCCAAAGCAGGGAGTGGACGGCAGAGGTTTTTCTCAACACAACAGCAATATTAGTTCTTGGAACCCCTTAAAATGGCCATTTGAGCTTTCAGCTGATGTCCCCTATCTCTAGATACAGATTCTCATCAGAAGAACGGTTTCTCAGAGAGAATACCCTGCTGGACAGAGGTTTGGGGAGAGTGTGTAGCCATTTGTTTTCACTTATTTTTATTAAATTTATTGGGGTGACATTGGTTAATCAGATCGCATAGGTTTCATCTCTATGACACATGACCTATGCACTGGAGAGTGATGTCAAGCAGGGGTGGGCAAGGGAGAGAATGAAATCCTTGAGGTTCTAAGGACAGGCTCCCAGTGTGCTGCCCTTCCCTCGCCCTCCTCTCTCACACAAGCAGGTGCCCCAGGCTGGCTAGTTTAGGAGCCTTAAAACCCCATCTGGTGCTGGTGCAACAGGTGGGTAGGCTGAGCCATTCTCACACTTCTGCCCTCAACTATGAACCTTTCCTTTTGCATCATCCAAATACTATTTGAGTTAATCCTTTTCCCTCCCCCCCCCCCCCCACACTTCAGGCTGCCTATGCCTGATCATTACATGACATTTTACAGAGAGGGATGGGTAGGTGGTGCCACAGTTACCAGACACCAGCCAGGCCCGGAGAATCCAGAGCAGAAGAAAAGGAGAGAAGGGAGTAGAGAGAAGCTGGAGCCAGAGGCACAGCCCAGAGGGTCCCAGCCCTCCCTGGTCATTGTAAGGGGCAGCAAGAACTGTGCTGAGGGCCAGCAGGGCCACCAGGACCACTGCAGTCGTGACCCTACATTCACACACTGCGGAGAAGATGAACATGGCCATCCCTTGGTCTGGAACACTCTCCATCACAGCAGGGACACACAGGCGTCCCTGACACTGATCCCCAGATGTACCTGGACAAACAGATCTGCTTATGAGATATGATGGCCAGTGCTAATGACACCAAATCCTGTACGGGATAGGGAAAAGGCCCAGCTGTGGGCTTGATCCCTCTTAAGTATAGGCTCCAATGACAAGGTGGAAGAGAGAGAGAGAGAGAGAGAGAGAGAGAGAGAGAGAGAGAGAGAGAGAGAGAGAGAGAGAGAGGAGTTAGAGCTAAAGGCCCTTCAGCTTCTACTAAAAACAAAATACAAAATGTAAGCTAATTCTTTTTACAAGTAGGGAAAAACACTTAAGGCAAACTTTCTACATTATACAATAAAAAGGCAACTTCATGTCTTATCTGTATGAAAGAGGAGAGATTTTTTTAAAACTACAAAAGTTACTTTAATCATTAAAAAATAAAATAAAAGTAGGTTGTGGGGGTTACGTCTCTTTGGGTGAGCTGTGAAGTAGCCAAACCTGACTATAAAAGGTAAGACTGTAGATAACAATGTCACCTGCTCCGACCCCAGGAGCAGACCTCAGGCCCAACCCCTGCGTTGAGGCAGAAGAGGGGGGTAAAAGTGGGGGTAGGGGGAGGTGGGGAGGAGGGACCAGGAGCAGGTGTGGAGAGACATGCTAGCAAGGTTGTCCGACACGCCTGTTGTCGGGACAGGCCCTCCCTGCTCTGTTCTGGGCACAGGACAACAAAGCGTCTGGCCACAGATCACAAGCTTGAGCCATCTTTCCTCGGAGTTCAGTCTTAGGGAGAACGTGCTTACAGGGATTTCCCACCTACGGTGAGAGGCCTCCAGGAACAAAGAGAAGAAAAGGAAATGAAACAGGGCCTGGAGGACTGGGAATCCCAGAGCCTAGGCTGCCCTCCTAGCGCCCAAGTCCAACCCAAGACTTTGCAGGCTTGGCGGGAGGATCTCTTCAGCGGTTGCTAGCGGGGAGCCTCGCAAGCTAATAAATACTATTTACAAATGGGGAGGAGAAGCTAGGAGGCGGATCTATGGGTGAGGGAACACAGGTCATGGAGAAGTCCTACAAGCAACAAGACGGGCAGGTTCGCCTGGAGTAGAGAAGCCTGATTCCTTCAGGCATTGCACTTGCGGCCTGAGAATGTGAGGGGCCCTGGCCCAGAGAGAGGACCACAGGCAAGGGCTGGAGGGCTTGGACAGAGCAGAGTGGCGGGGCGCTCACTGGACACACTGGCACTTCCAGGGCTGACGGGGCGGACACACGGGAGACCAGGCTGAGGGAGGCGGGACATCAGTCACTGCTTCACCAGATCCCAACAGGCATCCTGAGCTCTTTATGGCCAGAGTGTGGGGTCTCCAATGAATAAGAGTCATCTTCTTCAAAGAGGTGGTCACACCCCCAGGTGAGAAGCAGGCTCTCGGCAGAAACAAGCCCACCTTCCCACGCCTGACCCTAACGTAATTTCCTAAGGCAGGGAGCGAAAGGGAGGGAGAGATGCCGGCTCCCTTTGCAGGGAGGGCCTCAGGGCTGCAGGGGCGGGCTCTCACCGCAGGTGGAAATCGCAGTCTGTCCTCCCAGCCAAAGCCACGACTGCTCTGCTCGTTCTTGTGTTCATCCGTGTTGGGTGGGAATAAGGAAAAGCTTAAAACAAAGGTGGTTTGGGGAAGTAAAAGCAGAGCCAAGAGAGGGAGGGTGGTGGAGACCACCTCTCAGAAGGTGGCGTTCACTCTCCTGTCGAGTTCAACAACGTTTAGTGTTTCATTCCCCTCCAGTTTGGCGCTGACCCTGTGAAGGCATTGAGAGAAAAAAGCAGTCTCAGCCACGCTGGGTTGGAGACATGATCATTCCCTGACTACAACTTGGCAGGCTGGCCCAAGCGTGCCCCTGTTCCTTCCCACCCAGCAGCAACTCTCTGTTCCCAAAGTCTCCCACGACCAGCCTGGCCACTGTCCTCTTCACCACCTTCACCCATACCCACCCAAGGGGAGATACCCCAGTCCAGAGACTAAAGATGGCAGTTTCAGGCTGATCTGTTGTACACTGCTTTAAAGTGCTGCATTTATTGAGGGCCCTTTAAAGTACTGTATTTACTGAGTGTGCTTTAAAGTACTGTATTGATTGAGGATAGCTAGATCCTGGGAAGGACAAAACAGAAGGATAAAGCTGATCCCTGTTCTAGCATAGCAAATAATCCCAATAAAGACCCCCTAAAGCCCCCAAATAAGTAACTGGAAATAACAATAAATATACAACAGAAAATAACTACATTATTATTAAACTAGAGGCCCGATGCATGAAATTCGTGCAAGGGGCTAGGCCCTTGCAGCCCAGGCTGCCTCGCCATCCCGTGGCCCCGCCCCCTACCCACTGGTCATTCTGGAAGGTCATTCTGCCACCCAGTCTAATTAGCATATTAGCTCTTTATTATATAGGATTGTGTAACAGCCCGGAGAGTCCTAGGCACGCGGAGGAGAAACAGGCAGGCCCAGTGCCCAGGAGACATCCCAAACAAGCATATTTCAATGGGGCCTGGATAGCTGAGCTAAGAGGGGAGGCGACTTGTGTCATGAACCAAATACTCAAGCAGTTGAGTCTCCACAGCCCTACAATTTCTCTATAATGGAATAATAATAACCTCTTAAAGTAATTAATGAGATTTATGTATCATTTGCTTAGTGCTTAAAATGGTTAAGTGCTAGGACACGTTAAATATACAGGTGTGATGTAAATCTGTAAAGGTATATGTCATCAGGAAACTTCCCACAGCGTTAGGGGGAGAAAGCTGAAGAATTAGAAATGGAATCTCTCCGCATCCATTAGAATAGCATCATTTCTGGGAGGCCCGGGGCAGAGGCCATTCAGCTCCTTCCCCAACCACACCACGCAACCGGGAGTGTGCATGCAGACCCTCCAGTGCCGTCTGCCATCCCAGGCACCGGCCCTCACACAATGACACCTGGCACCCCTGTTAGCCTTTACGTTTACAAAGGGACATTTCTCCGTGACTAAGGGCAACAACTCATGGAGAACTGGAGCCAGATGTGCTGCTTTCAATATGGAAGCACGAACAGGCACATTGCCTCTTCAATGGTGCCCTCAATAGAAATATGTAATTACAACTCATGCATGTTTACTTACATATAAATGATAAAACTACATATTGACATATAGCATAACATATATGTTCGCTCGAAGGAAGCTAGAGAAGGTGTCTTAGGCTGCATTTGCATGGCAAGCATCCTTCTGGGACTGACTGTGTGTTTACTCATGCGGCTTTGAGGGAACGAGGAGAGAGTGAGGAAGGGGGGCAAGCCCTTTCCCCACATCGTGGAGCCAGCGCTGCCAGCTCCCCAATGACATAGCAGACAGGGGGGTCTTTTCCCATCTCTACCAAGGGCAGCTACTGGCAAATAGTACACCCTCCAGAAATCGGTCCTGAAAGAGCAGACGGACTGACTAGGCCTGTGAGGGAGTCTCCGCCCGCAGTCGAGGCTGCTGACCCCTGACCCTGACCATTGCAGCGGAGAAGAGGGATCTGTGTCCGCGGACTCACAGGTGCTGCTGGAGCTCCCACAGCACTGACTTCTCCAGGCTGCTCTCGTTCGAGATAATGAAATGAGGAAGATCCACGTCCGGCATGGACTCCAGCCCCGACGCCCTGAGCAGGGAGGAGCCTCTGTCCCAGCGGCCAAGCTCCCCGGCCGAGGCCGGGCTGGACGGCTCCTCCAGGGGAGAATGCTCCTCGTAGATGAGCAGGTTCCTGGATCTCACTGAGGGCAAAGCAAAGTACCAGGTGTTAGGGAGACACCACGAGGGCACAGCACATCCCCCTGGGCTGGGGCAGCTGACAACTTGCCAGGGAACATAGTCGTGAGCTGTGTTTGTAATGTGTGCTCCGCTGAGTTCTACCTCCCCCGGCGGTGTCTCAGCCCAATGGGGGAGGGGCACAAGGGGAAACCCAGCAAGTGGGCATGACCCCCTCCCCTGCCCCTTCCTGCCCTTCAATGGAGAAGCTACACTTTCATCACGTTTTAAAAATCAGATGTTCAGATAAGACTCCCTTCAGAAAGGTGAGCTTCCAGAAAGCTCCAGAGGAATGAAATAGAGACCCTCCCCGCGTGCTGAGTGCGGCCTTACCCACAGAGGCGGTGTACGGCTCCGGCATGGAATGCTGGCTGGGCAGGGCCATCTTGGTGGCAGAAGGATAGGGCCCATAGCCCTGAAAGAAGCTGCCGAACGCCACCGCAAAGCATAGCACAACCACCTGCAGGCGAGGGAGAACACGGGAGCTGTCAACTCCAAGGTCCATCAAGCACGCCTTTCTGCCTGCTGCACGGGGAGGCCCAGGGAGAAAGCCTCCCCTCCACCGGCCAGCAGACGGACCAGGAGTGAGCTGCACGGTTCGTCCGTCCGGCCCCACAGCCCCTGGACGTGGCAGGCTAAGGAGAGATGGAGACTAGGGAGTGGGTGGCGGTTATGGCTTGTCCCTTCGGGAAACTCACCATGAGGCAGGTGCCAGTCTGTGTGCCGGCCAACTTGCAAGTGCGAGAAACCTTGCCCATCACCAGAGTCTGCAGCTTCTGCAGTTGCTGGAGGAGAGCCCTGCGTGCAAAGGAACAGAACCACGAGGGGTCTCAGAGATGGCACAGGCCGTGGGGTCTGCCCCCAGCTCCAGGGCAGGTGCCGTGACTTCGTGTCTGAATTGGAAGAAAGAGTGCAGGGACAGTCCCCCATGGAAGAACAGGGGACACCAGTGCCTTCCAGGGCTGGTGCTACAGAGTCTGCTGGGGCTCAAATCAGTCACTTCCACAGCTGCCCATTTCTGGTGCTGTTCTAAGAGGTGAACACCCACCCACTTCCCCAAATCATCCCTGATGCGTCAGGACTTGTGGGTCAGCCATTGGGGGAAAAGCAGAAAGACCATTCTGACCGGCTGGTGATGGTGACACAGGGAATTCATTTGCCCAAAGAAGAGAAACACTGAAGAGGTGTGAGAAAGGAGAAAAGCAAAGAGAGGAGGGAAATGTCCAGCAGAGAACATGGGAGGAGTGAGCAGAGGTGGCGGCCCTGATTGGAGAGGACACCACTCTCACAGAGCCGCACTCGGTGGAGACTTGAAGAAAGAGAGAACGAGAGCAAACCAGCATGGCCGGGAGGCACACAGCCGCGCACCTGCAGCCCGAGGTCTCAGGAGGCTCGGGGCACCACCACAGCCAAAGGTAAAGCCAGAACATGAAAGAGTCAAGCAGCCTGCTCCACGGCACACGGCTCAGAGCCAGGCTCTCGGAACCAGCCTCCGACACCGGCTCTGATCTTTCTCTCGGAAGAGACAGGGAGCAGGAGCAAAAGGCGTGTCCTAACCCTAAAACTGGACTGTGCATAATCATACTAAAGGGGGGCGCTGGGGATGAGAATAGTCTGTTCTGCTCTGAGTACCTTCAGATCACAGAGAGAGCAGGTGGTGAAATTCCTGGCAAACCTTGAACACGGCACGCCGCAGGCAAGGAGTTTACAACACACACTCCTGAATCAGAGTCTCAGAGATGAATTTTACATGAGCTCTTCCCCTCTTCCCCAAGCCCAATGGGCAAGGCAAAGTGGAAAGTTTTTACAAGCAGGTGCTTTTCCTTGAGTCTCAAAGAGTTTCACGCTGTGATGTGACTTTAGAAAGCCAGACGAGTTCATTGGGAAACACTAACCCTTCACAGGTAAGTTGCCTCTCAGTGCCGTCTATCTCCTGAATAACTTTCAGGGTCCTGAAGGGTAGGCAGGTGGCCCAGGGGTTGCAGCTTCTCCTGGCAAGTGCCACTGAAAGGTGTCTCCTGGGTGTAAACCAGCTAAGGACGAGCTGGCTATAGGACGATACTGCTTTCCGCAGTTAAATGGCTAAGAGTGGCGGCAGATGGGAGCCACCCTGAGCACATGCAGGGGAGGCTTGCTGAACCCAATGACACTGTATTTTTACCCTGTGCCATGATTTAGACTCAAGCTAAACAAAGTCATTCATCCCATTAATTAATATCATTCATTGAAATTCTTTTATATGGAGATTTTTAAGGACTTAGTTGTAAATTTGTTGCTTTGTGGTTATCTAGAAATATAATCACATGTAGTTGAGACCCGATTCAGTCTTTGAAAGTGTTCTGTACAGTACTCACAGCTGACAAATACTGATAGCATGATTGCCTTAAATTCTACTTAAAGATATCCTGTCGTTTGTGACAACGTAAGTGACCTTGGAGGGCACTGTACTAAGTGAAATAAGCCAGGTGGAGAAAGACAAATACCAGGAATATGTAAAATAAAATTAAAAAAAAAAAGTCAAACTCAGAAAAACAGAGTAGAAAAGTGAAAAGTGGTTGTCTGGGGCTAGGAGGTGGAGAGAACAGGGAGAGGTTGGTAAAGGGTACAAACTACCAGCTGTAAGATTAATAAGGTCTAAGGATCTAATGCCTAGCATGGTGGCTATAGTGATCACACTGTGTAATTGAAATTTGCTACGAGAGTAAACTTTAATGTTCTGACCAAAAAAATTAAAAATAAAAAGGTAAATATGTGAGGCATTAGATGTATTGACTCAGTGTGGGAATTCCTTTCACAGTGTTTATGTATTTCAAATCATCACACTGTGCTCTTTAAATATGTTACAATTTTATGTGTTAACTATACCTCGATAAGGCTGGAAGAAAGAAAACATTTGCAACTAAATGATCACAGGACGCAGCAAGTATTTTTCCTCATCGCCCTTTTTCTCTCTTCTCCCAGCACCTCCCAAGAGCACCCACTCTTTCCCCTGCGCGGCTGCCTTTTCTAAACTGAGAGCTGAGTGACCGACTGCACACCTACTTCCTGGCGAGCTCTCATTTGCAGAATTGAGCTGGGGCCGGCAGGAGCATGCATGTTAGTAACCACCATCTGTACCAGCCCCAGAGCCCCGCTGGGTTCTCTCTGATGTTTTCTGGAAGTCCTGGGGCAGACAGACAGGTGAGCACATAGAAAAGACCCAGATGGACCACGTGCACAAACCCTTTTTTTTTTTGTATTCCAGCACCTCCCGTGGCACCAGGTAATAAGGTGGTTGTTGCCAGCTAAACTATGGCAAGGGGCCTCCCTGTTTCCAGGGCTGCCTGTTGAAGAGCCACATCTGTGAGTGACGGCTGCCACCTTTGCTGGGCACCTCCACTCCACAGGTGCTCCTGCTGGCAGCCGAGGCGCCCAAATTCAGCTGTGCTCTGCGCACAGTGGGGGACATTTCTCCATCAAGGCTTCTATAAGACAGCAGCTTTCTGGGTGGTGCCGAAGCCATTTACTTTGCTCTAAAGTCTTAAGGTGTTTTTAAAGTGAGACCACCATTTCTGTTTTTACCAATTGTCCCTATTCACCCACAACCTTCCCACACCTCCTCCCTGCCCATCCCCTGCTCCTGCCCAGACTTTAGAAGTGAACTACCGAGAAAACCAAGTCTATCCAATCCTCGAAATCACACTTCCCTTTCCATTTCTGGCTGAGATCATGAGGCCTAGAAGGAAGAGTCTCCCAGGAGGCTCCACAGTCCCTCCTATAAAGAGACGGCTCGCAGGCCAGACACGCCTGAACCCCAATGGCACAACGCCTGGGCCACGTGCTGCAGGTTGGGGAGAAGGACCGTCTCAGGCTGGCTGGGCAAGCAGAGAGGCGCCTGCCCACGGTTTGGGTTGCCCCTTCTTGGCATCTGTTAGTACATCCTCTCCAGACTCAAAGATAATTACACTCTGAATCCACTGCCAGTGAGACTGGGTGGATAGTGGTCCCTGGCAGTTTATAATCCAACTCTTTAAGATGAGCAAACACGTGGTTTAAAAGAGATACTTTAGTTTGAAATTTTGGTGGAGAGCAACAGTGACTTATAACGGCTGTTTGCTGCAGCTCCTCACTGCGACTGGCGAGGGTGACCCGGACGAATGGTGGAAGGGATGGGCTACAAAGGCCACACCCATCAGCAGCCGGGAGTGGTTCCCCCCAAGGAAAGTGGGTTAGCTCACCCACCCCAAAAATCTAGGTAGACTTCTGTGGTCTGATAAAAGTCAATGAAATTCATATCCATTCATACAACACTCATTTTCGTCATAAGGAGAGAAAACAAATAGCAAAGGAGTTCTGGAAACCTCACAGGCTGAGATACCAAGCAATTGTCTCAAATAGAACTAGTAAATGGAAACCAAAACCTGACTCCACACCCCGTGTGCTTCCAACAACTTGGTACCTCAATCTAGAACCTCATAAAATTGGCCTTCAAAATACTTATTAGCTAAATAGATTTCCCAAATCCAGTGATATTAATATCATATCAACAAGAGCCCAACCAAGCGGTTAGTCCACCGATAGATAACAGGTTTCTATCAACAGGGACCAAGCCGCACTGAGAAGAGCCACATTAAAGCCCAGCCGTGGCGATGAGACACGTCCTAACCAAGTTCCAGTGACCATGACGAGTATAAACAATAAGGGCCCACAACACACTTCGGGGCACTTGTCTGGATAGACCAAGATAAGATGCAAGAGACAGGTAAGTCTCCCGGGTGCTCCACGCCCTGCCTCCGGCGTCTGGAACTCAAACCTGGGCTTCATTTATGGAAACGGAAACTAGACGACCCATCTCTCTGTGGTCCCCAGAAGAGCTGATGTGATGGCTTCAGGATGGCTAAGCTGGTACAGTCACTGGCCGGGGGGCGGGGGGGGGGGGCGGCGGGGGGGCACGGTGGGATAGGTTCCCACAGCAAAGGAACTTGAGCTTAGATCTCTGTGCCACTGCTCTGTGCCTTTCATCTGGTAACTATGTAAGTCCCAAGTTTAGGCCACTGGTCGAAGTTAATTCCCTTGACTTCATCAGCTGACAGAGTGGTGAGAGAACCCCTTCTGGGGGACCCTGGGTGTGCTGAAGCAGCACCCCTTTGAAGAGTGCTTGCAGTGTCTCTCCACAGTGACAGATGAAGCCAGGCCTCTTTACGGAAACGCCTGAGCCCTCCTAACTGGCATGCTCTGGGGTGGGTGGTACTCTCCCAGAAGTCCCTGGGACAGGGCCACAACCAGCACAGGTGATACTGGGACCCTGCTTGCATGAAGGGCTAGGAAGAGAAACCGCAGCCACCAGATGAATGAAAGATCTATTTTAAAACAAAAAGCTATAAAATAAACCAGAGGGCAGACCCAAAAGTGCGCCCAAAGCTCAATATAAACTTCTCCTGGATCACTATATTCTGTATCATCAGTGATCATGGCTAATTATGGCTTAATGAATTCGTGGGCTTCTGGGAGTAAGGTCTTAATTTAGAGAAAGGAGTACTCTTAGCAAACATTTATCTGGGCCAAGAGATTTCACACGACTTGTTAAATCAGAGTGTCCAACAAGCAAACCGAAAATGTGGACTTTTGTCCTGTGGTGAGGTGTAAAAATAAGCCGAGAGGCTGTCCTCATACAGCAAAAGGGCAGTTGAAAGAAGATGCCAGTCTTCCCCAAAACAAAGCATCACCCTGTATCTCGGGGGGCGTATCAAAGGAAACTGGGCAAAACATTCAAAAGTAGCGACAGTGTGAGATACAATCTTATAACTGGGAAATGTATCAACAGACTCATGTGTTTTCTTTGTATTTGGTTTAATTTTGTTTACTTCTGCTTCCTTAATTTACACACAGAGAGAATAGTCATAACGTTATTGTACGTTATACTTTGAACATTCAAGTACCTAATTTCCCACTGGAGTCAGAAACCAAGACGGGGAAGAAGAAAGAACTGGTGGTTCCCAATTACTTGCTGTGCTGGGAGCTTCAGACTAGGCCCTCTTCATAGACATACTTTTAAAGAACAAGAAAAGTAGCGTTGGACAGAGAGGACTATGCCTAGTATGAAGGTCACAGAGAAAAATTGAGGAATTCTTATTTCTGATAACAACAGAGATATATGTCAGGACATGCAGGGTTCCCATGAGGTCTGGGGAAAGGGTAGAAATGAGACCCACACACCACCCATCTTCTCATCCAACCTACCCCAAGCCAGGCAAACTCTGCCTTCAGGTGCCCCCAACACCTGCTTCTTCCACCTCCCTCCAAGGCCAGGTTTAGAATTCTTGGGCTCCAGGGTTCCTTGCCAAAAAGCAGTGGTAAGGGCAGAATACTCCTGGCTACAGCCTGCTGCCTCCCACTTCTCATCTCTGGTTGTGCCCCACAACAGCCAGGAGACATAGTCTTCCTTGGGTCTCTCATGTTCCTACATGTTGTACTGACTGTGCCATGACTGTAAGGCCCTCACTGCTCTTTTCCATGGCACACAACATGGGTTATTTATGAAGCTGGTAAGCTTGAGAGATGAGGTAATGCCTCCCCCTAAGCAGAAAAGCAGGCTTATTTACTGCCTGCTATAAAAGCAGTGGATTCCCCAAGCTCAGGGTTTCTTAGCTGCGAACAGAAACCCACTGAGAACACTGCATCTACCCAGATTCATCATGGAACCTGGGGGCAAGGAGAATTGATGCTCATGCTACTGCTGTGTTGGGAGTAATAAAGTCCTTTGTCTCTGACCCAGGAATCTCATGACTTCTGTAAATTAGACCAAATGCAACCCCAGATCTGACACACAGTGTAGGATTCCAGGCACACACTGCCAAGGTTCAAACTCCATACTCAGTGCTCACAAAGAGCGGCATTTAGTCACCCATTGGCTTAATGGACATCACCCTCTGATGTCCTGGTCAACCCTTCATAGAACAGATTTTGTTTGAGTAGAGATCCACACAGGCCCTGGAAATGGACTAAGACCCCTGGAGCAGGGAATTCCAGGGTCCCAGGTATCAGGGTATGGTCTGAAGGGGCACAGCGAGAGCTCTGGATAGACACATCCCCTTGGTCCTGCTGACCACTCATCCCGTGCAGAGGGGTGTGGCTAGAGGAGAGCCAGGGTCCTCGAAAGCAAGGCCCTCTTGTTCAGGTCTAAACTTGGCCCTGTGCTTCGGAAGGGCAGTGTCCTCAAAGGAGAAAGGGGCACAGCAGACCAGAAACCAAGGTTAGTAGCTGAGTGAACCCCATTCTACCTCTAAATGTCTGGATGGCCTTAACCTCTCTGAGCCTCAGTTTCCCCTTCTGAGAAATGAAGTGATTAGAAGTTAAATAAGATGATCTCTAAAATACAACTGAAATCTAAGCTCCTGTGATTCTACAAACCAGGGCTCCAGGAGGGGGACTCCCAGCAAAATAAAAAGCGAATAGAACAAACTGAGTCACAAATCCCGAAAACTTCTGGGCTAGGTGGTGTGTGTGTATCACTTGTGCAGAAGAATATAAAGGGAAACAGGATTTCTCAGGAATGAGACCAAGGCAGGGCCAGAGAGCCTGCAACTTGGGAGCTGGGGAGTGATATACATGGGTCTCGCCTACACTTTATAAGTGAAAATGCATTTCCTGATTGAGCGTAGGAAGGAGGCCCCCTGGGAAATTCTCTCTCATCTCACACATTTCCAGAGGACACGCAATTAGTGGATCGCCTCAGCAGAAGAAGTGCGAAGGTGCTTTCACACCGTCTCAGCTCGGCTCCAGAGGCCCCAGGGGAAGGCTGCAGAAGGGTTCAGAGGACCTCATCTCCTCTCTGTCCCCATCCTCTTCCAGTTCTGAGCTCAGCTAATAGGGCCTTTTCACCTAGAAACCTATACTATGCTAGGTGGCTGCTGCTGAGGACGTATAAACCAAAAGATTCAGAGCTGACTCTAATCTGAGCACTCATTTTTATCTGGATGGAAAAGTCCCTTGTGGAGTGCAGCACAGAAATAGTAATGTTAGAGGCAGAAATAGAATATTGGGGACTAGCTATCAGTTATAAGAAATAAAATAAGAAATATTAATCATGCCCTGTTAAGCCTGTGTGTTTTGTTCTGATTTAAGAAAGAAAGCATGGTGTAACCTGGCTGGGAGTTGTATGCGGGACCTGGGAGCTCACTTGGAAATGCAGCCCCTCCTCCCCATCAGAAAGCTGCCTATTATCATGGAAAGATTAACAACCTTGTTGCAGAAACCAGAGGTGCCAGCCCTTTGCAAACTCCAAGCCCTTTGCAAACCCCCAGCCCACACAGCCTGTAAACTGTAACCTTCACACCCATTTTGCTTACCCATTCCTATTCCTTTTGCCCACTTCCCCATGTAATCTTTGTCCTTCTACCCAATATAAGCAGCTGGCTTATGTCGGGGCGGTGGGGGACGGGAGGGGGGGAGTAGGAAGGGGAGAGCAGATTTTTGTGGATGACCTGCTGCTCTCCCATCATGCTGGCATTATTGGAATAAACGCTCATATATGATTCAACCCTGTCTCTACTGAATTGGCTCAAATAGTGACAGGAAGCCCAGACCCATTGGTTGTCTGGTTTCCGTATCATGAAAGAGGTATAATTTTTTCTTTAATTTGGTCAATGATGAAATTCTTATTCACCTTTCCCACCATGTCCTATCATAGGAAACAAAGGCACCCAAGGTGTCCCATCCCACTTCTGGTGACCCAGGTTCCCAGTCACTCAGCAGTCACCTCTACTTCTGTCCAGCTACCTCCAAAGGACAATGACACAAGAAGCATAAACAGAACGCAAACACAGGTGTGTGTTCATGAGGCCCAGCCCTGTACTTATTCCAAACACAGGGTCACCTACACGATGTGCTGTGAGGAAAGGGTCCAAAAGTCTCCCCTTACACACACCCAAAACACCAACTCCTCAGGCCTGGTGGAGGGCAGGAGACTGTCACGGTTCACATCACAGTCACATTGGCTAGTGCAGTGCCCTTGGAGCAAGGGAGGCCTTGGCAGGGAGCGGGGAAATGGAAGAGAAGTCAGAGGAAACGCAAACCCGCATTCCTGTGGCACCAAGAGCAGCTCTGCTTTCATTTCCTGACCTCTTGAGTCAAAACACATTGAAAGCTGCTAGACTTAGAAACGACAACCCTAGGAGCTCCCTGGCAAGGTTATCTGTGGGAAGATGGCAGATCAATCAGCTGTCAGCCGTTACCACCATAAAAGGTTTGTCTACCAGGAAAGGTAAGTCTTGGGGGGAGAAGAAATGCAAGCAGAGCACACAGGGCCTCGGTGGGGGAAGTCCCAGTGAAGGCTCCTGAGGGTCATGAGTCAGAGCAGAGACCATGGACATGAGGTGGTTTTCCCAGGGGAGGTCCCAGCAGGCTGAATGGCTGGGGAAAGGCTCCACCCCGTAAAGAAGACAGAAGGAAACCCTCGCTGACTCTCAGAGAATAACATGAGATATGCAGACCCCGCGCTCAAATGTGCCATAAGTTCCTGTACCTCATGTTAATTTTTAATATCATATAAACATAGCTATGGCCATTATTTAAAAACAATTGGCAAAACGCAGGTTGCTGTTCCATGGAATCAGATGTGCCAACATTCCTCAGATGGTAGCTCTTTACCAAATCTGATAGGAATAAGGATTCTGTAGAAATATGTTCACTGATTTAAAAATATGACCATCATATTTTGTTAAATGGAAAATTTTATTAACAAAAGAGTGTGTACAATAGAAATGCATTCATGTATAAAATATTCCAAATTTATAAAATGTATAAAATATTCCAAAATGGCCCTCACCGGTTTGGCTCAGTGTATAGAGCGTTGGCCTGCGGACTGAAAGGTCCCAGGTTCGATTCCGGTCAAGGGCATGTACCTTGGATGCGGGCACATCCCCAGTAGGAGGTGTGCAGGAGGCAGCTGATCGATGTTTCTAACTCTCTCTCTCTCTCTCTCTTCCTCTCTGTAAAAAATCAATAAAATATATATATTTTTTAAAATTCCAAAACGTAAATATATGTTTGGGTAAAAAGGCTGCAATAAAACGACTGACTACATTTTCTTGTTTTTTTCTACGATGGCCACGTGTGGTTTTGTTGTTTTATGGTCAGCCTGGAGAGGGAAAGAGAGATGACCCTTTATCACAAAAACCCGCTGCTCTGCTCGCAGCACAGCTCATGCTGTGCCTCTGCTGCCCCCGTGTGGCTGTTAGAAGATATAACACGCGAAGTCCCCAGACAAATGCTAAGGTTATCTTATATAGATCCCTCGTCCTCTTTCACAAGTTCATGGCCTGGACTTGTCCCACTCAGAAATACCAGGCTTCCATGACAGGAAGTGCTAGGATAGGGCGGGCGTGTGAATTCCTACCTGCTCCTGATGCTAAAGAGTTGGATACAGACCCTGGTAGGGGGGTCAGGATCCAAAGAACCACTGCAGCAGGAGTGAGGATGGAGATAAGAAAGGATGAAGCCTCAGGAGACTAATGGCCAATGGTGTTTGCCTCAGGGGGTCAAGGTGAGCCACACGGAGCCAGTGATGGTTAATTACTTCTGCTGTCTGTCTACAGAGCACCTGAGACCACTGCCCTGCTCTGCCATATGAGTGTGCGTTCCCAGAAATACAGAGGGAATTCAGTGGGCTCACAATGTCCATTATTCCCCCTCCTGGTAATTTTAATTTATGATTAATCAGCCTGCTGTTTGAGCAACAAACCATGATTTGATGCTATTATCAAATGACAGGCACGGAGATTTAACCTGATCCTTTAGCATTTGCAAAATTGTTAGAAGGCATTAATGCTAAGCTTAAAATGATTAACATTTTTCTTACCTAAAAGTCAATTTTTCTCTGCTTGAATTGTCAGATATATAACAACAAAGATCAATAGGATTCCCTAACGAATCCCCTTACTCTCAAAGCATAGGTATACACAATGTACACTCACAAACACGCATTCTGTTTGAAACGCCCAACTGCCCATTTCTTAAACCTAGACTTCAGCCCCTTTCTGGTGCTTATGACCCAGGGCTAAAGCTCAGTGCGGTCCTCCTACGTCAGCATCAGACTGTCTGCATTCAAATCAGCTCTAGCATTTACTGGGTGACAATGGGCAAATCACCTAACCTTTCTGAGTTACCTCCTCTGTATCATGATAGTAATAGGACCTATGGGGCTGTTGGAAGGTTAAATGAGTTAATATCTATAAAGTGCTGAAAGTATGCCTGGCACAGGGAGTCCTAGAGAAACTCATTAACTCATTCTGTCCTTTAGTTATATTTCAAAATGGGCTTGAAATGTAATTAATTAGGTAATTAATTTTTAAAACAGTAATTAAAAAACAAATTTGATCTCCGCCCCCCACCCCCACTAATAAAGATTATCTATTACTAAATGTGGGTGACAATGAAATGGCCAGTGCCTCCTTGTCCACCTCTAAAGTTTGATGACCTTTTCAGGAGAATCAAGCTTATTGACTATTCTCCTCCAAGCCTCTCCTTAACCCCTTAATCATAGCCCTTGTCAGAATCAGTGTCTTCATCAGTCCCACATGTTTTAGAAAAGGCAAAAACATGCAGGTGCATGGGTGTGTGCACATGTGTGCATGTGTATATGATCCCATGTATGTGCGCACATATATGTATTAATGTATGCGGTGCATGTGTTACTTGTGCGTGCACACGTGTGTCTCTCTGTGTGTGATTGCATGTATGTGTGCACATGTGTGCATTTCATGTATACGTCTGACTCTATGTGTGGTAGGGTACAGCCGTCCTGAGCATCCTGATACAACTATACTGTCAATGTGATCGCCTCCACTTTCCTTCCAGCCCTGGTCCTGGATCTATCTGCCCGCTTCTTCCCACTTTCCATCAGGCAGCTCACCAGCTCCTCACTCCAGCAACACTTACCTGTTGGTGTTCTCCAGAACCTCAACCTTCTTCCGAAGCTCCAAATTCTCTGTTGAACAAGACTCCACCCTGAACGGGAACAGAAAGAAGCAACTTGATTTGATCAGTAGAGCAATGCTGAGCCAGGAGCTCAGGTGGAGGTAACTGGGGAGCAGAGAAAGATGGAGTACCAGCTGCCCCAGGAAGTGAGGGAAAGAGCATGGACAACCTGAATTGGGAAGAAGAGTGAGAAGACAGAAGAAGAAAAAAATAGAAAGAGTTTAGTAACAAGTGCCTCAATAATAAAAAATAAACAGGATAGTACAAAATGTGAACTTCTCTTCGGGTATTCTAACCTTGTTTTCTCTCACCTCTTCCCTACCGCTCTCAATGCCCATCACACTTCTCTCTCTGGACTACGAGGTCTGGGTGCTGTCAGCTGTACTCCTGGCCAGAAGGACTCATCGGAAGCCAAGAGGCTTAGGGCAGGGCAAAAGGGGAGGAGAGGAACCCAGGACCTAAGGAAAAGGAATCGGGGCACTGGAGCATGGGGTCCCAAAGAGACAAAAGAGACATTTTCATACAAACTTCTTGCCTCTGGATGCCTACAGAAATGATGGGACAGAATGGGACTACTTAAGGAAAACTAACTTTCAGTAGAAACTTCAAGAACCTGCCAGGATTCACTGGCCACTCCTTCCCCCAGGTACACATGAAGATTCGTTTCTGGGTCTGGGGCCTCATTCCCATCTAAAAGCGAGGTTAGCTTGTTGGCTAGAGAACTGTTTTCTAGGGCCAGTGCAGAACTGTATTTAATCATACTTTCTAACAGCCCTTCTGAAATTCCAGGCTTTTCAGAGGAGCAGAGGCTGCCTTCAAGTGTTGTTGTGAAAATCCTCTTGCCTGTCGCCTGCCTCACAGTGGGCAGGAAATAACAAGGCCAACTGGACATTCCATCTCCTGCTCTCCCTGCGGTGTGGCTCTGATTAAACAGCTCTGCTCCCTTTGGCTGTCCAGGGGGCGTGACTGTGAATATTTGCACTTGTTTAAAAGGAAGACTTCAGGGACGGGAAGATCTTTGGTTGGAAACAGATGTGGTCCAAATCCTACTAAGATCGCGTGCCTGGACGAACCTTGAGAATATCATGCTAAGTGAAGTAAGTCCGACAGAAAGAGTTAAGAACTATGTGACTTCACGCCTCTGTGGGATATAAAACTGAAAGCAACAAATGAGCACAAGAGAAACAAACAAACAAAAACCCATAGACACAGCCCACAATATGGTGGTTCCCAGAGGGAAGGGGGTGGGGGTCCGTAAAGGGGAGAGCGCTTTAAACAAACAGTGATGGAAGAAGATTGGACTTGGGGTGGTGGGCACACAATGCAATGTACAGATATGTATTGTTGAATTGTATACTTGAAACATAATCTTATTAACCAATGTCACCCCAATAAATTTAATTTAAATAAAAGATTGAGTGTACTTTTGCTTCTTGCCATTATATAAGCTTTGCCTTTGAAAACCACTAGGTGTCAGACGAAACCCAGCTGATAAGCAAGGAGTTCCCACTGGCAGCGGGCAGGCCTTAGCTCTGCACACCCCCACTCCTCTGTGCATACGGCCCAATAGATGCAACAGTCTGGCAGGGACCTACTTTTTCTCCAGGCTGTCCATGTACTCCTTCTTCTTTCTCCTACTCTCCTGCGCAGAAATCTAGGATATAAAGCGGGGTAAAGGATTAAGCTCCAGTTATATCAGAAAGCCAGTCGTGTCAAAGGAAGAGAGGAGGCTGCTAGCACAGAAATCACGAAAGCCCTGCTCACTTTTGTGGCCACTCCTCATTCCTTTAACACAGAACAATGGTCTGCAGAATTTTTTTAATTAAAAAAAAAAAAAAAAAACACAATATTTAAAAGAAGATTAAGTAAGCACCCATGAGTATTTATATTTATTTATAAATTATAGACAGACTGGGTGAAATAGGTGAAGTAATTGACGAGTACAGATTGGTAGCTATAAACAGTCATGGGGATATACTGGTAAAGTACAGCCCAGGAAATATAATCAATAACAGTGTAACAACTATGTATGGTGCCAGGTGGGTACAGGAAATATTGGAGGAAACACTTTGTACAGTGTCTGATTGTCTAACCCCTATGCTATACACCTGAAAATAATACAAAATATTATGGAATATAAACTGTAACTGAAAAATAAAATTTTATTATAAATAAATAAATTAGGCCTACTAGAGGGAAATATTGTGTACAGCATAAAACAGACATTTCAAAGGCTGATTTTTTAAAAATGATTTACATTAATGTTCTAACAATTTCCTCCCACCCCCGAATGAATCATCTTGGGCATCAAGCATGTGCACGCCCGAATGGGGAGTCCACTGACCCAGAGGATGGAGGGCGGAGCTGGAGGAAGACAGGGGTAGTAGGTGAGCACGCTCCCACTGCTCCTGGCCCAGGGAAGGGAAGGCTGAGCCTCAGCCCCACAATGGGACGGGCCAGTGCTGGGATGGGAGGGAGGGAAGGCACGTGGGCTCGATTCTGCTTCTGGTCTTTGTTCGCGGAAGTACCTAGGTCTGAAGGGCTCACCTTGTTCTTGATTTTCCTCCGGATTTTCTTCAGGGCCTTCTCCTCTGATTTTGTCAGGGGCAGCTTGGTGGGGATGGGATAGCCCTCGGCGACCAGTGTCCTCTTCTCCTCCTCTGTCAGGACCAATGGGCCTGAGCCCTGCAGTTTCTGTGCAAACCCAGGAGCAGAAGGGGGTCAGAGAGGGACAGCTGGGCACGCTGAGGCCAGCCCTCCAGAGGGTGAGAAGGCTGTTATAAGATCCTCTCGAACAGCCGAGAGAAAAGGCTGCCCCATCTGCTCTTGGTGAGGAACAGGTACTTGGAAGTTGTAGCAGAAATGGAGAAGAGCTAGGCTGGCATGGCTCGTGGTTGAGCATCGACCTATGAACCAGGAGGTCACAGCTCAATTCCTGGTCAGGGCACATGCCCAGGTTGCGGGCTCAATCCCCAGTGTGGGGCATGCAGGAGGGAGCTGATCCATGATTCTCTCTCATCATTGATTTCTGTCTCTCTCTCCCTCTCCCTTCCTCTCTAAAATCATTTTTAAAAATAATAATAATAAAGAAATGGAGAAGACTCTCTCGTCTGAGTGTTATAACCCAAGGATTATAATTCAAGGGAAAGGTCAGGAGACCTCCCCCAGTATTTCTCAGAAAGCACCCCACCAGCTACAATGTCCAAAGTAAAGGACAGGATTCATTTCACACATCCCTAGAGATTGCTCGGCCTTGAGGTAAAGAGGATGCATGTGGAGCTACTTGTGGGAGAGTTTTGCTGTGCTCCTGAAGATGCAGTTCTGTGAGATGCTCTCTACACACCAGGGGCTGCTTCTAGTCCTCCGCTCACTGCTGAGGGGCCGGGGCTCCGGGGCTACACCCATGGGCACGTTCCATGAAGTTTCTGACTTCAGTTACAGTCCCAGATGGTCCATCAATTGAGGATGAGAACTGTCGCTCATCTCATTTAACCCATAATAGAACAACGTGTTTATAATTAGTCAAACTGAGTGTCTATGTGCTTGCTCCGTATTAAATGCCATGGAGGACTCAAAACAACTCCATCTCTCCAGGAGCTTCGGATCAAGACTGAGACTGCACTGATACACAGGAAAGGATGAGATCGGTTCAATGCTGAACTGTAAAACTAACTCAAGAAAAATTAAAAACGGTTGGAGAAATATAATTTATATGAGTTTGCATGATAAGGGAAGGCATAGGGTGGGAGGGAAGACTTGAATTGGGCCTCCTGAAAGTAAGGGGTGATGTCTCAAGAGAGGGGGCCAGTCCAAGCAAAAGGCAGTATTTTGAAAAGTAATGATGCTCCTCTGCCTAGAGGGGGAAAGGAGTTCTTGCAACTGCAGAGGGTGGAACTAATGCAGAGGGCTTGACAGCAACAGGGAAACACACCTGGTGTGGAGAAGGGCATTGGAGGGTCTCCTCCATGAATGTGAAGAAGGGACAAGCTGTGGGGGGCACACAGTACAGAGGATGAAAGCTGTGCTTGTAACCGAAGGGGTCAGCTTAGAGTTGAGAACGTCAAGACCGAGTGGAAAGAGTTCATTCCCTTGTCCTTAGTCATGGTGATATAAGAGGATGTGGCCGGCCAGAGAACTTACTGGGACTAAATGCAAATTTTCAAAATTATGTTGATAGGCAATTTTTACAGAATTTTTAATTATCCAATTTCATTCAAATTTCTTTATTTGAGATTATAAATTCAATAAATTGATGATAGTTTTTAAGAATTAATGGAAACCAATTAATTCCTCAGTACAATAAGAAGTTAATGATCTACCCCTATTTTTTATTTGGAAAACGGTACCCTTATATATACTAAGGATGAATGGAGCCAGGACTTCTAACTTGTCTCTCGGTTAAAAGTAGTGCCAGAGGGGAAAAAAGGTTACACTACATTTTTAAGCTTTAGACACCAAAGCATTTAATCCCTGAGAGATTTTTTAAGTTCACCAAAGATTGTTTATTTAAAAACAAGGGCATTTCCTACTGCAGGTCGTAAGGATCACCTACATGGATGTAAACATGTGTGAGATGATTCGGAGGAGAGAAACAACGCACTTGTATTCCTCATGCCATAGCCATGTAAAATAAACATAGGAACAAAATGGGAGGCGTGCACAGGAGGAGAACCAGGTAAGATGACGAGCCATTCCTTAAAATGTTCTGTAAGATTATCACCCTGCTTTAGACCTAAAACTTTCTTACCAGAATAATAATCACGTGGCCTCGATGGCAGCCACTCTGGGTGAAGGGCCAGATGACAGAATGCAAAGAGCTCACTCATGTCCCAAGACGGGCGAAGACTTACATGAGGTGCTGTGAGAAGCGGGGAACTGGAGAGGGCCGAGGGGGCCCGCGGCACCGCTCTGGCTGGGCTGTGGGTCTGAGGCAGACCGAAGGGGTGCAGGCGCGGGTTGGGGCTCAGGCTGCCCTCTGAGTCACTGCTGTGGCTGCTGGGAGGGGTGGGCGGCAGGTGCAGGTGGTCCACGGAGGCTGAGGAACAGAAAGCAGGTTCCACACATCAGACAGCAGCCAAGCAGGATTTTCGGCAGCTAAACAACCTACACATCCACACAGCAGGACGAGGGGCGACTGAACAAAGCAATGAGGATCTGCACGAGTTGATACAGAAAGATCTCCAAGATGTATTGTTAAAGGGGGTGGGGGGAAACCAAGGTGCAAAGAGTATATAAAGCAGCCCTCCTTCCATATGTAAAAGGAGAAAAGAGAATACAGAGTTATATTTGCTGTATCTGCATAAAGAAACACTGGAAAATAAAGAAGAAACTAAACGAATGATGACCTCATGGCAGGGGTAATAGGGAAAGAGCTGGCATAATTTTTCACTGTATTCATTTTGTATCATTTTTATAGTTGGATTTGTAAACCTTGTAAATGTATTATAGTCTTTTTTTTTTTTTTTTTTTTTTTAAGCGCAAACCCTGGGAGCCCATGAGGGTTTGAGGAAAGCTCATTTGTCTCTGGAGGAATGTGCACAGTAGGCCCGCAGGTGAGATGCCAGGCACTCTTCATTCGAAAGTACTAAATCCATCTGTAGACAGGTAGGCACTGGAAAATAAATGGGGGCGGAGGGGCTTTCTCCTGCAAAGTCCCCCATCTCTGAGTCCATCCTTTGCCCAACTTCAAGGAGGCACACGCACCCTCCTGGGGCCCAGGAGCCTAGGTCAGTATCACTCGTGCAGCGGATGGATGGGCTCGGGAAGAGAGAATCCATTCTCAGTTCAACCTGACAGGCGAGCTCTGGGGTCTCCCTCCTTTGTCTGAATGGCAGACCTTCCCACTGTGCTAAAAGACCTTGAGAGCCAGCCTCAGTTATTGAGCCAAGGGACACAACCTTGGTCAGCCTGTCACCTCACACCCCTCCTGGGGCCACCACAGTCCCTAGCACAGGGGCTCTGAACCCTGCACGGTGCTGGGTGCCTCACACACGCTGCGCTGGCTTGGCCAGAGGACTGCCAGGGGTTGTAAACAAAAAGGGGATGTGCAATAAACCTGGCAAGCTCGGGGACCACATGGCAGGCCTGCCCAGCCCAGTGACCAAAAGTAACAGCACAGGATGGTCTGACAGTAAATTCCTGACTGGGCGGGGCTGGCACGCCTTCACCTCCCAGGCCTACAGCTTCCTTAGCAAAGGTCAATCTTTATCTTAAGGGAGCTCTGCCCACTGTTCTTATGCAGCTCGGATAACATATCTTTGAAATGTCAGCGTAATCTCCTTTGCTTACGCCTTGAGGGCACAACCACCCACACCAGAGCCAAGACCACAGAACCCTCAGTGCTATCTTGTTCGCCCATACGTTAATTATTAACCATCCTGTACCCACCAATGGAAAAGAAGTGAGTTCCTCCACTTTGCCTTTGATCAAATCCCAGAGATTTCCCGGCTTCCCTTTTTCCCACTGCCTTATTCTACCAGCAATGGATTTCATGTAACCCTCCTTCCGTCTCCTCCTTTGATTCTAATGTATAAAATAAGGTGCAGTTCTCTGGAGCATTTTCTCAATCTGTTGAGATTTCCTTCCTGGCAATCGTCGTCAGTTTGGCTCAAAAAAAAAAAAAAAAAAAAAACTTACAAAAATTCTTCACAGTTTGGACATTTCTTACATCAACAGGGCCATGGGAAGGCCTCAGCCTTCTCCTCCTCTTCAAATAGAGAAGGTCTGATGCACTGTCGATAGAAAGGGCCTAAGATAAACGGCCCCACCCAGAGCGCCCTTTGGGGTGGCAAGCAGCAACCGGGCGGCTCCTTCTCCCACTGAAATACCTGAATGTCTGTGGGAGAGGCGATAAGTCAGGGCCCACTCAGCCACCCCTTTCGGCCATGGAGTCCCATCTCCATTCATAGCCCACATTTTCTTCTTTCTCTTAATTCTCTCTCTCATCCTAACCCTTCTTTTCTCTTTTTCTAACACGCTACTTTTTGCTAGATGCTTCCCTTTTTCTCTGCCAAAGAGCTCCCTGGGCTTTTTAGTGTCGATAGGCGCTCTTAGAGCTAAAGAATATTCTAGAACAAGCCTATATACCTCTATTGCCAACTCCCCTGCCAACAGTGCCAGGCAGCTAAGGAGGGTAGGTATGCACCTTAACTATGTGCTCACCCAGAAAGGAGTCCTGAGTGTGTTAGCCATGGTTTCCCCAGCTCCTTGAATACCTATGGCACTTGATGGTGTTAAATGAACTCAACAAGGAGGCCATTATTCCGAGGTGCCTCCAGTGCTGTGGCGGCCTGCGGCCTACGTAAGCAACCCAGAGCCAAGCCCGCAAATGCTTCAAGGTTACCAAACTGAAACCTGAGGACACCCACCACAAACAGCCAACGAGGCTGCACGCTACAGCCAGCAAGAACTTGCTCAACCCTTTGCTCTGCCCCTTCTCTGTGAGTCTCTCCCCAGCTCGTTGGTGGAGCACTTCTAACCGCTTCTGGTTTGGTGCTGCCCGGCCCGATCAACTTTACTCAAAATAAACTCAAAATGCATAATATGCCTCAGTTTACCTTTCAATAATGCTTCTAAAAAAGCACTGCAAAGTGCCTGTAAACAAACAAACAACAACAAAAATCAGAGCAGACTTGGGGCTGTGTGTGACATCCTGGAGGACCAGCCAGGAGTTCCTAGTGCTAACTGTCCCTTTTATTTTTTTTTTATTTTTTTTTTAAATATATTTTATTGACATTTTACAGAGAGGAAGGGAGAGGGATAGAGAGCTAGAAACATCGATGAGAGAGAAACATCGATCAGCTGCCTCCTGCACACCCCCCACTGGGGATGTGCCCGCAACCAAGGTACATGCCCTTGACCGGAATCGAACCCGGGACCCTTCAGTCCGTAGGCCGACGCTCCATCCACTGAGCCAAACCGGTTTTGGCTCTAACTGTCCCTTTTACTTGGCACAGCCCAAATTATTCTAATGCTTTTCTCCTTTCTAAACAGAGGGTGCCCCACAAACAAACCAACAAACAAAACAAGACAGGAAAAGGAAAGCAAACGTGAATTTCCTCTTTCCTACCCGTGAAGAGTTACTGACTTGGCCACAGGTGCTTTAGTATCAGATTTCTAAATACCATCTGAAATGCAGCTCTTAGGTTACTAAAAGGGCTGGGGCATCAGCGGCTCTGCCTAGAAGCTCGGAGGCCTTCAAGGATATTGGATTTCCTGATCTGTTTGTCAGGCTAACGAGGAAGAGCTGCTATTTACTCTCGAGACACCTCTCCTCCAGTGACCCGGATTCCGAGGCCACCCTGGGACACACTAGTAGCAGACTTTCTGAAGCAGACTGCAACAGAAATGAAAACAGCAACATGTATTTGATAATAATAACCGGAATCATAAAAATGAAGAAAACAGCCATATCTAAAGCTGAAAGGCACAAATGTACTACTATCTCACCTGGTGCAAAGAAATACTGTCTCAATATGAACTCCAGCCAACATTATTACGTTTTAAAATTTAATCTTTTTTTAAATTGATAATAAAGGCAAACGAATTATTACCCTGATTAAATGGTTGCAATAAAATCCTAACTTAGTTTCTAGTGGAATGAGGGAGGACTGTGTGTCCATGAGAACTGCTCATCTACACATTACATATGTACCACAGCACGCATACCTCTTCTATGGCAAGCGCATATACGAATCGCTTATCTGCTGACCACACTGATGAACTAGCCTTGAATAAATAAAAAGGAGGTCACAGCATGGCTGCAGGTCCAGAATTAAGAAGAGCAGGATCTGCAGGAGGGTCTGAATAAACAGGTCAGAGAGACCTTCACTAATCTCGATGCGACTCAGGGGCCTGTGGTCAGGATTCCTAACTATGGGCTTCCTGTGAGAACAAGGAGTCCTCAGAAAGAAACTGACATAGGGACAGAAAAACGTGAAACTATGACAACGTCAAGTGTGATGCTAAGTTCTAAATAGGTGACAAGAAGCCCATGAGGTGCACAACCATTACAGACAGTGAGCAGGCTCTGTGCAACTGCTGTCATCCCAAATCCACCTTGAAGACAGTGATTGATCTGACAGATACACTGTGAATTCACTCCACGAAGCGTTTTGGCTAGAGCTGTGTCGGTGGGTGACTGTGGGATGTCTGCTTCTCTGTCTCTATGGATCACCACGCCCCACGGGAGCTGGCTGTGTACACAGGTTCCCACCAGGATGGCTGGAGGCCCCCGTGCTCTTGTTCTTCTCCATCCAAGTCACAGCTGGCTAGAGAGGTTTTGAAAAGTCACCCTGGCTAGGAGTCCGAGTACCGTAAAAGATTTAGGGGGAAGTGAAGCCTGTACATATATGAAAAAAATAAAATGCAGCTTTCAAAATTTGTATTTAGATTCAAGGTTTTTAAGAACAAAGCTAGTTCATGAAGCAAGCTATAGCTTTGGGACCGACTGGCCCCAGCACTTGCTCCCACATTGCCTTTCTCTTCCGACCTGCACCAAACCGTAGGGGCCCAGGAGAAGAGACAGACCTTCTTTGGGAGAGAAGTTTAGGAACTGATCCACTTCGTGAGGCTCCAGCTTAATCTTAGGGATGACTGTCTGGCACGAGGAATCAACCTAAAGGAAGAATTTCAAACACAGTTTTTAAAAACCAGTAACAACCTCGATGAAACACCCAAGGGAGCTATTTGTCATCTACGTCTTTCTCTGAGGGGCAGGCCCGCGTCTCTGGAGCCGGCTGAGGGCCGGCTTAACACAGGCGACTTTGCCAGGGAGCTGGTTTAGCCTTAACGCCCCTCTCACTGCTAAACCTGGCATTCCAGCAGATGGAACCCTCAGAATCCTCAAATTAAAAGCCCAGGCTCACTTAGTCTTTTTTCTACTGTTTTTTTTTATGGGAATAGAAATGCATCTTATCACAAAACAGTCTGAGAAATTTTTAACGAGCCACAAGCCTACACCAGTTCATGCAGAGTAAGCGCTGGGTGAATCGCCCTTGTTCATTCTCTCCAGGCTGCCTGATGACTGGCAACATCTACCCATGAACTATTCGGTAGGAAAAAAAGAAAAGGTATCTGGTCCATGCACAGGGAGCAAGGCCATGACCCTGACCTTTCTAACTACTTGAAACCAACTGAACTAAAGTCTACAGCCAGGACCCCCATCCAGTGAAGAGACTCAGGTAGCTACTGAGCAAGGAGCTCTCGAGGGCAGTTGCAGATACTCTCCCTGTCTTCTCATAAATAGAATGTAAAGCGCACTGAGAATGTGCAGGCAGCCAAGTGGGGGTGGCACTACTGCTCTGTACCACCTTGTCCTGAACAGGTAAATGACTACACCTTGCTCAGAGGAGATCTAACTTAAAGCATGTCAGTGGAGTCATTGTTTTTCACCTGAGACTTTAAATTAAGGAAAGTTAGGACTTGCTCTAACATCTGTAAGAAGATGCACAAGTTATGATTCTGGTCTATTGGCAGACACTGGAAATACCCAGAGAGAAGGTGAAATTCTACCTGCTGTCGGCGTGGAATGGAGCAAGGAAGAAATTCCCAATTTCTTATGCTTCCCATGGGCAACACTATAAGAATTGGTAGGTGTGTGATCCAAGAACTGAGCCATTGCAACTCAGCATTGCAGTAGGAAAGTAAAATATTGCACAGGCACTAGCATTCCCAATCGCCATGGCTCTGTAAGCCACGAATTGCCCCATCATCTTAACCAGGACCTTTCCACTGCCTTAAAAATCAATACATGGAGAATTTCCTTTATTTGCCATGGATATCCATCTGTTGGTTTATTTTGTAATAGCAATCATAGAAAAAATAAATCATACTTGCTACCAATTTTTCTGGACAATGCCTTTAAAGGAAATTATATAATCAATGCTGACACCAAATCAACATATCCTTGATACAGACAGGCATAGTTAGCTATTCTTAGACATATGTAGCCACTAGCTCCAAACAGATTAAATGCCTTATAAGAGAATGAGAAGCTAAGTCTTTTGATCTCATTTGTTTATATGGAAGACAATTGAGTATACCCCAGTATTCATTTCCAGAGGAGGTTCCTCCTTTTCAAATGGGGTAGAGATGGCTGTGATGGTCAGAGTGACAGAGGGAACGAGTCCTGGGGGTGACTCCTCCGTAATCGGCTCGGTCTTGATGGTGGTTGAAGGAAATTCAGCAGACAGGTACCATTTCTCACTCTCCACTTCATCTGTGGGAAAAAGACAAACACACCTGTGAACTGGCTCAGGGCATCAGGCATAAGTAAAACAAAGGACCACACATCTTTCTCCTCAAAAAAAAAAAAGACTCCAACAAAGAATGATTGAGAGTAGAATAAAAGGAAATACAACAAGGGCGTGAGAGAGAAGATAGATGGATAGAGGAACCAATGGCAAAGTAAGAATCCATACTTGCATTCACGTGAGTGTCATACGCCTAAGAAAGAATCTTGGCTTCCTGTACAGGCAGGAAGGAAGCTCGGAGGATGGGAAAGAGAATAGGAGGGAGAATTTCAGTGTGTTATGGTTTATACTTTTTGGTTTTCAAACCAAGTTAATGTGTTATCTATTTAAAAAATAAACAAATAAGCACATTTAAAAATAATAATAAAAAGAGGCAAATGGCTGGCCACCCGGGTCTCAGGAGAGAGGACTGCAGACAATGGTCAGGAGTATCTCTAGCCTTCTCCCAATGGACAGTTATTTGTTTTCTTCTTTTTTCTTTTTTTTTCTTCTCAGTCTCTGTCCTTTGTCTTCTTTTGTTTTCCCACAACCCCACTTATGCTTTAAACCAGACTTAGACGCCCAGAACTTTACTAGCCCTCTGGGAAACCAGAGTTAGTCACAAATGCCTGGCCCTTGCCAAAACGGACTACATACGCATCCAGACAAAAGGGTTGGGTCTTGGCGAGTCTTGGGTCTTGGTTTGCTACTGCTTTCATGATCATGACAAGGCCTGGAGGTAACAACAAAGCAACACGACAGAGCAGACAGAAGCTCCTCTACCACTTAACCCACACTTTCCGAGGACCCCGACAGCACCGTGTTTCAGACCTACCGCCTCAGCACAGCCCTGGGAGAGCAGGAAAGGAAAGACAAGGAGATTGCAAACAGGCGCAGAACAAGAAAAAACAAGTGAGGGATTCTCCAGAATCAGCATTCCTTACCTAATCCCAGCTTTACTAAAATGAGGAGAAAATAAAGCAGAGATATGCTCCCTGGCTTCATGAAGTATTTATACACTCACACAACATGCTTGGTGAGCCATGACTGTTCAGGGCTCACATTATGAAATGATTTTACACTCAAGAACTGGACTCAAGTTTTCTCATGAAAAAGCACAAGGAAATCACCCACTACTGCCAGGGGTGGGAAGAGCGGGCACTGAAGCTAAAAACTAAAGTTTACAATTATGAAATGGTATTTCATAAGCAACTTCCTTCCAACACAGAGAAGAGTGAGATTCCCATTCACAAAGGAAAATGATCTGCCCCCTACAGCCAAATTATAATTGACTTAATTATCCCAGCCCCAATTTAGTTCCTGAAGTAAAATGAAGAGGGCAAGAAGATGTTTTGCCTTCAGGGCTAGCTCTAGAATGCTGCTGAGTGTGGTGGAGTGATGGGGGAATTTCCATCTTTCTGGGGTGAGTGCCACATCCTGGCAGAGGGGGAGGGGAGGGAACAAAGGGCCTTTGATGGCTGCCTGCGGAGGGAGACCACACTGTACTTGACACAGATTTCTGCTGGCCAGATGGGCGCCCAGCTCAGCTCAGAGAAGCAGCTGCATGAGGAGCCAAGAGCAGACTCCAACGCCTCTCCCAAAAGGAGCTTAGGAAGGAGCTGTCACCTGCAGGAAAGAGACAGTGAAGACAGATGTGGGGAAGAGGGGGAGAGACAGGAGAGAGCAGAGATCACACTTTCTCCATTCAGCATGTGGATGTCTCCTCTGTCCACACTGAGCAATATTTAGCTGAAAGAGACAGTATAATGAAATATATAGCCTCAGTGTATATTAAAATTAAGGGTCAGGTGACATCTCTGAGAAAAAGGCCCCATGCAATTACCAGGAAATTGCATGGCAAGGCCAGATCCCCTGGCCATGAAGTTATGATAACTGTGATGAAACTTAAGTCACAAGGCAAACATGAGAAAAGGCAAAAATAAACACAAAAAGCAAATACAAAGTTACGACAAAATGAAGACAGGTAATGAAATTGGTTCCTCCAACCTCACTAAGCCATTCTCAAAGTGCACACATTCATAAAACCAGTCAAGATAGTTTACATTCTCAATGTTCAGTGTCTTGTACCCCTGTTTTAAAAGAAATTTATCTATATAAAGTCATTGCTCTATCAGAGACGGAGACTGAAGGACAAATTATGATACTTGAACTAAAAAACAAAACTTCCTCAAACACAACTGAACTCTCTCCAGGGAGAAGCAGAGGAAGCTGCCCCTCCTCCCCTGAGCTTTTTTGGGGACAAACAACTGGCACTGCCTTCATGCCTCCACTCTGAGAGAGTAATTTAGGCCTCTACTTGAAAGATACTTTTTGAGTTAGAAGTTTATGACCATCAAGTGCAAATATATCGTGAGGAAACTGACATGCAAACACAGTGCAAATTATGCGGGACCCAGATCTCTGCACACCCAACCAGTATTCTTGCCATTAAGGAAACAGCTAAACATGCAGACAAATATTTGTGCACAAATAGGCTCATGACAGCATTATTTTTAATCACAAAACACTGAAAATGACCAAAACAGTAAAGAGCAAGGGCAAGGTTAATGAATTATGGCACACCCATACAATGGAATATTTATATATCCAATAGCATTACATACATCAAACCTTTTTAATAACATGGCAAAGATTTATGATAAAATATTAAGAAACAAACCTGGATATTAATTTGTATACTATTAATGAAGAAAATAATAGGAAAAAAAAAAACTAAAGGAAATATGCCGAAAGCATATCTCTGGAGAATAATTCAGAACACATGAGACATTTTTGTCTTTAAATTTTATGCTATTTCTAAATTGCCTATACTGAGAATACATTGTATGTGGATGTTCACACAAGGGGATGGCCTGCTTCTTCCTGTACTATTTTATGCCTTCGGATGGTAATTATTAGATAGAAGCCCCAGTGGCTCAAGGTCCATTCAGCATCTTTTGAATTAACAAGAGACAATGAGTACCTTAATATATATGTAATAAATTGCAATAGTGGCTCCAGTTCTTCAATCCTCCAGCTATCCCTGTCCTTTGCCATGTATTTTGTAGTACCCTCCTACTGTGGACTAACACCCATCTTGGGACTGGCCATGCAATTTGATTTGGCCAATGGGATATTAGCTTCCTAACACAAGTGGAGCCTTACAATGCGTTTACAGCCCTGGCCAGTGTGTCTCAGTGGATAGAGTGTCAGCCCACGCACAATAGAGTCATTCCTGGTCAACAGCCTATACCTGGGTTGCAAGTTCGATCCCTGGCCCCAGTAGGGGCATGTGCAGAAGGCAACCAATTGATGTGTCTCTCTCACATTGATGGTTTCCCTCTCTCTCTCTCAGTTGCTCTCCTTCCCTCCCTTTATCCCACTCAAAAAATCAATGGAAAAAAATATCCTCAGATAAGGATTAACAAAATAATAATAATAATAATAACAACAAATGCATTTGCACAGCTGGAGTTACACACTTGTACTTTTGCCATCATATGAGAAGGATGTGTCAAAACAATCTATTGATCCCAGGAGGATGACAGACACACAAAAGAGAGTTACCCCCAAATAAGCCTGGCTAAAATCAGCCAACTCTCAGCTGGCGTTAGACATGTGAGTACATCCAGCAAAATCATTCAGCTGCCCCTCACCACCACCAAATCAGCCAGCCTCCAGCCAAGGCTCAGACATATGAGCTATAATAATAAATGATTATTGTTAAAGCTAGTACGTTTTGCATTTTTTATTATGAAGTAACATAGCTAGCTGATACAATATAATTAAATATATACAAGAAATTAAGTCATTACATCAGAACCTATTGCAACCAAATAATTATACCTCATTTCCATAATAATTCCTCTAAACCATTAATTGTGAACCATATCAATTCATATTTTTCGACTGACTCATTAGGCCTACCCATTATGTCACAGAACAAATGAGAAGAAAATCAGCCAGTAAGAAACCTGGTGAGAACAAACTTTTTGTTAATTAAGTAAGTATGCCTCATCTAAATCCCTCAGCATTCCAGTGGCAGTTGGAATTGGAGAAAAGGGCTTTCATTCTGAACTACTGGGTGTTGGCTTGTACTCTGTCCTTCAGTGGAAATAAATATCAAATCAGGAAAACAACATGACAAATGTAACCTATGAGGTATGAGGTTAACAAAGGATAGAGTAAAAGCGAATGAGTAGAACATGTATTATAATATTCCACCCGACCTTATTTTCATATTTTTTATTTTTTGGCAAAAAAGATCAGCAAGACCACCATGGCTTAGAACTGGACTTATCCTTAGACGTTTGGGTTATTGGCTAAACTACAAAAGCAAGTGTCAACACATATACTACACCCTCTAATTTCTAAAGCTTGAAGCTCAGATATTGAGTTAAAAATTTTCTTCTAAATTGTGTTTACACGCCTTTTAAGTTTCATTGCAGAAGGAGAATATCACCCAATAAGGTCAGTAGTGCACACAGTGGGGAGTAAGAAGAACCCCTGCCTGTCATCTGATTTCATTTAAACAGCTTCCTGTCAGAGGTCAGGCTCAGCCGGCACATTTCCTCAGCATCACCACTCAGCTATCAGCAAGAAAATAAAAACAAGCCACTGTCACATGATGATGAGCAAGTCCTCCACAACCAAGGACAAAATGGAGCAGCGTGAGCCAAGGGGCTGGACGCCAGAGGCATTCATACAGCAGGGTGAGTAGAGGGGCTGAAGAAGATGTGAAATCTAAGCCAATGTGGAGGCAACACCAAAATGCAAGTCCTCAATCATTTCCATTTGTTCTGCATAAATAAGAAGAGGGGAAAAAAAGATGCAACTCTAAATTAGGAGCACATGGTGTATGTATAAATTTTATACTATATATGTATGTTATTATGTGTATACTAGTGGCCCAGTGCACAAAATTCATGCACAGGTGTGGGGGGGTGTCCATCAGCCCAGCCTGCAGCCTCTCCAATTAGGGACCCCTTGGGGGGCAGTCAGACATCCCTCTCGCAATCTGGGACCACTGGCTCCTAACCACTCACCTTCCTGCCTGCCTGATCACCCCTAACCCCTCTGCCTGCCTGCCTGATCACCCCTATCCCCTCTGCCTGCCTGCCTGATCACCCCTAACTGCCTCTGCCTACCGGCCTGATTGCCCCTAACTGCCCTCCCCTGCCAGCCTGATCTCACCCCCAACTGCCCTCCCCTACCAGCCTGATTGCCCCTAACTGCCCTCCCCTGCCGGCCTGATCTCGCCCCCAACTGCCCTCTCTGCCTTGGTCCCCACCACCATGGCTTTGTCTGGAAGGAAGTCAGAAGGGTCCAGAAGATGGCAGGTCGACCCAGTCTAATTAGCATATTACCCTTTTACTAGTATACATAGATGATATAGAATGGGATTGCTTAAATGGGGGGGGGGCGCTTTTTCAGCAGGAGGACAGGCTCTTGGCAGACAAAAATACATAATCCCTATATTTGGACTGATAGCCAGCCATATGCACTATACTGCCAAACTGGTCATTAAAAAATTGAACCGCTTTCTTATACCTTACACCAAACAGCTGTTGCCCTTAAAACCCCTCGTCAGCCCCCACCTTAGGTTCTGCCTAGATTAGGTTCTGATTGGTTGGTTTCTATGCCAGTCAGTGTCAAAAGCTCCACCTCCTAGGCAGCCATTGGCTCCTTGCACTTCACTCAGATTTGGTTTTGATTGGTCAGTTTCCATGCCAGAGAGTGTCAAAACCTCTGTCTCCTAGGCAGCCATTGGCTCCTTGCAGTTCACCCAGATTTGGTTCTGATTGGTTGGTTTCTATGCCAGTCAGCATCTCTGGGCCTATCTCCGGGCCTCATCAGAGAGGCAGGGCTGATCAGCAGCCCCAGCAGAGGCCCGGAGAGAAACAGAGGCGGGGCTGCTGGTGAAGTCCGGAGAGAAAGATCAACAGCTGCCACAGAGGCTGCAAATCAGACCCTGCCTCTCTCTCCCCAGGCCTCTCTCCGGGCCTGATCCGCAGCCCCCTCAGCAGTCAGTGCTGGGTCTCCGTGGCCACAGCAGCGGTAGTCAGTGTTGGGTTGCCATGGCAACCCAACACTGACTGTAGGACTGACTTCCAGTTGGTCGAGCCTTCAGTCATTTTGGACATTACGGACCCTGGGTTTTTATATATTAGGATACGTGTATATACATGTGCACACATATACATATGTGTATACGTATAGTGTGTGTGCATTCTAAAAAAGAGAAATCACATGTGATAAGTACCACTTATAAGATATACACACATATATATCCATTTGCTATTTACATAACATGTGTAAAGTGAAAAGAAACTTTTTATAAATTAAACAAATATGTCTCATTTAAGTCCCTCAGCATTTGATAAATGTTTGCTCTTCGAAATTTTTCAAAGGAGTTAGCAAATGTTGATCAGTTTTTTATGTAAAAATCTCTTCAAGGAAAAATGGTAAGGCTGGGTTCTAGAGGCTGGAAGAGGGCAAGAATTCAGTGGAATGTGTCGGAATCATATGAAACACGTTCAAATGGAAGTTAGAGGCCCATCTGCCCGTAGTCCCCTCCTTGGGTGATTTAACACTGAAATAACCTTCAGCCGTGAGTGGCAGGACAGGGTAAAAATAGTAAACACTTAACTGTGAGTATTTACTAGGTGCTAAATATTGTTCTGAGTGCTTTACATATTTTAATTCATTTGATCCTAAGAGTAACGGTGTAAAGCAGGTGCTACTATTACCCCCACTTTACAGACAACGAAAAGATTAAATAACTCACCCAAAGTTATGCAGCTGGTACATGGCAGCCCTGGATTCACACTAAGGCAAACCACATGTACAGCCTGTGCTCGTGGCCACTCTAGTATATTGCTTTTCAGGGAGATGTCAATGGTTAAATACAACTGTAACCAAGAGTGATTATTCTTCCACTAATGTTATCTTGAGCCCATAATTAGCCACTACAAAAGGTGAAATATTGGTTCTTTCGATGCTGCTAACCTTATTTTATATAGATTTCTAATCTAATCTCCACAAGGTGAAAAACTCCAGGTTAAGATAAACCAATATTAGCTAAAACATTCTGAGTGCTCACTATGCCCAGCCCATTCTAAATGTTTCCATGTATTAGACCAGCAATTGTGAACCTTTTTCCTCTCATGGCACAATAAACAAATTACTAATATTCTGCAGCATAACAAAACATATCTAATATTTATTTAGTGCTTACTAATTGCCAGTCACTCTTCTAAATGCTTAGTTAATACATGTTATTAACTATTAATCTCTACAACAGTATGAGGTAAGTGTTATTATTCCCATTTTAAAGATTAGAAAAGCAAGGCACAAGAGTTAAGCAACTTGCCCAAGATCCCACCATTCATAAGAGGCAGAGCCCAGATTCAAATCCAGGCAATTTAACTCTAGAGATGAACTGCTATATTCTGACCATGCTCTGCTTTTAGCACCTCCGGTCCTCCTGCAGGATACGGTGGTTAGAGTATAAATTAAATATCTGTGGGACAGAGGATTGACTTCAAAAGATTTATTTAGCAATAAACATTTTTTCCTGAAGTTATGATTCTCACTCATGAATTTCCAAAGTAATTTTAATTGCTAGACAGATGAAAACATTGCTTTCTTATACTAGTCTAGCATTGCAATGGATAGGCAGACAAAGAAGTCATTTCATTTTTTTTTTTAAAAAAAGGAGAAGCATTATTATCCTTTTTACCTGTTGGAAAATGAAAATAAAAGGCAATGCCAAAATGGTGATGGATAACCAAAAACCATATATCACAAGCTTGGGCTGTTTAACCCAACAGGTTCTTTCTTCAGCCATCCCTGTCAGAGGAACCAGTACTCTCTGTAAGCAAAGGACTTGCACATCTTTCTCCCCCGCCCCCTCCGACAGTCCTCCTCCCCGCCACCCCACCACCCCATGCCGAATCTACCCCCTCCAACTAAGATGGCTCAGACTAATGCTCTTGTCAGTGGCTCAAACTAAACACGATGAAGATAAAGCTCTTCATCACTCCTCTGTGACTGTCCCTTGGGTCCCACTTCCTTGGGACATTTCAACATCAAGCATCTCCAACACTGCAGACTGGAAACCTATGTCATTATGACTCACCTCTACCCCATCCTCAGCATACTCTATTGTGTGCAAATTCTGCCCTGGGTTTCATTTAAACATTTGAAAAACCCACTGTTTTCTTTGTCACGCATGCTATACACCTTCCCATTTTCCCTGGCATTACTACAGCCATGTACACTTCCCCTGCTCTGCCATCATCAGCCAGGAGACATTGTTTTCTAGTCTCCCAAAACCTTCATCCCACTTTCCTAAGGCCTTGTTTCCCAACCAACGTTGAGTCACTCACTGCCTCCAGCAGGCGGTCCCATTTCCCCCAGGCTACCTCATACCAGCAGCATTGCTCAGCTGTAGCGCACAGTAGTCTGTTTTCATTACCACATGTGAAAATAGCTCCATAAATTTAGTTTATCTATACTAAGCCAGCCTACCCCGCCACCCATAGCCCCTGCTAGAAACCTGACTAGCTTAATCAGAAGGAAGATAGTGATTATTTATGTCCCTGATCCTACCACTCTAGACCTGAAACAGCCACAGTTACAGTCCCTTATCCCACCTCAAATAAAGTTACTTGTGCATGGTACAAATACTGTACTAGACCACTTCTGTATTAGTACATGTTATATTTTATATTGATATTTTATATTTTTTCTAACTTTGTTCTTGTATCATCTGGGAGGATAGGGACCATGTCTAGTTCTCTCCAAACAGCCTTAGTCCAGCACTACTAAGTTTTCTCCTTAGAAAGAAGACTGCAATTAAGGAGCAAAGCAAATGAATACCTAGCCTCCCTATTTAATCACAAAGAAACATGAGTAAGATAGAGTAACTCATGGTGAGACGTAAGACTTGGTCATTCAAATATAAGCTTGTATTCCTCAATCAAAGCATAGAAATAGCCACAGACATTTTACATTTTACTTGGATGTTTCTGCTTATCTCTTTATAACTTCCTTTTTCCCCAAACAGAAAACCCTGCCTAGCATCTGGTTAACAGCCATAATCACGGGGAGAAAGGATTGGGCTGGATGTAGGGTGTCTTTCTGGTACTTTTGAAGGCCGAGCCCACATTCCTAGGACTGGCTCCTGTGGTTGCTGAACCACATGAAGTTCTTTAGCTCGAGTGTTTCAGAAAAGTCTACAAATTTAGCTCTGAAGACAGATGACTCCTATGTAATCTTAGACCAGTGTTTCCCAGCTTTTTTTGTTTGTTTGTTCACAGACTTTTTTGAGATCTAAAAAAAAAAAAAAAGTTATAATATGTTCTCAACAGAAAAACTGACCCATGTTGATTGCCCAAAATTTTGTATACTATTTTAGGGGTCTACAATCCATCTGGTGTCCATGATGAGATAGTAGGGTATGAACATCTCATATATATAATGCCCTGTATAATTGGCTTAGGGTTCAAGGAGGGAGGGAGAGGAAGAAGGGAGAGTTAGCAGAGAAAGAACAATGAATGAAGAAAGGAAAGAAAGAATGGTTAGAGTGGGAGAGAGAAAGACAGAGGGGAAAGGAGAGGAAGAGGGAGAAAAAGAAAGAGAAAAATTCTAATCAACTTGGAGAGAGTCACTACTCAAACTTTATCTTATCACTTTGCTTCAGGCTTAGAAGCAATTATAAAAGAAGTAGAGGCCCAGTGCATGAAATTCGTGCACGGGTAGGGTCCTAGCCGCTGCCAGCTGCCAGCTGGGGCCTTCCTTCGTTCCGCACCACCCCTTGGTGGTCAGCGCACGTCATAGCGAGTGCTCGAACTCCCGGTTGGTGGAACTCCTGAGGGGACACTTTGCATATTAGGCTTTTATATATATAGATTGCCTTTAATCTAAATAAAATTGGACAAGATGATCTGTTTCACAGGCTTTCCTAGTTGTGATGAAATACGCACTATCATCACTAGCAACAAGAACTCCTAGTTTTGCTTAAGCTGTTTTCCCAGTGCAAGAGGTGAAGAATGTGAACTTAGTGGGAACAGCAGTTTTTAAGTGTTGCCTAAGGAACCATCCTCCTCCTCCAACAGGTAAGTGATCTGCCCAACAGAGCACTTGGATCGAGAGGGATCCTTGAGGACTGATCCTCCCTTAAGGGGGATGCAGAATGGGGTTCAAATGAATAAAATAATTCGGTTCCCAAAAATTTGGCCATCCACAAAACGCAGAAAAACAACTGAAGCTAAGACCTAAATAAAGCTGTCTTGAGCAAGTTCCCCATCCATTTATGCCCACTGCCTGACTCACACACCCAAATGGTTCCTTTCCATGGTCGTTATTCCTACTAATAAAAGTGCTTTTGCTGGCACAGGAAGGTAGTTTTTACTCAGAGGGAAACTGGCAAATAATGAAGATGAAATGGGGGTCAGAAACTGTACAAAATATATCTGACATGCTGTACCTGTTCTCAGCAAAGTACTAGCACAACCTATTGCAACACTGGATCTATAAATAGAGCAAGGGGCCGATTGGTGGAACTGAAGGATGTGTGCTTTGGCCTAATGATTAAACAGGCTTCCTGGAAAAGATGGACTGATTATTTCTCCACACACTGAGCCGTTCGCAAAGGTGGCGCCCAGAGTTCCATTACCTTGCATTTATATTGATTAGAATTTAAAAACAAAGAGATAGTCCACCTGAAACCCATATAATATTGTGTATCAACTGTAACTGAAAAATAAAAAATTTCTAAATTATATTCTCCAAACCCTTCACTGCAAAAAAGCTTGTGATATAGCCACAGAATAACAACAACAACAACAACAATAGTGTTATCATGGAAGAGAAAGGGACCCTGAACTTTTGGAAATCTGCTTATTTTCATTCATTTCACCAGGGATCTTTTACCATCGCCAGGGTTTTAACTTTACTCAACACTTCAAGGCCCAGATAAATTCTGCCTCATTTAGGCAACTTTTCCTGTGACCTTCAATGTGGTCTCTCTCAATTTTCACAGCTTCATTTCCTCCTGGGATATTATTCACATCTGTCTGATCAAGTATGTGGGTACCTGGCATTTCCATGAGGCTCTGAGCTACACACAGGGAAGATCTAAATGTTACTGTTGCATCCCATAAGAATCTAGGTTGGTACCTGACACACAGTAGGTGTTCAACAAGCATGTAGACTTGAAGGGAACAGTTAGTTTGTTAGATCGATTAGGTCATCTCTAATCTGCATATTCCAGAATGGCAAGGGCTGCAGAATGGCTAATTACACAGATGTTAATTATCTGAATACAATATAAGTATTGTACTTGCTGTTTCCTCTGCCTGGAGGCCTTTCCTTGAGCTACACATTTAGTTCTTTCCTGTATCTCCTGCTGATCTTTGCTCAAATGTTACCTTCAAAGAAAGACCTTCCCCAATTATCCTATTTAAATTTTCAACACACCCCTGCTATCATTTGAATGTTTGTGTCCCTCAAAATTAGTATATTGAAATCATAACCACCAAGGTGATGGTAGCAGGAAGTGGGGCCTTTGGGATCTGCTTAGGTCTTGAGGGTCATAATGAAATTAGTGCCTTAAGAAAGAGACCCACGGAGCTCCGTAGCTCCTTCTGCCAAGTGAGAATAGAATTTGAAGTCTGCAACCAGAAGAGGGCCCTCACCCGACCTTCCTGAAACCCTGATCTCAGACCTCCAGCCTCCAGAACAGTGAGAAATAAATGTCTATTATTTATAGGCACCCAGGCTGTGGTATTTTGTTATAGCAGCTTGAATGGACTAAGACATATACACCCCAACACAGGAACTACCTATCCCTTTTTCCAAATTATTTTTCTGTATATCACTGATTATCATCTAATATACTGTATGTTTTACTTTTAATTTTTCTTATTTTCTATTCCTCACCTCACATCATAGAATGTAAGTTTTATGGAGCAGAGATCTTTATAAATTATATTTACTCCTTTACTCACTAATGCTTAGAAAAGTCCCTGGCAGGTTAAGCACAAGATAGATACTCAATAAATAGCTTTGGAATGAAATTTAAAAATGAATCATAAAGCATTAATAAAACACCTACCTCTACCTGGCACTGATCCTACTGAAGACACTGCACCTAATCAAATACATGTAGCCCCATGGGTCTGCACAGTCAGGGGGCAAGCAGGGCATAAGAGAGCAGAGCAGGTGTCTCCTCTGAGGCCATCACCAAAGGTTAGGGCCCTGCTTCCAGTCTTGCATACCTTTGCCCTTAACAAGTCCAGAACCACTAGATGGATGAAAAGCTACACTGCAAGGCACAGATAATATGTGCTAAAGGAGTTCAGACCCAGAAGAAGTCACTTTACAGACATCACTGCGTGAAGTGTGGTAGTCAGCTTCTGAGATATCCCCTAGGTTTCCTATCCTTCCGGCATTCACATCCTGTGTGGCCTCCTGCCACAATGAATCAGGACTGCCCTATGGAGCTGACAGAAAATTTCCAGGGCTAGGTCAGAAAAGGTATCTCAGCTCCAGCCTTGGTCTCAGATTCCTCACTCTTTGGAAGGTAGCTGTGCTCCCCACTATACTACCGGTGCATCCCTCATTCTTTGGGAAGCCAGCTGTCATGCTGTGATGACTCTCAAGAAGCCCAGGGAGAGGAACCAATTCGCCAGCATCAAACTGCCAGCTATGTGAGTGAGCCTCCTTGGAAGTAGACCTTCTAAACCTGGAGAACTCTTCAGATGGCTCTGTAGCCTTGGCCAACATCTAGTTTCAAACTCATGGGTGATCCTGAATGAGAACCACCTAAGTGAGCCACTCCTGAATTCTAAAATCCACAGAAATCATGAGAGGTAATAAATGATAATTACTGTTTTCAGCCATTAATTTTGGGAGGTTTATTACACAGCAATAAATAACTAATACAAGAGGTCATGGAAATGACTTCCACAAAGGAAGTAGGGCTTGAAACAGAGGCATCAAAAAAATTGTAGAAATAACAGGCAAAGCAGAAAAGCAAGTATGGGGAGAAACCATGAGCAAAGGCAGGTACAAATGAAACCACACCCACACAGAACCTCAGGATGGGAACAAATCTAAAGGACATTCGTACCTTTCATCTAATGTTAAAGTTCATTCTTAAAATAATAAAATGAAGGCAAGCATTGCATGAATTTATCTAAACTGAAACTCAGGAGAAGGTTGACTCCTATAATTCTCCTCCATGTAGTGATACAAACGAGGAGTATTCAGTCACAACAGAGACCAACCACATTCCTGAGTCTGAATTCAGGTCACTCCTGAAAGTGATTTAATAAGAATTGAGGGAGGAGGAAGAGAGAGAGCAGGAGAAAGGGGGGTGGGGGGAGGGAGGGTGAGCGGGGAAGAGGAGAAGTAAAAGAAGCAAAAGCATGAGGAGTATTCAGTCACAACAGAGACCACATTCCTGAGTCTGAATTCAGGTCACTCCTGAAAGTGATTTAATAAGAATTGAGGGAGGAGGAAGAGAGAGAGCAGGAGAAAGGGAGGAAAAAGAGGAGAAGCAAAAGAAGCAGAAGCAGGAGGAAAAGAAGGAAAAAGAAGAAAGAACAATTATAGCAAATCTACAACAGAAGAAAGAGGAGAGAAGGAAGGAAATTATTAATTAACTGAAAAGCTATGTAGTGGGCATTGTCCTAAGTTCTTTAAATACATCAGCTCATTTTACCTTCACCACAACTCCACATTTCAAATTATTTTAGTTCTATTTCTTCCTCCCCCACCTCGCAAGAGACTTCCCCTCACCCCATTCTCCTGAAAGTGTACAACTACAGAGAAGGATTAAGTCATCATGCACCTAACCTCTTTTCAGGAAAAATCTGAGCACATAGTCAAGGTTCCAGCAGGGTCCAGTCAAGAAAGAATCCACTCACAGATTTGGGGCATTCCCATCCCTGAGGATATAAAGTCAAATTTCCTAGACTGCTGATCAGTACACCTCTAGTCAAAGGAAGAACGTATCTGAGATGAAAAAGAAAAAACCTACAGCATTCTCTATCCCAAGAAATCACGTTTTACTGCCCCAGAGTCGGTTCTTCCAGAGGCCAGTGGTAGATCTCGGAACCCCTCCTGGAGGAAGGATTTCACCACAAAGGTAACCCTCTATTTGAAGAAGTAGATACAGGTATTTGCCTTTAACCAAAGGGGAGCATGGGGGAACTTGTTCTGTAGGGAGTCACTTTCCAAAGATTCCGCCATATGTTCAGTGGTATAAGGAGGGGAGGAACCCCAGGTCAAGGTCAAGCCAGAGGTGGTGGAGTTAGTAAGCATTCCCCTCCACACCATCCTCCCGTGAAAAGAGGGTATATGCTGAACTAGGATTAGAGAATACAGTTTTTAAAACTTACTCAAGGTATTGAAATAGCTGGTTATACGTCTGAGAAAACAAAATATAGAAAAGGTATATATACCTTAGAGAGTCTGGAAGGTAAGACATGTACCAATGAGTAATGGTCTTACTATCTATGAGACCAGAAAAATAGGCCTTCAACAAATACCATCCCAATGGTATTGATGATGGACATGAAAGGGTCACCATCAAGGAAGTCTAAGAATGATCACCAAGATCTCATATACATGGGGCTCAAAAGAACATGCTGGAGGTGGACAAAGAGGATGCCCAAGAAGCTTCTATGGAGAAGAGTAGTCATAAAAACTCTCATAAAAAAATGACATGGAGCATTATGCTAAGTGAAATAAGCCAGTCGGAGAAAGATAAATATCACATGATCTCACTCATATGTGGGATATAATGATCAACATAATTTGATGAACAAGAATAGATCCAGAGACAAATGGCAGGGGAGCAGGAGTTAGAGAGCAACCAAAGGACTTGTATGCATGCATATTAGCATAACCAATGGACACAGACACTGTGGCAGTGGGGGCTTGCCCGGGGTGGGAATGGCTGGGGGGTGAGGGGAGCGGTCAAGCAGGGAAAAAGGAGACATATGTAAAACTTTAGACAATAAAAAAAAAAGGCCTTGGACTCTTGAAACAATGGAATTCATGGAATTATCAACAAGATAGGCCATCCTGGTTTGTAAAAGGATGCATTGCTGCCCAATCCACAGGATCACAGAAAGCAATTACTATCATTCAGTTATAGCCCGTTCCCAGAGTACACAGGCTGGGGTAGAGAAATGCGCCCTGTGTCTCTCTGCATTTCCCCACAGCCCAAGCACAAAGCTGCACACAGAGTAAGATGTGGCTACCGCGGGTGCTGGCAGTACTATAACCCACACTCCACACCCTCAAGTTGCTCTGAGTCAAAGGTGCCAAGGCCCCTGCTCTGAGTTTACCATCATTGAAGCTGTCACTGTTGGTAACATGGGTGAACGGTGACTGGGCCCGCGGCTCCTCACTCAGAGAATAGCTGTGCTCTGCCTGGATGAGAGGTGCTGGGGATGTTGGGGATGGCTCCACCTCCATCGACACACTCTTCTCTGAGAGGAAAGGGTCGTTCAGCAGCTGACCCAAGACGTTCTGGGAAAACTCATCCAGAAGTTCTGAGAAGTGCTGCAAGAAACACAGGAGGAAGAATTCAGTTTCTCTGTACCATGATCTGATATTTACACACGAATTCGAAAGCAAATATATCATCCAGAGCTTTAATCGAAGTCACTGAGATACAATGTCCAGTTATCTATGGCTGCACAGCATACTACCCCAAAGTTCAGTGGCTTAAAAAGCCACAGTTTATTATTTCTCACCACTTGGTGAGTCGACTGGGTGGGTGAGCTGATTTCTTCTGGGTTCTGTGATAGAACCATAGTGAACTAGAAGGTTGGCTGGGGGCTGGGCTGGGCCAGGACAGTGGACACCTGGGCTTTTTGCTCAAAGAGGCTTTCTCAGACTGGAATTGCTCACATGGTGATAGAAATGTTCCAGGAGGGAGCAAGACAAACTGAATGACCTCAGAAGTCACACATCATCCCTCCCCCTACATTCTTTTGGTAAAGGCGAGTGACACGGCTAGCCCGCATTCAGAGGGTAGGAAAATAGATTCCACCTCTCAATGAAGGAATGACAAAGTCACACTGCAAGAGAGTGTCAGCATGACTCACAGGGGCCATCACTGTAACTCCCTACCACGATCTGCATTGGGAAGATTTCAAAATAGCTATCCTGTTATGTATATAGCAAAGTGCCAGTTCAAAGGCATCACAGGCAGCCCCCCTCTCTTCTCCCCACCACCTGGGCTTTGTTCCTCTACAGTTTTTCCTTAATTTATTTTTATTCCCCATTTCCAACACCACCAACTCCCTAGCCCCCACCATACCATGAAGATGATACCGGAATAATCCATACATATATGCACAGAGATCTCTACATCCCTTGTTCCACTGTCTCGCTCTGAAGAAGCTGCAGCCCCATCCACTCTCCCTCACTGACGGGGATGCTTGTGGCAGGAGGATCTGTAAGAGCAGGATCCTATAACCTTGGCACCACTGGCATTTTGGACTGGATAATTCTTTATTATGGGAGTGGGGTTGTTCTGTGGATTATAGGAGGTTTAGCAGCTTCCCTGGCCTCTACCCACTCAATGCCAATAGCACCCCCTAGTTTTGAAATGAAAAATGTCTCCAGGCACTGCCAAATGTCCCGGATCGGGGAGGGGTGTCATTCTTGGTTTAGAACCACTGCTATAGAGTATATTAAAAATAATAATGAGTTAATCCAATTTAAAAGTCCATTCTGACAATAGCTGTTAGAGCCACTTCTTCCTTATTAATGTATCCAGAGGACAGACTAACATGTCATCCTTATTGATTAAACTTTGGGGCGTTTTCTGGTATAGAAAAGAAGTTACCAAAGCAGATACAGCAATAAGAGAACTGATTGCAAATGGTGCTATTTGGGGTGAGCAATGAAAACTCTTGGGATTCACATGGATAAGTCCTACCACTGAACTGGAGTGTCAGTGAAGGTGTTCTGAAAAGGAATATAGCTTGGGGAACGGATGTAGGAGGTGGCTCTAAGGTGAGAGCGCTAAGATTAGGACAGAATCTCTCCTGTAATAAAGGAGAAAAGCAGACAACACAGAGGAGGCCCTTGTAGGCTGGATCCCTAAAGCAGAGTTAGATTGGTGGGTTTCACCAACACCATAGACATGAGAAATGGCTGCATCCCATCAGGACAGAATGCAAGACTGTCACAGGGCTTGGGCGCATCCTAATCAGCATCAGTCATCTATGAGAACAGGACAGCATGGTAGGGAGAGAATTCTCTGCGTACAAACACATTTAAAACTGAAAGGTCCTGCTCTGGCTGGTCTGGCTCAGTTGGTTGAGCATTGTCCCATGCACCGAAAGGTCACTGGTTCGATTCCCAGTCAGGGACCATACTTAGGTTGTGGGTTCAATCCCTGGTCAGGTTTGTACGGGAGGCAACCGATTGATGTTTCTCTCTCATATCAATATTTCTCTCTCTCTTTCCCTCTCCCTTCTCTAATAAAAAAAAAAAAAAAAAAAAAAAAACCCTCAATAAAAATATTTTAAAAATTAAAACTGAAGTCCTAAAGACCTTTCAGAACATCAAAGGCAAGAATTCCCAGATCCCAACTGTCTGCATCACAATTACCAGAACAGTTTTTAGTCATTTTATAATGAAATATTTTAAACATTGGAAAAATTATAGAGAATAGTACCACAAATAACCAGGTATTCATTCCTTTGGGGAAAAAAATCTTATTTTTTTATGTTTGCTGCTGCAATCTTTTTTTCTTCACTCTTTTTTTAAAGAAATAAAACATGAAAGGACTATAAAACTCCCACTCAATCCTCTTCTTCCCTCTCAAAGTTAACTACTCCCCTAAACTTGGTGTTTATCATTCCCATCCACACTTTTACTGCATGTGTATGTTTCCATTGTGCACATAGGAACTTTTTAAACTTTAATAAGTAGTAGCGTATTTCACACATCCTTCTGCAACTTTATTCTCTCCAAAAACGTTTTTTTTTTTAGATTTATTCATGTTTATACATGTAGTTCTATTTCATTCATTTGAACCTCTGAATTGTATTCCATTGTATCTACCCATTTCTTCTTGAGGAGTATGTAAAGATTTTATTATTCTATATGATACTATAATAAACATTCTTGAACACAAAGGGTAATTTTTTAAAAGTACCAATCCTGTGACCCGCCTTCAGAGATTTGTACTTAGTTGGCCAAAGGCATCTATATTAAGGCACCACTACCAGTGATTCTAATGCTCACTTCAATTTCTGAACCACTGAAGGTCGGCCTCACCTCCACTCCCCACTCCCCTCCCCACTGCACTGTACAGTGAAGTCCCTAGAAGTTTACAAAGTCCCTAGAAGTTCAGATGTGCCCAAGTCAGAGGAAGAGTCATGTATTCAGCAGCTACACATGCTAGACTTTAAATAGACACTGGAGATACAAAACAACAAATAAGAAGATAGAAAAAGCCCATGCCTTCCCTGAGCTCACCAACATTATGTGCTATGAATCGCCCAGGGATCTTAAGATATAGATGCAGACTCCCAAGTCTAGTGGGCCTGAGGTTCTGCATTTCTAAGAAGCCCCCAAGATGCTGATAGGCTGTAGCGAGGAGCAGAACAGCTTCAGGCTAAGATCAGAACCCACGTTTCCTTGACTCCAGGACAACCTGTTCTGATTCCCTAAACAGCTCCCCAAAGACAAATTTACTGGTGGCCTGATGGTAAATATTCTGCAAGTGCCTGACGGAGTTCCTTTCAAGACCAAAGTTAAGGTAATGAAAGAGAAATAAATCATAGAATGTAAAATGCAAAAGCAAGAGCTGAACTCACAGTCCCTGCATTTCCAAACCACAGTTCTGTCCCCTGAGCTTCAATGTCGACTCTGGCCAGCTGTGTTGGCCCTGCTACACCTCTGGAATCCACTCTGTCCGGAGGCAAGGCTCCCTTTGATGGCCGCACTTTCCCACGGAAGTTGCCAGGTTGGGCTACTCTGCTGACACTGTTTTCTTTCTTGGGTGCAGCACTAATGAATGTTTCCATGAACATCCCTGGATAACCAATAATAAACCTTCTCAAACTCTGCCAACCATCCCTGAATCCCCTACTTTGGATTTTGTAGTAATTATCATCTTACCAAACCATTTAGCCCTAAATGATGATCAATCCTTAAGAACTCATAGAGTTGTTATCAAATGCATTCTGATAAACTCTCCTCTGTTAAAGAACCTCCTCAGAAGAAGGGACCAGCTGTGCCTAACCACCCTGCACACCTAGGAACTTGGCAAAATGGTGAGCACTGAGTAGTTCCCAGGGAGACAGTGGTGATGGAAAAGATATGCCAAACTTGTCCCAACCAGATGTGGTGACTGGGCTCAGCAACTAGCCTCAGCTGGGTCTCCTGGACAGCTGTGGGCTCCAGGGCTCAGCAGACAGGTCAACATCCCACTGCTGGTGCAGGGCAGGCCAGAACTGGCCCATCCTTAATGTCAGCCAGTGAGAGGGGGGCATATGGTCTTAGAGCCCAAACACCAGAGAAAGGAGCAAAGTGAACACATGTTAGCAAAGGATTACTCATGTGAACTCAAGGGCTAAGCAATTTTAGTTGCTCTTTCAAGAACATGGCTGTAGAGGGCCCCCTGGGAATGCACATGGATGACCTTTAAATTAATGTCAGCTGAGTCCGAGGTGATTGGCATGGTCCTCCCCCAGAGACAGCCTCCCAAAATGTCAGAGACTGTTATCAGTACTGATTTCTTATCTTTATCCATGTACTGGGAATAAGGAATGAATAGAACCTTGACTTACCCAGGTCTTGATATGCTAAATCCCGTCCTTGTACCAGGAATGAGGAATGAATAGGACCTGGGCACACCCAAAACTCCTTTGACCTTAAACCTCCCTTTTGGAAACCAATAAATGCGCTGTGTTGTCTGTGGTGGGTGTGACTGTCCCTCCATCAGAGTGACAGCCTCCCACCCGGATCCCAGCTTGTCTCTATTTCTGTGTCTGGTCTCATTTTTTCTTTAATTTCTTAATCCCCAGCTCCTCCGCTCAGGAACCTGTCGTTTTTCTGTGCGGGTCGCGGAAAACAGAGAAACAGCCCCCCACACATGGCCACAATAGTATTTCACCATTCTGCCTAATAGTCAAGTTTTAAGGGTTTACAAGTTTTAAAGGTTGACTTATTTGGCCAAAGGCATCTATATTAAGGCACCACCACCAGTGAATCTAATGCTCACTTTAATTTCTTAGTTTTCCCACCCATTAATGCTCACGACAATCCCATTGTCCAAGATCTCAGTCACTTACTATTAAGAGACAGACCTTGGCCCTAGCTGGTTTGGCTCAGTGGATAGAACATCGGCCTGCGGACTGAAGGGTCACGGGTTCGATCCTGGCCAAGGGAACATGCCTGGGTTGTGGGTTTGATCCCCAGTGGGGGGGGGGGGGTGTGCAGGAGGCAGCTGATCGATGATTCTCACTCATCATTGACATTTCTATCTCTCCCTCTCCCTTCCTTTCTGAAATCAATAAAAAAAAAAAAAAACATTGTAAAAAAAAAAAAAGAGAGAGAGACAGACCTTGAACCACAGTCCACTTATTTCAGATTGACTAAACTTTTTCACATTGTTTCTCTAAGAAAAAAGTATTTGAGCTTCACAATCCAAATGCATGGAGATGTTCTAACAAGTATAAATAATTATGCGAGTCTTTGATGATCTTGATAGAATCGGGTGCTGGACTCACCTGATGAACTAAGTGCTTGAACATGTTAGACTTTCAGAACATGAGCTAGGTACTTTCCTATAAGGTAGACATGTCCCATTTATATATGGGGAAACTGGGGCTCAGAGTAGATAGGTACATTGCCCAGGATTGGGGTTGCACAACTGTTGAGATTCCACCCCAAGTCTAGCCGATTCCAAAGCCCATGCACGTGTATCACAGCATGCTGCTTCATTTAAGTCAAGTTCTAAAGTTGATGCACAGTGGACACTAGAGTTAAAAAAAGCCATGGCCAGTTTTGCTACATGGTTAGAACATCTGCCCATGCATTGAAGGGTCACAGGTTCAATTCAGGTCAAGGGCACATACCTGAGTTGCAGGTTTGAGCCCCAGCACCAGTTGGGGCACATGCAGGAGGCAACCGATTGATGTGTCTCTCTCACTTTGCTATCTCTCTCTCTCTCTCTCTCTCCCTTCTTCCTTCCTCCCTCCCTCCCCCCCCCCCTCTCTCTCTCACTCTCCCTCTCCCTCCCCTCTCTCCTCCCTTCCACTCTCTCTAAAAATCAATGGGAAAAACATCTTCAGGTGAGGATTAACAAAAAAAAAAGAAGACGGACTTATTGACAGCCCATCCACTCACTCATCCACACACAGCCTTCCACATTCAAAGTGTAGAAACATGCCAGAGGGGTGTTAGATGGAGAGGCTCCTGGTATCACTTCCATGGAACATCGGCAACAAGGATGAAAATCTTTACTTGCCCCTAGTGCACGGGTCTGCCAAAGGGTTCAAAATAATGTTACAGAATCTCCAGGTCGAAAGAAACCTCCTGACAGGGTTAAACCCCTGCCTCGTGACATGAATGTTCCTCCCCCACCTCAGGGAAGATGTTTGGCAACTTCCTTTAAGAATCTGTGTCTAGCCCTAGCCAGTTTGGCTCAGTAAATAGAGCATTGGCCTGCGGATCAAAGGTTCCCAGGTTCGATTCCGATCAAGGGCACATACCTTGGTTGCAGGCTCTTCCCAGGCCCGGACCCTGGCCGGGGTGCGCACAGGAGGCAACAAATTCATGTTTCTCTCTCTCTTTCCCTCTCTCTTCCACTCTTTCTATAAATCAATGGGAAAATATCCTTGTGTGAGGATTAACAAAAAATAAAAAGAAAAGAAAAAAAAAAGAATCTGTGTTGAGGTCTTGTCTCCCAATTACAAAATACCCAAGATATAACACCCTCCAACTTGGCCCCAAATGTCCTGCAAAGTCTTGTCTCCCTTTACTGTATTCTCATACATGATACTTTCATTCCAACCCTAATGGAGTTCCTTATGACAGTGTAACAATATAGTTGTGGAACTAGACAGCCCTGTGCAGACCTGCACAAGAGCCTTCAGTTCTCAAAACCTCAGATAATCCCTCCCTGTAAAGTGAGGATAACAATAGCACCAGCTTCCTGCTGTGAGGATTAAATTAAATAACATGTAATGCACTTAACACTTCACTGACACAGCCATCATTTTAAAAAGCTCTTTAAAAACACAAAACCCTGTCACAATTAAAGCAATGAAATGTTGGCATTTTCTACCTGCACACTGTTCTTCCTAGAACATCCTTTCATTTTCTTTTCTACCCATCAGGAAACTAAGACAAAACAAATCTATTTCTTTTTTTAAAATTTCTTTATTGATTAAGGTGTTACATATGTGTCCTTATTCCCCCATTACCCCTCCCATCCCCCCCACTCATGCCCTCACCCCCCTGTTGTCTGTGTCCATTGGTTAGGCTTATATGCATGCATACAAGACCTTTGGTTGATCTCTCCCCCTTACCCCCACCCTCCCCTACCTTCCCTCTGAGGTTTGATTTAAGCCAGTCAGAGAAAGATAAATATCACATGATCTCACTCATTTATGGAATAGAATGAACAACATAAACTGATGAACAAAAACAGATCCAGAGACAGAGAAACATCAATCAGACCAACAAATCTATTTCTTTTCAGTCATCCTAAACAGACACATTTAATTGATCTTTTACTTCCCTGACCAACTCCAGCCCTTCAAAGAAGAGTTACTTAATTTGATGTTTTTAGTTTTCCCTGATGTTCCTTTCATAACCAACTAAAATCTTTTGTCATCAGGTCTTATAAACTATAACCCAGATGTCAACATTTTCCCCACCTCCTCTGATCCTGGCACAGATCATAGATGGTCTGTGCTCATCAACTATCTCGTTTCCATTATCATTCTACAACATCCCAGCCAAAGAGAAAACAAATAGGAATTAGAGCCTGGGCCTCCCAACAATGATAAATAAGTGCTATCAGTTGTCTACAGTGTATATCCAAATCTACAAATCAGATAGATGAGTAGGAGACATTGCTAACCTCACATAAGTTCCTTCATAACAAACCGCCATGGCTCTGAAGCATTTACACTTGTGCTTGAAGCTCATTAACTAACTGTCAGAGGAGCTTGCAAGGAAAGAGTGGTTTATGTTCTGGGTTGCCGCCTGCTGCTAACAGTTGGCCCAAGAACACAGGCCATGGGGGTAAGGCAGGGGAAATAAAGTAGGAGGAAAATGAAGGATTCATAATTCCTGAGCTCGAACAACTGGTTGCATGAAGTTACTAAGCTCTCTTCCTTGTTCTGCTCCTGAGGTCTGCTCACTCAACACGTGTAGTGAGCAGCTACTCCGAGCAAGGCACCGTGCTCTATGAGTTACCTGAAAGAGATGTCCTGATCCCCTATATCCCAGGGTGGGCCCACAGGCATCTTTTGTGCTGGAGCTAACTGAAGAGTGCTGGACCAGAGCAAGGATGGGAGAGCGAATCTGGGTCCTGCCCTTCAAGGGCTGTCACTCCACCTCTTCTGGACTGTTTCCTTGTCTGTAAAACTCTCTATTTCTCCCCCTCTCCCCTCTCCCTTCTCTCTCTCTCTGTGACAGTGTATACTTTAGACTTGATCAGTAGTTTCTCACCTTTTTTTTTTTTTTAATGTGTGGACCCTTGAGAATCTAAAGTAAGTTTCCCGCCCAAAATATACCCACAAGCACTACACACAAACACGGGCTGGCTTCCAGGTGGCTCACCCACTCCCTGAAGCCTGCCCGTGGTCGGCAGAGGAGAATTCCATGGATCCCTGCAGAGGGAATAGTAATAACACACCAATAGTGATAGGTCACTGCTAACAACCCATTCAGCTCTCACACCCTATAATTTTCTGAAATGTTGCAAGCAATGTAACATGGAAAAGCTTTCCAACTTTGGAAAAGCTGGGGGAAACGCCCTCTTGCTGCTTGTTTTTAGCTTTGTCCCCTGCTACTCTGCCCAGCAGTGAAGCAGGCTGAGGGCAGGAGATGAGGGGTTCAGAAAGCAGAGCCAGGGGACCACCTGCAAGAGTGGGGACCTAAGGCCTGCCAGGCTCCGCTATCTGCGCCCCACAAAGACCCCATTCTCTAGGCCCCCTGCCTGGAAATGGCTGCCTTGGCTGCTGGCCTATGACTGATGCTTCACTCTCAGGCAGAAGGGAAGTAGGGTTTTTTAGTGAAAAATCGCAGCTAGGAGCCTTGCCCAGAGCACAGAACGCTCCAGAGACTGGAGTCATGGAGGGAGGGGATGTGGTGGGGACAAGCTGACCACCCCTAAAGCCGCAAAGAAATGCAGAGAAATAGTTTAGAGGGCAGGCCTCAAATTCACTTTAGAAACCAAGGTTTCCCTCCAGCAAAAAACAGCTTGTCTGTATTAGGCAGGAGGGAAGAAGGAGGAAGGAGGGTGGAGGGAGGAGGGAGGAAGAAGGAAGAGGAGGAAAGAGGGAGGAGAAAGGAATGAGGTCTCCCTTCAAGGAGAGGGCAGCTTAGACTGGAGGGGTTCTTCCACCTTATATGTGCCCTTGCGTGCATGTGCCCTACACACAGAAAATGGCCAGATGCCCACCAAGAGGGAAATGGTGGCTTTGTCAAAACCACAAGGAAAAAAAAATGGCTCAAAGTCAAACCCAATTACAGTAAAATTTCAAGGAGACCTAATTTGTTTCTAGTACCAAAATATAGGTGCATTACATATTTCTCTAAATAAAGAAATTTGGGGAGAAGCTGGGAACTCTATTACACAAGAGGTTTGGGTTTTGTGTTTTGTTTTTTAAGTGATACTTGCTTTACTGAAATTTCACAAGCAGTGGCAGAAATTGTTTTTTAAAGAGCCCTATTTCAAAACATACATACTTTGTGGTATCTAGATAGATGTACCTTTCTTTGTAAAAGAAGCATGTGAAATAGGCTGATCAAATTATAACGGCATTGGGGGATGCTTATTTAAAGGAACCCTATTATAAATCCACTGGTAGGGTATATTTTTTGTAAAAAGAGTCACCCCTAATTTATTTATGTAAATAGGAATTTTTACATATGACATTTTGTTCACAGGAAATGCACCAATACTAATTCCCTTTTAATGACATACTTTTTCATCATTGAAACAGGTAACACTATACTTTCTCCAAATGCAATCTAATTCTGAATGGTCTATAGCAGTTCTTCTTAGTTTAACATTTGATATTTTAAAAAATTCTGTTTTGTGTCATGCAAACAAATCAGTCATGAGATTAAGGAAGAAGCACCCAGGAGACGATCAGGACATGCCCTCATATCCTTCAAGGAAGGTATGAGCTAAGGTCGTCTTTGTCCCCTAAAATAACTGAAACGGGGTATTTTGCCATTCTGAGAAAATTTCTGATTATACTTCTGATTACAATAACAGGCTCCCAACCACAGACTGGTTAAACTTGAAGAAATGTTGGACATCATGTGGGCCTACCCGGTCATTCTAATTTGAGGAAACCAAGGTCCAGGGCAGTCCATGAAATCAAAGAGCTGAGGGTTAACCTCTTTACACTGTAGATTCTGTAACAAGAAAGATGGTGACCAAACATAAAGATCACCAAACGGAGGATTTCCTCCACAGAACTCTCTGAATAGGACATATGTTCTGCAATGTACAACAATCCTATCTCCAAGTCAAGACCCGATGCGCAAGATGTCAGGTATAAAAAAAAAAAAAATTATAGGAGCCATAAAGTTTTCAGGAACAAAAAATGGCATACTTCCTCAAAACCCTTCCTTTATTTATGAGCCAGCTATGTCATCATTATTAATGAGATAACCTCATCTCCCAGGGAAAAGGGAGAGTGCTTTACACGGGCCAGGCTCTGTCTGCCTTGTTGTTTAAATTAACAGGGAGTGACTCACTGCCAGGAGGCACCCTTTCACCCCTAGATAAGAGCAACAGGGATCCCACAGGTTGCAAAACTCTATGCCATTCGCCCTGTCAGGTTCTGGCTTAAAGCCACCTAGACTTTTGCTCTGTAAGATCTCACATGCATGCCCCACCCCTCTGGAACACTGGCCTGCTCAAACACACCAGAGGATCTGAACCACCTGAAGGAGTGTTTTATGCACTGGATTCATTAGCCAGAAGATATATGTTCTGGATCAGCTCTGTAACAATTAGCAGTAACCTTGGGCAAATCGCTCACACTCTCCACTCCATCTGAAATTAGGAAAAACACAGTCTGCCTTCAAAACTGTTGTGCAGATAAAACGAATACATAGATAGTCTGATCTCTATTCACTTAAAACAATTCCTTTCACTAAGAGTGAAATAAATGTTAGCTGTTTTACTGTTGTTATTACTATATGCCTAGCTGAAACTGGGGCCAATTATTAAGCATTTCTCTGATCTTTCAGCCTAGTAACACTACACAGGAAAACGAGACTCATTAAATGCCTTTTATTCTTAGTGATCTCTTGCTAGATTCTAGTTTGCCCATTTGCTTACCAAAGGGCTCAATGTTCAGTTCATCAATTTATAATTGATAAATCTCCCTTTTCCCCTTTTGAAAACCAGGCCCATATCTCCAGTCTCAAGACACCTCTCCTATTCCCTGCAAGTCCTCCACAGATCATCAACACCACCATCATACCCACATGTTTCTCAGTGCCCTTTCGGTTTGACCAGCAGTAATAATTTTTATGAAAACCTCTCACTCAAACTTTTATAAGATAACTGGTCACAGCCAAACTGGATTACAAATTTTCCACTTTGGTAGTACCCTTGACAAAAACAACAACAACAACAACAAAAAAACAACAGAAAACCCAAGGTAAGAAGAATGAGATCATCACCCAGTAGCAGTTGAGAGTTCATGACAGAGCACCAACAGAAAGGAAGAAAAATTGAGCAGTGTGGTTGTGAGAGAATGTCCTGGACATGCTCAAGGATTCCTGACCCTAACTAAGCAGCAGCCAGGAAAATTTTCCCCAACTGATTAACATTTTCAGGTTCTCAAGTCTTGCTCTGGAAGTGGACCCCAGGTGCTCCAAAAGGTGTATCTCTCGGTTTTTTGCCACCAGGTAGTCCCTATCATCTAGCTACATCCCTGCCCTTCCTCTTCATTTGAACTTGGAAGAGTTGGAGAATGTCTAAGAAAGGTGAAAAAAAGAAGCCATAATCTTCTCTTTCTGCAAAAGACCATAAATAGAACCTAGTGATCTCAGAGCTGTTATGAGAATAAGCAAACTGAAACTATTCTGCAGTCCCTCTGAGAAACAGGTGCAAACACCACCTGTTACAATTTGTTACCAAACAGCTTAATTGGGCATTTTTTTTTCTCCCAAAAAACAACTTAGAACAATGCTTCTACCTTTTTTCATGATTAGACAGTGTGGATAACTGCTTATTGCATCATAAATATGGAGCAGTTGCCTTCTGGTCATAAAAGATTCTTTTCAGTTACCCATGAAGCCAATGGTCTCAGAAATTACATACGGTTTGAATGTAATAATGATGCAATGCCTTGGTGTGGGTGGGGAATATTTTGGAAAGAAAGTCAGCAAAGCTTCATTAATAAATAAGAAGTCAACAGGGCAGCTGCTATTGTAGTAGAAAGAATGCTCTATTTGGAATGAAAAAGGTTTGGATTAGGACCTACCTCTTTCACACTTGGCTCTGTAACCTTGGGCAAGTCATGGAACCCATGTCTCTCTCCTTAGAACATAAAATAGAAGAGTAGAACCAGTTCGTCTCCCAAGGCCACTACAGCTCTGACATTCTGAGACCAGTTATTATGTAGGAAGCCTAAGGGAATAAAATAGCCTGAAAACAAATCTTAAGCCTGAGTCAATGTTCCCTGAAACTCCCTCTCCAGCCTTTTCTGAGGCTCTTTTGGCAAAGAACTAATTCCCTTAAGGATGGCTGAGCTAACAGCTGGATAGTACTGGCTGGTTTCTGCCTTTGAACAGCTGGTCTATGACACAAACAACCTGACAGGATTTTATGGGAAGAGAGGGAGAAGACTCAATTTTGCAGGCCAACTATAGCTAGAGAGAAATATCAGACTTAAAACGTGTTATGTGTTTTCCCCTGATCTGTACCACTTACATGGACCCAAATCCTTCTAGCCTTAGCTGTGCAGAATCTCCACGAGAAATGGAGAAGAGAGAGGGGACTACTAGTAGACAATTCCATGAAGGCCCAGAAAAATTCCTGGCCATAGTTTCACGTTTTCTGATTCATTCCTTAGAACAGTGGTTCTCAACCTTTTTAATGCCGCGACCCTTTAATACAGTTCCTCATGTTGTGGTGACCCCCAACCATAAAATTATTTTCGTTGCTACTTTATAACTGTAATTTTGCTACTGTTAATGAATCGTAATGTAAATATCTGTGTTTTCCGATGGTCTTAGGCGACACTACTAGTGGTTGAGACCCACAGGTTGAGACCCACAGGTTGAGACCCACAGGTTGAGAACCACTAGTAGTGTCGCCTAAGACCATCGGAAAACACAGATATTTACATTACGATTCATTAACAGTAGCAAAATTACAGTTATAAAGTAGCAACGAAAATAATTTTATGGTTGGGGGTCACCACAACATGAGGAACTGTATTAAAGGGTCGCGGCATTAAAAAGGTTGAGAACCACTGCCTTAGAAGAAACCAACAGTTCTGAAGTGGTTAAGAAGTCTCAACCAGACAATGTTCGTTGAGATAAAAAGATTATCATTGTAGGTAAAAAGCTTCTTCATTGATTGGGATTGTCCTGCCCACTACAGGGTCCTATGCACTAAATGCTTGTAGTTTCCCCTCCTTATCATGCTGACAACCAAAAATGCTACCATATGTTTCTAAAAGCAAAAGAAGCTAACTTTCGATATGTAGACTCGGCTGGATCGTGAGGAATCTGTATGTTAACTCAGGTTCTTTCCATGGGTCTGTTTTCATTATTCATGAGAAACACTCAAAACACTCAAAAAATTCTCTTGGTGACCACCTGAGTCACTGAATTATATCCCCTCCACTGCCTAAGATCCACCAATATCTGAGTGCCCTTTTCCCCATTAATCCTAATACTTTCAACATTTGCAAAGCTTGGGTTTCTAATAGGTTAAACCTCTAACCAACTTTTAAAGTTCTGGGCTTGTAATAAAGTGATCCTTTCCTCACCTTTGTTTAAACAGATTTTTGCCACCAGCAGCCCATTTAGAAGGGAAAGGGAAAGAAAAACAGCAACTCACAAAGCCGTACACAGAGTCTGTGGAAAACGAAGGGGCAGCTGGACCACCTCGCTGAGCTGACTCGTGATGTCTGTAACGCGCAGTAAAATTAGTAAATTGTGCCAGTGCTAATACTCCAGTCTCAACGAAGTGGTTTGTTTGTTAGGGCTTCTAGCTCACAAAAGAGGTATTTAAAAACTCTACAGGTAGCCTTGGGAACAGACCAGGGGAAAAGTAAACAGAAAGCACAAGTTTTGCCTGTGCAGGCAGCAAACACAGCACCGACGACATTACAGCACCAGACAGATGGAGATAAATGAAGTGAGCAGTGGGTGAAAACAAGATCATGGCTAGTACTTAGAAAAGTTTACTGATCGAAGGTGGATAACCCTGACTTGATAACTGTCATTTATATATCTGAAACTTAAAATAGCCCATATAAGATAATCTCCATAAATCACAGTATACCTAAGCAAGTAGCTATTTAAAATGTTGTGGTAGAAAGTTTTTGTTAACCAATGTTCATAATAGACATCACAATAAAATTTTCACATTCTATATCAAAGTGGAAATATATTACAAAAACTGAATTCCCTATATTTTCAATTATCAAGTAAAGAACTGTCTACAAATACCATTATGTAGAAATTTATAGAGGGATATCTGGCAAAAAAAAGTTTATAGTACTTCTGCATAGTGTAACAGATGTGTTTTTTTATTCTTCTTATCAATATTTTCTATAATAAAAATCTACAGGTTTATAATGGGGGGGGCGGGGGAGAGAGAAGCACTTATTGTGTGTTTTTTTGTTCTGTTTTTTTAAAAAAACAGACTCCATTTAATCAAATTAAGTGAGATCTGGTTTACATAGTCCCCAGGGAACAAAGAACAGTGAGGATTGCTGAAAAGAGACATTTTCTGCCCAGAAGATGGATATTCTATTTTTCACTCATGATAATTAAAAAAAAACAAAACACAAATACATAATAATAATCTATGGGCAGGTGCAGGCTTAAAGACAGGTTTCACAGGACAATTACACCCCATTTTCCCCTGAAGCTTTAAGTGTTAAATGGACAGAAATCACCTCTCTCATTTTGTCCTCCAGGTTGACAGCAATTAGGACCCACGTCATCTGGGCTTTTCTCCAGCAAGCCAGGTAACTGCCAGTGGACGTGCAGGGTTTGTCTTCACAAACAGCTTCAGTCAGGAACTCCGAACGCAATAGAATTGAAAATGCTCGAAACAATCTCTCCCCTTTCTTCACCCTCTCCCCACAAGGGTGGGCCCTGACTGGTCTCCCAACAACTGCACGATCAATAACGCTTTTTCTTTATAAGTCAGAATTCCCGTCCTTGTCCACTACAATTAATGCTTTTATCCTTAGAGTGTATTCAGGGGTGGTTGCTGGTCTCTCATGACTTGGGGCCACCAGCCACAAATACGTAAAATAATATCTTTGATCCTGCACTCCAACTCCCCTGCTCCCTTCCCAATTACAGTCTGTTAAACGGAGAGAACAGACTAGCACCAGCCACTCGCTTTCTCTTACCCACTGTAGTAAGCTGAATTCTAAGGTGACCCCAAGATTCTAGGTGGTCATCAAGATTCCTCATGATCCAGCCGAGTCTTCGTATTGAAAGTTAGCTTCTTTTGCTTTTAGAAACATATGGTAGCAGTTTTGGTTGTTGGCAGGATGGGGACATACCCTAAGATCCCCTTGAGTGTGACCTGTACGACCTAGGACCATGGCTGCATTCCGATGAGTGCCAGATTATGTTATGATGAAGGCAATCTTATAGAAATAATTAAGGTCCCAATTCCATTGACTTTGAGTTCATCGAAAAGGAGATTATCCTGAGTGGGTCTGACCTAATCGTGTGAGCCCTTTCATAGAAGATCTAGACATCAGAGAGATTCTCCTCCTGCCTGGAAGAAGCAGGCCTCCAAGCGTTCTGCAGAAACTGAATTCTGCCAACTCTGTGAGCCTGAAAGAGGACCCCCAGCTCAGTGGAGGAGCTGACACCTGACTGCAGGGTGGTGACCCTGAGCAGAGGAGCCAGGTAAGCCGTGGCCAGATTCCTGACCCAGGGACACTGTGATATAATGCATTGAGATCCCAAGTGCATTCACTTTGAATTAATCAAAAAGGAGATTGTCCTGAGTGGGTCTGACGCCACTAGATGTCAGAGAGGTTCTTGTTTGACGCCACTCAGTTGTGGTAATTTATGCGGCAACAGGAAACTAATATACCCACAAACTGGCCATGCATCTGTCCATTCTCTTGCCCACACTCTTCTTGTCCACACTGAGGATGCTAATGTGGAGGAAAAATTAATCCTGAGGATAGATGGAGGTCTGGGGACCCTGTGAGCCTTGTAATCAGTCTCATACATGGGAGTGTGGCCCTGACCACCCACCCCTCCTACCCCCAGCCCGGATGTATCTGAGGCACTCCACCTGTTTCTTAAACCTGATGCTTGGCCTCACCTTCCTCTAGTCACTCCTGGGAAGTGGAGCTAAGATGGCAGCTGTGACTTCTTACCTGGCCTTCCAGAGCACAGATCTATGTTTGCATAAATATTTTTCCTGATAGTCTGGCCAAGACCAAGTTGATTTTTCTTTTTAAAGAAACTTTTACAAGAAAACTAAGGAGAAGAAGGAGGAGCACTTTGTGGAATGAAAGCAGATGCATTTACCTAGGACACATTTCTGACTTAACTAAAGGCTAGTCACAGCCTGGCTTGGCTGGTGCCGCTCCTGGAACACTGCTCTCCACATCAACTTCCTTCCCGGCCCTGTCTCTGCAGGAGGTTAAGACTGTGCCAGTCTCCCTCTGGCACGACTTGCATTTGAGTTGGCACCTTTCTGGCCCTGGAGCCTCCCTCCAGGTCCTCCTGCTCTGGTTTCTAGCTGAGTGGATGAACAAGGTACTCCCCTATCCAACCTCAAAAATTCCTCTCCCAGGCCTCATAACGGGGGCCTTACAAGACAACACTTTTTGCTTCATTCACTGTCTTTAGGCCTCTGCGCTCCTGTGTCTTACTCATGTTCTCTGATCTCCTGGGCCTTGACTCACGTAAGATATTAAGAATTCACTGTGTCAGAAAACTGTGCTGAATTCCAGAGACACAGAGAGGCTGTAAGAAGCTCAAGGCCTCCTGGGACTGCCTAAAACATGCTTACTAGTCCATTATTGAGGCAGTACTAAATTATTTTACTAATATTAGTAGTATACTATATAAATATAATGTTTATTATAATACATTATATAATATTAATGGTATATGTTATTGGTATATTATTCCAAAACTCAATTCATGGTCAACCTATTTTTCTCAGCTAGTGTCTAAGCTTCATCTAGCTAATAGCCAAAGTAGCACCATGGTGGGGTCCAAAACTGACCTGCACCTTTTCTATTTCCTATAAGTATACTCTATAAAGTTGGGGAAAAACAAATGTCATAAAATTTAGTGTCTAAGTGCCATCTCCCTATTGACTTCTCACTATCAGATACCCATGGCAAGTGACAGGAGGAAGTCAAATATTGATTTGCCTTGGCCAACATGAATCAGTAGAGGTAAATATTAACCTCTTAGGGGGGACCCCTGGCTATTTAAATGTGTGCTGGGCTCAACACAAGAATTCTCCAGTTTGGCCCTGGCCGGTTTGGCTCAGTGGATGGAGCGTCGGCCTGTGGACTGAAGGGTCCCGGGTTCGGTTCTGGTCAAGGGCATGTGCCTTGGTTGTGGGCACATCCCCAGTGGGAGGTGTGCGGGAGGCGGCTGGTCGATGTTGCTCTCTCATCGATGTTTCTGACTCTCTATCCCTTTCCCTTCCTCTCTGTAAAAAAAATCAATAAAATATATTTTTTTTTAAAAAAAGAATTCTCCAGTTTGAATTTTCCTATTAAATCCACAAGCATAAGTATTAGTGTTTTACTGAAAAATAGCCTCGTGAAAATAAGTTGACCATCCCCATCCATCATCTGTCTTAAACCACAAGCTCCTAGGAGATATTCTAGATGCATGTTGTTGCCTTTGTTCTGTGATCTGCACAACATGATGGGCGAGTGGCCACTCAAATGAGTTATGGTGATGACAATGAAAGCCATCGATGATCCCTGGGAATTGCCCATGTCAGTTTTGTTAAGGATGGCTGTGTATGAGTCATTAGGAATATAATGGAACATTCACATGAGAATGGGAAAAGTCCCAAGTAAGTTATACATAAAGGCATCCCTTTTTCTAGTTGAGAACTGAACCTATCGCTCACATCAGGGTCCAGAGGTCAGTAGTCTCAGAGTAATCTCAAAGGCCAACCCAACAAAAACAGATGTTGTTTTCCTTCAAGCAGATACCAGCTATCAAAGTTCAGAAGGAAACAGTCAGAAAGAAAGTTCAGAAAGAAACAGTTGGACCTGAAGTTTAACATTCAGATTACTGACCCCATCATCCCTGCCACTGTGAGGTTTACAGTGACCCTCTAAGAGCACTCTAGCAGTTGGGTTTCATCTGCTAATGTCATCTGTTAAAAAAAAAAAAAAAAAAAAAAAAAGAACATGCTGGAAACTTTATTGTGTAGGCATAAACTGAATCTCAAATCATTTGATAAAGTACCCACATATTCTCCTTTAATTGCAAAATTATCAGTAGAAAAGGAACATTTTTATACTTCCTCCAGCCCTAGTAATCCAAGGTTAGTTGCTTGGGAAGGCTATATCTAGTTTGGGGATCTTATTGGACAAGTCATTTTCTTATATTTCACTTTTCTCATCAGTAAAATGGGTACCAGTGTCATACTGGCCTCTTCCACACCACTTATTTGACCTGGGTGTGTATAGCAAGTCTCTTCCATCACTTTATTCAACAGCTAATGTGTATATAAAGTTTGTCAACATCCCAGCCAAGATTAGGGTGGGGGGGAGATCTAAAGGAGACGTCATTAATGTTTATTTTGAAACATTTATGTTTTTTTCCACTAGGGGTAAATAATGTGTTAATGGAAAACTGAAATAAACCGTGACATTCGCTTAGACACTCACTGATGCAGAAGCCGATGCACACGGTTTATTCGATAATGGTGGTATTGGGGCAGAGGGGGTCATCTCCAGGCAGAGTTGCTAGGAAACAAAGGTCACTAACAAGATTACTTATTGATTTTCTCTAAGAATCTATTGATAAGCTCCTTATCAACATAGTTCTTATCATCAGAGGTAGGATGAGGGAAGTGGCTAAGGATATTGTTTCATGAAATCTTCACAACAAATAAATGTATTAAGTAATATTACTATCCAATATTTTTCATTTTACCAGTGAAAAATTGCAGGCTCAGAGAAGTTCTATAATTTGGCCAAAGTTGCACAGCTGAGGGAGAGACAGAGCCACGAAATCAAAATGAGTCCCTCTGACTGTGAAAGCCATAGGCCTCTTGAACCTTCATGGTTAAAATGTGGGTGACTGTTGTCATGTATGTGGGCATATGAGAGGTTCTGTGGTTTCCAATGAACATCTGTTCTCATTCATCAAAGAGAAAACCAAGACTCACTCTCTGGGCCTCTGCTGGGGACAAAATACCTGATAGTCACTTCAGAAAGATAGGTAAGGTCAGCTAAGCTTACCCTCAATTCATATTTGTGTCTTTTTCTGGTAAAATGAAGGTAACAAGTCCATCTCCTTTACTGGGTCATTATAAAGATCATATGACACAGACCATATCAAAGAACTTTGCAAATGCTAAAGCCCTTATAAACGTAAGGTGGGATCATTACCCTGATCCCCAACCGAGATGACTGAGACCCACAGGGCTGTTTCTCACCTCCCCGGCTTCTGAGCTATTTCCTCACCTCAAATGTCACCACAAAAAGGGAGTGCTTTTTTCAGGATTGTTTGTTTGGGGAGGGAAGTGAAGATGAGCTGTGGAGGTTCCACAGACACCAGAGTAGAAATGTGTCCATGTACCCTTCCAAAGTGAGCCACTCAGGGCTCAGTTCATCATGGCATAGCCAGCCAGTAGAAGAGCACTAGAATAGCCAATTCTCATTATATGTGGATTCCCTATGTGCAAATTCACCTACTTGTTATGTTTGTAACCTCGATATCAATACTTGCAGTGCATTCTCAGTCACTTGCAAATACGCAGAGCAATAAAACTCTTGAGTTTCCTGAAGTGCAGGCTCTCAGCTGAGCTTGAACGAGGCGACCCTCTGCCTGCTTGTTCCAGACCTCCTATTGCAAACAAGTGTCCTCTTCATGGTCCATTTACTGCCACATTTTTCATATTTTTGCACTTGGTGTTGGTGATTTTGCTGTTTAAAATGACCCCCAAGCATTGTGCTGAAGGGCTGGCTAGTGCTCTTAAGCACAAGAAAACTGTGCTGTGCCCCATTGAGAAAATCTGTGTTAGGTAAGTTTGGTTCAGGCATGAGCTATAGGGATGTTGGCATGAGTTCAATGTCAATAAATCAACAAAATACGTTAAATAAGGTGTCTTTAAACAGAAACACACATAAAACAAGGTTGTGTATTGATTGGTTGATGCAAATGTTGTGACCAGAGGCCCACAGGAACCTATTTCCCCTATGGGCAACGATTCAGTATTCACTAATTCAGTGTTCACGGAACTTTATAGGACATAGCTATCTCCAAACAGAGAACTGATTATGTTTAGTAATTAAAATTTGTAAGTACAAAATATAAATTTCAGGAAGTGTGGGAAAATATCTGTTATGCATTTAAAGAACTACCTGTTAACTGTCTAAAACCATATACATGAAAGAGGGTTGGAAGGAATATACGAAATAGATAATAGTGTCTCTTGGTTAGTGAAAATATAGAAGAAGTATTTGTATTTCTCCAATGTAGGTAATGTATTTTCATAGTTTAAAAATATAACTTTAAATGGAAAATAACTGCTACCATTAATATCTGTGAGAAAAAACATGTAAGTCCTTACTGTCAACTTTATGACTAAAGCTACGTTGGCAACCAGCCCAAAGGTAATTAGAACTATCGGGAGGACTAATGAGGTTTGATTCACTTTTCTGAGAAACTTGAAAGTGAACTTCCTAATATGGATCTGATGTACCATCCAAACACGGAAGGTCCTTTCCTGTTTTGATTTCCACTATCATGTACTCAGCCTCCTTCCCCTACTTCCCCACACTGGTATGACGTCACTCCCAGGCCCTCTGATTCTCAGCCCCTCACCTCAGAAAGGCAGTGCCTATGTTTCCAACTCTAGTCATGGACCCTGTTTTATAACCTTCATGGCATTTACCATTATCTGAAATTATTTATCTGTTCCACCTTTAATTGCCTGACCTCTGGCCCCCTCACTGGACTATACTGGGACTACCATCTGGCTCATTGTTCCACAGCCACCTCACCCCACCCCACCCACCACCACACCTAGAAGGCCGAAATAGTCAATAAGTATTTGCTGACTTACTGACTCTTAGGTTTTCCTGATTCCTTTTTCTCCTTTGTCCCAAACCAGCCATAATCATTCATTTACCTATCTGTCTTATTCTAGGAGGAGTTTAGGAATATGTCAATCATGGAATATGTCCTCTCAATTTGTACTTTTTTAAAAATATATTTTTATTGATTTCAGAGAGGAAGGGAGAGGGAGAGAGAGGTAGAAACATCAATGATGAAAGAGAATCATTTATTGGCTGCCTCCTGCACACCCCCTACTAGGGATCGAGCCGGCAACCTGGGCATATGGCCTTGACCAGAATCAAACCGGGGACCCTTCAGTCCACAGGCTGACACTCTACCCACTGAGCCAAATAGACTAGGGCTCAATTTATAATTCTTGATGACTCCATCCTGATATATTTCTGGGAGACAATAAAGTTCAGAATTAGAGATTTAGTTTTCTGGAACTCACTGCAGTTGATTTACAGTGAGACTAGCCCTGGTGGTGTTTTGTTGGAAACCTGCTTATCACTTAGCTAATTGCAACTCCACATTCCTTCTTCATGACCAAATTACTGCGACAGTCTTCTAACTTCTCTACACACACTCCAGTCTGGCTGAAGTCCTCCTGGATTGATGGATGAATAATAATGTCTGAGATTTGCTGTTGCTTTACGTTAATGTTCTTAAAAAGGGCCAGCAATCCCCTGAAAGGGAGGTGTGTGCAGCTGTGGAGGAGGAGACATTTGGGTTGGTGATGACCATCTGGAAAAGTGACTATGGAGAAATCATTTTCTCTCTGTTGTAAATGCTTTCTTCACCTGTGTGTTTTAAGCCATGAAGGACACTGAGCTATTTCTAACACCACATCTTCATCAGAAAGCAGCTGCTAATAGAGAAAAAAATGCTTTACTTAATCCTGTTTTCATGATGGTTTCCAGGCAACCTCTTGATGCTGATATGATCATGGGTTTTCACACAGCCCAGCAATATCACACAGTCTTGTAACTTTGCCCAGAGGAAAAAGGAGCAGGGGCTTGTGAGCAGCAAAGAGGGAAGAATAAATGGAACTTTTTATGATGAATCATAAGGAGAAAAAAATCCAGTCACTCTTAATAAGAGAAAATCAAAACCTTGAGTAGCCCTGGCACAGGGTTCTGTCTGGGATTCTGAAGTTCCACAGGCATACCTGGAATTCTGCCCTTTGATCTTGAGATACAAGTTGGTTTTGTTCTCGCTGTGCATGAGGGATAACTAAACCGATGTGGACAAAAAGGATTTCTAGGGAAAGTAACTTCACAGCATGATCTGATCATAAATTCCTCCCTGGTCATATCATGGTGGGTGGTCAAGCCCCAGACCTATAACTTTGTTAGTGAAAGGTTTTTAAGTCAGCCCTGTCTATTACTCTTATGTATCTAGGTTAGACATACCTTTGAAATGCCAGAAGTAATACCTCTCAAAGGTGTAACCACCCTCCAAAAAGCACAGGAAAGAATAAAGATAATTTAAAACAAAAATACATAATCTTGTTAACTTTCCTGTAATCCAATCCCTGCCTTGTTTTCTCCCGCCTTCATGTAACCTTCCATAATTCCAAATGCTTAACAGAAACTGCAAAACTGTTATTCCAGCAATCTCACCAGTTTGGCTCAAATAAACTCCTATAATCTTACTAGAGGCCCAGTGTACGAATTCGTGCACATTGAAAGGAAATTAATTAGAAGAAATATTTTAATATCACTATTCACCCTTTCTCCATAATAGAAGTGTCAACCAAATTCACGATCAACAATGACAGATGGAAACACACTTGTGCAATTGGCACCAGCAAGAGCTTTATATATATAGATAAACTTGCTTAATTAGACCTGCTTTCTGATGTAGCTAAACTTTTTCCAGCCCAGTGAAGCACCCCAACTCCTCTTTCAGGTAATTGTCAGCAATACAGCAGTAAATATCAACACAAAGCACATTTTATTGTAGCTCACACAGGGAGAACAAAGGATAAAATATTTAACTGCAGCAGTGTTTGACTATATTCTGCACAGTGAGAAAACCTGAAGTCATTTTCAAGGTCCACCATTTCTTAGTTCTTTTCAGTTGGGTCAAGTTTCTAAACTTTCTAAACTTGCATTTTCCAGCTAATGAAAAGAAAATAGGATTCCACCGAGTCTCCTATCTACCTACTCCAGGACTTCTGTGAGGATCAAATGAGATGAGGCATGGGAAAATAGTTCACAGACATTTGGTTAAAGTGTGAAATGTTTGCACCTGGCTATACAGCAAGTCGTGTTCCTGGGCTGAAGAAACTCCAAGGAGGCTAGTTGCTAGGCATCATTACTAGCACCCACAGCGACCGTTTCTGGGCTGGGCTGGGCTGTGGGCCACATTTTGTGCAATGGGGTCTCAGCAGCATCAGCATCAGCATCAGCTGCAATTTGGTGGGGTGTCGCTCCAGGGTGGTGGCAGGGCCTGTGTCCCACTTGGGGGAAGCCAAATGTTGCTTTGTGGGTGCCAGGTCTGTGGTGCCGTTTCTCTGTAAATGGCCAGTATACTTCACGGCAGCTCCTGTGTTAAGCATCTGCCCCCGGTGGTCAGTGCGCATCATAGCGGCCAGTCGGACACTTAGCATATTAGCTATATATATATATGTATATATATAACAATTCTCTACAGATTTTTTAAAAATATATTTTATTGATTTTTTACAGAGAGGAAGGGAGAGGGATAGAGAGTTAGAAACATTGATGAGAGAGAAACATCGATTCAGCTGCCTCCTGCACACTCCCTACTGGGGATGTGCCTGCAACTGAGGTACATGCCCTTGACCAGAATCGAACCTGGGACCCTTCAGTCCGCAGGCCGATGCTCTACCCACTGAGCCAAACCAGTTAGGGCAATTCTCTACAGATTTTGGATGTTTCTTATGTTGCCCACGATAACTAAAATTGTGAAGTGACCCATAGCATTTAAGGATCACTAGGGATGAAAGTGTAAGATTTCCATGTTTATTTCATTTTACTACAATCATATGTCATTTTTCCTGAAAAGACCAGTAATCAATCAAGGAGCATAATCCACAGTTCACAAGATGCCTGCTCCTCCAGGTAGAACAGCCCAGCTACCCAAGGGAAGTGGAAGTGGAACCAGGAGGGGCTGTGGCTCCGTCATCTCAGAGGTGCCTCTTTACTCCCTGCTCTAACTGCAATGCCCCTGCTTTCTAGTCTCACAAACGTTCAGCAAAAGGAATAATCAGGGGCCTTGGTGTCACCCTCTACAAGGACAGTTATACCTCAAGTCAGGAGCACCCCTATCTTTAGAACCCGATCGTTTTGTTTTGCCAAGCTCCCAGATCCACCAAGTAGGATTTATCTGGAACCGTGAATAAAGGAGTTTGGGATGTGCACCATGCTGTGGGGCAGTGGGAGGAGGCAAGAGAGAAAAGAGACAGGCAGTGGGGCTGGAAGGAGGGGACCAACAGCCCCAGTTTGCCGCCAATGTTTTAGCACTGAAAGTCCTGCATTTACAAAAACACCTCAGTCTTAAGCAGGCCAGGACTATTGCTCAACCTACAAAAGAGGAGGAAGAAAATTGCAGACATTGCCTAAGCACAGGCGTACTTAGTCAGTCAACACTTAGTCACGGAGAGTCCAGACTTGGCAACACTGCTCCGAGGTGTCCTGCTCTAAAACTGCAGTGAGCCAGCAATGGTGATGTGGAGCCTTCCACCCTGCTCTCTCCACTGGGACCTGGGCTCTTGTTTCACATAAAAAAAAACACCTCTAAAATGCAGCCTTCTTCTGACACAGCCACGGGCAGAGACACCATTCCTCCAGCGTTTTCACCTACATTTAGAGGAACATAATCGATAACCATAATAAATCACCTTCCTACCTCTACTGTCCCAGGAGAGCCTTTTGTAAGAGGCTGGCACTCACACTACCCCTCCATCATTAGAAATCCTCTAGAAGTCCCTGCCCATTTTCCACCTTCACAGAGTAGGAAGCCATCAGACAGCCATGGAAAGAGGGTGCTTTCACAGACATTTCCTTTCAGAAGCAAGCAGCAGAGGTCTGGCGGATAGAAACAGGTTGAAGCATCCTTTGCTAAGAACCAAAGGATAAGTGTGACAACGGTGAGTCTATGACTCGTTCTCAGGACTGCCACCTCACTCATTTCCCATTTAGCCCCTCAAGGCAACACAAACATCAGGTTCAAAAATACTCACCGAGCCCAGAAATCTGTGTAAGGGCACCTGGCCCTTTGTTATAAGTGATGATAAAATGCTGTTCTAGCCCTGGCCGGTCTTGGTCAGTGGTTACAGCACGGGCCCACCCACCGACGAGTCAAGGCTTCAATTCCTGGTTAAGGGCATGTATCTGGGATGCAGGTTAGATCCCCAGCCCAGGTTGGGGTGTGAGCAGAAGGCAACCAATCCATGTGTCTCTCACATCTCTCCCCCTCCCTTCCTTCCTTCCACTCTCTCTAAATATCAATGGAAAAAATATCCTTAGGTAAGAATAAACAAAAGAAAAAGTTGTTCTAATTGGAAAAAATCTGAACTAAAGTTTAATTCAGAAAATAATTTAACAGATAGCCCTGAGCCCACCACCCAGACTCTTACAATGTAAACCTGCTATGTTGGCCTGAGATTTTCAAAAAAAGAACTGAAATGTGACAGATAAAACTGAAACCCCACTCGTAGAAACTGAAATCTCAGAAAGATTAAATAACATACCCAAAGTCACACAGGGAGTGTTTCTAGGAATTCAAATCTTAGTTATTCTTGTTGCAAGTAAAATTTCTCTTCTTTCACTGGGTTCCTTAGAGTCTACTTGAAATCATTCCTCATTTGATACTTAAAACACTAACCAAACACATGATTCTAGGACTCAGATTCTGCTGCCACCAAATGCTAACAGATGTCATATATTTGGTGGCAAGACTGAATAGTCAATTCCCCTTGGGAATGTAAAACTTCAAGTCAGAAAAGACCCAAAAGGCCTTACAATTATTTTATAAGTAGTTGTTTCCTGCTTGTAAGTAAGTGGAAATGAAATTAAAAGGCAGTGATTGTGTCAAATGTGTAATGTATAACTAGTAGAGTATAATTTCTATATAATTGACATCTATAATAATCTATAATAATAAAAGCATAATATGCTAATTAGACCGGACATCCTTCTGATGACCTTCCAGACGAAGCCAGGGCTGCGAGGTAAGCCGGTGCCAGCAACCGGGGGAAGGAAGGGCTACTCTTGCACAAATTTCATGCATCAGGCCTCTAGTTTTTCATATAAAACATCTTTCAAATTCCCTCCAAATCAAAACTGAGCTCTCTCAAGCCCACCTTGCCCCTTTCCAACTGCCATTTCACTCTACATTTTCCATCTCTGGGGTCCTGAGAATCCATCAGAGTGTCGGGCTGAATATTTTTTGAGAAGCCAAAGCCCAGAAATGCCATATCGAAACAGCCTCAAATAACCATGCTAGTTATTTTATTTTAACCAGCATCTCACAATCCAGATTCTGAATGTTATGATCCATACACACAGCAGTGTTTCACCTGAAAAGCCAGACCATTCAAACAGGTGGAACAACATTCCCCAGGGCTCAGTGAATCTGTTCACCTTTTTCTAGGAAAAGAAATCTGTGGTTTACAGGAAAATGGCAAATTTCAATTAACCCAGTTGTGAAAAGTTTTTTTATGAAGAACGCTTCATTTGTAAAACAGAAGCCGTTCTCAAAACACAGTGTGTGAATTTAATCCAGTGCCCCCTGATGTACATTAAAATTCTCAAAATGTCCTGTCTTCCTTCCTCCTCCCTCTGCACTCACACAGCTCCGACTGTTGTCTAGCCAGACATAGCCACATGGACTTGCCCAAGCAGACAGTGCTCATCACACCTCCCTCTCTTTATTATTTTTTTATTTTTTTAATTTCTTTATTGATTAAGGTATCACATATTTGTCCTCATCCCCCCATTCCTCTCTTTAGACACAAGAGGCTTGCAGCCCAGAATTCCATTTTTCTGCCTTCTCCACCTAGAAAACTTCATACTGGGCCTTTTCCCACTCACCTAGTAAGTCATCTCGTTCGCTATGTACCCAAAATCACCCGGAGCCCCTGATTATTACTTCTATGACTGCCTTTATCGCTTATTGCATTTTTATCTGACTATTTCCTGCTCTTCAGGGATGTGACACAGGATTTAACACAGTACCTAGACACTGCAGAAGCCAAATATATGCTGTATACATAGGTGAAAGGCCGCCCCATCGCTTTCTCTGCCCTCTGCACAGTATCCTGTCCATCCACAGGGCTGCCTAGTTACAGGACTGCAGGTCACCCCTCACACTGAAATCTCAATTCATCCCTGACTACCTCCCACCAGAAAAAAATACAGCATCTGCAATCGAAACAGCCAAGCCATTCCCTCAACTAATAAAGAACCCTTAGACTCAAGAGAAGATGAATATTTTTTCTTCATTTTTATAATGTGAAGAATATTTTGCTAATCCAAACAATTCCTACTCCCTCCATTCAATTTACCTGTTCCTCAAGTTTTCTCCAAGAATGCACCTGTAGAAAGATGATCAGGTGTAAAAGAAGAGTAGTAAATGCAGGGGCCTATACCTCTTGACTCTGCCAAGGTATTAATTTGTCAATAAGCAAAAATACTTCAGATAAGCCCTTACTGATTTTTGCTGTCACCTGGGGTGAAATAATCATCATACTACAGCATCTCCTCCCCAAAGGTGGAGGCATCATGTCTAGCATCTTGCATACTAGCCCTGACTCACTGAAGTTTTGAGGTCTGTTAAATTGAACAATCACTTTCTAGTTTTTTCCTAAATCCAGGCCATCACTGTACCTACCCTCCATGGTCACTGAGGGAAGTAGGCAGCTCCCTGACCCCTCCTCTTCCTTCCTTGCTCATGCAGTTCCCTGGGGTTAGTGGGAATACAGTTGAGTTTAGAATTTATAGGCCAAAAGACACTTCAGGGAGTTCCTGTTACCCCAGGCATACAAGGCCAAGGGTATGTCTAACAGACTACCAGTTAGAAGAGCATGCATGTTTTTTAAAAAAGAATCCCATTGAGTTTGGGACTTAGAGACAAACCACTGAGATCTCAAATGTAGTATCTAGGGAAAATGACTGGAATTTCCACTCCCTCAAAATGATCAGAAAAAAATCCTTAGCTACTTAAACAAACCCAGCAGCTTGAGATCATCTCATGGACTAAAAAGAGTCCAAAATAATTGTATTTAAGGAACTAACTCTTCTGCTTGGCATGTGCTACAATGCAATGTTCCAAGTGATCCAGTTAATTAAGGGGGGAATTTTTCCCCACACACCTTCTGTGTCAGATGACAATAAAAGAGCTGCTCTGAGCTGCTCTTGAGCCGAGGCCACCTGAGCAGCCTCCAGCAAGGTCATCCAGCTGACACTTCCCCACTCTGCCTGGCCACTGCTCTGGTCAGGGGTGAAATCCAAGGAAGGTCCAGCAGGTCAGGGTTAACTTTTAGTGCCTGCATTTTACAAACTTGAGCTCTGGCTACAATATAATGGAAGTAATACCATGAGCACCTCTTTTCAGTCTTCAGAACAGCAATTCATGGGTGGGTGATGGGGACAAAATGAAAGCAGAAGACACTATGGCAGGCTTGAGAAAGGAACTAGACTTCAAGGAACTAGAATTGACTTATCAATGAAGACTGTATAGTCCTCATCTGAGAATGTTGCAAAAAATGTCCTAAGTACTATGCAGTTCCTCCCATGAAGAGATGGTCTCCATTTCTCTGCACTCTGATTCTGGAATGGCCTTTTGAGTTGCTTTGGCCAAGAGAATGTGGTGGAGGTGACACTGTCCAAGTTCTGAAAATGGACTTGACTCAAGAGTCTGGCACTTCCAATCTTCCTCTGAGAAACTTGAGCTACTCTGTGAACAAGCCAGGGCTAGCCTATTGGATGATGAGAGACCTGAGGTCCAGCACCCCAATCACTCCCTTCCTCTTTCACTCCAGCTGATCGCCAGCCATCCTCCAGAAGAAGAGTTTTCTAGCTAACCAACAACTGGCCACAGACTCATGAGTGAGCCCAGCAGAAGTAGGATCCATCTGAGCTGCTTTCACATTGCTGGTCCATAGACTAAATAAATCAATAAATGGTTGTATGTTTTAATTTAAGTCACTAATTTGTCAGCAAAAACTCATACACCATTTTCCTTTTTGGTGATCATATGTCTAAATGGCATTTAATTCCTTGAAGACAGGGAATTAGACCAATGATTCCTCAAATAGTCTACAAACTAAGGTAAATGAAATTATCATGAAAATCAAAGTCATAAAGACCAACTTAAATTATTCTAGGTAAATTACATCCTTTACCATCCAATGAGGAAAGAGAGTATGATACTTAGAAAATTTAGAGAAATTTTATTACCGAGCTTGCCAGTATTTTATCATACAACAGAAAATTGAATGATAAAATACTCACTTAGCTCAATAATTTTTCACTTTAACTACCTTCTCTTTCCTTCTCTTCCATGTCCCCCTTCTCTAGTTTTTAAAATTCCCATTATTTCATATCCCCATTGTAGTTCTCTAACAAAAACAACAGGAAGATGAACCTCCACTTGTGAAGGCACTTTACCAGGTTCTTTATACACATTATATTGTGAATTCTCCAACCACATTAATGAGTATGATTAGGCCCATTTTATACAGCAGTAAACTGAGGCTCAGAGAGGTTAAGTAATTTGCCAAGGTCACATGGTTTGAACGTGCTGGAGCTAAAATTTAAACCACCATCGGTGTGATTTCCTATTACATAGCACTGTCTCTATGGAATAGAACAATAAGTGCTGAGCTCATAACATAGACTTCTCATGAGAATGCAAGCTTAAAATACAGTGGCTATAAATAAATATACATATGTATGGGGGGGACAGTGTGTGAAAAAGAATAAAAGAGAGCTGTGAAAACTTGCAATTCTGCCCAAAAAACTGGAAATTTTTATTGATTTTGGCCAAAGCTTTTCCATGATGTAGAGGAAGAAGAGAGAAGCAGGAATATAAGATATTTAGGATTAGTGGTACATTAGCTTGGAATTATCCAATACAAGCCATAATTGGACCAATTATCTCTAACCCTGAAACACACCTGAAGACATTAGGAGGGGAACCATCGGAAATTCACAAAAGTGCCACGGGCTAATTGTGTATACTTGCAAAGAGTTTTACCACAACACAACCTCTATTAAAGTCAAATCTGTTCTATTCAAATTAAGAAATAAATATAATCTTATTAATTATTTTAAACCTAAACTTGATTTTTTTCTTTTAATCAAAAAAAAAATGTGGCCTTAAAATCTGTTTTAGTAAGAAACTTCAATTTTTACATTAAATCTTTATGTTCTGTATTAAATTCACTTCCTTCTTCCAAATTATTTATAAACTGGAGAGGAGAGATAAGACATTTTTAAAATTTTGGACTCCAGTGTTCACAGTTTAAATGAATGAGTGCAGTGTCCCTGAGATCAGGCCAGGGTATCAGGAAGCAGTAATCTGGGGGAAAGTGCGTGTTCTGTGAATTACAACCAGGGAAACACCCCATGGGGACCCTTCCTAACAGCCAAAGCAAAGCTGAGTCTGATTTTCTCTGGTTGAGTCAACTGTCATTCCCTCACCCATGAGCTACAAAGCTGGAGGAATCTCAGCCTTTCCCCTCTTTGCCCGCTCTGGGGGAGGTCCTTTTCCCCCCCTCCCCCTCCCTGCCCCCTCCACACTAACAGGACACTCAGGGCTCCCCCTTCTGGGGAGCAGGCCCCTACTCTTGCTATGGTGTTCCTAAGTCACTCCCCAGTCCCATCACCACATCTCCCCCTCACTGCACCAGACCCCTGGGTATGCTGGTCCCTGGAAAAATGAAGCTCTTTCTTATCTTGTCCAGGGCACACTTCACAGGCCTGTCAGTGATCACCTTGACCACTGTCTCTGCTCTGTCCCTGGAAATTCTCAGGCTCAATCTTTGCCAAAGGACCCCCTCCCAACTCCCACTTCCCCAGTACACTATCCAAGACTCTGTCACCTGATCTTATGATGCTACCTTCCTCCTGACCCCACTGCTCTCACCTGGCCCTTCCTTCTATGCCTGACTCCCTAACTTTTCTGAACCACAGAATCCCTTTCCTGGGAACTCAAAACTGTTCCCGTGTCTCTGTGAACCTGCCTCCAGCCCTCCATTTGTCCTTCCTGTTGCCCACATTGAAAGGGAACTTGAAGGTTTTAAAATTCAAAACCAGGCTCAACATAGGGATACTACAAGCTGTTCCCTTATCACTTTGGCTGGATGACTGTGGTACTGACTCTGGAACTTCTCTGAAGACTGCCATAAAGAAGGACAGTATTGAGTATTCTCAGATCATGTTGCTACTCTGCTTAAAATCCCAAATCTCATCAGGTGAGCAACTGGCTCCCAGACCCTCCTTGCTCTGCCCTCTACCCCCCACCTTCTTCTAGCTTCATGTGTCCCCTCTTTCCCTCACTCACTCTGCTCCAGGCAGAGGCACTCCTGGCCTCCTACTGCTCCCCATGCACCAGCACACACCTTCCGGAGTCACTTCCTACCCTCCCCCCAACACACACACATCTGGGTGAGTGCTCCTTCACCTACACTGCCTTCAGGCGTAAATGCCACAACAGCAGATGACTTCCCTGACCATCCTAAGTCCTTGAGCCCTCCACTGGTTTTACTGCTTTCTATAACACTGTCATCTCCTGCGAAATTTCATCCATGTGTTTGTTTTTCATCTCCCTCACCAGCATGTCAGCTCCAGCACCCAGAATATAGTACCTGGCACAAAGCAGGTACTCCATTCTCACCCCCTTCCACCCTCAACATCCACCAGCACTCACATACATTACATATATGCTCTCACCTAGCATTCCTAGCTAGCAAGGGGATTTGAAGACTAATTCTGACATATGAATGGCCCCCCCTCAGCCTTGAATCTTCAATTCCTCCATTTCTCTTTCCTTCTTGCCCCTTGCACACCACCACCTCCTTTACTCTCCTTCTTAATCCAGAATTTTCCACCCCAACAAAAGCCTTGGTCCATGTCACCTTCCAATCCTATCTAATAAAAGAGTTATATGCAAATTAACCATCACTCTGCTACACCCACAAGCCACGCCCACCAGCCAATCAGGAGCGAGTATGCAAATTAACCCAACCAAGATGGCTGCGGCCACGGAGCGAGCAGGAGGCTTGGCTCCGCTCAAGGCTACGAAGTTTCAATTATAGAAGATAAATAAATCCCAGATACCAGGGCCTCCGCTTGGGTCGCCGGGGGACATGGCCGGCCTGCAAACCACCACAGGCCCCTCGCCCAGGCCGCCCCACACCCCAAGGGAACCCCCACCCTGATCCGGACACCCTTCAGGGCAAACCAGCTAGCCCCCATCCATGTACCAGGCCTCTATCCTCCTATCTAATAAAAGAGTAATATGCAAATTGACCATCACTCCAACACACAAGATGGCTGCCCCCATGTGGTCAAAGATGGCTGCCCCCATGTGGACACAAGATGGCCGCCACAAGATGGCCAGCAGGGGAGGGCAGTTGGGAGGGACCAGGCCTGCAAGGGAGGGCAGTTGTGGGCGATCAGGCCAGCAGGGGAGGGCAGTTGGGAGGGATCAGGCTTGCAAGGGAGGGAAGTTGGGGGCAATCAAGCCTGCAGTTAGGGGTGACCAGGCCAGCAGAGGAGGGAAGTTGGGGGCAACCGGGCCTGCAGGGAAGGGCAGTTGCGGGGGGGGGGACGCAGGCCTGCAGGGGAGAGCAGTTGGGGGAGACCAGGCCTGCAAGGGAGGGCAGTTAGGGGTGACCAGGCCTGCAGGGGAGGGCAGTTAGGGGCAATCAGGCTGGCAGGGGAGCAGTTAGGCATCAATCAGGCTGGCAGGGGAGTGGTTAGGGGGTGATCAGGCTGGCAGGCAGAAGTGGTTAGGGGCAATCAGGAAGGCAGGCAGGCGAGCAGTTGGGAGCCAACAGTCCTGGATTGTGAGGTAGGATCGGGCCTAAACGGGCAGTCGGACATCCCTCGAGGGGTCCCAGATTGGAGAGGGTGCAGGCTGGGCTGAGGGACACACACCCCCGCGCATGAATTTCATGCACCGGGCCTCTAGTTTGCTGATAAGAAAGATGACAGATACAGCCCTCCTAAAGCCTGCCCTCTCCTTTGGCTCTAAGCCAAACGCACATTGTCTCGTCTACGTCTTGGCAAACCCATGCTACCATTTAGCCAGCACTACTTGCTTCTTCCCCACAAAGGATGTGTTTAATAATCACCTCTAGTCATTTACCAGGTATTTGTGCAAAATTTTTCACTTTTCAAATATCTATACTGTACTCACCTCACTCTACTTTTCTGGTAACCCATACTTCACTTTGATATTCCTTATACTTTAACAACTCATGAGACTTTTTGTACTTGTCTTACAATAAGTATCAATCCTTCTATCATCAGATACATTCTTTTGAAATCTGAGCGTACCGGAGAATTTTCCAGTCACTCTCTAGTGTCGCTTTCCCTATTTTTGTGTTATTTTTCCTGTTCTTTATAGATTGAATTTATTTTTTTCCCTAACTTCCTGCTTCAGAACTACACAGAGGTGGGCGAAAGTAGGTTTATAGTTGTTCATATGGAAAACAATACAATAATTAATAAATAATAATACAAGGATAAATTCAATGTTTCACATACTTACAACTGGAAACCTACTCTTGCCCACCCCTGTATTTATATTAGAGTCTATGGCCATGGAGCTTACCTAGATTTTTCCCTGGATCATTTAAAATCCTCCTACCTAAATTTCTGATACAGGGATAATTATGTTTAGGTGTTACTTGATTTGTTTTATAACCCTTGTTTGGTGTTTTGGGGTTATTTGTTTGGTTTGGTTTTTTAAGCCTATTTTATTCAGTGTTTGGCATATCTGTTGAGAAACAAAAGGAAAGAAAAATGATGACAACACCAAAATAAGAATTTATCACAATCTATTTTCAGCAGAAACATAGTCCTCCTTATCCCCTTTAAAATTACAATATTAAAAAAACAAACAAAAACAAAGCCTTCACTTAATCTACCAACAAATCTATACCCTGGCTTCCCAAATACTTGTCACAACAAATCAATCATGCATTTTGACAGGGGCAAGTTTTCCTCAGATGTTTACTTTCCCACACTCAGCACAGGTCTGAAGCACCTGAAGCTATGGATCCATCAAATACAAGAATTTTAAGCCACCAAGAAAAACCAGATCACTTGGGTAAAGGTTTTCTCTGAGCTTCCTGCCTGCAGGGAGGGAAGGAGGTTGACAGCTGTGAGGTGCAAGGTAACCAGACTCTGAATTCTCTGGCCAAACTGCTTCCAAATTCTTCAAATCCTACCTTTTTCTTCAGATCATAGAAAATCACAAACCACTAGTGATTTTAGTTCCACTACAGGTCTATGTCTACTACAGAGACTGTCCAATAGGGGAAACAAATAGATGAGGAAACTGCCCATGTAAAGACACTCGAAATCCAGAGATCTCCAAAACCAGTTAGGTCAAGGGGCACCGTGGTGGGCAGTACCCACAACTATTCAAACAGCTGCCAACTGCAGTAATCACCCCTCCTTCAAGTAACTAACAGTTTTCCTATAAGTAGTAATTCCATTCTCCTCCCTCTCTCTCTCAAACACACATCATACACACACAAGCACACAAACTTACTTACACTCATTACAAGAGACAAAAGCTAAAAAAAAGGAAAAAATGTGTAATTCTGCCAGTTTAAGCATTTGATTCCCCCCCCTCTATAATAATTAAATGAAATCAATGATCAAAGCCACCTAACTTTGAGGCTTTGGGATCTACTTCTGTACTATTAGAATATTATTATTAAAATATTAAGAGAACCTGTAATAGAAATGCTTTTTCTGATACCCTGCAACAGATAACTCCTGCTATAGATATGCTAATTAACTAGTGAAATTTTGCTTGAGCTTGAGCAGCCCTTGTCAGCAAAGAGGTAGGGAAATATGCACAAAGTAATGACTGTTTTTCGAAGATTTACAGGAGTCTCCAGAACTGAACTCAGATCACCAGGGGTCAAGGACCAACCAAGAACAAAGGGATTTAGAAATTCCAGCTTGAATCTCTTTCTGACACTTACCTATCTTAGGCTCACACCCATCCCTTGCCTTGTTCCTTCTCCCTTCCCTTGGCAATAAAAGACACCTGAATTCCAGACTCTCTTAAGATACAATGGAGGATTAGGTCTCCTGTCTTCTCAAGCTGGGCCTTCTTGATCAATAAACCTTTCCTTGTGCCAAACTCTGACATACTGAATACTGAACTTTCTTCTGAAGCATCAGGCACAAGAACATTGTACCTGTAACAAACCCACAGGTGGTATGAGACTAAACATCCATAAGGCCAAGGTTAGTGGTTCTTCTGGAATACTTCCTTAGGCCACCTTACAAAGAACCCTGGCCCCAGAAAGCACAGATTAAACAGTCTTAGAGATGGAGCATGGTCCATACCAGGAGCAAAGAGCAGAACAGGAAGCCAGGGGTTCCTATCTGAAAGATGTGAAGCCTGGGCACAAGTCTGCTCCTCTAATGTCAAGTGAACTGACCATAAGTCTCACTCTACTTAACATGGTCTGATTCTGCATCTGAGGAAAAGCAAAATAAGAATTTATCACAATCTATTTTCAGCAGAAACATATTCCTGGAAAGTGCTGATATTTATGCCAAAATTGGCAATTGGGAGATCAAGCCACTGAATCTAGCCTCCTAGCCTAGGGCAGGAAGTCTTAACCTTTAGCATGGTCTCAGTCCACTTGGGCAGCGATAAAAAAATAGCATAGAGTAGCTTATAAACAACAGAAATTTATTGGTTTCTCCGAGCCTCCTCCAACAGGGTTTACATTAGGTCAGTCCCTCCATACAGCCCCCTCAACCTCATCACATGGTCTCTGTCCCAACCCATAAATGAATCCAACCTGGCAGCTGCCACCTGCCACACCATCGGTTTCCAAGTTAAAGCATAAAATAATTACAGTGTATGAGAACATGCCTGTGTATATTACAGGGAGACAGTTGCGGGGGGCAGGGGGAGTAGGGAGAACGGAGAAGGGACAAAAGAGAATGAAGAAAGAAAAAAGGAGAAAAAAGAAACAAGGAAAAAGTAGAGTGGAAGAGTGAGAAGGAAGAAAGACTATATGGTGCCCGGTAAAACAATGTGTCAAATAAGGACATTTGTGGGGCTGCTTAGTGAGGAGGGAAAGGAAATCTGGAACCACAGCAAGATCCCTGGTCTTCCTTGTTAAGCCAAAGCAAACTGTTCTTAGTCTGAGAGAGAATGTGCATGCTATCATGATCCCAAATCATAAAAACAATGTTTGCTCTTTCACTGGATACTGCATTTTTAAAAATACGGCTACAAAGGACATTTTAGGAACAACTGGGGCAATTTGAATAGGGACATATTTGAAAATAGCAGTGCATCAATGTTAAATATTTTTGAGCAATATAATTTTTATTGAGGTCATTCAGGATTATGTATTTTTTATTCAAGGATACTAGCTAACATGTTTAGAGATTAAATGTCATGTTTCGACTAACTTTAAAAGGGTCAGCAAAACAAAACACACACAGAAAGAGAGAAATAAGCTAATATGGTAAAATATTAACAATTGGTGAATTTCGATGAAGGATATGTCTTCATTATACTACTTTTACAACTTCTTTCAGGTCTGAAATTTTTCAAAAGAAAAAGGTCAGGGGGGTGGGAATTACAAACTAGCCACAACCTAAGAAGTAAAATGCCCATAAACCTTTGGACATCCCCATTTACCCAGTAAGTCCCTCCAACTGCCCCTGAAGGCACTATCATGTGGGCATTAAAGGCTCATCCAGCTCTGGATTCAGGCTGCCTGTGCTGGGACATCTATCACTGATGAACAGAACAAGTTACTTAACACCTTCAAGCTCAGTGTCCTTAGCTGCAAAATGGGGCCAAAGATAGTACAGCACCTGACTCAGACAGTTAAAGGGAACAATTCACAAAAGTTGTTGTTATTAGTAGTAGTAGTAGTAGTAGTAGTAGTAGTAGTAGTAGTATTGATATGAGAGAGGACAGAATAACACATTCCCACTTAAACTGCCCAAATAGAATCCCAAAATGTAAGATATTTTGTTCTAAAATTTTTTCTCTCTCTTCTTCTTATGTAAAACACAGAGAAGCAACCTCAGCGGGCGTGTGCCAGAAACCACAGAAACTGAAACTAATCCATACACATCACATCTTTAACAGGAGAACAGGGTGATGCCTCTCCATCAAACGAAGTTTCTTATAAACTCTGTTTTCTTAACTTCACACTCAGGCTGAAGCACTTTCAAAGAAGAAACAGCAACTGTAAGAAAGAAAAATGAGCCTCCTTCTGTAAGCAGGACAGTTCATGGAGCTGGGTAGGACTCGGTGAGAAGTCCAAAGTCAAAACAGACTCCTTCTTCTGGCAGGAAAAGCTCCGGCCAAGGACCTGGAGGGCTGGCTTCTCCCCTCCCCACAGTAAGTGCCTTGATGACTGGGAGTGTGGCCCAGACAGAGCACATTCCACAGGCTGGAGAGCAGGCGTGGGGCCAGCGGCCGTTAAACACCACTTTTGTATCCTCCAGCAAGAAAGAATGTCTGGAAGCAGCAGCATGTGCCTTGTTCTAAGAACGGATTTCTCCTCTGGCTATTTCTCCAGCTTATAGGAGACCTGTTATGCATCTACCTACATTGCCCTTACTTTATCCTCTTTCAAAAGTCTCATGGATGGCATGCTTCTAATATCAGTATGATCGTGGCTCCTGAATTACATTAACAGGAACACTGTGACGCACACAAATTTAAAAGAAAATAATCAAGTCTGCACAGCCTAAAGTTTCCCACTTATTCCCAGAATTTGACTTACAGGTAAAAAAATTAAAGGAAGACATATAAGTTGTTACAGGGAACATAAGGGGATTGTAGACACGTGGAGCTCGCTCTTTGTGGCAATGCTGTCACCAGTGGATGTTCACAGAACTCAAGTCCTGCCTCTCTGATAAGAATACCTTGCTTCGGGTCTCCTTCCTTCCCATTGCAGACCAGCTTATCATATGTTCCTCTGCTCTTCATCTGGACTTCTCGGGATAGTCACAAAGAGCCACAGAATGCTTATTATGCATATTCTGGCTCTTTTTACCTTTCTAAAATTATGAATTAAAAATTAAGCCCACCAATTTAAAAGAGAAAAGGAATATAACCTAAAATTCTAATACTTGGATATTAGTTAAGACATATAAAATATACACAAAATGAATAATATATAGGCATTAAAAAGTAATAGGTAAGTATTAAAACAAGAAAAATGTCTATCATAAAAGTTATATAAAAACTATGAATTATGGCTAATAAATAGCCATAATGAGTTTTTCAGTTTCTGTAATGGAGTAATATTCTTCTTGTAATGAACAATACTGTAATAACAGTTTTTTCCTAATAAGAAAACAAACAATGAATCTGGAATAAGAGCAGATTTCTTGTTTTGAATTCCATAGAAGGGAACTAAAAACCAGGTATCATAACATTCATCAATAAATACATTGTGATTCAGCCAACACAGGGAGTGTTTTTACACTACCTCGTTCCCATATGGATACTCTGGCAACAGAGTCCTCCTGTTTGATTTGGGGAATGACCCCAAATACCAACACAAGGATAGAGGCCGGCTTCAGGACCTCTGGCTGCTTACTTGCTCTGGGGAATGTAGTCAACTAACTTAGTCTAGCTGTGCTTCCTTCTAGCTCCCAAGGGACACATGGATATCCACTGTGTGAAAGAGAATAGGCACCTGTGGGTCACTGTCTAGGAAACTGTTGTCTGTCCCTTGCAGTAGTACTGATTAGTCAAAGCTTATCAACTTTGAGCACACACCCACTGGGAGCTTGTGGATTCAAATAGTCAGGGTCTCCACCCCTTAGAACCCAAGTCTTCTACACACAAATGAATGAGAATAGGGATCTCTATGACTAAGTCCCTCATTAGTTGAGGGATTTCAAACCATCTTAGTCTTTCATACTAGCCTGTTTCTTCAGTTTTCTGTTGGTGTGTGTGTGTGTGTGTGTGTGTGTCTCCTGTATAAATAGTTTTAGACGGCACAGTCAATGGTTTGGATGTGCTCCTTCAAACATATAATGCCAACTCATCAAATGTTTTTATATTGCTAGAAATCTTGTGAAAACTTGCATAGTTAACTACTGGAGAGTTTAACTGTGTAAATGGATAGAAGAGTCATTAATTAGAAGCTCTGTATGAATAATTGATTAAAAATGAACGTGGGTCTTGCCATTCTTACTTTTTGTCTGCATGGCTTTAGGAAAAATAACCTGACAATTCTGGTGTCTCAGGTATATCATATTGAGCCTCCGGACATAGTAATATATCTGGTGCCACATGGGCCTGTGCTACTACTTTCTTGACTATAGAACATCTGCTATTAACTCTGGCTACAAAGTTAGAATCAACTGGGAATGAGAAATGGTGGAAGAAGGAACTAATTAGAGAGAGAAATATCTGCAGTACAAAATTATGAATAAATCATGCCAAGTATCTGCCTTCCTAAAATAAAAATATCCTTGTGTAAAAAAAAAAATGTGACTAAAAAGACTAGTCCTGCCAACCTCCATTGGGTTAATTCAGGGAACAAATTTTTCTGAGTGCTGGGTACTGGGGTACAACGGTAGTGAAAAGCAAACAGATCCTTGCTCAGTTGGAACTTACACTAACAGGGAAAGAAAATGTCCATCAAACAAAATAATAAACATAAAATATAAAATGTTATAATCCCTCTGAAATAAAGGTACCCAGATCTCTAAGAGCAATAAGAGTTTCCTTAAGGCTTGAGTCAATCTAAAGGGTAAGCAACAAAGGAAAGAGGGGAGGAAACAAGTTCCAGACAGAGGGAACAGCATATGCAAAGGCCCTGTGGCAGGAAGGAATATATTTAAAAACCTTATAAAAGGGGGGAGGAATTCTTATGGATGAAGCAGATACAGAAGTCAAACCAGAGGGGAAGCTGTAGGTCTTGTCAGAGACTGTTTTTCTCATAACAACAATATAAAGCCATTGAGGTATTTAAAGAAGGACAGTAACCTAATCAGATTTGCACTTTGAAAAGATTTCTGCCAAATTTGAGAATGATGGTAAGGAGAAAGAGGACAAAAGAGATGGAGGTTACTGCAGTAGTCCTGGCAAAAGATGGGGGTAGCTTTGTCCTAATGAGGCAGCCAAGAAGATGTAGAATCAAGATATTTAGGCAGAAAGGTCCATAAGACTGAGTGACTTATTAGACATGAGAGTTTAAGGAGAAGATAATGTCAGGGATGGCTCCTGGGTGCCTGACCTGCCCGGAGAGATGGATGACTGCACCATTCGCTGAGAGAGGGAACAGGTTTGGGGAGGATCCTGGGAGAGAGAAACATCACAAGCTCAGTCATTGATATATTTCATTGAGATAGCAAGATGGCAACTGGATAATCAGGTTTTTGAGAGGGATGCAGGCTAAAGATATAAATTATAGGCCTATCATAATACAGATGGTAATTGAAGTTATAGGAAGTTGCCCAAGGAAAGGTTACAGAATGAGAAGAGATGACATTTTAGCATCCAGCCCTGAGATACTCAGACCTGTTCAGATTGTATAACTCAAAGGAGATAATGAATATGAGTGGAATTTGTTAACTGCAAAGTACTATATAAATCAGTTATTATAAGAGCTGAAATGGCTTAGAGATAGTTCTCCACATTTTATAGATGTAGAAACTGAAAGAAAAGTTGCAGATCAAGGTCAACAAGGTATTAGTTTTAAGAGAAAAGAATGGGCAGAAGTTTAATCTATATCAAAGCTCCAAAAACTCAGGAGAGCAGATTGTCTAAGTTCTCTGTGAGCCAAAGAGGCTCCGGGAAGTGGGCTTAGAGTTACTCATAATTGGGGTATTTCCTTTTGAGAACCCACAAATGAGTCCTGTGCCGAGGCCTCTGCAACAAGCCGGCTGCAGCTCCCAGGGGCCTGGCTGACACACTGGAACCTCACATCTGCAGGACTCTTGACCCTTCTTCTTCCCTTAAAGGGCCTTTGTCGTTTGTTCCCCAGAGCTGCAAGCAGGACAGAAGGCTCTTTGCTTCTGTACTCCTTAAAAGCAAGACAGACTTTGGGGAGCAGGAAAGTTAGAAAGAGACTTCATTCTGCACATTTCGGGCAGGACCAACACCGTGACTCAGTGAGAAGTAAAAGCATAAGGACTATACAACACACTTCTTGAGGCACTTGCTCCTCATCTCTATTGCCTCAATACCCAGTTCTAAAATAGCAGGAAAAAGAAAGGCAATCAAGCCTTGCACAAACAAGCTTTTTTTTTTTTCTTTTTTCTTTTTTTTTCTCTTAGGAAACCCCTTCATGTGCTGGAATGAAAAGTGATGTCACCCTCAAAACAGTGACCTTAGACTCAATCTGTCCAGCTGCACAAATCAAACACAGCTTAGCGCAAGCCACTGGGAAAGACAATGGGTGGGAGGCTGCACTAGATGACCTCGGTGGTTTCTCCAGCTCCAATGTGTCATAACCAGATGGTTCTCCAAAAGAATCAGTCTTTCAAAAACATCTATTTTTTTTTTTCTGTGCTAATATGTACAGCAATGGTGCTCAGAATTCCTATTAATCACGTTTTGGGTTCAACATGGATATTTCGTCAGCCAGGAGTTTGCTCTCACCCACGTTCTCTCTGGGGCTTTCTTGGGGCCCCTTTTTCCTAAATATACAATGGCCACCCAGCCACCAGGCATGTGCTAAAACCTGCTGACCTGACACTCTTTTCCCGTACAGATGCCATCTCTCTCTATTCATCTCTACCATCAAGCCTTAGATGGCGTCAGCCCCAAAATAATCATCTGGAAAAGTGTGGGTGGGTTTTTTGGCCAACATTCTAATTTGAAAAATGTAAATCAAAGCAAAGATGAACAGTATAATGAATACTATATGCCAACCACCTCGATTCTACCATTAACATTCTACTGTTCTTGCTTGTCACAAAGCCATCCATCTGTCGAACCATCCATTACTCCGTGTTATTTTTTTAGGTGTTACATAGTAAATTCCAGACCTAGTCTATAAGTACTAATCTGATTTGGAGACTATTTTAAAAATTCTTCTGCCCCACCTCCAGAAATCTTGATTTAATCAGTCTTGATGGGACTCAAGTATCAATACTTTTAAAAAGCCTCTGCAGGTAATTCAAATGTGTAGGCAAAGGGATATGTGAGAATACACCTCCTTCCCAGAGCCCTGACCAATGGGAGTGGGAGAGGTCAGAAGGTGGAGACAAAAGAATGCCATAGCTATGCAGCAAGCATACCAACACACAACCAACCACCCACAAACACAAAGGGCAAAGGATGCGGGGCGGATCTTGGAAAGATTTGCCTTCATTCCTTCAGAACCGAGGCTGCAGCAGGGGAGATTCAGATCTAGACACTCCCTGAGTTTACACACTGGTCCATGGCCCTGCCTAGCTGCCTCCCTCCATCCTCGTCAGTTCCCTTCTCCTCATGACACTGCCTCCAATCTCCTGTGGAACTCTGCACAGAAATGGCCTTGCAGGTCTTCTCAAACTCTAACAAGAGGAGGATTAGCAATAAACCTAGCCTAGGTTTTTCAAGGCAGAAGATCCAGAAGCAGAATGTGTCAGTGGCAGCAGCATGTCCATTTCTGTTCCCACAGAGACCCAAAGCACACACATGACATGCAACAACACAACAATTTCAAAATAAAGTTGTAGGGACAGATAACACCTAAAGTTCAGAAAAAGAATGGCAAATAGAGACTATGGGAAGAACCTTGGAATGACTCACTGGGTATCTAATCAAATAATTAGGAGCAGTATTAGAAAAGCCTGGGTATTAATTTCTTGCTGAAGACGACAGATGATAGATAGGTAGGTAGGTAGATAGATAGATAGATAGATAGATAGATAGATAGATAGATGATAGATAATATGAAACAACACTAATAAACTTTGTTTTGTTTTCTTTAAGAAATGTAGAAGAAGTGGCCAGCAGTGCCTTTTAATTTGAACTTAACACTTTACAATTAGGGAGGACCCTTGACTTTCTCTAAAGTGATTCCACATAAATAACCTCATTTAATCCTCATACTAACTTCTTGAAATCAACGAGTATTATCATTCTACTTTACAAATGAAGCAAATGAGGCCAGGGTACATAAAATTAAATCAGAGACCATTGTGCTCAAGGAACCCCAAGAATGTAAATGACCTATGTTCTGGCCACATTTTTATAATCAGGCAGCACTTCACAGCTGGCATCAAAGCTGGAGAGAAGAATCTCTCTTCACACTGACTAAACAATGGAAAAGATGAGCTTGTAAAGCAGTCAGGACAAAGCAAAAAAAATGTCCTGGTGCCATTTCTGGTTCTAATTCCAGAAGCATTTCAGACGGGTGGAGAAGCAGCACTGTTGTTATGAAATAGAGATAAACTACAACCCGGAAAAGCCATGCCTCAGTCTGGACAATCTCAGCACAGCTTATGTGGGTTGGAGCATTTGTTGGATTTCTGTGAATTTGGGGACAGCACGATTTATCTATAAATAAAGATACCTAACTTTATGTTTTAATTCTTTAATTTATTGGTGGGGCATTAGGAGGCAACTTTTAAAAGCAAGAGATCTACACCAAAATCTGTATTTCTTGCTTCTTTCAAAGCCAGATCATCTGCCAACACTGGGTCAGATCCCTGTCTGGTGAGTCTGTTGCAGCTGAGCAAGTGGCTGCTACTTCCTCTAATCAGGTCCTAACCTCTCCCAGTCTCTCCAGTCCCTCCTCCTCCCTACAGTTTACCTGCCTGACTCCTGAGCTCAAGTTGCCATGAAGGCAGGTTGTCTAGGAAGGTGGTAGTGGTCAGCCATGATGCTACATTAAGATAGTAAATCAGGTCACATTGTTTTCAAATAAGGGAGAGTGGAAAAGAGTGTAGGACACTGGTCAGGCAGTGACACTGGGGAACAGGAAGCTGAATTATTCCAGTATTATTGCCACTGAGTGATGGGCAGCAGAGGTGAATCAGTGGAGGCAGGGGGCTGGGTCCCCACTCAGTTTGTAACCCCTAAAGTTGCTCGAGAACTCCCTGTGGAATGGAGAATGCATAACAATCTCAGCGACATATGTGCTCATTTCACCAGTTGCCTGTGAGGGCCTAAAGGTACAAGAGTGGAAAATGAGGTCAATGTCACTGATGGCATCTCAGAGGTTATTTGGTAACTCAGAAATTCTGCAACAAAACTCTAGAATCACAATATGAGTAGTAACTGATGCTACTCTGGAAAAAAAGAAAATTCAAAGAAGTTGTATTTTAAGCACAAATGCTGAGCAAATTGGCAATATCTGCCTGGAGTGCCCTATTGGGAGAGGAAGTAGGGTCCAGTGTGAGCTCAGAAGGTGAGAGAGCTGGGTTCAAAGTGACGAGTCTGCTACAGGTGAGGGCAGGGAGGAACACCACCATCCTCTGCACCTGTCATCTCTGGTCCAGGCGTTCCAGCTCTAGAATGTTTTATTAATTATCTTTCATGACACTTTTGTTTTTAAGCTGATTTTCCTACTTCCACACTGCAGGGTCACGATTAGGCAAAGCACTACGAGGTCAGGCCATCAGGCCAAGATATCCCAAAGCACAGGTTGTAGCCAGTGCCTCTGCTTACAGAATAGGATGGTTGCCCAGATCCTTGCATCCCTGGTATCGAAACATGCTGGGACTTGCGAGTAGACAGGTATTAGAGGGATTAGTCCAAAATGGAAGGGAGCAGGGAGCAGGGAGCCTCATCAGATATAGAACTGACCTCCAAGAAGGATTCATGGGCTAAGTCAGATTCTTGGGCTCCATCTATCTTGACCTGGTATCAGTGCTTGGTGAGGTGTGACAGGATTGGATCCAATCAGCCTCATGGGATGGGCACTAGGACACCCAACCAGTGCTTCTCAAACTTTAATGTGCTGAGAATCAGCGGGGGAGCTATTAATCTTCAGATTGTTATTCAAATAGTCTGGAGAGAGTAGGGCCTGAGATTCTGCATCGGTGACCAACTCCCAGGCATGCTGATGTTGCCAGTCCATGGACCACATTTTGAGTAGCAAAGCTCCAAACCAGTAGTTTTCAAGCTTGTTTTCATTTTAGAATTACTAGGGGAGCTTTTAAAAATTCCTGCTGCCCAGCCCTCATCCCAGAACCAATTAGATCAGAACCTCTTGGGCTGGGACCCAGGCAGCAATATTTCTTATGCTCCCAGGTAATTATAATGTGCAGCCAAGATTAAGAACCATTGCTCTTGGCATTGGGGATGGTCACAGCAGGTGCCTTCAGAGTACCAGGGGTTTCATCTGGCCCAAAGCAACTCGAGGGTGGGGTCAGCCAAGAAGGTGATCAGATGCCCAGTTACAGTCTCAGGCTGGTGGTCACACCCCTAGTTCTGGAGAAACATGACTGCAGAAAGGGGGCGGGAAGGGTTGCTGGTGCCCAAGGCTACCCCAAGCATCACAGACACCTGTACATACAAACCTAGATCTAGATTTCCCCAACCAGTGGACCAGGCTCACGCAGACTCCAGAACTGGTAAAACAAGAGGCTAAAGGTCCTCAGTGTTTCAGGCTGGCCCAATGTGAATGCTCCTCAGTCCCCAGCTACTCCCTACATTTGGAAAGTAAATTCTGCAGTTTCCAATCTCCACCCCCCCCCCCACACACACACACACACACAAGACCCTTAGCACACACACTGCTAATATGACATCCTCCAGGATGCCATCACTGGCTGGGGATCTCAAGTCCTTGCAAAGAGGCAGGAGAATCTAAGAACAGATTCCAAACCCTGAGTTTGGGTCTTCACACTGAGGGCTGAGCAAAGCTCTAGAAACAGTGGCAGAGTTAGAGCACAGCCAGAGAGGAAAGGAAAGGCCCAGGCAAGAAGAAGGATGAAGGAGAGTGAAAAGACAGAACAGAAAAGGAGGGAAAGGAAAAGGACCAGAAGGAAGGCCGGGTGGGAAAGTGGAACGGAACCCTGGCAAATGGCTCTGGGGTCCTTTAGGGACTGGGCCTGGGTCAGGAATGGGCCAGCTCTAGGCTAAGACCAGATTCTAGGAGTGTCAATGTTTTTTAATTTTATATTTTCTATGTTTCAAAAATGATTTAAAGGTCAAATAAAATTCAAAATGGATGGAGAGCAAAATGCTTGACATGGAGGACCAGGTAGTAGAAAAATCAGGGTGAGAGCTTCCCTTTAGTCCTGGCTGTTATTATGCATGGACATGAGGACCAGAGCCCTCCATTAATGATAAGAGAAGACAGCTTTAACTTTTTCCTATTTTGAATAAGAATCTTGAGAATACTGTGAAATGTCTTTAATAAGCAAGATGGTTTCTTGACTTATGATGTAAGCCACTCATTTTTTTATGCATTCTCCAAAATAGGGGTTTCAAAAACAAACAAAAAAAAAAAACAAAGACAAAGACACGGTGCAGCATCCCAGTGAAGCCCTCCCTTTAGTTTGGAGGTGGTAAGCTCACCTGTCAGTGGTCAGGGTGTAGTTAGTGCCCAGTGGCAAGAGGGAGCAGGCCTTCTCTGGAATGCTCTGGGAGATGGACAGCACCCCGTGGGGGTTCTTGTTCATGCGCACAGTGGACACCGCTGTGCACAGACCTGAACCCTCTCAGCCTAGAACTGATCCCTCTCAACCTCCACGTTACAAGTTCACTCTCCAGGACATTATCTCTTAACACTTCGGGGCCATGAATACCATTTGAAAATGTAATGAAAATGCACACATGCTCTACATCTCAGTACCCTGGAGAGCATTTCAGGAGGTTCCCAGACCCCTGTGAATCCAAGGACCCAGCTTAAGAGCTACCACTCTACAGGGTTCCAAGTCTCACAGTTTCTTCCAGCTGAAAGCACACTGCCCTGGCCACTACCACTTGTCCCCTGAAAGCCTCATGAAACTTTAGTGAACACCCAGTGATATGAACTGAATTGTGTCACCCCAAAATTCATATGTTAATACCCTAATCCTCAATGGGATAGTATTTAAAGATAGGACCTTTGGGAGGTCATTAGGATTAGATGAGGTCACAAGGGTGGGACCCTCATGATAGGATTAGTGCCCTTAATGGAAGAGAAAGAGAGACCAGAGCTTGCTTGTCCTCTCTTGCTCTCACTCTTGCTCTCGCTCTTGTTCTCTCTCTTCCCACAATGTGAGGACACAGCAAGAAGCCAGGAAGAGCTCTCTCACCAGGAACAGAATTTGCCGTTCTTTGTTCTTGGACTTCCCAGTCTCCAGACTCTGAGGAATAGAAGTCTATTGTTAGGCCACCCAGTTTATGATATTTTGTGAAAGCAGCCCAAGCCAACCAAGCCACCTAGATACTGTCACCATCAAATACCTCCACCTGGTCCACTGTGAGGTATAAGAGCCTCTGAGACAAGAGTCCCCTCAATTTTGCCTTTCTACCTCATGGTCCAGAGGCAAGGATGGAGAATGCCCTCCAGAGTGCTATCGGGCACACAGGTCCAGCACTGAGGAGACCGCTGGACCCCCAACGAAGGATCAAGAAGCAAGGACAGAAACAAAATGACGGGGCTCCAGGCAGCCCTAGAACATATGGGAAGGGGATAAGAGGATTGAAATCAAAAGGTCAAAGGGAAAGCTGGTGCAGAGCTGGTGGTCGTCCAGGCATGTTCTAGTAACGCCAGCTCACGTAATACCTCCACTGCACACAGCAAGGAGTCCATAAACACAGTTGGCTCTAGGCTGCTCTTCTGCAGAAAACACACCAGGTTTCAGGGCAGTATTATTAAATGGCTCCAACCAGGCAAAGCTGCTTACTCTCAAACTTTTAAACACCATCGCTCTCCACCAAATAACAGACTTTCACAAATCCCTGCTCAAAGCCAATTCCTCCAAGCCTGGCTCCTGGGCCTGCCCTGGACGTTCTTCATCATTTGCGTGCAGCTCGGCTTTGTCTCGCGCATGCGATTGTCCTGGCAGCCCTGCCAGGCTTGGCTCCTCAAGGGCAGGGCTGTTTTCCTTCTACAGCCTTTGTGATCATTCCAGGAGGCCAGATTCCAGGTTCTGAACTCAGAGGCAGCCCAGGAATTATTGTTGGCCAGCTGCTTTTCCTGAGAAAGCATAATCAGACCTTTTGATTCCCATATACACAGCACCTGTGTCCCTGCCACTCTCCTCTCCAATGAAAGGGACTTCCTTATAACCCACTCACATTCTAGGCACAGGGGATGAGCAGCCCAGCCCCAGAGTACTGAAAAGTACAACTGGGGCTTTGACACACTGTGCAGAAGTAAAAAGAAATAAATAGTTGCCTTATCTGTGATATGAATGGGTTGTGCTTGGCCATCTCTGAGGTCCTTACCTGACCTATGACTCTCCCAGTTTGGGAAAATTGTATTCTGTAATGTGGCAGACACTGCTGCTTGACCACTCCATATTCATCTTGCCCTCCCTCCTCACTCTCAGATATGCCAATCTTGTTCAGGGTAGCAAAGTATCCAGCTAAAACACCTGCCTGCCTTCCTGGCCTCTCTTGGGGCTAGGGGTGAGCAGTGAAACCAACGGAGAATTCTGCTGGGGACCTCAGAGCAAGCCTTGGCTTTTCTAATACAGGTACCACCCCCCTCTGCTTTGCCCTCCCACTTTCTTTGTACCGGAGAGTCTGATGTTATGCTGGAGGTGAAGCAGTCATTTTGCAGTCATGAGGCAATGCCCATGAGGACAAGGGTCTACCTGCTAAAGATGGCAGAATGAAAAGGTAGGACAATCCTGGGCCCCACTGGCACTGTTCAACCACTACACCAGTCTTGGGAGGCCCCGCTCAGGACTTCTTGGTTCAGAAGATAAGAAGGTCCTTAAATGCTTCCATTACTGTACTTCAAGTTAAGTGACATATACACTTGCAACCTTGAAACTCTTGTTCTTGGTTTTGTTTTGTTTTGTTTTGTTTTCCTAATAGCATATTTGGTTCAGGTAACAGTTTCTCAAAAGGGCAATGAGAAAAAAAAAAAAAAATCTACCCACCAGGATACTTTTATTTTGGTTGGCAAATACCATAGAACAAACTTCATGGGAAGTCATCTGCATTTCATGAAAAACCAATGAAGGGCTAACCAGTCCCCCAAGTTGCCAGCTGTTTTGCAGTAATGTAGCTAATAAAGAAGGACCGGGTAACACATTCAAGTTTGTTAGCCTCTATCACTAAGGAGGTCTCTTTTGCAATCAATCCTATTATCAGCAATGATTTTTTGTTGTTGTTCTTTGAAATATAATGCACAACTTCTGGAGAAGATGGAGATTTGGGCACAGGTTTCTAACAGTGCCCTCCCAAACCCCAACTGAAATTGCCAAAATAATCAGAAGGCATTATGGGAGGGGGTCCATTCTCATGCCAGAACTCCTGGAATTTCTGCAGATAGAATGCTGGTTGGTCCAGATAAAAGGAAGGCAGAGAAGACCAACTTAGAACCCTACTTCCCAAGAAAGCAGACTCAGGGTAGTTGTCTCACTGAACTCTACTTACATCAACTACTTTGGAAAGTCAAAAACTGAATGTAGAGGAGAAACCAAGATGGCAGCATAGGTAAGTACCTAAACTGCTGCCCCACACAACAATTTCAAAACTACAACTAAAAGACAGAACAGACACCATCCAGAACCACAGGAAAGCTGGCTGAGTGGAAATTCTACAACTAGAAGGAAAGAGGAAAGCTCACGGAGAAGGAGCAACAAAGAGCTGAGGTATGGAGATGCGCGCGCAGAGAGGAAGGGCGGTGGAGTGCCTGGCTGGCTTTCTCTGGTGGGAGGGGGAAGGAAGCCCCCGACTGCACTGAACCCCAGTTCCGACTGCACTGAACCTCAGTTCCGGGAGAAACCCTGTGGACACAGGCTCATACAGGGGGAGTTTGGACTGTCAGGTAGAGAGAAAGGCACACGGAGACTTGGAGACTCAGGGGAGCCGTGGCGGCAGGGGTCTGGAGGCGCAAGTGCGCACAAAGACTGACTGAGGAGATTACCACAGGCTATTCCTAGTGGAAGGGAGTTGGAAGCTCCTGACTGCACTGAACCCCAGTTCTGACTGCACTGAACCGCAGTTCCGGGCGAGCTCCTGGGGACCCACGCTCTTACGGGGGAAATCTGGACTGTAAGGCGGACTTGGGAACCGCGGAAGGCAGAGGTCTGGAGGCTTGCGCAAGGGCAGGGCTGACAGGAAGCCAAGACTGTCTGCTCCGCCCTGAGACTCCACCCCTTCTAAGCTGAGCACAGAGGCTTTTGCAATCTGGCAAGGCTAATGCTATAAGGCTGTCTCCAGCACCGAAAATCTCTCAGTGTAGACACAGCTGATCTTCACAGCCAACTGGCCTGCAGGTCAATTCCTCCCAGTGATACCAACAACAATCAAGACTTAACTACAACAAGGCTGTACACACAATCCACAAAGGGGTGCACCAAGAGTGTCCACCTCAGGTTATCTGGGGAGGCCGACCCACTGGGCCATATAGGAAACCTAGCACACAAAGCTACCCTACCAACTCAGGGAAGCAATGAAAAATGGGGAGACGAAGAAACAGATCACAAACAAAAGAAATGGAGGAAAACAAACGACTGGATATAGAATTCAAAACCACCGTTATAAGGCTTTTCAAGAATATCCTAGAAAAGGCTGATAAATATAACGAGACCCTTGAACATATAAAAAAGGACCAACTAGAAATTAAACATACACTGACTGAAATAAAAAATATTATACAGAGACCCCATAGCAGACTAGAGGAACGCAAGAATCAAGTCAAAGATTTAAAATACAAAGAAGCAAAAAACACTCAACCGGAAAAGCAAAAAAAAGAAAAAAGAATCCAAAAAGTTGAAGATAGTGTAAGAAGCCTCTGGGACAACTTTAAGCGTACCAACATCAGAATTATGAGGGTGCCAGAAAAAGAGAGAGAGCAAGATACTGAAAACCTATTGGAAGAAATAATGACAGAAAACTTCCCCGACCTGAAAGAAATAGACTTACAAGTCCAGGAAGCGCAGAGAACCCCAAACAAAAGGAATCCAAAGAGGACCACACCAAGACACATCATAATTAAAATGCCAAGGGCAAAAGACAAAGAGAGAATATTAAAAGCAGCAAGAGAAAAACAGTTAGTTACCTACAAGGGAGCACCCATACGGTTGTCATCTGATTTCTCAACAGAAACTATGCAGGCCAGACGGGAGTGGCAAGAAATATTCAAAGTGATGAATAGCAAGAACCTACAACCAAGACTACTCTACCCAGCAAAGCTATTATTCAGAATGGAAGGTCAGATAAAGAGCTTCACAGATAAGAAAAAGCTAAAGGAGTTCATCACCACCAAACCAGTATTATATGAAATGCTGAAAGGTATTCTTTAAGAAGAGGAAGAAGAAAAAAGTAAAGAGAAAAATTTTGAACAACAAATACATATCTATCAACAAGTGAACCTAAAAATCAAGTGAATTAAAAATCTGAGGAACAGCCCTAACTGGTTTGGCTCAGTGGATAGAGCGTCGGCCTACGGACTGAAAGGTCCCAGGTTCGATTCCAGTCAAGGGCATGTACCTTGGTTGCGGGCACATCACCAGTAGGAGGTGTGCAGGAGGCAGCTGATCAATGTTTCTCTCTTATCGATGTTTCTAGCTCTCTATCCCTCTCCCTTCCTCTCTGTAGAAAATCAATAAAATACATTAAAAAAATAATAAAAAAATAAAAATCTGAGGAACAGAATAAACTGGTGAATATAATAGAATCAGGGGCATAGAAAGGGAGTGGACTGATAATTCTCAGGGGGAAAGGGGTATGGGGGGGTATAGGAAGAGACTGGACAAAAATCGTACACCTATGGATGAGGACAGTGTGGGGGGAGGTAAGGGCAAAGGGTGGGGTGAGAACCGGGTGGAGGGGAGCGATGGGGGGGAAAAGGAGAAACAATTGTAATAAAATGAACAATAAAGATTTATTAAATTAAAAAAAAAAACCTGAATGTAGTTCAGGGAATGGGTCAGAAGGAGAGGGTGTTGTGGGTTAAGTGCCTTTTGCTTCAGCCTATCAATAGCACTCAACTCTACTCTGCTGGAAAGGCCCAGGGGACAGGAGTGTCACAGCAGACGAGAGTGAGCCGTCCACGCTTCTCCCGGATGCTGTGGGTAGGGCCCACTGGGGCTGGTCCTGGCCTCACTTACAGTTCCTTCCCCACTCCCCTGTGTTAATGGAGTCCTATCACAGTCACCCCCAGAAACGGTATTTATATTAGAACAACACTGTAAATGATCTCAATGTCCAGTCACACGTGGTTATTTCAGGGAATGACAGGGTCAAGGAAAGGGCTGCCTCTTTTTGCCTTCCCTCTTGTGACTTGGTGACACCTGCCACCAACCCACCCCGTCAAAACCTACAAAGAATGTCAATTCTGCAGAAGCAGGTGCCTGAAACATGGAAGTGTGAATCCGGTCATGCAAATCAATACAGGGCCTTAAACCTAAAAAGATTCAGGGAGGAACTAAGGGAACTTTTGGGGTATTTACCCTCCTAAATGTCTGGTCACAATTAGGGTGGTCAAAAGGTACAAACTTCCAGTTATAAGATAAATCAGTCCTAGGGATGAAATGTATAACATGATGACTATGGTTAACAACACTGTGTTGCATATTTAGAAGCTTCTAAGACAACAGATCTTAAAATTCTCATCATAAGGAAAAAATTATAACTATGTGAGGTGGTGGGTATTAACTAAACTTATTGTGGTGATCATTTTACAATATATACAAATATCGAATCATTATGTTGTCCATTTGTGTTATATGTCAATTATATCTCAATAAAACAGAAAATAAATAAATAAATACAAACAATTAGGTCACACTGAAGAGGCTTTATTCTAGCACTATTTTTTTTCTTGAAGTTTAGAATCCAGCAAGGATTTTCTTCATATGCTTCCCTGAAATTACTGATGTAGAAAAACGGAGGGCAGTAACCTAATATCTCCTAGGTAGTGACCATAGACAAGGCATGGAGACACTCTATTTACATCATGTCACTCGTCCTCTATCACAGCCTTGTGAAATAGTCTCAGAAAGATACCCAGAGTAGGGAGTGCCAAAACCATATTGTAAACCCAGAGTCCATTCATCCATTCATTCATCAAATTTTAAACACATATATTGATTTCAGAGAAGAAGGGAGAGGGAGAGAGAGGTAGAAATATCAATGATGAGAGAGAATCATTGATCAGCTGCCTCCTGCAGGCCCCACATTGGAGATCGAGCCTGCAACCCAGGCATGTGCCTTGATCACGGAATCGAACTGTGACCTCCTGGTTCATAGGTAGGCGCTCAACCACTGAGCCATGCTGGCTGGGCCATGCATCAAATATTTTATTGGATACTTATGATGTGCGTGGCACTTTTCTGGTAGCTTTCCGAGTGTGCCTATGGGGTGCTCCCAGTGGAGACTGGAGCCGACGGGGCCCCTGAGCTGTGATCAGCCTCATCCGTTACTTCAATGCACCAGGCAGACATCATTATTTGCTAAGAGTGCCATGCCGACAGAGCTGGGAAAGCACTGAACAAATAATTTGCCATTAGTAATAAGGCCTATGAAGTTTGTGCTGACTCCAAAATGCCTGCCTTTCCTACTGAAACGTAGGGTTTGGGGGTGCAGACTTCTTCTCATGGATCCTTGTCCAATGAAGATGAAGAATAAATTCCTGGACTAACACATTTCTTTAATAAAAATGTAGATGTTTATTGGAAGCATATACAAACTCCATCTGGGCAGGGTGCCCCAAAGGGACCACTGGAAAGGGGCCCCCAAATAGGAAAAACCTGTTCTTTCCCATGGACCCTCTTTATTTCTAAGACTCCCTAAAGCTGCCTCTTTTGTCTCTAAAATTCCTTTTCACTACCAACCTTCTCCCCCAGTGAGTGAGCCATCAACAGACCACAAGACATTCAGACTCCCACACCAGAAATAAGAAGGGTCGGAATAAGAAAGCTAAACACTCATCATGCTCAATCCACTCAACCAACCCACCTCTCAGCTGGGCCTGGCTTAATTTCAGTTTCCTCCTATAAGTCTGTATTTAAATCAAAAGCAAACACTGGTCTCAACCCACCTCAAGTTTCTATTGTGTAAACACAGCTGAAAGACCAAATGGTTTACCTGCTGCTTTTTTTCTGCCTCTCTTACCCATCACACATGAAAATGCACTGATTCTCGGGGTCGCTGGGTGCCTCAGGTTAGGACGCGATGTCCTGGAGCCCAAGCCCTGTGGGTTTGACTCCCTCTGAGTATGGTTGTGGTTTCCTCAGGGGGGCCCCCTCAGCCCCGCAGCAGCTCCAAGCTTTCCAGCTGCTCCCAAATGTAGGTCAGGGCTGTAGGAGAGCCCTGGAAAGAAAACTTGCAAATCCAGAGCAGAACCAGAAAAACAACTCCTGGCAGTGCCTCAGAAATGAATACCATTTCAGGCTAGGAAGCTAAAAGTCCTAGCTACAGAGATGGGCTCCGGGTTCTTTGGTTAGAAAAAATATAGCGTTTCCCTCACTTGATCCATTCCTTTCCAAGGACAGTGCCCAGTGCCTAAGCCATGTGTAAATGGAAAGTAAGGGGGAGGGGTAGTTACACCAAATTTCAACATTTTAATGGTATTCTACTGAAATCTATAGGTCTGCTCCTAAAAGGTTTTAAATAAGTTTTTTTTTTTAATTAAAACAAGACAAAAAAATCCTATACACACAAACATATGTTTAAGACTTGTGGGCCAATTTGTCTTCTTGGACTACAAAAGGAAGCTTGTCTGTGACTCATTTTTAAAAGCAAAGTTAAAACCAAAAGCTGCCACAGGTAACCCCAGTTGATGAATCCACAACTCAAAAGTTTATAACAGTGGCATGTTGCCGGTGGAGGAGGTTGTGCATGGCGCGGAGAGAACAAGGAGTGCATGGGAACACTTTCTGTCCATTCTGCTCTAACCTAACGCTATGAACCTAACACTGTTCTAAAAATTAAGTCTATTCTATATAATAAAAGTCTAATATGCTGTGTCCAGTCAACCGGTCGGCCGTTCAACCAATCAAAGCGTAATATGCTAATGATATGCTAAGGCTGCTCAATGGGGGCAGACAGTCCACCGGACCACTAGTCGCTATGATGTGCACTGACCACCAGGGGGCAGATGCTCCTAACTGGTAGGTTAGCTTACTGCTGGGGTCCGGCCGATTGGGACTGAGTGAAGCGGGCTGGACACGCCCTGGAACCCTACCACAATACCTCCCCAGCTGGCCAACCTCCCATGTCTCTCCCTGGCTCTGATCATGCACCAGTGGGGTCCCTTGGTGTGGCCTGCACTTTTTTGAAATCCAGGACCCCTCAGGGGATGTCGGAGAGCCAGTTTCGGCCCAATCCCACAGGGGGAGCACCGCTCAGCCAGAAGCCAGGCTCAGGGCTGGAGAGCACAGCGGTGGTGGCAGGAGGCTCTCCTGCCTCCGCAACAGCACTAAGGATGTCTGACTGACGAAGCCATCAGTTGGACATCACCCGAGGGCTCCCAAACTGCGAGAGGGCACAGGCCAGGCTGAGAGATCCCCCAAGTGCATGAATTTCGTGCACCGGGCCTCTAGTTTATTTATAAGCTTATAACATAGGTGCTTCAACCTCCCAAGACATTTTATTACTGAAACTTGAGGCCCAGTGCATGAAATTGGTACACGGGCGCAGTCCCTAGGCCTGGCCAGCAATTGAAGCACAAGCATCTGGCGTGGAAGGGCAGTCCCAGCTAACCTCTGGGCCCCAGGCAGCACCTGGGCCCCCGGGTCCCCATTAGCCCCCCTCTGCCTGAGTCATAGCGCCCAAGTCACCACACGTAGATGCGGTGAGCACGGCCAGATGCTGTGGGCCAGGGTGCAGCATGGGCCTCTGGGCCACCCAGCGGTGCCGCATGGAAGCCAGGCGGGCAGCGTGCTCTCTCCCAGCCAGCCTCGCAGACCAGCTCCTGCACGAACCCACGGGGAGCCCAACCGGCCCCTGTGGTCCTGGCAGCAGAGGCCTGGCTCACCCAAAAGAGGCCGCATGGGTGCGGGGCAGGCTCCTCGCAGGCACCTGGCACCTGAGCATGGGGGCTTCCCCAGCGCACGAGCCCTGGCGTTCCAGGGGAGGGTAGCAGGGGGCGTGAGAGTGAGCTCGGTGGACACCCCGCATTCTCACCACACCTCCGTCCCCATCATCCCCACCCCCAGGAAGCCGGCAAGAGGTCGCAGTGTGTCACTGACACACGCCATGTTCTGCGCCACCCCTTGGTGGTCAGTGCACGTCATAGTGAGCGGTTGAACTCCCGGTCGAACGACCACCTGAGGAGACAATTTGCATATTAGGCTTTTATTATATAGGATAATGTGATAAGAACTAACCTGATTTCCAGGCAGCCAAGAGATCACAAAACCAACACTACAGCTGAACTGTGGGGTGAAGCTGCCTCTGCCCTGGGCAGGCAGGAAGCAGCATTTTCCTTACGCTCCAGCTCCCTTTCCTAGGCCCTCACTTCAGCCCTGGCTGCAGAGCTCCTCCTCCTATGCCCGTCCCTGACCTCCCAGGGCCAGAGCAAACTTGAGATAAAAGCAACATCAGAGACAGGGCAGCAGAGAGCAAAGGTGGAAGCCAGCCCCAGCACGCAGGGGGCGTGGGGAGGGCTGCAGGGGGCTTGACCAGAGGCCCCTTTGTAAGTCCTACTTGTAGCTACACATTTTCTTTGAAACCATTTATTTGAATGCTCCTTCCATTGGAACATCCTCAGACTCATATTCTTATTACACAACCATTTGTCCTTACCTGCCCCCATTAGTATGTCTTACAAAAACAGGGCCAATGAATTTTTTCCTGTTTTTCTGTCATTTGAATATTGTTGATGGCTCTGTGATCAAACTCATCGTTGGCAGCCAGTGGGTCCACCTGGTACTATCTCAGTATCCACACTTCCCTGCCGTTTCTTTCTGAGGTCCATCTGCAGATTCCAATTCCCCAGCTGACCCCTCAAGTGCCCCCCAGGGCTCCATCCTCAGCCTTTCTGTCACACTCCTCACTCTCAGCCTGACCTCCCAGGACCATATTATATGAGATATTAGCTTCGAAACACCCAAATCTACATCTCCAGTTCAGATCTTTCTCCAGAACTCCAGACCCAAATTTCCAAATGCCTTTTAGGTACCAGAATGTTCGATGAACACATCAGAATCCCCATGTCCAAAACTGAACTCATTATCTTCCCCCATCAAACCCATTCCTCCTCTAAATATTCCCTCCCTAGGTCTATGGCAGCACCATCAGCTCAGTTACCAAGCCAGAAAACAGGAAGTCTCCCATATCTCTGGATCATCCCCTGGGGTCACTAAGTCTCCAAGTCTAGTCCTTACCCCTTCCTTGTGCTTCTGTGCTCCTCTCTGTTTGCTCAGGCCTTCTTGGTATCTACTCCACAGATTGAAACAACCAACAGATAATCTTGTTGCCATTAATTCTGCCCTCCAATCTATCCTTCATAACCACTAGGGTTTCCTTTCTAAAACATATTTCTTCTCCCATCCCGCTCCCCTTAAAAGCCTTCCACCCTACTTCTCACAAAAGAATGTCCAAATGGTTAACAAAGCATGCAAACTTTTTATGATCTTGTCCTGTCTCCCAAAACTCCCCACAGAGCAAACTACTCTCTACCTGCATAAAACTACTTGGATTTTTCGACTCAACCAAGATGTTTTAGACATTCCTACTCAGTACCTGCTGTTCCCACTTACTAGAGAACTCCTATTTAAACTTCAGGACCCACTGCAAATATCACCTCGTTTGTGAAATATTCCCCAATTCTCCATCTCCTTCAGAATTGTCATTCCATTCTCTGTGCTCCAGAAATACTCTGAATACCGCTCTAATGCGAAATGTATACCAGGTATTTAATGATTATAATTTAATGGCTTGTTTACATATCTTCCTTCCCACTCCACTGGGAGAGCCACAAGGTCAAGAATGTATATTTCCCTGCCTTGACCATGTATAGGCTTGAAAAAGCAGTTCATTAAGTTTCTCAAACTGGAGGAAAGACCAGTGGGGGGAGATGCTTCCCCAGGATGCACAGACAGGAAGCAAGAACGACGGAGTTAAAGGCTGAACCATTAAAACACTGTGATTGGTAAACATGGATTTAAATTTCTGTTTAATACAATTGGCCAGTGAGAAGCCTTTACCACAAAGCCTTATTTCCTCCACGCTTTCTAAAAACATCGCCCTATCAGTTTGAATCCTGCAGGCTCTTTCTCAGCCAAAAGGAATTTCCCTTTAAACAAAAACTATTCAGACATTTCCAAGATATGAAATATTCAAAACCAGGATTTTCCACTCAGACAACTAGGAAACTGTTTGTGGACTTCCTCCCCCCCCCCCCCTCCCCCCAGACTCCTCTTATTTGCCAAGAAGTCTGAAAAGGGATTTTTTTTCCTGATGTTAAAAATATGTTTCCTACCTCTGTGCCTCTCTGTTTTTCCATTCTTTATTTTGTCTGGGTTTTACTGAGGCAAGGCTTTAAGTCAGAAAACAGAAGCTGCAAAATGCAAAACTACAGCTGCCAATTAGTTGCCCAATGAAATAGGCAATCAACAGAATCCTGTTGTTTTAAATCGCCCTTTTTTATTAAGATGAGATACTTTCCAGGAGAGGAGCATGACAACTCAACCAGGAACTGGGAATGACAGCAACCTTTGGAACTGTGTAATATAAATACTGCATTTTACAGATGGAGACACTGAGACCAGGGACATGAAGTAATTTGTACTATAATGAGCTCACACATCCAAATGCTTTATTCTCCAAAGAAAAACTCTCTTCCAAGAGCCACTAACAAGAAGCAGGCATAGAAACTTGGGTAGCTCAGAGTAACACATCTCAATTCTTAAAAAAAAAAATTGAAAGTATTGTCAGTAAAGTTTAGATTAATACATTACTCCAAAATAGAGCAATTCGAATGCATGCAATTCAGAATGAGGCGATGGTAACTGAGCTCACCAGCATTTAACGCGCCAGAGGAATATATGGCACATGATCTAAGAAGTTATGTCTGACTTTTGCATTGACCTTCATAGTCCTGGGAAAAAATGAGACATACCACTGGGGAACAGCACAATGGGTTTCCCCAGCCGGAGAATAAGCACAAGGCCAGACAAAACACAGTCTGCATCTGATGGGTGACATTGACTCTAGAAACAGCTGTGTCCCAGTAATGACCCGTGAGCTTCTCACAGGTTTACACTGTAGGAAAGCTGAGTCATTTAACATTCCCTGAGATAGATGGGGTGCAGTGATAAGGAGGATCAAAGTGTACCACAGCTCTTCTTAGTCTGAGTAACGCATCATGAAGTTTCAAGGGTTACCCAACCAGAGCTGTTCTGCAGCAAATGAGGGCCCAAAAGAATATTGGATCCAAAGATCTCCCACTGTCCATCAATTGAAAATAATAGATATAAAGATCTGAGAACTACAGAAACTAATAAAGTATTCTCTAAATAAATAATAAAAAAGATCTGAGAACCACCTTTATTAAAGTTGATAGAGGAGCCCAGGGGAGCATACAGAGATTACAGAAGGCCAAGTACCAAGTGCTCGCATTTTAACAGGTGGTAAGGAAGCCAGTGAAGGAGGAAAAATTAAACCCACCAGATTGTCACAGAAGCCAAAGAATGAGTTACAAGGTGACCTTGTGGTCAACATCACCAAATATTTCCATGAGTCCTAGCAGGCAAGGACAGAGAATAGACTGGATTGAGCAGTTAGGGAGAAGTTGGAGCACCTCTAGCAGCAGTAGAAACCAGAAAAGAGGATGCAGGAGTAAGTAGAAAGTGAGGAAATGAAGGCTGTAGCTATTGAGCACTTGTTTGAGGAAAGCTAGCAGTAAACAAGAGAGAAAAAATGAGCAAGAAAGAGTAATGGCATCTGGCAAACATGTGTTCAAGGCAGAGACCTGTGTTTATAGCAGAAGGTAGAAGTTGGGGCAGAGAGGAAATGAAGATACACGAGAGAGAATAATTATAGGTCCCTGTGCTTTCTGAATGATGTCAGACTCCTAAGGTCCCAGAGAGAAGACACCTGACTTGGGGGAGAGGGTAGAAAAGTGTGTCTACTATGGGCCAGACAGTGACATGTGAAGAAACTGAGATGCAGAGTGGTGAGGCAATATGCCCAAGATCATCAGAGAACTTGTTCTCTCAACTAAACGAGGAAAGATTCTGACATGGAATTACCCAAGTCACTAAAATTTCAATTTGCATAAACAGTTACAAGAATGCAGTTTAAAAACAACATTAATAAAGAAGGCCATCGAGCTTATCCATTTTCCAAGACTGCCTCACTCGACTTAAAGTGCATCGAGCAGTTATGATGTATCTCTGAGCATCCTGTACTTGGTTAAGCATTGTGAGACTATAGAAAAGACAAGGTCATGTCTCCTATCCTAGAAGAGTTTGTGTTCCAGCTGAGCAAACATCTTTATTGCTCTGGACTTCAGGTTTTCCATAGATAAAATGGTTCATCACCCCCTATCTACCTCAAGGATAACCTAGACAATTCCATTCAGGGAAAACTTGAGGTCACTTGTGATTTCACTTGAAAGAGCCTGTGAGCATGTGGTGAGCACGGAGATGGAGCAATAGGCTCAAGGTTGACACAACCATGGTGGGTCTCATAATTTCTTTTCAACTGTAACTCTACAGAGGCAGGGACTGTGGACACTACTCCATCATTCACAAAATCATTCACATATACCCTTTCACCTACCAACTGCCCAGGAAGGACTAGGGCCATCTTCCCAAGACAATCAGCAGACAGCTCAGAGCCATCCTGCAAATAGGCACACCCTTATCAATATTTGAATAGCCATAAGCAACTGGAAAAACAGATTCTTTGAAAAATGACATTCAGCTTTCCACCAGCTGATGTGAGCTTGTGTAAACCTGGAACAGTACAAGTCACTCTTGTCTTGCATGGTGAGCACGATGACAGGCTCAGCTAGCTACCTCCAGCCCTGATATTTAACTCTGATGCAGAGAGTTCAGAAAATATTGTTAATTCTAGATTTCCTAGTGAGTGAATTGGGACACAACAGTACTCCCTTCATGATAACCTTTGCATGCATTTCAGAGACTATTGCCATCTCTATAGTCTTCTTTCATTGGATACTATTAGCACAGCTAAATAATGTTCTTAGAGCTTTGCAAGTGGCACAGTATTTGCTCCTAAGGCTAATTTGTGGATTTTAAAATATTTTCTATTTGCTATCCATCTTTATGATAAAAAAGCCATTGGTTAAACAAACACTATCTTTCAGTTTAATAAAAAAAAAAAAAAAAAAACCTGCCAACTCAGACTATTTTACTAACAGTCATCATAAATGGTCATGGTGATTGAGCCTCCAATATCTCCTCCATTCCCATGTGACTAAGCCAATCATGTAAATCCCTTTCCAGTCATTGATTAAGGAATGGTCATGTGATCCAATCCTTGACAATAAAGCTCAAAGAGAAATCAGCTGGTAGGCTTCCGGAAAAAGTTTCTTCCATCATAAGAAGGAACACAAGGAAGATACAACCTCTTTTCCTCTGAATATTGTCATTTTGAGTTGAACACCTGTAACTTACATGGATATGAGATGCCTTCAGGTTGCCCCCAAAATGGCATTTGCATATAGATGGATGGAATCTGGGTCCATGATGATACTAAGGAGTTGTTGAATCGGCCAAACAGGTAGATATACTTCGAGGCCTCTTGCAATATGACATAATAATTTATTTATTATATAAGCAATCTCAATCACTTTTCAGTTACTTGCAGCTACAAGCACTGTAATTTAATTCAATTATTAATCAACATGCAATGTCTTCTTTCTCTTGCAAGAACAACTTCATATCAGAGCTGCATAGAATATTATCACTCAGGATCTTTCAAGAAAGAAGGCAAGTACCATACTCTCATCTTTCAGGACTGTGCCCAAGTCCACCTTTCTCCAACTCGTGTTAACAGCATAAGAACAATTTCAGAGACAATAATATAATAGGTCAAAGGTTTCTCACCAAGCCAATAAAAACCCTTTAGAACATAGATAAATAAGCAACACATGTGCAAGGCTACTTTATGGATAACAGCCACATGTATGGAACAGAAGAGGGGTAGTGAGGGTTCGTCACCAACTCCCCAAATATTTCTCCCCTGTTACCTGACTAGTGCCTTAAATTCTCCATTTAGAGATTCAGCCTTTTGATTTGAAGTAATTATGTTAAATAGAAGCTTATCAAATCTTTCCTGAGAGCAAAATTAAGAGGAAATGTTGGAAAGAGAACATTATTACAGTGAGCACTGGGGTCCAAGAAACAAAGGAAGCACAGAAGAGATGAAGGTGAAAAAAGATGAAAGGATGGCCTTGAAGACCAATTACACTTCAGAGTTTTGTCTCCTACTTGAAATCGTTACCTCTATTCAGTTTGTGGAGGTCAGGTGACATGAAGCGATGATATTCTCAAGCCACAAGGACCCAGGTTTCCCCCAGAACCTAGCCAGGGGCCAACAACAGGAGACAAACAACAAACGACAAGTTCCAGTGTCCCACTGGAGCCCTATCGGTCTCTGGACCAGCAGAGAGGAAGGGGAAACCATCAGCCTATGAGGTGAGCCACCTCCATCCTGGCAATCAGTGATAGATGTGGAAACCAGATGACCTTCACATCCGGACACCAGGGAGGCTGACCATCCTCTTAACCGCCCCGCCCCCCCAGCACTGTCTAGGATCAGTCATTTCCCTTTAAGATCCAATTGGATGCAAAATTTAAGTAGTATAACAACTAAATCATTTTACAAAGAACTGGATTTATAGGAATTTTGCACTGAAAACAAGCAGAACTTGTCATTATCTTTACAAAGACTTAGTAGTTCCTGTTGTATACTTAAAAAAGTAAAATAAAATAATTGACAAAATTCCTGTTTCCAGATCATTAAACTTAGATATAAGAAAGTTATCAAGATCAGGAAGTTTATCATACAAACCCACTGTTAATTCTCCACCTTGAGGACTCCTGCCCACCAAGCACTCCTGCTTCTCTATTTTTCACCCACGGCCTCCCTCAACTGGAGTGGTGTTGAGTGTAAATACCACACCAGATCTCCCTCTGCCCTCAAGGAAATTCAGGCTAAAATTACCTTTAGTCCAGTTTTATGCAGTGCCTTTAAATTGTCATTTGTCCTTTTCTAAATCCATTCAGGGGTTAAAAATCTGAACAGTACAAAGGGGTAGAGTGTAAATAACTCCTTCTCCCACCCGCCCTCTCTTGACCTCTGGTCCCCCAAGTCACGTTCATAAAAGTACTATATTTCATCATCTGTATAGGTAACTATTTTTTAAGCTTTAAGAGGAAGGCCAAATCCCTAATAATTCATGATCTAACAAGCAAGTCCATTTTCACTGTATTCGTGCTTCATTATTTCGTAGACTTTGGGCCTTTGTCCTTCCTGGACCAAGAAGTCTTCTCCATGACTAAATGATTGAGAAAAGCGTTGTTTCTGATGGCTCACAGAAGGCCCGAGAGACCTTAAACTCCCAGCCTCAGGCAACTTAAACCTTCTATGTTTTTAAAATCAGATTGGTCACGGGTTTGCTAAAACAGGGCATTAACAATCATGCATGTGGTAAGTAAATCCCTATTTAGAGCAAATAGAGTGATCACGCTAGGAAGGCTTGGTGACTGGCACCACCACCTCAGTTAAACATTAGCAGCATTTGGGCTCAGCATCTTCTCCCAACCTCTGACTCGGTTTTTTCTGTTTAACACTGGACCCTTCCTTCATATGAAATGGTAAGCAAGAACCTGGGCTTTGAAGGCAGGCAGACTTGAATTGAAATTCTGGTCTGTCAATAATTAGCTGTGGGACCTTTCACCAAGTCGCTGAAGCTCACTAAGCCTCAGTTTTCTTTATTGTAAAATGAAAATAACAAAAATGACTCTTTCACTGGGTCATTAAGAGGGTTCAGTGGTATAATGTTTGAAAAGCATTGCATACAATGCCTTTCAGTAGAACCAGCTTCATGATCTGTGGGACCCAATGCAAAATGGAAAGTTATTCAGAAACTACTAAGGATTGCAAGATAGTGACAGCAGAGGATAAACCAAGTGCAGGTGCCTGTGGGGCTGCACAAGCGGCAGGCTCGCGAAGCCAGCCCTCCCTTTCAGATAATAAATACTCAATAGATGGTAGCCATTATCATATCTTGCCACTTTCCTAATTTATATCTGTGTCTTACCCTCCCTGCAGGCTCTCCTATCCTTATACGTATAATGCCCAATCCACTCAACTTAAAGAGTTTTACTGGGTTATTCCAAATACAGGCACTGTGTCTCAGAAGTTACCTGCGCTTAACAGGGAAAATAATTGACCAAAATGGGGGGAATCTAAAATAGAAATGATGTTACCATAAGCTCACACCAGGTGCACTCCCACCTTAGGGCCCTTCCTCTGCTTTTCATCCTACTGAAATAACTTTCTCCCTCCTTCAAGCCTTTGTTCAGATCCCCTTGTATCTGACGCTTATTCCGATTGCTCCATTCAATATCCTATTTTGCCCTTCCTCCATCTCCCTCATCTTGTTCTACTTTTACTTTTCCCATAGCACGTATATTGCCTAACATGCTATTTCACTTACTTATTATGTCTGTCACTTGTTTATCTTCCCCTACACACACACACACACACATACACACACACACACACACACACACACACACACAAATGGAATGTAAGCTTCTCAAGATCAGGAATTTTTTGCCTCCTTTTATTCACTGATGTATCGAAACTGTTTAGAACAGTGTTGGCATGCAGAAGACATTCAGTAACTGCTAATTAAAAAAACAAGTAAACCTTTGAATGAATGCATAATCAGGCCATCCTTTTTCTACCTGGAGGTCAGTCCATTCCACATTATAGACAAATGGCAGTAATAACTAGCTCTGCAACAGGATACCCAACAGAGTTCAAGAAACAGATGGGGAGTTATCTATTTTCAAATCTCTGCCAAAGTCCCCTTAGTTTAGAAGGAATATAATCCAGTCCTCTGTGCTAGTAAATCCAACACCTCTTTCAACACTAATTCATATACATGGTTAGTTGCCAAAGACTTGAGGCAATCGTGCATGGCATTTTATATGAGTGGGCTCCCCAAAAGAGAGATGTGTCCTTAAGTGGTGGACATCCAGTCATTTAAAAAATAAAATCAGAAGAAAAATAATCACACATCACTGCTTCATAACAATGAATAGGAAAACTGAGCCCTTAATACCAAAAGGAATGTAAGGGCCTCTGTCCCTGAAACAGTGCATGAAGATGCTAGAGCCAGTCTAAGCTGCGCTGCCTGGAGTGAATGTTACAGTCACAGGGAGCATCTCAAAACCTGGCCTGTGATCTCACAATTGCAAGCCACAGGGCCCAAGAAAGGAAATATGGAGGCCTGTGCAGAATTCATCCCACCAGCTCAAGGCAACCTCAACGCTGTGACAGTATAGCTGCTGGATGAGACATTTTTCAGTGGGTTTAAGAACAAAAGAGAAGAGCTGCCCTCTGCAAATGGTTAAAATGCAGCCCATGTCAGGAGAAACATCTGGAGCATCCAATTATCAGAAGATTTTTGAGGGCTAATGTGCTCGAAGTTCTGTACTGATAACAGGAAGCACATCTGGGCGCCCCATCCAAATGCGGCCCACACTGTCTCCTAGGGACAGGCTCAGGGAGCAGTCTGGCAGGCCATACTACACATCTGGCTTGTGAGCTACCATTCCTTCTCTGCCCTGCACTCTGCATTTTTTAAACAAGTCATTCTCAGCCACCACTAATGCTTTGGTGGGAATCATAGGGAGCCCTCGTCCCTTTCCCCAAAATAATGTCAGGCAGAGGCAAAGGCCAAAGAGGTGGAGCCTACAGGCCATTTTGCAAAAGTTTCAAATACCCTGGCACTGACCCCATTAAAAGAATTATGAAGGAGAAATAACCAAGCCTCTCGTTTTCTCATTAGTGTTGTTTTCTCTCCCTTTCTCTCTCTCTCCCTCTCTTTACCTCTTCCCTTCTCCCCTCTCTATTACAAACTTCTGTGTTTATAAAAAGCAAACAAGGATCTCACAAAAAGTCCCAGTGTTGGCTGCTAAAAACAAAATTTCATTTTTCAAATTTAATACCAAAAAATTGAAAACTTTCAAAGCATGTCTTTGTTCTGTGACAGCTTAATCCCCAAAGGGGTCTCTGAGGCAGGAACTGGTGTGTTGTCCCACCTCCTCCAAAGACTTTCTGAAATATGCCACTGCCTCAGACTTTCCACACTCCTCTGCTGATCTTTCCTCTGAAGAGGGAGGAAGCAGAGTTCTTGGCTGTCCAGTTAAAGGAGCCAAATAAAGCAATCTTCCTCCTAATGCCAAGGGCCTTTCCAACACACACACACACACACACACACACACACACACACGTACTTGTTGAAATATTAATAAGTAAAGGAAAAGAGAGAATATGACACTGAAGGAAAGAAAATACTACTTTATTTTGTCTAGATTTTAAAAACCTTCCCACAAAAATCTAACTGAAACAGAGGTATATTATCCTCAAAACGCCTTACCCTTCTCCCGCTTTACAATACTGATGATAATAGGAAATGATACTACAGATGTGAAAAGGCCTGGGGGAGTGGTACAAATTGCTAAAGCAATAGTGTCATCACTACTATTGAAAGTTTAAAAGGGCCAGCTGCCCACCTTTATCTGTTCAGATTTAAAAAAACACACACAAAAAAAACCACGCCTCTCCCCAGATCTCTTCATTCTGGGCAAGCCTCTTCCCAAATATGTCCATCCCAGTGCCCTGTCCCCAGCTGCTCCTCCGATGACAACATTCCCCCTCTCTGGCCGCCCTCCCTGCCCCGCCGCGTCCTCACCGTGGGATACATGAGAGCCTCGGTGTCCCCCGGCTCTGACAGCTCGCTCAGCTTGCGGTCCCACTGCAGGGCGCTCTGCTCCCCGCTCTCCAGCACCTCCATGGTGGTCCGAGGCGCGCCGGGCCGGGGATGCTGAGCGCAGGAGGGAGCTGGCTGAGGCGCCTCGGAGGGCGATCCGGCTCCGCACGCGTGAGTGCGTGTAGCGTGTGTGCGTGTAGCTTGTGCACTGAGGAAGGAAACGTTCGCTCCCCCGCCTGAGAGAACTGCCCAGGGCTCCCGTCCCGTGTGCTCGGAGATCTGAAAACCCCCGGGGGAGACAGGCAGTCGAGGGATCAGGCCGAAGGGTGAAGGGGTTAAAGCTGGGTGTACATCCAAAGTGAAGGTAGGAGAACGGCTCTCAACGCAAGAAAAACCCCTCCTCAATAAGCCCACTTCCCACTACTGCTCCAGACACTACAAACTTTTAGTCTCCCCAGAGCTCCACAGCTCGCCTCCAGGACCCACCTACGACTCCACCTCCCTCCAGGGCAATGACCAATAGAATACACATCTCGCCTTATCTACCCAATCAGAAGTCTTTTTCTCCGCCCGTCCCGCCCCCAAAGGCTGGGGCCGCAGACAGGCGGCCCAGGCTTTGGAATGTGGGCGGGCGGTGCCATTGACGTCATCGGGGAAACTCCTCCAGCCGGAAAGCAGGCAACAGCCGCTGTCTGCGGAGCGAACCAATGGAGTGAGTGCTTGAGTCGGTGATGGCCGGTGTTGGGGCCAATGAAAATAGGGTTTCTCGGAGGGACAGCCAATCGAATAGCGACAAGAATACCTTTCTGTAAAAGAAGGAGGATGAGCTCAGGCTCCCTGTGAATACTCCACAAAAAGTTAGCACACCGCATCTAGAGCAAAAGGGAGTTGCTCTGCGGGAAGATTTGTATATTGTCCTATTTTCAAGTAAATTCGCTCATTTGAGTCTTTCAGGATTTTTTAAAAGTGAATTACGTATTATACGTAAGTATAAAAATTCTCCATTTACACATGAGTTCGTATTAGCACAGTTCTACCAAATTGTCACTGTTTATTCTTCACATTTTCGCCCTTTTTGTTATGCATTGCTGCTGACATGTTTTTATGGGCTTCACTTATTATATTTTCTCTTTCATTCACTCAAGGATACTATTGACCAGAGGCAATGGTTTGCTTTTCCAGGTCCTAGAGCAGATATTATTTTGTCCCCTTAGCTAACGGCCTTTAATTCATAGAGCTTTTGTCTCAGTGGAGGAGTCAGGTCGGTAGCCCAGTGGTTAGAGCATCGCAGGTCCCATTCCTGGTCAAGGGCACTTACCTCCCCTGCCCTGGTCCTGCCTTTGTGGGAGGCAACCAATCAATGGGTCTCTCTCACCTCGATGTTTCTCTCTTTCTATTTCTATCTCTCTCTCTCTCTCTCTCTCTCTCTCTCTCTCTCTCTCTTCCTTTCCTACTCCTGCCCTTACACTCTCTCTAATGGTTGAGCATCTACCTGTGAACCAGGAGGTCACGGTTTGATACCCTATCCAGTCAGGATACATGCCTGGGTTGCAGGCTCTATTCCCAGTAGGAGGCATACAGGAGGGAGCCAACTCAATGATTCTCTCTCATCAGTAAAAATACATTTAAAAATAAGTAAATAAGTATCAGTGTGAAAAAATATCCTCGGGTGATGATTAAAAAACAAAAACAAAAGGCATAATATAATTTCAGAAAGTGGTAACTACCATGAAGAAAAATAAAAGCAAGAGGAAGGGGCAGGTAGGTCTCTGCTATTATAGATAGCAGTCAAGGAAGTCCATTTGAACCGGGAACTGATGAAATGAGGTTTGGGGAGGAACTGGCGTTCTGCTGACCTGGAGGCCAGTGTGGCTGAAGCAATATGTGCCCAGCAGAGGGGACCTGAGAGACAGGATGAAGCCAGACCACAAGTTCTGCCTAGATTAGGAAAAAGCCTTTTCTAAAGTATTTACCCCAAGGTTGTGATTTTTCTTCCCCCATTTAGACTCGTCCTTTTAAGAAAATAAAGTTCTTGAATATACAGTTTGCTCATTTGAAATATAAAGGAGCTTTGACCAATTGTCTCTAGAAGTTCCTTACAATTGCACATTCAGGTATTAGATACTACTTTGTCCCCTTAGCAAGTATTGTTTGGTAGATGGATCAGTCAAATGTATTAGAACGGTTGTTTTTAAGAAGCCATTTATCATGGCAACTATTTCATTTGTCTCGTCCTATCTCCTGGGTCTTTTGAGAACATTTTAATGCTTAAGTGGAAATTCTACTCTATGGTCATGCATCTTCCTTGTATGATATTTTTCTCATTCTTTTCTTTGTCCTTGGTTTTTATTTTACAATCTTTTCCCTCCTTCACCATATCCTTTTCATAGATCATCTTTGCAATTTTTAAAGACCTTTTCCATTTTTTGTAGCATAGCACAATACAAACGTTGGGTGGTGGGCTCACAGTGCAATATACAGATCTTATAACAAGGAAACATACACCTGAAACTATACGTTCATGTTGACCATGTCACCCCAATAAATTTAATCTTAAAAAACACTCAAGCCGAAACCGGTTTGGCTCAGTGGATAGAGCGTCGGCCTGCGGACTGAAAGGTCCCGGGTTTGATTCCGGTCAAGGGCGTGTACCTTGGTTGCGGGCACATCCTCAGTGGGAGGTGTGCAGGAGGCAGCTGATCGATGTTTCTCTCTCATCGATGTTTCTAGCTCTCTATCCCTCTCTCTTCCTCTCTGTGAAATATCAATAAAATATATTTAAAAAAAAAAAGATAAGAAAACTTAATTTTAAAAAAAAAAAACACTCAATACGTGCTGGTGAGGTAAGAAAATGTACACCCTCCTTAATGTTGGATATTAACATTTATCTGCCAAACATTTCTGATTTTGAAAGTTGGTCCCTGGTTATGCTCCACATGGTAGGCAGCTTCTAAGATGGCACCAATGATCCTGCCCCCTGGTGTTTGTGCCCTGTTAATACTCACCTTGAGTGGGCTGGATCTGGGTTCTTCCTTCTACCAGACAGAATATGGCAGAAATGATGGGTTGTCAAAAAGAATTCTGGTTACTGGTTCCCTAGAATAAAGGGAACCGTTTGCCTGGGTGCATCAAAGCCCAATAATACACAAACAGGAGTTTGTAATCAAGAAAGTAAGGATTTATCAAAAGATGGCACCGTGTCCAGAGTCACAGGTAGATCATGCTCAAAGACCTGGCTCTGGGATGGCATCAAGAAGTTGGGTTACATAGGGGAAAAATAATTAATCTCAGTGACTAAGAGAGTTAGGGGTCAAGCTCAGGGTTGTGGTCTTCACTGATTGGTCAGTACTAGAGTAGGGAGTAGTTGATCATTACATCTGGTCCTGACATCAGGTTGCTTCGTCTGGTTTCATAAGGATGTGGTCGGACTGGGGGGGTGGGGGCTTGCCCGGGGTGGGAATGGCTGGGGGGGGGGGGATCAATTGGGCTAAAAGGAGACATATGTAAAACTTTAGACAATAAATTAAAAAAAAAAAAATGAATGTGGTCGGTGGAGTCAATCTGGAGCTAAAACACAACTGAGGCTTAGGTGTTATCTCTGATTTGATTGGATCTCTTTCTCTGTGGTCAACTACTGGATGCTGACCAGAACCTCATTGTCCTAAGGGCTTAATGACTCAGCAAGGGAGAGGGAGTTGATGAGTCAGGGAACTAGGTGAGGCCAGTTTGAGTCAAGGGGGGAAAAAAAATCAAAATAAAAAGTCACATTAAAGAAAATAAGGTTTCTGTGCAGTTACACTCCTGACTTGCTTGTTGCCTTCCCCTCTTTCTTGCTTGCTCAGAGGGAAGCAGGCTGCCTGCTGTGAGTGACCCCATGAAGCGGCCTACATAGCAAGGAACTAAGGAAGGTGTTCAGCCAATAGCCAGCAAGGAACTGAGGCCCTCAGTCCAACAACCCAGGAGCACCTGATTCCTACTAATAACCACATGAGTGAATATGGAAGTAGACCCTCCCCAGATCACTGCAACCTTCTAAGTGAAACTGAACCAGAGGACTCAGCTAAGTCTCACCCAGATTTCTGACCTACAAAAACTAAAGATAATAAATGTATGTTGATTTAAGCCACTAAGTCTTTCCTTCAGAAAATAAATACTCTAATAATTGGTATCCTAAATGTTTAATTAAATTTATCTGTACTCTAAAAAAAAACAAAAACAAAAAAAAAATTTATCTGTACTCTAATAATAATGTCACATACCCTAACGGTGAGTTTTTTTCAACCTCCTTTGTTTCATATATCCTTCTCCCGTTCACTGTGTATAAGATTTATCTCACTAGCTCATGTCCTATTTTACATCTGGAGTTAAGAGTTTACCCCTTTCCCTCTAATTTTTGGGACTTAGCAAAAGGATGTTAGAGAAGCTGGAAAGAGAGTTTTTTAGAGAGAGGAAGGGAGAGGGAGAAAGAGAAACATCAATGTGAGAGCGCAACTTGGATTGGCTGCCTCCCGCGTGCCACCTACCGGGATTGAGCCTGCAACCCGGGCACATGCCCTGACCTGGAATCGAACTGGCGACCTTTCAGTGCACCGGAAGACGTCCAATTTAGCCATACCTGCCAGGACCTTAATTTCTCTATTTGAAAATATTTTATTAGTGTATAGAAAAGCAACAGATTTTTGTATATTAATTTTGAATTCTGCAACTCTACTGAGTTCATTACAATTTCTAACAATCTTTTGTGGAGTTTTTAGGGTTTTCTATATATAATATCATCTCATCTACAAATAGCAAATGTTTTATTTCTTCCTTGCTTATCTGGATGTCTTTTATTTCTTTTCCATGTACCTTTTGCTCTGGCTAGGACTTTCAAGACTGTGTTGAATAAAAGTGGCGAGAATGGGCATCCTTGTCTTATTCCTGATCTTAGAGGAAAAGCTTTCAACATTTCACTGAGTATAATGTTAGCTATGGGCTTGTCATATACCAGGTATGGCCTTTATTATATTGAGGTACGTTTCCTCTGTGCTCACTTTGCTGACAGTTTTTATTATAAATGTACTAGTATGTTTAATTTTGTCAAATGATTTTTGTTCATCAAATTATTTACGGTGAACATATGATTGTTATGCTTCGTTTTGTTAATGTGATGCATCACGCTGATTGATTTGTGGATGTGAAAACAATGTTGCATCCCTGGAATAAATCCCATTTGATCATGGTGTATGAGCCTTTTAATATATTGATGAATTTAGTTTGCTAAAATTTTTTGAGGATTTTTGCATCTATGCTAGTAAATAAGGGATATTGGCCTGTCCTTTTCTTTTTTTTTATTTTCTCTCTTTTTGGAGAGAGAGAGAGATTTGTTATTCCACTTATATAATTATGCATTCATTGGTTGATTCTCCTATGTGCCCTGATGGGGGATCAAACCCCACAACTGTGGTGTATCAGGATGATGCGCTAACCAACTGAGCTACCTGGCCAGGGCTTATTTTCTTTTCTTGTGGTTTCCTTGTTTGGTTTTAGTATCAGGGTAATGCTGGCCTGATAAAATGATTTTGGAAGAGTTCCCTCCTTTTCTATAGTTTGAAGAGTTTGAGAAGAATTTGGTACTAATTCTTATTTAAATGTTTGGTAGAATTCATCTGTGAAGCCATCTAGTCCTTGACTTTTATTAGGAGGTTTTTGATTTCTAATTCAATCTCCTCATTAGTGATCAGTCCTTTCAGATTTTCTTTTTCATGATTCAGTCTTGGTAGGTTGTGTGTTTCTAGGTTGTCCAGTTTATTGGCATGTAATTGTTCAGAGTAGTCTCTTATGATCTTTTGTATTTCTGTGGTATCAGTTGTAACATCTCTGGTTTCATTTCTGATTCTATTTAGTTAGCCCTCACTTTCTTGGTGAGTCTAGATAAAGGCCTATCAATGTTGCTTATCTTTAAAAAAAAAAAACACAGCTCTTAGTTTCATTGATTTTTTTCTATTGTCTTTTAATCTCTTATTTATTTCTGTTCTGATCTTTGTTATTTGCTTCCTCCTACTAACTTTGCATTTTGTTTATTATTGTTTATTCCTCTCTCTTAGGTGAAAAGTTAGATTACTTAGTAGAAACCTTTTTTTGTTGGTTGAGGTAGGCATTTATCACTATGAACTTCCCTTTTATAACTGCTTTTGCTGCTGTGAATTTTGGTATGTTTTAGTTCCATTTTCATTTGACTCAAGGTATTTGACTTTTGATTTATTCTTTGACTGTTAGTTGTTCATGGTCATAAAAGATGCTTGATGATGATTTCAATCTTCTTAAGTATATTAAGACTGTGTGGCCTAACATATGGTCTATCCTGGAGAATGTTTCATGTGTGCTTGAGAAGCATGTGCATTCTGTTGCTTTTGGGTGGAACGCTTTGTATATGTCTGTTAAGTCTATCTGATCCAATGTGCAGTCTAAGGCCAGCATTTCCATATCGGTTTTCTGTCTGGATGGTCTATCCATTGATAGAAGTAGGATATTAAAGCCCTAGGGTATCCACTAACAAATTATTTTAGTGATAGTTTGTCTTACTACTTTTACTTTTACACTTCATACTATGTTTATAAAACAGTAGATTACTCTGAATTTTACTATATATTTACCTTTACCAGTGAGGTTTATAATTTCAGATTTTCCTGTTACTAATTTTTACTCTCCCATTTCAGCTTAAAGAAGTCCCTTTAATATTTCTTGTAAGCCTGATCTGTGATTGGTGTCCATAAAAAGATAGGAGAGCCCTAACTGGTTTGGCTCAGTGGATAGAGCGTTGGCCTGCGGACTCAAGGGTCCCAGGTTCAATTCTGGTCAAGGGCATGTACCTTGGTTGCGGGCACATCCCCAGTAGGGGGTGTGCAGGAGGCAGCTGATTGATGTTTCTCTCTCATTGATGTTTCTAACTCTCTCTCCCTCTCCCTTCTTCTCTGTAAAAAATCAATAAAATATATTTTTTTAAAAAAAAGATAGGAGAATGCCATATGAAGACATAAGCTCCTGAGAGGAAGAAGCCATGTGATGGTGGAGGCAGAGATAAGATAGATGTAGCTGTAATCCAAGGAAATTCAGTATGGACAGTCACTACTGGGAGCTAAGAACAGACAAGGAAGGAGGCTACCTGTAGCCTCAGGAAAAGCATGGCCTTGCTGACACCTTGATTTCAGACCTCTGGCCACCAGAACTGTGAGACAATTTCTGCTGTTTGAAGCCAGCCAGTTTGTGGTGCTCTGTTATGGCAGCCCTAGGAAGCTAAGAGTTAGGCATCTGTTGTGTGATGGCATCCTCTCTTGCCTGACCCTCCTCTACACATCATTCTCACCATTCAGTAAACTGACCGCTGTCCAGTGTCACACATATTCTCTTACCCATGATTTCACTTGGGAAGACCAAGTCTTTGAGGCTTGTGTCATATATTGGTGTCAGGATACTACTATAAGCATGCTTTTGCCTATTATTTTGCGCAGCTTTTTCACAGGGGCTTAGGCAGATTTTTCCTTTCAGCAACAAAGGCGATAAGCTTGCTACTGAGCACTTTCTTCAATGCATAGGTTAGCTGGACTGACTCCCCAAGAAAGATTCCAGTTGAGGGAGGAGAAAGATAATCATATCTTTCTACCACCAACTTCAATTGCCTTGACTGCTGTGATATTTACTGGCTAAGCTTTGAGGTTAAATTTAATCTCCAACTCCAGGAAAGCCTGACAAAGAACCTGACTGGAATGCATCTGACTTTCTGCCATTGCGTTTCACATCTTCATACTTGAACTGAAGGTGACCTTTCCCTCCTAAGAAAAAGGTGAGTGGCAAGACTACTTCTTTCTTTAAGAGAGTTTCAGACCTGAAAAATGTGGATACAGTATATCTGGAATACACCAGGTACTTAACAAATCTTTACAGATACATTATAGGACATAAAAAGGGAAAATTCAATAGGTTAATATTTATTGAATATTTATAGTCAAATTGAAAGCATGCAGACACAAGGGCCATGCCATTTTGAAAGGTGGATTATGTTTTTATGCTGTGGGAATCTATCAATTATATCTAAATTCTGGATATAATTTGTCTCAATCATTATGATAAAGATTTAGAAAACATTAGAGCAGATTTATAAATAGATTGGCACATGGAAAGATAGAAAATAATATTACCAAAAAAATCTGAAAAATATCTTAATATTTTTTAAATGTGTTTCTATTGATTTTTTTAGAGAGAGAGGAAAGGAGAAGGATAGAGAACATTTATCAGCTGCCTCTTGCGTGCCCCCTACTGGGGATTCAGCATACAACCCAGGCATGTGCCCTGACCAGGAATGGAACTGTTGACCTCTTGGTTCATGGGTCGACCTTCAACCACTGAGCAACACAGGCCATGCGAATATCTTGTTGTTTCATGAGAAAATATGACTTGCAACCATGCATATGCCATTTTTTAATGAAGAGCAGGCAGGGGAGGTTCTGGCTTAAGATGGCAACATAGGAAAATCCTGAACTGGCCTCCTTCTATCAACAGACCAAATCTACAGCTACATACAGAACAACCTCCTTTGAAAGAACTAACTGAATGACTCTGTGCATTGGGTGAACAATAAAAAATCCACATCAAAACGGGTGGGAGAGGCTGACACACCATCTCACCACACCTGGCATAGTGACCCACAGTCAGAGGGAACTCACAATACTATGCTTCTCCCTGAGGAACAAAGGGATTGAATCCCATATCAGAGCCCCAGTTCTTAAGAGCTGAACCTGAGAAATGAAATCCCAAAATATCTAGCTTTGAAAGCCAATAGGGCTTGTATTCACAACACCCATAAGACTGTATTGAACTAAAAAAACAGTTCTGAAAGGACTCATATGGACTCATCTGGCTATTCCCCACCCCACCCCAGCCCAGTGAAGAAGCAGTCCATGAAATGAATTCAGTCATTCTGTGAAATAGGTCTGTTTGCTTATCTTAAAGCTTTGAAGTGAGAGGCAGGCAACTAATTTAACACACATCTAGGATCCTACTGAAATTCACTCCAAAGACCGACACCAGCAGGTGCTATCTTCACACTCTCCCTCTGCCTCACTCCAGTGTCTTCTGGAAAGGAGGTGGTGAACTTAACTCAATTTTTGTGGCTGCCACCCACAGATACCTCGTGATCACCTGGCTCTGGTGGCCCATGGGACCTATGTTTGTGGGTACCACAGGATGGTAGTAAATGGAGAAAGAGTCCTTAACCAGCCACACTCTCCTCTCCTGCCTTCAGCACAGTGTAGACAACAGACTAAAACGCATACCCCATCTTTCTGTGAAAAAGGCTTATAACTTACCTTCATAACTGTGTCCTGAGTTGCAGGCTTCTAATAAAACACATACAATCCTCTCCAGAGACTGAGGAGGCCAGTGGCATCATCTTCATGCTTTTCCTCTGCTGCATCACAGGTCACGGGTAACTCTATGTAAGGAGCTTATGTACACGGCTAGCTCATTGGCTTCCATGGCTGCCACCTGGAGGACACGTCCCTTGATGACATCCTTACTTTAATAGCCACTGGGCCTTTTGGTCACACATTCAATGGGACAGTAGCAAACAAAGTAACAGTTCTTAATTGGTCTTCACACCAGTGCTTAGTGCAGAGGAAGCATACAGAAATGCCCATTTGCTAGTCTTCCCTCAAGTACTGGGGGAAGACCTCAATGTATCTTTTTGTGGGACATAACTCAACCCATAACCCCATGAATTCCTAGTGTAAGCACATCCCTTTCTTGATCATTTTACTGCCCCTCAACAGACCTTTGATTCTCTGATAAAACCACCATAGTCCTTTTTTTTTTTTTTTTAGCATCTTCACACTTTTATTTTATACACTTGTCTGCAAAATAGATTCCTCATGGGAGACTGCTGGTCAAAAGCTATGCCCATTTTACATCCTGGTAGCTACTAACAAATTGTGCATCTGTGTGCAAAGTATGCTGCAATGCCACAGATTTATGCAAAAGTCAGTTCATGGCACAAATAAAAGGCTTTCTCATAATTAAAGTGTCCCATGGCAGATCAGACTGCCCAAGTCCTCAGCAGTACCTACGTGTTCCAGAACCAACAGGACAGTCGGGATGCTGCTGACAGCATTACAATATGAGGTGTGGGGTCAGGGGAGCAGACATCTAAGGGACCTCGCATATTCAGACACAATCAGAGCCTCTGCAGTGTGGCAAGGCCTCCACAGGGTGGCTCATCTGGCCTGAGCCCTTCCACAGGCGGTGTTTCCCAGGCAGCCTAGGAGAGCAGCCTTCGTTGTTCTCCTGAAGCACTCGGGCTCCCATCTGAGAGCCTCTGCCAAAGCTTGCTGCTGGGCTGTTCCTGCCTCTGCCTCCAACGCAGGCATGTCCATCATGTCCCAAACTGTCACCCCTCTAAGCCTCCACTGGCAGTCTGAGGTCTTCCCAGTGTGCAAACAGAGCTTCCTTTGCATCTAAAGGGGGCATAATTGTAGGTAAAAAGAGCAGCCAGTGGTGAGCTTCAAGTGAGCTGTTATTTCTCATGACTGTAGACAGAGCTTTACAAACTTCAAAGGAAACAGCCTGGTCAGCTGCAAGCTCTTCTCTGACTGGAGTCCCCTTCCCTGGGTGTGTCCGTCATGCTTGGCACAGACTGCACCGCTGACAGCTGGTCGTGCCAGCAGCATAACAACAGGTATGGTGAGGTCGGGCTGGTGTATGCAATGCCCACAGGGACCATTTGCACACTGTTGTGCACATCGCTCACTTCTCCTCTTTGGCTGACTTGGAAGAAGTTGCTCTTAAATATGGGAATGCACTTGAACATGACAAAATTGCCCTTGGCACAGCCGCTGCAGCAGCTTCCCCAGGGAGCTGTCAAAAATGTAGCACACGGCTGCTCTGGGCACCGCCCTGCCATAGCGTCACGTTGCTGCCAATTTCTGTCTTACATTAAGACCTGCACATCCTCAACCAAGCCTCCGCCTGGGTCCGAACCACACGCACCTCCCTCCCACCCCTGCCACAGGCCGCCTTTAAGCTTTTGCTGTCCATTGTGACCTGTAGCTGTCACCTATGCCACCATGTCCTCATCTCCACAGCCACTCCCCCAACCCTCCAGGAAGGGACAGACATCCTCCTGCACACAGCCACCCCACCAGGCAGCCACCATAGGCTTAAAAAACAAAAATGGCAGGCCTCATTACATTTTGGATTTAGCATCCCTGCCATTACTTCTCAAGGTGTATTCCATGCCTCATGCGCTTCTGTCTTCCCTTTGTACATGTCCATTCAAGAGCTCAAACTAGTGCTTTCCAACAAACACTGAGTTCTCCAAATAGAGCCACCTTACCTTCTGTGTTGAAGCCATTTGTGATTAGGTAATCAGGTTTGTATTTTTTTAGAACTTCTGGTTCCTTTTCAGAAGCTTTGCCTTTTATTATATCAAACCATGCAATCTCACCCATCTCATCTTTGAACATTATTGTACTGGATTCTGAGGACATGAGTATCTATTTTGTTCTATAACATGTGGCTCTCTACCACCCTTTAAGAGGTTTTTTTTTCTATTTTAACATGTTCTATCCCTTAATTCTAGTTTGGAATGGGAGAAAACTTGTACTACCTTTAATGTTCTTTCTTTTCATCCATTCTACTCTAACTGACTTCAATATAACAAAGAAATTTTCTAATTTTGAGGAATTTCTTTCAATTACCGTTGCTTAACCAGAAATAGTGTCTCTATATTTCACAGTCATTATTCTTTCTTGAGTGTAGAAGAGAGAAGAGAGATGTCTGGGACTCTACAGCTCTTTATGGTAAAAAAAAAACAAAAAAAAAACTACCAGCAAACTAGAAATAGAGGCAATTCCTCAATTCCTAACATAATAATGAACTTCTACAAAAACCTACAGCTAACAAATATTTGATAGTGAGAATCTGGATGCTTCCCTACTTAGATCAGTGAGAACAAGCAAAGTTGTTCCCTCTCATCACTCTGATTCAACATTTTACTGAAAGCCCTAGATAAAGCAATAGCACAAGGAAAGGAAAGGAAAGGAAAGGAAAGGAAAGGAAAGGAAAGGAAAGGAAAGGAAAGGAAAGGAAAGGAAAGGAAAGGAAAGGAAAGGAAAGGAAAGGAAAGGAAAGGAAAGGAAAGGAAGGAAAGGAAAGAAAAGGAAAGAAGAGAAGAGAAGAGTAAAGAAAAGAAAAGATACAGATTGTGAGGGAAGAAATAAAACTTTCTTTGTAAATTCCATGACTCACTGCATAGAAAATCCCCCCAAATTGAAAATAAAAAAAGTCTGGAATTAACAAGTAATTATGGCAATTAAGGCTGCAGGATAGGTTATGAATACACAGTAGTCAACTGCTTTCTAATACACCAACAAGGAACAATTGAAATTTTAAAATTGATTTTTGAGAGAGAGAGAGAGAGTGAAATATCAATTTTGTTGTTCCACTTATTTTATTCAGACAATTGTTGCTTTTTGTATGTGCCCTGACTGGGGATCAAACCCACAAATGGTATATCTGGACATGTTCTAACCAACTGAGCAACCTGGCGAGGGCTGAACAATTGAAATTTGATTTAAAAAAACACAAGAGCATTAACATTAGCATGCAAAAAAATGAAATATTCAAGTATATAACTAACAAAATATGGCCAAGAAAACTATAAAACTGATGAATAAAATAAAATAAGATATGAATAAATGTAAAGATATTCTATGCACATAAACTCAATATTTCAAAAATGTGAATTGTTTGCAACTTGATCTATAGATTCAACACAATCGCAATCAAAACCTCATCAAGTTATTTTGTGAATAACAAACATTGATTCTAAAGTTTATATGGAAAGACAAAAGCACCAGAATAGTCAACACCATATTAAAATATAAGAATAAAGTCAGAAGACTGACACTACTGGACTTACTGTAAAGCTACATCAATGATTACAGTATGGTATTGGCAAAAGATTAGACAAACAGATCAATGGAGCAGAATAGAGAGTCCAGAAATATACCTGCACAAACATATTCAAATAAGTTTTTATAAAGTAGCAACAGCAATTCAATAGAAAAAGAATAGTTTTTTTTTAACAAATACTATGTAATGCTGTAACAGCTGAGCAGCTACATGCAAAAAGAGAAAAAAAAAAAGAAGAAGAATCTTGCTCTGGCCAGTGGGGCTCAGTTGATTAGAGCATCCTCCTGTACACCAAAAGGTCACAGGTTTGATTGCCAATCAGGGCACATACCCAGGTTGCGGATTCAATCCCTGGTCTGGGCATGTTACCAGTGGGCAACACATAGCTGTTTCTCTCTCACTCTCTCTCTATCAAAATCAATTTTAAAAAAATAATCTACCACAGACCCTAGACCTTTCATAAAAATTAACTCAAAACAAATCATAGACCTAAATATCAAATGCAAAAGTATGAAACCTCTAGATTATAACATAGGAGAAAATCTATGGGTTTGGCAATGAATTTTTTCATACAACACCAACAACAAGATCCAGGAAAGAAAAAATTGATATGTGAGAATTCATTAAAATTTAAAACTTTTGCTGCAAGAAAGATACTGTAAAGAACTGGTATCCAGCCTGGTGGGCGTGGCTCTGTGGTTTAGAGTCGACCTATGAACCAGGAGGTCACGGTTCAATACATGCCCCAGAGCGCAACAAGAAAAGCCCAGAGTGAGCAGAAGGAAGGAAATAATAATGATCAGGGTGGAAATAAATGACATAGAGACCAAAAGAAAACAATACAAACGATCAATAAAACCAAGAGCTGGTTGTTTAGAAGGGTAAACAAGATTGATGAACCTCTTAGCCAGGCTCTCCAAATAAACATAATCAGAAATGAAAGAGGCGAAATAACAACAGACCCCACAGAAATACAAAGGATTGTAAAAAAAAATACTATGAATAACTCTATTCTAACAAACTGATCAACCTAGAAGAAATGGACATGTTCCTAGAAAAATACAACCTTCCAAAACTCAATCAGGAAAAGTAAAAAAACCTGAATATGCTGATAACTATGGAGGAAATTGAAGCAGTAATCAAAAAACTTCCAGCAAACAAAAACCCTGGGCCAGATAGCTTCATAGGGGAGTTTTACCAAACATTCAAAAAAGAACTGAAACCTATCCTCCTCAGACTATTCCAAAAAATTCAAGAGGAAGGAACATTTCTAAGCTCTTTCTATGAAGCCAGCATTACCTTAATCCCAAAACCAGATAAAGACACTACAAAGAAAGAGAACTACAGGCCAATATCCCTGATGAACATAGATGATTAAAAACCTCAACAAAAGTCTAGCAAATCGGATTCAGCAATACATTAGAAAGATCATACACCATGACCAAGTGGGATTTATTCTGGGGATGCAAGGATGGTACAATATCCACAAATCAATAAACATGATACATCACATAAACAAATTGAGAGACAAAAATCACATAATCATATCAATTGATGCAGAAAAAGCATTTGACAAAATCCAATACCTTTTCTTGATAAAAACTCTCAGCAAAGTGGGAATAGAGGGATCATACCACAACATAATAAAAGCCTTATATGACAAACCTACAGCCAACATCATACTCAATGGGCATAAACTAAAACCATTTCCCCTAAGAACAGGAACAAGACAGGGATGCCCACTTTCACCACTCCTGTTCGACATAGTACTAGAAGTGCTAGCCATAGCAATCAGACAAGAAGAAGAAATAAAAGGCATCCAAACTGGAAAAGAAGAAGTAAAACTATCATTATTCACAGATGACATGATATTGTACATAGAAAACCCTAAAGATTCCATCAAAAAACTACTAGAACTAATAGATGAATGCGGCAATGTAGCAGGATACAAAATTAACACCCAGAAACCTATGGCTTTTTTATACAACAATAATGAATTCACAGAAAGATAAACTAAAAAAACAATTCCATTTACCATTGCAACAAAAAAATTAAGATACCTAGGAATAAACTTAATTAAGGAGGTAAAAGACCTATACTCAGAAAACTACAGGACACTGAAAACAAGAGATAGAGGAAGACATAAACAAATGGAAGAATATACCGTGTTCATGGGTTTGTAGAATCAACATCATTAAAATGTTCATACTACCCAAAGTAATCTATAGATTCAATTCAATCCCATTAAAATACCAATGGCATGCTTCAAAGACCTAGAACAAACTCCCCAAAAATTTATATGGAATAAAAAAAGACCCCAAATAGCCTCAGCAATCCTGACAAAGAAGAACAAATTTGTAGAAATCACAATACCAGGTATCAAGCTATATTACAATACCACTATTCTCAAAACAGCCTGATACTGGCATAAGAACTGACATATAGACTAATGGAACAGAACAGAGAACCCAGAAATCAACCCAAGCCATTATGCTCAATTAATATTTGACAAAGAAGACGAGATCATACAATGGAGTCAAGAGAGTCTCTTTAATAAATGGTGTTGGGAAAATTGGACAGATACATGCAAAAAAAAAAAAAAAAAAAAGAAGAAGAAGAAGAAGCTAGACCACCAACTTACACCATACACCAAAAGAAACTCAAAATGGATAAAGGACTTAAATGTAAGACAGGAAACCATAAAAAGTTTAGAAGAAGCCATGGGCAGCAAAATATGAGGCATATGTTGTAGCAATATCTTCACCGATACAACACCTAGGACAATGGAAACAAAGGATAAAATAAACAAATGGGACTACATCAAAACAAAAAGCTTCTGCACAGCAACAAGAAAGCCCACTGCATGGGAGAACATATTTGCCAATATTATCTCTGATAAGGGTCTAAATCTCCAAAATGTTTAGGGAACTCATACATCTTAACAAAAGGAAGATAAACAATCCAATTAAAAAATTGGTAAAGGACCTAAATAGATACTTTTCAAAAGTGGACATACAAAAGGCCAAGAGATATATGAAAACATGCTCAAAGTCACTAATCATCCAAGAGATGCAAATCAAAACAACAATGAGGTACCATCTCACACCTGTCAGAATGGCTATCATCAACAAATTAACAAATAACAAGTGCTGGTGAGGATGTGGAGAAAAAGGAACCCTCGTGCACTGCTGGTGGGAATGCAGACTGATACAGCCACTGTGGAAAACAGTATGGAGTTTCCTCAAAAAATTAAAAATGGAACTCCCATTTGACCCAGTAATCCCACTTCTAGGAATATATCCCAAGAAATCAGAAACACCAATCAGAAAGGATATATGCACCCCTATGTTCATAGCAGCACAATTTACAATAGCTAAGATTTGGAAACAGCCTATGTGCCCATCAGCAGATGAGTGAATTAAAAAATGGTAGTACAGCTCTAACCAGTTTGGCTCAGTGGATAGAGCGTTGGCCTGCAGACTCAAGGGTCCCAGGTTCGATTCTGGTCAAGGGCATGTACCTTGGTTGCGGGCACATACCCAGTGGGGAGTGTGCAGGAGGCAGCTGATTGATGTTTCCCTCTCATCAATGTTTCTGACTCTCTATCCCTCTCCCTTCCTCCCTGTAAAAAAACAATAAAATACATTTTTTAAAAAAAGTGGTGGTACATCTACAGAATGGAATACTACACTGCTGTAAAAAATAAAGAACTCTTACCATTCACAACAGCATGGGTGGACCTGGAGTACATTATGCTAAGCGAAATAAGCCAGTCAGAGAAAGATAAATACCTCATGATCTCACTCATTTGTGGAATATAATGAACAACATAAACTGGTGAACAAAAATAGATCCAGAGACAGAGAAGCATTGAACAGACCATCAAACCTCAGAGGGAAGGGGTAGGGGGGTAAGAGATCAACCAAAGGACTTGTATGCATGCATATAAGCATAACCAATGGACACAGACACTAGGGGGGTGAGGTCATGTGCTGCGGGGAAGGGGGGCGAGGGAGGGGAGGAGGAAATGGCTGGGGAGAGAAGGAGACATATGTAATACCTTAAACCTCCATCAGGGGGAAGGAGACATATGTAATACCTTAGTGGTTGGCAAACTGTGGCTCGCAAGCGGTGGTTTGCCACGCTGTTGACTAATGAGTTTGCCGACTACTGGGATAGGGGCTTAATCACAAGGAACAACAACAGCCTGTAATTATTGGAATCGAGAGTCTAGGACCTCTAAGTCTTAAACAATAAAGAATTTTTTAAAAAACGACTTTCCTAATGCATTTGCAAGAGACTCCAAAGTTCTAAGATATAGTAATTTGGAGTTTTATTTCACACAGCAATCCATATAAAGTGATTATTAAAACTTTGTTTCTTTGTGAAGAACTGCCTTGTGGAAGACATGATCATGGAAAGCCACATAATAGCTTTACAAATTACTTTAGTATTAAATAACAGAATCATCAGGGAAATAATTTAAATTTTCTCAGTGTAAATTAATTGCATTTTATGAACAAAAGTATATGTCATCTTGATATTTGCCAATCTAGCCATATGTAAAAAACAAACAAACACACAAAAACAGTACCAAAGTATTAATTGGTGCCTGAAATCTACAGTCACACTTTCACCTATCTAAACAATATTCAATAACCAAAAAATAAATGAAAGACTCCAAAAAAAAATAAAATAATTAAATTCATGTGTCTATGCTCAACTGATTTTTAATAAGGTTGCCAAACCATTAAACAAATAGTGCAATTAGGACATTAATACTGTGTTACTCTGTTAATACTGCATTATCTTTACAAAGTTTATTCCAACTCTGAAGTTCTTTGCTTCATTATCTGGAGGCTACACCACCCATACAAACTGAATTTCAAACAACATTTTTTTTCAGTCTCTATTACATTATGCTATGCTAGTACCCCACCTCCAAGAGCTCATTGTCTAGGAGACACAGATTCATCAATGAATAATCATATTGCCCTGGGTCTTATGCAATAATGCATTTTCTCCTTCTACAATATTGCAATTTTCAGCAGGTTTTATGGAAAGAGCCTTCAAAAGTACATTGATTCACCTTGGCCCCAGAGTTCTGGAATTGGTTCAGATTCATCCCAGATCAATCTCATGTTTACTTGCTAAATGTAATATAAAGCCAAGACAAAGATAAACACCCAGCCTTCCATGAGGTTGGACCTAGAGGTCAGCAACCACTGCAAGGAAAAGGAAATAAACTGAAATAACTCAATCAATGCTGGTAAAGCCAGGGAAGGGAAAGAAGGGAAGAAAGGTGGAAAGAAGGAAGGGAGGAAGAGAGAGAGGAAAGGAGGGAGGGAGGGAAGAAATGAGCTTCCCAAAATTAACCATTTGGGTAAATCTAAATAATCATTGACTGAAAATAAAAAGAACAAAAAATGTGGGAGCTATTAAAATATGTATAAAATACATGATAGCAATGATATAAAACTCAGGAACATGATAAATGGAGTTCAAGTTAAACCTCTGAGAAGAGGTTAAAAGTACAAATAATACATTTTACATAAACTCTATAGGGGTATAATTTACATACAATAAAATGTACACATATAAGAATATAGTTAGATAATATTTGGCAAAATATATCCCACCACCACAATTAGATACAGGAGACATTTCCATCATTTCAAAAGATTCCTTGTGTCCCTTCCCAGTGAATTCCAACCTTCCACCCCAGACCTCAGACAATCACTGACCAGTGTCCTATCACTGTAAATGAGATGTGTCTTTTCTAGTTTCATGTAAATGGAATTGAAAGGTAAAGAATTTTGTTTACTTTATCTTATCGAGGCAAATCCTGAACTTCTTAACTCCAGAGATTAAAAAGCAACAATGGAAAATGGAGCTTCAGGAAAAAAGCAAACCCTAACTGAAAGAGTAAAGTTTTCTTACAGCTGTCCGTTTTATCTTAAAACTCCAAGGTCTTCCCCCTTCGCCGGTGGTGGGAACAAGACCCTTGGACCTGTCCCAGGAAAATAGCACTGAGTTAAGAGCAGATAAAGCAAATAGTGCTCTGACAGATAAGAAAAGCAGGACAGGAGATTACAGGATGGGACTGTTGACTGAAAACTTAGGCCCTGTCATTAAACATGTTATTAACGAGCCCTGTTGGAATTTCCTGGCGGCTTTGTCCTCTCTTCCCCCTCACATGTGTAACCCCCCGATGTATAGTTTTTGCCTATATATACTTGTAAGACTGTCTGCTCGGGGTTCTACTCCTCACTCGCGTGAGTCAGGAGTTGAGCCCCAGCGCGCTGGAATAAAGCCTCTTGCTGTTTGCATCAAGTGACGCCTCCTGCGGATGATTGGGGTTGCCGCCGATCCGTGAGATAGAGTAAGGGTCCCTTTGGGGGTCTTACAGAATTATAATTTGTGTGCTCTTTTGTGTCTTTCTTTTTCTTAAGCATGATGATTTTGAGATGCATTGATGCTGTTGCATAAGGAATTGGTTCCTTTGTGTTGCTGAGGAGCAACAAAACATATTCCTTTGTATGAATATGCCACAATTTGTTTATTGATCCACCCATTGATGGACTTCGTGCTGTTTCCAGTTTGTATTCTTTTTTTTCTCCCCCCCCATACCCTTTTCCACCCCCTCCCCCTGCATTCACCACACTGTTGTCTGTGTCCATGAGTTCTTTTTCTCTTTTTTACTTTTTTGCTCAATCCCTCCATGATTAGAAGACAGGTTGTGTTAATTGCAGTGTTATTTACAATAGCCAAGATTTGGAAGCAGTCCAAATGTCCATCAGTAGATGAGCTATGGAGGAAGTAAGCTCTCTGTTTTAGTGGGCTTTAAGCTGGAGCTGAGTCACTTCAAGGATGATTACTGTCTTTCAATGATGAGGGGAGAGTCAGCTGAGAAAGCCAGGAGGCAGAGGGTGTGAAACTGTTTCCTGGCTTTTCCTTTGTTCCTCTGGCCCAATGTTTCCAAGTTGACCTAGGACCTAGGTGGTAGCAATCCAGACCCCTGCCCAGTCCTGCTGCATCAGAATCTCCAGGGAAGTTCTGGGAAAGGAACTACTCTAGTCTCACCTTAAGCTAGTCCTAATGGTGACGTTTTCAGGAATATGAACCAATAAATTTCCTTTATATTCTATAAGAATTTGAGATAGACCTGTTAGTTGGCAACAAAAGCATCCTGATAGAACCCTGCTCGATTCCTTTCCTTTCGTTTGTTTTTTCAATCTTTTTCTTGCAGAGGTATAAGCATAAACTCTCAATGAGTTATTCTTATGTCTCTGGTAAAGTTCAAAGGACAATCTCAGTATTTCCATAACAACCTGGAAGAAAACAGGTTGAGAAATAGATCTGTCAATCTCTCTTCCCTCCCACTGCTCCTCCCTCTGGCCCTCCTTTCTTTGATTAAATAGGCCCTAGGACACAGTTCAAAAGTGTCCAGAATCACTCCTAGAAATCTGAAGTCCTAGGCTCTCCAAGATGGACCTCACAGCAGCAAATCACCGGATACCTCTAAGTGATGGAAATAGTATTCCTATCATTGGGCTTGGTACTTACTCAGAGCCTAAATTGGTAAGTTTATCTCTCTTTCTGTGTTTTGTTTTTTAATAAGAAACTTTTCTAAAGTATAATCTGCAATTCATTTTGAATAGATCTCATTGATTCACTTTTTGTAATAATGAAAGCAACCTCCAAGGGCTATTGTTTGGCTGAATGAGTATTGAGCCAAACATTAAACTAAATCAATTTGTGATTTAAAATGATCTTGGATTAGAGAATGGGACCTTTCTGCTTTCTTTACTAAAATTCAGATGGATGCTTATTATTTTATTGATCTCGGGCACGTGAAATTACTGTTTATGGCCTGTGATTTTTTAAAGTTCATATTTGAGCACATTTAGTTCAGTCTAAAATACATCCAGTGAAAACCTACCATGTATGAAGCACTAAGCTCCAGAAACTTCAAATATGAAGAAAATAGTCTTGCTGCCTAGGGATTAAAAATCTAACAGGAGAGACACACTTTTTATTTTTATTTTTAAAATATGTTTTTATTGAGTTTAGAAAGAGAGGAAGGGAGGAGAGATAGAAACATCAATAATGAGAGAGAGCCAGAACCGGTTTGGCTCAGTGGATAGAGCATCAGCCTGCGGACTGAAGGGTCCCAGGTTCGATTCCGGTCAAGGGCATGTAACTTGGTTGCGGGCACATCCCCGGTGGGAGGTGTGCAGGAGGCAACTGATCGATGTTTCTCTCTCATCGATGTTTCTGACTATCCCTCTTCCTTCCTCTCTGTAAAAAATCAATAAAATATATTAAAAAAAAATAATGAGAGAGAAACATCAATCAGTTGCCTCTTGTATGTCCCCTACTGGGGGTCAAGCCAGCAACCCTGACTGGTAATTGAACCTGTGACTTCTGGCGCATGGGACGACACCCAACCACAAGGACCAGGGTGAAAAGTACACTTTTTAATAATTAATTATTGGACAATGATGATGAGAGTAAATGGTACTCTAAAAATACAAAAAAGATCGCTTTGAAAACACAAGAAAGGGAATGGTTAAATTTTTTTTTGTTGGTTTTAATTTTCTTTTTCAATTATAGTTTACATCCAATATTATTTTGTATTATTTTCAGGTATACAGCATAGTGGTTCGATAATCATACACTTTACAAAGTGGTTCCCTGATATTTCAAGTACCCATCTGGCACCATACATAGTTATTACAATATTATTGACTATATTCCCTAGGCTGTACTCTATAACCTTGTGACTATTTTATAACTACTGATTAATACTTCTTAATCCCTTCACTTTTCTCACCTAGCAGCCCCACCCCCCTCTGTATCTATGAGTCTATTTCTGTTTTGTTTGTTCATTTATTTTATGCTTTACATTCCACAGATAAGTGAAATTACATTGTATGCCTTTCTCTGCTGACCTATTTACTTAGCATAATATCCTCTAGGCCCATGCATAATTTCATCCTTTCTTATGGCCAAGTAATTTTCCATTGCGTAAATATAACTCAGCTTAGAATCCCATGTCCCAGCCACCATGGCTTGCCCCTCCTGCGTGTTCATATAGCCCCTTATGGTCAACTCTATTGTAGCACTAATCATACTGTATTGTAATCATAGTTTCTCTGTAATCTTCCCCACAAGACTGAAATCCATTAGGAAAGAGACTGTCTTATTTAGGTCTGTATTCCCAGCATAGTGTCTAGTAGGTAATAGGTATTCAACTAATGCTTGTCAAATTAGGGAATGAGTTTGTGAAAGGGGATGCATATGTATGTGAGCATTAGAGAACATGAAGATGCAAATGGATGCAATAATAACAGATAAAACTTTTTGAACACTTAAGTGCCAGGAAGTACTTCACATTAGATGCATTTTCTAATTTAATTCTCACATTATGAATGAGATACCAGTTTACCCAATTTTATAGATGAGAAAACTGAGAGATTAAATAAATTGCCCCACATTTATAATGCAAAGAAATAGAATAGGGATTTGAACCAATGAAGTTTGGGGTCAGATTCTATGCTCTGTCTAATCCCTATACAATATTGCCTGCTATGAATATATCTTATATCAATGAAGCTGCATATTTCTAACTATGACTTTCTGTGTTTATTTCTATATGTGAAAGTATCTAGGAATATATGCCCTGAAATATATATCCTAGGATATATAAATGCTATGAGTTAGAGACATTCAAAAGCAGTCATGTGCCATTTCCCAAAAAGAGCTGTAAGTTACTTCACAAGGTATGACATATACCAATTAAAGAACATGACGTAAGAGGGATACTACTAGAAATGAAGATCATGTGTGTACAAACCACATTTGTGATTAGAAATATTACCAGCTTTAAAATAATATAGAGAGTTAATGGTATATCTCACAAAAACCCTAATGTGAAGAAAAATACACAAGATGTATCCAAAAGATTTGGGGAGGGGAAAAGTGTAGAGTTGGGATTAATGGGCAAGATGGGAGTGGGGAGAATGGAGTATCTAGGATAGAGCAGGCTCATGGCTTCCAAGCCAAACAAATGAAAACTCCTTTATCATCTACCCAGGGCTGATGAAGTAGAGGCTTAGAACCATTTGTCCCCAAGTCAGTCACCCTGACATGAAAGCACTAAATTAGATTTAACTTCAAAATCAGTCTTATTCCTGGAGGTGATGACAAAATTTAGTCTTCTCTGTTAAATATGCCTGAGAGCCTTTTCAAAACCTTTCATTCCACAAGAGATACAAAATGAACGGTGGGTTGAGGTAACTCTTTAACTGGAACTCATTCATGTTTTGTGTACAAAGTCAAGCCAGTCAATATTTGTCCTGGGATCCTGTTCAGTTGTGATACAGAAGTTAGAGGGCAGCAGGGAACCCAGCAAAGATTTGGGCTTGTCTTCAGGGGTAGATGGCGTCGGAGCAGAGATGGGAGGCTAAAATAAGGAAGACCTACACTGTCTCCTCCAGCTTCTGCCTGGTTTAGATTTCACTGGAACTGTGGGAAGACAGTTTTATGGAGCTGTGTGAGGCTTACCAGACCAGCTTCTCCTGACTTACAAATATTTTTTTTCTCACCAACTTTCTTCTAAGGGTGTTTGTTTCCTGCCTGTGGATTAGGGAATTTGAAATGAACCAACGTTTAGTGGCACTAGGCACTCTGTGCATTACCTCATCTGATGATCACTAAAGAAAAAAAAACTCAAGTGTACAAATTATCTATGTGACTTTTCTCTGTGAAAGCTTCACAAAATGCATTCATGCAGGGATGAATGCTTTTATGCAGGGGTAAAATCATCTATAATAGCCTCCAACAAATCTCCCTTATTTCTGTCTCTCTCCCCATGGCTCCATCTGGGTAAGTCTGATAGGCAAGAGTCTTGAGTCTTGTTCCTTTTTTTTTTTTTTTTTTTGCTTTGATAGAAATTAATTCACTTTTTAAAAAATATATATTTTTTATTGATTTCAGAGAGGAACAGAGAGGAAAAGAGAGATAGAAACATCAATGATGAGAGAGAATCATCAATCAGCTGCCTCCTGCATGCCCTGCACTGGGGATTGAGCCTGCAACCCAGGCATAAGCCCTGCCTGGGAATCCAACAGTGACCTTCTGGTTCATAGGTTGATGTTCAACCACTGAGCCATTCTGGTGGGGCAGAAATTAATTCACTTTTTATCAATATCAGCTCATGAAGTTAATAGCTAATATTAATAAAAAACAAACTCCAAGTAAAGCTCAAGAATATTACCAGGGGAGAAACCAATATGGCGGCATAGGTAAACACCTAAACTGCTGCCTCGCACAACAATTTCAAAACTACAACTAAAAGACAGAACGGACACCATCCAGAACCACAGGAAAGCAGGCTGAGTGAAAATTCTACAACTAGAAGGAAGGAGAAAAGCTCACAGAGAATTGGAGGTACGGCAAAGGGGCTTTGTGCGCGCAGAGAGGAAGGGCGGCTGAGAGTCTGGCTGACTTCCTCTGGCGGAAGGGGGAAGGAAGCCTCCGACCGCACTGAACCCCAGTTCTGACTGCACTGAACCCCAGTTCCGGGCGAACCCCTGGGGACCCACGCTCTTACGGGGGGAGTCTGGACTCTCGGGCGGAGACTCGAGCTGGGAAAGGCAGAAGTCTGAAGGCGCACGCGGGCCAGTGCGCACAAAGGCTGCGGAGGTTGCCATAGGCTTTCCCTAGTGGAAGGGAGTCAGAGGATCCTGACTGCACTGAGCCCCAGTTCTGACTGCAGTGAACCCCGGTTCCAGGCGAGCCCCTGGGGACCCACGCTCTTGTGGGGGGAGTCTGGACTCTCGGGCGGAGACTCGGGAGCCGGGGAAGGCGGAGGACTGAAAGCGCGCTCGCGCTGGTGCGCACAAGGGCTGCGGAGGTTGCCGCGGGCTTTCCCTGGTGGAGGGGAGTCAGAGGCTCCTGACGGCACTGTGCCCCAGTTCTGACTGCAGTGAACCCCGGTTCCAGGCAAGCCCCTGGGGACCCACGCTCTTGTGGGGGGAGTCTGGACTCTCAGGCGGAGACTCGAGCTGGGGAAGGCGGAGGACTGAAAGCGCACATGAGCGCAGGGGCGGGGCTGACAGGAAGCCAAGATTGAGACTCCACCCCATCCAAGCTGAGCACAGAGGCTATTGCAATTTGGCAAGTCTAATCCTATAGGGCTGTCTCCAGCACTGGGCTTCTCTCAGCATAGACACAGCTGATCCTTACAGCCAACTGGCCCGGAGGTCAATTCTTCCCAGTGATACCAACAACAATAAAGACTTAATTACAACAAGGCTGTACACACAGTCCACAAAGGGGTGCACCAAGAGTGTCCACCTCAGGTTAACTGGGGAAGCAGACCCACTGGGCCATATTGGAAACCTAGCACAAATATCTACCTTACCAACTCAGGGAATCAATGAAAATGCGGGGTCAAAGAATCAGATCACAAACGAAAGAAATGGAGGAAAACAAACGACTGGATATAGAATTCAAAACCACCGTTATAAGACTTTTTAAGAATATCCTAGAAAAGGCCGATAAATATAACGAGACCCTCGAAGATATGAAAAAGGACCAACTAGAAATTAAACATACACTGACTGAAATAAAAAATATTATACAGAGACCCAGAAACAGAATAGAGGAACACAAGAATCAAGTCAGAGAATTGAAATACAAAGAAGCAAAAAACACTCAACCGAAAAAGCAAAAAGCAAAAAAAAAAAATCCAAAAAGTTGAAGATAATGTAAGAAGACTCTGGGACAACTTCAAGCGTACCAACATCAGAATTATGGGGGTGCCAGAAGAAGAGAGAGAGCAAGATACTGAAAACCTATTTGAAGAAATAATGACCGAAAACTTCCCCCACCTGGTGAAAGAAATAGACTTACAAGTCCAGGAAGCGCACAGAACCCCAAACAAAAGGAATCCAAAGAGGACCACACCAAGACACATCATAATTAAAATGCCAAGAGCAAAAGACAAAGAGAGAATATTAAAAGCAGCAAGAGAAAAACAGTTAATTACCTACAAGGGAGCACCCATACGACTGTCAGCTGACTTCTCAACAGAAACTATGCAGGCCAGACGGGAGTGGCAAGAAATTTTCAATGTCATGAATAGCAAGAACCTACAACCAAGATTACTCTACCCAGCAAAGCTATCATTCAGAATTGAAGGGCAGATAAAGAGCTTCACAGATAAGAAAAAGCTGAAGGAGTTCATCACCACCAAACCAGTATTATATGAAATGCTGAAAGGTATTCTTAAAGAAGAGGAAGAAGAAAAAAGTAAAGAGAAAAATTATGAACAACAAATACATATCTGTCAACAAGCGAACCTAAAAATCAAGTGAATTAAAAACCTGAGGAGCAGAATAATCTGGTGAATATAATAGAATCAGGGGCATAGAAAGGGAGTGGACTGATAATTCTCAGGGGGAAAGGGGTATGGGGGGTTCATGAAGAGAATAGACAAAAATCATACACCTATGGATGAGGACAGTGGGGGGGAGGTAAGGGCAGAAGGTGGGGTGGGAAAGGGGTGGAGGGGAGCTATGGGGGGAAAAAGGAGAAATAATTGTAATAATCTGAATAAAGATTTATTTAAAAAAAAAAAAGAATATTACCAGGTGTGCAAGTGATACAACTCCAGGACCAATGGTAAATATTTTGGAAAATGGACAATAATTCAGTTCAATAAATATTTATTGTGTGCCTACCACATGTGAGACATTTTTGTACATAACAGGAATTAAAACAATGGTCTAGAAATAAGGAATTTAAAATCTGTACATGGATGACTAAGGCAGAAAAAACAAATACACATATAACCAACATATAAGACAAAGCTGAAGCACTTTAAGGGAGATAACACATGTTCAAAGATAAAAGTAACAACGAAAAAATCTAGTTATGGGGTGGCTCAAGAAATGTGAAGCTAAGGGGAAGGAGTGGCCTTAGGAAGGTGGATTGGGTCATAACTGATCCAGTAATTCTTCCTGAGTGGCCCTGGCTGAGATTTCTGTAACTGCAAATAGTGTTCACATTCTGGAGAGAGAGCCAAAAGCTTTGTATATGGGGCAAAGGCACATGAAGTCCAAGCCCTTAATGAGTACCAACCTGAAACATCAAGTCCATTCTGCCCCTGGGCTGGAGGAGGAGGCACACGGCTCAGAACTCCTTCTCAGAATTATGCCATCCTTTAGATATTCCTTGTGTTCTCCTCAATGTTCGTTTAATTCTCTGCTCTCTCTCAATCCAGGGAACCCCGTTTCACCTGGGGAAGGCAAAGTCTTGTTCTTATGTCAAGTATTATTTTTTTATACTGGGAAAGAGTGTTAAAGGAAAATAATTATTCAATGACACTTGTTAAAGCATGGTAAGAAAGATTAGATTCAGGAGAGGGACTGTTTTGGTAGATATAGAGACTACTGTGATGGAATTTTGCAGTAGGAGACAGTGGGCTCACCTCTGAACACAGCACAGGCAAGTGGAAATCTATAGCCAAGGAGCAGGATAGGGGTTAGTGGATAAAAAATGACTAAGAGGAAACATCAGGGGTAAGAAGGTGATTCTGGCTAAACTGACCCAACAGGATTCTTGCTGCCAAGACAAAGTTGGGTGACCAGAATCATTGGGGAATGGGGGAGGATGAGGAAGAAACCTGATTAGACATCAGAGGTGATCAGATATGGAGGAAGGGGTGTGTTGCTAAAGTGATTTAACAGGATTTTGCTCAAATTGGCCAATACAGAGATGAGCATGGAAGTCCATGTGGGAAGAGTTCAGGGAGCCTGCTTAGAGTTGGATCAGTGAAAGAATCTATCAGGCGCTCTCCCTCCAGGGAGCACACCTGGGCTTTTCTCTTTCCCTTCCCTCTCCCTGCCCCAGGCACCTTACCATTCAGTTCAAGAAATATTTATTTACAGAGAATAATGTAAAGTAATTTTTAACTAATGGCAACTTATTTATATTTTTATAAAATGCAATATGGTCTAATATTTTAAGAGTCAAGGAACAAAGAAAAAAATCAGTTGGTGTTTTATTTTTACTTAGAGGGTAGGGTGTATCCTGAGTTCTTTCCAGTACCTGGACCCCTTCACACTCACAATCCTGCCATGGCAGCCTTGGCTTTTAGAAACCAAACACCACAAACTGACTTTCTACATGTTATGTCATTCCTCTCCGGAAGCAATGAATGCTGCCCAACAAGCTACAAAATGTGGTTTGGGGCGGGGGTGGGGGGGTGGGGAGGAGTGGGGGAGGAGTACAGAGTCATGAAACAATATCAGGAAGAAAAATATAAGTTAAAATAAAATGAGAAGATATGGAATACATAGAGATCAAGTGAAAGGGTTTCTATAATAAATCAGGCAAAAAATAATGACTTCAACTTGGTTGCTGGCTAGAAGGATAGTAATTTGGCTGAAGCCTAGGAAAGAACTAACTTGGCCGAAGGCTACAAATCATTAGAATAAACTCTACAAAGCTTGGCAACCAATTGGATTCAGGCAAAAGAGAGAGTGAATAGGACTATATTTAAAATCAAAAAATGATGTTTCAGGCCAAGGATACTACATTCTTTGGATCTAAAGTTTTTAAATTCCGCATCCCCCCTTTTTATCTACCACCTTTCCTTTAACATTTAAATTTTTGAATTATATATGCACTTAGAGAGGGACAAATATTTTTAAAACTAACATCTGTGTAATCACCATCCAGATTCAAAATCAGAATTTCTGCCCTAACTGGTTTGGCTCAATGGATAGAGCGTCGGCCTGCGGACTGAGGAGTCCCGGGTTCGATTCTGGTCAAGGGCGTGTACCTTGGTTGTGGGCGCATCCCCAGTGGGGGGTGTGCAGGAGGCAGCTGATTGATGTGTTCTCTCTCATCAATGTTTCTAACTCTCTATCCCTCTCCCTTCCTCTCTGTTAAAAAAAAAAAAAATCAATAAAATATTTTTTTTTTAAAAAAAAGCTCTATAAAAAAAATAAAAATCAGAATTTCCCAAACCCTAGAAGCTCTCTTGTGCCCTTCCTAATCCAAAACACTCTTATTTCTCAAGAGGTAATTGCTCTCATAACTTTTATGGCAATTATTCTCTTACTCTTTTCTAAGGGTGGCGCAATTTTAATATGCATTTCTAACAATGCACTTTAATTTTGATAATTTTGGGACTTTCTATGAATGGAAACATACTGAATGCATTATTGTTTGTCTTGCCTCTTTTTCTAAATATGCTATAAGATTCACCCATGTTTTTAATCATGTCTTTGACCATATTTATTGCTGTATAATATTTAATTATAACTTACCAGAATCAATTTTACTGTTGGTGGGCATTTGTATTGCTTCCAGTTTGGGACTTTATAGGCGATATTGCTGCAAAGGATCTCACACAGATCTTACTGGACCTGCATGCGAGTTCTTCTAAGGTATACTGTTAGGAGTGGAAATGCTATGCCAATGAGTATCAGTGTCTTCATTCCTAGTAGATAATGTCAATAATTTCCAAAGCAGTCATATAATTCCCATTCCCAATTTTAATGTGCTCACATTTAGCACTCTTTAATTTACCATTAGTTCTTTCTGTGGCTTGTTTAAGAAATCCTTCTCTACCCAAGTGTTAAATTGGGAAATCTGGGAACAGACTCTGAGGAGATTCGCACGCAGGAGGCTTATTGAAGAGTACTCTCAGAGACCAGACCTGTACGGGTGTGTGCAGTGGGGACAGTTGAACTGCAATGCAGTTGCTCAGCAATGCCACAGGGAGTTCTGGAATGGGAATGGTGCCACAGAGTTGTGCTGAGTTCAGGTGAGAGCATCAGGCCTCTATACCCTCTGTCTTCCACAGAGGGAACCAGATGTGAGTAATGAGCAGCCAACACTTCTGAGGATTGAGGAAATGCGGTTCATTATGACATGTTCTACCCCTGCTGTCACTTGCTTTTATATGCTAAGTTCACCTCTGGGAACAGCTCTTCCAGAATCCTGTTTGGTCTGTTTGCTGGGAAAATTTTTAAAGAGGTAGGTTAGTAGGATGAATACAGCCCTTGCCACTAAAGCTGTCTTCAATTATAACTTCTACTTATTGTCTTCCTCCCAGAATACCCATTCTAAGTTCCCTGTACCCTTAGCCAATATCTCTGCTAGTCTGGGTGACTTACCTAGTATTATGTCCCAAATCCTCATCCCTGAGTTGTCAGAGTCCCTAGTCAAGTCATGGCTGCTGCTTTGTCCATTAACAATCATAACTGGTTATGAGTGTATCATTAGTTCACCTATCCCCTTGTGATGGCAACTCTTTCCCTTACAATAAGGAGGCTGGTTTCACCTGGGAATTAGGACCTTTAGATACTCAGAGCCTAAAATTTAGACATGGGAAGCACACATTTTCCAAGTGGGTAAAAGGGAGTGATGCTAAGATGAATCACTCCTACAGGGTTTTCAGACTCACATATTGTACTTATTGGGGGCACAACACCATACAAAAGATGTTGCCCTAGAATATATGTTATATCCTGGAGGATGAAATTTGATCCTTATTGATAATAGCCATTCTGACAGGTGTGAGGTGATATCTCATTGTGGTTTTAATTCGAATTTCTTTGATGATTAGTGGTATTGAGCATCTATCTTTTCATATAGCTCTTGGCTATCTGTACATCCTCTTTGGAGAAGTGTCTATTCAGATCCTTTGCCATTTTTTTAATTGGATTGCTTTTTGGTGTTGAGTTTTCTGTTTTTTATAAATTTTAGACATAACCCCTTATCAGGTGTATCAGATGATCAGATGTATCATTGGTGAATATGTTCTCCCATGCAGAGTGTTATCTTTTCATTCTGTTGATGGTTTCCTTTGCTGTGCAAAAACTTTGTAGTTTGATGTAGTCCCATATGTTTATTTTTCCTTTTGTTTCCCTTGCCCAAGGAGATATATCAGAAAAAATATTGCTATGAGAAATGTCTTAGATTTTCCTCCCTGTGTTTTCTTCTAGGATTTTTTTCGAGTCTAACATTTAAGTCTTTAATCTACTTGGAGTTTATTCTTGTGTGTAGTGTAAGTTAGTGGTCTAGTTTCATTTTTTTTTTTCTGCACGTATCTGTCCAGTTTCCCCAACACCATTTATTGTATAGACTATTGTATGTTCTTGCCTCCTTTGTGAAAGACTAATTGACTATAAAGGCATGAGTTTATTTCTGGGCTGTCTTTCATAATATCTCATTTTACAGTTTGGGATTCTTTTTGGCTTCAATTTCTGTTCAAGCCATATTAATTATATAGTCAATCAAAGAGGTTCTAGAAGGTGTGTTTCTTTCTCCAACTAATTGATATTTGTTACTATGAATCCTTTGTCTAATACCATCTGTGCAGCCACTTTGTTCATTTTTCATATCACTTATTTTCTCAATAATACTAACTTTCTGCTAAAATAGGGGGCGGGGGGATACAATTAATGCTCCTAAGACCTTGTATGTCAGCTCCGGACTAAAAAGCCACTAGAAATACAAGAGATTTCTTGTCTCACTCATTTTACAACAAATCAATAGCTGTGAGTCAGATTTCACCGGTCTGATATGATTTGTCGAGCATTTGGTGAGAACACTGAAATTCTAGAAGCAAGCACAAGTACTTCTCAACATTTGTGAAAGAGATCAGAATGATCATCTTAATTTGAGATGAGTAAAAATCAACAAATAAGATTAAACCTCTTCCATACACAAAACCTAAAATATGATTTGAAAATTTTATTTGATGAGGATATATGTTTATCTTCAAAGAACTCTCCATCAAGGATTATGTTTCTTATCAAGAAAAAATGGAACTAAATATAGAGAGACTTTTTTTTTCCAATTACAGTTGACATTAAATATTATATTAGTTTCAAGAGTATAGTATAGTGCCCTAGCTGGTTTGGCTCAGTGGATAGAGCATTGGCCTGCGGATTGAAGGGTCCCAGGTTCGATTCCGGCTGAGGGCACATGCCTGGGTTGTGTGCTCGATCCCCAGTGGGGGGTGTGCAGGAGGCAGCTGATCAATGATTCTCTCTCATCACTGATGTTTCTATCTCTCTCTCCCTCTCCCTTCCTCTCTGGAATCAATAAAATATATATTTTTAAAAAGAGTATAGTATAGTGATTAGACATTTATGTAATTTTTGAAGTAATGACCCCAATAATACCCACCTGGGTACCCACCTGGCACCCTACATAGTTAGTACAATATTATTGACTATAGTCCCTATGTTGTATTTTACATCCCTGTGACTATTTTGTAACTGCCTATTTGTACTTCTTAATCCCTTCACTTTTTTCACCCAGTCCCTACAACAGCCCCTCCCATCTGCCAACCATCAATATGTTCTCTGTATCTCTAAGTCTATTTCCATTTTATTTGTTCATTTATTTTGTTCTTTAGGTTCCACATATAAGTGAAATCATATGGTATTTGGCTTTCTCTGGGTGAATTATTTCACTTAAGATAATACCCTTTAGATCTATTCATGCTATCACAGATGGTATACTTTAATTCTTTTTTATGGCTTTCATTTAATTCTTTTTTGTTGGCTTTTTTTAATTCTTTCATTGCATATATGTACCTCATCTTCTTTATCCAGTCATCTACTAATGGACACCTAGGTTGATTCTATATCTTGGCTATGGAATCATAGTGCTGCAACAAACATAGGAATACATTTATCTTTTTGAATTAATATTTTGGGTTTCATCAGACACATACCCAGAAATGGAATTACTGGGTCATAAGGTAGTTTTATTTTATTATCTTGAGGAACTTCCACACTGTTTTCCATAGTGGCTGCACCAATTTGCAATCCCACCAACAATGCATGAGGGTTCCCTTTACTCCACATCTTTGCCAACACTTGTTGTTTGTTGATTTCTTGATGATAGCCAATCTGACAGGTGCAAGGTGATATCTAATTGTGATTTTAATTTGCAGTTCCCTAATGATTAGTAACACTGAGCATCTTTTCATATATCTATTGGCCATCTGTTTATTGAGACACCCTTTTATATTTAAAATGTCATCACAGAGCATCATGGTGGAATATATAGGCCCATGTATATCTTCCCTTAAGTCTACAACTAATCAGACATCTTTAATGCAACAAAAGTTACTCTGTTCAACACACTAGCAAGCTTGAGAGATACACACATTGGTACATCTGAAGGAGGGTGTACTGGAACACTTAGGGGAGGCAAAATGAGGGAGAAAACAGGGATGGTGTCTGAAGATGTGGTTCCACAGCCACCATGGCTTGCCTGTGGCCCCAGCTAATGGGGTGGTGGTGGAGAAGTCAGGGTGGAGCCCTCACACTATGGCCCAGTGGAGAGTAAGAGGGATAGAAACAGCATTGCCACCTGAGAACCTGCTTCCTCCCCGCTTACTGCAGTGGAGCCTGGTAGCAAAAGCAAAGACATGTCTCTGGTCTCCCAGCTATAGATAGCACAGTGACACCAGCCAGGAAGGGAGCCAGGTAACCGAGCACTGGGTTCACAAAGCACTCTCCCCTCACCCACACATCCTCACACCATGGTAGTGGGGCCTCCAGACCCAGAGGAACAAAACACAGAGGTGGCAACTCCCTTGACCATAGTGATGACCCCCCACCCCAGGGGCAAGTAGAATTGGTAAGAGAAAACAGAAGCTGTACTAGAGCACCATCTACTGGTAGACAAAACAAAGACCTCTAATTATCAACCTGCTCAATCGTTAAAATCAAAATATTACCTAAATAAGAAAGATATTCACTACTTTAAATGTTCCAGCAGAGGAACAACCCATCGAGTTCCATGAACAATCAAGGTAACATGGTAACACAGAAAGGAAATAACAATTCTCCAGAAACCAAACTCAGTCATGGAAGATAGAGTTATTTAAATAATACAGAATTCAAAATAGCAGTCATGAAGAAACTCAGTGATATACAAGAAAACTCAGAAAGGCAAGTAAATGAGCTCAGGAATAAAATTAACAAACCAAAGGAGTAATTTACCAAAGAAATTTAAACTATAAAAAATAACCAAACAGAAAGTCAGGAGCCAAAGAACTCAGTAAATGAAGTGAAGAATGCATTAGAAAGCATTAGGAAAAGGACAAACCATATGGAAGAGAGGATTAGTGAGGCTGAAGATAGAAATCTAGAAATGATTCATGTGGAAGAGGAGAGAAAACTCAGATTTTTTAAAAATGAAAGAACTGACCAAGGGATCAGAACTGAGATCTGAGAAATAAATCCACATATGTATGGGCAGCTAATTTATGAAAAAGGAGCCAATAGCAAAAATGTTCAACACACTAATTAGAGAAATGCACATCAAAATCGCAAAGAGATATCATCTCACACCTCACACCTGTTTTCAAAAAGACAAGAAATAACAAGTGTTGAGGAGGATGTGAAGAAAACATAACCCTTGTACACTATTAGAGGGATTGTAAATTGGTGCAGCCATTATGAAAGCAGTATGGAGTTTCCTCAAAAAATTAAGAAAAGAAATACCATATGACTTAGCAATTCCTCTTTTGGGTATTCATCCAAAGAATATAAGAAAAAATATATATGTTAACTGCATCATTATTTACAATAGCCAAGACTGGAAACAACCTAAGTGTCTATTAGTGAATAAATAGCTAAAGAAGACATAGTAGATAAACATGAAGGAATATTGTTCAGCCATAAAAAAGATGAAATATTGCCATTTGTCACAATATGAATGAATCTTAAGGGTATTATGCTAAGTGAAATAAGTCAGACAGAAAAGGCCCCAAACTACTCATAAGTAGAATATAAAACAAAAAAAAGTAATGAACTAACAAAACAAAAACAAACTCATACATACAGACAACAGAATGGTTGGTTACCAGAAGGGAAGGTGGTTGGGGAGAGGAAGATGGGGAAAGGAGGTCAAATATATCATAACAAAAGGAAACTAGACTTTTGGTGGTGAACACACAAGAGTATACAGGTACCAAATTATAAGGTCATTCACCTGAAATTTATATAATGTTATTAACCAATGTTACTTCAATAAAAATAAATAAAATGTCTTCATAACTAAAGAACAGTAATTTATGTGTAATTTGAAAAATGGATAACTTATAACTCAAGTGTCAAGAATTTTTCAGGTGTTTTTGTTTTTTGTTTTATTTCTATTGCTGTCAATGTACAGGGGAGAGGATATTCTCATTTTTTGCTTCATGCAGATTAATAAAATGAACAAAGTTTTGGCTACCAAATTTGGTAAGGATATATATCAAAAAATCTAGGATGCTGCTCAACAACGTTTCTCCCCCATCTTTATTGAGGCATAATTGACGTACAAAAAAACTGCACATATTTAAAGTATATAATCAGATGCATCTGGCACATGTATGCACCCATGAAGCCATCATCACAATCAAGATGGTGAATGTACTCATCACTGCCAAGTTTCCTTGTGTTTCTTTGTGATCCCATGTCCACAGCCCCCACCCCAGGCAATCACTGATCTGCATCTCACTATAGATTAGTTTTCATTTTCTAGCATTTTATATGAATGAAATCATGAAGTATTCTTTTTTGTCTTGCTTCTTTTCTTCAGTATACTTATTTGATATTCATCCAAGTTGCTGTGTGTATCAATAGTACATTCCTTTTTACTACCTGGTAGTATTCCATTCTGTGGCTATATCTCAGTTTAATCACCCAAACCTTTGATTTATAACTGAGCCTTTGTCAATGAACTGTGCCATCCTATAGCATGGATACCATGAAAACTCTTGTCACTGGTAACATTGATCAAGTCACATTTCTGAAACCACAAAGCTAAGGGCAGACCTGGGATGGATGGAGTCTCCCACTGAGGGTGGAATGCTCCCTAGAAGGTCAGTTTCTCCAGTCTCTAGATACTATCTTCCAATCACAACAGCATGGAACTGGGAATTTGTCATTTTCACTCTAAAACAATGTACAGCAAAGTGTCTTGATTAATAATGATTGGACTAAAGACTAATTCCTTTTCTCCCAAACCTCAACCCTTTGTTATTTCAGACCTCTAAGGGGAGCTGTAAGACATCAGTTAAGATGGCCATCGATGTTGGGTACCGGCACATTGATGGGGCCTACATCTACCGGAATGAGGACGAAGTGGGGGAGGCCATCAGAGAGAAGATAGCAGAAGGAAGGGTGAAGAGAGAGGATATTTTCTACTGCGGAAAGGTGAGAGCTTCCCTTCACCCTCCATCCCCTCATATTAATGATGGACCTGATGTCACTTTTCTCTGCCCAAGAATGTTGGACCCACGAAGAGGCGTGAATTTTCAACTGCAAATTCCTTACTCTTGCCAAGATGTTAGGGACTAATAAACCCCTTGAAGTGGGCTTCAGGCAAAGCTCTTTCTTCATACTTGGGCACGGATTTAAAACAATATGCAAAGAATCAAGTCTATAGAGCAAAAATTAGGGAAGTGGAGGGAAAGGAGGAGATGGTTCATATTACAGAAGCATTTGCTGAAATTTTCTTTAAAAGAGCCGCCTTCTTTTTCTTTTGTGCCTATTTGTTCATAGATCACCAATTCTTTATTGAGCTATAATTCACGTACCACGAAGTTCACCATTCTGAATCAGTAATTATCAGTATATTCACAAAAGTTGCATGACCATAACCACTACCTAATTTCAGAATATTTTCATCGCTCTAAAAAAAATCCCATGCCCACTAGCAATCACTTCCCATTTTTCCCACTCCCAGACACTAGCAACCATTATCTACTTTCTGTCTCTATAGTTTTCCTATTTTGGACATTTCATACAAATGGAATCTTACAATATGGCCTTTTGTGTCTACCTTCTTTCATTTGGTATAATGTTTCTAGGTGCATAATGTTTAGTATAATGTTTCTGATACAAGTTGTAACATGTATCAGAATATCATTTCTTTTCATGGCCAAATAGTATCCCATTGTATGGATATACCACCTTTTGTTTAGATCACTACTGTGTGAGCAATTTAAACGTCCACTATCCATTGAAGAGCATTCAGGAAGATAAAGCATCACGAAAGCCAGTGGGAATAAAGAATGTATATTCACAGGTGGCTGTGCAGGAATAAAGCTAGGTGCCAAGAGTTATGTCAGCTTATGCTTTACTAGATAAAACTTCAGCATACACATTTTTATGCAATAAAATGAATGAATACAATGCGTATGAAGGCCTTGTAAAGAATAGAGCTATACCCTAGCTGGTTTGGCTCAGGGGATAGAGCGTCAGCCTGCAGACTGAAGGGTCCTGGGTTTGATTCAGTCAAGGGCACATGTCCAGATTGCAAGCTCGATCCCCAGTAGGGGGCATGCAGGAGGTGGCCAAATAATGATGCTTTCTCATCAATGATGTTTCTCTCTCTCTCTCCCTCTCTGAAATCAATAAAAAATATATGGGAAAAAGAATAAAGAGCTACATTATTATTATTTTTAAATAGCGTGAATGTTAGTTCACTATCCCCTTTTTATTCTTTCAGCTGTGGGCTACACATTTTGAACCAGAGAGGGTCCGCCCATACCTGGAGAAGACACTCAAGACCCTCCAGCTCGATTATGTTGATCTTTACATCATTGAAATGCCCATGGCTCTTAAGGTGAGTTCAGACACCTAAAGGTTTGGCCTCTGCTCTTTGGCAGCCATGAGCCAGCAGTCATGTGCATGAAGCTAGCTCATTACTTAGCACCATAGAATGTTATCGTTTTGTTACTGAAGGTCAGGCAGCACTGACCTAGCCTAGCAAATGCCCAGAAAGATTGTGTAGCAGACTCAGGCTTGGATCACATGTTTCTTGATTCCCAATCCAATGCAATTTTTTTTTCCTATTTTATTTTTTAAAATAAATCTTCATTGTTCAGATTATTACAGTTGTTCCTCTTTTTTCCTCCCATAGCTCCCCTCCACCCAGTTCCCACCTCACCCCATGCCCTTACCCTCCTATCACTGTCCTCATCCATAGGTGTACGATTTTTGTCCAGTCTCTTCCCGCACCCCCCACACCCCTTTCCCCCTGAGAATTGTCAGTCCACTCCCTTTCTATGCCCCTGATTCTATTATATTCACCAGTTTATTCTGTTCATCAGATTTTTTATTCACTTGATTTTTAGTTTCACTTGTTGGTAGACATGTATTTGTTGTTCATAATTTTTATCTTTACCTTTTTCTTGTTCTTCCTCTTCTTAAAGAATACCTTTCAGCATTTCATATTATACAGGTTTGGGGGTGATGAACTCCTTTAGCTTTTTCTTATATGTGAAGCTCTTTATCTGACCTTCAATTCTGAATGATAGCTTTGCTGGGTAGAGTAATCTTGGTTGTAGGTTCTTGCTATTCATCACTTTGAATATTTCTTGCCACTCCCGTCTGGCCTGCATAGTTTCTGTTGAGAAATCAGCTGACAGTCGTATGGGTACTCCCTTGTAGATAACTGTTTTTCTCTTGCTGCTTTTAATATTCTCTCTTTGTCTTTTGCTCTTAGCATTTTAATTATGATGTGTCTTGGTGTGGTCCTCTTTGGATTCCTTTTGTTTGGAGTTCTCTGTGCTTCCTGGACTTCTAAGTCTATTTCTTTCACCAGGTGGGAGAAGTTTTCTGTCATTATTTCTTCAAATAGGTTTTCAGTATCTTGCTCTCTCTCCTCTTCTGGCACCACCATAATTCGGATGTTGGTATGCTTGAAGTTGTCCCAGAGGCTCCTTACACTGTCTTCATATTTTTTTATTCTTTTTGCTTTTTGCTTTTCTGGTTGGGTGTTTTTTGCTTCTTTGTATTTCATATCTTTGACTTGATTCTTGTGATCCTCTAGTCTGCTGTTGGATCTCTGTATATTATTCTTTATTTCAGTCAGTGTATACTTAATTTCTAGTTGGTCCTTTTTCATATCCTTGAGGGTCTCACTAAATTTATCGGCGGTTTCTAGAAAATTCTTGAAAAACCTTATAACCGTGGTTTTGAACTCTATATCCAGTCGTTTGCTTTCCCCCATTTCTGCCATTTGTGACCTGTTTCTTTGTCTCTGCATTTTGGTTGCATCCCTGTGTTGATAGAGTGGCTTTGTGTGCTAGGTGTTCATTAGGGCCCGGTGGCTCAGCCTCCCCAGTTACCTGAGGTGGACACTCTTGGTGCACCTCTTTGTGGGCTGTGTGCACAGTCTTGTTGTAGTTAAGCCTTGGTATCACTGGGAGGAATTGACTTCCAGGCCAATTGGCTGTGAGGATCAGCTGTGTCTACTATGGGAGAACTTCTGTGCTGGAGACACCCTTATGGGGCAAAACTTGCTTCAGTGGGGCTTTGGTGCTCACTGAGTCTGCCCCCTGAGTGTGTCCCTTATGAATCTGAGAAGTTGTAATCTGGATGGTCCCACTCTGACCACTGGGTACACTGGCTCTTGGATCTCCAAGGAGGTGCTAATTTAGCATCTGCCTGAGGCCACCCAGCAGGAGCTACGGAGAGATCTTCAGATTCCTCTTCTTTGTTTGGGGTTTGGAGGTGCCCAGATGAGGCCCAGCTGTGAAGCAATGCAAGCTGCTGTGGGGCCTTGGGCCTTTTTTTTAAAGTTCTGGGGCTCTCTGACCCAGCTGCAATTTGTTAGGTAATTTTTATTGCAAAGGGCCAGGCCATTCATATGCAAAAGCCTCTGTGCACAGCTTGGGTGTGCGGGGTCTCAGGGGATCAACAGGACAGAGCAAACAGCAATGCTTGACCTTCAGCCCTGCCCTAAGAGGCCCCTGGGTCTAGTGTCCCTCGGTAATCACTGCAAGCACCTCTGAGAGAAAGCCACCCTCGAGTTCCGCCTGATGCCAGACAGTCCAGTTTCTCCCCGTATGAGTCTGGGTCCCCAGAGTCTTGCCCGGAACTGGAGTTCAGAGCAGTTGGGAGGTTGTGTCTCCCTCCCGATTGAAAAGACAACCGCGTCCTCAGTTGCCAGCCCTCTCCGCACATGCGCGCCTCTGTATCTCTGCACTTCACTTCCGCACCACTGCACCTCTCTGAGTCTCAGTGTGCTTTTCTCTTTCTTTCTAGTTGTAGAATTTCCACTCAGCCAGCCTTCCCATGATGGATGATGGCTGTTTTGTCTTTTAGTTGTAGTTTTGAAGTGGTTGTGCGAGGCAGCAATTTCAGGTGTTTACCTATGCCGCCATCTTGGTTTCTCCTCCAATGCATTTTTATTATAGCACATCTTTACAACTGTAGTTTAAGCTGTCCATCAAACCATCAAGTAGTCCCCAAACAGTAGTCCATATTTTACCTGTCCAGCATCCAGACACAACCTTCTTCCCACTCACATAGTCATGAAAATGTTCCTGCATGAAATAATGCAAAATAATGTATACAACTGAAAATTTACTCACTTTCCACCACTCCAAAGGGACATAACCCAAAGAATGGTCAGGTTTTGGGGGGTTCAGCAACAAGATCATGGTGATAGCTATTCCTCTAGTTCAAATGTACTTCTTCCTTAAACTTTCTCAATCTATGGACTCTGTGTTAATTTAACCACCACCAACACATCCCATATACACTACTGAAGAGAAGTAACTGCTTTAAAATGTCTCTGAGGAAAGGAGAGACTGAAAATGAAATTGGTCACTTGTGCAGGAGGCAAACCAGATCCTGCTCTCAGGAAGAACAAGGACTCTCTGCCATTGAGGTGGCCAGACTTCCTTTACACAAGCAACCTGCTGCCCCTGTTCTGTTCTCTGGAAGCTCTTTCCATGATGACTCTTCTTTGTGGTCACATGCAAGAGGGATCCCCTTTTGCATCCTACTTCATGTAGATAGGAGTTTGCAGCTTCACAATGGCCTTGGTTAATCAAAGGCTTTTAATGGTCAGTTTGGGATTTCACGGACATGACAATATCCCTTAACATTTTCCTAGGCTTTCAGTAAATTCACATTCAGTCAGCTCCCTGAAAGAGTAATTAAAACTAGAAATCTTATAGAGTAGCTTTCTTACATCTTATTCTTGGCTGTGGTTTCTGCATCTTAGTAAAGAACCTCCTTATTCTGCTCATCTGCTCAGTCCTCAGCTTACTGCCCTCATCTGGCTTGAAATAATACAAAACAGGAAGGCACAAATAAAGCGTTCTTTGTACCCACTCTGCATCTCATTGGATGGTGCTCCTTTGTTGGGTATGGCATCATTGGCCTAAGATTTTGCCTTCAGATAGAAATGGACAAGGATTCTTATTTCCCTCTAGGATTCTTACCTTCTTGCCTTGGCTGACATTGACTTTTATAACTCTAGAAGGTTCAGAGCTGAACTTCTGCCATTTGGGGAGGCATATAGAAGCAGAAAGTACCTGTTTTAGCAAAATATGATCTTACCACTCGTCTTACAAACCAAGTAGCAATAAACACATTTATATTTCTTCAGGACCTGACTGAAGACTGCAAAAAGGCCAACAAATTCTAACACCCAACATTTTCCTACTAAATCCCCTAAAGCTCCAATCTTAGTATGCCCATTGTCAGAGTCTCAAGTTACAACAAGGCAACATTTTAACAAGATGCCTTGCTATTGCATAGCAAGAATATCCAATTCTCAGCTGGAGAATCCTCACTATCCACAACCCCATACTGACCTAGCCAATCCCACACTCTTTGTTCATTACTTGCCATACCCAACACCTTTGTTTTAGTCGGGGCTCTGTTATAAATGGCAGAAACCCAACTCAAATTGGCATTAGCAAAAAAGGGAACTAAGAATTCCAAGGCATATCTAATTCCAGAACGACTGGATCCGTAAGTTCAAATTATGTATCTACACTCTGGCCCTTTCTTTATCTCTGTGTTCTGGTGGCTTAATTCTCAAAAATTCCTTTCTATATGGTGGCAAAATGCCCATTGACATGCCAAGCCCACTTTACAATACAACTTAAGAATTCAGAGGAAGAGAGACTACACATTAAACCTCATAGAGAAACACTGATCAGCCTTGCTTGGGTCACGTAATTTTTGCTGACTAATCTTTGTGTAAGGACATGGCTGACTGACATCTAAGGCCAAGAGTTGTAATTGTAGAATGAGCCCCTCTATAGAAGAAGGCATAAGAATGTCAGGAAGCAAAATAACAGATTCCCACTGCACTCATTAATCAGAGGTCACTTAGCAAGCATGGTGGTATGAAGCATGGGCTACAGAACCAGGGTGCCTTGTTTGAATCCCAGCTCTGTCACATGTGAGCCAGATGACTTGGTCAAGTTATTACCTGATTCCTTTACACATCCCTTTACAACATGGCCCAGTGGAAAGAGTATGGACTTCAGAATCACACAGAAGAAGGACTGACTTTCAGCTTTATTACTTACTAGTGGCCCAGTGCACAAAATTTGTGCATGGAGGGAGGGGTTCCCTCAGCCCAGCCTGCACCCTCTTCAATCGGGGACCCCTTGGGGGGATGTCCGACTGCCAGTTTAGGCCCCATCCAGCAGTCGGACAACCCTCTCACAATCATGGATCACTGGCTCCTAATCACTCACCTGGTTGCCCCTAACTGCCCTCCCCCTGCCGGCCTGATCGCCCCTCACTGCTTCTGCGTGCCAGCCTGATCACCCCTAACTGCCCCCCCTGCTGGCCTGGTTGCCCCCAGCTCCCCCCTCTGCTGGCCTAGTTGCCCCCAACTGCCCCCCCATCAGCCTGGTTGCTCCTCACATCTTCCCCTGCCCCCCCGCCGGCCTGATCACCCCATGCAGCCTGCTGTTCATTCATTTGGTCATTCCTCACTAACCCCCCTGCCGGTCTGGTCACCCCTTACCACCCCCCCTGCCAGCTTGGTTGCCCCCAACTGCCCCCCCGCCCCGCTGGCCTAGTCGCCTCTCACTGCCCCCCACTGGCCTGGTCACCCCACACAGCCTGCTGTTCAGTCATTTGGTCATCCCTCACTAACCCCCCTGCTGGCCTGGTCGCAGGCAGCCATCTTTGTGAGGGTGTGAGGGTTAATTTGCATATTACCTCTTTATTATATAGGATTAGCATAGAGTCTTTGATATTCCTAAACTTTCCTTCAATTTCATTATTGGTAAATTGGAGACAATAATAACACTTGCTTAGTGTTGTGAGGAGTCATTAAAATTATAATGTGAAATTACTGACACAATGCCTGACATTTTATAGATAATAAAAAATAATATTATGAAATGATCCGGTGGAAATATATATTCCAATATATAGAATATCTTCATTTCACAAAAGAGGAAGTTGAGGCCCAAGGCAATGAAATAGCTAACTCAGGTTTAAAATCCATCAGAACTGGGATCAGATCCTAAATCCCCTGATGCCATTCCCGTATTTGTTCTCTGACAATATACAGTCATATTTTTTTAAAATGATGAATGGCATTTTAAAAAAAAAATGAAGTTACTGATGAACAGGAATGAGAATCAATAGCATAGATTTTTAGAGAGTTGAATTATTCTTCTAATACTGTCTTCAGTAGGAGCAAAAGTGGAGGGAGAAAAACCATCTAATGATTCAGATAAGGGGTGAGTAAAGTAGGCACAATGGAAGCTTAAGAGGAACATGCTTAAGAGGAATAGCTAACATGGGTTCAGGGGTGATAAGGACTTAATTAAAGTCTTGGAAAGTAAAAATATTTAACACAGTGTATGATAGAGGCACAAAGCCATTCCAAACAGAAGTAAAATTGGGAAATGCAAAAGGCAAGAAATATGGAGGGAGACTGAAGTGGAAATGTGGGCCATAGTGTTGAGAAGTTCAAAGAGCTTGGGAAGCAGAGACAGAAAGGGTAATTAACATGAATGATGATGTGGCATTGAGGACTAAGGAGCCTTTTTCCTACTGTAAGTGAGACAGGAGGAAATTGAGTCAAAATTGTGTTTGCTAAAGAAAGTGTTATCACCAGGGGAAAGTTTTGTTCAGGTGAGATAGTGGACGAAAAAAAGGTTTTCTAAATATAATGAATTTTGCCTTAGCTGGTTTGACTCAGTGGATAGAGCATCAGCTTGCAGACTGAACATACGGTCCCAGACAAGGGCACATGGCCCAGTTGCGGGATTGATGCCTAGTTGGAGCATGCAGGAGGCAGCCAATCAATCATTCTCTCTCATCATTAATGTTTCTATCTCTCTCTCCCTCGCCCTTCCTCTCCGAAATCAATAAATATATATATATATGATAATAATAGTAATAAATTTTGTCCAATTGCTTGATTTTCAATAAAAATTCCTATTATCAAGAGCTACAAAGACTCGTTTGCTGACAACCATACCCAATAGACACTGTATCCTCATATTATTTGATACCTTTCAACACAGTTGACCACTATCTCCTGTACACATTTTCTTCTTGTGACTTCTATAATACCACCCTCTCTTGATTCTTTGGCAGCTTCTCTGCCAACCTCCAAATGTTGTTATGCCCAGAATAGTAACTCTGTTCTCAATATTTTTGTCTTACTGAGCCACATTATAAGTGTCTATAAGTGACCTCATATAGTTGCAAGGATTGAATACTATTTTATATGCCAAGGGCTACCAAATTTTGTCTACAGCCATGACCTCTTTCTGAGCCTCTTTCTGAGACTTCCCTATTCAACTGCCTCCTCAAATAACCACTTGACCATTCGGTCATTTCAAACAAAAATATTCATTAAAAACTCTTGATTGCTAGCCCAAACTCAGGAAATGATTACCACCATCCACCCCAGGAGCCTAGGAATCATCTTTCATTTCTCTATTCCATTTTCAAGCCCATAAGAAATGAGTCCCATGTTTAGATACAGCCAAAAAGTAGAAATCTGAAAGACAATGTTCCACGCCAGTTAGCCTTAGTTGGGAAAGGATCATCCAAAAACCAGGGGAGGAAAGTTGACACTAACTAATGTGTGAAGTAGGAAAAAAATTGTTGGAGGGCCCCAAAATGAAAGGAAAAAAACAAACAAAAAAATAAAACAGTGAGCAAGTCCGCCAGAACTGAGAAGTAACACGCCGTGCTCTCCTCAACTGTCAAAACACTGAGTCTCAGAGTCCTAATTCTCAACCTCTACTCATCTTTGATAAGTAAATCTGTCATTAGGAGAAAAGTTCATGGATTAAGAACAAGGATAATCTGTTGATAAATAAAGGGAAAATGAATGCCAGTGTAGGATAATGGGATTACTGTGTCACATATATTGGAAAAATGAAAGAATTTCTGACAGTCCTACCAAGGTGAGAAATATATAAAAATATGATGTATTATATAATTATATAAACATACCAACAAATAATTAAACTTTTATTGCTTTCCCAAGGCTAGGGTATATTGGCATAAAGACAATTCAAATTCCATCATTTCAATTCCCAGATATAAATAACAGGAATTATCCTTTTTTATTTGTTTTTTTCTTTTTTAGCCTGGAGATGAATTCTATCCTAGAGATAAGTATGGCAATTGGTTATATCACAATTCAAATCTGTGTGCCACTTGGGAGGTAAGTTCAAATGGGCTTTTTATTCTTTTATTTTAAAAGACTACATTTTTTAATTGTGATCTGATTATTCCTGTTTGATTTAATAGGAAGAGATGCAGCCTTTACTCTCCCAGGGAATATACTCTAATGAGTACAGTATCTCTTTCTAATGGGTGTTCCCCTCTAGGTAACAGTTGAAGACCTGAAGGTTGGAGTTGTTTTGAGGGGTAAGGAGGCAGATACTAGTTTTCTGATCCCTGGGGCTCTCTACCCGAGAGAACATATACTCACTCCTGTTGTCATCGGAGCTGAGCAGATTTCGTGTTTCCGTCTAAGAGTCTGCCTGACAGGATAGCCAGTATCCCCAGGAGAAAATAGCTCATAGCTCAAAATAACAAGGTATTTATTTCACAAGGAAACAACATATCTCAATTACAGATCCCAACATAAACAGAACAGAGAACCAAGGACTTTTAAATTAGCCAATTAATATATTAAAAGAGATAAGAAAAGACTAGCAATGTGAAACAAGAACAAGAAAACATTTTTTTAAAAACAAGCATTAAGCAAGTAATAATTAGGAAAAATAAAACACAATGCAATAGATGGGATAAAAGTGAAATGGATATAAATAAGGAAAATGGGATTAAATTGAAAGATCAGAATGAGGAAATCTCCCAATATGAAGTAGGAAAAGACAAGAAAAAAATTAAATATGAAAGAAAAACTAAGAGATGTACAGGATACAATTAGAATTTTCAGTACTCACATAATAGAAAAACAAGAAAGAAAAAAAAGGAAATATTTGAAGGAAAAGAAAACAGAGATATTGAAAAGGCATAGATTACCAAAGAGGGAAGAGAAGAAAACCCATACCTAGACACACTATAGAGAAATTTAAGAATATCAAATATAAAGAGAAAATGTTAATGCTTCCAGAGCATAGCAAATAAACCAATAAATGAGATAAAATGGAATAATAAAAGATAATCCAAGAGAAGGCAGGAAAAGAAAAACAGAAGGAAAATTAATAGGTAGGGAAATCAAAAACAAATACCAAAATGGGAAATTTAAACTCAGTGGTCTCAATAGTCACAGTATATATGCATAGTTGAAACAATATAGTTAAAATGCTAAGGTTGTCAGAATGGACAAAAAGCAAAAGCCCATTATATATTATATACAAGAAACTCACTTTAAATAAAAACATATAAATATGTTTAAAGTCAAAGGTTAAAAAAGAGGAAAGAACAGGAAAAAATATACTAGGCTAACAGAAATAAAAAGAAAGTGGGAGTAGCTATTTTAATATCAACAAAGACTTTGGAGCAGAGTATTACCAGGGATAAAGAAGTTTGTTTTATAATAAAAAAGTAATAAAATCCTAAACATCTATGCACCTTATAACAGAACTCCAAAAATACATAAAGCATAAACTAAGAAATCTGAAAAGGGAAAGACAGTAAAAGAATCAGTCATATTTATAATAAGATTGGTATCAGTTTTGTTTTGATTGGTTCTGTTTTATTAGCAGCAGCACAGGGTGTAAAAGAGATAAAGAATAGTGTTTTCAAAGTATTGAAGAATAAAGAACATTGAACTTGAACTTTATATCCAGTCAAACTGTATGACAAAAATGATGTATGATAAAAATATTGTCTAATCCACACACTGCTCAGAAGTTTTGCCACACAAAGACCAACATTGAAAACTATCCTATATAATAAAAGTCCAGCAACCCAAACAGTGGAATGATCAGAACGATCAGAGAACAGAACAACTGCAGCCCTTTGCTCCGGCCGGCCCCAGCACCCAGCCAGGAGCCCCATCCTGATCCAGGGCCCCCATCAGAGCAGTCTGGCCAGCCCCCACCCATGCACCAGGCCTCTATCCTATATAATAAAAGGGTAATATGCAAATTGACCCTAATGGAGAAATTCGAGAACAACTGCTCAACCAGTCACTATGAGGTGCACTGACCACCTCTTGGTCCCTTTCCCTGGCCGGCAGGCTCTGATTGCCTGATGGTGAACGGAGAACCAGGGGTGGGTGGCAGGGGATGCAGGTGGTGCCAGGCCAAGGACCCTGCCCCACCAGTCGCCCCACACACAGAGGGCAACCCGCAGCGGGGGTGGGGCCGGCGAGTGGGCGGAACCTCTCGATTCTGCCAACAGGCTCTAATCACCCAATCGTGAACAGAGAACTGGGGGTGGGGGGCAGGGCTGGCTGCAGGCAGCCTGGGAAGATGGCTCTGATCATAGGACAGGCCTAGGGACTTTACCCACAGCACGAATTTCGTGCGCCGGCCCTCTAGTTACTAAATAAGAGGAGCAAAAATTTAAAAGATGCTCCAAGAAGTGTATAAAGTAAAAGTGATCAAATCAAACTTGACATAGTTTTTATTACCTATAAAACTATCTAATATTAAATAAAAAGAGAAAAATATACCTATAATAATAGGGAAGTTAAATTTTACATAGACTATTAACATCATAGATGTGAGGGGCAGGGTAAATCAAGGAATATGGGAGCATGTAAGTTCTTGTCTTTATTAAAGGAAAGATATAGATACAAACTTTTTTTTAAAATATATTTTATTGATATTTTACAGAGAGGAAGGGAGAGGGATAGAGAGCTAGAAACATCGATGAGAGAGAAACATCAATCAGCTGCCTCCTGCACATACTGGGGATGTGCCCACAACCAAGGTACATGCCCTTGACCGGAATCGAACCCGGGACCCTTCAGTCTGCAGGCCGACGCTCTATCCACTGAGCCAAACCGGTTTCGGCTAGATACAAACTTTTTAAGAGTAAGAAAGTATTTAAAAGAAACATAAAAGTGGGAAAAACTGAAATAAGAAATTAAGATGGTAGAAACAGTACAAATATATTTTTAGTTGCAATAAATATGGACTAAATTCACTACTAAATACAAAGATTTACAGATTAAAATTAGACACATCTAAGCATAAAGACATGTGAAAGTTAAAATTTAAAGGATGGGGGAAATCTTATCAGTCTGATACTTACCAGAAAAAGTTGTATAGTTATATTAATATCTGACAACATACTCTTCTTGTTTTATTTTTTTAATCTTTACCCGAGAGCACATTTATTTTTATTTATTTTTAAATTGATTTCAGAGAGAAGAAGGGTGTGGGGGGCTGTTTCTCTGTTTTCCGCGACCCGCACGGAAAAACGACAGGTTCCTGAGCGGAGGAGCTGGGGATTAAGAAATTAAAGAAAAATGAGACCAGACACAGAAATAGAGACAAGCTGGGATCTGGGTGGGAGGCTGTCACTCTGATGGAGGGACAGTCACACCCACCACAGACAACACAGCGCATTTATTGGTTTCCAGAAGGGGGGTTTAAGGTCAAAGGAGTTTTGGGTGTGTCCAGGTCCTATTCATTCCTCATTCCTGGTACAAGGACAGGATTTAGCATATCAAGACCTGGGTAAGTCAAGGTCCTATGCATTCCTTATTCCCAGCACATGGATAAAGATAAGAAATCAGTACTGATAACAGTCTCCGACATTTTGGGAGGCTGTCTCCGAGGGAGGACCATGCCAATCACCTCGGACTCAGCTGACATTAATTTAAAGGTCATCCATGTGCATTCCCAGGGGGCCCTCTACAAAGGGTAAGGGAGAGAAAGGGAAAGGGAAAGGGAGAGAGAGAGGGAGAGACAGAGAGAGAGACACACAGAGAGAGAGAAACCAATAATGAGGGAGAATCATTGATTGGCTGCCTCCTGCATGTCCCCTATGTGGGACTGAGCCCACAATCTGGGCATGTGGCCTGACTGGGAATCAAACCATGGTTCATGGGTCAGTGCTCAACCACTGAGCCACACAGGCTAGGCAGACAACATAGTCTTAAGAACCAAAAGCATTATTAGGGATGGAAAGACCCCCACATCATGATAAAAGATTAAATTTACCAAGAAGATATACCAATTTACTATTCTTTTTTTTTTTTTAGAATGTTACTTTTTAATATATTTTTATTGATTTCAGAAAAGAAAGGAGAGGGAGAGGGAGAGAGAAAGAGAGAGAGAAACATCAGTGATAGGAGAGAATCATTGATCAGCTGCCTCCTACAGCCCCCTAGTGGGGATCAAGTCCACAACCTCGGCATATGCCCTGATCAGGAATCAAACTGTGATCTCCTGGCTCAACCACTGAGCCATGTTAGCTGGGCAAGATATATCAATTTTAAACAAATATGTACCCAATAAAATATCTGCAAAATACATAAAGCAAAAATTTGGAAAACATTTAAAAAGGAATATATGAAAACATTATAAATCCACTATCATAGTGGGAGATTTCTGACGTATTTCTTTAAATTATTGAGAAGCCAGGAAAAGCTAGACCTAATGTTATATATAATGTGTGTGTGTATGTGTGTGTACACATCCATATATGTATGAGAGACAGAGACAGAGAGAGGAGAGAAATTTGCATCCCAAAATAGGAGAATATACATTTTTACACATATCAGACACTTAATGAAACTTGATTAGGTACCATAAATATAAAGAAAGCCTCAACAAATTTCAAGAAATGAAATTGTTATATACATTACAGGGGGAAGATATGTTATACAATGCTCCTCAAACTCAATCACATGATTCCTGCTTGTCTTCCCCACTTTTTTTTTCTTCACAGAATGACTATTGACATACCCATGGACTTTCCTTTTTAAATAGTTTATACTAACCCTATAAACATTCATTCTTACTTGTTTTGAGGCTTCCATCTTGATTCATTGGCATTTACTCTACAGGCTTTGGAAGCTTGCAAAGATGCTGGCTTGGTGAAATCTCTTGGCGTATCCAATTTTAACCGCAGGCAGCTGGAGCTAATACTAAACAAACCAGGACTCAAATATAAGCCAGTCTCCAACCAGGTACAGTCTGACAAGAGCATGGGATGTGGCAAGGGATTACAATAGTTACTTAACATGAAGATTCAGAAAGTTTTGTGGTTACTCTATATAAGACCCTGGGTAAGTCTTTTAACTTCTCTCAACTTATGTCTCTTTTCAAATATATTTTTATTGATCCCAGAGAGGAAGGGAGGGAGGGAAGAAGAGAGTAAAGGAGAGAGGGAGAGAGGGAGAGAGAGGAACATCAATGATGAGAGAGAATCATTGATTGGCTGCCTCCTGCAAGCCCCACACTGGGGATCAAGCCGGCAACCCGGGCATGTGCCCTAACTGGGAATGGAACCGTGACCTCCTGGTTCATAGGTTGACGCTCAACCACTCTGGTAGGGCTAAAAAAAAACACGTTTTGAAAGATTAAATAAAAACAAAAATAACCCCCCAAATTTTTTGAAGAAAAATAATGAGAGGAACAAGACTTGCTAGATATTAAGACATATAGAGTATTTACAATAATGTAAGATTAGTGCAAGAACCAATAATACAGATAATTAGAAAATAACTATTGGGCCCAAGTATAATAATAACTTGATGTAAAATAAAGTAGCACAAACAAATGGCCAAAGGATGGATTTTTTTAGTAAATGGTGTGGGGAAAATGCCTAGTTATGTGGAAACAATATAGCTCTTTGCCTCAGATCATACTCCAAAAGGAATGTCCCTATGGTCTTGAGTTAAAGAGAAAAAGGAAGTCATTGTAAGACTACAGAAGAATTTCAGTTTTCTGAAGCTATGGACAGAAATGGAAACCATGGACAATTTATAAAGAAAATGTTAAATTTAGTAATATAAAAAAGTTAAATTTAAAAATATCAGAAGCAAAGAGCAAGAAAATATACATAATTATATTTTTAAATATAATAGAAAAAGAAGTTTATACACTTGTGAATTAAAAGTCTAATAAAAATGAGAGATTAAAAATGGCAGTAGAGGGAAATATCTTTGAGCTCGCTTGGACACTATGAGCAAAGCTCACCCTCCCGAGTTAAAAAAAATTTATGGACCAGAAGTTATCATTGAAATTAAATGGTGGCAGACATGTCCAAGGAATATTGCGGCAATTTGATCCCTTTATGAATCTTGTGATAGATCAATGTGTGGAGATGGCAACTGGTGGGCAACAGAAAAGTATTGGAATGGTGGTTAATACAAGGAAATAGTATCATCATGTTAGAAGCCTTGGAACAAGTATAAAGAATGGCTGTAGTTACCAGAGAAATCAACTGCTTCCACATGTCCCCTCTCCACAGCACCTGTTTTACTACAGTATAAAAATAGAGTCCTGTCCATTTTCACATTGAACTTTTATTAAATAAACTTTTGTATTGATTAAAAAAAAATGGTGGCAGAGTAAGTAGAAGCTGCACTGACACTCTCCCAGGACCAAACTGGAAATACAACTAAAATACAGAAAAACCACCCTGAAAAATCAACTGAAGACAAGCATCCTGATAACTAAGGACGGAAAGTGGAGACCTCATAGAGACTGGTAGGAAGTGCAAAGGCACAAAAGGGCTGGCTGGGTTCCCACAGACTGTAGCTGAACGTCTGGAGGGCTATCTCAGCTGTGGGAGAGTTCCCACTGAGAACTCTGAGGTCTAAACACCAAGCTGGGCCCCCCTGCCCAGAGAACCAGAACTGAGAAAGGTGCCCACAAAACATCTGGCTATGAAAAGCAGCAGGGCTCCTGTCTGCCTGCCAGAGATGGCTGGAAATGCAGGCAACATCTTAAAGGGCCAACACACAAAATTTCATGTGCAGCCACTTACCTTGGGCTATGACGGAGGGAGGGCAGAGTGGACTGGAGCTATGTAAGGAGAGTCTACAGTTGGGAGCTCTGGGTTGGAGCTCAGAGATGAGTCACCCCGGTTTTCTGTGCTGAGTCATTCCCTCACACTGCAGAGGACATCTTTCTTCTATATGCCTTTGCTATACAGGCAGTTTTTGCTTAGAGGGAAAGCAGTTACCCAATCTTGTTGAAAGATCTCTCACCCTACCTTGTGGTCTATAGCCTGAGGCAAATTAAGACTGAGAATAACAATCAGACTGCAGGCAGAGGTGGATCTCTAGAGGCTTTAAGTGATATATTTCTGGGCCCAACGCTAGAAAAATCAGAGCTTGGCTTACAACTTGGTCCTTTTCAAAGGCACCAAGCCCCATCAGAGGGAGCCACAAGCTATGGATTGCTGATAGCTTCAAACAGGGGACTCAGAGCCAGTAAGAAACAGCATCTGACATTGTCCTGAACTAGAGATTGGGAGTCATAGCAGATATACCTAATACATAGACATAAACTCAAATAGGCAGCCCAAATGGTGATACAAAAATACTACCCCAAAATGAAAGGACAAGAGAATACTCCAAGAAGAAGAGTTAAATGAAATGGAGATGAGAAATTTATCAGATATAGAGTTTAGAATAATGATGGCAAGGATGCTCAACAGCATGAGAAAAGATATAGTAACTATAAAAAAAGACCCAGTAGCAAATACAGAATGGCATAGCACAAATAAAGAACACATTGGAAGGAATACACAGCAGATTAGGGAAAGCTGAGGATCAGATCATTGAATTAGAAAATGGGGTAGAAAAAAATCACTCAATCATAGAATCAAAAAGAAAAAATATTTCAAAAACAGGAGGACAGCTTAAGGGAGTTGAGGGACAACTTGGAACATAACAATATTCGCATAATAGATGAGCCGGAAGGAGAAGAAAGTGACCAAGAGATAGAGAATATGTTTGAAGAAATAATGACAGAAAACTTCCCTAACCTGGTGAAGGAAAAAGTCACACAAGTCCAGGAGGTGCAGAGAGTCCCAAGCAGGAAGAAACAGGCCCTTGCCCAGACACATCAAAATTAAAATGCCAAAAATTAAAGACAAAGAGAGAATCTTAAAGGTAGCAAGAGAAAGAAATTTGTTACCTACAAAGGAAACTCCCATAAAGCTGTCAACTGATTTGCCATCAGAAACTCTACAGGCCAGAAGGGAATGGCATGAAGTATTCAAGATAAAGTAAAGCAAGATGACTATATCCAGCAAGGCTAGCATTCAAAAGAGATGGTGAAACAAAGAGCTTCCCAGACAAAAAAAAGACTAAGAGAGTTTATCACCACCAAACCAGCACTACAAGAAATGCTAAAGGAACTGCTGTAATTAGAAGAAGAAATATATAAAGAAATATATAGAGAAACATAAGCATACAGAATTAAAATGGCAATAAATAAGTACCTATCACCCTAGCTGGTTTGACTCAGTGGATAGAGCGTCAGCCTGCAGACTGAAGGGTCCCAGGTTTGATTCCAGTGAAGGGCACATGCCTGGACTGGAGGCTAGATTCCCGGGGGGGGGGGGGGGGGTAGGGGTGGGGGGGAGGAGCATGCAGGAGGAAGCCAACCAATGATTCTCTCTCATCATTGATGTTTCTATCTATCTATCTCTCTCTCTCCCTTCCTCTCTGAAATCAATAAAAATATATTTTAAAATAAAATATATATTTTAAAATATTTTTTAAAAATAATAAATAAGTATCTATAAACAATAACCTTAAATGTAAATGGATTAAATGCTCCAATCAAAAGACAAAGGGTAGCTGAATGGATACAAAAACATGACCCAATTATATGCTATCTATAAGAGACCCATCTCAGAAAAAAAGAATCACAGAGGATGAGAATGAAGGAATGGAAAAAATTTTCCCATGCAAATGGAAACGAAAATAAAGCTGGAGTAGCAATACTCATATCTGACAAAACAGACTTCAAAATGAAGGCCATCATAAGAGACAACAAAGCTCACTACATACTACTAAAGGGATCAATACAATAAGAGGATATAACCCTGGTAAACATATATGCGCTCAATATAGGAGCACCTAAATATATAAAAAACTTCTAGAGAACTTTAAAGGCGAGAGTGACAGTAATACAGGCATAGTAGGGCACTTTAACTCCCTGCTGACTTCACTGGATAGATCTTCCAGACAAATTAACAAGAAAACAGTGACTCTAAATGACATACTAGATCACATAGATATAATTAACATTTATAGAACATTTCATCTCAAAACTGCAGAATATCCATTCTTCTCAAGTGCACATGGATCATTCTCAAAGATAGATCACATGTTAGGACACAAAACAAGTCTCTACAAATTTAAGAAGATTGAAATATCCAGAATCTTCTCAGATCATAATGGAATGAAATTAGTAATCAGCTATAGTAAAAATACTCAAACACATGGAGGCTAAATAGCATGTTATTAAACAAATGAATGGGTTATCAAGAAAGAAATAAAATAATTCCCTGAAACAAGTGAAAATGAACACACAACAACCCAAAATCTCTGGGACACAGTAAAAGTAGTTCTGATAGGGAAGTTCATAGCACAATCAGGTCTACCTTAAAAAATAATAAAAATTAACAATGAACTATTTAGCACTACAACTTAAAGAATTAGAAAAAGATCAACAACAAAAAAGCCCAGATTAAGTAGAGAGAGGGAAATATCGAAGATAAAACAGAAATAAATAACATAGAGACTAAAAAACAATACAAAAAAAAAAAAAAACAACAACAATAAAACCAAAAGCTAGTTCTTTGAAAAGATGAACAAGATGGGTGATCTGTAGCCAGACTCATTAAGAAACAAAGGGAGAGGACACAACTAAATAAAATTAAAAAACTAAAACAAAGATGTAATAACTGATACCACAGAAATGCAAAGGATTGTAAGAGAATACTATAAACAACTATATGCCAACAACCTAGACAATGTGGATGAAATGGGCAAATTCCTAAAAAATACAATCTCCCAAAACTGAATCAGGAAGGAACAGAAAACTTGAATAGGCCAATAACAAGTGATGAAATAGACACAGTGATAAAAAAATAAAAACTCCCAGCAAACTAAAGCCCAGGTCCAGATGGCTTCACAGGGGAGTTTTACCAGTCATTCAAAGAACTAACAACTATACTCATCAAAATATTCCAAAAAACCCAAGGGGAAGGAATACTTCTAAGTTCTTTCTATGAGGCCAGCATTATTCTAATTCAAAAGCCAGATAAAGATTCGACTAAGAAAGAGAATTACAGGTCAATATCACTGATGAACATAGATGCCAAAATCCTCAACAAATTATTAGAAATACCTTAAAAAAATCATACACCATGACCAAGTGGGATTTATTCCAAGATGCAAGGCTGGTATAATATTCGCAAATCGATAAATGTATTATATCACATAAACAATTTGAACGACAAAAAATCACTAGACGTAGAAAAAGCATTCAACAAAATCCAACACCCATTTTTGAAAAAAACTCTCAGCAAAGTGGGAATAGAGGGAGTATATCGCAACATGATAAAGGCCATATATGACAAACCTACAACGAACATCATACTCAATGGGCATAAACAAAAACCATTTCCCCTAAGAATAAGAATAATGTACACTTTTCACTCTTATTCAACATAGTACTGGAAGTCTTAACCACAGCGATAAGACAAGAAGAAGAAATAAAAGGCATCCAAACCGGACTTTCATTATTTGCAGATGACATGCTATTGTACATAGAAAACCCTAAAGACTCCACTGAAAACTACTAACTACTAGATTTAATATATGAATTTGGCAATGTAGCTGGATACAAAATTAACACCCAGAAATCGATGGCATTTTTATACACCAATAATGAATTCTCAGAAAGAGAAATTAAACGAACAATTTCATTTACTTTGCAACAAAAAAGTTAAGATACTTCAGAATAAACTTAACCAAGGAAGTAAAAGAGTTGTACTCAGAAAATTAAAGGACATTGAAAAAAAGAGATAGAGGAAGATATAAACAAGTGGAAGAATATACCATGTTCATGGGTTGGTAGAATTAACATAATTAAAATGTTATCAATCTACAGATTCAATGCAATCCCTATTAAAATACAATAGCATATGTCACAGATCTGGAGCAAATACTCCAAAAAATTTTATGAAACCAAAAAAGACCCTGAATAGCTGAAACAATCTTGAGAAAGAAAAACAAAGTTGGAGGGATCACAAATACCAGATATCAAGCTATCCTACAAAGTCACTGAAATCAAAACAGCCTGGTACTGGCACAAGAACAGGCATTTAGATCAACAGAACAGAACAGAGACCCCAGAAATCTACCCAAGACATTGCACTCAATTAATATTTGACAAAGTATGCAAGAACCTTCAATGGAGTCAAGACAGTCTCTTCAATAAATGGTGTTGGGAAAATTGGACAGATACTTGCAAAAAAATGAAACTAGACCACCACCACACACAAGAATAAACTCAAAATGGATAAAAGACTTAAATGTAAGTGGTGAAACCATAAAAATCCTAGAAGAAACCATAGGCAGCAAAACTCAGACATATCTTATAGCAATGTATTTTTGGATATATTTCCTAGGACAAAGGAAACTAAGGAGAAAATAAACATATAGGACTACATCAAAATAAAAAGCTTCTGCACAGCAAAAGAAACCATCAACAAAATGAAAAGGGAACCCACAGTATCGAAGAACATATTTGGCAATGATACATTTGATAAAGGGTTAATATCCAAATATTTAGGGACTCATACTACTTAACAAAAGGAAGACAAACAATCCAATTTAAAAAATGGGCAAAGTACCTACATAGACACTTCTGCAAAGTGGACTTACAGATGGCCAAGAGATGTACTAAAAAATGCTCCAAGTCACTGATCATCAGAGATGCAAATTAAAATGACAATGAGGTACCATCTCACACCTGTCAGAATGGCTACCATCAACAAATCAACAAATGACAGGTGCTGGCAAAGATGTGGAGAAAAAGGAACCCTCGTGCACTGCTGGTGGGAATGCAGACTGATAAAGCCATTATGGAAAACAGTATGGAGTTTCCTCAAAAAAATGTGGAACTTCCATTTGACCCAGTGATCCCACTCTAGGAATATATCCTAAGAAACCCGAAACGCCAATGAGAAAGAATGTATAAACCCCTATGTTCAAAACAGCACAATTTACAATAGCTAAGATCTGGAACCAGCCCAAGTGCACATCAGTAGATGAGCAGATTAAAAATCTTGGTACTTTTATACATGGAATACTATACAGCAATAAAAAAGTAGTATCTCTTACCCTTTGAGATAGCATGGAGGGACCTGGAGAGTATTATGCTAAGCAAAATAAGCCAGTCAAAGAAAGACAAGTATTACATGATCTCACTCATATGTGGAATCTAATGAACAACATAAACTGTTTAACAAAATGGCTACAGAGATAGAAGCATGGAATGGACTGCTTAATCTCAGAGGTAAGGCAGGGGAGGGTGGGTGGGTGGGAAGAGATCAACCAAGGAACTTGTATGCATATATGCATAACCCATGGACACAGACAATAGGATGGTGAAGGCCTGGGTGAGTAGCAGGGGCAGACTAGAGGGGACCAATGGGGGGAAAAAGGGGACATATGTAATACTTTGAACAATAACGGTACAATTTTTAAAAATCAATGAAAAAGATTAGTGAGAAAAAATACTAAGGCTCAACAGGAAAATGGGGAAAAGTAATGAATAGAAATTTGCAGAACACAAATTGCAAGATTGGTAAACATATGAAATGTGTAATTGTACTAGTAATTACAAAAATTGAAATTTAAGTGTAATGACATGCTCCCCCTCCTGGGATCATGCCAGCGCATTTCCATTCCCCCTCTTCCCTCTCAGGTGTGCATCTCCTAAACTCTAAGGGCACCCCATGAGACTTGCAATGGCCAGTGGCAGCTCAACCTGGGCTGACCCCCTGAAACTGATATACTCCCTCTAATCCCACTTTGCTGAGAGTTTTTTCCAAAGCCCCCTTTTCTCTGATTTGGCTCATTAAGAAATCAGTGTTTTTAGTAACTTAAAAAGTCTGGCATGAGTTCATGACAAAAAGAATGAATTATTACCTACATCATGACTATAGCCCACAGCTAAAATACAAGTGTTGCTACTTTACAAGTACCACTTCCAAACTGACACCTAAGCTAACACTATACAATATGCTCTCAGGTACATAGAGGAGCAACCTTTGACTTCCTAGCTGACCTCAATCCATCCCCTTATTCCTCCTTTTCCCCTCACTAGCACATCTCCTTCCTACACCCCCAAGAACAATATTTTGTCATTTAAATGTTGAAATGACAATAGGTTTCTTACAAATATACAGAGAAAGATGGTAATTTTTTATCTCAGAATGAGAAAGAGTAAAAATTTGACAATGTGTCTCCTCACGCTAATGAGTAAATGCCCTAATCTGTTGGCACAAGAATGTTGATCAGCTTCACAAATATAACGGACGAGGGAGGCAAGATATGTTGGAAGATCACAGCCTGAGCCTATTCATGTGTTGCAGGTTGTCTGAAAGCAGAGCATAGCAATACTGTAGCGATGGCTTACCAATACTGCAGCCCTTCTGAAGCGCCATCTTCAACAGTTTGCAGCATCCACAGTGATGCTCCCAGAGATTCTGCCTCTGTCCTCTCTGTATACTTACTGTTTTCAATGTTGAATGTAAAAAAATAAAAATAAATAAGTAGAACTCTCATCCAAGAAAATAAAATTCATCTTTAAATTTACTTTCATACATGTTCTTCCTCTTGGGAAAATATTCTTAGATGTTTGATAGCTAGAGACAGAGGGCTTCTATTACATGTCACTTCTACTTACTAAAACTAATCTAAACATTGAGACTGTTTGTTGTGGAAATTGTATTTTCTAGGATGTTTATTATAAACTAGAGGCCTGGTGCACGAAATTCGTGTACTTGGGGGTGGTGGTCCCTCAGTCCAGCCTGCAAGAGGCCCTCAGGGGATGTCCGACTGATGGCTTAGGCCCTCTTCCAGGGAGCATGCCTAAGCCGGCAGTCGAACATCCTTAGAGTTGCCGCGGAGGTGGGAGAGGCTCCTGCCACTGCCAGTGTGCTCGCTAGCCGTGTGCCCGGCTTCTGGCTGAGTGGCACTCCATCTGTGGGAGTGCACTGACCACCAGGGGGCAGCTCCTGCATTGAGTGTCTTCCCCCTGGTGGTCAGCGCACGTCATAGTGACCGATCATTCTGCCCTTCGGTCATTTGCATATTTGCCTTTTATTATATAGGATAACTGAGTCTGTTCACTTCAAGTTTGAAACTATGATAGGGACACAAAATTGAATTTGTTTCTCAATTATTTTAGAATTAACCCACAGATGGTGCCCTCACTTTCTTGTAATTAACCTCACTGGTGTTTAAACAGTGTTAAGTTTCTTTGTTAGTAAAAATATTTAGGATTTGTCTCATTATCCATAATACTTTTAAATAAATTTTATTTCAGGATTTTTTTTAAACTACGTAAAAATTGCATTTATCTACAAGGCCTTAATTTTGTACTCTGCTCTCCAATGCAACCACATAGGTGGAGTGCCATCCATATTTCACCCAGAGGAAACTCCTGGAATTTTGCCAACAACATGACATTGTCATTGTTGCATATAGCCCTTTGGGGACCTCTAGGAATCCATTGTGGTAAGTATGCTGTACATCTCTTCAGGAAGTGTTTCCTTTGATGTAGAGTATAAAGCTAATGTGAATTATTTGATTGAAATTACTCTATTGCGCTGTGTAATCTTTAAAAAGTTACTTAAACTCTTCAGGTCATTCTCCATATATCCAAATTGAGCTAACAAAACCTTCCTCACTTAGATGTTATAAGAATTGATTATACTATACTAGAGGCCCAGTGCATGAAAATTCGTGCACTGGAGGGGGTGTCCCTTCAGCTCAGCCTGCCCCCTCTCACAGTCCGGGAGCCCTCAGGGGCAGGAGGTGACCCAGCGATCAGGGGAAGGCGACACTCCCATCACACCTCTGCTGCTGCCACTGCCAGCAGTGCAAGCCTCCATTGGCCCTGGTTACCTGAGCCTCGGGTCGGCCCTGGGTGGCTGGGCAGCTGCCATCTGAGGCTTGCACAGCCTGCACCTTAGCCAGCCCTGCTTGCCTGAGCCTCAGTCAGTGGGGGGTGCAGGAGGACCCAAAGCCCCCGGCGGGGCTGAGGGACTCCAATGGTAGGCATGCAGAGCAGCCGGCCCTAGCTGAGGAATGGAGGATACTCTCAACAGCATGAGTTATAACTTCCAATTTGTTGGACACCACAATCAGGCTTCAGCTTTGGGGGAGGGAGGAAGAGAGGGATGGGCAGCTCATTGGAAGAGCCTGGGCGAGCTGTCAGTCAGTGGGGGGTGCAGAAAGACCTGAGGCCCCTGACGGGGTTGAGGGGACTCCAGCAGCAGGCACGCAGAGCAGCCGGCCCCACCACCACTGTAGGCACTGCCATCTTGTGAGGGCATGATGATCAATTTGCATATTACCTCTTTATTATATAGGACTAGAGGCCCAGTGCATGAAATTTGTGCACTGTGGGGTGGGGGTCCCTCAGCCCGGCCTGCACCCTTGGGGGATGTCCAACTGACAGCTTAGCACTGCTGCAGAGACAGGAGAGGCTTCTGCCACCACCACTGTGCTAGCCAGCCATGATCCCAGCTTCTGACTAAGCAGCACTCCCCTGGCGGGAGCTCACTGACCACCAGGGGCAGCTCCTGCACTGAGCGTCTGCCTCCTGATGGTCAGTGTGTGTCATAGCGACTGGTTGTTCTGCTGTTTGGTTGGTTTGCATATTAGCCTTTTATTATATAGGATGTATGAAATTACCTAACAGTGCCTAAAACACAGAGATGCTCCATAAATGTTAGTTTAGGTATTATTTGATAGAGTTTCTATGGCCATATTCTGAAATTTTAGAATTTTTTTATCTCTGTATTCAATGGCGACACTTCTACTATGATGTGTTCCACAGACCAAAGTAGAAATTTTTCTACTCTAATATGATTCCAAGAGTTGTACCTCTACTTCTTCCACTTCAGGCTTTCTGCCTTCTCACATATGCCTTCTTTCAGCCCAGCCCTCTCTATAAGACACATCAAAACATATTTACTTTCTCAAAAAGGCAGCAATATAAATTTGCCTCTCTTGATCTTCCCACACTAAGAACAACTCTTCATTGAGGACTCTGCAATCACAGAAATTGCTTACAGATGACCTGAAATGTCCTGGTAGGTTACCAGGTGAATGGGAAGACAGAGGAGGAGGAGGATTAACCACTGCTTCTTATCGATCTACCTAAATATCATGCATGTTTTTATTTTTTTAAGGGTGAATGTATCTTTCCCACCTTTGTTAAAGGATGAACTTCTAAACTCATTGGGGGAAAAGTACAATAAGACTGCAGCTCAGGTTGCTTTACGTTTCAACATCCAGCGAAGGATAGTTGTCATTCCTAAAAGCTTTAACCCTAAAAGGATCAAAGAAAACTTTCAGGTAAGAGAACTGCTTCTGAAAATGTAAAAAGTAGGATATTTTTTATTTAAAGAATTTTCTGTTTAGATTAGTAAGAAACTTGTAATACCTTCATATTTTATTTTATACCAGCTCTCTGACCCACTCTGCCCATATCTGCATTTAATTTTAGCTGAATTTGAGACAATTGCTAGCACTTTGGGGATTGCTTTGCTGATTTAATTATACACGTACTTCAGAGATACAGTGTTGTGGGTACTTTTCCAGACCACCACAATAAAGCATGAACTGCAATAAAGTCACACAAATGTTTTGCTTTCCCAGTACATATAAAAGTTTTGTTTACACTCTACTACAGTCTATTAAGTGTGCAATAGCATTATGTCTAAAAAGTGTACATACTTTAATTTAAAAATACTTTATTGCTAAAAAGTGCTAACTATCATTGGTGCTTTCAGCGAGTCGCATCTTTTTGCTGGTGGAGGATCTTGCTTCAATGTTGATGGGCTGCTGGTGGTTGCTGAAGGTTAGGGTGGCTGTGGCAATTTCTTAAAATAAGAAAACAATGATATTTGCCATATTGATTAACTCTTCCTTTCATAAACAATTTCTCTGTCACAGGTGATGCTGTTTGATAACCTTTTACCATAGACCTTCTTTCAAAATTGGAGTTAATCCTCTCAGGCCCTGCTTTATCAACGAACTTTATGTAATAATCTAAATCCTTTGTTGTCATTTCAACAATATTGACAGCATATTCTTGAGATGAAACCACTTTCTTTGCTCATCCATAAAAAGCAACTCCTCGTTCATTCAATATTTTCATAAGCAATTCAGTCACATCTTCAGGCTCCACTTCTGATTCTAGTTCTCTTGCTATTTCCACCACATTTGTGATTACTTCCTCCACTGAAGTCTTGAACCCCTCGAAGTTATCAATGAGGGTTGGAATCAACTTCTTCCAAACTCCTGTTAATGTTGATATTTCAATCTCTTCTCATGAAACAGGAATGTTCTTAATGGCATCTAGAATAGTGAATCCTTTCCAGAAGGTTTTCTATTTACTTTGCCCAGATCCATCAGAAGAATCCCTACTGCCTTATAAGATATATTTATTTTTTAAATATATTTGTATTGGTTTCAGAGAAGAAAGGAGAGTGAGAGAGAGTGATAGAAACATCAGTGATGAGAGGGAATAATTGATAGGTCCTCTCCTGCATGCCACACACTGGGGATCAAGCCAGCAATCTTGACATGAGCCCTGACTGAAATCGAACCTGGGACCCTTCAGTCTGCAAGCCGACACTCTATCTACTGAGCCAAACCAGCTAGGGCTGAAATATATTTCTTAAATAATAAGATTTGAAAGTCAAAATTACTCCTGGACCCATAAGCTGCAGAATGGATGTTGTGTTAGCAGGCCTGAAAACATTAATATCACTGTACATCTCCATCAGAATTCTTGAGTGACTGGGTACATTGTCATATTTTGAAATAAATTTATTGTTTTTCTGAACAGATGTCAACAGTGGGCTCAAAACATTTAGCAAATCATGTTGTAAACAAATGTGCTGTCATCCCAGCTTTGTTGTTTATTTAGCATAATTCTTAAAATTCTAATTTTTCAGAATGGCAAATTGAGCATTTGCTTCAACTTAAAGTCACCAACTAACTGCATTAACCCCTAAGAAGAGAGTCATCCCTATTCTCGTGCTGGAGTTGAGGTCATGTGACAAACAGCCTTACTAAGTGGTGGAAGGGAAGTTCATAAAAGGAAAAAAAAGGATTCTGTTATTAGCAAAGAGAGGAAAGAATGCTAGGCAGTTATATCAACTACTGACAGTATTTTAACACTTACAAAAAATACCTCATAGTAAAAAGTCTTTGACACTGTTTTCAGCCATCTAATGAGAAAGAGTCACTGAATGACTAATGTGTAGATTCATCAAAAAAATTTTTTTAAAACAACGAATTTTGAAGTACCTAAATCAAATGTGTGCATGTATTCAAAATTTTACTGTTCAGGCTGGCCAGTATGGCTCAGTGGTTGAGCGTTGACCTATGAACCAGGAAGTCATGGCTCAATTCCTGGTCAGGACTCATGCCTGGGGTTTTGGGCATGATCCCCAGCAGGGGGACGCAGGAGGCAGCCAATCAATGATTCTCTCTCATAATTGATGTTTCTATCTCTGTCACCATTCCTCTCTGAAATCAATAAAAATATATATTTTTTAATGATGAGAGAAATGATTGAGAGGGCAAAACAAAGCAAATTAAAAGTTTTTTAAAAGTACAAAAGCAAATTTAGAGACAAGGGATTATTTTTTAAGTGTACACAGGCTCCAGTCCAGAATCAAAAGTTCAGCATCTTATCCAAAAATAATAAGAATTCTTCAATCTTGGAATTTCAGATGTCCTGAACATACGTTTTCACAGCATTTGGAATTTCTTGCAAGATGTCCCCAGCAGAATTGTTTTAAGACAAAGCGCAGAAAAGAATTCCTGCTCCACATCCATTAGGTGGACCCCCAACGCTAATTCAACTCCTCTTAGACATTTGCAGAGATGTTCATAAATCTTTGAAGGATTCCAGCTGCTGTCCCCACTCCCTAATCCCAAACTTGACCCATTTCCTATCATTATAAATGTCTGTCTTTTATTTCTGTTATTTCAGATCTTTGACTTTTCTCTTACTGAAGAAGAAATGAAGAGCATCGAAGCCTTGAATAAAAATGTCCGCTTAGTGGATCTGCTCTTGTGAGTTCTTGGGGATCCTTAATTGGGTACCAACCAGTGTGGTGTTAGATTGTCAAGTGTCACCAAGAGGGCTCTTATGAACCTGGACCTATATTCACAGAAAGCACAAGGCTAAAGGCCACTGGGCAGCATATTCTGAATATTTAATTGGTCTGGGTAAATTACTAGTACATTCATTCTAGGAACTCCCTGCAAATCTACATGTTTATTTAAAAGAAGATTTCTGGCATTTACATCACATCCCATGACAAGTTAAGGCATGGCAGGCTAAAGACCTTAAGAAGAATTTAGTAATAGTGTACAAATAATACGATTCAAATTAATCCAATTGCACCACAATTATTCAAATATCATTTGTATTTCTTTACAAAAATCAAAGTAATGCAGGAATTAGAGCAAAGTTATCCACAAAAGACAATTCCTGGGTCAGAGACATGGGAGTGTAGTAGAAAGAGCATCAAGTTGAGAGCCAAGAAACTAGTTTTATTTTATTTTATTTTATTTTATTTTATTTTATTTTATTTATTGTTGACACTATTACAGATGTACCCATTCCCCCCTTTACCCACCTCCACCCAACCCCAGACAGCCCCCCCGCACCGCCCCCCAGCTCTGGCCATCACCACACTGTGTCTGTATCCATGGGCTATGTATATATGTTCTTTGACTAATCCCTTCACCTCAAGAAATTAGTTTTAGATGAATGCTCACCTATAAGATTTGAAGCTTCTAGCTCCACCATTCTAGCTCCATCCATCCACAAGTAAAATTCCTTCACTCCTTCAAATGTTGCCAAATTCAGCTAATTCATGAGGTAACCCTTTATTCTCCAGATATTACGGGTCCTTGAAAATAAAAAGAGAATACACACACATGTTGTATCATTCTTTATTAGTATTTCCAGTTCTTTAGGTCACCTGGATAGTCATCTTCTTTTTTCAATCCTCTCTTTAAGTGAGCATTGATAAATGCTCATTAAAATAGTTCCTAAAGTTTGGACACTTTGGGCCCCACTTTATTTCAAGAGTCAGAAACTGTTGTGACTGTGTTAATGACAAATTTCTGAATCCATTTCTGAAGGAATAAAACAGCTTGCTAATGTGAATTTTCCAAGGGAAAAATTATCGACATCAAAAAGTACCACCTAATCTCAAGAATGAAAGAGTAAACACAAACTTGGAAATAAAAAACATATAAATATGAAGATAAATGATTTCTCTTGAATAAATATCATTAAATTATAGTCAGTCCACCAATGTACTGATTTTTTTTTTTTCAGACAGTTAGTTGGGAATATTTTGTTTGACATTTGACATACTTAATACCGAGTTCTAGAAACACTGAAAAAGTAACTCATCATACCAGGAATAGAAAAATTATGGAGAAACAAAAATTAGGCCTCATGAGTAAAAAAAAAAATGTATTATTTAGGCACTTTGGGCCATGATTCCTTTTTTTTTTTTTTTTTTAATCCAGTTAATCCTTGACTAGATTTCACAGCCTTTTCTCTTTTAATTTATATTTTATTTTAATTTTTTAAATTAAATTTTTATTGTTAAAAGTATTATATATGTCCCCTTTCTCCCCCATTAACTTCTTCCAGCCTGCCCTCAGGCCCCATCCCAGCCATCACTACTCTACTGTCTGTGCCCATGTACTAGTATATATATATATTTTTTATATTTTATTGATTTTTTACAGAGAGGAAGGGAGAGGGATAGAGAGTTAGAAACATCGATGAGAGAGAAACATCGATCAGCTGAGCTGCCTCCTGCACACTCCCTACTGGGTATGTGCCCGCAACCAAGGTACATGCCCTTGACCGGAATCGAACCTGGGACCCTTAAGTCCGCAGGCCGACGCTCTATCCACTGAGCCAAACCGGTTAGGGCTGTACTAGTATATTTTAATTGAAAGCTCATAATACTTGTAGAGAACTGAGTCTTAGATGTGCTCCGTGACAGGTGCCACACACACACACACACACACACACACATACACACACACACACACACACACTCCAATCCTTTTAAACCCTGTTTCACCATTGCTGTTTAAGAGGTAGGTTCATCATCATCACTGTCATCATTATAGCAGAAACTTCCTTTGCTGGTCATCACCTTCTAGATCTCAAACTATCAACTCCCAGGAGGCCTAGTGAGAAGGGCGAGGAAGCACTGTGCAGAGAAGAGGGTGACCTTGATTGGTGACAGAGCTGTGAAGAGAAGTGCCTATGTGGTTCATTGACACAGGAGGCAGCCTCTATCAGGACAGCAGAAGGGAGGGAGGAGTTGGAAAGAGGCAGGCTTCACTCACCTCCTGTGTTTTTGTTCTGAGCAAAATGTTGGTGTAGAGGCAGCCAGCCCCCTCCATGCCCAAACACACACACTGAAACCCAGGTGCTCTCCAGGGCTTTAGTAAAAGTGCTGGCTTAATGAAAACTGGGAGGAGGTGGGTAAGAAACCTAAGGAGTGATTAAGAGAGAGAGGGAGTGGTCGGTGAAATTGTCAGAAGATGCTAGTAACACATACAGCTGTGCGACTTTGGAATGAAAGGTTTTCCCTTGTTTTGGCAGATGGTCTGATCATCCCGAATACCCATTCCATGATGAATACTGACTTCAGAGAGCTCTGCACTTATTTTTCCCTGTGTGTGTACCACGACATTTGGCTGGTTGCTTCCCCGACATGTGAAAGTGAAAAGGGTTTTACTCTCCTCAGATGAAGTGGTGATGGTCTTAACTTCTGTATAAGAGAAGTGACTTTGACTTAGCTATGTTGAAGAAAAAAATGTTTACATCTATTGAAATAATCGTTTGGAATTAAATAATTAAATTGTCAGCAAAGCCATAATGATTTGATGGTTGTGTGTTTCCATCATTTTTTATTCATTTTACCCAGCTTTAGGGATGGATAACTGCTAGTTTTCTCTTGCATGCTTTAAAGGGCCTGAGCTTCAACATAACTGGTGATCCACACTTACTGCCTATTACTCCTGCTCCCATGTACCATACAACCAGCATTATGCAAAATGGCTTGAGACTATCAACATACACAAATAAAACCCTGTATTGTAAGACGGTCCAAAGATAACTATTTTAAAAGCAGGCTTTCAGAAATATACTGAAAAAAGCTTTATAAAATTTTTAAAGTGTTACAGGGCTAATTGTGTCAATTTCAACGTATCAGGTTCCAAAGATCACTGTTAATTTTACTCTAAGTTTTTTGAAGTGAATAAGAAGATTATTAGAATTCTGCAAGAGAAATATATCTGTTTTCAATTCAACTAAAGCAATACATTTTATTCATTCATATTGGGTCACTTTCACAGAGCAAGAGAGGTCTTTAAAAAGTATTTGTCCAAACCAATTGCTTATAGATAATCATCAATGACCTGAAAATATACACTTCTGAGAAATTATCCTTTTAAAAAAATTGATCTTTATTCATTATTGCCACTGATTCCAATATTAATACTTACAATGCTGTCCATTAGAAAATATTTTGTTCACAAAAATTAATAAACTATGATGATTTGCTCCACCATATGGATCTCCATTTTGTTATGGGGGTAGGGGCCTAAACATCTGAATTCAATTCAATTGAAAAAACCTTGAACAAGTTCCTATTGCACATTTAGCACTGGGAAGAGAGGGAAGAAAAAGGAGAACAGAAATGAAAATAAAAGATCAGAAATTTGAGTCCTGATCTCTATTGTCAAATCACCTCAAAGTATTTTGAGGGGTTTGGGGTGGGGGAGAGACCATACCTATCAAATCATTTTTTAAAATTGATTTCTAGAGAGGAAGGGAGAGGGGGAGAGAGAGAGAAACATCAGTGTGAGAATGAAACATTGATCAGCTGCCTCCTACATGCCCCCTAATTTGGGATAGAGCCCGCGACCCGAGCATGTGCCCCAACAGAAAATTGAACTGATGACCTCTTGTTCAAGGGACAAAGCTCAACCAACTGAGCCACACCAGCCAGGACTCAAACCATTTTTTAAAAACAGGCATTGGAAAAATATCCCCACCATTACTCAGGGAAGAAATATAAATTTCTAAAGATTGGAAGAGGGGAATCCTCAGTCATAACAGAGATGCTGGGGACAGAAAACAGGTAAGTCAGGAAAGACTGAAGGTCTGATATGAGCTTCTGCATGTCACTTCTCCCTCCACTCTCAGTCCTTTCAGGCTTCCCATTTATTTTGGGGTGACTTGTATCCCCAAAAGTTATATGTTGAAGTCCTAGCTCCCAGCACCTCAGAATGTGACCTTATTTCAAAATAAGGTCATTGCAGATGATGACGTTGTTAGGGTAGACCCTAATCCAATATGACTGGTATCCTTATAAAAAGGGGAAATTTGGACACAGATACTCTAACAGGAAGAATGCCATGTGCAGATAAAGGCAGAGATCTGGGTGATGCTTTTACAATAAAGGAACCTCAGAGATTTACAGCAACCTACAAGAAACTCAGTAAAAGGCATGGACCAGATTCTCCCTCAGAGCCCTTAGAAAGAATCAACTTCTGCCGGACATCTGCCCCCCAGAATTGTGAGATAATAAATTTTTGTTATGTATGGCTCAGTTGAGCATCATCTTGTGCACCAAAAGATTGCCAGTTTGATTCCTGGTCAGGACACATGGCCAGGTTGTGGGCTCAATCCCCAGTTGGAGTGAGTGCAAGAGGCAACCAATCAATGCTCTCTTTCACTTTGATGTATCTCTCTCTCTCCCCATTTCTCTCTAAAAAAAATCAATAAAACATATAAATTTCTGTTGTGTATGTCTCCAAATCTGTGGCACTTTATTACAGCAGCCCTAGCAAACTAACACCATCCCTCTGTCAAGATTTCCAGCCTCTTCAACTGAAGTCAGTGATAAAAATCACCTGACTTAGTCAGCTTTGCTGAGCTCAGGCATTGCTGACCAATACCTTTGACCCTCCTGGGGACTTTTGTAATCCCAGAGATGTTTATTAACCCAAAGCAAATTCCAGTCTAATCAGAGGCCTCTGATGTGCTGTGGAGTAAGATATGTCGATAGTGACATTAGCTGCCTGGAAAAGGAGAAGAGGCCAAAAGCATATGGTGCTCATTGATCCACAAAAACACAGGGACATGAGCAGCAAGGACTTCCAGCTCCAACCCACAGAATGTTTCTTGATTTGCCTACTCCCGGCTATTCTCCTAGGGGACCTCTCTTGGGCACTATCTTCCACAGGCAATGACACTGAGGACAGTGGAAGAGGCCATGGGAGGGACATAAACAATGATCCCATGCCTGCAGCCTTCAACACTTTGAGATGTGCACACTTTATGACCATAGTTCTGGGAATTAATAAAGGATGAGCAAAATCATTTCTCAGGCTCGGTATTTCTTTGGAACTCCCTAGCAATTTCAGGCTTCTGCTGAAATTTCTTCTTCCATTTCTGATAGTTGTAGACGAGTAACTAAATCTGGATGCCTTGTGGAGCTCTGGTCCTTGAACTCTCCCTGGATCTGAACTGTAGACTTCACATTTCTACCTCCATGTACCAAATCCCCAAGTTCTCACGTCTCTTGGTTGAAGCATGGGCTTGGGAGGAATATATAATCACTTTTATTATAATCTCCTCATGGGCACTGCGGTTTTAATCAGTTTGAGAGCTGAGATGCAGAGTATGGTGGCAGGGAACAGCAAATACATGGACCTATGTAGGCAAATCTTCATTCAAGGCTATGTGGGATCTTTAGGAGCATGTGTGCGTGGTCAGGAAGAAATAAAGTTGCCAGAAGACTGGGGGCTGGGTAGACCTCCCTTTAAGACTTGCTGAGGGCCACACAGAGGTCAGGGAGGAACAGCCTTTCCAGGAGCACACAGAAATAATTGCACATATTTTTTAACTGTGCTGCTATTTGATAATGCTCTGCAGAGCATTTTTTGTATTAATATTTATATAAGACTATTCTGTAGTTTTCTTCATTATCAAATTGTGCTCATTCCATTATTAAACAGAGAGAGCAAGATTCTCTTTCACTCTCTCCACTCTAGAACAAATTAAGTTGAAATTATTTGTTCTTTAAAGTGTTGGTGGAATTTACCTGAGAATTTCATTTCTGTCCATGGGGAGCCGGTAGACTTTCCATCTCATCTAGGATCAATTTTTCAAATTTATCATCTTGAAATGTATCAATATCATATAGTTTAGGAAATGTAAACATATTTGTTCATTTAGTCAAGAGGTTTTTTTGTGTGCCACTCTGCTAGGCTCCGTCCTAGGCAGTTGGGATATATCAGTAAACAAAAGTCTCTAAGCTCTCCCATATGCTTGTACTCCTGTGATTACTTTAATTTTCCTAACCTGTGGTTATTTCCCCCTTTTCATTCCTATTTTGTATGTCTACTTGTTGTTTTTTCTGTTAATTAATTAGTGGTTTAGTAAGTTATTTTTGCTTATTTCTGGATTTCACTTACAACAAATTTCCCAAAGGGAGGAAAAATCATTGATTAGTTCTGCTCTTTCTGTTTCCTAAATCATTAATATCTTGTTTTCTTTTACTTATTTCTTGTCTATTTTTCTTTTTTTTTTTTTTAAATATATTTTATTGATTTTTTTACAGAGAGGAAGGGAGAGGAATAGAGAGTCAGAAACATCGATGAGAGAGAAACACTGATCAGCTGCCTCCTGCACACCTCCCACTGGGGATGTGCCTGCAACCAAGGTACATGCCCTTGGCGGGAATCGAACCTGGGACCTTTCAGTCCGCAGGCCGACACTCTATCCGCTGAGCCAAACCAGTCAGGGCTCTTGTCTATTTTTCTTAGTTTTTCTATAGACTTCTAACTTCTTAGTTTGAATGTCTATCCTACTGATGTTTGCTTTGTTTTTTCTTAAGAATATAATACATACCTTGATTATAATAAATTTTCTTCTGAGCACTGTTTCACAAACAAAATTTTGTTATTTTCTAGACATTCTCAATTTTGGTTTTGCTTTCTTCTTTGATTAATACTTATTTATAAGAGTTGCTGTCTTATTTTAATTTCTAGTGTTGGAGCTTTCTTCCCCACACCCCTGCCCCCGCCCCCCCCCCCCCCCCAGCTTTTATATTCTACTTTTAACCATGCCGATCTCAGATAGCATCAATGTTTATAGTATTTCCTAGGATTGTGACAAGACACATTCTACTTTAAAGTACTGAGTTGGATATAATGGACTTACAATTCTGTGTTATAAACTTTTATCATCTAATATTAGAACAGCTTTTTTTGGGTGAGTGGTTCAATATTTTTTTTTTCTTTTTTTTTTTTTTCTTTTTCTTTTTTTTTTTTTTTTCTTTTTAGAGTGGTTCAATATTTAAACAGTGGTTCTTAACTAGGGCCATTCTGTCCCACCCTCCCCCAGGGTACATTTGGGTTGTCATAACTAGTGGGAGGTGGGGGAGGTGATACTGACACTTAAGTAGAGGCCAGGAATGCAGTAATAATGCTAAACATCCTACATAGGACAGCTCCCACGACAAAGAGTTATCATCCGGTGGGCCAAAGTGTCAATAAACTCTGGTAACACAAGTCTTTCTTTTTTGAGAGACAGAAAAACAAAGAGAGAGAGAGAGAGAGAGAGAGAGAGAGAGAGAGAGAGAGAGAGAGAAACATTGATGTGAGAAAGAAACATCTATCAGTTGCCTCCCACATGCGCCCTGACCAGGGATGGAATCTGCAACCTGGATATGTGCCCTGACCTAAAGTACAACCAAGACTCTTCAGTACATGGAACAACACTCCAATTAAGCCACACCAGGCAGGGCAAGTCTTTCTTGAAAAAATTAAAAGGTGCTTATTCCTAATGTCACAATCTTATCTTGTTGCATATAACTGAAAACTAACCCATTTAGGCTCCTTTTTAAAAGACTTAAAGTGCCCAGCTGGAGTAGCTCAGTGGTTGAGCATCAACCTATGAACCAGAAGGTCACGTTTCCATTCCTGTTCAGGGCACATGCCTGGATTGTGGGCTTGAGGAGGCAGTCAATCAATGATTCTCTCTCATCATTGATGTTTCTATCTCTTTCTCCCTCTCCCTTCCTCTATGAAATCAATAAAAATATATTTAAAAACAAAAACATTGTGCTTAGAAGCTACTCCCAAAAGACCATATATTATGTGATTCCATTTATAAAAAATATCCAGAATTGGCAAATTCACAAAGACAGAAAGCACATTGGTGGTTGGGAGATTGGGGGAAATGGGAAGTGAATCCTAATGGATTTTCTTTTGGGGTGATTAAAACTACTGGTACTTCTACCTGGATCTGAAGGGAGGCTAAATTTCCTGAAATTCCTTCAATTGATTTGTCTACAGAGACTATGTCAATTCTTTTCATAAAGGTATTTGACTAGGGGCCTGACGATATCAAGTCTGGTGATCCTCAGATTTGTTTTTAGCACCAGAACTCATTTGGCAAAAAAATTGCATTTGGGACCCCAATATATAAGAGAAATATCAATTGACATAATGCAGTTTACAGATTCAAATTTGTAACATTTACTTATTACAAAGTCAATTATTAAGACAATGAAGCTGTCTTAATGAACACCAAAATTAAAAATACTAAATACAGTGTGGGCTAAAAGTAGGTTTACAGTTGTTTGTATGAAAAATAATAAAATGATTATTAAATAATAATACAAGAATAAACTCTGTTTTGTGTACTCACAACTGTAAATCTATTTTGCCCCATCTTGTATTATAGAAATCTCTAGATCAGATTTATATTTAATTGCACAATATTAAAAATTCTGACACAATACTGGAATAGTTGTCAAGAGTAACAATTATTTTCGTATATTTTAACCAGCTTATTTATTTAATGTGGATAATTATTTTCTCAGCACTGTTAAAAATGACAGCAAAATAACATATACCATAATTTTGAATGCCAAAATCATTCGTATAAAATCAGTCATCACTTTTTTAATATCTCTCAAAACTGGAGAGAATGGTAACATGAAGTGTTTATTTCAAAGTTGAATCACTAGCAATATCTAAACCTCATTGGTATCTTTACCATAAATATAAAAATCAAACATGGAGTCCCCAAAAATACAGTAAGGGCTAAAATTTTTATGATATTATATATGATATGCTGTATATTTACTTACCTCTGCATAATGACAACAACCAAATGACTATGAACATTCTCAAGGATCCCAAGGCAAGTGCCCAGAACCTGTATCTTCCATTGTGGAACAGTATAAAAATATTATAGACTTGTAATATATATTTAAATGTGGACACAATTCAATATTAAAATAAAGTCATACTGCTGTTACTTGCCATATAGTACTTTTAGAGGGAGATAAAAGTACTAAAAATTCTGAATCACTGTATCCAACATTTTGAGTTTGTTGCTATTGTAATATTGCATGACCTAACATATTTGGGTAGCAAATTTGACCTGAAAACAGTATAAAGAATGACCTTTGAGAATGAATGCTCATATAGCAGAGTTTCTATGGAGAAAAACAATAATTTTTAAAAGGGGAGAGGGGTGTCTGTTTCCCTTCCCCAGCGAAGAAGGCTGTAGCTCCATAATCTTCTTTCTATCACCAGGTAAAATAGCACAAATACTGCCTCACACCTAAGGCCAGTACTGTTCCCCTGAGGAACTATGAAGCATCCATCAGACCTTCAAACCTCAGAGGGAAGGTGTGTGTGTGGGTGGCAAGGAGGGGTGTAAGGGGGAGAGATCAACCAAAGGACTTATATGCATGCATATAAGCCTAACCAATGGACACAGACGCCAGGGGGGTGAGGGCCTGAGTGGGGGGTGGGGAGGCAATGGGTTGATAAGGACACATATGGAATACCTTAATCAATAAAGAAAAAAATGCCAAAAACAAACAAACAAAAAAACTCCATCTCCAAACTAGGACACCACAGACCTGCTTTTTCAGGCTGAGAACACCAGGAGGCGTATGGTGGCTGAATCAGAGCCTTGGTAACCATGGCAACCAGCTACCATTCACCTCTGCAGCTGCCATCTTTTATCTAAAGTAGAGCTTTGTGTACATTGTGAGTTTTGCTTTGAAATGGTGTACTTGTCATTCTTCACAGAGTCAGGGTCTCTACTTCTGGGAAGGAAATTCCAGTGCCAGATATAAGTAATAATTTGGGTTAGTTGCATTAATTTTATTTGTTGTGCATCAATGATCATGGCTGCACAAAGCAGTTTCCTTGTCCTGATGTTTGAGAAGGCCCCACCTTCCACAGCAGGCTTTCTCCAGGGAGGCTAGACTTCTTTGAAGGGAAATGCATGATGGAGTGAGTGACTCCTCTCTGGACTAAGGTTCAGAACAAATGTAAATGCCCAAGTCAATGCTTGAATTAGTTGTAGAAACAATGACCTTAACAGCCGCCTGTACCTAAGAGATGTCTGCTGTAACTATCATTGATCTATAGATAGAAGATGTCTGTTCACCAACCTAAGAATGTATTTGACATAAATAATATCTCCTCACAAAATCTGTTTTCTGTTTCCCATGCAATAATAAGCCAAATATTTATAAACTGGGAAGTATCCCTTTCCTTTTCTGAGTCAAAAGCAATGAGATTTTCTAATTGTCAGGCATTGCCTCTGGTGATTGGCAGTATATTACAAACTGAGCTGCCAAAAGCCATTCTCTTTGCCATTGGGAAGAGAGCTGAAATGAGTAATGTTATCCAAATGTCTTCACTAAATTTGAAAAAGGTTCTGTTCTGAACAAGGACTCATTTATAAACACACCTTAATTTTAGCACATGTTATTTCGGACTATTTGTAAGAGGGGCCACATCTTATATGTGCATTCTTTAGATGAACGATCCTTTTCACAGAATTAAAACTCTGTTAAAATGCATTATTTTATTTCACATGAAAAGTAAAGAATTTACATTGTATAAGCAATGTAAAAATCATGAAGGATAGACAAGAGGAAACCTCTGCAGAGAAAATGAGTGAAAAGAAATATAAGAAATATTAACAGCTGTGAGACTTTAAGTGAATTTTTCTTCTTTCCACATTGTGTTTTCTATTTTTTAATCACAAGAATTTATTACTATATCATAAATTTAAGAAAATGTTATAATACTATGTTTTATAATGCATTTTAATTTCATTAAATCAACCTCATTGTTTTTCAATTAACATGTTATAAATGTAAAAATTTTAACACTTTATTTGAAATAAACTCAAAATAATTTTAATTCATTTATTTGTTTAATAAATTTTAATGTTAATGTTTGCTATAATAAAAAAAGACTTTTACAAAATCTATAAATAAGAAACTACGCTTAAAATTATTTCTATCTGGTAATCTCTGTAAATTAAAGTATTATGTAAGGGTATCAGAAGTTGGGAGTGAGTACATTTGATTACATGTCAAACTCAGTTTCCTGTTCTTTTATGAAAATATCTATTGACAAGAGGGATGACGTATATATTTATTGTGAAAGCAGCTTATTTGAGAAAATTAGTCATGGAGTTTTCACACATTTACTGGTTTCATATTATGGCATGTTTTTCCATCTGCTTTAAAAAGAAGAAAAAGAAGAAAGGTTTTGATAAAACTGAACTAAGAGAAATAAGCAGTACTAGATCAAGAGACACCACTATACCATGTAGGCTAATAATTTGGCTCCACTTCATAAATATTTGTCCAATGTTTATTTAAAGGAGCTGTGTCACAGAGTGGAGGAAGTGTGGAGGAGGGTCACTGAGAAAATGTTCAGCTTACTTCCTCCAAAGCAATGCCATTGCAGCAACTGCAACTCGCATGCCCCACTCCACACAGTGGAACTCTGTGGGGCAATAACAATTACAATCTAGAAACATACTTAAGAATACGGAAATGGATACAAATCCTGTCACTAAATGAGGGAAAATGAAGATATTGAGATAAATGACAAATAGATATACCCTCTAAGAGTATATGTGATTAAGAAGCATTGTCTCTGTTATAATTTAATTAGTGCGATGGGAAGCAATTATTTTCTGATTTTTCAGATGTTGCCAATATTTTCTGCTTGATTGTTGCTTTTTAATAACATTTTTCTGACATCTTTTCTCACACTACAGTGTTTTGCTTTTACCTAACTAAATCTCTTAATCTTTTCTTTTCCTTTTTTATTCTGGGTTTTGTGTCATACTTCAGAAGGCTTCTCTGCCCCCAGGATTATTAAAATATTATCAGTTTCTTCTATGATTTTTAAAGTGCTATACCTACTTCTTTAATATATGTAGAATGTATTTCTTTATATGCTGAGAAGTAGAGATAATTTGCAATAAGGAAAAGCTTATTATTACTATTAAATGAGTTAAAAATATGCCACCCCAAAATATGCCACTTTGGTGTGTGGGTTAGTTTCAGCTGATGGCAATCAAAACCATCACACTCAGGATATGCTCTTAACTTCCCCTTAACTTTATAAAAAGTATAAATTTCCCCATTTGTAGGAGAAATCTATATTTATAAAGTAAATTTCTATTAGAAAAAAGTGCTTGTACCAAGAAGAGGACTTCACCAGAAATAGACATGTGAGAGAAGCACATCATTTGGCTGCCTCTTGCACGCGCCCTAATCAGGGCCCAGCCGGGAAGGAGCCTGCAAGCAAGGTACGTGCCCCTGAGGAATCAAACCTGGGACCCTTTGGTCCAGAGGCCGGTGCTCTATCCACTGAGCCAAACCAACTAGGGCGGTCATGGAGGAGGCTTCAGAGAGCTGGAAGATGGCTCTGACTTCTGTTGGAAAGATGTGGTCTGTGATCACTCATGTGGGGCCCTAAGGGCTCTGGCACCCAGTTTTAGGCAAATCCCTACCTGCATGTCAACCTAATGCCTGGCAAAATTCAGACTCAAGACTGCAACATCAGGGGAGAAACCAAGATGGCGGCATAGGTAAACACCTAAACTGCTGCCTCGCACAACAATTTCAAAACTACAACTAAAAGACAGAACGGACACCATCCAGAACCACAGGAAAGCTGGCTGAGTGAAAATTCTACAACTAGAAGGAAAAAGAAAAGCTCACAGAGAATTGGAGGTACGGCAAAGGGTTTTTGTGCGCGCAGAGAGGAAGGGCGGCTGAGAGCCTGGCTGACTTTCTCTGGCGGAAGGGGGAAGGAGGCCTCCGACCGCACTGAACCCCAGTTTTGACTGCACTGAACCCCAGTTCCGGGCGAACCCCTGGGGACCCACGCTCTTACGGGGGGAGTCTGGACTCTCGGGCGGAGACTCGAGCTGGGAAAGGCAGAAGTCTGAAGGCGCGCGCGGGCCAGTGCGCACAAAGGCTGCGGAGGTTGCCACAGGCTTTCCCTAGTGGAAGGGAGTCAGAGGCTCCTGACGGCACTGAGCCCCAGTTCTGACTGCAGTGAACCCCAGTTCCAGGCGAGCCCCTGGGGACCCACGCTCTTGTGGGGGGAGTCTGGACTCTCAGGCGGAGACTCGGGCTGGGGAAGGCGGAGGACTGAAAGCACACATGCGCGCAAGGGCAAGGCTGACAGGAAGCCAAGACTGAGACTCCACCCCATCCAAGCTGAGCACAGAGCCTATTGCAATTTGGCAAGTCTAATCCTATAAGGCTGTCTCTAGCACCGAACTTCTCCCAGCATAGACACAGCTGATCCTTACAGCCAACTGGCCCGGAGGTCAATTCTTCCCAGTGATACCAACAACAATAAAGACTTAATTACAACAAGGCTGTACACACAGTCCACAAAGGGGTGCACCAAGAGTGTCCACCTCAGGTTAACTGGGGAAGCAGACCCACTGGGCCATATTGGAAACCTAGCACAAATATCTACCTTACCAACTCAGGGAATCAATGAAAATGCGGGGTCAAAGAATCAGATCACAAACGAAAGAAATGGAGGAAAACAAACGACTGGATATAGAATTCAAAACCACGGTTATAAGACTTTTTAAGAATATCCTAGAAAAGGCCGATAAATATAACGAGACCCTCGAAGATATGAAAAAGGACCAACTAGAAATTAAACATACACTGACTGAAATAAAAAATATTATACAGAGACCCAGAAACAGAATAGAGGAACACAAGAATCAAGTCAAAGAATTGAAATACAAAGAAGCAAAAAACACTCAACCGAAAAAGCAAAAAGCAAAAAAAAAAATCCAAAAAGTTGAAGATAATGTAAGAAGACTCTGGGACAACTTCAAGCGTACCAACATCAGAATTATGGGGGTGCCAGAAGAAGAGAGAGAGCAAGATACGGAAAACCTATTTGAAGAAATAATGACCGAAAACTTCCCCCACCTGGTGAAAGAAATAGACTTACAAGTCCAGGAAGCCCACAGAACCCCAAACAAAAGGAATCCAAAGAGGACCACACCAAGACACATCATAATTAAAATGCTAAGAGCAAAAGACAAAGAGAGAATATTAAAAGCAGCAAGAGAAAAACAGTTAATTACCTTCAAGGGAGCACCCATACGACTATCAGCTGACTTCTCAACAGAAACTATGCAGGCCAGACGGGAGTGGCAAGAAATTTTCAATGTGATGAGTAGCAAGAACCTACAACCAAGATTACTCTACCCAGCAAAGCTATCATTCAGAATTGAAGGGCAGATAAAGAGCTTCACAGATAAGAAAAAGCTAAAGGAGTTCATCACCACCAAACCAGTATTATATGAAATGCTGAAAAGTATTCTTAAAGAAGAGGAAGAAGAAAAAAGTAAAGAGAAAAATTATGAACAACAAATACATATCTATCAACAAGCGAACCTAAAAATCAAGTGAATTAAAAACCTGAGGAACAGAATAATCTGGTGAATATAATAGAATCAGGGGCATAGAAAGGGAGTGGACTGATAATTCTCAGGGGGAAAGGGGTATGGGGGGTTCATGAAGAGAATGGACAAAAATCATACACCTATGGATGAGGACAGTGGGGGGGAGGTAAGGGCAGAAGGTGGGGTGGGAAATGGGTGGAGGGGAGCTATGGGGGGAAAAAGGAGAAATAATTGTAATAATCTGAATAAAGATTTATTTAAAAAAAAAAAAAAAAAAAAAAAAAAAGACTGCAACATCAACTCTTCCTGAATTTCTAGCCTGTAGAACTCCCTACAGAGTTTGGATTTGTGAGCCCCATAATCACTGAAGCCAAATTCTTAAATTCAGGGTACGGGTTCCTCACCACCACTCTGTTGATTATGAAGAGAGATGGCCTTGTCTCCTCACCTGCCTTTCTGATTCTCCAGGAAGAACCCATTCTTTCACTGGATCTGAGGAGTCAGAAGATCCTACCAAAAACTGGTACCACAATGTCTGAAATGCTCCCATTAGAGAGTCACTTTCAATGTTCCTCTCCCTGTGATAAGCTCAAGAAATGCACATACTTATAGGAGGGAAATAAAATCTATAAAAGAAAAAAAAAGAATCAAACAAAGGGTAGGGTGAGGGGAGCTGCTGCCCACTTCTGAGAAGTCCAGCTGGGAAGACAGTGAGCTCGAGGTGTTGGAAGGCCCAAGCGCCTTCACTTCAGATCCGCTGCTTGTTCATGGAGACTGGCCCCTGAGATAGGCCCTGGTGGTGCCACTCTGTCTGCAGCCAGGGTAGCGTGTCTCTGTCTCCAGATTTCTAAGAGAGGGGGTTATGAAAGCCTAGGGAGAGGGCTATTCTTTGAAAATCTAATAAAAATCTGTAAACTTCTTCCCATCTTGGCAAATTCAGAGATGACAGAGCCACTGTGAACAGCAGGAATCGCCACGGGTCGGCGCAGCTGCAGGCACAGACAGGCCACTGGCCCTGCTCCACCACTGCTGCCTGCAGAAGAGCTTGAACTACCTCCTTTGGGTGCCACGGTCACATTCTACGGCCATGCTCGCACTAATGTGCCACTGACCAAGCCTGCTAACACACTACCGCTTCTTTTAAAACATTAGAGGACATTTCATTTTCTCAGTCTACTGGCTGGCTAGTTGTTCAAAAATAATATTTTATTACCGCCCCCCCACCACCTTACAACTTATATGGAAATAAACTCCAGATGGACTAAAAATATAGGTGTAAAATGAAATAAAGCCCCCCTCCCCACACTAGAAAAGAAGGATAAAATAATTTTATCATTTTACTGTGAGCGAGGTCTAACCATAATATAAAAGGCAGAAAACATATGGGAAAACCTAGATTTATATATACTAGATGTGTATTTATGTGTTGATGTAAGAAATGTCCAAACCTGGAGAACACATATATGAGTCTATTTGATCCAAACTGACAATTGCCAGGAAGCAAAATCTCAACAGATTGAGAAAATGTTTTGGAGAATGGCAGTCTTACAGGTTATTTTACACATTAGAATCAAAGGAGGAGATGTAAAGAGGGTTACATCAAATCCATTAGTGGTAGATTAAGAAGGAGGGAGAAGCAAAGCTGGGAAGTCTGTAGGATTGAATAAGGAGTGAAACGGAGAGATACAACTTCTTTTGCATTGGTGGATACTGGACAGCTAACAATTAACATTTACAACACATAGGGATGGTATTTAGGAAACAAGATAACAATGAGGGTTTCTGTGGTCTCATAAAGATTGGTCTTTGTCAAGGAAGTTACAGACCTAGGTTGTGACTACCCACCAAAATTTGCTCTTAATTAGGAATTTCTATGTTCAGAGCATCCTGTATGGTTTTGGTCTCTGAGATGGTAGGGCCATCATGCTGCCCTTCCCTGAGCTTCTCAGGTTGAGTATGTGGTCCCTTTTGATCCACTATGTACATATAAACACACAGAGATATGTAGCCACACAGAATATATAATTCATATAAATGGGACAGAAGGGAACCAAGATTTTCTACCTTAAAGCTGTTTTTTGGGATATTGATTTCAAGCTGCTTATTAAGAAGAGACTCAGAAAGAACCTTTAACCCTCCCTGCTTGTCCTGCCCCAGAGATTTAGACAGAAAAACCCGCTTCAGGAAAGAAGCCTTGGCTTAATCACCTTAAGAATCTTCACCCCAGCATTACACAGGCCCTTTAGATAATCCCTGTGTCCCTTGTTTCTCGGTTGCCTAGAAAGAACTTTGCTATTAAATTTATTCTGCTCTTCCTCAACTTCTGTAAATTGCCCATTCTCACTTACAGTCTCTCCACACTCTCCCCCTCGTCCCCTGCTTTTTCTCCATTGACCATAACATCTTATATACCCAATGTTGCTTCACTGTCTTTGCGATATTCATGTTGATGAGAATCTCCTATGCACATGTATTACAATTTTTATTTTCTCCTGTTAATCTGTCTCTGAAATTTGATTATTAGCCCAGCTTAAAGAACTTAGAAGGTCTGAGGAAAACTATTAGTTTTTCTTAGCCCCCCACAAAATTAAAATATTACACACGCTATGGCTAACCTGAATCATTTTTTGCAAAGTTTCTTTTCATTGTTTTCCCCCCATGCTCTCATTTCATACAAAGTACACTAGGCAGTTAGACAAACATAAGCAGAGCAAGGACAATGGGCTAGATACAGAAGGTCACCAGGGTGGAAAGCCTTGGGCCCAGGTTGACCTCTCCTCCCCTAGCATAGCACTGGTCATGTAGTTTAGAACCCTGACCTTTCATATCTCTGGTTATGTGGTTCAGACCTTTCCCAAGCCTTTTTCTCCTTGGGCATTTTGCTAGTTATGTGAGTTAGACCCTCCGCCCCCTTAGAGTGGGACCAAAACAAGGAAGTCAGAGATTAGCCTTTAAGCGTTAAACACCCAAGACAATTAAGTTCATTAAGTACATCTAGACCTCAGTTGTGTTTCAGAGCTGCAGGCTACTAAAAGCTACAAAACCGGACAACTGATGTCATGGCTGACATCAGGACCAGCTGCATTGACGAATGACCCCCTGACCTGGCACTGACCAATCAGTGGATACCACAAGGACACACCCGAAAGCTGATGAATATTCTACACACAGAGAATCCTTCCCTGAGGCCTCCAGATAAAACCCCTCCAGACCACGCACCCAGTGCGTTCTCCCTCTCTAGAGTACTCCTGCTCGAATCTTAAAGTGTACTTTGCTTTCTTTCTCCTAAGCTTCAAGGACCCATCTTTTGACTCTGTAACTTGTTTCCTAAGCCCACTCCTAGCTGTCTCATTTTTCCTACCTCTGTGACTTCCTAAATAAACACTCTCTATAATTTGAGTCTTGGCTCTGAATCCTTCCCTTAGCCAGAACTCAAGATCTGAGATTGCTGAACCGAGGTCCAGTCACAGGTAACAACTGGTACCGTTTTTGCCACCAACACAAGTTAACTGTATTAATTAATAGCTTGGGATGTATCTTTCCACACTTTTCTTTATCGTCATTTAACTTTATACAGATATGCATGCATCTAGGGAAAACTGGTCACTGTGTGTGTGTGTGTGTGTGCTTACTTTCCTAAATTTTGCTTTTCTCACTTAATAATAGATCTTGAAAATCCCTCAAGACTTCCAATTGTGCAGACTAAGAAATATTAATAGTTTTCTCCCACCTTCTAAGTTCTTCTAGCTGGGCTAATAATCAAATTAACAGAAATAAATTAACAGGAGAAAATCAAAGTTTAGTATATGTGCATGGGGAAATCACCTAGACATGATAAGCCCATGAATATCCCCAAGACAGTGAAGCACCACTGGGTATGACATTTTGACAAAGGAGGAAAAGGGGGGAAATGAAGTATTGGATTTCACAAGTGAGAATGGGTATTTATAGGTAGCTGAAGAAGAGCGGGGCACACCTGCAGGAAAATCCTTGCTGAGTGACTCTGAAACAATGGGGTCCTTAGCCAGCAGGTACCTCCTTGAAGTCCTCTAGTTTATATACTTAATTAAAGCTATGAGATAGGTTTCTCTGAATCTCTTGGACAGGGAAGAAGGAAGGGTCCGAGGTTCTTTCTGAGTCTTGTTTCCTAATAAACAGCCTAAAATCAATATCCTAAAAAAGCAGTTTCAAGGTGGTAGAATTTTGGTCCCTTTATTACTTTGTAATTAGTTAGTTATTAATAATAGGAAAGGGATTGAATTGCCATGGCCTAGAGCAAAGAATATCCTTACATGATATTATTCTACAATGTCATTATAATTTTAGATATTTTACAATAGCATATTGTACAATTATCCCAAACAAACTTACAAACTAATTCTTTGAATGTTTGGCAGCAATTTAAAAAGAAGGACATGAAAGGATTTAATCCTTTTCAGAAGGAATTAAGGCCCTTGGAAGGCACTTGAGCATTCTATATTGGCCCCTCTTGCCTTTTGTGCCAAGAGGGACCCTCTTCTCACAATCCAATTGCCCTCAGCTGTTGCCTGAGCTTTCTGTTCATGCTGAGCTTGAAGCCTCGTGGTGGCTGGTACCATGGATCTGTCTCTCGCCCAATTGTGTGAGCTGGGCCCTCCCTGGAGAAGAAACCTGAGTTCCCCGAGATATGTGATCAGTTCTGGGGCCCCGCCAGCAGGCCAGGGGATCCCAAGGCAGGTGCTGGGCGTGGAGGCCACGGGGGCATAGGCTACCAAGGAGACAGAACTGAACCTCACATCACCCTGCTTGGCCCCGGAGGATGACTGGTTAGCCAGAGACGGGTAAGATTCCTCAGGGAAGGAACAACCTAAGACAGGCACAGTCGCAGAGGGGCCATCAGGAGAGAACTTGGGGATCATCAGAGGTGGGGCACAGACCCCCACCCTCCCAACCTTGCAGGGGCCTGAACCCTCGCCCCGTCTGAGGGAGGTCTCCTGCTCCCATGGCTGCTTTGCTACCCACGCCCAGCTCAGATCGAGACACAGGTGACAGACAGTGTGACTTGGCCCAGCTCAGATTGGGACCCAGGTAACAGACAGAGACTTGGCTGACAGCAGCTGCCCTATATCTAAATCCAGCCTAGCACCAGGAATACTCAGGGCCTACTCAAGAATGCAAATAATCCTTTCCACTAATATTTACAGGGTAAACTAAGATTGTTGGTAGAGTATTAAATTTGACAGTAAAATAATAATCAAGTTTTCAGATTAAATTAAATAGGCTAATTCAAATAAGTGAATATTCAAGAAAATTTAATTGTACTGGACAAAAAGCTGTTCCTAAAGTGTTAACTAAAATTTCTATTGGTAGTTCATCTCATGGTAAAATACCAGAACATGCAATGAAACTAAAGCAGTCACATTTTTGTGCAAAAAATTAAAATTTAAAGTTATCAAGACTGCATTATAAAATTTACAAAAGCCTCCATTAATCAAAAAAGGGGGGATAGTAGGGTAATATCATGTAAGGAAAAATATCCTATAAGTAAATTACATCTAGAAAATTTTTACTTTACAAAATTAATTTTTATTTGTAATGCTAACAGCAAGACACCCAGGAAAAACACACATGGTGTCTAAATAAGACAAAGGAAAATCGTTTGGGCAAAAATAAAAAGGATCCCAAGTCAATTATATAGAAAAGATTCCTTTATTAACTTTTGGTCGAGAATATGTTTGTATATTTTCAGAAAACAATTCCAAGACCATGTGGATTCCTGCAACAGAGAGGAATTGACAGGTCTGCTCCAACCACGAAGACAAGAGGAGAAACAGTCCAGAGATGGGAGACGCTGACGACGCCTTGCCACGCTAGCAGTCAGCAGCTGTGCGTCGCAGCAGGTTGCCTAGGACCAAACCAGAGAGGGTCGGACCTGCATTGCCACCATGTGCCCACCATCCAGATATCATTGCTGACATGTACACATAAGGAACTGTTTGACATTGAAACGGGGACTCAGAACTGTTGGACATTGAAATTAGGACTCAAACATTTTTTATTATATGTTTATTTCTAGTCTGCAGAGGCAAGATTTTTTAAAGGAAAGAAAAGGGGGAAAAATAGATACAGAAGCAAAGAAGCATTGAACAGACTGTCGGGCTACAGCGGGAAGGCAGAGGAGGTTTTTTTTGGGGGGGCTGTAAGAGATCAACTGAAGGACTTGTACGCATGCATATAAGCACAACCAATGGATAAAAGACCCTGGGGGGGGGGGCGCAGGTAAAGGCATGTACTGGGGGGAAGGGGAGGCTGGGGGGAGGTCAATGGGGGGAAAAAAAGAGACATATGTACTACTATTTGTAATATTTCAAACAATTAAAAAAATAACAAATAAAAAATAAAAAAAAATTTAAAAAAGAGAAAAAAAATAATAATAGGAAAGGGGCAAAAGGGAGATCAGATATTATAGGCATGTCATTTGGGCAGTTTCACCCAGAAGCTGCAACTTTACACTCCCCAGGGAACCACTGGCCCATTCCCCACACATCACTGGGGAAGGGGTCCAACAAAGGGAAGATGGGTGCATGTGCAAAAAAGTTGGGGTGACACAGGGAGGGTGCCTGTCAGTCAAATCTGGGAGCAGAGATTGTTGGCTGGTGGGGGCAGGGCCATTGCAAACCTGTGAAAATTTGGGGATACATAATCTCCCAAACAAAGGGGTTCTCTCTCTCTTGGCTCTATGCTCTTTGCTCACTCTTGGCTCTCTGGTTCCTTTGTGGTTGCTCCAGCCCATGTTCGCTCCATTGCTGCATGGCCCATGGCCATGAGGACCCCACATGGACTATGGACTGCAGCGGGGAACACAAGCTTAGCTAGCCTGATGCTGTAATAGGGGGTGCAGACATGGGAAGGAAACTCTGGACACTGGCTCTGATTCTAGCTCTGCTTGAAGCTGACGCTACGCTTCTTCCTTTGTGGGACAAGGGGGATTTGGGACCTTGGAAACCAGGGGTGTAATTCCACAGAAATATAGCTTCCTACAATATCTCATCCTCCCATGGGACCTCCAGAAATTCTTATTCCAGCCATACCCAGAATCCCACTTCCACTGATAACACCTCACAACATAAAGCTAATGCATTCTTGTTAATGACTGACTGAAAAAGTATTGTTAAAAAAATAAACTGAGGCATATTAAAAATGCTAACAGTCTGACAGCATCCAATCTGGCAGATAGAAGAGTTCTGAGGAGCTGTAGAAAATGAAAGATTTTCTAAGGCAGAAGGGAGCAGGAACATGGAAGTTTTATTACACAAAAAAAAGGGGGACTGGATATGCAAGATTACTTTCTTTTGGGGGATGGCAGGTGTCTAGTAGCCAGGTTACCTAAGTAGTGCTGATTCGAGATTCCTGATTAACTGTTTTAAGATTCTGTTTCTGGGAGAGCAGAAACTGTAATTATGTCTCAGCTTGGTGATGTGGGGCTGAGTATTGTAACCGAACAATCAATGGGTCCAGGCTGCTCGTCATTACTTGAGCCAATTTAGCAGAGACAGGGTTGAATCATATATGAGTGTTTATTCTAATACTGCCGGCAATAAGGGAGAACAGCAGGTCATCCACAAAAACTGCTCTGCCCCCCACCATAAGTCAACTGCTTATATTTGGTAGAAGAATAAAGATTACAAGAGGAAGTAGGCAAAAGGGATAAGAATGGGATGCAAAATGGACAGTTTATAGGTAATGCAGGCTGGGGGTTTACAAAGGCTTGCAGGTATGCAAAGGGCTGGGGGTTTTCAAAGGGCTGGCACCTGTGATTTCTGCAACGAGGTTGTTAATCTTTCCATGATAATAGGCAGCTCCTGGTTGTAGAGGATGGGCTACATTTCATGGTGAGCTCCCAGGTCCCAGTGCAACTCCCAGCCAGATTAGAATGTGCTTTCTTTAATCAGAACAAAACAATCACAGTTAAGAGAGCATGATTATTTCTTATAATAGCTGGTCCCCCATATTCTATTTCTGCCCCTAACAGTATCAGTGGCTCCACTTAGGACCTGTTGTCTCGCATTTAACAGGATGAAGCACTTTTTATTGCCCAAGTGATAAATATTTACTCTGTTTCCAGAATTTATTTCTAGAATTATCAATTATATGACATGGGATAATGTGCTTTTCTTTTTGAAACTTCCCTGCAGGTGACCTCTCCCAATAATGGAAGATTAGGCTCAGGTTGTTGAATTTGACGGCCTAATAGCACCAGGTGCCAAAGAAGTGGGGAAGGGTGGAGCAGGAGTGGAACACAGAAAGGAGTAAGGAACGGAAATGACAGGAAGGGCTGGAGAAGGACTAGAAGCCTTAAGGACATATGAGCCAAGCCGCCATTTGCCTCAGACCAGTATAGGACCCTCACCTTAGGATGTGGTTAGCACTGCATCACAGAGAGGGTGGTGGAGGCCAGAGGAGGATGGAAGATACAATTTGAAACTAATACTGAACCCAGGTTCGGCTGCCTGCCTCTTGAAAGCTAACACTCGAGAAATAGGGTCTAATGGAAGGAAACCAGCTTACTTCAGGAGCTGGAAGCTTGAGAAGATAGGGGACTCTCACCACAAAGACCACCACTCGCGAGCCGCGGTTTGCCGCTCTGTTGACTAATGAGTTTGCCGACCACTGGGATAGGGGAAGGGGAAGGCAGAAGGAAGGGAACTAGAAGGGCTTGTGGGCTGTTAAAAGTGCTACGTTCGAGTCAGCACAGTCTGCTCCGATAACCATCTCAAAGCTGGTCAAGTGATGGTCTGTTTTTCCTCATAATCTGTTTGTTCCTGGAAGGTGAGCAAATCTCCTAGGACCAAAATGCCTGCAGGCTGGAACCCGCATGCTTTGAGGTTAGCTCCTAGAATCCTTTAAGCATACAGGCTATTTATCAGTAACTACATGAGAATTTACAAGTCATCATTTACAGAAACAATGTTAAAAGAATGATGGTGTGGGTTACAAAACAAAATATCTGAACTACAAAGAACAGGAACTTAAGTGGCCTGCAAAATTTTGTTCATCTCTGCAACATTGCCACCATGTGGCTGTAGAAGAACATTGTAGCTTGGACATCCAAAACGATAGGTTGATTTCAGAGAGAAGAGGGAGAGAGAGAAACATCAATGATGAGAGAGAATCATTGATTGGCTGCCTCCTGCATGCCCTCCACTGGGGATTGAGCCCAACTCTGGTATGTGCCTTGACTGGGAATCAAACTCTGATAGCCTGGTTCATAGATCGAAGCTCAACCACTGACCCACACCAGCCGGACAATAGAGACTTTATTTAACTTCCTTCCTGAATCAATCTGACAAACCAGACAAAATACATAAAAACAGTTTTTAAGGCACTAGATGTTAGGTAAGGGAAGACAAAGATTATTTTTAAAAAAAATAGTATGAAATGCTAAGCCTCAGCCAGGTAACTCAGTTGCTTATAGCAACATCCCAATACATCAAGACTGTGAGTTCAATCCCTGGTCAGGGCACATACAAGAAGCAACCAATGAATGCATAAGTAAATGGAACAACAAATCGATGTTTCTTTCTCCTCTTTCTCTTTCCCCCTTCCTCTCTCTTTCTAAAATAAAAAATAAATAAATGAAAAATAGTATGAAATGCTATATTTCTCTTTTGAATAAAAAAAATTTCTTTATACATTAGAATTATATAAATTTTGTTACTTGCTAACCTGAATTTAAAAGTTATTTTTTACACAAAGGTTTATTTTTTCACTGCCACAATCCAGTGGAACTACAATGCCATCTACAAAAATTAACAATAATTTCCAAATATCTAATTAATATTCAAATGTTTGCAGTTTTCCAAACTACCTTTCATAGTTTTTTTTTTAAGTCAGGACCCAATCAACATTCATGTATTCTATTTATTAGTCATGTGTTTTTAGTCTCATTTCTCCTATCTTTTTTTTTTTTTTCATAGCATTGACTTTATGAAAAGACCAGGCCAGCCTGTAGAATTGTTATCCAATGAAGTGGAGGGTCTTTTTCCCCACTGGGTGCTGGGGGTAGAGTCCTTACAATTCTTAAAAAAAAAGAATTTTCTGAGACTCACATGAGAGAATGAGTGATTTTTATTTGCGTGGAGCTGTGTTTCCAAAGTCCCATTTCTTAGTCCAGTCATAGAAGAAGTGTAGCTGGGGTTTCAGTAGAGCTAGAAGCAAAACCAGTATTCAGTGTTTCCTTTCCATGTTGGAGCCTGGTCCAGTTCAGTATCAGACTAGTTGCAGTCCATTAGTCCACTGTGTGGGGGGTCCACATGGCCATGTGCCATGAGGGCAAACACAAGGGGAGCCCCACAAACCCAGAGTCACACAAGTCCCAAGAGCAGTAAGAGCACAAGAGAGTGAACTCCTTTGTTTAGGAGGTTAAATATCCCAAATTTCACACCCTTGTAGTAGCCAAGCCCATTCTGGACAATGACCTTTGTTTTCAAGTGTGTCTGACAGTAAGCACCTTCCCTATATCACCCCAACTTTACTGGGCATGTATCTATCTCCCTTTTGTTGGACCCCTAGGGAGTATAAAGTTGTAGCTTCCTGGTGAAGCTGCCCAAATGACATGCCTATAATATCTGACCTTCCCTTAGTTCCTTTCTTGTTATTTTGTTGTTGTTGTTGTTAATTCTCACTGGAGGATATTTTTTCCATTGACTTTAGAGAGAGTGAAAGGGAAGGGGAAGGGGGAGAAAGGAGAGAGAGAAACACCGACGTGAAAAAGCCACATCAATTGGTTGCCCCCTGCATGTGCCCCAACCAGGGCAGAGAACCTGCAACTCAAGTATGTGCCCTTGACCAGAATCGAAACACAACCCTTTAGGTTCACAGGCTGACACTCTAACCACTGAGCAACACTGACCAGGGTCCTCTTCTGTTATTAATAACTAGTTCATTACAACAGTATCAGAATCACCCATTATATATATATATATATATATATATATATATATATATATATATATATATATATATCCCCCATGGTACTTTAACAAACTGTAAACTGGAAGGTGGGTCAAAAGATTTGGTTAGATTCAAGTTAAACATATTGGACAAGAGAGCCCAAAAAAGTGATGACTGCCTGACTGGTAGGTCGAGCATCATCCCATGAACTAAGAGGTCATGATTCTATTCCTGGTCAGTGTACATACCTGGGTTGCAGGCTTGATCCTCAGCAAGAGGCAGCCAAACAATGGAGGTCTAGAATAAGTGGGAGGCCCCTGGTGCCCCTTCCCTGAGGCAGCCGGTCAATGATTATCTCTCATCATTGATGTTTCTATCTCTTTCTCTCCCTTCCTCTCTATGAAATAAATAAAAACATACTTTTTTAAAAAGAAAGGATACACTGGACAGAATTAAAAGTAGACTGGATGAAGCCCATGATCAAATCAGTGATTTAGAAGACAAGGTAGAAATAAATGCCCAATTAGAGCAACAAATAGAAAAAAAGAATTAAAAAACAGGACAGTTTATGGGAACTTTAGAACAACAGAAAATGTAATAAGTTCCATTTTATAGGGTTACCAGAAGGAGAATAATGTGAAAAAGTAACAGAGAACCTGTTTGAATAAATAATGACAGAAAACTTCCCCAACCTGGAGAAGGAAAAAGTCACACAAGTTCAGGAGGTACAGATAGTCACAATCAAGATGAACCCAAAGAAGCCTACACCTAGACACATCATAATTAAAATGGCAAACGTTAAAGACAAAGAAAGAATCTTAAAGACTGCAAGAGAGAGACAGAAAGTTACCTACAAGGGAGTTCCCATCAGATTGTCAGGCGATTTCTCAATAGAAACAATTCAGGCCAGAAGGAAGTGGTATGAAGTATTCAAAGTAATGAAAAGCAAGGGCCTGAATCCAAGATTACTTTACCAAGCAAGGCTATCATTTAAAATTGAAGGTGAAATAAAGAGCTTCCCAGACCCCCCACTCCCCACACCTCCGCAAAAGGCTAAAGGAGTACATTATTACCACCACCAACATTGCAAGAAATGTTAAAGGGACTACTTTAAAAAGAAGAAAACAAGAGAGAGAGAGGAATATAGGCACAAGGAAAATTAAAATGGCAATAAATAAGTATCTATCAATAACAACCTTAAATGTAAATGGACTAAATGTTCCTTCCAATCAGAAGACAGAGGATAGCTGAATGGATAAAAAAAAATGACCCACATATATGCTGTCTTTAATGACACACTTCAAACAAAAGATTCATAAGATTGAAAGTGAAGGATAGAAAAAAATATTCCATGCAAATGGAAGTGAAGAAAAAAAGCGAGAGTAGCAAGTCATATCTGACAAAATAGATTTCAAAACAAAGGCCATAAAAGAGACAAAGAAGGTCACTACATAACACTAAAGGGATTAATCAAACAAGAAAATATAACCCCTGTAAACATGTACACACCCAATACAGGAGCACCCAGATACAAGGTGTCCCCTCAAAAATGTATACACATTTTAACAGCTGATAGCTCAATTTGAAAATGAAATGTATTTGAATAAACACTGCCTTTATAATTATTCAATATGTGTGTATACATTTTTGGGGGGACACCCTATATATAAAAAGAACTATTGATGGATTTTAAGGGAGAGATTGACAGCAATGTAGTCATAGTAGTGGACTTTAACACACCACTGAAATCACTGGATAGATTGTCCAGACAAAGAATTAACAATGAAATAGCGGCCTTAAATGACACACTAGATAGGATGATATTTATAGAACATTTCATCCCAAAGCAGCAAAATATACATTCTTCTCAAGTGCACATGGAACATTGTCAAAGATAGACCACATGTTAGCACACAAAACAAGTCTATACCAGTTCAAGAAGACTGATATCATACCAAGCATCTTCTCGGATCACAATGGCATGAAACTAGATATCAACTACAATTTAAAAAACACTCAAATGCATGGAGGCTAAATAGCATGTTATTAAACAATAAATGGGTTACCAATGAGATCAAGAAAGAAATAAAAAAAAACTTCCTGGGAACAAACGAAAATGAACACACAACAATTCCAAATCTACAGGACACAGTGAAGGCAGTCTTGAGAGGGAAGTTCGTAGCATTATAAGCCTAGTTCAAGAAACAAGAAAAAGCTCCAATACATAATCTAACACTACAACTAAAAGATTTAGAAAGAGCCCAGCCAGTGCGGCTCAGTGATTGAGTGTCAACCCATGAACCAAGAGGTCACCAGTTCGATTCCTAGTCAGGGCACATGCCCCAGTTGTGGGGTCAAACCACAGTAGGAGGCATGCAGGAGACAGCAGATCGATGACGTTTCTTTCTCATCGATGTTTTTATCTCTCTATCCCTCTCCCTTCCTATCTCTCTAAAAATGAACAAAAACATATTTAAAAAGAAGGAGAAAGATCACAGTAAGAAAAGCCTAGAGGAAAAGAAAGAAAGAAGAAAGAAAGAAAGAAAGAAAGAAAGAAAGAAAGAAAGAAAGAAAGAAAGAAGAAAGAAAGAAAGAAAGAAAGAAAGAAAGAAAGAAAGGAAGAAAGAAAGAAAGATCACAACAGAAATAAATGACGTGGAGACTAAAAAACAAAGCAAAAGATCAATGAAACCAAGAGCTGGTTCTTTGAAAAGATAAAGAAGACTGATGAACCTTTAGCCAGACACATCAAGCAACAAAGAGAGAGCCCTAGCATGTTTGGCTCAGTGTTAGAGCATCAGCCTATGGACCAAAGGGTCGTGGATTCTATTCCCAGTCAAGGGCACATACTTCAGTTGCATGCTCAATTCCCTGCCTGGGTCAGGGCGCCTGTGGGAGGCAACCAATCAATGTCTCTTTCTCACATCAATGTTTCTCTCTCTCTCTTTCCCCCCACTCCCTCCTTTCCACTCTCTCTAAAGTTAAAAAAAAAAAAAATTAAAGAAACAGAGAGGACCCAAATAAATAAAATCAGAAATGAAAGAGGCAATATAACAGCAGACACCACAGAAATAAAAGAATTGTAAGAAAATACTGTGAACAACTATATGCCAACAAACTGGACAACCTGGGTAAAATGAACAAATTGCTAAAAACATACAGTTTTCCAAAACTCAATCATGAAAAATCAGAAAACCTGAATCAGCCAATAACAACTAATATCATTGAAGCAGTGATCAAAAAACTCCCAGCAATCAAAAGTCCTGAATCTGATGGATTTACAGGAGAGTTTTACCAAACATTCAAAGAACTAATGCCTATCCTCCTCAAACTATTCCAAAAAATTCAAGAGGAAGGAATACTTTCAAGCTCTTTTTATGAAGCCAGCATTATCCTAATTCCAAACCAGATAAAGACACTACAAAGAAAGAAAATTATAGGCCAATATCCCTAATGAGCATAGATGCTAAAATCCTCAGCAACTTATTAGCAAATCAGATCCAGCAATAAATGAAAAAGATCATACACCATGACTAAGTGGGATTTATTCGGGGGATGCAAGGCTAGTACAATATTTACAAACCAATAAATGTGATACATCACACAAACAAAATAAAGGATAAAAATCACATGATCATATCAATAGATGCAGAAAAAGCATTCAATAAAATATAGAACCCATTTTTGATAAAAACTCTCAACAAAGTGGAAATAGAGGGATCAAACCTCAGCAAAATAAAAGTCATATATATATCAAACCTTCAGCCAACATCATACTCAATAGGCAAAAACTAAAAGTATTTCACTTAATATCAGGAACAAGACAAGGATGTCTGCTTTCACCACTCTTATTCAACATATTACTGGAAATCCTAGCCACAATGACCAGACAAGAAGAAAAGAAAAAAGACATCCAAATTGGAAAGGAGGAAGTAAAATTATCATTATTCGCAGATGACATGATATTGTATTTAGAAAACCCTAAAGACTCTACCCAAAACTAACAGATTTAATAAATGAATTCAGCACGGTAGCAGGATACAAAATCAACATCCAGAAATTGATGACATTTTTATACATCAATGAACTCTCAGAAAGAGAAACTAAAAAACAATTACCATTTACCATTGCAACAACAAAAAAATAAGATACATAGGAATAAACTTAAACAAGGAGGTAAAAGACCTGTATTTAGAAAACTATAGGACACTGAAAAAGGAAATAGAAGATACAAACAAGTCGAAGCATATACTGTATTTATGGATTAAAAGAATCAATATCATTAAAATGTCCATACCACCCAAAGCAATCTATAGATTCAACACAATCCCTATTAAAATACCAACAGCATACTTCACAGATCTAGAACAAACAGTCCCAAAAATTTATATGAAACCAAAACAGATCCCAAATAGTTGCAGCAATCTTGAGATAGAACAAAGTTGAAAGAATCACAATACTGGATATCAAACTATACTAGCAAGCCATTGTACTAAATACAGCCTAGTCCTGGCAAAGAACAGGCATATAGACCAATGGAACAGAACAGAGACCCCAGAAATCGACCCACACTGTTACAGTCAATTAATATTTGAAAAAATGGGCAAGAACATACAATGGAGTAGACAGTTTTTCTGGGTCTAAAACCAATCCATTATTGGATTCATTGATATTATTTTTATTATTTTTAATGATTTTTTAAAAAAATAGCTACTGTTGAGAGTATTACAAATGTCCCCCTGTTGTCCCCCCATTGCCCTCCCTCTGCCTGGTTCCTACCCTGCTCCATCTCAGTCCTTCATCACCCTTTTGTATGTGTCCATAGGTAAGATCTTTGGTTAATCTCTTCCCATATCCTTCCTACCTTCCCTGTGAGATTTGTCAGTCTGTTCCATGTTTAGATTCTAGTTTATTCACCAGTTTATTTTGTTCATTAGATTTCTTTTTTTATCAATTTTGATTTTTAGATTCAATTGTTGATATAGATGTATTTACTGCCATTTTATTATTCATATTTTTCTTCTTCCTTCTTCTTCCTCCTCCTCTTCTTAAAGAATACCCTTCAACATTTCATGTAATACTTGTTTGGTGGTGATGAACTCCTTTAGCTTTTTCTTGTCTGTGAAGCTCTTTATCTGACCTTCAATTCCAAATGATAGCTTTGCTGGATAGAGTAATCTTGGTTGTAGGTTCTTGCTATTCATCACTTTGAATATTTCTTGCCACTCCCTTTTGGCCTGCAAAGTTGCTTTTGAGAAATCAGCTGGATGTTCCCTTGTAGATAACTGACTGCTTTTCTCTTGCTGCTTTTAAGGTTCTCTCTTTGCCTTTAACCCTTAGCATTCTAATTATGATGTGTCTTGGTGTAGTCCTCTTTGGGTTCCTCTTGTTTGGGACTCTCTGCACTTCCTGGACTTCTAAGTTGATTTATTTCACCAGGTAGGGGAATTTTTCTGTCATTAGTTCTTCAAATAGGTTTTCAATATCTTGCTCTCTCTCTTCTCCTTCTGGCACCCCCATAATGTGAATGTTGGTAGGCTTGAAGTTGTCCCAGAGGCTCTTTACATGCTCTTCATATTTTTGGATTCTTTTTTCTTTTTGCTCTTCTGATTGTTTTTTGTCTCCTTATATTCCAAACTTTTTATTTCATTCTCAGAATTCTCTCCTCTACTGTTGAATCCCTGTAAATTATTCTTTATTTAGATCAGTATATGCTTAATTTCTGACTGGTCTTTTTTTATGTCTTTGACATTTTCACTAAGATCCCTGAAAGTCTAACTAAGTCCCTTGAAACTCTTTTTGAGTACCTTGAAGCTTTCATTCAGATCCTTGAGTAACCTTATAACCATTGTTTTGAACTCTGTGTCCAGTAGTTTGCTTGCTTCTATTTCTTTCATTTGTAACATTTTTCTTTGTCTCCGCATTTTGGCTGCTTACTTGTATTTGTTTCTATGTATTAGGTCTCCTGGAATTCTTAGAGTGGCCCTATGAAGTAGGTGTCCTGTAGGGCCTAGTGGTTTAGCCTTCCTAGTCACCTGAGTGGGGCACTCTAGGTACATCCCAGTGTGGGCTGTGTGCACAGTCTTGTTGTAGTTGAGCCTTTATTGCTGTTGGCATCACTGGGAGGAACTGAACTCCAGGTCAATTGGCTGTGAGGACCAGCTGCAACTACAGTGGAAGAGCTGCTGTGCAGTAGACACTCCTATGGAGCAGGACTTGCTTCAGTGGGGATCTGATGCTAACTGAGTCTGCCCCTTGTGTGTGTCACTTGTGGATGTGTAGAGCTGTAATCTGCTATGATCTGAAACTGTCCACCGGGTGCCCTGGTTCTGGGGCTTCCAGAGAGATGCAAAGTCAGACACTGCCTGGGGCCACCCAGCAGGAGCTACAGAGAGATCTGAGAATGGCTTCCATTTGTATTGGGCTAGGAAGTGCCCAGGCAAGGTCCAGCTGTGAAGCAAGGCAGGCTGGTGCTAGTGCCAGGTCTTGGACCTCTTATTTATAGGTTTTGGGAAAGCTGATGCAAGCTGCAGCTTGTATGAGAGATTTTAGGGAAGTCTGAAGCCTGAGCCAGGACAGGCCATTCATGTGGAAAAGCTGCTGCAAACAGCTTGGGTAGGGCTGCAAATTGGATGAGGCAGTGTCTCGGGGAATCACCAGGACTGAGCTAACAATGTGAGTCATGCTGATGGAAACTAAGATATGGCTGCCAGCCAGCTCTACAATATGGGAGGAACAATGACCACTGCAAGCCACCTCTGATTTCCTGCACTGATGCCAGACAACCCAGTTCATCCCCCTATGTGTCTGAGTTCCCCAAAGCTCCCTGATAATGGGGTTCAGAGGGATGGAGCCCGAGTGAGTAAGTATACTGCCCCTTTAAAAAGAATGCCTGGGTCTCCAGCCACAATCCCCACTGGTATTTACAGCCCGAAGTTACAGGGACTTCTCTTCCCAGCTCTGAAACCCTGGGCTTGGAGTCTTGTATGGGGCTGGGACCCCTTGCTCCTCACAGGGGGCCTGCACAGAGACAATCTCCCTCCCGATTAAAAAAACAGCACACATAGGTGCTGTACCAGCCTGTTCAGCGCCTCTGCCCCTCCTACTAGTCTCAATGTACTTTCTTCTTTACTTCTCTAGTTGTAGGACTTCCATTCAGCAAGCTTTCAGGCAGTTCTGAATGATGACTGTTCTGTATTTTAGTTGTACTTTTGATGTGGTTGAGGGAAGCTGCCCGTACTGGCATTTACCTACGCCACCATCTTGGTTCTCCGCCATTTAATCAATTTTAAAACAAACATCTTCTCCCTCTTATTTCCTCCTCCTCAGTTAGTCAATTTATTACTTCTTGAGTATTAATAGTAAAGTCCATTCTTACAAATGATGCCACACGAATAAAAATCCTTTGGTTTTACCACCACATAAGCCACCAATGAAGAGATTGTTGCATGTCAAAAATACATGAATAATCAAGAGTGTGGTAGTGATGAAATAACTGAGAAATAGATCAAAAGAACAATATAAGAGCCCAGAAATACACTTGCACAAACATATTCAACTGATCTTTGACAAAGAAGCAAAGGTAATTCAATGGCAAAATGATAGTCTTTTCAACAAATGATATTGAAACACCTGAACACCACATGCATATGGAATTACAAGAGCCAGTGAGTACCCAAAACAATCACAATCTCAAAAATGAACAAATTAGGCAGACTCACATTTACAGATATCAAAACTTACTATGAAGCAAAGCAGTCAAGACAATTTGGTATTAGTGTAACAACAGACTTGAAGATCAATGGAATGGAATTGAGTGCCCCAAAATAAATTCATGTGTCTATGCTCAACTGATTTTTACTAAGTGTGCCAAACAGTTAAACAAATGGTACAGTTAGGACATTAATACTGTGTTACTCTATTAATATTGCAGTATCTTTACAAAGTTTATTCCAACTCTAAAGTTCTTGGCTTCATTGCAGCCGTGGGCAAACTATGGCCCGCGGGCCGGATCCGGCCCGTTCGGCTGTTCTATCCGGCCCACGGAGCCGAAAGAGCAGAGGGTTCTCTTGCTCTCCCCTCCGCTCCTTTACTTTAAATTTATATTAGTTCACACAAACACTCCATCCATGCTTTTGTTCCGACCCTCCGGTCCAGTTTAAGAACCATTGTGGCCCTCGAGTCAAAAAGTTTGCCCACCCCTGATCTAGAGGCTACACCATCCATACAAACTGAATTTCAACAACACTATTTCAGCCTCTATTACATTATGCTATGCTGGTACATCACCTCCAAGAGCTCATTGTCTAGAAGAAACAGATACATCAATAATAATCACATTATAATGTGCCTTATGCAATAATGCATTTTCTTCTTCAACAGTATTGCAATAATCAGCAGGTGTTATGGAAACAGCCTTCAAAAGTACATTGATTCACCTTGGCTCCAGAGTTCTAGAATTGGTTCAGATTCATCCCAGATCAATCTCATGTTTACTGGCTAAACTTAATATAAAGCCAAGACAAAGATAAACACCCAACCTTTAATGAGGCTTGACATAGAGGACAGCAACCACTGCAAGGAAAAAGAAATAAACTGAAATAACTCAATCAATGCTGGTAAAGCCAGGAAAGGGAAAGAAGGGTAGAAGGAAGGAAGGAAGGGAGGGAGGAAGGGAGGGAGGGAGGGAGAGAGAAAGGAAGGGAAGGAGGGAGGGAGGGAAGAAACAAACTTCACAAAATTAACTATTTGGGTAAATCTAAATAACCATTGACTGAAAGCAAAACAACTATATAATGTGGGAGCTATTAAAATATGTATAAAATATGTGATAACAATGATATAAAAATCAGAGAAGTGGTAAATGGAGTTAAAGATAAACCTCTGAGAAGCGATTAAAAGTGCAATTAATACATTTTAAATCATTGCTATAGGGGTACAATTTACATACAATAAAATGCATACCATTTAAGAGTATAGTTAGATAATATTTCACAAAATATATACCACCACCACAATTAGATACAGGAGACAATTGCCATCATCTTAAAAGATTTCTTGTGTCCTTTCCCAGTGAATTCCAACCTTTCATCCCAGACTTCAGGCAATCACTGAGCAGCGTATTACTGTAGATGAGATTTGTCTTTTCTAGAGTTTCATGTAAATAGAATTATAAAATGTGTGGACTTTTGTCTTTGTTTTTCTTAAGCATAATGATTTTGAGATTCAATGATGTTGTTGCATAAGGAATTGTTTCCTTTTTGTTGCTGAGTATCAACAAAACATATTCCTTTGCATGAATGTGCCACAATTTGTTTATCGCTCCACCCATTAATGTACTTTTGTGTTGTTTCTGCTTTGAATTCTTTTTTTCCTATCACCATTTATCCCCTCTATACACTCTTCCACTTCTACCAACCTCTTCCCCCTGCAATCACTACACTGTTCTCCATGTCCATGAGTTCTTTCTGGGGGTTTTTTCTCAATTGCTCCATGTGCCACGCCCCCCTTCCAGAGCTGTCTGCCTGCTATCTATGGGTGTGTCTCTGTTTTGCTTGTTGGTTCAATTTGTTCAGTAAATTCCACATATGAGTGAAATCATATAGTACTTGTCTTTCTCTGACTGGCTTATTTCACTGAGCATAATGTTCTCCAGATCCATCCATGCTGTTGCAAAGAGTAAAGTTTTCTTCCTTTTAATGCCGAGTAATATTCCATTGTGTGTGCCATAGTTGTTTTATCCACTCATCTACTGATGGACATTTGGACTGCTTCCAAATCTTGGCTATTGTAACTAACACTGCAATGAACTTATGTGTGCATATATCCTTAGAATTAGTGTTTCAGGTTTCTTTGGATATATTCCCAGAAGTGAAATTGCTGAATCATAGGAAAAACTTTGAATAATAAAACACAATTTTAGCCCAGCTGGTGTGGCTCAGTGGTTGAGCATCGACCCATGAATCAAGAAGTTACTGGTTTGATTTCAGATCAGAGCACATGCCTGGGTGGTGGGCTTGATCCCCAGCAGAGGGTGTACAGGAGGCAGGAGACAGATGATGCTTCTCCCTCATCCATGTTTCTATCTCTATCTCTCTCCATTCCTCTCTCTCTAAAAAAATAAATAAAAACATACCTTAAAATTTTTAAATAATAAAATAAAATACAATTTTAAGAAGAAACAAAACCTGAAACACAATCACTCTGTTGGTTTCAAAAACAACTCCTTCTCCTTGTCTTTTCAAGCCAAGGGAGAGTAATGGTCGCCATTGCTAACAACCCTAGCATTCTGTGCTTTCACTACACCTACTTCTTCATGGGAAGTTCCATAGGACCTCTTAATAAAGGAAGGAAACCAAAGGCCTGGTTTACAGTTATTTGGCATGAACATTGGCCAACACCTGACAGAAGTAGATGACTGCTGCACTATGGCCTTGCTCCAGAGTAGCCCTGAAGATACAGGTGAAGGAAAATTCTCCCAGAGGGCAGCACACTGGCTAGTATATAGAGTTGTCCACTTTGTGTGATTGGAGTAAGAGTCTAAAGTAAAGGCCAACACTAATTCATGGGCAGTGTCTAGCTGGTTGTATAGATGGTTAGAGAATGAACCTATTACTTCATAGTACCCCAAAAGACAACAGCAGATATTGCTTTATTCTCTGAAAAATGGTATTTATTTTATTGGTGATAGATTACACCAGACCCTTCTATCAAAGACAGGACAGAATTTGTCCTCACTGAAATGGACACTTTGGCACTTCTTCCAGAAAATGCAGATTTACATAATGCCACATAACCAGGTCTCTGACTGCAGATCACATTTATTAGCAAAAAAATTATACTAATAGGGTCAGGTCCACACAGGTCATGGTCTAATCACCAACCAGAAGCCTTTGGCTTAATAAAACTGTGGAATGGTCTACAGAAGGCGCAGGAAAGGGCCCAGAAAAATAGTAGGGGGGTTAGAGTTTCTTCTTAGTGTTTTGCAAATATGAATAATTTACAAAGTGAATACTTAGTGCACATATAATTTTATGCTTTTAATGATATATCTATGTTGTCTACTAAAAATGTCTCTGGTTTGTTTTTGACCAAATATATTTCCTATATTTTATATTTCACATCTTCCTCCTTAGAAGATCTCCTCCACACAGTCTTCTGATTCATGTAACAGTGGGAAGGGCTGGACCTTGGGGATGCCTGACTCATGGAGCACAAGCATTGTCAGGACATTCTCCATCACTTGTCTATGCTTTTCTTTGCTTGTCAGTGACATTCTCTCAGATCATCTTCCTCCTCATGGCAGGAACCACAGTGCTTGATTCATCATGTACAAATCAACTTGAGCTTTTTATATTTTTAAAAATATATATTTTTTATTTACTTCAGAGAGGAAGGGAGTGGGAGAGAGAGAGAGAAACGTCAGGGATAAGACAGAATCATTGATCAGCTGTCTCCTGCACACCCCACAACCAGGGCATGTGACCTGACTGGGAATCAAACCCTGGTATCCTGGTTCATAAGTCGACCCTCAACCACTGAGCTATGCCAACCAGGCTCAACTTGAGCTTTTTAAATTCAAGAGATATTCTGATTGACCCAACCTACTTTACATGCCTACTTTCTGGACCAATTGACACTGGCCAGGAAACGGAGAAGATACTGTGATTGAGCAGCCTCTAAAATATGCACATGACTAAACTAAGTGAAGGAGCAATTTTCAAAAAGATGAAGGGAGAAGGGAGGACTGCTTCAAGAAGATGGCAGGAGTGCTAGGCGGATAAAACAATCGATGACCACCAAAATGGATCTTTCACTGTCATTAATATTGACAAGGGTTTTTCTGTCACTGTAATATTGATGAGTGTTTTTTATTATTGCTTCTTAGGCTTGGTGTAGAGGCAATCTTTATAGGGTTTGCAACAAAATGACTAGCAGACAAAATAAACAGAATAGTCTTGGGCAGTCTTGGGATTGAATCAGTTTTTCTTTTTGGTGATCAAAATGTACCACATCTTCCCCTGGGACTCCTCAGCCCCTGAAGTATAATTCTCTTTACTAAATCATAATAAACCCATGGGCCTGACATAACCACTAAGCACACATGTTTCTAAATGCTGCAGAACTATGGGGACTCATATTTGGCAGAGCATAGATGGAAACCTTCAGCATCTGTAAAGAAGAATAGAACACTTCTAACTAGTGCTAAATGGGTGGCAGAGCACATTGTATTTTTTCTCCAGTGTAAAACTGAAAATAATAAGAATTGACAGACAAAGAAAGGACTGTATGGAATATACTTACAAACAGCAAAAGTTTCCAAAAGTAAAAAAAAAAAAAAAAAAAAAAGTTTTTAAAAGTTATGTATAGTACATGGTTTCCAGGAAAATATTTTACATTTTCCCAGTTGAAAAACTTGTGTGCAATTGAAAGATTGTCACTTCATTCTTTCTATAATATTAAGAGTATATATAAATGTCTTTAGAATCATATTATATAATGTTTATTTTTTATATAAATTATATAAGATATGTTCACTAAAAAAAAAAAAAATAGTGTGACAGTTCTTGGGTTTATAGCCTTTAGTTTTCTCTGTCATAAGAAAATGTTGGAGACTTCCCAAGATGGCAGCTGGCAGGACAGAGGTGAGGGAAAGGATGTGAGTGAGTGAGGGGATGAAAGGAGAGTGTGTGGATGTGTGTGGTGTGTGTGTGAGTGAGTGAGGGACAGTTAAATCTGGCAGGAGCAGCAGGGGCTGGCAGACCAGACTCTCTTGGACAAGGAGAGACTACCAGCGCTGTGGGCACTCTCCGGACTGCGGGACTTGGGCACTGAGCCCACGCCATCTTGAAGGGGAGAGCGGCCTTTTCTAGGAACTCATCAGCACCACCACCCAGACAGGCCTTTGACACTGCCCACGACCCAGCAGCCACTACAGCCAAAATCCTGCTGCCCCACCCGCAGACCTGTGGACCCTGGGACCTCCACCTCCAAAGGGGCACCGCTCCTGCAGCAGTAAGTGCAATTTCCCTCCTCCCCAGCGGCAGAACTCCTGACAACACATTCACGCGTTTCCAGCGCGCAGGCATCCAGGGCACACCACTTTGTAGGCAGCCCCTGGGAGCCACTGGGAGTTCCTACTGGGTGTGATTCTGTACAGACAAGGGCACGCTGCCCCGCAGTAGAAATTCTGAATTCCCTCTTCCTGAATAACTGCCCACAGACACCCCAGCTGCACAACTTCAGCACCAGGGCCCCTCAGAGTGCGTCAGAGCCCTGCGCCGGCAAACACACCGCTACAGTCACGTATTTCCAATGGGCAGGCACCCTAAGCCCATTTATCCACAGGGCGCTCCTGGGAGGTGCTGTGAGTCCTTGCTTGGTGTGATCTGGGACAAACAGGGACGCACTCCCCCGGCAGTAGAAATTCTGAATTCACTCATCCTGGATACCTACCCACAGACGTCTCAATTATGCAGCTTCAGTGCCAGGGCCCTTCAAAGTGATTCAGTGCCTCTCGCTGGCAAATGCACCATGGGTGCCCCTGTGAGCCACCACTGGGAGCGTGCACCTATCCACCACAGGTGCAGCAGCAAAAGCTGATTCTGCCCACCCCACAACTACAGAACTCTGGACACCACAGTCACACCTTTCCAGAGTGCAGGCCTCCTGAGCCCCATCACCCCAACAGATGGCTCCTGGGTTCCACTGTGAGTCCCCACTGGGCATGCATGATTTCAATCAAGGGTGCAAGACAGCAAAAATTGGGACACCCCCCTCCATGGCTGCTGACTTCTAGACACCGCAGTTGTACCTTTCCAGCTCGCTGGCCTACATCAAGAGAACCCAAATAGCTCAAGCAGGGAGCTACACTAGATTACCAAGCCCAGAAGACCTGAGAGATCACACCAGTAGCACCATCCCCAAAAGGACCTGAGTATCAAATCAATCGGACCTACAATTAAAACGTTACAGCAAAACATGGGAAGACAAAAAACCAATCCCCAAAGGAAAGAAAAAGAGGAATCACCAGAAAGGGAGTTAAATGAAATTGAGGTTAGCAACATATCAGAGAAAGAATTCAGAGTAATTGTTATAAGGATGCTTAAACGGCTGGATGACAAATACACACAACTCAATGAGAACTATAAGGAGCTGAATGAGAATGTCACTAACATTAAAAGTAACCAAGAGGAGATGAAGAATGACATAGCTGCAATAAAGAACACAATGGGAGGCTTCAACAGTAGACTAGAAGAGGCTGAGGACCGCATCAGTGAATTAGAAGACAAGGTAGGAAAAAACACACAAACACAGCAGCAACTGAAAAGAAGACTTAAAAAGCAAGAGGAGAGCCAGAGGAAGCTTTGGAACAACACAAAACAAAACAACATTTGGGTAATAGGGGTACCAGAAGGAGAGGAAGAGAAGCAAGGAATAGAAAACCTGTTTGAAGAAATAATGACAGAAAACTTCCCTGATATTGGCAAGAAAAAAACTATGCAAGTCCAAGAAGTACATAGAGTCTCAAACAAGATGAACCACAAAAGACCGAAACCAAGACACATCATAATTAAATTGGCAAACATCAACAACAAAGTAAGAATCTTAAAGGCTGCCAGAGAGAGACAGAAAGTTACCTACAAGGGATCTCCTATTAGAATATCAACTGATTTCTCAACAGAAACACACCAGGCCAGAAGGGAATGGAATGAAATATACAAAGTGATGCAAAGCAAGGGACAGAATCCAAGAATACTATACCCAGCAAGGCTATCATTCAAAATTGAAGGTGGAATCAGGAGCTTCACAGACAAAAAAGGGCTAAGAGAGTTTAATACTACCAAGCTAGCAATGCAAGAAATGCTAAAGGGACTGCTATAAAAAGAAGAAACAGAAAAGCAAGAAACACAAACAGTAAAAACAAAAATGACAAGTACTTATCAATAATAACATTAAACATAAATGGATTAAATGCTCCAATCAAAAGACATAGGGTAGCAGAATGGATAAGAAAACATGACTCATATATTTTTTGTCCGCAAGAGACCCACCTCAGAACAAAGGATTCACACAGACTGAGAGTAAAGGGATGGAAAAACATTTTACAGGCAAATGGAAAGGAGAAAAAAGCTGGGGTTGCGATACTTATATATGACAAAATAGACCTCAAAGTAAAGGCCATAACAAGAGATAATGAAGGCCACTACATAATACTAAAGGGAGCAATTTGAGAACCCAAGATGGCGGCATAGGTAACACCTAAACTTGCTGCCGTGCACAACCACTTCAAAACTACAACTAAAAGACAAAACGGACATCATCCAGAACCACAAAAAGTCTGGCTAAGTGGAAATTCTACAACTAGAAGGGAAGAGAAAAGCACACTGAGACTCGGAGGAGCTGCAGAAGTAAAGTGCAGAGGTACAGAGGCATGGCAACTGAGTATGCGGCTGTCTTTTTCAACTGGCAGGGAGACAAAAGCTCCTGACTGCTCTGAACTCCAGTTCCAGGCGAGAATCTGGGGGCCCAGACTCATACAGGGAGAAATTGGACTGTCTGGCAGCGGGCGGAACTTGAGGGCAGCTTTCTCTTGGAGGTGCTTGCAGCGACTACCAAGGGACACTGAGACCCGGGGGCCTCTTAGGGCAGGGCTGACAGGAAGCATTGATGTTTGCTCTGCCCTGAGACTCCGCCCCATCCAAGCTGTGCGCAGAGGCTTTTGCATATGAATGGCCTGGTCCTTTGAAATCTAAACTTACCTAACAAACTACAGCTGAGTCAGAGAGACCCAGAACATCCAAAAGAAGGCCCAAGGCCCCAAAGCATCTTGCACTGCTTCACAGCTGGGCCTCATCTGGGCACCTCCAAAACCCAAACAAAGAGGAGGAATCTGCAGATCTCTCCGTAGCTCCTGCTGGGTGGCCACAGACAGAGGCTAAATTAGCACCTCCTTGGAGATCCAAGAGCCAGTGTACCCACTGGTCAGAGTAGGACCATCCAGATTACAACTCCTGAGATCCATAAAGGACACACTCAGGGGGCAGACCCAGTGAGCACCAAAGTCCCACTGAAGCAAGTCTTGCCCCATAATGGTGTCTCCAACACAGAAGTACTCCCATCATAGACACAGCTGATCCTCACAACCAGTTGGCCTGGAGGTCAATTCCTCCCAGTGATACCAACAACAATCAAGGCTTAACTACAACAAGACTGTGCACACAGCCCACAAATGTGGTGCACCAATAGTGTCCACCTCAGGTAACTGGGGAGGCTGAGCCACTGGGCCCTAATGAACACCTAGCACACAAAGCCACTCTATCAACTCAGGGAAGCAGCCAAAATGCAGAGACAAAGAACAGGTCACAAATGACAGAAATGGAGGAAAGCAAACGACTGGATATAGAGTTCAAAACCACGGTTATAAGGTTTTTCAAGAATTTTCTAGAAACCGCCGATAAATTTAGTGAGACCCTCAAGGATATGAAAAAGGACCAACTAGAAATTAAGCATACACTGACAGAAATAAAGAATAATACATAGAGATCCAATAGCAGACTAGAGGATCCCAAGATCAAGTCAAAGATTTGAAATACAAAGAAGCAAAAAACACCCAACCAGAAAAGCAAAAAGCAAAAAGAATCCAAAAATATGAAGATAGTGTAAGGAGCCTCTGGGACAACTTCAAGCATACCAACATCCGAATTATGGGGGTGCCAGAAGAAGAGAGAGAGCAAGATACTGAAAACCTATTTGAAGAAATAATGACAGAAAACCTCCCTTACCTGGTGAAAGAAATAGACTTACAAGTCCAGGAAGCGCACAGAACCCCAAACAAAAGGAATCCAAAGAGGACCACACCAAGACACATCATAATTAAAATGCCAAGGGCAAAAGACAAAGAGAGAATCTTAAAGCAGCAAGAGAAAAACAGTTAGTTACCTACAAGGGAGCACCCATACGATTGTCAGCTGATTTCTTAACAGAAACTATGCTGGCCAGATGGGAGTGGCAAGAAATATTCAAAGTGATGAATAGCAAGAACCTACAACCAAGATTACTCTACCCAGCAAAGCTATCATTCAGAATTGAAGGTCAGATAAAGAGCTTCACAGATAAGAAAAAGCTAAAGGAGTTCATTACCACCAAACCAGTATTATATGAAATGCTGAAAGGTATCCTTTAAGAAGAGGAAGAAGAAGAAGAAGGTAAAGATAAAAATTATGAACAACAAATACATGTCTACCAACAAGTGAATCTAAAAATCAAGTGAATAAAAAAATCTGATGAACAGAATAAACTGGTGAATATAATAGAATCAGGGGCATAGAAAAGGAGTGGACTAAGAATCCTTGAGGGGAAAGGGGTGTGAGGGGTGCGGGAAGAGACTGGACAAAAATCATACACCTATGGATGAGAACAGTGGGCGGGGTGGTAAGGGCATGGGGTGAGGTGGGAACCAGGTGGAGGGGAGCTATGGGGGGAAAAAGAGGAACAATTGTAATAATCTGAAAAATAAAGATTTTTTTAAAAGGGGGGGGAGCAATTCACAAGAAGATATAACTCTGGTAAACATATATGCACCCAATACAGGAGCACCCAAATCCATAAAACAACTTCTGGAAGAAATCAAAGGAGAGATCAATAGCAATACAGTCATAGTAGAGGACTTTAATATCCCACTGACACCACTGGATAAATTCTCTAAACAAAAAATCAGCAAAGAAACAGTAATCCGAAATGACTCACTAGATCAGATGGACTTAATTGACATCTTCAGTACATTTTACCCCAAAACTACAGAATATACATTCTTCTCCAGGGTACATGGAACATTTTCAAAGATAGACCACATATTAGGACAGAGGCAAAGTGTCTTCAAATTCAAGAAGATAGAAATCATAACAAGCATCTTTCATACCATAATGGCATAAAACTAGAAATCAACTACAATAAAAACAATGAAAAAAAAATCAAACACTTGGAGGCTAAATAGCATGCTTTTAAACAATGAATGGAATACCAAAGAGATCAAAGAAGAAATTAAAAGCATCCTGGAAACAAATTACAATGAAAACACAACAATCCAAAATCTATGGGACACAGTGAAAGCAATCCTGAGAGGGAAGTTCATAGCTCTACAGGCCTACCTCAAAAAACAAGAAAAAATGGTAATAAATTATCTAACCTTGCAACTCAAAGAGTTAGAAAGAGAGCATCAAGAAAAGCCCACAGTAACCAGAAGGAAGGAGATAATAAAGATCAGAGCAGCATAAATGACATAGAGACCAAAAAACAATACATAAGATCAATGAAACCAAGAGCTGGTTCTTTGAAAGGATAAACAAGATTGATGAACCTCTAACAAGGCTCACCAAGAAACAAAGAGAGAGGGCCCAAATAAACAAAATCAGAAATGAAAGAGGTGATGTAACAACTGACCCCACAGATATACAAAGGACTGTTAAAAAATACTATGAACAACTCTACTCCAACAAACTGGACAACCTCGACGAAATGGACACATTCCTAGAAAAATACAAGCATCCAAAACTCAATCAGGAAGATTCAAAAAACCTGAATAGGCTGCTAACTACTGATGAAATTGAAACAGTAATCAAAAAGCTTCCAGCAAACAAAAGCCCTGAACCAGATGGCTTCACAGGGGAGTTTTACCGAACATTCAAAGAAGAACTGAAACCTATCCTTCTCAGACAATTACAAAAAATTCAAGAGGAAGGCACATTTCCTAACTCTTTCTATGAAGCCAGCATCACCCTAATCCCAAAACCAGATAAAGACACCACAAAGAAAGAGAATTACAGGCCAATATCCATGATGAACACAGATGCTAAAATCCTCAACAAAATTCTAGCAAACTGGATCCAGCATTATATTAGAAAGATCATACACCATGACCAACTGGGATTTATTCCAGGAATGCAAGGCTGGTACAATATTCTCAAATCAATAAATGTGATACATCACATAAACAAAGTGAGAGACAAAAATCACATAATCATATCAATTGATGCAGAAAAGGCATTTGACAAAATCCAACACCCTTTTCTGATAAAAATGCTCAGCAAAGTGGGAATAGAGGGATCATACTTCAACATAATAAAAGCCTTATATGACAAACCTACAGCCAACATCATACTCAATGGGCAAAAACTAAAAGCATTTCCACTAAGAACAGGAACAAGACAGGGATGTCTGCTTTCACCACTCCTGTTCAACATAGTACTGGAAGTGCTAGCCACAGCAATCAGACAACAAGAAGAAATAAAGGGCATCCAAATTGGAAAAGAACAAGTAAAATTGTCATTATTCGCAGATGACATGATATTGTACATAGAAAACCCTAAAAACTCCATCAAAAAATTATTAGACTTAACAAATGAATTTGGCAATGTAGCAGGATAAAAAATTAACGCCAAGAAATCTATGGCATTTCTATATACCAACAGTGAACTTACAGAAAGAGAGACTAAGAAAACAATCCCATTTACCATCGCAACAAAAAAATTAAGATGCCTAGGAATAAACTTAACTAAGGATGTAAAAGACCTCTACTCAGAAAACTACAGGACATTGAAAAAAGAGATAGAGGAAGACATAAACAGATGGAAGAGCATATCGTGTTCATGGATTGGTAGAATCAACATCATCAAAATGTCCATACTACCCAAAGCAATCTATAGATTCAATGCACTCCCTATTAAAATACCAACGGCATATTTCACAGACCTAGAACGAACTCTCCAAAAATTCACCTGGAATAAAAAAAGACCCCAAATAGCTGCAGCAATCCTAAGAAAGAAGAACAAAGTAGGGGGGATCACAATACCAGATATCAAGCTGTATTACAAAGCCACTGTTCTCAAAACTGGCTGGTACTGGCACAAGAACAGACATATAGATCAATAGAATAGAACAGAGAACCCAGAAATCGACCCAAACCACTATGCTCAATTAATATTTGACAAAGGAGGCAAGAGCATACAATGGAGTCAAGATAGTCTCTTCAATAAATGGTGTTGGGAAAATTGGACAGATACATGCAAAAAAATGAAACTAGACCACCAACTTACACCATACACAAAAATAAAATCAAAATGGATAAAGGACTTAAATGTAAGACGGGAAACCATAAAAATATTAGAGGAATCCGCAGGCAACAAAATCTTGGACATATGCCAAAGCAATTTCTTCACTGATACTGCTCCTAGGACAATGGAAACTAAAGAGAAAATAAACAAATAGTACTACTATCAAAATAAAAAGCTTCTGTACAGAAAAAAAAAAAAACCATCAACAAAACAACAAGAAAGCCCACTGCATGAGAGAACATATTTGCCAATGTTATCTCTGATAAGGGTTTAATCTCCAACATTTACAGGGAATTCATACAACTTAACAAAAGGAAGATAAACAACCCAATCAAAAAATGGGCAACGGACCTAAATAGATACTTTTCGAAAGAGGACATAAGGAAGGCCAAGAGACATATAAAAACATGCTCAAAGTCACTAATCATCTGAGAGATGCAAATCAAAATGACAATGAGGTACCATCTCACACCTGTCAGAATGGCTATCATCAACAAATCAACAAATGACAAGTGCTGGAGAGGATGTGGAGAAAAAGGAACCCTCGTGCACTGCTGGTGGGAATGCAGACTGGTGCAGCCACTGTGGAGAACAGTATGGAGTTTCCTCACAACACTAAAAACAGAACTACCATTCGACCCAGTGATTCCACTTCTAGGAATATATCCCAAGAAACTAGAAACACCAGTCAGAAAGGATATATGCACCCCTATGTTCATAATAGCATAATTTACAATAGCTAAAATTTGGAAACAGCCTAAGTGCCCATCAGCAGATGAGTGGATTAGAAAACTGTGGTACATCTACACAATGGAATACTACGCTGTGGTAAAAAAGAAGGAATTCTTACCATTTGCAGCAGCATGGATGGAACTGGAGAGCATTATGCCAAGCGAAATAAGCCAGTCAGTGAAAGAGAAATACCACATGATCTCACTCATTTATGGAAAATAAAGAACATTATAACCTGATGAACAAAAAGATTGATACAGAGGCAGAGAAGCATTGAACAGATTGTCAAATTACAGCGGGAAGGCTGGGGAGCAGGGAGGGAGGTAAGAGATCAACCGAAGGACTTGTATGCATGCATATAAGCATAACCAATGGATGTAAGACACTGGGGGTTGAGGGCATGTATGGGAGTGGAGTGGGGGGGCAATGGGGGGATATGGACACATGTAATACCTTAATCAATAAAAAATTTTTTAAAAAAGAAAATTTTGAATTTCTTCAAAATGACTGGTTACTTTTATTAAATATAGAAATTAATGTAAATTGTTCACTATCCTATGTATAATAGGTACAAAAAAATACAAATATAAGGATAAGATAATAAATGACTTACTTATTTATCAAAGAAATTGTTGCAAGTTATGATTATAAATTCAATATGATAAACATGGTTTTATTTAATATACTTATAAATTTATTATATATTAAGACTAAAATTAAAATCCTTATGTTTATTAACTATTTGTATATTTACATATCTCTGCTTAATGTTTACATATAAAGGAGTATTGATAAATTCTTCATCACAAATTATTACATCTATAGTGAACCAAATGAGAAAATTACAATTTAGATTTTTTTTCTGTAAAATAAGTCAGTTATTATGTACCATAGACATTTCATTTTATTGTCCCAATATCCCATTAGCCCTCATTACTTCTGGCATACATTTAAATATTTTTGTTAGCCTTAACCGGTTTGGCTCAGTGGCTGGAGCGTTGGCCTGGGGACTCAAGGGTCCCAGGTTCAATTCCAGTCAAGGGCATGTACCTTGGTTGCAGGCACATAACCAGTAGGGAGTGTGTAGGAGGCAGCTGATAGATGTTTCTAACTCTCTATCCCTCTCCCTTCCTCTCTGTAAAAAATCAATAAAATATATTTTTAAAAAAATCTTTTTGTTGTTGTTAATCCTCACCTGAGGATATTTTTTCCATTATTTTTAGAGAGAGTGAACGGGAGAGAGAGAGGAGAGACAGAGAGAGAAACATCAATGTAAGAGAGACACAACACAACCATCGGTTGTCCCCCCTCAGGCACCCTGACTACCAGGGCCAGGGATGGAACCTGCAACCAAGGTATGTGTCCTTGACCGGCATTCGAACCCATGACCCTTTGGTCCATGGGCCAACACTCTAATGACTTAAAAACACCGGCCAGGGCCATTTAACTCATTTTAGCAATTATTGTTTGTGTTTGTGATGTGCTTTTAAAATATTGCCTGGAAAAAAATAAATTAATTCCTATAACTAGTGCTTGTCTCTGGTTCTTTCATCTTATGTTTATAACTTTTCTCCCTAAAAGATTTGATTTTGCCTTTCCCAAATTTAGGCCCCAAATTCAGAAAAATAAAACAATATGGACAATAGAGTTGATTTACAGATGGGATAGAATAACTCTATCTTTATCTCTGGGTCTCCAGGATGACATTATTGACTCTTGGGCAAGAAGAGAACAGTTTTATGATCAACTGGTTAAAAGGTAAAACTCCCCTGGCAATCCCTGCCATCCCAGATCAGGTTTTTTTGTTTTTGTTTTTTGTGGTTTATACTTATTTTCCCTCCCTCCCTTCCTTTTTTACTTATTTAAATTCTTTATTATTTGAAGTATTACATATGTCTCCTTTTTCCCCCATTCACCTCTCCCTGGCCACTCCCACCACCCAGCACATGCCCTCACCCTCCTACTATCTGTGTCCATTGGTTATGCTTATATGTATGGATACAAGTCCTTGGTTGATCTCTCCCCCGACCCTCCCCTGCCTTTCCTCTGAGGTTTGATGGTCTGTTTGATGCTTCTATGTCTCTGAATCTATTTTTTATCATCAGTTTATATTGTTTGGATCAGTTTTTTAACTGATGGTGTACAATTGGCCAAACCAGTTAAGTTAGCTGGACTTGACTATGTGGCCAGAGTCACCAAAGTCTATGTGGGGAACTTGAGGTTTGTGTTCTATCCTGAGCTAAGGTACCGCACACCAATCTTGGTGGTTCAATCAGGAGACATGGCATGTTGTGTGTGTGAATATGGGCCCTGAGTTGCCTGAGCTGGGAGGTCATCCCTCCAACCTGTCATGTTTGCCTCCACCCTTGCTGCACTCCACCCTTTACCTCTAAATCAAAGCATTACCTCATATAGAGTCTCATGAGTCCTTTCAAATGTCCCAACTTGGGAAATCTATTTACTTAAGATGTCTTTTGATGACTGAACTATCATTGAATTACTGGAAAGACCACTAAGATTTATTTTTAAAGTAAAAAAAAAAATTGGTTTGCTTGGATTCTCCAAATTTGTATTAATTTGGAATGATTGTACAAACTCTTTTTGTTCACCAAGCTTAGGAGAAAAGGGGTGGGAGGAGAAGCCTGATAAATGAAAATTAAAGTGTATCTTCCTGGGTAAAATATCTACACAAAAGAGAAACATGCAAATTAACCGTCCCTCTGCTATGCCCACCAGCCAATCAGGAGTGAGTATGCAAATTAACCCAACAAAGATGGAGGTTAATTTGCATATGCAGGCACTGAGCGAAGACTGAAGACAGTGTAGAAGGAAGCCAAGCACTGCAGAAGGGAGCAAGGCCCGCCCTAACTGGTTTGGCTCAGTGGATAGAGCATCGGCCTGCGGACTGAAGGGTCCCAGGTTCGATTCCGGTCAAGGGCATGTACCTTGGTTGCAGGCACATCCCCAGTGGGAGGTGTGCAGGAGGCAGCTGATCGATGTTTCTCTCTCATCGATGTTTCTAGCTCTCTATCCCTCTCCCTTCCTCTCTGTAAAAAATCAATAAAATATATTAAAAAAAAAAAAAAGAAGAAGGGAGCAAGGCCCTGGAGAAGGGAGGGAGCGAGGCAGTGGAGATGGGAGGGAGCAAAGCTGCAGGAAGCCCTATTCTTGCAGGAATCTTCCTGCAACAGGCCTCTAGTATTAATATAAATATATATAAACAATGATGTACTTTTCAGGTTAAAAGAAACATACCCATGTTTAACAAACAGACAACTCTCAGAGCAAAGGCTGGGGTGGGAGGGTGGTTGGGGAGAGATTAACCAAAGAATTTATATATGCATAACCCATGACACAGACAATAGTGTTGTGAAGGCCTGGAGGTGGGGTGTGAGGGTTGAAGGGGTTAATGGAGGGAAAAACAGGGACACTGGTAATACTTTGAACAATAAAGATAAATTAAAAAGGAAAAAGAAAAAAAAAAAGGAAAAAGAGCCCTGACCGGTTTGTCTCAGTGGATAGAGCGTTGGCCTGTGGACTGAAGGGTCCTGGGTTCGATTCTGGTTAAGGGCATGTACCTGGGTTGCGGGCACATCCCCAGTGGGAGGTGTGCAGGAGGCAGCTGATTGATGTTTCTCTCTCATCGATGTTTCTAACTATCTATCCTCTCCCTTTCCTCTCTGTAAGAAATCAATAAAATATATTAAAAAAAAAAAAAGGAAAAAGAAGCATACCCATGTTTAAATAAAGGACTGGTGAAATAATTGTGTATTGAAAGAATTTTTTCCTCCCGGGATTGGAAACAATTATAATACATTTTATGAGATAAATTAAATGCCATGAGACGGGTTATTGCCATCATTGCTTCTCCTTCACATATCACTATCCATAATTGTGACACTTTGAACCCAACAACTCTCCTTCCCTACCTTGATTATTTAACCTGTGTGAGAAAATTGTCTATGTCTGTCCACACCTTTGAATATTCCCTTTGTATAGCATGGGTTAATCTCAGCAGGTTTGAATTGACAAAATGCTTATTTCCAGAATTGCACACAGCATAATTGAACTTTGACATCACTACAGGACCTATTAAGTTCTGTAACCATAGGGCAGTGAGTTGTTTGGGGGCAGATGTACCAGCAATGTTTAGTATTAGTCATTGGATTTATAACTTGCACCTGGTTTGGGGAGGGTTGAGAGTTTAGGCTGGTCATATAGCTGGAAGACACTTGGGCGACCAGGCTCACCTTGAACAGGTTTGGGCTGTCTGGTACCAAGGTGCTTCATACATATGGCAGTGGTGGTTCAAACCTGAAGACAGCCTGGCCAGTGGGGCTCAGTGGTTGAATGTTGACCCATGAACAAGAGGTTCTCTATTCAACTCATGGTCAGGACACATGCCCAGGTGGTTGCACAAGAGGCAGTCAATCGATGATGTTTCTATCTCTCTATCCTTCTCCCTTCCTCGCTCTCTAAAAATCAATAAAAACATATTAAAAAAAAAACAAAAAAAAAAACTAAGACCAAGTATATCCTAAGCAACCCAGTGATAGGAGGGTAAGAAAGGTCTATACCAGAGGCCTCCAGGCTTCTCCCAATACATTTCCTTCTCCTGCCATTGCTATATTATACTTGTTGCCTATAACTTGTAAATTGAGTTCTGTGAATACTTTCAGTAATCAAACACTGTCTCAAGCATAGTAACACACCTTTTGACAAGCTTAATTTTGTTCATTAATAGTTCACACTTAAACACAAAAACTAAAGCTTGTCAAGCAAATATGCTACCACAGATTCAAATTCACTCTTGGCATATGAGCCTTTTCCAAAAGTAAATTCACTTTAAATCTGGGCTAGCCTGCAAGTAGCATGAAATAAAAGAGCAAATGTTGGTTCAATCAGTATTTTCTGGTAAACTTTGATCATTCTTTGCTTATTTTTAGGGTAAATAATACTTTTTCTTGCCAGACTATCTTTTGAAAACTATTGCCTTTTCAAAACTATTATCCTTATCCTTGATCTTCAGAAAAATGTAGAAAACAAATTCTAAAACTAAAAATTATCGAAGTTCTCAACGACTTAAATTTCCACATCCCAAGGTATTCCCATTAGCTTTAATGACGTCAGCACTCCCATTATGAGTCAATGTCAGGCTACCCTGTGCATTTGTCCACTCTAGTCCTAGTCTTTGCGAAACTGCATGTTGATGTGACTAAATACTACTAATATCATCAATGTACAGGTAAGGTACAAGTGTGTTTTCCAACTTAACCACGTACACAGTCTGAATGACCTGAGAATCTGGAGGTCAGATTCAAAACACAATACAAAAAAATGAACATTACAAAATTTAAAAATTTTTGCTCCATAAAAGACACAATTAAAAGAGTGAAAAAGCAAGCTACAGACTGGGGGAAAAATTGCAAACCACATATCCAGTAAATAACATGTATTAAAAATGTACCAAGAAATCTCCAAACTCAACACTAACACAAACAAATGAATTAAAAAATATTCAAAAGACTAGAATTGCCACTTCACCAAGAATAAATAAAGATGTCAAACAAGTACATGAAAAAATGTTCAACATCATTATCCACATGGGAAATGAAAATTAAAACAACCAGGGGATACCATGACAAATCTATCGAATGACCAGAGTACAAAAATAGAAACAACGGCAAGTTGTGTCAAGGATGAGGAACAACTGTAACTCATATGCATTGTTAGTGGGGATGCAAAATGTTACAACCATTGAGAAAAGCATTTTGACAGCTTCCTACATAGTCAAACACACCACATGATTCAACCATCTCACTGCTGGAGAAATAAAAACTAATGTTCATACAAACACCTATATGCAAATGTTTATAGCAGTTCTATTCACAATCACCAAAAATTGAAAACAAACTAAATGTCCTCCAAATAGACAAACTGTGGTACAAATATATAATGGAACTAGAGGCCCAGTGCAGGAAATTCATGCACTGGTAGGGTCCCTAGCGGCTGCCAGCTGGGTACTCCCTCTCTTTCCCCAGCCGCCTATAGCTACTGCCACCGCTGCCAGCCTGAGCCTTCCTCCCTTCCTCCAGTCACCTGCTGCTGCCACCACTACCGGCTGGGACCTCCCTCCCTTCCCCTGGCTGGCCCAGCCCCCTGGTCGAACTCCCAGATAAACTCCCAGTTGAGGGGACAATTTGCACACTACGCTTTTGTTATACAGGATACTACGCAGCAATAAAAACTAAATAAGCTATTGATACAAGCCACAACCTGGTTGGATCTCAAACAGATTATGCGACTGAAAGAAGGCAATTTCAAAAGACTATATATACTCTATGATTCCATTCATATGATATTTTCAAAAGATAAAACAATAGGAATGAACAAAAGGTAGTGACTTTCAGGGGTGCAGGTGGTGGAGGGGGTATTATAAAGAAATAGCATAAAGGCATTCTCTGGGTTATAGAATGTCTCAGTATCCTACATGTGATGGTTAGTTATATAAATCTGTACATGCACTAAAATTCATAGAGCTAGAAAGTCAATAATAAAGAGATATTCTAGCCAACATCTTAGCACACAAAGGTGGCAATGAGTGATGGACTGATTGACAACTGATGTTGAGGACCATTACTGTCCATATTCCACACTGCCCCAAGCTAGTGGAAATTATTGTGCCCACTGATTGTATGTATATTAGCAAGAATGAATTTCCTAGGCATAGGGCGAATCAATTTTAGACAAACTTCAGGACACTTTCATCATCATGGACTGTTGCACAGTCCTTTAGAGGAAGATTAAAATAAATAAGCATTGTTTCCCTAATTACTACTTCTTTCCTTTTCATTAACAACATCCAGAATCTTCCCAGGAGGGATTAACTCCAACTCCACATGTAGAAATGGCTTCTACGAGTATTCTCTTAAGGCAATCAAATCAGTCTTTTATTTCCTTTGACCACTATGATTGATTTAGCAATGGATGGTTCAACCAAAAAAGACTATTGAGGAAAAAAAGACTCCATTCCTGGGTTATGGTTGAGCTATGGAGGAAGTAAGCTCTCTGTTTTAGTGGGCTTTAAGCTGGAGCTGAGTCACTTCAAGGATGATTACTATCTTTCAATGATGAGGGGAGAGTCAGCGGAGAAAGCCAGGAGGCAGAGGGTGTGAAACTGTTTCCTGGCTTTTCCTTTGTTCCTCTGGCCCAATGTTTCCAAGTTGACCTAGGACCTAGGTGGTAGCAATCCAGACCCCTGCCCAGTCCTGCTGCATCAGAATCTCCAGGGAAGTTCTGGGAAAGGAACTACTCTAGTCTCACCTTAAGCTAGTCCTAATGGTGACGTTTTCAGGAATATGAACCAATAAATTTCCTTTATATTCTAAGAGAATTTGAGATAGACCTGTTAGTTGGCAACAAAAGCATCCTGATAGAACCCCGCTCGATTCCTTTCCTTTGTTTGTTTTTTCAATCTTTTCTTTGCAGAGGTATAAGCATAAACTCTCAATTGAGTTATTCTTATGTCTCTGGTAAAGTTCAAAGGACAATCTCAGTATTTCCATAACAACCTGGAAGAAAACAGGTTGAGAAATAGATCTGTCAATCTCTCTTCCCTCCCACTGCTCCTCCCTCTTGCCCTCCTTTTTTTGATTAAATAGGCCCTAGGACACCTGTTCAAAAGTGTTCAGAATCACTCCTAGAAATCTAAAGTCCTAGGATCTCCAAGATGGACCTCACTGTAGTAGATCACCGCATACCTCTAAGTGATGGGAACAGCATTCCTATCATTGGACTTGGTACCCACCCAAACCCTAAATTGGTAAATTTATCTCTCTTTCTGTATTGTTGTTGTTTTTTAAATAAGAAACTTTTCTAAAGTATAATCTGCAATTCCTTTTGAATGGATCTAATTGATTCACTTTTTGTAATAATGAAAGTAACCTCCAAGGGCTATTGTTTGGCTGAATGAGTATTGAGCCAAACATTAAACTAAATCAATTTGTGATTTAAAATGATCTTGGATTAGAGAATGGGACCTTTCTGCTTTCTTTACTAAAATTCAGCTGGATGCTTATTATTTTATTGATCTCAGGCACGTGAAATTACTGAGTTTATGGCCTGTGATTTTTTTTTTAAATTCATATTTGAGCACTTTTAGTTCAGTCTAAAATGCATCTCTGTAGCAATACGTTTACAAATACATCTCCTAGGGCAGTGGTCGGCAAACTCATTAGTCAACAGAGCCAAATATCAACAGTACGATTGAAATTTCTTTTGAGAGCCAAATTTTTTTAAACTTAAACTTCTTCTAACACCACTTCTACAAAATAGACTCTCCCAGGCCATGGTATTTTGTGGAAGAGCCACACTCAGGGAGCCAAAGAGCCACATGTGGCTCGCGAGCCACAGTTTGCCGACCATGGTCCTAGGACAAAGGAAACTATGGAGGAAATAAACAAATAAGACTATATCAAAATAAGCTTCTGCACAACAAAAGTAACCATCAACAAAATGAAAAGGGAGCCCACTGTATGAGAGAACATTCTCACCAACACTTGCTGATTTTTTAAATTTATGCAACTCTGGTTTTAATTTGCACTTCCTTTAAACTCTACATGAAATTAATTTTTCGTATTTTTATTAGACATTTGGAGATCTTTTGCAAAGTGGCTGTGTCTTCCATGCATGTTTCTTTATTGGATTTATCTTCTCTTATTGCTATAGTGGATTTTTAAAATATCTGCATATGAGTTCTTCGTCAGTTATATCTATGTGAAAATATCTCTTCCACTTACCTTTTCACTCTTTTAATATAACTTTTTTTTTAATATATTTTATTGATATTTTACAGAGTGGAAGGGAGAGGGATAGAGAGCTAGAAACATCGATGAGAGAGAAACATCGATCAGCTGCCTCCTGCACACCCCCCACTGGGGTTGTGCCCGCAACCAAGGTACATGCCCTTGACCGGAATCGAACCTGGAACCCTTCAGTCCACAGGCCGACGCTCTATCCACTGAGCCAAACCGGTTTCGGCCCTTTTCACTCTTTTAATGGTGTCTTCTGATGAACAGAGATTCCCAATTTTAATGTGCTCACATTTAGCACTCTTTAATTTACCATTAGTTCTTTCTGTGGCTTGTTTAAGAAATCCTTCTCTACCCAAGTGTTAAATTGGGAAATCTGGGAACAGACTCTGAGGAGATTCGCACACAGGAGGCTTATTGAAGAGTACTCTCAGAGACCAGACCTGTATGGGTGTGTGCAGTGGGGACAGTTGAACTGCAATGCAGTTTCTCAGCAATGCCACAGGGAGTTCTGGAATGGGAATGGTGCCACAGAGTTGTGCTGAGTTCAGGTGAGAGCATCAGGCCTCTATACCCTCTGTCATCCACAGAGGGAACCAGATGTGAGTAATGAGCAGCCAACACTTCTGACGATTGAGGAAATGCGGTTCATTATGACATGTTCTACCCCTGCTGTCACTTGCTTTTATATGCTAAGTTCACCTCTGGGAACAGCTCTTCCAGAATCCTGTTTGGTCTGTTTGCTGGGAAAATTTTTAAAGAGGTAGGTTAGTAGGATGAATACAGCCCTTGCCACTAAAGCTGTCTTCAATTATAACTTCTATTTATTGTCTTCCTCCCAGAATACCCATTCTAAGTTCCCTGTACCCTTAGCCAATATCTCTGCTAGTCTGGGTGACTTACCTAGTATTATGTCCCAAATCCTCATCCATGAGTTGTCTGAATCCCTAGTCAACTACCCTCTCAAGTCATGGCTGTCTTGTCCATTAAAAATCACAATTGGGCCGAAACCGGTTTGGCTCAGTGGAAAGAGCGTCGGCCTGCGGACTGAGGGGTCCCGGGTTCGATTTCGGTCAAGGGCATGTACCTTGGTTGCGGGCACATCTCCAGTGGGAGGTGTGCAGGAGGCAGCTGATCGATGTTTCTCTCTCATCGATGTTTCTAGCTCTCTATCCCTCTCCCTTCCTCTCTGTAAAATATCAATAAAATATATTTTTTTAAAAAAATCACAATTGGTAATAAGTATATCATTGGTTCACCTATCCCCATGTGATGATAAGGTATCTTACCCCTGCCAATATGGTAATTCTTTCCCTTGAATGCTGAACTCTTACAATAAGGAGGCTGATTTCCCCTGTGAATTAGGACCTTTAGAGCTACAGAGCCTAAAATTCAGGAATGGGAAGCACACATTTTCCAAGTAGGTCAAAGGGAGTGATGCTAAAATGAATCACTCCAACTGGGTTTTCAGACTCATGTATTGTACTTATTGCACAATACCGTACTAATATGTTGCCCTAAGACATATGTTATATCCTGTAGATCCAGAGACAGAGAAGCATCGATCAGACTGTCAAACCTCAGAGGGAAGGTAGGGGAGGGTGGGGGTAAGGGGGAGAGATCAACCAAAGGACTTATATGCATGCATATAAGCCTAACCAATGGACACAGACACCAGGGGGATGGGGGAAGGGCATGAGTGGGGGAGTGGAGGGGCAATGGGGGGATAAGGACACATATGTAATGCCTTAATCAATGAAGAAAAAAAAGAAAGTTCATCCTTAAGGACTTGCTCATTTCTAAAGTGGAGGAAGGGTGCTATTGGCCATTTTAGGAAACAGAACTCTTTTATTTTATTGAGATTGTCCTTAATTGTGAAATAAAATCTTTGCATTTAAATTCTCCTATCATATCACTTATTTCAGTCTCCATATATGGTTTTCTATTTGATCTTTCTGATTTTTTTCTCTAAAATTTATTTTCCTAACAAAGCTGTTAGAATTTATATAGAATTCTCTAATGCTACATTTTAAAATTATAAAGTTTGTTGTTTATGTCCACATATCCAACTGGTTTATCCAGATTGGTTAGAATTAATTAGTAATTAATTACTAATTTAGTAATTATAGCTCACCCCATTGCTGCTTCTGCCATGTAAGGGTGAATATTGTTTTAAATATGTTTTTATTGAATTTAGAGAGAGAGGAAGAGAGAGGGAGAGAGAGAGAGAGGAACATGGATCAGTTGCCTCCAGTATGCACCCATGTCCTGGGTATGTGCCCTGACTGGGAATTGAACCAGTTGCCTTTTGGAGCATGGGATGATGCTCAAGCAGCTGAGCCACTCAAGCCAGTGCAGGGAGAATATTTTATTTTAATTTTTATTGTCTAAAGTTTTATATATGTCTCCTTTTTCCCCAATTGACCTGCCTCTCCTCCCCCCGCCCCGACCCCGCCAGACCATTCCCACCCCAGGCAAGTCCCCACCACCCCAGTCTGTGTCCTTTGGTTATGCTAATATGCATGCATACCAGTATTAGTTGCTCTCTAACCCCCTCCCCTACCATTTGTCTCTAGATCAATCTATTCTTGTTCATCAAATTACGTTGATCATTATATCCCATATATGAGTGAGATCATGTGATATTTATCTTTCTCGACTGGCTTATTTCGCTTAGCATAATGTTCTCCAATTCCATCCATGATGTTGCAAATGGTAAGAATTCCTTCTTTTTGACAGCAGCATAGAATTCCATTGTGTAGATGTACCACAGTTTTTTAATCCACTCATCCGCTGATGGGCACTTAGGCTGTTTCCAAATCTTAGCTGTAAATTGTGCTGCTATGAACATAGGGGAGCATATATCCTTTCTGAATGGTGTTTCTGTTTTCTTGGGATCCATTCCTAGAAGTGGAATCACTGGGTCAAATGGGAGTTCCATTTTTAGTTTTTTGAGGAAACGCCATACTGTCTTCCACAGTGGCTGCACCAGTCTGCATTCTCACCAGCAGTGCATGAGGGTTCCTTTTTCTCCGCATCCTCGCCAACACTTGTCTTTTGTTGATTTGTTGATGATAGTCATTCTGACAGGTGTGAGATGGTACCGCATTGTTGTTTTGATTTGCATCTCTCAGATGATTAGTGACTTTGAGCATGTTTTCATATGTCTCTTGGCCTTCCTTATGTCCTCTTTTGAAAAGTGTCTATTTAAGTCCTTTGCCCATTTTTTGATTGGATTGTTTATCTTCCTTTTGTTAAGTTGTATGAGTTCCCTGTAAATTTTAGAGATTAGACCCTTATCAAAGATAACATTGGCAAATATGTTTTCCCCTGCAGTGAGCTTTCTTGTTCATTTGTTAATTGTTTCTTTTGCTGTGCAGAAGCTTTTTATTTTGATGTAGTCTCATTATTTTATTTTCCCCTTAGTTTCCATTACCCTAGGAGCTAGCTATATTGGTGAAGATATTGCTATGACATATGTCTACTATTTTGCTGCCTATGGCTTCTTCTAAACTTTTATGGTTTCCCATCTTACGTTTAAGTCTTTTATCCATTTTGAGTTTCTTTTTGTGTATGGTGTAAGTTGGTGGTCTAATTTCATTTTTTTTTCAAATATCTGTCCAATTTTCCTAACACCATTTATTGAAGAGACTGTCTTTACTCCATTGTATGCTCTTGTCTCCTTTGTCAAATATTAATTGAGCATAATGGCTTGGGTCGACTTCTGGGTTCTCTGTTCTGTTCCATAGGTCTATATGTCTGTTCTTGTGACAGTATCAGGCAGTTTTGAGAACAGTGGCTTTGTAATATAGCTTGATATCTGATATTGTGATCCCTCCAACATTGTTCTTCCTTTTCAGGATTGCTGCAGCTATTCGGGTCTTTTTTTTTTTTTTTTATTCCATATGAATTTTTGAAGAGTTTGTTCTAGGTCTGTGAAATATGCTGTTGGTATTTTAATGGGGATTGCATTGAATCTATAGATTGCTTTAGGTAGTATGGGCATTTTAATTATGTTGATTCTACCAATCCATGAACACAGTATATTCTTCCATTTGTTTATGTCTTCTTCTATCTCTTTTTTCAGCATCCTGTAATTTTCTAAGTACAGGTCCTTTACATCCTTGGTTAAATTTATTCCTAGGTATCTTACTTTTTTTGTTGCAATGGTAAATGAGATGTTTTTTTAGTTTCTCTTTCTGTGGGTTTATTATTGATATATAAAAAAGCCATAGATTTCTGGGTGTTAATTTTGTATCCGGCTACAGTGCTACATTCATTTATTAAGTCTAGAGTAGATGGAGTTTTTAGGTTTTTTTATGTACAATATCATATCATCTGTGAATAATGACAGTTTTACTTCTTTTCCAATTTGGATGCCTTTTATTTCTTCTTGTCTGATTGCTATGGCTAGCACTTCAAGTACTATGTCGAACATGGGCAGTGAAGGTGGTCATCCCTGTCTTGTTCCTGTTCTAAGGGGAAATGGTTTTAGTTTTTGCTATAAGGCTTTTATTATCTTGAGGTATGATCCCTCTATTCCCACTTTACTGAGAGTTTTTATCAGAAAAGAATATAGGATTTTGTCAAATGCCTTTTCTACATCAATTGATATGATTATGTGATTTTTGTCTTGTAATTTGTTTATGTGACATATCATGTTTATTGATTTGTGGATATTGTACCAGCTTTGCATCACTGGAATAAATCCCACTTGGTCATGGTGTATGATCTTTCTAATGTAATGCTGGATCCAGTTTGTTAAAATTTTGTTGAGAATTTTAGCATCTATGTTCATCAGGGATATTGGCCTGTAAACCTCTTTCTTTGTAGTGTCTTTATCTGGTTTTGGGATTAGGGTAATGCTGGCTTCATAGAAAGAGCTTGGAATTGTGCCTTCCTCTTGAGTTTTTTGGACTAGTCTGAGAGGGATAGGTTTTAGTTCTTTGAATATTTGGTAAAACTCCCCTGTGAAGCCATCCAGTTCAGGGCTTTGGTTTGCTGGAAGTATTTTTTATTACTGTTTCAATTTCATTAGTAGTTATGAGCTTATTCAGGTTTTTTTATTCTTCCTGATTGAGTTTTGGAAGCTTGTATTTTTCTAGAAATATGTCCTTTTCATCGAGGTTGTCCAGTTTGTTGGAGTAGAGTTGTTCCTAGTTTTTTACAAACCCTTTGTATGTCTGTAGAGTTGGTTGTTACTTCACCTCTTTTATTTCTGATTTTGTTTATTTTGGTCCTCTCTGTTTCTTGGTGAGCCTGGCTAGAGGTTCATCAATCTTGTTTATCCTTTCAAGAACCAGCTCTTGGTTTCATTGATCTTTTGTATTGTTTTTTGGTCTCTATGTTGTTTATTTCTGCTCTGATCTTCATTATTTCCTTCCTTCTGGTTACTCTAGGACAGTGGTCGGAAAACTGTGGCTCGTGAGCCACATGTGGCTTGCCAGCCGCGGTTTGCCGCTCTGTTGACTAATGAGTTTGCCAACCACTGCTCTAGGATTTTCTTGTTGCTCTCTTTAAGTTGCAAGGTTAGATAATTTGTTACCTTTTTTTTTTTTTTTTTTTTTTTAAGTAGGCCTGTAGTGCTATGAACTTCCCTCTCAGGACTGCTTTCACTGAGTCCCATAGATTTTGGATTGTTGTGTTTTCATTGTAATTTGTTTCCAGGATGCTTTTTGTTTCCTCTTTGATCTCTTTGGTAACCCAATCATTGTTTAAAAGCATGCTATTTAGCCTCCAAGTGTTTGATTTTTTTTTTCATTGTTTTTATTGTAGTTGATGTCTAATTGTATGCCATTGTGATCTGAGAAGATGCTTGGTATGATTTCTATCTTCTTGAATTTGAAGAGACCTTGCCTGTGTCCTAACATGTGGTCTGTCTTTGAAAATGTCCAATTGCACTTGGAAAATGTCCAATATACAGAATGTATATTCTGTAGCTTTGGGGTGAAATGTTCTGAAGATGTCAATTAAGTCCATCTGATCTAGTGAATCATTTGGGATTGCTGTTTCTTTGCTGATTTTTTTTAGAGGATTTATCCAGTGGTGTCAATGGGGTATTAAAGTCCCCTTCTATGATTGTATTGCTATCAATCTTTCCCTTGATATCTTCCAGAAGTTTTTTTTTTATGTATTTGGGTGCTCCTGTATAGGGTGCATATATATTTACCAGAGTTATATCTTCTTGTTGAATTGCTCCCTTTAGTATTATGAAGTTGCCCTCCTTATCTCTTGTTGTGGCCTTTACTTTGAGGTCTATTTTGTCAGATATAAGTATTGCTATCCCAGCTTTTTTCTCATTTTCATTTGCCTAAATTTTTTTTCCCATCTCTTCACTATCAGTCTGTGTGAATCCATTATTCTGAGGTAGGTCTTCTGTAGACAGCAAATATATGGGTCAAGTTTTCTTATCCATTCTGCTACCCTATGTCTTTTGATTGGAGCATTTAATCCATTTACATTTAATGTTATTATTGATAAGCACTTGTCTGTCACCATTTTTATTCTTCATGCTTGTGTCCTTCTTGCCTTTCTATTTCTTCTTTTTATAGCAGTCCCTTTAGCATTTCTTGCATTGCTGGCTTGGTGGTAATAAACTCTCTTAGCCCTTTTTTGTCTGAGAAGCTCCTGATTCCACCTTCAATTTTGAATGATAGCCTTGCTGGGTATAGTATTCTTGGATTCAGTCCCTTGCTTTGCATCACTTTGTATATTTCATTCCATTCCCTTCTGGCCTGAAGTGTTTCTGTTGAGAAATCAGTTTTTATTCTAATGGGAGATCCATTGTAGGCAACTTTCTGTCTCTCTCTGGCAGCCTTTTAGATTCTTACTTTGTTGTTGATGTTTGCCAATTTAATTATGATGTGTCTTGGTGTCAGTCTTTTGGGGTTCAACTTGTTTGGGACTCTATGTGCTTCTTGGACTTGTGTGGTTTTTTTCTTGCCAATATCAGGGAAGTTTTCTGTCATTATTTCTTCAAACAGGTTTTCTATTCCTTGCTCTGCTTCCTCTTCTTCTGGTACCCCTATTATGCAGATGTTGTTTTGTTTCATGTTGTCCCAAAATTCCCTTAGGGTCTCCTCCTGCTTTTTAAGTTTTCTTTCCAGTTGCTACTGTGTTTGTATGTTTTTTTCTACCTTGTCTTCTAATTCACTGATGTGGTCCTCAGCCTCTTCTAGTCTACTGTTGAAGCCTTCCATTGTGTTCTTTATTGCAGCTAGGTTATTCATTATTTCCTCTTGGTTCCTTTTCATGTTAGTGACATTCTCATTCAGCTCCTTATAATTCTCATTGAGTTGTATGTATTTGTCATCTAGATATTTGAGCATCTTATAACTATTACTTTGAATGCTTTCTCTGACCTGTTACTTGCCTCCATTTCATTTAAGTCCCTTTCTGGTGATTCCTCTTTTTCTTTCCTTTGGGGATTGTTTTTTTGTTTCCTCATTTTTGCTGTAATGTTTTAATAGTTTCTATGTCGTAGATTCAACTACTTTTCTACACAGGTCCTTTTGGAGGGGGTGCACTGTAGTTGCTGGTTTTGGGGTTCTAGTGGTGCAGTCTCTTAGGTCTCCTGGGCTTGGTGATCTAGCGGAGCCCCCTACTTGAGCTATTTGGGTTCTCTTGATGTAGTTGGGTCTGAATGTTAGTTTCTCATTTGTGGATGAAGTCCCATCATGGATTGGCAATGTGACTCACCCCTGGCTTCATTGTGCAAGCTGTTGTGGATATGATCATAGTTTTTGCTCTTGTGGAAAGAGTTGCCTGAGGTCTCACTGGTATGTGCTCACTGTGAGTTCATGTGACCTTGTCTGGGGAGGTGATTCCTCAGTAACACACCAAGGTGTCCAGAGGTAGGCAGCCGGTAGGGGAATGTCATGGATCCTGCTGAGGAAGCCATACGCCCTTGGTTGGAGATGCACATGCCCAGTGGCAGCTCACAGAGGGGCCCAGGAACTGTCTGCCAAGCTATGTGCCCACAGGATCTACACACTGGAGCAGCATGATCATGTGTGCTGCCAGCCCTGGGGAGGGAAAAGTCCCAGTTTCTGCTTCAGGAGATGTGCGCCTTTGGTTAGATATGCATGCCCAACGGTAGCTTACAGAGGCACCAAGGTGCTGTCTGCTGGGGCAGTGGGCTCAGGGGACCCATGTGCTGGAACAGAGCTACCGCGGGGACTGGATGCCAACAGCCGGGGTCACCCCTTGCAGCGGCTCAGAGAGGAACCCAAGAGCCACCTACTGGGGCAGTGGGCTCAGGGGGCCTGCATGCTGGATCAGTGCGACTGCAGTGACTGGAGGTCGGCAGCTGACAAGGGGGAAGTTCAAGTTTCTGCTGACAGGGCCTTGCGCCCTTGGTTGGATATGAGCACACTCAGTGGCGGCTCTCAGGTGCTTCTGAGAGATGCCTGCTGGAACAGCAGGCGCAGAGGGGCCCACTTGCTGAAACCACGTGACTGTGGAGTCTATGGGCAGGCAGGCAGGGAGGGGGAAGTCCCAGTTTCTGTTGTCGGGGCTGTGTTCCCTTGTTTCAATATGAGCACACCCAGAGGGGGCTTACAGAGGCACCCAGGAGCCAGGCGGTGGGCTCAGGAGGCCTGCAAGCTGGAAACGCACAACTTTAGTGTCCGGAGGTCAGCAGCCAGGGAGGGGGAATTCGCACTTACTGCTGCGGGATCCATGCACCCTTGGAGATGGACATCCTAGGGTCTGCAGGTCTGCAGGTCTGCAGGTCTGCAGGTCTGCAGGTGGGGCAGCAGGACTTTGGCTGGTGTGGCTGCAGGGTCATGGGCAGTGTCCAAAGCCAGTCTGGATTGTGGTGCTGATGAGTTCCTAGAGGAGGCCGCTCTCCCCTTCAAGATGGCGTGGGCTCCGTGCCTGAGCCCCACAGGCTGGAGAGTGCCTGCAGCAGTGGTAGGGGCTCCCTACCCAGGAGAGCCTGGTCTGCCAGCCTCTGATACTCCTGCTAGATTTAACTGTCCCTCACTCACTCACACACACACACTACATACATCCGCTTTCTCCCTTTTCACCCCCTCACTCACTCATACCCTCTCCCTCACCTCAGTCCTGCCAGCCACCATCTTCTGTTCCCATTCTTTTTTGTCTTGCTTCTTTTCTTCAGTATACTTATTTGATATTCATCCATGTTGCTGTGTATATCAATAGTTCATTCCTTTTTACTATCTGTTAGTATTCCATTCTGTGGCTGTATCTCAGTTTATTCACCCAAACCTTTGATTTATAACTGAGCCTATGTCAATGAATCATGCCTTCCTATAGCATGGAAACCATGAAATATCTTGTCACTGGTAACACTGATCAAGTCACATTTCTGAAACCACAAAGCTAAGGGCAGACCTGGGATGGATGGAGTCTCCCACTGAGGGTGGAATGCTCCCTAGAAGGTCAGTTTCTCCAGTCTCTAGATACTATATTCTAATCACAACAGCATGGAACTGGGAATTTGTCATTTCCACTCTACAGCAGTGTCCTGATTAATACCGATTAAACTAAATGAAAGACTCATTTCTTTTCTACCAAAATTCAACCCCTTTATTTCAGACCCTTAAGGGGAGCTGTAGAGCAGCAGTGAAGCTCGCCATTGATGTTGGGTACCGGTATATTGATGGGGCCTACAGCTACCAGAATGAAGATGAAGTCGGGGAGGCCATCAGAGAGACGATAGCAGAAGGAAGGGTGAAGAGAGAGGATATTTTCTACTGCGGAAAGGTGAGAGCTTCCCTTCACCCTCCATCCCTTCATATTAATGATGGACCTGATGTCACTTTTCTCTGCCCAAAAATGTTGGACTCATGAAGAGGAGTGAATTTTCAACTGCCAATTCCTTACTCTTGCCAAGATGCTAGGGACTAATAAGGCCCTTGAAGTGGGCTTCGGGCAAAGCTCTTTCTTCATACTTGGGCACGGATTTAAAACAATATGCAAAGAATCAAGTCTATAGAGCAAAAATTAGGGAAGTGGAGGGAAAGGAGGAGATGGTTCATATTACAGAAGCATTTGCTAAAGGTTTCTTTAAATGAGCTGCCTTCTTTTGTGCCTATTTGTTCATAGATAACTAATTCTTTTTTTTTTATTAAATCTTTATTGTTGAAAGTATTACATATGTCCCCGATTGAACCCTTCTAGCCTGCCTCCAACACCCACCCCAGGCCTTCACCATCCTATTGTCTGTGTCTATGGCATATATATATATACAAGTTCTTTGGTTTATCTCTTCCCACCCACCCACCCTCCCTCACTTTCCCTCTGTTATTCGACAGTCTGTTCAATGCTTCTATGTCTCTGGATTATTTTGTTCATCAGTTTATTTTGTTCATTAAATTCTACTTATGAGTGAGATCATGTGCTACTTGTCTTTCTCTGACTGACTTATTTTGCTTAGCATAATATGCTAAAGGTCCCTCCATGCTTTCTCAAAGAGTAAGAGATCTTTTTTTCTGGTGCATAGTATCTATCTATCTATATAAAAGCCTAAGCAACTGACCGATTGACCAGTAGCTATGATAGGCACTGACCACCAGGGGCAGATGCTCAATGCAGGAGCTGCCCCCTGGTGGTCAGTGTGCTCCCACAGTGGGAGTGCTACTCAGCTGACCACCAGGTGCCAGACGCCGGGCTCATGGCTGGCGAGCACTACTGTAGTGGCACGAGCCTCTCCCGATCGGGAGTGACTGAGCGTGAGCCCACAGCAGGCACAGCGGGGCCGGGAGGCAGGAGCAGCAGGTGGCGTTGGACTGCCAGTTTCAGCCTAATCCCCGCAGGCCATGCCAAGGGACCCCACCAGTGCACTAATCCGTGCACCAGGCCTCTAATTCCATGATATAAATGTACCACAGCTTTTTTATCCACTCATCTACTAATGGACACTTGGGCTTTTTCCAGACCTTAGCTTTTATAAATTGTGCTATGAACATAGGGGTGCATATATTCTTTCTGATTAATGTTTCAGGTTTCTTAGGATACATTCCTAGAAGTGGGACCACTGGGTCAAGAGGCAGCTCCATATTTAATTTTTTGAGGAAACTCTATAATGTTTTCCATAATGGCTGCACCAGTCTACAGTCCCACCAGCAGTGTAGTAGGGTTCCCTTTTCTCCACATCCTCGCCATCACTTGTCATTTGTTGATTTACTGATAGTAGCCATTCTGACAGTGTGAGGTGATACCTCATTGCTGTTTTAATTTAGATCTCTCTGATGACCAGTGACTTTGAGCACCTTTCCATATGTCTCTTGGCCATGTGTATATCCACTTTGGAAAGTGTCTATTTAGGTCCTTTGCCCATGTTTTAATTGGATTGTTTTTCTTCCTTTTGTTAAGTTGTATGACTTCCTTATATATTGTTTTCTGTTGGTTTTTTAAATATATTTTTATGATTTTCAGAAAGAAAGGGAGAGGGAGAGATAGATAGAAACATCAATGATGAGAGAGAATCATTGACTGGCTGCCTCCTGCATGTCCCCTACTGGGGATCGAGCATGCAACCTTGGCATGTGCCCTTAATTGTAATCGAACCTGGGACCCTTCAGTCTGCAGGCCGATAATTTATACACTGAGCCAAACCAGCTAGGGCTCCTTATATATTTTGGGTATTAACCCTTTGTAAGATATATCATTGCCAAATATTGTGGGCTCCCTTTTCATTTTATTGATAGTTTCAGCCAACCTTCGTGATCCCTCCCAGCCCAGCCGCACCTGGGGCAGCACCGAGGCTCAAAGGGTATCTGCCGAGGGAGCGGGGTTCCTCCCGCAGATGGGGTCCCTTGGCCTGGCCTGCAGGGATCGGGCCAAAACCGGCAGTCCGACATCCCTTGAGGGGTCCCGGAATGCGAGAGGGCACTCTGCAAAGTTGCTGTTGCTTGGCAGCTCCTGTGTTGAGCATCTGCCTCCAGGTGATCAGTGCGCATCATAGCTACCAGTCAGAGTGTCTGCCCCCTGGTGGTCAATGCGTGTCATAGCTACCAGTTGGATGGTTGAACAGTCGCTTAGGCTTTTATATATATATATATTTATGTCTTTTATCATAGAGCACTAATTCTTTATTGAGCTATAATTCATGTACCAAAAGTTCACCATTTTGAATAAATAATTATTTGGATATTCACAAAAGTTGCATGACCATAACCACCACCTAATTTCAGAATATTTTCATCACTCTAAAAAAAAACCAAAAAAAAAACACACCCCGTGCCCACTAGCAATCACTTCTATTTATCCCTTTCCTCAAGTCAATTGTGATCGTTATCTACTTTCTGTCTCTATCATTTTCCTATTTTGGACATTTCATACAAACAGAATCATACAATAAGTGGCCTTTTTGGTCTAGCTTCTTTCATTTAGTATAATGTTTCTAGGTCCATCCAAGTTGTAACATGTATCTTTCCATGGCCAAATAGTATCCCATTGTATGGATATACCACCTTTTGTTTAGATCACTACCGTGTGAGCAATTTAAACGTCCAGTGTTATATACCACTATCCATTGAAGAGCATTCAGAAAGATAAAGCATCACGATTAAAATGAAAGCCAATGGGAATAAAGAATGTATATTTACAGGCAGCTTTGCAGGAATAAAGCTGTAGAACTTTAGAGAACTTATAATACAATTCTCCTGAGGAACCTAAAGAAAAAAAGATACTGCTTCTGATTTCACCCTCTCCCCAGACCTCCCCTCCTCCCAGCTCCCCACTCAGTCTCTTTCCAAGTTCTCCAGGGATTTTCAGTTCCCCAAATCACCAGCCACTTATGGGTTATGATTCCGAGGGGCCACATGGAGCCACTGTCCCAAAACATCAACCTGAAGCTTTTCACTTTATTATAGCTTTACAATCCTGATGCCTAAAGATTTTATTATTACAGTCTCTCAGCAAAGTAAAATCTTAAACCTTAAAGAGGTGCTCCCCAAATGTTCCTACAGAGGACTAAACTTGAATTCATATTGTGAGGACCTACACCAAAGCAACCTGCCCAAAGCCAGAAAGACTTTTGAAAACTTTGACTTATCTTAAAATTTTTTAAACTTCTACATTATCTCCATAATTTATCCTTGTTTGTTTCATGCAAGAATGAGGTTTTTAATAACCACCAAGAAAAATGAACCTCAACATTTCCTTCGGGTAAACATTTCCTGCTGCACTATCTATCATGTTGGAAAAAGTACACTGAATTAAATCAACTATTTCATTAAGTTAGTGTGAATTAACATTTACAAAATACTTAAACAGTACCTATTATAAAGCTAGTACTATATGTTTTTTTAATTAAAATATTTAAAAAAAAAAACAGAATTTTCACTGGCACGGGGTGGCAGCAATAACACCAAAGGGCCTACAGTAACAATAAAAAACATTTTCCCATTATGCTCTCCACCTGAAGTTTTCTCTTGTCTGTGCTTTCAAGGCTAAAAAAAATAAAATGATTGCCTGACATAATAAAAAAAAAGATAAAGATCACATTTTACTAATTTTGCTTGCCCTTACTTGTGACAAAAAGGGTAGAACTTTTTTCCCCACAGTAATATTTCAGCAAATTTGATGCTTCCTGAAGATGTGCTAATTTATCCTGAGATGCTTACTACCCCTCAGCAACCTATGCTGTACAGACTTTAGAGGTACACATGCTCCTACTTGACAATCGAAGCCTTATTCTTTCATTACCTCTTTCAAGAATGAGTAATTTATTTTTCTTTTCTTTTTTTTTTTGTTAAGCTATCTAAGTTTATCTTATTAACTTTATTTTTTTTTCCAGCCTTATCTATATATATAAAAGCCTAATATGAAAATTGTCCCCTCGGGAGTTCATTCGGGAGACTGGGAGGTCGATTGCTCACTAGGACGTGCACAGACCACCAGGGGGCAGTGCAGAATGAAGGGAGGCCCCGGCCAGCAGCTGGCAGCCAGGGGAAGGAAGGCCCTGGCTGGCAGCCGGAAGGCCCTGATCGGCCCTGATCGCCAGCCAGGCCTAGGGACCCTACCCATGCACGAATTTCGTGCACCGGGCCTCTAGTTGAGATATAATTGACATATAACATTATGTGAATTTGTATACACCATGTTCATTTGAAACACTTATAGATTGCAAAATGATTATCAACATAATGTTAGCTAACACCTCTATCTCTTCACATCGTTATCATTCCTTTTTTTGTGGTGAGAAAACATTTAAAACCTACTCTCTTAGCAACTTTAAAGTATACAATGCAGTATTATTAACCTCAAATACAATGCTGTACATTAGCTCCCCAGAACTTACTCAACTCATAACTAGAAGTTTATACCCTTTGACCAACATCTCCCCATTTTTATTCATGGTTAGCTGTCTAATTGTTGGCCTTGTTGTGGGATAAGGCTGGGATCTCATACCCTGCCATTTTGGTGACATTATCATTTCAAACAGACATCTAGTAACTTCTTAGTAGGAATTGACAAAATTTCCCTGGGGTCTGAGTACAACCAAATGAGAACAAAAGAGCAGTAAGAGGAAATCTAAATCTTTGCAATAATTTAAAACTTCACCAGCTTCTGCATTGCCTGTGACAATGTGAAGGATCCAGTGAAGATTTCCACACAACCATATTTATTGCTCAAATGAAGCACATCCTTTATCAGAGTGACATGAAAATAAAGTGGCCAGGTCAGCACAACTATTCAGGTACATGCTCCCTAGTTACACAGTGAGGAAAAGTTTAAGTACTGAGAGTCAATTAGGAAATTAGCACTGCACAGAGGAAGGCTTGTCTCCAAATTAGGTCCTCTGTGGTTCAGGTAAATCTTTAAGTGTCTGGTCCATTAATCTTATTTTTAAAATAATTTTTATCTTTCAATTACAGCTAATGTACAATATTATATTAGCTTCCGGTGAACAACCCAGTGATTAGACATTTATATAACTTATGAAGTGCTCTCCCTGATAAATCTAGGACTCATCTGACACCATACATAGTTATTACAATACTAGGGGCCTGGTGCATGAAATTCGTGCACGGGGGTGGGTGGTCCCTCAGCCCGACCTGCACCCTCTCCAATCTGGGAGCCCTCAGGGGATGTCCTAGTGACAGCTTAGGCCTGCTCCCCGTGGTTCACTGCTCTCTGCAGACCTGCCTGCTTGACGCCACCACAGGCCCTGGTGTCTGCTCTCTATGGGAGCCTGCTTGCCCTTAGCCATCGGGGCGAGGGGCAAGCAGGACCCTGCTGTCTGTTCTCTGTGAGGGCCCTGCGGGGGACTGCTTGCCCCTCACTACCACGGCCAGGGGAAAGCAGGGCCCTGCTGTCTGCTTGCTCGCTGCAGGGGACATTTCTGCCCCTCCCCTGACAGTTTGCGTGTGTGCCGGCTCAGAGCACCTGGGTCCTGGGGATGTTCCCGCCCCGCCCCCAGCTGCTCCATGCCTGCACACATAGGCCTGGAGTGGCCGGGGGTCATTCCAGGACCCAAGCTGCTCCAGGCATACGTACAGGCCTACAGGCCTATGCACAGGCCTACAGGCCTACAGGCTCAGAGCAGCCTGGTTCCTGAGGACGCCTGTGCCCAGGACGCAGGCTGCTTGGTGCCGGCACACACATAAGCGGCCGCCCCGCCCCTGGCTACTCCGTTCCTGTGCACATAGGTCCAGAGTGGCCGCGGGTCTTTCCGGGACCCCAGCTGCTCCAGGCCTATGTGCGGGCCTACAGGCTCAGAGCAGCCTGGGTCCCGAGAACACCTGTCCCTGGCACACAGGCTGCTTGGTGCCGGCACATGCACAAGCAGCCACCCCACCCCAAGCTGCTCCGCGCCTGCGTATGCAAATTAACCCACCATTTTGTTGGGTTAATTTGCATACGTACTCCTGATTGGCTGGTGGGTGTCACAGAGGTACAGTCAATTTGCATATTTCTCTTTTATTAGTGTAGATTATCGACTATACTAGAGGCTCGGTGCATGAAATTTGTGCACTCAGGAGGGGGGGTTCACCAGCCTGGCCTGTGCCCTCTCACAGTGTGGTAGCCCCATGATCAATCTTCCCAAAAAGGTAGGCCTTGCCCACCCATCCAGAGCTCCTAAATGCATTGCCCCAAAGAGGTAGGCCAGAGCCAGAGGTCCCGCTGCCTCCATGCCGCGCACACAGTGTCACATCCTCGCCCACCCGCGTGCACCCGCTGCTCACGCAGCCTCCTGATGATGGATTGTTACGGTGTGACGGCGTGAGGGCATGATAACCACATATGCTCTTATTAGTATAGATTCCCTATGCTATGCTTTATATCCCCATGACTATTCTGTAACTACAAATCCAATTTGTACTTCTTAATCCCTTCATGTTTTTCACACATCCCCCCAACTCTCCTCCCATCTGGCAACCATCCAAATAGTCTCTGCATCTGTGAGTCTGTTTCTGTTGCTGCTTGTTCATTTATTTTGTTTCCTAGATTACACATATAAATGAAATCACATGACATTTGCCTTTCTCTTTTTGTCTTATGTCACTCAGCACAGTATCCTGTAGGTCCACCCATGCTGTTGCAGATGGCAAGATTTCATTCTTTTTAATGGCTCAGTCATATTCCATTGCATATATGTACTACTTCCTTATCCACTCACCTGATGAGCACTTGGGTTACTTCCATATCTTGGCTATTGTAAATAATGCTGCAATGAACATATGGATACGTATTCTGGTATTATATTCTGTTTTTAAATATAATTTTTTATTGATTTCAGAGAGGACAGAAGAGGGAGAGAGAGATAAAATATCAATGATGAGAGAGAATCATTGATCAGCTGCCTCCTGAACGCCCCCCACTGGAAATTGAGCCTGCAACCCGGATATGTGCCCTTGACTGGAATTGAACCCGGGACCTTTCAGTCCTCAGGCTGACACTCTATCCACTGAGCCAAACCAGCTAAGGCAGTTCCAGTATTATAGTCTGATAAAGTTATACTATGGGTGTCAAGAGTTATATCAGCTTATCCTATACTCAGATGAAACTTCAGCATAAACATTTTTATGCAATAAAATGAAGGCCTTGTAAAGAATAAAGAGCTGCACTCTTTTCTTTTAAAGAGAGTGGATGTCATTAATTATCCCCTTTTTATTCTTTCAGCTGTGGGCTACGTATTTTGACCCAGAGAGAGTCCTCCCAGGCCTGCAGAAGACACTCCAGCTCCTCCACCTAGATTATGTTGATCTTTACATCATTGAAATGCCCATGGCTCTTAAGGTGAGTTCAGACACCTAAAGGATTGGCCTCTGCTCTTTGGCAGCCAAGAGTCAGCAGCCATGTGAACAAAGCTAGTTCATTACTTAGCACCACAGAACGTTATCATTTTGTTACTATAGGTCAGGCAGCACTGACCTAGCCTAGCAAATGCCCAGAAAGATGATGTGTAGCAGACTCAGGCTTGGATCACATGTTTCTTAATTCTTGATCCAATGCACTTTTTATTATAGCACATCTTTACAATTGTAGTTTAAATTCTCTCCATCAAACCATCATGTAGTCACCAAACGGTACTCCATATTTTAGTTGTCCAGCATCCAGACACACCCTTCTTCCCACTCGCATAGTTATGAAAACATCCCTGCATGACATAATGCAAAATAATATATACAACTGAAAACTTACTCACCTTCCACCCCCCAAAGGGAAATAACCCCAAGAATGGTCAGGTTTTTAAGGGGTCAGCAACAAGATCATGGTGATAGCTATTCCTCTAGTTCAAATGCACTTCTTCCTTAAACTTTCTCAATCTATGGACTCTGTGTTAATTTAACGACCAACAGCACATCCCATATACACTGCTGAAGAGAAGTAACTGCTTTAAAATGTCTCTGAGGGAAGGAGAGACTGAAAATGAAACTGTTCACTGAGGTGGCCAGATTTCCTTTACACAAGCAACCTGCTGCCCCTGTTCTGTTCTCTGGAAGCTCTTTCCTTGATGACTCTTCTCTATGGTCATATCCAAGTGGGACTTTGGAAAAGATTCTCCTTTTGCATCCTTGATAGGAGTTTGCAGGCTTCACAATGGCCTTGGTTAATCAAAGGCTTTCAATGGCCAGTTTGGGATTTCATGGATAGACAATATCCCTTAAAATTGTGCTTGGCTTTCAGTAAATTCACATTCAGTCAGCTCCATTAAAGAATAATTAAAACTAGAAATATTCTTGTATCTAGTCCTTAGCCTGTGGGTCTGCATCTGAGTAAAGACTCTCCTATTCCCCCTCATCTGATCAGTCCTCAGTTTAATGCCCACTTCTGACTTGAAATAATGCAAACAGGGAGGCACCCAGTCTCCATCTCATTGGATGGTGCTTCTTTGTTGGATATGGCACATTGGCCTGAGATCTTGCCTTCGGAGAGAAATGGAAAAGGATTCTCTCAAAGTCCAATTTTTTTCCCCTCTAGTATTCTTACCTTCCTGCCTTGGCTGACACAAACTTTTCTAACTCTAGAAGGCTCAGAGCTGAACTTCTGCCATTTGGGGAGGCATGTAGAAGCAGAAAGTATCTGTTTTAGCAAAATATGATCTTACCAGTCGTCTTACAAGCCAAGTAGCAATAAACACATTTATATTTCTTCAGGACCTGACTGAAGACTGCAAAAATGGCCAACAAACTAACACCCAACGTTTTCCTACGAAGTCCCCTAAAGCTCCAATCTTAGTATGCCCATTGTCAGACTCTCAAGACACAACAAGGCAACATTTTAACAAGATGCCTTGCTATTGCATAGCAAGAATATCCAATTCCCAGCTGGAGAATCCTCACTATCCACAACCCCATACTGAACTAGCCAATCCCACACTTTTTGGTTCATTACTTGCCATACCCAACACCTTTGTTTTAGTCAGAACTCTTGTTATAAATTGCAGAAATCCACCTGAAGTTGACATTAGAATTCTAAGGGATATCTAATTCTAGAATGACTGGATCCAGAAGTTCAATCTATGTATCTACACTCTGGCCCTTTCTCAAAAATCTTTTTTATATGATGGCAAGTGCCGATTAACATGCCAGTCCTTTCTTATCACTACAACTTAAGAATTCAGAGGAAGAGAGACTACATTAAACCTCATAAGGAAACACAGATCAGCCTTGACGTAACTTTTGCTGACTAATCTTTGTGTAAGGGCATTGGTGTCTGACATTGGTGGCCAAGAATGGGAGCTGGGTCAGCCCACACAATGTGGAATGAGCTTCTCTATAAAAGAAGGCTAAGAATAGTAGAAAGCAAAATAACCAATTTCCACTGCACTCATTAATCAGAGGTCACTTAGCAAGCATGGTGGTATGAAGCATGGGCTACAGAACCAGGGCACCTTGTTTGAATTCCAGCTCTGTTACATGTGAGCCAGATGACTTGGTCAAGTTATTACCTGATCCTTTTATATATCACCTAAACATGGTCCAGTGGAAAGAGTATGAGCTTTGGAGTCACACTGAAGAGGGCCTGACTTTCAGCTTTATTACTTATTAGCATAGTGTCTCTGATATTCCTGAACTTTCCTTCAATTTCATTATTGGTAAATTGGAGACAATACCAACTCATTTGCCAAGTGTTGTGAGGAGTCATTAGTATTATATATGTGAAATTGCAGACACAGTGCCTGACATTTCATAGATAATAAAAGATAATATTATAAAATCTTCAGGTGGAAATATATATTCCAATATACAAAGTATCTTCAGTTCACAAAAGAAAAGTTTGAGGCCCCAGGCAATGAAATAGCTAACTCAGGTTTAAAATCCATCAGACTGAGACCAGATCCTGGATCCCCTGATGCCAATCCCATATTTGTTCTCCTACACTGTACAGCCCCTTCTGCCTTATGCTTTTTAAATGAGGAATGACATTTTTCAAAGATAAATGAAGTTACTGACAAACAGGAATGAGAGTCAATAGCATGGATTTTTGGAGGGTTGAATTATTCTTCTAATACTGTCTTACAGTAGGAGCAGGAGTAGAGGGAGAAAGACCATGGAATGATTTGAATGAGGGATGAGTAAGGTAGGCACAATGGAAGCTTAAGAGGAACATCATAGAAATAGCTAACATGGGTTCAGAAGTGATAAGGACTTAATAAAAATCAGGGTAAGAAAAGAATATTTAACACAATGTATGATAGAGGCATAAAACCATTCTGAGCAGAAGTAAAATTGGGAAATGCAAAAGGCAAGAAATAAGGAGAGAGACTGGAGTGGAAATGTGGGCCATAGTGTTGAGAAGTTCAAAGACCTTGGGAAGCAGAGATAGAAAAGAGTAATTAACATGAATGATTATGTGGCATTGAGGAATAAGTGAGACAGGAGGAAACTAAATCAAAATTGTATTTGCTAAAGAAGTATTATCACCCAGGGAAAGTTTTGTCAGGTGAGATGGCAGAAGAAAAAAAGAGTAATATAATGAATTTTGTCTAATTGCTTGATTTTCAATAAAAACTCCTATTATCCTAAAAAGACTTCTATGCTGCCAACCATACCCAATAGACACTGTATCCTCATATTATTTGACTAGAGGCCCCGTGCACAAAATTCGTGCACTTAGGGGGGGTTCCTCAGCCCAACCTGTGCCCTCTCGTAGTCCGGGACCCCTTGGGGGATGTCCGTCTGCTGGCCACCACTGCTGCTGTGCTCACCAGCCATGAGCCTGGCTTCTGGCTGAGTGGTGCTCCCCCTGTGGGAGCACACTGACCACTAGGGGGCAGCTCCTGCATTGAGCATCTGCCCCCTGCTGGTCAGTGCACGTCATAGCAACTGGTCCTTCAGCTGTTCTGTCAGTTTGCATATTAGGGTTTTATTATATAGGATATCTTTCAACACAGTTGACCATTATCTCCTGCACACGTTTTCTTCTTGTGACTTTCTATAATACCACCCTTTCTTGATGCTTTGGCAGCTTCTCTGCCAACCTCACAAATGTTGTTATGCCCAGAATAGTAACTATTCTCAATATTCTTGTCTTACTGAGCCACACTGTGTCTATAAGTGACTTCATATAGTTGCAAGGATTGAACACTATTTTATATGTAAGGGCTACCAAATTTTTTCTACAGCCATGACCTCTTTCTGAGCCTCTTTCTGAAACTTCTCTGTTCACTTGCCTTCTTAAATAGCCACTTGGACATTTGGTCATTTCAAACTCAAAATATTCATTAAAAAACTCTTGATTGCTAACCCAAACTTAGGAAATGATTACCACCATCCGCCCCATGAGCCTAGGAATCATCTTTCATTTCTCTCTATTTCATTTTCAAGCCCATAAGAAATGAGTCCCATGTTTAAATACAGCCAAAAAAGAGAAATCTGAAAAGTAACATTCCACGCCAGTTAGCCTTAGTTGGAAAAGGATCACCCAAAAACCAGAAAAGGAGAGTTGACACTAGCTAATGTGTGAAGCAGGAAAAAGAAATGCTGAACTCCTGGAGGGCCCCAAAATGAAAAAACAAAACAGTGAGCAAGTCCCCCAGAACTGAGAAGTAACAGGCCGTGCTCCCCTCAACTTTGGTAAGGCTAGACTGCCAAAACATTGAGTCTCAACCTCTACTCTTTTTGTGGTTTTTTTGTTTTTTTTTTATTTTTTTTTATTAAGGTATTATATGTGTACATATCTTACCATTGCCCCCCCACTCCCATACATGCCCTCACCCCCCAATGTTTTGCATCCATTGGTTACTCTTATATGCGTGCATATAAGTCCTTCAGTTGATCTCTTATTTCCCCCACCTCTCCCTAACCTTCCCACTGTAATGTGACAGTCTGATGCTTTACTGCCTCTGTATCTATCTTTTTGTTCATCAGTTTATAATGTTTTTTATTATCCCCAAATGAGTGAGATCATGTGGTATTTTTCTTTCATTAACTGGCTTATTTCACTTAGCATAATGTTCTCCAATTCCATCCAGGGTTCTACAAATGGTAAGAATTCCTTCTTTTTTATGGCAGCATAGTATTCCATTGTGTAGATGTACCATGGTTTTCTGATCCAGTCATCTGCTGACGTGCACCTAGGCTGTTTCCAAATCTTAGCTATTGTAAATTGTGCTGCTATGAACATAGGGGTGCATATATCCTTTCTGTTTGGTGTTTCTGGTTTCTTAGGATATATTCCTAGGAGTGGGATTACTGGGTCAAATGGGAGTTCCATTTTCAGTTTTTTGAGGAAACTCCATACTGTTCTCCACAGTGGCTGCACCAGTCTGCATTCCCACCAGCAGTGCACGAGGGTTCCTTTTTCTCCGCATCCTCGCCAACACTTGTCGTTTGTTGATTTGTTGATGATAGCCATTCTGACAGGTGTGAGATGGTGTCGCATTGTCATTTTGATTTGCATCTCTCAGATAATTAGTGACTTTGAGCATGTTTTCATGTGTCTCTTGGCCTTCTTTCTGTCTTCTTTCGAAAAGATTCTATTTAGGTCCATTGCCCATTTTTTTATTGGGTCATTTATCTTCCTTTTACTAAATTGTATAAGCTGCCTGTAGATGTTGGAGATTAAACCTTTATCAGTGATAACATTTGCAAATATGTTCTCCCATACAGTGGGGTTTCTTGTTGTTTTGTTGATAATTTCTTTTGCTGTGAAAAAGCTTTTTATTTTGATGCAGTCCCATTTGTTTATTTTCTCTTTGGCTTCCATTGCCCTAGGGGCAGTATCAGTGAAGAAGTTCTTTCGGCATATGTATGAGATTTTGCTGCCTGTGGATTCCTCTAGTATTTTTATGTTTTCCCGTCTTATATTTAAGTCCTGTATCCATTTTGAATTTATTTTTGTGTATGGTGTAAGTTGGTGATCTAGTTTCATTTTTTTGCATGTATCTGTCCAATTTTCCCAACACCATTTATTGAAGAGACTGTCTTGACTCCATTGTATGTTCATTCCTCCTTTGTCAAATATTAATTGCACATAGTGGTTTGGGTCGATATCTGGATTCTCTATTCTATTCCATTGATCTATATGCCTGTTCTTGTGCCAGTACCAGCCTGTTTTGAGGACAGTGGCTTTGTAATACAGCTTGAAATCTGGTATTGAGATCCCACCTACCTTATTCTTCTTTCTCAGGATTGCTGTGGCTATTCGGGGTCTTTTTTTTATTCCAGATGAATTTTTGGAGAGTTCTTTCTAGGTCTGTGAAATATGTCGTTGGTATTTTAATGGGAATTGCATTGAATCTACAGATTGCTTTGGGTAGTATGGACATTTTAATGATGTTGATTCTACCAATCCATGAACATGGTATGTTCTCCCATCTGTTTACATCTTCCTCTATCTCTTTTGTCAGTGTCCTGTAGTTTTCCGCATATAGGTCTTTTACCTCTTTGGTTAAGTTTATTCCTAAGTATCTTAATTTTTTTGGTGCGATGGTAAATGGGATTGCTTTTTTAGTCTTTCTTTCTGTAAGTTCACTTTTGGTGTATAGAAATGCCATAGATCTCTTGGCGTTAATTTTGTATCCTGCTACATTGCCGAATTCATTTATTAAGTCTGTTAGTTTTTTGATGGAGTCTTTTGGGTTTTTTATGTACAATATCATGTCATAAGGACAGCTTTACTTCTTCTTTTCCAATTTGGATGCCTTTTATTTCTTCTTCTTGTCTAATTGCAATGGCTAATACTTCCAGCACTATGTCAAACAGGAGTGGTGAGGGTGGGCATCCCTGTTTTGTTCCTGTTCTTAGGGGAAATGGTTTTAGTTTTTCCCCATTGAGTATGATGTTAGCTGTGGGTTTATCATATATAGCTTTTATTATGTTGAGGTATGGTCCTTCTATTTCCAACTTGTTGAGAGTTTTTATCAAGAAAGGGTGTTGGATTTTGTCAAATGCTTTTTCTGCATCAATTGATATGACTATGGGATTTTTATCTCTCAATTTGTTTATGTGATGTATCACATTTATTGATTTGCGGATATTGTACCATCCTTGCATTCCTGGGATAAATCCTACTTGGTCATGGTGCATGATCTTTCTGATGTACTGCTGGATCCGATTTGCTAGAATTTTGTTGAGGATTTTGGCATCTAAGTTCATGAGGGATATTGGCCTGTAATTCTCCTTCATTGTGTTGTCTTTGTCTGGTTTTGGTATTAAGGTGATGCTGGCTTCATAGAAGGAGCTTGGAAGTGTTCCTTCCTCTTGAATTTTTTGGAATAGTCTGAGGAGGATAGGTTTTAGTTCTTCCTTGAATGTTTGGTAAAACTCTCTTGTGAAGCCGTCTGGCCCCGGAATTTTGTTTGCCGGAAGCTTTTTGATGACTGCTTCAATTTCTTCCATAGTTACTGGCATATTGAGCTGTTTAGATTCTTTCTGATTGAGTTTTGGAAGGTTATATTTTTCTAGGAATATGTCCATTTCCTCCAGGTTGTCCAGTTTGTTGGAATGGAGTTGTTCATAGTATTTTTTGACAATCCTTTGTATTTTGGCGGGATCTGTTGTTATTTCACCTCTTTCATTTCTGATTTTGTTTATTTGGGTCCTCTCTCTTTGCTTCTTGGTGAGCCTGGCTAGAGGTTCATCAATCTTGTTTATCCTTTCAAAGAACCAGCTCTTGGTTTTGTTGATCTTTTGTATTGTTTCTTTGGTCTCTATGTCATTTATCTCCGCTCTGACCTTTATTATTTTCTTCCTTCTGCTTACACTGGGCTTTTCTTGTTGCTCTTTTTCTAACTCTTTGAGTTGTAGGGTTAGGTAATTTATTACCATTGTTTCTTGTTTTTGGCAGTAGGCTTGTAGAGCTATGAACTTCCCTCTCAAGACTGCTTTCGCTGTGTCCAATAGATTTTGGATTTTTGTGTTTTCATTGTCATTTGTTGCCATGATGTTTTTTATTTCTTCCTTGATCTCTCTGGTAACCCAGTCATTGTTTAATAGCATGCTGTTTAGTCTCCATGTGTTTGATTTCTTTGGGTTGTTTTTATTGTAGTTGATTTCCAGTTTTATGCCACTGTGGTCTGAGAAGATGCTTGATATGATTTCTATCTTCTTGAATTTGAAGAGACTTTGCCTATGTCCCAACATATGGTCTATCTTTGAAAAGGACCCATGTGCACTTGAGAAGAACGTATATTCTGTGGCTTTGGGGTGAAATATTCTGAAGATGTCAATTAATTCCATCTGGTCTAGTGAGTCATTTAGGATTGATGTTTCTTTGCTGATTTTTTGTTTATAGGATTTGTTCAATGGTGATAGTGGGGTATTAAAGTCTCCTACTATGATTGTATTGCTGTCAATCTCTCCCTTGATATCCTCCAGGAGATTTTTTATGTATTTGGGTGCTCCTGTATTGGGTGCATATATGTTTACCAGACTTATTTCTTCTTGTTGGACTGCTCCCTTTAGTATTATGAAGTGGCCTTCCTTATCTCTTGAGATCTAATTTGTCAGATATGAGTATTGCTACCCCAGCTTTTTTTTTTCAGTTCCATTCGCCTGGAAAACCTTTTTCCATCCCTTCACCCTCAGTCTGTGTGCATCTTTTTTTTTCTGAGGTGGGTTTCTTGTAGACAGCAGATATATGGGTCATGTTTTCTTATCCAATCCGTTACCCTATGTCTTTTGATTGGGGCATTTAATCCATTTACATTTAAAGTTATTATTGATAGGTACTTATTTGTCGCCATTTTTATTCTTTACCCCTGTGATCCTTCTTTGCTTCCTATTTCTTTTTTTTTTTACAGCAGACCCTTTAGCATTTCTTGCATTGCTGGTTTTGTGGTAATAAATTCCCTTAGTCCATTTTTGTCTGTGAAGTTCCTGATTTCACCTTCAATTTTGATTGATAGCCTTGCTGGGTACAGTATTCTTGGATTCAGACCCTTCCTTTGCATGACTTTGTATATTTCATTCCATTCCCTTCTGGCCTGATGAGTTTCTGTTGAGAAATCAGTTGCTAGTCTGATGGAGGTTCCTTTGTATGTAACTTTCTGTCTCTCTCTTGCCGCTTTTAAGATTCTTACTTTGTCGTTGGTGTTTGCCAATTTAATGATAATGTGCCTTGGCGTCGGTCTTTTGGGGTTCATTTTGCTTGGGACTCTGTGAGCTTCTTGGATTTGTGTGGGTTTTTTCTTCCCTATATCAGGAAAGTTTTCTGTCATTATTTCTTCAAACAGGTTTTCTATTCCTTGCTCAACTTCCTTTCCTTCTGGAACCCCTGTTATGCGGATGTTGTTTTGTTTCATGTTGTCCCAAAGTTCCCTTAGGCTCTCCTCCTGCTTTTTAATTTTTTTTTCTAGAAGCTGCTCTACTTGGGTATTTTTTCCCATCTTGTCTTCTAGCTCACTGATGCGGTCCTCTGCTTCTTCTAGTCTACTCTTGATGCTTTTTATTGAGTTCTTTACAGCAGCGATGTCATTTTTCATTTCATCTTGGTTCTTCTTCATTTCCTCTTGGTTCTTGCTCATATTGTCGAATTTGTCTTCCATTCTTTTCAGCCACCTTATGACCATTTCTCTGAATTCTTTCTCTGGAAGGTTGCTTGCCTCCATTTCATTTACTTCCTTTTCTGGTGATGACTGCTTTTCTTTCATATGCGGGCTGTTTCTTTGTCTCCCCATGGTCTCTCTTCCCTGGATGTCTGGTTATGTAGTTCTCTCTCTCCTGCGTTGATTTAAAGGCACAAAATACAGCACAACCAGGTACAACACACAAGGCACTGAACAGATATGTATTCATGATATTAATAACCTCCAATAAAGGTGACCACCAGAGAAAGGCAAATTAGGGGATAGGAGAGAAAAAAGAAGAGGAAAAAGAAAGAAAGAAAAAAAGGAGTGTCAAAATAAAATTGGGAAAAGGAAAAAGAAAAAAAAAGTAAGAGAGACAAGAAAGAGACTAAGAGAGAAAGGGGAACAAACTATATATATTGGGGATAAAACTCCAATAGAACAACCACTAATCCCAGCAAATGCCAGCAACAAGTACCTGGGGATTAATACAAACTACACCACCAACTAATATTGAGTGAGGCAAGGGAAAACAGAAGCACAAAACAAACAAAAAAATAAACAAACAAAAGAAGAATAAGCAAAACAATCTCACAAAAAAAGCATAAAAATTCGATATAATCAACATTCAAGCAAACAACAACAAAAGGACAGAGAAAAACAATTTTTTGGATAGTTAAGACAGCGAAGAGAGAGGTGTGTATGGACTTGGAGCAGGGGATTGGAGATTAGATATATAAGTAGGGTGAAATTTTAACAGGGGGTAAACAGAAAGAATAGGGAAAATCTAAAGCAGGAAAGGGGTAAGATAAACAAGACACCGAAAAGGGAAAGGTTAGGAAGAGAGTGATGGCATAAAGGTAGAGTTGCGATAGAGTAAAACGATGCTAAAGGAAAGATGAAAATAGAATGTAGAACACTAATCCCAAAGTAAAATTAAGAGAAAATAAAATGACACTTCAAAAAAAAAGGATAAAATAGCAGTAGTGATAATACTGATAGAAAATAAAAATGTGATAATTAAAAAGGTAAAATCAAGTGAGGAAAAAGAAAAAAAATTAGTTTCTTGAGTAAAAGATGCAAAAAATGAAAATAAAAAAATAAAAATAAAAATAAAATGTGGAGTAGTGAAGGTCATTCACTTCCTCTGTTGTTCTGTTTGGCACGCCTGTTTCTCAGTCCAGACAGTATTGCAGTTCCCTGCGTTCCACTGCTCTTCAGTGTTGTAAGCCAGTCCTGATTTTAAGCAGGCGGTGTGTCTTAATTTCTCGTATTCCTTTATTTTTGATTACACAAGAGTCAATTTGTGATTCAGCCCCTGGGTGGCAGTGTTTCTGGATTTACTTCCGGGTTTATATATGGCCTCTCTAGGCAGTGTTAGAGCCTTCTTTCCCTGTGGCACTCACTAGCGGTTTGTGGGAGTGGGCTGCCTCAGAGCTGGCTCTCCAATGGTCACTCCCCGCTCCGATCCCCAGGTTCCAGAAAAACAACTTTCCCCTGCAGTCTCCCAGTGTATCCCCAAATGGGTGATCCTATGTATTGGGCTTAGTAATCTGAAGCAAGGATTTCAAGAGGAAAAAGCCCAGGTGTGCGAACAATAGGTCTGCGCGCAAGTCTAAGCAGCCGGCACACCTTTGAAACTCCCAGGGTGTCCCTGAACGTCAGATCAAAATGGGTTGCTTTTTAGAGATCCCTTCTGCTAGCAGCTCTGAGGATCCCCTTCCACATTCACGGATCACGCCAGCCCCAACAGCCACAGATTCCTCCAGGCACAGAATTCCCTGGTCCTCTAGCTCCCGCAAAACGTGCGTTCCTCTCTCCCGCCAGGACCAGAGACCTCACCTTATCCCAGGCGAAATCTGACCTTTCCGTGGTGGAGTGTTGAGCTCCTCTGAATCCGTGTGTTTGCGCCAACTGGGGAGCGGTGTTCTGGGGCTCGCAGCTGTTCGGTGGGTGCCGCAGTTGTGGATCCTCAGGCTTCCGATAAGCTCCACTTTCCCTTTCAAGATGGCGCAGACTCCTTCGAGTCCGAGCCCGAGCCCGTAGCTTCAGGAGGGGACCCAACCGCAGTGGGGGCTGCCCGGTCAGAGGAACCCCTACTAGCAGTCCTCCACCTTCTTCTGGAGTTTAGCTGTCCCTTAACTTGCCAACAAACACTCCTCTTGCGCCCCTCAGCTGTTTTTTCTTTCTACTCCGGGACAAGGCTCGGAACATGTCTGTCTATTCCGCCGCCATTTTTCCTTCTCCTCTACTCTTTTTGATGAGTGATTCTGTCATTAGGAGAAAATTCATGGCTTAAGAACAATAATCTGTTGATAAATAAAGGAAAAATGAATGCCAGAAAAGGATAATGAGATTAACATGTCACATATTTTGGCAAAATGAAAGAATTTTTGGACAGTCCCATGAAAGTAATATATATATATATATATATATATATATATATATATATATATATATATATATATATATATATATATATATGGTTTATTATATAATTATTTAAACACTAGAGGCCCAGTGCCCAAATTTGTGCATGGGTGAGGTCCCTCGGGGTGGCCTGTGGGTATCGGGCTCTAGCTCATGTGCCCAGCCTCACAGCCCCAGCTCGCACCCCCATCCTTGTAGCTCCACAGCCCCACCTGGCACCCCGCCTTGGCCTGGCACTGCCCCATCACCTGCTCCACCATCCTGCCTGCGGGGCAATTGATTGGGGCCGGGCACCCCACCCTGCTCCCTCAGTGCCTGGGAGCCAGGCGGCAGCTCTGCCCCCTGCCACCGCTGCTGGTACCACCCGCTCACCCACTCCACCATCCCGCCGTGGTCCCACTCTCATCGGGTCCCAGCAGGGCTGGCAGTGCCTCCACTGCTGCCAGCTGCTAGCGCCCCATCACCAACACCCACCATGTTCTGCACCGCCCCCTGGGTGTCAGCGCACGTCATAAAGAGTGGTCGAACTCCCAGTCGAGGGGACAATTTGCATATTAGGCTTTTATTATATAGGATATAAATAATTAAACTTGAATTGCTTTCCCAGAGCTAGGGTATATTGGCATAAAGACAATTCAAATTCCATCATTTCAATTCCCAGATATAAATAAAATGAATTACACTTGTTTTTGTTTTACTTTTCAGCCTGGAGATGAAATTTATCCTAGAGATAAGAAAGGCAATTGGTTATATAACAATTCAAATCTGTGTGCTACTTGGGAGGTAAGTTCAAGTGGGCCTTTTATTCTATTTTAAAAGACTACATTTTTGAATTGTGACCTGATTACTCCTGTTTGATTTAGGAAGAGATGCAGCCTTTACTCTCCCATTTCAAACTCTGAAGTCTGGGAATATACTCTAATGAGTACAGCATTGCTTTCTAATGGGTGTCCCCCTCTAGGTAACAGTTGAAGACCTGAAGGGTGGAGTTGTTTTGAGGGTAAGGAGGCAGATACTAGTTTTCTGGTGCCTGGGGCTCTCTACCCAAGAGACAATATACTCACTCCTGATGTCATCGGAGCTGAGTAGATTTGGAGTCTGGTGTTTCCCTCTAAGGGTCTGCCTGACAGGTTAGCCAGTATCCCCAGGAGAAAATAAGTTCATAGCTCAAAATAACAAGGTATTTATTTCACAAGGAAACAACATATCTCAATTACAGATGCTAACATAAACAGAACAGAGAACCAAGGACTTTTAAATTAGCCAATTAATATATTAAAGGAGAGAAGAAAATATATTAGCAATGTGAAATAAGAAAACATTTTTTAAAAGCAAGCATTAAGTAATAATTAGGAAAAATAAAACACAATGCAATAGATGGGATAAATGTGAAATGGACATAAAGAAAAAGGGATCAAATTGAAAGATCAGAATAAGGAAATCTCCCAATATGAAGTAGGAAAAGACAAGAAAAAAAATTAAATTAAATGTGAAAGAAAAGCTAAGAGATGTACAGTACTTAGAATTTTCAGTACTCACATAATAGAAAAAAAAACAAGAAAGAAAGAAAAAGGAAAAGAAGTAATATTTAAAGGGAAAAAAAAACAAAACACAGAGATATTGAATGAGCATAGATTACCAAAGACGAAAGAGAAGGAAACCCACACCTAGACACAATATAGAGAAATTTAAGAATATCAAATATAAAGAGAAAATGTTAATGCTTCCAGAGTATAGCAAACAAGTCAGTAAAGGGGACAAAATGGAATAATAAAAGATAATCCAAGAGAAGGCAGGAAAAGAAAAACAGAAGGTAAATGAATAGATGAGGAAATAAAAAAACAAATACCAAGATGAAAGATTTAAACTCAGTGATATTAATAATCACAGTATAGATACATATTTGAAACAATGCAGTTAAAAGGCAGAGGTCAGAATGGACAAAAAGCAAAACCCCACTATATGTTATATATACGAAACCCATTTTAAATAAAAATTTTTATACAAACATGTTTAAAGTCAAAGGTTTAAAAAATTATAGGACAGGGGAAAATATACTATGCTAACAGTAATAAAAAGAAAGCTGGAGTAGCTATTTTAATATCAACAAAGATTCCAGAGCCTCTTTATTCCCAGGGATAAAGAACTTTGTTTTATACTAAAAAGGTAACAAATCCTAAACATCTATGCACCTAATAACAAAACTCAAAAAATACTGAAAAGGGAAAGGCAATAAAGGAGTCAGTCATACTAGTATAAATGAGATTGGTATCAGTTTTGTTTTGATCAGTTCTGTTATATTATCAGCAGCACAGGGTGCAAAAGAGATAACAGAATAGTATTTTCAAAGTATTGAAGAACATTGAACTTGAACTTTATATCCAAACTGTAAGACAAAAATGATGCATGATGAAAATATTTTCTGATCCACACACTGCTCAGAAGTTTTGCCACATAAAGACCAACACTGAAAACTACTACTAAATAAGAGGAGCAAAAATCTAAAAGATGCTCCAAGAAGTTTATAAACTGAAAGTAATCAAATAAAACCTGATATAGTTTTTATTATCTATAAAATAATCTAACATTAAGTAAAAAGAGAAAAATATACCTATAATAATAGGAAATTAAATTCTGCATAGACTATTAATATCATAGATGTTGGGGGTGGGGGTAAATCAAGGAATGTGTGAGCATATAAATTCTTACCTTTATTAAAGAAAAGATATAGATATAAACTTTTTAAAATGAAGTATTAAAAAGAAACATAAAAGTGGGAAAAACTGAAGTAAGAAATTAAGATGGTAGAAACAATCCAAATATTTTTATAGTTACAATAAATATGAACTAAATTCACCTACTAAAAGACAAAGATTGACAGATTAGAATTAGGCACATCTAAACATAAAGACATGTGAAAAATTAGGCTAGGCCTAATTTTATATTAAAATTTAAAGGGGGGGGGGAATCTTATCAGTCTAATACTTAGAAAAAGTTGTATAGTTATAGTAATACTAGAGGCTGGTGCACAAAATTCATGCACGGGTAGGATCCCTATGCCTGGCCAGCAATCATGGCTGATCAGGGCCTTCCCACTGCCAGACAGGGCCTTCCTTCATTCCACGCCGCCCTCTGGTGGTCAGCATACATATCAAGTGGTCCAACTCCAGGTTGGTCGAACTCCCTAGGGGACAATTTGCATATTAGCCTTTTATTATATAGGATCAGACAACATAGTTTTTTATTTTATTCTTTAATCCTCACCCAAAGACATGTTTATTTTTACTTATTTATTGGCTGATTTCAGAGAGAGGAAGGGAGAGGGAGAGAAAGAAACATCAGTGATGAGACAGAATCATCCATCAGCTCCCTCCTGCATGCCCCCAAGGGGGACCAGGCCACAATCTGGGAATGTGCACTGACTGGGAATCAAACTGTGATCTCCTGGTTCATAGACCAATACTCAACCACTGAGCAATACAGGCTCAAATATGTACCCAATAAAATATCTGCAAATATATGAAAGAAAAATTATATGAAAACATTTTAAAGTAGAGCCCAACGGGCAAAGCTCAGTGGTTGAGTATGAACCAAGAGGTCAAGATTTGATTCCACTTAGGGTCTGTGCCTGGATTGCCAGCTAGATCTCCAGTGGGGGTACTGGGGGGTTCAGGAGGCAGCTGATCAATGATTCTCTCTCACCTTTGGTGTTTCTTTCTCCCTCTCTCTCCCTCTGAAATCAATAAAAATATATTTTTAACATTTTTTAAATAGAATACATGAAGACATTGATAAATTGACTATTATAGTGGGAGATTACTGTCATATTCTTTTAAATTATTGAGAAGCCATGAAAAGCTTACATATGGCCCTAACCGGTTTGGCTCAGTGGATGGAGCGGCGGCCTGCGGACTCAAGGGTCCCAGGTTCGATTCCGGTCAAGCGCATGTACCTTGGTTGTGGGCACATCCCCAGTAGGGGGCGTGCAAGAGGCAGCTGATCGATGTTTCTCTCTCATCGATGTTTCTAACTCTCTATCCCTCTCCCTTCCTCTCTGTAAAAAATCAATAAAATATATTAAAAAAAAAAGAAAAGCTTACATATGTATGAGAGAGAGTGAGAGAGAAGAGAGATTTGCATCCAAAAACAGCAGAATATACATTTTTACACATCCAAGACACTTATGAAAATTGACTAGGTACCATACCATAAAGAAAGCCTCAACAAATTTCAAGAAATAAGATCATTATAAACAAACAAACAAAAAAGAAATAAGATTATTATATATATTACAGGGGAAAGATATGGTATACAATATACCTCAATCAAACAATTCCTACTTGTGTCCACCCTACATTTTTTTCTTCACAGAATGACTATTAACATACCCAGGGTCTTTCCTTTTTAAATAATTTATACTAACCCTGTAAACATTCATTCTTACTTGTTTTGAGGCTTCTTTTTGGATTCAATGGCATTTACTCTACAGGCTTTGGAAGCTTGCAAAGATTCTGGCTTGGTGAAATCTCTTGGTGTATCTGATTTTAACCGCAGACAGCTGGAGCTAATACTGAACAAACCAGGACTCAAATATAAGCCAGTCTGCAACCAGGTACAGTCTGACAAGAGGGTGGGATGTGGCAAGGAATTTCAAGAGTTACTTAACATAAAGAACCATGGGTTAGGTGTCAGAAAGTTTTGTGCTCACTCTACAAAAAGATCCTGGACAAGTCTTTTAACTTCTCTCAACTTATGTCTCTTAAATAATAAAAAATAAAGATTTGAAAGCTTAAATCCAAACCAAAGTAACCCCCAAAAAATTTTGAAGAAAAATAATGATGGGAACAAGACCTGCCAGATATTAAGACAATTGGAATAGAAGAGATTAAAAATGGTGGCAGAGTAGGTGGAAGCTACACAGACCCACTTCCAGGACCAAACTGGAATTACAACTAAAATACAAAAAAAAAAAAAAAAAAAAAAAAAAAACCATCCTGAGTAATCAACTGAAGACTAGCTGGAGAGAACCCTGATAACCAAGCTTGGAAAATGGAGACCTCATAGAGACTGGTAGGAAGGGTAGAGATGTGAAAGGGCTGATGGGCTCTAAGAGACAGCAGATGAAGTTCTGGAGATATATCTCAGCTGTGGGGAGTTCCCACTAAGAACTCTGGGGTCTAATCCCCAGACTTGGCCCCTAGCAGAGAGCACCAGAACTAAGAAAGGTGCCCACATAACATCTGGCTGTGAAAAGCAGCAGGGTTGCTGTCTGCCAGCCAGAGATGGCTGGAAATTCAGGCACCCTCTTAAAGGGCCAATGCACAAAATTTAATGTTCATCCACACACCTTGGGCTCCAGAATGGACTGGAGCTCAGTGAGCAGAAGCTAGATTAGGGGGTTCTGGATTAGCTCAGAAGGCAAACACCCCAGTTGCCTGTGCTGAGTCATTCCCTCACCCTACATAGGTCATCTTTCTCAGGCAGACCTTTGCTATTCAGACAGTTTTTGATTGGGGTGGGGTGTAGGAGGCGGGGAGACAGTTGACCCACCCTATTGAAAAATCTTTTGCCCCAACCTGTGGAGTTTCTGAGGCCCATTAAGAGAATGAGAATAGCCTTAGCCAGTTTTGCTCAGTGGATAGAGCATTGGCCTGTGGATTGAAGGGTCCAGGATTCAATTCTGGTCAAGGGGACATGCCTGGGTTTTGGACTCAGTCCCCAGCAGGGGGCATGCAAGAGGCAGCTGATCAATGGTTCTCTCTCATCACTGATGTTTCTAACTCTCTCTCTCTCCCTTTCTCTCTGAAATCAATAAAAATACATTTTTTTTAAAGAGACAGAGAATAACAATCTATAGGAAGAAGCAATTGCTCCAATTGCCCAGTTGGTAAACCTCTCACCACACCTGTGTATGATTGCCTAAGGACTACTCAAGACTGAATCCAGTCAGTCTCAGGCAGAGATGGGTCTCTGGAGGCTTTGCAACTTTGCCTGATCTAATTAGTCAGAAACAGCATTTGACACTGTCCTTCACTAGAGATTGGGAATCATAGCAGATCTACCTAATACATAGTCTTAAACCCAAACAGGTAGCAATAATGGGAAGACAAAAAAACAAACAAACCCCAAATAAAAGAACAAGAGAATTTTCCAAAAGAAGAGATAAATGAAATGCAGACAAGAAATTTATCTGATATAGAATTCAGAATAATGATGGTAAAGATGCTCAACAGCATGAGAAAAGATATAGTAACTATGGAAAAAGAACAGTCTGAAATAAAGAATGACATAGCACTAATAAAGAACACATTGGAAGGAATACACAGCAGACTAGGGGAAGCTGAGGATTGCATCAGTGAATCAGAAGATAGGACAGAAAAAAATCACACAGAGAACAAAAAGGAAAAAAAATTTAAAAAGAAGACAGCTGAGGTGTGGGACAACATGAAATGGAAAAATATTTGCATAATAAGTGTACCAGAAGGGGAAGAAAGTGAGCAAGAAACAGAGAACATGTTTGAACAAATAATAGCAGAATATTTCCCTAACCTGGTGAAGGAAAAATTCACATAATTAGGAGGCAGAGAAAATCCCAAGCAAGAAGAACCTAAAGAGCACAACATCCAGACACATCATAATTAAAATGCTAAAAATTAAAGGAAAAGAGAGAATCTTAAAGGCAGAAGGAGAAAAGCAATTTGTTACCTACAAAGGAGCTCCCATAAGGCTGTCAGCTGATTTCTCATCAGAAACTCTACCAGTCAGAAGGAACTGGAATGAAGAAGTCAAGGTAATGAGAAGCAAAGGTCTGAAACCAAGATGACTACAAGGCTATCATTCAAAATAGATGGTTAAATAAAGAGCTTCCCAGACCAAAAAAAAAAAAAAAAAAAAAAGCCAAAGGAGTTTATCACCACCAAACCAGCATTGCAAGAAATGCTAAAGGGACTGCTGAAATGAGAGGAAGAAATAGAGAAAGAAACCTAGGCAAACAGAATACAAATGGCAGTAAAAAAGTATCTATCAATAATAACCTTAAATAAAAATGAATTAAATGGCCCTAACCAGTTTGGCTCAGTGGATAGAGCGTCGGCTTGTGGACTGAAAGGTCCCAGCTTCGATTCCAGTCAAGGGCATGTACCTTGGTTGCGGGCACATCCCCAGTGGGAGGTGTGCAGGAGGCAGCTGATTGATGTTTCTCTCTCATTGATGTTTCTAACTCTCTATCCCTCTCCCTTCCTCTCTGTAAAAAAGCAATAAAATATATTTTTTTAAAAATGAATTAAATGCTTCAAGCAAAAGACAAAGGGTAGCTAAATAGATGCAAAAACATGACCCAACTATAGCTGTCTACAATGAGACCCAACTCAAAGCAAAAGACACAAATAGGATGATAGTGAAAGGATGGAAATAAATTTTCCATGCAACTGGGAAAGAAAAAAAAAAAAGCTGGGGTAGCAATACTTATATCTGCCAAAATAGGCTTTGAAATGAAGTCCATAACAAGTGTCAACAAAGGTCACTTCATAGTAATAAAGGAATAGATCCAACAACATGATATAATTCTGGTAAATATATATGCACTCAATATAGGAGCACCTAAATATAAGAAACTTCTTGAGGACTTTAAGGGAGAGATAGACAATAATACAGCTATCATGGGGACTTTAACACCCCCACTTACTTCACTGGATAGATCTTCCAAACAAAAAATTAATAAGGAAACCGTGACTCTAAATGACAAACTAGATCACATGGATTTAGTTAACATTTATAGAACATTTCACCCCAAATCTTCGGAATATATATTCTTTGCAAGTGCACATGGGTCATTCACAAAGACAGACCACATGTTAGGACACAAAACAAGTCTCTACAAGTTCAAGAAGACTGAAATCATATCCAGCATCTTCTCAGATCACAGTGGAATGAAATTAGAAATCAATTACAGTAAAAACACCCAAAAACATTCAAACACATGGAGGTTAAGTAGCATGTTATTAAACAATGAATGGGTTACCAATGAGATCAAGAGAGAAATAAAAAACGTCATTGAAAGAAATGAAAACGAAAACACAATAACCCCAAGTGTCTCTGGGACACAGCAAAAGGAGTCTTAAGAGGGAAGTTCATAGCACTACAGGCCTACCTCAAAAAACAAGAAAAAAAAATAATAAACTAACCCTACAACTTAAAGAATTAGAAAGAGAACAAGAAAAGCCCAGAGTAAGTAAAAGGAATGAAATAACAAATATTACAACCAAGATTACTCTACCAGCAAAGCTATCATTTAGAATTGAAGGTCAGATAAATAGCTTCACAGATAAGAAAAAGCTAAAGGAGTTCATCACTGCCAAACCAGTATTATATGAAATGCTGAAGGGTATTCTTTAAGAAGAGGAAGAAGAAGAAAAAGGTAAAGATAAAAATTATGAACAACAAAGTGACAACAAATACATATCTATCAACAAGTGAATCTAAAACTCAAGTGAATAAAAAATCTGATGAACAGAATAAACTGGTGAATATAATAGAATCAGGGGCATAGAAAGGGAGTGGACTGACAATTCTTGGGGGGTAGGGGAGGTAGGAGTGCGGGAAGAGACTGGACAAAAATCGTACACCTATGGATGAGGACAGTGGGGGGTGGTGTGGTAAGGGCAGAGGGTGGGGTGGGAACCAGGTGGAGGGGAGCTATGGGGGGAAAAAAGAGGAACAACTGTAATAAGCTGAACAATAAAGATTTATTTTTTAAAATTTGATGCAAAATATAATAGGACAAGCTAGTGTCAAATGGATGGGTTTTTTAATAAACTATTTAACCCTACAACTAATGGTGTGGGGAAAATGCCTAGTTATGTGGAAACAATATAGATCTTTGCTTATAATACTCCAAAATGAATGTCCCTACAATTTAGAGTTAAAGAGAAAGACAAAGTCATTGTAAATACTACACAAGAATTTCAGTTTTCTGAAGCTATGGACAGAAAAGTAAGCCATGGAAAAATTATAAAGAAGATGTTAAACTTAACAGTATAAAAATGTTAAATGTAAAAATATCAGAAGCAAAGAGCAAGTAAATATAATTATAATTTTAAATTCAATAGAAAAGAGGTTTATATCCTTGTGAATTAAAAGTCTAATAAAAATCAATGAAAAAATAGAAGAAATACTAAAGCTCAACAGGAAAATGGGCAAAAGTAATGAATAGAAATTTGCAGAAGACAATTTGCAAGATTGGTAAGCAAGACCTGCAATCAGGGGAGCATTGGCCAGCGGCAGCTCAACCTGGACTAACCCCCTGAAACTGTCTCCAAAGCCCCCTTTTCTCTGATTTGGCTCATTGAGAAATCAGTGTTTTTAGTAACTTAAAAATTCTGGCATGAGTCCATGACAGAAAGAATGAATTATTACCTACGTCATGACTACAGCCCACAGCTGAAATAGAAGGGTGGCCATTTTACAAATACCACTTCCAAACTGACACCTAAGCTAACACTATACAATATGCTCTCAAGTACATAGAGGAGCAACCTTTGACTTCTTAAGTGACTTCAATCCATCCCCTTATTCCTCCTTTTTCCCTCACCAGCACATCTCCTTCCTACACCCCCAAGAACAATATTTTGTCATTTAAATGTTGAAATGAAAATAGGTTTCTTACAAATATACAGAGAAAGATGGTAACTTTTTATCTCAGAATGAAAAAGAGAGTAAAAATTTGACAATGTGTCTCCTCATGCTAATGAGTAAATACCCTGATCTGTTGGCACAAGAATGTTGATCAGCTTCACAAATATATCGGACGAGGGAGGCAAGACATGTTGGAAGATCACAGCCTGAGCCTATTCATGTGTTGTAGGTTGTCTGAAAGCAGAGCATAGCAATACTGTAGCGATGGCTTACCAATACTGCAGCCCTTCCGAAGCGCCATCTTCAACAGTTTGCAGCATCCACAGTGATGCTCCCAGAGATTCTGCCTCTGTCCTCTCTGTATACTTACTGTTTTCAATGTTGAATGTAAAAAAATAAAAATAAATGAGTAGAACTCTCATCCAAGAAAATAAAATTCATCTTTAAATTTAGTTTCATACATGTTCTTCCTCTTGGGAAAATATTCTTAGATGTTTGATAGCTAGAGACAGAGGGCTTCTATGACATGTCACTTCTACTTACTAAGACTAATCTAAACATTGAGACTGTTTGTTGTGGAAATTGTATTTTCTAGGATGTTTATTATAAATAACTGAGTCTGTTCATTTCAAGTTTGAAACTATGATAGGGACACAAAATTGAATTTTACCCCCAATTATTTTATAATTAACCCACAGATGGTGCCCTTACTAACCTTGTTGTAATTAACTTCACCAGTATATAAACAATGTAAGTTTCCTTGTTAGAAAAAAATATTTAGAATTTGTCTCACTATCCATAATACTTTAAAATGAAGTTTATTTCAGGATTTTTTTTAAAACTACGTAAAATTGCATTCATCTACAAGGCCTTAATTTTGTGCTCTGCTCTCCAATGCAACCACATAGGTGGAGTGCCATCCATATTTCACCCAGAGGAAACTCCTGGAATTTTGCCAACAACATGACATTGTCATTGTTGCATATACCCCTTTGGGGATCTCTAGAGATCCAGGCGGGTAAGTATGCTGTACATCTCTTCAGGAAGTGTTTCCTTTGATATAGAGTATGAGGCTAATGTGAATTATTTTATTGAAATGATTCTACTGGGCTGTGTAATCTTAAGAAACTTACTTAAACTCTTCAGGTCATTCTCCACATATCCAAACTGAGCTAATAAAACCTTCCTCACTTAGATGTTGTAAGAATTGATTATACTATATGTATAAAATGACCTAACAGTGCCTAAAACACAGAGATGATCCATAAATGTTAGTTTCGGTATTATTTGATAGAGTCTCTATGGCCTATATTCTGAAATTTTATAATTTTTTTATCTCTGTATTCAATGGCAACACTTCTACTATGATGTGTTTCACAAACCAAAGTAGAAATTTTTCTACTCTAATATGATTCCAAGGGTTGTACCTCTACTTCTTCCACTTCAGGCTTTCTGCCTTCTCACATATGCCTTCTTTCAGCCCAGCCCTCTCTATAAGACACATCAAAACATATCTACTTTCTCAAAAAGGCAGCAATATACATTTGCCTCTCTTGATCTTCCCACACTAAGAACAACTCTTCATTGAGGACTCTGCAATCACAGAAATTGCTTACAGATGACCTGAAACGTCCTGGTAGGTTACCAGGTGAATGGGAAGACAGAGGAAGAGGAGGATTAACCACTGCTTCTCATTGATCTACCTAAATATCATGCATGTTTTTATTTTTTTAAGGGTGATTACATATTTCCAACCTTTGTTAAATGATGAACTTCTAAACTCATTGGGGAAAAAGTACAATAAGACTGCAGCTCAAGTTGCTTTGCGTTTCAACATCCAGCGAGGGATAGTTGTCATTCCTAAAAGCTTTAACCCTAAAAGGATCAAAGAAAACTTTCAGGTAAGAAAACTGCTTCTGAAAATGTAAAAAGTAGGATATTTTATTCAAAGAATTTTGTTTAGATTAGTAAGAAGCTTGTAATGCCTTCATATTTTATTTTATACCAGCTCCCTGGCCCACTCTGCCCATATCTGAATTTAATTTTAGCTAAACTTGAGACAATCCACTTCGGGGATTGCTTTGCTGATTGTACATTACAGGCATACTTCAGAAATATTACAGGTACACCATTCTAGACCACCATAATAAAGCGTGAATTGCAATAAATTAACACAATGTTTTGCTTTCCCAGTACATATAAAAGTTTTATTTACACTATACTGCAGTCTATTAAGTAGAATTATGTCTAAAAATGTGCACAGTTTGCCCTAACCTGTTTGGCTCAGTGGATAGAGCGTTGGCCTGCAGACCGAAGGGTCCCAGGTTTGATTCCAGTCAAGGGCATGTACCCTGGTTGCAGGCACATCCCCATAGTGGGTGTGCAAGAGACAGCTGATTGATGTTTCTCTCTCATCAATGTTTCTAACTCTCTATCCCTCTCCCTTCCTCTCTGTAAAAAATCAATTAGATATATTAAAAAAATGAATAAAAAAAATAAAAATGTGCACAGTTTAATTTAAAAATACTTTATTGCTAAAAAGTTAACCAGCATTCAAGACTTCAGTGAGACGCAATCTTTTTGCTGGTGAAGGTCTTGCCTCAAGGTTGATGGGCTGCTGGTGGTTGCTGAAGGTTGGGGTGGCTTTGGCAATATCTTAAAATAAGAAAAAACAATATTTTCCATATTGATTAACTCTTCCTTTCATAAACAATTTCTCTGTCACATGTGATGCTGTTTGATAGCATTTTTACCCACAGACCTTCTTTCAAATTGGAGTTAATCCTCTCAGCCTGCTTTATCAACTCACTTTATGTAATAGTCTAAATCCTTTGTTGTCATTTCAACAATATTGATAGCGTCTTCGCCAGGAGTAGGTTTCATCTCAAGAAACCACTTTCTTTGCTCATCCATAAAAAGCAATTCCTCATCCATTCAAGTTTTATCATAAGATTGCAGCAATTCAGTCACATGTGGGGACTTCTGATTCTAGTTCTCCTGCTATTTCCACAACATTTGTGATTACTTCCTCCACTGAAGTCTTGAACCCTCAAAGTTATCAATGAGGGTTGGAATCAACTTCTTCCAAACTCCTGTTAATGTTGATATTCCGACCTCTTCTCATGAATCAGGAATGTTCTTAATGGCATCTAGAATGTGAATCCTTTCCAGGTTTTCAATTTATTTTGCCCAGATCTATCAGAAGAATCCCTACCTATGGCAGCTATAGCCTTATGTAACATATTTCTTGAATAATAAGATTTGAAAGTCAAAATTACTCCTGGACCCATAAGCTGCAGAATGGATGTTGTGTTAGCAGGCCTGGAAACATTAATCTCATTGTACATCTCCATCAGAGTTCTTGAGTGACTGGGTACATTGTCATATTTTGAAATAAATTTATTGTTTTTCTGAACAGTAGATGTCAACAGTGGGCTCAAAACATTCAGCAAATCATGTTGTCATCCCAGATTTGTTTTTGCAGAGTAGATTTAGCATAATTCTTAAAATTCTAGTTTTTCAGAATGGTAAATGACCATTTGCTTCAACTTAAGGTCACCAGCTGCATTAATCCTTAAGTAGAGAATCATCCCTATACTAATGCTTGAGTTAGGTCATGTGATAAACAGCCCTACTAGATGGTGGAAGGGAAGTTCATAAAAGGAAAAAAAGGGATTCTGTTATTAGCCAAGAGAAGAAAGAATGCTAGACAGTAATATCAACTACTGATAGTATTTTAACACCCAAATACCTCACAGTAAAAAGTCATTGACACTTTTTTCAGCCATCTTAAAAGAGAGAGCCACTGCAAAACTAATGTGTAGGCTCATCAAAATTTTTTTTAAATAACAACTACAAATTTTGCCTGGCTGGTTTGGCTCAATGGATAGAGCATCAGCCTGGGGACTGAAGGGTCCCAGGTTCAATTCTGGTCAATGGCTTGATTCACGGCTCTGGTCAGGGGCACATGCGGGAGGCAACCAATCGATGTGTCTCTCTCTCATTGATGATTCTCATTCTCTCTCTCTCTCTCTCTCTCTCTCTCTCTCTCTCTCTCTCTCTCTCCCCCCCCCTCTCTCCCCTCCTTTCCACTCTCTCTAAAATTCAATAGAAAAATATCCTCAGATGAGGATTAACAAAAAACTACAAATTTTGAGGTATCTGAAACAAAAGTGTTCATGGATTTAAAATTTTACTGTTCAGCCCCGCCAGTGTGGCTCAGTGATTGAGCATCAACCTATGAACCAGAAGGTCACAATTTGATTCTGGTCAGGGCACATGCCTGGGTTGCAGGCTCAATCACCACTGTAGAGCATATAGGAGGCAGCTAGTCAATAAGTCTCTTTCATCATTGATATTTCTCTACTTCCCCCACCCTTCCTCTTTGAAATCAATAAAAATATTTTTTAAATGATGAGAGAAGTGATTAAAAGGACAAAACAAAAGTTTTTTGAAAGTACAAAAGCAAATTTAGAGATAAGGGAATAATTTTTTTTTAATATATATATATATATATTTTAATATATTTTATTGATTTTTTACAGAGAAGAAGGGAGAGGGATAGAGAGTTAGAAACATCGATGAGAGAGAAGCATTGATCCGCTGCCTCCTGCACACCTCCCACTGGGGATGTGCCCGCAACCAAGGTACATGCCCTTGACTGGAATCGAACCTGGGACCTTTCAGTCCACAGGCTGACGCTCTATCCACTGAGCCAAACCGGTTTCAGCAGGGAATATTTTTAAGTGCACACAGGCTCTAGTCCAAAATCAAAAGTTCAGCATCTTGCCCTAACCAGTTTGGCTCAGTGGATAGAATGTCAGCCTGTGGACTCAAGGGTCCCAGGTTCGATTCTGGTCAAGGACATGTACCTTGGTTGCAGACACATCCTCGGTGGGGGGTGGGCAGGAGGCAGCTGATTGATGTTTCTCTCTCTCCCTCTCCCTTCCTCTCTGTAAAAAATCAATAAAATATATTAAAAAAAAAAGTTCAGCATCTTATCCAGAAAAAAATAAGAATTCTTCAGATGTCCTGAACATACGTTATTTCACAGCATTTGGAATTTCTTGTAAAATGTCTCTAGCAGAATTATCTTAAGACAAAGTGCAGAAGAGAATTCCTGTTCCAGTTCCATTAGGTGGATCCCAATGCTAGTCCAACTCCTCTTAGACATTTGCAGAGATGTTCATAAATCTTAGGTTTCCAATTGCTGGTCCCACGCAAGCTTGACCCATTTTCTGTCATTTTAAATGTCTGTCTTTTATTTTTGTTATTTCAGATCTTTGACTTTTCTCTCACTAAGGAAGAAATGAAGAGCATCGAAACCTTGAATAAAAATCTCCGCTTAGTGGATCTCCTCATGTGAGTTCTGGGGGATCCTTAATCAGGTACCACCCAGTGGTATTGGATTGAAAAGCATCACCAAGTGGGCCCTTATGAACCTGGACCTCTGTCCACAGAAAGCACAAGGCTAAAGGCCACTGGGCAGCATATTCTGAATATTAAATCGATCTGGCATTACATTCATTCTAGAAGTCCCTGCAAATCTATATTTTTATTTAAAAGAAGATTTCTGGCATTTATATTACATCCTATGACAGGCATGGCAGACTAAAGACCTTAAGAAGAACTTAGTCATAGTGTACAAATAATACAATTCAAATTAACCCAATTGCACCACAATTATTCAAACACCATATGTATTTCTTCCTAAAAATCAAAGTGATGCATGAATCATCAACAAAAAATACTTCCTGGGACAGAGACATGGGAGTGTAGTAGAAAGAGCATCAAGTTTTATTTTATTTTATTTTATTTTATTTTATTTTATTTTATTTTATTTTATTTTATTTTATTTTCTAGAGGCCCAGTGCATGAAATTCATGCACGGGGGGGGGGGGGTCCCTCAGCCTGGTCTGCACCCTCTCCAATCCAGGACCCTTCGTGGGATGTCTGACTGCCTCTCGCAATCAAGGACCACTGGCTTGTAACCACTCGCCTGCCTTCCTGCCTAATCACCCCTAACCACCTCTGCCTGCCTGCCTGCCTGATTGCCCCTAACTACTCCCCTACTGGCCCGATCACCCCTAACCGCCTCTGCCTTGGCCTGCACCCAGGACCCACAATTCCCTCCTCCGGCCGGTCACAGGCACCCAGGACCCAGGCTTCCCTCCCTCTGGCCGGCCACAGGCACCCAAGACCTAGGCCGGCTTCGCCCAGGCCAGCCAATGCCGCAGGGGACTGTGGGCAGGCAACTTCGCCTGGGCCGCAGCTGCAGGTGCTAGCATCTGGAACTGCAGGGTGGGCAGCTTGTCCTTCTCCCTGGCTGCAGGCGCAGGCGCTGGCGCCTGGGACCATGGGGTGAGTGGCTTGTCCCTTTCCTGGGCCACAGCCCCAGACACTGGCGCCTGGGACTGCGGGGCGTGCGGCCTGACCCTCTCCCAGGCCAGGCTGCAGGCACAGCCGCTGGCACCAGGACTGCAGGGCAGGCGGCTTGTCCCTCTCCCAGGCCGTAGCCTGGCTAGTCTCCAATCCTCTCTCACGAGCTCATTTGTACCTGACTGGTCCCCATTCCTCTCTCCCCAGTGTTCAGTGTCTGAGCCATTAAGGCGTGAGGGCATGACCACCATTTGCATATTAGCTTTTTAGTATATAGGACTAGAGGCCCAGTGCATATTTGTGCACTGGGGGGCGGGGGAGGTCCCTCAGCCTGGCCTGCACCCTCTCTCAGTCCACGACCCCTCAGGAGATGTCTGCCTTCCAGCTTAGGCCCCGCTCATAGCGACTGGTCGTTCTGTTGTTTGGTTGATTTGCGTATTAGGGTTTTATTATATAAGATACTTCTATCTGTCTATCTACCTATCTATCATCTATCCATCTGTCTCCCTGCCCTCAAGGAACTTGCCTTCAGTTTAATATTTCATTTTTCCTCCCATTTGGAATGACTATTTCTGTGTGAGCTATAATAAAGCTATGCACAGAGCAGATTGAATATCAAAGGCTGTGTCAAATGGGAAGGCTTCACAATGCAGATGCCAATTCATTGAAGACTTGAAAGCAGAGTAGTATTTGAAAAGGGACAGACATTTTTTGAAAAGCCAAGTGCATGCATTTTTTAAGATAGCCCTCCATTGCTACACAGAGGACCCTGGCACAGTGATTCTCAACTTTGTCCGCCCAACTGAAACCACCCAGGGAGCTTTCAAGGCAGACATGCCAGGTCCCTGCCCCTGAGATTAGAGTTTGTTTGATCTCAGAAGAGGCCTGGTCACGGAGACTTTAAGAGCTCTCTGGGTGCCGAAACCGGTTTGGCTCAGTGGATAGAGCGTCGGCCTGCGGACTGAAGGGTCCCGGGTTCGATTCCGGTCAAGGGCATGTACCTTGGTTGCGGGCACATCCCCAGTGGGGGGTGTGCAGGAGGCAGCTGATCGATGTTTCTCTCTCATCGATGTTTCTAGCTCTCTATCCCTCTCCCTTCCTCTCTGTAAAAAATCAATAAAAAAATATATTTAAAAAAAATAAAATAAAATAAAGAGCTCTCTGGGTGATCCTCATAAGCAGCCAAGGTTGAGCACTCTTGCCTCAGGTGATAGGCAAGAGGTTGTAGGTAGGGAAAAACTGGCTGTGTTACCAGGCTGTTGTAAAAACTTCCTATGTATAGCGTGGGGCAAAAGTAGATTTACGGTTGTGAATATGCAAAACAGAGTTAATAAAGCTATTGTAATAATCATAACCTGCATGTCTTTTTCCATATGAAGCACTGTAAGCCTACTTTTGCCCCACTGTGTATAATAATTTACACCAATTGTGGAAGTCATCTAAATTACTGGCATACATTTGTTCATAGCATTCCTATAGAAAGTTATAAAATCTTCTTGCAATGTATTTCATTTTAGTTTACATTTCCAGGGTATTTTAGACACTTCCCTTTATAGTATAAAATAATGTTACTTGTGAGACTTGAAAATAATTTTATATTCCCCATTCTTATGTTGATGAACGCAAAATTAAATAAATTTACTGTCTTATGTAAGATACAAATAAAGTGTCTAATCCAGTGCCTGACATGTAAAAGATGAAGGAAATAAACTGATATTTATTAAATATAAGTCCAGGACTGGGCTAGGTAATGACATATGTAATCTTAATTTATCTTCCATCAACTCATTTATGCCCACATAACAATTTATGTATGTATGTGTGTGTATATGTAGACAATAAAGTATAGGATTATTAAATGTACAACTTACATTAATAAACATTATTTTTCTGAAAAAAAATATTATGAAAACACTTTCTTTTTAAGTGCAAAGTACACTGTTTAGCCCTAGTACAATGTTCTGACATACCTTAGCGAACATGAAGGGTCATGTAGATTACTACAACCTATTGTAACTACATTCTTATCGCCAATTACAGTGTTCACCTGGGTGGAATGCTGGTTAAACCCATTCACAGACACCGCTTAATCCTGGAGTGATAATGGTTAACATAACTAAACATGACTTAGGGAAAACTCAGCCTGCAAAGTAATTTTTTAAAAATATTTTTTTATTGATTTCAGAGAGGAAGAGAGAGAGAGAGCTGGAAACATCAATGATGAGAGAGAATCATTGATTAGCTGCCTCCTGCACATGCCTCCTACCGGGGATCAATCCCACAACCCGTGCATGTGCCCTGACAGGGAATTGAACCTCGATCTTCTTGTATATAGGTCCATGCTCAATCACTGAGCCATGCAGGCTGGGCATGCCGAGGTAATTATTTTAAGATTTATCTGAATAAACCATGGTGGACGTCTGGCCTCTGCTCCCTCTTTCACCTAATTTCCCGCTCATGTCCCACTCCCCACCTGCTCTCACTCACTGGACTCCTCACACCCTTGGAGGCCACTACTGCTTCTGACCCCAGGCAGTTTCACACTCTGTTCTATCTCACATGTTACCATCACCATCACCGGGAAGGTGTACCTGATTACTTTAATCTAAACAGGTCACACCTATTTCTCTTCCATGATCTTTTTTCTTCTTCTGTGAATTAATTCCAAGCCGCCAGCTCTCTCGCTCTGCTCTCCTTCTGGCAGCCTCCCACTCTGCAAAGTTCTCCAAGCCGCCCACTCTGCTCTCGCCCTGCAGCAATGGACCCGGGACCCCGCGGGCGGGGCCTGGCGCCCATCTGGGACCCAGGCTGCTTGGTGCTTGCATATGCAAATTAACCTGCCATCTTTTTTTGTTAATTTGCATACTCACTCCTGATTGGCCTGTGGGCATTGCAGAGGTACAGTCAGTTTGCATCTTTCTCTTTTATTAGTGTAGATTGTTGACACTATTAGCCAAGAATCTAGTTTTATTTTATTTTATTTTATTTTATTTATTGTTGACACTATTACAGATGTACCCATTCCCCCCTTTACCCACCTTCACCCAACCCCAGACAGCCCCCGCCCTGCCGCCCCCCAGCTCTGGCCATCACCACACTGTTGTCTGTATCCATGGGCTATGTATATATGTTCTTTGACTAATCCCTTCACCTCAAGAAATTAGTTTTAAATGAATGCTCACCTATAAGATTTGAAGCTTGCCAAAACCGGTTTGGCTAAGTGGATAGAGCGTCAGCCTGCGGACTGAAAGGTCCCAGGTTCGATTCCGGTCAAGGGCACGTAACTTGGTTGCGGGCACATCCCCAGTAGGAGGTGTGCAAGAGGCAGCTGATCGATGTTTCTCTCTCATCGATGTTTCTAACTCTCTATCCCTCTTCCTTCCTCTCTGTAAAAAATCAATAAAATATATTAAAAAAAAAAAAAAAGATTTGAAGCTTCTAGCTCCACCATTCTAGCTCCATCCATCCACAAGTAAAATTCCTAACACTCCTTCCAATGTTGCCAGATTCTGTTATTTAATGAGGTAGCCCTTTATTCTCTAAATATTATAGGTCCTTGAAAATAAAAAGTTAATACACACACATGTAATGTATATACATATACACAATTTTTTCCTCTTAATCATTCTTTATTAATATTTCCAGTTCTTCAGATCACCTGAATAGTCATCTTATTTTACAATCTTCTCTTTAAGTGAGCAATATAAATGCTCATAAAAATAATTCATATACTTTGGATACTTTGGACCCCAAGTATTTCAAGAGTCAAAAACTGCTGTGACTACATTAATACCAAATTTCTGAATTCATTTCTGAATGAATAAAATAGTTTCCTAATGGGAATTTTCTAGAGAAAAAATTTTTGACATCTAACCACAAGAATGAAAGAATACAAACTTGGAAATAAAAAACATATAGGTTAATTAATAGCTCTTGAAGATAAATGGTTTCTATTGAATAAATATTATTAAATTAGGAAGAGATAGTAGGATGTAGTCAGTCCACCAATGTACTGATTATTTTTACAGTCAGTTGGTAACATTATTTGACATTTGACATGTTTAATACCTAATTCTAGAAACACTGAAAAAATAACTCATCATACCAGGAATAGAAAAATCATCAAGGAGAAAAAAATATTAGGCCCCATGGGTCAAAAAAAAAAAAAAAAAAAAAAAGTATCATTTAGGCACATTGGGCCATGATTCTTTTTTGTTTTTCATCAAGTTTATTATTAACTGGATTTCATAGCCTTTTCCTGTTTTAATTTAATTTGCAAAATTAAATCTTTATTGTTGAAAGTATTACATATGTCCCCCTTTTTCCCCATTAACTCCTTTCAGCCTGCCCTGGCCCCTGCCCCAGGCCTTCACCACCCTATTGTCTGTGTCCATGTATATTTTAATTGAAAGCTCATAGTACTTGTAGAGAATTGAGTCTTAGATGTGCTCCATGACAGGTGCCACACACACACACACACTCCAATCCTTTTAAAGACTGTTTCACCATTGCTGTTTAAGAGGTAGGTTCATCATCATCACTATCATCATTATAGCAGAAACTTCCTTTGCTGGTCATCACCTTCTAGATCTCAAACTATCAACTCCCAGGAGGCCTAATGAGAAGGGCAAGGAAGCACTGTGCAGAGAAGAGGGTGACCTTGATTGGTGACAGAGCTGTGAAGAGAAGTGCCTATGTGGTTCATTGACACAGGAGGCAGCCTCTATCAGGACAGCAGAAGGGAGGGAGGAGTTGGAAAGAGGCAGGCTTCACTCACCTCCTGTGTTTTTGTTCTGAGCAAAAAGTTGGTGTAGAGGCAGCCAGCCCCCTCCATGCCCAAACACACACACTGAAACCCAGGTGCTCTCCAGGGCTTTAGTAAAAGTGCTGGCTTAATGAAAACTGGGAGGAGGTGGGTAAGAAACCTAAGGAGTGATTAAGAGAGAGAGGGAGTGGTCGGTGAAATTGTCAGAAGATGCTAGTAACACATACAGCTGTGCGACTTTGGAATGAAAGGTTTTCCCTTGTTTTGGCAGATGGTCTGATCATCCCGAATACCCATTCCATGATGAATACTGACTTCAGAGAGCTCTGCACTTATTTTTCCCTGTGTGTGTACCACGACATTTGGCTGGTTGCTTCCCCGACATGTGAAAGTGAAAAGGGTTTTACTCTCCTCAGATGAAGTGGTGATGGGCTTAACTTCTGTATAAGAGAAGTGACTTTGACTTAGCTATGTTGAAGAAAAAAATATTTACATCTATTGAAATAATCGTTTGGAATTAAATAATTAAATTGTCAGCAAAGCCATAATGATTTGATGGTTGTGTGTTTCTATCATTTTTTATTCATTTTACCCAGCTTTAGGGATGGATAACTGCTAGTTTTCTCTTGCATGCTTTAAAGGGCCTGAGCTTCAACATAACTGGTGATCCACACTTACTGCCTATTACTCCTGCTCCCATGTACCATACAACCAGCATTATGCAAAATGGCTTGAGACTATCAACATATACAAATAAAACCCTGTATTGTAAGACGGTCCAAATATAACTATTTTAAAAGCAGGCTTTCAGAAATATACTGAAAAAAGCTTTATAAAATTTTTAAAGTGTTACTGGGATAATTGTGTCAATATCAATGTAGCAAGTTCCAAAGATCACTGGTAATTTTACTCTTAAGTTTTTTGAAGTGAATAAGAAGATAATTAGAATTCTGCAAGAGAAATAGATCTATTTTCAATTGATCTAAAGCAATATATTTTATTCATTCATATTGGGTCACTTTCACAGAGCAAGAGAGGTCTTTAAAAAGTATTTGTCCACAAAATTCTTTAAAAAAATAAAATAAAAAGCATTTGTTCAAACCAATTGCTTATAGATAATCTTCAATGACCTGAATATATACACTTCTGAGAAATTATCACTTTAAAAACATTTGATCTCTACTCATTTTTTCCATTTATTCCAATATTGATATTTATAATGCTGTCCTCTGGAAAATATATTGTTCACAAAAATTAATAAACTATGGTAACTTACTCCACCACATGGATCTCCATTTTGTTATGGGGGTAGCAGGCTGGTCATCTGAATCAATTCAAATTGAAAAAACCTTGATCAAGTTCCTATTGCACATTTAGCACTGGGAAGAGAGGGAAGAAAAGGAGAACAGAAATGAAAACGAAAGAACAGAAATTTGAGTCCTGATCTCTGTTGTCAAATCACCTCAATGTATTTTGGTAGCCCCTATGATAGTGACTTCTCATCCTAAAAAGGGTGCTACCTTTTGGGTAACAACTGAATGCTCAGCCCCCGTATCGACCATAAAGTTCACAGTCTGGCCCCCAATTTTCATTTTGACCAAGGGCTCATGGGGGCATAGTTGGAAAGAGCCCGGTCTGTCCTGATCAGAGTCTGCTCCCGCCAACCCAATCAGGTCTGTTTCGGGTGGCTCGGGCCAGTAACGGCTGGGCGGGTTGGAAGATGCCGGCTTTCCTCTTCGGCGATTGGGGCACTCATTTTCCAGTGTCCAAATTCCTTCCAATAGGCAGACGGATCACGCCCAAGGGGTGTCTTCCTCCTTTGCTCTTTTACCCCCTTTTTCTCTCCCCTCTTTCCCACTGAAGGGGATGGATAACCTAGGGCAGTTGCTAAAAGGTTTACTTTCTTTTTTTAGCCTCTCATCAGCCTCCTTCTTGGCCACTCAGTCCCAATTTACAAAGACCTTATTGGCTATTTCTAGTAATTCAGTTGCATTCTTACCTGCAAATCCTTCGAGCTTCTGCAGTTTCTTCCTAATGTCAGGTTGAGCCGGACCTACAAAGTTTGCATTTACCATGCACTGATTTTCCAGAGCCTTGGGATCAAATGAGGTGTAGACCCAGAATGCCTCGAAGTCTCTCATAAAAGTCTGCTGGACTTTCTTCCGCTTTTTGGAAGACCTCAGAAGTCTTAGTCATATTAGTGGGCTTCTTAGCCCCTGCTCGAGCTCCCTGGAGGAAGGCTAAGCAGTATCTCTCTAGGTTCCTCCCTTCCTCTGTATTGGGATCCCATCGAGGTTCTTCATCTGGTAGGGCTTCCCTTGCCCATCTCTCGGTATCCATTATTCCTCCTGGTGCCTGAGTCTGGAACCACCTCCTAGCCTCTGTCACTATTCTCACCTGCTCCTCCGTAATAAAGAGAGTGAGGAGAAGCTGCTTGCAGTCGACCCAGGTTGGTTTCTGGGTCTGAAAGATCAACTCTAAAAGGTCGATCATAGCCTGAGGCTTTTCAGAATAGGCTGGGGTGTGGTGCTTCCAATTCAGGTGATCAGTCGTTGTAAAAGGCTGATAGTAAAAGATTGATCTCCCTTCTAGTAAGTTCCCATCTGGGGCCATTTGCTGGCGGCCCCTGGTTTCACGAAGGGGCATCTGCATTGCAGGCAGCTGTCTGGGCCCTTGATTGGCTGATCTGAGGCACCGGCCAACCAACTCCAGTGACTCTGGGTGAAGTTCTGGGGCTGTGGGTGGCAAGACTGAGGGAGGTGGTATATCTGGTCCCCCACCCTCTGGCCGGTGGCAGAGCGCTAGGAACTGCTTGGGGGGCATATGGTGGTGGTAGGCTCGGTGGAGGGGCCTCCTCTGTATTTCCTTGAAAAATGGATGGCCTTTGGTCTCTCCGAGATATCTGTTTCTTCTCCTGAGTGACTAATACCTTACACTGTCCCTCATCGCTAACACAGAACCAAGCCCAAGAAGGCCTGACTTGGGCTATTTCGAACCATTGATCTATGTAAGAGAATTGATCAGGGTGACCTGGGTCTCCCGTTACAACTCTGTAAACAGCCTTCACTGTGGGGATATCTAAAGTTCCTTCTGGTGGCCATCCTACCCCAAAGGTCGGCCAGTCTAATTCACACATATGTCTTAACTTCCAGGGGAATAGTTTCACTCCGTAATCCCCTGAGAATCCCTTCTTGAAATTCTTTAGCATACATTCTAAGACACTGGGTTTAGAGGGACTACCTCCCATGTTTGTGGGTGTGGTCCCTCCCAGTGAACTGAGACACAAGACAAACGGGAAACTTTGACTTTGTCCATCTGGCCGCTCTCCTCGTGGAGAATTAGGTGCCTCTTAGCATTAATGGTGGGTCAGTATAAGGCCCTGACGCAGTGCCAACACCGCCCTAGACCATATGAGGTCACCACGGAATTGCAGGTTAGGACTCAATCAGGCTCCGTAGCTTTCACCGTGGAGCGCAGACTCTCACACGCTCATTCACACCACAATCAGTCAGAGTTTGATTTCCACCCAGGAAAGTCCCTGATCTCAGAGGCAGTAAACACTGCCTAGGAGGTGATCAACCTCCTCTGCTATTCCTAAAGGCAGGCCTGGTCTCGGACTGGTTCCCTGGGAAAACCTGCCGATCAGACATCTGGTCCCAGAAAGGCTTTTCTGTCTTTCTTGGGGTCCACTGGAGCACAGGGAGGCGGGGCGGGGGGGAGTAGGGGGAGCGGGAGAGGGGGATGATCCATCCGGGTCCAGTGAGGACTGGGACCCAGACAACTGCTGGTGGTGCCTTCCCTTCGTCACAGGGGCCCAGGTCGAGCAGGCCTACCCGCCTGTTCTCATCAGCGGTGGCTCAAAGTGCCAGCTCGGCTGACAGCCTTCGTAGCCAATGCACCAAATTATGTTATGGCAGAATTAGCAGGTGGCAGGAAGACAGATAACCAGGCACTTAGAAGACTAAGAAAAGGCACTTTATTTCTATCACCGGCACTTTGGTTCAGGGAATCGGTTCCCAAAGCTGAGCCCCAGCTTGGGTTGTTACTTTCCTTTTATACATTTTCGGGGCTTACGGGTTTTGCTGGGGAATTTCCACTAAGCTGCCATTGCCAGGTGTAACAAGAAAGATTACACAAGCGGATCTGCAGTTATGGGGCTAAGCAAGAGAGAGAGAACAAAAGGGGTCAACTAAATCTGGATGTCTTGAGGAAGGGAAAGGGAGAGAGAGAAACATCAATGTGAGAAAGAAACATCTATCAGTTGCCTCACACATGCACCCTAACTGAGGAGGAAACTGGTCTTGCAAGGTGTGTCAGGCCATAAAGCTGTGAACAATGCACTGCCCTGGGTGGGGGTGGTGGGGGAGGGTTGTTATGGTGGTCCCAGGACAGATCATCGGATATGGCCTGGGGACCCCCAACACCTGGGGACCTTCCTGTAAGCCCACTAAAGGGGGCGGAACCATATCTGTAAGACAAAGACCCCAGAAGGTTATAAAAAGTGAAGCCCTCTGCCTGTTTCTTCACTCTGATTTGGAAATTATTCCCGGAGTCCACTAGTGTTAATAAACAGGATCCCTCCCTTTCTGTAGGAAGCGTGCTTGGTATTTCTTTGGTCTTCTATAACAAACCAGGGATAGAACCTGCAACCTGGGTATGTGCCAGGGCTGGGAGTAGAACCAAAACCCTTTAGTACATGGAATGACACTCCAATAGAGGCACACCAGCCAGGGCAAGAGTTTTTCTTAAAAAAGTTAAAATGTGCTTATTCCTAATGCCATAATCTTAGCTTGTTGCTTATGAGAAGGCTAGCCCCTATTTTGTAAAACTACTGTTTGGAATTCTCTGCTGTTTTTTTAGACGGACTCTTATTCTAAAAAAAATAACTTTGCTTTCTAGCCTGCTTTAGCCTGCTTGAATAATGAGGAAGATAAACTTAACTGTCTGACCCTATAGGCCAGAGACTAGATATGCCCATACTCTCAATGCCATGCCAGGTGCATTTTTTAATTGGATAGAACTGTGTTGTTTTCAAGGCCAGCAGCGAGATAACCACTAAGTGCACATAGGGCTGGCTCTTTAATAAAAAGGGAAGTTCTGTTTGTAGCCTTGCTTAGAATTTGAATTCATTTTCTCTAAGCGCACCGGTGAATAAAGTGTGACTCCAAACTCTCCAAGCATTGATTGATTATTCCGGTTCTCTGTAACACTTATAACTAAAAACCTATTTAAAATGCCCAGCTGGCGTGGCTCAGTGGTTGAGTGTCAACCTATGAACCAGGAGGTCATGGTTCCATTCCTGGTAGGCACAGGGTTGCAGGCTCGACCCCCAGTGTGGAGGTGCAGGAGGCAGCAGATCAATGACTTTCTCATCACTGATGTTTCTATCTCACTCTCCCTCTTCATTCCTCTCTGAAATCAATAAACTACCCATTCTTTACAATTTACCTATGTTTTTTTCTGATGCATTTTATATTTTCTCAGATCATTAAACTAATACCAGGTTTCATGCTGTCAGTATTTGCGTTTAAAGCATATGGGCAAATGAGTTCCTATGAAAATGACCTAATGCAGGCAACAGAGATGATAAATTATTTCTTCAGTGAAGAGAAAATTGTTCTGATAATAACTGACTGCTATTGAAAGATAGAAATAATCTGAGAGGTTAGCTTAAGGTGTAATCTACTTTCCTTCCTGTCCTAAATTTCTTTTTCTTTTTCTAATATATTTTATTGGTTTTTTACAGAGATAAAGGGAGAGGGAGAGAGAGTTAGAAACATCGATGAGAGAGAAATATCAATCAGCTGCCTCCTGCACATCCCCCACTGGGGTTGTGCCCACAACCAAGGTACATGCCCTGGACCGGGAATCGAACCTGGGAACCTTGAGTCCGCAAGCCGACGCTCTATCCACTGAGCCAAACTGGTAGGGCTGTCCTAAATTTCTTGAAATAACTAAGCAGAGAGCCAATTAATTAGATCAAAACACATAGCACCTCTAGAATAAAAAAAAGGTACATCAGTGAACCAAAAATCCCTAAGGATAGAAAGCAGAAGTAATTGGATTGACAAAGAAATAAGAGTAGAAAACTGTAGCTCATAGTCCTGATATGGGATTTTTGGACTGGAACATGTGGTGTTCCCCTGGGCAGGATGGTTTCCCCAGGCTCTTGGTCAGTCGGAGTTGAAGAATGAAACCACGTATGGAAGATGGTATAGCAAAGGTGGAAATTTATTGAAGAACAAGCACACACTCCCACGTGGGGAGGGGGCAAGTCCCACAGCATAGACTCCCATGTGGGGAGGGGGAAAGAGTCCCACTGAATTCCTTTTTCCATGGTTTATAAAGACTGTAGTTTTCTGTGCCTCAATATCTCCTCTGATTGATCACTATTTCCCTTTGATTTGGTCACCATAGTAACTCCTAAGCTCAAAGATCAAACCTCACCTGGGACAAGTGAGGCTCTCCTCTCTCATGGTTCTCCTATTCCCTCTGGGCTTTCTTCCTCCTTCTTTATTTTGTAAATATAGACCTTTTGCAACTCCCAGTTCCCTTATCTTATGGAAATGTAACTGCTGCCTCTCCCAACTTCCCTGTCTTATGGAAATGTAACTGCTGCCTCTCCCAACTTCCCTGTCTTATGGAAATGTACCCTTTTGCAATTCTGTAGCCCTGTGTTTTTTCCATGGACCCCTTAATTTAAAATATTCCTCAAACCTGCCTATTTCACCCCTAACTGCTGAAAACACAATAGCAACTTTAGACATGCTTCAAACTTTAGTTCAAAAAATTGAAGAAAAACAAGTAGACATTTTAATGACCTCACATTTCACCAGGGCTATTCCCTCCTACACACACACAGTCCTGAGAGGCTGCCAAGAGCCATGTTTGTTCTTCTGGCTGAAACCACTTCTTCCTTTTTTTAATTTCTTTTTGAAATTTTTCAATTACAGTTGACATTCAATATTATTTTGTATTAGTTTCAGGTGTATAGACATAGTGGTTAGACACATATAACTTACAAAGTAATTTCTCCAGTAAGTCTAGTACCCACCTGGCACCATATATAGTTATTGCAATATTGTGGTCTATAGTCCCTGTGCTATACTTTACATCCCTGTGACTATTTTGTACTACCAATTCAAGAAACCACTTCTTTCTAATCAAAGTGAATTATTATTCTGGAAGAGGGTAGGTAACACAATACTGAAATTGAATTGAGAAACAGATCACAGCCTCGAGTAACTTAGGAACCACACAAAAGACAAGAATAAAAAAAGAAAATCACAAAGCAATTCTGGCCCTTACTTCTGGGGTAAACCTATGGAGTGGGGGAAGGTAGAAGAAGTGACAATCGAAGGAGAAAGAAGGAGGACATAGTATTAAAGGAGACCCTTGGCTACATAAGGACTAGTGCATTATGACTGAAGGAGACAGAATTTGCCACCTCAAAATATGCCACTTTGGCATAAGGCTTATTTTGAGCTGAAGGCAATTGAGAAGAAACAATCACAAGAAAAGCTCTATTTACCTAAAAAGGAGGACATAAATTTGCAGTGTTCATCATGCCCTCTCTACTAGGAAAGGCAAAAGTTAATCACTGGAGACAACTTTATTTTTTTTAATATATTTTTATTAATCTTTACAGAGAAAGGGAGAGGGATAGAGAGTTAGAAACATCGATAAGAGAGAAACACCGATCAGCTGCCTCCTGCACACCTCCTATGGGGGATGTGCCCACAACCAAGGTACATGCCCTTAACCGGAATCAAACCTGGGACCTTTCAGTCCACAGGCCCATGCTCTATCCACTGAGCCAAACCGGTTAGGGCTGGAGACAACTTTAGATGCTTATCAGGTGGGAGGTGCAAAAGAGGAATTTACATAACTAACTACACATAATTACCTAACTATGCAGTGGGAAATCAAGGTACATTGTGATAAGGCTTTTATAGTGAATATGAAGTTATTTGACAATAGCCTGTTTTAAGTTAAACATGCATCAGGGAAACTCTAGCTAGAGAAACCATTTTTTTTTTAATTGAGTTAATAAGACAATAACGGAGATAAATAAAATCTTAACTATATATACTAGAGGCCCGAGGCACAAAATTTGTGCACGGCGGGGGGCGGGGAGGTGTGTCCCTCAGCCCAACCTGCACCCTCTCCAATCTGGGACTCCTTGAGGGATGTCCGACTGGCCGTTTAGGCCCAATCTCAGTGGGATCGGGCCTCAATAGGCAGTCGGACATCACTCTCACAATAAAGGACTGCTGGCTCCCAACCACTCGCCTGCCTGCCTGCCTGATTGCCCGTAACCGCTTCTGCCTGCAAGCCTGATCATCTCCTAACCACTCCCGTGCCATCCTGATTGACGCCTAACTGCTCTCCTGCCAGCCTGATTGCCCCTAACTGTCCTCCCCTGCAGGCCTGGTCGCCCCTAACTGCCCTCCCCTGCTGCCCCAGTTGCCCCTAACTGCCCTCCCCTGCTGGCCCAGTCACCCCTAAGTGCCCTCCCCTGCAGGCCTGATTGCCCACAACTGCCCTGCCCTGCAGGCCTGGTCGCCCCTAACTGCCCTCCCCTGCTGCCCCAGTTGCCCCTAACTGCCCTCCCCTGCTGGCCCAGTCACCCCTAAGTGCCCTCCCCTGCAGGCCTGGTTGCCCACAACTGCCCTGCCCTGCAGGCCTGATCACCCCCAACTGCCCTCCCTTTCAGGCCTGGTCCCTCCCTAATGCTCTCCCCTGCAGGCCTGGTCCCCCCCAACTGCCCTCCTCTGCAGGCCTGATCACCCCCAACTGCCCTCCCTTTCAGGCCTGGTCCCTCCCAACTGTCCTCCCCTGCAGGCTTGATCACCCCCAACTGCCCTTCCCTGCCGGCCATCTTGTGGTGGCCATCTTTGACCACATGGGGGCGGCCATCTTGTGTGTTGCAGTGATGGTCAATTTATATATTACCTCTTTATTATATCCTATCTAATGAAAGAGTAATATGCAAGTTAACCATCACTCCACTACACCCACAAGCCACACCAAACAGCCAATCAGGTGCAAGTATGCAAATTAACCCAACCAAGATAGCTGCGGCCACGGAGCGAGCAGGAGGCTTGGGTTTCCCCAGCAATGGAGGAAGCCAAGCTTTCCGCACACCCTGGTGGGCCCAGGCCTCCACTCCAGGCTACAAAGTTTCAATTATAGAAGATAAATTAATCCCAGCAAAAATGGCTGCAGTCACGGAGCAAGCAGGAGGCTTGGCTCCGCTCAAGGCTACAAAGTTTCAATTATAGAATATAAATAAATCCCAGATACCAGGCGTCGCCGGGGGGCATGGTCGGCCTGCAAACCATGACAGGCCCCTCACCCAGGCTGCCCCACATGCCAAGGAAACCCCCACCCTTATCTGGGACACCCTTCAGGGCAAACCAGCCGGCCCCCACCTGTGCACCAGGCCTCTATCCTATCTAATAAAAGAGTAATATGCAAATTGACCATCAATCCAACACATAAGATGGCTGCCCCCATGTGGTCAAAGATGGCTGCCCCCATGTGGACACAAGATGGCCGCCACAAGATGGCCTGCAAGGGAGGGCAGTTGGGGGTGATCAAGCCTGCAGGGGAGGGCAGTTAGGGGTGACCATGCCAGCAGAAGAGGGAAGTTGGGGGCGACCGGGCCTGCAAGGAAGGGCAGTTGGGGGGGACCCAAGCCTGCAGGGGAGAGCAGTTGGGGGGGACCAGGCCTGCAGGGGAGGGCAGTTAGGAGTGACCAGGGTGCAGGGGAGGGCAGTTAGGGGCAAACGGCTGGCAGGGGAGCAGTTAGGCATCAATCAGGCTGGCAGGCAGAAGTGGTTAGGGGCAATCAGGAAGGCAAGCAGGCGAGCAGTTGGGAGCCAGCAGTACTGGATTGCAAGAGGGATGTCCCAGATTGGAGAGGGTGCAGGCTGGGCTGAGGGACACACACACACACCCGTGCACAAATTTCGTGCACCAGGCCTCTAGAAGGATATATATTTAATTATCACCCAAGGATATGTTTATTGATTGGAGAGAGAGAAAACTTTGATCAGTTGCTTCTTATATGCTCCCTGACTAGGGACTGAGCCTTCAGCCAAGGTATGTGGTCTTACTGGGAATCAAACCCACAACCTTTTCATGTATGGGATAACACTCCAACCAACTATGCCAACCAGCCTGGGAGAAATCTCAACAATATTTAGTTAATCCAAAAGCAGGCAGAAAAAGAAGATAAAAGGCTCAAAAAACAGATGGAACAGAAACCTTAAAACAAGATAGCAGAACCACACCAAATCAAATTCATAATTACATCTAATATAATTTTTACCAGAATTCAAAATAAAAGGCAGAGACTGTCAGTACCGGGGTTCTTTTCCCAGCATTACAAAGGGTTCAGCATTCTGGAAAAAGGGTCTGCGCGTAGATGATTAAGGAGTCCAAAGACGAAAGGTAATTTTGAAAGGCATTGGGGATCAGAGGATCTTCAGCCAAAGGTGCTAAAAGACTCCTTCCTTGACTCAGGACCCTGCTTTTATCAATACAATTTGTCCTAAGGCAAGGTGGAGATATACACTTAAAAGGGTAAGGTTTCAAAGGGTACAGAAGCATTGTCAGTTTGGGGAATAGCCTACAGCTGTTCAGGTGTTTGGCCAACAGGAGGCAATAAAATGCCCTGAGCTGTCTGGCAGCAGACAATCCTATTCAGGTTTGGGGGAAGTGCCGTTTAGCCATTTCCAACAGGTAAACTACATATGTGGCTCACCCTTGTTGAGCCGCCCAAGTCCCATCAACCTTTTGATGGAACTCTTGTAATTATTACATGCTGGGATTGGTTCTCAGCATTTCAGACTAGATACAAATAAAGAACCCTACTATATGCTATCTATTAGAAAGTCACTTTAAATAGGAATTAAATAAAAACAGGAGAAACCAAGATGGCGGCATAGGTAAACACCTAAACTTCTGCCTCGCACAACAATATCAAAACTACAACTAAAAGACAAAACGGACACCATCCAGAACCACAGGAAAGCTGGCTGAGTGGAAATTCTACAAGTAGAAGGAAAGAGGAAAGCACATTGAGACTCAGAGGAGCTGCAAAAGGCTGAGGTACGAAGATGCGCACGTGCAAAGAGGACAGGTGGCTGAGTGCATGGGTGGCTGAGTGAGTGGCTGGCTTTATCAAGTGGGAGGGAGACAAAAGCTCCTGACTGTGCTGAACTCCAGTCCCAGGCGAGACTCTGGGAACCCAGATTCATTCAGGGGAAATCTGGACTGTCAGTAAAAGAGAAAGCACATTGAGACTCAGGGGAGCTGCAAAAGGCTGAGGTACGGAGGTGCAAGCGCGCAGAGAGGACTGACTGCTGAGTGCATGGGCAGCTGCGTGCGCGGCTGGCTTTCTAAAGCAGGAGGGAGACGGAAGCTCCCGACTGCGCTGAACTCCAATACCAGGCGAGTTTCTGGGAACCCAGACTTATTCGGGGAGAAACTGGACTGTCTGGCAGCGGGCAAAACTTGAGGGCAGCTTTCTCTCAGAGGTGCTTGGAACAATTACTGAGGGACACTGAGACCCAGGGGCCTCATAGGGCAGGGCTGACAGAAAGCCAAGGCTGTCTGCTCCACCCTGAGACTCCACCCCATCCAAGCTGAGCACAGAGGCTTTTGCAATTTTGCAAGTCTTGTCTCATAAGGGTGTCTCCAGCACAGAAGTTCTCCCAGCGTAGACACAGCTGATCCTCACAGCCAATTGGCCTGGAGGTCAATTCCTCCCAGTGATACCAACAACAATCAAGACTTAACTACAACAAGGCTGTACACACAGTCCACAAAGGAGTGCACCAAGAGTGTCCATCTCAGGTAGCTGGGGGAGGCTGTGCCACTGGGCCCTATAGGACACCTACCACACAAAGCTACTCTACCAACTCAGGGAAGCAACAAATATGTGGAGACAAAGAAACAGATCACAAGTGAAAGAAATGGAGGAAAGCAAATGACTGGATATAGAGTTCAAAATCACGGTTATAAGGTTTTTCAAGAATTTCCTAGAAAAGGCCGATAAATTAGCAAGACCCTCGAGGATATGAAAAAGGACCAACTAGAAATTAAGTATACACTGACTGAAATAAAAAATATTATACAGAGATCTAACAGCAGACTAGAGGATCGCAAGAATCAAGTCAAAGATTTGAAATACAAAGAAGCAAAAAACACTCAACCGGAAAAGCAAAAAGCAAAAAGAATCCAAAAATATTAAGACAGTGTAAGGAGCCTCTGGGACAACTTCAAGCGTACCAATATCAGAATTATGGGGGTGCCAGAAGAAGAGAGCAAGATACTGAAAACCTATTTGAAGAAATAATGACCGAAAACTTCCCCCACCTGGTGAAAGAAATAGACTTACAAGTCTAGGAAGTGCATAGAACCCCAAACAAAAGGAATCCAAAGAGGACCACACCAAGACACATCATAATTAAAATGCCAAGGACAAAAGACAAAGAGAGAATCTTAAAAACAGCAAGAGAAAAACAGTTAAGTACCTACAAGGGAGCACCCATATGATTGTCAGCAGATTTCTCAACAGAAACTATGCAGGCCAGAAGGGATTGGCAAGAAATATTCAAAGTGATGAATAGCAAGAACCTACAACCAAGATTACTCTACCCAGCAAAGCTATCATTCAGAATTGAAGGTCAGATAAAGAGCTTCACAGATAAGAAAAAGCTAAAGGAGTTCATCACCACCAAACCAGTATTATATGAAATGCTGAAAGGTATTCTTTAAGAAAAGGAAGAAGAAAAAGGTAAAGATAAAAATTATGAACAACAAATATCTATCAACAAGTGAATCTAAAAATCAAGTGAATAAAAAATCTGATGAACAGAATAAACTGGTGAATATAATAGAATCAGGGGCATAGAAAGGGAGTGGACTGACACTCCCTTTCTTGGGAGGAAAGGGGTGTTGGGGGTGCAGGAAGAGACTGGACAAAAATCTTACACCTATGGATGAGGACAGTGCGGGGGAGGTAAGGGCAGAGGGTGGGGTGGGAACAGGGTGGAGGGAGCTATGGGGGGAAAAAAGAGGAACAATTGTAATAATCTAAACAATAAAGATTTATTAAATTAAAGAAAAACATGGATAGTAAAAAAAAATTTAAAAAACAAAATAATGACATACCTTTAAACCTGTCAAATTAGAAAATTTGGGGGGTATTAGCCTAATGAACTGCTGATGAAAGTGCATTCTGCCTTATTGTCATTCTAGAGAGCAATCTGGTACTTGTCCAGATTAAATCTGTGTAGCCCTCTGGTCCAGCTAGTCTATATCTGAGGATATATACCAAAGAAATACCCCTCTATTCTATAGCCATAAGATTTCAAGTATTAGGCTATTCACAGAAGCACTGTTTATTGTAGCTGAGTGTTAGAAGCAATCTCGGTACCCATGGCAGAGGAGAGGATGAGTAAATACAGTAAATGCACACCATGGAGTATTATGCAGCCAGGAGAAGCAACAGGCTAACTGTAAACATAGCAATATGGATCTTTTTAAATCATGGTGATGAAAAAAAATAAGAAATGAAATAAAACCAGTATAATACTGTATGCCAACTATAATTTAAAAGTTTTAAGTCATAAAAATATATAGAAACTCTAAAATTGAAAAAGAAGAAATGGAATGAGATCTATAATATAATTTACATTATCAGCGACATGCCTTCTGAACCACATAACCCATTTTAGAGCAACACCAATAAAAGAATATGCATTTTAAGTATTAAAATGGTTAGTTATATGTGTAGGAAAGTGACAATACATAATTACATATGTACATATATAAAAAAGAAAAGCCTCACATAGCTATTAATATCAGTACATAAACTGAGGCATATGATTAATACAGTCCCCTGTACATGAAGTCCAGCTAAGAAAAACATATATATAAAATAAAATACCATATAGTTAAGTATGTCAGTATTTTCCTTTAAACATTCTGACTTCTTTTATCCTATCCTAAAATTATATAAATTACCTTTATTTTTCTAATCAGTTCTAGTTGTTTTGTTTTTACATTTAAATTTTTAATTCATCTGAAAACACTTTTTCATTTGCTATGCAGTATGATCATAATTTTGTATTTTTAGTGGAAATCAGGTTGTTCCAGTGACGTTTATTCAAGGAGCCATCCTTTCCTCCCTGATTTTAAACGCCCATTTATTTTACATTTAATTCTCATGTGTACATGAATCTATTTCTGGGTTCTTTTTTATTCCTCTGATCTTTTTTGTTTATTCCTCCACTAAAACTATTAATTAGTGTTGCTTTATTGAGAAGGCTAAAAGGGCTAATTCCAATGTAACCCTGATATTTGGGGGGCTAGCAATATGGATCTGTGCCAGCAAGCCCAGTGTACATTCTTAATAACCTATAATTAAGTCATTGCCTCTTTCCCATAAACTGGTCTTGCAGAACCTGTTATCTAAATACAGAGGCCATAAAACTGTGAAAAGTGCACTGCCCTGGAGGGGGCGTTATTAATGTTGGTGCCAGGTCAGACCATCAGATATGGCCTGGAGACCCCCAACACCTGGGGGCCTTCTTGCAAAGTCCGCACAAAGGACCGGAAGCATAATCCATATTTGTGGGACAAAGACCCCAGAAAGATATAAAAGAGAAGCACCCTGCATGTTACTTTACTCAAATTTGGGAAGTTATTCCTCTGAGTCGCTGGCAAAAATAAAGGGTAACTCCTTTTCTCTAAAAGCGTTGTTTGGTTTTCCTTTGGTCTTCTGCAACATTATAACATATTTTGGTATCTGTTAGGTCCTCCCTCACTATTACTCTTTTTCAGCAATTTCTTGGTAATTATCACATATTTTTTCCCTTCAGATAAAAATAGAAACTTTTCAAGATCCCCAATGAATGCTTCATTGTGATTTTGTTTGAAATTGCATAAAAATTATATATTATTTTGGGAAACACTGACAGCTTTATTATATTAAATCATGCTACCCAGAAACATATATGTCTCTGTGTTCCAAATTTTTTATGTATCTACCAGTAAAATTGTATAGTTTTCCTCAGATAAGTGTTCCACCTTTCTTGTTTAATTAATTCTTGGGTAATTTATAATTTTTGTACTATAAATGTTATTTTAATTTCCATTTTTTAATTAAGATGCTACTATCAAAAGGTTATTTTTTTATATTTGTATTTTTTAAAATTTGAATATCTTGAGTTTTCAATTTTCAGAAGGTGATAGATGATTAATAATTACTTTTCTTTTAGAGTAAGCAAGAGAAAAAGGATATTTAGATTCAAGCTATTTCTATTTTATAGACACACATGAGAATGTTTTTAATACTGTTTAAAAAATTGAAAAATTTTAAAGCATTTAGTTCACCAGTATATAAAGTAAAGGTTGTATTCTGAAGTGAATGTAAGGGGCAGAAATAGAATGTTGGGGAACCAGCTAACTTGGCTGGCAGTTGCATTCCAGACCTGGGAGCTCACCTGGAAATGCAGCCCACTCTCCCTATTTGGAGCTGCCTATTATCATGCAAAGATTAACTTTGCTGCAGAAACCAAAATTGCCAGCCCTTTTTGCATACCTGCAGGCCTTTGCAAATCTCCAGTCTGCTTACCTGTTAACTGCCCATTTGGCCCACCCTTTGGCTATTTCCCCATGTAACCCCAGCCCTTTGCATATCACTAAGCCCTTTGAAGATCCCCAGCCCTTATGCATATCTGTAAACTGCCCATTTGCCCTTTTGACTACTTTCCTTTGTATGTCTACCTATATAAGCAACTGGCTTACGGTGGGCTGCAGAGCAGATTTTTGTGGATAACCTGCTGCTCTCCCATACTGCCAGCAATATTGGAATAAATGCTCATATATGATTCAACCCTGTCCCTGCTTAATTGGCTTGAGTAGTGACAGGCAGCATGGACCCATTGTTTGTCCAGTTACATAAATACAAACATAATGAGGTATTGAGAAAAAATAAATTATTTATTTGTATATAAAATAAATCAGCTACATATAAAATTAAGCAACTTCTATGGACCAGGCAGGAGGCCAGATACAACACAGAAGCTTAAAGTTTAAAGTGGAAAAGCATTAATAACATTAAATTATTTTAAATAAGATAAATGCACATAAATTTATACCAATAAGCAATATTATACCGACTAGGTCAAGCATGTCAAACTCACAGCCGGTAGACCACAAGTTTGACATGCTTGAACTAGGTAATCCTCCCTTTGCTTCTTAGCATGGGACTTTTAAAAAAGCTAAAACTGTGCAAAGATATCTTAATAATTAACAGAAAAAAATACAATTGTCTGAGGAAAACTATACAGTTTTAATGGAGGACATAACATTTTTGTCAAAACATAAAATATTCTCTTACTTGATTATAAATGTAGAGTAAAATTAGAGAAAAATAGAACTAATATTTATTTTCTATGCTTTAATTTTAAACTTTAGAAACTTTACTTGAGGACTAAAGTGTTTTATTTCTTTGTAAAAAACTTATCAAGAGTAGTTGAACAGTTTTTGCTTTTTTTCTTATCTAAATTATAATACAGAGCAAACATCTTTTTTATACTTAGGAGAAGTGTCATATTACTTTCTAAGTTTGAATCAGGTACCAACATTTTACCCTTTTTTAATGCCGGTGTATATTTATTGGCATCTGCAAGGGGTTCAGGAATCTGGAGAAGGCGCCGTGTGTAAATTAACCAAGAATCCAGAGACGAAACATAATTTTGGAAGGCATTTGGGAGGCCAGAGGAGCTTGCCTAAAGAAACCAAGTTCTCCCTTGTCTCAGGACCCCTTGCTTTTTATTAACACAAATTGTCCTAAGGTAAGGTAGATATACACATCAAAGGCCAGGGTTTAGTATACAGAATCCATTGTTGGTTTGGGAAAAACTGCCTAAGGCTGTTCAGGTGTTTGGCCAGCAGGAGGCAATAACATATAGATTGAAATGCCCTCAGCTGCCTGGCAGCAAGCAATCATTTATGCATCCTTTTCAGGTTTGTGGAAATGGGCAGTTTACAGATATGCAAAAAGGCTGGGGATCTTCAAAGGGCAATAACATATGTGATTCGGCCCTTGCTGAGTCCCCAAGTTCCATCAACATTTTGATGAAACTCTTGCATTTATGACATGCTGGAATTAGCTTCTGGCACTTTTTATGCTTTCAAAGTCATGAAATATCTGAAAGTTCCTTTCATGTGATTTTTGTCATTTCCTCTGGGACATCACCCTTTTCCTCACAACCACGGTCCTTGTTTATGCATGCATTTGCCTTCACTAAGTTCCTCTGGCTGCATATCAAGAGGCTCTCTAATGGTAACTATCAACATTCCCTGGCCAGTGATCTCTTTTATAACTCCATTTATGTTTGATTCATATTTCATTTCTAGCATAGTCATTTTTTGTTGTTGTTGTTCTCTACTAATCTTTGTTGGTCAATTCCCTATTTTAATTATTAAATTCTATAAAATGTTGTGTGGGTTTATCACTGGAAGGCAAGAAAACATTGCAACTGCATGTTCTGCTGTGTGTGATAGGAAAAACAGATTCACAGTGACCAATCAGTAACTGGCATTGAAAATGACTGATCATTGATTTTGGTGTACATTTGTTACCTAAGTAGTGATTTGGAGACTGAATAACTGGTAGCGAAGTTTGTACTTTTTGAAATTAATCAGTTAGTATACTATAGTAACTGAAATTTGGACCATGTTGTTGGGGACTGGTGGTAACTAAATAATGGTCACTGAAATTTGTGCATTTCAGAACCATGCAAAGACTTCCAGTATATCTCTATCCACTCACGTTTTTCTACAAAATACCTTACCAGAGGTGTTAAACCAAGTCAAAAAGTTAAAATATAAGGAGCCTCAGTAAATCTCTGTTTAAAAAATGTGTTGCAGAGAGTCGAGGGAGGATCCAAGATGGCCGCATAGGTAAACACCTAAACTGCTGCCTCGCACAACAATTTCAAAACTACAACTAAAAGACAAAATGTCTATCACCCAGAACCACGGGAAAGCTGGCTGAGTGGAAGTTCTACAACTAGAAGGAAAGAGAAAAGAGCATTGAGACATGCACAAGCGCTGAAAAGCTGAGGTAACGAGGCGCGCGATCCGAGCTGGTGGCAGGCATTGCTTTTTTCAACCCGAAGGGAGACAAGCCCCCGATTACTCTGAAATCCAGTTTCTGGGGAGACGCGGGGAACCCAAACTCCTATGGGGAGAAGCTGGACTGTCTGCCATTGGGTCAGAAAGTGAGGGTGGCTTGCTTGCAGAGCTGCGCGCAGGAATAATTGTTTACTGTGCTGGGGCGCGGGACGCAGGGACGCGGTCGGAGACACAGAGCCAGCTAACTGGCAGCCATCGTTGTTTGCCACGCCCTAGCCTAGTGACTCCCTGAGACTCGGCCCTGCAAAACCTACAAACCCACCCAAGCTCCAAGCAGTGGCTTTAGCATATAAATGGCCTGCCCTATCACAGCTTAACCTAGCAAACTTGCAGCCCCGGTCAGACAGCTCCAAAACCTCCAAACCCCAAGCAAAGAGGAGAAAACTGTAGTTCTCGCTGTAGCTCCTGCTGGGTGGCCTCAGACAGTAGCTGACCTGCACCCCATTGGAGATCCAGAAGTCAATGTACCTAGTGGTCAATGTGAGACACCAGATTTCAACTCCTCACATCCATAAGTGACACATTCAAGAGGCAGACTCAGTGAGCACCAAAGCCCCACTGAAGCAAGTCCTGCCCCCTAAGCGTGTCTCCAGCGCAGCAGTTCTTCCATTATAGACACAGCGGGTCCTCACAGCCAATTGGCCTGGAGGTCAATTCCTCCCAGTGTACCAACAGCAATCAAGGCTTAACTACACCAAGACTTTGCACTCAGCCCACAAAGGGGTGTACCAAGAGCGTCCACCTCAGGTGATTGGGGAGGCTGAGCTACTGGCCCCTATAGGTCACCTACCACACAAAGCCACTCCATCAACACAGGGAAGCAGCCAAAATGTGGAGACAAAGAAACATGTCACGAATGAAAGAAATGGAGGAAAGCAAACTACTGGATGACATAGAGTTCAGAACCACATTTATAAGGTTACTCAAGAATCTTCTAAAAACCTCTGAGGAACTTAGTGAGACCGTTAAGGATCTTAATGAGAATGCAAAAAAAAAAAAAAAAATGGAAAAGGACCAGTCAGAAATTAAGCATACACTGTCTAAAATAAAGAATATACAGAAACTCATCTGTAGATCAACGTACCCCAAGAATCAAACCAAAGATCTGAAATATGAGGAAACAAAAAAACACCCAACCAGAAAAACAAAAAGAAAAAAGAATTCAAAAATATGAAGATAGTGTAAGGAGCCTATGGAACAAGTTTAAGTGTACCAACATCCGAATTATGGGGGTGCCAGAAGAAGAGAGAGAGCAAAATATTGAAAACCTATTAGAAGAAATAATGACAGAAAACTTTCCCTACCTGGTGAAAGAAATAGACTTACAAGTTCAGGAAGCACACAGAACCCCATACAAGAGGAATCCAAAGAGGACCACACCAAGACACATTGTAATTAAAATGCCAAGGACAAAAGACAAAGAAAGAATCTTAAAAGCAGCAAGAGAAAAACGGTTAATTACCTACAAGGGAGTACCTATATGACTGTCAGCTGATTTCTCAACAGAAACTATGCAGGCCAGAAGGGAGTGGCAAGAAATATTCAAAGTGATGAATAGCAAGAACCTACAACCAAGATTACTCTACCCAGCAAAGCTATCATTCAGAGTTGAAGGTCAAATAAAGAGCTTCACAGACAAGAAAAAGCTAAAGGAGTTCATTACCACCAAACCAGGATTACATGAAATGCTGAAGGATATTCTTTAAGAAGAGGAAGAAGAAGAAAAAGGTAAAGATAAAAATGATGAACAACAAAATGACATCAAATACATACCTACCAACAAGTGAATCTAAAAATCAAGTGAATAAAAAATCTGAAGAACAGAATGGACTGGTGAATATAATAGAATCAGGGACATAGAAAGGGAGTGGACTGACAATTCTCAGGGGGAAGGGGTTGTGAGGGGTGCAGGAAGATTGGACAAAAATCCTACACCTATGGATGAAGACAGTGGCGGGGGGTAAGGGCAGAGGGTGGGGTGGGGAATCAGGTGGAGGGGAGCTATGGGGAAAAAAAAAGAGGAACACCTGTAATAATCTGAACAATAAAGATTTATTTTAAAAAATGTGTTGCACAGCTTTTTAAAAGAAATTGACAAGCTGAGATTTTTGAGCATCACCTTCTGCTTGAACTCTGCCTTCGGATTCTAGGAGGAATTTCAGCCTATGACTGGACTAGCAATGGATTCACCAACAGAGCTTAACCCCCCCTCCACTGGGTCATTTTCTCAGCTGCCCGATGAAGAAGATTCAGGAAAACTTTCACCCCAACAGGACAGAGAAGAATATGTACTGATGCTGAGTTATGACCTGGTTTACAGGAGGAGACGTGGAGTGAGGGCAATGGCAAGTCTTAAAAGAGACCTCAAAGGACTGTTTCCAACATGGCTGAGGGAAGAATGAGGCTATTCAAAACCGCAAGAACAGGAATGAACCAGTACATCAATGTGGCTGTAGTCATTGCCTATCACATCCAGGTCCTTCTGGTACTGTTAAGGATTATGACATGGTTTTGGCTGGCTTGCCTCAGTGGATAGAGTGTCAGCCTGTGGACTGATGGGTCCAGGATTCAATTCCAGTCAAGGGCACATGCTCAAGTGGGAAGCATGCGGAGGCAGCTGATCAATGATTCTCTCTCATCATTGATGTGTCTATCTCTCTCTCCCTCTCCCTGCCTCTCTGAAATCAATATATATAACAAAACTCACACCTTAAAAAAAAGAATTATGACATGGCATATACTGTATTCTTGTACACATTTGAGTTGTAACACATTTTTTGATGTACTCTTTCAATTTTTAGTAGCAAATATGTGTATAGGGCATCTTTAATAAACTTGAGGCATATCTGGAAAAAAAAATTGCAAGCTGATTCTAAATCAAGAGACCCAGAATAGCCAAAACAAACTTGAAAAAAAACAAAGTTGGAGGACTTACAATTCCTGACTTCAAAACTTACTACAAAGCTACAATAATCAAGATAATGTGTTCCAACAAAAAGATACATACACAGATCAATGGGATAGAATTGACAGTCCAGAAAGAAATTTCATACATCTATGGCCCATTGATTTTCTACACAATATCAATTCAATGGTGAAAAAACTTTGTTCAACAAATAATGCTGAGACAACTGAATATCCACATGCAAAAGACTGAAACTGGACCTCTACTTCATGTCATATATAAAAATTAAATAAACACATATCAAACACCTAAATGTAAGAGCCAAAACAATTAAACACATAGAAGAAAACACAGTTATAAATCTTGTATTACCTTGTATCAGGGAGCTGGCTTGTGAAGGCTGGCTAGCTAAGTCCAAAATCCATCAGGCAGGCCAATCAGGAAAGGCAATGATTTTTTTTTTTAAATAAATCTTTATTCAGATTATTACAATTGTTTCTCCTTTTTCCCCCCGTAGCTCCCCTCCACCCAGTTCCCACCCCACCTTCTGCCCTTACCTCCCCCACACTGTCCTCATCCATAGGTGTATGATTTTTGTCCAGTCTCTTCATGAACCCCCCATACCCCTTTCCCCTGAGAATTATCAGTCCACTCCCCTTCTATGCCCCTGATTCTATTATATTCACCAAATTATTCTGTTCCTCAGGTTTTTAATTCACTTGATTTTTAGGTTCACTTGTTGATAGATATGTATTTGTTGTTCATAATTTTTCTCTTTACTTTTTTCTTCTTCCTCTTCTTTAAGAATACCTTTCAGCATTTCATATAATACTGGTTTGGTGGTGATGAACTCCTTTAGCTTTTTCTTATCTGTGAAGCTCTTTATCTGACCTTCAATTCTGAATGATAGCTTTGCTGGGTAGAGTAATCTTGGTTGTAGGTTCTTGCTATTCATCACATTGAAAATTTCTTGCCACTCCCGTATGGCCTGCATAGTTTCTGTTGAGAAATCAGCTGACAGTCGTATGGGTGCTCCCTTGTAGGTAACTGTTTTTCTCTTGCTGCTTTTAATATTATCTCTTTGTCTTTTGCTCTTGGCATTTTAATTATGATGTGTCTTGGTGTGGTCCTCTTTGGATTCCTTTTATTTGGGGTTCTGTGTGCTTCTTGGACTTGTAAGTCTATTTCTTTCACCAGGTGGGGGAAGTTTTCGGTCATTATTTCTTCAAATAGGTTTTCAGTATCTTGCTCTCTCTCTTCTTCTGGCACCCCCATAATTCTGATGTTGGTACGCTTGAAGTTGTCCCAGAGTCTTCTTACACTATCCTCAACTTTTTGGATTTTTTTTTTTTGCTTTTTGCTTTTTCGGTTGAGTGTTTTTTGCTTCTTTGTATTTCAATTCTTTGACTTGATTCTTGTGTTCCTCTAGTCTGTTGTTGGGTCTCTGTATAATATTTTTTATTTCAGTCAGTGTATGTTTAATTTCTAGTTGGTCCTTTTTCATATCTTCGAGGGTCTCGTTATATTTATCGGCCTTTTCTAGGATATTCTTGAAAAGCCTTATAACCGTGGTTTTGAATTCTATATCCAGTTGTTTGTTTTCCTCCATTTCTTTCGTTTGTGATCTGTTTCTTTGACGCCGCATTTTCATTGCTTCCCTGAGTTGGTAGGGTAAATTTGTGTGCTAGGTTTCCTATATGGCCCAGTGGGTTGGCCTCCCCAGTTAACCTGAGGTGGACACTCTTGGTGCACCCCTTTGTGGACTGTGTGTACAGCCTTGTTGTAGTTAAGTCTTGATTGTTGCTGGTATCACTGGGAGGAATTGACCTGCAGGCCAGTTGGCTGTGAAGATCAGCTGTGTCTACACTGAGAGATTTTCGTTGCTGGAGACAGCCTTATAGGATTAGACTTGCCAAATTGCAATAGCCTCTGTGCTCGGCTTGGATGAGGTGGAGTCTCAGGGTGGAGCAGACAGTCTTGGCTTCCCGGCAGCCTTGTCCTTGCATGCACGCGCAGACCTCTGCCTTCCCCGGCTCCTGAGTCTCTGCCCGAGAGTCCAGACTCCCCCCACAAGAGCGTGGCTCCCCAGGGGCTCGCCTGGAACCGGGGTTCAGTGCAGTCAGAACTGGGGCCCAGTGCGGTCAGGAGCCTCCGACTCCCTTCCACTAGGGAAAGCCTGTGGCAACCTCCGCAGCCTTTGTGCGCACTGGCACGCCGCGCCTACAGACTTCTGCCTTCCCCAGCTCCCGAGTCTCCGCCTGAGAGTCCAGACTCCTCCCGTAAGAGTGTGGGTCCCCAGGGGCTCGCCCGAAACTGGGGTTCAGTGCAGTCAGAACTGGGGTTCAGTGCGGTTGGGGGCTTCCTTCCCCCTTCCACCAGAGAAAGTCAGCCAGGCTCTCAGCCGCCCTTCCTCTCTGCGCGCACAAAGACCCTTTGCCGTACCTCCAATTCTCTGTGAGCTTTTCTCTTTCCTTCTAGTTGTAGAATTTTCACCCAGCCAGCTTTCCTGTGGTTCTGGATGGTGTCCATTCTGTCTTTTAGTTATAGTTTTGAAATTGTTGTGCAAGGCAGCAGTTTAGGTGTTTACTTATGCCGCCATCTTGGTTTCTCCTTTTTTTTTTTAATTTTTTTTATTTATTTATTTATTTATTTATTTATTTATTTATTTATTTTTATAAATCTTTATTGTTCTGATTATTAAAATTGTTCCTCTTTTTTCCCCCCATAGCTCCTCTCCATCCGGTTCCCACCCCACCCTCTGCCCTTACCGCCCCCGCACTGTCCTCATCCATAGGTGTACGACCTTTGTCCAGTCTATTCCCACACCCCCCACACCCCTTTCCCCCTGTGAATTGTCAGTCCACTCCCTTTCTATGCCCCTGATTCTATTATATTCACCAGTTTATTCTGTTCATCAGATTTTTACTCACTTGATTTTTAGATTCACTTGTTGATAGATATGTATTTGTTGTTCATAATTTTTATCTTTACCTTTTTCTTCTTCTTCCTCTTCTTAAAGAATACCTTTCAGCATTTCATATAATACTGGTTTGGTGGTGATGAACTCCTTTAGCTTTTTCTTATCTGTGAAGCTCTTTATCTGCCCTTCAATTCTGAGTGATAGCTTTGCTGGGTAATCTTGGTTGTAGGTTCTAGCTATTCATCACTTTGAATATTGCTTGCCACTTCCTTCTGGCCTGCATAGTTTCTGTTGAGAAATCAGCTGACAATCGTATCGGTGCGCCCTTGTAGGTACTTAACTGTTTTTCTCTTGCTGCTTTTAAGATTCTCTCTTTGTCTTTTGCTCTTGGCATTTTAATTATGATGTGTCTTGGTGTGGTCCTCTTTGGATTCCTTTTGTTTAGGGTTCTGTGTGCTTCCTGGACTTGTAAGCCTATTTCTTTCACCAGGTAGAGGAAGTTTTCTGTCATTATTTCTTCAAATAGGTTTTCAGTATCTTGCTCTCTCTCTTCTTCTGGCACCTCCATAATTCAGATATTGGTACGCTTGAAGTTGTCCCAGAGGCTCCTTATACTGTCTTCATATTTTTGGATTCTTTTTGCTTTTTGCTTTTCCAGTTGGGTGTTTTTTGCTCCTTTGTATTTCAAACCTTTGACTTGATTCTTATGATCCTCTAGTCTGCTGTTGGGTCTCTGTATATTATTTTTAATTTCAGTTAGTGTATACTTAATTTCTAGTTGGTGCTTTTTCATATCCTGGAGGGTCTCACTAAATTTATCAGCCTTTTCTAGGAAATTCTTGAAAAACCTCATAACCGTGATTTTGAACTCTATATCCAGTCGTTTGCTTCCCTCCATTTCTTTCATTTGTGATCTGTTTCTTTGTCTCCGCATTTTGGCTGCTTCCTTGAGTTGGTAGAGTAGCTTTGTGTGCTAGGTGTCCTATATGGCCCAGTGGTTCAGCCTCCCCAGTTACCTGAGGTGGACACTCTTGGTGCACCCCTTTGGGGACTGTGTGTACAGCCTTGTTGTAGTTAAGTCTTGATTGTTGTTGGTTTCACTGGGAGGAATTGACCTCCAGGCCAATTGGCTGTGAGGATCAGCTGTGACTACACTGGGAGAACTTCTGTGCTGGTGACACCCTTATGAGATAAGACTTGCAAAATTGCAAAAGCCTCTGTGCTCAGCTTGGATGGGGTGGAGTCTCAGGGTGGAGCAGACAGCCTTGGCTTTCCGTCAGCCCTGCCCTATGAGGCCCCGGGGTGTCAGTGTCCCTCAGTTATTGTTGCAAGCACCTCTGAGAGAAAGCAGCCCTCAAGTTTTGCCCACTTCCAGACAGTCCTGTTTCTCCCCCAATGAATCTGGATTCCCAGATTCTTGCCCGGAACTGGAGTTCAGCGCAGTTGGGAGCTTCCGCCTTTCTCCCGCTAGAGAAAGCCAGCAGCACACTCAGCAGTCAGTCCTCTGTGCACACTCGCACGCACGCCTCCGTACCTTTGCCTTTCGCGGCTCCCCTGAGTTTCCGTGCACTCCTCTCTTTTCCCGACAGTCCAGACTTCCCCCGTATGAGTCTGGGACCCTAGGGTCTCACCCAGAACTGGGGTTCAGTGCAGTCAGGAGCTTCCGTCTCTCTCTTGCTAGAGAAAGCTAGCCAGGCACTCAGCAGTAAGTCCTCTCCACGCGTGCACCTCCATCTCCATACCTCAGCCTTTTGCAGCTCCTCTGAGTCTCTGTGTGCCCCTCTCTTTCCTTCTAGTTGTAGAATTTCTACTGAGCCAGCTTTCCTGTGTTTCTGAAGGATGTCCATTCTATCTTTTAGCTGTAGTTTTGAAATTGTTGTGCAAGGCAGCAGTTTAGGTGTTCACCTATGCCACCATCTTGGTTTCTCCTCACCTCAGTCTCCGGCAATGATTTCTTAGATATGAAGCCTACAGCACAAGCAATGAAAGGAAATATTAATAAGTTAAACATCGTCAAAATAATTAACTTTTTCTTTATAGGATATCATCAAGAAAGTGAAAAGCTAACCCACAGAATGGAAGAAAAATTTTACAAACTATATATCTGAAAAGGGACTCATATCTAGAACATATAAAGAACCATAAGTAGTTAATAAAAAGACAAAAAATCCCATTTTTTAAAAAAAGGGTAAATAATATTGAGAAGGCTAAAAGGCTAATCCTTCCTATAACACTTTAAGTTGAACTTTCCCAACATTTAGAGCCTTCCCAGAGAAGTAGAACCAAACTGTATAATGGTATTGTTAACATAGTAACCTCTATTTTGTAAAACGGCTATTTGAAATTCTCTGCTTTTTAGATAGTCCCTTGTTCTGTTTGTCAACTCTACTATTTTTAGAAGGTCCCTTATTCTATAAATTTACTTTGCTTTTTAGTTTGCTTGAATAACAGGGAAGATAAACTTAGCTGTCTGACCTTGTAAGCCAGGGACTGATACTCCCATACTCTCATGCCAGATGTATTCTTTTAACTGAATAGAACTATGATGTGCTCAAGGCCACAGGCTTCCAGCAAGATAAGCACACATGGGGCTCTTTAATAAAAAGAAAACTCCTGCTTCTTGCTTTGCTCAGAATTTGAAATCTCTCTCTGAGCCCACCAGCGTAATAAACAGTGTAACTCCTATTCTCTGGGCATTGCTTGGTTTTTCTCCGGTCTTCTGTAACAATATGAGTAGACAGTTCTCCATAGAGGATATACAAATGGCCCAAAAGCACATAAAAAGATGCTCAACATCCATTAGTTATCAGTGAAATGCAAATCAAACCCACAATGGGGCACCAATTCATAACCACTTGAATGAGTACCAACTAGAAAAGAATACATTGGTGAGGATGTGGAGCAATTAGAACCCTCTAGTCTATACTGATAGAATAAAAATGTAACTGTTTTGGAAACAGTTCGGCAGCTCTTCAAAATATTAAACACAGGTTTACTATATTACCCAGCAATTCTATTCACAAGAGAAATGAAAATGGGTGTCCACAAAAACTCATACATGAATGCTCTTGGCAACCATTAGAGTAGCCAAAAAGTGGGGGAAATCTGTATAACTTACAATTCTACCGGAGAAACAGAACCAGTATGTAGGTATGTATGTTTATGACAAGATTTATTGCTAGGAATTGGCTTACTTGATCATGGGGCTGGCTTGCAAAGTAAAAAAGTCATAGGAGAGGCCATAGGAGGAAAAGGCTGGAGCTCCCTGGTGGGAACCAGTGCTGCAGTCCCAGGATGAATTTCTTCTCCCCCAGAGAAACCTCACACAACTGACCATCATACATCCTGAGTATCCATCTGCCGGGAGCCATGAAAGCAGTTCGGTCTTACTTCCTGGTCAGCCCTACTTCCTGATTGAGCAAGGACAAAGAGCAAGGACAAAGAAAGCCCGCGCGCCCAAGGGCCAGAAGAACCCCCCACATCAGAATAACCAATCAGCTAGGACAGATACCCAGTCCCCAACCAATCATCCCATGACAACTCCTTATCCTACCCCTCCCCTCCTGAGTGCTTATATACCGCAACACTCGAATAAAAAAACGAGGCTTGATCAGAACCTTGTCTTGCCTCCGTTCTTCGCGTTCCTTGTTTGTTTCATTCTCTTAGGTGGTTCCTGCGTGCCCTCGTTGCTGCCCCGCGGGCCGGGGCATCTGGCGCCCAACGTGGGGGTCGAGAACGTCTACCAGAGAAGCCCTGGCCAGGCACCCCCCCAGAGTCGCCGCGAGGACCCGCGAGTGAAGACTCAGCATTAGATCGCCATGGTCCCACGCGCCGTAAGACAGATCGGAGGAAGGTAGGTAGACGATTTTTCAAACAAGATTTCAGAACATTTCACCCCTTTTTGCTCGACTGCTATTATTGGCTCTCTTGGTCGATTCCTTCCTGCCCACTAATAAGCACTCACTTGTCGATTTGGGGAAGAGTGAAGGGTACCCATCTCCGGCTGTGAGAACTCTGATTCACTTGAATTATTATCGTCGCCCGGCTTTCTTATCGCGAATTCTCTCCAATTAGATCTACTCTTAAAACCTTGAGCTTGCTTTGAACAAAAGGTTGTTCACCTCACAGACTCAACAAAGGGAATTCCTACTCCCTGACAAGGGCAAAAGGGGTCTTCCCGTCTGTGCGGATCCGTGTAGGCGGATTATACCTACCGACTGTTTCACGCAAGCAAGGGAGTAAAGGGTAGAGTCGAAAAGAGAGTAATTCCGCCTGAATCCCTGGGTTGACGGGAAATTCAGGCTGACCTGGAACGGGGATTATACGTCCCAGAGGCTTACGTGGGGGAAGGAGTCACTCGGAGAGCCATCCAGTCGACCAATAATGGGGAATTCTTTGAGTACCCATGAAATGTTCCTTGACAGTGTCAAGATGTCCCTCAGAGCGCGAGGAATAAGGGTTAAAATAAAAGACCTTAGGCAGTTCTTTGAGTTTGTTCATGATACCTGCCCTTGGTTCCCCCTAGAAGGAACTATTAATCAAAAACACTGGGAACGGGTAGGAGATGCCCTACAGAATTTTTATCGGGCCCTTGGCCCTGAGAAGATTCCCGTTACTGCCTTTTCTTATTGGAACCTAATTCATGACATTCTAAAAATCCATTCTCAGGACCCTGATGTTAGAGAGGTCATCAAAACAGGAGAGGAGATTCTTAAGGAAAACTCCCGTCCCCCCTCAACATGCCCTTCAGTCGTTATAGATCTCCCAGGAGAACCCCCAGAGACCCCTAAAGCCCAAAAACCTTTAAATATTAAAAAAGAACCAGAAAAGCCACAAGAAAAAATCCCCAATACCTACCCCTCGCTTACCTTTAAAAGAGATCATTCAGATCACCTAACCCCCGAAGAACAAGAAACCTTAGATGAGGAGGCGGCTCGCTATCATGATGACCCTTGGCGCCTAACTGCCCCGGCGCTTCATAGACCCCCACCCTATAATCCCAATTCCCTAGTTCATCCTTCTCCTCTTCCAGATTTTAACTCCCGTCCATCTGACCCCATCAGACAAGCTAAAATAACCCTTGCTCGAGAAGTTTCTTCTTTAAAGGAAATTTTACAGCAGAAACGAGAGCATGTCCAACTTATTAAAGAAATTCAAGCCCTCGAGGCTGAGCTTTCCACCCTAAGTCCTACCCAACAGAATACTCCTCCCTCAACAAAATCACCCCCCAACAGACGAAAAACTAAAACTAAAGCCCCGCCCCAGGCCCTATCGGCTAAAAACAAACTCCCTCTCCTTGCCTTCCCGGTCACCCGCAGTCGCGGCCCTAAACCACCCTCAAAAGATATAGGGGAAGAGGAAGAAAACTCCCCTGATGAAGATGATACTCCCCCAGACTCCCAAAATCCTGATCAAGACCCTACAGATAATGACTCTGAAACAGAGGACCCAGACCCTGAGCCCCAACACAAGAATCAGAAATACCGTCGCCTAAACCTTAAACACATAAAAGATTTAAAGGCGGCAGTTACTAATTAGGGGCCCACGGCTCCTTATACAGTAGCTATACTTGAGAGCCTGAGTGATCGCTGGCTAACTCCTAATGACTGGATCTCTCTAGCCCGAGCGACACTCTCGGGGGGTGAATATGTCCTCTGGAGAACAGATTTTGTTGAAAACTGCTGAGAAACCACCCAGCGCAATAGTGAAAGCAAAACTTCGCGCTCTTGGACAAGAGATAAGTTACTCGGCCGGAGTCCCTATGACTCCAATGAGGCACAGGCGTCCTTCCCCCCTGGGTTATTAGCTCAAATTCAAAACGCAGGCCTTAAGGCCTGGCGCCGACTCCCCCCAAAGGGCTCAGCCACAACCTCCTTGGCCAAGGTCCGACAGGGCCCTGATGAGCCTTATAGCGATTTCATCAGTCGCCTCACTGATGCCGCGGAACGGCTGATTGGCGAGGGCGAGAATGAGAGCACATTTATTAAACATCTTGCCTATGAGAATGCCAACCCAATATGTCAGGAAACCTTAAGACCGTACCGGTGTGGGAGCCTTTCTGATTATATCAAGTTATGTTCAGGGATTGGTACTTCCCACTCTCTTGGCCTAGCTATAGGGGCAGCTTTAAAAAACTTCAGTCCGGAAAAACAAAGAGCCTGTTATAACTGTAAACAACCTGGGCATTTTGCTCGTGATTGTCCTACAAAGGATCCTCAGACGCCAACCCTCCAGAAACCCCCCTCTAACAACTCATCAGATCGAAAACCCCCTAGAACCCCCTGCCCAGGCTGCCAGCGCGGTCTTCACTGGGCTAAGGAATGCTACTCTAAAACGGATATAGAGGGCAAGCCTTTACCACCAAAACAGGGAAACTTCCAGAGGGGCCAGCCCTCGGCCCCAAACCAGGGACTGAATCAGGGGGCTATCCGATTCGTCCCACAGACACTACCCCCTCAACAGATCCTTCACACTCAGGAGTCAGTTCCCTCCTCCGGGCCACCCCCGGCAGTGCAGGATTGGACCTCTGTCCCACCGCCAAATATGTACTAACTCCCGATATGGGTCCACAAGCAATCCCTACAGGGATTTATGGACCATTACCTAAGGGCACCATGGGACTTATTTTAGGAAGAAGTAGCTTATCTATGAAAGGATTAGAAGAATATCACTACTTGCTCCTGGGAGAGGTGCAGAGAATGTACAGTTTGAATTTGAATTGCCATTGGCTTAGAGCAAAGAATATCCTTACATGGTATTTTTCCTGGTTTGTATGCTTAAAGAATGTGGTTTCTTGTTCAAATTAAAATCTTAGTTTGTATTTGGAATTTAAAATCTATAATAAGAAATGAAACTCCACTCCTGAAACAGCCTCTGGTGTGGAGAAATTCAATGGTGGCAGGAGAGGGCAAAGCTATCTGCTCTCCTGCAATGAGATTACTTAAAAGTTTTCTTTAAAATTCATAAAATAATCCGCAGGAAGATTCTGATCTTGGCCAAATTGGGTGATAGTTATAAAGAAAAAATTTGAGATCTGTCTTTTAAGCATGAAAAAATGTGGCCAGATCTGTTGCAAAAACTTCCCCTAAAGTAAGCAGGATGTAGGGGAAGGGAGAGACACATGGCAATCCAATATAGACACCACTCCCTAAGAAAGCCACCATAAGAGGCCTCATATTCGCCATTTTTCCTTTTTCGAGCTAATGAATTAAAGTTTTTACAAATTCATAAATGCATCGGGGATTTCTGTGCTCATGTAAAGTGAAAAGGCCAGTTTACAAATGAGTGCGCATAGTTTTTGAGCTGGGCTTGACACTTTTCTGTGTACAGAATAAAAACCCTAGAGATTTTAGCTTTAAAGATGGTGAAGATGAACTGGGAGACAAATTAAAGCTAGTTTCCCAAGGCATTTTAAGCAGCCCCTTTTGAAATTCCCACCCTGAGGCAAGTAACCAGCAGGAAGTAAATAACAAGTTTGCATATGAATGGAGGATGCAAAAACTAGTAAATCATATATGAATATAAATATTTGTTTGATGGGTGTTTTTTTTCATGTTAAAATTTCAAGGCCTTAACAGAGATGATTCTTGTAAAGCTCCAAGGGCCCAGAGTAATACAAGAAAATTATTCTCTCTTCTTAAAAGAAATCCTTTTAAAACATCTAATATACTTGAAATTGCATGGTATTATTCTACAATGTCATTATAATTTTTGATATTTTACAAACAGCATATTGTACAATTAATCCAAACAAACTTAAAAATCTAAAATTTTTTTAATGTTTGGCAGCAAATTAAAAGGGACATGAAAGTATTCAATTCCTTCCACTGTGTGAAAGGCCCCTTGGGAAGGTACTTGAGCATTCTATATTGGCCCTTTTTGTCAAAAGGAACCCTCTTCTCACAATTCAATTGCCCACAGCTGTTGCTTGAGTTTTCAGTTCATTCTGAGGTTGAAACCTCATGTTGGATGGTACCATAGATCTGTCTCTCGCACAATGGCGTGAGCTGGGCCCTCCCTGGAGAAGAAACCTGGGTTCCCCAAGATATATGATCAATGCCGGGGCCCCCCACCAGTGGGGATCCCAAGGCAGGTGCTGGGCATGGAGGCCATAGGGGCATAGGCTACCAAGGAGACAGAACTGAACCTTACATCACCCTGCTTGGCCCCGGAGGATGGCTGGTTAGTCAATGACGGGTAAGACTCCTCAAGGGAGGGGCAACCTAAGACAGGCACAGTCGCAGGGGGCCATCAGGAGAGAACTTGGGGGTCAACAGAGGTAAGGCACAGATCCTCACCCCCCCAACATTACAGGGGTTTGAACACTCGCCCCTTCTGAGGGAGGTCTCCTGCCCCATGGCTGCTTCGTGCTTCCCATGCCCAGCTCAGATTGGGACCCAGGCAACAAGAGACTTGGCCCAGCTAAGACTGAGACCCAGTTACAACAAGAGACTTGGCCCAGCTAAGACTGAGACCCAGGCAACAGAGAAGTGGTTGATGGCTGCTGCCCTATACCTAAATCTAGCCTAAATCCAGGAGTGCTCAGGGCTTTCTCAAGGATGCATATAATCCTTTCCATTAACTAAAATTGTTGTTAAAGTATTAAATTTGAAAGTAAAATAGTCAAGTTTTCAGATTAATTTAAATTGGCTAAATGAAATAAGGGAATATTCAAGAAAATCTAATTGTACAAAAGGCTGTTCCTAAAGTATTAACCAAAATTTCTATTTGTAGTTCAATTCATGGTAAAATTGCTTAACATGCAATGAACCTAAAGCAGTCATATTTTTGTGCAAAAAATTAAAATTTAAAGTTATCAAGACTGCATTATATATTTTCCAAAAGCCTCCTAATAATTAAATCAAAAAAGGAGGGATAGTGGAATAATATTATGTAAGGGAAAATACCTTGTAAGTAAATTACATCTAGAAAAATTTTTACTTTGAAAATTAATTTTCAGGACGCGGAGTCGCCGCCATCTGGAACCGGAAAGTGGAGCTTATCCGAAGCCTGAGAATCCACAACTGCGGCACCCACGGAACAGCTGCGAGCCCCAGAACAATGCTCCCCAATTGGCGCAAACACACGGGTTCAGAGGAGCTCTACACTCCACCACGGAAAGGTCAGATTTCGCCTGGGATAAGGTGAGGTCTCTGGTCCCAGCGCGAGAGAGGAACGCGCGTTTTGCGGGAGCTGGAGGACCAGGGAAGTCTGTGCCTAGAAAAATCGGTGGCTGCTGGGGCTGGCGTGATCTGTGAATGTGGAAGGGGGTCCTCAGAGCTGCTAACAGAAGGGCTCTCTAAAAAGCAACCCATTTTGATCTGAAGTGCAGGGACACCCTAAGAATTTCAGGGGTGTGCTAGACTTACGCGCAGCCACGGAGTGCGCACACTTGGGCTTTTTCCTCTTGAAATTCTTGCCTCTGATTACTAAGCCCAATTCATAGGTTCACCCAGTTGGGGACACCCTGGGAGACTGCAGGGGAAAGTTGTTTTTCTGGAACCTGGGGATTGGAGCGGGGAGTGACCATCAGAGAGCCAGCTCTGAGGCAGACCCACTCCCACAAACCGGTAGTGAGTGCCACAGGGAAAGAAGGCTCTAACACTCCCTAGAGAGGCCATAGATAAACCCGGAAGTCAATCCAGAAACACTGCCACCCAGGGGCTGAATCACAAATTGACTCTTGTGTAATCAAAAATAAAGGAATACGAATTAAGACACACCGCCTGCTTAAAATCAGGACTGGCTTACATCACTGAAGAGCAGTGGAACGCAGGGAACTGCAATACTGTCCGGACTGAGAAACAGGCGTGCCAAACAGAACAACAGAGGAAGTGAATGACCTTCACTACTCCACATTTTATTTTTATTTTTTATTTTTTTATTTTCATTTTTTGCATCTTTTACTCAAGAAACTAATTTTTTTCCTCACTTGATTTTACCTTTTTAATTATTACATTTTTATTTTCAATCCGTATTATTACTACTGCTATTTTATCCTTTTTTTTTTTTTAAGTGTCATTTTATTTTCTCTTCATTTTGTTTTGGGATTAATGTTCTATATTCTATTTTTATCTTTCCTTTAACATCATTTTACTCTATCTCAAATCTACCTTTATGCCATCACTCTCTTCCTCACTTTTCCCTTTTCAGTGTCCTGTTTATCTTACCCCTTTCCTGCTTTAGATTTTCCCTATTTTTTCTGTTTACCCCCTTTTAAAATTTCACCCTACTTATATATCTAATCTCCAATCCCCTGCTCCAAGTCCATACACACCTCTCTCTTCGCTGTCTTAACTATCCAAAAAATTGTTCTTCTCTCTGTCCTTTCGTTGTTGTTCGTTTGAATGTAGATTATATCGAATTTTTATGCTTTTTTGTGAGATTGTTTTGCTTATTCTTCTTTTGTTTATTTTTTTGTTTGTTTAGTGCTTCTGTTTTCCCTTGCCTCACTCAATATTAGTTGGTGTTGTAGTTTGTATTAATCCCCAGGTACTTGTTGCTGGCATTTACTGGGATAAGTGATTGTTCTATTGGAGTTTTATCCCCAATATATATAGTCTGTTTCCCTTTCTCTCTTAGTCTCTTTCTTGTCTCTCTTACTTTTTTTCTTCTTTTTTTCCCTTTTCCCAATTTCATTTTGACACCCCCTTTTTTTTTCTTCTTCTTCTTTCTTTCTTTTTCCTCTTCTTCTTTCTCTACTATCCCCTGATTTGTCTTTCTCTGGTGGTCACCTTTATTGGAGGTTGTTAATATCGTGAATACATTTCTGTTCAGTGCCTTGTGTGTTGTACCTGGTAGTGCTGTATTTTGTGCCTTTAAATCGACGCAGGAGAGAGAGAACTACGTAACCAGACACCCAGAGAAGAGAGACCATGGGGAGACAAAGACACAGCCCGCATATGAAAGAAAAGCAGGCATCACCAGAAAAGGAAGTAAATGAAATGGAAGCAAGCAACCTTCCAGAAAAAGAATTCAGAGAAATGGTCATAAGGTGGCTGAAAAGAATGGAAGACAAATTCGACAATATGAGCAAGAACCAAGAGGAAATGAAGAAGAACCAAGAAGAAATGAAAAATGACATCGCTGCTGTAAAGAACTCAATAGAAAGCATCAAGAGTAGACTAGAAGAAGCAGAGGACCGCATCAGTGAGCTAGAAGACAAGATGGGAAAAAATACCCAAGTACAGCAACTTCTAGAAAAAAAAATTAAAAGGCAGGAGGAGAGCCTAAGGGAACTTTGGGACAACACGAAACAAAACAACATCCGCATAATAGGGGTTCCAGAAGGAAAGGAAGCTGAGCAAGGAATAGAAAACCTATTTGAAGAAATAATGACAGAAAATTTCCCTGATATAGAGAAGAAAAAACCCACACAAATCCAAGAAGCTCACAGAGTCCCAAGCAAAATGAACCCCAAAAGACCGACGCCAAGGCACATTATAATTAAATTGGCAAACACCAACGACAAAGTAAGAATCTTAAAAGCGGCCAGAGAGAGACAGAAAGTTACATACAAAGGAACCCCCATCAGACTAGCAACTGATTTCTCAACAGAAACTCATCAGGCCAGAAGGGAATGGAATGAAATATACAAAGTCATGCAAAGGAAGGGTCTGAATCCAAGAATACTGTACCCAGCAAGGCTGTCAATCAAAATTGAAGGTGAAATCAGGAGCTTCACAGACAAAAAAGGACTAAGGGAATTTATTACCACCAAACCAGCAATGCAAGAAATGCTAAAGGGTCTGCTGTAAAAAAAAAAAAAAAAAGAAATAGGAAGCGAAGAAGGAACACAGGTGTAAAGAATAGGAATGGCGACAAATAAGTACCTATCAATAATAACTTTAAATGTAAATGGATTAAATGCCCCAATCAAAAGACAGAGGGTAATGGATTGGATAAGAAAACATGACCCATATATCTGCTGTCTACAAGAAACCCACCTCAGAAAAAAAGACGCACACAGACTGAGGGTGAAGGGATGGAAAAAGGTTTTCCAGGCAAATGGAACTGAAAAAAAAGCTGGGGTAGCAATACTTATATCTGACAAATTAGATCTCAAAGTGAAGGACATAACAAAAGATAAGGAAGGCCACTTCATAATACTAAAGGGAGCAATCCAACAAGAAGAAATAACTCTGGTAAACATATATGCACCCAATACAGGAGCACCCAAATACATAAAAAAACTCCTGGAGGATATCAAGGGAGAGATTGACAGCAATACAATCATAGTAGGAGACTTTAATACCCCACTATCACCATTGGACAAATCCTCTAAACAAAAAATCAGCAAAGAAACATCAATCCTAAATGACTCACTAGACCAGATGGAATTAATTGACATCTTCAGAACATTTCACCCAAAAGCCACAGAATATACATTCTTCTCAAGTGCACATGGGTCATTTTCAAAGATAGACCATATGTTGGGACATAGGCAAAGTCTCTTCAAATTCAAGAAGATAGAAATCATATCAAGCATCTTCTCAGACCACAGTGGCATAAAACTGGAAATCAACTACAATAAAAACAACCCAAAGAAATCAAACACATGGAGACTAAACAGCATGCTATTAAACCATGACTGGGTTACCAGAGAGATCAAAGAAGAAATAAAAAATATCATGGCAACAAATGACAATGAAAACACTACAATCCAAAATCTATGGGACACAGCGAAAGCAGTCTTGAGAGGGAAGTTCATAGCTCTACAAGCCTACTGCAAAAAACAAGAAACAGGGGTAATAAATTACCTAACCCAACAACTCAAAGAGTTAGAAAAAGAGCAACAAGAAAAGCCCAGTGTAAGCAGAAGGAAGGAAATAATAAAGATCAGAGCACAGATAAACGACATAGAGACCAAAGAAACAATACAAAAGATCAACAAAACCAAGAGCTGGTTCTTTGAAAGGATAAACAAGATTGATGAACCTCTAGCCAGGCTCACCAAGAAGCAAAGAGAGAGGACCCAAATAAACAAAATCAGAAATGAAAGAGGTGAAATAACAACAGATCCCGCCGAAATACAAAGGATTGTTAAAAAATACTACGAACAACTCTATTCCAACAAACTGAACAACCTGGAGGAAATGGACATATTCCTAGAAAAATATAACCTTCCAAAACTCAATCAGGAAGAATCTAAACAGCTCAATATGCCAGTAACTATGGAAGAAATTGAAGCAGTCATCAAAGAGCTTCCGGCAAACAAAAGCCCGGGGCCAGACAGCTTCACAGGAGAGTTTTACCAAACATTCAAGGAAGAACTAAAACCTATCCTCCTCAGACTATTCCAAAAAATTCAAGAGGAAGGAACACTTCCAAGCTCCTTCTATGAAGCCAGCATCACCCTAATACCAAAACCAGATAAAGACAACACAATGAAAGAGAATTACAGGCCAATATCCCTCATGAATGTAGATGCCAAAATCCTCAACAAAATTCTAGCAAATCGGATCCAGCAGTACATCAGAAAGATCATACACCATGACCAAGTAGGGTTTATCCCAGGAATGCAAGGATGGTTCAATATCCGAAAATCAATAAATGTGATACATCACATAAACAAATTGAAAGATAAAAATCACATAGTCATATCAATTGATGCAGAAAAAGCATTTGACAAAATCCAACACCCTTTCTTGATAAAAACTCTCAACAAGGTGGGAATAGAAGGATCATACCTCAACATAATAAAAGCTATATATGATAAACCCACAGCTAACATCATACTCAATGGGCAAAAACTAAAACCATTTCCCCTAAGAACAGGAACAAGACAAGGATGCCCACTCTCACCACTCCTGTTTGACATAGTACTGGAAGTATTAGCCATTGCAATTAGACAAGAAGAAGAAATAAAAGGCATCCAAATTGGAAAAGAAGAAGTAGAGAGGGAATAATGGCGGCGGAATAGACAGACGTGTTCCGAGCCTTGTCCCGGAGCAGAAAGAAAGAACAGCTGAGGGTCGCACAAGGAGTGTTTGTTGGCTGGTTGGGAGACAGCTGAATTCCAGAAGTAGGTGGGGGACTGCTGAACGGGGTTCCCCTGACCTGGCAGCACCAACTGTGGCTGGGTCCCCTCCCGGAGCTGCGGGGTTGGACGCGGAGTCTGCGCCATCTTGATCCGGAAAGTGGAGCTTATCTGAAGCCTGAGAATCCACAACGGCGGCACCCCAGGAACAGCTGCGAGCCCCAGAACAACGCTCCCCAACTGGCGCAAGCACACGGGTTCAGAGGAGCTCTACACTCCACCACGGAAAGGTCAGATTTCGCCTGGGATAAGGTGAGGTCTCTGGTCCCGGCGGGAGAGAGGAACGCGCGTTTTGCGGGAGCTGGAGGACCAGGGAAGTCTGTGCCTAGAAAAATCCGTGGCTGTAGGGGCTGGCGTGATCTGTGATTGTGGAAAGGGGTCCTCAGAGCTGCTAAGAGAAGGGCACTCTAAAAAGCAACCCATTTTGATCTGAAGTGCAGGGACACCCTAAGAATTTCAGGCAGTCCAGACTTACGCGCAGCCCCTGCGTTCCCTGGGTGCCTGGGCTTACGCGGAGTCCCGGAGTACGCACAACTGGGCTTTTTCCTCTTGAAATTCTTGCTTCTGATTACTAAGCCCAATACATAGGATCACCCAGTTGGGGACACCCTGGGAGACTGCAGGGGAAGATTGTTTTTCTGGAACCTGGGGATCGGAGCGGGGAGTGACCATCAGAGAGTCAGCTCTGAGGCAGACCACTCCCACAGGCCGGTGACGAATGCCACAGAGAAAGAAGGCTCTAACACTGCCTAGAGAGGCCATAGATAGACCCGGAAGTTAATCCAGAAACACTGCCACCCAGGGGCTGAATCACAAATCGACTCTTGTGTAATCAAAAATAAAGGAATACGAGAAATTAAGACACACCGCCTGCTTAAAATCAGGACTGGCTTACAACACCGAAGAGCAGTGGATCGCAGGGAACTGCAATACTGTCTGGACTGAGAAACAGGCGTGCCAAACAGAAAAACAGAGGAAGTGAATGATCTTCACTACTTCACATTTTATTTTTACCTTTTATTTTTTTATTTTTTTTATTTTTTTTTATTTTCATTTTTTGCATCTTTTAATCAAGAAACTTTTTTTTTCTTTTTTCATCACTTGATTTTACCTTTTTAATGATTACATTTTTATTTTCAATCCGTATTATTACTACTGCTATTTTATCTTTTTTTTTTTTTTTTTTAAGTGTCATTTTATTTTCTCTTCATTTTATTTTGGGATTAGGGTTCTACATTCTATTTTTATCTTTCCTTTAGCATCGTTTTACTCTATCTCAACTCTACCTTTAGGCCATCACTCTCTTCCTAACCTCCCCCTTTTCAGTGTCCTGTTTATATTACCCTTTTACTGCTTTAGATTTTCCCTATTCTTTCTGTTTACCCCTTGTTAAAATTTCACCCTACTTACATATCTAATCTCCAATCCTCTGCTCCAAGTCCACATACACCTCTCCCTTCGCTGTCTGAGCTATCCATAAACTTGTCCTTCTTTCTGTCCTTTTGTTGTTGTTTGCTTGAATGTAGATTATATCCAATTTTTATGCTTTTTTGTGAGATTGTTTTGCTTATTCTTCTTTTGTTTATTTTTTTCTTTGTTTTGTGCTTCAGCTTTCCCTTGCCTCACTCCATATTAGTTGGTGTGGTAGTTTGTACTAATCCCCAGGCACCTGTAGCTGGCATTTTCTGGGATTAGTGATTGTTCTATTGGAGTTTTATCCCCAATATATATAGTCTGTTCCCCTTTCTCTCTTAGTCACTTTCTTGTCTCTCTTAATTTTTTTTTTCTCTTTACTTTCCCTTTTCCCAATTTCATTTTCACACTCCTTTTTTCTTTCTTTCTTTCTTTCTTTCTTTCTTTCTTTCTTTCTTTCTTTCTTTCTTTCCTTTTTCCTCTTCTTCTTTCTCTCCTATCACCTAATTTGCCTTTCTCTGGTGGTCACCTTTATTGGAGGTTATTAATATCTTGAATACATTCCTGTTCAGTGCCTTGTGAGTTGTACCTGGTAGTGCTGTATTTTGTGCCTTTAAATCAACCCAGGAGAGAGAGAACTACATAACCAGACACCCAGAGAAGAGAGACCATGGGGAGACAAAGAAGCAGCCCGCATATGAAAGAAAAGCAGGCATCACCAGAAAAGGAAGTAAACGAAATGGAGGCAAGCAACCTTCCAGAAAAAGAATTCAGAGAAATGGTCATAAGGTGGCTGAAAAGAATGGAAGACAAGTTCGACAATATGAGCAAGAACCAAGAGGAAATGAAGAAGAACCAAGAAGAAATGAAAAATGACATCGCTGCTGTAAAGAACTCAATAGAAAGCATCAAGAGTAGACTAGAAGAAGCAGAGGACCGCATCAGTGAGCTAGAAGACAAGATGGGAAAAAATACCCAAGTACAGCAACTTCTAGAAAAAAAAATTAAAAGGCAGGAGGAGAGTCTAAGGGAACTTTGGGACAACACGAAACAAAACAACATCCGCATAATAGGGGTTCCAGAAGGAAAGGAAGCTGAGCAAGGAATAGAAAACCTCTTTGAAGAAATAATGACAGAAAATTTCCCAAATATAGGGAAGAAAAAACACACACAAATCCAAGAAGCTCACAGAGTCCCAAGCAAAATGAACCCCAAAAGACCGACACCAAGGCACATTATAATTAAATTGGCAAACACCAATGACAAAGTAAGAATCTTAAAAGCAGCAAGAGAGAGACAGAAAGTTACATACAAAGGAACCCCCATCAGACTAGCAACTGATTTCTCAACAGAAACTCATCAGGCCAGAAGGGAATGGAATGAAATATACAAAGTCATGCAAAGGAAGGGTCTGAATCCAAGAATACTGTACCCAGCAAGGCTGTCAATCAAAATTGAAGGTGAAATCAGGAGCTTCACAGACAAAAAAGGACTAAGGGAATTTATTACCACCAAACCAGCAATGCAAGAAATGCTAAAGGGTCTGCTGTAAAAAAAAAAAAAAGAAGAAAGAAAGAAAGAAACAGGAAGCGAAGAAGTAACACAGGGGTAAAGAATAGGAATGGCGACAAATAAGTACCTATCAATAATAACTTTAAATGTAAATGGATTAAATGCCCCAATCAAAAGACATAGGGTAACGGATTGGATAAGAAAACACGACCCATATATCTGCTGTCTACAAGAAACCCACCTCAGAAAAAAAGATGCACACAGACTGAGGGTGAAGGGATGGAAAAAAGTTTTCCAGGCAAATGGAACTGAAAAAAAAGCTGGGGTAGCAATACTTATTTCTGACAAATTAGATCTCAAAGTGAAGGACATAACAAGAGATAAGGAAGGCCATTACATAATACTAAAGGGAGCAATCCAACAAGAAGAAATAACTCTGGTAAACATATATGCACCCAATGCAGGAGCACCCAAATACATAAAAAAACTCCTGGAGGATATCAAGGGAGAGATTGACAGCAATACAATCATAGTAGGGGACTTTAATACCCCACTATCACCACTGGACAAATCCTCTAAACAAAACATCAGCAAAGAAACATCAATCCTAAATGACTCACTAGACCAGATGGAATTAATTGACATCTTCAGAACATTTCACCCCAAAGCCACAGAATATACGTTCTTCTCAAGTGCACATGGGTCATTTTCAAAGATAGACCATATGTTGGGACATAGGCAAAGTCTCTTCAAATTCAAGAAGATAGAAATCATATCAAGCATCTTCTCAGACCACAGTGGCATAAAACTGGAAATCAACTACAATAAAAACAACCCAAAGAAATCAAACACATGGAGACTAAAGAGCATGCTATTAAACCATGACTGGGTTACCAGAGAGATCAAAGAAGAAATAAAAAACATCATGGCAACAAATGACAATGAAAACACTACAATCCAAAATCTATGGGACACAGCGAAAGCAGTCTTGAGAGGGAAGTTCATAGCTCTACAAGCCTACTGCAAAAAACAAGAAACAGGGGTAATAAATTACCTAACCCAACAACTCAAAGAGTTAGAAAAAGAGCAACAAGAAAAGCCCAGTGTAAGCAGAAGGAAGGAAATAATAAAGATCAGAGCACAGATAAACGACATAGAGACCAAAGAAACAATACAAAAGATCAACAAAACCAAGAGCTGGTTCTTTGAAAGGATAAACAAGATTGATGAACCTCTAGCCAGGCTCACCAAGAAGCAAAGAGAGAGGACCCAAATAAACAAGATCAGAAATGAAAGAGGTGAAATAACAACAGATCCCGCCGAAATACAAAGGATTGTTAAAAAATACTACGAACAACTCTATTCCAACAAACTGGACAACCTGGAGGAAATGGACATATTCCTAGAAAAATATAACCTTCCAAAACTCAATCAGGAAGAATCTAAACATCTCAACATACCAGTAACTATGGAAGAAATTGAAGCAGTCATCAAAGAGCTTCCAGCAAACAAAAGCCCGGGGCCAGACGGCTTCACAGGAGAGTTCTACCAAACATTCAAGGAAGAACTAAAACCTATCCTCCTCAGACTATTCCAAAAAATTCAAGAGGAAGGAACACTTCCAAGCTCCTTCTATGAAGCCAGCATCACCCTAATACCAAAACCAGATAAAGACAACACAATGAAAGAGAATTACAGGCCAATATCCCTCATGAATGTAGATGCCAAAATCCTCAATAAAATTCTAGCAAATAGGATCCAGCAATACATCAGAAAGATCATACACCATGACCAAGTAGGATTTATCCCAGGAATGCAAGGATGGTTCAATATCCGAAAATCAATAAATGTGATACATCACATAAACAAATTGAGAGATAAAAATCACATAGTCATATCAATTGATGCAGAAAAAGCATTTGACAAAATCCAACACCCTTTCTTGATAAAAACTCTCAACAAGGTGGGAATAGAAGGATCATACCTCAACATAATAAAAGCTATATATGATAAACCCACAGCTAACATCATACTCAATGGGCAAAAACTAAAACCATTTCCCCTAAGAACAGGAACAAGACAGGGATGCCCACTCTCACCACTCCTGTTTGACATAGTACTGGAAGTATTAGCCACTGCAATTAGACAAGAAGAAGAAATAAAAGGCATCCAAATTGGAAAAGAAGAAGTAAAGCTGTCCTTATTTGCAGATGACATGATATTGTACATAAAAAACCCGAAAGACTCCATCAAAAAACTAACAGACTTAATAAATGAATTCGGCAATGTAGCAGGATACAAAATTAACACCAAGAAATCTATGGCATTTCTATACACCAACAATGAACTTACAGAAAGAGAGACTAAAAAAGCAATCCCATTTTCCATCGCACCAAAAAAATTAAAATACTTAGGAATAAACCTAACCAAGGAGGTAAAAGACCTATATGCGGAAAACTACAGGACACTGAAAAAAGAGATAGAGGAAGATGTAAACAGATGGAAGAACATACCATGTTCATGGATTGGTAGAATCAACATCATTAAAATGTCCATACTACCCAAAGCAATCTATAGATTCAATGCACTCCCCATTAAAATACCAACGGCGTATTTCACAGACCTAGAAAGAACTCTCCAAAAATTCATCTGGAATAAAAAAAGACCCCGAATAGCCACAGCAATCCTGAGAAAGAAGAATAAAGTAGGAGGGATCTCAATACCAGATTTCAAGCTGTATTACAAAGCCACTGTCCTCAAAACAGCCTGGTACTGGCACAAGAACAGACATATAGATCAATGGAACAGAATAGAGAATCCAGATATCGACCCAAACCAATATGTGCATTTAATATTTGACAAAGGAGGCATGAGCATACAATGGAGTCAAGACAGTCTCTTCAATAAATGGTGTTGGGAAAATTGGACAGATACATGCAAAAAAATGAAACTAGATCACCAACTTACACCATACACAAAAATAAACTCAAAATGGGTACAGGACTTAAATATAAGACGGGAAACCATAAAAATACTAGAGGAATCCACAGGCAGCAAAATCTCAGACATATGCCAAAAGAACTTTTTCAGTGATACTGCCCCTAGGGCAATGGAAGCCAAACAGAAAATAAACAAATGGGACTACATCAAAATAAAAAGCTTTTGCACAGCAAAAGAAACCATCAACAAAACAACAAGAAACCCCACTGTATGGGAGAACATATTTGCAAATGGTATCACTGATAAAGGTTTAATTTCCAACATCTACAGGCAGCTTATACAACTTAATAAAAGGAAGATAAAGGATCCAATAAAAAAATGGGCAACGGACCTAAATAGAATCTTTTCGAAAGAAGACAGAAGGAAGGCCAAGAGACACATGAAAACATGCTCAAAGTCACTAATTATCCGAGAGATGCAAATCAAAACAACAACGCGATACCATCTCACACCTGTCAGAATGGCTATCATCAACAAATCAACAAACAACAAGTGTTGGCGAGGATGCGGAGAAAAAGGAACCCTCGTGCACTGCTGGTGGGAATGCAGACTGGTGCAGCCACTGTGGAGAACAGTATGGAGTTTCCTCAAAAAACTGAAAATGGAACTCCCATTTGACCCAGTAATCCCACTCCTAGGAATATATCCTAAGAAACCAGAAACACCAATCAGAAAGGATATATGCACCCCTATGTTCATAGCAGCACAATTTACAATAGCTAAGATTTGGAAACAGCCTAGGTGCCCATCAGCAGATGACTGGATCAGAAAACTATGGTACATCTACACAATGGAATACTATGCTGCCGTAAAAAAGAAGGAATTACTACCATTTGTAGGCACTTGGATGGAATTAGAGAACATTATGCTAAGTGAAATAAGCCAGTCAATGAAAGAAAAATACCACATGATCCCACTCATTTGGGGATAATGAAAAACATTATAAACTGATGAACAAAAAGATAGTTATAGAGGCAGTAAAGCATCAAACAGACTGTCAAATTACAGGGGTAAGTTTAGGGAGAGGTGGGGGAAATAAGAGATCAACTGAAGGACTTATATGCATGTATATAAGAGTAACCAACGGATGCAAAACATTGGGGGGTGAGGGCATGTATGGGAGTGGGGTGGGGGTGGGGGGCAATGGTAAGATATGTACACATATAATACCTTAATTAAAATTTGAAAAATAAAAAAAATAAAAAAAATAAAGTATTTGGGAAAAAAAAAAAAAAGAAAAGAAGAAGTAAAGCTGTCCTTATTTGCAGATGACATGATATTGTACATAAAAAACCCGAAAGACTCTATCAAAAAACTAACAGACTTAATAAATGAATTTGGCAAGGTAGCAGGATACAAAATTAACGCCAAGAAATCTATGGCATTTCTATACACCAACAGTGAACTTACAGAAAGAGAGACTAAAAAAGCAATCCCATTTTCCATCGCACCAAAAAAATTAAAATACTTAGGAATAAACCTAACCAAGGAGGTAAAAGACCTATATGCGGAAAACTACAGGACACTGAAAAAAGAGATAGAGGAAGATGTAAACAGATGGAAGAACATACCATGTTCATGGATTGGTAGAATCAACATCATCAAAATGTCCATACTACCCAAAGCAATCTATAGATTCAATGCACTCCCCATTAAAATACCAACAGCATATTTCACAGACCTAGAAAGAACTCTCCAAAAATTCATCTGGAATAAAAAAAGACCCCGAATAGCCACAGCAATCCTGAGAAAGAAGAATAAAGTAGGAGGGATCTCAAAACCAGATTTCAAGCTGTATTACAAAGCCACTGTCCTCAAAACAGCCTGGTACTGGCACAAGAACAGACATATAGATCAATGGAATAGAATAGAGAATCCAGATATCGACCCAAACCAATATGCGCAATTAATATTTGACAAAGGAGGCATGAGCATACAATGGAGTCAAGACAGTCTCTTCAATAAATGGTGTTGGGAAAATTGGACAGATACATGCAAAAAAATGAAACTAGATCACCAACTTACACCATACACAAAAATAAACTCAAAATGGATACAGGACTTAAATATAAGACGGGAAACCATAAAAATACTAGAGGAATCCTCAGGCAGCAAAATCTCAGACATATGCCAAAAGAACTTTTTCAGTGATACTGCCCCTAGGGCAATGGAAGCCAAACAGAAAATAAACAAATGGGACTACATCAAAATAAAAAGCTTTTGCACAGCAAAAGAAACCATCAACAAAACAACAAGAAACCCCACTGTATGGGAGAACATATTTGCAAATGGTATCACAGATAAAGGTTTAATTTCCAACATCTACAGGCAGCTTATACAACTTAATAAAAGGAAGATAAAGGATCCAATAAAAAAATGGGCAACGGACCTAAATAGAATCTTTTCGAAAGAAGACAGAAGGAAGGCCAAGAGACACATGAAAACATGCTCAAAGTCACTTATTATCCGAGAGATGCAAATCAAAACGACAATGCGATACCATCTCACACCTGTCAGAATGGCTATCATCAACAAATCAACAAACGACAAGTGTTGGCGAGGATGCGGAGAAAAAGGAACCCTCGTGCACTGCTGGTGGGAAAGCAGACTGGTGCAGCCACTGTGGAGAACAGTATGGAGTTTCCTCAAAAAACTGAAAATGGAACTCCCATTTGACCCAGTAATCCCACTCCTAGGAATATATCCTAAGAAACCAGAAACACCAATCAGAAAGGATATATGCACCCCTATGTTCATAGCAGCACAATTTACAATAGCTAAGATTTGGAAACAGCCTAGGTGCCCATCAGCAGATGACTGGATCAGAAAACTATGGTACATCTACACAATGGAATACTATGCTGCCGTAAAAAAGAAGGAATTACTACCATTTGTAGGCACTTGGATGGAATTAGAGAACATTATGCTAAGTGAAATAAGCCAGTCAATGAAAGAAAAATACCACATGATCCCACTCATTTGGGGATAATGAAAAACATTATAAACTGATGAACAAAAAGATAGTTATAGAGGCAGTAAAGCATCAAACAGACTGTCAAATTACAGGGGTAAGTTTAGGGAGAGGTGGGGGAAATAAGAGATCAACTGAAGGACTTATATGCATGTATATAAGAGTAACCAACGGATGCAAAACATTGGGGGGTGAGGGCATGTATGGGAGTGGGGTGGGGGTGGGGGGCAATGGTAAGATATGTACACATATAATACCTTAATTAAAATTTGAAAAATAAAAAAAATAAAAAAAATAAAGTATTTGGAAAAAAAAAAAAAAAAAGAAAAGAAGAAGTAAAGCTGTCCTTATTTGCAGATGACATGATATTGTACATAAAAAACCCGAAAGACTCTATCAAAAAACTAACAGACTTAATAAATGAATTTGGCAAGGTAGCAGGATACAAAATTAACGCCAAGAAATCTATGGCATTTCTATACACCAACAGTGAACTTACAGAAAGAGAGACTAAAAAAGCAATCCCATTTTCCATCGCACCAAAAAAATTAAAATACTTAGGAATAAACCTAACCAAGGAGGTAAAAGACCTATATGCGGAAAACTACAGGACACTGAAAAAAGAGATAGAGGAAGATGTAAACAGATGGAAGAACATACCATGTTCATGGATTGGTAGAATCAACATCATCAAAATGTCCATACTACCCAAAGCAATCTATAGATTCAATGCACTCCCCATTAAAATACCAACAGCATATTTCACAGACCTAGAAAGAACTCTCCAAAAATTCATCTGGAATAAAAAAAGACCCCGAATAGCCACAGCAATCCTGAGAAAGAAGAATAAAGTAGGAGGGATCTCAAAACCAGATTTCAAGCTGTATTACAAAGCCACTGTCCTCAAAACAGCCTGGTACTGGCACAAGAACAGACATATAGATCAATGGAATAGAATAGAGAATCCAGATATCGACCCAAACCAATATGCGCAATTAATATTTGACAAAGGAGGCATGAGCATACAATGGAGTCAAGACAGTCTCTTCAATAAATGGTGTTGGGAAAATTGGACAGATACATGCAAAAAAATGAAACTAGATCACCAACTTACACCATACACAAAAATAAACTCAAAATGGATACAGGACTTAAATATAAGACGGGAAACCATAAAAATACTAGAGGAATCCTCAGGCAGCAAAATCTCAGACATATGCCAAAAGAACTTTTTCAGTGATACTGCCCCTAGGGCAATGGAAGCCAAACAGAAAATAAACAAATGGGACTACATCAAAATAAAAAGCTTTTGCACAGCAAAAGAAACCATCAACAAAACAACAAGAAACCCCACTGTATGGGAGAACATATTTGCAAATGGTATCACAGATAAAGGTTTAATTTCCAACATCTACAGGCAGCTTATACAACTTAATAAAAGGAAGATAAAGGATCCAATAAAAAAATGGGCAACAGACCTAAATAGAATCTTTTCGAAAGAAGACAGAAGGAAGGCCAAGAGACACATGAAAACATGCTCAAAGTCACTTATTATCCGAGAGATGCAAATCAAAACGACAATGCGATACCATCTCACACCTGTCAGAATGGCTATCATCAACAAATCAACAAACGACAAGTGTTGGCGAGGATGCGGAGAAAAAGGAACCCTCGTGCACTGCTGGTGGGAAAGCAGACTGGTGCAGCCACTGTGGAGAACAGTATGGAGTTTCCTCAAAAAACTGAAAATGGAACTCCCATTTGACCCAGTAATCCCACTCCTAGGAATATATCCTAAGAAACCAGAAACACCAATCAGAAAGGATATATGCACCCCTATGTTCATAGCAGCACAATTTACAATAGCTAAGATTTGGAAACAGCCTAGGTGCCCGTCAGCAGATGACTGGATCAGAAAACTATGGTACATCTACACAATGGAATACTATGCTGCCATAAAAAAGAAGGAATTACTACCATTTGTAGACACCTGGATGGAATTAGAGAACATTATGCTAAGTGAAATAAGCCAGTCAATGAAAGAAAAATACCACATGATCTCACTCATTTAGGGATAATGAAAAACATTATAAACTGATGAACCAAAAGATAGTTACAGAGGCAGTAAAGCATCAAACAGAGTGTCTAATTACAGCGGTAAGGTTAGGGAGAGGTGGGGGAAATAAGAGATCAACTGAAGGACTTGTATGCATGCATATAAGAGTAACCAACGGATGCAAAACATTGGGGGGTGAGGGCAGGTATGGGAGTGGGGTGGGGGGGGCAATGGTAAGATATGTACACATATAATACCTTAATAAAAAATTTGAAAAAAAAAATTAATTTTCATTTGTTATGCTAACAGCAAGACACCCATGAAAAACACACATGGTGTCAAAATAAGCCAAAGGAAAATTAGTTGGGCAAAAATAAAAAGGATCCCAAGTCAAATTTATAGAAAAGACACCTTTATTAACTTTTGGTCGAGAATATGTTTGTATATTTTCAGGAAAAAAAAACTCCAGGACCATGTGGATTCCTGCAACAGAGAGGAATTAGCAGGAAATAATTCAGCCATGAAGACAAGAGGAGACAGTCGTTACCTGTGGGCTTGGGAAACCCACGGGAGGAGCCGGGTCACTACTCCCTCGCTCCGTTAAAGCCCACTCCCGCTTAAAAACAGAAAGGGAGGAGATGCCGGGAGCCATGAAAGCAGTTCGGTCTTACTTCCTGGTCAGCCCTACTTCCTGATTGAGCAAGGACAAAGAGCAAGGACAAAGAAAGCCCGCGCGCCCAAGGGCCAGAAGAACCCCCCACATCAGAATAACCAATCAGCTAGGACAGATACCCAGTCCCCAACCAATCATCCCATGACAACTCCTTATCCTACCCCTCCCCTCCTGAGTGCTTATATACCGCAACACTCGAATAAAAAAACGAGGCTTGATCAGAACCTTGTCTTGCCTCCGTTCTTCGAGTTCCTTGTTTGTTTCATTCTCTTAGGTGGTTCCTGCGTGCCCTCGTTGCTGCCCCGCGGGCCGGGGCATCCATCAACATAGAATGGTACATCACTGATATATCCAAACAAGGGAATATTAATCAGCCATAAAAAAGAAATAAAGTGCTGATTCATGCTACGATATGGACCAAACTTATAAGCATTATGCTTAGCCAAGCCGGCATGGCTCAGGGGTTGAGCATCAACCAATGAATCAGGAGGTCACGGTTCCATTCCTGGTCAGGGCAGATGCCCGGGATGCAGGCTCCATCTCCAGTGGGGGTCATGCAGGAGAGGCAGCCAATCAATGATTCTCTCTCATCATTAATGTTTTTATCTCTCTCCCTATCCCCTTCTCTCTGAAATCAATAAAAATATATTTTTAAAAAACATTATGCTTGGAGCTACCCTAAAAGACCATATATTATATGATTCCACTTATTTGAAATGTCCAGAATAGCAAATCCCCAAAGACAGAAAGTACATTGGTGGTTGCCTAGGGTTGGGAGATCCAGAAATGGGAAGTGACTGTTAATGGAGTTTCTTTTGGGGTGATTAAAACTACTGATTCTTCTACCTGCATCAGAAGGGAAGCTAAATTACCTAAAATTCCCTGAAATTATTTGTCTGCTAAGACTGTGTCAATTCTTTTCAAAAAGGTATTTGACTAGGGCCCCGACTTAAATCTAGTGATTCTAGACTTGTTTTAAGCAACAGAACTTAATTGGCAAAAAAAAAAAATTGCATTTGGGACCCCAATCTATAAGAGAAATATCAATTGACGTAATTTAACTTACAAATTCAAATTTTTAACATTTACTTACTATAAAATCAATTATTTGGACAATGAAGCTGTTTTGATGAACCCCAAAATTAAAAATACTAAATACAGTGAGACAAAAGTACATTTACAGTGGTTTGTATGAAAAATAATACAATGATTAATAAATAAGAATACAAGAATAACTGAAACCGGTTTGGCTCAGTGGATAGAGCGTCGGCCTGTGGACTGAAGGGTCCCGGGTTCGATTCCAGTCAAGGGCATGTACCTTGGTTGTGGGCACATCCCCAGTGGGAGGTGTGCAGGAGGCAGCTGATAGATGTTTCTCTCTAATCGATGTTTCTAGCTCTCTTTCCCTCTCCCTTCATCTCTGTAAAATATCAATAAAATATATTTTAAAAAAAAGAATACAAGAATAAACTCTGTTCTGTGTACTCAAAACTATAAACCTATTTTACCCAATCCTGTACTAGAAATCAGATTTATATAGATCAGATTTATTTTTAATTGCACAAAATTAAAACTTCTGACACAATATAGGAATAGTTGTAAAGAGTAACAATTATATTTCTTATATTTTAACAGCTTATTTACTTTTTGTGGATGTTTTCTAAGCACTGTTAAAAATGACAGCAAAATAACATATACCATAATTTTGAATGCCGAAATCATTAGTATGAAATCAGTCATCACTTTAATATCTCTCAAAAATGGAGAGAAGGTAACATGAAGTATTTATTTCAAAGTTGAATCACTAATAATATCAAAACCTTATTGGTATCTTTACCATACATATAAAAACCAAACATGAAGTTCCTAAAAGTATATTAAGGGTTAAAATTTTTATATGACATCACATATGGAATAGTGTATATTTATTAACTTCTGCATAATGACAACAACCAAATGACTATGAACATGCTCAGTGAATCCCAAGGCAAGTACCCAGAATCTCTATCTTCCATTGTTGAACAGTACAAAAATTATTATAGATTTTTAACACATATTTAAATCTGTACACAATTCAACATTAAAATAAAGTCATACCGCTGTTACTTGCCATATAGCACTTTTATTTTTTTCAAATAATTTACTGATTTCAAGGAAAGGAAGGGAGAGGGACAGAGAGAGACATCAAGATGAAAGAGAATCATTGATTGGCTGCCTCCTGCATGCCCCACTGGGGATCGAATCCACAATCCCGGCATGTACCCGGACTGGAAATTGAACCATGACCTCTCAGTTCATAGGTCAATGCTCAACCACTAAGCCATGCCAGCTGGGCCCATATAGCACTTTTAGAAGGAGATAAGGATACTGAAGATACTGGATGCCTAAGAATTGGTATAATATAATATTCTGAATCATTGTACCCAACATTTTGAGTTTGTTGCTATTGTAATATTGCATGACCTAACATATTTGAGTGGCAAATTTTACCTGAAAACAGGATAAAGAATGACCTTTGAGAATGAATGCTCATATAGCAGTGTTTCTATGGGGAAAAATATTTTTTTAAAGGGGAGAGGGGTATTTGTTTCCTTTCCCCAACTGATAAGGCTGTAGCTCCATAATGTTCTTTCTATCACCAGGTAAAATAGCACAAATATTGCCTCACACCTAAGGCCAGTACTGTTCCCCTGGGGAACTATGGTCAAAACTCCATCTCCAAACTAGGACACCACAGAACTGCTTTTTCAGGCTGAGAACACCAGGTGGCATATGGGAGCTGAATCAGAGCCTTGGTAACCATGGCAACCAGCTACCATTCCCCTCTGCAGCTGCCATCTTTTATCTAAAGCAGTGCTTTGTGTACATTGTGAGTTTTGCTTTGAAATTGTATACTTTTCATTCTTCATAGAGTCAGGGTTTCTACTTCTGGGAAGGGAATTCCAGTGCCAGAAATAAGTAATAATTTGGGTTAGTTGCATTAATTTTATTTGTTGTGCATCAATGATCATGGCTGCACAAAGCAGTTTCCTTGCCCTGATGTTTGAGAAGGCCCCACCTTCCACAGCAGGCTTTCTCCAGGGAGGCTAGACTTCTTTGAAGGGAAATGCATGATGGAGTGAGTGACTCCTCTCTGGACCAAGGTTCAGAACAAATGTAAATGCCCAAGTCAATGCTTGAATTAGTTGTAGATACAATGACCTTAACAGCTGCCTGTACCTAAGAGATGTCTGCTGTAACTATCATTAATCTATAGATAGAAGATGTCTGTTCACCAACCTAAGAATATATTTAACATAAATAATATCTCCTCACAAAATCTGTTTTCTGTTTCCCATGCAATAATAGGCCAAATATTTATAAACTGGGAAGTATCCCTTTCCTTTTCTGAGTCAAAAGCAATGAGATTTTCTAATTGTCAGGCATTGCCTCTGGTGATTGGCAATATATTACAAACTGAGCTGCCAAAAGCCATTCTCTTTGCCATTGGGAAGAGAGCTGAAATGAGTAATGTTATCCAAATGTCTTCACTAAATTTGAAAAAGGTTCTGTTCTGAACAAGGACTCATTTATAAACACACCTATTTTAGCACATGTTATTTCGGACTATTAGAGGGGCCACATCTTAAATGTGCATTCTTTAGATGAATGATCCTTTTCATGGAATTAAAAGTCTGTTAAAATGCATTATTTTACATCATACTAATGTCCCGGTGCACAAATTTGTGCACATTGAAAGGAAATTAATTAGAAGAAATATTTTAATATCGCTATTTGCCTTTTGTCTGTAATAGAAGTGTCAATCAAATTCACGATTGACAATGACATATCAAAACACACACGTGTGATTCGTGCCAGCGAGAGCTTTATATGTATTGTGTGAGTCAACTTAGCCTTTTATATGTATAGAATAAACTTTCTTAATTAGACCTGCTTTCTGATTTAGCTAAACTTTTTCCAACCCAGTGAAGCACCCCAACTTCTCTTTCAGGTAATTGTCAGCAACACAGTAGTAAATATCAACACAAAGCAGATTATCATTGTAGATCACACAGGGAGAACAAAGGGTAAAATATTTAACTGCAGCAGTGTTTGACTATATTCTGTGCAGTGAGAAAACCTGAAGTCATTTTCAAGTTTCCAACCATTTCTTACTTCTCTTCAGTTGATTCAAGTTTCCAAACTTTCTAAATCTCCGTTTTCTGGCTAATGAAAAGAAAATAGGATTCTACGGAGTCTCCTCTCTGCCTACTCCAAGACTTCTGTGAGGATCAAATGAGATAAGGCATTTGAAAACACTTCACAAACATTTGGTTGACCTGTAATATGTTTGCACCTGGCTATAAAGCAAGTCATGTTCCTGGGCTGAAGAAACTCCAAGGAGGCTGGTCGCTAGGGAGAGGAAGCCAGGAGTTGCTACATGACATTATTACCTGGTGCCCACAGCCACAGTTTCTGGGCTGGGCTGTGGGCCACATTTTGCACCATGGGGTCTTTGCAGCATTGGCTGCGATTTTGTGGAGAATTGCTTCAGGGTGGTGGCAGGGCCTGTGTCCCACTTGGAGGAAGCCGAGTGTTGGTTTGTCAGCACCAGGTCCATGGTGCCATTTATTTTTAAACGGCCAGTGCACATCATGGCAGCTCCTGCATTGAGCGTCTGCCCCCTGGTGGTCAGTGCACATCATAGCTACTGGTCAGATGGGTGGACACTTAGCCTTTTCTATATATAGATGAAAAGTAAAGAGTTCACATTGTATATGCAATGTAAAAACCATGAAGGATACACAAGAGGACCCTCTGCAGAGAAAATGAGTGAAAGAAAATATAATATTAACACTTGTGAGACTTTAAATGAATTTTTTCTTCTTTCCACATTGTTTTCTACTTTTTAATCACAAGAATTTATTACTATGCCATAAACTTAAGAAAATGTTAAAATACTGTGTTTTATAATGCATTTTAATTTCATTAAATCAACCTCATTGTTTTTCAATTAACGTTACAAATGTAAAAATTTTAACATTTTATTTAAAAAAATTATTTCAAATAAGCTCAAACAAAATAATTTTAATTCATTTTAATTGTTTAATAAATTTTAATGTCTGCTGCAATAAAAAAAGACTTTTACAAAAATCTATAAATAAGAAACTACTCTTAAAATTATTTTTATCTGGTAATCTCTGTAAATTAAAGTATTATTTAAAGGTATCAGAGAGGGGAGTTAGTACATTTGATTACAGGTCAAACTCAGTTTCCTGTTCTTTTATGAAAATATCTATTGAAAAGAGGAATGATATATATATTTATTGTGAAAGCTTCTTATTTGAGAAAATTAGTCATGGAGTTTTCACACATTTACTGATTTCATATTATGACATGTTTTTCCATCTGCTTTAAAAAGAAGAAAAAGAAGAAAGGTTTTGATAAAACTGAACCTAAGAGAGGTAAGCAGTACTAGATCAAGAGACACCAGTAAACCATGTAGGCTAATAATTTGGCTCCACTTCATAAATATTTGTCCAATGTTTATTTAAAGGAGGTGGTATCATAGAGTGGAGGAAGAATGGAGGAGGGTCACTGAGAAAATGTTCAGCTTACTTCCTCCAAAGCAATGCCATTGCAGCAACTGCAACTTGCATGCCCCATTCAACACAGTGGAACTCTATGGGGCAATAACAATTACATTCTAGTGGACTACTTAAGAATTTGGAAATGGATACAAATTAAGTCACTAAATAAGGAAAAATGAAGATATTGAGATAAATTATAGACACACCCTCTAAGTGATTAAGAACTATTATCTCTCTCATAATTTAATTAGTGCGATGGAAAACAATTATTTTCTGATTTTTTTACATGTTGCAAATACTTTCTGCTTGATTGTTGCTTTTAAATAATGTTTTTTTCTGATATCTTTTGTCATAGTGCAGTGTTTTGCTTTTACCTAATTAAATCTCTCAATCTTTTTTTTTTAATTCTGGGTTTTGTGTCATACTTCAAAAGACTTCTCTGTCCCCAGGATTATTAAAATATTATCAGTTTCTTCTATGATTCTTAAAGTGCTATATCTATTTCTTTAATACTAGAGGCCCAGTGCACGAATTCATGCATGAGTGGCATCCAGCCAGCCTGCCCCAATGGGGGCTGATCAGGGCCAGGCCAGCCAGAGGGAGGGGCCATGGGAGGTTGTCCACAGGCCCCGGCCCTGATTGGGATGGGGGGACAATCGGGGATGGGGCCTGCCTGGGGGGAGGGGCTGCAGGAGGTTGGCCAGTCTGCCTGGTCCGATCGGGGTTGGGGGGCCGATTGGGGCCCGGGCTGGCCAGGGGGAGGGGCCGTGGGAGGTTTGGGAGGGCCGATCTGGGCCTCCATCTGGCCAATTGGCCGCCTCAGTGCACGTCATAGCGACCGGTTGTTCTGGTCGTTTGGGTCATTCCGCCGTTCCAGTCACTTGGCTTTTATATATATAGGTATGTAGAATGTATTTCTTTATATGCTGAGTGGTAAAGTTAATTTTGTAATAAGGAAATGGCTATTATTACTATTAAAGGGTTTCAAAACATGCCAACCCAAAATATGCCACTTTGGTATGTGGATTAGTTTGAGCTGAAGGCAATCAAAACCATCAGACTCAGGAAATGCTCTTAACTCCCCCTTAACTTTATGAAAAGTATAAATTTTCCCATTTTTAGGAGAAATCTATATTTATAAAGGAAATTTTTATTAGAAAGAGTACTTGTATCAGGAAGAGAGCTACTACCAGAGATAAGTTTTTTTTTCACCTGAGAGATTTATCTGCATGACAGAGCAACCTTTATGTACCATGTTTCCTCCTCTCACTTCCTGAGAATTGAACCACCCCCCAATCCTAAACACCTATCCCTTTCCTTATTTCAGGATGGTATACAGTTGACCCCTGAACAATACAGGAGTTGAGATATTGACCTCCATGCAATAAAAAACTGCATTTAACTTTAGACACCTGTAGGGATTCAGAACAAGTCACCCCAAGATGTGTCTCTGGTATGTGGGTTATTTTGAGCTAAAGGCAACCAACACCCTACTGAGAGTTAATCTTGTTAACTCTCCCCTTAACTATCTGAATTAGGGGCCTTACCCATAATATGAGATTATCAGAGATTACTCTTTTGATCTATTTATAAGGCAGGGCAAATGAAGCTTTGAGAGATCAATTAATACTCCTGCAGGAAGATGGCCAAAACGAGGATCCTTTGATACTTCTAATTACATCTTTTGTGTATACAATTAGAAAAAGTCAGCTAAAACTAAACAGAATGAATTAAAGGCATATTTAATTGGTCTCTCAAAGCTTCAAAAGAAGATATAGATAAATGGATCAGCCTATGATGTTAGTTAGGTGACAATCCAATTCTTTGAGGTATTAAAAACAGTTGTCCTAGAGAAAAAAAAATTTAGAATATAATAGAAGTAATCCTGTAATTTGCAGATTTTTAATATTTCCTACAACTTTTGTGATATTATACTATGTTAGTATAGTTTTGCTAATATTATTAATATTATTTAATATTTAATATCATTTAAAATCTTTTTTCTTAAAATATTGATGTTGATTGCATGTAACATTATTATATTTAAAATCATTTTTATTAAAATATTAATGTTTATTGCATATAACAATACTATATTTAAAATTGTTTTTCTTGAAAGAAAAAAAAAAGAAACAGTTGTCCTGCATATAAAAAGGGGAAAGTCATTTGGAATTTGACTTGTCAAGGATATAAATTGAAAATGCCTCCAAAAAGAATTTTGGTTTCACTTGTTCTTTTATGAGTTTTTCTCATGGTTTGTGTCTCTCTGTAGATGCCTATCTATGCATGTTGTAAATATGAGATAATTTTTACCTCCAAATGTTAAAATTAATTAAAATTAATTTATTTATTTGAAGGCAAGTAAATAAGAATTGGATATTCTAAACTTCTCAGAAATATAGAAACTGACCCAATTGCTTTTTAAGCTCACATTATCTCAGATTAATCTTTAGTAAATAAAAGTTAGAGTTTGTTGGTTTAAATAGAATAGACATGTCTTTTGAGTTGTTGATATTAAATATACTATACATATTTTGCCTGGGTTACAAAAGTAAGTCCTTATTAATAATTTATTTTTGACATCTATAAGCTATGTTTCTAGAGGTCATTAAATGTCTTCATGAATTTGCCAAGCTAAAGAATGCTAATAGCTTACTTTTAGTTTTCATTAGAAATTGAGGTTTTAAGGGTTAAAATCTCAATATATGTAGGAATTACAGTGCAGTGTTCCAAACATGCCCCTGGAACACCTCAAAAAGATTTTTCTCTCCTTACAGAGAAAATTTAAACTAATCAGGCTTGTTTTTTATGTTAAATTGCATGGAAACCATTGTAAAATAAGTGAAGAAGAATGTCTATGTTATAGTGTGTAGGTAAACAATGGTTGTAAATTAAACAAATAATTAGGGCAATGGGAATCCCAAGTTGGCCATTTGGTTCTCAATGGCTCCCTAGAAAATCCCTTTATTTTTTGTTTTTATATTCTTTCATATATCATAGTACATTTAAGCTGGACTTATGAGCTAACATTATTGAAAGAGATGTCTTACCTATTGCTAAAGTTTGATAATGTCACTTCAAGAAAGTGCCAAATTGGTAACTGCTTCCTCTCACAGCAAGCTCCCAGAAACAGAGACTTTAAAGAGCGGGAACTGCCACCTGGAGATGGTTTTTTGTTTTGTTTTTTTTTTTATTGATCCAGAGTGTCATATAGTGAAGGCTTATATGACCTGACTGCCTTCCATTTACCTGACTTTTCTTTTTGGGATAATTCATCCTCCACTCACATCTCATGGTTACAGTATTGTCCTAGTCCCAATGCTTGACTGTTTCAATAAGACAACAGTGATACTTAGACTTCCTAGGAATGAGTCTTCCTAGTGTTTTGACAACATACTATCCAATCAAAACGTTGGTCGTCAATGCATCCTTTGGACTGATTCATGACCAAAAGAAGAAATTGTGGATAAAAAAGGAGCACTGTAATAAATCTAACCAAAAGTAATGTCACAGGGTGATCTGATCTTAAATTCCTAACTGGGAAGGTCATGGTGGGTAGTCAAGCCTCAGGCACATATATATATATCTTGTTTAGTAAAAGGTTGATCTTTGCCTTAAGTAAGTCCTATCCATCGTTTCTATACATCTAGGTTAAAATACCTTTGAAATGCCTCTATTTCAGACACCTTGGAAGAGTAACCACCTCAAGAAAGGACATAATCTTGTTAACTCTCCTTTAATCTAATGCCCACCATGCTTCCTCATACCTTCACATAATCTTCCTTATGTTCCCTCCTTCATTTTAAATACATGAAAGAAACTGCAAAACAGTCATTTTGCAGCCTGGCCAGCTTGGCTCAGTGGATGAGCATCTAACTATGAACCGGGAGGTCTCGGTTCAATTCCCAGTCAGGGCACATGCCCAGGTTGCGGGCTCAATCCCCAGTATGGGGCGTGCAGGAGGCAGCCAATCCATGATTCTCTCTATCTCTCTGTCCCTCTTCCTTCCTCTGAAATCAATAAAAAATATATATCTCTTTTAAACTGTCATTTTGCAGAAGCATTTGAGATTTTGCTTCCCGGCATTGTCATACATTTACCTCAAATAAACTGATATAAAAATTATCTGTAATAAATTTAGACATTTACTACACTGACATTATGAATAATTATCTGGATACTAGAGGCCCAGTGCACAAAATTTGTGCACGGGGGCGGGGGCGGGGGGTCCCTCAGCCTGACCTGCACCCCCTCCAATCCGGGAGCCCTCAGGGGATGTCCTACTGACGACTTAGGCCTGCTCCCCGTGGTTCTCTGCTGTCTGCGGGGCCCACTTGGCCACTCCTGGGTCATCACCGGTGACAGCCAAGCAGGCCCTGCTCTCAGCACCCACCCCCTGGGACTGGAGGACTCCAGCGGGGCTGAGAGGACTGGGCACCGCCATCTTGTGGCTATGGGCGTTGCCATCTTTGTGTCTGAGTGACAGTTAATTTGCATATTACTCTTTTATTAGATAGGATTGCATGCATTTGTGGTCAAAGGCCATGAGCGACATAAGACAGGAGCTATAATGCTCTTTCAAATGTACTGAGGCCAATTCGCTCCCGAAGCTATTAGTTGCCTTTTGGTGGATATCCATGGTTTCAATAACTAGAGGCAGGTTGAAGCTAAGAGCAAATCATAACAGACTAGATATATTAGAATTTAGCTTTAAAATTATTAAATTAGGAGATTAAAAATGGCAGCAGAGTAAGTGGAAGCTACACTCACATTCTCCTGAGACCAAACTAGAAATACAACTAAAATACAGAAAAAAATGCTCCATGAAAAGTCAATTGAAGATTAGCTGGAGAGAACCCTGATAACCAAGAATGGCAAATGAAGACTACACAAAGACTGGTAGGAAGTACAGAGATGCAAAAGGGGTGGTTGGGCTCCCACACACAGCAGCTGAAGTTCCGAAGAGATATCTCAGCTGTGGGGGGTTCCCACTGAGAATTCTGGGGTCTAAACCCCAAGGTGGGCTCCCCAGACCTGAGAACCAGAACTGAGAAAGTTAGCCACATAATACCTGACTGTGAAAAGGAGCACGGTTGCTGTCTGCCAGAAAACAGACAGCAGAAAATACAGGCAACAACTTAAAGGGCCAATGCAAAAATTTTGTCAACAGCCACTCACTTTGGGCTCTGGCAGAGGGAGGGTAGAGTGGACTGGAACTGTGTGAGGAGAGTTTAGGGTTGGGAGCTCTAGGGTTCAATGTTGGAGGGCAGCCACCTCAGTTTCCGGTGCTGAGTCATTCCCTTACACTGAAGAGGTCATCTTTCTCCTACTAACTTTCGTTATCCAGGTGGTTGTGGCCTGGGAGAAAGGCAGTTGCCACAGCCAGTTGGAAGAATTCTTACTCTACCCAAGGGGTCCTCAAACTACGGCCCGCGGGCCACATGCGGCCCGCCGAGGACATTTATCCAGCCTGCTGGGTACCGCTGCCTGTCCTGCTTAGCAGCCAACTCGTCCCGGGCCTGCAGTGCGCATAGGATTTTGTTCATAGTTTTTTTTTTTTTAAACTATAGTCCGGCCCATCAACCGTCTGAGGGACAGTGAACTGGCCCACTGTTTAAAAAGTTTGAGGACCCCTGCTCTACCCTATCATCCATAGCCTAAGGCCATTCAAAGCTAATAACAATTAGATTGGCAGATCTCCGGAGACTTTGAAGCTTTGATCTCCTTCTGGGCCCAAGGCTAGATTAAGCTGACCCTGGTGCACATCTTGGTCCTTTCCAAAGGCAACCAGAGCCCCAGCAGAGGGAGCCACAAGCGGTGGATTGCTGATAGCCCCAAACAGGGTACTCAGGGTCAGTCTGAAACAGCATATGACAGTGTCCTGAACTAGAGATTTGGACTCGTAGCAGCAGATCTACCTAATACATAAGACACAAATTCAAACAGGCAGCCAAAATAGGGAGACCAAAAAACAACACCCAAATGAAAGGATATGAGAATTCTCCAGCCGAAACCGGTTTGGCTCAGTGGATAGAGCGTCGGCCTGCGGACTGAAGGGTCCCGGGTTCGATTCCGGTCAAGGGCACGTACCTTGGTTGCGGGCACAACCCCAGTAGGGGGCGTGCAGGAGGCAGCTGATCGATGTTTCTCTCTCATCGATGTTTCTAGCTCTCTGTCCCTCTCCTTTCCTCTCTGTAAAAAATCAATATATATTAAAAATTAAAAAAAAGAGAGAGAATTCTCCAGAGGAAGAGCTAAAGGAAATGGAGATAAGAAATTTATCTGATATAGAGTCCAGAATAATGATGGCAAAGATGCTCAATAGCATGAGAAAAGATATAGTAACTATGAAAAACGAACAGTCAAAAATAAAGAATGACATAACACTAATACAGAATGCATTAGAAGAAATACACAGCAGATTAGGGGAAATCAAGGATTGGATCAGTCAATTAGAAGACAGAGTAGAAAAAATCACTCAATCAGAGAACCAAACAAAAACACAACAATTGAAAAACAGAGGACAGCTTAAGGGAGCTGTGGAACAACATGAAATGGAACAATATTTGCATAATAAGTGAGCCAGAAGGGGAAGAAAGTGAGCAAGGGATAGAGCAGTGGTCGGCAAACTCATTAGTCAACAGAGCGGCAAACCGCTGCTCACGAGCCGCATGTGGCTCGCAAGCTGCAGTTTGCTGACCACTGGGATAGAGAATGTGTTTGAAGAAATAATGACCAAGGGAAAAACCAAGATGGTGGCATAGGTAAACACCTAAACTGCTGCCTCGCACAACAATTTCAAAACTACAACTAAAAGACAAAACGGACATCATCCAGAACCACAGGAAGGCTGGCTGAGTGGAAATTCTACAACTAGAAGGAAAGAGAAAAGCACACTGAGACTCAGAGGAGCTGCAGGAGGCAGAGGTACTGAACCGCATGCGCAGAGAGGACTGGCACTGAGTGCACAGCTGGCTTTCTCAAGCGGGAGAGAGACAAAAGCTACTGACTGCGCTGAACTCGAATTCCAGGCGAGACTCTGGGGACCCAGACTCATTCAGGGAGAAACTGGACTGTCTGGCAGCGGACGGAACTCAAGGGCGGCTTTCTCTCAGAAGTGCTTGCAGCGATTACCACGGGACACTGAGACACAGGGGCCTATTAGGGCAGGGCTGACGGGAAACCAATGTTGTCTGCTCCACCCTGAAACTCCCCACCATCTAAGCTGAGCACAGAGGCTCTTGCAAGTCTTGTCTCATAAGGGTGTCTCCTGCACAGAAGTTCTTCCAGCATAGACACAGCTGATCCTCACAGCCAATTGGCCTGGAGGTCAATTACTCCCAGTGATACCAACAACAATCAAGGCTTAACTACAACAAGACTGTGCACACAGCCCACAAAGGGGTGCATCAAGAGTGTCCACCTCAGGTAACTGCGGAGGCTGAGCCACTGGGCCCTATAGTACACCAAGCACACAAAGCCACTCTATCAACTCAGGGAAGCAGCGAAAATGTGGAGACAAAGAAACAGATCATAAATGGAAGAAATGGAGGAAAGCAAACGACTGGATATAGAGTTCAAAACCACAGTTATAAGGTTTTTCAAGAATTTCGTAGAAAAGGCTGATAAATTTAGCGAGACCCTTGAGGATATGAAAAAGGACCAACTAGAAATTAAACATACACTGACTGAAATAAAAAATATTATACAGAGATCTAACAGCAGACTAGAGGATCGCAAGAATCAAGTCAAAGATTTGAAATACAAAGAAGCAAAAAACACCCAACCGGAAAAGCAAAAAGAAAAAAGAATCCAAAAATATGAAGACAGTGTAAGGAGCCTCTGGGACAACTTCAAGCATACCAACATCAGAATTATGGGGGTGCCAAAAGAAGAGAGAGAGCAAGATACTGAAAACCTATTTGAGAAATAATGACAGAAAACTTCTTCTACCTGGTGAAAGAAATAGACTTACAAGTCCAGGAAACGCAGAGAACCCCAAACAAAAGGAATCCAAAGAGGACCACACCAAGACACATCATAATTAAAATGCTAAGAGCAAAAGACAAAGAGAGAATCTTAAAAGCAGCAAGAGAAAAACAGTTAGTTACTTACAAGGGCGCACCCATAAGATTGTCAGCTGATTCCAGAAGGGAGTGGCAAGAAATATTCAACATGATGAATAGCAAGAACCTACAACCAAGATTACTCTACCCAGCAAAGCTATCATTCAGAATTGAAGGTCAGATAAAGAGCTTCACAGATAAGAAAAAGCTAAAGGAGTTCATCACTGCCAAACCAGTATTATATGAAATGCTGAAAGGTTTTCTTTAAGAAGAGGAAGAAGAAGAAAAAGGTAAAGATAAAAATTATGAACAACAAATACATATCTATCAACAAGTGAATCTAAAAATCAAGTAAATAAAAAAATCTGATGAACAGAATAAACTGGTGAATATAATAGAATCAGGGGCATAGAAAGGTAGTGGAACTGACAATTCTCAGAGGGAAAGGTGTGGGGGGGTGCAGGAAGAGACTGGACAAAAATCATACACCTATGGATGAGGATATTGGCAGGGGGGGGAGTGGTAAGGGCAGAGGGTAGGGTGGGAACCGGGTGGAGGGGAGCTATGGGGGAAAAAAGAGGAACAATTGTAATAATCTGACCAATAACGATTTATTAAATTTTTTTTAAAAAAAGAAAGAAAGGCAGACCGGTTTGGCTCAGTGGATAGAGCGTCGGCCTGCGGACTCAAGGGTCCCGGGTTCGATTCCGGTCAAGGGCATGTACCTTGGTTGTGGGCACATCTCCAGTAGGAGGTGTGCAGGAGGCAGCTGATCGATGTTTGTCTCTCATCGATGTTTCTGACTCTATATCCCTCTCCCTTCCTCTCTGTAAAAAATCAATAAAATATATTTAAAAAAAAAAAAAAAGAAAGAAAGAATGACCAAAAATTTTCCTAACCTGGTGAAGGAAACAGTCACTAAGTTCAGGAGGCACAGAGAGTCCCAAGCAAGAACAACTCAAACAGGTCCATGCCCAGAAACATCATAATTAAAATGCCAAAAATTAAAAACAGAATCTTAAAGGCAGCAAGAGAAAAGAAATTTGTTACCTATGAAGGATCTCCCATAAGGCTGTTAGCTGATTCCTTATCAGAAACTATTGGCAAGGAGGAAATGGCATGAAGTACTCAAGGTAATAAAAATCAAGGATCTGAAACCAAGATTACTATATCCAGCAAGGCTATCATTCAAAAGAGATGGTGAAATAAAGAGCTTCCCAGACCAAAAAAAAAGGCTACAGAAGTTTATCAACTCCAAACCACCACTATAAGAAATGCTAAAGGGACTGCATTAATAATAAGAAGAAATAGAGAGAGAGAAAATCATAGGCATACAGAATAAAGATGGCAATAAATAAGTCTCTCAATAACCTAAACTGTGAATGAATTAAATGCTCCAATCAAAAGACACAGGGTAGCTGAACAGATACAAAAACATGACCCAACTATATGCTGTCTACAAGAGACCCACCTCAGGACAAAAAATTCCCACAGGATGAGAGTGAAGGGATGGGAAAAAATTTTTTCCATGCAAATGGAAACAAAACAAAAAAGCTGGGGTACCAATATTCATATCTGACAAAACATACTTCAAACTGAAATACATCATAAGAGACAACAAAAGGGATTAATCCAACAAGAGGATATACCCTGGTAAACATATATACACCCAATATAGGAGCACCTAAATATCTAAAAAGAATTCTAGAGGATATTTAGGGAGAGAAAGACTGCAATACAGTCATAGTAGGGAACTTTACTAACACCCCACTGACTTCACTGGATAGATCTTCCAGACAAAAAATTAACAAGAAAACAGTGACTCCAAATAACACACTGGATCAGATGGATTTAATTGACATTTATAGAACATTTCACCCCAATTCTGCAGAATATACATTCTTCTCAAGTGCACAGGGGTCATTCTCCAAGATAGACCACATGTTAGAACACAAAACAAGTCTCTCTGAAGCATGGTAACTTCCATCGTGGGTACAAACTGCTGTTTGAAATTTTAACCCTGCTTTCTCGGCTTCTGTAAACACTTGCTTGCTTAAATAACAGGGAAAAATAAGACTACTCCCATTCCAGAGATGCCATAAACTATGTCCCAGATAGAGTTGTCAGTACTGGCACCAGGACAGGCCTTGAGATATGGTCTCACAGCCCTGTCCCAGCACACAGGACTTTTTCTCAGAAGGTCCAGAAGTCTCACTCCAAATTTGGAAGACAAAGAACTGAAAACGGTATATATAGGAAAGACTTCCTCTATTTGGGGCCCCAGAACTTGAGAAGCAATAGTGACTCTGGGCCCACTAGTGCTAACGAAATGAAAAAGACTCCAAATAAATGTGGCTTATTGATTAAGGTGTCTTCTGATTTACAATACAACATTTCTAAGTCCAAGAAGACTGAAATTATATCAAGGATCTTCTCAGACTACAATGGAATAAAATCAGAAATCAACTGCAGTAAAAACAATCAAAAACATTCAAACACAGAGGCTAAATAGCATGTTATTAAAACAATGAATGGGTTACCAATGAGACCAAGAAAGAAATCAAAAACTTCCTAGAGACCTAGCTGGTTTCACTCAGTGGATAGAGTGTCAGCCTTCGGACTGAAGGGTCCCAGGGTCGAGTCCGGTCAAGGGCACATGCCCAGGTTGTGGGCGGATCCCCAGTGTGGGGCATGCAGAAGGCAGCCAATCAATGATTCTCTCTCATCACTGATGTTTCTATCTCTCTCCCCCTCTCTCAAATCAATAAAAATATATTTTTTTAAAACAACTTCCTGGGAACAAATGAAAATGAAAATACAACAATTCAAAACCTCTTGGACACAGCTAAAGAAGTCCTGAGAGGGAAGTTCATAGCACTACAGGCCTACCTCAAAAAACAAGAAAAATTAATAGTAAACTATTTAACCCTACAAATTAAAGAATTAGAAGAGAACAACAAGAAAATCCAAGAGTAAATAGAAGGAAAAATAATAATAAAGATTAGAGCAGAAATAAATGACATAGAGACTAAAAAAAAAAAATACAAAAAATCAATGAAACCAAGAGCTAGTTCTTTGGAAATATAAACAGGATTGATGCACTGTTAGCCAGACTATCAAGAAACAAAAAGATAAAACCCAAATAAATAAAATTATAAACAAAAGCAGAGAAGTAACAACTGACACCAAAGAAATACAAAAGATTGTAAGAAAATATGAACTGCTATATATGCCAACAAGCTGGACAATGCAGATAAAAAGGACAAATTCCTAGAAAAAAAAAAATCTCCTAAAACTGAATCAGGAAGAATCAGAAAACCTGAATAGGCTCATAACAACTGATGAAATATAAGTAGTAATAAAAAAAAAAAAAAACTCCCTGCAAACAAAAGCCATAGTCTGGACAGCTTCACAGGGGAGTTTTATCAAACATTCAAAGAACTAACAGCTATCCTCCTCAAACTATTCCAAAAAATCCAAGAGGAAGGAACACTTCCAAGCTCTTTTTATCATTCCAAAACAAGATAAAGACACTACAAAGAAAGAGAATTACAGGCCAATATCCCTGATGAACATAGATGCTAAAATCCTCAAGAAAATATTGCAAGTTGGATCCAGCAATATATTAAAAAGATAATGCACCATGACCAAGTGGGATTTATTCCAGGGATGCAAGGCTGGTACAATATTCACAAATCAATAAATGTGATACATTTGCACAAACAAATAGAAAGACAAAAATCACATGATCATATCAATAGGCGCAGAAAAAGCATTTGACAAAATCCAACACCCACTTTTGATTAAAAAAAAAAACTCTCAGCAAAGTGGGAATAGAATGTTCGTATCTCAATATAATAAAGGCCACATATGACAAACCTAGAGCCAACATCATACTCAATGGGCAAAAATGAAAAACATTTCCCCTAAAAACAGGAACAAAACAGGGATGCCCACTTTCACCACTCTTATTCAACACAGTACTGGAAATCCTAGCCACAACAATCAGACAAGAAGAAATAAAAGGCATCCAAATTGGAAAGGAGGAAGTAAAACTCTCATTATTTGCAGATGACATAATATTGTACATAGAAAATTGCTGGAAGCAAATTTCAGCAGGTCATAATTATGCAAGAAGTTCATCAGAAGGCTGATGGACCTTGGGGCTTCAGCAGGGCTGATAATCTGCATAATATTACCTGCTGCTGAACAGCTGTAGGCATTTCCCCTAACCTGATAATCTTTTCCTGTTTGCCAAACCTTACCTTTGATATGTATATCTGCTTTCCTGAAGGGCCAATGTGTTTTCCAGCAAATAAAAAGCCTTTGGTCCAGAGATTCAAGGAGCCCACTTCACTAGAAAGTAGAGCCTCCCCTGGCTCCCCCATGCTTCCCAAATTTATATGTCTTGTCTAGTCTCTCAATTCATTTATGTGCAGCCCTTCTCCAGATTCCTAAACCCTAGCTGTGGAAAAGACTCTAGCAGAAAATTCTAAAGGCTCTACCAATAAACTACTAGACTTACTAAAGGAATTTGGCAATGTAGCAGGATACAAAATTAACAGCCAGAAATCGATGGCATTTTTATACACCAATAATGAACTCTCAGAAAAAGAAACTAAACAAACAATCCCATTTACCATTGCAACAAATAAATTAAGATACTTAGGAATAAACTTAACCAAGGAGGTAAAAGACTTGTACTTGGAAAACCATAGGACGTAGAAAAAAGAGATACAAGAAGATAAAAACAAGTGGAAGACTATACCGTGCTGTTGGATTGGCAGAATTAACATAATTAAAATGTCCATATTACCCAAAGTAATTTATAGATTCAATGCAATCCCTGTTAAAATAACAACAGCATATTTCACATCTCTAGAAAAAATACTCCAAAAATTTATATGGAACCAAAAAAGACCTTGAATAGCCTAGCAATCTTGAGAAAGAAGAACGAAGTTGGAGGGATCACAATACCAGATATCAAGTTATACTACAAAGCCACTATGCTCAAAACAGCCTGGTACTGGCACAAGAGCAGGCATGTAGATCAATGGAACAGAACAGAGACCTCAGAAATTGACCTAAGTCATTATGCTCAATTAATCTTTGACAAAGTATGCAAGAACATACAATGGAGTCAAGACAGTCTCTTCAATAAATGGTGTTGGAGAAACTGGACAGGTACATGCAAAAAAATTGAAACTAGACCACCAACTTACACCATACACAAGAATAAACTCAAAATGGATAAAAGACTTAAATGTAAGTCGTGAAGCCATAAAAATCCTAGAGGAAATCATAAGCAGCAAAATCTCAGACATCCTCCATAGTAATATGTTTGCAGATACATCTCCTAGGGCAAAGGAAACTAGGGAAAAAACAAATAAATGGAACTACATCAAAATAAAAAGCTTATGCACAGCAAAACAAACCATCAACAAAATAAACAGGGAGCCCACTGTGCAGGAGAACATATTTGGCAATGATACACCTTATAAACGGTTAATTTCCAAAATATATAAGGAACTCATACACTTAACAAAAGGGAGACAAGCAATCCAATTAAAAAATGGTCAAAAGACCTAAAGAGACACTTCTCCAAAGTGGACATACAGATAGCCAAGAGACATTTGAAAAAATGTTGAAAGACATTGATCATCAGAAAAATGCAAATTAAAATAACAATGAAGTACCACTTCACATCTGTCAGAATAGCTATCATCAATAAATCAACAAATGATAGGTGCTGGCGAGGATATGGAGAAAAGGGAACCCTAGTACATACACTGCTGGTGGGAATGCAGGCTGGTTGTAGCCATTATAGAAAATGTTATGGAGTTTCCTCAAAAAATTAAATATGGAACTGCCATTTGACCCAGTGATCCCACTTCTATGAATATATCCTAAAAAACATGAAATACCAATCAAAAACAATGTATGCACCCCCATGTTCATTACAGCACAATTTACAATAGCTAAGATCTGGAAACAGCCCAAGTGCCCATCAGTAGATGAGTGGATAAAAAAGCTGTGGTACATTTATACCATGGAATACTATGAAGCAGTAAAAAAGAAGGATCTCTTGCCCTTTGAGATAGCATGGAGGGACCTGGAGAATATTATGCTAAGCGAAATAAGTGAGTAAGAGAAAGACAAGTATCACATGATCTCACTCATATGTGGAATCTAATAAACAAAATAAACTGATGAATTAAATAAATCCAGTGACATAGAAATATAGAACAGACTGTGATCTCAGAGGGAAGGCGGGGGAGAGTGGGTGGGCTGGAAGAGATCAACCAAAGACCTTTTATGCATGTATGCATAACTGATGGACAAAGACTATAGCGTTGTGAAGGCCTGGGGTAAGAGGTGGGGCTGGCTAAAAGGGGTCAATGGGGGGCGGCGGGGTGAGACATATGTAATACTTTCAAAAATAAAGATTTAATTGAAAAAATATACACTGAGTGGCCAGATTATTATGATCTCTGAACACATAATAATCTGGCCACTCAGTGTATATTCTATATAATAAAAGGCTAATATGCAAATTGTCCCCTTGACCAGGAGTTCGACCAGCAGGCAGGCTGGCCAACCACCCAAGTCCCCTCCTCCTGGCCAGGCTGGCCAGACCCTCATATATATATATATATATATATATATATATATATATATATACACACACACACACTGAGTGGCCAGATGATTATGCATTCAGAGATCATAATAATCTGGCCACTCAGTGTATAGTAAGTTAGGTATTCATAGCTGCACTGGAATGTAGTCAAGGCCTGGGCCTGTAGGCCCCCCTGTAAAGCAAGTTTTAGAAGGTATATCCTACTTAAGATAACAGAAGAATGTAGCCTGTTAAGCATGAAATGTATAGCTCTGTTCTCTTTCTGCTCTCACAATTCCAAGATGTCTTGCAAACCTCTTTTTCTGTTTGAGACCACATGGCCATACTCACATAACCCAGACAGGATGTTGCCAGGAGCTGAATAAATCAGATTGCTGAAACATGCATAAGAATGACCAATCAACACAGCCCACCGTCCTAAACCCCTTACTCATAATAACTCATGATTTTTGCTCAATAAAACTGCTCATCTATAAACCATTGGGAATTTTGGGTTTTTCCAACACAAGCTGCCTGTTCTATATTGTATAGTGCTATACAACAACTGCCACTTTCTTTCCCTACATCCTGGTGTCAATGTAATTGGTTAGCTACAGCACCAGTTGGACAAATCTTTATTCAATAAAAAGGTGATAACTACCAAGACCTCACTTCCAAAGGGCATCTATACATTTAAAAGGCTAAGTGTCTGCCCATCTGACCAGTAGCTATGATGCACAGTGACCACCAGGGGGCAGATGCTCAATACAGAGGCTGCCATCCTATCTAATAAAAGAGTAATATGCAAATTGACCATCACTCCAACACACAAGATGGCTGCCCCGTGTGGTCAAAGATGGCTGCCCCCATGTGGACACAAGATGGCCACCACAAGATGGCCAGCAGGGGAGGGCAGTTGGGAAGGACAAGGCCTGCAAGGGAGGGCAGTTGGGGGTGATCAAGCCTGCAGGAGAGGGCAGTTGGGGGGGGCCCAGGCCTGCAGGGGAGGGCAGTTAGGGGGGACCAGGCCTGCAGGGAAGGGCAGTTGGGGGGGACCAGGCCTGCAGGGGAGGGCAGTTAGGGGCAATCAGGCTGGCAGGGGAGCAGTTAGGCATCAATCAGGCTGGCAGGGGAGTGGTTAGGGGGTGATCAGGCTGGCAGGCAGAAGCGGTTTGGGGCAATCAGGAAGGCTGGCAGGCAAGCAGTTGGAAGCCGGCAGTCCTGGATTGTGAGAGGGATGTCCGACTGCCCGTTTAGGACCGATCCTACTGGGATCGGGCCTAAACGGGCAGTCGGACATCCCTCAAGGGGTCCCAGATTGGAGAGGGTGCAGGCTGGGCTGAGGGACACCCTCCCCAAGTGCACGAATTTCGTGGACTGGGCCTCTAGCTTAAAAATTAACGGCACCACAGACCTGATGCCAACAAACCAACACTCTGCTTCCCCCAAGTGGTTCACAGGCTCCGCCACCACCCCAGAGCGACACCCCACCAAATCGCAGCCAATGTTGCCAAGACCCCATGGTGCAAAATGCATCCCACAGCACAGCACAGCCCGGAAACAGTGGCTGTGGGCACCAGGTAATGACGTCATGTAGCAATGCCCAGCTTCCTGTCCCTAGCAACTAGCCTCCTTGGAGTTTCTTTAGCCCAGGAACCCGACTTGCTTTATAGCCACGTGCAAACATTTTACAGTTTAACCAAATATTTGTGAAGCGTTTTCCTGTGCCTCATCTCATTTGAACCTCACAGAAGTCCTGGAGTAGGTAGATAGGAGACTCAGTAGAATCCTATTTTCTTTTTATTAGCAAGATGCAAATAGGGATATTAAAATATTTCTTCCAATTAATTTCCCTTCAATGTGCACGAATCCGTGCACCAGGACACTAGTATTATAATGAAAACAAGTCTTAGGCCTCATTCTGAGGTCATTATATCATAGGTATAAATATTTTATAATGTCATATGACCTGTTTAATGAGTTTAATGAAGTCTTAACTCTCTGGCCTTAAGGAGCTCCAACAGCACCCTACAAGGCATTAGAAGCAGAGAGAATAATGTTCCAACTTTGGAACAAGCTAAACTAACTCTCAAGTCAGAGTCGGTGACAAAACCCCTCCCATTATAGACCTAGACACAGTTTCATTTCCCAAGTATGGAGAGATAATCTAAAGTGTATAAACAGTTAAGCTTGCTAGAATTTTTGTACCCCATTTTTGCAATGGCAAGAGTACCCCTAAAATATTTTTAGCCAATCGACATAAATTGGAACTCATTTCACCTGTAGATGAAAAAGGGGCCAAATACTAAACCTGACAAGCTCAGGGCGGGCCTGAATGGTGGCCTTATAAACTCAGAGACCTGAAATAACCACAGAGGATGCTCTAAAATTAAAACTTCCTAACTAAAAATGAGGTATGCCCATCTGGAATGGCTTAGATGGTTGAGTGTCATTCTGTGCACTGAAAGGTTGCCAGGTTGATTCCTGGTCAGGGCACATACCTGGGTTGCAGGTTTGATCCCCAGTTGGGGAGCATACAGAAGGCAACTGATCGATGTTTCTCTCTCACATCAATGTTTCTCTCTCTTTCCCCCTTCCTCTCTCTTGTGTGAGGACATAAATAAATAAATAAATAAATAAATAAATAAATAAATAAATAAATAAATAAAAGCAAGTCATGGTGGGTATTCATGTCCTAAGTCTGTATCTTTCCTGACAAAAGTCAATCTTTACCTTAACAGAGCCTGTTTATTGTCTTTTTGCATCTATGAGAACATCCATTTTTCTTTTTTTCCAGACCTCTCAGGGCACAACCATTGCACCAGAGCAGAGACCGCAAACTCCCTCATTGTTATTGTTATGGTGTTAATTGTTAACTGTTAACTATCCTATACCCAGCAATGTAAAAGAGGTATGTGTTTATTCAGTTTACTTTTTATCCACTATCAGACTGTCCCTAGTTTGCTTTTCCCCATCTTCCTACTCTATGACCAATGAATTTCACGTAACCCCTTACACTTCCTCCTTTGATTGCAATGTATAAAATAAGGTACAAAACTGCCATTCTCTGGAGCATTTTCTCCATCCGTTGATATTTTGATTCCAGCAATGGTCGTCAGTTTGGCTCAAATAAACTGACAAAAATTCTTACAGTTTTGTATGTTCTTGGTTTTTTCAATTTTTGTTGTTGGTTTGTTTTAAGAAAAGGAAGGGAGACATATCAATGTGGGAGAGAAACATCAATCAACTGCCTCTTGCTTGTCCCCTACCGGGGATCTATCCAGCAACCCGGGCATGTGCCCAGATAGCAACCTTCAGTGCATGGAGCAATGCCCAACCAACTGAGCCACACATGTCAGGGCTGGATGTTTCTATGATGACACATCAATGAGAAGTTATTTCTAATCTCATTATGCTAATTAAATAACAAAGCCCCTAAGGTAGATAGAAGATAAAGTTGGTTGGAGCCATACCTAACTCCTCTCGAATGTAGCTTCTGAATTGAGAATTTCAAATATTTTCCAATTAGTGTTCTTCAAATATCAAATATCTATTTCTAAGAGTAAAACTAACTCAGGTACATCGTACCACATAAATGCTGAAACATTTTAAAGTAAAATAATCTAATCACAGACTTCCATTGTTTATGGTGATTGTTATCATCATAATTAGCTAGTTAATACTAATAATAGGAAGAAAGCAAACGGGAGGCCAGACATTATAAGCATGGTCACCTGGACAGCTTCAACAGGAAGCTAGAGCTTCAAGTGCCCCAAGGAACCACCAGTCTATTGCCTGCAGATCACTGGAGGATAGGATTGAACAAAGAGGGAGAGAGATGGCAAATGCACTGTGAAGTCAGGGTGACAAAGGAAAGGTGCTTGCCTGTCAGTCTGGCCTAGGAAACAATTGATTGGCTAGGGGGTGGACCTCTGGAGCATTTTCTCAATCTGTTGAGATTTTGATTCCAGCAATGGTAGTCAGTTTGGCTCAAATAAAGTCATAAAAATTTAGAAAGTTAAAAATCCCCAAAGAGTTTGCTTACTCCTATTCGAGCTTGTTCACTCTTGCTCCATGACCCACACTCAGCCCTACCTTCGCATGTTCTCTCTCCATAGCCTTAAGTAGTCACATGGCCCATTCCTGTGCAGATGCCACATATGGACTACAGCTGGGAACAAAAGTTAAGCTAGCTGGTTGCTGGACTGGCCTGGACTTTAGTATGGAACAGAAATTTTGGGTAGTGGCCTTAATTCTGGTCCTGCTGAAGATAAGATTGGACTTCTTCTATGGCAAAACAGACAGAGATGGAACCTTGGAGGGGAACCCCCTTAATTTTACATAAACAATAAAGCTTTCCACAAAACCCTACCCCCCTGTGGGGATATCAGGAAAGTCTTTTATTCATGACATCCCAAGAACTCCATTTCTACTGATAACAATTTCTTGGGGATATTCTGTTTTATATTTCCCAGTCTGACTTAAGGAAACGTGAGTATTTCTGTCATTACAGAAGATGAGACTATCACCTGCCTTTTTTAATATGTTAAATATTACAGATGTCTCCCATTTCCCCCCTTTTGCCCGCTCCACTCATCTCCCACCCCATAACAATCCTTCACCTGTCTATTGTCTGTGTCCATGGGTTGTAACTAATTTGTACTTCTAAATCCTTTCTTCATTTTCACCCATCCCTCAACCCCCATCCCATCTGGCAACCGTCAAAATGTTCTCTGTATTTATGAGCGTGTTTCTGCTCTGCTTGTTCATTTATTTTTATTTTTATACTCAATTGTTGATGGATATATGTTTATTGCCATTTTATTGTTGATTTTTTTCTTTTATTTTATTCTTCTTTTTTATCTTTTTTAAATTCTTCTTCTTAAAGAAGACCCTTTAACATTTCATGTATTGAGATACCATCTCACACCTGTCAGAATGGCTATCATCAACAAATCAACAAACGACAAGTGCTGGGGAGGATGTGGAGAAAAAGGAACCCTTGTGCACTGCTGGTGGGAACGCAGACTGGTGCAGCCACTGTGGAGAACAGTATGGAGTTTCCTCAAAAAACTGAAAATGGAACTCCCATTTGACCCCACTTCTAGGATTATATCCCAAGAAACCAGAAACATCAATCAGAAAGAATATATGCACCCCTATGTTCATAGCAGCACCATTTACAATAGCTAAGATTTGGAAACAGCCTAAGTGCCCATCAGCAGATGAGTGGATTAAAACACTGTGGTACATCTACTCAATGGAATACTATACCGCTATAAAAAAGAAGGAACTTTTACCATTTGCAACAGCATGTATGGAACTGGAAAGCATTATGCTAAGCGAAATAAGCCAGTTGGAGAAATATAAATATGACACGATCTCACTCATATGTGGGATATAATGATCAACATAAACTGATGAACAAAATTAGATCCAGAGACAAATGGCAGGGGAGTGGGTAGATGGGTGGTGGTGGTGGGGGGGTGTTTAGAGATCAACCAAAGGACTTGTATGCATGCATATTAGCATAACCAATGGACACAGACACTGGGGCAGTAGGGGCTTGCCCTCAGGGGTGGGAGTGGCTGGGGGGAGGGAGTCAATCGGGGGACAAGAAGACATATGTAAAACTTTCAACAATAAAAAAAAATTCATGTATTACTGGTTTGGTGGTGATGAACTCCTTTAGCTTTCCCTTATCTGGGAAGCTCTTTTTTTTTTTTTTTTTTTTTTAAATATATTTTATTGATTTTTTACAGAGAGGAAGGAAGAGTGATAGATAGTCAGAAACATCGATGAGAGAGAAACATCGACCAGCTGCCTCCTGCACACCTCCCACTGGGGATGTGCCCGCAACCAAGTTACATGCCCTTGACCGGAATCGAACCTGGGACCTTTCAGTCCGCAGGCTGATGCTCTATCCACTGAGCCAAACCGGTTTTGGCTGGGAAGCTCTTTATATGTCCTTCAATTCTAAATGAGAGCTTTCCTGGGTAGAGTAATCTTGGTTATAGGTCCTTGTTTTCATCATTTTGAATATTTCTTGCCACTCCCTTCTGGCCTGAAAAGTTTCTGTTGAGAAATCAGCTGACAGTCATATGGGCGCTCCCTTTTAGGTAACTAACTGCTTCTAACTTGCTGCTTTTAAGATTCTCTCTTTGTCTTTAACTTTTGGCATTTTAATTATGTGTCTTGGTGTGGGCCTCTTTGGGTTCATCTTGTTTGGGATTCTCTGTGCTTCCTGGACTTGTATGTCAAATTCTTTCACCAGGTAAGGGAAGTTTTCTGTCATTTTTTTAAAAAGGTTTTCAATGTCTAGATCCCTTTCTTCTTCGCCTGGCACTCCCACAATGGGAATGTTGGTACACCTGAAGTTGTCCCAGAGGCTCCTTACACTATCTTTCTATTTTGGATTATTTTCTTCTTTTTGCTGCTCTGTTTGGATGTGTGCTTTGTTTTGTTTTTGTTTTTAGGGGTTTTCTGTTTACGTTTTTGTGTGTGTGTGTGTTTTTGCTACCTCATATTCCAAATTCCTTATTTTTTTAAAAATATATTTGTATTAATTTCAGAGTGGAAGAGGGAGAGACAGAAACATCAATGATGAGAGAAAATCATTGACTGACTGCCTCCTGCACACCCCCCACTGGGGATTAAGCCCACAACCCAGGCATGTGCCCTTGAGCGGAATCGAACCTGGGACTCTTTAGTCCGCAGGTCGACACTCTATCCATTGAGCCAAACTGGCTAGGGCCCAAATTCTTTTTTTTATTTTCAGCATTCTCTGAAATCAATATTTTATTGATTTTTTACAGAGAGGAATGGAGAGGGATAGAGAGCTAGAAACATCGATCAGCTGCCTCCTGCACACCTCCTACTGGGGATGTGCCAACAACCAAAGTACATGCCCTTGACCAGAATCAAACCTAGGACCTTTTAGTCCACAGGCCGACGGTCTATCCACTGAGCCAAACCGGTTAGGGCAACCATTGTTTTAAACTCTGTATCTAGTAGTTTTCTTCCTTCCATTTCATTTTTTTTCCTAGAGATTTCTCCTGTTCTTTCATTTGTGACATGTTTCTTTGTCTCCACAGTTTGGCTGCTTCCCTGTGTTTGTTCCTATGTATTAGGTAGAGCTTCAATGTTTCTCAGACTTGGTAGAGTGGCCTTGTGTAGGAGGTGTGCTGTAGGGCCCAGTGGCCCAGCCTCCCCAGTCACTGAGCTAGGCACTCTAGGTACGCTTCTGTGTGAGCTGTGTGCACTGTCCTATTGTAGTTGAGCCTTGACTGGTGTTGGCATCACTGGGAGAGATTGACCCCCAGGGCAATCGATTGTGAGGATCAGCTGTGACTACAGCAGAAGAGCTACTGTGCAGGAGCTGACCCTCTGGAGTACGACTTGCTTCAGTGGGGCTTTGGTGCTCACCAAGTCTGCCCCTTGAGTGTGTTACTTGTGGAGGTGATAGGGTTGTAATCTTGCATGGTTGAAACTGATCACCAGGTGCACTGGCTCTGGGTGCCTCCCAGGAGGTACAAAGTTAGCCACTCCCTGTGCCCAACGGTGCCACCCAGAATGAGCAGCAAAGCAATCTGCAGATGGCTGCTACTTGTGTTGAGCTTAGAGGTGCCCAGGAGAGTCCAAGCTGTGAATCAAAGCAGGCTGCCACTAGTGCCGAGCCTGGGGCTATTTATTGAGAGGTACAGGGCACAGTGAGGCCAGCTGCTGCTTGTTCGAGAGATTTTAGAAAGTCCAAAGCATGAGGCAAGAAAGGACAGTTGTATGGAAAAGCCACTGGAAATGGCTTGGTTGAGAATGCAAGTAGGGAGGGGTGGTGTCTCAGGGCACCAGGGCGAGGCAAACAGTGTGAGCCTGGTTGATGAAGACTCAGATATGGCAACTGCCTGTTGGCTTTGTGGCGGGGAGGGCCCATCAAAGTAAAATGGCCTCTGTCAGCATTTCTGTCTGGGAGAAAGCTGCACCTCCAGTTCTTGCTCTCATTCCAGACAAGTTAGTTCCTCCCCAAATGTGCCAGGTCTGTTCAAGCTGCTGCCCCAGCTCTGGAACTCAGAGGGACTGAATCCATATAGAGGCCCTTTAAGAGCAGCTGCCTGAGGCTCCAACAGCATCCATGTCACTCAGCAACCATCCCCACTGTTTTTTATAGCCAGAAGTTGTGAGGACTTCTCTTCCCAGCACTGGAATCCTGGGCTGGGGTGCCTAGTGTGGGACTAGGACCCCTCCCTCCTCAGGGAAACCTCCACAGCCAAGATTTTCCTCCTGATTTTAAACCGCCACACAGTGTATGATCAGCAGGTTCCACTATTACACCCTGAGTCTCTGTCCCTCCTACCAGTCTCTAGGATCTTCTTCTTTAATTCTCTAGCTGTAGGACTTTCTTTCAGCTAGATTTCAGGTGGTTGTTCTGTATTTTAGAATGGTGGTTGTTCTGTATTTTAGTTGTAATTTTGATGTGATTGTGGGAGGCATCAAGTGCCGCATTTACCTACACCACCATCTTGACCAGAACTCCTAACACCTGCCTTTAAGAAGGACATCTGGTTAAGGCTTGGGTACCACTAGGGAAAGCCATGTCTTCTTTTGCCTTATGAAACACCTTCCTTTGAAATATAGTCTAGGATCCTCAAGAGGAAGTGGGTATTGAGGATGAATCCTGTTCCAAGTTCAGTTTATCAGACTCTTTTAAGAAAAGACCTCTCTGTTAATCCTACCAAGAGGGAAAGCTACTATTCATCTTCCCAAACCCAGCACTCTTATGTCGCATTCCCATAGGGCTCCTCACCAGAGTCTATATTTTACCATCCCCTTGATCTTCATCAATAAAAAATGCCTTTATAATTCCACCATCACATTTCCCCTAGCCCAGATTTAGAAACTCTTAACACCCTTGCCTCTGGACAAGTCTGTCTATCACATTTCTCAAGAAGATGAAGAAAAACAGAGTAGAATAAAAAATGTATAGCCCTTAAGCTTGCTTTTTTATCTTATTTTTTTTCCTTCATCTGTGTGCTTGCTGGCTTCCACAACCCTAAAGCTGTGAAAGGTAAATAAGCCTCTGGTCTATTCTCCCTTTGTTCTCTCAACTGAGACTTCACCCTCGAGGAGATTTTCTTCTCAGATTAGATTTGGAGAGGTCTTTTTTTCTTTGCTTAGCTGATTTGAACTGACAATTTGCATCTACAAAGGGAATTAAGAAATACTGAATGGCTACTGCTCCCACAGAAGACACTGTGGATGCCCTCGTGTGAGAGAAAAACCTCCAAAGTGAATGAAAACCCAAAAGCAAATTTTCACTGCCAAATTTATTCTAATATTGTCTCTATCTCTGGATAACTCTTTCCATAGTCAAATAGATTTTATGTCACCAGCCTTAAAACCAGAAAAAAACCATTCCAATAATTTCAACAAAATAAACAAAAACATAAAAAAATAAATTAGCCTAGTATTGCAACCAAAAATAACCCAGCATTACAAACAATAGAAGAGCAAGACAGCAAAAGCTCCTGAGAAAATCTTATGCCACCCCACTTCCAATCAAATTCCTTCATAAAGTATAACATTTTTTAAATGAAATATATGCAGTTTATTCTTAGTGAGGTAAAGCATTGCTTTCCTTTATTAAATCAGAATAGACTTTCATAAGAGAAATAATATGACAAACCACACAGCAGTTTAAATAAATTAGATAAAAAGAGATGATAAAGATGAATGGAAAGCAGGCATTACCAAAGAAATCAGAACAAATGGAACAGAAGCAAAATCAAAAAGTTATAACACCAAAAAAATTTTTCTATCAAACAAAAACAGATAATGGATTGTGAAGTATCACCATGTAGTGAAGGAAGAAGATATGAACAGAGAGCAAGGCTCATACATACCTTGGAAATAGTTTTAAATTACAAATGCAAAGGCAGCAGGGACTCAGCCCGCAGCGTTCAGTTGAAGAATTAATGAGATTTCTTAGCCCTTCATCTAGCACAGTGGTTCTCAACCTTCCTAATGCTGAGACCCTTTAATATAGTTCCTCATGTTGTGGTGACCCCCAACCATAAAATTATTTTTGTTGCTACTTCGTAACTGTAATTTTGCTACTGTTATGAATCATAATGTAAATATCTGTGTTTTCCGATGGTCTTAGGTGACCCTGCTAGAGGTTCTCCACCCTGTCTGCTCCGCCCTGAGACTCCGCCCCATCCAAGCTGAGCACAGAGGCTTTTGCAATTTTGCAACTCTTGTCTTATGAGGGTGTCTCCAGCACAGAAGTTCTCCCAGCGCAGACACAGCTGATCCTCACAGCCAATTGGCCTGGAAGTCAATTCCTCCCAGTGATACAAACAACAATCAAGGCTTAACTACAACAAGGCTGTGCACACAGTCCACAAAGGGGTGCACCAAGAGTGTCCACCTCAGGTAATTAGGGAGGCTGAGCCACTGGGCCCTATAGGACACCTACCATACAAAGCTACTCTACCAACTCAGGGAATCAGCGAAAATGCGGAGACAAAGAAACAGATCACAAATGAAGGAAATGGAGGAAAGCAAACAACTGGATATAAAGTTCAAAACCATGGTTATAAGGTTTTTCAAGAATTTCCTAGAAAAGGCTGATAAATTAGCAAGACCCTCAAGGATATGAAAAAGGACCAACTAGAAATTAAACATACACTGACTGAAATAAAAAAATATTATACAGAGATCTAACAGCAGACTAGAGGATCCCAAGAATCAAGTTAAAGATTTGAAATACAAAGAAGCAAAAAACACCCAACTGGAAAAACGACCAAAATGGGCCAGAAGACACGGCAAAGTAATTTTGCTTCATGATAACACACCACCACACAGTTCAAAACCAGTTAAAGACACATTAAAAGATCTTGCCTGGGGCCCTGACTGGTTTGGCTCAGTGGATAGATTGTCGGCCTGTGGACTGAAGGGTCCTAGGTTCGATTCCGGTCAAGGGCACGTACTTTGGTTGCAGGCACATCCCTAGTGGGGGGTGTGCAGGAGGCAGCTGATCGATGTTTCTAACTCTCTGTCCCTCTCCCTTCCTCTCCGTAAAAAAGTCAATAAAATATATTAAAAAAAAAAAGATCTTGCCTGGGAAGTATTAACCCACCCGCTGTATTCACCAGACCTTGCTCCTTCAGATTACCACTTGTTCCGATCGATGGCACATGCACTGTCTGAGCAGCACTTCAAAATGTATGAAGAAGTAGAAAATTGGGTATCTGAATGGTTTGCCTCAAAACAAGAAAAGTTCTATTGGGATGGTATCCACAAATTACCTGAAAGATGGGGAAATGTGTAGTTAGCGATGGACATTGCTTTGAATAAAGCACTTTTGATGTTTCTCTTTAAATTACCGTGTTTTCTTTGATTACAAAACCCGAATTATTAACTGGTACTTATTTTACCCCAATTTCCCATAAATATGAAATTAAGTTAGTTTTTCTGCTGTTAATCTGTCTCACGTTGATTTGATTATTAGATGAGTCAAAAGAACCTTTGCAGGGTAGAAAGGAAATTCTTTCTCCTTAACATATTCAATTGGAAACATTTTTGCCTTACCTAGTGTTAAAAAATTATCTGTGATACTTGTGTTAAAAGATAAACTCAGGCTAATTAAATTTTTAAGAGTTAATTTGAGCAAAATTAGAATCAGAGCACCAAAACCAAAGTGGTTGGGATTTCCCCTGACAAAACCTAGTGGAAAGACTTACAGAAAGATGTGGAAGCATAGAAAATAAATTATCTGATTGGCTATAGTTTAAGCTTTTGCCTATTAGGAAAAACTTAGTTGGTTGTGGTTATTTGTGCTTAGGTTTTGATTTCTTTTCTTTTTTTTAAATTTTATTTTATTGTTTAAAGTATTACACATAGTAGTACATATATCTCCTTCCCCCCCGCCATTGACATTCTCCCAGTCTCCCCTAACTCCTGACGCAAGCCCTCATCCCACCCCCCAGTGTCTTGTGTCCATATTTTAAATGTATTTGAGTGATAAAAATTAAAAATTAATGTTTTCATATTGTTTTTATAGATACAAAATCCTCTTTCTAAGTTTACTGATAGTTTGAGAAGGAAGATTTCATACTATCAGAAAATCTCAGATCCATGATCTAAGTGTTTTCTTCCTGTATTGTTGCAAAATGCTAGTCAATAAAGAAATCTCTTGTGGTAGCGGAGAGAAGGCTGGAGAAATGGGTAAAGGTGGCCAAAGAATACAAAATTCCAGTTATAAGTTAATGAAGTCTAGGAATCTAATGTACAGCATTGTTGGTAGTAGTTAATAAAGTTGCTAAGAGAGTAAATCTTAAAAGTTTTCACTACACACACATAAAATGGTAACTATGTGAAGTGATGGATGTTTACTAACCTTATTGGGGTAATCATTTTGCAATATATACATGTATCAAATCATCACATTGTACACTTTAAACTTACAATGCCATATATCAATTATATCTCAATAAAACTAGAGAAAAAAAAAAAAGGAAAGGTATCTGAGAAATCCAAATATAAACACAGCCCAAAGCCTCATTCTTCCACAATCTGAACCATTTCATTCAACCCTTCCATGGACTTTTTTCATCCTACTTCTAAACCTCTGTATTACCTCCTTAGAGTAGCTGTAACAAGTTCTACAAACTGGATGGTTTAAAATAATAGCAATTTATTTTTTCATAGACAACAAGGAGACTAGACGGCCTAAATCAAGGTGCCAGCAAGGCTCTAGAGGAGAATCTTTTCTCCATCTTCCTAGTTTCTGATAGCTGCAGGAAACTCTTGGCCTCCTTGGCTCGTAGGTGCATCAGTCCAACCTCTGCTTTCATCATCATCACATGGTATTCTCTCTGTGTATCTCTCTGTGTCTAAGTTTCCTTCTCTTTATATGAACACTAGTCATTAGACTGAGCACACCCTAATCTAATATTACCTCATTTTATCTTGATTACATCTGCAAAGACACTTATTTTCACATAAGATCACATTTACATGTACTAAGATTAGGACTTGAATATATCTTTTAAGGGGATGCAATTCAAGCCACAACACCTTCCCAGGTAATCATGCTGTTTATTCTAGTGTGTTTTTCCTTCTCTCTCCCTCTAGACCAGGGGTGGAGAACCTTTTCTCTGCCAAGGGCCATTTGGATATTTATAGCATCATTCTCGGGCCATACAAAATTATCTACTTAAAAATTAGCCTGCTATATTGGGTCAAACATTTAACTAACTCACCCTTGCTGCCTTGGCAGGGCCAGACCAAATGATTTTGAGGGCCTTATATGGCCCGCAGGCTGTGAGGCAGGATAGTAAGAAACTAGGAAAATTCCCTGGCAAGTGGAATGAGGAAACTGAGAACAAACAGCCAGAACAGCTGAGCAATTAACAGCCAGCTAAGAAATCATGAGACCCTGTCCTCTCTAACTGAAGATGCCTAAGAGCCATGTTAAATCACCATAGTCAGGGAGGTAGATAACAAAAACCAATTAGATCCAGACTAATCCAAGATGGAGGGAAAATTGACCAGAAAATGACCCCAAAGGTCATTATACCATCACTAGAGGCCTGGTGCATGAATTCAGGCACCAGTGGGGTCCCTCAGCCTGGCCTGCGGGATTGGGCCAAAACCAGCTCTCTGACATCCCCCCGAAGGGTCTTGGATTGCAAGAGGGCACAAGCAAGGCCGAGGGACCCAACTGGTGCATGATCGGGGCTGGGGAGGGACGTGGGAGGTTAGCCAGACAGGGAGGGGCTGCAGGGGGGCTCCAGGGTGTGTCTGACCCATCTTGTTCAGTCCAATCGGCCAGACCCTAGCAGCAAGCTCATCTACCAGTTGGAACGTCTTCCCCCTGCTGGTCAGCACACGTCATAGTGACTGATTGACCAGTCTACTGTCTGCCCCCTGCTGGTCAGTGCACGTCATAGTGACTCATCGACCGGTCTACTGTCTGCCCCTGGTAGTCAGTGCACATTATAATGAGCGGTTGAGCTGCCTTAGCATATCATTAGCATATTACATTTTAATTGGTTGAATGGCTGACCAGATGACTGGACACTTAGCATATTAAGCTTTTATTATACTAGGAGGCCAGCACGCGATTCAAAATAGTGCGGCGCCACCCACTCTTGAGTCGCCAGTCCGGCCCTGCCTCCCTCTCCGGCCTTTGAAGCTGCCGTGGCCACTGCTGATCAGGCCTTCCCCCAAGCACAGGCACACGAAGGCCCCTGCCGCCCAGCTCCTGATGCTGCACGCGCAACCTCCTCCTGTCCAGCCAACCTGTTACGGAGTTGCGGTTAATTAGCATATTTCTCTATTTTTTTTAATATATTTTATTGATATTTTACAGAGAGGAAGGGAGAGGGATAGAGAGCTAGAAACATCGATGAGAGAGAAACATCGATCAGCTGCCTCCTGCACACCTCCCACTGGGGATGTGCCCGCAACCAAGGTACGTGCCCTTGACCAGAATCGAACCTGGGACCCTTCAGTCCGCAGGCCGACGCTCTATCCACTGAGCCAAACCGGTTTCAGCTCTATTTTTTTTTAAATATAGATAGATAGATGATAGATAGATAGATAGATAGATAGATAGATAGATAGGATTATAATGAAAACTGACACTACAAGTAGAAGAGGGGGGCCAAGGGAGACAAATGCCATGGCGCTTCTAGAATGGACCATATTATGAAGTCAGAATTTAGTGTCACAAAGCTTGCAGACAATTCTTCCTTGGTAACACATAAAATCCCAAGAACTAACTGACCACATGTTACAACTCATTCATGAGTTGTCCCAAGTCCACTTGGACCTGTACTTTTCACTTCTTTCACAGTGGCCTGCACCCTGGTCTCTTTCTTTTTCTCTACCTGAATAAGACTTGCTTTGTTCTCACTCCGACTCTTCCTCGAAAATTTTCCTGAGTGAATTAAGAATGTGGAAGTGGCCTGACACGCAAAAGGTCCTGGATCATGCAGGGGAGGGCCAGCCCAGGACACGGAAGTGGTTTGGTAATAATTTCACCTCAGCCCTGCTTCTCTGAAGTCAAATGAGGCTTCTCTCAGTAATTAACCTGCTTTAGAAAACACCTCTTCTGAATATGCCCTGACCCAAACCCATCTGTCCCAGGAAAATTGTATATTCCATTGGACTACCCTAGTTCCTCCAAGTGGGATCCTCACAATGCTTGGTACTAGTTGCCTGTTGGAATTAATATGCAAATAAAAGAAAGATCCCAGCATAAAAACAGAAGAAATAAAGGTGTGACTTAAGAGAGAATAGGGAAAATCTGAGTTCCACTTCCAATACAGATACTTAAAAAACCAGGACCAACCCAAGTCTTCCAAATTCCAGTGCAATGTTCTATCATTTTTCATGGCTGGAAGGCTCTACTTGTGACCCAAATCCAATTCCCACACCAAGGGCAATAGATCGAACTGAATGCAGCAACATCATTGAAATGGAAACTCCTGAGAGAAGAAAGAGGAGAAGGAGGAAGAAGGTAATAAGACAGGAAAAAAAGAGACGGAGGAAATGGCAAAATACAGTGTCCACAAAATCCATCTTGATGATTGGTTGTTTAAAAAATACACAGAGAAAAATCCCAAAGGCAAACTGTCTCTTGGAGCTTCCCTAAAGATGAATGGAAAGAAGACCTTGGCAGTTAACAGCATGTGCTTCATGCTATTTTGGTTAACTGTGTGGGTCATACATGCTGGGTAGTGAATTTCTCAGGCTTTCAAATTTAAATGGCAGTACATGGTGCAAGGCATTCATTTGAGCATGGATGTTTTCTCCTGATGTTCATAAAAAGAATCCATTGTGTTATGATTCGGTCATGCTTGACCCACCTCAAGAATGTTTTCAGAGTGACAAATCATTTATTTCTCAGAGACATCACAAGGTTCAAGAAGTTCTGATCAGCATACTTAGAAAAGCTCTTGTGAACCTAAAAGAGCTAAGACAAATCCTCCCTGCCTTTGTAGGCCCAGCTATTGTTACTCCATCTGCACTTTGATAATGACACCCACCTTTCTATTCTAAACATAGAATAAGAGAATAATTAACAGAGCCTAATCACACCAAAAGAAAATCCTGCTTTGTTGTTATCTTGCTTCAGAATAATTTGTGTTTCGCATGTGTTTTGGACAAAAATTTTAGACTAGAATTTAAGCTGAATACTAGTGATAAAATGCCATTTTTCTCAACCTATCAAAATTACTTAATAAACACGTAAATTTTAACCTCAAAACATACATGTAAGACTACTCATGCAAATGAACTGTACTTTTGGACAGAACCACTGTGTGTGGTGATACCAGGACTCTTTGATGCCAAATTTTTCATGGATTCAGCTTTTGGAAATCAGCAAATCCAAGCCAAAATCTGCAAATCAGTAAATCACTGATCTTGACCCAGTGCTCATTCAGTCACAGTTTGGATTTGTAATTAACACTTGAAAGTTAATTATTTCTCCAACTTGTTACTTTGAAGGGACTTCAGGAAAAAGACTTTGGGTGAGTCTGCCAGATAGTCAGGTATCTCTTAGGGATTGTTAACTAAATAAGATCAACTGAGCGTTCTTCCATGCAAATATCAAATAATACAAAAACTGAGATCTTTCTTGAAACATCTAACAAAAATTAACATTAAGGAACATTTAGGTTCAACATCATCAATTCACATTTTAATGTTTCTTTTTAAGAATTTTTTAGACAAAAAAAGTGTGATTAACACAACTGACCTAAACAAAAACCTATGTAGTAAGGGCCCTTTCTTTTAAAAGTAATTTTTCCCCCTTCAAGCTGAGAAGGCTAACCCCTATTTTGTAAAACTACTGTTTGGAATTCTCTGCTGTTTTTTCAGATGGACCCTTATTCTAAAAAAATAACTTTGCTTTCTAGCCTGCGTTAGCCTGCTTGAATAATGAGGAAGATAAACTTAGCTGTCTGACCTTGTAGGCCAGAGACTAGATATGCCCATACTCTCAATGCCATGCCAGGTGCATTTTTTAATTGGATAGAACTGTGTTGTTTTCAAGGCCAGCAGCGAGATAACCACTAAGTGCACATAGGGCGGCTCTTTAATAAAAAGGGAAGTTCTGCTTGTAGCCTTGCTTAGAATTTGAATTCATTTTCTCTAAGCCCACCAGTGAATAAAGTGTGACTCCAAACTCTCCTTCATTGTTTGATTAGTCCGGTTCTCTGTAACATTATTGGTTCCCTGAGATTCCGGGAAAACCAACCCATGCTTGGCTTTTTAGCCTCTGTTGAGTGGACCGGGTTTGGGGCCCGGGGGTGTTGGACAGGCCTCCGGGAGGCACCGCTCTGCTGAATTAGCAGAATTAAACTGGAGGACTCTAGGCGCTCCCGGACCTCAGCCAGGACCCGGCCAGCATCTGGAGAGAGCGGACAGACACTTCTGGACCTGTCGACAGAATCAGTAAGGTAGGGGCCCCGTCAGTTCAGCTCACTCACAGTGAGTGGAAGGGGGAGCTTGATCACCTCCCCAGAAGCCATACAGCTTCCTCAGGCAAATTAATCAGGAATCAGGAATTGGGTGGGTTGTTGTTTAAACTCTGAGTGAATGTCTGGTGAAAGTGTGTGAGTGTGGAGGGAGAGGGCATGCCCTCTCCTCTCCTTTGTGTGGCTCCACGACTTCGGTTACGGAGTCCGAGTGGGTCCCAACCTGTGGTTCCGTGATTCGTCATTTGGCATAACAGTGACTCACCCCCACGTGGAGGTGACCAGGACCGGGATTTATATGGGTGCACCTTAGCTAAGACCAATCTAAGCTCCCAAGGGCATCTGAGTGAGGATCTGTGAAAACAGGTCACCCCCTCCCTTGTCTGTCTAGCGCCACCCATCATCATGGGGTCGGGACAGAGTAAACCCACTGTTCTCAATTGCATGTTGAAAAATTTTAAAAAGGGATTTGATGGGGATTATGGAATTAACATGAATTCTGAAACACTGAGGAAATTCTGTGAAGTAGAATGACCAGCCTTCGGGGTTGGCTGGCCCTCGGAAGGCTCTTTAGATGAAGGACTGGTCAGGGACTGGTCAGGGCAGTCTGGAATGTAGTCACAGGAGACCCTGGACACCCAGATCAGTTTCCCTACATAGACAGCTGGTTAGAAATTGCTCAAACCTTGCCGCCTTGGGTCCGGTTCTGCGTGTGTAAGAAGGGACAGAGGCCCTAACTGGTTCATGAGAGTAATGACAGAGGCTCGGAAGTGGCTCCAGACCCAGGCCCTGGCAGGGACATTAGACACAGACAGATGGGCAAGGGAGACCCTCCCCGATGAGGAACCTAATTGGTCCCCGAACTCAGAAGACGGAAAGACCAGGCTAGAAAGATAGTGGCTGGCTTTCCTCCAGGGGGTCAGGGCTGGAGCCCAGAAGCCCACCAATATGGCTAAAATCTCTGAGGTTTTCCAGAAGCCTGATGAAAGTCCAGCAGCTTTCTATGAGAGACTGTGTGAGGCATACCGGATCTACACTTCCTTTAACCCTGAGGCCTCGGACACTCAAACCATGGTAAACGCTGATTTTGTAGGCCAAGCCCAGCCTGATATCAGGAGAAAATTACAGAAGCTGGAAGGGTGTGCAGGAAAAAATGCTAGTGAACTGCTAGAGATAGCCAACAAGGTTTTCATCAACCGAGACAGGGCAGCAAAAAAGGAGGGAAAGGAAGAGCAAGTCTGAGACGGGACCAGTGTGCCTATTGTAAGGAAACAGGGCACTGGAAGAATGAATGTCCCAAACGGCAGAGCAAGAAAATAGGGTCCCCTTTTCCACCCAGTCGCTATCAATCAGAACCACCGGACAGACCGGGCTCTTTTCAGCTGGGCCCCCACAAGCCCATGGTCAGAATGAAAATTGGGGGTCAGACTGTGGACTTCATGGTTGATACGGGAGCGGAGCACTCAGTAGTCACACATAAAATAACGCCTCTCTCAGGAAAGGAGGTCACCATTATTGGAGCTATTGGGGACCAGACCCGTAGACCATTCTGCCGGCCTCGCAGATGCCAACTTGGCGGCCACCGAGTAATTCATGAATTCCTGTACTTGCCAGATTGTCCAGTACCTCTGATGGGTAGAGACCTTTTAGCCAAAATGGGTGCAGAAATCACTTTTGCTCCAAATGGCTCAGCACAGCTTCGCCTAAGTGAGGAGACTTCTCCAATGATCCTGTCCTTAGCAGTGGCCCAGGTGGAAGAATGGAGACTTTATGCCCCTCAGTCAAAGGCCTCACCTTTAGAGCCTGAATTAGAGGAAGAATTCCCACTGGTCTGGGCTGAAGGAAATCCCCCTGGCCTGGCCAAAGACCATGCCCTGATACTAATTGACTTAAAGCCTGGGGCACAGCCTGTCAAAATCCGCCAATATCCAATTCCACGGGAGGCACGCCTAGGAATTCAGGTCCACTTAGACCGGCTACTTCAGTGGGGACTCCTTAAAAGATGCCAGTCACCATGGAATACTCCCCTCTTACCTGTCAAAAAGCCTGGGACTAATGACTACCGCCCAGTACAGGATTTATGGGCTCTTAATGAGGCTGTTATAACCTTGTATGCGGCGCTGCCAAACCCCTACACACTTCTAGGACTCATTCCATCAGAAGCGGAATGGTTTACATGCCTAGATCTGAAAGATGCTTTTTTCTGCCTCCCATTAGCCCCCATCAGCCAGCCCCTTTGTGCTTTTGAGTGGGAAAACCCAAATACGGGAGCCAAGGAGCAGTTCACATGGACCAGACTTCCATAAGGATTCAAAAACTCCCCTACTCTCTTTAGTGGAGCACTAGCATCTGATTTATCTAAGTTCCCAGGACAGGACTTGGGGTGTGTTCTACTCCAGTATGTAGACGACCTCCTACTAGCCAGCTCCACACGAGCTCAGTGCTGGGAAGGGACACGAGCCCTCCTGAGACTGTTAACTGAAACAGGTTATTGGGTGTCCAAGAAAAAGACACAGATTTGTCAGAAGGAAGTCAAGTATATAGGCTTCCGAATCACCCAAGGGAAACGAAGGCTAGGGACTGAAAGAAAGCAGGCAGTATGTGCCATCCCAGTCCCTAGCACCCGGCGGCAGATTCGGGAATTCCTGGGAGTAGCAGGGTTCTGTCGAATCTGGATCCTAGGGTTTTCAGATCTGGCCAAACCTCTCTATGAAGCTTTAAAAGGGGAAGAGAAGGCACCCATTGTATGGGGGCCCGAGCAGGAGAAAGCCTTCAGCAGCATAAAGGCAAAGCTCACTGAGGCCCCAGCACTAGGGCTACCAGATGTGACACGAGTCTTTAATCTCTTCGTCTGTGAGAACAGCGGGGTAGCCCTAGGAGTTCTAACCCAGGAATTTGGACCTTGGCAAAGACCAGTAGCCTATCTCTCCAAGCAGATTGACCCAGCTGCCTCCGGGTGGCCCCCATGTCTCAGGGCCCTTGCAGCCACTGCATTTATTAGTCAAAGAAGCAGATAAGCTTACCCTGGGACAAAACTTAAATGTAAAAGTACCTCATTCTGTTATTACCCTAATGGAAGCTAGGGGGAAGCACTGGCTAACTCATGCTTGGATGACTCAATACCAAGGACTGTTAAGTGAGAACTCACGGGTATGATTAGAAGCAGTGAGAACTCTTAATCCTGCCACCTTTCTACCCGTTGCTGAGGGGGCCCCTGAGCATGATTGCTTGGAAGTCCTAGAGGAGGTTTACTCTAACTGGCCAGATCTAACAGATAAGCCCCTAACGAATCCAGACTTAGTATTGTTCACAGATGGCGGTAGCTTCTTAGATGAAGGAAAAAGATGAGCCAGGTATGCGGTGGTATCAGACTTTGAGACAATTGAAGCACAGGCCCTGCCTGAAGGATGGTCAGCACAGAGGGCAGAACTTTGGGCCCTTGCCAGAGCCTTAGAACTCAGTAAGGATAAGCGTGCCAACATCTACACTGATTCACGCTATGCCTTTGCTACCCTGCATATTCATGGGGCTATATACAAGGAAAGGGGGCTTCTGACGGCGGGAGGAAAAGGAATCAAAAATCAAAATGAGCCAAAACCGGTTTGGCTCAGTGGATGGAGCGTCGGCCTGTGGACTGAAAGGTCCCAGGTTCGATTCCGGTCAGGGGCATGTAACTTGGTTGCGGGCACATCCCCAGTGGGAGGTGTGCAGGAGGCAGCTGGTCGATGTTTCTCTCTCATCGATGTTTCTAACTCTCTATCCCTCTTCCTTCCTCTCTGTAAAAAATCAATAAAATATATTAAAAAAAAAAATCAAAATGAGATTTTAAAGTTACTAGAGGCAGTTTGGGAGTGTAAAGAAATAGCTGTCATTCATTGCAAAGGTCACCAGAAAGGGAAAGACTCAGTGTCAGAAGGAAACCAGCATGCTGACGTCGCAGCAAAGCAGGCTGCCAAAGAACAAGCCGCACCAGCATGGATCACGTTGGCCCCCAAATAACCTGAACCTCCAAAGTACACTCTGCAGGAGGAGGAATGGGCTCAGCAAGAAGGGGACAAAAGAACAAAAGAAGGTTGGTGGATAGTCCCAGATCATAGGGTCTATGTCCCAGAACAGTTAGCCCATAAGGTAGTCCTCCAGCAGCATGAACTTACTCATTTAGGGAAGACTGCCCTAGAAGCTTTGTTAGGCAGATACTACCTAATTGCCCGTCTTTCCTCCTTGTGTGCCTCAGTTTCTCAGCGTTGCCTCCTCTGTGCGCAGAACAATGCCAAACAGGGTCCTGTGGGATTGATAGGAGTTCAGTGCTGCGGGCAAACTCCCTTTGAGGACTTAGAAGTAGACTTTACAGAAGTAGGGCCTAGCAGAGGGAATAAATACCTGCTAGTCTTTGTTTGAACTTTTTCAGGCTGGGTTGAGGATATCCCACTTGCACGGAAAAGGCGAGAGAAGTCACTAAGGCATCGTTAAAGGACAATTCCGCGGTATGGAATGCCTCTGACCATAAGGGTCTGATAATGGCCCAGCCTTTGTAGCAGAAATAGTACAACAGGTACCTAAGGCTTTAGGAATTAGATGGAACCTACATACAGCTTACAGGCCTGAGTTCAGGGAAAGTAGAGCGCATGAACCGGACTCTAAAGAAGGATATGGCTAAGCTATGCCAAGAGACAACCTTACCCTGGACAGATATCTTGCCCCTTGTACTCCTGAGGGTACACTGTGCCCCAAGGGCCAGGGTAGGTTTCTCTCCCTTTAAAATTCTATATGGTAGACCCCCTCCCTTACTTAGGCCAAAGGGAGGTTTGGGGGAAATAGGGAACTTAGAAATCCAGAAGCAGCTACAAGGACTTGGAAAAACTGTCTTTGAGGTCCACAGATGGGTTACTGACCGACTACCCATCTCTCTAGGAACAGCTGGACATCCTTATAAACCTGGAGACCAGGTTTGGGTAAAAGACTGGAAAAAAGAGCCCCTTAAGCCAATTTGGAAGGGACCCTATCCAGTCATACTAACCACTCCCACAGCTCTCAAGGTTGCAGTACTGAACAACTGGATTCACCACTGACGGGTGAAAGCAGCCCACCAGCCGAGCGAAGCCCAGCCTGAGTAGAAGGTGACCTCTGACCAGAAACACTCACTGCGGATCACCCTCAAGAAGACAACGGACCTGGCTGAGCAACCTGCTCCAAGGAATTCAGAAATGCCCTGCTGAATTCTTCCTTATACTAACCTTTCTTCCTTTTCTTAAAGGCAAATGCTCTGGTATTTCTGGATAATCATTGTTTTTATCTAATAATTCTCATTTTGTCTTTTTATGAGTGCCGCCGGAACCTGAGGCTAGTCCAGGGGTGGGCAAACTTTTTGACTTGAGGGCCACAATGGGTTCTTAAACTGGACCGGAGGACCGGAACAAAAGCATGGATGGAGTGTTTGTGTGAACTAATATAAATTCAAAGTAAAGGAGCGGAGGGGAGAGCAAGAGAACCGGATAGAACAGCCGGATCCGGCCCGCGGGCTGTAGTTTGCCCACGGCTGGGCTAGTCCCAGGAGGAGAACTCTTCTGCCCTTACTGGAACACAGAAGCACCATAAAATCACTGCTTCCTACACAGCAAAGGAACAAGATGAAGCTAAGGCTAATTCTTTTACTGTTACTGAACTCTCTTAATCTCGACCACTCTCAGGTCTACACTCTGCCTCTTGAGAGCCTCCTGAGTCCTCACTATCTCTACCGAACGCTTAATCTCACCCTCTCCCTCTTAAAAGAGCAGTCCAGCTAATCCCTCTCCTTATAACACTTGACATTTCAACAGGGGTTAGCACTGGAATAGGGGGACTGGCAACTTCCCTCTCCTACTATCAGAGCCTATCCAAAGACCTTGCTGACAGTTTAGAGGAAATAGCTCAAAGTATTGTTGCAGTACAGGATCAGATTGACTCACTGGCAGCTGTTACTCTCCAGAATCGAAGAGAACTAGACCTTCTCACAGCGGAGAAAGGGGGGGCTGTGCCTATTCCTTGAGGAAGAATGCTGTTTTTATGCTAACCAGTCTGGTATTGTAAGGGATGGGGCCAAGAAACTAGCTGATGAAGCTTCAAAAATAAGACAGGAGTTATCTGAGACCTGGGCTGCATGGGGGGTGGGGGGAGTCTAGAAATGGCTCCTTCCATTGACAGGACCACTGTTAATGCTACTCATAGCCATAACCCTAGGACCATGTCTTCTAAATCTGTTAACTTGCTTTATCTCAACCCATCTAGATGCCTTTAAACTTCAAATGGTCCTACAAGCCAGAAGAATTCCCTACAAACCTCTCCAAGAGGAAGAAACGGGATGTTAACCCCTTGGACATCGTCCCCTTTCAGCAGGAAGTAGTAAAAGAGTTTTGTCACCCCTGTTCACTGTAACATCCCATGGTTATTGTACCACAAGGATGAAAAGCTTGTGGGACAAGGGCAGGGGAATGAGAAGGCTAACCCCTATTTTGTAAAACTACTGTTTGGAATTCTCTGCTGTTTTTTTAGATGGACTCTTATTCTAAAAAAATAACTTTGCTTTCTAACCTGCTTTAGCCTGCTTGAATAATGAGGAAGATAAACTTAGCTGTCTGACCTTGTAGGCCAGAGACTAGATATGCCCATACTCTCAATGCCATGCCAGGTGCATTTTTTAATTGGATAGAACTGTGTTGTTTTCAAGGCCAGCAGCGAGATAACCACTAAGCGTACATAGGGCGACTCTTTAATAAAAAGTAAGTTCTGCTTGTAGCCTTGCTTAGAATTTGAATTCATTTTCTCTAAGCCCACCAGTGAATAAAGTGTGACTCCAAACTCTCTGGCATTGTTTGATTATTCCGGTTCTCTGTAACAAAACGACAGATTGCTCTACCAACAGCTATATACCAAAAGAAGTAATAACACTGTCCTTGGTTTTATAGTAATGAATAAAAATATGTAAATTCTCCAATCAAATAAGCTTCGCAAAGATTGCTGCTGACACTGTTGAGTTACATAGTGATTACAAATTAACTGCTAAAAATAAATAAAGGAAACTTCATTCAAATTTGAGTTGGGAAGCCCTGAAAGGGATGTTCTCACACACTGCCACCCAGAACACAAACAGAAAGACACACCACAATAGAAGAAAAATTTTCTCCTTGCCCAGCAAAACACCTCAATCATCACCTGAATCTCATTAGTTGTTGCCTTCAGGTTTGAGCTCCTGACTACAGGTTCAGCCATTGAGAAACTGCCACATTTTGCCAGTGAGAAGCTGTTACTACCCCGATCTCTTCAAAATAGCCTCTCCCAGCCTCCTCCTTCTCCCCCTCTAAAAGCAAGCCCCTCTCCTCTGTTCTTCCAACTTGCCTATTGTTCGCCATAGTTTGTTTGTCCTGAATTTCAATTCCTCTACTCTTTCTGAATAAATCTATTTGCTGATAAAATAACTGGCTCTTTTGTTTGTGTATGTGTGTGTGGTGTTTTTTTTTGTTTGTTTGTTTGTTTTTTTTTTGAGTTCAACATAACTCATTGAAATACAAAGTAAAAAGCTAAGTGAGATACCACTAATGGAAAAAGTGGGGTATTGGGGCTTTTTTTTCAGTGTCAGGTTCCCCCACACACACACATCTCCATTTGATCAAAGCATACCATTGGGCATTTAGATAAAAAGAAAAGGGGAATGGGTGAGGAGGCACCATGCCTGATTACAGACACTAGTTTCTCTGTATACAATAAAGGATTTTAGTGAAAAACTAAAAAAATAAAAATAAAAATTAGTCTGGAGTAATCAGGAAGGGTGGGGGCAAATTTGCTAATTAAGCAAGTGTCATCTGAGGGAGCACAGTTCTAGAACAGAGTAAGACTCCTGTTGTAGTAGACACCTCCCGCCTGCTGCCGGGACACAGCTTCTCTCTGTCCAGCCAATGTTCCCACTGGGCAAGAGTGTCCCTTATGTTGATTGCTCCCATCAATCTGCCTCATTGACAATCTGTGTCATTCATTCCCATTACTTGTTAACTAGTTAATGATTCTGCACCCAATTCCTGTATGTGTGTGTGTGGTAGGGGCATGGTAAGGGCATGAGGGTGGTTGGGTTCCCACACCACCAAGCAGTTGACACCAACTGGGTGTCCTACAATTCAGATCAATTCTGACACTACCTACCCAGAGGTAACATCAGATTCTACAGGTGAAGGACTGAGTCGTTAACTGGACTTGTGGGAACTTGCGATCCATAGTGAGGTCATCAGAAGCACAAGTGATAACTCTCCCAGCACCTCTCCATGTTCAACAGCACAGAAGCTCTCGGAGCTCCATCCACTCTGCCTTTTTCTTTTTGTTGTTAATCCTGAGGATATTTTTTCATTGATTTTTAGAAAAAGTGTAAGGGAGGAGGAAGAGTCAGAGAGAGAGAAACATGGATGTGAGATAGACACATCAATTGGTTGCCTCCTGCACGGGGATGGAGCCTGCAACCAAAGTATGGGGCCTATGCTCTATCCACTGAGCAAAACCAGCCAGGGCCATCCACTCTGTCTTTTCAGGTTTTTATGGAAGGTTCACCACACAGGCATGGTTGATTTATCCCTGGCCACTGACAAACTCCATCTCCAGGCCCTCTCCACTCCCTGAGGTCAGGGGACAGGGGCTGAAAGTACCATCCTCCAGTCGCCTAGGTGGTTGCTCTGGCAACCCCATTCTTAGGTGACCTAGGGACTTTTAAAAGTCACCGTATTAACATCACCACCACCAAAACAACCTTCATGGAGCTGATCACTGAGGAAATTCTAGGGTTTTAGGCGCTGTGTGGCAGACACAGGACAAAGACCAAATATATATTTCAAATATATATTTCTTATTATAAATCACAATATCACACTCGTTTACTTCCTGGTTTTCCTCTGAATTTTCGATGGCACCACGAGACTGTCCTGTCCCATGTTGGTCCCCAGCGTGGCCCCACGCACGGAGGCAGATTGGAAGGTGGAGGAACTTACTTCTGAGGCTTTTCCTGGGTGGCTAGGACAGACGAGCCCATGTCCGACCTCGTTAAAAATCCTCAAGTTTACATAGAGGCCTTCACGGGCACAGTCACTACCGGTCCAGGGGGTCTCACCGCCTCCTCTCTCAAGGCTGCGACCTGGAAGGTGGCGCCCGTGGTGTGGACGGTGCCCGAGAAGGAACATTCCCGCGGGAGGGGGCGGAGCTCCCACGTGGGATCCGGCTCTCTGGTCAGCCGGCTGCCATGGCCTCCGGACCACGTCCTCCACCTTCCCACCGCCTTGCGATGGAGAGACGCACTGCTCTCCTCCTTCCTGGCGCTTTTCCTGGGCTGTGGCGAGTGCCAGTTTCCTCACCAAGGAGGAACCAGGACCACGCGGAACTCACGCTGCATCCACCGTAAGCATTTAAAAATAGTAATGAGAAAAATTGTTAAAATACATTTAGAATAAGGTTTAAAAATTGCCATTAGTTACCTTACTCTCAAGTCTAGGGTGTTTACTCTGGAAGGGAAATTGAGGAAGCCAAGGTTCTGGGAAGTGAGGTGCCATGTTCGAGGTCACCCTGGGGTGGGCTCGGCGCGGGAGGGTGGGGGGGGGGGGCACGCTGCAAAATCAGGCTGAGCGCCCAGGTCTCCAGCCTACGTGTGCACCGCTCTCCTTCACTCCTCCCTCTCTCCCATCAACTGCCCTGAGTCTTAATCCTTCTCTTGTCTCTTCGTGGTTTTAAAGGAAGAAAATTTAACTTTTCTCCTTATTTAATTCATTGTTAAAAGCCCACCAAAATGATAGCCAGCTTTTCACATTTGACTATTAGAGAGGGAAAAAAGAAATAGTTGAGACACATGCAATGACCCAAGTCCATACCTGGACACATATTTCCTAATTCATCCATCTGTGAACCAGGCCACACTGGTTGCAGGAACCTCCTTTAAACATGGGGTACCAGACGTTTCATAGCACCTAGAAGTGGTCCTTTCAGAATATGGGCTCCCGGTTCGTGCAGGTATATGATACCTTGGGGCCCCAGGTGGCCTTGGTATATTCTTTTCCATTTCACAATAGAACGTTGTTGTTACAGTGTTATTAGTTTTTTGGTTGTTGTTTTTTCTTTCTTCTTCTTCTTTTTTTTAATCCTCACCCGAGAATATTTTTCCCATTTATTACTCTTTTTTTTTTTTTTTTTTTTTTTTTTTTTTTTTTTTTTAGAGAGAGAAAGTGAAGGGAAGGGAGAAGTGGGGGAGAAAGAGAGAGAGAGAAACGTCAATGTGAAAAAGACACATCAGTTGGTTGCAGGACCTGCCGGAGATGGAGCATGCAACGAAGGCAGTGCCTCATACTGGAATCCAACCGGAAACCCTTAAGAGAGGAGACAGAAGGCTTCTGGCAGTTGACAGATGTGCCATAAACCTCTTCTAGCTGCTCTGAAGACAGGTTCCAGAGTTCCCCGTGGTGTTAACCCTTAACCTCAGTCCTCAATGCTTTCCAGTCGCTTTTATGTATAACCCTGCATCCTCAGAGACTACACCTCAATGTCCCAACGTAGTTTGTCAGAAAATCCACTTTGCTTCACCAAAGAGCTCTCCTCTAGATAATCTAGTGTCTCAGAGCCACTGGAAAATTCATTGAAAGAGCCAGTTTGCCCTTGGGAGAACTACATAAAGCTGATGATTGAAAAATTTCACTAGACCAGAGAAACCAAGATGGCGGCATAGGTAAACATCTGAACTTGACGTACAGCACAACCACTTCAAAACTACAACTAAAACACAAAACGGACATCATCCAGAACCACAGGAAGGCTAGATAAGTGGAAATTCTAAAACTAGAAGGGAAGAGAAAAGCACATTGAGACTCAGAGGAGCTGCAGAAGTAAAGTGCAGAGGTACGGAGGCATGTGGGCGCGGAGAGGGCTGGCAACTGAGGATGCAGCTGTCTTTTTCAATCCACAGGGAGAAACAAGCTCCTGACTGCTCTGAACTCCAGTTCTGGGTGAGACTCTGGGGACTCAGACTCATACGGGCAGAAACTGGACTGTCTGGCATCAGGTGGAACTCGAGGGTGGCTTTCTCTCAGAGGTGCTTGCAGTGATTACCAAGGGACACTGAGACCTGGGGGCGTCTTAGCAGGGATGACGGGAAGCCATTGCTGTTTGCTCCACCCTGAGACTCCACCCCATCCAAGCTGTGGGCAGAGGCTTTTGCATATGAATGGCCTGGTCCTTTGAAATCTAAAATTACCTATCAAACTGCAGCTGAGTCAGAGAGACCCAGAACATCCAAAGAAGGGCCAAGGCCCCATAGCAGCTTGCATTGCTTCACAGCTGGGCCTCATCTGGGCACCTCCAAACCCCAAACAAAGAAGAGGAATCTGCAGATCTCTCTGTAGCGCCTGCTGGGTGGCCTTAGGCAGAGGCTAAATTAGCACCTCCTTGGAGATCCAAGAGCCAGTGTACCCAGGGGTCAGAGTGGGACCATCCAGATTACAACTTCTCAGATCCATAAGGGACACACTCAGGGGGCAGACTCAGTGAGCACCAAAGCCCCACTGAAGCAAGTCTTGCCTCATAAGGGTGTCTCCAGCACAGAAGTTCTCCCATCATAGACACAGCTGATCCTCACAGCCAATTGGCCTGGAGGTCAATTCCTCCCAGTGATACCAACAACAATCAAGGCTTAACTACAACAAGACTGTGCACACAGCCCACAAAGGGGTGCACCAAGTGTGTCCACCTCAGGTAACTGGGGAGGCTGAACCACTGGGCCTTATAGGATACCTAGCACACAAAGCCACTCTATGAACTCAGGGAAGCAGCCAAAATACAAAGACAAAGAAACAGGTCACAAATGAAAGAAATGGAGGAAAGCAAACAACTGGATATAGAGTTCAAAACAACGGATATAAGGTTTTTCAAGAATTTTCTAGAAAAGGCTGATAAATTTAGTGAGACCATCAAGGATATGAAAAAGGACCAACTAGAAATTAAGCATACACTGACTGAAATTAAAAATAATATACAGAGACCCAACAGCAGACTAGAGGATCGTAAGAATCAAGTCAAAGATTTGAAATACAAAGGAGCAAAAAACACCCAACCAGAAAAGCAAAAAGCAAAAAGAATCCAAAAATATGAAGATAGTGTAAGGAGCCTCTGGGACAACTTCAAGCGTACCAACATCTAAATTATGGGGGTGCCAGAAGAAGAGAGAGAGCAAGATACTGAAAACCTATTTGAAGAAATAATGACAGAAAACTTCCTCTATCTGGTGAAAGAAATAGACTTACAAGTCCAGGAAGCGCAGAGAACCCCAATCAAAAGGATTCCAAAGAGGACCACACCAAGACACATCATATTTAAAATGCCAAGGGCAAAAGACAAAGAAAGAATCTTAAAAGCAGCAAGAGAAAAACAGTTAGTTACCTACAAGGGAGCACCCATACGATTGTCAGCTGATTTCTCAACAGAAACTATGCAGGCCAGATGGGAGTGGCAAGCAATTCAAAGTGATGAATAACAAGAACCTACAACCAAGATTACTCTACCCAGCAAAGCTATCATTCAGAATTGAAGGGCAGATAAAGAGCTTCACAGATAAGAAAAAGCTAAAGGAGTTCATCACCACCAAACCAGTATTATATGAAATGCTGAAAGGTATTCTTAAAGAAGAGGAAGAAGAAAAAAGTAAAGATAAAAATTATGAACAACAAATACATATCTATCAACAAGTGAACCTAAAAATCAAGTGAATTAAAAACTTGAGGAACAGAATAATCTGGTGAATATAATAGAATCAGGGGCATAGAAAGGGAGTGGACTGATAATTCTCAGGGGGAAAGGGGTATGGCGGGGTTCAGGAAGAGACTGGACAAAAATCATACACCTATGGATGAGGACAGTGTGGGGGGAGGTAAGGGCAGAAGGTGGGGTGGGAACCAGGTGGAAGGGAGCTATGGGGGGAAAAAGGAGAAACAATTGTAATAATCTGAATAAATATTTATTTAAAAAAATAATAAATAAATAATAATTAAAAATAAATAAATAAATAAAAATCAAGTGAATAAAAAATCTGATGAACAGAATAAAGTGGTGAATATAATAGAATCAGGGGCATACAAAGGGAGTGGACTGACAGTTCTCGGGGGGAAAGGAGTGTGGGGGTTGTGGGAAAAGACTGGACAAAAATCATACACCTATGGATGAGGACAGTGTGGGGAGGGGTAAGGGCAGAGGGTAGGGTGGGAACCAGGTGGAGGGGAGCTATGGGGGGAAAAAGAAGGAATAATTGTAATAATCTGAACAATAAAAAAAAAATGTCACTAGACCTAACAACTGGAAAACATAGCTTGGAAGCAGTGATTTAAATTTGCCATGGCAGAAATATAGCATTCAGGTCTAATTAGTATAATTGACTCTAAAAGAATGTTTCTTTGACCTATGACCAATTGCTGTTCATAATGCAGAAAAATTTTAAAGCTAAAATTATTTGAATTGATTTTACAGAGTACATTTTTAATATACTTTTTCAGCTAATATATTAATTAGGGAGTATCATAGAATATAAAACAATTTTTATTAGTAATAGGGCACTGGCTAAAGTTGACATTTCATATTGCAGTTCACATCATCAGCTATTTATTTATTGTACTAGAAAAATCTAAATTTTCCAATTTAGATCTCTAAGTTCTTTCATTATGGCATGAATCACTACGTAATAACTACTGCTCATTTACCACTAAAAATTCAAATGCAGGATTTCATAGACATAATGAGATCACTAAATGATTATTCACAATGTATTAAAAAGTTTTCTTTATTCTGAAATTTTTTATCAGTATAAAAATAACTAATTAAGATTTAGTGTTTAAACATGAATACTACTTTTATTTTATTTGTATTTTTTAAATAATATTGAGAAAGACTAGTAACCCAGGACAAAGAGCAATAGGGAAAATGAGACAGATAGTTAAAGACCAAGCAGTTTACAGCCATCTAGTAAATCCCAAAATCCTATCTTCCCTAACCAAGGACACTTAAAAGTAAATAGCTTACACTTCTCTTCCCCAACCAGAGGGTAAATAGTTTAAATTGTTGTGGAATTGGTGTGGAAGAAGGGACAGCTGAACACTCTGAGGTATCAGGAAAGAGAACCTTTATTCAAAGCAGCCTTGCTGGTTCAGGGGATTCAAAGATCCAAAGTCTGAACAACTTACACAATGAGATTTCTCCTTATATATATTCCTGAGTTTCTTTGTTTCCTAACTACCGGGCTTCTGTGGTGGGCTTTCACAGCCCCACCTGAGTCAGAATGGGGAATTGAGATTGTATCGAAATGCCTAACCTGGATGGCGCCAGTGACCTCGCTCTAGCTAAGCTGTTACATTCTTGGTTTATGGCCCTTGTAAATTGGGAGCATTTAGGTAAATAGGTCTTGCAAGACCAGATAATTAAGGAAGGGGCAGTGACTTGATTATAGGCTAACAAGAATGTGCATCAGGATACTGATTAACTAGGTACAGAGTCAGGCTACTAGCCCCCTACATTCTTTCACAAAATCACTCTATTCAGGAAGACAACAGAAATCCAATTAGTGCCATCTGTGCCAACCATACCCAAGGATAGAAAACGTTAAGGGAATAAATCCCACTTTTCATGAGCATAAAGCTGATGAGTATTCTATTAAGTTCCTCCCTTAATACCTCCCTAAACTCCCAGCCTTTAAAACCCTCAAGATAAAGAACCCAGGGCATGGTCTCCCTTCCAGGAGCATGCCTATGCTTTTCCCTTCCCCCTCTTCTTCCCTCTCAAGTGTGCATCTCCTAAAATCTAAAGGGATGAGACTTGCCACCAGATGAGCAATGGGCAGTAGCAATTCATCCCAGGTTAACGCCCTGAACCTGTCTCCAAGGCCCCTTTTTCTCTGACTTCCCAGTGAGTCAAGGCAGCCCCACCTAGGTTCATTTCTTTCATATAACATTTCTAGAGAGCCAGAGCAGCCCTGCCTAGGCTCTCTCCTGTTGCTTATTCTATACTAAGCCCTTCCTTGTTTCACTGTCTCCAGCTTTAATAAACACAATCTCAAAATGACCTAGACTCCTATTGTGAAATCTTTCCTGGAGGAAGTCAAGAACCCAAACACAACAGGCCATCTCAAAGCAGACCACTCCAGGCCCAGTTCCTATATGGTAACAATATCAGACTTAGAAAGAAGTTGCAAAAATACTATAAAAATTTTCTGTATACACTTTACCCACCTTCTCCTAATGTTAACACCTTACATAACCAGCACACAGTTATCAAAAACAGAAAACTAACATTGATACAATACCATTAACTAATCTAAAAAAATACTCAAGTATTACCAGTCATCACACTAATAACTTTTTCTGATGAAGAAAAAAAAAATCCACTCCAGGATCCTACCTTGAAATAGTTATCATGCCTCTTCAGTCTCTTCCAATCTGGGACAGTATTGTTTGTCTGTTTTTTGTGTTGTTGTTTTTTTTCTTTTTCAGGACTTTGACTATTTTGAAGAGCACTTGCCAGTAGAATGTCCCACAGTTGAGGGTTGTGATATGATAATATGTTTGGTCTTTGTTCCCATTTCCCTTCACTGAGCTGCTAAAACCCTTAGGATTTCTTGAGTGATAAAAGTGTCTTTGTTAGTCTAATGAGATTACTCCTGACCCCGGATAGCTTCAGAATGGGAGTTGGTTGCCCAAAAAAACCAACCAAGTGATTAAAAGGTTTTAACTTTCCGCCTCTGTAGGTGGGAGAGTAGCTGGAGATTGAGTTCAAGCAATGGTTAATGATTTAATCAACCTTTCCTACATAATGAAACCTTGGTAAAAACTTTTTTTTCAAATTATAAGATTAAGTTTATTTAGAAAGTTACAGAGGTAGTAGTGGTGAGCCAGCTGGGCTCTGCAAGTTCTGGAAATAAGTTACAGACGTGAAGAAGGGCTCTTGGAGCTTAGGAGAGAGAAAGGCAAAGGTAACGTATATAGGGGAAAAAGAGGGGGAAGGGAAAGGTGTGGGCATTCTCCTGAGAGAGAGAGTACACAATAAAAACTCTTGAATGACAAGGCCTTGGGAGTTTCTGGGTTGGTGAATGCATCAATATGCTGGGAGTGTAACTGTAACCAAGGTCTAGCTGCCTGCCACCAGGAAAGCCAAACTTGTAAAACAGGTGCTGGTGAAAAAAGAAAGAGGTTTATTCAAGTTCCAGTTGCCTGAGAAGATGGGGGATTCTTGTCTCAAAGCCCATCTGCACATCTCAATGCAGGCAGATGTTTTTATAGGGAGGGAGAGGAAAAGCAGAACTAATAGATCAAGGGGAAGAGATTGAAAAGTTCTCCATGTGCAGACCAGCACAGTCCATTCTGATGAAGATCTCCAAACTGGTCAAGTGATGGTCTGGTATGCATCATGCTGGTTCTACATCATCCTTGTTCTATGATTAAAGATCAGCAAATCCCCCGGAACTGGGATGACTGAAGGTCAGTGTCTACATCTTCTGAAGTTAGTTCCTAGGATTGTTATACAAACATGCTGTTTGTCTACAAGCTACATATTAATCCAAGTCAGCATTTACAGAAACAATGTCAAAAGAATGGTGGGGTGGTTAAAATTGCTCGCTGTGACAGGAGGATGTTGCACCTACAAAGGACATGTAAGCTCTGTATACCCCCGCACTCCCTCCACCAAATACTTGCCCTATACATCTCTTTCTTTTGGTTCTTCCTAAGTTCTGTCCTTTATAAATAAAACTGTAACTATAAATATAGAACTTTCCTGAGTTCTGTGGACATTCTAGAGAATTATCAAACCTGAGGAGGAAAGGATGATTATGGGAACCCCCAAATTGGTGATTGGCTAGGCAGAATTGTGATGCCTTGGGAACACCCAAGAATTGCAGCTATTGTCTAAAAGGGGGACAGTCTTGTGGGAATGAGCCCCTTAACCTACAGGGTCTGTGCTGACTCTAGGTAGTTAGTGTCAGAATTGAATTGAATTGTAGAACATTCAGTTGGTATCACAAAATTGGTCTTGGAAAGTGATATGCTGGGTTATCTGATGTCTCCTCATGATAAATTCAGGTTAGGATTCTGGGTAATGATACCACAGAAGTGATGTTGCCTCCTGTCAGTACATCATCTCAGGAGGCACAAAGTGTTGATATGTCTAATTATTGGGATGTTAACTTTGATCACTTGTCCGCTGGGTTTCTACACTGTAAAGTTATATTTTCCCCAAACCTATTATTTTCAAAATAGAGGCCCAGTGCACGAATTCGTGCATTGGTGGGGTCCGGCCAGCCCACCCCAATGCGGGCCATTGGGGATGGGCCGGCTGGGGCTAGGGACAGCGGGCAGTTTGCTAGCCAGCCCCGCCCCCTAATTGGGGTTGGGGGGGCCCACTCGGGGGCGGGGCCAGCCTGGGCGAGGGGCCACAGGTGTTCCTGTTGTTCTGCCGTTGGGTCAATTTGCATATTACCCTTTTATTATATAGGATGTTTCAAATTCTAAGATAAAATGTTAAGCTATTTGTAACTTCTTCCCAGATGTCAAAAATAATTTTTTTAGCCTTAGCCAGTTTGGCTCAGTGGATAGAGAGTCAGCCTGCAGACTGAAGGGTCCCAGGTTCAATTTCAGTCAAGGGCATATGCCCTGACAGGGAATTGAACTGTGACCTCCTGGTTCATAGGTCAATGCTCAACCACTGAGCCACACCAGTCAAGCTGAAATGTGATTTTATGTTATTATTTTTTAATCCTCCTCTGAGGTTATTTTTCTATTATTTTTTTAGAGAGAGTAGAAGGGAGGGAGAGGGAGAGAGAGATAGAGAGAAACATTGATGTGAGGGATACACATCGATTAGTTGCCTCCTGTATAAGCCCCAACCCACTACCCAGGGCTGGGCTCAGGTAATTTAAGGTAAGTCCTTCAAGACAAGAAACTGCTTGAGATTGAGCAAAGTTTGGTTTAGGATTGTGGACACAGCAAATCCTGAAGCAAGTATGGTTAAACAAACTCTTGGCCTGATAAGCAAGCTGTTCCTCCAGATAAGCACACAATTTTCTTGATAAAACTAGCTGTTTACCACAATGAGGCACCTGTTTGCCTTGATAGACTGGTTTACAGGAATTTCCTGAAGAAAATGTTAGTTATTAGTTGGTTTGCAATCTTATCTTCTCGAGCTAGAATTTTCTGAGGAAAAACATTTAAGCTATGTAGACACACATAATATCAATTCTCAGTAGAATGCCTATGAAAACTGAATCCAGACAAAATAATCAGAATGAATTGGGATATTACGATGCCAAAAATACACATGGAAAACACAAGGCATCACAGCAGAAAATCCCTAAAAATAATTATAAAAAAGCTGTATTTCTTGTTTTTTTAAATTTGATAGAAAACATGTAACAACTTTTTTTGGCATCAATGATGTAATTTATTGAAAACAATTTGAGAAATTTAAAGCCATTTTTAAAAAAGTGATGAGCTATCATGACAGGAGAGACTCATTCAAAGGAAAACTGAATGCTTTTAGAAATTACTGTATTGTTGTCTTGGCTGGTGTAGCTCAGTTGGTTGGGCATCATCCCATGCACCAAAAAGTTGCTGGTCAGGGCATGTGTGGGAGGCAACCAATTGATATGTCTCTCACATCCATGTTTCTCTATGTCTGTCTCCCTCTCTTCCACTCATCAAGGAAGCTAGGTAGATAGGGGCAGGACCACAGGAAGGGAAAATAGAACCAGGGAACGTAGCTGACAGAAGTTACTAAGACAACCCAACTAGGCGGGGAAAGAAGGGCACACAGGAGAAAAGCAAGCTTTAAATATATGAATGTTGCTAAGACAAACAGCTTGCAGATAATCAATCACAAGGCAGTAAGGCATATAACCAATCCCAAGGATGTTACTAAGACAGAATTCTTTGAAAAGACCAATCAGGCCGAAACCGGTTTGGCTCAGTGGATAGAGCTTCGGCCTGCAGACTGAAGGGTCCCGGGTTCGATTCCGGTTGAGGGCATGTACCTTGGTTGCGGGCACATCCCCAGTGGGAGGTGTGCAGGAGGCAGCTGATCGATGTTTCTCTCTCATCGATGTTTCTAGCTCTCTATCCCTCTCCCTTCCTCTCTGTAAAATATCAATAAAAAATATATTTAAAAAAAAAGAAAAGACCAATCAGGAGCTAGCTGTATCCACCCCCTAAATTTAAAAAGTGCACTTCCTCTCACGCTTCCCCCCACACCCCACACCACCCCCGCACTCCCCATCACCTCCCCCCACTCCCCCCCGCAGCACGCACAATGGTTTCCTGGCGTTCCTGTGGCAGGGGAGCACATCCCCTGTGCCATTGTGGCTTATGGCCATGTGGGACTCTGTACAAGGACTAATAGACTTTAACACCTAGCTAACATGAAAAGGAAGATTTGGACACTGGCCTGCTCCTGGAACTGCAGCTGCCCCTTTTCCAGGACTGGCTTCTCTCAATAAACTTTGCTCCCACTAACCGGTTTTGTCTACGAATTCATTCTTCAGTTTTGCGAGACAACAAACTTGGGCTCAATACCCAACATTTTGGTTTCAGTTTGATTCCCAGTCAAGGCACCATGCCTGGTAGAAGGCGGGCAGGAGGCAGCCTATAGATGTTTCACTCTCACATTGATGTTTCTCTCTCCCTCTCTTTTCTTTTTCTCTAAACAATAAAGCTCTAACTGGTTTGGCTCAGTGGGTAGAGGATCTGCCTGTTGACTGAAGGGTCCCAGGTTCAATTCCAGTCAAGGGCATGTACCTTGACCCAATCCCCGGCTCTGGTCGGGGCATTTGTGGGAGGCAATCAATTGATATGTCTCTCACATCAATGTTTCTCTATGTCCCCCTCCCTCCTTTCCACTCAACAACAACAAAATACACGAACGAATCAAAAACATTTCAAACAAATAAATAAAAATTAATTTAAAAAATTTTTTTCTTAATCATCACCTGATATTATAGCACCCAATATCAGCACTAGCAAAAAAGGAGTAAGAAGTTTCAGTTAAACTGAGAGTCTTATCTATGATCCAAAACTAAATTTGAAATTCAATTTTCTTTTTCCTATACTAAGATATAAAATATCATCTTTAAAGGAAAGCTTTAAAATACAGAAAGAATATAATGGTCTTTCAGTGTTATAAGTGGCCAATGTAATTTAAAGAATTCCAATGAACATAAACCACTGCAACTATGGAAACACTAATAGTTGAAATTGCCTGGTAAACAAAGTAAGGAAAATGATCCTGATGGGAATTTAATGTAGAAGGAACTAAAATCCTAAGTTGATTTCTAAAGTAGACACTCACGGTAGTCCAGTTAAGTATTCTGATATGCTTGCAGCAATAATTTACAGGACACATTTCCAATAACATTTTGAATAAATTTAACCAGATAAATTTAACCTTGCAGTAGCAATTGCCAATGGAGAATTTTATAGCTTCAGGAAAATAAATTTTATTAAAGATATAAATGTCAAAAGAAAAACTGCATGTCTTTAAAATAAGACACTGAAACAAGCAGGCATTGGAACTGTCATAAAGAATTTTGTCTCTATGAAAGCGAGACATATAACTATTTTATAATAAATTATTCCTACTGACTTTTAAGTATTTGAAAGAGGTATTATTATGACTTAAAATTTCTACTTCCTTTGTTATGTGTTCAACAATTTGTAGAATTTATATAGAATGACTTCAGGCTTGCTATAATTTTTATTATTAAGAAATAAGTAATATACTATAGCCTAAAAATTATACTTGAGAAAAAAAAAACTAATTCTATTTGAAGAAGGGACACTTTTTTCCTAATTCACACAGAAGCTGCATATAAGTGTCAAAACATAGTCTCAAATATTAAAAACATAATTTTCATACAAATAGATATTAAGCATATGTCAAAGATTTGTAAAAACCTATTAATAAGCCAACCAGCAGGATAATAAAACCACTTCAAAGGAGAATATAAGATACTGAAATTTTTACAATAAATGAAAGAAAAAGTCATGCTGAAATAAAATTGCTATGTCAGATAAAGTGGCTAAAATCCTACAAGTTAATAAAACCATAGCCTTCAGGTTTATCTTTCCTACCAAATAAAAAGAAAATTATTGCACCAGACCAGGCTTCAGTATTATAAAATCTCTTCAGAATTATAAAATTCTAGGGTCAGGTGATGCTTAGGCAGGCATATTAGAAAGTGTTCTTAACATGACATTTATCACCTTTGAATATATATATATATATTTTAAATTAATTTTAAAGAGAGGAAGGGAAAAGAATAGATAGAAACATCAATCAGCTGCCTCCTGCATGCCCCACACATAGTTCCAGGCATGTGCACTGACCAAGGATGGAACCATGACCTCCTGGTTCATGGGCTCAACCACTGAGCAACAACAGCTGGGCAATCAATCACCTTTTGACTTATATCCAAGTTGGGGATAAGTTTCTTTACTTGGGCTAGTGGTAGCCTTACATATTCACATTGACGTAGGATTCACACTTGGTTGTATCAAAAACAAAACAAGTCCAAATGCATAAATCACAGAGGGATAAAGAAGACTTTAATAAAGATTTTGCAGAGAGATGGTGTGGGGAGAAAGAAAAATTTTCTTTCTGTCCTTCCAAGTTCTTCTGTCTGGTTTAATAATCAAATTGACATGAGACATTAATAGAAGAAAATAATCAAATTTATTGCATATGTACATACAGGGATTTCATAAGAATATGGAACCCTAGGGACAAGTCAGGCAGTTAACGCTTATAGGCCATCTTGAGCTAAGGAGAAAGATAAGGTTGTGGTTTGGGGACATCAAAGGGAAAGTGGGGGCAATTCACATGGAGGTCAAAAACCAAGTGTTTGGTAAAGAAATGTTTGCTGAGCCATCTTTAAAGACGAGACACAGAGGACTTTATCTAGGGGGACTTGCTAGGTTCCTTCCTATCACACCTAGTTTATGTTAAACTGTAGTTTTTTATGATGATAGCTCTCTTCCTGGAGCAAATCCTCTATCTCAATTCCTTTAGGCAGGTGGGGAAAGGTCAAAGGTTCTTCCTGAATCTTTTCCTTTCTTAAAAATAACCAGCTTAAAAGAATAAATATCCCAAAAGACAAATTTGGGGGTTGACAATCTCTCCTTCCCTTCAGTGGAGGAGAGGGTCACACTGCATAGAGCACAGCGAAGCTTCATTTTTGACTTCCCATTAGATACCTGCTCCACACACTTGCTATCCAGCGCCCCTGCTATGGTCCTCCCCATTGGCTCTCCTAACACTTTCCCTAGTTTTTTGTTTTTCTGGTGCAAAGAAATAGAGCCTTCTGCAGTGCTGCAGCCTCACACCCAGCAGCCTCTATGCCAAGAAAGGACATTTTATATAGATGGAGTTCAAGACATGATACCCCAAAATATGGCACTTTGTCATACCGGTTGTCTTAAACTGAAGAAGTCTGAGAAAAGAGCAGAAGCTAGCAGGTTATTCTGAACTTCGCTATCCTTCCTCCTGGAAATAGGTCATAAATCTCCCTCTTGAAAGTTACCCTCTTTGTACCAAGAGGGAAGAAAACAGTCTTATCATCAAAGACTGGAAATTTTAGGTTGAGAGATGGATTTATATAAATAAACCTTGGTAGCCCTAGTCAGTGTGGCTCAGTTGGTTGAGCCTCGTCCTGTGTACCAAAATGTCCCGGGTTCGATTCCTGGTCAGGGCACATATCCAGATTCTCTCTCTCTCTCCCTCTTACTTCCTCTCTCATATATTTTTTTTAAATATATTTTATTGATATTTTACAGAGAGGAAGGGAGACGGATAGAGAGCCAGAAACATCGATGAGAGAGAAACATCGATCAGCTGCCTCCTGCACACCCCCCACTGGGGATGTGCCCGCAACCAAGGTACATGCCCCTGACTGGAATCGAACCCGGGACCCTTCAGTCCGCAGGCCGACGCTCTATCCACTGAGCCAAACCGGTTTCGGCTCTCTCTCATATTTTAATAGATAGATAGATAGATAGATAGATAGATAGATAGATAGATAGATAGATAGATAGACTTGTTAAATTAACCCTTATCTGCCTAGTTACTACTTCACTGCTGATTATTCCTAGTTCAAACTTTTCTGCCTTATCAAGTCTTCACAAATGTATTGTTTCTTTGTCTAAAAAATAGCAAACCTTCCTATTCTGGTAAATTCTTTGGGCTTCATTCTCTGGTGCAAGCTCCCATATATCTGTAACAATTTAATAAAATGTGTATGCATTTCACCTATTAACATCTTATGTCAGTTTGATTTTCAGACCCAGCCAGGGACCCTAAGATGGTTGAAGAAAACTTTTTCTTCCCTACAGTATGTTAAGATCCAAAAAAATTAATATATTACAAATCAATTTTAAAAATCTTTTTATTGTCAGCATTGGTCAAAGTTGACCAGGCTTGCCCAGAAAAAAAATCATTAAGATAAAATAAACTGGCTTGTTTGTTTCTAGTCATTATTCCCTGAACACTGACTCTATGTTCCAAGTTTTCACACCAGTTATCTCAATCCTTACTATAAGGAACATTGATATTAGTATCATCATTTAACAAATTAACATGATATCAGTAATGAAGAATAAATAGCAAGGCTTGGACTGAGATCTAGGTCTTCCATTTCAGAGTCCAGAGCTGACTCCCTATTTTTTTTTTTTTTAGTTTTTTTAAATAAATCTTTATTGTTCAGATTATTACAGTTGTTCCTCTTTTTTCCCCCCATAGCTCCCCTCCACCCGGTTCCCACCCTACTCTCTGCCCTTACCTCCCCCCACTGACCTCATCCATAAGTGTACGATTTTTGTCCAGTCTCTTCCCGCACCCCTCACACCCCTTCCCCCTGAGAATTACCAGTCCACTCCCTTTCTATGCCCCTGATTCTATTATATTCACCAGTTTATTCTGTTCATCAGATTTTTTATTCACTTGATTTTTAGATTCACTTGTTGGTAGACATGTATTTGTTGTTCATAATTTTTATCTTTACCTTTTTCTTCTTCTTCCTCTTCTTAAAGAATACCTTTCAGCATTTCATATTATATTGGTTTGGCAGTAATGAACTCCTTCAGCTTTTTCTTATCTGTGAAGCTTTTTATCTGACCTTCAATTCTGAATGATAGCTTTGCTGGGTAGAGTAATCTTAGTTGTAGGTTCTTGCTATTCATCATGTTGAATATTTCTTGCCACTCCCTTCTGGCCTGCATAGTTTCTGTTGAGAAATCAGCTAACAATCGTATGGGTGCTCCCTTGTAGGTAACTAACTGTTTTTCTCTTGCTGCTTTTAAGATTCTCTCTTTGTCTTTTGCCCTTGGCATTTTAAATATGATGTGTCTTGGTGTGGTCTTCTTTGGATTCCTTTTGTTTGGGGTTCTGTGCGCTTCCTGGACTTGTAAGTCTATTTCTTTCACCAGGTGGGGGAAATTTTCTGTCATTATTTCTTCAAATAGGTTTTCAGTATCCTGCTCTCTCTCTTCTTCTGGCACCCCCATAATTCGGATGTTGGTACGCTTGAAGTTGTCCCAGAGGCTCCTTATACTGTCTTCATTTTTTTGGATTCTTTTTTCTTTTTGCTTTTCCAGTTGGGTGTTTTTTGCTTCTTTGTATTTCAAATCTTTGACTTGATTCTTACGATCCTCTAGTCTGCGGTTGGATCTCTGTATATTATTTTTAATTTCAGTCAGTGTATGCTTAATTTCTAGTTGGTCCTTTTTCATATCCTCGAGGGTTTCACTAAAATTATCGGCGGTTTCTAGAAGATTCTTGAAAAACTTTATATATAACTGTGGTTTTGAACTCTATATGCAGTCATTTGCTTTCCTCCATTTCTTTCATTTGTGACCTGTTTCTTTGTCTCTGCATTTTGGCTGCTTCCCTGACTTCATAGAGTGGCTTTGTGTGCTAGGTGTCCTATAGGGCCCAGTGGCTCAGCCTCCCCAGTAACCTGAGGTGGACAGTCTTGGTGCACCCCTTTGTGGGCTGTGTGCACAGTCTTGTTGTAGTTAAGCCTTGATTATTGTTGGTATCACTGGGAGGAATTGACCTCCAGGCCAGTTGGCTGTGAGGATCAGCTGTGTCTATGCTGGGAGAACTTCTGTGCTGGAGACACCCTTATGAGGCAAGACTTGCTTCAGTGGGGCTTTGGTGCTCACTGAGTCTGCCCCCTGAGTGTGTCCCTTATGGATCTGAGGAGTTATAATCTGGATGGTCCCACTCTGACCCCTGGGTACACTGGCTCTTGGATCTCCAAGGAGGTGCTAATTTAGCCTCTGCCTGAGGCCACCCAGCAGGAGCTATGGAGAGATCTGCAGATTCCTCTTCTTTGTTTAGGGTTTGGAGGTGCCCAGATGAGGCCCAGCTGTGAAACAATGTAAGCTGCTATGGGGCCTTGGCCCTTCTTTTGGATGTTTTGGGTCTCTCTGACCCGGCTGCAGTTTTTAGGTAATTTTAGATTTCAAAGGACCACACCATTCATATGCAAAAGCCTCTGCTCACAGCTTGGATGGGGCAGGGTCTCAGGGAATTAACAGGGTGGAGCAAACAGCTATGACTGATCCTCAGCCCTGCCTTAAGAGGCCCTTGGGTCTCAGTGTCCCACAGTAATCGCTGCAAGCACCTCTGAGAGAAAGCCACCCTTGAGTTCTACCCGATGCCAGACAGTCCAGTTTCTCCCCATATGAGTCTGGGTCCCCAGAGTCTTGCCCAGAACTGGAGTTCAGAGCAGTTGGGAGCTTGTGTATCCCTCCTTTTTGAAAAAGACAACCACAGCCGAAACGGGTTTGGCTCAGTGGATAGAGCATCGGCCTGCAGACTGAAGGGTCCCGGGTTCGATTCCGCTTGAGGGCATGTACCTTGGTTGCGGGCACATCCCCAGTGGGAGGTGTGCAGGAGGCAGCTGATCGATGTTTCTCTCTCATCGATGTTTCTAGCTCTCTATCCCTCTCCCTTCCTCTCTGTAAAATATCAATAAAAAATATATTTTTAAAAAAAAAGGACAACCACGTCCTCAGTTGCCAGCCCTTTCCAGGCGCACCTCCCTACCTCTGCACTTTACTTCTGCAGCTCCTCTGAGTCTCAGTGTGTTTTTCTCTTCCCTTCTAGTTGTAGAATTTCCACTCAGCCAGCCTTTCTGTGGTTCTGGGTGATGTCCATTTTGTGTTTTAGTTGTAGTTTTGAAGTGGTTGTGCGAGGCAGCAGTTTCAGGTGTTTACCTATGCCGCCATCCCGGTTTCTCCGAGCTGACTCCCTATTGCTTAGCTCTGGAGTTATAGGCCTTTTCTCTCCTCATTAAGTCCATGAATCTGTGCTCAATACAAGGTGTTGCTTAGAATCTATTAACTATTTATTTCTTCTACACCCATATTTCTCAACCTCAGCACTATTGAAACTTCTCCTTATTGTAGGAGGCTATCCTATGCATGTAGGATGTTTAGCAGTATTCTTGGCTTCTACCCACTACATGCCAGCACCATCCCCTAGTCTTCACTACCCCCAGACATAACGAAATCGGTGCCAGTTGAGAACCACTGTTTCACCTTTTGCCGAATTCCTTTGGAATTTTCACCCTCTGTCTTCCCTTCAGTCCGTGATAACACGTGAAACCTCAGAACTGGCAGACCAGTGTAGAACATCTACCTGCCTGAACCCTCTGGGTCCCTCTGGACTCCTGTAGGCCCCTCACCTGTAGTAACTGACATCCTCACTTTGAAACTTCTTCTGTTCTTGGAGGGTGTCCAACACTGACTTACGACTTACGTCGGCTTGATTCTGCATGCTATATCATCCAATCTACTTGATGCAATGGCTATTCAAGATCAGGGGTTAAAATTGAATTGGCTGCCCAAGAATGATTTACTGGAGGCTTCTGGAAATGTCTCCCACAATTGGATTAACTGTTTGGATTAATTTGACCCATCAATTTGTTGGGAAGGAAGGGAATAGCCATTTAATTTATTTATTCACTTAATTTATTCAACTTAATAATTTATTTGGATTTATTCATTTATTTATTTAACTGACACTGGGACTGAGATGACTTGGTTTGAAACTAAACTGAATAATTAAAATGATCAGATTATTTGTGCATTTAGACTCAAGCAGAATGCAGCTTCCATTTTAGCACAAATTATTTTATATTCTTTATTCCCCAGAAACTGTACCTCAGTTAATAATCACAATTTTCAGAGGCCACATCTAACCATCCTCTTTTCTTTTTGTTGCAGAGACTTGGATAAAATTTTCCCCTTGAATGTTAATGTTATACACAATTTTTAAAAATAAACGTTTGTGGAGGCTTTTGCTTATATGACAATGCCTTTCAGTCAAGGGAGGGTGTCATTCAGGAATGTATATGTAGAACTCAGTACAATAAATGTGTGTCAATGCACATCCATGGTGGATTTCCTGTGTGATGGAGGGAAGAATAAGAGGAGACAGGCCAGAGGGTTCATGTCACACTAGATTTCGTAGGAAGCTCGTAAAAAAGATTTACTGTATTTTGATTAATCCATCCTTCAACCACCTTGAGTATCACCATGGCAACCAGATATTTGTTTCCCAAAGAGGGCTTTCAGACTGTGGAAGGTTCATTTAGCTCCATACAAAGCCCCCTGTATTCCTGAGAACCACATGCTTGAAATTCAGCATGCATAGACAACCACTCCCAAACCCTTGTCTGTGTAACTGATCTCAATGCTAGAATCATTTTATCAACTACAAGACATGATCATTTTTTAAAGTTTCTTCTCAGAACAACAGAGACATCTGTTTCATCTCTATTCCTCAAAAACATCAAGTGTTTTAAACTCAGCCTAAAGGAGGCTAACTCAGTAGTCATTACACTAATTTTTTAATATGTATTATCACATATTAGTTGTAATACTTCTGAGCATCCACCAGTTGGATGGGCCTGTAAAAAGAAATTGCTTTTCATAAAAAATTAATAATCCCTTTCTCAAAACACACCATAAAGCAGAATCTAATTCAGGGTGTACTAACATGCAGAGAATATACATTTTAAAAATGAGATCATATGAAAAGTCTCATACTAGTCAGAAACCAAGCTGAAATGAGGACAGGAGGGTCCGACTGCCCAGTGCATATCTCTGCCTACCCCACAGCAGGGCTGCCTTCCTTTGCTCACAGGGCTGCCTGAGCAGGGCCCTGAATGTGCTATGTATGAGTCTTCTACTCCACAGGAACAGGAACTGAGGAGGAAACTGGTCTTGCAGAACTTGTTATCTAAATGCAGAGGCCATGGAACTGTGAACAATGCACTGCCCTAGTGGGGGAGGGTTGTTATGCTGGTGCCAGGATGGACCATCAGATGTGGCCTGACACCTGAGGGCCTTCCTACAGGGCCACGAAGGGGTCAGGGGGCATATCTGCAAGACAAAGATCCCAGCAGGATATAGACAGGCTCTCTGCATGTTTCTTCACTCTGATTTGGAAATTATTCCCGGAGTCCACAAGTGTTAATAAACAGGTCCCTCCCTTTCTCTAGGAAGCATGCTTGGTATTTCATTGGTCTTCTATAACAATTACTGTTTTCATTTCTGATTTTATTTATTTGGTTCCTCTCTTTTCATCTCTTAATGATTCTGGCTAATGGTTCATCAATCTCATTTATCTTTTCAAGGAACTAGCTCTTGATTTCATTGATATTTTTTTTGTCTCTATGTCATTTATTTCTGCTTTAATCTTTATTATTTCCTTCCTTCTACTTACTCTGGGTTTTCCTGTTGTTTTCTTTTTTTTTTTTTTAAGTAATGTTTATTAAATATGTAATTTATATGAAAATGGCATTTTTAACTCTTTTTTTTAAAATATATTTTATTGATTTTTTACAGAGAGGAAGGAAGAGGGATAGATAGTCAGAAACATCGATGAGAGAGAAACATCGATCAGCCGCCTCTTGCACACCTCCCACTGGGGATGTGCCCGCAACCAAGTTACATGCCCTTGACCGGAATCGAACCTGGGACCTTTGAGTCCGCAGGCCGACGCTCTATCCACTGAGCCAAACCGGTTTTGGCATGTTGTTTTCTTTCTTTTTTTTTTTTTTTAATATATTTTATTGATATTTTACAGAGAGGAAGGGAGAGGGATAGAGAGTTAGAAACATCGATGAGAGAGAGACATCGATCAGCTGCCTCCTGCACACCCCCCACTGGGGACGTGCCCGCAACCAAGGCACATGCCCTTGACCGGAATCGAACCTGGGACCCCTCAGTCCTCAGACCGACGCTCTATCCACTGAGCCAAACCGGTCAGGGCTTCCTGTTGTTTTCTTTCCAATTCTTTAAGTTGTAGGGTTAAATATTTTATTAATTTTTTTTTTTTTTTTTTTTTTTTTAGGTGTGCCTGTAGTGCTATGAACTTCCCTCTCACGATTGCTTTTGCTGTGTCCCAGAGATTTGGGGTTGTTGTGTGTTCATTTTCATCTGTTTCTAGGAAGTTTTTTATTTCTTTCTTGATTTCATTGGCAACTCATTCATCATTTAATAGCATGCTATTTAGCCTCCATGTGTTTGAATGATTTGGGGTGTTTTTACTGTATTGATTTCTAATTTTATTCCAGTGTGGTCTGAGAAGATTCTTGATATGATTTCAACCTTCTTGAACATGTAGAGACTTGATTTGTGTCCTAACATGTGGTCTATCTTTGAGAATGACCCAGGTGCACTTGAGAAGAATGTATATTCTGCAGCTTTGGGGTGAAATGTTCCATAAATATCAATTAAATTCATCTGATCCAGTATATCATTTACAGTCACTGTTTCCATATTAATTTTTTGTCTGTAAGATCTATCCAGTGACGTTAGTGGGTTGTTAAAGTCCCCAACTATGATATATTCCTGTTGATCTCTCCCTTAAAGTCCTCTAGAAGATTTTTGATGTATTTAAGTGCTCCTATATTGGGTGCATATATGTTTACCATAGTTATATTCTCTTGTTGAAGTCTATTTTGTCAGATATGAGTAGTGCTTCCCCAGCTTGTTTGTTTGTTTGTTTCCATTCTTTCACTCTCATGTGAGTCTTTTGTTATGAAGTAGGTCTCTTGTAGACAACATATAGTTGGGCCATGTTTTGTATATATTCAGCTACCTATGTCTTTTGATTGGAGCACTTATTTTATATACATTTATGGTTATTATTGATAAGTACTCATTTATTGCCATTTTAATTCTGTATGGTTAGGTTTCTATCCCTATTTCTTCTTCTCATTAAAGCAGACCCTTTAGCATTTCTTATAGGGCTGTCTTGGTGATGTACTCCTTTAGCCTTTTTTTTTTTTTTGTCTGGGAAGCTCTTTATTTCACCATCTATTTTGAATGATAGCCTTACTGGATATAGTCATCTTGATTTCAGATCCTTGCTTTTCATTACCTCAAGTACTTCATGCCATTCCCTTCTTGCCTGTAGAGTTTCTGATGAGAAATCACCTAACAGCCTTATGGGAGCTCCTTTGTAGGTAACAAATTTCTTTTCTCTTGTTGCTTTTAAGATTCTCTTTGTCTTCAATTTTTGGCATTTTAATTATGATGTGTCTGGGCATTTGTCTGTTTGGGTTATTCTTGCTTGGGACTCGCTGTGCCTCCTGAATTGTGTGACTTTTTCCTTCACCAGGTTAGGGAAGTTTTCTGCCATTATTTCTTCAAATATATTCTCTATCCCTTGCTCACTTTCTTCTCCTTCTAGCACACATATTATGCAAATATTGTTCCATTTCGTATTGTCTCACAGCTCCCTTGAGCTGTCCTCCTGTTTTTTAATTGTTTTTTTCTTTTTGGTTCTCTGATTGAGTGTTGTTGTTTTTTTCCTACCGCATCTTCTAATTCGCTGATCTGATCCTCAGCTTCTCCTAATCTCCTGTGTTTTCCTTCCAATGTGTTCTTTATTAGTGCTATGTCATTCTTTATTTCTGACTGGTCTTTTTCCACAGTTACTATATCTTTTCTCATGAGGTTGAGCATCTTTGCCATCATTATTCTGAACCCTATATCAGATAAATTTCTTCTCATTTCCCTTTAGCTCTTCCTCTGGAGAATTCTCTTTCATTTGGGTGTTGTTTTTTTGTCTCCCCATTTTGGCTGTGTGTTTAGGTTTGTGTCTATGTATTAGGTAGATCTGTATGATTCCCAATTTCTTAGTGCTGGGCAATGTCCCACACTGTTTCTAACTGGCCCTAGTACTCTGTTTGGAGCCATCATTAATCCACCACTTGTGGCTCCCTCTGCTGTGGCTGGGTACCTTTGGAAAAGACCAAGATATGCACCAGGGTCTGCTTTTCCTAGTCCCAGTCCCATAAGGAGATCACACAAAGACTCAAAGCCTCCAGAGATCTGCCTCTGCCTGCAGTCTAATTTACACTCAAACTTGATTGGCCTCAGACTATCAACCACAGGGTGGGTTGAGATGTCTTCCAACAAGGTGGGGCAACTGCCTTTCCTTCATGCCAAAACCACCTGTACAACAAAAGTCTTCTGGCGAAAGATGTCCTGTACAGCAATAGGGAATGACTCAACACAAGCAAGCAGGATGGCTGCCCTCTGAGCTCCAACCATAGATCCCCAAAATCTGGACTCCCCTCAAATAGCTCCAGTCCTCTCTGCTCTCCCTCTGCCACAGCTCAAGGTGAGTGGCTGCACATGAAATTTGTCAGCCCTTTAAGAGGTTGCCTGCATTTCCAGTCATCTCTGACTGGCACAGACAACAACCCTGCTGCTTTTCACAGCCAGATGTTCTGTGGGCACCTTTCTCAGTTCTAGTGTTCTAAGCTGGGTATCCCAGCTTGGGGTTTAGATCCCAGAGTTCTCAGTAGGGATCTTCCACAGTTGAGATATCTCTCCGGACCTTCAGCTACTGTCTTTAGGAACCCGGCCTGCTCTTTCTCTTCTCCATACTTCCTACCAGTCTCTACTTTCCGTCCTTGATTATCAGGGATCTCTCCAGCTAGTCTTCAGTTTATTTTTCTTAGTGTTTTTTTTTTCTCTATATTTTATTTGTATTTCAAGTTTGGTCCTAGGAGAATGTCAGTGTAGCTTCCACTTATACTGCTGCCTCTCTTTTTTTTTAATCACCAAGTGGTTTATAATGACTTTATTAATGATTAAAGTAATAAAATTAGGTTATTTATCCACATTTTAGGACTAATAAAGTCAACGTTTTTCTTTTTTTGCCTAAAAGTAATATTGAATTAGTCTGACACAGAGTTTAAGAATCATAACTTGGAATTATTGGAATTCATCCGGGAAACCCAGCCTCACTTAAAATTGCTGCTGTCTGCACTGTAATAAACGTGATCAATGGCCTTCTGCAGCAATGCAGTTTAGCTGCTCCTCCATGGCTGAGAGGGGCCTCTTTGTGTGTGTTCATGTGCTCCTTTCTTGGACATTCTGCAACTGTTCCTAATAGGAGCCAGCTTTAATCCTCCTGTCCATAGTTTTTAAGGATAGTATGTTATTTTCCAATCACCACGTATCAATTTAGATTGTCTGTAAGAAAATGAATTTCATTGAACATTGATAAATTGTAAAAGAGTAAAAGATCATCCAGAGAGAGTCCTTATCAGTTCGCTCACTTTGTTATTTTGAGCCAGAAGGGGAAAAAATGGCTTCTACTGGTAACTAGAATTTTCACACAGTCATCAAGTTAGACAAATTAATACCAGGAGACTCAAATTAGTCTCAATGTTGTTTTTTAAGGAATAAATGTTTAAATAAACTTTAAAACAAATTAAAAGCAGCTTTTTCAATCTGCCCTTCCCCCTCTCCCTAATCTCTCCAGCATTTCTTTTTTTTTTCTTTTTCCTCCATCCATCATTTCTATTCTCTCTTGCCTCTCCTTTTTCTTTCTATTGTACTTACCACTGAAATTAATAATTGTAAAAACAAATTACTTGTCACACCTCTCACATATGCCTGTGTTTAAGGATAAAGCAGAGAACTTAAGAAATATTCTGTGCTACCTTCTGATATATTTGACTCATAAATCAAATCACTTCTCTCATTTAGTAAATTTACAAATGTAAATAAATATTTGCAAAGAAAAACTGAACGACACAGGAGGTTTATCATGCTTTATCTTAAATTCAATTGGAAAACCTAAATTAGAAACTTTCTGACTTGGAATAAATTTTAGAGATTGTTTCATGGATGGTAAAACTAAAGTAGGTTAAGGCCAAGTGACCTACCCAAAATTGCAGTCTGAGTTAAAACAGAACCATATCCTCACTGAAATCTTTTCATCTACTCTTCTGTTTCTCCACAGGGGGAGGAGAAAAGAAAGGCACATACATGACCTTCCTCATTTACACAGTAATCTCATGAGGAGCATATTATTTTCCTAATTGAAGAGATAAGGAAACGGAGACTCTAAGAAATTATATAATTTGTCCAAGGTCACACGGCTACTAAGAGAAGTGGAATTCAAACTGTAACCTGAGTAGAGTCTATGAGCAGCCTCTGTCCTTACCCACATCCAAGTTCAGGCTATTGATGAAAGGAGGATATTTTATTGAGGATTAGGGTGGGGGAATTAATTGAGGAAAATTTGCTTCACATACCACTTTAGACAAAAACTTAATAAAATTCTTCTTTAGATATTCCTGTTATTTTCCATCAAAGTTTCTCACACTGGTTTCTCTTCTATGATGTTACAGGGGAAGGAATTATAACTGCTTAACCAACATAAAAAAGTTTTATGTGAAAAGGTTGTCAATCACCAAGGTTGCATATATAGAATTGCTACAAAATTTTTACTTTAAACCAAAAATAAGAGGTGGAGGCAATATAGCCAAGCTAAAAGCCAAAACCCAAGATGTCAAAAAGAGTGAACTTAAAGTCTGATCATCATGAGAAGGCTGAAGCCAAAATGATTCCCAGAGTTCTTGGAGCTGGGTGGGCCTAAGCAGTCAGGGCTAGAGTGATGCCAACCACTCAGGAAAGAGTGCAGCTCATGCCCTGTGGACAGACAGGTGGACCAGAGCTATGGGCTTAAAGCAGGCCTTGGAGGGATGCTCCAACCCTGAAATGAAGATTTAGAAAACATTACCCAATAAAAATAGGAGAATATAAAGGAGAATATCTTTGTGACCTGAGGTAAGGAGGGGTTTATAAACATAATTCAAAGGTACAAGCCAAAACCGGTTTGGCTCAGTGGATAGAGCATCAGCCTGCGAACTCAAGGTCCCAGGTTCGATTCCGGTCAAGGGCATGTACCTTGGTTGCGGGCACATCCCCAGTAGGGGGCGTGCAAGAGGCAGCTGATCGATGTTTCTCTCTCATCGATGTTTCTAACTCTCTATCCCTCTTCCTTCCTCTCTGTAAAAAATCAATAAAATATATTTAAAAAAAAAAAAAAAAAAACAAAGGTACAAGCCATAAAGCAAACTATTGATGTATACAATTATATCAAGAGTGGAGACCCGGTGCATGAAATTCACACACTCGGGTGGGGTGGGAGGGGTCCCTCAGCCCAGCCTGCACCCTCTTGCAGTCTAGGAGCCCTTGGGGGATGTCCAACTGATGGCTTAGGCCCGCTGCTTAGGGGGAGCAGGCTTAAGCCTGCAGTCGGACATCCTTAGTGTTGCTGTGAAGGCGGGAGAGGCTCCCGCCACCGCCGCTGTGCCTGCCAGCCATGAGCCCGGCTTCTGGCTGAGCGGCACTCCCCCTGTGGGAGCACACTGACCACCAGGAGGCAGCTCCTGCGTTGAGCAGGATTGGACTGAAACCGGCTCTCCAACATCCCCTGAGGGGTCCCGGGTTGTGAGAGGGTGCAGGCCAGGCCAAGGGACTCCACCGGTGCACAATTGAGGGACGTGGGAGGTTGGCCAGCCAGCAAGGGATCACGGGAGGGCTCCAGGGTGTGTCCGGCCCATCTCGCTCAGTCCCGATTGGCTGGACCCCAGCAGCAAGCTAACCTACCGATCAGAGCGTCTGCCCCTGGTGATCAGTGCATGTCATAGTGACTGATCAACCAGTCTACTGTCTGCCCCCTGGTAGTCAGTGCACATCATAGAGAGCGGTTGAGCGGCCTTAACATATCATTAGCATATTATGCTTTGATTGGTTGAATGGATGACCGGGCACTTAGCATATTAGGCTTTTATTATACAGGATGGAGTATTTCTGTATCAAGATGGAGAATTTCTATTCAACTTCCCCTATACACCAAAGGGAAAATTAATAGACAGAGGAGAATATGTGAATATATTGGGGATGTCTAAGGAAAGAAAGAGTTAAGCAGTAGGTCTGCAGTCTCTTCTCTCCTGTGACAGAGGAAAAGAGAGTAGGGCAGAAGTAAGGCAGATGACTAGGCCTAATCTCCTAGTTACAATGTTAATGAATACCTCCTAGGTCGCTGGAAAGGGACTGGAACCAAGGTGGGTCTGCCCTAGCACACTCAGACATGTGTGGGTTCTTGACTTCATGCAGGAAAGATTTCAAGACACAGTCCAGGTGATTTTGAGAATATGTTTATTAAAGCTGAGGAAGTGAAACAAAGGAAGGGCTTAGGATAGAAGAGGCAAGGTCATAGCAACAGGTGTGAGCCTGGGCTGAGCTGCTTTGGCCCTTTGGAAACATGAGGAAGGATCGAGCCTAGGTAAAGCTGCCTTGGCCCTCTACGTAGAAACAAAATCACCGAGGCAGGAGAAGTATGCCAGCTGGGCTGTGTGGACTCAGGAAACAAGTTACAGAAGCAAAAGGAGGGGCCCTTGGAGACAGGTTGAGAGGGTTAGCCTGGAATGAGCTGCCTCTGCCCACTTCTCCTTGGTTGCTTATCATGTTGGAACCCTTAGAGCTAAAGAGAAAGAAATAAAGATACATGCCTGAAGAACGAAGGGTGGAAAGATTCCTGCATGCTCAAGAGAGAGAGAGCACTTGGTCCTTTGTCTTAAAGGTTTTTATCTGTTTTCTGAAGGTGGTAATATTAGGGGAGGTCTCTATCAGAATATTCATCAGCTTTCCAGGTGTGTCCTTTGATATGCTAATGTATCAAGATGAGCATTGAGAGGGATCAGAGTTATTCTCTGGTCAATTTCACCTTCAAAGAATGTCACTAGGCAGGGACCAGATGGAGGATGGTCTGCCCCCAACACAGTCTGGAATGTGTAAACTATTTGCTCCTACGTGTATTTCCTTGGGGAAGATAAGATCTTGAGATTTACTAGCTTTTTGTAAATTGCTCCTGCTCTTGCCTAGTTGTCTGTTTCCCCATTCCACTTACCAAGGAATTCTCCTAGTTTCTTACTAACCTGCCTCATTGGCAAAGAGCTAAAGCTATTTGTTGCTCCAGGGAGTTCTTATCTATGGAATGCTTTTATCAGAATGAACCTGGTTGGTTAGGATTGCTTACAGTAAGCAAAGCAGGACTCTATGAGTTTATGGGAATGGCTCAAAGAATATATTATGTAATACAAGCACGTCAAACTCAAAGGCTAACATGGGCTAAATAAACAGGTTTAAGTTTATGTGGGCTGCACAAAAAACAAAAGCTTCAATTTTCATAGAAATGTAGGTTTATTTCGATAGAGACATACTGAATACAAAGGCCTGAAATAAATGAGTGATCGTTAACATAAAATAATAGAACATTTTAATAAAAATTAATATTTTTTCTTGAGCATTAACTTACCAGACACTGAATAACTGCACAAATTAATAAGCATAATGCAAAGAAACCTATTTTTCTTGTTCTCCGAAAGCAAAATATTTCCTGTTGCACACACCAAACAAGTCAGTCCAAGAATAATGACGTGGCAATTGGCTACAAAAATATTCGCTGCTAGTATTAGTGGAGAGAAATGGTGCGCCTGTGCATAAGGTGTGAAAGGGAAATGAATGCAACACTAATCAGTCATTAGTGAACATTGTAGTTAGTTATTAATAATTATGTATAACAGGATATTGTAAAAATTAAGTTATGAAATTTTTATTAAAATGTTTCTTACATACCGTTATATTGCTGGGCCGCAAAAATATTTGTTGTGGGCCGCATGCGGCCCGCAGGCAGCGAGTTTGACATGTTTGATGTAATGCATACAACCATGGAGATGTTTCATGAAAAAGCTTTCAAGAAAAATATATCTTTATTAATAAGTTTGCTTTCTATTTTATTTCATGACTAGCAAGAAAAAGATACTTTTTTTTTTTAAGTGATTTGATGTGAACCCCAAGAAGGAATTTATCTTTTGAGAAGGACTCCCCATGGTCAACAAAGGGCCCATATTTTATAAATATTACGAGTCTAGCAGTCATCTGCTGACAGGGGCTCCTCATGTACTCTGTATACCAGAAAGAAATTCAGACTGAACTCTTGACTGCGCATGCTATGCTATACTTGTTTAATATGTCAGTCAACTGTTAAAGATTGGGGTTACTGGCTGGGACCTCGGTTCTTTTGATCAACGCAAAAAGATTTTAAGGTCAACGAAAATAAAAGTAAAGCAAAATGGGGTTCATTGAAGATATATTTCAAACAAGGAGTGGGCCAGTTGAGAGAGAGAGACAATGGCCGGCTGCTTTAGCTCACTGGGAAGTCAGAGAAAAGGGGGCCTTGGAGACAGGTTCAGTGGCTTAGCTTGGGATGAGCTACAGCTGCCCATTTCTCCCCAGGTTGCAAGTCTCATGGGATCCATTAGAGGTTGAGGGAAACATGCCTGTGGGAGAAGGGAAGGGGAAAGGGAATGGCAAGGGTGTGTTCCTTGGAGGGAGGGAGGGACGGGGCGGGGAAGAGAGAGAGAGAGAGAGAATGGTACCATACTCTTGGGTTTGAAAGAAGGATTTTATGGGTGGAGTCTTTCATTTGCATTCAGGGATAATTGACAGAAACTGTCTTTCTTCTGGGCATACCTTTATCCATAATGTATACAGAAAAACCCACAGAAGGTGGGGACAAAACCAAAATGCAAATTTTATTTTAATTAAGGACCCTGGTAAGGTAGCATTGAGGTCATGTTTTCCTCTGAGCTGGTGCCAAGAGCCAGCTGCCTACTGATGGTCTGCTGGCGGTCTTCTGTGCTGCCCATAGAGAGGTAGTCTGAAGGCAATTTGGTCCAATCCTTGTTCAGGACCCCAGGGCAGGCTCCACCCCAGCTGCTCATGTCTAACTTCCTATATAACACAACCACTGCAGGGAAGTCCTGATTTCATCTTGTGATCAAAGGACAGAGACCTGCCTGGTCAAATCAGAACTGCCCCATAACAACCAACTAGAATGGGTAATACTGACTAACCAGAAATGTGCAATTTGGACTAATCAGAACCATACAAATTTGGATACCTCATTTACATAAAATGAACTTTCCTGGGAACCTGGATGGGAACTTTCTGCTTAAAATGGGGCCTCTCCCCTTGGTCTCCGTGTAATGTACTGTTGGTTTCCACTGAAGGCTGTATTTCCCTGCTTTCCAAACTATTTCACCTGAATAAAGTCTCTCATTTTTTGCACCTCTTTGGGAATTTTGATTTATATTAATATTGAAATAGCATTTTGTTTTGATTGTTACATGTTAATTATTTAAAAATTTAAACCAATTCTTACATAATATTTTGGATCAGTCCTCCCCCATGGAAACATTTAAAGCTCTAAAGTAGGAATCCATTCCAAAAAGAATGACAAAGCATCAGCCTTTGCAAATGTTAGTCTAATCTTGGAACCTTGAACCTGTTTACTGGTTTACAGGGTGGTAGGGAGAGAGAGAGCCCAAAATAATCCTACCATTCATTTGCTATGAGTAATGACCATCTGCAAGGGCCTGGGGAGGACCCAGCTCAGTCAGTTTGACTGCCTTGATTTGCATGATAAAGGAAGGCCACACAAAGTCAATACAATTCAGAGCAACTCTCCATGTGGCAAATAAAGATTTGCAAGCAACTGCCACAATGGTTTGTGTTTTAGGACTGCAACTCTTATAAAGAGCTAGAGCCCTGACTGGTTTGGCTCAGTGGATAGAACATCGGCCTGCGGACTGAAAGGTCCCAGGTTCGATTCCAGTCAAGGGCATGTACCTTGGTTGCAGGCTCATCCCCAGTAGCGGGTGTGCAGGAGGCAGCTGATCAATGTTTCTCTCTCATCAATGTTTCTCTCTCTCCCTCTCCCTTCCTCTCTGTAAACAATCAATAAAATATATTAAAAAAAAAGAACTAGAGGCTACGTGCATGAATTCATGCACAGGTGGGGTCCCTTGGGGTGGCCTGTAGAGATCAGGCTCCAGCTCACACCTCCAGCCTCTCAACCCTGCTGCCCCACCTGGCACCCTGCTTTGGCCTGGTGCTGCCCCCTCACCTGCTCCACCATCCAGCCGTGGTCCTGCTCTCATCGGGGCCCGTTGGGACCAGCAGCACTTCCACTGCCGCCTGCTGCCAGTGCCACGTCACAGATGCCTGCCATGTTCCATGCTGCTCCCTGGTGGTCAGCGCACATCATAGCAAGCGGTTGAACTCTTGGTCCAATGACCACCCTAGGAAACAATTTGCATATTAGGCTTTTATTATATGGGACTAGAGGCCCAGTGCATGAAATTCGTGCATGGGAGGGGGGGGTGTCCCTCAGCCCAGCCTGCACCCTCTCCAATCTGGGACCCCTCCAGGGATGTCCAACTGCCCGTTTAGGCCCGATCAGGCCTAAACAGGCAGTCAGACATCCCTCTCGCAATCCAGGACTGCTGGCTCCCAACTGCTTGCCTGTCTGCCTTCCTGATTGCCCCTAACCGCTTCTGCCTGCCAGCCTGATCACCCCCTAACCACTCCCCTGCCAGCCTGATTGATGCCTAACTGCTCCCCTGCCAGCCTGTTTGCCCCTAACTGCCCTCCCCTGCACCCTAGTCACCCCTAACTGCTCTCCCCTGCAGGCCTGGTCACCCCTAACTGCTCTCCCCTGCAGCCCTGAGTCCCCCCCAACTGCCCTCCCCTGCTGGCCTGATTGCCCACAAATGCCCTCCCTTGCAGGCCTGGTCCCTCCTAACTGACCGCCCCTGCTGGCCATCTTGTGGTGGCCATCTTGTGTCCACATGGGGGCAGGATCTTTGACCACATGGGGGCAGCCATCTTGTGTGTTGGAGTGATGGTCAATTTTCATATTACTCTTTTATTAGATAGGATAGAGGCCTGGTGCACGGGTGGGGGCCAGCTGGTTTGCCCTGAAGGGTGTCTCAGGTCAGGGTGGGGGTTCCCTTGGGGCATGGGGTGGCCTGGGCGAGGGGCCTGTGGTGGTTTGCAGGCCAGCCACGCCCCGCCCCCTCCCGGCAACCCAAGCGGAGGCCCTGGTATCTGAGGTTTATTTATCTTCGATAATTGAAACTTTGTAGCCTTAAGTGGAGGCCTGGACCCGCCAGGGTGTGTGGAAAGCTTGGCTTCCTCCCTTGCCAGGGAAACCCAAGCCTCCTGCTCGCTCCATGGCTGCAGCCATCTTGGTTGGGGTTAATTTGCATACTTGCTTCTGATTGGCTGGTGGGCGTGGCTTGTGGGTGTAGCAGAGTGATGGTTAATTTGCATATTACTCTTTTATTAGATAGGATTACCTCCATTTGGAGATTGCACTTCTCCAAAAGGATACTACTTACATAATAAACGTAAACTTCAAAAACTACATCTTTTGAGATGGGGTTAGAGGGTTTTTTTGTTTTTGTTTCATTTGTGTGTTTTTTTTATGGTTTTTTTTTTCCTCCATTATTGCATGGAGTAGAGGAGGGAAAAATATATAGAATGTTTTTTTCTTCTTTGGTTCTAATGTGCCAAAAGTTTATCATATTCTTCAGTTTATAGTTCATTATCACCATAGATCTATGGATGGCTTTCTTCTATTTAATTATAAAATTATTCTCTCCTTTAAGCTCAAACTCAACTCCCATATCCCTCCTATTTTCCATTCTAATGTGTTGAATTAATCTTCTAATTTTGTGAATGAATAATGATCAAAGCTCTCCACTTTTTGTGAATGACTAATAATCAAAACTCTCCACTTTTTTACATGTTATTTTCCTCTAAAAATTTCTGAGAATTTTAATAAATTAACGATCTTGTGCTATTTGGATAAGATAAACTATCTATAGAAAATTTGGTCAAAATAACAATAAGCATTTCTGAGATACCTGTAAGTAAGTAGGGGTCAGAAAGTTCTACTTATGCTAAGAAAAAGCTGGCTTTTTGTTGAGCCTGCCAACAGAATGACCAATCAGACAAGAGCAAACACAAGCATATTATTCACTCATTCATTCAACAACTATTTATTGAGTGTTTGTTTTGTCTAACTGAGATAAGACCCAAGGGCCTAGAGGCCTGGCAACCAATCATAAATAATGGTTGTAGTTTATGCTCTGCCACTTATTAGCCTGATGAATTTGTGCAGATGACCTGAATTTTGTATTTCTTAAGTCTCTTAATTTGTAAAGGTAGAAATAGACTGCATCCTGTAACCTTTTGTTGTAGAAGACCGAAGAAACCCAAGATAGAAAAGAAAAAAAAGGAAGGCCAAATATTAAAGGCATGTCATTTGGGCATCTTTGCCAGAAAGCTACAGCTTTACACTCCCCAGGGAGCCACTGATCCATTCCCCCAAATCACTGGGGCAAGGGACTGGACAAGAGAGAGACAGAGATGTAGGCCCAGTAAAGTTGTGGGGACAAGTAAAGTTGCTTTCTGTCAGTTACACCTGAGAACAGAAGTCATTGGCAAGAGTGGGTGTGGCCACTGCAAGAGTGGGAAGATTTTGGATTCTTAATTTACTGAACAAAAAAAGAATTTTCTCTCTTGGCCTCTCTTAGTTGTCTTGGGATTCTTGTTGCAGGGGGCACACTCTTTTGGCTCCCCTGCATTCACCTGCATAGCCATGTGGACCCCACACACAATGGACTAATAGACTGCCACTAGACTGATGTTGAACTGGACCCCGCTGCAACATGGAACAGAAATTCTGGACACTGGTTTTGATTTTAGCTCTACTGAAACCCCAATTACACTTCTGCTGTTGCAGAAGACCAAAGAAAACCAAGAACGCTTCTAAGAAAAAGAAGGGACACTGTTTAATACACCGGCAGACTCAGGGAACAGCTTTCCATATCTGAGTGAAGGAACACGCATGGGGCTTTCCTTTATATCTCCCTCCCTGTGGTCTTTGTCCCGCAAATATGGATTATGCTTCCGGTCCTTTTCATGGGCCTTGCAAGAAGGCCCCCAGGTGTTGGGGGTCTCCAGGCCATATCTGATGGTCTGGCCTGGCACCAGCGTTAATAACCCTCCCTCTGGGGCAGTGCACTGTTCACAGTAACAGGTTCTGCAAGACCAGTATCTGGGAAGGAGATAGGGACTTAATTATAGGTTATCAAGAATGTACACTGAGCTTGCTGGCATGGATTCAGATCACTATCCCCCAAATATCAGGGTTACATTGGAATTAGCCCTTTTTAGCCTTCTCACTTCCAGGACTGGATTAAGGGAAATGGGACTTTGGAAACCCAGAGATGTAATTCAACACAAATAAAAATCACTCATCCTCCCATGAGAGTCTCAGGAAATTCTTTTTCTCAAGATATCATAAGGACTCCACCTCAAGCATCCAGTGGGGAAGATAATACCCCAAAGTCCCCCATTATAGTAACTAGCTAGTTAGTTATTAATATTAATAATAGAAAGAACGTGAAGGGGAGGCCTGACATTATAAATATGGCCATCTGGGCAGCTTCCTTAGGAAGTTGCAACTTTACACTCCCCATAGAACCACTGGTCTATTCCCTGCAAATCACTGGAGGAAGGGGTCTATCAAAGGGAAGATAGGCGCATGTGTAGTGAAGTCAGGCGCATGTGTAGTGAAGTCAGGGTGATGTAGGGAAGGTGCTTGGCTGTCGGTCTAGCCTGGGGAACAAGGATCATTGGCTAAAAGGGTAGATCCACTATAAACTCCTGAAATCCAGAAGGATTCATTGGTTAAGCTCCCAGTTATAATCCCCAAGATGAAGAATTCACTCTCTTACTCTCTTGTGCTCCTGTTTCTTGATTGCTCCAAGACCAGCACTAGCTCACCATGTGGCCCTAGAAGCCACTTAGCCCATGGCCAAGCGGGCACCACAAGATTTCTGGACTGGAACATGCGGTGTTCCCCTGGGCAGGATGGCTTCTGGATTCTTTGTCCACTGGAGTCCAAGAATGAATCCATTGCAGAAGACCAGAGAAAAACCAAGCAATACTTTAGAGAAAAGGAGGTACACTGTTGCCCCGGCCCGCGGGGCAGCAACGAGGGCACACAGGAACCACCTAAGAGAATGAGACAAACAAGGAATGCGAAGAACGGAGGCAAGACAAGGTTCCTGATCAAGCCTCGTTTTTTTATTCGAGTGTTGCGGTATATAAGCACTCAAGAGGGGAGGGATAGGATAAGGAGTTGCCATGGGATGATTGGTTGGGGACTGGGTATCTGTCCTAGCTGATCGGTTATTCTGATATGGGGGGTTCTTCTGGCCCTTGGGCGCGCGGGCTTTCCTTGCTCAATCAGGAAGTAGGGCTGACCAGGGAGTAAGACCAAATTCTTCTTTTATGGCCCCCGGCACACTGTTATTACGCCGGTGGGCTCAGTGGGATAACTTCCCAAGTCTGAGCAAAGTAACATGCAGGGAACTTCTCTTTTATATCTTTCTGGTGTCTTTGTCCCTCAAATATGGATTATGCTTCTGGTCCTTTTCTCGGGCTTTGCAAAAAGGCCCCAGGTATTGGGGGTCTCCAGGCCATATCTAATGGTCTGGCCTGGTGCCAGCACAAATAACCCTACCTCTGAAGCTGTGCACTGTTCATAGTTTATGGCCTCTGTGAAATGTGAGCATTTAGGTAACAGGTTCTACAAGACCAGTTTCTGGGAAAGAGGCAGTGACTTAATTATAGGTTATCAAGAATGTACAGTGGGCTTGCTGGCACAGATTCAGATTGCTAGCCCCCCAAATATCAGGGTTACATTGGAATTAGCCTTTTTAGCCTTCTCGAATCCACACATGGAAGATGGTATAGCAGAGGTGGACATTTATTGAAGAACAAGTACAGACTCCCACATGGGGAAGGGGAAAGAATCTCACAGCACAGACTCCCACATGGGGAGGGGGAAAGAGTCCCTCTGAGTTCCTGTTTCCACAGTTTATAAAGGCTGCAGTTCTTGGTGCCTTGATATCCCCTCTGACTGGCCACTATCCCCCTTTTGATTTGGTCACTATAGCAACTCCTGAGCTCAAAGGTCAAACCTCACATGGGACTTGTGAGGCCCTTCTCCCTCATTGTTCTCCTATTCCCTCTGGGCTTTCTTCCTCCTTTATTTTGTAAATATAGACCTTTTGCTACTCCCAGTTCCCTTAGGGCAGTGGTCGGCAAACTGCAGCTCGGGAGCCACAAGGGCTCGAGAGCCTCAGTTTGCCGCTCTGTTAACTAATGAGTTTGCCAACCACTGCCTTAGGGAAATGTAACTGCTGCCTCTCCCAACTTCCCAGTCTTATGGAAATGTAACTGCTGCCTCCCCCAACTTTCTTGTCTTATGGAAATGTAACTTTTCCCAGCTCTGTAGCCCTGTGTGTTTTCCATGGGGCCCCTTCATTTCTAAAATTTTTCTAAATATGCCTATTTCCCCCTAAAAATTCCTCTTTCACAATCGACTGCAGCTGGGAGCACAAATAAGCTAGCTAGATGCTGGACTGGACTGTGTTTCAACAGGGAGCAGAAACTATGGGCAGTGGCTTTAATTCTGACTCCCCTGAAGACAAAATGGGCCTTTTCCCATGGCAAGCATAGGAAGATGAGACCTTGAAAAGGGACTCCCTTAATGTTACATCACTGATAAAGCATTCCATAATACCTCATCCTTCTGTGGGGGCCTCAGAAAACTCTTATTCCTGTGGCAACTCTCAAGAGCACCACTTCCACCAGTATCAGGTGGGGGTACCCCACCAATAACACCAAGATGGTGTCTAAAAGGCCATCTTATCAAACCAAAAGGCCATGATAACAAACCTCGATTTACTACCAGATCTAATTGCAGTTTCAACCTCTCCCAAAAACATCTTAAACAACCAGTCTGGAATTTACTGGTCAAGCACCAGTAAGGTGATCTGTCACATGGGCCCTCTCCCATAGAATGAAGAGGCAATATGCATAATAAAAACCTTTTCCTCCAGAAAAGTAGGTCCCATCCCAAAAATAATCCTCTCTTTTTCATGTGCTAATAGCTCCTTTTCCCCCACCATTCTTTCTATCAAAACCTCCCATTTTGTACAACCCCTCAGAGAACACTTCAAGTTGCTAAAGAGGGTGCTGCCAAATTCATGAATAACTTACTAAAGCCAATTAGGTACTCAAATATACTTAGTTGAATTTTGTTTTTTAACAGGTAGCAGAGTGTGCCACCCCAGCATACTTTGAGCTGATTATTTTGAAAAGAAGCTGACTCCAGAGTCATTCTAACAATAAGAGTAAAAGTTACCCTTTGTAAGGCAAATTTATGTTTATAAAGGAAATCTTCATTTCTAAGTGCCTCCTCTCAGTACCAGGAAGAGAAGGTTGACTCTAAATTACTGGAGACTCTTATCAATGGGAAAAAAAATCTGCATAACAAACTTGATCCTTCTTCACTGTGCTTTTCCTCCTAACCCCCCATAACTGTCCTCCTGCCCCTGCCCCCAACATCTTTCTTTTGTTTTAGCTGATTATGATATTTAAGGTGGTGAGTTGGGGCCATCTTGGACAACTCAATTAACCTGGATATCAAGCATGTATACCTGGGATTACGTGTTAATAAACTTTTTTTCCCTCTCTTTTTTTTTTTTTAAATTTAAAAAAAAATTTTTTTTAATATAGTTTATTGATATTTTTACAGAGAGGAAAGGAGAGGGATAGAAAGCTAGAAACATCGATGAGAGAGAAACATCGATCAGCTGCCTCCTGCACACCTCCCACTGGGGATGTGCCCGCAACCAAGGTACATGCCCTTGACGGGAATCGAACCCGGGACTCCTCAGTCCGCAGGCTGACGCTCTATCCACTGAGCCAAACCGGTTTCAGCTCCCTCTCTTTTAATCTGTCTTTTATTATGGAGGGGGGAAGATCTCAGACAAGAACAATGAATGGTAGAGAGGAAATTATTATTTTTATCTACACAAGTATCACTACTATTGTTTCATTGATGTTGCCAAAAGACATAAAGAGTTAGAGCAGGAGTCAGGTAAGCCAGCTGAGAAAGAGAAAGAGCCGGGAACAACTTTAGCCATTGCTATGCTGTAAGACCCCCAGAGGGAGACCCTTACTCTATCCCACGGATCGACGGCAACCCCAATCATCCACAGGAGGCGTCACTTGATGCAAACAGCAAGAGGCTTTATTCCAGCGCGCTGGGTCTCAACTCGTAACTCACGCCGGAGCAGAGGAGTCGAACCCCTAGCAGAAAGTCTTACAAGTATATATAGGCAAAAACCATACATCGGGGGTTACACATGTGAAGGGGGAAGAGAGGACAAAGCCGCCAGGAAATTCCAACAGGGCTCGTTAATAACATGTTTAATGACAGGGCCTAAGTTTTCAGTCAACAGTCCCATCCGGTAATCTCACGTCCTGCTTTTCTTATCTGTCAGAGCACTATTTGCTCTGTCTGCTCTTAGCTCGGGGCTGTTTCCTGGGACAGGTTTAAGGGTCTTGTTCCCATCACTGGCGGAGGGGGGAAGACCTTGGAGAGTTAAGATAAAACGGACAGCTGTAAAAAAAAAAAACTTTACTCTTTCAGTTAGGGTTTGCTTTCTTCCTGAAGCTCCATTTTCTATTGTTGCTTTTTAATCTCTGGAGTTAAGAAGTTCAGGGTTTGCCCAGATAAGATAAAGTAAACAAAATTCTTTACCTTTCAATGCTAGCCAGCTGTGGCCATGCTTAGGAAAACTGCTAATAAAACACTTATAAAGAACTAAAGAACTGGAAGGATGGTCACAATCTTGGCCTTGCCATTGATAGAAAAATTATGATTGAACAAGAGGGCAATGAACCACAGACAATCCAAAATCATCTCTCAGCCCCAACTTCAAGATATTCCTTTCCCAGATTTGGGGAAAGGAAACAATACCTGATGAGTAATATCTGTTCCCCCAGATCTAGGGTCATGAAGTCTTGTTACTCTGGTTAGTGTAAACAAACATCCACAGGACCAGGAGGAAGTTTTGGAGTGGGGGTGGGATATAGACCAAGTCCCCTGTAGAAAAAAACAATTAAAATTTCTCTAAAGTAAGGAGAAAAAACTTATTAGTTTCTTAAGCATTTACTCCCTGTTAGAAAAAACATTCCAAACAAAAATGAGAATAGAAAACATTATTGCACTGATTTTGTAAGACCCCCAAAGGGACCCTTACTCTATCTCACGGATCGGCGGCAACCCCAATCATCCACAGGAGGCGTCACTTGATGCAAACAGCAAGAGGCTTTATTCCAGCGCGCTGGGGCTCAACTCCTGACTCACGCGAGCGAGGAGTCGAACCTCGAGCAGACAGTCTTACAAGTATATTTAGGCAAAAACCATACATCGGGGGGTTACACATGTGAGGGGGAAGAGAGGACAAAGCCGCCAGGAAATTCCAACAGGGCTCGTTAATAACATGTTTAATGACAGGGCCTAAGTTTTCAGTCAACAGTCCCATCCTGTAATCTCCTGTCCTGCTTTTCTTATCTGTCAGAGCACTATTTGCTTTATCTGCTCTTAACTCAGTGCTGTTTTCCCGGGACAGGTCCAAGGGTCTTGTTCCCACCACCGGCGAAGGGGGAAGACCTTGGAGTTTTAAGATAAAACGGACAGCTGTAAGAAAACTTTACTCTTTCAGTTAGGGTTTGCTTTTTTTCCTGAAGCTCCATTTTCCATTGTTGCTTTTTAATCTCTGGAGTTAAGAAGTTCAGGATTTGCCCCGATAAGATAAAGTAAACAAAATTCTTTACCTTTCAATTTATTTCCAAATGGTCAGCAGACCAAACATTTTCTCCCACATTTTAAAAAAAGTAAAAATGTAAAAGAAAAAGGCCTATTGCAACTTTGAAAACATTAAACTGAGTGAAATAAGCCAGACAGCAAAGGAAACATATTATATGATTATACTTAAGTGCAATATATCTAGAATAGTTACATTTATAGAGATAGAAAGTAGATTAGAGGTTATCCAAGGCTGGGGGAATAGGGAATAGGGAGTTATTGGTTAATGGGTACAGAGTTCCTGTTTGGGGTGATGTAAAAGTTTTAGAAATAGAGAGTGGTGATTGTTGAACAACATTGTTAATGTAATTAATTGTACACTTAACCCCAGCTGGTGTTGCTCAATGGTTGAGTGTCAACTCATGAACTAGGAGGTCGCGGTTTGATACCTGGTCAGGGTTTTAACCTGAAAACATTGAAACCTGTAAAGAATTTTTGTGAGTTTATTTGAGCCAAACTGTTGACAAATGCCGGGAAGCAGAATCTCAACGGATTGAGATAATGCTCCAGAGAATGGCAGGTTTTCATCTACTTTTATACATTGCAATCAAAGGAAGGGACATAGGTGGGTTACATGAAATCCACTTGTGATTAGAGAGGTGGGACACATACTTAGGTGGGTACAGGATAGTCAACAGTCAACAATTAACATGATAATAACAATGAAGGACCCCAAGGGGGCCAGAAAAAGGGAAGTTACAAGTTACCCAGACTTTTCAAGTATATGCTATCATAGATGCAAAAAGACAGATAGGCTCAGTTAAGGTAAAGGTTGACTTTGTCAGTGAAGATACTGGCCTAGGACATAACTACTAACCATAACTGCTTTTAGTTAAAGTTTAATATCAGACCATCCTTTGTGGTTTCTTTAGGTCTCTGAGTCTGCAAGACTGCCATGCAGGCCCTCCCTGAGCTTGTCAGGTTAGCATGTGGCCCCTTTTGTCCACAAGGCATATATCAGGATTGTGGGCTCCATCCCCTGTGGGGAGCATGCAGGAAGCAATGTTCCTTCATTGATGTGTCTATCTCTATTCTTTCCCCTTCCTGTTTCTATAAAAACTCAATAAAAACATATTTTTAAGAAAATTATACACTTAAAATGGTTAAAGACAAATTGTGTTGATGGGGAATATAAGACATTTTTTGGGGGGACTAGCAATCTGAATCTGTGCCAGTAACCTTGATGCACATTCTTGATAACCTATAATTAAGTCACTGCCCCTTTCTTAACAATCTGATCTAGCAAGACCTGTTTTCCTAATTACTCCCAATTTACAAAGGGGCCATAAACAAAGAATGTAACAGCTTAGCTGGAGAGGAGGTCACTAGCACTGTTATGCCCAGATTTCGTGATCCCCAAAGTCCACCAGGGAGCCGAGTCAGATGCAAAAGCAAAGAGCCTTTAATTGAGCTAGCTCGAGCTCAGTCACACACACACACACACACACACACACACACACACACACACACAAACACACACAAACACACACACCCCGGCGCAGCGGCGAGGTGGAGAGAGAGAGCCCCAGACCCCAAATGTGCTGATTTATAGGGGGCCTGGGAGAGGTAGGAGGGGTGAGGTAGTGTGGCCTCCGCTGATTGGTCAGGGTCAGGTTGCACATGGTGGCAGGGCGCGGCTTACTTTCCTCTTGCATTTCTTTTTTTTTTTTTTTTTTTTTTTTTTTAAATATATTTTATTGATATTCTACAGAGAGGAAGGGAGAGGGATAGAGAACCAGAAACATCGATCAGCTGCCTCCTGCACACCCCCCACCGGGGATGTGCCCGCAACCAATGTACATGCCCCTGACCGGAATCGAACCCAGGACCCCCCAGTCCGCAGGCCGACGCTCTATCCACTGAGCCAAACCGGTTTTGGCTCCTCTTGCATTTCTATTGGCTAATTCAAAAGTGTGGGTTGGGCTCTTGGAGAGGTTCTAGGGCGGGAACCTAACTCCATGAGGTGGAGGACATGGAACAAAAGGAACATGGAGTTGGTCTCTCCCCGCCCTTTCAGCACCACCCAGACCAGGCATTTAGATACAATCTAATTCCCCCATTCTAACTGACTCAGGAGGGGCTGTGGAAGCCCACCACAAAAGCCTGGTAGTTAGGAAACAGATAGAAAACAAAGAAACCAAAGGGTATAAAGGGAAAAGCTTCCTCCATATCCACTCACTCAGGATCTGGCGAACTGATCCCCTGAGTTATTGTACTACTACATCTGAAATAAAATGGGTTTATCCTGGATCTCCAAATAATCCCTGTGTATTTTTCGGTCACCTGGTAAATTCTGTAACAGTGTTATATATACAGATATATGGCAAATATACAATATGTAATATTTTATGTATATTTGCCATATATCTGTAAATATAACACAATATATTTGTTATATATTATATATGTGTATATGTGTTGCAGAAGACCAAAGAAAACCAAGGACGCTTCTGAGAAAAAAAAAGGAGGGACACTGTTTAATACGCCAGCAGACTCAGGGAACAGCCTTCCAAATCTGAGTGAAGGAACACGCATGGGGCTTTCCTTTATATCTCCCTCCCAGTGATCTTTGTCCCACAAACATGGGTTATGCTTCCGGTCCTTTTCACGCCCCTTGCAAGAAGGCCCCCAGGTGTTGGGGATCTCCAGGCCATATCTGATGGTCTGGCCTGGCGCTAGCGTTAATAACCCTTCCTCTGGGGCAGTGCACTGTTCACAGTAACAGGTTCTGCAAGACCAGTATCTGGGAAGGAGAGAGGGACTTAATTATAGGTTATCATGAATGTACACTGAGCTTGCTGGCTTGGATTCAGATCACAAGCGCCGAATATCAGGGTTATATTGGAATTAGCCCTTTTTAGCCTTCTCATTTCCCCCTCCCTCCAACCCCCTTGTCCCACAAGCTTCTCTTAGCCTTGTGGTACAATGACTATGGGATGTTATGGTGAACATGGCCAATGACTGCTCTTAACTGCTTCCAGCTGGAAAGGGGCGATGACAAAGGGGTTAGCATCCAGTGAGGGGTTTGTAGGGAATTCTGAAGTTTAAAGGCATTCCTGTCCAGTTTGCAGGCAGGCAGAGGCAAGCAGCGATTCCACACACATAGAATGTTCCTGCAGGGGAGCACCAGGTGGTGTTTTCAGCCTTGAGAAGTTGCATAGTTCATCTGGGAGGCAACCTGTGTTGGATGTTGGCCCTGTGTACTGCTGAAATAAATAGGAGCAACATTAATTAGCTGCACATTGGCCGTGACAGGTCCTATCATTTTTTCCATCCAATACAATTTCCCCCACCACGTGCATTTGGTAGTGGAGTCATAACATGCTGCAGGCTGATAAGTATAGCTAACAAACATCTGGCTTGATGGGGCTTTCCCATAGGCTACCTGGTCTAGCATATTTGGGTAGCAAGCTTCTAAGCAAGGACACGTGGCAGTGGTCCCTATGGGAGGCAAGTATGTGCTAGCTAATATTATTAGTGGGAGCATGTTATTCCCTCTGTTTCTGTTCAGTGGGGTCCACAACAGTGAACCGCTAAGACAAAGAGCAGTATTATGGCTATTTCTGCAAGGCAGATGTAGCCAAGGATGGCATGATAAGCTGTAGTCCAGCAATCCATGATGAGGCCTTTGTTTCGTTGCTGTGTGGGAAGCAGTAATTTTATGGTGCTTCTGTGTTCCAGCAAGAACAGATGAGTTCTCCTCCTGGTGCTAGTCTCCGATTCTGGCGGCACTCTTTAGGAGGAGATAAGAGAGATTAGTGTTAGGGAGAATTCAGCAGGGCGTTTCTGAATTCCTTGGAGCAGGTTGATCGCCAGATCCGCTATCTTCTTGAGAGTGAACCTCGGGGTGTTTCAGGTCAGAGGACACCTTCCACTCAGGCTGGGCATCACTCAGCTGGTGGGCTGCCTTCACCCGGGAGTGGTGGATCCAGGTATTCAGTCCTGCAACCTTGACAGCTGTGGGGGTGGTTAATATGACTGGATAGGGTCCCTTCCAGATAGGCGTGAAGGGCTCCCTTTTCCAGTCCCTTACCCAAACCTGGTCTCCAGGTTTATAAGGATGTACGGCTATTCCTGGAGAGATGGGTAGTCAGTCAGTAACCCATTGTGGACCTCAAAGACAGTTTTTCCAAGTCCTTGTAGTTGTTTCTGGATTTCTAAGTTCCCTAATTCCCCCAAATCTCCACTTGGCCGAATTAAGGGAGAGGGTCTACCATATAGAATTTCAAAGGGAGAGAAACCTACCCTGGCCCTTGGGGCACAGCGTACCCGCAGGAGTACAAGAGGCAAGATATCTGTCCAGGGTAAGGTTGTCTCTTGGCATAGCTTAGCCATAGTCTGCGTTAGAGTCCAGTTCATGGGCTCCACTTTCCCTGAACTCTGAGGCCTGTAGGCTGTATGTAGGTTCCATTTAATTCCTAAAGCCTTAGCTACCTGTTCTACTATTTCTGCTACAAAGGCTGGGCCATTATTGGACCCTATGGTCAGAGGCATTCCATACCGTGGAATTATATCCTTCAGCAATGCCTTAGTGACTTCTCTCGCCTTTTCCATGCGAGTGGGATAGGCCTCGACCCAGCCTGAAAAGGTGCAAACAAAGACTAGCAGGTATTTATTCCCTCTGCTAGGCCCTATTTCTGTAAAATCTACTTCTAAGTCCTCAAAAGGAGCTTGCCCACAGCACTGAACTCCTATCAGTCCCACAGGACCCTGTTTGGCATTGTTCTGAGCACAGAGGAGGCAACGCTGAGAGACTGAGGCACACAAGGAGGGAAGATGGGCAATTAGGTAGTATCTGCCTAACAAAGCTTCTAGGGCAGTCTTCCCTAACTGAGTCAGTTCATGCTGCTGGAGGACTACCTTATGGGCTAACTGTTCTGGGACATAGACCCTATGATCTGGGAGTATCCACCAGCTTTCCTTTGTTCTCTTGCCCCCTTCTTGCTGGGCCCTTTCCTCTTCCTGAGGAGTGTACTTTGGAGGTTCAGGTTATTTGGGGGCCAACATGATCCATGAAGGTGTCACTTGTTCTTTAGCAGCCAGCTTGGCTGCGGCATCAGCATGCTGGTTTCCTTCTGACACTGAGTCTTTCCCTTTCTGGTGACCTTTGCAATGGATGACGGCTATTTCCTTGGGCTCCCAGACTGTTTCTAGTAACTTTAAAATCTCATTCTGATTTTTGATTCCTTTTCCTCCAGCCATCAAGAGCCCCCTTTCCTTATATATGGCCCCATGGATATGCAGGGTAGCAAAGGCATAGCACGAGTCAGTGTAGATGTTGGCACGCTTATCCTTACTGAGTTCTAAGGCTCTGGCGAGGGCCCAAAGTTCTGCCCTCTGTGCTGACCATCCTTCAGGCAGGGCCTGTGCCTCAATTGTCTCAAAGTTTGATACCACTGCATACCCGGCTCGTCTTTTTCCTTCATCTAAGAAGCTGCTGCCATCTGTGAACGATACCAAGTCCGGGTTTGGCAGGGGCCTATTCGTTAGATCTGGCCGGCTGGAATAAACCTCCTCTAGGACTTCCAGGCAATCATGCTCAGGGGCCCCCTCAGCAATGGGTAGAAAGGTGGCAGGATTAAGAGTTCTCACTGCTTCTAATCATACCCACGGGTTCTCACTTAATAGGCCTTGATATTGAGTCATTTGAGCATGAGTCAGCCAGTGCTGCCCCCTTGCTTCCATCAGGGTGACAACAGCATGAGGTACTTTTACATTTAAGTTTTGTCCTAAGGTAAGCTTATCAGCTTCCTTGACTAACAATGCAGTGGCTGCAAGGGCCCTGAGACATGGGGGCCACCCGGAGGCTACTGGGTCAATTTGCTTGGAGAGATAGGCTACTGGTCTTTGCTCGGGTCCAAACTCCTGGGTTAGAACTCCTAGGGCTACCCCACTGTTCTCCTGAACAAAAAGATTAAAGACTCGTGTCACATCTGGTAGCCCTAGTGCTGGGGCCTCAGTGAGCTTTGCCTTTATGCTGATGAAGGCTTTCTTCTGTTCAGGACCCCAGTTGATGGGTGCTTTCTCTTCTCCTTTTAAAGCTTCATAGAGAGGCTTAGCCAGGTCTGAAAACCCTGGGATCCAAATTCGACAGAACCCTGCTGCTCCCAGGAATTCCCGAATCTGCTGCCGGGTGCTAGGGACTGGGATGGCACATACTGCCTGCTTTCTTTCAGTCCCTAGCCTTCGTTTCCCTTGGGTGATCCAAAAGCCTAGATACTTGACTTCTTTCTGACAAATCTGTGCTTTTTTCTTAGACACCCAATAACCTGTTTCAGTTAACAGTCTCAGAAGGGTTCGTGTTCCCTCCCAGCACTGAGCTTGTGTGGAGCTAGCCAGTAGGAGGTCATCTACATATTGGAGTAGAACACACCCCAAGTCCTGTCCTGGGAACTTAGACAGATCAGATGCTAGTGCTCCACTAAAAAGAGTAGGGGAGTTCTTGAACCCTTGTGGCAGTCTGGTCCAGGTGAACTGCTCCTTGGCCCCTGTAGTTGGGTTTTCCTATTCAAAAGGGAAGAGAGGCTGGCTGGAAGGAGCTAATCTAAGGCAGAAAAAGGCATCTTTCAGATCTAGGCATATAAACCGTTATGCCTCTGATGGGATGAGACCCAGAAGAGTGTAGGGGTTTGGCAGTGCTGAATGCAGGGTTATAACAGCCTCGTTAATAGCCCATAGATCCTGGACAGGGCGGGAGTCATTAGTCCCAGGCTTTTTGACAGGCAAGAGTGGCGTGTTCCATGGAGACCTGCATCGTTTAACAAGTTCCCACTGAAGCAGCCGGTCTAACTGGACCTGGATTCCTAGGCGTGCTTCTCTCAGAATTGGATATTGACAGATTTTAATAGGCTGTGCCCCAGGCTTTAAGTCAATCAGCACCAGGGCATGGTCCTTATCCAGGTCTGGAGGATTTCCTTCATCCCAGACCAGTGGGAATTCTTCCTCTAATTCAGGTTCTAATGGTGAGGCCTTTGGGAGGTATAAACTCTCCATTCTTCCTCCCTTCGCACTGCAGCGACAGGATCATTGGGGAGGTCTCCTCACTTAGGTGAAGCTGTGCTGAGCCATTTGGAGCAAAAGTGATTTCTGCACCCATTTTGGCTAAAAGGTCTCTACCCATTAGAGGCACTGGACAGTCTGGCAAGTACAGGAATTCATGAATTACTTGATGACCACCAAGTTGGCATCGGCGAGGGCAGCAGAATGGTCTATGAGTCTGATCCCCAGTAGCTCCAATAATGGTGACCTCCTTTCCTGAGAGAGGCGCTATTATTTTCTGTGTGATTACTGAGTGCTCCGCTCCCGTATCAACCATAAAGTCCACAGTCTGGCCCCCAATTTTCATTCTGACCATGGGCTTGTGGGGGCCCAGCTGAAAAGAGCCCGGTCTGTCCTAGTCAGAATCAGCCATTGCTAGCCCAATGAGATCTGCTTGGAGGGGCTCTGGTTGATAGCAACTGGGTGGAAAAGGGGGTCCAGTTTTCTTGCTTTGTCGTTTGGGACATTCACTCTTCCAGTGTCCTGTCTCCTTACAATAGGCACACTGGTCTCGTCTCAGGGTCTCTCTTCCTTTTCCCCCTGATCTGTATTCTTTTTTTTTTTTTTTAAATATATTTTATTGATATTTCACAGAGAGGAAGGGAGAGGGATAGAGAGCTAGAAACATCGATGAGAGAGAAACATCGATCAGCTGCCTCCTGCACACCTCCCACTGAGGATGTGCCCGCAACCAAGGTACATGCCCTTGACCGGAATCGAACCCAGGACCCTTCAGTCCGCAGGCCGACGCTCTATCCACTGAGCCAAACCGGTTTCGGCCTGATCTGTATTCTTGCTTCCCTTCCTGATCTGTCTGGGAGCCTGAGCCTCTAAAAGCTTCTGCTATTATATTGGCCCTTCTTTGTATTTTCTTTTCTTCCTCCCTCCTTGCCACACTGTCTTGGTTGATGAAAACCTTGTTGGCTATCTCCAGCAGTTCGGTGGCATTTTTTCCTGGAAACCCTTCCAGCTTCTGCAATTTTCTCCTAATATCAGGCTGGGCTTGGCCTACAAAAGCGGCATTTACCATGGTGTGATTTTCCAGGGCCTCAGGGTTAAAGGGAGTGTAGATTCGGTATGCCTCACATAGTCTCTCATAGAAAGCTGCTGGACTTTCATCAGGCTTCTGGAAAACCTCAGAGATTTTAGCCGTATTGGTGGGCTTCTTGGCTCCAGCCCTGACCCCCTGGAGGAAGGCCAGCCGATATCTTTCTAACCTGGTCCTTCCGTCTTCTGAGTTCGGGGACCAATTAGGTTCCTCATCTGGGACGGCCTCCCTTGCCCATCTGTCTGTATCTAATATTCCTGCCGGGTCCTGGGTCTGGAGCCACTTCTGAGCTTCTGATACTACTCTCATGCGCTCCTCAGTGTTAAAGAATGTGAAAAGGAGCTGCTTGCAGTCCACCCAGGTGGGCTTCTGGGTCTGGAAAATCGTTTCTAGGAGGTCTACCATGGCCTGAGGTTTTTCAGAATAAGCTGGGGTGTGATGTTTCCAATTCAGGATGTCACTTGTGGTAAAGGGCTGATAATAATAGACTGGCCCTGGACGGCTTGGCTCAGTGGATGGAGCGTCGGCCTGTTGGCTGGAGTGTCCCGGGTTCAGTTCCCGCCAAGGGCACATGCCTGGGTTTCAGGCTCGATCCCCAGTGGGGGGCGTGCAGGAGGCAGCCGATCAATGATTCTCTCTCATCTTTGATGTTTCTCTCTGTCCTTCTTCCTTTCTCTCTGAAATCAATAAAAAGAAATATATTTAAAATAATAATAATAATAATAAAAGACTGGCCTTCCCTCCTGCAAGGTCCCATCTTCACCAAGCACTTGGGCACCCCGAATCTCCCTGAGAGGCATCTGATGTGCCAGTTGTGGCTTGGGCCCTTGATCGGCTGAATGCAAGCGCCGCTCAACTGGCTCTGGAGAGCCCGGTTGAGGAGAGACAGAGGGGGGCGGTGTTTCTAGACTTTCCAGACCTTCCAGACCAGCAGGGGGAGCACTTGGTGCTGCCTGTGGCACATATGGAGGTGGTAAAACTGGCAGGACTTCCTCAGGGGGTCCTGGCAGAACAGGGGGTTGGGTTCCCTTCTGAGGGACCTGTTTCTTTTCTCCTGCCTGCTTCTCTTCTGCTTTCTCCTCTCCTGCCTGCTTTTCCTTAGTCTGCACCTGCCCTGCCTGCCTCTTCACTCCTGCTATTAAAACTTTACTCTGTCCCTTGTTACACATGTAGAACCGGACCCAAGGTGACAAGGTTTGAGCAATTTCTAACCAGCTGTCTATGTAGGGAAACTGATCTGAGTGTCCAGGATCTTTTGTGACTACATTCCAGACTGCCCTGACCAGTCCTTCATCTAAGAAGCCTTCCGAGGGCCAGACGACCCTGAAGGCTGGCCATTCTAAATCACAGAATTTCCTCAGTGTTTTGGGGTTCATTTTAATAGCATAGTCTCCATTGAAACCCTTTTCAAAAATTTTTAACATGCAATTGAAAACAGTGGGTTTACTTTGTCTCAACCCCACGATGATCAGTGGTGAGAGACAGACAAGGGAGGGAGTGACCTGTTTTCACAGAACCTCACTCAGATGCCCGCCTGGCCACATCCCTTGGGAGCTTAGATTTGTCTTAGCTAAGGTGCACCTGTATAGACCTCAGGCCTGGTCACCTCCATGTGGGGGTGAGTCACCGTTATGCCATATGACAAATCGTGGAACCACAGGTTGGGGCCCACTCGGACTCCATAACCAAGGTCGTGGAGCCACACAAAGGATAAGAGAAGGCAGGCCTCTCCCTCCACACTCACACACTTTCACCAGACATTCACTCAGAGTTTAAAAAAACAGTTCACCCGATTCCTGATTCCTGACCAATTTAACTAATGAAGTCCTATAACTTCTGGGGAGGTGATCAAGCTCCCCCTTCCACTCACTGGAGTGGGCCTGACTGACTAGGGCCCCTACATTACTGATTCTGTCTACAGGTCCAGAAGTGTCCGTCCACTTTCTCCAGATGCCGGCCGGGTCCTAGGCCGAGGTCCAGGAGCACCAGGAGTCCCCCGGTTCAATTCTGCTAAAATCAGCAGGGCGCGCCTTCCGGAGGCCTATCCCGTGCCCCTGGGCCCCAAGCCCTGTCCCCTCACTGGAGGCCAAAAAAGCCAAGCGCGGTTGGTTTCACGGTCAGGGAACCAGCTGTTGCAGAAGACCAAAGAAAACCAAGGACGCTTCTGAGAAAAAAAAGGAGGGACACTGTTTAATACGCCAGCGGACTCAGGGAACAGCCTTCCATATCTGAGTGAAGGAACACACATGGGGCTTTCCTTTATATCTCCCTCCCTGTGGTCTTTGTCCCACAAACATGGATTATGCTTCAGGTCCTTTTCGCAGGCCTTGCAAGAAGGCCCCCAGGTGTTGGGGATCTCCAGGCCATATCTGATGGTCCTGCCTGGCACTAGCATTAATAACCCTCCCTCTGGGGCAGTGCACTGTTCACAGTAACAGGTTCTGCAAGACCAGTATCTGGGAAGGAGATAGGGACTTAATTATAGGTTGTCATGAATGTACACTGAGCTTGCTGGCTTGGATTCAGATCACTAGCCCCGAATATCAGGGTTATATTGGAATTAGCCCTTTTTAGCCTTCTCATATGTAATTATATATTATACTATAGGCCCGGTGCACGAAATTCATGCACTGGGAGGGTGTGTCCCTCAGCCCAACCTGCACCCTCTTCAATCTGGGACCCCTCGGGGGACATCCCTCTCACAATCCGGGACTGCTGGCTCACAACTGCCTGCCTGCCTGATTGCCCTTAACCACTTCTGCCTGCCAGCCTGATCGACGCATAACTGCTCCCCTGCCAGCCTGATCGTCTCCAACTGCCCTCCCCTGCATATTATATCCCTCTTTATTATATAGGGTTTTTTCTTTAACATATTGGACAGCCCTAACCGGTTTGGCTCAGTGGATGGAGCGTTGGCCTGCGGACTCAAGGGTCCCAGGTTCAATTCCGGTCAAGGGCATGTACCTTGGTTGTGGGTACATACCCAGTGGCGAGTGTGCAGGAGTCAGCTGATCGATGTTTCTCTTTCATCAATGTTTCCAGCTCTCTATCCCTCTCCCTTCCTCTCTGTAAAAAAATCAATAAAATGTTTAAAAAAAAACACATATTGGACAGTGTACCTGCCGTGGTCTTGACAAACCAGTAAACATGTAAACCCAAACTAAAAGTGTCATAAAATAAACTCCTTAAACAGGAATTTCCTGAGACATTGGAAAGGTGATATCATGTGGTTGTTTCTTCCTTTTTCCCTTCTCTTTCTTTTTCTTGATGTTTCATCTTTTGTCCTTTCTTTTCTCCTTTTATTCCTTTTCTGTCCTCTCTTTCTCTTAACTTTTCTGTTAGTAGAATCGTCAGTACTTGAATCTGTCTTGCTTCCAGAAGACGATGAAGAGGGAAACACACCGTCATCTGAAGAAAAAGATGATCTATGTTGGGATCGGTGGTGTTTCTGGTTTTGCTCTTTTCCCGGTTTGTTTGTCATTTCTGCCGGCTCTGGCATCTTCAGGACTTGTGCGTGGGCACTTCTTATTCATGTCTACAAAACCGCCCTGCCTTGGTGAAAACTATAGGGGAAAGACCTTCCTGGGTGGGCTCAAGTCCTGCCCGAGGTGCTGAGGAACCAGGGTGGGGAGCACCCACCACCGCCGCTACAGAGCCCAACCTCCGGACCGCGGGGTACTCTCCAGTAATGTAACTGCAATGTCGCCGTTTGCCTTCAGAAATTAGTTGTAAGTTAAATCCGATGTGAAACCGTACCTCAGACATTTCCTTTGTGGTTTGTAAAGATTTTAAACAAAACCCATTTACCTCCCTAACCCGGTCAGAAGTTTCTACCAAATGGGAGAGGTTTGCTGGGCAGCATCACCCAGATACCCCCCCCACACCCCCTTCTCCAATCACTCGGCTGGGGGGAAGGAAAGTTCCAAGGCAGACTCCCCTAGGCTGCCAGTGGGGCAGGATCACTTGCCCAGGCCGTGGGCGCTTCTGAGGCTGAGACCCTGAGGTTATAGGTGTGTGTGTGTGTGGGGGGGGGGGGGGGGGGGCGTGGATCACTCCATGGGGCTGCGCAATGTTCCAAGGCTGAGACCCTGAGGCTGCTGCTGGCAGGGGATCACTCCATGGGGGCGCGGGCGCTCTTGAGACCCTAACGCTGCAGGTGTGTGTGGGATCTCTCTGTGGGGATGCGCAAGGATCGCTCCATGGGGGCACAGGTGCTTTTGAGACTGAGACCCTAAGGCTGCAGGTGTGTGTGGGGGGGATCACTCTGTGGGGGTCTGAGCGCTTCCGAGGCTGAGAACCTGAGGCCTCCGCTGGGAGGGGGATCGCTCCATGGGGGCCCAGGTGCTTTTGAGACTGAGACCCTAAGGCTGCAGGTGTGTGTGTGTGGCGGGGGTTGGAATCACTCTGTGGGGATGCACAAGGTTCCTAGGCGGAGACCCTGAGGCTGCCGCTGGGAGGGGATCGCTCTGTGGGGGCACAGGCACTTCTAAGGCTGAGACTCTGAGGCTGCAGATGTGTATGTGTTGGAGATCACTCTGTGGGGATGCACAGTGTTCCGAGGCTGAGACCCCAAGGCTGCTGCTGGGAGGGGATCACTCTATGGGGGTGTGGGTACTTCTGAGGCTGAGACCCTGAGGCTGCAGGCGTGTGTATGGAGGATCACTCCATGGGGAGTGAAATTGTTTTCGTTTTTTATAAAGGGTCAAGAGGGCCTCTGGGCAGCATTCCACCAGGCTGCTCACGCTGCCCGGGACTGGGGGACTCCGGGGGGGCTGAGAGGACTGGGTGCCGCTATCTTGTGGCTATGGGCACCATCATTTTGTTGTGGAGTGACAGTTAATTTGCATATCACTCTTTTATTAGATAGGATATGTGTGTGTATATATATATATATATATATATATATATATATATATATAATTAAAAGTAAGGGAGAGGCTCATTGTACTGATTTATCTCAAAGGTAGTAGATAAAATAGAAGATCATAAGAGTCTTCGGAATCCAAGAATTATAGCTAAGGGTGATACCCTAAAGGGTACTGGTATCAAGCTGACACAGCCTGAAGAACTACCTTTCTCTAGAGACATTTCTGTCTGAAGGACCAGCAGGAAACTATGAAAGTCTTGAGGAGGAGAACCTTGTCCTAGGAACATTTATCTTCTTGTTAACGGTATAGAATCTAGCATTCAGTTGACACCTAAATGTCTCTTGGATGCATTATCTAAAATCAAAGCTCTTTCGCCCTGGCTGGTTTGCCTCAGTGGATAGAGCATTGGCCTGTGGACTGCAGAGTCCCGGGTTTGATTCCCGGTCGGGACACATGCCTGGGTTGTGGGCTTAATCCCCAGTAGGGGGTGTGCAGGAGGCAGTCGACTGATGATTCTTTTTCATCATTGATGTTTCTCTCTCTCCCTTCCTCTCTGACATCAATAAAAATAAATAAATAAATCCTATATAATGAAAGGCTAATATGCAAATAGACCGAACAATGAAACAACCGGTTGCACTGACCACCAGGGGGTGCATGTGGAACATGGCAGGCGACAGCAGCAGGCGGCAGAGTGCGGAACATGGCGGGCATTGGCCGCGGCCGGATGGTGGAGCAGGTGACCGGGGGCACCAGACCAAGGTGGGGCGCTGGTCGCTGTCATCAGGGCGAGCCTCTGGTGGTTACTGAAAATTCTTTGCTCCCATGTGCCACGGTCCTGCCCAGCGCTCACACCTGCTGCTGGCGCCGGCCCTGCTCGCACCTGCTACTGGTGCCGGAGCCACCACTTGCACCCACTCCCAGCGCCAGCCCCTATCGCTTGGCACAATCAGCAGGTGCAAGTGGCGGCTGCCAGCCTTGATTGCCCCTCAGGGTTTCTCCACCCCCCCCCCTGCTCCTGAGGGGAGATCAGGGCCAGCAGCCACCTCTCACACCCACTGCTGGCGCTGGCCCCACTCACACCTGTAGTACATGGGAGTGGTGGCAGCAGAAGCAGGACTACTGGCAAACGGCACTGGAAGCTATGGTGGGAGAGGCCAGGCAGGGGCATGGAGGATGGGCCAAGACCCATCCTGTGCCCACCGCAGCCTCGTGGCCCACAGTTCCTTTCAAGGTGCATGAATTCGTGCACTGGGCCCCCAGTAAGTAAGTAAGTAAATAAAGTCAAAGCTCTCAAATGCATTCATTTAAAAATATTTATTATTGCCAGGCCCTGAGCTAGATACTGGGATGTCAAGACAAACAAGACACCCTGACTGCCTTCCAAACTTACTGCATGCCTCCTACTGGGGATTGAGTCCACAGGGAGAGGGCTGGGCTATTAGACAGGTGGACTGAGGCAGATGCAGAGGGTCTCAGAGGCTAAGAAAGGAGAGTAGCTGGGTGGAGAAGAATGGGGTATTGGGTCTCTGTAGAGGCTTCAATGAGAAAGAACGCAGTATGAAGAAATAATGAAAGGTAAGAGCTCAATGTAGAGGGTGTGAACTGAAGAAGATATATATTTTTTCTACTTAAAAATGTGTTTTTTTTTATTGATGAGAGAGAGAGAGAGAAACATCAATTGGTTGCCTCCTATGCATGCCCCAACTGGGGATCCACCCCACCACCTTCTGGTGTATGGGACAACATTCCAACCAAATGTGCCACACTGGCCAGGGTGAGATCTATATTTTATATCTATATCCGTAACTGTATCTATATATTTGTATCCATATCTATCTATACCTATATCTATCTCCAAAGGTCAATGAAAAGGTATTAAAGAAATTCCATTCAAGGAGTTGAATGAGTAGACTGTACTCTGAGAAAGTTCTCTATAATTACTAAAATGCTAGTAAAATGTACCAAAATGTAATCCATGAGCTCTCACTCAACTTTTACTTTGAAAAAAAATACTGTCTAATGTGTTTGAATTTTTTACAATAAGCATATAAAATTTTTACAATCAGAACAATCAGTAAAGCTCTTTTCACTAAGAAGAAATAAGAAAAAGAAAAAGAAGAGGAGGAGGCAGAGGAAGAAGAGAAAGATGGGAAACGTCACTCTGGTTGCAGTGTGAAGACATTCATTCAGGAAGCCTTTTATTTATTTATTTATTTTTTAAAGGTAAATTCTTATTTTTTTTTTTAATATACTTTTATTAATTTCAAAGAGGAAGGGAGAGGGAGAGTTAGAAACTCTCCAATCAATGATGAGAGAGAATCATTGATTGGCTGCCTCCTGCACGCCCCCTACTGGGGATTGAGCCCACAACCTTGGCATGTGCCCTTGATCAGAATCAAACCTGGGACCACTCAATCCACTGAGCCAAACTGGCTACTGCCAGGAAGCCTTTTAAAACCTCTGAGTGTCTTATGCTCCTGGTCAAAACCCTCCAATGGCTTCCCAATATAATTGTATTGAAATCCAAGGCCTTGGACAGCCTACATATCAGGGGAGCTTGACCCTATCTTTCAGACCTCCTTACCCACCACTCTCTCTTTACTTCGTCAAACTCCAAATCTTTGCCTGGTTCACTTCTTCACTGCATTCAGGTCTCTGATCAAATGTCAAGATCTCTGAGGTTTTTTGAACCACGATTCCCTGTTACTCTATCCTTCTCAACCTGATTGTTTTTACTTCATAACACTTGTCACACAATGTTGTGGCAAAATGCATGGGAGAACAATCAGCCAGCACTCTGAGGGAGGAAAGTTTAACCTTTATTTCGCAGATCTGCTAGTCCAGAAATTCTGGATCCAAAGCCTGAACTGCACTCGTGGGGAGGCTCTGGCCTATATATCTCCTCCTGTGGTGGGCCCCTGAGGGTCCCCAGAGCTCCGCCCAAGTCACTCTTGGCGGGGCCTTGGGGGCATGCTCTGCAGCTCTGCCCAAGTCAGTCAGAGTGGGGAAGTAAGGCTACAGTTTTAACCAGATACTGTACTGAACTAGGTTGCAAGTCCCCCCATTTTCCTTTTCAACACTATTTGATATTATATGAACTATTGGTTCATTGTCCTTCTCTCCTCAGAAAGGACTTTATTTTTTTCACTGCTCTGCCTCTCAGTGGCACAGAAAATGTGGTTAGTAAATATTTGTCAAGTGAATAAAAGAGATGCTAGCCATGGATGACATGGGTTTTTACCTTTGGTGTCTAGGTGTGGATATGTTGTCCTTCTTAGGCTTTAAAGGAGGATTAGGTCAGAAGAAGCAGGAAATTAGTGAATTCTGGTTTAAGCACATTGAGTTTGATGGATTTGAAAGGTTTGGGGGGAATAAAAGAGCCCTGCCTACAAAGAGCCTACTATACTATTAAAGAACAAAATTCAACTTTGTAAATGTTAAAGTCTGATTGGCTTTGTTCAGTGATTCATGAATTGAGCAGCACCCAATATAGCAGATAGAAAGAAGTTCTGAAGAATTGTACCAGGTGAGAGATTTTTTATAGACCAAGGTGAACAGGAACAAGGAAGTTACATTGGGTATTGCTGATTGGTTAAGCCAGCTTCTTTCCCTTATATGGAACAAAGGGAAGTATAAAAGCTGGGTCAGGTAGCTTGTGCTGAGCAGTAATAGGGTTCCTGGTGATTTGGGTTGATTTATTGAGCAGGGTGATCTGTTTCCCCAGGTTCTTGTCCTGATGGATTCGAAGAATGAAGCCATGGCCAAAAGGTGATAGGTGAAAAGTACAGAAACTTTATTACAAGCAGCCCCAGCCAGTTTGGCTCAGTGGATAGAGCATCAGCCTGCGGACCAAAGGGTCCCAGGTTCGATTCTGGTCAAGGGCATGTACCTTGGTTGCAGGCTCCTCCCCAGCCCTGATCAGGGCTCCTGCAGGAGGCAACCAATCGATGTGTTTCTCTCACATCGATGTTCCTCTCTGTCTTTCCCTCTCTCTTCCATTCTCTCTAAAAACCAATGGGAAAATATCCTCAGGTGAGGATTAACAAAAACAAATAAATAAAGGTGATTAAATGTTTAAAAAAAAAAAAAAAGAAACTTTATTACAAGCAGACATTACCTCTAAAACCTAATTCTAAACTCTAAGCCTAAGACTCTGTCCTTCCTGGATGGACAGAGGGGCCCTTGAGAAGGGTGACCACTGCTTTCTTTGTCTTGAGGCATACAATAGGCTGAAGTTCTTTCTCTAAACCTGACCCCTTCTTATTGGTCATTTTGCTACATACAATTAATTTGCAAAGCTCAAAGCCTACATGGTGTCCCTCATTTTTTCTTCCCCTTATCTTGTTGGTTGGAGTCACTTTTTTTGGAGTCACTTTTGATTTATCTTATAGCTCTCCCAGTTGTGCTGGCAGGAAAGCCTTATCTTATGGCTCTCCCAGCAAGTCAGGTCAAGGCTACTTTTGGCCTAATTTATGGTCACTTTAATTGCTCAGGCCAGAGATACCCCTGTCTGTCCTCGGTTTATGGCTGTCTTAATTGCACAGGCCAGATATATATCTATTTGCCTGTGGCATTTCTTTATGTTCTGTACAAGTAAGATAAACACCCTGGTGCCTTCAGGTCTCCATTATGTATTCCTTCCCATGGACCATTTTCATTCCTAAAACTTTCTAAGCCTGCCTAATTAAGCTAGTTAGCTAACCCTTTCACTGGCATTGGGGATCTTGAGTTTCCCAACAAAGAAATGGAGAAGAAACCACAGAGAAATCTCCAGACAGATTTTATTGAGTTTATGCTTGAGCACAAAGGAGACAGCACAGAGGAAAGGAAGGTCCTCTAAACTGGTTTGGGGGCTGGCTCTGCTTGGCTAGTTTTATAAATTGGGGACAAAGTGGGTGGGCTTTTTGAAAAAGGCAAGCTTTTGAAAAAGGCAGGTATGTGGAATTTTCTATTTCAGGGTTGGCTGACTTCCTTTTCCAGCTACATTCACACCTGGACTGTGGGGGCAAGATGGTGGACTGAGTGTTACTTCCGCCCTAAGAAAGTTGTATAATGATCAAACCTTGATCCATTGCACTTGCAGGGTTGGTGGTTTCAACATTGGCAGTTAGGAGGGAGATAAAAACAGCTACCTCTGCATTTTGAGGAAGGAGTGGAAGAGTGGTGACATTTTTGCCCATTTCCTTCTGAATGCCTGGTCTTAATTTGGCTTCCTGACTCAAGCAGATTAGCAAGAAGCTAAGAAAATTCGTTGGCAAGTACAACAGGGAAACAGACAGGCAGTTAAACAGCAGTTTGCAGCCTCTAGTAAACCTAGATGCCAAGCAGTTTGCAACAATTTGTAAATCCTGTCTTTCCTAAGCTAAGGACACTTAAGAGTAAATGGTTTGCACTTCTCTTCCCCAACCAGAGGGTAAATACCTTAAATCACCCCACTGGGGGGGTGGGGGGGGGGAGGAAGAGATAGCAGAAATCCAATTAGAGCCTTTTGTCAACCACACCTCCAAAATTAATTCAGAAATCTCTCAGGCGGTATAGAGGAGACAATCACCAGCACATCCATTTATCTCCTAAGGAGATAAAAGACATTTTCATTGTGGTTTTTTTCTATTTAACTGTATAAAATTGTGTGAATTTTATAGTCTTTGTAGTCACTTTCATGTTAGCTTACATGTGTGCAAATCAGATCAGGCTTACTCAGTAATCAATTGTTTTCCTTTCTTCTATATTGATACTGTTAAAGTAATCAGATTGGGCCCAAGAAACAGTCCCATATCAGTGAAGCAAAATTTAATTACCAGGTGTACCGGTTAATAATGCAGATTTTTTTTCAATAGATGGAGTTACACATATGTTGATATAAATTCAATTTGTTATTGTATTGTTATATTGACAACAAGCTTCTAAACTTCATATGTCAAATTTGCTGAAGGTGTTAACATCATAGATAATTTTACACTTAAAAATGTCAAATTTTGTGCCAAAAAAAAGTCCATTTGCAGGAAGTTTTAATTCATTACTTTATTTTGAAGGAAAGTGCTGCTGAATACTTTGGTGAACATGCTCCATCTCAAGATACTTGTGAAGGCTGGTTTAAACGCTTTAAAAGTGATGATTTCGATGTGAAAGACAAAGAACATCCAGGTCAACCAAAAAAGTTTGAAGACCAGCCCTAGCCAGTTTGGCTCAGTGGATAGAGCGTCAGCCTGAAGACTCAAGGGTCCCAGGTTTGATTCTGGTCAAGGGCATGTACCTTGGTTGTGGGCACATCCCCAGTAGGGGTGTGCAGGAGGCGGCTGATTGATGTTTCTCTCTCATCAATGTTTCTGGCTCTCTCTCCCCTCCCTTCCTCTCTGTAAAAAATCAATAAAATATATATATATTTTTTAAAGTGTGAAGACCAACAATTACAAGCATTATTAGATGAAGATGCATGTCAAACTCAAAAACAACTTGCAGAAAGATTAAACGTTGCTCAGCAAACAATTTCCAATTGTTTACAAGCAAGGGGAAAGATTTTAAAGGAAGGAAAATGGGTGCCACAGCAACTGAACGAAAGACAAATGGAAAACTGAAAAGTCATCAGTAAAATGTTGCTTCAACGGCAGGAAAGAAAGTCTTTTTTGCATTGAATTGTGACTGGTGATGAAAAGTGGATTTATTTTGAGAGTCCCAAATGCACAAAATCATGGTATGGTCCAGGTTAACCATCAACATTGACTGCAAGGCCAGATCGCTTCGGAAAGAAGACAATGCTCTGTGTTTGGTGGGATCAGGAAGGTGTGGTGTAGTATGAGCTTCTAAAACCAGGTGAAACGGTTAATGCTGATCGCTACCGACAACAAATAATCAATTTGAACCATGCTTTGATCGTGAAACGACCAGAATGTTCCAGAAGACACAGCAAAGTAATTTTGCTTCATGATGACGCATCATCACACACTTCAAAACCAGTTAAAGACAAGTTAAAAGATCTTGCCTAGAAAGTATTAATCCATCCACCGTATTCACCAGACCTTGCTCCTTCAGATTAGCTCTTGTTCGGATTGATGGCACTTGCACTTTCTGAGCAGCACTTCAAAACGTACAAAGAAGTGGAAAATTGGGTCTCTGAATGGTTTGCCTCAAAACAAGAAAAGTTCTATTGGGACAGTATCCACGAATTACCTGAAATATGTGGGAAATGTGTAGCAAGTGATGGACATTATTTTGAATAAAGCACTTTTGATGTTTCTCTTGAAATTATCATGTTTTCTTTGATTACAAAATCCGCATTATTAACCTGTACACCTGGTAAATTTCTATGCTCAGCTCTCCTGAAAAGAAAGACCTAAGTCAACCTATTGAGGTGATGTTACAGAAGACCGGAGAAAAACCAAGCAACACCCAGAGAAATGGAGTTACACCATTTATTACACTGGCGGGCCCAGAGAAAGATTTCAAATTCTGAGCAAAGCAACAAGCAGGAGTTTTCTTTTATTCAAGAGCCCTATGTGTGCTTATCTCGCTGGAAGCCTGTGGCCTTGAGCACATCATAGTTCTATTCAGTTAAAAGAATACATCTGGCATGAGAGTATGGGAGTATCAGTCCCTAGCTTACAGGGTCAGACAGCTAAGTTTATCTTCCCTGTTATTCAAGCAAGCTAAAAAGTAAAGTTAATTTACAAAATAAGAGACCTTCTAAAAATAGTAGAGTTGACTCATAGAACAAGGGACTATCTAAAAAGCAGAGAATTTCAAATAGCCGTTTTATAAAATAGAGGTTACTATGCTTTAGGCTAACAACAGTTATACAGTTTGGTTCTACTTCTCTGGGAAGGCTCTAAATGTTGGGAAAGTTCAACTTAAAGTGTTATAGGAAGGATTAGCCTTTTAGCCTTCTCAACAGCACAGGGACTTGGACCCAGAAATAGAAAATACCAGGTAGCCGAGTTACCAGAAAGGGGACCTGGCCCTTAGCGGGTCTGCCTAGGGCTGGCTGGTGGTGTATGGGTTGACTTGGTGCAGGAAAATTTTCCAAATAATCTGTTGAAGATGTTTGTTGGCCTGCAGTGAGGTGAGTAATCCTCCCCTCCCTGACTTGATGTGGAGAAAGAGATCCGAAAGGCTATCTGTGTTGGAAGTTTGCATGACAGAACTTAGAGCTGTAGTCTGGTTTGTCTTCAGAAGAGGGTCTGTGCTTCTACAATAATGCTCCTAACTTATTGCTCTTGGTCACTGATTGGAATGTGAATTCAAATATAAATGCAGTGGAGGAAAGTACACATTGAACTTGGCATGTTTCCAGCAGTGAATGGACATCATTGTGTGTTATGTGTGAGGATCCAAACTGTATGTTAGGCATTTTTAAGAAAAAGTGTTGAATAAATTTGAAATATAATAAAAATATAAAATAAAAATTTCTCTTATAATCATGCTACCTTTATATGACTAGATTCTTTTAGTTTTAGTTTTAGTTTTGTTTTTTTTTTTCTTTACATTCATTTACAAGTTTGGAAAGGTAGCTTTTGAAAGGGGAAAATGCATAAGATTTTAATTCAGAAAAATCTGGATTTAAATACTGTTCTCTCACTCGCTTATTAAATTAACCTTAGTTCTTTGAATCTCTCATCTGTTGTTTGGAGACCATAATGTTTTTGTTTGTTTGTTATTTTATGAAACTAGTGTAATCTTAATTCCAAAATAGTAAGGACAAAGCAATAAATAAAAGGAATAGGCTCATTTTACCTAAGATCTAGATACAAAAATCCTAAATAAAATATGAGTTAACTAGCAGGTATATATTCTAAAAAATAACTTTTGATGAAGTAGGGTTTATCCCAGGAATTCCAAATTGGCTCAACATCAGAAATCACCTATTTAATAAAGGACAAGAGTCATACAATGATCTCAATTAATGAAGAGAAAGCATTTGATAAAGTTCATCACCTGTTTACAATTAAATATTAACAGCAAACTAAATATAGGAGAGACATTCTTAACTTGCTAAAGGTTATATAGCAGAAACTTAAAACAGTCATTACACATGGAGACCATAATGTTAATTTGGAAAAAATTTTGTAAGGATTAAAGATAAGGCAAGGTGCTTAGAATAGATATGGAAAAGAAACACTCAATAAAATGCAATTATTGCCATTATAAATGAATATAGTGAAAAGGAAAATGGGGGGGAGGGGGCTTGCAACCTAGTTCAGTATCTGGTTAAACTGTAGCCTTACTTCCCCACTCTGACTGACTTGGGCGGAGCTGCAGAGCATGCCCGAAAGGACCCACCAAGAGTGACTTGGGTGGAGCTTCGGGGGCCCTCAGGACCCGCCACAGGAGGAGATATATAGGCCAGAGCCTCCCCACGAGTGCAGTTCAGGCTTTGGATCCAGAATTTCTGGACTAGCAGATCTGCGAAATAAAGGTTAAACTTTCCTCCCTCAGAGTGCTGGCTGATTGTTCTCCCATGCATTCTGCCACAATAGTTTTTGCACAGTTGAAATATATTGTAGGTTAAATTTTGAGTTCTAATTTTCTCATTTATTTAAACTTGTTTCAAAATGTTTTCTATGTGTTCTACAATAATCATACCTTTCATTTCAGTAACTATAAAATATTCCAATACATTGATATTTTAAGATTTATAAGTATTTCACTATTCCCTAAAACTTAGGGTATTTATAGTTTAATACTTTTTCATATTTTTGCAGTTTCAAATTATGTGCTATATACATATATTTCTTTCTTCTTGTTTCTTTTAAATTATTTTTCTGAGATAAAATTCCAGTTATGGAATCACCAAAGTGGGTCAGAGTACATAGCTATATTAGTGGCTCTTGATTTGTAATCCCTACTGGGATATAGGGCACTGTCGAAATTATTTGTTATTCCTGGGAGATACTTCTGTTGGCCAGGCATGGCCTGGGCTCAGTTGTTCTTTAGCAGGAATAGCTGCCAAGGACAGAAAGCACCACATGGTTTCAGTCTGTGTTTGAGGACAGTTTGGCCTTCAAGTGTTGACCTTCAAGGTATCAGAATCTACCACTGGGTTGGAACATGAATTAAATAGATTCAAACACATCTTTGTGGTGAGGGCTCTCGAGAATGCCTTAAATGTCCCTGTGGAGCTATATTGTGGTGACAGAGAAGGGGAGGTAAGATATAGGATTGGAGATGCAAGCAGGAACCAGATCATGGTTATTCAATATGTACTATTAATCAAACTGTGTCCCCCTGCCACACACAAAATAATTCATATGTTGAAGCCTTAACCTTCAGTGTGACTGTATTTGGAGATAGGGTCATAAAAAGAAAAATGATGTTTAATGAAGTCATAAGAGTGAAGCCCTAAACCAATAGGACTGGTGGTCCTACATCTTTACTGTTGACTTTAGATTCATGTAACTAGCTTCTAGCTTCTCTTTCTAACCAGTATTCCCTGGTGTCTAGTGCTTGGGAACTGACACCGAGATTTCTAACTTGTTGCCTGTACTTTGTGTCTGCCTTCTGCAGCCTCCTCTAGGCCTCTCAATTGTATCTAGCTAACAGAGTTAAAGCAGGATCCCGAATAGACCATGCTCTTTCTTACCCCACTCCCTTACCACAAGCTCTCCTTTTGCCTGAAATACCTTCTTTCTTACTAAGTCAAGCCACGCTGACTGTTTAATTCCATTTATCTCCCACAGGAAGTCTTTTTTTTTAGACTCCCTGGTAACATTTGGCACTCCTTCCTCTGTGTTCCTATAAGCATAAGGTATTGCTCATGTGGATATTTTCACGTGGTCATTTACCTACTCTTAACACATCCCGCTATGACTTAAGAGTTCCCGTGAGAAAAGGACTATGGGCTGCTTGTCTCTCAATCCCAGAGCCTACCGGGGTACCTGGAACAGAGAGGGTACTAAAGGAGAGATTATTGAAATGAATGAATGAATCTTAACTACTGATGCAGACCATTATGTAATCTAAGCAGTTAGCAAAGTGGAGTCTATTTAAACAGAAAATGGGTAACAATCACAAGGACCAGCCAAAACAGCTGTTCAAAAATTGTGAGTAGGGTCATCTGAGCTATTTTCAGCCAGGTGGTGGCATCAACCGATATCTGCTGAAATGTTGGCCAGAGGGTTTACAGAATAATCAGCACTGAGCAGTCATTAGATAACTGAGAAACCCACTTGGGTAAATTGATTAACAGCCTCCACTTTTCCTTTCACCTAGAAGCACGTGGAATGACAATGCCTGGCTTCCCAGCAGTCCTATGGGAAGCATCCTCAAAATTTTCAGAAGCCATCTTTTTTCTACCTGTTAAGGATAGAGAAAAAATTTTCCCCTTTGGAAAAAAAATTGTGGTGTAAATGGACACAAAATATAAATGTATAAATTATCAACAATAGTTAGAAAGCAAAGCCCCATATAACTACACCTCAAGTCAAGAAAGACAACATTGCCAGTGCCCCCCAACCTTCCAAGGGACCTTTCCTGTTCACATCACCCTCTCAACCCCTCCTCAGAGGTAATCCCTGTCATGACTTATGGCAATCATTTCCTTACTTTATTTATCATTTTACCACCTATGCACCTGCATTAGTTTCCTATGGCTGCTGGAACAAATTACCACAACCCTGGGGGCCTGGAACAATACAAAGGTATTATCTTAGGGTACTGTAAATTACAAGTTAAAGACAAATCTTCCTGGGCTAAAATCAAGGTGTCGACAGGGTTGTGTTTATTTATGGAGGCCAATCCATTTCCCGGCTTTTTTCCAGCTTCTAGAGGCTCCCAAATTCCTTGGCTATGGCTCCTTTCCTCTGTCTTCAAAAAGAGCAATGTAGCATCCCTCTGACCCTCCTTCCATTGTCCCATATCCTTATCTGACTCTAAATGCTTGCTTCAAAGAACCCTGGTGGTTACTTTGAGTCCACTTGGATAATCCAGGATAAGCTCCCCCATCTCAAGGTCTTTGACCTCAATAACATCTGCGAAATTCCTTTTGCCATATAAAGTAACATATTCACAAATTCTAGGATTAGAGTATGGACGTCTTTAGAGGGCCATTATTGTACCTACCACAGTAGCCATACCAAAAATCCATGGCTTATTGTTAACTGTTTTTATAAATTCTTTATAATCCTCTGTATTTCACTTTTTTGGCTCAGCATTATGTATATAAGATTCACCCACATTCCCTATGGCTATAATTCATTTTCATTGTATAAATACTCAGTTGACAGACTTTGGGGCTGTGTCCAGTTTAGGGGCTATTATGAATTATACGATTATGAACATTGTCATCCACGAATACTCATACACATGTGCACACATTTCTCTACGGTATATATGCAAGAGTGAAATTGATGGGTCAAAAGTTATGCACATCTTCAACTTGACTGGGTAGTGCAAAATTGTTTTCCAAAGTGCTTATTCCAAATTTACACTCCCATCAATAATGTATGAAAGTTCCCATCACTCCACAATCTCATCCAACATGTTAGTGGAAGATTTTCAATTTTTATCAATCTAGTGGGTATACAGTAGTATCACCTTATAGTTTTAATTTGTATTTTTCTGATTAATAATGAGATAGCATATTTTTATATGTTCACTGGTCATTTACATTTCTTCTTCATAAAGAAACTGTCCAAATATTTAACCCATTTTTTAATTGGGTTGTTTTTTGCCTTAATAATTTGCAGAAGGCCATTATATCTTTTACATACAATTTCTTTGTTAGTTATATTTTCAAATATTTTATCTAATCCTATGTCTATTTTTTTACTATTTTATAGTGTTTTTATTAACAGAGGTCTTCATTTTAATGTAGCTTAATTTATCAATTTTAACATTTATGGTTAGTGTTTCCTGTTTAAAAAAAACTTTCCAAATGCTGAGCTCATAAAGATTTACTTTTATATTACCTTCTAAAAGCTTTCCATTTTGCTTGTCATATTTGGGTCGATAATTCATCTACAATTAAATTTTGGTATGGTGCCATGTGGGAGTTCAATTTTATTTTATTTTTTATGGATATTCAATTGATTCAGTACTATTTATTAAATTGAACAGTTGCAATGCGAACTTTCTCATAAATCAAGTGTTTATATATGCAGGAATCTGTTTATGGGCTTTCTAGTCTATTGTTAACAAACTAGGGTTCATTTGCCTGCAGGCACCAAAACCCAATATGAAGTGAACAGAAGTTTGCAGCAAAGAAAGTAAGGGTTTATTTAGGGAATTTGCCCGAAGCCCAAAGACGCAGGTGAGCTAGTGCTCTATAACCTGGCTCCCCATGCTCTCCAGCAGATAGATTATATAAGGAGAAAATCATTAATCATGGTTGCTAAGGAATATGGGGTTATGGGCTCTGCTGATTGGTCCAGACTAAGGCAGGGAGTAGTTGATCATTGCATTGGGTCCTGATGTCAGGCAAGGCATTGTGCTGTCTAGTTTTGTAAGGATGTGGCTGGTAGGGTTGTTTCACCTTCGTAGGTCTGGGGCTGAAACATAACTGAGGTCGAGATGTTATCTGTCGTTTGGACAAAACTATGTTTTCATGGTCGACAGACCTGAGGCTTTATTTTTAAGACAGTTTTGTGCTGACCAGACCTGATGGCCTCAGGCCTTAATGATAAAGGAGTGGACATGAAATATATGCAGGTGTGGAAGGATCTGGTTGAAAATAGACAAATGTGTCACAGTAGTATTAGACTAGACAAGGCTAGTGTGAATTAAGGAGAATATTATATGAAAGAAATAAAATTCCTGTGTGCTGACACTATGTCATTACTTAAGTTCTCTACCTTTGCAATAGTACCACTATCATAATGAATATAGTTTTATGGTAAGCAATGATATCTAGTGATAGAATAAGACTTTCCATTTTTTTCTTCTTTCAAATAGATTTAACTATTCTTAGCCCTTCCATGTTTAGATAAAACTTAGAATCAAATTGTCAATATATACATACATTGCATTAAATCTATAGATCAATTGGAAAAAAATAGATGTTTTTACAATATTAAGTATTTTATGTCATAAACATAACACATCTCATCATTCAAATAGGTTTTTTAATGTCCCTCAATAAAGTTTTACAATTGCCCCAATGGAATTTTTTGCACATCTTTTGTTAGATTTACTAGTATTCCTAGGCTCATGATATCTTTTTTTTTTTTTTAAGAATGTATTTTTATTGATTTCAAAAAGGAAGGGAGAAGGAGAGAGAGAAAGAAACATCAATGATGAAAGGGAATCATTGATCATCTTCCTCCTGCATGCCCCCTACTGGGGATCAATCAAGTCTGCAACCTGGGCATGTGCCCAAACCAGAAATTGAACTGTGACCTCTCAGTTCATAGATCAGCACCCAACCACCGAACCACACCAGCCAGGCTCACGATATCTTTTGATACTTTTATATTAAAAGCATCTTTTTTCAAATTTTGTTTTCTGATTTTTGGTATTATATAGAAATACAACTAATTTTGGTTATTGATTTTTGTATTTACCAATATTGATAAGCCTTGTTATTTATCCTAATATTTTTCTGTAAATTTTAAACTTTTCATACACACAAATAGATTATCTCCAAATAACAATAATACTCTACCTTCTTCTCCTATCCTTATGCCTTTGACTTCTTTTCATTGCCCATTGCACTGGCTAGAATGGCTAGTATTTAATAAAAGAACTGATAGTATGTTTTTTGGTTTTGTCTTGATTTCAAATGGAAAACTTTCTTTCTTTTTTTTTTTTTAAATACATTTTATTGATTTTTTTACAGATAGAAAGGGAGAGGGATAGAAAGCTAGAAACATCGATGAGAGAGAAACATCGATCAGCTGCCTCCTGCACACCTCCCACTGGGGATGTGCCCACAACCAAGGTACATGCCCTTGACCGGAATTGAACCCGGGACCCCTCAGGCCGACGCTCTATCCACTGAGCCAAACCGGTTTCGGCTCAAATGGAAAACTTTCAATATTTAATTATTAAACATGATTTTGTATATCTATATGTATCAATATAGGTATAGATGTAGATTTAGATATATAGATATAGACCTAGATATAGATATAGAAAGATATATACTTTTTTTTTTTTTTTTTTTTTTTCAGAATAAAGTAGGTCTAGTTTGGTAAAAACAGTAGCATGAAACAACCACAATTTTTCCCCTTTACTACTACAACAACTTCAACAGTGACTTCACTTTCTCTGGGTCTCCAAACAACTGCCGTGGTTTCAACTACTGCAGGATGACACCAGTCCATATGTTACCCAGTGAAAGTTCATACTGCTCAACAGCCAGTAAGTTGAATGATAAGTGAAGATGGTGGACTAGCATCCTAAAGAACCATCTTGAAAAAGTACAGAATTTAGGCTTCTTTTATGTCAGGGGAAACAGGAGAGTTTGGAGGTCAAGAGGAGATTGATGGCTGCAGACATCTGGATGCCAGCAAGGGTCTGAGGAGGAGGATGAAACTTTGTTGCTTTTGATCAATAAACTCCAATTGCCATGATCCCAGTCACAATGTTCCTATAAATCTTTTGATAAACAGTCATTATTTTTGTACATACTTTCCTTATCTCCTTGGGGAGGTAGCTTTGAGCAGAGGGGGTTGTTTCAGAATTCCTGGACTATAGGTTAGATTCATTTAATAATGAACATATCTATATAGGACTAAGCAGAAATTGCTAACTGACATATATAGAAACTGGAAAGGCTTGAACAAGATGGAGCCAGAAAGACTGATGACTTTATCCTATTACACATAGAATAAAAGGAAAATTATACACCAGATAGCAAGACAGATTCCCTCCCCGCCCCACACACACACATCTGCCTTTATTGTGAGCAGTAGATGAGATACTTCCAGAAATAGTAAAACAAATTACAAAGGCAGAGTTTTGGTGAAGCTGTCTGGTTGGAACCCTTGGGAGCTCATATATAGATGCTGATCCAGAGCAGCAAGAAGGTGGACCCTAAAGCCTGTGAAGAGCAAGGCCCCCAAGGAGATGAGGAGCTCTTTGTAGATGTCCTGAGTGTACTTAGTGGATGTGACCTCATAAACAAAGAACCAGCTGGTAAAGAACATGCCAATGGGAAACAGTACCACGCTCATACGGGGGCAGACAGACAAGTTCACTGGGCTGGTATATCTGCTCATAACCTTTAGCATCATTTTGTTGGGCACAGGGTAATCCCCCACTTTGCCACCCAGCAAGACAGATTTTATTCAAACTACTTCAGTAGGGGAAAGAGACCTTGGTATAGAGCTGAGCTCAACTCACAATACAGCAAAGACAGCTGGGGATTTATAGCCAATAAGCAGAATGAAGGGGTCGGTGAATGGAAAAATACTAAGAAGAACTGGATTAGTCATCAAGGGTAGGGGGAATTCTTGCTAAACTGGCCTAACAAGATTTTTACTAAAGGCAGGCCCAGGAATTAGATATCAAAGGTGAGGAAGGAGGAACTTGATCAGATATCCACGGCACAAAATTTTCACTGAACTGACTAAGCAGGATTCTTGTTAAAAGAGGGTTCAGCCAGTCGGACATGAAAGGACAAGGTCTAGCCCTTGTTGAGTAGAGGGCTCAAGGAGCCTGACTGAAGTTCTTAACTGGGCTCAAATAATATCACCTTTGTTCCTTCAGCCTTGGAAGCATGTTTGCTTCATGCTGTTGCTAATCTCTGAGTTGCCTCACCAACCTTTGGTTTCTCAACATTTTTGTCACTTATGTAATCAATTTCCTTCTACTTTGTTGTTGTTATACTTTTTAATAAAGTATGACATAGATATAGAAAAGTATAACCCTAAGTGATGAATCCTAAGCTTGATGAATTTTCACAAAGTGAAAACACACCCATGAAATCATCATCTAGATTCTAGATCAAGAATTACAAACTGAGCAACATCCCAGAAACCACTTGCTTGTCCTCTTGCAGTCAAAACTCTACCAAGATTATCCTTCTGAGGTCGTAAATTAGCTTTGCATATTTTGTATTTTTATGTACTTTTTTATGTCTTTCTTCTTGGCCCAACATTATACATGTAAGATTTATTATCATTGTCATGTCCTTTTGTAGTTTATTCATTCTAGTTGCTGTACAGTGTAGCACTGTGTGGATATACTATTTATCCATTCTATGGGTCATGAATATTTGAGCAGTTTTCATATTTGGGCTTAAAGAGGGCTGCTATGAACATTCTTGTATGTTGCATTTGGTGAACACATATGCATTTCTCTTGTATATAGAAAGAGACAGAGATAGAGATAGAGATGTAGAGATAGATGATAGAGATAGATAGATAGATAGATAGATAGATAGATAGATAGATAGATAGACAGACAGATAGATAGGCAGGCGTGCAAATGCTGAATCACAGATGTGGTTATGTGCAGTCTAGTATATATTACCACTTTTACCAAAGTGGTTGTAGCAATTTACAACCCCATCAAAAGTAAAGAGAGTTCCAATTGCTTCCCATCTTCACCAATACTTTTTCATTGTAAACATTCTTGTGGGTATTAGTACCATTGCATTATGATTTAAATTTTCATTTCTCTCATAAATAATGAGTTGACCACCTATTTATATTACATGATTTCAAATGCTTATCTCATTTCAGTTTTAAATATACATTAAGGTTCCTTTTTCTGGTTTGATTGATATACCTAAAATGAGGAATAATAAATGTAATGTTTTTTTTCTTCTCCCATCCATTCTCTACTTTCTTAGTATAATTTTATAATTTTAGTATAATTTATAAATTTAGTATAATTTTATAATTTTACTCTGGCCAGTGTGGCTCAGTTGATTGGAGCATCATCCTGTACTCCAAAGGGTCCCATGTTTAATTCCCTGTCAGGGCACATACCTAGGTTGTGGGTTCGATCCAATCCCCTGTGAGGGTGCATATGGGAGGCAACGAATCAATGTTCCTCTCTCTCACCCTTCCTCTCTCTCTCTTAAATCAATAAAAACATACCTTCAGGTGAGGATTTTTAAAAAAGTTTATAAAATGTTTATAATTCAAATTTTTTATTTGTCGCCTTAAATTCTATGCATTGACTCCTAGGGAATATAGATAAGTTAATCTATATTCTGCCTCAGAAATTGTATTCCCTTCCCCCTCCTAATTTTTGGTAGTTATATTGTTTTTAGATTGAATATTATTTAATTATTATCTATAACTCTAGTCCTCATATTCTCACTTTCAGTTCTAGAGTTGAATATATTCAATGTTCCTTGCCAGTCTATTTGTAATCATTTCCTCAATTATATTTTGAGTGATTATAATTTATCCTCTGGAAATTTTCTCAAGATAATTTGACAGGCATAACATTTCTCAATTATTGCATGTTAAAACACCTTCTGCTTTTAAGTTTAAAAGATAACATGATTGCATTTTTAAAAAATATATTTTTATTGATTTCAGAGAGGAAGGGAGAGGGAGAGAGATAGAAACATCAATGATCACAGAGAATCATTGATCGGCTGCCTCCTGCATGCCCCACACTGGGGATTAAGCCCTAGCAATATGAGCATGTGCCCCTACCGGGAATCAAACTGGGAATTCCTAGCTCATAGGTGAACACTCAACCACTGCGCCACACCAGCTGGGCAACATGATTGCATTTAAAATCTTTGGTTTACATGCATTCTTTCTATGTTATCTTGAAAATGCCACCCAAGCCCAGCCAGAATGGCTCAGTGGTTGAGCATCGATCTATGAACCAGGAGGTCACGGTTCAATTCCTAGTTAGAGCACTTGCCTCAGTTGTGGGCTCAATCCCCGGTGTGGGGCATGGAGGCGACAGCTGATCAATGAGTCCCTCTGATTATTGATTTTTCTATCTCTCACTCCCTCTCCCTTCTTCTTTGAAATCAATAAATATATATATATATATATTTTTGCCCTAACTGGTTTGGCTTAGTGGATAGAGCATCCGCCTGCGAACTGAAAGGTCCCAGGTTCGATTCCAGTCGAGGGCATGTACCTTGGTTGTGGGCACATCCCCAGTAGGAGGTGTACAGGAGGCAGCTGATCGATGTTTCTCTCTATCACTGTCCCTTCCTCTCTGTAAAAAATCAATAAAATATATATATTTAAAAATAAATAAATAAATAAAAATAAAAATATTTTTTTTTAAAAAAAGAAAATTTAACCTAATAATTTTTTGTGTTGAATACTGACAACCACAAATCACTTTCCCCTGGGCCCTCAGAGACACACTGTTCCCTAAAAATATGGTGGCTATGTGAACGCTGCTATCTAATCAACCTGGTTTCAAGAAGGCTTCTACCACCAGCCCTATTCATCCCAATTTCTTCACTCAAGGCTGAGAATGAAGGATGCAGTTATTTGTAGTTCAGATTGAGTCTCCCACCATTAGGATAATATTTTTGCTGGAACATTCTGAGATCTGCCACTACTGGGATCTTTTGAAATTCATTCTGCTTCTCCTCATGACTATCTTGCCTGAGGCTTCTGCCAAACTCAGTTGATTTGGAAGACTTTACATGTATTTTGGAGTATGCAAATTAAATATGTCTTATAGTTTCAATGAAAATGGAATACTCAGAGTTTCTTTTATTCTCCTATTGCTTTTGTATTATATTCAGGTGTAAAAGAGCAAATCATGGGTTTTCATGTTCACACCGAAAAACCCAGAATTAGATTTTGAAGAAAACTGAAGGTAAAGTCTCAAAATCAAAGCAAGAGAAAAAGAGAGAGAGAAAAAAAAAAAAAAATATATATATATATATAATTTCTCTTTTTCTATTGCTTTGAATATATATATATGTGTATATATATATATATATATATATATATATATATATTTCTCTTTTTCTCTTGCTTTGATTTTATATATATATACTAATTTTAGAGACAGAGGAGGGAAAAGGAGAGAGGAACATTGATTGGTTGCCTTCTGTACATGCCCCAACCGGGGACTTGCAACCCAGGTATGTACCCTAACCAGGAATCGAACTGGCCACCTTATGGTGCATGGGACAATGCTCAACCAACTGAGCCATTCCAGCAGGACAAAAAAGAGAATCTTAAGCTCCATCTTTCTGAAACCTAACAATATGTTCTATGGAAAGATGAGATTAATATTTCTAATAAAAAATTAATATGTTTTTGGTGTCCTTCAAGGTAGCTTTTGTGAAAAGATTATTACAGGGATCACTTTTGCTTTCAAATCCAGTACTTACTTTATTAAAGTTATAAATTCAAAAGTGAGTTTTTTCTTAGACAAATTAAATTTATAAATTTTATTAGACTAATTTTAAATGTATAAATTTCAACAATTACTTTTTTGATTCTTTAAGCACTTAATATTCTAATCATTTTAACTGTCTTTGTGCATTCAAAATATTCCATTTTATTTTTAAGTATTTCAATTGTCTACTGAAAACAAGCTCTCCCAAACACTTCTATAATTTATAAACCCAATATTATAAATTGTTACATATTTGGAATGTGAATCCTAATTATATTAAATATACTAAGGAATTGCTCAATTACACATTTTAAATTGTAATCTCAAGGCTGCTATGCCAAATTGCTCTCTAAAATGCCAAGTAAGTTATTAAAGCACTGTGTATGTTACCTACTAAAGTGTTTTTGTAACAGAGAATAAAGAATATATAATCTTTTACTAACCAAAATAAATGTACTAACAAGCATGTTGAAATATAACAGAAAAAAAATTTTTTTGCTAATAACCTCTACTTTAGACTCTATTTTAGTAAGTTGCAGGAACCAGCAGTTCCAGTTTCTGTCTGATTAGGAGCTGATCGACCGCAATAATTCAGCTTTCGCAGATAAATTCAATACAGTGATGCCAAGATCTTTATTAAAACCAGCTAGAACACTGCCTGCACATCTCTAGGTCCCCTCTTTTTCTTTATAAAAGTCACTGGCTTGACAAAAGATGTTAAGATCATTTTTGGACAGGAGTCTGCCATCTTCTCAATTTGCCAGGACCTGAATAAACCTCTTTCCTTTTAACCAGCACCTCTCTCATGAGTATTGGCTTTCATCATGGCAGGCAGCCCAACCTGTGTTTGTAACAGCTTGTTTGCCTGTGTGCATCAAAGCCCAATAAAACATAAACGGGAATTTGCAGCAAAGAAAGTAGAGGTTTATTTAAACAATTGGCACTAAGCCTGGAGATACAGGAGAGTTTGTGGTCTAAGACCTGGCTCCCCAATGACCTGTAGGAGACAGATTGTATAGGGGGAAAATCATTAGTAATGGTGACTAAGGGAGTGGAGATCACGTGCTCTACTGATTGTTTGGGACTAGGGTAGATAGTAGTTGATCATTGGATCAGGTCCTGATGTCAGCCATGGCATCATTCTGTCTGATTTCATGAGGGTGTGGTCAGTAGGGTAAGTCTGCTTTCATGGGCCTAGAGCTGAATCACAAGTGAGGTTAAAATATTATCTTTAGTTTGATGGAATCTCTGTTCCCTTAATCAATAGACCTAAGGCCTTTTCTTAAGACAGTTTGATGATGAGCAGAACCTGATGGCCTACGGGCTTAATGACTAAGGGAGTGGATGTTCAGTTAGTGCAAAGGTGGAGAGAGCTGGTTAAAAGAAGGCAAGTGAGTCATGGTGCTATTAGACTGGACAAAGCTAGGATGAATTAAGGAGAAAATTATATTAAACAAATGAAGTTCCTGTGTGATTATACATATCTATAATAATAAAAGCATAATATGCTAATTAGACCAGACAGCTGAACGACCTTCCGGATGTCCTTCTGGATGAAGCTGTGGCAGCGAGGGCCAAAGCAAAGGTGGTTAAGGGTGATCAGGCAGGCAGAGGAGCAGTTAGGGGCAATGAGGCAGGCAGGTGAGTGGTTAGGGGCGATGAGGCAGGCAGGCAAGTGGTTAGGGGTGATCAGGCAGGCAGGTGAGTGGTTAGGGGCAATCAGGCAGGCAGGGTGGTTAGGGGTGATCAGGCAGGCAAGTGAGTGGTTAGGGGCAATCAGGCAGACAAGCAGAATGGTTAGGGGTGATCAGGCAGGCAGGCAGGCAGGCAAGCAGTTAGGAGCCACCAGTCCCAAATTGCAAGAGGGATGTCCAGCTGCCAGTCAGACATCCCCCAAGGGGTCCCGGATTGAGAGAGGGTGCAGGCTGGGCTGAGGGATCCTCTGTGCACAAATTTCGTGCACCGGGCCTCTAGTGTATATATAATTTTCAAACTTAAAATGATCAATTGTATCAGTTCAATTTAATTCATCCTCACTGTATTTAATTCTGAATCTTTTTTAAAAAAATTAGGAACAAACTATTTTTAAAAAATTATTATTTTTTTAATCCTCACATGAGGATATTTTTCCATTGGTTTTCAGAGTGGAAGGGAAGGAAGATGGTGGAGGGGGGGGCGGGGAAGAGAGAGAGAAACACATGCCCTGGGGATCCAGTCTGCAACTGAGATACATACCCATGACTGGAAATTGAACCTATGACCCTTTGGACTGCAAGCCAAGTGAACCCAGCCAGGGATAATTCTAAATCTTCATTGGTTATGCACTAAGGAGATACACTTGGTGTTATGTTGTAACTGGCTGAGACTGTATATATCAACCAGATATTTAATAGAAACATGAGATGACACAACTAGGGAAATTTAGTTATGGGACCAGATTTTAAGTTATATTAAGAAGTTATTAATTTTTAGGTATAAGTGTTTTTGTGGTTAAGTAGCAAATGTCCTCTTTTTGAGATACCTAGGGGTATCTCAAATACTTACTCACCCCTAAGTATAATGAAATACTTAGGGGTGAGTAAGTATTATGCCTCTTACTATAAAATACTTTTTAAAATTAAGAAATATGGCAAGAAATGAACAATTATTTAATCTGTAATGAACATATGAATGTTTATTATAGATGATAATATATTTTTAAGTGTCTATCACTCATATATTTTGCAGAACTAAACCATCTTAGAAAACCAAAAAATTCTTTATTTTTATTTATTTTTTTTAAATAAATCTTTATTGTTCAGATTATTTCAGGTGTTCCTCTTTTTTTCCCCCATAGCTCCCCTCCACCTGATTCCCCACCCCACCCCATGCCCTTACCCCCCGCCACTGTCTTTATCCATAGGTGTAAGATTTTTGTCGAATCTCTTCCCGCACCCCTCACACCCCCTTCCCCCTGAGAATTGTCAGTCCACTCCCTTTCTATGTCCCTGATTCTATTATATTCACCAGTCCATTCTGTTCTTCAGATTTTTTATTCACTTGATTTTTAGATTCACTTGTTGGTAGATATGTATTTGATGTCATTTTGTTGTTCATAATTTTTATCTTTACCTTTTTCTTCTGCCTCTTCTTAAAGAACACCCTTCAGCATTTCATGTAATCCTGGTTTGGTGGTGATGAACTCCTTTAGCTTTTTCTTGTCTGTGAAGCTCTTTATCTGACCTTCAACTCTGAATGATAGCTTTGCTGGGTAGAGTAATCTTGGTTGTAGGTTCTTGCTGTTCATCACTTTGAATATTTCTTGCCACTCCCTTCTGGCCTGCATAGTTTCTGTTGAGAAATCAGCTGACAGTCGTATGGGTGCTCCCTTGTAGGTAACTAACCGTTTTTCTCTTGCTGCTTTTAATATTCTCTCTTTGTCTTTTGCTCTTGGCATTTTAATTATGATGTGTCTTGGTGTGGTCCTCTTTGGATTCCTCTTGTTTGGGGTTCTGTGTGCTTCCTGGACTTGTAAGTCTATTTCTTTCACCAGGTGGGGAAAGTTTTCTGTCATTATTTCTTCTAATAGGTTTTCAATATTTTGCTCTCTCTGTTCTTCTGGCACCCCAAAATCCAAATGTTGGTACGCTTAAAGTTGTCCCAGAGGCTTCTTACACTATCTTCATATTTTTGGATTCTTTTTTCTTTTTGTTTTTCTGGTTGGGTGTTTTTTGTTTCCTCATATTTCAGATCTTTGGTTTGATTCTTGGGGTACGTTGATCTACAGTTGAGTTTCTGTATATTCTTTATTTCAGACAGTGTATGCTTAATTTCTGACTGGTCCTTTTCCATTTTTTTGGCATTCTCATTAAGATCCTTAAAGGTCTCACTAAGTTAGTTCCTCAGCAGTTTTTAGAAGATTCTTGAGTAACCTTATAAATGTGGTTCTGAACTCTATGTCATCCAGTAGTTTGCTTTCCTCCACTTCTCTCATTCGTGACATGTTTCTTTGTCTCCGCATTTTGGCTGCTTCCCTGTGTTGATGGAGTGGCTTTGTGTGGTAGGTGACCTATAGGGGCCAGTAGCTCAGCCTCCCCAATCACCTGAGGTGGACGCCTTTGGTACACCCCTTTGTGGGCTGAGTGCAAAGTCTTGGTGTAGTTAAGCCTTGATTGCTGTTGGTACACTGGGAGGAATTGACCTCCAGGCCAATTGGCTGTGAGGACCCGCTGTGTCTATAATGGAAGAACTGCTGCGCTGGAGACACGCTTAGGGTGCAGGACTTGTTTCAGTGGGGCTTTGCTGCTCACTGAGTCTGCCTTTTGAATGTGTCACTTATGGATGTGAGGAGTTGAAATCTGGTGTCTCACGCTGACCACTAGGTACACTGGCTTCTGGATCTTCAATGGGGTGCAGGTCAGCTATTGTCTGAGGCTACCCAGCAGGCGCTACAGCGAGAACTACAGTTTTCTCCTCTTTGCTTGGGGTTTGGACGTTTTGGAGCTGTCTGACCCGGGCTGCAAGTTTGCTAGGTTAAGCTGCGATAAGGCAGGCCATTCATATGCTAAAGCTGCTGCTTGGAGCTTGGGTGGGTTTGTAGGTTGTGCAGGGCGGGGTCTCAGGGCGCCACTAGGCTAGGGCGTGGCAAACAGCGATGGCTGCCAGTTAGCCGGCTCTGCATCTCCGACCGCGTCCCGCTTCCCGTGCCCCAGCGCAGTTAACAATTATTCCTGCTCGCAGCCCTGCAAGCAAGCCTCCCTCACTTTCTGACCCCACGGCAGGCAGTCCAGCTTCTCCCCGTAGGAGTTTGGGTCCCCCACGTCTCCCCAGAAACTGGAGTTCGGAGTAATCGGGAGCTTGTCTCCCTTCGGGTTGAAAAAAGCAGCGCTCCCAGTCGCCTACCGCCAGCCCGATTCGCGCGCCTGGTACCTCAACTTTTCAGCACTTGTGCACCCCTCAATGCTGTTCGCTCTTTCCTTCTAGTTGTAGAACTTCCACTCAGCCAGCTTCCCCGTGGTTCTGGGTGATAGACGTTTTGTCTTTTAGTTGTAGTTTTGAAATTGTTGTGCGAGGCAGCAGTTTAGGTGTTTACCTACGCCGCCATCTTGGATGCAAAAAATTCTTTAATTTGGCCTAAATTTACTAACAGCTTAGGTGGAAAAAACCCTAAAATGCACATTTTAAAATATTATAGACATTTTACTCCTAGTTTCCTTTCCTTTTAACTCACCAAAGCAAGGAATCTGTAAGTTAGTAACAGATGTGTAAGTTACTAGTCACTGATAGCTCTTTTTTTTAAAATATGTCTTTATTGATTTTTCAGCGAGGAGAAGGGATGAGAGAGAGATAGAAACATCTATAATGAGAGAGAATCATGGATTGGCTGCCTCCTGCAAGCCCCCTATTGGGATCAAGCCACAACCCGGGCATGTGCCCTTGATTGGAAATCAAACCCAAGACCCTTCAGTCTGCAGGCCGACGCTCTATCCACTGAGCCAAACCAGCCCGGGCACTGATAACTCTTAAAAAGATTTTTTAAATATATACTTACTAATAACTGAGTAAAATAATGCCTTTATAAGTAGATAACAAATCTTTTTGCTAATCAAGTGATTTACAATTATTTGCTTAATAAAATTGGGGGATTTAATTGAGTTGCCAGCTGATAATTCATCAAAAACAATTTTTAACAAAGATAACTATCAAAAATAACTCATAAAGCATCCAAAAAATTGATTGGCATTGCTATAACAAAACTCCTTCCATTTTCATTTACATACTTATGTAATTATGTTTTTTTTAATGCCTATTTTTATAAAGATGAAAAATAGGACTAGGACTGATGCTGGAACCCTCACTCATTTTAGCAATAAGTAGAAGTTTAGACACAGATAAATGAAGTAATTGAGGAAGGAGCATCATTCATCTTATTAAGAGATGCCTTCCCAACTTTTTATATTTGATAATTATTCATCAAAATTTAAAATATTTATGCTGCTTTGATTAATTGTGAATTTATAGTTGCTATACTGATAACCTAATAAGAGAATTTTTAATAGTAAGAACCAAACTCAGAAATTTTTGAAAATAACATTTATATATGTATACATATATATACAAATGTTCCTCAACTTACACTGGTGCTATATCTGATAAACCCATAAGTTGAAATATCATAAGTCAAAGAGGCACCTACATTTTTTGAATATCAATTCACTCATTTCTAAGTCTTTACTCCTTTTATTTTTCAACTGCATGGAGAAAAAATATATTGTTAGAAGAAAGCAAGAACTAGACATGTTTGTCTTTCTTAATTCAGGGGAAGTTTTTTATTTTTCCATGTTTATCAGTAAGGCCTGGTTTCTGATGCTTTGTTTCAAGTAACTTTAGAGAGAAGTTTTCCCAATAACTCCTACCAGTAAGATATTGACAGGCCACTCCTAACTATTTCATATTAGGACGAATATATATACACACACATACACATCTATAATAATAAAAGAGTAATATGCTAATTAGACTGGACGTTTGCTGGACGTCCTTCCTGATGAAGCCGGGGCCAGAGAGAAGCCAGCCCAGGTCCCGGGTGCCTGCGGGCGGCCGGAGGAGGGAAGTCCGGGTCCCTGGTGCTGGAAGGAGGCCAGTGCCGGCAGCCCTGGTCCTGGGTACCAGAGGGAAGCTGGTGCTGGCAGCTGGGGGAAGGAAGGCCTACTCTTGCATGAATTTTCGTGCATCGGGCCTCTAGTATATATATAAACATGGAAAAGGGCAGGTTACAAAAATAGTTATATGCAATATAAACCCAATTATGTAAACAGAAAATTGCAGAGAAATAAATGACTGAAAAAAATATAGAGCCAAATGTTACTGTTCATATTTGTAGATGGAGTAAAGAATATTATAGTAGAGAATTATTTGAAGAAAAAGACCTCAAATTTCTTACCCTCAATATTCCATATTGACTGCCTCTCTTGGTCAGAATATTGCACAGAAACTATTTATAAATTAGGTCTGTTGTGTGTAAAAAATCAGAGTAGAAAACTGTGTCAGTCAAAACATAGAGATTACAGACAGTGGAAATTTAGCTTTTCACTGCATTGAAATGATTAGAGAAAAATGTGCTTGCCAAAGAAATTTAAGCCTGAGTCTAGAAAGTGAGGAAAGAGAAAACTCACTGTAGCACCAAGGTAAAACTGTCAGATACTGGACTGGCGGAACGACTGGTCACTATGATGCGCACTGACCACCGGAGGACAGACGTGCAATGCAGGTTGGGGCAGTTCATGCATTGAGCGTCTGCTCCCCGAGAGGGGGGTGACCGGCAGTGGCGATTGGGGGGGCAGGGATGGCCAGTGGGTGGTGCCAGGCCACCAGCCAAGGCGGGTGCCAGTGGGGGCCCCCCCAACCGCCCCACCCGCCCATCACCACACAGATGGCCCTGACTACCAGCCAGGCCTAGAGATCTTACTCTATATATTGGGAACAATCTCTTAGATTTAAAAATTAAAACCTGGCAAAGCTACTCTAACACTGAAAAAACAGGATGATGCAGCGATGACATGCTTGGACTCTGGCTTGCACATTTTGTGGTCAGCCCTGATTCTGACACTTATAACTGTGTAACAAAGCCAATTACTTACTTCTCTCTTCTTCAGTTTTTTCACCCATAAGATGGGGAAATGGTACTATTGCCTCAGAAGGATCATGTTATGTACTACTTTTTATAATCAGGGCACAAAAATGTAGCTGCCCATACAATAGCAAGATGCTTTTCACCTGTATGAAAAGTATGGTCACTGGTGCATGCAGCATCCCTGATTTCGAGAGGGATGTTCAACTGCCGGTTTAGGCCCAACATCCCCCAAGGGGTCCCGGATTGCAAGAGGACACAGGCCAGGCTGAGGGACCTGCCCCTTCCTCCCCACCCCACCCCCACCCCTTGCACAAATTTCATGCACCGGGCCTCTAGTATACATATATAAATATATACATACATATATATGCATAACCCATGGACATGGACAATTAGGTGGTGAAAGCCTGAGGTGGGGGGCAGGTGCAGGCTGGAGGGCATTAATGGGGGAAAAAGGGGACATGTAATAGTTTCAACAATAAAGATAAAAAATAATCCTATATAATAAAAGGGTAATATGCAAATTGTCCCCTCAACCCAGTGTTCGACCAGGGGGTGGGACTAGCCTGCCAACTGCCCAGGGCCCCTCCCCCTGGCCGGAAAAAAAAGAAAAGTCAGATACTGGGAGTCTAGGGTATGGCACAGACAGATGGAGATGGGGAAAGATAGGACTTCCATCCTATATGAGGATCCTACAGCTGCACCCGATACTCTAGGCCAGTGGTCGGCAAACCGCGGCTCGCAAGCCACATGCGGCTCGCGAGCCGAGGTTTGCCACTCTGTTGACTAATGAGTTTGCCGACCACTGTCATATACTACCCTTTACCTCTTTGCACACAATATGCCACAATTGCCTAATCCTCATAGCTTCCAACTACACGGTAACATTTAGTCTAGTCCAGTGGTCAGCAAACTCATTAGTCAACAGAGCAGCAAACCGCGGCTTGCAAGCCGCAGTTTGCCGACCACTGCTCTAGGCTTTTGTCCATCACATCATACATAAATTAAATCCAATTAAGGAGATTTTAAAAAGCACAAGCCTGCAACTGGCTATGTGTCCTGATGGGGAACTGAACTGGCAATTTTTTGGAGAATGGGAAGATGCCCAACCAACTGAGTCATACCGGTCAAGGCTAATGTTATTAATTTTTATTACTACCAATTTTTATTACTTAATTTTTTAAATGTGAAAAACAATAAAATCTCAGAAGGCTGGAGTCCCTGGGTTTGAGTGTAGAACTAACAATGAAGGTGGTTTTGGCAATCATAGTTGCACAGAGCATGAATTGGGTAAGAAAGGTTGCAAAAGCACAGGTTTCTAACTGTTTATAAAGACTATAAGGCCTATTTCTCTCAGCTTTATAGACTTGGACAAATGTCTACAATTTTGTAAGCTCCCACAAATAAGGGAGATAATCTAAAGTTTCAATAGAAAATAAAATATTTCTATTTATGGATATAAAAGACTATAGCATATTAAATCTGAATGCTTAGGAGTAGATAATTGTGGCAAATTGTATTTCTCCAAAATGGTCACATTATCTCCCATTCCTGGGGCTCATCTACAATGTGACCTTGACACTCTTCCCATCATGAACTAGCATTTGCTTTTCTGCTTTTTCTTCCCCTTTCTGGGCTGATTTGCACTTGGAACATTTGTCATACTCTACATGTAATTCAGTGGAAGGGATGCAGCCTGACTTTCAAGGCTAGATTAGAAAAGACGTTGTGGCTTTTGCTCTGCTCATTGGAATACTTGACCTTGAAGTCTGCAGCTGCCCTGATAGCAGTCCAAATGCATTGAGGACCAGCCCAGTCCATGCAGAGAGACGGAACAGTGAGACTCTAAGACAGCAGGAATTAGGAGATTTGCTGGGCTAGCTCCCACCTGCTCCAGACCCTGCTGTTCCAGCTCCAGTCACTGACTGAGGGCAACCTATGAGGGACCCCAAGCCAGACTCACCCAGCTGAGCCCTCCTGTCTTCTCACTGGCCCTATCCTTATTGATGATTGCATTACAAAGGAATGTCTCCCAAGTCCTTGGGAAAGACACTCTTGGGTTGCAGAGGAACAAGTGCAATTCAGAGGGACAGAGAAAAGATTTTCAATTGCAACTTTTCTAAAGCAAATGTGCAAAGCAGAGGAAGGACAGGTGCCAATGATCAGGTTTTAGCTGGAAGAAACAGTCAATTCTTTTGGCAGCCTTGAATTTTTCCTGGCTGAATTTAAGGGGTTATCCCAAGGACAGGAGGAGGCCTTAGGCTGCTGGAAGCCTTGCAGAGCTGGGTCAAGTCTCTTAGTTGGAGTGTGGGAGGGTCACAGAGTTATTTGTGCCTTGAATTTTGCAGTTCTCACTTGTTACACAGCAATGGATCATCAGAACGAATTTTCTTATTCAATCATGAAGTGCAGCCGTAATAAAAAACTAAAACACACAGCATTTGGCTTTCAGACTGGGCAGCAGGAGGAAGCGGGGAGGTCCCTGAGGAGACGATTGGTGAATGATGCAAGAGCCTGGAGGAAGCCGTCAGTGAGGGCTTACCCATGAAGTGAGGAAATGCTATTGAAAGCTGGAGGAGGAGCAGAAAATTGAACACACTCTTGCCTGCAACAATGTGGAAAATAGAAAATGTATCTAATATACTTTATGATCTAGCTAAGGAGATGTCCAGGCAGAATATTGAAAATGCCACTTACCTTCTATTGGCTGCCTATAAGATACAGCTAGAAAGAGGTCAGCTTAAAAGGGAACTGTTCAGTTTTTAAGGATGCTGAGAAGAAATAAAAGGATCCAGGTGGGAAAAAAAAGATCCAGGACTTGCTACATTCAAAAATAAAATTACTTCTTATTTCCAGATTTTCCAGCCAGCACAAGATCCTTAATATATATGGCGCATATGCTTCAATTGCTTCTTTCTATAATAATATCTTTGTGATACAACTTTTATCAACAGAAAAAGAAAATAATTTGATCTTTCTCCAACATAATTAATCAAAATTATTTAAATATTCATGGTTTTGACTAGGTATTAATGAGAATTAAATTATCCACCTATAATTTTATACATTGAATATTTGGAATAATTTCCAGAGATTAGCTTCTGGCTCCATGCACTTCAAATCTTGCTTGTCCTCAACTACCCATGTATTTCCAGAGTTGTTCCCCATTGTGCACATTCATATTACCCCCTCATAAGCCACTGGCTCCTGCACCTGTGGAAGAAAGGAGACCAGGTGAGGTGCACAGTGGGCAGAATTCCTGAAATTCATTTCTACATCAGGGTACTGATTAATAACCATGGAACAGACTACAAAACATGTAAATATATCCCATTAAACGCAACATAAATGTAGTCCCAGCTCATTTTCCTTTTGGCCAGATTCCAAAAATGCCCACAGCCACTCCAATGCTACTACTGTGAAAACAAGTGTGAAAGAATGTGGGGGGCTAGCAGCCTGACTCTGTACCTAGTTAATCAGTATCCTGATGCACATTCTTGTTAGCCTATAATCAAGTCACTGCCCCTTCCTTAATTATCTGGTCTTGCAAGACCTATTTACCTAAATGCTCCCAATTTACAAGGGCCATAAACCAAGGATGTAACAGCTTAGCTAGAGCGAGGTCACTGGCGCCATCCAGGTTAGGCATTTTGATACAATCTCAATTCCCCATTCTGACTCAGGTGGGGCTGTGAAAGCCCACCACAAAAGCCCGGTAGTTAGGAAACAAAGAAACTCAGGAATATATATAAGGAGAAATCTCATTGTGTAAGTTGTTCAGGCTTTGGATCTTTGAATCCCCTGAACCAGCAAGGCTGCTTTGAATAAAGGTTCTCTTTCCTGGTACCTCAGAGTGTTCAGCTGTCCCTTCTTCCACGCCAATTCCACAACAGAGGTTGGAATGGAAAGGGACAGTGCACTTAACATGTGTTTTTTACAAAAACATATGATCTTCCTAGGACTCCTCACAGGAATATGACACATTGTTGTACTGTACCCTGAATCTCACAAAGGATGCCTCAATCAAGAAGTCGAATTATAGAGTCATTTATTAAAGGCCGGTGGCTTATGAGGGGGCAATCAGCACTTCAAATCTCGCAGCCCCGAAATGCCCGCCACATCTGGCTTATATGCAGAATATCACAAAGGTATCAATTACATCTTTGGGTTTGGAATGAGGAACCTGGTTTGCACAAAGCAGTTACAGAAGCAAAATTGAGCAAGTTAGTTATCTATAAAGATTAAGTATCGTTTTGGGTCTATGGATCACTGAATCAACAGAAACACATTACCTGGAGCCCCTGAGGCAATTTAGAATAATTGTGCTGTCCTGGTCTTGGGACCACTGAGTCAACCGGAACACATTATCTGTAGCTACTGAGGCAATTTAGGGTAATTGTGCTGTCCTGGTTCCCAGGTACAGAAGATTGTGCTTCAATAACCAATAAGATCACAATCAATGGGATATTCAAACCACCATCCATGGAGTATTCAATCGATTGGGATAGCATACATAAGTTCAGAAAATCAAAATAACTTTTCTATTGTTTTAGCAAGCAAATAAGTACAGAACCCAAAACAGCAGGGTTAAAGTTAAAACTGCAGTTTCCACCTGAGATGATTGCTACCATACTTCAACATGACAATATAAAATGAAGTTAAACTTTCAAACTTCCACAAATGAAAGTAGAGTTCAATTGAAACTTATATACCCTCCACATAGCTTGAAAGTAAGATGCAGACACGATGACAGGTCACACCTTAAATACAAGTCCTCCAAACAAAACAGCATCCAAGGCAAGAATTAGAGGGCTGGTAACATTTTGGTAGGTGCAAAATGCAGATGAAGGAAAGGAAGCTAGCCACTAGTGTAATGCCATGCACCACAATGCTGCCCAATGCCTCAAAACAAGCCACAAAAAAGACAGAAGATTGCTTGGCAGCTCTTGTTCACAGGTCATGGAAGACCAAAAGGTTTGCAGGGAGAAACTGCATATCAGAGTTGTCCATAGTGGTAAACGGAAGGAGGATGTATCTGCCTTCCTTCCTCCCTCTCCTTGTTTCCCATGAGTTAGTGCAGTGGTCGGCAAACTGCGGCTCGCGAGCCACATGCGGCTCTTTGGCCCCTTGAGTGTGGCTCTTCCACAACATACCACGCCCTGGGCGAATCTATTTTGAAGAAGTGGCGTTAGAAGAAGTTTAAGTTTAAAAAACTGGACTCTCAAAAGAAATTTCAATCATTGTACTGTTGATATTTGGCTCTGTTGACTAATGAGTTTGCCGACCACTGGGTTAGTGTTTATACCCAACAGGTTGATAATATTGGTGAGAAGGAGCTGGAAGAAATCAAAGCTGACTTTAAAAGGAGTGTTAAGGACAGAAAAAAAGACCTTTTTCTTTACTCTGGCCTTCTACAATTTGAGAAGCACCAGGTAATTAAACCCCAAGATCTTTAGCTACTCTGTTCAAACTGCAAGACAAGATAGGCTACTCTCAAGGCTACATTCCCCCTCCTCCCTGCTGTTTTCAGAACTCAGGGATAATTCACACCAAGGAGTCTCTAGTTAGTACAAAGTTCCCTCCCCTCCTCCCCTTCAAACAAGCAATTCTTTTTTAATTCTTCACAATTTTTGCTTGAAGCATGTTTTACAGGCTTGGAAAAAATACTGTTAAAACACCTCCCTAGGACATCTGCCTGACTATCTCCTGGAAAGCAAACAAACTATAACTTTTCAAGACAACCCCCCTGCTGTCTGCTAACTTCAGCCCCAAATCCTCCTCCCTTCCTTGTCACGTAGCAGCCATTACTCTTTAAAAGCCGCTTTTTTGTTTCTTACCCTATATTGATTAGCAATACACTGGCCCTTTCCTCTTGTGAAAAGTAAAATAAACTTTCTCTCTGCATCTCTTCTGTCAGTTGTGAATTCTTTCACAGCCACATCACCAGCCAAACCCTAACAAGGTGCAACTTCAAGAAGATGCCCTAGATGCACCTCTTCCTCCCCTCTAAACAAAACCATAAAAACAGGCAATGCTAAAAGGACTCTGAAAGATGGGGAAAAGAAGGCACATTGGCTAGGGACTTGAGGACTAGCCAATAAGGCAGTGAGTTCCCTGGGTTTTCTTTTTTTGTCTTCCGTATATCTCAAACTAAAGTGCTGGAGAGACTGTGACCACTAACAGGCATAGAGCAAAAAGAAGCCCCAAGAAAACATGCTCTCTCTGGCCCAAGGACCAGGAATGGGCAGCTCAGCAGACACCCAGCCAGGAGGATTGCCCATCACCTTAATCCAGCTGGCACCATGAGGGCTGTCAGGCGGGACTGAAGGACAAAGCTGGTATCTCCCTTTCTTCCTTTTCCAATAGAAGGCAACTTGGCCTGGCATTTCCCGGCCTCTTTTCTCCTGAAGGAAACCGAAATACGCCTCATTGACATAAAAATTATTTTGAGCTGAAGGCAATTAAGAAACAGCAAAGGCAGAAAAACCTCCCCCTTATCTGCGGGAAGGCAAGATTTAAATTCTCCTGTTACTGAAGACAGACTCTTATCAGACTGGAGATGGCACCAAAGGAATCCGCAACAAACCTCACCCCATGAGGTCCCTCCCATATATTCATCTTCCCAGCTGTGGCCCTTGGAAGCCTGGAACTGATTTCCACTCTCCTTTCATTTCTCTACAACTTTGTTGTTTTTGTTGCGAATGCTACCTAAGCTGGAATTCTAAGCTGCCATTTTGAGTTAGTTTTGGCTTAGGTTTCTCATGTGATGTGGGCTGCATGAGTTCAAAAGCCTGTTTTTCTCTTGTTATTCTGCTTTTTGTTAGAGTCTCAACTAAAAACCTAAGATGAATAGAGGCAAAGCGTTGCCTCCTCTACACCCCTGGCTCATGGTGACTCCGGTAGGCTCTCTGCCCTGAAGCAACAATGGAGATCAGGTGGGAACACCACCAACACCTGGAAGTGCAGAGCGTGAAAGTGAGTCCTGCCATTCATCGCCCCCCACCAGAAGCAAGGTAGGCCCAGAGAAGTGCCTCTCACCTGTGCGTGGGAGCAGCAGGAATTGAGCAGAACCCCCACCAGCATCAGGCAACCCAGGGACTGCTCTCTCCATTAGGGGCCTGCTGGTATCTCCTCCTAGCAACACTGGGACCAGAGAAGGGTATTTGGTCCCAGCAGGAGGCAGCAGTGAGAGCTGCAGGAGTCCCAGCAGCCCCAGGTGAACTAAGGAGACCAGAATAGCACTACAAGTGTTCTGAAAACTAGATTGTCATTAGAACCACAGCCCACAAAAATAAGCCAAAAGCCCAGCCAGTGTTGCTCAGTGGCTGAGCGTCAACCCATGAACCAGAAGGTCATGGTTCGATTCCCAGGCAGGGCACATGCCTGGGTTTCGAGCTTAATCCCCAGTAAGGATTGTGCAATAGGCAGCCAATCAGTGATTCTCTCTCGTTATCGATGTTTCTATCTCTCTCCTCCCTTCCTCAATTAAAAAATACATTAAAAAAATAAAAAATAAAAATAAAAAAATATATATATATATAAAAAATTTAAAAAAAAAATAAAAAAATAAAAATAAAAAAATAAAAAAAATACATTAAATGACACCAATTTCTTTTTTAAAAATGGAAACTATAAAACTGAAAAATATAATAACTGAAATAAAAACTTACTGGATGGGCTCAATAGAGTAGAAATGACAGAGGATAGAATCAGAAAGTTGAATTCTGACCAATAGATTTTACTTAATCTGAACAGCAGAGAGAAAAAAGACTGAGGGAGGAAAAAACAGAAAAAAACAGAGCCTTATAGACTTGTGAGACAAATACTACTGTATCCTCAGTAGAAGAGAAAGAATGAGGACCTGAAAAAAAATATTCAAAGAAATAATGGCTGAAAACTTTCCAAATTTAGCAAAAAACATACAGGGTGGGGCAAAAGTAGGGTTACAGTTATTCGTATGGAAAATAATACAATTAATAAATAACAACGCAAGATAAACTGTGTTTTCCATACTCAAAACTGTAAACCTATTTTTGCCCAATCCTGTATACTCATGTACATGACCACTGAATGATGAAGGGTGGCGGCAGCTCAAGTAAATGAAGAGAGGATAAATAACCCAATATGCAGTTGGGGACACTGTCTGTGCTGGAATAACAAAGTTTAATCTCTCTCTCTCTCTTTCACACCATCACACTACAAATAAAAATTAATTCCGGCCAGATTAAAATGGTAAACATAAAAATACACAATAAAACTATAAAAATGAAAAATTTCAGCCATAGCCGGTTTGGTTCAGCAAATAGAGCATCGGCCTCTGGACTGAAGGGTACCGGGTTCGATTCCGGTCAAGGATACATGCCCAGGTTTCAGGCTCAATCCACAGTAGGGGGCGTGCAGGAGACAGCCAATCAATGATTCTTTCTCATCATTGATGTTTCTCTCTCCCTTTCCCTTCCTCTTTGAAATCAATAAAAATGTATTTTTTTTAATTCAGGCAAATGTTTAGTATAAT